>NW_024386801.1:2928192-5356383 GCF_900408965.1 Simochromis diagramma | reverse complement strand
GGTTCCAACAGGGTGTATATAGTGCACTAGCTTTGTTGACGCAGGACACAAGAAACGGAGGCAAGAGAAAAATATTATATGTACAAGTTTCTAGTTATCAAATTCGCTTCCTCGTCTATAACAGTATGTGGTCAGTATTAAAGTGTCTTTTCCCTCATGTAAGAGAATGAAACTCATGTAAAAGTTTCATTCTGCTATACTGAGCGACAAAGAGCCTTTTACTTTAAAGTTGTAGGAAAAATGGTGCTGTGGTACACTACAAATGCCGGACACAGAAGCCAGAAAGGTGGAGAAATTGTGATTAAGCACACTTGCTTTGGGTCAAAGGATTACAGTTTCTTTTTCTTTAATTGAATCTTGTAGAACTTATGTTGCTAGAGTAAACAATAATGAGTCTACAGAAGAAAAAAACCCCAAAGCAAAACAAGAACAATAAAAAAGAAAACCATAGAATCAGTGTGAGTGGATGTTTCTACATAATAATTGTTTTTATAACAACAGATATAGATGCTAAGTTCAAAGTACTAGAAAGAGCTCATTAGGCAGTACAACTTGCAAAAGCTGCTATACACAAGATGGCGCGGCCACGTCCAGATGCCTTCCTGACCGCTCCGCTCCGACTATCCACTTTTCTTGTTTTTTACTTATTTTTTGCTCTGGTTTACATCCCAAAATCCTCTAGTCTTATAGTATACGACAGGGATCACTTGTAAAACTCGGTGCCAAGGTTGCACATCTACTTGGACACTTTTAAACCCGACCCTTCTGGCGCGCCAGAGATTCTACGCGGCATGGAGAACAACAAAGGACGGGCCGCTCATCCGAAGCGCAGAACAAAGAAGCGCCGGGGAAACGCGCTGGTATTAGGAACAGACTGAGACAGCAGGCGCATCACGCACCACTGCCCAGTATCCTACTGGCCAATGTACAATCCATGGAGAACAAGCTCGATGACCTAAGAGCAAGGGTCACCTTCCAACGTGACATGAGGGACTGCAACATTCTGTGCTTCACGGAGACATGGCTGACCCCCACCGTGCCGGACCAGGCCGTAACTCCGTCGGATTCATTCTTTGTGCTCCGCACGGACAGAACGGCAGAGTCGAACAAAACCAAAGGCGGAGGAGTGTGTTTCATGGTAAACAGAAAGTGGTGTGATGCCAGGAGCATTTCTACTCTCTCCAGCGGCTGCTCGCCACAGCTGGAGTTCTTGAGCATTAAGTGCCGCCCTTTCTATCTGCCCCGTGAGTTCACCTCGGTCATCGCCACGGTGGTCTACATCCCACCCCAAGCAGACACAGGTATGGCTTTGTCCGAATTACATGATGTGCTGAGCTCGCTTCAAAACAAGGACCCGGGCGCAGCCCTCATTGTAGCAGGAGACTTTAACAAAGCGAACCTCAGACAAGTCATGCCAAACTTTTACCAGCATGTCTCGTGTCCAACGAGAGGGGATCGAATTTTGGATCACTGCTACACGCCATACAAGCAGGGCTACAAAGCTGTCTCACACCCGGCTTTTGGGAAGTCTGACCACAACGCCATCTTCCTCATTCCCCAGTATAAACAAAGCATACAGAGGGAAGACGTGACCACGAGGGAGGTAAAACGGTGGACTGCCCAATCAGAAGCTACGCTACAGGACGCACTCAACGACGTCGACTGGGACATGTTCAGAGCATGCGCAGTCGACATCAACGAGTTTACGGAAGTAGCAGTATGCTTCGTCAATATGCTAGCGGAGGAGATTATCCCCACTGCGAGAGTCACCACATTCCCAAACCAGAAACCGTGGATGGACAGATCGATCCGCACTGCAGTAAACGCCAGGACCGCCTCCTACAACGCGGGTCTCGCCACTGGCGATATGAGCGCCTACAAAGCGGTCTCATACGGCGTGCGGCGCGCGGTGAGAGATGCCAAACGCCGGTACCGGGAACGTGTGGAGTCCCGCTTCCACCAGGGCGACACACGGAGTATGTGGCACGGACTACGCACCATTACGGACTACAAAGCCAGGGACACTGCGCCGATCAACGCCGACTCTGCATTCACCAACGAGCTGAATCAGTTCTACGCCCGTTTCGAGGTTAGCCAGGCGGCTAATGCTATCTACCGCCTAACTACCGAGGACAGTGACGTCATCAGCGAGAGACCGGTGACCAGCATCGTGGAGCAAGACGTTCGAGCGGCATTGAGGAGAGTGAACACAAGGAAAGCGGCGGGGCCAGACGGCATCACCGGCCGTCTGCTGCGCTGCTGTGCTGACCAGCTAGCAGGTGTGTTCACTTACATCTTCAACGAGTCCCTGGCGAAGTCTGTGGTCCCCACATGCTTCAAAAGATCCACCATCATCCCTGTGCCCAAGAACAGCAAACCCTCATCCCTGAACGATTACCGGCCAGTTGCACTGACCTCGGTAGTAATGAAGGTGTTTGAGAGGCTGCTGAAGAACATCATCTCCTCCTCCATCCCAGACACCACAGATCTGCTGCAGTTCGCCTACAGATCCAACAGATCCACAGAGGATGCCATTGCCCACGTCCTACACACCACTCTCAGCCACGTGGACAAGAAACAGGGTAACTATGTGCGAATGCTGTTTGTTGATTACAGTTCAGCGTTTAACACAATAGTGCCCTGCAGACTGTTCACAAAGCTCAGGGATCTGGGACTTAACAGCCGTCTGTGTGCATGGGTGTTGGACTTCCTCACTGGCAGAACTCAGGTGGTGAGGGTGGGTAGATGCGTCTCTAACAGCATCACCATCAACACAGGAGCACCTCAGGGATGTGTCCTCTCGCCACTGCTCTACTCCCTCTACACTTCAGACTGTGTGGCCACCCATGGCTCCAACACCATTGTGAAGTTTGCTGACGACACAGTGGTGTTGGGTGCCATCTCCAACAACGATGAGGCGGCCTACACGGATGAAGTGAAGAATCTGGCATCATGGTGCCAGGACAACCACCTCCAGCTGAACGTCAGCAAGACCAAGGAGCTGGTGGTGGACTTCAGAAGGAGTCAGCACAGAGACTACAAGCCCATTATCATCAATGGAGCTCCAGTGGAGAGGGTGCAGTCCTTCAAGTATCTTGGTGTCCACATCTCCTCAGACCTGACATGGGCTGCCCACATTCAGGTCCAGACTAAAAAAGCTAGGCAGCGCCTGTATCACCTACGACAACTGAGGAAGTTCAGGGTCTCTCCAAAGATCCTCAGGATTTTCTATACAGGCGCTGTGGAGAGCATCCTCACACAGAACATGACATTGTGGTTTGGGAACAGCTGTGTGAAGGACCAAAAAGCTCTCCAGAGAGTGATCCGTACAGCAGAACGCTGCTGCAGGATTGCTCTCCCCCCGCTTCAGGACACCTACACCAGGAGATGCCGGACTAGAGCAGCGCAGATACTGAAGGACCCGTCCCATCCTGGCAACAAACTGTTCCAACTTCTGCAATCTGGTAGAAGGTTCCGCATCATCCGGGCAAGGACAGAGAGACTCAAGAGGAGCTTCTATCCCCAAGCCATCCGGGCCCTAAACACACACACCTGCCCTCTCACATCATCTATAATTGACTGAGACAGGACTCTCTTCCAGACACTAAACCAAGGCACAATGTACATTTCAAATTCCTTTAATTTTAAATATGTTTATATTGTCTATCCTGTAAAATAGTCAGATGTCTATTCATATTAATGTACAGAATTCACCTGCTTGCTGCTACTACTGCACATTCACCCAATGTGTGTGTATGTGTACATACATATATATACACATATATATATATACATACATATATGTATATATATGTATGTGTGTGTGTGTGTGTGTGTGTGTGTGTGTGTGTGTGTGTGTGTGTGTGTGTGTGTGTGTGTGTGTGTATATATATATATATATATATATATATATATATATATAGTTCTTCCTCTACCCCCCCCCCAATTTTTGCACATGTCGAGGAGCGTGTCAAGCTACATTTCACTGTGTGTTATACTTGTATAACTATGCATGTGACAAATAAAGAACCTTGAACCTTGATTTTACTGTGCCATCATTTTATCATTCTGCAGAGTTTCACACATAAAACTCTAACGCTATTAAGCTAAAAAAAAAAAAAAAAGTCTTTTTACATTGTAAAACATGTTACAGTGGTTTTGATTCCAGAATGTCAAGTTCCACTCCATCACAAGGTGATAACACCGGTGCACATTTTACAAACACTTATTCTCACTGCAGCTAGAGTTTTCTAAAACTTTCAAATGCAATTATAGGTCATATTGTACCATATCACTTATCGTATAATGATTTGGAACGTCCAGTAAAAAGCTATATTTTTAGCTAATGTGAGACTAAAAAGGTCAGTTTTGATGTATTAGAACAACTTCAGGTGTCTGTCTTGTATTGATATTTGTCTTGTGACTGTCATGTCAGTGAAGACAATGGGCATATTTACAATTACAATTTATAATTATAACAATAGTTATACTAATTCTTTTAAGCTGGTTTTATATGTGCAGTAGCAGTTATAAGAGATGCTGCAGGGAGATGCTTTTGTCTTCTAGTGACAGCAGTTTATCGCTTCATTTGCAGTGGTTACTGTCAGGACTGGAAAGACTAAATCCACCATTATGTCCAAAAATAAGCAGGTAATAGGCTTAATATTTACAGAACAGAGATGTCCTGTTGTAATCTTTGTGGATATTTATACTGTCTACTCACATATTCCTGGATTCAAGCTTAAACGTGTGCCAGAGGATTTTAACATTTTCATTTCCAATCAATAACAAGAAATTGTGTTTTTTTACTGGTTCACAGTCCCTTTTTTGAACCTGTGCTGGCAAGATAAGAAGGCAGTGCCCATAAGCACAAGGTTCTGTTTGAGGATGCCAAATAGAGGGTAGGAACATAGGGTATTAGGGAAAGGCACGGTGAAGTGACTAGAGCTAAAATTACTTGCTTTGGACAGTTGATAACTTCAGGGGCACATCAAGGTCTGGTTGAAGCTAAATTATCTTTTCAGGTGCTCCCTTATTCATAAGTTGTATGTTTTATTTAGCAGATGTTTTCTTTTCCTTTCATTTTTGAAGATTAGATTCCATTCCTGACACAACCCCAAAGGGATTTGTGTCCTGGGAAAAAAACATGGATCTTTCACTTGTTTCCATGAAATGATGGAGCCACAGGTTCATCTTAAGATAAAGAAGAATATTTTTTTAACTGTATGTCAAAAGCGCTTGCAATAGTTCAAGAAAAACATGCCAAAATATGGTAAAATGACCTTATGATTTTCCCTTTAAGGTATTAAACCTTTTTCATAGAGATAATATCAGTAAAATAATAATTATCACTAAATAAATAAATCAATAAAACACATCACAAAGTCATTAGCTGTGTTGGCTATAATAACCACAATTCAGAAAACCTGCCTCAATTAAGATTAACAGAGCAACACACAATACAATGTTTTTTTACCTTTTAAAAAGAATAGTTTTTAAATACAGTACTAAAGTAATGCCAGACAAAAGATCAAAGCCTTTGGTACCATTAAGGAATACCCCTATGTATTTTCCAAAGGGAAAAAAAATACTGTATGGCTTGGGAGAAAAGGCTCAGTACTATATTAAAAAAAATAGAAACTGCACTTTTTTTCTCAGTTATGTAACATACTAGTTTTAAACTTTAAACCAACCACAGTGCAACAATCTTTGGTCACGCTATCTTTGATCAAGACAGCTGAACCGGTATTGACGGTTACGATTATTCATGACATTCTATTGAGGTTTTACACTGTTTTGAATCACTTTCTGATCACTCGGCTGACTACTGCCATCAGCTTGCACAATGAGCACACCAGAAAATGTAGCATAAATCAGCTTAGAATAACTGCATGGTGTGGTTGTAGCAATGAGAACTGGATTTAGAATTAACTTTCAGAGGAAATAATAGAGACTGCATCTGCCTCTTTTGTGTATCAGCAGTGTGTATGTGTGTGTGTTCGTGGGGAAGAGGAAATAGACACAAGTAGCATAAAGCGAGAACTCACCCGAAACTCTGGCTGATTGGGACCCACACCCAGTTTCACACCTTGGCTCAGGCGATTAGAGGATCATCAGGGGGTCCTTTTGTCCGTCTTTGGGGGGATACTCCCACTAGGTTTAAATCTGGGACTCGCCACCATTTGACCTTAGAACTGAAGAAGCTTCTTGGATGAGAGGTGAAACGTCTTCAAGCAACTTAAAGAAGTCCAGACGCTTTTCTTTGCAAGCTCCTTTGACTACAATGACCTGGATGACTGAGAATCTTCACAGACATATTGAGACATTTAGCGCAAATCTTGTGAAGTGAGTGTGTAGTGTAGTCAATAGTTTTGTTGTGTGTGTCAGAACAATGAGGCTACTACTGAATGTTACAGGAGTGACACATGTCCTGTTGTCAGGCCTGCAGGTATCAGGCTGTTCTTTATCTCATAGTGGAAAGAAATTATTTTTTGGAGTGGCACAAATAATTTGTGTGGCATCAAATTTAATGCAGAACACCTGATTTTTATATATATATATATATATATATATATATATATATATATATATATATATATATATATATATATATATATATATATATATATATATATATATAAATAAAAGTTCAAGTTATTTTTACTTCCAATAGTGTTAACATACTGCACAGATCAATGACTAGATTTCTTTACATTTTCATTGTAAGTGGGCTAAAGCAGTTAATTAAAAGTAGTCTAACATAAATGTAAATGCTGTAATTTGATTATTTTAATAAACCATGTAAACCACGTCTGATGTCGCTCACAGTGGTCCACGGGACCGCTCAGGGAGTTTGTGTGTTCGCTCAGACACATGAAAAATTAGAGGGAACATTGCAACACATTCACTGTTTCTAAACTAAAGGCTGGATAATCCCATCAATCATTAGAATTGATGGGATTAGATTAGAATTAGACAAAGTAAATCATAATTAGAAAATGGGCATGTGGCTGATGTATATACATATATGTTCCTACTCACAATAATTTACAAAAAATGTAAATAATTATTGAAGTAATCTGCTGTCTTTATACAATTTATGTAATGCAACACACATTTGGACAACTGTGTATAAATTAGCATTTTGAGTTACATGTTGCCATTTTTAACAATTTATTTTTTCAGGGCTTAATGGAAGTGCACACAACTTCTGCTTCTGCAGGCAAACAAACATGTTTCAAGCAATTAATTAACGGTCTTCTGTTTTTATTTGTCTGTGTTGTCAGTTTTTCTCCCTGAACTTTGTTGACGCTTGTAGGTTTCGTGTTTTGGTTAAAGTAATGCAACATGGCAGGTCTCGTTTGAAGGGTAACAATATCAAACAGAGAGAGGAAAGAAAAGCATACAAATAAACACAAGCAGCTAAAACCTACATTTTAGGAGTGATCAGTATAATTTAATATTTGTTTTTACAGAGAGACTGAACACATTCCCAGTTCAAATATTAATTAACTGAACTTGCTTTTTTCATGTAAACAGTGACAATTTATGTACACAGAAATCAGTACTGGGAGCTGCAACTGTAACTGTCTGCGGTGGGTGGCTGGAATTTCCATAAGCTCCTGAACCTACCTGGGATCCGCCCCTGGGCAGGGCCACCTCCTCCAGCTCCTGCACACCTGGAGCCAATTGCAGGCAATCAAGCCAGAGGGATTTAAGCCACCGCCAGTTCGTCATCAACCCATGTTGGTAACAGGCCCTTATGCTTCAAGTTCTGGCTGATTTAGCTTGTTAACAAGACTTTCTTGTGCTGTAGTTGCTGGATTCATCTTGGCTCACGCTCTACCTCTGGACTCAGGATACCAAGCAATCATTTTGAAAATCACTCTGTGCCTCACCTGCCTGCCCTCCTGCCATCACACTCCATCTGAAGACCCCGGATCTCAGGTCAGCCTTGCAACGCCACTCAGCTCCCCTGGATTCTCGTCACTCCCCTCTCAACACTTTGTGTCCCCTACTGCAAATAAGAATTGCTATACTTACCACTTCAAAGCTACCTCCATTAACTCCACCGTCTTCTCTCTTCAGTGTGGCTGTTCCCTGCATCTCAGCCCCCGTTCCCTCGCCCTCTTTTCCATATGGAAAAGAAATAGTAAAAACATATATGATTTACTCATGAAAGTGGCCACTTTCATGAGTAAATCATATATAAATCATATAAGGCTTACATGATTTACTCATGAAAGTGGCCACTTTCTCATTACTTTCATATACTTTTTTTTAGTAAGTATACAAAACATACAAGTTTCATTATATAATTTTTCAAGGGATCTTATGTGTTTTCACTCTCGTATGCTTTTCATACAAGTTTCATACAAGACAGATAAAAACGTTATAAGATTTATATATATCTTTTCCATATGGGTAGCCACGTTTCCCAGGCCACGCCACAGTCTTTTTTTTTTTTTCCCCTTTTTTTGTCCTTGCTACGTTTCTAGCGCTTAAGCCTAATAAAATATTGTCAAACCATCTGCTGGCTCTGCTCTGGATTTCTGCACCCGAGTTCAGTTCAGACCACTCGGTCCCGTGACAGCAACTGCATAGATTATTCTGCACAACTTTTCTGGAATCAACTGGTTTGTGTCTTTCTGATGTTCAAAATGTGTTGCTAACAGGTAAACTGCAGCGAAATGTCTGGTAGACATATTATGCAACATCAAAGGTCATAGCATAGTTGAAGGTTGTTTCTCCCATGTCTTTTTTACTTTATTAACTTTTTGCTGATATATTGGCCCCACCAGTATATCAGCTGGATACCAGTAATAATGTGATTAATGTAAATTAACTTGCATGCAATAAAAAATGGTCATTTCCTTCCTGCATTTGGAATTATTCATTATGAGTAACACAGGTTTAGTTTACAATTAATGTTAAGATAAATAATGGATTAATAGGTTTCAGTCACTACCCACAACTGACTGTTACACACCATCCTAGGGGGCTGGAGTGCAACACAAGGGAAAACAAAAAGACAGCAAAGAAGTAAATCCCACAGCTTTCCAATGACTAGTCATTTTATTAACTCGACAGATAGTGAGCGTCAGGGTGGGCATGGCCAAAACAAACAAAACACACTAGAAATTAATCTGAACTGACTTACCCTATAGTGAGTCAACCCCAAAAGAAAATGCAAGCCTCTTACCTGTCTCCCTACCAGAAAAAGGTTCTAAAAGAAACTGCTTCCCACCCCTACAGCTACCATGTCCAGATAGAAGTCTCTCTACACTATTTTCACTGCAGCCTAGCTCTTCTCATCTCGGAAAACTCAGTCACATGGCACGAAGGGGCCAAACGCAGCTCACTGGCAACAGGAAGTAGGAGGGGGCTGCCAGTCCAGTCAGGTCCCAATAAGTAGCCGGCCTCATTCCATCTTCCACCAATGGTCAGCCTCCACCTGGAAACTTACATAACACAAACATCACAGAGTACAAACAATGCCCCCGCCTGGTGTGGCGAATAACAGCACCACACAGCAACAATGACCTGGGTCATAACAGTGACCATAGGTGAGGGCGGAGATCGAATCTCTGTTCACCACAAAAGACCAGTACAGCATCGGCACCAGTCTGTCTGTCAGTCTTCTGCTCTACTCTTCCCTCACTCATGAGCACCCAAGATACTTAAACTCCTTCACTTGGGGCAGCATCTTATCCCTGACCCAGAGTGGGCACTTCAGCTTTTTCCACCTGAGAATCATGGCCTTAGGCTAATTCTCATCCCAGCTGCTTTCACTCAGCTCCAAACCAACCCAATGCAAGCTGGAGGTCACTGCCTAATGAAGCTAAGAGAACCAGTAGCCCAATGTGAGCCTAGAAATTCTGTCCATAATTTATGAACAGAAACTTTGACAAAGAACAGGCCTGGTGGAGACCAACACCCACTGGGAACAAGTGTGACTTTTGTGTGAATAAAGATCTTAGTTCTTAGTTGCATTGGAGAAAACAAAAAAAAACTATAGCTAAATACAGGGAGTTATAGCACACTACCTGCTATGCTCAGCGCATCATCGCACGTGACAAGAGAAGCAAACAGTCGCTACCCTCCTGTCTATGTTACCTTTTTCTAGTAGATTTTCCAGCCAAGCGCTGGACAGTCACATCAGCAGATAGGTAAGGGAGTGAGGAAGGAGGGCCATTCCTGCTCAGATTGGGGCTTGTAATGTAGCAATATCAAGTCTCCTTTCATGTCCGGCATGGCTAGCCCTACATGTCCCAGGGAGATCTGACAGCATTGCCAACATTCTGATAACTTCCAGTTTGGGAAGTTCCCAGCAAAAGCACCAGATGATAAATGCAGCAATGAAGTCGTTCTTCATTAAAATGACTGACAGAGGACACCACCCCTCTTGATGGTGTATGATTCTTTAATTTAGGGCCCATGGCAAACATTAACTGAAAACATAGTTTAATTTATTTAAACTGCATAGGCAGAATTGGATGCTTTTGACTGGGGTCTCCTGGGACCCCACAACACTTGTATTTTTCAAAAGCACTAATCAAAGCAGTTCAATCAAGTTCACAATACAAAAATGTGAAAACAGTGAGAAAATAAATAAATCTGCAATGAGCTTAAATTTTAAATATATTTAATTGGTATGAAATGGTAAATATTTCCTGTCCTTCTAGCAGACTGAAAACAGATGTTAGAGAAAGTGTTCAATTGCATGTCCAGTAACTGGTGCAGAAGGTTCTCAGGATCCATTAACTTTCCACGGCCAGAGTAAGGTGAATGAGCTCTCTGTTAGCTGCAGGAGGAATCCAAAAAGTATTTGATTTAAACTGGATTCAAACAGCAAGAGCAATGATAAATTCCCTCAGCAAGTAATAGACACATTACACCAACTAACTCTTCAATATTCAGGCAACAAAAGCATTCCTTCACAAGAACATGCCTGGAATTACACCACTTTGACTGAATTGTGATAATACTGGGATTGCGCACCTAGTGCACAACTAGTGCACCCACCACATTTCGTTTTACAGTTAGATTAATATTTTAAAATGTGTTGAGCAGGTGAAAATGATCTGTTCCCAATAGTGTAATGCAACAACAACAAACAAACAAAAAAACCTAGCAGACTTGCAAAAAAAAGTAGCCGTTTCACCTCTGTTTAAATCATAATGACCAAGAAAAAAAACTTAATTAGCTGGTGAAATCATGAAAATAAAAGTAACAAATAAACATATAAATATTTGAAAAAGACAGCAACAAGACATGCTTAAACAAATTGTCACCTCATGCAAAAATCTCAATAGTAGATAATAATAGATCAGTAGCAGATTAAACCAAATTCCCAGCAGTATAATGATTACCTGGAAATAAAGTTTCTATGTAACAACTATGAATTATGGATACAAAATGCAACTTGTTTCTACTGCATTTCATGGTAATATTGCCGAAAATTGAAGACCAAAGACAAAAACAAAACCTTTATACGATCAACATAAAAGTTATATTATTGAATAGAGCATGTTTTTTTATGACTGTTTTAATACCCCTGGAAGTGTGACTTTATTCAACCCAATATCATGGAAAAGTGTGTACTAGACATGCCTGTCCACCATGTCTGTGTCACGCTTTGCCTCTCCGAAGCATGAAATGGACATGCATGCAGAAGTTGCAGTAAGCTGCAGTACCAGCAGAGAGAGATTTTATTGCAAGCCAACATGAAAATAATCATGTGAAGGCGTTTCAAAAGAAAGCTTTATTGTTTCTGCCATAGAGGGACCCTGGGATGTATTTGATACTTGCCTTGGTCACTAGCAACTTGCTTTATAATTTCCCTCTGCTGGTACTGCTTCAACTTCGGCATGCATGTCCATCTCATGCTTAAGAGAGGGAAAGCGTCACATACACACAGTGGACCGGCATGTCTGTTACATGCTTTTCTGTGTTACTAAGTTGTTTTATTCCATTAGTTTATATATGTAGCTACATAGAATGATAATCTGTCTTCAAATCATAGTTCCCAAAACATTCATTATTGAGCAAATAATAAAAAAAAATAAACAGGCTCCAATTACACCATGAATTCACCATAAAACCTATAAAGACAAACAAAAGCAAAAAAATATTATTATTATTTAATTTAGGTTATTTATTTATTTTTTATTTACATTCAGACCATTTTTAATCAAGCTTCTCAGTAATCTGTAGACTTTATCCAAAATCAGATTATGGCATGACAGCGAGAATCCACCCTGCCTTATATAAACATTTCAGGATGGTGGTAACAGTGCAGTGGTGTGTTCGCTTTAATTATTTATTTATTGTTCCACACTTTGAGCCCCTTAGCAACTGAGCTTAATTTAGACGGCACATCCTACCTGACCTTGCTGACCATGTCCAACCCCATTATTACATTATTACGTTATCCAACCTCATTACGGCCTACATCATATTCAGATTCTAATTGTTACTTTCAGGTGGAAAACTAACCATATCACAAAGCTTGTATAACCTCTGGAGGGGTTTATTGAACATGATACTAGATCTCAAACCACTGGAATTTGTTGATTCAGGAGATTTGCATCAAGGCGTAACTGATAAAATGGATAATTATTGTAGTTCATTTGTTTCATGTAATTGTTGAGCCTATATTGCTAATTATATGACCCCATGCATATCTTTAACAGCTGCCATCAGCCTAACAAAGTATACTAAAACTGCAACTTTTTTTCAGGACCTAAATACATTTGGGAAGCACTCCCTAATGCCAACCTTTCAGTCAGAATTTTAATATGTACATCCACGGAAAAAGAGAATACAATTATGTGAAATTTAGCTTTTTCCAGTTAATTTAATGGTCTATAGCTGGTGCAAACTAATTAGGTTGTTTGAATAGTCTGTTGGATAGTCCCAGTGTAAATATATAGTTGGCTTAATGTTTTATTGTGGTGTGGAAATTAGAAAAGCACAGAGCAGAAACCTTAATGTGCAACTGTCAAGCTATATAAATATTAACATAATTGGAAACAGCCTTTTTTGGAAAAAGGCTGTTTCAAAAACACATTTGTGTTCATACGCTCATTGTTGCAAAAAAAAAGAAATGCACGAATCTTGTGTACGCAATGGTTTGAATGAAACAGGTCTAAGTATTGTATAGGTATTGTATAGGTCATCATTGGATAACACTTTTATTTGAAGAAAACTCTTGTTCACTGTTTTTTTCGGTACTATTGTCACTGAAACCAAAGAAATCCAGGTTTGCATTAACCCTAACCCGTTCCCTATTTATACACTAATACTACCCAAATAATAGATTTACATGATGAATTGCAAAAGCAAATCTTAGCCACGCCCATGACAGGAATTACAGCACACGTCCTATATTATTTCTGAAGCAAGTAAAAGGACTGCCAGTGCTGAAAGCTTGGCCCACTATGGTAAGTAGGAGATAATGCTACAAGCACATAGGAAGGCTGAAGGACAGGAGCTCTCATGACTGTCAACCTCAGAGCACAGCTAAGCCCAGTGGGACGATGAGCTAATGCAATCTCTCTCCCTGTTGTCCTCTACCTCTGATCCTCTCCTTGCACTTTACTTTGCTTCCTTATTTCCTTTCCTTCATGTGTTATACTCCTCGCTTATTCCTATCTTCCCTTGCAACTTTTAGGGTTTTTCTTCATACTGTAAGCCTTTCTCTTTCACCCTCTTATCCTCCTTCTTGTATCTCTCCTGTCTCCCCACCACCAGCTTTGTATTGTAGCTGCCAGGAAATGAGAAAGGCACTCAATTACTGTGCTCATTGAATCATTAATGTCAAGGTTGCTGTGTCTTCTGTTGGCCAGTAGGCAACAGTTAACAGACACAGTGCCTAGTAGCAAATCTTCTGCTGTATGTCCCAACAAGACAGACACAGTTTGATATGGGTCTCACTGATAACAAAGGCTTGGATGGAAATCATGGCAGAAACAAAGATAAGAGCAGTATTAATGATGGACCTGGCTAGCTCTGTATACACAGTGATAGAATGGCTTGGGCTCCTAACAGCAGCACCAGGTACATATCAGATGAGAGGCCGGTCTGGCAAAGAGACTCATTACAATGTAACCTTGTAAAACTGCCCCTTTTGTGAACATGACAGAGCTTTTATACTACTTAACCACACATGGAAGATTATCTGTGGATCACATGAGGTTGTGGGGTTGCCAAGAATCTGCTTTCATAACATATGTTTGTACCTGTCAAGCAAGACAAATAGTCCATGTGGTATAAATTTCAGGGTTTGTAGGTTCGAAGTAGAATTTATGTTTGTGTGTATGATATTATCTAGCTGTTCATTTTGCACCGTTTCTTTCAGTGTGAATATTTTTTCATAGATTTTGTGTCTGAACATGTGTGTTGTGGTGGGTTAAGATACAATAATTTTAATTTAATATTGCATCTAAACACAATGAAATAATTTATTTTTTAACCTCCTAAGACCCGAACTCTTCCATGGCATTCATTTTTAATTTCTCTTTGATATTTGTGCATATTTGGACCCGATGAAGGTAAAAACAGAGAATTAACAGATTTTTTTGTTTGTTTGGGTTTTTTTTGTTTTTTTTTGTTTACTAGATTTTTGTTTCTGAGAAAAATGAGAGCCACATATGAGGATATTCGTCTAAAATTTCGATAGAACAGTGGCAGTACAATGTCCTCGTAAGTGGATATCAGGCCCTTGTAGAGTAAAATTTAGTATTTTGGTCTAGACAACCCAAAATGTGATGTCCACATAAGTGGACGCCAGGTCCTAGGAGGTTAAACTTAAATGTGGTGAATGTATAGTAAATTGAGTTGATGTGATGCTTAAAAACATCTTTGCGGGTATCTTTCAGTTTCTGAAAACTGAAGACTGAAGAACTCTAAAATATTGAAGTATGAGTACCTCTCAACATCACTTGAGTGCTTTGAGTTTACACTTTTATATGTAAGTCTGCTAATCTACACTTCAGAAGGAAATTTTGTCTGACTCCTTTTTATTTTTACTTTGATCGATTTTGGTTACACCAGTCAAAAGTCAGATACAAGGGTCTTACATACAACAATGTAAAACATCATTTTCTATTTTTTATAGAATAAATATGAACTGTTTTGCTTTCTAGCCTTGAAGCTACAAATACTAGGTTCTTAAAGGTTACAGTTTTGTGTTTTGATGTATTTGCAGTGATATTGTAAAGCAACCTTAACATATTTAGCACTTCTTCTATTTTGCTAAATATTCTTCTTTCTCCAAGTTGCATGTATGTTTTTTTATTTTTTTATTTTTTATGATTTCATCAAAACAATTGAATCTTTCAAAAAAAAATAAAATAAACAAATGCCTTTTAAATAACACACTTACTCCTCCCTTGTAACAGAAGAAGATGGTCAGTTGTTTGGCGAATATCCAAGTTCCAGTTCCCAAACACCTACACATAAGGAGAGGTTAACAGGGCACAAGTTTTCCCCAGTGTGCTTGTGAGCTTTTCCTAGCTCTCCTATTTTGACCTGCTGTTAATGTTAACTTTGTCCAGTTGCCTCTCTAATGAATACAATATTGTAGTCATTAGCACTGTACAAATGTTCACAGCAAGAGGCCTTTCAAGTAATTACATATTGTTTTTCTTAACTCCATTTAGCATCTAAGAATATCAGTTGTTAGACAAAACCTATTCACATACAATCTTTGTTAAGAGTATGATTTATATAGCCAGTTAAGTGAAACTCTTACATTTTTCTGTCTCAAGAGCATCCTGACTGACATATGTAGCATTAATTAAAAATAACAGGGAGAACATTCTAATTCATTAAAAAAGAGCTCAATCTAGCTTTGAGCCCACACCATCTTTATGTAAGAAACCAGTGCTAATAGTGCTGCCTAAAGCACATAACTATAGTTTGGATACTGAAGTAAAAACCTTTCTGAGCAAACTTTGTTTATTTTTAAGTATTTTGCAGAACAAATGTATAACTCCAAAATGTTCTCATCCCCAGGCATCAAATATCCTTTGTTATCTATGTTATCACAAACTGGTCTCTGCAATATCATATAGGTTTAGGCACCAAAGATTTGTGGTTGGAGATTATGAAAGACTTTGATTTGAGTTGAAACCCTTCACATATAATACCCTAATACCCACATATATCACCCTTCATATAATCCTGGACATTCAAAAGATGACTCAGTCGTCTTGTCCATTTTGACATGAAGTACCTTCTGCATATCTCTGAGACCACAGTGACTTTGACAGAAATACATAATTTTTAACCTTGGGAACAATCATAGCCTAAACTAATCAGAAATCAGGCAGTTATTGTTAAAAAAAATATTGGTTGGAAAATATTATCATTTATGTATATATTTTGTCTTAGAAAATTAGACGTACATCTCCTGTCTTCCTTTAACCATTTGCATGTACCTACCACAGGGTTCTTGTGCCTTGTTGCCAAGGTTTCTCCACAGGTTGGCAATTGTCTGTGAATAACGCTGCTTTAAATTCAGAGCAAACTGCACCAGCTGTCATATAATTCAAGTACCTTTACCTTGGTGAAGAATTTGAATTATTGGCTGTACTGTATGCTCCCTTATGCAGTATTGTAATCTGACAATGCTTACGGGCTTCATGCCGTGAAAAGATATTTGCAGCACAGAAGCGTACTGAGACAGCACAGAGACCGAGGACATGTTTTCTCCCAAAAAATGTTTTCCCCAATATGACTTGATGTTTGCATGATAGTGAAATACTGATTAATAATTTTATCACACACGTAAGAGACTGCTGCTGTTTTGTGCAGGTGCACCAAACTACCCTTAACATTACACTGACAACCTATTCCAAACTGCTGCCAAAACATGCTCAGAACCAGGACAGAACACATCATTGCGCAGTGGCTCCCTCATGTAACGAATCGTTTTAGACTTAAACTGTCTGTGTGGGTGCTGTTCTCCAACTGATCTTACCCTGACTTCTAAAGAGTCAACAGATGGTAGGTCTTTCTCCTTCACTTCCCTGGAGTGGTCTGTCTGCTTATTTTAAGGAATAAAACACAGTTTCTATTTTTAAAAGCGGGCTCCAAAACTTACTTACATAATTTGCATCACCATCTCCTTGTTCCACTCTCCATGACCTTGCTCTGCTCAACACACACCCTAAAGGCCATGTCATTACCTCACCCTTCACACCACCAAAAGCACTATTCAAGTGAAATGAAACATTTAAAGCTGAAGTGAAACCGCTGGATTACAGTGACTCACTTCTGGCTCTAGCTTCTGCATGTTCTTTCCCCACCTCTTTTTTGCCCTTTGCAACTCATGCCCTTGTCTGTGGCCTTCCCAAATTGATGCATTTTACACTCTTCCTGTTTTTCCTTCAGCCTAGGGAACAACACAACCCTCATCTCTCCCATCAGTAATACTCAGGTTTGCATTGCACGTCTTCTGGTGTGTGTTAGTTCTCTAACCTTGTACAAACCTTTGACCACCTGGCTGCTATTCCTCTATGTCCTTGCCCTCTAATGACTCTTTATCCCAGTAGCAAGGACTGCAGTGTCACTACTGATGTGCCATCATATCATTAAAACTCACCTTTTTTTAACTTTTTATTAGCTGTGTTAATGTGAATTTTGATTTTCTTCATAAAATACCATAAGTTTCCTTTGCCAGGCCGTATGTAAGCTGAGTGTGCTGTTACACATGCAATGCTATGGGAGAAATGTGATGCATCTGCACATTTCCTGTGCCACTGCCTTGTTATTGTGCCAAATTTAAGTGCTGCCTCTTTATAGTGCTTTTTGATATATGACTATACTTTCACCTTACACCTTGCCACACTCAACAATTTATGATTTTCACTGTCCTAGGTAACACACTGTCAAAGAAATGCTATTTATTTTTTCCAATCACACTTATTGACTTATCTTTGCACTTACAAAACAGCATATTACCATGTATTAGTTGTGCTATACAACTGTAAAGGCAACCTAAAACAAATCTCATTTCCATCCATTTATAGGCACACAGTGATTGTGTGCTGGGCCTTGAGTGCTTTTAAATTGTGGTTGACCTAAAGCTCAATACCTTGCCTGATTGCGTCCAGTGCTGGTGCAGAAAGTGCATCAAAGGTGCTGCTCGTCCTGCTCACCACATCTTCTGCTCACATTTCACCTTCTGTGCAGATTCTGTCTAATATTTAAATTAGGTGTGTTTTCTTTCCTTTAGATTTCCACAGTGTCTTGGTTTCAGACTTCAGTGTGTAATAACTTGGAATAACAAGACTAACAGTCAATAACTGTGCTGATGAAGAGTAGGTATAAAGCATGCCATGTTTTGCATCTTAGCACTAAAGACAAATTCCTATTAAAAACAAAACCAACATCATAAAAAATATTTTTTAATATAATTTTTTTAAATAAACTATATTATTTTCAAATATTGAGGTTTTAATAATGGTCCTTTCAAAAACAAATATCATACTGCAGATATTAAAGCTATTCCAGAGAAAAAGATAAATGTTCACGTTAGCATTAAAGAAAACTTAAACAACTAGCAAAAGAACCTGCCTTTGTCATCATTTTAAGGACTGATAGACATTCCTTTAATCCATTTGAAAAATTAAAGGTTTTACTCTCACTCACTGTTTTTCTCATTACTTATACTTTAATATTTAAATGGCTCTTTTTCACTTTAAATCACATTTTCTCAAGATGCATACAAAGAATAAAACTGACAAAAATATCCCCCATTCCCATTCAGGAATGGCTTTCATTTCATTTGCAAATGATGCAAAGTAAACCGCAATTAATGAGTCCTGAATGAAAACAGGCATGGGAGAGATGTGAGGCAGTGATTCCTGCTTTGAAAGAGGGCTTCTAAGAGCCCTCAGCTTCTTTCATGTATAATAGAGTAATAAAGCAGGCACTCTCTCAAGCAGGTACTGTATTTCATTACCATTCCATTGGGCTAATCATTATGCCCTCGGGAATGATTTTCCCATGTTTACCCAAACAGTGCAAAACAATACTGATGGATACTGTGATAAAGAGGGTCAGAAATTGGTGAGATTATAGGGGGAATTTGATTGTGTCATTTATTTCTCTTGCTGTGAGTAATTCTTCAATCATGCATTTCAAAGTCCTTTTTAAACACAACGTATCAAATTTCTTGATACACCTCTGAATCCACCAGACAGATTTCCATTTAAAGTGGTCCCCCTCTGAGTATTTTGCTAAACTGAGTGTACTAAATAAAATTATTATTATTACCGGATGGACAGCTTCCAATGACCACCTTCCAGTGGATTTTGCAGTGTTTTCAGCCATGTGACATATGTGCGAAAGATCCATTTCACAGTTGCTTTTGCAAGAATAAGAAACTTTTATCTGTAGATTATAAGTTTAGATCAGACTTTTTTTTTTTAAATTCTTGCAAAACAGCTTTTTTTTTGCTCCACTTGCCTTTATTGTCCAAATTAACAATAATGTATCTATATAATGATTTTATAACAAGCAGTCTGCTGTGAAAATGAGCACAGACCAAGCTCCAAACACAGACAGTAAGGTAAGTAAGATTACATTCATCTTAGTTTGACTGAGCTGAGTATAGGAGGAATTATTGCTAATTAAGAACACCTGAAACTAAAAGGAAAATCCATTCAGAAACTCTCTGTGCCTCATTATGATAAAACTGTAAGCGCGGATATTGATGCACTTTGTGAAACATTAGAATACTTCTGTGGTTACAAACCCAAGATTCACAGTTTTGCTTGGTAATGTATGACTGAGCTCTTATGAAGCATCATTATTACCAATCAAGCATAATTACTGAAATATGTTCAGAGTACTGTTCTGTGTACCTTTGTCATCATTTCACATTCACTGAACTGGCCACATTATGCTTCACTGTAACTTTGTTAAGCCATTATGTCAGTACTACAGATGTTACATACTTATATATTCTATGTGATGTACTCCGCAGGTCCAAACAGCTGCTTTATGGTTTCACTAACAACAGATCAAAGGACAAATATAGGATGATAAACATGTAAGGATTCATCGCCCACCTCTGATGAACTGTATGCGCCGATAAATACATACTTGTCCAGCTGTAAATAACGTCAGCTGTGGCACAACTTAGAGAATAGTTCATCTGTGAATGAATCAATATACAAGTATAAAGAGGTTGATACCTAATGTACATTTGTTTCACTGCCATTAAAAGTACACTAAATGGATAAAAAATTTCTACAATTCTGCTGCCGTGGGTTCAATAAGTAACTGCTTAGTGTTGACATACATGTTGACAATATGAGCATAAGCAAACAATTTGTTATAAATGTATTACGGTGTAAAGTAACCAGGCTCATAAGTTATGGAGGATGACAGACAGATCTGGTTTAAAGTGCAGGCCCCCTGATTAGGAAACTGTTCCAATTAGTAAAGACTTTGTGAACTTCATTTAGCTAATACTGTCATTAACAGTGCGTGGGTGATTGACTGGCACCCCTATTTACAAACCTTTGCTCTTATTGCAATTAGACTTGTGATTCTTACCACACATGTAAATTTTGTCTGCATGCATTCATGTATTTTTTCTAATGATGCCATTATTTGTTTACAATTGATTGCCATCTTTCTGTGTGCTCATATGCAATGGTAGCCCTTTACACTGAGCTAATATGAGAAGAGGTGGTTTCTTCCATGATGAACTGCTTTAAAACTGATCCCATTATTCCCAGGCCTGTGCCTGGCAGCGGCTGTAAAAGACATAAAGTCTTGGTGCTTAATCCTGTTAGTGCTGCAAACCTGACACTGCTTATTGGCTCTGTGGTAGTGTGTGAACATTCAGGACCTAACAGTTTGCCCTCTAAATATACTGTACAGAATTAAATTATTACAGTTAGACTTTGCTGCCTTTGCACTGATGTGGACTCTTTTCTGTAAAAGAAAAAAATAGTTTGCTAAATATATACATATTTCAACTGAGACAACTTTTTTTTTTTCTAATTTTGGTCATCTACAATACCACAATGCATTTTAAATGACACAACTCTGATTCAGTTGAAGAGCACCCTTTCAGCTTTGCTTTACTGGGTTGAGCAAAAATATTGCATAAAAATGTGAGGAACTAAAGCAACCCCTTCATGACAGGGGGTCAAAAGTAATTGGACAAATTAAATAATACTTTGTCAAAAACCCTTTGCTGGCAGTGACAGCCTGAAGTCTTGAATTCATGGACATCACCAGATGCTGGGTTTCCTCCTTTGTAATGCTCTGCAAGCCCTTTACTGCAGCAGCTTTCAGTTGATGTTTGTTTGCAGGCCTTTCTATCCAAAGTTTAGTCTTCAACAAGTGACATGGATGCTTAGTTGGGTTAAGATCGGGTGACTGACTTGATCATTCAAGAATATTACACTCCTGGCTTGCTTTAGCTGTATGTTTTGGGTGATTGTCCATCTGTATTATGAAATGCTGCCCAATCAATTTAACTGCATTTAGCTGGATTTGAGCAGACAGTATGTCTGAATTCATTCGGCTGCTTCTGTCCTTTGTCACATCATCACATCATGCCAGTGGCACTAGTGTCTCAGTGCCACTGGCAGCCATGCACGCCCAAATCATGTCACATGTTAAAGAGCTGAAACTCCTAAACCCTTCATCCAATTTGAATGTGGATACCCTCAAATGAAAGCTGAGAGTCTACAGATTATGCCCGTGGCCATCATATAACTATATTTGGAACATGTAAACAGTTAAAAAATGAAAAAACTTGTGTTAGTGTCCAAACATAATATGGACCTAACTGTACATTTTTGAACTTGAACAATTATCACATCAATTTAAGAATGATTGTAGAATAACAAATTATAAATTATACATTTATATAATGAAGAATTTTTTTTATGTCATGATCACTGAGGAAGCAGTGAACATTTTAGCATCTATTTCAGTTCTCCTTGGTAGAGGACAGGTAATGATGACAAACGGAGTAAAGTTACTCTCTGCAGTTGAAGATGGATTGGCTTGTCAACCGGGGGATCAGAAGTAGGTATAGTTTGGCAGGTCTTTGTCAGGACTGGGATCAGGGGACCACGCCTAGAGGAGGGACACCAGTGGCTTAAAATGGTACCACAGTGGAAGCATGACTGTAATATTCACTGTGGCATAAAGACCACATGCTATGTCGGTTGAAATGGCAATTTATCAGTGTGCTAGCTTGAAAGACAAAGCACGAGTAGGTAAGCGCTCAAGGTCCTGTAAAGTCATATTATAATCTTACAGTATGCAACCAAACTTTTTTCATGTAACTGAATTAATTGAAATAAAGTCTGGAGAGACTTTGTTAGCGGGAACAAATAGATACTTGACAAAAAGTTTCAAAGCCACCCACGTCGGTGCAGAAAATCACAACATCTCACTTGAAAATAAGTGTCCTATTGCAGAGGATAATGGACCAATCTGCATGGTAATGGATATATTTGGAATGGTAAGTGAGGAGTTAGACAAAGCTGAAATGGGCTGTCATGGTTTGGTAATTGTGCTGGGGAAAGCACACAATTGCTTCTCATGGAAAGATGAATATAGCATTCAAGAACAGGGGTCTCTGAAAGACAAAAACACTTGCCTGAGAATATTGACTTCTGGATAAATTAAGTTTTTAGGTTTAGGCATTTTCACATCTAGTTAAATCTTGTTAAATGTTAATTTCTTTATATGTTTAAACAAAGTATTTAGATTTTCTCGAGACTTGTATTCTTCTGAATGTATTACTAAATTAGGAAATAGTATTTTGAACATATTATATTGATAATTTATATGTAATTTTTTTTATCTCTAATATATTGCTTTTCCATTAGTTGATGTGCAATTAATGAAAATGCGGGTAAAAGAAAGAATTATATTATATTATATTATATTATAAAGAATTATAAGAAATATATTTTTGTAGATTTTATCTGAAACAGAATACACATTTATTTAATTCAGATAAATATTGAAGTGATAATAGATAATAGTTAAAAAAGGAATTATTTGTGAGTATGCTAGTGTTTAAATTTACAGATGCAATTCCAACATTAGTTTTAGTTTAAGAATTCTTGACCTGTATCCATCAACGGCTTTTTGCCTAAAAATCTTAAAGCATAAAGTCACACCTGAGACAGCAGGATACATTTTTATTTTTTTAAATGATAATTTTAATGTTTGTTTTCATGTCCTTTTTAACTGAATGATCATGTTTTCTGAAAACTATAAAAGGCTTTAAATAAAGCATTAAATGATTCGCTTTCCTGTAAGATTTAATCAAACTAATGTAATGATGCATCCGTAAGTGCAGTTTTAGTTAGACTGGATGGTGATCCTGCTGAGTGACAACATACACGTCACAAACAATCTGAACCAAGCTGAGTTCAGTACTTCTTGGCTTGTTGATTTTTACATTTTTTTTTAACACAATGCAGTGATTACTAACACATTTGATGCAATTCATTTTCAATAAGCAAAACAAACACCTAGTGAGACATCATTAATTTAAAGCTTCATTGACAAATGCAATTTATTTTGCAATAACACACTGTAAACAAAAACACTTGAAATACTTAAATAATAAATAATCAATGTAAACTTATGTTTTTTTAAACAATCCTACTAACTCAAATAGCAATGCTCTCTTTTGTATACAGATATTATGACATTGATGAAATTTAGGGGGGCGGGATTAATGAAGATTTAAGGAATGATGAAATAGGCCAGTAGTGACATGGTAAGTGACATGAGCTAGTAAAAGAGAGGAGAAGTTAACCTTTGGCGATATGATCATGTAGAGAAATGGTTGCACTAGAAGCTTTTCCAGTGTGTCACAAAACAAATTGTGCCTTTGTCCATCTCCCAAATGAGAAACTAAAGCTGGATTGCAGAAATCAGTTATAAATGCACTTGTTAATATAATTCATATGATCTGATGCTGTGCTTGGCAACTAATCACACACTTAAGATGTTTGTATCGGTAGTCAAATACAGAGAGAGAGAGAGAGAGGCATCACACAACACAAATGCCAAGTTGGCGGTGGCACTTAATGATCACCTGGTAACAGAAATGAGGAGGCTTGTATCTAAGCATGTATCTAACACACAATCGTAATCATGCAGTATCAACAAAAGAGTATGACATCATCAAACTATTGGGCGATTATCTGCATGTGAGTCGATACATGGGCATAGCTCAGAAAAGCATTGGAAATAATAACAGAGGGCTAAATCATCAGCTACTGGTTGACAGAGCAGTACACCAGGACTCAAAGACATTACAGACCAACCTAAATACCACCTGCATTGTCTGGAGGAAAGCCTATGACTTGGTGCCATATCAGTGTCATACATGGACTAGAAGTACCCCAGTCTTGATGGGAAACACCGCCGAGGGTGGTCGAGAACTTCAGGGCTAAGGTTCTTTGGGACTTTAATTTCCAGACAGACAAGCAGCTGCTGCACAACCAACCAGACATAGTTGTGGTTGACAAGAAGCACAAGACCATATGTGATAAATATGGAAATCCCAGTGGATAGCAACATCACACAGAAGAAATATGAGAGAACAGAGAAGGAGCTGTAACAACAACTGGAACAGATGTGAAGCATTAGAAACTGTAACCCTGTCTGTCCAGAAGAATGCAGTTGCAGAATAATCTATTTGGCAGAGAAGATTTGGCAAGTGTTTCATGGGCCCAACCCACATACTCAAATCTGCTGCTCAACTCACAAATCAATATTCCTTAAAACTGTCACGTTTTAGTTAATGGACTCAGGCGCAGACCGGGAATCTTTGCAGAGTTAACAATCAGTTTATTCACACAACGACACCAGGTGATACTATTTACAACGTGCTGGAGGGAGGGGAGGGGGGTCCAGGGTTCCGGGGTTTGTGAGGGGAAAGACGGGAATCAGACGCACTCCAAAGGCTTTCTCTTCACTCCCCACAATGGGGACACACAAATCCACTCACTCGTCCACACGGAAACAGGCAGGCAGGGAAAGGTCCGGGGTAGATCTGCACACAGAGACTGGGGTTACAACGAACAGACGGAAACAACTTTACAGAGTTTAACTCACTAATGGTTGAGAGACTGACGCTGATAGCTCAACGATCCAGCGACGAGTGACATAGTGCTGCCGTCTTAAATCGGCCTTGCGATCATCCCGATAGGCAGCAGGTGCGTGGGCCAGGGGCGGGAGCCCATAATGAGCACCACCCCGGCAGGTGAGAGAGAGAGAGAGAGAGAGAGAGAACATGTTGCCTAATACAGGATCAGCTGGTGAGGCACAGGGACCATGACAGTACCCCCCCCTCAACGGGAGCCCCCCGGCGACCCACCAGGCTTACCCGGATGCAGACGATGGAACTCCCGCAGCATGCGCCTGTACAGGACGGCCGCCTGAGGGATCCAGGACCGTTCCTCCAAGCCGTAGCCCTCCCAATCCACCAGGTACTGGAAGCCACGCCCCCGGCGCCGAGAATCCATGATACGGGTGATAGAGTAGGCCGGCAGACCGTCCACGAGCCGGGGGGGAGGAGGGAGCCTGGAAGGCGGGCACAGAGGACTGGACTGGAGAGGTTTAATCTGAGACACATGGAAGACGTCGTGTATCTTCATGTTACGAGGTAGTTTGAGCCTTACAGACACAGGGTTAACCAAAGCAGAGATCTCGAACGGGCCGATAAAGGTGGGAGTGAGCTTCTTGGATTCCGCCCGGATGGGAACGAAGCATGTGAAAAGCCATACCTTTTGTCCAACAGCATAGGCGGGAGTGGAGGACCGACGGCGGTCAGCAATGCGTTTATTACGGTCCTTGGTGCGTAACAACGCAGCCCGGGTGGCCTTCCACACCCGACGACACCTACGCAGATGCGCCTGGACTGATGGTACAGAGTGTTCGCCTGCGATGGAGGGAAAAAGAGGTGGCTGGAATCCCAGAGTAGCTTCGAAAGGTGATCGGCCCATGGCGGAGGAGGTCATGCTGCTGTGGGCTTATTTGATCCAGGGCAGTTCCTCACTCCAGATGGCCTGGTTGGAAGAGGCGACCCAGCGCAGGGCCGCCTCCAACTCCTGGTTTGCCCGTTCAGACTGGCCATTGCTCTGCGGATGATATCCAGAGGACAGACTGACCTTAGATCCCATCGTGAGTATGACCGTATTACCTGCAGATGGTGGGAGGCCGGTCACAAAATCCAGAGAAACATGAGACCACGGTCTGGTGGGCATGGGTAAGGGATGAAGCGGACCCGAGGGTGGCTGGTTTGGGATCTTGCTTCGAGCGCAGACTGTACAAGCGGAGACGAATTCTCTGGCATCCCGGCTCAGAGTAGGCCACCAAAAGTAGCGCTGCAGGAAAGTAATGGTGCGGTGTATTCCTGGGTGACAGGAGAAACAGGCTGTGTGTGCCCACTGTAATACCTGAGACCTGACAGTTTGGGGAACGAACAGGCGCCCCGCAGGGCCCCCTCCTGGATCCGGTTCAGTTCTCTGAGCCTCGTGAATGGCCGACTCGATTTCCCAGGAGACGGCCCCCACCACACAGGTGGCCGGGAGGATGGGAGCCGGGCCCGCCGGGTCTTCCGAGGTGTAGAACTGTCGAGACAGGGCGTCTGGCTTGACGTTGCGAGATCCTGGCCTGTAAGTGATTGAAAAGTGGAATCGCGTAAAAAACAGAGCCCACCTTGCTTGTCTGGCGTTAAGCCTCTTTGCGGATTGCAGATATGCTAGATTCCTGTGGTCTGTCCAGACGATGAATGGTTGAGCAGTGCCCTCCAGCCAGTGCCTCCACTCCTCCAAGGCGAGCTTGATGGCAAGAAGTTCCCGATCACCGACGTCGTAGTTGCGTTCTGTGGGGATGAGACGACGGGAGAAAAAGGCATAAGGGTGAAGCTTACCATCCCTCTGTTGTGAGAGGACCGCTCCTACTCCTGTGTCGGATGCGTCCACCTCCACCACAAACTGCAGGGTCAGATCGGGCTGGACCAGAATGGGTGCTTAGGCGAATCGCTTTTTCAGCTCCAGGAAGGCTGATTGGGCAGCATCGTTCCACTGGAAAGGAACCTTGGGAGAGGTTAATTGTGTTAAAGGCAGGGCTACCTTGCTCTAGTCCCGGATGAGTCTCCTATAGAAGTTAGATGAAGTTAGCGAAGCCGAGGAACCGCTGCAGCTGCCGTCGGTTGGGGGGGTTCAGGCCAACCTATTACAGCTTTTACCTTAGCTGGGTCAGGGCGTAGGTCTCCCTGCTCGATGACGTAGCCTAAGAAGACAACTGTGGACATGTGAAAGTCACATGTTTCGCCTTTTACGAACAACCGATTCTCCAGCAGGCATTGCAGGACCTGTCTGACGTGGGTTTCATGCTCAGATAGAGATTTGGAGAAGATCAGGATGTCGTCGAGGTAGACGAAGACGAACCTGTTGATGAAATCCCTCAAAACATCATTGACGAGTGCTTGAAAAACTGCAGGAGCATTAGAGAGGCCGAACGGCATAACTAAGTATTCAAAGTGCCCAAGGTGAGTATTGAAAGCGGTCTTCCACTCATCGCCCTCACAGATGCGAACCAAGTGATATGGGTTCCTCAAGTCTAATTTGCTGAAAACGGTCGCCCCCTGGAGCAGCTCAAAAGCAGAGGTAAGAAGTGGGAGTGGATATTTGTTCTTGATGGTTATATTGTTTAATCCACGGTAGTCTATGCACGGGCAGAGAGACTGGTCTTTTTTCTCGACGAAGAAAAACCCTGCTGCTATGGGCGATGAGGACGCGTGGATTAAGCCAGCGGCAAGGGACGCAGGGATGTATGACTCCATAGCCTCCCGCTCCGGTAGAGAGATGCTGTAGAGACGGCTTGTAGGCAATGGCGCGCCAGGGAGCAGGTCGATAGCGCAATCGTAAGGTCGGTGCGGAGGCAACGACTGGGCCCGATCCTTGCGAAACACTTCGGCAAGATCATGGTAAACAGGGGGTACTCCGGACAAATCGGAGGGCGCGGTTGACTCGGCGGGGGAGGCCAGCGTGTGAGGCGGTGAGGCAGACTTAAGGCAGGTCATACGGCACTCCACCCCCACCCCGTAATGCATCCCTTAAGCCAATTAATGCTCGGGTTGTGTTGACGAAGCCAGGGGTGCCCGAGAACGAGCGGTGTCCGAGTGGCTTTGAACACAAAAAAACAAATTTCCTCGGAGTGGTTGCCAGACAGAGTAAGAATGACGGGCTCGGTGACGTGAGTAATGTCGGGTAGGCGCTGGCCGGATAAGGCAGTGACATGCAGAGTGTGGGGAAGAGGTTCCTGCTCTAGCTGAAGGCGGCAAGCTAACTCAGAGTCAATAAAATTCTGTTCCGCCCCTGAATCTATCAAAACAGAGAGAATGTGATATTTGGTGTTGACTGAGAGCTTGGCAGATAGCATTAACCGTGGAGGAGATTTGTCTTGGCTGAGACCGCCCACCAGCACTCCTACTGTCACTGGTGGGCGCGACCTTTTGCTCGAGATGGAAAGGAGGCAACCACATGTCCCTTGTGACCGCAATAGAGGCACTCACCGGCAGAGATGCGGCGCTGGCGTTCCGCGGCAGAGAGATGTGAGCCTCCTGTCTGCATGGGTTGCTCTCCTCCGTCTGCGCACTCTGCTTGCCAGGAAGAGCTGAGCTCCGAGGAGGAGCCAGCCCTCAACTGCCCCGCGGCCTCCTGGGAACTGTAGTGCCGGGGCAGACGACGAGCTTGCAGGCGGTCATCCACCTTAATGCATAATGCCATTAACTCGGTAAGAGAGTCAGGGAGATCTCGCATAATGAGTTCATCTTTCACCTCTTCACGAACATTGTTGAGCAGTGCACTCCTCAAGGCCTCCTGTCCCCAGCCTGTCTCTTCAGCCAAAATCCAAAAATCAATAGAATAGTCAGACATGCTCCGCTTACCTTGTTTGAAGTTCAGAAGTGCGGAAGCTTCAGCGCCAGAGCCCTTATTGAAAACAGTCTGGAATTTAGACAGAAAATCAGCATAGGCAATCCCGGGGTCCAAGCTAAGCACGACCTGAGCCCAATTTAAAGCCCGGTCCCGCAGCAATTGGACAAAAAAGGTTATTTTGGCCCCGTCGTTATTATGGAAGCACCGCTGCTCACGGAAAACAAGAGTACATTGAGCCAGAAAACCAGCGCACTTGTCCGACTCACCCGTAAACGGTTCCGGAGAGAGAACATGTTGCCTAATACAGGATCAGCTGGTGAGGCACAGGGACCATGACAAAAACAGGCTTTCTAGCGGTATAATGCAAGTAGAAGTAATCAACCAAGAAGTTATCAACCACACAAATTTCCTTATTTTTGTGCAAAGTGTATACTTTGTGCTAACTGTATTTAATTGTTTAGTATGAAACAATTTGGAGCTGGTAAGTCTCCAGAGAAGGACATAATTTGTCAAAGCCACACATAAGAGATGTCTTAAAACTGGTCTTTAGAAGAATATCAATCATGTTTGTACTAATCATTTTTTTCCTTATAAAAACAAACATCCTTTTAGGGCAGGGCATGGCTTACTCAACACTTGATAATCAGAATAATAAAAAAAAAAATAAATAAATAAGATAATCACAATAATAGCTGGCATGTCGACATAATTCCAGAGGTATTTTTAGCTAACACTTAGTTCCTTTGCCTGCAAAAATATAATGTTGTTTAATACATATAAATATAAAAGACAAAGCCAGTAATGAGCAATCAGTGCTATTTCACAATGCTGAAGGCTATGAGTCATATTAAATATTGTCATATCAACTGTTTTTTTTTTGTTTGTTTTTACTCATTTTTGACACTATTGTTCCCAGTATTCAGTGTCCTCTAAAACAGGGGGTAATGTTTTTAAGCTTTGCCAATTCTAAAAGACAAATAAGAAGTGCAAACAAACTGAGTGAAACAGCCACAGCTTACTGCTATTAAAGGTACATGTGCATGTTTGCTTCTGAAAGCTCCCAAAGCTTGCTGTGCTCATATCTGACGAGGCCTATCAGTGATACAAACAGCAGAGAGGACACACAAAACTGGTTAAAATGACCAAAGCTATTGCAACTTTTTGTAAAGTTAATGAGCTGAGTGATTAAATCACAAAGCATAAAAGGACATGCAGATTATTGGCAGCAAGATTTGCTCAGGTAGTTATGATGGATTTTAATTGTAGTTACCATTTTCTTACTCAGGTATTATGATGATATCAGAATTCTAGATCCATTGAGTTATAGTTTTCTTTAATCACAAATAATTCATTTTTCCTCACAATATACAGTAAAATATCACTTGTGCCAAAATATAACTTGTACATTTGGAACTATGTTGTAACTATCTTTACTATTTTCCACTAATAAAAAATGAAAAAAGAAATAAAATACAAAATAATTATAAAACAGTTTACAATAACAGAATACAAAATAAAAGAGGATAAAGCACAATGGTAACAAACAAGTATATGCCTTAAAAAGATGAAGAAGAGATGTTTCTTAGAGTGTCTAGAGACAAGGTTTTCTAGGATTTGTTTAGCTTTTGGCATGTGACATGCATACAAGGAAGGAGTTCAGTTCTTCTTTGTAGGTATTATTATTGATAAATATAATGATAAATTATACAGGGAGTGCAGAATTATTAGGCAAGTAGTATTTTTGAGGAATAATTTTATTATTGAACAACAACCATGTTCTCAATGAACACAAAAAACTCATTAATATCAAAGCTGAATGTTTTGGAAGTAGTTTTTAGTTTTAGCTATTTTAAGGGGATATCTGTGTGTGCAGGTGACTATTACTGTGCATAATTATTAGGCAACTTAACAAAAAACAAATATATACCCATTTCAATTATTTATTTTTACCAGTGAAACCAATATAACATCTCCACATTCACAAATATACATTTCTGACATTCAAAAACAAAACAAAAACAAATCAGCGACCAATATAGCCACCTTTCTTTGCAAGGACACTCAAAAGCCTGCCATCCATGGATTCTGTCAGTGTTTTGATCTGTTCACCATCAACATTGCGTGCAGCAGCAACCACAGCCTCCCAGACACTGTTCAGAGAGGTGTACTGTTTTCCATCCTTGTAAATCTCACATTTGATGATGGACCACAGGTTCTCAATGGGGTTAAGATCAGGTGAACAAGGAGGCCATGTCATTAGTTTTTCTTCTTTTATACCCTTTCTTGCCAGCCACGCTGTGGAGTACTTGGACGTGTGTGATGGAGCATTGTCCTGCATGAAAATCATGTTTTTCTTGAAGGATGCAGACTTCTTCCTGTACCACTGCTTGAAGAAGGTGTCTTCCAGAAACTGGCAGTAGGACTGGGAGTTGAGCTTGAAAAGGCCCCACAAGCTCATCTTTGATGATACCAGCCCAAACCAGTACTCCACCTCCACCTTGCTGGCGTCTGAGTCGGACTGGAGCTCTCTGCCCTTTACCAATCCAGCCACGGGCCCATCCATCTGGCCCATCAAGGCTCACTCTCATTTCATCAGTCCATAAACCCTTAGAAAAACCAGTCTTGAGATATTTCTTGGCCCAGTCTTGACGTTTCAGCTTGTGTGTCTTGTTCAGTGGTGGTCGTCTTTCAGCCTTTCTTACCTTGGCCATGTCTCTGAGTGTTGCACACCTTGTGCTTTTGGGCACTCCAGTGATGTTGCAGCTCTGAAATATGGCCAAACTGGTGGCAAGTGGCATCTTGGCAGCTGCACGCTTGACTTTTCTCAGTTCATGGGCAGTTATTTGGCGCCTTGGTTTTTCCACACGCTTCTTGCGACCCTGTTGACTATTTTGAATGAAACGCTTGATTGTTCGGTGATCACGCTTCAGAAGCTTTGCAATTTTGCGACTGCTGCATCCCTCTGCAAGATATCTCACTATTTTTGACTTTTCTGAGCCTGTCAAGTCCTTCTTTTGACCCATTTTGCCAAAGGAAAGGACGTTGCCTAATAATTATGCACACCTGATATAGGGTGTTGATGTCATTAGACCACACCCCTTCTCATTACAGAGATGCACATCACCTAATATGCTTAATTGGTAGTAGGCTTTCGAGCCTATACAGCTTGGAGTAAGACAACATGCATGAAGAGGATGATGTGGACAAAATACTCATTTGCCTAATGATTCTGCACTCCCTGTATATCCATGTAGAGGAGGTGGCTGATGTTTGCTCTACTCCATGTTTGCTATTCTTTTTAAGTTTTGTTACTGATCTGACTGAGGGTGTTTAGGCCAATACAGCACAGCAGTGGGGACAGGGCATCTCCTTGTAAATGCCACACTTGATGGTGACTAATACAATTGGCTTGAAGTTGGTCTCTAGTGTTGTTCGCCACGTCCCCATCGGATTCCTGATGAAAGCTCTTAGGGTCTTGGTGAACTTGTATACAAATGTGAGGCATTGAGTCACAGGCTTTCATGCAGTCAGTCCAGGCAATGCACAGGTTGATCAGTCTTATAGTCTTGAGTAACTGCCACAAGTCGCCGGTGTTTTGCCTTCTGCCAATTCCTTTCTGGCACATGCTCATCTAGTGAGTCATTTTCCTGTTCACTGCGATGCCTGACACGATTTTCCATGTTATTGGTCAGTACTTTTCAGATGTTTTATTAGACTGTACATGGTTAGAGCTGCTCTCCTCTGTCCATCATACCATAGTCACAATCTTCCTTGCTAAATCATTGATAAATCATTGGAGCTTGTTTAATTACAAATGCTAGTTGTGTTTCCACACAAAGCGCAGACTGTAACTGATTATAAAGCAATCAAAACAGAGTTAGTGGCAGCTTTCATTGCATGCTAGTTTATAATGTACAATGTTTACAATCTGCATTTGCAAACCACCAGAAATAAGCTCCGGGCTTCTTTAGCGTGACCATATTTTGATATTTTGAACAGGACACTTTGTCCCAGTCCTGAAGAACTTTAATAATACTGTTTGTTTAAAGAAAACTTTAATATATTTACATGATGTCTTCTCTGTGCGGTTAATGAATGGTGAAATAAAAAAAAATGTCACATAGGCTTTTAAAAGTCAACAAGTGAAAAAAAGAGGACAGTTGGTCACCCTAGCTTCTTAGCTTGCTTAGACAGACTGTAAAATGGAGACAGCTAGAGTGTCCTGTGAGTATAAAACAAGCGTACATTTCAGAAACAACAGGTAGTATCTTGTTCAATTATTCAACTTGTAAAATGAAAATTAAGCAGTCATGACAGATCCTGGAAACAGACCAAGTGAAAATTGTGACTTTTCACATAGTCCAAAATAAAATCAAAAAAAAAAAGAAAACATATGAAAGAAAGGTTGTGCATTTTTAAATGTGAAAAAAATGGCACTACACAAAGATAAACTTTTCAACACATAGATATTTACATTAAATTTCATTTTTAAAAAAATAAAGGCAGTATAAAAACAGCACTATTTGTGAAACAGATTCAAAGGCTGATTGCCCCGTTTTTCACCCATTGGGTAAGACGCTCCCTGTTCTGCTTCTGTTAAATTCTCAATCACACCTAGCTACCTATAAATATATGATGATGAGGTTTTAATTTAACAAAGTTACAAAATGTTACAAAATGGAAATTCGTGTATTAAATTTTACCACTGCAACGAACAAATTTCAAAAGGCACAGCGTTTACATTGAAGGCAAAAAGTCTCTATTTCTGGTTTGTTCAGTTTTCATTGTACACAATGAATAATGGAACAAGCTGATGCTTCAGTGAACTTCAGTGAGCAAAGTTTTCAGATTGTCTAGGCAGAGGTAACACAAGCAAAGACATTTTCTTCTTAAGTAGAAGTGTTGAAACTTGTTTTAGTATAAATTAGTAAAAGTGAAAAACTTAAGTGAAGAAGTACAGGCTCTGAAATATGCTCAAATTAAGAAGGTGAAAAGTAGCTCTTTGAGGACGTTTTTGCCAGCTATCGTTGAGCAACTCCAACTGAATCTTGTGCTATAATAAATTTACATTAGTAAATGGCAATACAAACTTTATTTCCATCTAATTTGTAATTGTAATTAATTTACTAAATTATGAATCAATTATGTAGAACATGAGCAGAGAAATAGGATTATTTTTTTTCTTTTAAAAAAAGCTTGATTTTCTGTTGCCAATATTGCAAAAGGTGACTTTGCTTCCACATCTAAACAGGAAAATGAGTACAATCAGTGGTTAAAGTGGTATTCAGCAGGTGGGGGAACCATGAAATGGGTTCTAGTGGCTTAGCCGCACAAAATTAGTTAAAATAATTTCAACTTTGATCAGCTGACCTTTTCTGCTCCTGCTCTGAGGTTTACTACTCTATGTGGATTCAACAAGATGTTTCATGAGTTGTCTTAGTGGATTTCCATCCTCTACATTGATGGTTTATATTGTTTTTATAGTAAATAGTAAAAAGTTGGTATCGAGGTGGAATTCAGCAAGTAAATCTGAACATCATCAGCTTAAAAAAATGTATCTCTGCTGTACTTAATGTAACCTAACTCTGACCATGAACACCATAGCTGCTGTGGACCAGTCCAACACACTGTTCTTTACTTTAAATCCATCACAGTTCAGCAAACTAGCCTGTTTATCATGTACTAATCTGCAGAGTATTTAAATTCAGTATACCTCAATTTTTTTGCAGTACATTTCACAATGTGGAAAACACACAACGTCACATTATATATAGATCCAATATCTGATTTAAAAAATACAGAAAAGGATTAGGGCCACTGGAAAAAAAAAGTGGGCACGTCTTTTTTTTTTTCTTCTTTTCCAGAATTCTGAGAAAAAAAAGTCTGAATTTAAAGAAAAAAAGTCAGAATTCTGATTAAAGTCAGACTTTTTTCTCAGTATTCTGGAAAAGAAGAAAAAAACAAGATGTGCCCACTTTTTTTTTCCAGTGGCCCTAATCCTTTTCTGAAAAAAAAAAAAAATAACGACTTACATGTAAACTTTAAATTTCCAGTCTATCAAATACCACTGAGCAATCCTTACCTTTATATATAACCGTTCTTCTCACTCTCCTGCCATGTCTTTAGTATATTTCTCTATCTCTAAGTGATGTTAGCTCTCATTCTTTCACCAGGGCATTTGTGTTTTTTGTTTTGTGGAAACTGTTCCTCAAGTCGTCTCCACTAGACGACTCCAAATGGATCTTGGAACTTCAAGTTGGCCAACCACACCCGCTTGCCCACTCTCCACCGAACACTCCCTGGATCGCCTTACTGACTAACCCCTCCTGGCTCCGGAAACCTTGTGGCAACATGAATTTCGGGTCCTGACATCCCGGAGTTATGATATCTTTTCTCTTCATGGGAAATACAGCAGCTGTACCATTAGCTACCAGATACACTGTGACTAACTGCACACAGACAGTTGGAGAATTTGCTGATATTTGTTGAGCTGAGCGAAACACTTCTACTTCTACTTCTACTAAACACTTCTTGTAAATGTTGAAGTATCATGACCACAACTTATGCACATCTGCACTCGAAATATCCTCCAAAGGGGCATTTCTCATCATTTAGCAATTTCAAATGAATTATTTTTTGCGCATGAACCTCTCTAGTAGTTATGTATAATAGAACTCTTATCTTTAACAAATGGGTACCTACTTTATGCAGTGGTGTTAGAGAAAGACAGACTGACACAAAATATGTAGATGTTACACTATTTGTAACTTTATAATAATTTATGACTATAACACAGTGCATAAATCATCTGCTTAAGTTCTAACATTTAAATCAGTAGGTTGGGTTTTGATTGAAGACAGTAAAGTATGCCAAAGCATAAAAAATGAGCTTAATTTTGTGCAGTGAACTATAGCCTTACTCCCACATCTTTCTCTGCAATTAAACAGGCTACTTAGTATATGAATCCCTCTCTTTCACTTAAGTGCTAATGGAGGAATGAGTAAATCAATAATGCAAGTATTTAAGATAATCCAATTCTAGGCACTATTTTGAGCCAGCATCTTCTGCTTTTCTTTGAGGCGGGGAAGCCTCAAAGAAAAGCAGGAAAGCAACAAAAGCCAATTGATATTTTTTCTGTAATACCATTTGCAGTCTTACTGAATGGAGTCCAGAGAAGCCAGAATTCTAAAAAGTGACTACAAGACGAGGACGTCAAACCTGTAAAATAAAGTGTTTAATTAATATGAAATAAACATGTTTCTTTTGTGCTTTTGTTTAGGTAAATGCAATCTTACATTCATCTACCTATAAGTTTTAATATTCTCTGGTATCAGAATGACAAAATTAATTAAAGATCTACATTCGGTTAGTAATATTAACAAAGTTAATGACTAGATTTCATCAGGACCATGATGTATCCATACTGACATACACACACCAGCTACCAATTAACAGCGAACTAACAAAGTGTTATCAAATATATAACTTATTTTTTTTAACTTATCTGCTTGTTTTAATTTTCCCAATACATAAACAGTATTGTACTGAGCATTGTGTTGTTGTTTTTAAGCAAATCCTTTCTTTATAATCATACTGCTAGACATGTGCTCTTAAATGCACGTCTTTCTCTGCATATTAGATTATTAGAGACAGGGCCTTCAGGTCAGTGTCTAATGTTGTCCAGTGCTTTCTAGGGGCTAGGGCATGTGAAACAAGGGAGACTATAAGAACAGAAACATGTCACGGTTTGCCGGGGCAAGCCGTGTGGAATATTTAGGACCAGGACGCGGCAGCTCTGGTGCAGGTGAGTATTTATTAACGAAGGGAAAAACAAACAACAAAGGCACCGGGCACATGAAACTGGAACCTAAACTGGGTAAAACTAACAAAACAAACCAGAAACGAAGATGCAGGGAGGTCCGGGGAAATACACATGGAGAGATGCAGGGAGACCGAGGGGAAACAACACAGACGAACCAGCAACGACTAATACAGAAGACAAGACTTAAAAACACTCAGAGAACACAGGGAGATCACACACAGGTGGGGGACACAGCTGGGAGTGATTAACGTGACGAGACTAGGGAGGCAAACTGAAAACACTCACATAAGACGCAGACCTTCAAAATAAAACAGGAAACGCATACACCCAATGACACAACGCAAAAACTTCACACAGACTGGGGAACACATAGGAACATGAAAACAAAACCCAGAATAATAATAACTACTAAAACATAAACACGGAGTCACAAACTCCGGATCATGACAAAACAACAGCAAATAAAAGAGAACACTACACCACTCTGTGGCATGTAGTTAAATTTGACTCTGAGCATTAGCTCTCCCTATTTTACATCCCCAAAAGAGTCATTCACGAGTGTAGGCTAAATTCATTTTCCCTCTATCGTTATAGAGGTGACCGATACAGAAAATAGCCTGTATGAATTTCTGGGTTTTTACATCTATATTGACAAATTCTCATTAATATTAGATATACTATTATCACTCATTTATTGCCATTTTGTTAGCAATAACACAAAGTGCTGTTACTAGTGGCTCAGTATTGTAGGTTGTTTACAGAGTTTTAGTTCTCCTGACATACTCAGGAGCTGTTGTACTTGCAACAGTGTCATACCTGATACCTCAATGCTGATACCTTAGCCCATAATATAGTCTGGCTGTTTCTTGTGACAGAGCATGTTTCCTGAGAACTGTGCATTCCATCCATCCATCCATCTTCATCCGCTTTATCCGAGGCCGGATCGCGGGGGCAGCAGCCTAAGCAAAGAGGCCCAGACCTCCCTCTCCCCAGCCACCTCCTCTAGCTTATCCGGGGGAACACCAAGGCGTTCCCAGGCCAGCCGAGAGATATAATCTCTCCAGCGTGTCCTGGGTCTGCCCCGGGGCCTCCTCCCGGTGGGACATGCCTGGAACACCTCACCCAGGAGGCGCCCAGGGGGCATCCTTGTCAGATGCCCGAACCACCTCAGCTGGCTCCTTTCGATGTGGAGCAGCAGCTGCTCTACTCTGAGCCCCTCCCGGATGGCCGAACTTCTCACCCTATCTCTAAGGGAGAGGCCAGCAACCCTTCGGAGGAAGCTCATTTCTGCCGCTTGTATCCGCGATCTCGTTCTTTCGGTCACTACCCACAGCTCGTGGCCATAGGTGAGGGTAGGGACGTAGATCGACCGGTAAATTGAGAGCTTAGCTTTTACACTCAGCTCCCTCTTCACCACGACGGAGCGGTGCAGCGTCTGCATTACTGCAGCTGCAGCCCCAATCCGTCTGTCGATCTCCGGCTCCCTTCTCCCATCACTCGCGAACAAGACCCCGAGATACTTGAACTCCTCCACTTGGGGCAGGAACTCATCCCTGACCCGGAGTGGGCACTCCACCCTTTTCCGGCTGAGAACCATGGCCTCAGATTTGGAGGTGCTGATCCTCATTCCCGCTGCTTCACACTCGGCTGCGAACCGTTCCAGTGCGAGCTGGAGGCCAGATTCTGAGGCCATCAAAGCGAAAGCCCTCTGCCACTTGGCTGCGCCTAGAAATCCTGTCCATAAAAATTATGAACAGAACCGGAGACAAAGGGCAGCCCTGGCGGAGCCCATCACCCACCGGGAACGAGTCCGACTTATTGCCGGCAATGGGAACCAAGCTCTTGCAATGGTTGTATAGGGATCGAATGGCCCGTAGCAATGGGCCAGACACCCCATACTCCCGCAATACCTCCCACAGGACACCCCGAGGGACATGGTCGAATGCCTTCTCCAAGTCCACAAAACACATGTAGACTGGTTGGGCAAACTCCCATGCACCCTCAAGTATCCTCGAGAGGATAAAGAGCTGGTCCAGTATTCCGCGACCAGGACCAGACTATCCTTTCCAACTGTGCATTCATGTTGTCCATTTCTTTTTATTTGAAAATTATGGTCATCTACATTATAACCATATATTGTTTGTACTATTCTCAGAGATTAGAATGTGGCATGTGCAATTGTATGTGAATACATGTATGTCCAATACAGTGATAGGTTCCATGATTTAGCAGTTGATCAAAGCTAATAAGTAGCTGATGTTCTTATTTTTTTCAGGCACAAAGCTGCAGGCCAAAATAGCCTGGAAGTGGCTGACAAGCAAGAAACACATAGACAGAGCAAGAGAAGCACTGCTTAGTTAGGTTAGCAAGATGGAGCTTGAAGAAAAAAAAATAATAAGATGGCGCCGGTGAGGTCGCTGCCGTCACGACTGCTTCGACCACCTTTTCTTTGTCTTTGTTTTTTAAGCTAGTTTTCAGCGTCTCTAAATCGGCAAAATCATCACCATTGGGTACATTGGGGTGGCTGTAGCTCAGGTGGCAGAGCAGGTCAGCCACTAATCAGAAGGTCGGTGGTTCGATCCCAGGCTGCCTCCTGGCTGCATGCCAAATATCCTTGGGCAAGATACTAACCCCATGTTTGCGTACTGGTGGTGGTCAGAGGGCCCGGTGGCACCAGTGTCCGGCAGCCTCGCCTCTGTCAGTGCGGCCCAGGGCAGCTGTGGCTACAATGTAGCTTGCCATCACCAGTGTGTGAATGTGTGTGTGAATGGGTGGATGACTGGATATGTAAAGCGCTTTGGGGTCCTTAGGGACTAGAAAAGCGCTATACAAATGCAGGCCATTTACCATTTACATTAGGTATGACAGTGACACTCTTGTTTCTATTGGTATACAATGTACTCACAATTCAAAGTTTTTAACTCCGGATCCGAGCTGGCCGAGTGAGATCTTGAGGGAGAACAAAGGGAAGCAGCGGCCTAGAGGGAAGCGAGCCGGCATCAGGAACAGGCTGAGAGCTCGTGCACACCGCACACCTCTGCCTAGCATCCTGCTCGCCAACGTCCAGTCACTGGAGAACAAGCTTGATGACCTCAGGGCCAGGATAAAGTTCCAGAGAGACATTCGGGACTGCAATCTCCTCTGCTTCACCGAGACATGGCTGAACCCAGCGGTGCCGGACCACGCCATCCAGCCGGCCGAGTTCTCCTCGGTTCACCGCATGGACAGGACACAGGACTCGGGGAAGTCAAGGGGAGGTGGCGTGTGTTTAATGGTGAACAACAATTGGTGCAACAGTGCGAACGTTGTTCCTCTCACACGCTCCTGCACACCAAATCTGGAACTACTGTCCATCATGTGTCATCCTTTTTATCTACCTCGAGAATTTACATCGGTCATTATAAGTGCCGTTTATATTCCACCAAAGCGGACACGTTCAACGCCTTATGCAAGCTGCATGAGGCACTCACACAGCACCAGACACAACACCGGGACGCTGCGCTTATTGTGACGGGGGACTTTAATAGTGCCAACCTCAAACGCGCAGCGCCGAACTTTTATCAACACATCACCTGCCCCACCAGAGGTGAAAGGACACTGGACCACTGCTACACTACGGTCAAGGACGGCTACAAGGCACAATCTCGCCCTCCGTTTGGCAAATCCGATCACGCCGCCATCTTCCTCATGCCAAAATACAAACAAAGGCTGAAACAGGAAGTTCCGGTTCAGAGGAAGGTCGCGCGCTGGACGGATCAATCGGTGGCCGCGTTACAGGATGCACTCGACGACGCAGACTGGGACATGTTCAGAAACAGCTCCGATGATGATGTCAACGTGTTTACGGAAGCGGTTGTGGGATTCATCGGGAAACTAGCGGATGATACCGTGGAGACAAAGACTATCACAACGTTTCCCAACCAGAAGCCGTGGGTGGATAAAACCATCCGCGACGCTCTGAGATCCCGCACCGCTGCCTACAACACGGGACTCACGACGGGGGACATGGACCCGTACAAAGCCGTGTTATATAACGTGCGGAAGGTGGTGAAAGAGGCGAAGCAGCGCTACGGGAGGAAACTAGAGTCACAACTCCAACAGAGTGACTCTAGGAGCCTGTGGCGGGGACTAAGGACAATAACGGATTATAAAGCACCAACAACCGGTATGACGAACGCGGCTGTGACTCTGGCAGACGAGCTGAACACTTTCTATGCTCACTTCGAGGCTGCAGCTAAGGACTCCAACGATGCTAGTGCTAGCGGCGCTAACGGCTGCAGAAAGGATCTTCCTTTGACGAGCACGTTTCCGGTGCTGGCAGTAAGATACTGCCAGCACCGGAAACGTGCTCGTCATCTCCGAGCATGAAGTAAGGAGAGCCTTCAAGAGTGAACACCAGGAAAGCAGCAGGACCAGACGGCATCCCAGGTCGTATCCTCAGAGACTGCGCATACCAGCTAGCTCCTGTGTTCACTGAGATATTCAACATCTCTTTATCTCAGTCGGTCATCCCCGCATGCTTTAAAGAGTCCATCATTGTTCCAAGAAACCCCACCCTGCTTCTCTCAATGACTATCGCCCTGTAGCCCTCACCTCAGTAGTGATGAAGTGCTTTGAATGCCTGGTCAGAGACTTCATCATTTCTTCACTACCAGACACACTGGACCCACTACAGTTCACTTACCGTCCAAATCGTTCCACAGACGATGCCATCTCCTCCACACATCACTTACTCGGACACTAGAAGGGGGAATTATGTTAAAATGCTCTTCATATTCTACAGCTCTGCATTTAATACCATAATTCCCTCCACACTCACCACCAAGCTGGAGCATCTGGGACTCAGCTCATCTATGTGTCAGTGGATCTCCAACTTCCTAACTGGCAGACCACAGGCAGTAAGGATGGGCGGACATATCTCAGCCTCCACCACTCTCAGCAGTGGAGCCCCACAGGGGTGTGTTCTGAGCCCCCTGCTGTACTCTCTGTACACATATGACTGTGTGGCCACTACCAGCTCCACCACCATCATCAAGTTTGCTGACGACACCGTCGTGGTGGGCCTGATCTCTGATAACAACGAGACGGCCTACCTGAAGGAGATTAGGAATCAGGAGAACTGGTGCCAGAGGAACAACCTCCTTCTAAACCTCAGTAAGACAAAGGAGCTGATAGTGGACTTCAGCACTAAGCAGGAGAGGAACTACCAGACCCCCGTCATCAACGAGTGCCCAGTGGAGAAAGTGGACAGCTTCAAATACCTCGGAGTTCACATCACGCAGGACCTGTCATGGTCCTGTCACATCAACACCGTGGTGAAAAAGGCCCGTCAGCGTCTCTACCACCTCAGACGCTTGAGAGACTTCCAACTGCCCTCCAAGGTGATCAGGAACTTTTACTCGTGCACCATAGAGAGCATCCTGATGGGAAACATCTTAACCTGGTTCGGGAACAGCACCATGCAGGACAGACGAGCTCTACAGAGGGTTGTGCGGTCAGCTGAGCGCACCATCCGCTCCGAGCTCCCTGACCTGCACTCAATCTACAGCAGGCGGTGCTGGACCAAGGCCAGGAAGATCCTGAAGGACCTCAGCCATCCCAACAACAGACTGTTCTCTCTGTTGAGGTCAGGAAAGCGATTCCGCTCCCTGAAGACCAACACAGAGAGGCTGAGGAGGAGCTTCTTCCCGCAGGCGATACGGTCTCTCAATCACACCACCACACAGTACTGACCCACACATATAGTTCTTACACACACACTGGACATTCTGGACATTGTTTTCACTTCATCACTTAATCACTTTAAGCATATTTGCACTGCACAAGACACTAAATAATGTGGATTGCACAACACTGGTCATTATATTCTTCATTTCCAGTTAATACTTGTACAGCTGCTGTTATTGTATATATATATTTATATTTCTCATACATTCTTATATAGTTCTATACTGTGTATTGTGTATTTTGTTGTACAGTTATTTTATTTTTCAACTTTAATTTATATATTTTATCTTATTCTTTCCCAGTTAAATTTACCCTTCATTCTAATTTGTGTTGTACAGTTATTTCCTTTTTAACTTTAATTTTTATATTTTATTTTATTCCTTCCTAGTTAAATTTACCCTTTTTAATTTTCATATTTATTTCCTATCTTATTCATAGCCTTTTCTTTTTTTCTTTAGGTCACGAGCAGTTGTCTAAGCATTTCACTGTATATCGTACTGTGTATGACTGTGTATGTGACAAATAAAATTTGAATTTGAATTTGAAAAAATATTGCAGGCAAACACTAAGTATCATTTGTCATCAAACTTGCTGATGAAGTTTACCTCCTGTAATAATGTTTTGTTTCCTCTTCCTGTACTCATAACTCTTTGAAGGAGCAGAAGGGTAGGTCAGTTTCATCCTCTGTTTCGCTTAGCCACAAAAAAAACCAGGGGGAAATTGCTTACTACCAGCATCTCGAACATCACCACACTGAGCACTGGAGCCCATCAGGGCTGTGTGCTCAGCCCACTGTCCACTTAACATTGGTAGATCCTCTTTGGAGGTTGTCAAGAGCACCAAATTCCTTGGCATTTACCTGGCAGAGAACGTCTCCTGGCCCCTCAACGCCAGCTCCTTAAACTAAGAAGGCCCAACAGCATCTCTACTTCCTGCGGAAGTTGAGAAAAGCCCATCTCCTACCACCCATTCTCACCACCTTTTACAGAAGGACTTCCTGAGCACACGCACTCCTTGCACACACTCTTCACCCTACTGCATTCTGGCAAGAGGTACCGGAGCATTTGGGCCCTCACTCCCAGACTGCAAAGCAGTTTCTTCCCCTGACACACAGACACATACCTTCATACATCAAGATACTTTTTGCACAATGCTCAGTCTTTTGTACAACCCACTGTCATTGTTGCACTTTTCTATTGCACTGTTGTGTCTTCACTGTCTTGCGTCTGTATCGTTCTGTTGTGTCTGGTGTTCTACTGTTTTTGTTTTGGGTTTTTTGCAATTTTTGCACACTTGCACTTTATGTACTCCTGTGTTGATTGTCTGTTATATGATATACGTAGGACCATGGTCTCGGAGGAACATTGTCTCGTTTCACTGTGTAGTGCGATGCAGGATCACACTTTACACAACTAAAGGAACTAAAGATAAGTCAGTCGAAATGAACAGTCAGGGATAATTAGATGATGTGATGCTTTTAATTTTTTTTTTAAATTTCCACCAAAGACCTACCTGTCTCTGCCAACATGGAGTTAACTGTGAGCTCCCTCCCCTAATATGTCCTTGGTTTCATTCATTTTTCATAAGACAAAATTGTAGAGACCAGGGTATTGCAACAATTAGTCAGCAAAATAGAGGTTCTTTCACCTCTTTTAAACTACTTTTACGACAGCTTCATTGTCAAGTGAATTTCATAGAGTTAAGTGACGAGGTATGGTCACAATATCAATGAAAAGTATATTTCAAAAAAATATAAGAGAACATTTGCATACTTGGATTTTAATATGTGAGTAATATAGTCAAGCCTTTTCTGAACATTCCACATTTGAGGTCTGGTTCTGTATAAAATTAGTGGCAATTTGTGAGGGTAAAAAATGCAGTGGGTTTCTTTTATGCAAGTGAAAGACAGACAGCGACGGAGAGAGAGAGAGAGAGAGAGAGCGAGAGAGATGTTTAAGGTCTTTGCAAAGCAGAAGCTGTCAACCAGGGATTAGCAGAATGAGCAGAAAAGCGACAATAGGCAGCAGCTTATATACTTTAGAAGACAGGATTTCAATTTTAATCCACTATAAATGAGGGGGGAAAAAAGCAAAGAATACAATTGCCACCAGTAGGCCTAAATATCCACACTCAGGAAGCTTATATTAAAAATGAAAAACATGTAAGGAACAATTGGGCGACAAATATAAGAAGTAGGAAACTCAAGAAAGTAAAAAAAAAGTCATTGTGATTATAGTAAAGAATGGAGTAATAGGGTGCATACCAGTTAGATCTGTTTTTATTTATTTTAGTAAAATAATTTTTCATTAAACATTGGCAGATAGAATGGGCAGCTAGATGAATACAGTCAGAAACATCATTCAAAAGTTGGAGTACTTGGAACTGGAATCCACAAGGTCTATAGCTATTTTACATAAACACATCCTCCATTTCATTTCCAAAATCAGAGGACACCTCTTTGTTTACCAGGAGCTTTTGTCAAAGGGTAATTTTATGTCACGGACCCGGTTCCAGGAACTCGGGGTCCGTGAGCAGTGTGGACTACTATTATTATTATTATTATTATTATGGTTGTTGTTTGAGGGTTGTGTCTTCTGCACTGCTGCTGTCCTGTGTTCCATGTTTGTGTACTGTCAGGTGTGTATGGGTGTGTGTGTGTGTGAGGGTGCGGTCGTGGCAGGCACTTTCAGGCCTGGTGGGTGGGGCCCTGCCAGCTGACCGGTCACACCCAGGAATCTCCACACACACCTGGCGCCGATCAAGCCTCGTCAGAGGAGCTTCAAAACAGTGTGGCTGAGAGCTCCTTGATGCTGGATTGTTGAGTGACTTCCTGTCAGTCTCAGTTTAATGTGCAAGGTTATTGCAAGTCTGCTGTTAGGTTTTGTACTCACGGCTGCCTTTTGTATTCGTGTTTCCCCAGGAGGAATTGTGGCGACCAGGAGGCAGCACACAGACAGTACACAGGGAACGGAGACAGAGCACGGGATAAGGCAGAAGACACGGAATGGGAGTCGGGATCTTCATCATCAAGTCCTGCATTTTGGGTCCTCATTCCTCTCATCCACGCAGACCGTGACATTTTATTATATTTTTAATCAAAAGTTTCTATTTACTTCATAGCTATGATTTCACAGAACAAAAGAAGATTCAAGATTTTGATCACCTTGTTTGTGAGGAAAATAATTTTAAATTTGATTCTGTATTCAACAGGGAGCCAATGAAGAGAAGCCAAAATGGGGAAAATATGCTCTGTCTTTCTAGTCGCTGTCAGTATACTCCCTGCAGCATTTTGAATCAACTGAAGGATTTTCACTGAGTTTTTAGGACAACCAGATAGATAATGAAGCATTACGATCATCCTGAAATGAATGTGTGAACAAACATTTTTGACATCCTTCTGAAACCTCTCCCCCCTCCATAGAGCCATCACCACCTTCAAACACTTCACCTACAACACCCCCCTCCTCACCCCACTCAAAAGAGGATTTCACACCACCTCCTCCCACCACAACTCTTCATATTCATGAAGAAGGTGTGAGGAAGCAGTTTAAGAGTCTGAATGCTCGGAAAGCTCCCGGCCCAGACGGTGTGTCTCCTGCCACCCTCAGACACTGTGCAAACGAGCTGGCCCCAGTGTTTTCTGGCATTTTCAACTCCTCACTGCAGGCATGTCATGTGCCTGCCTGCTTCAAGTCCTCTACCATAATCCCTGTCCCCAAGAAACCTAGGATCACTGGACTAAATGACTACAGACCCGTGGCTCTGACATCTGTGGTCATGAAGTCTTTTGAGCGCCTGGTTCTCTCCTATCTCACGGCCCCCCTCCTCACGGCCCCCCTCCTGGACCCCTTGCAGTTTGCATACAGAGCCAACAGGTCTGTAGACGACGCCATCAACATGGCCCTACACTTCATCCTGCAGCATCTGGACTCCCCAGGAACCTACGCCAGGATCCTGTTTGTGGACTTCAGCTCTGCCTTCAATACCATCCTTCCAGACCATCTCCGAGGCAAGCTTTCCCAGATGAATGTGCCTGATCCCATCTGCCGGTGGATCACTGACTTCCTGACGGACAGGAAACAGCATGTGAGGCTGGGAAAGAATGTCTCGGACTCCCGGACCATCAGCACCGACTCCCCTCAGGGCTGTGTTCTTTCTCCTCTGCTCTTCTCCCTGTACACCAACTGCTGCACCTCCACCCACCAGTCTGTCAAGCTAATCAAGTTTGCAGATGACACCACCGTTATTGGACTCATCTCGGACGGGGATGAGTCTGCCTACAGGAGGGAGGTTGAACGTCTGGTGTCCTGGTGCAGCCACAACAACCTGGTGCTGAATGCCCAGAAGACAGTGGAGATTATTGTGGACTTCAGGAAGCACACAGCTCCACTCCCCCCCATCATCCTGACTGACACCCCCATCACCTCTGTGGACTCATTCCGCTTCCTGGGTACCACCATCACCCAGGACCTGAAGTGGAAGCCCACCATCACCTCCGTCATTAAGAAAGCCCAGCAGAGGATGTACTTCCTGAGGCAGCTGAAGAGATTCAACCTGCCAACACGGACGATGATGCAATTCTACACTGCAATCATCGAGTCCATCCTCACCTCCTCCATCACCGTGTGGTACGCTGGAGCCACTAATCAGGGACAAACAGAGACTGCAGCGTGTTGTGCGCTCTGCTGAGAAGGTGATTGGCTGCAGACTCCCATCTCTGCAGGACCTGTACACCTCCAGGACACTGGGGCGTGCACTCTGATCACAGCTGACCCTTCACACCCTGGACACAGTCTGTTTGACCTGCTCCCCTCAGGCAGGAGGCTCCGGTCCATTCGCACCAGAACCTCTCGCCATAAGAACAGTTTCTTCCCCTCTGCTGTTGGACTCATGAACAATAACCGTATGACTGTTCCCACCACTAACACTATCTATCTACTTAGCACTTTTAATTCTTATTCTCATTTTTATTTTCATGTCTATTTAAGCTTAATTTATAACAGTATTTATAACAGTATGTTTGCACTGAAGCACCGCAGCAATTTCCTAATGTTGTAAACCCGCTCAACATTTGGCAATAAAACCCTTTCTGATTCTGATTCTGAAACAGGATGCTTGTAATTTTAAAAGTATTGTAGAAAACAGAACTGGATGAAAGCAGTCATAAATACGAGTTTAATACGCACACTGAAAGACATATCATGGTCAAAAACCATTCCAGAATTCATCACAGTGTTACTGGAGGCCAAAGTAATGTCATCGAGAGTAAGTATTTCGTTTGACGTAATGTTCTGTCACCCATTTTTTTTTTTTTAATGTAATTCTTTTGGTTTTAGGTTAGATTCTTAGTTCCTAGTACAGTAACCTCAGTTTTATCTGAATTTAGAAACTGAAAATTAGAGCTCTTTCAGGTCTCTATGTCTCTAAGAACTTTCTACAGTTTAACTAGTTGATGTACATCATCTGACTTGATGCATACATAAGGCTGGGTATCATCTGCATAGCAATGATATAGTACATCATATACTACTTTTAATAATACTGACTAAGAGGAGGATGTAATGTAAATAGCATTGGTCCTAGCACAGAACCCTCCAGAACTCTATAATTAATGTTAGCTGGGTCGACGAACCCAACAGTGACTTCTTATTAGTGTTGTCAGCGTTAATCTTGTTAAAATGACGTTGACGCCATAACTGCATGAAAGCGGTAAATCTCTGTTAGCGAGTTAGTGCGGATCGCCCGTGCATGGGGCTGGACGGCGCTAATGCGTTAACGAGCTAACGCATTGACGCCGTGCAGCCCCACGCGGTAGTGTTTTGGTTGTTGCCCATGTTAGAATCAGAATCTTTCACTGTAGGAGAATGCAGCATCAGCTTTAATACAGTATACTGTTGCATTTAAATCAGACATTAACTGCACTAAATAAATATGTATATTTTCTTGTTTTTAGTTGTTTAAGATCCGAGAGGAATTCAACATTATTTTCATTATTTTATTTACATTATTTTTTCCACCTACTTTTAAGTTGATTGATAGCACTGAAGTAAAAAACACAGCCTCACTTTGCTACTGCTTGTTTATAAAAAGTTCTTGCATTAACATAGAAACACCCAGCTTTCAACCAAAAATAAAAGTGTCAAATGACATGGGCTTACTGGTTTTCTCAGCAGAGGCAGCAGTATTAGGTTCCACGTGTGCCTCTCTACTTACTGCACTTTCTCCCTTCTTATTTATTTGCTTGAGGATTATGTAAAAATACTTGAATGCTTTTAGAGTCTTAGTGTGACAGCATCTGCTTTCAGGTGCATCAGTCCATATTCAGATTGAGTTTGATTTTTCAAAAGTAATTCTGTATTTATTAAGAACAGCGTATTTTTTAACAACATTTGTAACAACAACTGAAGTAATATATTTGAGCTTGTAATTTTGCGGATATTTATTGAAACATGTTTAAATCTAAACAGATATACATAATATAATGCTAAGACCGAGTTCATATAGTTCTGACAAGCTTAAAAGTACTTGGTATGGCCACCTGTATGCTGGCCTCTTAAGCAACACTGTAAAAAAAAAAAAATCCTAAAAAAACAGTAATATTCTGGCAGCTGGGGTGCCAAAATATTACCAGAAAATAACAGAAAATAACTTTCTCATAAAAATACGGTTATTTTCAGTAATGAAAATACAGTTTGTTGCCCTAATTTTACATGGGATTTTGCCTTTTTCAAGTGCTTTTAAACATTAAATTAGGAACATTTTAACGTGATTAAACAATGAAATTACCTATAAACAAGGTCAATGAATGCAGCAATATGAATAATAACACTTAAATCTACAGAAATATACAGTTAACAGTTGGTTTAAATAACAATAATGGATTGCATTTATATAGCGCTTTTCGAGACCCTCAAAGTGCTTTACAATTCCACTATTCATTCACTCTCACATTCACACACTGGTGGAGGCAAGCTACAGTTGTAGCCACAGCTGCCCTGGGGCAGACTGACAGAAGCAAGGCTGCCATATCGCATCATCGGCCCCTCTGGCCATCACCAGGAGGTGGTCGGTGAAGTGTCTTGCCCAAGGACACAACGACCGAGACTGTCCGGGGCTCGAACCGGCAACCTGATTACAAGGCGAACTGCCAACTCTTGAGCCACGATCGCCCTAAAGAACATTATTTGATGTAAAAAAAAAAGTTTATAAGACTCATTTTATATATTTTTCCATAGCATTACTTAAGAAGTCTACAGGAATAATTCTCAAGGCTTCTTGAAGGACATTAAAAAGCTCTTCTTTGAATGTCTACACCTTTTGATCTGCTCTGTGTATCTTTAAAAATGATTCCACACTGGTTCAGTAATGTGTTTCGGATAACTGTCATGATAAAAATTAAAACTGTTACCAATCAGACCCTTTATTGCATGCTGGATCAAACTCTGACGCTACATTTCTGCCTTCATATTTCCATCAGTTTTAACAAGATCTCCAGCACCACTGGCTAAAAAGTAGCCCCTTACCATGATAGAGCCTCCAACATGTTTTACAAACCTCCAACATGTAGACGCTCACTGTTGTGCCTTTTTCCTGACCACCTCTATCCTGACGGTGAACAAAAAAAAATCAATCAATCAAAAAATTTTCAATGCAGTTTTTGGGTAACTGGATATAACTTATCTCCTTTTTCTCCTACTTCACTTCTTTAAGAATGGCCTTTTGACACACTTCCACTGAGACCAAGTCTTTGGCATAGACTAGGTACTTCAGGGCCAGGTGAGTCTTTTAGGTCTTGTGTCAGGTCTTTGCTGGATTTTCTGCCCTCTTTAAAGACACAGCTTTCAGATACTGAAAGTTTAAATTATGTACAGATTCTTCTGATGTAGAAACATTTTTTCTTCTTTTGATATTTACTTTTCCAGTTTCATTATTTTTTTTAAATGACACACTGTGACAATTTGTCTTGCTAATAGCTCTTTAAGAATCACCTTGTTGTTGCAGAAATAACAACAGTGCTATTTATTCACACATTCAAACACATCCCGTACACAATTATCTACACCCTGTCTCCCTGATGTGCAATAGTACCGAGTGCAATATTCTCAATATAACAAAGTATTTTATTCTATTTTGTATAGTATGTTATTCTTTTTTATCTTATTCTACTCTATTGTTTGTTTGTTTGTTTTTTCAATTTTCACAGCTCTTGTACTTTCTGTCATGACCAAAATATTTCCCACAGACTAATAGAGGTTTATCTTATCTTATCTTATCTTTTTCCTGTCAAATTGTGTTATTTATTTTCTATTGATTTATGTTGGTTATTTGCTATATTATATTATAGTATGAAATGATGTGTGGCTCAACAGTTTTTCACTTTGCTGTATACAAAATATGTGCATCTTAGCATCCTGTTGATAGTTTCATTACTGTCATTATGTTCCAACATTTGTTGCAAAGCACACATTCCTCTCATGAAGCCCTTTAATCAGTCATTGACAGCTTAAGTACATTTGCTTTCTCAGCAAGCATACAGTATGTCGATATATTCCATTTTCTTTGGCTGGCATATAATTCAGCAGGACTCCTTGCTGATAACCTATGCTCTGAAGCGACAGCTGGTGGTCTTTTACAAAGACTCATGCTCCCTGTGGAATCTACAAAACAGAAACAAAAGCAACCTTGCCATTTCTCAAAATCTGTCCTCTTGAGAGAGTGAAAAGTATCTAGTTCTAAGTCTATTCAATTATCTCTCTTTTTCAAATATGTGCTTCTGCTTCACCATGAGTGTCAACCTGAAAAGAGTTGGCAACAAATGGGGGAGGAATTTTTCTCTTATTTTTATTGCCTAGATGAAAAACAAATACTAAGGTCATATTAGTGACACATATCAGTAAATTCATACAGAGGGGTGCCAATTAAAGGTTCATAATTATTAGGCTACTATTGCTTTGCAGTAATTGCAGTTATCTGTTTGCAAAGCATGTAATAGACACACTTGTCGACTGTGTCCATTTCTGTCTTTGTCTCTCCCAAACGTGAAATGGACACGCATTCAAAAGTTGCATTACTGCATGTGGAAATTGCATTACCAGCGAGGGGAGATAATATATTTAAAGCCTCAAAGTTGCGAGTGAGCAAATTATGTATTAAGTACATTCCAGGTTCCTTAATGATCAGAAATGATTAAGCAAGGCAACAAATATGCACATACATGTAAATATGTTAATAATATCTGTTTAAACACTTGTGGCTTGGACAAAAAAAAAAACCTCCCTCTGCTGTTACTGCAAATTCTGCATGCATGCACATTTCACATTTTGGAAAGGCAAAGTGTGAAATGGACATGGTGAACCAGCGGGAAGAAATAAATAAATCAAGTGGTTACCTACATGAACTGGGTACAAACCCTTTTCTCAGTTATGAGACAGTTTTGGAATCTGTAAGAAAAATTGTAATATCTTTATGTGAGTTAGTAACACTGTGATACTGAAGGACACAGAGTTAAGCCTTGAGAGCTAGATGTTGTCAGGATAATAGTGAGAAAAAAAAATCAAATAAATGCATGTAAATGAGAAACCTGCCAAAATATTTTTGTTAATTGTGAGAATTTATCATGTTGTCCCTGAGTGGTTCCTGTTGATCTCACATAAGCACTGTGCAGCAATCAACCACCCACTTGTGGTAGGCAGAGCTAAAAACAAACAAACCCTCCTCTGCACTGAAGTTGGCAAATGCATTGACTGTTATGGAGCAGGTAGACGATACAAAAGTAATTTGAAAACATGGATATCTATTGTTTTAAACATGTTTCAAAAGAAGAAGATTCTGTCAGAATGGCGGTGCACCTTTACCTATTTGTTAGCCAGAATCAGCTGACATGTGATTTTTTTTTCCCCCTTGGGAGAAACCAGAGCCCTCATGTGAAAGACACTGATAGTTAACAAAATGCACTGCAAAACACTTCAAATTGGTGTCAACACTTTCGACACGTACAAGCAGGCATAGCATAAAAAGAGAGAGAAAGAGGTGAGTTGAGCACTGCCCACAGCTTCTAAATATATTTTATCATGTCTATGTGTTTGAGGATATCTCTCAAATATGACAGGATGAGTTGGTCAGTCAACCAGTTAACAAACTGCTCTTGTTTACCAAGGCCAGAATCCTTTTGGGGTGTTTATTAGAGCAGACTCTGCAGGTCCGTGGTATTTCTCTTCTGCAGATACTGCTACCACCTCATTACATCCAGACTCCAGCCAGAGTGAAATTCCCCAGGGGAGCAAGGCACTGAAGCAGAGGCCAGACAAGCCCAAGATATTACTGGATGAATAAAGACCCTGTTGCACTGGGATCATCATGTAACAAGATGTTTTATGACCTTGTTTTAAAAAGATGAAATCACATTTGTGGCTCTTTCTTGCTCATTTTTTTTGTATTATCTGCTATCGCTTAGTACCACTCAGCAGTTTTATGTTTTGTAAGGCAAAAACAGCAACAGATGCAAACAAATGAGCATAATTTCATGCTGATCAAAACGCTTCAGCAGAACAATTATGTCTCTGTTTAGTCTTTTTGTACTTTTGTTTGTGTTGTCTCAAATTATAGTAAGGATTCCAGATATACACCATGAAAATGATAGATTATCTGAATGTTAATTCTTGGGAGTCCTCGATTTCTGTATCTATGCAGACCACAAGAGTACACTGTTATAAAGATCATTATTTCAGTGTATGTATTCTTTTCAACACTCTCCTGAACAGTACAAAAACAAGTTATAGTTAAGTGTGTCTTTTAGTGTGCAACTGCCTTCATTATTGCTTTCAATCCAAACAATCTCACTAAGCAGTCGCTTACATTAAAGACAAAGAATTTTGACCCCCCAAGTGGTTGTGTCCTATTTAAGAGACAACCTGACAGGGGATAATTGATGATGATTGCTATTTTTTCCCAGCAGGATAAAAAGAATGCAGTTACATCATCACAAGAGTTAAATAAGTAAGTAAACACACATTTTAAGTCAAATTCATCATAATTGTTTTTTTAAGCCTTTTGTGTCTAGTAATAGAAAGAAAGTTCAAATGACACATCGGTTTTCACCATAGATTTCTCGCTTCAACAGGCAATGGAAAAAATCTCACGCACCTAAAATCAAGGTCAAATAAGACCCCATGAAAAGTAGATGGTTGGTCATTCATAAAATGACTCATCACAGCTAAACATTAAAATGTGTTCATCTCGCCACAAAAGCTTTTGGCCAGGGTAGAAGGCCAGGGTAGAAGTCTTTACAAAAATCTACATGAAAGTTTAATGTTTGAAAAATCTGTATTAACAATAGGTGTAAAATAAACAGCCTTGACTTTGATAAAGTCTATCAATCTACTAGCAGAACATCTACAGCTTCTTTTTTATAACAAATTGCAACCAATTCAGTTTGATTTCCTCGAGATGTGAAAAGTGCCAAATCAAGATAGAGTTTAAGGGTGACTGATGCATCGCTCAAAAGCCAAGTGCAAGTAGAAACAACTGGCCACTAGAGCTAGACAAATGTGCCCCAAGGCTAACCTCAGGCTGGCTAGAAATGATCTAGTGAGGGGAGTCAGAGACCTAAATGTCACAGACAGTCATGGGTCAGCGGGGCTGTCACTGTGAGACACAAAGGAGTGGGCTCCTCGTCATCTGAGGACCTTCCCTAAGGTGTCACTCAGATGAGGAGGAGCATTCAGTTAGGGTCCTGTCACATACTACAGTACACTTAGCGCTACACATCCTGTATGATGACAGGGAACAAAGGGCGCAACAGGATGCAACATAATTTAGAATATCCATATTTGTCTTTCCATATTAATCACAAGTCGGCAGAATTGCCATCAAATTAAACATCATTACACAAGTCATTATGAACAATTCATTTCTGTTAATCACTATGGTATTAATAATTATCCCTGAGCAGATGAAAACTGACACACAAAGTAATCCAAAATCCATTTTAGGTTAGTAATTCATTTGAGCTGAAGGAAGCCAATTGTTTTCATGTGTCATTTGGGACACTCTTCAAAAAAGTGTCATGACTGCTCGAATCTACATTTGGTTATACGAGAAAGGTGAGCCTGAAGATGAAGCTGTTGATTGATTGATCTATTTACCACCCTTACTAATAGCACTAATTGATAGCAACATAAATAATTGAGCTTCCTCCAAACGGTGCCTGCAGAGGTAGAGATTGAGGCATCTCTGCTCATATTGCAGCCACAGTATCCCAGACTTTGTGGATGGATGAAAGTTTAAACATGAGATGATATATATGCTTTGCCTTTGATTTAACTGATAAGGAGTTATCTAGAAGAATTTACTAATGAGTTTTCCAATCAGAGTAATCTGCATCATTATTTGTTTTTTAATCTCTCTCTCTCTCTCTCTCTCTTTCTTTTTGCATCAAGCCAGATGCTTTGTGGGTCAGCAGTAGACAGCAGTGTCTTTTCCCTTTACTTAATTGTTGGAATAACAGGAAGCACCAGTTATTTATTTCTACTGTAATACTGCAGAAGAAGTTGCTGTGCTTTTTAGTCACTGACTGAAAGAGACAAAAGAAAAACTTTTGCAGCATTGTAATAAGATATAGCAATTAATCCCCAGAACCAAGCTCCCTGCAGAAAACTGATAGTTCATGGTGACCAGCCACGGTTATGCAGTTAATTGATTGAACATAAATTATGAGATGGGGAAATCCAAAAGAGAGGTTGTTGTGCTTTGTTTAATGAATCTAAAACATAATATCATAGGTGGTTCAACTATACTAATACTCACGCATTAGTAGTGCTTGGCATAAAGTGCTGATTGTAGCCAGTGGTAGATATTATCTATGACTGACAGGAGGTTTGGCAATATCTTCCTCTCTAATACCTCGTGCCCTGATGTACACATAATCATTTAAAACTCTAATTATAAATTAATTGATATTAACTGCTCAGATATGTTGTCTTCTTCTGTGTAGCTGTGTCTGTTTTGTTAACACAGAGTGTTGCTAATATCTCTTAATCCCTCAGACATAGTTCCCAACTGAGATTTCCCAGCCTGCTGTGACTACCTTATGTGCATTCAGTTGATTCCTATAGGTTTTCAATACAGTAAGAATATGAATTATTAAAACAGGATGTTATTAGTAAAAGGTCATTAAAATCACTCAATACAGTTCATTTGAGCTACTAAGAATCAACATTATTAAATAATTATTGTTTTTATATTTTATTTATATTTTTAAAAATGTTGTCAGGTGAGTTATAATAAAGCACCATGTACAGTACAATGGCCAATTAAGGTGTGATCATGTTAGGTCAATGATACTCCACAGCCATTTACAGCAATCTTTTCAAAGCCATTGAATCACAGAAAGACAAAAGATTAAGCCAGCAGAGTAAGAGTTGCAAAATATAAATAAATATATGATTAATATATAATTTTGTTTAAACACAAATTTAATTATTTCACTGTTTAATTAATTATTTCATGATTCCTGAGCTGCAGGAGCCAATAAATTATTAAATATACTTTAAATGAAAGAAATTGATATTTTAATTAACTAATGGTGGATTTAATTAATTAATTAATTAAATGTGTATTTAAGAAATTATATACTTTTTCCATCCATCCATTTCTTCCACTTATCCAGTTCAGGGTCGGCATGGCTGGAGCCTATCCCAGCAAGAGGAAGGCTATACTGTGGACAGGTCTCTGATCTGTTGCAGGGCTATACAGAGACAGAGAAAGATAAGCACTAACATTCACATCCACATGAACAGTCAGTTTAGAATCACAAAGTATTCTGACCCCATCCATATGGGAGAACTTTGGACTGTGGGAGAGACCGACAGAGAGAACAGTCTTCCAGATCCATTCAGGTTTTAGGACAGTACCCTAAACAGAGTTGCCCAGACCTCTCTTTCTTTATCCATCTTCTCTAATTTTCCTTGAAGGATACTGGATTACTGCATTATGTCCTGAGTTGGCTCCAGGGTTGGTGGGGGTAATTGTGGAGGCCTGGTATTCTCTACTGTCCACACCCTCCCTTCCCCTTCATAAAGGGATGAAACTGATGAGCTATAACATGAAGATATGAGAACGAAGTACAGATCACAACCAATGCAAAGTTTGATTTGAGAGTCTCGATGGTGAAGTATAGAGAAGGTCAGAAGGATATATGACAGGATGTCAGGAGAGGGACTGTAGTACTGTATGAGTGAGTGAGGAGCAGCGGAGAAGTATGTGAGGGCTGTGCTGAACATGGGGCTGCATTACATCCTGCAACACCTTGACCGCCCGGGAACTTATGCCAGGGTCCTGTTTGTGGACTTTAGTTCGGCTTTTAACACCATTGTGCCTGAACTTCTTTCCTCCAAACTCTCCCAGCTCAGCGTGTCACCAGCTACCTGTCAGTGGATCACCAGCTTCCTGACAGACAGAAAGCAACAAGTGAGGCTGGGGGAGATCACATCTGAAACCCGGTCCCTCAGTATTGGTGCCCCTCAAGGATGTGTCCTCTCACCACTACTGTTCTCCCTCTACACTAACGACTGCACCTCCAAGAACTCGGCTGTCAAACTCCTAAAGTTTGCAGATGACACCACTGTCATTGGCCTCATTCAAGATGGTGATGAGTCTGCATACCGGCAGGAAGTTGAGCGGCTGGTACTCTGGTGCAGTCAGCACAATCTGGAGCTGAACACTCTTAAGACTGTAGAGATGACAGTGGACTTCAGGAGACATCCCTCAACTCTGCTCCCCCTCACCATATCAGACAGCCCTGTGTCAACTGTGAAGACCTTCAAGTTCCTGGGTACAACCATCTCCCAGGACCTGAAGTGGGAGACCAACATCAACTCCATCCTCAAAAAGACCCAGCAGAGGATGTACTTCCTGAGGCAACTGGGGAAGTACAGTCTTCCACAGGAGCTGCTGATCCAGTTCTACACTGCGGTCATTGAGTCTGTCCTGTGCTCCTCCATCACAGTCTGGTATGGAGCAGCCACTAAACAGGACAGGAGCAGACTGCAGCGGACTGTAAGGGCAGCAGAAAGGATCATCAGCACCCCCCTGCCCTCTATCCAGGATCTGTACCTCCCAAGAACCAGGAAACGGGCAGGGAAAATCATCACAGACCCCTCACACCCTGGACACAGACTTTTTGATCTGCTGCCCTCTGGCAGACGGTACAGAAGCCTGCAGACCAGGACCACCCGACACAGGAACAGTTTCTTTCCCCTCGCCATCTCCCTTCTTAACAGTTGACCTGTCACACTGCTCCCACTGCCAGACTGCAGCTGCACCTTATGTACATTTTGTAGTATTCATTCCACCTCATTCATTTCTGTATTTTATGTATATAAGTTTAGATTCATTATTTATAGTTGGCTTACACAGCTTTGTGTATGTATGTGTAATGTGTATATATAGACACGTGTGTGTGTGATTTACATTGCTGTGCTTGAGAGCCACCATCTACCGGAACCAAATTCCCTGTATATGTCTGCACATATACTTGGCCAATAAACACAATTCTGATTCTGATTCTGATGTATGAGGACAGTGAGAGTCTTGGTGAGCTAAGTTTTAGAACAGATGAGGTCAGGTAGATGTGTAGTGGAACAAAAGAGCATTTATTTCCTATACAGCTCTCCTTACAACAATTAATTTGTCGAGCTTCTTCACAGCACAAAAATCCACACTCTAATGACAATTGGCAGCCTTAAATATGTTCAGCTGTCACATACTAAACCATTATTCCACTCTCAGGTAACTTCTTAAATCCCAGCCTTCCACCACAGTATACAATATATCAATAAGAATAAAGATTCACCACACTCTTTACCAATGGTCTCTCCCGGAACCTTTAAATGGTGTCTGGACCCCCAGGGAAACATTTGCCCAAACACCTTGAAGAGGACACACGCAAGAAAGGTGAGTAATCATTATCTTACAAACACTTATTTGCACCACTTTTATCCCTAGATTTCACACAAACATTTGCATTAGTTTTCCTTACTGGTAAACCTTAATCAAAATCTCAATCACCATTCTTTTCTTCTGACAGACAACCACCACATTCCTTGATGAGGAGCAGCTGTGCAGGATCTGAAATAAGGCTACCAACTGATTTTAAAATTCCCAATAAATAGTCAATTAATATTTAAACTTCTTGTGTACAAATCCATGCTTAAAGTGCAATGCTAAATAAAGTGCTTGATAAGGTGCTTTTAATAAAGTGAAAGGTGTGCTCTAAAGTGCTATACAGATAATATAATATAAATAAATGATTCACACATGGTCAAAAGCATACATATATTCATATATTTATATGTATAAATATATATTTACATTCAAAAATAAAGTGGATGAGCTGTGAAATCGATGTCCATCTCAAACCGCACTTATTCTAAAAAAACAAAAAATAATGACCCTAAAGTTGTGCTGCTGTTATTGAAATACTGTCCAGCTTTAAATAATCAAAACCTGGAGGAAGCTGGTCACATGTACAAGGCAATCGAGGCTGACCGGCTCACAGAGATGAAAATTACTGGATCAGAGTGATGACAGCAGAATTGAGTTCAACAACATGAGTTGCTGATGTTCTTAACTGATAAAAAGATTCCTATATTTTCAATACAGACACAGTTCAACAATTAGTGTTGAGCTGTTTCTCACGAGAGGTGGCTCCTGTAAAATCTGTAGCATAGATATGTTACTATTATGGATCTCGTCTATACAGAAAACTGACATAGGAGACCACTATTAAAGGCACATGTCCAAGGTTGGGCTCCAAGATGAGAGGTTGCAGCTGCGTCAGAACAAAATCAATGAACACTGTGGGAATAAATAGGCCAATCACTCAAATGGTCAGTGATATTGAGCGGGTGGAGACAGGCCACAGGCTTATAACAGTTAAGAGACACATGAAAGGGTGTCAATAATATGAAATAAGAGCCCATGCTTGCCACTGTATTATAGCAAGGAGTTCTTGTCATGATCCTGGGTCTTTTGACCCAGCGTTTTGAGTTTTAGTTTATGTTTAAGCCCGTCAGGTTTTCTAAGTTAATTTTTTATCATGCCTAGGTTGTTCTAGTTCTTATTAGTTCCCCCTTGTGTTTCCAACCCATGTTAAGTCTCCCCTGCTCTTCATGTGTTTCATGTCTGTCTTACGTTTTCAAGTTCAGGTTGTCAAGTCTGCGTCTTATGTTTCCTGTTTTATTTTGAAGAGGTCTGGTGTTCCTGTGTTCATCATGTTCAGTTTTACTCTTCCACTGTGACGTCGTTATGTTCATGTGTCAGCTGTTTCTCCATGTGTTCCCACTTCCCTCATTATCCTCCTGTGTCTATTTAGTCCGTGTGCTTTCAGTCATTCTTTGTCAGGTCGTCTGCTCATCCATGTCACAACTTCAGGTATCTATGTCAATTCACTATGTTTAAGGTTTTTTCATGTTTAGTTTTAGTTCACCCAGTTTAGGTTATTGTTTAGTTTCACCAATGCCCTTTTGTTTGTACCCTCTTTGCTAGCCTCAATAAACGGCTTGTTTTTTGTTAAATCCACGCCACGTTCAGTTTTTGGTCTGCGTTTGAGTCCTCTTTTGCAAACACATACAGTCTGCCCCAGCCAGACTGTGACAGTTCTGGGATGTATACGGTTTGCAACAGGGTAAATTAGATTACTTCTTTGGTTGGAACACCAGAAGAAATAGAAAGCAATCAGGAAACTTTTCTTTGTCAGTGTTTGATGTAATCTACACAATTTTGCTTACAGTTCAACAAAGGTATGATAGTGATGATAGAAGAGGATTTTTTTTTTTTAATCAGTCCTTCTATCCATTGTGTCTGTTTTCTAAAGTCCGATCCTATATTGTATAAAGAACCCTTTTGACACCTGCCATTCATTGACTAATAACAACAATGCTATGTATTTATGTATGTAGAACAAGTTTATTTTAGTATTGCGCCTTGGAATTCCACCTTGCCACTGTTGCCCTTATACTGTACTTTTTCAGAATTTTTTTTTTTTTTTACTGTATTCAATTATTTTTTTCTTAAAAATGTCATATTCTAATGTATCATCTCATATTCTTGTGTAAAAGAGGACCGCACTGAGTGGAGTTCTAATCAGAAAATGTTCTCATTTGTTTTCATGCTTACATTTCATTTTCAACTCAAATATTGTAATTTTAGCCTGTTTAGATCAGGAAAGTAGATGCTGCTTTAAGTGGCAACAAAGCAGAACAATTTCAGGAATTTGTGAGCAAAAGACTACATCTGCACCATCATCTAACACAGCAGGAATCCACTGATACTCTGTCTGTCGAGGACAGTATCTTCTGAAGTCTACATTTCTTGGTTGAATATGTCATAAGGCGCTGACAAGATCTGTCATATTTCAAAGACTCCTCCAAAATGCCGCTGAGAAATGCAGCCGTCTCTTGCTCGAATTTGGAGGACACACTTGGTTCACCCTTTTCAGCATTCAGTATCCCCTCTATTTTTATGGCTGAGTTCTGTCACAATCACTGTTTGGGAATAACAGTGATGAAGGATATGATATGAAGGATTTTTCTATTCTCATTATAATTAGCCAATAGTGAATCTAAAATATAAAATACATTAAATCAGGTTGAACTGACAATTAAATGGTAAATGGCCTGTATTTGTATAGCGCTTTACTTTGTCCCTAAGGACCCCAAAGCGCTTTACACTACATTCAGTCATCCACCCATTCACACACTGGTGATGGCAAGCTACATTGTAGCCACATCTGCCTGGGGCCACAGCTGCCCTGGGGCGCATTGACAGAGGCGAGGCTGCCGGACACTGGCGCCACCGGGCCCTCTGAGCACCACCAGTAGGCAACAGGTGAAGTGTTTTGCCCAAGGACACAATGACCGAGACTGGTGGAGCCGGGGCTCGAACCGGCAACCTTCCAATTACAAGACAAACTCCCAAATCTTGAGCCATGATCGCCCCCAATTAAGAATATACTGTCTGATATTCTTCATAATATGGACTTTTTTTTTTTTTTTTTTTTTTTTAATCATGTTGTTAATGAAAAACGTAAGCTGGACCATTTGTCTTTTTGGAGATTGTGCCTTTAAAATGAAACTCAACAAGTGGATGTTATCAACACAGGCATAAAGTGATTTTCGGCTCTTGTGGAAAAACAGGATTTTTTTTTTTTTGTTTGTTTTAATGTGACACATTCTGGATACATATGACTGTCAAAATCAAAAACTGCACATGCCTTACCAAAAGAGCACGAGAGCTGTTTTGGTAATTGGTGTGGATTTAACAACAACACATCTCATTGACTGATTTTTGAAATAAAGGCAAAAGCAAATTGAAAAACCATGTTTGTGAACATGGCAATCTGACTTCAGGTTCTTCACAGTAAGCAAATAGTTAACACAGTAAATTGTTTGCAAAATTACAAAAACTGTTGGTAGCCCATTCGTTGTTTTTGTTATTTGTGTTTGGTTGGTTTTGGGGTTTGTTTGTTGTTGTTTTTTCATTCAAAGACTTTAGAGTCCAGAATCTTTCTCAGGTAGCAACATGTCTCCAGCTGTACTTGTTTTGTTCCAAGTTGAAGAAGCTAAACCTCAATAATGATCTAAACTGCAGCTCCAGAAAGTAAGAAATAATGCCCAAGTTAGTGGAAGTGCTACAAAATATCAATAAATAAATCACCATCTGAATGGGATATTTTAATGGAACAGGACAGAGTGTAGCGACAGTACACTCATTCTCTCTGCCAACCAGCAATGTTAGTTTATTTACTATGAAATCACTTTCCAAAAAAAATAATCAGTTTTAAGTCCTAATAAACAAGCATTAATTGGAAATGCTCATCTTGTATTTATTATTTTTGTTGTAAGCAGGACTTGTTTTGCTTTTTTAATAATTTTTTTAATCTCAGCGTGATCTACATGCATTGGACATTCATTTTTTTGCTTGTTTTAAAAGAATTTAATTGGTTTATCCTTGACAGGAAGTCTAATTTATACTAAGCCACTTTTATTCACTGTAATGTACATTACAGCTCAGTAATGTAGTCAGCCATATTTGTTCCATATTAATGCCTCATTTATTTATTCAGATTGTATTCATTTGTTATTTTTTTTTACCAAAACAATACAAAAAATAAATAATCTGTCCTACTTGACTTAAATAACCAACAAAACAAGACATTCATTGCTTTACTAGCTCCTTTCAGCCAGCCACATTCCTCTCTACTTTGAGTAATAAGAGTTTGTAATAAGTGTGGAGGTAATTCACCAAAAAAAGGGCAACTGTGAGACAGGAAAAAACCTAGTGGCAAGCAGTAATTAAATTGCTCCTCAACCCCACATTACTGGTAGAAACGAGTGACATAAGAAAAGCAAAAGATGATGACAAATGATTAACAAACAGGCCCACTCACTTCAAACATGTCTGAGTATTCCCACCCCAGCCCCCCTCCCAATTCTTGGCATGAAGGATTTAAAACTCCCTCTAACAACCACACATCAAATTTCAACATATCAAAGCTTGACATTGTAGGAGGAAGCTCTTGATGACTTCATTCTTTTCTTATTTTGGCTGTACAACACATCACATGGAGACCGATAACAGACATATGCACACCGGCTGTAAATAAATGAATTTGGTCAAACATTTAATAATTACAGACTAGAAAAAGAATCAGCATGCAACAATATAAACATTAGAAACATGCCACAACTTCCACCAAAGTGAAGTCAGTGTTTCTCGATCTTTACCACTACTATTGTTCATAAACAGGAATTGCAATTAATGGAACTGCTGCCAAAACAGATCAATATCCACACAGCAATGGAGCTTGAACTAATTAGCACATGTTTTCCACTGAACAATTTTTCATTGCAACAAGCAGAATGGTCAATACATTTATACCCTGTACATATGGATGATTCTGGTGCTGTAAATTGATTAGCCATGAACTGTAAATATGAATCAGTTTATTTTAAATACTTAAATGCTGCAAACAGCAATTGGGTAGGGGATGCGGGGGAGTAAGAGGCAGTTAAACTGCGGGATAGCTTTTTCATATATCGAGATCTTCTGATATAATTATTTTATTAAATTTTTACATTCTATTGGTGATATAATGTGTTTGAAATAGCAGTGAGATGACTCAATAAGAACAACGTGAATAATCCTGAATATCAATGCTTTCTGTGGCGCTTAATTGGCATGGTGACTAGAGACATTGATTAAGCTTTAATAGCTAATGATTCTGTCAAGTACTTCACCAGTGACTGAACTAAGTTTGATTTATCAGAAGGTGAATCAGGAAAGGATGCCTAAAGGATTCCATAAAGGACTGTGTATATCTATGATGGATGCAATTGTGCTAAAGCAGTACAAAAAGGAACATGTAAAGTAGCTAGATTGTACCTGTTCAGATTATAGTGAAAAAATCTGTGGTCTAGCTGGAGTCTCCCATAACCTTCATGTATCCATTTGGGATCCACCTGTTTAGTCTGTAGTAGTGTGCGCTGCAGTCCGATAGAATCGGTGCTGGTGATATCTCACTCTGCTGTACGGCTAAACCTGCATTCAGGATATTGGCAGGATAATTAGTAGCAGTTAGCATGGGACATAGTGCTTTGAAGAAATTTGGGAAGCACCACACATGAGGCACTGGCCACACCTAGGGTCCTCTGAGATGGTTGCTAAGCAATAACAGAAGGTTAAATCCACTGCACTCACAAAGCATTTTGAATTAACAGCAAAGAAAGAAGAGCAGATCTTTACTCACTGGGTGCCTTCTCTATTGTGGAGCAATAAGAGCAAATGAATGGTATATCCTTTGTAATTAACATTTCTCTAACCTCATACCTAACAAAAATTATGACCATGTTTTAGCATATGTAGTGCAAATGCTCAAATCATAAGTGGATGTCAAATGGTATGTTTGTAATTATCACATACTTTGATATTATTTTGTACTCATATTTTTTTTTCCAAAAAGCAAATATGAATTAACCAAAATGAAGTAGTTAAGTGTCATGCAAACAGAATTTCACTGAAAAAGTACTGTAGTAATAAATGCAGTAACCAAATATGGAGGACAACTAGTGTAGCAGCCAGTCCAGACTTTGCTGCTGTACTTACAGTAAGCTGCATAGTAACCTTTGCATTGACTTAGTTAGCTCATTTGACATTGCAGGACAAATGCTGGAAACCACTTCTGTGGCACACACATTCTCCCTTCTTGTTTGATTTTACAACAAGCCTGACATCTGAAAAGACTTGTAGGTTATATTGATCAAACACTTCATACAACACTGGTTAAAACTTTTTGTGCTTTTATTTTCTCATAAAATAAAATATAGAAACATGTTGCTTGTGATAACCTTATTGAAACTTATTGTGATTTATTTTGCTTATCTTAGTCCTGAATTAAGATGAAAGTCATGGGTTGTTGTTATGGAAGAGCATCTCCTTTGCTGTTCTATACCACAAAGTCATATTTAATAAGAAACTTTAAAATTCCTAGTACCCTCTGACCAATTGACAGAGTGACTTTCTAGGTTGGCTTCTGATTTCTCTTTTGCTCCCTCTCTATTATTTATTCCCCAGTCAGCTCTTCCAGCTTACTTCTTCTCAGAAAGTTTGTTACAAGTTTTTTTTTTCCCTTCCCACTTCATCTCTCTTTCTACCATTTGCCTCCGCCAGTAATAATTCTTCCATACACAATTTTTAATGCATCTGGGAAAAGCGTGGTAAAATTTTAGAGATAATGGCTACTGGTGCTGGTGTAGTCAAACCCTGCATGCATAATCCCCCCAAAGGTGTGTTTACAAAATCCCTGCAAAATATTATACATGTTCAAGCCTGCCATTGCAGATTTTTTTTAATCATCCTGTAGTGGCACAACAAAAAAACAAAATCAACAAATCCTTAAAGAAATATGGAACACTGCAAAACTAAAACCAGTAACAGAATGTAACCAGGTTAGATTATATTACTGACATATTTAATTAGTGTTATTGAAGCACACAACGCCTTGTGTAAACAAAGACTGAACCATGATGGTGAGGTCTGAGATGTCAAGTGGTCACAACATTTCATGTTGTTTATGTTTCACAAATTCATTATGAGAAATATAAGAATATTTAGTCACATTCAATATGTCACTAAATATATTGAATATTCATACAGCTGAACAAACCTGCTGCTACACTAATACCTGTTTTGGGATGCATTTCTCAACCCAGAATCACTCACAGCCCAACTGTAGAGTAGCATGGCGACTTATTGTATTAGCAAAAAATCTTGTATGTATGTGTGAATTTATGATAGCGTAGTGGTCCGGTGGTTATCTCTGTTGCCTCACAGTATGAAGGTTCATGGTCAACCTTTGGGTTGGTTGAGACATTTATATGTTGAAGTTGGTCTAGTTTTCCTTTGCCCATTTGGGTTCTCTCTGGCTACTCTGGCTTCCTCCCCCAGTTTCAAGACACACTTGTTGAGTTAATTAGTGATTTTCAATTTGCGATAACTGTGAGTCTGGCAGCTAGGATAGGCTCTAGCCTCCTGGTGGATACACATACTACTTAGTCTGGTCTGAAACTAATCTTTGAGAAGTTTCCAAATAGGCGCTAGATTTTCTAAAGCCTGAAAACAGAGCCCAGTAAGGGCGGGCACAGGCTTACTTTGCCTGAAGTAGTACCCATACCCATAGTTTGTGAAAGATATTATTATTATCTTTGCACAAAGTCTGAGCATCATCATATACCACAATTTATATACTATAATACAATTTTCATACGTTAGTATAACTGAAATTCTGATATCCATCCATTGGACTGGATCGGATTGGATTGGATAAATGCCTTTATTTGTCGGTTGCAGTTGGCTGCAACTGAAATTACTGACCTTACCGACCATACATAAAATACACAAACATCACATTGGGGAGACAGGTCAGGCTAGATAGCAAAAAGGAAAAACAGTGAAATGTGTAACACAGAAGGGCAATCCAGGAGAAAAAAAGAAATTCTGCTCATACTGGTCCCCAAAAGGGAGTCAGTATAAGGAGAAAACAAAAACTCCATAGCACATAAAGAAAGGACGGATAAGCAACATCTGTGCACAGCTGCATCTGGGATGCTGCAATCTCGCGATCGCGCCTCTGGCACCACAAATGGTGGGAATAAATCCATGAGGTGATGAGCATTTACAAGACACACCTGGGAATAAAAGAAAGCTGAACTAAATCTGATAACAAGACATAGGAAGTATCTAAAAACAAAAAATACAGCACAAGGACAAATGACTAACAAAATAAAGCAAACAGAACTAAACAAGCCCATATGGAAAGGAAATAGTAAAAACTTATAAAAGACTTGCATAAGATGTGGCCTACTTCATATAGTGAATCATATAAGGCTTATATGACTTACTCATGAAAGTGGACACTTTCTCATTACTTTCATAAATTGTTTTAGTAAGTATCCAAAACATACAAGTTTCATTTATATAATTTTTCAAGGGATCGTATACAGTGGGGCAAAAAAGTATTTAGTCAGCCACCGATTGTGCAAGTTCCCCCACTTAAAATGATGACAGAGGTCAGTAATTTGCACCAGAGGTACACTTCAACTGCGAGAGACAGAATGTGAAAAAAAAATCCATGAATTCACATGGTAGGATTTGTAAAGAATTTATTCGTAAATCAGGGTGGAAAATAAGTATTTGGTCAATAACAAAAATACAACTTAATACTTTGTAACATAACCTTTGTTGGCAATAACAGAGGTCAAACGTTTACTATAGGTCTTTACCAGGTTTGCACACACAGTAGCTGGTATTTTGGCCCATTCCTCCATGCAGATCTTCTCGAGAGCAGTGATGTTTTGGGGCTGTCGCCGAGCAACACGGACTTTCAACTCCCGCCACAGATTTTCTATGGGGTTGAGGTCTGGAGACTGGCTAGGCCACTCCAGGACTTTCAAATGCTTCTTACGGAGCCACTCCTTTGTTGCCCGGGCGGTGTGTTTTGGATCATTGTCATGTTGGAAGACCCAGCCTCGTTTCATCTTCAAAGTTCTCACTGATGGAAGGAGGTTTTGGCTCAAAATCTCACGATACATGGCCCCATTCATTCTGTCCTTAACACGGATCAGTCGTCCTGTCCCCTTGGCAGAAAAAACAGCCCCATAGCATGATGTTTCCACCCCCATGCTTCACAGTAGGTATGGTGTTCTTGGGATGCAACTCAGTATTCTTCTTCCTCCAAACACGACGAGTTGAGTTTATACCAAAAAGTTCTACTTTGGTTTCATCTGACCACATGACATCCTCCCAATCCTCTGCTGTATCATCCATGTGCTCTCTGGCAAACTTCAGACGGGCCTGGACATGCACTGGCTTCAGCAGCGGAACACGTCTGGCACAGCGGGATTTGATTCCCTGCCGTTGTAGTGTGTTACTGATGGTGACCTTTGTTACTTTGGTCCCAGCTCTCTGCAGGTCATTCACCAGGTCCCCCCGTGTGGTTCTGGGATCTTTGCTCACTGTTCTCATGATCATTTTGACCCCACGGGATGAGATCTTGCGTGGAGCCCCAGATCGAGGGAGATTATCAGTGGTCTTGTATGTCTTCCATTTTCTGATGATTGCTCCCACAGTTGATTTTTTCACACCAAGCTGCTTGCCTATTGTAGATTCACTCTTCCCAGTCTGGTGCAGGTCTACAATACTTTTCCTGGTGTCCTTCGAAAGCTCTTTGGTCTTGGCCATGGCGGAGTTTGGAGTCTGACTGTTTGAGGCTGTGGACAGGTGTCTTTTATACAGATGATGAGTTCAAACAGGTGCCATTCATACAGGTAACGAGTGGGGGACAGAAAAGCTTCTTACAGAAGACGTTACAGGTCTGTGAGAGCCAGAGATTTTCCTTGTTTGAGGTGACCAAATACTTATTTTCCACCCTGATTTACGAATGAATTCTTTACAAATCCTACCATGTGGATTCATGGATTTTTTTTTCACATTCTGTCTCTCACAGTTGAAGTGTACCTCTGGTGCAAATTACTGACCTCTGTCATCATTTTAAGTGGGGGAACTTGCACAATCGGTGGCTGACTAAATACTTTTTTGCCCCACTGTATCTGTTTTCACTGTTGTATACTTTTCATACAAGTTTCACACAAGACAGATACAAACTTTATAAGATTTATATATATCTTTTCCATATGGGAGGAAGCATCACTCACTTAACAATACATGAGGAACACCAGGGAGATAGGGTTAACTGAAAAAAGGAACATGATAAACACAATAGTAACTGGTACAGAGAAAAAAAAAATACACAAAATAAACGCAAGACAATTAATGGTCGATAGAACTTAGGAGTCCAAAGAAAACACAAAATGCTGGGTCAAAAAACCCAGGACCAAACTTGGAAAAAACATGGGAAATAAAGGCCCCCATGTTCAAACCCAAATATTTTTCATTTTCAAATATGCTTCTATGATTGATCAATGTGAATATTTAAAACTAACATCACTTCTCAACCTAAACCAGAAGAGAGACAATAACTACATTTTGCAAGCTAGAGTTACTATGGATTTTTCTATGGCTGCATGGTACTGCGTATGATAAGACCTCTAGTTTGTTCCGCCAATCATCTGAAGTGTATTGCTGATTACTTTTACAATTTGGCAGAAACAGAGTGGAGGTAAAGCTTACCCTATCCATCTTATTACAAATCTATAGCTTTCAATATTAATAGGCTTAACTCAGTATAATCCAGATTTTTCATCTCTGCTTCCTTAAACGTGCAAATCCTGTTTTTGACTGAAGAAAATACCAGGGTGAAGTAAGGTTCTTGTGACACAAAGTAATGTTTTAATTTACATATAACATAAATTGACTGTTTGCTATTACTGTATACAGAGTAGACTTTTCTATACTGCTGTTCCAGTTGGAATCAACACACATCAAGTTAAGGTGTCCTAAAAGTTAGTGAACAGAAAATATTTTACATCTTCCAAGATTCAAGTAAGCTGCGTGTTCTTGATTTTTTTCAGTAACAGATGTTGTTTAAACATTTCCCCTTAAGCTCATTTTGTTCATTCCATTGGTTAATCAATAAGGAGTTGTGAAGAAATAAATTAATAACTGGATGAAAAGATTCTGATTCTGAGCCAGAGGTTTTCCAGGACTTTAATTTACATGAGTACTGTATTTTGTTTGTCCGTCCTAGGTTGATCGATGGTTCCCAAGCTCCTGATGAAATGGAATGCATCAGTTAATTGGTTTTACTTAGATAATACTATTGTAGTGTTACTTATAAGCACTGTATTTTTATCTGTTTTTGGTTTTTATCTTTAACATATAAGAAATAGAATGTTCTTCCCTTCAGTCAGTGCCTGATAGCTGTAAGGATTCCCTCTTTTCAACGTCAAACTAGACTCATTTTAGACGTTTTTATGCTGCTTCTATAGAATCAGTAGTCATATGTTTCCATAGGGTGGAAGACATGCTTTCTATAGAGTACCACTTAATCTTTCTGTAGCTTAGTTTACACCTTTGCATGCGTCTCCAGCTACAATCTGAGCTGAGGCAATCAAATGATGTTATTAGAAAATGATCTGGAACAGTATGCCACCTTCTGAAATGGGACTAAATCATAACAGTTATGTTTGAAGGAATGCAGAGTGATCAGTGAACATCTAAAGATGGAGCGGGCTCTTGATGCTAAAGCAAAAAGGAGCAGCTGCAGGGTGGATTTTGAGCAGAAATGTCCCGAGTCAGGGCTGGACTGGTAATCGGGAACACCTGATATTTTCCTGGTGGTCCGACGCACTTTTGAGCCAATGGACCACTAAACACTGGCTGTACAGGGACTAAAAGAAGCCTTTTTTTCATTACTGACACTGGTTCATGCAGATTGTAGAAAAAGTTTAGTGTGGAAGAAGTGGCAAAAAGGTGGAGCTAAAAGCTGAGATAAGATGATAAAAAGAAACTAAAAATAGATGCAGCAAAATGTGTCAAATTCACTGACATGTTAGCTATCAGGCTGCTGCACTGCGCACCCTGAACAGTAGTACCAGCAACAAATAGTAACAACTAGTGACCAGGCCTCACAGTTACAGGAGGTTGCTGTTGCTAGTGTGGAGAAGTGCGCAAGAGACGAAGAAGGTGAAATTAGCATGGTCACAGATTAGTGGAGGAACATGATTAGGAAGGGATTCAATGATTCAGATAAAATGAATGGCCACGTTGCTAACAGATACTGTGTAATTTTAAACTATTGTCATATGCTGAAATGCAACTGAGAACTAACCCAACAACGACTTTTGATTATAACTGATTAAAACCTGTTTCAATCAAACAAAATGAAATATATACATGTGTATCCATGAGAGAGAGAGAGAGAGGGAGAGAGAGAGAGCAAGAGTGATCATGGTGGGCCGCCTGGACCCGAAATGCCAGGGCTGAATTTTTGTCTCAGGACACTCACTCTTGTCTCCAGAGTCTCACAAGCAGTTTGCATAATGTGCATATCAACAAAGACTGTCGAGCAGATAGTCCAGGACACCCCAAGGGACACAATCAATGCCTTCTCCAAGTCCACAAAAAACATGTAGACTGACGGGCTAACTCTCATGCACCCTCAAGTGTCCTCAACAGGGTAAAGAGCTGGTCCAGCATTCTGCAGCCAAGATGAAAAGTGCATTGTTTCTCCTGTATCCTAGGTTCAACTAATAGACGGCTCTCTTTTCCAGCACCTTGGCATAGACTTTCCCCGTGAGGGTGAGAAGTGTTATTCCCTATAGTCCCCTCTGGTCTCCTTTTTTGAAGATGACCAACACCCCAGTCTGCCAATCCAGACCCCTAATCTCCAAATAACATTGTAGAGGCGTGTCAACCAAAACAGTCATATAATATCCAGAACCTTCAGGAACTCAAGGCCAACCTCATCCACTCCAGGAGCCCTGCCACCAATTAGTTGTTTAACTGCCTCAGGGAGCTCACCCCTGGTATAGACGAGTCATCCCCAGACTCTGCTTTCTCTATGGAAAGTCCTCAAAGTATTCCTTCCACTGCCTGACAATGCCCTCAGTCAAAGTAAACAACAGTGCTCCTCCGCTTTCCCTTCCTGGTTCGCCTGATGGTTTGCCAGAATCTCTTCGAGGCAGTCCAAAAGTCTTTTTGTATGGCCTCTCCGAACTCCCAAACCTGATCTTTTGCTTTAACCATTGCCCACAATGGTTTGTCCACTTGGCCTGTCGGTACTTATTGGCTGCCTCAGAAGTCCCACAGGCTAGCCAAGCCCTAGAGGACTCCTTCTCCATCATAATGATTTCCTTCACCTCTGGTGTCCACTATCTGGTTCAGGGCTTACCACCATGACAGGCACCAACCACCTTGTGGCCACAACTCAGTGCAGCAGCTTCAGCAATGGAGGTGCTGAACATGGTCCATTTGGACTTGATGTCCAGAGTCCAGAGAGTGGAATGCTGTTTCTCTTCACCCAAGTGTCCAGAAAGTATGGCCGTAGATCTGATCATACGATTACACAATCAAGCATGTCCCTTCTTCGGGCTGTGCCTAGCCGGGCCTGATGGATTAAGGCTCTCCACTAGATGCTCGCCGTTGGACACCCTCCCCAGGCTTGGATTCAGGGCAGGGAGAAAACACAACATATATATTATGACTGGTTGTTTGCTTCTGTGTATGTATGTGTTTTTTTGAGCCAGATGCACATCAAAACATTTCTCAAACAGTTTGCTGTTGCAAACATCATCATTTTAAGTTGCAAACATATAGTATTTTTTTAAGTCTAATGGTGCGGCTATTACTTTGTTTCATTTCATTTGCAAAATGTGTTGCAGTGGTTAGTGCTATTGCCTCAACAAGAAGGTCCTGAGTTCGACTCCACAATCTGGCTGGGCCCTTTCTGTCTCTTCGTGATAGCCCTGCATCTGACTGATGACTTATTTTGTCCTCTTACTCTGTGATAGCTGGGATAGGCTTCATTTCCTAATTAGTACTTTTTCCAAAATATAATTTTGAACTCAAACACACTTACAAATGATTTTGGATGGAAGTAGTCTATAAAACTCTAAAAAGAAAAGAAAATACCAGAGGAAGCTCAAAATGTCAGGGCAACTTGATTCAATACCTTGTTTTTTTTTACTTTTTTCAACTTAAATAAAATGTTAACGTTTAGACGTGTTCTATCAGCTTGCATTTTTGTTGTTGGGCAAGTTACTGAACCTTGAGCTACCTCCGTGTGAATGTGTCATGGTCCCCGTACCACGCCAGCTGACGTCAGTCAGACGCCTTGTTTTGTTTATTCTCCCTCTCTCGCCTCTGCTCTCTCTTTCTCTCTCGCTCTCTCCCGCTCTCTCTTTCTCCTGCTGGGGCGGAGCTCAGTGTGGGCTCCCGCCCCTGGCCCACGCACCTGGGGATGATCAACACACCTGCCGCTGATTATGAATTAAAGTGCTACTTAAGATGGCGGACCTGCTCAACTCGTTACTGGATCGTTGAGCCATCAGCGTCAGTCGTTCTGCAATCTGCAAAGTTTAAGTCGTGAGTATGCCTGAACCTGGAGACTAATGGTTTATCTGTATGTGTGTAGATTCCCCCATGGACCCGTTCCCTGTGCACTGTGACTGAATGTGAGCCAGAGTGGTGGTGGAGAGAAGAGGAGCTGTTGGTGTTTAAGAAAGCTGTGTGGAAATCTTCCCTTCCTGGACTCCTGCCCCTTTCACTCCCGGACCCTGGATCCCCGGCCCCTTTTCCCAAACACCTTTGTGTATATATTTCACTGGGGAGAGCACTGTAAATAAATTCACTTTTGTTTGAAGGAGTTTGTGGTCTGTGCCTGAGTCTGCTTCACTAGTCGTGACAGAATGTGTGCATGAGAATGTTAGGTAAAAAGCACTTACATTTCAAAAAATGAAATAAAAAAGATTGTGTGTGTGACTGGATGAATGAGGCTAGTAGCAGTAAGTGCTTTGAGTGCGCAATTAGTATAGAAAGCCACTATATAAGTACCAGCCCACATTCTTATAACTGGATTCAAGAAATGCTAAATAAAGAGGATCCAGTTAGCTAAAACCTTCTTTTGTATAGTGCAGGGGTTTCCACATTCACTTCAGCAGCAAATGGTATCAGATAGTAGACTTGTAGTCAAGACCGCCTAAACTGAGACCAAAACAAGACCAAGACCAGAGGGTATCGAGACCAAGACAAAAAAGTTATTAAATTGCATCCAGATGCTGCTTCGTTTACAGGTGTCAGGCATATTTATGTGGTTTTGCGATGCACTCGCACAGCCCTCCTCAACGCTGTCTACTGTCTCACTCACTTACTGAGAGGACAGACACACACTCCACTTGACTGTCGCGTCTCTCACCCTCTCTGTTTTTCACATAATGATATTATCCTATATCCTCGCATGTGATTGGCCACAATATGGGGGGATTGGAGCATAGCTGAGCCACTGTGTGAGAGCTGAGCAGCGAAAGGAAATTGAGGAGCCAACTCTCACTCAATGGGTGTCGACTCTTCTGATTCACTACAAAGCACTCTCTAAGCACGGCAGAAATTACTGAAAGATTTATTAGGCTGTGTTTTGAGTTTTGTTCAAAAAAGAATGACTTCATGTAGGAAAAAATATATATACCACATATGCAGGACACCTTAAAGTAGTTTTTTAATTAAGCAGCAAGGCAGAACAAAATCAGGGCTGTATCAAGACACAAGGACTAAACCCCAATTGAACCAGACCCAGAACTGATCCGGAATTAAAACAGGACTACAACAGTTCAAAATCAGTTCAAAACTTAACCAAGACAGAACCAGAATCAAAATTAGATGATAGTAGCACTAAAATTCATCATAGATCTGCACTACACTTATTTTTTAATTCTACCAAAGTACACTATTTAGATTCAGAAAAGTTTATATAATTATTTATCCTTGTTGCGCAAACAAGCCTGCAAAACTTAATAAATATAGAATTTGAAAAGTAACAAATGGTATCTAAAAAGATACACTAGGTACTAGATACATGTTCTGATGAGTTTTGGCAAACAACCGTTTGACTAACATGTGTGTCTCACCTGGCTCTTGTTCCATCTCTGTTCTGTCCTCATTCTCCTCTCCATCTCCCTCTCTGTTCCTCTCTCCCCCTCTTTGTGCTGACAAGCAAGCCAAACACCAACATCATCAAATATACAGTTGAAACCAGATATTTACATACTCTTCAGATAAAGACACAAACACTTTTTTAATAGTAACATCAAATCAGACTAAATGTTTATTTTTTTAGATTGATAAATAAAAAAAAAGACATATTTGTTAAATTTAAGAGTAAAGAGAGAAATTGTCTGTATTTCCTAATTGCAAATGGCACCCAAATTGTATTCAAAATTGAGCCACACTTATGGAGGTCCACAATTCTTTTCCTGGTGTTTTGGTTGATATCTCTTGATTTTCCAATGTCAAAGAAACAGACTCTGTGTTTTGGGGGTGCCTTATATGCATCCACAGGTGTGCCACCAGTTTACTCAAATTGACTCTACTAGTCTAACCTATCAGAAGCTTCTTAAGCTCAGAAGGGAATCGTCTGGAGTTTTCTTATTAATTAACAATAAACTTAGTGTATATGTACTCCTAAATTTGATGAAAGTGATAAAAAATAGACAGCACTCTCTCTCTTTATTCTGACATTTAACTAATTCAAAAGATATTTCAATATCTGTTTATATAAAACAAAAAAGTTTACTCTAAATTGATGTTTAACAGTAAAAAAAAATGTTTTTATGTTTTTTCCCTAAAGTGTATGTGTATGAGTTTTTTCTGTGAAAGAAGCCCCTTATGTCCATTGTTGTGTTCATCAGTACATAACTGAAACCGATTTAGAGTGCTTTGTTTAGCCGTGGAGGGTAACAACTGAAAATATGGAATAAACACATGTAAGCTAAGACTCTTTAAAAAAACAACATTGTTGTCCGGCTTTTCATTCCATTTGTTGTGATCAGTTTGATATCAATATTTTGTGATACACCGTCATATTTACATTATTTGTACAGTACGAAAGATTTGCTTTGGTACCTGGTCAAACTTAAGCCCTCCTCTGTCTGCCTGGCTGCGCTTCTCCTACAGCAAACTCGCAGGCGCTCACATGCGTATGTGTTGTGCTCAGTCGCCTAGTGCCTGAGCTCAGATTATACCAAAATTAGGGGGGATTTACGACTGTGCGCTATGTGCATCGAATATTGTGTGTAGTTTTTGTTTTATACAGTTGTCAGTCAGGCATCTAACTATGAAACAAATTACACTCCAGAAGTCCCCGGGCTTCTGATAAAATGACCCGAGCTTAAGCCCAGTAAACCCCCGCCGATGGTTGACTCCAAATCTCCCGAACACTATGTCAATCTGAGAAAGCAAGACCGAGGGATCCGAGACCAAGGCAAGACCAAGACCACGTAAATGTCTCGAGACATCCAACTCTATCAAATAGAAGGAAACACAAAGGATAGATAGATTGATGATATGTATGCTACTTGTCTTTCTTTGCTGGTATTATATATTTTAATCTGAATTTTATGAGATTAATTTGTGTCTTCTGTCAAAGTCTCAAAGAAAGATGAATTGGTATGTCTGGTTTAAAATGTTTTAAAGTGTCCCAGTTTGTAAGCATGGCACACTTTCTCCAACGTTCTTACTTCAGAGTCAGGGTCTTCTGACTCAACAAAATTGAAAAAGAAAAGTGTGAGATGGCACAAAGGTCTATTATATGTTAAAACACCACAACAATATTTCATTTAAAACTGACAATTAAGATCATACATAACCAGATTTCCACCATACACTCATTACATACTTGTTAGTTCCATGTCTGCTTCAGTGTAATTCTTCATATGCCATGTCTTACTACTTGGGCTGTTTCTGTTTGTTATTTTTTATAGTGCTTATTATTAATTAATTGCTGTCATGTGTTCTACCCATGCTTTTGGCTTCCTCAGAAAAATCTGTGTATCAAACATCGTTAAAACACTACAATATAAATCTGAAAAAAAAAAAATCACCTGTTCTAGTATCACGAATTAAATTCATAAAAAGAGCTAGAGCTTTACTTCTGTGTAATTTCATGCCTTTGGGGGAGCAAAAGCCTTTGATCTGGACATTCATCATCCAAATACATTTTGTTCCTGCATTGAGCTTTAGATTAATGAATTGGCACAGTTAGGAGGATTTTTCCCTCTTAAGACCTGACCTTCAAATATGTGCTTGCCAGTTGCAGCAAGCTCACTTTTATAAAACAGGAGTCTATAAAAGTAGGTTGTTTGTAATTTAGAGATGTAATTTATATGTACAAATTTGGAGCGTTTAGTGATAAACTGAACAATGCACAATGATAAGCACCCCTATTAGTCAACAAGCAGAACATTAGAAAATGCAGCAAAATTAAAAAAATATCAAATGGAGATTAATATGTGATTTGTTAGCTGTGGTGAGAATACAAGAATGGTAAGAGTAAAGGATCTTTAATGAGGAAAGATCATGTTTAAAGTGCAGGCCAGATGTTTTTCTCAGCAAAAGCAGAGATCAAAACTAAGGTAAAAGTATGATTTTCATAAGCCCTACCAAGTCAGGTAGCCAGGAGTGTTAAAGCAGTATTATGCAGTCACTCATATTAACTACTATTATATGGTAACTACCTGTTACTTTAATGCATTGCTTTACTTACCCAGCAAATAGTCTTGCAAGAGGAACATTCTGTCCCTGGCCAAAAATGATTGTGGTTTGACAAGCAAGGCAGCAATGTGTTTTCGAAGCAGATGGCCTACAGGGCTCCTTTCTCTATTAGTATGTTGGGTATGTTAGCTTAGTGGAATAAAATTAAATGGCTGACAGCACGAGGCTGTTTCATTACACCTCACTTTGAAAACTACTTTTCATTTTCTCTTTCCACATCCTTGAATTTATTTATTTTAACTACCAAGGCGCTGGAAAGATTTTTAGAGATGTTGGTCCATACTGTTGTGATTGCATCACACAGTTCCTGCAGATTTTATTTAAATGTCCTGTTCTGGGACATCCCAAAGCTGCTGCTCTATTGCAGCGGTCCCCAATCGAGTCATTTGGTACCAGGCCACGAGAGTTGACGCTCCAGTTTCCCTGGGTCTTTTCCCATGTTGTAGTTGTGTGTCTTATTTTGAAAGAAATGTTTACGCTCTACCATAGCGACCAGAGAGCAGAGAGGAGGATGTGACTCAATGTTGTTGGCGCATTTCAGGAGGACGCTGCTCATAAAGTTACACAATTACACAGTGAATTATTATTATATTTACAAAATACCACAGTTTTTGTCTTGGTTGTATCATTTATTTTGTTGTATTTATCCGCGACACCTGAAAGGCCGGTCCGTGAAAATATTGTCTGACATTAAACCGGTCCATGGCGCAAAAAAGGTTGGGGACCGATAATCTAAATGATTGAGATTTTTTGACTACGTAGGCCATTGTATTCAGTAAACTCATTGTGATGTTGAGGAAACCAATGATTTGAGCTTCATAACATTGTGTGTTATCCTGCTGGAAGAAGCCATCAGAATATGGGTGTGCTGTGGTCATAAAGAGGTTGACATGGTCAGCAACAATGTTGATGTTTACTGTGGTGTTTAAAGTTCTACTGAACCCAAAGTATGCCCAGAAAATATCCCACACAATTACTCTGCTGCACCCTTAACCATTCATAGGTGAGATTAAATCATGCGTTCATGCTGTTTTTGCCAAATTTTAACCCTACCATCTGAATGTTGCTGCAGACCAGCCAAGAATTTTCCTGTGTGAGCCTGTGCGAACTGTAGCATCAGTTTCCCCATTCCTAGCTGACAAGAGTGATAACTCTGCTACTGCTAGTGTTGCAGCTAATCTGCTTGATGGGTAGGTCATCTATGAATCGGAAGGTTGGCTGGCTGCTCCAGTCTGCATGCCAAAGTATCCTTGAGGAGGGTATTAAACCCCAAGCTGCATGAATGTTGGATAGAAAAGCAGTTAGGCATAGAAAAGTGCTTATGAGAATGGTTGATGAGGCATGTTGTATATAGTGCTTTGACTGCTCTGGTAGAGTAGAAAAGCGCTATATAAGAACTACTTGATTATTATTTGCCATCTGCTTCAGGTTTCATTTTGAAAGAAGCTCTTCTGCATACCTTGGCTGGTAATTATTTTAGGTTACTCCCTATTAGCTCAAAGCTGTCCTGGTCATTCTCCTCTGACCACTGACATTAGCAAGGTGTTTTTCACCTAGACAACTGACACTCATTGGATAGATCATCTTTTTCAGGACATTCTCTATAAAACCCTAGAAATGGTTGTGCACAAAAATCCCAGAAGATCTGTTAGCCCATCTGGCAACAAACACTATGCCACATTCTAAGTTACTTAAATGACTTTCTCCATTCTGATGTTTGAAGTGTAGCAGGTGGCGATAATGTTGTCATGTAAATATAGTTGCTGCCATGTGATTGTCTGATTAGGCATTTCCAATAACCAAGGTGTATGCATGTAACTAAAAGATGAAGGTATAGTATCATCAGTAAATGTGAAGAATAAAAGAAAAAGTTCAATTATTTTTCATAAAAGCTTGACTCTGGTGACAAACATCCCCAAAACAGATAGTTGCCCCTGAGGGCTGTAAGCAGACAAGTCAGTGAGTTGGTCAGTAATGCAAAACATAACCACTTGCTATAATACCATACAACCAATAGCAAATTGCTTCCCCCCCCAAAAAAAAAAAACTACAAAATTTATAACAGAAAAGCATGTTATTAATTATTTATTTAATTTTTATATTGTATGTAATGTATATGACAGAATAAAGGAGCTAGCTGCAAACTTTCAATCACATAATAATAATACAATTGATTTTAAGTGTGATATAGATGACCAACAACTTTTTAATTTTACTCCCTACATTTTAAAACACATTTCTGTAGCTTCTACGCCTTACATTTTGAGAACAGACTCATTACTTTAGGTTCATGTATCGTTTATAATCGAGGGTTAAATTAAGCTGAAGGAGTGCAGGTGTCCGCAAGTTGTAGTTGCAGTAATTCAGAATCTAGATAGCGTGACAGAAGAAGAGGAAGCATGAAGAGAGCAATGTTTTGTTTTGGGTTTTTCTGGTTATTTTAAGTGGCAGGTAATTTCAAATTCAATGTTTCTAGCAGCTCAACAAACATCAGCAAACACACAAACTGGTTGTGTGCAGTTTGTCACATAGTGTGTTGTTAGCTAAAGGTTCAGATGCTGTATTTCACAGGGAGAGAAAAGAGTGTGAGATAAATTCACTCAGTTAAAAATGTAAGAAAAGACAGGACATGTTGAGAAGAGAAGTTAGATTTAAAGGTAAGGATGCTCAGTGATGCCTGTTAAACTTTAAAAAATGTAAACCTTAAATGTGATGTGATGTCATAATTTTAATCATATATTAGATATTCCTGCAAAAACAAACTAAGGTATATTAACTTTGTGTTATTCAAATGTCACCAGAAGATACTTTGTAGTTTGTATGGGATGCAAAGGTTAGCTTGTCACACCTTTATACCAACTGTATACAGTCTAATATAAAGACAGTATACAGTATTGTGGCAGTGTAGAGGATGGTATCAGCCAAAAAAGATATGAAAAATCTGCCGACATCTTGAATTCATTTGTGCAAATCTACAAAGAGGAGCGGGTCAGCTGATCATATCATGTATACCAAGAAAACCTACTCATATAAAAATGATTGTGACTTGTGATTATTGTGCATAGCTATCTTTTGACATGCTAAAGAGGGTCAGTCATTCAGTGCATCCTACTATCACAGTTTCCACGGGAACACAGACGGAGAATACTGCATCAGGCAACACCACCTCCTGTGATCACCCACACAGAAAAAAGCTTTACCATTATTCCATCTGTGGTTAATGCATATATATGGTTTTAAGAGAAAAAAAGAGAGAAAGGCAGAGAGAATGAGTGTGGCTGGTCACATGGCAGGTCACCTGTGTTTGCTGTACTGTATATGCAACTGGGCAGTTGGTTTGCTGCATTGTTAGTTAGATGAAGCATAGTAAACCCACTGTTCTGAAATAATTTTGTCATAATGGCTGTCGGTTTGCTTTAGTTTCTCTCTTTCCTCCAAGTCAATTATCCTCCGTGCACTTTTCTCCCATTTGGGTGAAGCTTTGGATTTCACGTTCTTCAGCTGTGCACACCTAATTATCATCTTCTTCGTCAATGTCAGTAAAAGAAGACCAGCTGTGTCACGCAGGCTCCCCCAGATAACCTGGTAAACAGGCCAAACCTAGGGTGCATTCAAAAAAGTACCTCCTATCTCCTATTCCTGGCCTCATCGAGGTCAATGAAGAGTGGGTAGGAGTATTGCTAAGGACTTTAGAAGGACCATGCGCTCAGAATTGGAACAGCATTACATTTGTCTCTCCTTAACAATGTGACGCCAGCTGTCCACCCTGCTGAAACTACAGTCATTACATTACAATCAGCGACAGAAGATGGACTACAAAACGTGCATATTACTTTGCCACGATGTGTTCTAACCCCATTGTTTTACAGAGGACACATAAACGAGAAGAGTCTGTGAAAAATATTTCTTCATTACAAATGATGGAATTTGATAAAAAAGAAGGAACTTTTAGGGCCAGTTTTACTAATGTCAGCAGCCGAAAACCTTCTTTTGACATAAAAAAAAAAATTACTGGATTTATTAAAGAGGCTCAGTGTCAGTTTGTGACTGACAGTTGTGAACAGGAGTATTTTTACAGTTGGCCTTATGCTATATATATTTCAGAAGAACTTTCAGCAGAAGAATATTGAGATGAGTCACACAAATGTGAATTACAAAATCGGTGGAACACAATTTACTGCAAATTGCAAAAACTAATGTTGAAAAAAGCACAGATTATCCCTGCTGCGGTTGTGACAGTCGGTACAAGGAGAATTTATTTTCAGGAGAGAGATGTTGTCAGAACGTGTTTGTAATTGGCAAGTTATTTCAGTGCTAAAACTTTGGCTGTGTCATAAAACTCTTCATTTAGTCCTCATGCTGTGTGTTTAGAGACAAGCCTCAGCAACACTGTTTTCATGAAACAGAGCAGAAATGAACTGAAATGAGCTTCTTTTTCGCAGCAATTTGCACACTGCAAGCAACTTCTCTCTGTTGAATCTGTAACAAATAAAAGTTAGTGTGTTAGTTAATGCCTGAATATTCCAATGTTCTATTAACATTAAAAACTGATGCGCATATACATGCATGTGGTACAATAACATAATAACTGGGATGGCTTGTGACCTGAAAGTGAACAATGTTTTTTGTCCTTCTGCATATTCAGCTGTTCTATAGAGACTTCAGGTTTATATAGAGAACACCCCAACAACAAATATATGGACACTTTGTTACTGATTAGTAGTTCATCTTATAAAATGTATGTGCTACAGTCTAGAAAAGTCTGTAGCATAACATGTCTCACATATACAGACATTGTGACTAAAACACTAAAGCCACCAGTATGTCTCTCAGTTATCATGTAATGACTGTAATATTTAGTGAACAGAAATGTCCCATCTGGATAACATTTGTACGCAAACATAAAGGGAATGACTGGAGAAAATGCCAGTTTATTTGTCATGGCAATTTCCATACTGGCAAGAGGAGTTGGGTGGTGCTAAGCTTTGGGGGATCTTAAAGACACAGAAAATGAAGCAGCTTGTTTTGAATTGTGGAAACACCCAGGGACTGCATCAGGATCCAGAATAAAATATTGTCATTATTATTTTTTTTTTATGCTGTGAATCATGAACAACTACTTGTGTAGAGTCCAAGAATATAAATACTGAGCTGAAAATGAGCATAATAGGTCCTCTTTAAACATTTCTTGTAGTGACATATTTTTCTTCACAGTTTTATATGAATGCTGACATATTACATTATAAAAAAAACAAAACAAAAACAAAACAAACAAAAAAATGCCAGTAACATACCAAGCAATGCACTGTCAGAAAGCATCCATTAATTCATCTGAGCCTTAGGAACAGAATAAATAAGAAAAAGAGGAGTTTAATGGTGCATTAGTAAGGAGCCAGTGGAAAAGGCCCTGGGTTATGTTTTCAATAGGCAACCATTATGAAAACCAACTTATCACACACTTTCCAGAGAAGATCACTTGGCACTACAATTGTAATGGTTCCTCAAGAAGAAGACTTTGGGCTTTAGCTTGTTACTGATAAGAAAGTTCCACAGAAGTGGAAAGGTTGTATATTCAACCTTTAAAATAAATAAAAAGTATCCATCCATCCATCTTCATCCGGGGCCGGATCGTGGGGGCAGCAGCCTAAGCAGAGAAGCCCAGACCTCCCTCTCCCCAGCCACCTCCTCCAGCTTATCTGGGGGAACACCAAGGCGTTCCCAGGCCAGCCGAGAGATATAATCTCTCCAGCGTGTCCTGGGTCTGCCCCGGGGCCTCCTCCCGGTGGGACATGCCCGGAACACCAACCCCAGGGGGCATCCTTGTCAGATGCCCGAACCACCTCAGCTGGCTCCTTTCGATGTGGAGTAGCAGTGGCTCTACTCTGAGCCCCTCCAGGATGGCCGAACTTCTTACCCTATCTCTAAGGGAGAGGCCAGCCAGAAGCTCATTTCTGCTGCTTGTATCCGCGATCTCGTTCTTTCGGTCACTACCCACAGCTCGTGGCCATAGGTGAGGGTAGGGACGTAGATCAACCGGTAAATTGAGAGCTTCGCTTTTACACTCAGCTCCCTCTTCACCACGACAGACCGGTGCAGCGTCCGCATCACTGCAGCCGCCGCACCAATCCATCTGTCGATCTCCGGCTCCCTTCTCCCATCACTCGCGAACAAGACCCAGAGATACTTGAACTCCTCCACTTGGGGCAGGAACTCATCCCCGACCCGGAGTGTGCACTCCACCCTTTTCCGGCTGAGAACCATGGCCTCAGCTTTGGAGGTGCTGATCCTCATTCCCGCTGCTTCACACTCAGCTGCGAACCGTTCCAGTGCGAGCTGGAGGCCTTCACCCGATGAAGCCAACAGAACCACATCATCCGCGAAAAGCAGACTCATAAATAAAAAGTAAATAAATTGAAATATGTTATTTGTGAGAATAATGCAACAACCACATTTTCACTTTGGGGTAAAAACATGTTTTGGAACAATTCCATTTAGCAGTTTCCAATTATGATTACAGATTTATTTTAAAGGTTCAGATTGATAGTTTTCATGCAGTTTAGTTGCTTATTTCTCATATATTAATTTAAATAGATTTGGATTTCCACAGGACACAGATGTTTTCATTTTTCTATTAAGTTTGACTGACACTGCCAGCAAACTATATTTACACTTGAACGCTACATTAAATCAAAACTCCTGCTTCAGTTTGTTTTTCATGTGTGCCTCATACAATACATAAAAAACTGTTAGTGGGGCATTTGAATGTTATATGTCAACTATCTGTAAATTTTAGTAAAACATTATAGTTTCTCTAAATGTATTTAACACCCCCCTTCTGTTTCTATTGAGTGGCAGTTGGAAGTCTTGGGTGCAAGTAGCAAATATTTTTAATGACATTATGCCATTACTGCATTATGTAAATTCTTCAATTATTGTGAATCTTCCATTCATTTTTTTGTCTGCTTTTTTGACTGCCAATTTGTGGTTCCTTTACTCATACCTGGCTGGAATCTATTGTGCTATTTATATCTTAGAATCAAAAAACATTCCTCTAAGTTATTGTTTGTTTTTACGGCCACACATTTCAGTTGGGCCTGATCCTTACCATGGAAGTTTGGGGTTGAATCTAGCCCAGGTCCTTCACTGTAATCAATCAGCGGCATCTTCATCTATCCAAAAATAGCAAGCAAGAGTCTGATGCATTTATTTTTTTATTTTATTTTTTTATTTTTTTAAATAACATTGAATGTTCTTGTTCTCGGCAAAACTGCTCGAAAGCCCCAGCTTGATGTTGTAGCTATTTCATTTGTTAACAACTTATGACTATTAGTTTTCACTTCCTCATATGACTTTCCATCAGTCATATCAAGATTCAGAATCTGACTTTACTTGGCTGATTATCAACTGGAACAATGTCCCGTGGATGCAGATAATGGAGAATTTAATTAGAAAAATACAATCATCGTGTTTGCCTTGTGCTTTGCTTTAGATAAGATATTTTTTCACTAATATGGTTTTATTAGTTCTCCATTTGTTTAGTTTGTAATGTTAAGCTACTAAGTAATCCAGTGCCAAATAAATTATATAAATTTAATTATCAGTCCTGTTTATGTAGCATGCAAGCTAGTACCATGGCTGAGAACTAACTAGGACTAAAGAACACTGATATTTACCAAAAGTTTGTTTGCTTTGTCTTTGAAATTCCTTTTTTCCCTCAGAAATTACTGACAGGATGTGAGAAATTTTATATGTGATTTTGTAGATTTAGCCCTGTGAGTTTTTCCTGTACAACTATGTATGCATAATTTTTTTTTTCAGATGAAGAAAAAAGGTAAATATTCACATCAACTATGATATCTGTAATAAATACAGAGGTTGAAAACAAGGATCAGACAATACAGAAAAACAACAATAGTTTATTTGAACCATATTTTGTGTATGAACTACAAACTGGTCTCTATAATCGATCTCCGTATCTTTTAAAGGTCATGAAAGAATGCTTACATGAAAATCGATCTCTTATTCTTTTACAACATATTTATCTTTTTTTTTTTTTTCACTTTTCGAACAGGTTGTTGGCACATGTAAAATCAAAATTTAAAAATTTTTGTTTTTGTTATATTTTATTCTCAAAATGTATTTTATATAAATCTACCACTAGAACAGCATTCCTTCTCAGAAAAAGAAAAGGATGTGAAAAAAAGGAATATTGACAAAAATATTTTAGATATCTTACACACATGAGACAGCTTGACTAAAATGCAACAAAGTTACCATTGAAATTTTCAGACAGTTTACCTCCAACTAAAGGCAGAAGGGAAAGATGGTTACACTCTCAACATAAACTGAGGAGAATCGTGATCCCGTGCCTGCCAGTATGAACTGAAACAGAGAATGACACACACACACACACACACACACACGCACACACACACACACACACACACACACGCACGCACAATATGGTTTACAAATGTGCCAGTCTCCACATAAGGGCAATTATGGGGTGAATCCCGTCCAGTTGTTGAAAAAAAATTAAGGGGAATCATTCATTAAATCTGGACTAATATTACCCGGTGACCTCATTTTATTTAGGAATCTACAGTATTCCCCACGTCTGTGCTGTACACAGCACATCAGAACTTCTGATTTCAGAACGTCATTCAGAACGTCTTGGTTATCAAAACACCTTGAAACACTACATGCAATAAACACTTGCATCTCAAATGGTGCTCATCTTAAACCTCCATAATTCCTTATCTGGCAGAGAAAAAAAGCTGTGAAAATAAAATTACTTTAATAGAATTAATATTCTTAAATATACTCTGCATTATAGGGTGTGTGTGTGTGTTTGTGTGGAGTGCTGGAGTGTGTGTGTGTGTTTTTTTTTACACTACAGATTATGAATTAATTAAAATATATAATCTGTGCAACTGTAATACATATATCAGGTATCCCAGGTAATAAAAACTCGGTGTGAATCAAGCATAGATCATATTGTTCTGAGGCAAACTAACACTGTATCTCATTTAATCTCCATACTCTATGCATTAAGCTAAGGGGTGCAGCATTTTATTCTTTTTTTCAATTTAAGCTAAAATCTGTATTGGCTGTAAAAGGTTTGCACTTATGTCCGGTTAAAGCTGTTTTGTTAATTTGCCTTTATTCATAGTGACACATAACCACTTGAATGAGAGTGAATTCTTTTAAAACTTCTGTAAAAATTGGTTTATTTTGCTTGGCTTCGTGGAAGTTTTGAATGAGGCTTGTATAGTATACAAACTTGTATAGTAGACAGTGGGTTTTTTTTTTTTTGTTTGATTGTTACCTGTGGTAGCCCATGTGTTTGTGAAACAGGTGGTGTAACGTGCAGACCTATAGACATTGCTGCTTGTTATCTTGACAGGAAAACTGTGTTTTTTGCTATATTTTCTGTAAAATATGTAAATGATTTTGAAGAAAAGCCCACAGAAAATCTTTCACTTCTTAAATCATTATTCTGAATAGCTTTCAGAACTTAAAACATTCATCTAAAAGTGACCACAGCAGTGGACTGTTTTCATATATTTTTTTCCAGACATGTTTTGAACTAATAGAGGACAAATGTTTCAAATTCTCAGTGGAGTACCAGCTTTTACTTAAATGATATGCGTGGTGAATCCACAGAAAGCACATGACATCATCTTTAATAGAGGCATTCCTTTCTGGATTGCATTACTGCAAGTGTAAAAAACAACAAAAAAAAACCCAAACCGAATTAAGAATTTGAGTGGCCTAACTTTTTTTTTGCAAATTTTTCTGTTGAATAAAAACCACAGTCAACTTGCTAAAAATAAACCTGTGCCATCTCAAATGTCTGCATAACCACTGCATTTATGGTGCTTGGCACCATTCATTACATTTGGGACTTTGAAATGCTTTCCAGGGTATGGATGGCAGCAGAGCTGTGCCCATCCAAAGCCCACAGGCACATCAATTAAAATGTAAATTGTGTTGTCACTAACGATGGAGAGAGTCAGGTGCAACCCAAACATCTGGTTGATGCCCGATCCCACACATTCACCCCATAAGCCTCTTGCAGCTAAGCCTTGCCACTCAGGGACAAGTTCTGTGGTTGGCGGGAGCAGGGTGTGAATCTGGGACTGCCAGGCACTGCCCATGTGGAAATATGGCACAAAGATGACAGGCAATGTGCTCAGACAGCTGTATAAAGGGTTTAAGCTCTTTCTTCCGCTCATCAGTCTACTTCTGACAGCACTCCTGCAGTACTGCAGATGAGGTAAGGGGTCCCAGCATGAAAATGGGGCTTCAAAGCAATCATCTTCATATGCAACACTACACAGCACTGCAAGGTAAAGGTGAAGCCATGATACACTGGAAATATTCTGAGGCAGTGGGTGTTTGCCAGAATTTGAGGTCATGTACATCTGCACAGGCATTATTCCCATCCTCTCCAGTCATAATTATGTTCTTTCTAAAGTACATTTTAATGCTGCTTCTGTAGCATGACCTTCAGAATTTCAATGGTTCTTAATGCAATTTATTATATGCTTTCTATAATAATGAGATTTGTCAAGACAAATTTGAGATCAGGGATCATTTTAAATTTTACATATACAATAGAAACACAAAGACATATAGATCAACAGTATTTAATTTAACAAAACTGTCCTTCTAGCAGTGAGCTTCAACTTTTACAGTAGCAGAAATGGATGCATTTCCCTCTTTTCAGGTCCTCAGCCTATTGATGACAGCGCAGAGTGCCTAATGTATGTGACAGATAATTAAACGGTGAATAATGATCAGATTCCATCACTGACAGTTCTGTCACTCACTCCAAAATGATGAACAAGTGTTTAATTCATCTCAGTTAGAGACGGTCACAAAAGATTTCATCAATTAATCCACAGCTGAGAAAATCACTAATGTGCTCTAGGATTCTTTGATAAATGGGGAAAATGAGGTTACCGTGTCATCTGATCGAAAATCGGCAGCTATACCAAAAAAAGAACAATAAAGGAACAATACTTTGTTTCATGTTTTTTGACACATCTTTGAAAGAAGTTGAAAGTATATTAGTAAACCAATTTTGTGATATGCGAGGAAAAAAGAAGAAAAAAACCCACATGAATTAAGTGTTGAAAAAATAATTGCAGAATACAGTTTTCGTGATTTAACCACAACATTTTTTTCTTAAATAAATAACTTCTGCTTTGTAAAGACACTTTTTGAAACAGTAGACATACTCTAATTCCCAAAGTCACTGAATTAACATTGCTAGTCGCTGATTTGCCAAACACAAGTCTGTTATTCCGAGCGTCAGCCGCAGTCCTCGCAACCAAAGGTCAGTAATGTTCTGTCAATAATGCCTGTAAGTAATTTCATCAGTTTTAAAATGTCTCACAAAAGTATTAGATTTGGGTCTCTTGTACATTGTCTTTTGAGCTGGCCCGGATTAGCAAAGGTTCGTGCGCTGAGCTGTGTATAGAATTGATTGTGGAGGCATGGTTGTATGCAGTCTTATAGGTGTTATAGTGGTTGAGGTGCTCGTGCTCAAGAGGAGGCAGAGTAAGGTGGCCCTCCATGCCTGGGCCTCCTGTTACACAATCCTCGTCCACATTGATGATCTCAATAGTGCGTGTGGGTGCATGGTGATTCTGCTGGTGGTGTTGTTTGCGCATCTTATAGAAGATAATAAGCATGACAGCTGCCATGAGTGTGATTGCAACAAAGCAGCCAATGATGATCTTGGTTGTCTTCATTACCTCATCCAAGCCATTCTGCAATCCCTCACCACCCACCTCTGTGACGGGAATTGTATAAGTCTTCTCTGTGGCACGTGTGGAGAGTGCGGTTCGGACGGTGGTGGTTGTTGTAGAGGTTGGTGAGATAGACTCCCATGTACCAGCAGAGGGTGTGGGGCCAACCTTCTGTTGGACAGTAGTGGTGAAGCCTTCATTATGCGGGGTTTCTATTGTCTCCACTGTCACTGTAGTAAAGTAGCTGAAACTGCTTTCCGTAGAGGAAACATTGAGTGTGGCAGACGCTGTTGTGTTACCTGCAGAATTACTCACCATGCACGTATATGTACCTGTGTCCTGCATGGTAACATTGGTAAAGTTCAGTGTGCCATCATTCAGCACAGAGATTCTGACCTTGTATGCACCGTGTGTCATGATGGAACCATTGGGTGTAATCCAGCTCACTGAGGTTAAAGAGCTGGCTCTGCATTTCAACTCTGCAGCACTTCCCTCTGTTACATTTAGGTCTGTGGGAGGCTCCACAATAACAGGAGCATAACAGTGAAAATAATTCTGGTCCAGCTCACCAATGTAGCGTCCCTTATGGTGAGGAGGTGAACTGCAGCGGGCACAGCAGCTGGTGTTTGCAGGTACCATCTCCTTAAGCCACCAGCTTAGCCAGAGGATGTCACAGTTACAATTCCAAGGGTTGTGGTGTAAGTGCACTCTCTCCAGGTGATGTAGAGGAGTGAATAGATCATGGGGCAAGAGGGTAAGGTTATTGTGGGCCAGATTGAGTTCCACAAGTGATTGCAGGTCATCAAAAGCATTCCTTTCTATGGTCTGGATCTGGGCATGCATCATCCACAGCTTTTGTAAGTGTATAAGCCCTTTAAATGAACCAGGCCGGATGACAGATAGCTGATTTCCTGACATTTCCAGTTCATCCAGCTTCACTAGGGGAATAAGATTGGGAATTTCCTTCAGATTGCACATTCCCAGATTTAAGTAGCGCAGATTGCTCAGCCCTTCAAAGGCCCCATCAGATATGTAGTTGAGCCGTTTGAGCTCCCCAAGGTCCAGCCTTCGTAATGAGGGCACTCTGTTGAAAGCATAGGAGGTAATGCTCTCTATGGGGTTATTCCTTAGCCAAAGCTCTTTTAGTTTGGACAAGTACTCAAAAGCCCCGTTTGGGATGGTGGTGAGGCGGTTATCAAATAGCTCCAAGGTATTGAGGCTGGCCAGTCCATTGAAGGCCCCAAGCTCAATTTTGCGTATGTGGTTTTTGCTCAGCTGTAGAATCTCTAGATGTCTTAGGTGTTTGAAGCTGTCCACTTTTATGACTTGAATAAGATTTTCTTGCAGATTCAGGTAGCGTGTGTTGGTAGAGATGCCATCAGGAACATCCCGCAAGCCTCTGCGGGTGCAGATGACTTTGCTGAACTGGTTACTGCACGAACAGACAGAGGGACACGTCTGAGCGCGAACCAGTCCTGCGACCACCAGCAGCTGGAGGGCCAGGAGCAGAACAAACAAAGGGTCGGACAAGGCCCGGTTCCACCTAGGACCTCGCATCATCTGCTGCTGCTGAGAGGAGGTCATCTTGTTTAACATTCATAATTCATTGACTGGTCTTTCACTCTCTTAAAAGAGGATTTTGGCCCACTGGAATGAAATGAGAAAGAGAAAAGAGAAGACACCCATTAGGTAAGTGTGTGAACAAGTCTAATGCATGCTAAAGTTTATCCCATGCCATTTCAAATTATTAGCACAAGGATAGCCTTAAAAAAGGTATACTGTCTTGTAGCAACCATTAACCACATCCACACACAAACTAGGAACTTATATAGAAATGCGTTTTCAGGCACAATGTCCTTATATCTCAGTCACATAATCCAAATTCCTGAAAAAACAAATGATTTCTGTGCTGTTTGTTTGCAGAAGAAGGGAACGAGTGAAAAAAAAAATGAAAAAAGCAGCCATGACTGCTGCGTTGTGATTTATATTTCAGTGTGGAGGAGCATAAATAATAATAAGCTCAACACCCACTAGTCCTTCAATCGAGTCAAGATATCTAGAAACCTCTGATTACAACTCACAATTCAGCAAACAAAAGGCATGAAAGCAAGTGAAAATATATATCTATATATATCTATATATAGATATATATACACATATAATATGTGTGTGTATATCGATTTAGAGAACGTGCAATGAGTTCAACACTACAACAGTGGCCTCTCCATTTGGGTTTTTTTCTTTATTTTTTTTTTTATAAATCACAAATTAACAGCTCTGTTTACAACTTCCTTAAAAAGATTAAGGTTAAGATTTTCTCTTTTCATGTTAACTGGAAAAGCACTGTGAGTTAAGGCAGGAACATTAAGCAGCTGAAATGTAGACTAGCAGTGAGGTCAACACTACAACAGTGGCCTCTCTTTATTTGCTTTCTGCTGAATATACACTTTACTTTTTTTTTTCTTTTTTTTTAATAAACTTTACTCAAGGAACTTGCAGTAGGTTGACTAACCAGTGCCTTTTTTATATTCCCAGGGCCCAAGTTGGCTTTTAAAGTCTGAGACATTTTACCTTAAACCATTAGACCATTCAAAATATTTTTTCTTTTTTACTAAGCACTTCATACATTTTTTCTTACATGTTTTATACAATATGTGTATTCAGCTACTTAATAAGTGAAAGGTCAGTACAGTTAAATGCCATAAATGCCACTGATGCTCTGATGTCCTTCATTGTCAATTAATATCTCAGCCAAATGTGTCTGTCACACAAAGATAAAAAAAAAAAACGTTGGTTTTCTATAATCAATGTATGTGTGTGTTTTAGTGTTAAACATAATCATATCCATTCTGTGGAATAATAAACCCACTGAAAGACACATCGCTGACATATTGATTAATTTCATGTTCAGTATAACATCTCTGGACTTTACCGGCTTATTATTAATGACTACATTGCAACACCATTGTTCAAAAACGAATTCAAATACAATAATTACAACACTCTTATTATGTTGAGTCATACAACTTTCTCATTGCTTTGCTTATTATACAGTTCATTAGTATATGTTTTTTTTATTGTCATTTTTTCCTCACTACTATCTAAGTGAAAAACAGGGAACCACTCTGGGCAGGTCGGAAGTGAGTCACAGAGCTAGCACAGATAAAGGGAAACATTTATAGAGCCTCTAATCTACCTGACCTGAATGTTTTTGAATGTGGGAGGAAACTGGAGCATGTTCAGAAAATCAATGTGAACATGAAGAAAAAGATGTAAACTATACTGTTAGATTTTCAACCTCCAGTGAAATGTCAGTGATAAATACTGAACCACTGTGGAATATGTGTTGTTCGGCTATGAATAGCTCAGGAAATGTGAAACATTTTTGTAACAGAACACAATGTCTTTCACACAACAAGGTTTAATCTTTCAACAATAACAGAAAGAGCTCTCTGAGATAAGAGTTATCTTGAGATGTGTTATATATTAATTAAGTAAAATATCTTTTATATTTAAAGAAACTAATCACAAATGAACAGCTCTGTTAATTGTCACTGAGTCAACATCAAAATTTAGAAAGAATATTAACAAATTACAGTGTTCAAAAATGTTTTATTCAACACAATTTGTCTATTTAGAAGGAAAAGCACAATTTCCTTGTGAAAAAGACCAGAAGATTTTCTCTTGTTGTGTTAATTGGAAAAGCACTGCGAATGAAGACATGCAGTAACACTGCAGTGTTGTTGGGATGCAATATTCATAGTTTCTGTAGGCATACAGTGTATTCAACACACAGCCTAATCTCCAATAGAAAGCTCTTCACTTAAGAATGGGGAGGCTATTACTGTAACTACTGATTAATTGCTTGATTACTGACTCCATTAATTCTTCAATTGCAAAATTTAAATTCCAAGCAGCCAAAGCCTGGGGGTGGAAAAAGAATTTGTTTTCATACAGGGGGACTGAGCAAATGTGACAGAGATCACACACCAGGCTGAAAATCACATTCCACTGTTGCAGTTTTAATTTGTTCGAAATTAAAACCTTGCACAAAACAACAGGGTTTAGTGCAGCACATGGTTTAATACAAGATTTATGCTTGGATGTTCTATTGACACTGCAAGAAGAAAATATTAATATATGAAGCTGAATTTTTGTATACACATCTTTATTATACACATCTTTTTAGGTGAAAACAATGTCTTTTCAATGCCATGAATGAATATAATGACCTACTAAAAACATGCTTCAGTTAAGACTTCTGAAAACTTCCTCACTCCCTGTATCTCCACTATTTACTCATCCTCCTTTTCAACAGATCAAACCTTGATAAAAGATAAACAATGAATCAGCAGAACAGAATCCAAACTGTGGCAGTAGAAAAGATCAAGTTGATTTACAGAGCAAAACAATATATCTCCACACTGACAATGAAAGCAGCAAAATTGGATTTACATAGTGCTGTGATGGAATTAGATGAAAAGAGATAAGGAAAATAGGATTAAGAAAAGAAAGCATTTTCAACTTTTGTCCTAACAGATTATGAACTGCCAGCTGTCTCTTTGTCTTGCAGACATACTGAAGCGCGACCCTGCTTAACAGAAGTGGAGACAATTAAACAGCCAGACCTGCAATATTTGTGAATTCATTTCTTGCTTTTACAGAAACTGTTATGTGGAGTTGTGAATATTTTCTTTTGTGCCCCTGTTGTCCACACAGGCTCTTCTTAGGGCTGCTTCTGCAGTATTTGCTCCAAATTATTGCCTCATCAAGCAGCCAATAATGAAAGATGAAAAAGTTTTTGCAGCATCCACCTGTGGAGTGGTTACTAGACCGCTTATTTCCCACTGGACTTTCACCCCGAGTCTAATGCTTGCTTCCATGCTCTCAGACTGGCACTCCCTCTGCAGTCTACTTGCTCCATTCTAGTTCTGTGCTCGCTTGGAGGAACTGCATCATTGAGCAGAAACCTTTGTCTAAGGCAGACAGTGATGGTACCTCTGTTACAAGTAGTATAAGCAATCATGAGACCTGATTTGACAAATGATGCTTGCCATCCATACTCTGACAGTAAAGCGGTCCAGATGTCCAAATAATGTTTGTCTACCTGCCTGTGTGATTCAATTGCACAAAAGCCTACAGTGCAGGATCAACAGAGCCTTTGCAAGACCTCCATGCTAACTCCACAAGCACTTTAAATTCAGCCCTCATCAGAGGGATGGAGATACATCAGCCTCTTGGGCCTCTCCATGCCGCTTCATACATTTCTATTTGCGCATGTTTTGGAGTCCTCCCTGACTCAATCAGTTTTAAGTGTGCTAGACAGCCAATGACGTGTTGGGACTTTTATGCACATGCCAAGAGGTATTCCTCTAATCCCATCAAGGATTAGTGATCTGCATGGTGTGTAACATTACTAACATCCCACTCCTCTGCTGTAGAACTGTTTTTTTTTATCACAAGGCAAGAGATGTTAAATGACCAAAATACAGCTTTTCTCACAGCCTTATTGCACGTTCTATTCATGGGTCATAACCTGGTGTATGTTACCATACTGTCACAATAGGGCAATGGCCAATGTAAGCTGAGATACCATTAGTATATTTATAGTCGTCAAAATGATGGACACCACTGGAATAAAAAAAAAAGAAAAAAGAAGAAAAAAGCCTGCAAAAATCAGGTCAGTGTAATTAAATGATGCTGAGGTGGACTTAATGGGCGTGTTTGGAGCACAAGGGCATAAAGGAAAATCTTCAAGACTAGAACAACCAGTTCTTTACTGTATTGCTCACAGGCCCTGCCATCACTACATATACATGAACTGTAACAAATTTATTTAATACACAGATAATGAATGGAGTTATGTAACAAATTAACAAATAAAAATGCACAATGTCCTCAAAGTTCAGAGAAAAAAAATATATAAAAATGTCTAAATAAAAATAATTATGACAAGAGAAAAAGGGGTATAAAAATCAGGGTCAGTATTTTAGATTAACTGCCATCTGTAAAATGGCATATTTTGTTTATTTAAAAAACATGTCTCCAATAGATAGGATGGGACATTCGTAGTGGTAGTGGTAGTTTCCACATGGTCTTAAGTCTAGCCCTTCTTATGACTACTGTAATTCTGAAGTCTGTCATATTTTTACATTATAAATCGGGTAGAAAAGGCTGAATTATTTAGTTACACTGCAGGAAATTCAAGTGGGGCTAAAGCCCCCCAAAATAAGTCTGCGACTAGTTGGCACAAGCCACTGAGTTATTTTATTCTGATTTCTTATTATGGACAGCATGAACTTCCTGTATTCATTCCTTACAAATGCATTAATTCCTTTGAAAGGTGGGGAAAATAGAGTGGACTCCTCTGACGCTTTCTACACTCAGTTAATGCTCGAGTGCTTGCTGATTATGAACTTTTCTGTAAAGAGTGACTGACAGAAGCTTTAGCTTTCACATTGCATGGAAGAGAAAAGATGATGAAAGATTGCAGAGTGTGAGACATCTGTGACAGAGGAATGTTGGTATGTATGGTAGAGAAAGAGAGAAAGGAGAAAGTGCAAGAAAGAAAAAGAGAAGGAGGGATTAATGAGATATAAATCAAATCAGGCCACTTCTTGATAATGCCAGCAACAGCTCCAAATATAAATCAGAATCCTTTAAGGATTCCAGTGTGGGAGGGATACCCACCACATGCATCACAAGCCTTCTTTTTTCTTTCTCTCGAGCCAGCACAATAAACCGATTAGATGTCTTTATATTTTCATCATGTGATCATAGTTTTGATATAGAGTCACATTTTCCCTGTGGTCTTTCATCACATTTAATCACACACATTATATTAGAGCCTAATTGGGGTAAAGACAGGGCAGCTTTGTCCCTGATGCTGCCACTGAACTCCATAAGAATTGTTTTTGGTTTGATTCATTTTGTTTAATTACAAAAGGTTTCAATAGGTGTGTTTGTGTTTATGAAGGGATGCCAAATGCTATCATTTTTCTGTAAAGCAAATTTACATATGGATATAAATAACGTAACCTTAACCAAATTTAGATTTAATTTCAGTTAAATAACAGCAATATCTGGAATATTTAGAATTATTAGGGTGGCATAGGGGTGGCTAACACCATTGCCTGCCAACAGCAAGGTTTCTGGTTTGAATCTTAGCTGGGCATTTCTTTGCCAAGCTGGCATGTGCACCTTGTGCCTGCGCTGGTTTCTTCTGGGTACTCTGGTTTTCTCCCACAGTGAACATGTTAGGTTAACTGAAGATTACAAATTGGCCACAGAGATGTGAAACAGATAAAGTACTTGAAGTGCTGTATGAATGCTTTTTAACAATGTGACTTGTGGTCTAAAGTACTTTGTGTGTCAGTAAGGCAAGAAAAGGGCTTTTTAAATGCCAGTAGGTTACATGCATAATTATTTTATCCTACATTGTGCGAGCTGTTGGACTATAGAGTGTATAACAGGATGGATTATAATTTATAATACTGATATATGCTACATGTATATAGCGACATTTATGATTTGATATGCACTATTACTGTGCCTTGTATTTCTGCAGTTAAGGGCACATTAAGCCACTTTAAAATGTAATGTTGAGGGATGCTGGCTCCCCCCCCCAAAAAACAAAAACGAAACAAAAAACAAGAAAATGGTCACACTGCAGCTCTTTTTCAGTGTCTTTCTTTTAACCACTCAAGTGAAACAGACAAGCCAAATACTTTGAATTGGTGCTAACTAGCCAAGTGAGACAAACTGACAGCTGCTCCCATGCCCACAGCCTTACATTCTTTCACTCACAGCTTGTCTGTGTCATCTATAACAAGATGGTGAAATGAATCTGATGCATGTAACAAAAACTGAGTAACCCAGCATGCTCTTATAAATAAGCTTATCAAATGTGTTCAGTGACAAATAATGTTAATGTTAAAATGCTTAAAAATACTTAAAATACTTAAAAATGAGCACATACATATGGAAATGATCTAAGATATGCTAAAAAAGATAATTCCATCATACTAAGACTATTACTAAGACTAAGACTAATGCTTATGTATTGCAATTATAAAATTTTAACCTTAACCACGAGCAAACCTTTTTAAACACACTATGCATTTTGCAGTTCTTATCATAAAACCACATGTGCATTGAGAAAGACTTTAGAAATAGTTTGATATAACAAAGAATTTACATTAAAAATGTACATGTTTCCATGATTTTTTCTTTCTGACGACACCAAAACATGTTTAAATAGAAATGGAGAGGGCAAAGAGGTTGCTGCCAATCTGAGGAGAGCTGTATGTGTGATCATATGAATATTAACATTACCTTAACAGTATTTTGAGTGTCACAGACACACACACACACATATATAGAACAAGAGAGAAAGATGGAGAGTAAAGACCTCTCTTTTCCAAGATTTGACAGCAGAGAAAAAGAAGTGACATTTTGACATTTTAAGCATATAGGCAACTGGGGACCTCAGATGTTAATAAATGGGATCCCTTCCAGACATTTCTTAAGACATATAAGTTAACTTGTCAAAAACTTACTTCTTTCTTTACTAAAAAAAAATCCTGGGTCTATAAATATGTTAATATTGTTCATTTCCACAGTTTAACTACTAGGCAAAAGATGTCTTCTGTTGAAAAGACAATTGTACATGCACTGTTGGTTTCACATAATAGGCTGTCTCACGTTAGTTGCATACTTCAGCTTCAAATTTTCCACATTCTTTATGAGATTGTGCACAATGAAAATTGAACATCTGAGGGAACTAAAAAATTTTTTTTTTTTTTTGCGATTAAAGATGGATAATGTACCAGAGAGTTCAGACATTTTTCTGTCTGATTCTATCTAAAGTAACAGCTTATCTGTCAGTTTGTATCTTACAAAAACTATTAAAAAGGTCACAGAAGATCTTTTTTTTTTCTTTTCTAGACAATTTTGAATGTTGTGTCTGTCTAATGTTCAGACAAAGGTCTTTATCGCTGCATTGAAAAAGCCAACTGTAGAATTTGGTTCATCAGGTCTTGCAAAAATTGGTGCTGAAGAAACAGACGGTCGCCTCGCTTAAGTCAAAAATTGCAGCATTGCAATGATACAGCTCCCGCTGTGATTCTGGCTGTGGCCATGGCCGTGCTTTGGTTATTGGATTCTTGTTGTAACACATAAATATTGACTTCATGCGGTCGTGTGGGTGCAGTCATTGTTCTGCTGGCTCTGTATCAAAACACCAGTGGTGTGTTGGTAATATATAGCTGATAGATTCAGTCCAGGTTCAACTAGTAGGACACCTGGACATATTCATATTAAAATGGATTTAACCACAGACGCCGGTGAAGTCATAATAACAACAACTATATCCCGCCCCATCTTCACATGGATCAGTCAGGCAGAGTAGCTGCAGCTGTGTTCACAGCCAGGAGCTGTGGACTCTTGGAAATAAGCTTCACATCATGGAAAGCATTACATTTTCTCCCCTTTTATATTGTTAAAGGCAAAAGTTATTGTAAGGTAAACATTCCCCACTTGTGACTTTTTAGAGGTCAGGTACTTCTTAAAGTCCACTTAACACCAAAGCGTGGTGTGTGATGTGGCATTATTACATCATAGTTGGACATGCAGGTGTGGGTCAGCTTAACATAAATGCAGAGCAAATGCAAAGGCACCCGCATCCCTCTCTGTCAGAGGATGACCCTTGGACTGTTTCCTGATGAATGAAACACACTCATTTTCCAGCCTCATTGGCTACAAGTGCCAAGGGCCTCATTTAGGTCTGCTGGCATTGAAAACGCATACATACACAACTATTGCACTCACTCATAACTAATGCACACTCAAGTAAAGATGTGCACATTTTGACTCAAATTAAAACATATAAAAACCTCTGCATATTTTCACACACAAGCTGTGTATGTGTGCAACTGTGGGTCTCTAATGTGTGCTCTTAGCATTTTCAGATTTTCACAAACTGGGTGACAGCTTTCTTGTTTCACAGTAAGGGCTGTGTCGGCAGTAGGGGCTCACGGGTGACAAGAGATATTGATAAAATCATTTGTCACCCTGTGAACATTTCAGAGAGGCTGTGGGCAGAAAATAGCTGCTAACTAGTTTTCAAGGATGTCGAATGAAGGAGTCAGTCTGTATACTGCTGTCACTCTAGTGTCTGGTTGAGGTCAGGGTGAGCATGCATCACTTTGAGTCTGTCCGAGCTGTGGAGAGGTCGTACTGAGGCTGTGAACCTGGTGATGCAGGCAGTATGGTCTCCCTGTAATTGAGTTTGGGATGGAGAGAACATGAGAGATAAGCGGGAGCACACTGATGGTATCTAAAAACAGAAGACAGTGCTAGAAGCTGCAATGTCAGAAAATATATTCAAATAAGACCGGAATTTGAGAATTAATTTATTGAGCTTTCGGATTAATCGTTACACACTTATAATCCAGTTGGACTAAGATCATTATGTATGATTATCCACTGACAAAATAAAAAGTGTCGTAGGCAGTCTAAAATGCTTGAACACACACACACACACACTCCTGAACATGTGACTTACTTTAATATCATTTCAGTGTTAACATGTCCAAGGGCACAGTCTTGTAATGTCCCCTTGATTGATGTGTCACTACCTTTTTAACATCAGCTAGTCTGAAGGTCAGTTATGCAAAGAATCAGCTAAAAGAAGCTTAGCTAGAAGGTACAGATGTCAAATAAAGGCAATGTGGCACAGATTAAACTGTTTTTAGAATAGTTACACTGAGGAAGAACCTCTAATGGTTTGAAAGTAAATTCAAAAGAACAATTCATGATTTTTTTTTTTTTACTTTAAGTAGCTTTCAGCCTTTTCCTCACATGTGGTTTTGTAAATATTCACAAAGTGACAACATCCTCACTTTCTGGAGTAATATAAAAGCATGCACTTTTAAAATTAAGCTGCCTTTATCCTAATTTGTTGCGATCCATCGGGTTGTTTGCTAATTAAATGACACCAGAGACAGATTCTGAAAACACAGAGGGCTTCTTTGGAAAAGGCATATTGTACATTTGCACTTGTTCTGTAATAAGACTAATTACAATATTTTTCATTCAATAACACAAAACCACTTGTGACTGCACATGTTTGGGAACATGTATGTAACCCGCTGTTTTTCTGCTACTCGGCACCAAAGGCAAAGGGTGCATTTTAGAGGAAATAAAAACATGTCAATTGATTCCATTGCACAAATTCAATATCATTTCCATGAAGACTTTCAATCTCCTACCCCACTGGGATGGATATAAAGGGTGGATAAAATAAGAGAAAATAAGAGAAATACCACATGAAAAGAAGCTTTGAAGTAAGTGAATCACAAAAGCAACTATTCATGCGAGTCATATCAAATAACTTGAATGCCATGTAGCTTTTAAAAAGGTCTGACAGACAGCACTTTTATTAGTGAGCTTTTAAGACATCACTAGGGTTTCAAAGTTTCAAAGATGCCAAAGAGTCAGCACCTGGTTCATGGTTGCATTGGTCAAAAAAAAAAAAAACAACAACAACTCCAGGATGATTTATTGTGACAGGGATAATAGACGTATTAAATTATGACAACATATTGCCAATGCAGGGAAACAGTATCATCAGCCTAGAGGAATAGTGTTTGCCAGTAAAAGCTTTCTGACACTGCGACAGCAGTTCACACCAAATGTAGAACAGACATGTAGTAGAAGTTACATGCATGAGTTGAGCTGTTCACTCCAGAGGCATATATCTGTGTGCAGTCCAACAACGCTCTTAGATACGAAAAGAAAAAAGGAAAAAAAAAAAAACGCCTGACACAAAGGTAAAACGTCTAGTGAAAATAGACTTTTTGTGAACATAGGCACCAGCATAGAATAACTACTGAGAGTCATAAGCTTCTTTTTAGTTTTACACTTCAATAGTTCTAGCTCCTTTTTCAACTATATCCACAGCCTAACATCAAGTCATTTCTCATTTCACTGTGATGGGGTAAAGTCTACAGGAGTATCAAGTTTCTCTCTGTCCATCTCCATCAATGAGGTTATTAACTGACCAGTTTATTTGCCAATGTGTTAACTGGACTTAATTCCACACCTTTAGATGTGTTCTGATGCCAAACCTTGAAAAATATATCAAAAGTGTTCTTTGATTTAAAAAAAAAAAAACAGGCTTGTTTTGATCAAAAAGGTCAATTATCAGAATTTTGGGTTTAGACATAGGTGTGAAATGATACTTTATTTCATATCAATGAAATATGCATGATAAGCAAAACAAATATTTTTTTACACATTTCTATGTGTGCATCTTTTTCTCTGAAAGCATCAAACAAACCATGTATATCTTCGACCAGGAAAGAAAATCACCAAGGTTGAGCCAAGCTCTGCCTAAGTCTTACCTGCCAGCTCAGTCAAGATCCAAGGGGTTTTAATCATCCACATATTAGCTTTCAATCCACCAAAATGCTGGACCTGCAAATAAAAGAGGATAAATGTAAGCAAACTTTAAAATAGATTTGTAGCAATACAGTTTCTGTCCACTCCATTCCCCAGGGCTCCATGAAATAGAGTCCATGAATAATGCACATTTTTGGAAAGATCATGATGTATCTGCTCAGCTACCAAAAATGCAATTTTTTTAAACCCCCAGGATAGAGTACACCTAATTCAAAATTCTCTTTACTGTTTCTAAATAATCATTGAGTCATCTTGTTAGTTTTCCTTTCAACTACTTCCTCAGCACTCTCTGCTGATGCTGATATTTTAGTACCTCTGAGACCCTCCATCTAACAAGAGGGACTTTATAGTATGCTACTGTATGTCGGAAGAGCTCATTCCTCAGGGACGACGGGACAGTCAAAGCCATAAAACCTCACAAACACACTGCAAAACACATATACACACAGCACACACACAAACACTCAGAGCCTGAACACACAAACACGGACACACAGAGGACAGACCCTGTTGAATAAATTATGGGGGACAAAAGCAAATGGAGATAAAGCTCTCCATCCTGCATGGCATCCATTAGTATAGTGCAGGAACCCTGAATCTAAATAAGTGTATGTTTGATCAAGTGGGTTGTTACTACAGTAACAGGCAATCATAACAGCCATTCCTGATTAAAGATTTCTCATTTACACAAAATTGCCAGTAAGTATGGTCTCTGTATTACGGTTACATTGAATCCAAAGACATACCAGTTAATAGCCACAAAACACTGCAAACATAGAGATGTCTTTCTCATATTTAATGCAAAGTTAAACTGAAAAGACTAGAGCAGAATGGAATGGACATCAATGAGTTATATACAGTTTAATACAATTGAATACATTTAATAATTATAACAGCAATAATAATAATAATTTCCCCCACTAGCCCCAGAGCTTTTTGACAATTGGCAATTGGCACAGATTTGGTGATCTTTGGTGAGTAGGTCTATTTATAGCAGATGTAGTTGACTCAAAATAAACTCATCGAAAGGAGGGGAGAGGTGACTTTGCACAACAGTGTAGCTCACGGAAGAAAAAAGGAACCTGAATAGTTTAGCACTCATGAACATGTCATGAATCTTGATGATATGTAGGAATATAAATAGAATATCATTTATCATCATAATAAAAGTATACCTCAATCCAAGTCTATAGCTGTAAATAACACATACGTGTTTAAAATTGGTAAGCAATGACAAGATCCCTTACTGGAATAAGTAAGTTTATCAATAAATATTGTAACACAATTAGTTGAGGGAGAAGTATTCAGTGCTATCTGTCTTAAACTTTGCTAAAAATGACCAATTATGTCGACAAAGTAGATGATAGCGATGATGGATATGGACTATGTGCTATAATCATTATCACTGTTGTTATTATCAACAACATCAATATTGTAACCACCCTTCCACCCCCACCTTCTATCCTCCACAGAGAGCACAGAAAACGCCTTCTGACTTTCCTCTTCCTCTGACAAAGATCTACATTATTACATTTTTAAAAAGCATGTTTCGATCCTGTATTTTAAAAGACGTATGTGTTTTTTTCTAATTAAGAAAAAAGTCTGGTCTGTCAGAGACAGCTGCGACTTTGATGGTGTTTGGACATTTGTAGGATAAGAAAGTATGATGTGTTTCTTCAGTCAGTATACTATATTTTGTAATTTAACTACAAGGTAAGAAATAGCAACCCATGGATGATCTAGAATAATAGAATAAATGCCAAGCCTTGAAAATGTATCCCCAATGTCATCAAAATTATACATTGTTATTTTCTAAACATCGTTATGCAGTGTGTTATTTTAAAAAAAAATGGTCTAAACAGGTAAGGATAGTGAGAGTTTGCAAATAAAAAATAGCTAATAAGAAAAAAAACAAGATAAAAATGTAGTCTAATACAGACAAGCAGCACTAAGGTGTTGTAGTTAAATTAAAAGGAACAACACTTATTTGTACCAGATTAAATCCATACTCAGCCTTAAAAAAAAGAAAACAAGCCATGTAGCCTAACAAAGTCTTACTTCACTGTTTTCTGTCCAGGATCTCAGCATATTTTGACCAGCAGGTCACACTACATTACCCACTAGAAAAGACCAGAAAGGCATGTCAGGATGATTCAACTGACTACACATCCACTCGTTCAATTAAGGTCTTTGGTGGGGCTGGCCCGTGTGGTTTGCAGTGTGGTAAATGCATCTCCCAAAGGAGCAGTAAGTGCTGAAATCAGCTCAGCTGAGCCTTCCATTTGTCATTATCTAATGGTAAATCCATGTGTGTCTAGTAGAAGGCTCTCACCAACCAGTAAGTGACACTAAGAGAAAAAAAGGAAAAAAGAAAGAAACACATTGTATACACGATAAACACCTTTGTTAAAAATTAAATGTCTATAGACATGTTAGAGCAAATGTGTGCATACTGTTCCTCTTTTATATTGTATTTTACTACTAAAAGCGGTATGATTATATCAAGAGCTTTAAAAGATCCATGAAATCTCTCAACTTTGCTTTGATGTGTTGTACAAGCACACAAGGATTCCAAGCTATATTTTCTACTAAAAACAACAGAATGAGGAAGATAATGGTGACGAGATAAAACAAATTAACAGACTTAAAAGTAGGCATTTAGATAGAATACAATTATCTGGAACAAAGAAAGCCATTTCATAATTCTCTCAATTACATGATCTGGGACTTAATTAAATTAGAATGTGACCAAATCTATGTTATTAATTAATACATGCCTCAGCTATGTGCACAGTTTGTTGGTAGACAATATAAGGGCTTACAGGCTTTTTTGGAAAATTCAGATTTTTTTCTCCATGTGTGTGTGTGTCAGTGTGTGTGTGCGTGCCTGTGTATGTTTGCATGCCTGTATGTGCTAGTACAGTTGATCATCACTCCTACTGACAACCAGACTTGCTTGAAATATGGTGTCTGATGGTATGATGTCATACTGCCAGATCTTCTTATCTGCAATTCAGAAACCGGTGCAGGATGAGGTCTGTCTATTGTAACAGAATAGTTTCATCTGTAGTGTTTTATAGTGATGCAAAACATGGCTATTTTCAAGTCCAATAGAATTGGAAGCCCTGTAGGGCTGAAGGCTAAGAGAAAAATGGGATACATCACAGACTACAGCATGTAGCATTGTCCTCAACATATTATCCCTACAAAAGATTCACTGTAAAAGCATTATAATTTGCTGTTTAAAAGAAACACTTTTACAGACCTTGGTTAGCACAACAGTTTGAAATGCTGCTGAACCGAGGATGCCGCACAGGAACTCGTTGCAGAGTGGAATTAGTGCAATCAGGGGAGATATGGAATTAATATGTCTGATTAAGTGCCTGACTGAATTAGCATTTGGAGTCCAAAGAGATTTCAAACATGAGGGGAGGGATGAGATATGTTCTGAGAAGAAGAAAGGCTGACAGATTGCACTATAGAGGATAATAGAGTAGCTAAAACAACAAGACGGGGGGAAATGATAGAAGGAACAGTTACGACTCTTGGTTTTACTCAGACCAGTCGTTAAATAATTTTAACAAATAAAAAAACAACAACAGAATTTTGTTTTCTCCTGATCTGCTTGCGGAATGGATTCACACTCGCTGCCTTATCTTAGATTTTCACCAATACAGAAAGCAGCTGTCAGTTGTTCATGATGTGAGAGGTAATTGGTTTGGCCCCATCAAAAAAGTTAGCGCCTTCAAAGACACTATGATCTGTTTTCATGTAGACCCAGTAATTAGGAACCGAATGACTACATGGAGATTGTTATACTTAGAGAACAAAGACATTAAGAATTAAAAAATGTGACAAGTATTTAGAGACAGGCAAATAAGGACACAATACCAACACTTATGAAAAAAAAAAGGTGATGAAAAACAGAGGGAAAAAGCAGTACGAGGAGATGAATGGAAGATGAAAGAGGAAACATGACTCGCCCCTCGGAGAGAGAGAGAAATAAGTTATCAATATGGTGTTTCTTCCTTAAAATGTCTAACTTGAAATTCTGGTGAAAGCCGGAGAAAAAGGCATGAGAACAGATGACGTCTTGATTAACAGAGGAGGCACAGCACAGTAAGCAAAACAGCATATGCAATGCAAATCTATTTGATCTGACACTGAAATTGAATCTGTGCGCGGTCCCTCTTAATTAACAAAAAAAAGAGAGAGCAAAAGTGAAAGAGAATAAAAAGAGGACAAGATTACTCTTAAAAGAACAGAGTGAAGCGATCAAGGTAAAAGGCGCAGCCAAAGAATAAAATGCAAGGTAAGACAGAGAAATGAAAACCTTCGAGCAGGAGAAAAGGTGAATACAAATTAAGAAGAAAAGGCAAAGTGGTATGTGGATTACTTTGGGCAAATGAGTGATATATGAGCAAAGAGGGTGAGAGACACATGGGGAAAGAGAAGAGTGGAGAGCAGTAGAATTCTTATTATTTATGTCATTTTGTGGTGTGATGGCTATTGAGAGAAGTTTGCCTTCACGACTTTGCACCAGAAAGGCTTTCTAGAAGAAAGCTTTCAATTCTTTTATATTCCATTCAGTTTTCTCTTACAGTTTGAATAGGTTTAGTCAACAAAACTGGTTAGGTGTAGGGAAGAATAATATCCACCCATTGTCTTAAACTGCTTGTCCAGCTAAGGGTAAAGGTATGCTGGAGCCCGTCCCAGCTGTCATAGGAGGAAAGGCGGGGTGCACCAGTTTATTGCACATCTAACACATAGAGACAACCGTTCGTGCTCACATGAACACCTGGGCAATTTAGCATCACCAATCAGCCTAGCATGCATGTCTGTGGGAAGAAGCCAGAGTACCCAGAGAGAACATGCAAACTCCACACAAAAAGGCCCAAGCAGGTTAATGGACATGTTTGTTTCAGTATATTTCCAGTCAGTGGGTTTAAACCAGGAATTCTCTTGCTGTGACAGCGTAACCACTGCTCCTACAAGCATCGTGCCAGAAAAGAGTCAATGTTAAAATCCAAATTTTCAGCAACATAAATCACATCTTAGTGAGTCTACTTGGCAGAAAACCCTGAAAGCAAACTTTACTCGTGGCACATGTGATGGTAATTCACCGCATGTGAAATGTACACCGTACTTTTTGAGAACTAAACTTGAGCAGTTGTTGAAGTGAATAACATGCTCCGTGGCAAACTGACAAGTTGGAGTAATTTCCTCCATCTGTTCTTTTTCAGAAATTAAAAAGTGGACTTCAATTGGTGTCTCATTTGGTAGAAAAACAGACTTATCGGTACAGTCTAATTAAGCTATTTTATGATAGAATGATCCTGCTTGCTCTATCATTTTCGTTACACTGAAGATATGAAACTCTGAGTTTTAAATTTCCAAAGGCACTGACTTGTCTAATGTAATCTTGTTTATATGATCAAGGTCCCTAGAGTATGAGTTCTGTTCTTGGGTCTCTTTTATTGACTGATCTGACTATGATTGCACACATTGAAATTGTTTAGCTGGTGTTTTCTGCTGCGGTGAGACAACCATTTCTACCTCCACACAGGAAATATTAATTTCAAATAATCAGACTCCATCACCAATTAGTTAGCATATTTTTTACTGACCTTGTAGCTTTTTATGCATATTTCTCCTAACAAGAAACCATAATCTGTGACGCATATTGCACTGTATTTTGTTAAATATATTGTTGTTTCCAGGGAGACAAGTCCATTTAATTTAACCACCCCAATGATATTTTCTGTTATGTTACTCTCAAAACAACCTTTACATTAAGCTACTGTTTTCATCATCAAGTACTTTAAAGCTGCGTGGTGTTGTGGACTTCTCTAGAGAAATGTGAAGGCTTTGGTATGTGTCCATGTGCAGAATTTTGTATTTCCCTTGACTTTTCAGCCATGTAAGAAAGATCCCAGATTCCGGTCCACAGGTTAGTATAACAATCTGTAAATGCATGCATCTCTGTTTCCACATACTAAGACAATTTTTCACCCACCTGTCTGAAAATCCACTTGGACACATTTTCACACAAAAGACTTGATATTAGACTACAGCTATAACCCATGCAACAGAGTGAGGATGCAGAAGTGTAGCTACCCTTCCCTGGTGGGCTCAGCGCTAGGCATGCTAAGCGGATTTACAGTACAATATCTACACCAAGCAGAGCATTCATTACAGGTATCAAGAGTTGAAGTTGATAATACAGTTAAGAAAGGAAATGCTGACATAGTATCAAAGAAAGGATGTAATATGAGTGCCAGATTATGATGTTGAACATTTTCATTGTAGACGGAGGCGGTGAAAGAGGAATAAGAGAAGAAGTGAGGATCTATAGATTAGAATATGACTTAATTTGTGTCTTCCTGAAGCCAAGTAAAGTGAGTGCATGAATCACCAGAATATGGTATTATGTTGTAAATGTATGTATATGCAATATAAGTGTCCATACAATATGTAAATGAAATTTACCACAAAATATTATTTACAAAATCAGCATCATACTATGTAAGTAAATGGTAAAGAAAAGAAACGCCTGGAGAAAAATGTTATAACCAATTAGGTTATAATATATTACAGGTCAGTAACATAACGTAATATGAAAAGAATATCTTTAAAAAGCAGTTTTGCAGAAATATAGATGGGAAGAAGTTCAGCAGTCTGCAAAAAACAAAAACAAAATAAAAAAATCTGTGTGTCTATATTGTGGAACACTTCCAGAATAATGTTCGCTAACATTGTCAAGAGAGTCAGAGAATTTGGAGAAAATTCAAAAATTATGATCAAAGTGTAGGTTTAAGACACTTGCAAATCATTGCACATAGTGCCACAGCATTTTCAGAATTAGAGTTGCACCTTAACACAAGCCATGAAACTGGATTGTGGAGTTTTATTATGCATGTAATACTTGAGAGAGTGCTTAAGTGGCAAGAAATGAAGGCAAAAATTAAATGTGGTCACTTTGTTAGTAATACAAGTTACTTTTGGGTGATGAACAAACTTAGAAGTGAGATTATTTAACATCTGGTGCATTATTGCATTGATTTGTAATGGGGAACTGTTTCTGCCCACAAAGAATCGACATGGTTTGAACAGCATGTTAGGTCTCCAGAAGAGGTTTTCCAACACAGCTGGAGTGTGTTGTGATTCCTCCATCTTTTGGAAGTGCACAAAGCCAACACAAAAATCATTGTAGTTACTGTATTTGCATACACAACATACAACCATAATGTAACATAATTCCTAAACTAAGACTAAGACTAAAAAATAAAAATAACTATGGTTTCTTACTGTGTGTCCACAGATTGGGTGAATTGGTACATCATGCCATGTCCATGTGTGTGTTTTGATGTCTTATTGTAAATATTTTATCAAAGTTTTCCATACCTATGCTGTGGTCATGTAAAACTATGTTAGACTGAAATCACTGACATGCATGTCTGGTAGTGTGTGTGAAAAAAAAAAGACTGAATTAAAGAGGGGTGACAGGGCGATAACTGTATGGAAAGTGAACACAGTTCTTGGGAACCCTCTCTCTCTCTCAGCAGAGAGGGAGGCCGTCTGAGGTTATTTATGTTTCATCTGGAGATGGAAGCTGAAGAGCAGAGGGGAGACCCCCCCAGTGGAATTACTGACTGGAGATATACCCTCCCAGGGCTACAGTCTCTCTCTTCTCCCTCTTTCTCCCACTCCTGCTCACTTTCCATCTCCCACCTTTCTGATCTTCACCAGAGAGCTGCCACTGTCTCTCTGGGAGAAGGGGGAAGAGAAGAAGAAAAAGGGAAATTGCTCATTCTCAATGCCATCTTTTCCTGCCTCACAGTCAAACTCTATTCATCCCACACGCCTGTGGTCTGCAGAGCTTTGCTTGGCTTTGCTTTGCTCTAGAAGCACCAAGAAAGCTGAGCTGAGTTGTTCTTAAGGCTCCTCCCAGGTTTGTCTCCCTCTACGTGGGAAGCATAGCTTCTTATCCCAGCCCTCCTCATTAACAGCATTCCCATCACACACCACAGTCATTAAAAGAGCCACTTGTCCTCCTCCATCCCCCTTGATATTCTCCTTTCATCATTCAATTTCTGTTTGGATGAACTAGTAGTGTGAATGGCTGACACCTTTACTCCACCAGGACTGGAGTGAATTATTGGGAGGCAGAGAACTGCGGTTACATAAGCATCATAAAGCTACCTCTGCATGACCCGTTCCAGACATTCTGGTGTTACCTTGGGAGGCAATGAATAGATGCTTTTTTGTTCCCAATTTCTCTTAATGAACAAAGGTGTCAAATGCGATCTCATATTCAGGTCATTTGGGAGGTTCTCCATAGCTGCAAGAAGTCAGGATGCTAAAAATACAAGTGCAGCAGAAAGTATGCATGGCAGCTTATACTTTGAGAGTGATTTGAGACAATCCCTTCCCCTTTCTATCATCCAGGGAAGGTTTCAGCCTTTATACAGTGCAAGTTTTGAGCAACTACATAATTAAGTTGACATTGTTGCTACAGCAAAGTGCTCCTCAGCAGTGACGCTCCCCTGTAGGAATCCTCACCTGGCGCTGGTGTGTGACCCCAGGAGTTTGCTATTTCCATGCGATGCTTTTCTCTCTGTCGTGGCACAACACAATCCCCATCTACTGTCAGATTTCATAAGCTGGATGAAAACACGATGAGGAATGACGAACCATCAAATGCTTCTACATTTCTATGGAGAGAGAGACGACGGGTGTGAGGGACGGGGGAGATGAATAAGGGACCTGCTGCAAGAGTGGGGCTTGTATAGAAAGAGAGACTGTTCATTATTCCTCAAATAGAAACAAGCCCAGTCTCTGCTAATCTCCCTCACGACTGTAACAAGAAAATGGACTCTGCTTTCACTGCCTCTCAAAGCCACAAGCTAACAATGGGTGTAGAAGAAATCAAATTTGCACCCCCCAACCACCCACCCCCACCTGTTAACCTTCTTATTTTCTTGTTTCTTTCCTCATCTATCCTTCTCTATGACTTCTTCCTTCTCCTGTAACTCTCCCCTGCACTCCATCCTCTGCCTAGTTAACTTCATTGGTCGAGGAGGAAGAATGCTGAGAAGGCAAGACTAAGAAGAAACGAGCATCAATTAGACTCTAAAGTGCACTTTATTTTTTGTCCCCCGTATGCCAAATTAAATTACACTATAAATAAAAAAAGCGCAATGGAAAAGCAATGAACTTTAATTATCGAAGCAGAACCTCAGCATGGGTCATTGCTCACTACACTCCACATCACTGTGTGCTCCTACACTACACACGTTCTGGCTTAGAGCCACTGTTTGGATCTTCTCAGGGATGTAAATTCTGCAAAATGAGTCTTATTTTATAATCAAACCCGCTTGGTCACATATCACTGCCAGTCCATCATATACTGTCTTTCATACATCTGTTCATTAATTCAAAAATATAACTAGCTATTAACATGACAACAACTCATTTAGGTGTGTAGACAAGGTCAAGAAAACCTGCTAAAGTCTAAACCCTGCATCAAAACAGGGAATAAAGATGATTTAAGTGACTTTGAGTGCCAGCGGGCTGAGTATTTCAGAAATTGCTGATCTGCTGAAACTTTCTAATACAACTATCTCTAGGGTTTACAGAGAATGGGCCAAAAAAGCTAAAATATCCAGTAATCAGCAGTCCTCTGGGTAAAAATACCTTGTTAATTCCAAAGGTCAGAGGAGAATAGCCAAACTGTTTTGAGCTGATAGGAAGCACTCTCAAATAACCACTCTTTGCTTCTACAGTAAGCAGGAGAGCATCTTTGCATGCCTTGCATACAACACATCAACCCTTGAAGCAGATGTCCAAAGATTGGGTGCCACTCCTGTCAGCTGCAAAAAGAAACTGAGGCTACAATTCACTCTGGCTCACCAAAATTGGAAAGCAAAGTTTCGGACTGATCAGTTTCAATATCAGCTCTGAGATTATGATGGGAGGGTCTGACAGCATAAAAATAACATAAAAACATGCATCCAACTTGCCTTGTATCAGAATGGTGGCGTAATGGTGTGAGGAATATTTTCTTGGCATTGTTTTGGGTCCCTAAGAAGCAGCTGAGCATTGTTTAAACACCAAAACCACATCAGAATTGTTTCTGACCTTAGTAGACCTCAGTAGATACTGAAAGTGTATGCTGTACACAAAATTCAGAACCAAACAATCTTTAGCCTGTTTTTCTTTTTTCTTTTGTTTTTCATATTACATGACTGAAATATATCCTCGTATCACAGCAAGAGGAATTATAGGGAATGAACGTATCAGCAAGTACATTAAACAAAGACTTCATTTTCAATTATTGTCAGTTATTAACCCAACTGTCTGACAAGCCATGAATACAAAAGAGGAACAAATTAATGGAGAACCTGAATGCTTGACCCTCACAGTGAGGGGATCCGGTGATTCTTGTTGACAGCTGGGGGTATTTTACTGGCCCGTTCACAGGATCACAGAAAATCACCGATCGCTCAGAACAATCACTTTATTCTGAGCGATCACGTTCATCTAGCGATAAAACATTTCTGTGATGGGAGTATTTTCTTCCAGGATGAGAATGCTCACATCCAAGGGGTTATAAAGCTCACTAAGTGGTTTGATGAAAATGATGTCAATCACATTCCAGGGCATTTGCTGTGGGAGCTGTTGTTGGCTGAAGTGTTACTTTCCTCCATCATCTTCAAAATACCAAATCAGGGAATATCTTTTTAAAGGGTGATGTTCCATCTTTCCAATAAAGTTATGGAAGCTTGAGGAATGAATGTTGAGATACAAGTATAAGGTACAAAATTCAAGGCACTCTGGGAGCACACACCTTACTAAGGGACTTAATGTCAATTTCTCTTAACTTATCACTTGTGTGTATGTTAACAATGAACATAATATTGTTAATTGACAACACATTTTCCCCTACAGAATATTTCAATTCCCAGTTTTTGTGCCGTTTGCTACTACAGGATTAATTTTGGTTATGCTGCTGCTAAGAATCATGATCTAGATGTGATGTGTACATTTACATTAAACCAAACTCACAGTCTACAGGGAGTGCAGAATTATTAGGCAAGTTGTATTTTTGAGGAATAATGTTATTATTGAACAACAACCATGTTCTCAATGAACCCAAAAAACTCATTAATATCAAAGCTGAATGTTTTTGGAAGTAGTTTTTAGTTTGTTTTTAGTTTTAGCTATTTTAGGGGGATATCTGTGTGTGCAGGTGACTATTACTGTGCATAATTATTAGGCAACTTAACAAAAAACAAATATATACCCATTTCAATTATTTATTTTTACCAGTGAAACCAATATAACATCTCCACATTCACAAATATACATTTCTGACATTCAAAAGCAAAACAAAAACAAATCAGCGACCAATATAGCCACCTTTCTTTGCAAGGACACTCAAAAGCCTGCCATCCATGGATTCTGTCAGTGTTTTGATCTGTTCACCATCAACATTGCGTGCAGCAGCAACCACAGCCTCCCAGACACTGTTCAGAGAGGTGTACTGTTTTCCCTCCTTGTAAATCTCACATTTGATGATGGACCACAGGTTCTCAATGGGGTTCAGATCAGGTGAACAAGGAGGCCATGTCATTAGTTTTTCTTCTTTTATACCCTTTCTGACCTTAGCCATCCAAGCTCAAACTATCTAACATATCACATAAGAATGAGTTCACTGTACACCAATGGCTTCCACAGTCACCAGAACTCATTTAATGTAATCTACCAAGAGTTAAAAAGAGTTCTGTACAAGATGTATTAAGACACTTACAGCTGGAAAGGATTAAACTCCTATTAAGGGGGAGGTTGGAGGAATTCCATTCAACCTGGCGATCTTTTTTGGATCTCTTTAATACGGAACAGATACAAATGATCACTGAGCCTCATTGGTAGCTTGATAGATGACATCCTCTGTCCAACCTTCTTACGTTGTTTGTTGTTGCTTTTTTGCCTGTTTGCTTTTTTACTTTGTTTAATTTTTGTTGTATACATGCAATCATTTATATTTGAATCTTTGTCGCCTTTATGATAAAGAAAACTGGAAAACCAAATAAAGAGATTTGGGGGGAAAAAAAAAAAGAGTTCTGTAGGCAAAAGCAGGTGCAACCCGGTACTAGCAAGGTGTGACCAATGAACTGGCCGGATGATATTCTATGTCCATGTTGCTCCAGACAACCTTTAATTGTTCACACTATTCATGAAAGAAGTCATATGTAATTAACAGGTAAGTTACATTAAAATGTATGAAATAATAGGTATACTACTACTAATAATAATAATAATAATAATAATAATAATAATAAAATAATAAAATGTTACACTGAAAACCCCATGGCATTTTTTTTTTTAAATAATCTTCCACTTATATTATATACATGACTTAATCTTCTTACCTACTGTGTCAAGACATGAGATCACTATGATAATTCATTCAGGAACGCTGGGAATACAGAGGAAAACAAATTAAACATAACTAAGATGGTGCTTTCCACAACGTGGCTTGGATGGATGGGGTAATGTGTGTCTGTGGGGGAGCAAGACACAGAGAGTGGAGAGAACGTGCGAGACAGCAGCTGTGATTCCCCTCTATTTCAGTTTTGGGAGGGCTGCCAGGTCAGATGGCACTGCACAGCAAGACCTGCCAATGTTTTATCTTTATCTTTTTAAGTGAGCATTGTTGATTGTGTACCATCAACATATGACCTCGATGGAAAGTCAGCTTTTCATTTATATTTAAGCGGATTCTTTGCTGTGGTAAAATATCAGGAATAATCTAATTTAATAATCTAAAAATGGCAGCTTGTCAAGTCATCAGAAAAAAGAAAACAAACGTTCACCAGGCATCTTCGGATTTTTTAAAAATGTATTTAATTAAGTATAATTCATTTCAAAATGGCTGCTAAATAACACAGGCTTGTGCACCAAATATCAAGGTAATGATGCGGGATTTTAGATTATTAATCTAGATACTCCATTATTAAAGTAATTTGGCTTCATCACTATGGAGCCCTTGAGGATATCAAGGACATCAACCAAATAAGAGCAAGAGAATTAAGGTAAGAGTAAGATGAAAGGATAAAATAGGCCATCAGTGTTGCACGTCAACAGATAAGATGAGAGGAGCCATTTCATTCCAGTTATTTTTTCAGTAAGGACCAAAATGCCTGAGATTCAGTAAGGGTTATTTTCATATTATTCTGATTTTTTAATGAATAGATATAATATGACTTGAAAGGTAAAATAAAGCTGTCTATTCAAATCTGAAAAACCATTAAAATGATGATATTGTCATGGCCCAAGGACTGTGTGCTGTCCCTGATATTTGACATTTAACGTTGATGTGTATCTGAGTTGGTTTTGATTCATATGTTTTGCAGGTTAAGTTTAAAAGGAGACTACAACGGGAACCATCCTGTTGCAGTCTCCCTGTGTTCTAGCAATGCTCAGACTCAGTTTTTTTGTATGATATAATAACTATTTGAAGATGGTTTACTATTCTATGCCTAGTTTTGAGGTCCAGGTCTTTTTTTTTTTAGCTTCAGGATCATCTTCCTCCAGTATTCCACTGTCTCAGTTGTCATGTCTGTTAAAAGTCTTATCTTTTAGTATGTGTTTTTCGATAAATCCTTTTAGTGTATTGTGTCGGTTCAGCCCAGCCTCCCAACAGTTCGTGATATTGTCATAACTTTAAATCTATTCATTTTTGTTGCTGGACATGAATTTACTATTTTTTGGAACTGTTTTTTTTACTATGTTCCTCAACACAAACTTTGTATATTATGTCCCTGAACACAACTCTTCATTTGGCTATTACACATTATTTATTAAGAATATATGACAAAAAAAGCGGCAAAAACTACTTAATTACACCATTTCTTTTAAAACTATGCTTTTTTACAACTGGTTGACAAACTTTCCTCTTTCCAGTATTTTAGGGAGGATTTCAGAAGGAAGTGTTGAATTTTCAGCACAGAAGTTGTTTTCTCTGAAGATGTTTCCGCCGATCTTAATGGTGCTTCATTCACATTTGTCCATAATTATTCCAAAATAAGGCACTTCTACTTGGCAAAACAATGATTAGCCAAATGGTTGCCCTTACATTCTTCAAAAAAAAAAAAAAAAAATTGAATACATATGAATGGACCTCTTTGTAATCATCAACATTTTGATTAATAATTGTAATTTATTAAGAGAGAGTGAGACTATACTTTAAAAATTATACTTAAAATTAGTGTTTTTTTGATGAAGCTCATAGTTACGGTTAGATCAGGTGACCCTGAACCATCCCTCAGTATTTAGGTTTAAGTTGCTAGGGAACGTCTACACTAAGATGATACACTAAGCCTCTCACCCTTTTTCACTCCTTGCGGCATATCATTTAATTTTGTCTTCTCTCTCCAGAGCCTGGATCTGCTGGAGGTTTCTTCCTGTCAAAAGGGATTTTATTCTTCCCACCATCACCTAATGCTTGCTCATAGGGGATTGTCTGACTGCTGGGATTTTCTCTCTAATATTTTTGTAGAATATTACTGTATAAAATGCCTTGGGGGAACTGTTGTGCTTTTGCTTTATATAAATAAACTTGAATTGAACTTGAATTTGTATGTTGCATATTTACTGAGATGTATTTTAACTAAAGTTGATGCTGTTGTGTCTGGCAGCTGTGTATAGCTCGGTGTATTTGTGTGTCAGGGAGTTAGTGGCTGTTCCAATACCTTTCATTTTTGTTCATGCAGTTTGTTCTTGCGGGTTTTGTAATAGTTGATATTTTTTCTTTCATAAATATTCCACCCATTGTCTGTCAGAGGAGGTATGCCATTATGATTTACTAAACTACGGTCTGAGCTATAACCCAAATGGCTAGGTCATGCTTGATTCGAGAATGTAGCAACAAAATAAATGTAATCTACTAGTAGTAGTGGCTGTAAGGTACACACTGTAAGGTATTTTGTTGTACAGTTATTTTATTTTCAACTTTAATTTATATATTTATCTTATTCTTCCCAGTTAAATTTACCCTTCATTCTAATTTGTGTTGTACAGTTATTTCATTTTTAACCTTAATCTATATTTTATTCCTTCCTAGTTAAATTTACCCTTTTTAATTTTTCATATTTATTTCCTATCTTATTCATAGCCTTTTCCTTTTTTGTTTTCTTTAGGTCACGAGCAGTTGTCCAAGCATTTCACTACATATCGTACTGTGTATGACTGTGTACGACTGTGTACGTGACAAATAAAATTTGAATTTGAATTTGAATTTTTGAATTTGAAAAGGTGGGTCTTCAATTGAGATTAGGATGCTAAAGGCTAATTTTCCTGAGGTTAAAAGTAGTGTTCAAAGTCTTGTATTTTAATGTTCATTTTGTCTTTTGGGAACCGGTTGATCAGTTATTTCTTGTTTTGATATGGTAACCATTTGCAAGATGCATCAACAGAGTATTTATTAATTACAGGAATAAGTCAAACATCGTGCTAAACAGGATGACTGCCTGTGGCATTTTTACTTGATTGATAAATGACTCGAGCTCATTTGTAACAATAAATAAATAAATAAAACTAAGATTTTCTTTATTAAAATTAAAATAATACAAAAAATTAAATAAGATTAATAAATAAAAGCACTGTGATAATTCAGAAATATTTTTATTACAGATTTGCTAACATAGGTAGGTCTAGCTATAAACCACTTCTTTACAAAAGGAAGTTTTAGTTTTGATGAATTCAAACTTTTTCAGTTTATAAAATAACAGACTGGCACATTTGTCTATCAAAAGTTAAATAATCTGGCTTTGAAGTGATATTATCAACCACTGCTTTACAGTATTAACCAGATTTTGATTGGCTCTTACAAACTAATTGTAATAGCCAGTACTTAAGAACTAGTGCTATATAATACAAACTGAAAACCATTTTTTTGTCAAAGAATGTATGATACAATTTTGAGTTTGTCAGATACAGTTCAACCACCAACCACTCCTAGGCACTTAATTACACATGAAGCTCAAAGTCCTGAAAGAGACAGTTGAAGTAAAACTAGAAATCAATCAAATGACGCAGCCACCTCCTTACACATTCTCACTCACATACATTGCTCATGATTCCTTGAATTAGGCCCGTTACACAATTGAACTGTGGTGAATCATTATGCGTTAGTGATGTCTGTTCATGGTTTACATAACCAGGATTTAATAATAAAACAAGTGTGTGAATGCTCTCCCACAATACTACTGCTGCTCCTCGTCTAAGAAGCAGTACTTGGGTTTGTAGAGCTATTCTGAGTCAGGCAGAGACCTGTAGAAATACAGAATGAGAGAAAGAGAGAGCATAGAGAGATGAAATGAACCGAAGAAGTACATGGCTCCTGCCACATGCCTTCCTTTTACCCTGCAGAGTCTCAGACATTTTGGTCACTGAGGTTTTACAGATGTAGAAATCTTTCAAGGGCTTGTGCATTCAATTTGGCATCAAAAAGCATGGATCAAAACAAGAGCGTATACAGTTTGTTTCAGATCTGCAAACAAGACAGGGTGAACCCTTTCAGTAGATACTGAAAGTGTATGCTGTACACAAAATTCAGAACCAAACAATCTTTAGCCTGTTTTTCTTTTTTCTTTTGTTTTTCATATTACATGACTGAAATATATCCTCGTATCACAGCAAGAGGAATTATAGGGAATGAACGTATCAGCAAGTACATTAAACAAAGACTTCATTTTCAATTATTGTCAGTTATTAACCCAACTGTCTGACAAGCCATGAATACAAAAGAGGAACAAATTAATGGAGAACCTGAATGCTTGACCCTCACAGTGAGGGGATCCGGTGATTCTTGTTGACAGCTGGGGGTATTTTACTGGCCCGTTCACAGGATCACAGAAAATCACCGATCGCTCAGAACAATCACTTTGTTCTGAGCGATCACGTTCATCTTGCGATAAAACATTTCTGTGATGGGAGTATTTTCTTCCAGGATGAGAATGCTCACATCCAAGGGGTTATAAAGCTCACTAAGTGGTTTGATGAAAATGATGTCAATCACATTCCGGGGCATTTGCTGTGGGAGCTGTTGTTGGCTGAAGTGTTACTTTCCTCCATTATCTTCAAAATACCAAATCAGGGAATATCTTTTTAAAGGGTGATGTTCCATCTTTCCAATAAAGTTATGGAAGCTTGAGGAATGAATGTTGAGATACAAGTATAAGGTACAAAATTCAAGGCACTCTGGGAGCACACACCTTACTAAGGGACTTAATGTCAATTTCTCTTAACTTATCACTTGTGTGTATGTTAACAATGAACATAATATTGTTAATTGACAACACATTTTCCCCTACAGAATATTTCAATTCCCAGTTTTTGTGCCGTTTGCTACTACAGGATTAATTTTGGTTATGCTGCTGCTAAGAATCATGATCTAGATGTGATGTGTACATTTACATTAAACCAAACTCACAGTCTACAGGGAGTGCAGAATTATTAGGCAAGTTGTATTTTTGAGGAATAATGTTATTATTGAACAACAACCATGTTCTCAATGAACCCAAAAAACTCATTAATATCAAAGCTGAATGTTTTTGGAAGTAGTTTTTCAGTTTGTTTTTAGTTTTAGCTATTTTAGGGGGATATCTGTGTGTGCAGGTGACTATTACTGTGCATAATTATTAGGCAACTTAACAAAAAACAAATATATACCCATTTCAATTATTTATTTTTACCAGTGAAACCAATATAACATCTCCACATTCACAAATATACATTTCTGACATTCAGAAACAAAACAAAAACAAATCAGCGACCAATATAGCCACCTTTCTTTGCAAGGACACTCAAAAGCCTGCCATCCATGGATTCTGTCAGTGTTTTGATCTGTTCACCATCAACATTGCGTGCAGCAGCAACCACAGCCTCCCAGACACTGTTCAGAGAGGTGTACTGTTTTCCCTCCTTGTAAATCTCACATTTGATGATGGACCACAGGTTCTCAATGGGGTTCAGATCAGGTGAACAAGGTGGCCATGTCATTAGTTTTTCTTCTTTTATACCCTTTCTTGCCAGCCACGCTGTGGAGTACTTGGACGCGTGTGATGGAGCATTGTCCTGCATGAAAATCATGTTTTTCTTGAAGGATGCAGACTTCTTCCTGTACCACTGCTTGAAGAAGGTGTCTTCCAGAAACTGGCAGTAGGACTGGGAGTTGAGCTTGACTCCATCCTCAACCCGAAAAGGCCCCACAAGCTCATCTTTGATGATACCAGCCCAAACCAGTACTCCACCTCCACCTTGCTGGCGTCTGAGTCGGACTGGAGCTCTCTGCCCTTTACCAATCCAGCCACGGGCCCATCCATCTGGCCCATCAAGACTCACTCTCATTTCATCAGTCCATAAAACCTTAGAAAAACCAGTCTTGAGATATTTCTTGGCCCAGTCTTGACGTTTCAGCTTGTGTGTCTTGTTCAGTGGTGGTCGTCTTTCAGCCTTTCTTACCTTGGCCATGTCTCTGAGTATTGCACACCTTGTGCTTTTGGGCACTCCAGTGATGTTGCAGCTCTGAAATATGGCCAAACTGGTGCAAGTGGCATCTTGGCAGCTGCACGCTTGACTTTTCTCAGTTCATGGGCAGTTATTTTGCGCCTTGGTTTTTCCACACGCTTCTTGTGACCCTGTTGACTATTTTGAATGAAACGCTTGATTGTTCGATGATCACGCTTCAGGAGCTTTGCAATTTTGAGACTGCTGCATCCCTCTGCAAGATATCTCACTATTTCTGACTTTTCTGAGCCTGTCAAGTCCTTCTTTTGACCCATTTTGCCAAAGGAAAGGAAGTTGCCTAATAATTATGCACACCTGATATAGGGTGTTGATGTCATTAGACCACACCCCTTCTCATTACAGAGATGCACATCACCTAATATGCTTAATTGGTAGTAGGCTTTCGAGCCTATACAGCTTGGAGTAAGACAACATGCATGAAGAGGATGATGTGGACAAAATACTCATTTGCCTAATAATTCTGCACTCCCTGTATCTATAATCCCCAAAAGTGCTTTTGTTTTCTAAACCTTAGAATGACAAATGGCCATCTGGATAAGAATCTCAGTGGATCTGTGGTTCAAGGTTTTTACAGTGGAATTAATGAAACCCAGTTCTTTCCCAAAATGACCCCAACAAACATCTTACTATGACAATAATGCTTGGGAGGGCAATTTAGCAATGCATGAACTAAAGAAATGACAGAAATCATTGCACACAGACAGCGTACACACCTATGCACCCATAAAGTAGACAGTGTTTAGAAGTGAAGCCTGTAAGAGCAGATGCTTGCACACACACAGGCACACTCTCTATGTTAAAAAGCAAAAAATATTAATTGAAAATCTCAGCTGTGTATTTTTATATTTTATATAACTTCTGACAAACTTGGCATCCCTAGGCCTTCGTTCCTGACAAATTACTGGCGGACAAATTACAGAGCTTCAGCTGGAAATGAACAAAAGCCCAACTGAGGGACACGCTCAGCTGGCAGACATTTAACTTTAGCTGGAGAACCCCCGAGTGTGTGTATGTGTGTGTGTCTGTGTGTGTTTATGTATGTGTGTGTGCGTAAAGAAGAGAGAGAGACTTCATGTTAGCAGTCACATCACATCACAGTTTGCAACCACATTGATTAAGAGAGTTACCATGCAGACTAATTTGGACATGGAGCAGACTAAACGGTTACTGGCAACCTCTGATTTTATGTGAGGACATTAGAACACTTTAATTATCTCACATCACCATAAATGATTTTTTTTCCCCTTTCTGTGCAGCTTTTATTTTTACTTTTTTAGTCATATGTCTAGGCATTAGTGAATAATGGATTATAAGCACATGTAATTTTTTTTAAATAAAGAAACAGCTATTGTGTGTATGTGTGTACATAGATCTAGTTATAGCCGTGGAATTGCTTGTCGGCATGTTTTGTACCACTGCATGCATGTGGAGCTTTTATTTGTTTCACTTTATTTGAGGATGTGGCCCTTTGGGACACTGAAAACAAATTCTATGTAAACTGTGAACTGCTGAGGGATTACAAGAGCCAAAGCCATCCATCAGAGTTGGACGTATCCTCCATATGCAAGCAAATGAATCAGAGCACGTGCCCTCCCACCGGATCCATGAGCAGCAAGGGTGTTAGGTGAGGTGAAGAAATGCCCTATAATAAGATGGAGATTAGAAAACCCTCTTGTGATGCTAGAGTAAAAGTTCAGGCAAATATAAGAATAAATGACAAATAAGGTCAATTAAATTGGCTCTGTGACAAAGCAAAGACAGCATTAAAACCCATCACGTCTTTTGAAGTGTATAGTGCTAAGCACAGTGTGGCTGTAAGATATCTAGTTATCCCTGAAAGGGTCTGTAATCACTGGAAGTAGTTGCACAAGACCCCACTCCACACAGCTGTGTATCACTTTTTGCAGCACTGTGGTACTGTCGTCCTCTAGGAATGATTAACCCAGAAGAGCTTAATATAGAAGGAGAGGAAGAAATAGATGGGATAGAAGGATGAGAGGGAAAGAGTGAGAGAGTGAGCAGGGCAAAGAGGACATTACTGAATTCCTTGGAGAGTCTACTCTTTACCTCTGCACATCATACCATGTTCACCACCGTTTAGCAATCTGTCTGCTAATTAATCATGCACTGTAATCAGTCAGATAGGTAGTGAAAAATAGTCTGTGTTCATATGTATTAGGAAACAGGTACACAGAATAAAAGATACAGACTGAATGCCATTTGCTGTTTCAGTAATCTCATCTATAATTGCAATGTTAATGAAATCAGGCTTTGGCATTTACTTAGCTAAGTTCAAGTTGCAAAAATACAGTGCAGACTTGGCACCTATGAGTTGTCTTTTGATGATGTACTGTGATTTTGTTAGACTTAAAGAAATCAGACCAGTGAACAATGGCCAAGTAAATCTTTGATTCTGGAGTTTTATCATCTACTAGATGGGATTGGGTGCACTATTCATTATGCTGATAGTGATCTCCAGAGTGGTGGTATCACAGTCACTGGAGATGGATTGACTGCATTGCCATCAGGGCAAGAAATCATGTCTGCAGCTTTTTAGACTAATTTTGACATGGTGGCAAAAGCAGCAGGGGTGGGCCGGGTTAGCATCCGACTCAGAACACCAGCCAAGCCTGCTAGCTCCCATACAGCCATCAGTGCTAATCTCCTGCTAAGTGCTAACAATAGCACTGATGTGCTTGCTTTATGGAGGAACAGTGCACCCCACAAGTCTGCCTTGTTTGCACGATGCCCCAGCAACCAACCATCTTTAACTTTCCCATTACCAAGGGAACAGTAGAGCTGAAATCAGCTCGGGTATTGTTGCTCTCCTGGAATAGCTGTGTGATTGAAGGCACACAGGTTACTGGATCTGCCATCACAGGCACCAGGAAATGAGGAAAATGTGGATAAACAGTTCTCAAAACCAGCTCCTTTGCATACAGCACAATGAGATTAGTGAAAGAGAAAATGTGGAGCAGGACAGCGATGATAAGAGGGGAAGATATAACACTTAGTGTTTAGGGTATTTAGACTGGCAATAGAAGAAGAGAGTTTGGAAGAGTTCAACAAGAGTGGAAATGAATAGATTTAAGCCCTTAGACGAAATGAAAGAAGCACATTACAAAATAATAAATCTATAAAGTAAAAGAAAAAACATACTGGAACATTTTGAATTGAATTGTACCGATCATACATCGCATGGCTGTTTGTCAAGTATATGAAGTCAGATTCCTTTTAAACTTTTTGATGTTTTCACTGAGAGACAGGCATGTACCTGCTCTCATTGGTTGTTCACTTCATATTTCAGTAGAAGTTTGTCATGTTCACATTCTTGTTCATACAGTGAGACAATGCTCAGCTATCTGCCTGAGAAGCCTCACTACAGGGTAATAGAAATACTGCCTAAAGCGTACTTTAATTGACAATTCACTATAAGTAACCTGGTTTTCTAAAAGAGGGTGACTGGTTTAAATAGACCTTCAGTGACTTTCTTTGTCCTCACACATCAGTCTGGGATCCTCCTGTAAATCCAAGCTACTACTACTGCATAACATAACGATGCCTTAGTAGGATTAGGCCTTGCAAATCTTGCAGTATTATTTCCATTTTATACGAAATACAGTGTGCTGTTACTTATAGCAGCAACTCGGTTGAATACTAACTATATACTATAACCTAATAATGTGTTTCCCTGATATTTATATCTGCAGTTTAATGTCTTTGTGGGACACCTCTTTATTTACCTTCTCTAATTAGGACAATTACTGTATATTTATGCTAACCAGGATATGCCCCTCTCAAACACTCAGTAATCTTTCATATGTAAGCATATGTGGTCCACCACATTTCATAAAGACTTTAATCCTGTAACAGCTCTGGGCATTGAGTTTGAAACATGGTAAATCACTGTGGACCCTAGCTGCACTGAAAAGGCAAGAGCTTTACCGTGGTATATCAAAGTGCAGTTCTCCATTTTAACACACTCTCTGAAGCTTTCTTTCTTTCTTTTTTCCATCTGTATTTCCTTTTCCCAAATCTTTGGGGTTTTCATAGACATAATATCAACTAATGTGTGAGATGTATGGCCTTATGTATATTTCTTTTAGAAATTGCAATTAAACTGTCATTTTAATGCAAATTTACTGCATAATCCAGAAGCATCATTATTTCTGTGACTTCCTTGATTGGGTAGAGAAGGAGATAAGGTTTGCCTGATCTTGCTAAATTGAATGACAACCAAAGACACAGCTAGAGAAGGAGGGACAGCAATGTCAAACACAACACCAAGTTAGGCAGGCATCTGGTGAGTGGAATTAACTTGCTGTCTGAGTTCACAAGCAGGTCTGACACACCAAAAGCTACAGCAACCACACTCAGCACACATGACATGTGGAGTGAACAGCAGTCTTCTTGGCCAGTTACCCATTTTCAAGGTGAGGCATTAAACTAAATGTGTGATATATTTTACGGTCAAATAAAATAGATAATGCTTTGCCCCGTGGACATTTTATCCAGACATTATGCCAAAGTACAATATACTGACCAATTTGTATTAAAGTATGCATTCAATCACTACTGATTGGGTTCTACGTAAACATATTTTCCTATATCCAGTCAAGCAGTTTTAGTGCCTAAAGCCAAATTCTAACCAATTAGAAAAAAGCAACAACATTTTTTTTTTATTAAATTATTTGTGTGAGTGCAGGTTGAACATTCCCATAATAATGGACCTCATATACTGTAATATGCCATTAGATATACGTGTTGAACCTTTGTAACTTCATGGGTTAGATTTATAATATAAATATGGAATTACATATTTCCCACAATGACACTAACACTCTTATGGAGTGTTCTTCCCAGTGAACTTGTCATTTATAGTGTAAATTTAAAAAAAAAAAAGATAATATTTCCACTGGATCTATAAAATTCAGATCCTCAAAATCTAGTCAAAATCTGTCATCTGAGAAGCAAGGTTGAAATTTCAACAATCAATGAAACTGTTAATATGTGTAGTATTTTTTTGTTTTTGTTTTTTAGGTTAAGGTTATTATAAACCTTTACCACTAGGTACCAGGTCTTAGCCCCATCATCCAGATGGTGAAGGGATCCACCGAGCCAAAGAAGGAGTCCCACTGGGCTTGGTTAGCTTGTGGGACTCCATAGGCAGCTGACAGGTACTAGCAGGTAGCTCTGGGAGTAGGTGAGGCAAAAACTCAAATGTGGGAGGGGTTTGATGGAACAAGACTTTCAGTCAGCCTCAAAGTGATTCTGGCAAACTATCAGGTGATTCCGGAAAGGATAGTGGTGCTCGACACAGCGGGTTTACAGTGTGGGTGGGGTGCTTCTGACTTCACTGAGGATATGTTCATGGAGTGGAAGCATTACTTCAAGGCAATCTGCAATCACACTGATGCATGGAGCAGGCATCCAACCAGAATTTCTAGGTGGCGCTAAGTGGCAGGAAGCTTCCACCTTGGTGGCCTCAGAATCTTGTCTCTGTTTTTTGGAGAGATGACATGGTTGTTTTGGCAGGATTAAAAATGAGTCTCTCCAAGTCTGAGCCCAGATCAGGGATGAGTGGCTGTCCCAAGTGGAAGAGTTTAAGTATAGGGGCCTTTATGAGTGAGGGGAGAGGAAAGCATGATATTGAAACATGGATTGGTATAGCACCTGTATCAATGGGGACTCTTTATCATTCTGCAGTTGTAGTTTGTAGTTGTCGATTTACCCACCTATGGTCACAAGTGAAAGAATAAAACCATGGGTACAAGTGGCTAAAATGAGTTTTCTCTCAGGACACGGTGGAGAGATTATGTGTACCCCGGGTGAGCTGGAGGAAGTGGCTAGGGAGAGTGAGGTCTGGGCTTCCTTGCTTAGGGTGTCCCTGTGATTCAGACCCAGATAAGCAGTAGAAAATGGTCTGATGATGAGGTTTTACCAAACAGCTGTTTCCACTGCTGCACACTACTGTTTGCCATCGATGAACAAGCAAGCAAATGCCCACTTGGAATTAGCAATAATAAATCTACCAGTAAATATACATACTGATATGTGTTTTCAGTCGTTATCAAACTATGTTTCTTTTTGTTATACATTGAATTCATAAGGAGAGACCCAGTGTCCCACTTCATGTTACTGTACCTCTGTAGCACTAAAAAGGGTGAAAACAAGACACTTGATATGAAGAAAGAAATTAAAATGTTCCTGACGTACAGTCACTTGACAACACTGGATAAAAAATGCTTAATTTAATTCTAAAAGTTTATGCAGAACTTTCTTATTGAAGCATTCAAAACAATATAGTCCTTGTTACCATATTCCAGCATTTTTCCGTCGGTTAATTTGGATTAAGGTCCACTTCACAGAGGCTGTAATCACAATGCAGCTGATCCTTTGATGTTGTTACAAATGAGTACAAAAATGGCAGAACAGTGTTATGAAGATTTGTTCTCCTATTTCACTAGTGAGAACACTGTATCTCCCCTAAGTCAGTGAATCTCGTTTTCTTCAGCATGATGAAATCCTCCATTGTCACGTTAAATGAGAGGATCGAGTATCCGAGCTTTTTGGGTTGAAAAAAAGACTTTCTCCTGTTTGCCCAGCCATCCATTGAAGACTATTTGCATTTTTGACATTTATGGGTGTCCTTCCAACACTTGCAGTATAATTTATGTGACTTATACAGCTCATTTACAGATTGATAGCTGCCATTCTTAACTGGATATAATGAATACCTCATCACTGCACAAAAGTTACTGTGCTCTGCCTTTATGCCAGAGACTCCACAGAGCCACTTTCATTCTTCATTAAAACCTAATTTGTCTTTAGAAGACAGAAGCCTTTTTAACACCCCCTGTTTTTATGCATCACTTTAGTCAGTACAAGGAAACACAATTTGCCATTAAGGTTCATCATTCAAAAATGAACACTGAAATGAAACTAAAGAAAGAATTCCAATTAAGAGAGAGTCACGTAGGGCAGGGTGCTGTGAAGTTTGAGGCTGATTGTCCACAGTACAGACAGTGATAAGGAAATAGCAAGACAGCAGTTCATGACTTATACATTCTGCATTTACGGAACTGCTTTGTCCTTCAAAAGACCTTGTCCTGTTATAGCAGTCAACCAGGCATGTCTGCTGTGATCTTATCCAGAGCACAATAGGAAGAGCTTGTTTCTATTCCACTTCCTTACTGAAGGGTTTTAACCTTTTTCGCTGTAAGGGGCACCTAACATTCATATGACCTCTTTTAACTACAAAACTCCACATTCCAATTCAAGCATTGCAAAATGAAATAGAATAGCAGAACTGTGCCTTGGAGCAAAAAAAAAAAATGCAATATGATGGCTTGGACATGATAGGGCCTTTATAGATTAAAGAAAGAGGTAGAGATGAAGCTAATGAAAACAGAAAGAAACTGACTCGCTTTTATGCTCATGCATGCTTAGTGTTATGCAAATCCAGACCATATCAGTGGGGGTGGGGAAGAGGAATGATTGCATGCCAGTGACCATAGGCGTCCCACCTGTTTCATCAAGCACAGAATATTCTTTTAACCTGTCCACACTGTCCTAAAAACAGTAAGTCTCCCGAAGGGTTTCGTGAGCCTCTGCTAAAAAACAAGGTTTATTCTGGATTTTGTTTTGAAACGCATGGTTTAGCATAGTCCACCTGATTTCAAGTCTGTTTTTCCATCATCTTTTTCAGTAATTTTGCACAAAGAGACATACTTGTGGCTCAATACTTGTTTGCAAGTCAGGTGGAGATTTGAATCCGCTATCACTTTTTCCTAAAAATAAAGTTGCAAAGGAGGAAACCCAAATCAGTGAAGCAAGGATAGTGCTTTCCAGAAACACAAAAGGATCAAGTGAAGAAGAGCCGTACGCAGTGATCGACCTTTGTTTCCAACACCCACGCTTGCATCAACACAGACATACAAACACCATCGTTTACACACACAAACAGACACACACTCATAAACCTCTGTACTATGCAGCCCCAGAGAGAAAAGGCAATCCTCACACCTAATGAATATTACAATGAGCTGGATCTGGGTCATTAATATGACACAGTCGTTACACTGGAGCCCAATTAGCAGTCAACATAGAGCCTGGAACGTTCCCCTGTTACTATACATAATCACTATATCACTGCGACAGACTCGGAGCAGGGAAGGATCAAACCACAGTCACATACAAGGAATATCAGAGACCCTTCTATGGATAGCGCGACTCGATGAGGAGGTCACAGCTGTTTCATAATATTCAAACAAACTAGAAAACTAGAAATATTACACCTGAGTTCCACATGACACAAAATCCTCCATTATAAATAATATCACATATTATGCAACATCGTATGCTGTAAAATGAGTATCACCATTAAAACTTGATGATGTTTGACAGTAGATTACTTATGATTCAGCCCAGTGTGGGAGTTAGTAGCTTGGAAGTGTAAAGAAAAATCTAAAGTTTAAAGGAAGAAATATATTCCTTAAGCTATTTCACAGAGATCTGAGACAAAATTCCTGAGATCCAACCCACTTTTGTGCAGTTATGCTAAGTGGCAATTCAGTAGCAATAAAAATATGACAAACACTTAACAAGAACTTTGTTGTCTTCTGTTATGTGATTCCTAATAGGCTTCCCATCTGCAAGCACTGACACAAAACAGTTGGTTGTATTACTGCTGGGAATTATGTCTTAGTTTCTGTTATGTGGACACAAGTACAATTTTTCAGTCTGAGTGCCCAAAAGGAAAATTACATTCCCTAATATTTCCAGATTTCGCTGTAGCAATGTGATTTATCAACATGTCTATAACCACCTCACGTGATGCATTTAAAACTGGCAGATATTTTTTCAGATTGGCAGCTGCTAAATGGCTCTTTAACAAACATTTCTTTTTTTAAAAACAGCTCAAAGAAAAACTCTGTGCAAGGAGTTTTGCTTTTGGCTTTTCTCTCTATGACTGCTTACACCCATCAGTTTAATTTTGTGTTTTTATCCATTAGAATTACACCCTGATGTACAGATAAACATGAGTCATTCATAGAGAACTTTGTTGTTGTTGTTATGTGTTGCTTTTTGATTTTTTTTTTTTTTTTGCAACTCTCCAATTATCTTTATTGACGTAACCATCCTGCCTCTTGTAACCAGGAAGAAAATAATTGTCTCCCAGTCTTAATTCCTGACAAACCGGCAGTTTGAATGTTTAAGGGTTTCATTTCATATGTTTAGAATTAAACATACTACTTGTAAATGGCCTGTATTTGTATAGCGCTTTACACATCCACATCTGACAGAGGCGAGGCTGCCGGACACTGGCGCCACCGGACCCTCTGACCACCACCACCAGTAGGCAACGGGTGAAGTGTCTTGCCCAAGGACACAACGACCGAGACTGTTCAAGCCAGAGCGCGAGCCGGCAACCTTCCGATTACAAGGCGAACTCCCAACTCTTGAGCCACGATCGCCCCATTGTCGTCTATGAGGGAGATGAGCCATTAGCCAGGCATGCATGAGTTCTCTTATTTCCATCCAGCATTTTCAGCAGCTTTTATTTCTTTTCACACATGCAGTTGCAGAGCGGACTGACAGCCTCTGTCACAAGGCCCTGACCTAAGCGGCGAAACAGACTGGTACCACAGCAGACTCTATAGAGACAACTTGGATTAAATCAAGCGTAAGTCAATTCTTGTCAGATCAAAACTATCATAGTAGGGCAGCCTTGCCTACATGCAGGTGCTAGGATGAGTGACGCATTAAGGTCAGAGTCTAACAGGGTGAGTGGGTAGTGAGAGAAAAGCAACAAAAAAAAAAGATACTGAGACTCACTGATACACTGATGCATAAATCAAAAATATATCATTTATTTAAAAAATAAAAACACGATTCTGCGTGCATGCACATGATAAGAGTATAAGAGTATCTTTAAAGGTGTTAGAGTTGTCAGCAACACATGTTATATATATAGCTTGTTTTTGAATGATCAAAGATGCAATGTCTGTATAACTTTGTATTAAGTCTAACAATGAGACGACTAACTGGTGTGTGACCATGCTGTGTTGTATTGTGGGGCTTTGACTGATGACCAGACTCCTGCTGCGGAGCTCAGTTGAGCTACCATGTGATTGCCAGCCCGACTGAGCTTATGAGTTAAAAAGCTGATCTGAGAGACAGACGGCAAAGCTAGACCCAGATGTCCAGATCCCAGGCACTCTTTCTGCACTCCTGGGTCTGCAGAAGGCACTAGTTTTGAAAGGCACCTGCATGTGGTTTCACACACATACATATGCTAAGCAAAAATCTACAGAGAGTCCATTTGATAATCAAAATTCACATGCATGGCCATTGAGGACAAATCAACCAGTTTAGATTTTGCATGTAATGGTGTGCAAACAGCTTATGCTTCAAAGAGCTTATTAAATGTTAAAAATATAACCTTTTATCAGTCAGTGAATCAACAGGCTTATGTTCAGTGGCCAGAATATGTTGTTGCTTGTTTGGGCACCGTGTTGTACTTTTTTGTTGTAGATTTTTTTTCCTCTTCCATATAAGTCATTTATGTTCCAACAGCTGAATCTTTTTTTTCTTTTATTGTGTCATTGCTTTCTTTTTCCAGGTTTCCTATGCTTTGATGCTTTCACCTGGGGACACCAAAAACTACAATAAGGGTAAAAATAAGGGGCCCCTAGTTAAGTGCTATTTTTGCTGTCTTGGAGAGTGAGATACAAAATCTGTGCATCTACCCAGCAGATAAAGCTTGCTATTTCTAAGGACACAACACTATCCGGACAAAAAAAATCATCCTATCCGCAGAGAGCCGTCAAATAAATATATATTTTTTAATCTCAAAAACAGTATATGTTTAAAGCTAAACACTTGCAACCATATAGACATGGCTTTTCCACCATTCATCATCCTCTTTCAGATTGATTATGCTAACAGGATTCAGGCTGCATATTACAAAACCTTGTTAAGAAAGTGAAGAAAGACAGAATTGTGGTGTTTAATTTTAAAACATCCGACCGTATCAAATTTAGATTTTAGTTTTGTCACTAAAGGCTGGTGTCCACTGACAACCTGTGTTTTAGTTAACAGCTTAGAAGCTGCCTTGGGATGTGCTAGTCATGGATCTGTTGCTATGCGACCACTAAAAACCTGTTTGAAGGGCATATCTCCAGTTCAAATGTTTTTAACTTTGAGTGTTTAGAGCACAGGGTATGAAGCCCCCAGCACACAAAGCTCACTCTTAAATTCCACTGTCAACAGCAAAAGATTGAGGAAACAGCACTTGAGGGGAAATGTCTTCTTTTGTAACCTGCCGTCAATTTAATTTTTGTCTTTTTTTTTTTAAAACAATACTTAGATATCCATACCTCCATAAGGCAGATTCTGGAGAAAAGTAAAATGAGGGAGAAAGAGATAGCCTGGCACCCATTCCCACCTCATTTAACCTTTTAATTTAAGAGCAAGAATTAATGTGGAGGCCAGGGCCAGTATCACTTTAAACAGACACTGCCCAGTTGCCCTGAAGACAGGAAGAATGACTCCTCTGTGGTGCATACATATTAATTTGCTGTGGAAGTGTGTGTATCTGTGCATGTGCACATGCATGTGTGTGACAGCGAAAGAAAGAGGGAAAGAATGTGTCTGTGTTTCCCCTGTACTTATTAAGCAAGATATTATTAACCGAGTCATCACATCATTCCTACCTCGGGTGCTGTCACTCTCATTTTAGTAGCATGTGACATTCCAGTGAGGTCAAGAAAAGAGAAACTGGCAGTGAAGAGGAAGGTGAGGATTACTAAGTCGAAAAGACACCATCATCATGACTGGTAAGGTGGGTGATGTAAGGCAAGCGGTGAGTAATGACGCATCCTGAATTCAGGTCAGTGCTCTTAGCTGAATTTTACAAGGGAAGCAACGAATCAGAGCAATTGTGATGGAGTTGAAAGAATTCTTTATTAGCCATGAATCACAGTAGCAAAAATGTTTGAATCTATGTTGATTCAAAACACCAACAAACACCGCACAATGTTGCCACACCGAGTACACTTATCTACATTTCATTCAGTCTACTAGTGTTCCCACGATGTGAGTGGGAGCCGGGACAGAAAAAAAGAAGCAATGCTCTCTGGCCTCTAGAATGATAGAATGGCACTTTTATGATGTCTCCCAGATTATTCGCTGAGATGGATGGGCTGAGCTGGATGGGTTGAGCTGGAACACCAATTGATTAATCCATCGGATGGTGGAATGTGCTGTGGCCGTCCCCCTGCTCAGCTGTTCTTTCTTTTGGACAGAACATTCAGACAGACATGCAGGAAAGGATGACTAATGAGCAGGGCTGCTGCAGATACCATTCATGGTGCATGTGTGCTGTGCTGTGCCCAAGATGCTTGCTTGTGTCTAGTTGATAAAAAAAAAGAAGTCTCAGGTTCAGATGATCTTCCACAGTGGTAGAGTACTGTAACGACTACATGAGGAAGCCACTGATATAGTGCACTTACAGTGACAAAACTGTGACAAATTCCCACATTTTACCACAGCACTCTCTTCAAAAGATTACATGCGTCATCCAGAAGAAGAAACTGAGGTTAGCTTCTTTATCACACTCACAATAGCTGCATAAGATGCAGATTTGCAACACTGTGTCAGTAGCCATCACATTAGTAGTAATCCACCGCTGGCTTATGAAAGCATCTTTCAGATGTTTCCTTTAAGGTGACTCTCTTCTCGCCTACCTCTTCAGCTATGCATGATTAATCAACATGTCACACCCACATGTCTAAAATCTGCAGTCATCAGCCATGACTGTGGATTTTAGACATGCACTTCCAACAGCTTCAAAATATATTTTTGCTGCTTCTGTCCTATTCTCGAGCTCCACACACTTACAAGTTTCTCTAATATAATATCTATGTGGATATAATATTGCCATAAACCCTGTGCCACTATGTATAGTTATGCTCAACAGGGTGTTTAATAAAAATACATGCACAATACTAAAATCCAAATGTACCGTAAGCTAAGAGCACAATTAATTATTACTGCAAGTATATGGTTTTAGCTTGAGTCCATTATTATTATAATTAATTATACCATATCTATCAACATCATCTTCATATGAAGGCTCCTTTCACCTCCAGCATTATGGCTTTCAGCTCCTATCTAGCCTAGCACTCAAGACCCCCAGCATCGCACTGCTGGTTTCCAATACAAAAGGGAGTAGATAACGGATCACTGTAACTGTTCTCTTTCTCACTGAATGAAACCCCCTGAGAGATTTTATACCCAGAGAAGATGAAAAATGTAGGGGTAGTTCCATTATTGATACAAGTCCCCGGCAGTGAAAGAAATGAATGCTAATGGTGTCCTAAGCCAGGCTTTACAGAGATTAATCCGATTTGAAAAATGAACATTTTATTATAAGGCACACAGTGCTGGCCTTGATCTGAACTGAGTCACAAGCTGAGGAGGGGGAAAATGACAAAGGGAGTGTGGGGAGGGAACATGGGTATACAGCCTGTCGCTTTGCAAGACCCTGGCACCTTATTGCAATGGTGCCCTTTCCCAGATGACAAGTTCATTAATTTTCTGACGCGGCTGCTTGGAATGATTTTCAATAGATAAGTCAGACAACAATGGCTAGAGAAATTGGACATAAAACAGATGTCTATGGTAGAAACATCATCAGCCGAAGACTGGATTTGTGTGAGCAGCGGAAAGTCCCTCTTGGTCCCTGAGTTGCACCTGCTCTAAGGCTATTTCCTACTGTTTAGAAGGACTAATAGGGACACACTGGAGATACAGTTGTTGTCCATCTAGTGTAGTGAAATAAACAAGCACTAATCCAGAGTGGCCCAGTGAATCAGTCAGTTTCAAACCCATTTGCTCCTTATTTTGGCTGGATCCTTACAACCCATAGCTACAACCCACTTCCCTCTCCAAGAAAATCTCCACGGGGATGAAAAAAAGGTTTGAGTAGTGTTAAATGGGGAGGAGGAAGAGTCTCTCTGCTTATTACTATGAATCACTCTGTACCAGCTGCCAACAAACATCAGCAAACTTGGGAAAATGTAGGGGGGATTTATCTTGCATAAGCCTCTGACAGGGCAAAAACATAAAATCAGCAGTCTAATTTGTCTCCCCAAGGTGATGCCACTCCATCATATGGAGGGCTTTCCTTTCAAGTGGGTGAATAATGTCTGCCATGTTTCTCACTTTCACAGGTGAGAGATGCAATTTATTCTTTGTCTCAAGAGTGACAGCCACCTCTATTTATGCTTTTACCACCAACACTGGTTTGTCACCTTCTTGACAAACATCTATTTTTAAGCCCACCACCAACATAACACAAAACCAGTGGCACTTCATGTACTTATCTGCATATTTTATGAGTTGTGGGTGTGGTGTATGTATATGTGCTGGGGTTGATACTTTAATAAAATGTTTAATCTTTAATTCGAGGAGCAGGTAAAATGAGTCAGATTACAAAATGATTTACAAAACATGTTGTGCCACATGAAATGCTATGAACTTCGCCAATATCACATCTGTTGCTTAGTTGCACAGTCAAGGATATTCCTGTCTTTTTAGTGGTTGTGATTTTTGAGCCATTATCTACAACATCTATGCCTTTTCCAGTTGAGTAGAGGATGAGTGACTGCCGCCACTTTTAATTTCAGCACCAGGAGAAAGGACAGCTCCCTCTCCGGCTACCACGGAGGGCGGTGAACAAGTGCTTTTTGTGTAAGGGACCCCGAGAAAAGAAGGGGGAGGGTGGAGAGGAAGAAAACACAATATTTGGTCATTAATCAATCGTCAGCTAAGTCATCCAAAGCTTGGATTTTCAAATCTAAACTTGAACATGTTTTGGCTGATGTTAAATATTTTTCGCAGTTGCTGTAGCGTACAAGAACACGTGCTAAAATATGGCAGACTTTCCTATACTGAAAGTAGGTTGAGCGCACAGAAGTACAGACTGGATGGATTGATAGGCGGGTGTAGGGATTGCAGGTGGCGTGTCCCCGTTTAGTCACGTTACAGTGTGAAAAACCAAAATCAGATGCTTTAAGTGCACTTCCCTTCACAAAGATTCCTCTTTACCTGTTTAATTTAGAGGCTCAAATCGGTCTCTCTCTTTTTCTTTTAACAGTTTAAGACATCTAATCTTGATACTGCGCACTCGAAGACGCGCAGTTAAAACAAGCACACCAATGCGAAAGCGCGCGTCATTCCATTATGCTCTGAATCACCCCACAATTAAATATCTCTTCGTTAGAGGTCGCAGTATAAGTAATGTAAATGGCAAAACCTCGGGAGCGCTGCGTGCTGATTTTGTACATATCAATCATCAAACAGCGAAGATAAACTTCCGCATTTTGACATCCAACGGAGCGAAAGGGCTGAATAGGATAGTTATACTATAGAGAATAGTAAGACATTTAGAAATATGCTTTCCCTCCCAGTACATTATAAACAATAACTTACTTATTTACAGAGAAATGCCAAGGTCTGGAAGATCTCCGCCGGCGAAGAACAGCTCTTCTTCCGCTGCCTCCGCAAAAACTGCATCGAAAAAAAAAAAATCCGCAATACTCAGGCAGTTTTGGAGAATCCTTTGTTACCTTTCCTTTTCACACTCATTTTCTTCCACGTCTCAACACGACTTTGTATGTAATCCAAACATTAGTCCGGATGCAATGCAATTAACTCTCACAGTGATGATAATGCATCCGATATTTCCTCCCTTTTCAAGACGCACATTTCAGAAGGCACCCACAAGTGCCATTGTTGAAACAACTCGTGGCAAAGCGATGCCCACTGTGGTCCAAGATTTTCTCCAAGTGACGACTTTTTATTTTCTCTCTGATATCAATAATATGCTCTTAAAGCCTTTCATGTAGACCTTACGGTAGACCATCATCCATACGTTGAGCTGTTAAGGTGGGGTTATTTTAAGAACCCGACTGCTCGCCTACGTGTCAAATGTAACTTTTCATCAAGTCCCTATTGCTTCTTAGCTATCAGCCCTGATTAAATTTCACCGCACAGCCCAGTGCGGATTTCAAGATGCTTATTTCTCTTCCCCCTCCTGGTTTTACCGATAAAAAGAAGTTCCGCAGTACAGTGATTGAAAGGGTATCCTGTAGGTTGGAGAAGTGATAAAGTTGTCACGATTAGAGATAATCTCTCTCTTCAGATTGCTCCGTTCTCCATATTTAAGAGGGAAATTCGTTATTCTGGGATGCAGCATCGGAAGAAAAAATTCCAGGCGGTATCCTTCAGAAGCCTTTAAAACCCCATCACAAATTCAGGCAGCGGCTCCCAAGTGTGAAGAGCCTTCGTTATACACCAAAAGCGCTATTCTTACATGTTTTCCGAACGGAGCTTTGATCTCACCTTGTCTGGACGGGAGTTATGGTTCATCAAAGGCTGTCATCACTTCTGCGCCCCCGCTGTATATTTCGGATATTCGACCCTCGCCTCTCCATTGATGTGACACACACCGGGGTAAGGTTTTTTTATTTAATGTTTAATTTTTTTTTTTTGGGTTATTATCCACAAATGGGTGGTTGTCCAAGTCCAGGCTTCCCCTCTCTCTCTTGTAGACTGCCGTGTGTTTTAGGCTGCTTCACAAAATAACCCGTTCCAAGACGCGCAAGTAGGCTGTATCCATCGGTGCGCTTTACAGTGCCTCAGTGCGCTCAGCATTTTCGTACCAAAATAAAACGCCGGGCGCAGCACGGACGGACGATGAATTGATAAGTTCAGGAGGGGGCATCATGTAGGTTACCTCCCACTGACAAGCTGCTTTCTCCAACTGAGACTGTTCCGCCAGTCACTGCTGGTGGATCGACTCTGCCGTCAACCGCAGGACTGGAGCAGCGAGGGCAGGAGATATTGTTTTCCCTCTCTTTCAGTCTTCATGGTGCTCTCTTTGAACTTCTACAGCTTCTAAAATTTCACCGTGTGCGTTCATGTCGTCCTGAAGATTGGCATTCATTAACCGATTCTTTACCATTGCCCCTTTTATTCACTGGTCAGTTTAAAAAAGGGGGAAACAAACACAAATAGTTGTTTATTAGTGTGTGCGTGCGTAGCAGAAAACATCCAGCAGGCGAGCAAGCAAGCAAGCGACAGAGAGGAAGAAAGAGAGAGAGTGATTTAGCTTAAGTGCAGAGACAGACAGATTCCTCCCATGTGTATCTTGCAAATGGGACGCCACTGCCACCTACTGGTTCGCTTCTGCTGTTAGGTGTATGGTATTCTGATGATGGCCTCGGGCAGATTGTCGCATAGGACTGCTCTCCCATGACAGACTAGATTTTGTTTATATTGGGTTATTTATATCATGTCTATTTGTATTTTAAAATGCTGTAAGAATCATCAGGAGAGAGGGGCCTATGCTATACTGCAAATAAAACAAAGTAAATGAGAATGAAAGATAAGAGAAGAAACACCTTTGACAATTCTGGAGGTCGATTAATATGTGTTATATTCTCTCACAGGCTTCAGCACCTTAGAACTTATTTATAAATGCTGGCTGAGTTGTACATGAATTATGAAATAGGCCTACACGATGCAGTTTTTTAACATGGCGGCTGACACCAAAGACTTCAGGTCTTCAGGAAGATTATTGCTTGTGAAGCGTTTATCTTAGGCAACCTGCTGTACTGCACATATGCTAAACTCAGGTATATTATACAGCATGTATAATAGAGCAAAGGGAAAAAAGCAAAGCATTTATTTACAGATAGGCCAGTTACAGTATGTCTTATCTTGTAGAGTGTATCCATTCATGAACCATGCAATAAGAGATGTGAGAAAACATTTGAATGCCAGACCAGGGATCTGTCGATCTAGCTGTCAACATCTGATCTCATTTCCCTCAGTGCTGAAGGCGTTGCATCATTCATCTGTCTTCATAACTGTCGACCTGCCTGTCTGTGTGTCTGGCATATGGTAGTAAAGAGCACCGCCCTCTTTGCTTTCCAGTTGAGGGAGACATCATTAAGTAAATCCCCCTTTTCAGTAAAATCTTCTTGCTACATATTTGCCTCAGAGCATGAATTAAACCTTTTAATGTATAAAATCGCTTGAGTATTCAAGCACGCCATTTGACATATTCTTAACTAAACCATCGCAACGAACTGTAGCTATTTGCACAGTTACACAATTTATTTATTTAGTTTTGCTTTGGCACATTCAATTTTAAAAATGATACCACGTGAAAATGTCGAGTGTCTAAAAACAGAAAGGTGTGGGAAATTCAGTCAATTTAGTATAATTTAGCAAATATAATTTTTGCACATTTAATGTGAATTGCAAAAACAAAACTAAAGGCATTTGCCATTAATTTTTATTTGATTGCACATTGTTTAAGTAGAGAATATCATTTCACTCCTTTTGATCTTTCTAACGTTTTTTATTATTATAATACAAGTATGCAGGAACATTCTCTGTGGTCAAAGTTATAGTATTTCATCATACAGCAGGACACCAGTGCTGCTTGAGTTGGAATATCTATGGCTGGACAAGCCAATCAGCTGTTCTCAAGCTGACCACTGGTAGACCACATATCAGGCAAGAGGTGAAGGTGGCTTTAGTACAGAGTAAGACGTGTGGGGCCAGTCATTCTCAGAGTGACAAGGGCAAGGAATGCTCCCTTACAGACTAATGGTCACCATTGGCATTGTAAAAATGATAATTGCCTAACAAGGACAATATGAATTACACACACACAAACACACAGTGGTGTTGCAGGCTTCAAAATGATTGCCCTTTATTTTATTTATTTTTCTTCCTTTTATTATCGCTTTGCAATGACGCCCTTGGAAAAAAGTTTTTGTTTTGTAAGAAGAGAGGGAAAAAGTAGTGCCAGTGGCAGCTTAACACAAACATCTCTTCCTTTCCATGACAATATTACATTGTCAGGAGCTGAATAATTCATGTGTTGGGATGCAATTAGATAATGTTATAATCATGTTGGGTATTTCTTCGTGTCTCATTCAGTCACTCAAAAGAAAATGTTTGTACTTCCTGAACTTTTTCTCAGGCTGGACAAAATGTAGACATATGTAACTATAATATAATGTTGCCCAAACATTATGCATATGTTGGCAGCTATATCATTTTATATAGATTATACACTCAGCAGCCAAAATATCAAAACCAGTGACCGGTGACAAAAGCTTTTCAACATTTTATCAGAATAAAATGCTTTGCTGGGACACTCTGAGCCCTGGCATTTTTGTAGCTGTTGGCTTCATTCCCACCTAAACACAATTTCAGACCAGGCACAAAATGTGCTGTACCTCACCACCAAAAGTGCATAAGAACAACTTGACACAAAGTCCAGAATTTTTACTTTGCTCCCAAATTCCAAGATTTAAACTAAACAAGCACCAGAACAAGAAACAAGAATTCTCCTAATAACCCAGAGGACCCAAAGACGCTGCACAACCAGAGGCCAGATGACTAAAAACACCCTCAGAGGTTGGTGGCCATGTGCAATTCTGCAGCTCTAGCAACAAAAGCAAGAAATCATTTGACTGACTAAATTTTTTAAGTTGCGTCCTCATTCACCTCTTGACCACCTACTTCACGGTTGCACAGACAGCAAACCTCAGTTTCTTTTTCTGATCTAACCTTCATGTTTAGAACGATCACTGGTCATGAGAACTGGGTACAACTCAGAACCCCAAAAAACAATCTTCGATGCGATTCTTGTCGTTTTTGCTGATATTTACAGGATCATGCACTATAAATCTGTCCTCTGTGGTCAGACAAAGAATAAATGGTGGGTGAAAATTGTGTTTGTGTGACCTAAAACGTTGAGTGTGCCATCTGCCCATTGAAAGCCCAGGAGTTTTTTGACCACTCCAACATACTCTTCACTCAACGTTCGCCCTACTTCTCCTCGCTCTAAAATTCCCATCTCTCCATTATTTGGTTTTGTTATTTTACAGTTGCATTGCAGATTTGATGAAGTGCACAATACCCTTCCCATTGTTTAGTGTTCTTTGTGATTCTACATGCTCACATATTTAGTGAGAAAGGGGTGCTGTGGCACCTACAGCTGCCCCCTCTAAATGAGGCTCTGAACACATTAATAATGTGTGTTATTTATTTTGAGATCTTCCATTCATTATTCATGATGTTTTTGGAGGGTACGAGACATCACAAGTGATTTCCTGCAGGGCTCAGCAGCAATAAAATAATGTTGTAAGGTGTGCGAGAGATAGGACAGAAAGGCAAGACTGCAGGCCTGTGAATATTTCACTAGTTGATCACTTGTGTAATTGTCCACATCCATATTTACTCCTTTGCAGTCACAAATCGTTTTGAATTGGGTTAGTGTGTAGAGCCAATGGAAAATATTTTACTAACGCCACAGTAAAGTTGTTTCTGAAATCCAAAGCAATTCATCATATTTCACAGACTTGATAATTAGTGCATCAGTGTGTTTCTCATCCTATTTAATGTCCACTTTGATCCTCACTAATCTCTAACTGTACCGCTTATCAGTGGCTTCCTTTGGCCCATAAGGCCCATGTTAGAAGAATGAATTTGTAGTTTCCATCGTTAACCAGTTTTTGCTCAGTTTTTGATTCATTCATGTATCTGGAATTAAAACAAAAAAAATTAAAACCATGCTTTAAAATAATGAACTCTAAAATGTTTTAACTGTGATACTATAGTGAAGGGACTGAATAACTGGCTTAGTTATTAAATCAGTTCATCATTAAATAACCAATATATTACAAATCATGTCGTGGAGCATTGCCATGTGCAAATAGTACCTTTTATCATGTGTACTGATATTAACAATGATAAAACATGAACATTTATCACACAAATTATATACACTCACTGTCCATTTTATTACCTTGCAAGAAGCAATTCCTTCTTTCATGCTCTTCCTTTGTCTCTCCTTTTTTTTTTGGAACGAAAGAAGCACTCTGTAGATCAGCAGTTTAAGAAACATCTGTCTGATTTACAACCATGATTTAAGTCACATTTCTTACTTTCTGGCCCTTGGTTTGAACTTCAGCAGACAACCACTTAAACTTTTTGCCTCTATTATGGCTCAAGATGTGCTTTGAACATCGGTTGAACAGAAGTACTTATGGAGTGAATGAATGGCTAAATAAATTAATGAGAGCCCTTATTCTCATTGCAGAGACACTACAAATTTTGAGTCAGTTGAGGTTAATGAAATCTGTAATGAGATCCCAATAAAAAGCATTTTACATAAAGTTATTAAATATTTCTAAGCGCTTCTGTCTTTTAAAAGATGCTAAACACTACATGCACACTGCCTATCTATTCAACCATACTTCCAGTGAGGACAGCACACGTTTTCGCAGAGCTTCCTCAGACTATCTCTTTGATTTCAGGGAGGCTTGCAAAGAAAAGAAAGGAAAGGGATTTTAACCAACATATTATATAAATAATTTAAGCAGTGCCATATGTTATAGTGCCAAAAATTACATAAAAAAATAAAATAAAGTCATATATTACATCCTTTGAAATACTGGATAAAACTGTCATGTGCTAAAATTTGTTTGAGAAGTTCAGAATATATTGAAGTCAATATGTTTTTTTGATAAGCAATGAACTCCTTTCGCAAAGAAGTGAACTTAAGCTACCTTCTATTTTTAGTTTAAATAATGTACAGTGGAAATGAGTAACTAACATCATTTTTGTGAATATTAACAAAATCATTTTTCATGTACAAAATTAGCCATTTTGACCTCCCCATACCCATCATGACTATGGCTCAAATAACTTATCAAAATCAACGATTCATTCTTTCTTTTTCAGTGTTTTCTCTTTGAGACCATTTTATAAGAAGCTGTGTGACAGCAGACGAGTTGTTGCCAACCATATTGCCAACTGACTCTCTGCCACTGTTTGGGCAGTAAAGTACAGCCCAACCAAATATGGTCTGACAAACTTTCAGGGTTATGTGAGGTTTGGTTGCCAGAATGCGTGGGCATTAAGAAATTATGTATTCCTTTTAGCCAGTGTGTAACTTCTTTTGTGGATTATGGCTAAGTATCAGAATTTAGTGATGCAAAGATGATGTAGGCAGCTGAAATATCCTGCGTAAAATTTGAAAGGAAAAAAAGGTGATAAGGGGAAAAAACAGATTTATGTTATAGATGATATGTGATTTAGTCCATCCAAATTATGCATCTGAAGGTCACATTCTTTAGCAAGTTTGGTTGTGTTGATTTATTTCAAATAATGTTTTTCAAATTCTTAAAATAAAAACCATATTATTTACTGTACTTGGCAGATTATCATGCTGAATCTTGAGCTATCCCCACTACTTTAATGTCAGAAATTAAGCTTTAATTTATTAGTCATCAGCTGTTTCCCCAATCACCCATTATAGTTTTGATATCCCCTAATGAATAAATATTTTTTATGCCCTCATCACAAAACGTGAAGTGCCTCTGGCACAATCATACATTACTTTTTTTTTAATAGCGGATAGTGTTAATACATGCGTTACACTGTAGACTGTCACATTAAGATGATCACTGAAAAAAAAATTAATAATAATTTTTCCATACAGACCTTAATGTGAGTGTTGAAGGCATTTCATGTTGTAATTATGGTAAGAGAGCTATCACTGCATTAGTGCAACAGTGTGTCTTTGGAATGAAATACAGTGTACAATGTAGAATCTTCATCAAATTACCCAAAACGAGCACATTTTGAGTCATAACCATGAAACCAGTTACATGACTATAGGTTATCATCAGTGTTGGTCAAGTTACTTGAAAAAAGTAATCAGTAACTAATTACTGATTACTTCCCCTGAAAAGCAATCCAGCTACTTTACTGATTACTTATTTTGAAAAGTAATGAGTTACTTAGTTACTTAGTTACTTTTTTTAAAAAAATGATTTACAACCTGAATAGGTAATAAAGCAATAGATCTTTCAGCCCAGTTCTATTTTTCTGCATAATCCATCATATAAAATGTAATCAAATGAAAAAGTCTATTTTTAAAACTAGTTTTATTAGTTTTAATCCATTAACTTTACGCATGAAGCAAATATTAAATTATATGCAACACTCTCTGACTGGAAGAAATTTGTTTAACATTTAAACCTATTTTCTGCATATTCCAGCATATAAAATAAAATAATTTTTTGTGTTTACAGCAGAAAATGAATAAAATCAAAGACTCAGCGCTCCTGTTGCTCTATTTTCACCTGTATAGCAGGAGTGGGGCAGGCGGAGGTTTGCCCTGGTACATGTGTGTCGTAGCGGTTAGTGGAAGGATCTGGGAGTTTCACATTCCCGTGGCAGCGTACTGTCGGTGCTTGCTCGGAAGTTTAGGGTGTTTTTTTTCGCTGTAAAAAGAAGTTTTCTTCCCATGCAGTGAGCAGCGGACGCTAATGTTTTTGTCACTTTTTACAGAATCAAATTCAAAGTAAGGTCAGTACTTCCACGCTTTAAACACTGCACAGGCATACTCTCTGCCGCACTCCTTATATTATCCATTGTTGATCTGCACACAGCTGTTGTCACGAACGTCTCACTCGCTTACATCATTGTCATGAGACACTCTTGCAAAAAAAAATCATGGTTTTAGTAACGCAGCGTGCTTACGGGAAAGTAACAGTAATCTAATTACCTTTTTTGCAATAGTAATCCCTTACTTTACTCGTTACTTGAAAAAAGTAATCGGATTACAGTAATGCGTTACTGCCCATCTCTGGTTATCATCAGCATGCTATACATCTCTTCACAGCTCCCATATTTCTGTTAGAATTATCTGCTAAAGCACAACCATTAAAGGCTTAGTAAGTTTGCTACTGAGGAAATCTTGAGTGACAATCAGAGGATAAAGATTTAAGCATGACATAAACCTTGTAATCCTGTATCATAGCAGATTTAGATTTGGTGTACCCTCAGTTTCAGCTTATTTATCTCCATGGCCATGTCTCTGTTCTTGCAAAACAAGCAGTGTTCTAAACAATGGTATACCTATTCACATGTGAGGCTGGGAGCAGATTTGCAGCATCTGGATCTGACGGCCGATCCTCTCTCACTCTAATCCTCTGTGTGGCTGTATTTCTGCTCAGGCTCATAAGGGATCGAGTGGGCCATCTATTCACAACCTGCCTGCCATAGGGCAGATAAACAGAGGGGAAAAAAAACCAGTAAATGGCCACTAAACCCCAAAGAAACATAAGTAGTGCACATCTGTGTTTGCATTTTTTTACTTAGCAAGATTTAAGGTTAGATAAAGACCATGTCATTTTTCAGTGGTTTCACTTTGGAAAAATGATTCATTCATTTACTCAGTGCAGTGATTGAGGTGTAGATTGTGTGAACCTTTCCATAGCAGTTTTAACATACTTGCGTTTAGTCTTTTTTTTTTTTTTAAATTTTTAATAGATTTCAAAATGTATTAAATGTATTAAACTGAGTATATGTCTATGAAGACCTGCCAGGTTTGTATATATAGGGAGTGCAGAATTATTAGGCAAACGAGTATTTTGTCCTCATCATCCTCTTCATGCATGTTGTCTCACTCCAAGCTGTATAGGCTCGAAAGCCTACTACCAATTAAGCATATTAGGTGATGTGCATCTCTGTAATGAGAAGGGGTGTGGTCTAATGACATCAACACCCTATATCAGGTGTGCATAATTATTAGGCAACTTCCTTTCCTTTGGCAAAATGGGTCAAAAGAAGGACTTGACAGGCTCAGAAAAGTCAAAAATAGTGAGATATCTTGCAGAGGGATGCAGGAGTCTCAAAATTGCAAAGCTTCTGAAGCGTGATCATCGAACAATCAAGCGTTTCATTCAAAATAGTCAACAGGGTCGCAAGAAGCGTGTGGAAAAACCAAGGCACAAAATAACTGCCCATGAACTGAGAAAAGTCAAGCGTGCAGCTGCCAAGATGCCACTTGCCACCAGTTTGGCCATATTTCAGAGCTGCAACATCACTGGAGTGCCCAAAAGCACAAGGTGTGCAATACTCAGAGACATGGCCAAGGTAAGAAAGGCTGAAAGACGACCACCACTGAACAAGACACACAAGCTGAAACGTCAAGACTGGGCCAAGAAATATCTCAAGACTGGTTTTTCTAAGGTTTTATGGACTGATGAAATGAGAGTGAGTCTTGATGGGCCAGATGGATGGGCCCGTGGCTGGATTGGTAAAGGGCAGAGAGCTCCAGTCCGACTCAGACGCCAGCAAGGTGGAGGTGGAGTACTGGTTTGGGCTGGTATCATCAAAGATGAGCTTGTGGGGCCATTTCGGGTTGAGGATGGAGTCAAGCTCAACTCCCAGTCCTACTGCCAGTTTCTGGAAGACACCTTCTTCAAGCAGTGGTACAGGAAGAAGTCTGCATCCTTCAAGAAAAACATGATTTTCATGCAGGACAATGCTCCATCACACGCGTCCAAGTACTCCACAGCGTGGCTGGCAAGAAAGGGTATAAAAGAAGAAAAACTAATGACATGGCCTCCTTGTTCACCTGATCTGAACCCCATTGAGAACCTGTGGTCCATCATCAAATGTGAGATTTACAAGGAGGGAAAACAGTACACCTCTCTGAACAGTGTCTGGGAGGCTGTGGTTGCTGCTGCACGCAATGTTGATGGTGAACAGATCAAAACACTGACAGAATCCATGGATGGCAGGCTTTTGAGTGTCCTTGCAAAGAAAGGTGGCTATATTGGTCGCTGATTTGTTTTTGTTTTGTTTTTGAATGTCAGAAATGTATATTTGTGAATGTGGAGATGTTATATTGGTTTCACTGGTAAAAATAAATAATTGAAATGGGTATATATTTGTTTTTTGTTAAGTTGCCTAATAATTATGCACAGTAACAGTCACCTGCACACACAGATATCCCCCTAAAATAGCTAAAACTAAAAACAAACTAAAAACTACTTCCAAAAACATTCAGCTTTGATATTAATGGGTTTTTTGGGTTCATTGAGAACATGGTTGTTGGTCAATAATAAAATTATTCCTCAAAAATACAACTTGCCTAATAATTCTGCACTCCCTGTATTATTGCCAATATCAAAAGGTATGAAAAAACAGGGTATGGGGGGTACTATGAATTGCTAGTGAGCTGCATTTGCATTTGTAGCATCTGCAGTAAACAGTGATGGGTGAATACAATCAACATTATCCAGTATGTCATGTAGTCTGTGTAACATAATAATTTTAATAGCTTTAGTAGGTAAAAATCCCCCTGTAAAGACTCTCAATGACACCTAGCTGATGTAAGTAATCCAACCATTAATCATACTTGACTTTAATAATGTGTAAATCATCATTATAACATTAAGGCTAAACTACACATTGGTTGGTGATTCAATCAATCAATAAATCTGTCTCAAAAGAATCTATAATTGTATATGTGAAAGGAGCTAAAAAGCATACGGATGCAAAGAAAACTGTTCAGAAGGCTCTCATTAAAAGTCAATCCTATGCCTTTGACTTCTTACATGCCAAAATCCCAATGTAAGCTTAAAAAAAGCACAAGTGGAAAGGAAACATGCAACATTAGGTGTCATTAGGTAGTCTTTATTTGGCTGCTATAAGGTATCACCTTGAGAGGTTGAAAATAATTCAACACCATGAGGCTCCCTCTTGATCACCTTAATCATCTTTCTCCTTGAAAGGTCATTTACAGCCTGGTTAAGTAAGACAATGGGAATCAATGCCTGGTAAATGGTAGCATTCAAAAGAGCTGCTTGTGTTAATGCCTAATGGGCAGGCTACAATATTTTAAAGTGATTAGTAAGAAGAGGAATAGAATATGGAGCCAGATGTGACACGGGATAAAAAACTCTAACCATTAAACAGCGGATGACCAGAACATAATTTGCCACCTCTGCTCTCGGCTTAGTTACTAAATGGCTACTTCATGATTACTTTTTAACCTTTTTAAACCCTCTAATAAATCAGCTAAGGGAAAGATGATGTCTTCTAAGCAATTCCAGTAAGTCCGGATCAGAAATATACCTTTTTTTTTTGTTTTAAATTAGCAGTTCAAAAACAGCTGTCAGGGAAAAAAAAAACCTTGAGCAAAAAAAGCAATTGTAAAACCTTGTGGATAATATTATATGTTATATGCAATACGATGTAAATAAAGTTTGTTAAATCTATATGTTAAATCTATATCAGCTCTAACCTATACTGGTTTAAATGTTATAGTATGGTTAAAAATATTCAACCAGTGTTACTTTATACCACACCGAAGGACAACGTTTTTGGGGGTCATTACATTTTCAATTTGAAAAGACCTTGAGGCATTGTATTTGGTTCACTCACCCCCCCCACACACACACACACAAAATAAGTACAATTACTTTCTCTGTGAAAAAAAAAAACATTTGGGTAAAATTCAAACGTACTGCTTGTTGTTCTTTTATCAAGACAAATGTTCATGTCAGGTTGTGGGTAAAGTAAAGGAGGACGTCTCAGTGATATCCAATCAGAAGTTTTCTCTATATTCAAGGATTCCTGCAATACATGCAATCTATGTATTTATACAATAAACAATCTACCATTTCAAAGGAAGAATGCCTTCAATTCTGACTACTTCAGCAAATAGACAATTAATATGAAGAACTTGAGTGAATACCTAACAGCTGTTGCCAAAAAATGTGAAGGGCATGTACTGTAGTGTTCTTTATGAAATGTAAAGATTGCTTGCAGGTATTACTCTTCTGTTCCACCATACCACAAAAAGCTGTTGGCACAAGCAGTCACTTGATCTCTGCCACTTGCAATGTGACTAGAAAACAATATTAAAATATTGTATTTCTGTTTGGAAGAGGAAGAAAGTGGGATGGATAGTAGATCCCCCTGCCAAAACAAATTACTCACAAGTGGGATGGAGGATAGACCACGCAAAGTCAGAAGTGCAAATCCAAACTTTGAGTTGCTTCAAGTGACTTTAACTTTATAGCAGTCTAAATTGCAGTCTTTCATCTTTTAAGTTTTATTCTGATTTTTTTTTACATATGTGATTATTCCAACATTGCCATAAGGTTGGAGGCACAGTCGCCTAAAAGTGGACATCTACTATCATGCAAACCTCACTATAGTGGGCTCAACTAATGGTGCATTGGATGAATCCAATAGCTATGGAAAAATTAGAAATGTTGCCAAAAACAGAGAAAATCACGAAGAAAAAAAAATTATATATATATACACACACACACACAGTTTGTAATGGTCAACAAGTAGAATGCCAACTAAGCAACCAAGTGATGAAAAATAACTCCCAAGATATTGATCTGTCTTGATGGCCCTTCATTTTACTTTTGATGCAAATGAATAATAATATTACAGAAACCACTTAAAAACTTTTATTATATCCTGTCCTTTATACTGTATCAAGCAATTTCATTGCAAATAGTGGCCAGCACAATACGCTGAAGATGCTGCTTATTAAAAGATGGCTTTAATTGTTTTTTTTTTATTGCATTAAAGGCAATATTTGAGCTTGATATCAGATGCTTTCCTATATTAATTAAAAAAAAATGAATTTAAAGGTTTGAGCAGTGTGTGACATGGTTAACTGTCAATATCTACACCGGGGATTAAAATATGAATAAAAAAATACAGGTGGAATGTTGGCAAAGCAGCTGGTTAAACTTATTACTGTCATGTTGAGGCAGTGTACAGGCAGGAGTGGTGAAATGGAGGACCCAAAGTGCAGACTCCGGAGACAAAACGTGAACTCAAAAAACAGCTTTAATGCTGAACTCAAAAGTAAGAAACTTCAAAATAAATGGCTGGCTGGCTGGCTGGCTGGCTGGCTGGCCCACAGCATGAAAGAGGGTAGATCACGACACAGACAAAGGAAAACACAGGGCTTAAATACACGGAGGAGCAATCAGGGAATGAGAGATGGAAGGGAAACACAGCTGGGACAAATCAGGGCTGATGAGACAAAGGAAGCAAAACCAGACACTTGAACATGAGACACAAGCTGTGTCCCAAAACGTCGGCTGCATCTTCCGGAGGCCGCATTTGAAGGCCGATTACGTCACAGCCAGGCGACGAAGGCTGTCCCAATTCGTCGACTCTTTCAAATGCGGCCGACAAATGCGTCCTTCATTTCCCTGAATTTGAAGGATGGGTCGGGTGTGTCCTTCGTGGCCCACCATATCCCAGAATTCATAGTGCGGCCCAGCCAAATTTCAGCTGCCAACAATGGCGGCCGCTACTAAGTTTTAAAATTACTCTTATTAATCTTTCTGGGCCACAAAATAAATTTTTAACATATTTGTATATATAAAATATCTGCTTGGTTTATCAAGACATCGCATATTTGCAAAAGTGTGCCGAGGTTTTTGGAGACGTCTGTTACCCACCAGCTCGATAGCAAGCCGGGGGGTTCAATGGTCACTCCAGCCGGCGAGAGCAGCGGACTCCCGGCTTCATCGTTTTCAGACCCCCGCTTTCGCTACTCAGGTTAAACATGATATAAGTCACTTGGATAATTAAAAAATGTAATTGTTTGCCTTTTTTCAGTGTTTTATTTGTTCTGGAGTAAATCGGTTTGGCTGAGATCCAATTTATTAGATTAAATAAAACTTTATTAATCCATCTGGTGGGTTCCTCCGAGATTTTCACACAGGTGAATAAACGTTAAACAGAAAACTGATTAAACAGAAGTGTGAGACGGTCGAGAATTTACGCCAGTGTCCTGTTATATTTTAGATAGCAAGGAGCAGACGGCCGAGTTTATTAAACTCCACCGACACAGCGGTGACGCAAATCTGAAGGCTAGACCGTCCCATTTCACAGCCTCGTACTTCCGGCCTTTTCGATCTTTGAAGGACCCGGCCCACGTAGACCGCGAAGGTCCTCCGAAGGATGCAGCCGACATTTTGGGACACAGCTACAGACCTTCAAAGTAAAACAAGAAACATAACACAGACACGGACTTGACACGGGGATACACCAGACAGGGGAGACAGCAACTATGGATCACAGACAGAAAACCAGAAAACTAAAGCTCTAACAAAACCCACACAGAGAACCTACACTTAGAATAATCCAATAACCCATAAGACAAAGCTATAATATAATGAAATAAACAAAATCAAAGAACGAAAAAACACAAAACACTGGGTCGATGACCCAGGCACCCTAACAATTACATTCAGATATTTTCATAGATGCTAATCTGAAAATGGTGACTGAGTCTGCACCTGCTCAAACTGTTTTTATTAAAGCAGACATGGTCAGAGCTGCTGTCCCCTCTCCATCATCATCAGAGCTTTCCTTGCTAATATATTAAATGAGTAATTAACAACTTTTTCAAACTCCATCTTCTCTACATCACTCTTATTGGCCAAGGTGGTTAGCAAGATGAAACTCATCTGATGATAAATCACTGAGGCTCATTTGCTTGCTAATGCTAACTGTTTTTCCACACAAAGCACAGATTGTAACAAATCTCAGAGCAGTGAAAGCTGAGCCATTGGCTGCTTGCCTCCCATCCTGTCTCCTATGCCTGTATGACAGAGAGCTACTATAGTTTCTTATGATCATGAAACAAGCGCAGTTTGTGGCAGCAACACCTGACTGCAGCCACAAGATGGCAGTAATGCAAAGGAGGAATGCAAACAGGAGAGGCGCTTATAACACCACTGTCTGAGATGTGAGAGATCGATTTACCTTGGTATGTTAACTTAAGTCCATTTTTTAGATTTGACAAGGCAAGCACTGCTTGGCTAGTTTGTCCTAATGGAAAGCCACCTCTTTTAGCGCTAATTTGAGAGTCTCAGAAACTGAGATTTGAGATATCCCTTAAACATTTTGACTTCATGCACTTCCACTATTGGCAATACTACTTAATCTTCAACTATACATTTTTACAATCTATTGTGGTCGCAAATTTTGAAGCCATCATGATAACCTTCTCCCACCAACAATGTGGAGATCCAACCTCTTTAGATCCAATTAAAATCAAGACACTCAAAAAGATGCTCTGGAAAAGAGTAGAATTCTTGGAACAGAGTTTAATACACTGAATCATATGAACAGCAGGAAAAATACATACAGACATTGAGCAAGAGAATTACATAGCAGAAAGCAAGCAAAGCAAAACCCCGGGGTGTACAGCCTTAAGCACAGACAGCAGAGCAACACAGAGACGGACAGAGACAAACAGCAGAGGAGAAAAAGAGCTGGGGGTGTCCTCTGGTCCCCTAATATATAGGGATCAGTATCCCTGCCCCCTGCTGCTGGGTAACTTTCCCACGTGCCCAAACACAGCTGCAGGGGTCAGGTAGCGGCCAAGGTCTTGGCCAAAGGCCAGTCAGGACTCCGGCTATCCCTTGGTCTGGCTTATCACAATAGGTCATGACACGGTCAAACATCACACATTAATCCTAATTATTAAACCTTACACAGCAAGTGGCACAATCTTAAACACTTCAGTGTAGTTCAAAGTATATGAACTACTTATAGTTCATATACTTGTGTGTGTGATTATATCGTATGATATTTTATCATATGATATAATATTTTATCGTGATGTGTTCAGGATCTCTGTTACAATGTTACTGTTTTGGTTGTGCTGCATGAAAGACGTTGAGTGTGTATTGGAGGAGGTTAGTTACCGGAGCTGGAGAGTGAGTTATTCAGAGTGAGTTATTCAGGCGAACTCTCAACAGCATTAACTACCCTGTTACTGTAAAACCTTAATAAACCACGGTGAAGCAAAATGTCTTGTGCTTAAGACTCTACATTAAAGTTAAAATATATATGTTCAGTGCACACATACACATATATATACATATATACATACATATATACACATATACGTATGTATGTATATATATATATATATATATATATATGTGTATATATATATATATATATATATATATATATACGTATGTATGTATATATATGTATGTATATATATATATATATACGTATGTATGTATATATATACTAGGGGTGCAACAATACACAAAATTCACGGTTCGGTTCGGTTCGATACTCTGGTGTCACGGTTTGATATTTTTTCGATACAAAAAAAATGTTCATGCCTTTTTAATTTGTCATTTATTAAAATTATAAATATATATTTTAACTCAAAAGTACAGTTTTTAAATTTAACCCTATCCCTTGTGCGTGTTTTTTATTTTGACAGCGAATGCGCACCTGCGGACCACTTATGTGCAGCCCTGGTTATTTAGCTCGTCATATTGCAGCCACAGAAATTCTTTTGTCCATGAAACCATAAAGCTGCACTTTCTTTTTGCCTTATAGTCTGATTTGTCATAACTTCTCCGTTTTGTGGTAAGCTTTTCTTTGGCTGTCACTTCTTCACCCTGACCTGTCTTATTTGGCTCAGCAGAACTAAAATATATATCCTGCTGCTTTTACACACGCACTCACATAAGCTCAGCGATTCTCTGCGCGATCAACCTCTCATATGTTTAAGCTTGCTGCGGGAGATTTCACTTGTCATGTTTGCATAGTAAGCTAACGATTAATAAGACGATGTCAGAGGAATTGATGCACAAATTATCATCACTCACAGATCAGTGCTGTCGCTCTCTATACACAGTTCGCACGATTGCAAAGTGAAAGCAAAAAAACAAGCGCAAATTCAAACGCGATTTCAATATGTCACATATTGACAGTGGCTCACCGATGCCAATGACATAATTACCCAGCTACATTTCTGAAAGAATGCAAAAGCATTGACATATATTTTTCCTTCCTACAATAGCCCGACAGGCAGGGAAGAGATAGATTTTGGTAGCCCGACTGAAAAAATCGCTAGCCCCGGGACGTCGGGGCTAGCTATACTATCCGCTTCTTCTGGGCTATATTCTCAGCAGCATATTAAACAGCTGTCTAAATGACTCGGCTAAAGTTAGTAGCATGCTTGCTTGTTTTTGTCTGCTTCCACTTGTCTTTGCACTAGGATGATGTCGGCGTAAATGTACAGTCATATTCGTTGTGTTCCCACTAGTGCTTTCAGGTTAATCTCGTTGAAATGACCTTAACGCCACAACACGGCAAATCTCCGTTAACGAGCTACCGCCGATCGCCCCGTGCATGGGGCTAGACGGCCAACACGTTAACGAGCTAACTGCGCTAACTGTGCTAACACACTAGTTCCCACCCATGTAATTGAGCATTGCATGGCACATCCAACATACTGTTTTACTTTAGTCCATGACTCGCTTACCTTCAGGGTCATGCGTCACATGAAAACCAAAATAATTCCAAACACCAGATCTGAATGAGGGTGGGGGAGGTCCATGTTGCAAGGAGAGCTTAACTTCTGTCTCGCTAGCTTGCCCTGCTCTCTTCCTTCTGACGATGCTGTCTGTGTTGAGCGCTCAGTGGATCTGCGCTCGACAGTGCAGCCTAGGCGGAGTAGTCGAACGCAGATCCACTGAGCGCTCAACACAGACAACATCGTCAGAAGGAAAGTTGATAAAATAAATTACAAATTTTGTATTGTTCGATACATATGCGTACCGAACCGAATGCTACTACGCAAGTAACCCCGGCGGAAGGGGCTACATGAATAGGATGAGGGACCTATGGATTCTTCGATACCCAACATCCACAATGACGGCGAAACAACTAGTAGCTCAGTGTTCCAACATTCGAAAGAAGGGACTGCTCTCACAGCTAGAGATTGACGAGGTACAACACAAATGCTACGGCAAGGAGGAGTCAGGACGCCAGGTCAGGGGGGAGATATCATCACCCCCACCCGAGATTGGGTACATAGCCCCAAGTGCGATAGGAGAAGGATCGTTGAGTGCGAGAGGAACTGACCTGAAAAATAGGATAATGGCCAAGCTTGAAACCTGGATCCCCCGTAGCCGGTTACCAAGATTACATGAAGGTCTGCTAGATGATGTTAATGCAGCACTACGGACAATACCTACAACCACGATTACCGACACTAACAAGCTGATCTACAATACGGCAGCAGTGATCAGTGAGATGCTTGGCTACAAGTTGAACAGCCACAAGGGGCAGTACCCTCCATGGAGAAGGAGGCTAGAGGGCAAGATCAAAGTAGCACGGAGGGAGGTTAGCCAACTAACGGAGTTACAGAAAGGTGCGACAAAGAAGGTGCATAAGAAATACAGCAAGCTGTCCATACCTGAGGCCTTGGAAACTGCCAAGCAAAGACTCACAGCCTTGGCCAGCCGCTTGAGGAGGTACACCAGAGAGATAGAAGGCAGGAGAATAAACCAGCTGTTCTCCACAGAACCAGCAAAGGTGTACTCTCAGTGGCAAGGGAACAATAAGAGAACAGCATCACCAAGGCCGGAGACGGAGCAATACTGGAAGAGCATATGGGAGAAGGACGCAACCCATAACGGCAATGCTCAGTAGCTAGTGGATCTGAGGGCAGACCACAGCGACCTCCCTGAACAGGGTCCAGTAACCATCACAGTGGCAGATATCCAAGAAAGGGTCTCCAGTATGAAGAGTTGGACAGCACCAGGGCCCGACATGGTTCACGCCTACTGGCTAAAGAAGCTGACTGCACTCCATGAGCGTCTGGCAGCACAAATGAACCAGCTGCTAGTTAACGAGAGACACCCGGAATGGCTAACCGAAGGTCGGACGGTCCTGATCCCCAAGGACCCCAAGAAGGGACCGGTCCCCTCCAACTACCGACCAATAACCTGCCTCAGTACTACATGGAAGCTCCTGTCAGGCATCATATCGGCTAAGATGAACAGGCACATGGGTCAATACATGAGTGGGACACAGAAAGGAATTGGCAAGAATACCAGAGGCGCAAAACACCAGCTACTGGTAGACAGAACAGTCAGCCGAGACTGCAAGACCAGACTGACCAACCTGTGCACTGCCTGGATTGATTACAAGAAGGCCTATGACTCAATGCCCCACAGCTGGATACTGGAATGCCTAGAATTGTACAAGATCAATGGGACCCTAAGAGCCTTCATCAGGAACTCAATGGGGATGTGGCGTACAACACTAGAGGCCAACTCCAAGCCCATAGCACAAGTCACCATCAAGTGCGGGATCTACCAAGGAGATGCTCTGTCCCCACTGCTGTTCTGCATAGGCCTGAACCCCCTCAGTGAGATCATTAACAAGACTGGCTACGGATACCGACTACGGAACGGAACAGTTGTCAGCCACCTCCTGTACATGGATGACATCAAGCTGTATGCCAAGAGTGAACGAGACATCGATTCACTGATCCACACTACCAGGCTATACAGCAATGACATTGGAATGTCGTTCGGACTGGAGAAGTGTAGTCGGATGGTAACAAAGAGAGGGAAGGTAGTCAGAACTGAGGGGATTGAACTACCAGAAGGCAACATTGCAGACATAGAGGACAGTTACAAGTACCTGGGGATCCCGCAGGCAAATGGGAACCATGAAGAGGCCGCTAGAAAGGCTGCAACCACCAAGTACCTGCAGAGGGTCAGGCAAGTCCTGAGGAGTCAGCTGAATGGTAAGAACAAGATCCGGGCCATCAACACGTATGCCCTGCCTGTGATCAGGTACCCTGCTGGGGTAATAGGCTGGCCAAAGGAGGAGATAGAAGCCACTGACATAAAGACAAGAAAGCTCCTTACCATGCATGGAGGGTTTCACCCCAAGTCCAGCACCCTGAGGCTGTACGCTAAGCGGAAGGAAGGGGGCCGGGGACTGGTGAGTGTCAGCACCACAGTCCAGGATGAGACAACGAACATCCAAGAATACATTGGGAAGATGGCCCCAACTGACCGAGTGCTCAGTGAATACCTCAGGCAGCAGAAACCCAAGAAAGAGGAGGGAGAAGAGGAACCATCATGGAAGGACAGGCCCCTGCACGGTATGTACCACCGGCAGATAGAGGAGGTGGCTGATACCCAGAAATCCTACCAGTGGCTGGACAAAGCTGGACTGAAAGACAGCACAGAGGCACTAATCATGGCAGCACAAGAACAAGCTCTGAGTACAAGATCCATAGAGGCTGGGGTCTATCACACCAGGCAAGACCCCAGGTGCAGGCTGTGTAAAGATGCCCCAGAGACAATCCAGCACATAACAGCAGGGTGCAAGATGCTAGCAGGCAAGGCATACATGGAACGCCATAACCAAGTGGCCGGCATAGTGTACAGGAACATCTGTGCCGAGTATAACCTGGAAGTCCCGAGGTCAAAATGGGAGATGCCCCCAAGGGTGGTGGAGAATGACCGAGCTAAGATCCTGTGGGACTTCCAGATACAGACGGACAAAATGGTGGTGGCTAACCAACCGGACATAGTGGTGGTAGACAAACAGAAGAAGACGGCCGTAGTGATCGATGTAGCGGTTCCGAATGACAGCAATATCAGGAAGAAGGAACACGAGAAGCTGGAGAAATACCAAGGGCTCAGAGAAGAGCTCGAGAGGATGTGGAGGGTGAAGGTAACGGTGGTCCCCGTGGTAATCGGAGCACTAGGTGCGGTGACTCCCAAGCTAGGCGAGTGGCTCCAGCAGATCCCGGGTAACATCGGAGATCTCTGTCCAGAAGAGCGCAGTCCTGGGAACAGCTAAGATACTGCGCAGGACCCTCAAGCTCCCAGGCCTCTGGTAGAGGACCCGAGCTTGAAGGATAAACCGCCCGCAGGGGCGTGCTGGGTGTTTTTTTTTTTTTTTTTTGTGTGTGTATGTATATATGTATATGTGTGTACATAGTTATACATATCAAACAAAAGTCCACCACACTATGTAAAGATGATGTTTACTTGAGAGAACTATAAGGCATCTGCACAAACATCCACATATTGTGCCCACAAACATTTGTTTTATCTACCACCACTGTCAGGAATTCTGTTTTGCTGCCAAACAACTAGTTCTGAACAAACTCAAACAATCAAGAACAAACTGATAACAATGATAAAAGACTACAAAAAGAAACTCTTCGTAAAGTATATTTTCTGCAAGATATATTTATCATATGCAGAGGCCTAAGATTCCTAAAATATAGCTCAACCTTTGAAGTTGTCTAAAAAGGCTCTCTAGACTATTTGTCATAACAAATCTTATTTTGTCTCCTTTAGACTGATGGCCTGGTTACTCCACTATGTAAAGTGAAAAATGAATCATAAAAAAGATACAACCATGTCCAGAGCACAGAGGTGGGTAGTAAAGAGTTACATTTACTCTGTTACATTTACTTGAGTAAGTTTTTGAAAAAAAATGTAGTTTTACTTTTTACTTTTACTTGAGTACATTTGTGAAGAAGAAACTGTACTTTTACTCCGCTACATTTGCAAAATTCGACTCGTTACTTAAAAAAAAAAAGTTTAACACACTAGAGTTTCCAGTAACTGTTTTACCAATCAGATGTGGTCATGCAGTCACATGACCAATTTGAAACTGTGGCGGGCAGAGCAGCCCAAGCGTTTCAAAGTAGCGGACACACGGAAAGAAGAAACATATGAAAACATGGCAGAGCCAGTCGTCTACACTAGAGCTGAAGAGGATGAACACCCTTGGCCTCAGATGCAAAGAATGTTTCGCTAACAGCTAGCCTGGTTAATGACGCTAGAGTTCCACGCACATGCAAACAGCTTGTCTCTACTGCTTTAACTGTTAAAACAGAAGGCAATACTGCGGGTGACATGATTTATTATGTGAAACAGCAGCTTGTTTGGTTTAAACAGTCTGCATTAAGCTGGACAAACACTGCGATTTTTTTTCAGTCGCGTTATTCAGCTCCTGCTCAAACTGTACAATTGAATCTCGGGTTAGAAGTTCATAGATCATGATGCAGGGTCTCACACTATACGGCCTGATGCTCTGATGCGACTTGAGTGCTCAAACTGTGTGTCCATAACATGAAGCTTATCATACAAAATCTGTCCCTCGCTCTCCCTCTCTCTGTCTTTCACTCACACAGGCACACACACACACTACCACCATCAACTTTGCTAAATTACTAATGAAAAACATTGACCAGACAGCTGCAATTGATCAGCAATGTCCATCCAACTCTTTTCATGGTTGTTGTAGTCGTGATAATTTTGTGAGGCCACATTGAAAAGCCTCGGATACGGAAGCGTAGAGCTGCCACCCAGGCAAAAGAAAAATAGAGCTATATCACGTTATGGGAAAAGACGAGAAATACAGTGATGCCCAGAGTAACAGCCAAACAGGATGATCTATTGGCTAGCAGTTCGGAATTAATTGCAAACTGTTTGTGTGGGATATGAATGACAAGATTTTGTTTTTGGACAAGAGTTAGTAAAAAACATCTCCAGTGTGATCAAATCTTCTTGCCAAACATCCGCAGTTTGCCAGTGTACAGCACTATAATGACCAGAGCTAATTCTTTTGAAAACCATACATCTTTCCACAGGTCTCAACTTCATCAGACATCACCTAGACTCAGAGCTGGATGAGGCCAGCGCAAACAACAGCCTTACCGACTAAGATGATGGATCCATGGGGTCAGGAAAGCCAGAAGCAGGGGAGCTGGAGAGGTACCTTTCATGTCCATTCACTTGAGGTGTGGATCTATTGCATGGCTTTCCTCACATCAGGAAGCTGTCGATTAAAATCAGTATAGCTCTTCCTGCATCTGGAGCTTGTGAAGGACTTCTCAGTCATGCAGGACTCCTGTTAACTGCTAAACAGTTACAGCTTCACAGCAAGAACCTTGAGAGCAAACTGCTGCTGAAGCTTAACCATCACTTCACTGAGTGAAGAAATGGCACATTTTTGCTAAATATGCAGAAATAAATGCGCACTTATACAATTTATGGTAAACTGAGCTGCCTTGTATGTTGAAGTTGCCTCGTTCTAATGTTTTCTCTGAGGCTGCTGTGCCATTTGGAGCAAAAATGAATATAAAGTTTACAGCATATCTTGTCGCTGTATATTGTTTGCACTGTTTATATATTTATATTATTTACTGTAGGTATTGCTGAAAAAAGCTTTGTTGTGAAAAACTGAAATCTGGAAATTAGGATTTTTGTGCCTTATTTTGTTGATGTTTTTACATATATTCTATTTGAAAATACTACAATTTGTATATTTATTTATTTTTGTTTGTCTGATAGCATTTATTTATAAAATAAATCTGACATTTCAAACAGTTACTCACTACTTGAGTAGTCTTTTCACCAAGTACTTTTTTACTCTTACTTGAGTAACTTTTTTGACGACTACTTTTCACTTTTACTTGAGTAATAATATTTTAATGTAATGCTACTCTTACCTGAGTACAATTTTTGGGTACTTGACCCACCTCTGCCAGAGCACAACCATGCAGCATGTACACATGATCTTAATCTAAAATGAAGGCCATAGTGGTGGTTATGTGATCCATAGGTGTATCTGTGGATGTTAGATCACTTTAGCTAGTCAATAAAGGCACCTTTAACAAGGACTTACACTTCAGAAGACCATATTCACAGCATTATGAACCCAGGAATTATGGTTAATTAAACAGAAGGTGTATCTGTGGATGTTAGATTATTTTAGCTAGTCAATAAAGGCACCTTTAACAAGGACTTACACTTGAGTTCACATTTTTTTAATCATTTGCAATTAATAAAAAAAGAGAGGAAAACCATATTCACAGTACCATTAATCCAGGTAGTATGGCCAATTAGACAAAAGTCATCTAAAAAAAAGAAGAAAAAAGACTGCGACGGATCAGCAGCACCTCAAAGGAAACCCAGACATGCATAAAGAAACAAATATTAGTAATGATAATAATCGAATATACATCTACTATCATGCAAATCTCACTACAGTGGGTTCAACTAATGGTGCATAGAATGAACCCAATAGCTATGGGAAGATTAGGAATTTTGCTGAAAACAGAGAAAATCACGAAGAAAAAAAAATTATATATATATATATATATATATATATATATACTTTATCTAAGCAAAAAAGCTAAGATTAACCCTGTGTTCAGAGTATCATCATCCCAAAGATACCAGTGATGACAGCTTTTCTCCAAACTCTGTAACTCTCTTCCTTTTCCCATAATGCCCCCAGACTCACTACTAGCTGACATGTAGAAGAGTATCTACCGTGAATAAAGTAGCCAAACTGCACCCAGTTTGTAATTGTCAACAAGTAAGTAAGTAAGCCAACTAAGCAACCAACTGATGAAAAATAACTCTCAAGATAAGACCATATTGACATCATTATGAACCCAGGAATCATGGTTAATTAAACGGAAGCCATCTAAAAAAAAAAAAAAAAGAAAGAAAGAATGTGGAAGGGAACAGCAGCACCTCAAAGGAAACTCAAACATGCAAAGAGAAATATACAAATAATAATAATAAAAGTAATATTACTACAAACAAAGACCCCAGTCAACCCAATGCATCGCCCCTTAAAAACACACAAAAAACAAACAGACAAAAAAAAAACATTAAGAAAAAGTCTCAGATTTGTTATTAGGAACTTTGAATGAGTGTTTTTTTAGTGTAGTTGTCTTACTACTATGATGAAGTCTCACAGTGCACATTTTGGCCATCAAGACAAGAAAGTCAAGTCTGATATAATTTTCACAGCTCAAATATAACCTCAAATGTGGCACATTAATAAACACAGTATTCTACTTTGCCAATTGGTGAGTCAAACAAATAACTTGCTCTGTTTCTCTCACTGGATTCACTCAAACAACGTACACACACATACTTCAGTAAGTGTTTTTTATATTTAAGAAAGCAGATTTGTTTAATACTAGCTGTTTTCCCAGAGCCACAACCACTACCATGCAGGACTTTTTTATAGAGCAAAGCAATGTACTTGCATTTGCCAAGTCACAAGCTGAATCACTTTGCAACAGAAGCCCTGCGGTCCTTCCCTTGCTAGAACGTAACACAGATTCAGTGTGTCCACATTGCAGACTTGCAACGCTGTTAAAAACAAATTATGATCCTGTGTTTTTTAGGGTTAGGGCAAGTCTATTGGACAAGAGGTGAAACATCTTAAAAAAAACAAAACAAAACAAAAAAATAAACAACTTAAAGAAGTTCAATCGCCTTCTTTTCAAGCTCCTTACACTACCATGACCTGGATGAGTGAGAACCTACAGATCTAGGATGCTATGTCTTTCACCCGTATACTATGGTGGTGGTAGGAATATCTGGGATTCATCAATCATTCTTTGTATTATGGGCAAAATAACGCTGCAAACATTAAAGTAGTTCTCAGAGTGTCAATTACACTGATACATGCACTTATTCTATTATTGTACGGTCTTTACCCTACAATATAAAGTGCCTTTAGGTGACTATTGTGAGTCAACACTACATAAATAAAACTGAATTGAATTGAAATAAAAACAAATCTCCATAAAGAGGCAGATAAGGGAACAAACTTTAATTTTTCATTTTTTAGTGATCAGTCACATTGGGAGAAAATTTCTTCCTTAATTGGTGCATAATGTTAATTCTGTCACTGAGTGGTGGATACTGCAAATTGTCCCCAGTTGCTGTGTTAAGCTTGTGTGTCCTAAGTCGGAGTTTCGGTCTGTGTGTTTCCTGTTTTATTTTGATAGTCCTTGTCCAGTGTCAGTGTATCTAGTTTTGCTTTCCTTTGTCTCATTATGTCTGATTTGTCTCAGCTGTGTTTCCACATGTCCCCCATCCTCTCATGTTTCTGCCTCTGTATTTTAGTTCTCAGTCTTCCCTTGCTCGTTGTCACGTCGTATCTCCTCAGTGCTGTGCATTTCCTTCATGTTCCTGGTCTCCATAGTTCCTAGTTCTGGTTTCTTTTTTTCCAGTTCCTTTTGTCCTTAGTTTGTTAGCTATAGTTATTATGCTTTGTTTTTTGTTTTCTGTATTTGAGTTTTTCACAGTGCAATAAAAGCTGCCTCTTTTAGTTCATCCCTTTGTGTCCTGCGAGTCCTTTTGGTTCCAATCTCCTGCCTGCCACAGCACACATCACGACAATTTTCATTGTTGTAAATAATGTGATGATAAAAATTTGCTCATTAAAGACTGCTGAAAAAGAGTTTTACATGTAAAATAGCATGTCAACACTAACTGGAAATGGAAATTATTATGACTGAGTAAACACTCCCTCTTTTTGAGCCATATTTTCATATTCACTTGCTGTCACCTGCATTTAGCTCGTACAACTGAAAAAGTAACAACCGTATAAGTGCATTTAAAGTACATTAGTATCAATATAATATAAGGTAGGATTCCAGAAGGATTCCTTTATCATCATCATCCATTAAAGGAAACTCAAGTCAGGTAAATGATGAATGAGGCAAGCGTGCTGAATAAAATGTAATAGAGTTAACTTATTGACTCCTCTCTCCTCTCATGTGTTTTTAAGATAAATGTCATGGTCCACAATGACAGGCATTAATATTTCTAGCTCCACTGGAATAAAATGGAGGCACTGCTTTTTATTTACCTGTTGCCATGGAAAATCATGGCATCAGAGTTCCATAGATATTGGCCTTTTTTATGATCAATTGTACTGGAATCTGGAACAATCTCAGGGTTCATCAGCTCAGAACTCAAGGTTAGGCTCGCTGTAGAAAGTATGAGCAAGAGAGTTAAGATGATCGTTATTAAGACAAGTAAAAAGTCTGACTTCTCTTCCCTACTAACAGAAGGGGGCTTTATTAATTCAAAAACGCTGGATTTGCACATGGAAAAAATAATACAGGAAAGTTCTGCTGTTCTGAAATAACTTGATATCATGATAATATTATTACCATGTTATCACTTTCGCTAAAGGCCCATAGCAAGGAGGTTAGAGATGGGTTACAGTGTGCTTCTACAGTTTTAATTATTAAATACCTATGTTCTTCTGGTATTGCCTCTGCCCCCAGGTGAATATTAACATATGGCTGAATTACATGCTACATTACTTCGTGATTTCCCCCTCTCTGCCTTTTCATATGCCTCTGTCTCTCCCAAACACATAAACACCTTGAGCTTGCCATGCTCCTAAACTTGTCTCTCTCTCTCTGCTGCTCCGTCTCTGAGTTGCAAAATCTCAGGAGAAAGACACATCATGGATGATAATGGCTTACCTGTAGTGTTGATACTTATTCATATCCTGAACAACAGAGCTGGCAAGCCAATAATTACTACACAGTGTGGGCAAACACTCCACAGACATTATCTAGAGGGGCCAGAGCCTTGTGTGTAACTGGTAGCACAAATCGATACCATCAAATGGCAGCTTGCAGATCTCATATAATTAGACAGAGACACAGGGAGGGAGCTCTGCAGGCCCAGACAGATGAACATTAAACAAGCATTTTTAGCCTGTTTCTCAACATGTTCCACCAAACATGCATTGGCTTGATATTGAATAGCAAAGCTAATCCCACACAAAGTGGGGACTGACTGGCAAAGAGACCTAAGAGACATTTAACAAAGCAGCTTAAAGACAATAAGCAGCAGACATATATCAAAGAATCAAAACCAATTTTATCTTTTTGCATTTAAGCTTCTCTTTAATTTGATTACAAATCTGATGGAATAGACATGTCGGCAACTGTTTTGTTTCTCTTTTTGTTTTACTTTTTCCTTTGGCGTCATGATCATTTGTGTCAGCTGTGTTTCCACTTCTCTCATTACCCTCTTGTGTATTTAAGTCCTCTGTCTCTAGCTGTTCCTTTTGTTTTGCTACTGCCAAGTTTCAGTTTCATTTGCATGCTCATGTTTAGACTTTTTCATGTTTATGTTTTGCATGTTCCTGTTCAGTTTCATGTTCTTGTCTCTCGTCATTGTTTTCATAGTTAGTTTAGTTCTTTCCCAGTTTAGGTTTTAGTTTAGTTATGCCCTTGTCCACCTTGCCTTGTTTTTCTGTTTTTGGACACCAGCCTGAAATAAATGGCTCGCTTTTTGTTTGAGCATCAGTTTACTTCTCCCGTGTCTGCTTTTGGGTTAGGGTTCGCTCCATAAGCACACCGGTGTGTTTATGGAGCTTAGTTAACTGAACTGAACTGAAATATACCAGTTTTTAAATTTTGTTGATAGGTCACGTGAAACCAGAGTCATGATAAAAAAAAATATACAAAATGTTTTTTCATAAATACTTTAGTCAATTTTAAGAAAACAAAAAACACCCCTTTACCATTGGTGGAAAATGTACCATGTCGACCAATCAAAAAATTATATGGAAACATGTGCCGTTGTTTAGGAAGAGGGTGAAGTTTTAGGAGTGACGTCGGCAAGAGAGACAGTGAGTTTTGAGATGTGAGAGATTTGTGACATTTGGCATGTTTGGATTGTGTAGTTAGTGTGTAGTGTAGTCAATAGTTTTGTTCTGTGTGTCAAAACAATGAGGCAGCGACTCAGTGTCACAGTGGCTGCCTAAGTGCCACCAAAGGCAGTGTAAACGCTGTCTCCAGGTGGAAAACGGGAGGAGTGATACGCTTCTTGCATTCAGGCCTGCAGGTATCAGGCTTGTGATGTGCTCCTCTGTCTTAGTGGACATAAATAATTTTTTGGAGTGGCACAAATCGTTTGTGAAACTTCTTATTTGATGCAGAACACCTGAATGCTCTGTAAATAGTTTGAAATGGTTATAAAAAAAATGCCTTGGCTGCATCTTTAGGTAAATAGTTGCATATAACTTTGTTGTTTGCAAAACTTTTGCATAGGTTTTTAAAATTTACAGTGTATATTTGCATTTCAAGTTATAAAAATGATTCGTTAAACAAGTTTGTGGTTGTTACAGTAAAAAATATAACTTTTTTTTCTACTCTGTTTTATGTGTTTTTTGTCTGATTTTATATGAATTGTGTTAATACAGTATGTCAAAATGAAAAAATAACATCAAATTTAAACATGTGAGGTTGTGCTGAAAAGAATGATACCAAACAAGGCAAGATAAATAGTTTTTAAAGGTGAAATGCAGAGGTAAAATCAATGATAGAAAAAAAAAACCCAGCCAATTATACCCTGGACCCCAGAGGGTTAAACATTTTTTTTAAAGTAACACAATAGTTACTTTTCCTAGTAATTAGGTACTTTTATAATAGTGTAACTCAGTTACTTTTTTGAAGAAGTAACCAGTAACTATAACTAATTACTTTTTCCTTCCAACACTGGTAGTTGTGCACTTTGTAGTCTACCGATCAGTCATTGAAACAATTAAAGAAGCACTGACTTTGATTGCTCATTACCTAATGTCACTATTTCAACATGTGGTCTTTATAATTTTATATACAAATATTTCCTGAACAAATATCAGCATGGCACCATAACAGTGTTCAAGGAATTTCACTGCATTGTTCTATTTTGTTGCTGCTTTTTTCCACTTGTTCTTTTGTTAAGAGATTGTTACTTCCCTGTCATCAACTCGTCTGTGCTGACATGAAAATTCATCTTTCGTGGGGTAACTGTAGAGTGAACAGGACTACGTAGTATAAATACCAAGTATTTGGTTCCAAATTTAATAATGCCATTCATCATTATATATTGAGACAAGTGGAAAATAAGATGTGATGTATACCATCCTTAAAAAACACTCCAAAGAAGAAACAAAATGTTCATAAGTCCTTTTTTAGATTTAAATTAGACAGCAGATGTTAACAATACAGACTCAAAGGTATAAAATTATGCTTTTTTTCCCCATGTTGCCTTATTTATATATTTAAAACTTAGTAAAATGCCTCTCCTTTGATTCTAGATGATGCAGTCAATAATAACAAACTTAAGAAGTCATAAAATAACTTCTTTTGGATAAAACCAAATCTCCAGAGATTGCAAATTTGTCACGGCTTTGCAAATTGCTGAAATCCTGGCATCTCTATTTCTCCAGATTGACAAATCAGAGACTTTATTTCCCTCCATTTATTTTTTAACCATGGGAAAAACCGCTAATGTTATGATTAATGCATATTTGGAGACAAATTTGTACAACTACTGCATATTTGTTCTGTTTCATGTCTAATCTAAGGCTTCTGATGATCACAGTGCTTTCCATATACTGTGTAGCCATCCATCCGGGGAGTGTAGAAAGTGCTCTGATATGGAAATTGAGATTCATGCATGATGTCATCTGTTGATTTTATGTCAGTTTTTCAATAGCAATGGTCCTTGGAAAATAATTTCCTAACACAACCAAGGAAAAGGATCAAGCCATAAATGAGATTTCCACATCTTTACATGAACATTTAAAAAAAAAGTCGCTAAATTTATTTAATGAATATAATTGGTGTGAGAAAGGAGAGTGCACGCGAGAGAGATACTTTTTAACCCCACTGTGCACTGATATGTATAAAGTACATCAAATTTATTTGGAATCGAGGCTTCCAATGCATCATTTATGTTGTGTGTGCCGCTGCTACTGCTTCAATCAACATTTTTGTTAACATTTCTACCACAGGTAATTGCTGAAGCATTCAATTCAAATAGGTATTTCAGACCTAAATACTCAAAACAAAATACAATAAAAAATAATCCCTCTAGCTTTAAGTTCATATTTCATGTCAATGTTTATAAAATACACTTATTTGCCTGCTACTAAGATAAACAGAAGAAAAACTGCTGATAATATTTGCTAGTTTAATAATTTCCAAGTCTGAAATTTATTTCTGTTTATTCTGTCACTTGGTCATTATTTTTAAGCATCTGCCAGCCTGTTGTAAATTGTGGAAAGAGTAAGTGCAATATGGAGCAATCTAAAAATTTGAGCAATCAGTGAATCAGAGTAACAAATGTATCTCATTTACATACTACGGGGTAAAACATGCACTTCGATGTGTATTATCCTATGACTGGAATGCCTGTTTTAAACGGTGCCTTAATCTTACTCTTCTTAAGAAGGATAAGGCCTGTGATGTGGAAAAGAGTTTACATGAGCCAGTCTATTGATTAGTTTAGTATCATGTTGATTAGCGACTGGTCCTGGTCACCATGGCTACATGAGTGCATTAACTGGTTTTTTTTTTTTTATCTCACCAGAATTCTCTATTTTTATTCATTCGTTTTATTTCGTTTTCATTTAAATGACTTCCTGTGTTTAACCTAGAATATACAATACAGGCTGATTAAAAAAAACTAACATCTACTTTTAATGAGGTTCTTTGTTAGGCAATATGGAACAGTGGGTAGATGGATGGATACAGACGGCCATCCATTTGTCTAAAGACACAATATCATTGGAGAAGCATTCATACTGAGAAAACACGCAAGTCAATATAGTCTGAATATGACAGTGTGGAGGAAAAAAACAGACAAATATGACACTCCTGGAAGCTTCAGAGGGAGGATATAAATCTCTCTTTACTAAAGCCATATAAGAGAAGCAAGCTGGGCAAGCATTCATATAAGACTTTCATCTCCCTTTACAATATTGGCCTTTCTAGTAAATGACTTTCATGATTCAAATGTGTCAAGAAGGTTTCCAGCTAATGCATGAATTATTCTCTCTTTCATTATTACCTTCATTCTCATTCACACTAGATGGTCCTTGATTTTTGTTGACAACAACAGTTCTCTTACTATCTCAAAGTACAGTAAAAGCATGAAAAAGAGACTAGTGTGCTTTCTGTATTTCAAGAATATTTCTTTAGCCTTTAATCATACAAGATGTGTATGTCAAAATAATGACAGAAAAGGTAAAATTACAGACATATTACAGAAGGAAATGCAGAGAGCAGTAAGACAAAAAGAAAATGTGAATATATTAAAATGATATAATGCGCATCATCAACATTAGCTATAGTTTGAGAAAGCAGTTTCAGATTTGAACATCTGAAGGAGCACATGTCCTTGGGATGGAAATATGTTATTGCCACGTGTTGATGTAGTATGGGATAGTGTCTTGATGTGTGATTTGACCATATAAGCATTCTAAAAAAAAACCAAAAAAAACCAAAAAAACAGCCCAATGATCAGATTCCTGTCTGTGATAAAACAGTTTGCACTCAGCATGTTCAAACAATTTCTTGGCATTCTATTTGCATCCAAGTAATGCCATCTGTTTCAATGATTACTTTAAAATTCAAGTTGTGTGTGAGATACACTTGTGTATGGTACTGGGCTGGAAGAAAATGAGACAGTCTGTGTGTTCAAAGAGAAAGCCAAGTTTCTACTGTGGGACACACTGCTGAGTGCAATATCAGATTTAATATCAAAATAGCACTTTATTGCATATCAGTAAGTATTTGCAAAGGTGGGGTCATGGGTGGCATTACTGTAAAATCAAAAGCCATCAAACATTCTTTGAAGATGGCATCAAATGAAGTACAGAGAGTGAGCTTTCGTCTTTGTTGCATTTCAATCACTGAATAATGGTGCCAATGATACAGTACATGGATAGTTAATCCCAATGGATACTGGAAGCTTTCTAGGATATCGCTCTGAATACCCATAACTCAGAAATTCCTAACTCCGTTCTTCAGATCCAAGTTCTTTACAATATGATCATAATCTTTTCTTTTCTAGTTCTTAAGCAGTGCCTTTAAGATTTGTTCTGGAGGAGGTTAGAGTGTGATTGAATTCTTAAAGGATTTTCTTGTTAGAATATTAAAAGACTTTTTGGTCTGAGTACAGATTGTTCAGCAGAGGTCAAAATAACCTCTGCTGTTATGGGGAAGACAAGTTTAGGAAGTTGGTTATGAACATATTTGAATACTGGGGAGATGTGATCCCTCAAAAGTTATCACAACCACAGCCTTGCAATAATGTACAAACTTTCACATCCACCTTACTTTCCTTTCTGACTTTGTGTAAAGTAAAATATTTTACTTAAGCTCTGTTGCTCCAGGTTCATACTCCTCAAATCAGTTCAAATTTCAAACACATAATATATCTGTTAGCTTACAAATGTATCGACTATTACTGTTAAGTGTAGTTCCTACAAATAAATAATAGGGACTAGAAATACTGGGGAAAAATCAACACAAGGAAAAAAAGAAAAATCTTCTTTTCTTGAAAACTTTATTCTACGTATCAGACAAGAAGAGTGCCAAATAATCTATTTCTTAGTTAGTCCAAAAACAAGTGTGATGTTTTTGTCATTTATATCAGGAGCCTTTGAATTTCATCACATTATATCATTTTCATTTCGGAGATAAGCACTTGATGAGGCATTATGTGCAGTACTTACTAGTATTTCCAAAAGACATTAAGTGGACTGTTCTACTAAGGTACTCAAAAAAAAAAAAAAAAAACCCACCAGGAAATAAAATTCCTGGAAGATGCTGCTTCTGCGAAATTTTATTCTATTTTAGTTTGTATTTACCTTTCTGGATCAGAAACTAAAGCAAAACACTGTAGCTAATAGATGAATGCATATATTGATTGGAAGAGCTCAGTCAATGGGTCTTTACACCAGCAATTCAGACTTCTAAGAAGAAGACGTTAGATGCTGTTATATCATTTTTTTCTATAGGTACTATGTTTTTTAGTTTTTTCACATTTCAAACTGAATACTATTATAGTATTTATTGTGCCTCACTGTTGTGAGCCAAGTGGCTTTGCTACACAAAACAGTAAAATGGCAGTTTATGAAATAGTAACTAAGTTTAAGCTTTGATGCATGGTTTCAACACGCTTTTTATATTTTTCATTTTTTAAGTACACGGATTGAAGAATGGCTTTAACACAGTCTGACTGATGGCAGTTTTTAAAATAGTAATCTATTCATTCCTCTTCATGAACACAAATTGTACTTGGAGTGTCAAGGAACAGCATAGGAGTAAGGAGGTGGTAGCACTGACATGAATTACACAGATTTCACATGAAGAACAACTAAAAATCCCACATGTCTTATTTGTCTTTTGCCTAGGAAAATAATTACTATGGTTAACTTCATATTAGTGAAAATGTGCTTCTTGCATTTTTTGTATTTATTTATTATCTCAAATGTATCATATCCATCGTTAGGGGTTTTTTTTTTTTAATGACTTTTGTCTGGGACTGTCTGATGCTTATTTCTTTGTGGAGTGGAGTCAAAATCCAAATTAATCCAAATCAATGGAATTAGTTTCCGTGACTACGGCCTTTAAAGCAATTGCTCTTGGCATTTTCCACCATATTACATTCACTTTAACTCTCTTAAACTTATTTAGAAAGTGCTTCAGGCCAAACACAGTGACAGCACTGCAATGTCCCACTAATGCTATCCAGTTTTTCAAATTGATTTAAATCATCCATGATTTAATGATACCCGATAATAACCAAGACAAGTATCCAGGGGACCTGCTGGACACAGGAGTAACACATTCCCATATATGGCTAATTTAAAACCACTACTTAACCTAACATGCATGTCTTTGGAGTGTGGGGAGAAGCTGGAGTACCTAGAGAGAAGGCAGATGCACAGGGATGACATGCTAACCAGTGCAAGGCTGTACCACCTAGTATAAAGGTATACTATGTTTCACCACGTGTTAGCCTGGCCTAGGTTTTTAGCAAGAGCAGTGTAACAATTAATGAGTTACTATTTTTCCATCAAAAATAAATAACTGGCAAAGAATTCATGGTTTGGTCACAAGCCTACAGTACAGTCTATGCAGTGAAGCTGTTGAAATCATTTGGTAATGTCTATTTCTGAATCAGTAGACTTCTAAAATGTATTAAAGTGTATTGAACTTGTTCACCTCTTTCAGTGCCTTTTCTTAATTAAATGCCAGATATATTGAAAAGAACAGTCAGTAAGAATGTTATCAGTCTTGGTTAAAATTGAATTCCCTCCCAAATCTTTAAATACTGTGTTACTGCTCTGAGCTCATGTCTGTCTTGTGCAACCTTTCACATTTAACAGCCATGGTTGTAGCAACTTAACTGTAACTCTATAATTTTTATCCCTGTTGTGTCTGCTGTGCACAAGGTTGTATGACCGCTGGCACTAACTGTGTTATTAAGTTACTTTTCTCTTTCTGATGCCTGTGGCCTCTTTCTGGTCCAGCATAGGTTGTCCTGGTAATCACTGTAACATCCCGAAGCTGTTCTTTGATTGGTCTACCAGAGCAGCACTCTGGGCTGTCATTTCTTATTTTGGAAAGGGAGGAAGTTCATGCCCACAGACAGGACTAGATTTGATTGGAATAATACTGGTGTGCACTGAGCTCACAGAAATGCCCATCTTGACAGTGACAGCACTGTATGTTTGCTGCGATGCTGCAGAAATGGAAACCAGCCACCAAGACAAATCATCTTCTACTAGTTTTTACTAAAAATTGTAGATATGAATGTCTTTCTTCACAACAGCCATTTCCATGGTATTAATCGGTTTGAAGGCTTACATTTTAGGGGGATTTCCAGGCCGTGTGTGTGTGTGTGTGCGTGTGTGCGTGTCTGTGTGTATGTGTGTGTGTGTGTGCGTGGCGATTTAATGGAGAAAAATAAACAAGTCTGCATATTTATAGAATGACCAGGGTCAAAAGACAGAGGCGAATAACAAAGCCCTGCCTACATCATTATTTTGGCCCCTTGATGAATGTCTTTCATTATTAAAAAGTCTAAGCTTTCATTTCAAGATATTTATTGTTCTTCAAATGAAAGAACAATAAATGCATTGTGTGGACTGCTAGGGTGATTGTTGTACATGTTATCAGAGTTAAATAAATATGCAGCTATATTTGAAAAAAAAAAAAACAGAGTTAGAGTTTGAGTCCAGGCGATGTGCAGATAACTAAAAGTGTCAAATTTGTTTTAAATAAACTTTGGATGCTCAATTTTCCATATTTATTATCCTTATTCACATGTGTTTTCCGTTAAACACAGAAAAGTATACTGCAGACAGACAGTGACATACTTCTACAAAGTGCAAATACCCCATGACTTTGATTAATCAGTCTCGTTGGAATGATGTCACATTTTCTTTATTTTCTCATACAGAGTGCAAGTGGAACAGATGGTATCGGGGAGTAACATATTCTCATTAGGAGGTCCAGAATCTGCACATATGAAAGGGAGAACGAGAGAAAAGGGGGAGGGGGTAAAATCCTCAGAGTTTTGGCACAGATCAACTCTCTGACCTTCTGTCCAGTCTTCTGGCCGACAGGCAGGAATAAAAGGATGAAGCAGGAAAGGAAAACTGACAGGCTCTCAGTAGCTCTAGATCTGAGTCGCCAAAATCAGTAATCACTGATATGTTGCTTTCACATTTTACAGGACGTTTGTTAGGAAAAAAAAATCAATAAGCAGCAATAAGACATCAGGTTGAGTCTATACTTTCACTATACTTAAAAAAAAGTTACTGTACCACTGGAATATGTTTGTGCTTGTGTTTAGTTTTAAAGAGGATGAAGAAAAGCACTTGGTTGTGCATAAAAGCCAAATCTATCCATCTGTCCTTTTGTTATTTATGTTTCATTAAGTCACCATGATTTGCAGCAAAAAAAATATTTTGGGTTTCTGGGGTTGTCGATATTTGTTTAAACATAGAATGTGACCTTTATTCCACCTATTACTGCCTGGCAGCTAAATAGCATGTCATGCACTTTGACTGATGTGTCAAAAAGGGAAGATGACTGTCTGGTTGAAAAACTATGTGTCGAATTCATCGTCTCTATTAGAACACGCCGTGGTTTCTTCCACTGACAAACACCTCCAATAGTAAAATGAGTAGACTATGGCTCAAGATGGGAGGTTGACTCTACTAAGTTCTGCTATGTTGTAGTATTATATTTGTAGGTGAAGAAGTTTTGTTTGTCCATAGGCTAAACACATTTTAAGATAGCAGAACATGGTGTGTTAACAATGAAGGCCTACAGTTAAAGTTTATGTTGCTTTAACTCTGTCCATCTCCTGGATTCATGTAGATTTAAATAACAATCAGCAAGATTGCTGTTGTTTATCTGTCACAACTTCACTTAGTAACAAAGAGCAGATTTATAAAGTAACACAGTACTACAGTAAGTCCTAGAGTCACCACAGACATCAAAGTGGCTCTGTTGTGTCTTCTTCAGCAACCATAAACAGTTTTTGAAATAGCAAATCAGAAACAACGTTGGATACATTTTTAGCATAATGTAACACTATCACCCTGTTTGAAATATTAAGAGATAAGAGCAAAGAAATTATATTTCTTTTCACAAAAACATAAGTACATTATCATCATCATTATTTTTTTTGTTTATTTTGGGGTTTTTTTCTTCAAAAAACATTTTCTTACATTATAAATATTTTAATATAAATACAATTAATATAAATATTAATAATACTGCACACTTAGGAATAAGTTACTACAAATGTAAAATGGGCAAACTGGACAATTGTGTTCAAATATTAAAAGTTTAGAATTTTCAGTTTGATATATAAAGAATTGTTATTATTCCTGCGGATGACCTGAAATAACTTATACACCTGTAAACAGCACAATAGTACTCAAGAAAAATGGTGGAAACTGTTGCCTGAAAATACTCTGAATACACAAACATTTAAAATCCATGAAATAAATAAAAATTACATAAAAATGAAATAAATGAGACAAAAATCCAAGAAAAACACATGACTAAAATTAGCAATTAAAAAAAAAGTAGTTGTTAAAACATATTTCAATGGCTCAGTAAAGCAATTCTGGCCATTTGCATTGAAAAGAGCCAATTGGGGGTAAATCAGGCATTGATTAGGATGCCTTCCAGGCATCTCCCAATAGAGCCATTCCATCAGAGCCAGACTGGCTTCAAAATACCTCTGGATTTCACATGAGTGGGAGGTGGATGTGGCATTAGGGTAAAGGATTTCAGGTTTTCTGTTCTATGTCACTTCAATACAAATCCCCTGTGTCAAAAATGGCTGGCTGAATAAACACATTTGAACTGTGTCCTATGTAACTAACTGCAATGTCTGCAGTTCTGAAGCTAGACTCCCTCTTTGTACTTCTATAATTTTCTCATTCTCCACTGACTAGTCATCATGCCAGAAGTCTGACCTTAAACCCAGAGAACATCAACACTGTCACTGACAAAGATCAAAAGAGAATTCATGTCTTGAAGAGATGGAGACTTGCAAGTAACAAAGCTGTTATACACAGATACCACTGAATACAAGGGGCAGACTTTCAAGGAAAACTGTAGATTGTTTTGCATCCATCTTGCATCCACCTACTTTCTCTCAAGGAATTATACAGAAAATATTATCCTTCCCAAATAAAGGATAGAATAATAATATTAAAGTAACTATTGTGTGTTTTAGTAGCAGTTTGCATGCATGATGCCAAACCATCTATGTTTGTTCCTCCTTCTTCTCCACAACCTCTTTGGTGGTGAAGTAATATAAATATGCCGCAGGAACCACCACTGGGAAAGTGGCCTTGGAAAAAGCCCTTGTAGTATGACTCATTCACTGTCCTACACAGCAATCACAAAAACACCCCCAAACCTCAGGCTCTTTAAGGTCAGATGATTAGAAGCTTTGTTGCCAACAGGTCAAAGTATAAACACCAGTTATGACAGCAGGAGGAAACACAGACCCATAACCACTTCTGCCCCCAACTATGAAGGTGAAAAGCAATGATGTAGTCCTTTTATTTATTTATTCGTTTTGCCTTCATCTATCTTATTAAAAGAAGAGCTCAGACATATAGACTTTAATATGACACTATTAGCTCATTAATTATTGCATACTTAAAATTAAGCAGAGTATATTATTTCAGTAGGTTCCCACCACACATTTGCGTTCACTCTGCTGATAGAATATACAGCCTGAGATGGTACCAACAATTATGGGAGTTGCACATGTTTTATTGTGTACATTCAGCACACATTATCGGCTTACAGTTGTGGTCAGACGTTTACATACACTCATCATGGGCATAAATGTCATGGTAATTTGGGGTTTTAAATGACCTCTTTGAACTGTTGGTTTTGCAGGATGAAATGATGGTACAGCACACTCCTATAAAGTCTTAAGAAAACAAGAATTGTGAGCACGAGTTTCCAACAAGCTTCTGACATAATTTTGCTTTGCTATATGACCAGTTTTCTGGGCAGAATTGGCAGAGTCAGTTAAAGTTGGCTGGTTTCCTGGCACAGACCTTTTAAGTGTAGTCTATAAATTTGCTTTGGGAAAGATTTTTCAGAAGCTTAATGCTAGCCTGCTTCATCAGGACCAAAATCAGTTTTGATGTGTATTTGTCCTTTTGAAATACCCAGTTGTAACCAATATGGTTGAACATTAAGCTAATGAGTGAGGTAACAATGAAGAATTTGGAGGTTGTTCTCTTCTTCATTAGTCCATCCAGTTTATGCAGTCCACCAGAACAACTTACAGCAAACAGCCCCAGAGCATGATGCTACCACCTTGCCTGACATTTGGTACAGTGTTCTTTAAAAGCCTCACATTTGCTCCTCCAAATATATCTCTTGCCACTGTGTAAACTTGCTCAATCTTTGTCATAACTAACCATATAGTCAGCTTCCTTAGAGATTAATAAAGTATTCTGATTTATAGAAGTTTTCTCCAGAAGGCATGTGAACTGTCCAAGTGGACAGCGGCAAATTTCATTCAAGTTTTGAAGGTGTGGTTTGTGAACCAGGGGCTTTATTCATGGTTCACGCCCTCTCAATCCGGCATAAAAATCACTTCACTGTGATTCAAAGTTCCAGAATGAGACATTTCCAATTTGTATAAATCTACAATTCTCCTTAAATCTTGAGTTCTTTGGACGTCCCCAATGTTCTGAGTGCTCTCAAACAAATCCTTATTGTATCCTGGAAAATAAAAACTTCCAGTTCTAGATAATCACAATCACGAAAGAGATTCATTCATTCACTTTGTCAAGTAAAAGAAAAAACACCCTAGAGCCATCACTGCCACTTATTAAACGATTTAAACAAAAATATGCATACATTTGACCCTATGTTGATAACAGAGAAACCAGAATAAATTCTTGTTTGTTTTTTTTTTAAACATGAACATGTATGCTCCATGATAATTCCAACACTGGACATTAAACACATAAGTACCATCGCTTTCATGTCCACACTGAATGAATGTAAAGTTCTGTGTATCATCCCTGTTCTTTGCATCCTTATTTTCAGTGGGCACTAGCATGATGCCCTTTGCTTTGAACATTTGAATTGTGATGAGTAGCTACAGGCTGGCCTCTGAATCTCTTTACTCATTGTTTTAGAGAAAAATAATCTCAAAAAAGGGAATGCCTTTTATGACCTGCCACCATATTTTTGAGAAAGCTCACAGCAGCTCATAGTCTTGGAGGCGGCCGTGATCTCTCTGTCTTCTTCTAAGATAAACAATTATACTAGACAAGAATACAAAAAAACAAACATTTCAAACCCATACAGCAATCAATACAATGAACTCTACCATTTTTGCCTCAAAACTTGGGAGAATAGGACCAATAGAAAACTTAAATTGTTTATGTCCCAAATCACCAGTAGTAGTCTCTAAATAACACTGTGAAAGTTTCTATTATTATTTAATTGATTGCAGCATTCTGAAATAACCTTTCCATTCAATAAGATTATTGTAAAACATAATACAGTATCTATTACTATTACACACCGACCTATCTTGGCTCATAAGGCACATATATGAGAAAAGTTCTTACAAAAGTTGCCCCAAGTTTGTAAAGAATATCAAAACACCAAACTTCTACTTCTTCATACCTCCACTTATTGATCTTACTGATACTGTATCTTTTACTGATGTATGAATAATAATAAAAATAAAATCAAAAATGTATTTACTCTTTATAATAGTCTATGCTGTGGTCTAGCTTTTCTATTTTTATTTTCTGCTCTAATAACAATACAATAGAATTTGAAGAAGTGATTACATAGTGTCACTTTCTTTTCAGCCTCGCTGTTGTCCATCTATCCTCAGAAAGTGATTTTACATTCTTTATATTTAAGGCACAGCTCTTTTTGACTGCAGGTTATGATAGCTCATTTAATCCTGTAAAAAATACATATTTTTGTGAGACTAAAGATTAAGCAAAGAAGCATGGTAAACGGAATCACTGTCTGCCTCAAAGTTGAAAGACGAAGAAGACGTCTAAATCAGATAGATGATGCAAGAGTGAGCCTTCAACAACATGTGGCTGAAGAACAATTTTGCCATTTTAGGAATGTCTGAAAATGTGTTTTGGTCTTCGATGATAAAAAACAGAAAATAACTCAATTTGAAATATCATCATGGGAAGCTGAGAAATGCTGCTTCCATGCTAATTGCATGATTTTGATGGCTCTGATCTATGCTTCTATGGTTTGTGTACTTTGTGTCCATGACTTAGACAGATCTCTACCCTCCATAGAAGACACAAGATAAAATAGTCTGAGAAAGGTTCTTTTTAATGAGAAAGTTGTACCCTTGAGTAGTTTCATAAAGTGCCTTGTTTTTTCCTGAATCAATCAGTACTTTCTGTGTCAGACAACTGGAGAAAACTGTGAAATTATAACACTGTATCAAATCTTTGCATCTTGTAGCTCAGGCAAAGCACAGTTGTGCAAAAAGTCCCAAATATATTCAATTTGTATTCCAACTGAGGAAAGATCTCAAATGTGGCATTGAAAATCCATTTAGTAAAGACCTCCTAAAGCAATGTATTTTAGCAATCTTTATCAATCCCAGGCAGATTATGCTATATATATGCAAAAGGGATTAAAAACTAATAGATTTTAACGCAATGGCTTCACTGAAGGTAAAGGCACATAAGGACAAAGCTGCTCTGTTGTTTTCAGTCCTTTCTCTGTTCCCATATTCTGGCTTGAATCTCTGCCAAGTGAGATACCATTCCTCATTCGGAAAGGGAAATTAGAACCACTATAACTTTGCAGCTGTCCAGAGGTAGAGTCCCTTAGTAGCTCATCTCAGCTCTAATCTCATAGTCTAATTCTCTTCACACCTGTAACACTACCTGGTTTGCCTTACTTGCGTGACTATCCCTAAATTCCGAGACATCTAATCCAAAAACATAAGCCTAGTGCTGCTGAGTTGGGACAATAATATTTTGGGGAGGGTAGAAAAAGAGGCAGAAGGCTGTGGTAGTAAGCACTTTTGCTGACCACAGCCTTCTATGTAATTATTTATTTATTTCCTTGTTGAGTTATTGCTGGTTCACTCTAGCATTTTGACAGCCATCATATTTGGAGCATGACAAGTTTAATTTAAATAGATGTGGTACAGAAATTCAAAAAATAGCCCAATTTCACTGTCTGAACAGATGTAATTGGGTGGTGTCAGCACTGTATACAAATGTGTTAGTAATGCACTTTTTTCCTGTCAATCGGTAATGTATTAGATGATTTGTGAAAAAAATGCAAGTGCAGGAGCTAAGATTTAACTAACTTAAAAGGTGATCAAACACTAAAGGTAAAGAACAAAACCCAAACGAACATGAGATAAAAGGTATCTAGCATGCTACAACAGTCTACTGAACCGTTGCTGTAGTAGTACCCTGCATTGATCAATCACTATGATTTTAGCTCACAAATGTTAAATTTTTGACATTTTTTTTTTAGCTAATAACATACCTAATGACATTTCACATTAGCTTTCCTGTTGTGTTTTTTTTTTTTTTTTTGCTTTTTGCTTTGTTGAGCTTTCTCTATTTCACTTATTGATATGGATGATCATGCTTAAGAAGTGAAAACATTTTGCCTTTATTTTGTACAACTGGAAGAGCAAGTGCTGACTTTCTCTTTTGTAAGCCTTGATTTACCAGGGCTCTAGAGTGCGACCAATGTGGTCGCAAATGCGACCTAATCTCTCAATGGTGCGACTAAAAAAAAAATCGTAGGTCGACCAACGGTTCAAGTAAAAAAAAAAAAAAAAAAAAAAGTCTCAGCAGCTCTGAAAGTCTCTGTGTGGTCAACAACAGACACACATTATGCCCATATTGTGGTCTAAACCAATCAGCAATAGTCAAGGGCGGAACCTCTCAGATGCCCATGCCCAAGGTAAGATGTTCAGATATTGAAATGTTCAGTTCGAAGCTTTTGAGGCATTTTTTGATTTTGACTTTCTTTTTATTTTATATATCTTGAGATATTTTAAGTTTAAATTTCAGCTCAGTGAAGCACTTTAAGCACAAGAACTTTTTCAGTACCATATTTTTTGGACTATAAGGCGCACTTAAAATCCTTTAATTTTCTCAAAAGTGTGCCGTATGTATGAATTCTGGTTGTGCTTACTGACCACGAACTGATTTTATGTGGTACATGGTGCGCAAAAATCTGTCAAAATGTTTTAGTATGACTTTGGTAAGCTACAAAGCTGCACCACTTGATGGATTGTTGGAACATTACGGGTACCGTAGTCAGGAGCCTCGCAGAGTAATACGTACCGTGCTTCAACATAATATTACCGTATTGTGTGTTTATAAGGACCCCAAAATGGTACGGAAATGGAGGAAGCAAGAAGAATGAGTTGGATAAAGTTAGACCTATCTGACTGTTTGGTTTTGCTTTATGCGCCTTATAATTAAGTGCACCTTATGGTCTGAAAAATAGGGTAGCTTATCTTTCTTGTAGAAATGTGCTCCAAATAAAGAACTTTGTGTTGACAAGATTGTTAGTTAATCATTTACAAATCAGTATTGTCTGTATGGACAGCAATTTTCTTTAAAAAAAAAAGTGAACATGTAAAGCTGCGGTGTTAAGGGATGCGGTTGAAAAATTTGGGTGCACGTAAATTTTCCACTGATACACCTAAGAAGTTAGTCTAGAGCCCTGTTTACAGTTGTTTTATGTTGCCCTCTTCATTTAAACTTTTCCTCAATGTTTCCCAAGTTTCCTGCACATAAATTAGAGTAGTGCAAGTAAACAAATACAGTATAATATACACTATATACTGACGGAAAAATGGATGAATACTGGTTCTATGTGGCCACTATTAAACATAAATGCAATTTAATCATCAAAAGGTGCAAGTAATGTGTGCATGAATTAGTGCCGAGAAAGAAAAAAAAATGTAATTGACTGCTTGCAGTGGTAATTGTAGTATACTGGACTGGAGTATACTCCTGCTCAGTCAGAGGTTAATAAACATAATTATTCTGTTCATACATCTATGTACTGTTACTGTTACTCACCCTGAAATGTGTCAAATCTGAGATAATTGCCCCAAATCCCACTCTAAAATATAAATGGCCTGTATTTACATAGCGCTTATATATATAGCCTGGTGCAACCATTAATACAAAAATGTTCCAATAACAAACTTAAAAATGTTGTTTATTTTCTTTATCCCTTTTTTCAGGTGAAGCTATAAACTGTGATTGAAAATGGTAATCATCAGCTGCTGTGAGGTTAGCTGGCGTTAGCTGAGGTTAGTTCATAGACTGCAGACTGTTGGACTTGATGGATAGCATTAACAACCTGCTAGCTGCAAATAATCATGTGCAGTTCTGAAAGCAGTCAATGAACTAACCTCAGCTAAAACCAGTGGCAAGTAGTCTTCAGTAATAGTAATAAATCACACAGCAATTGTACATTCAAGTAGTTGTAAAAAGCATGACAATATATTAAATAATATATTAAGTATTCAGAATACGTTACTCACATTGAGTAACTTAATGGAATACGTGACAAACTACATTTTGGGGCATGTATTCTGTAATCTGTAGTGAAATACATTTTAAAAGTAACCTTCCCAACACTGAATGTGTTTATATTACCTTAACCACAGGTCTGTAGATATCCACCTAGCACATCATTATATACCAGCTAGCCCAAATTGAAGAACCTTACAAACATTTCTGCTGTTTAGCTTTCTGTTTTTATTTATGTCCAAAGTAATACCAGAACCATTTTTTTTTTTAAATTCCTCACTCATTCCTCAGAGCATGGCATAAACCTAGCAAGCTAACTTCATGCTAACCTCTTAAATCAACTTTTTCTATTGATGTCAATAAACTTTATTTTAACACCTAGGAGAGTTGCCACATTAATCATTTTATTGAAGATGAAATGATTTGGGCCATTTGTAACATTTGTAACACGCTGTCAGCAACAGCACTATCATGTAAAAGTAGGGACACAGCATAACTCAAATGTAATGACAAAAGTAGCATAGATTGTTTTCCCTCTAAATTTTAATAATAAAACTATGAAATGGCTGATTAACCCTTTAGTTTAATAATAACTTAAATAACAGTATAAGTTTTCAGAATCATACACCATATTGTCATACTGAAAAATGTTTTCTACCTGTCATGTAGTATCTTGCCTCAAGCTTTTTAACCAGCTGCTTTAAGCCCTGCTTTTCCACCATGTAACCATATTGGTAATTTCCATCCACCGTCTGCTGTCCCTGTCATATGTAGTGCAGTTAGTGAGTGCTCCAGTAATGCTCAATTGTTTAAATTTGGTTTGCACATCACTAGTTGCTAGCATCTCCTCCTTCATAGCCTGCTTGTACTCGAATGTTGTGTTTTTGCCTCAAGTAGTGAAACAAGCTTGTTGTTTCCTACTTTGGCAGGAACAGTTTTTGTTCATATTTTACAAAATATTATACTTTTTGAAGGGGGGGTTGAACTGCCTTGCTTCTTAGGTACTAAATCATCAGACTGACACATGACAGCTCTCTCAGACTGGGACTGTCTCATTGTTGCACGCATGCATGGCGTAGACTTTTTTATTGACCTTTCTGGGGGGACTTCAACACCACAAAAAAATGTTGGGTTTTTTTTTGTTTAATTTATTAGACAAACTTGAGAGTGTACTTTAAACTTAATAACTGTTATTTTCTACATGAAATAAAATGAGTTGCATTATAAAAATAGATTCTACTTGAAAATATGCTATCTCAAAAAAATAGAGTGCGCATTATAAGGTGGCAGTGTGTAAGACTAAAACTGACGAAGTGACTGAAAGTGACCACTACTGAAATAATCCACCCAAGTTTGATCAGTGACTATTACCTTTAGAATTAGTATATCAGAGTGTTACAGCTGTGGCCATAAGGACTCTGTGTGGGCTGCTTTGTTTCTGTGTCTCTCTAATGTGCTTAAAACTCTTTGCAGGTCCCTCCCCTAATGAAGAGTAGTGAGCTGCTGATTGGACCATGGAATACGTGACTGCGTTCAAAAAGCCCCTCTGACAGCTGCCGCCAGAGGGAGAGAGAGAGAAAAGCGAGCGAGCAGTTTGACAGCAGACAAGGACTTGGCCCTGGTTTCCAACCTATACTTTTCTGTGTATCTGTGTGAGCGTGCTCTGTGTGAGCGTGCTCTCTGTGTGAGCCGCCACTGGTGTATTAACTTAGTGCTTAGGCACGCATAGGCTGAAGGGGTGACCCTAACCCTAACCCTTTTTCTTTTGAACAGTTTTCTCCTGTTTTCGGAGCCAGGGAGCGAGGGATATTATTGTCATTTGTTTGTTTTGTTTCTTTCTTAGGGTTTAGTTAGTTTCCTCTGGTGGGACTTAGTTGGTTTTGTTTATTATTTTGGCCTGGGTTCACCCTGGAGCTATGCTTCCTGACCTTCAATAAAATCACCTTTGTTTTACTCATAACTGGTTTCAGATGTTTGGCTTGGGAACCCGGGCGGGTACTTGTCTCTCTCTCCTCCAACTTTATGTGCGTCTCTACACGCCTAGACTAGGGGTGTAACACAGAGTTTCTTATTTTCAGTTTTTGAAAAATTTTGAGAAAAAAGTCGTGCCCACTTTTTTTTTCCAGTGGCCCTCATCCTCTTCCAGACATATGTGTAAAAATAATAAAATACGTAATTTAGTATGTAATGCTTCAAGATGATGCTTTAAAATTTAAAAATGTTGTAAAAAAAAATCATAAAATATCCCCGTTTTAGTATAGCCCTTGCCCTTTGTGCTCGTTGAATGTTCTTGTCTTACTTGTTTGTAAACCTGACCTCTGAATTCTGGATCTTGTCCATTTACGAAGTTTTCAGATGAGAACCAAATTGCCTTTTGTGGCACAGTGAGGGAGATTACTTGGTAGAGCCCAAAAACTTGTCCAGTCTAAAGTTTAAATGTTGAACGTCACATTGACGTCCAAAGTGGGTAATGTTTGGACATCCAAATTGTGGAACTAGTTTGGTTATGCTATGTCTGGTATGGTTTCTTGATGACAAATCCGAGTTGCATGAGGTACCTTTTCGTTACTAGTACTATGAGGTTCATATTTGTGCCTGTGAGAGAAATATTTCAATAACTACAGCAGCGGTCCCCAACCCCCGGGCCTCGGACCGGTACCGGGCCACGAGAGTTGAGGCTCAGGTATGAAATGTATGGTTTTCAGGGGTTTTAATCGGTTTTCAGCGTTATTTTGTTATCGTTTTGATCGTTAACTCGGTTTTCCTGGGTCTTTTCACGTGTGTTATGAATAAATCTTCTTTTTTCGGTACCGGTACTAGTTTTATTTTGTTGTATTTATCCGCAACACCTTAAAGGCCGGTCCGTGAAAATATTGTCAGGCATAAACCGGTCCGTGGCGCAAAAAAGGTTGGAGACCGCTGAACTACAGGACATATTGCCATCAAATACCCTCAGGATGAACTGCAGTCACTTTAATTGATGCCATTTTTTAATCACAAAAATAAACAAATTAAAAAAGGTTAATCCAACAGAATACATGAGACTTTCTCAGTCCCAGAAAACAAAATGTTATAAATGTTATATATCTGTTATACATGTTTGTTAGTGTTAATTTAATGTTTTATGTGTTTTTAACATTCTTACACTACATTGAAAAAAAAAAAAAAGGAGAAAAAAAATCGATATGCCCAATAGAGGAAGATGGAGACAAATAACAGGTTAGTGTTCCCTTTGTCTGCTGCTGTTTCAGTGCACATTGTACTCACACGAGGTTCTATACACATTAATGAGATTTTGTTTGTTGTGGAAAGCGTTCTACATTGATTGATGCTGCTGGGGACTTAGTGGCGCTTGAAAAACGATAGCATATTCTCCCACTAGAATTTCTATTGTAGGTCTTATTTAAAAAAGGAATTGAAGGAAAAGATACAAGTGGTTTTAAAATGAAGATTAATTCAAGCTCATTATTATTACTCTATTGCTTGATTTTATTTTCTAATGGTGATGAAGGATTGTTTAAGAAAAAAAATGAAGTTAATGTAATTTGACTGAAAATTATTTTGGTAAATGTCAGCAAACGAAACAAAAAGCACCACGGCTACCAGGAGATCACTGCCTAGAGGTATTGTGTTATCACATGCCTATCGGCTCTTTTTGGTGGTGGAAAGAAAGAACATAGAAAGAAAGACTCATAGATTTGTCAGTCTAAGCAGAAATGCTGTGCCATCTCTCTACCAAGTCACCTCCTCCACCTTATCCTGGGTGATGCCGAGGCATTCCCAAACCAGTCACAAGTCTCTCATGTGTTCTGTGTCTTTCAGACATGACCTAAACATACCTGGGAGTTGTTCCTAAGAATACTATCTAATCTAATGCCTGAACCACCTCAACTGGTTATTTTTGTTGCAAAGAAATTACCTATCTACTCTATAAGTGTCTCTTGAATAATGGAGCTCTTCACCCCATATCTGTGGGTGAGTCCAGAAAGTCTTTAGAAGAGTCACTTCAGTCTGTTATCATAGATCAACACCTATGGCCCAGACACACTAAAAAAGTATGTCGGACAAGTAGACTGGCCAGCTGCTGTCCTGTTCTGGTCAGTGACATTATTTCACCTGCGAAGCAAGCAGGCAGATGCAACAACAGTAACAGGATCTTTATATCAGTAACCTATTTTCATATTACATGGAGCATCATAAATTACTGAAATAAAACTGCAGTTCTTAGTGGTGCTGCAGGACTGAACAGAGTGGGCATTTCACTAATATTTGTGACTAAAAGTCGAGAAAAATATTCAACCCAAATACTGTTTTCTTTTTCACAACAGCAGTTAAAATGCCACTGTTATCGGTGAAGCTGGCCCATTTCTGACACACACAAACAGTGTGCAGCAATGAGGCCAAAGAAACGAACCCAGGTGGAGTGAGAAATAATTTTTTCTTGATTTTACAATGATGGCATCTCACCTCAGAGCTGTCCCAGAGCATACTAATCTGATGCTCAAGCCACCTCCACTTGCTACTTTCACTGAAAAGAAACTCCTACTCTATCTAGCCTGAGCACCTCTTGAATAACTGAGTTCCTCACCCTATATTTGAGGGTAAGCCCAGAAACCCTTCAGAGGAATCACTTCTGCCTCTTATCAGGGTTTGACACAACCAGCAGCCTGGGGCCATGAAATATGTTGGACAAGTAGATTGTCCAGCTGCTACTGTAACTGCTATCATAACCTGTGTGGTTAAAAGCCAATAAGAGTCCTTTATCAAACTACCTATTTAATAAGCTCAAACGTTATGAAAGATGGCTTTTCAGCTCTAAACCTCTGTACCTCTATGCCTCAGACAGTCTAATTTTATCCTGACTACTTTGCACCGAGCTTCTAACCACTCCAGTGCACAGGTTTCAGCCTTTGACTGTGCCAACAATTAGTTGCAAAAATGAACAGAACAGAATCCATGACAAAGGGCAGCCTAACATATAGACAGGGACAGGGACCAAATACCCCATAATAACAGGCTTGATACTGAATACTCCCAAAAAGTACACCCTGAAAACAAATGTTGAATACCTTCTCCATGTCGACAAAACACAAGTAAACTGGTAGACTTTCATGGACTTTAAATCTGGAGTTTAAATCAAGTAGTTTAACAGAATAATTGGATTAATTGTTTATGTGATGGAAAGAACTTTTCAACAATTCTCCACGTCAGATTCACAGATTTGTCAGTCTAAGCAGAAATGCCCAACCAGCTCTCTCCCAAGCCACCTCCAGATCCTCCCTGGTGATGGATGACAAGGCATTCCCAAGCCAGTCGCAAAACCCTTGTGTGTATTTTGACCCTTTGAAATATGACGTAAATGTACCTATGACTTCTCCCTATAAGCGTACTAACCTAATACCTGAACCACCTTATGTATCTATCTGTAATAGCATTAACTGTTTACATATTGCAGCCACTTTATACAGTGGCTTGCAAAAGTATTTGGCCCCCTTGAACTTTTGTCACATTACAGCCACAAACATGAATCAATTTTATTGGAATTCCACGTGAAAGACCAATACAAAGTGGTGTACACGTGAGAAATGGAATGAAAATCATACATGATCCCAAACATTTTTTACAAATAAGTAACTGTAAAGTGGGGTGTGCGTAATTATTTAGCCCCCTTTGGTCTGAGTGCAGTCAGTTGCCCATAGACACTGCCTGATACGGGTCGCGGAGTATGGGGGTGCCTACTGGGGTCAGCGGGGGAGCTGGCCCCAGGGAGGGGTCACTTGCCCCTCCCTTCCTTCCCTCCCCATCTCCAGCTGCCTCCCTCTTCCCGCTCCACCACAACCACCCACACATGCAGGACCTTGGAGTAGGGGTATGTCACCAGGGTGCAGAGGAGGCACAACTGTAAACCTACCTACTAAGACAAGGCCGTCCACCTAAACTCACAGGCTGAACAAGGAGAGCGCTGATCAGAAATGCAGCCAAGAGGCCCCTGGTGACTCTGGACGAGCTGCAGAGATCTACAGCTCAGGTGGGGGAATCTGTCCATAGGACAACTATTAGTCGTGCACTGCACAAAGTTGACCTTTATGGAAGAGTGGCAAGAAGAAAGCCATTGTTAACAGAAAACCATAAGAAGTCCCGTTTGCAGTTTGCCACAAGCCATGTGCAAACATGTGGAAGAAGTCTGTGAAGGTTCTCAGTCATCCAGGTCATCGTAGTCAAAGGAGCTTGCAAAGAAAAGCATCTGGACTTCTTTAAGTTGCTTGAAGACGTTTCACCTCTCATCCGAGAAGCTTTTTCAGTTCTAAGGTCAAATGGTGGGGAGTCCCAGATTTAAACCTAGTGGGAGAATATCCCCCCACAGAGGGATGATGATTCTCTAATCGCCTGAGCCAAGGTGTGAAACTGGGTGTTGGTCCCAATCAGCCACGGTTTCAGGTGAGCTCATTGTGAAACCTGGCCCCACCTTATCATGCGAATTCCTGAGGTCAGATGGCCTAGGATGTGAGTGGGCATTCAGGCATCTGGGGAGGGAACTCAAAACTGGATTATAGATGTCAGACAGTTGGTGTCGTAAACCACCGCCTCTGTTCAAAGATGGTCGCTCACAGTGGACATAGATGGCTTCTTTCACTCCTCTTTCAAACCATCTGTCCTCTCTGTCCAAAATGTGAACATTGGCATCCTCGAAAGAGTGTGGAAAAAGCTGCTCTGGTCAGATGAGACCAAAACGGAACTTTTTGGCCAAAATGCAAAACGCTATGTGTGGCAGAAAACTAACACTGCACATCACTCTGAACACACCATCCCCACTGTTAAATATGGTGGTGGCAGCATCATGCTCTGGGGGCGTTTCTCTTCAGCAGGGACAATGAAGCTGGTCAGAGTTGATGGGAAGATGGATGGAGCCAAATACAGGACAATCTTGGAAGAAAACCTCTTGGAGTCTGCAAAAGACTTGAGACTGGGGCGGAGGTTCACCTTCCAGCAGGACAACGACCCTAAACATAAAGCCAGGGCAACAATGGAATGGTTTAAAACAAAACATATCCATGTGTTAGAATGGCCCAGTCAAAGTCCAGATCTAAATCCAATCGAGAATCTGTGGCAAGATCTGAAAACTGCTGTTCAAAAACGCTGTCCATCTAATCTGACTGAGCTGGAGCTGTTTTGCAAAGAAGAATGGGCAAGGATTTCAGTCTCTAGATGTGCAAAGCTGGTAGAGACATACCCTAAAAGACCAGCAGCTGTAATTGCAGCAAAAGGTGGTTCTACAAAGTATTGACTCAGGGGGCTGAATAATTACGCACACCCCACTTTTCAGTTATTTATTTGTAAAAAATGTTTGGAATCATGTATGATTTTCATTCCACTTCTCAAGTGTACACCACTTTGTATTGGTCTTTCACGTGGAATTCCAATAAAATTGATTCATGTTTGTGGCTGTAATGTGACAAAAGTTCAAGGGAGCCGAATACTTTTGCAAGCCACTGTACATAATCCCCATTGTCAGAGGCTCAAAAGCAACTGGTCACCTGAATGAGAAGCGGTTTTATGGCAACGAGAGGCCTGTATGCTCATTATTTCATGGCCAATTTGGCAGCTAAAAATCAGGAGCTGATTTAAACTTGCAGTTGATTTCTGTTCAGTGGAACTTTTAATACAAGGTCCAGATGGATACTGACACAAATAAAGGAGGCCATGACTAGTTTAAAAAAGAAAAATCTATCAGACCGCACAAACATTGAGGTGTGGGCAAAGCAAAATATGTGGTTCATTTTGGATAAGTGGAAGAAATTAGATGAATGGATTGACTTTTAAAAAAAGAAGCACTGTCCACCTCAGCAACAGTGAAAAGCCTGAAAGACCACAGAAAACAGATTAAAAAAAATTGACAGCATCTAGCCAGGTCAAGAGCACTCTTGAGGAACTATGTACATCACTTCCAAATCCAAATTAATATATGCCTTAAGGAATGTAAATACAGGGGGTTTATAACAAAGTGCAAACCACCAGTTATACCCAGGAACAAAGAGGACCAGATCAGATCAGACAGAAATTTAAAAAGCCTAAAAAGAATAGAAAAGCATGGGCAGGAGAGAAACAGCAGCCAGGGATCAAACCTCTGACTTTCCAATCTATAAATGCCCTATACTTAAATCATAAACAGTAGTGGTGCAACAAATCAAAAATCTCACAGTTTGGATCGGATCACGGTTTTAAGTCACGGAAACGGATCAATTTTCGGATCAGCAAAAAAAGAAAAAAGACAAAAATTGAACATTTAATTAATTACTTATTGAAGTATTTTTTGCCTGTTAAAAACATTAAACTCTAGACTCATTCCACGCAATTATTATAAAAAAATTATTGTACAATATAGGGCAGTATAGGGCTTTATGTATCTACCACTCAATTCAATTCAATTTTATTTATAAAGCGCCCAATCACAACAAAAGTCGCCTCAAGGTGCTTTATATTGTAAGGTAGACCCTACAATAATACATACCGCTCATTATATCGCACTCTGCTGTAATATAATGAGCTGTCACGGTCACGTAGCTTTCCGTTGCCCTGGAGGTCAACCCATTTGTAGTAGTTAGGGCAACAGAAGATTCCTGGGCCAGTTCAGCCATAACTTAAATCTTTTCCTGCTCATACATGCTTGGAACGATCTTGCCACTAAAGTGGACGCACAACGGGATATCATAGCATGGCTCAAGCATGTTCATCATAGTTTAAACCCCTTGTTTTGCACAACGGAATACGGCCTCCTGTCTGTAGCTAAACACCCCAATAGCTTTTGTAATAGCTTTAGCCCGGTCGGACTGGGCAGCAAAGGGCTGCTTAAACACCGCAAACTCCTCTGCTCCTCCACTTGGATCGCTAGCGCTGGCCATAACTATCGCTTGACAGACCCACCACGCCACCATACACATACTTTTTTTTCTTCTTTTTTGAATCTTCGGATCACGTGCGTGCCGAACCGTGGAGTGGGATTGGTTCGGATTACGGATCAACCGCGATCCATTGCACCACTATTAAACAGACATCCAGGTACTTCAAGTAAACAACTTCAAGTATTAAGTAGTTTTTAAGTATTAGTAGTGGAAATATGTTTGACAGTGATGGCTCAGACAATGTGAAGATATTGCTTTGCAAATCAACCCCTATAATCAGTGTCTAATATGAAAAAAATAATGATAAACAGAATGTAAAGAAAGCCAAAAACATTGGCTCTTCCTTTACAAAATTGCTTTTGTAACGTTGTGATAGTGTGGCAGACATGGTATCAGAACTTAAAGTATCAGATGTTGTTTTTCTAAACAAAGAGAGGCTTTCTCAGTGTTGACATGATCATACTAAAGGTTTTTACGGGAGTAGTGTATGGCACAGGATGCTAAACCTCTTTCTGGAAACTGGATCAATTTCCAGAAACCTGAAGCACAATCAGAACAAGAGTGATAACCCCATCAGAAGATTAACACAAGCTTTGTTCAATGGGACTCATATAATCAAGATTGCTGTAAAAAGAAGGGTATCTAATAGTGATGTCAGAGAATGAATAGCAGTCTATAAACTATAGTACTTCTAGTGGAAACAAGGCCAGACACTTAAAGTGGGCGAAGACATATCTACATCTCAGAGTGAATGACTGAAAACACTGTTGCAACAGAAGGGTAACAAAAAGCAGGTTATACAACATTGCAGTTCACAGTGCAAGTATGGTTAAGTTGCAATAAATATCAATTTATTAAAGATTAGTCTATAAAAATCATGAGATGTGATGAACTTAGGACCCTGCGCACAAATATTATTAAGAAAGTCTGCAACACGTGCACTGGAGTATACAGGCCTTGATACAAATCTAACCAAACTCCAGATAGCCACATCTATTTTTTTCTTGCACTTTTTTTCTGCATTGAATCTGCAATGTCTTTAACTAAGGTAAAGCAACCATTTCCCAATTTCTACATTGTCTAATTTGCTGAGTGCAACTGACTGAACTGATCTTGTGCAATGCAGGCTTAATAAAAAAGAAAAGAAAAAATTGCTGTGTTGAGGCAGTATCTTCTTGAAATAAATTAAACCATTTATTTGGTTTGCTTTCCTGCCAAAAGACTGAGAGAGATGTGCAGTGAGGCTATGTGTTCTTACTCGAGAGAACCAAGAGAACCAGTGAAGCAACCAAATCGAGACTGCCCTGAGAAATGCCAAACTCTAGCGATGTGTGATACCACTGATTTCCTTTCCGATCCGATAACAAGTAAAATTCAGGGTGGTATCGACGATACTGATCCAATACCGATACTTTGTATAAAAACGTATTTTATTTATTGTATCTCAAATTATAGCGTCATAATGATTACAGGACATCAAATTATTTGTTCTTATTACTTAATAATGCAGAGTTCATCATATAGAAATAAAAAACCTGAAGTTGTGCACTATTTGAACTGTCTGCCCTAGCAGCACCTGTCCCTGTCCACTCCTCCTCTTCAGTTTTCCTTAACATACGCTCGTCATATTCTGTGATATGATTTACTCTGAGGTGTTTGACAAATTTGAGGTGTTGCCACAACACCTCACTTTCCTGCCACATGTATCGCAAACCACGTCTCGGTTGTTTGTGGATGTAAAATAGGTCTGCACATAACTCCAATTACGCTCAGCCATTGTTGTGAGTGTGCACGCCAAGGGCTGCCACATTTATACAGCCGTATTTCGCACATGACTATGAAAGGCGGAAGAGGAAGTAGTTCCTTCCAGTTGTAGACAATCCAAATGAAATAGTTTCTTTCCATTATGTTCCTGTTAATGATAAACTACAAATTTACCCTAAATTACTAAAATATCGATATTTTAATGTGAGAATCGATTCTAGAACATAAATGACTGGTATCGGAGGAATCGATATTTCAGTATCGATCCGCACATCACTACCAAACTCAACATACACAAATGTGGCACGGGACACAAAAGTCACACGTGGTGTTTGTGTCTGAGAACTTAAGACTGAAGAATCTTAATTTCACAAAACCAAAGGTAAAACCTTTGTGTAGGTGAGCATTGAAAATGTTCATGAGCTGTTCTTTTGCATTTAGAGTGAATTTATTTTTAACACGTCATGTAAAAATGACACCTGAGGCTTTTACAAATGATTGATGTGTAATTTCAAAACTGGTACAGAAAGCAGACATGGTGGAGAAAGGATAAGTAAAATAATATATTACAGTAGCCCAGCATTAAATCATGTCTTTTATTATGGATACATTTAATGTTTCACAAAATTATATATTTTTTTCTCCATTAGAATAATATGCTCTGCACATACAGAGTACAACATGAGTGCAGGAAGCTGAATATATTGAGGTAGGATTGACTAAAATCACACAGACACTGCTAAAATACTATGGGTGGGTGGAATGCTTCTCACGTATGCCCCAAATTCAGCTCTGTAAAAGGACAGAATAGGACCTTGAGGAACGACCGAAAACACACATTAATAATTCTTTAATAAATGTACTATAATGGAATAGGTGTGCTGTTATGTATATTTCTCGTGTACTTTAAACACGAAGTTTCTAACCCAGTTAAATAATAAGCTAAAGTCATTAATGTCATCTTCAAAACATAGTACAAAAAAAAACATAGTTTATGTAATACCACTAATTATATGTTATCCTTTCGTTATGTATTTGTGTACAGATGCAAATACATTTCTGTACATTAATTTACTACATTTTATTATAGGTTATAAGCATCTTAGCCAATTCAGCCTAGGACTTAAGGCCAAAATTACGCTCTTGATTTAAACAGACCTTGGAACTGCAGTGCAGCCTCAACTACAGGATCAGTGTCGCAAAGGACCAATTGATCTATCTTCTAATTATTACCTTAAGATGTTCTGTGTGCAGCATCATACTAGCATCCAATCAAATCCAATTAACACTGGTGGCCCCCTCCAGAAAACTGCATTATAGAGGGATTACACAGCTATCTGTGCTGGTCTGATTAATGGCTGCAGTAATTAATGCTGAAGGGGTCTGTCCGAGTGCCTCAGTGTAGAGGAGCATACAGCAGTGAGCCAGCTGCAATGAAAAGAGCTTACACTCACACACATGCATACACCAAACACCTGGATGCTCTCATGCATGCATATGTTGCACACAATGAGGCGTTATTTGTAGATTTTTGTGCCTTGATAGATACAGAAATGGGCATGAACTTAAGCAGAGAACCCAGTCCCATACATGCCCACATTTATAAAGCCTTTTTCTACTGTCACTGACCACTCAAAACAGTTTAGATTACTGAGAGTAGAAGGCACGTTTTCACCATGTATTCATACATCATCTAAACCACACACACACACGCACACATACATACATATACATATAGAACAACTGTAATTAGAATTGGAAAATAAGAGAGAAAGGTGTTTGAGATTGCACAAGATTGTAATAAAGCTCATAACTCATTTTTATTTCCCCAGATTTACCCACATTCAGGCATTTAAGTGCTTAATGTACTCAGTGTGCTTTCATTCAGAATACACACAGAGAGAGGGAAAGAACACACTGAGTAAAGGAGTTTAACAGATGTAGAATGACAGCTACAGAACTGAGCTAAATGGAGTTACAGAACTCTCCTCGGTTCAAATCAGCAGCATGCTTTCTGACATTCTGTTTTATAAGATGCTTAAAGTGTGCATGTCATCAACAAAGTGCAAGTTTAAGAAATATCACATCTAACTGGTAAATCTAGCCCATCCAGACCATTATTTTAACGAGAATGCATTTTTGTATATTTATATATTTCTTAAATTCAAATCTAGTTCCATATAAAGTGAGGAGTAACCTTTTTTTTACCCCTAACAAAATTGTTTTATTGTAACATTTATAAAATTCAGAAAAAAAGGGGAAAATCTGGCAGTGGAAACTTAGCAAAGAGACATGCTGTTATGTATAATTCAAGTATACAAATAATTCATAAAGCAATCTACTCACAGCATATGATTCTACAGATAACAATTTTCAGCATCTTCAGCCCTGAATTATCACAGATGGTTGAAAGCCTTAAATCTGATCTCCAGGATGTGACATGCAAATTTAAAGGCTCTTCCTTTGCTTCACACAGTGTGCATCTATCAGTCTATTTCAACATCAAATGTTCTTTATCATGCAATGCTATCTCATATTTCAAAGACTGTGGCTGATATGGCATGTCTCCAGCCCGATAAGATTACAAACACCTGCTTTTTCTGTAGCTGCTTCGAGAGCCCTTTATATTTGGCTTGGATTGCTCTACTCTCTGTTTTTCACCTCAATCTCTCCCTTTTTTCCTTATACTGATGCAAAATAACATATACAAACTGCAGAACAAAGTTTCTGTGCATTTATGTTAGCTACTGGTTTGCTTTACCTTGTAGGTTAAGCATTGCAACAGAGAAATTCACAATTCCTGAGGGAAAAATACTCAATTATCAGTATTCTCTGAAAAACTATTTAAAGGTATAGTCAAATTACTCTTATGAATGATGCATGGAGGTATTCCCTAAACAAGTGATAACCAGTAGGCAAATTTCACTGGAAATAAGTGAAATGGTTAGTATTATTTTAAAATTTCACACACACAAAAAGCATCTACATACAGGCTTTGGAAATGAAATGCCAAGTCCCCTTAAAAAGCTCTAAAAAATGTGTACATGTGTAATGTAAAACTGTTCAAAAATGGTTCCTGGGTGCTGTACAGTTTGTGGATCGAACATATATTAGCTCTAGTAACAATACACGTCCCCTAAACATACTATACAAAATTCACTGTACACATGGAGGATCAAGTCATCATGACACATTTTTAAAGGTTATGCACAACTGAAATGCAATGGACTGCATGTTGATCATTTAAATAACTGTCGGTCAGCCAGGAAACTATCAGCAAAACAATTAAAGTTATTAACATACCTGGCTTGTAAGAGTAGCCTTTTCTTTCAGGTATTACTTTGCTGTCATTATTAAGGATGTCCAATCTTCATAGGAACAACCAAATACAAGTGTCCTTGCAATAGTACTTATAATGGTGAATCCTGCTGTATAAAACGCTAAGACTCTAGTCACACAGGCTTAGGGACTTGTTGGTGAAAACTACTTGCTATGGTAAAATGTAAATTCCCCAAATGGTTGGCGAGTGGTTGCTGGAAATCGCTGTGAAATCGATTGCTAAATCCCCAGACATGCAGGACTAAAGACTCCCCCTCCCTCCTCCTCCCCCTTCCTTTCAAGGAACCATAGATCTCAAGTAAAAGCTGGGGCTTTTGAAACATGTTTACTGAAGTGCAGCAAGGCACAACTTTTAATATGAAAGTAAATATTTCCAGATTTGGTTACAATTTTTCAACTTTGATTACCACTTGGTGAGTATTTGGCTAGTGTTTGCAGACAAGTCAACATCTTCCATACAAAATAAAGACAACCACAGCAATCTGTTAGAGCCCAAAGCAAGCACGAGAAGGCTTTTTTCTTGCTACATTTTTTTCTCAACTAGCAACAACCAGCAACAACCAGCAATAGACATTTTCCCTTAGTGACCAGAGGTTACCAGGCAGTTTCTACGACTGTGTGATTGATGCCTAACTTGAATTTTCCTTGATGTCTACTATATATTAAGAATTCCATGTATGCATTAGTGTTACTGTGAAGCATACATTGCATGACAGTAGCACTAATATTCTCCCAAGCAGATCGCCACCCAAGCATATATAATTCTGCTCAATAACACAGTCTCACACGTGTACAAACACATACAATATGAACAAACATTTTTTATTTCTGTGTGTGTAGGCTTAATGATGAGACAGCACAAGCAGAAAGGGAATCTTTTCAATTTGACACGTTTTATTATTCCTGAATTATGCAACCATTGCTAAATGTCATGTAAATGCTTCAATGAATTTCAATTTACAATCAAGCCACTAAGCCCCAAATTGTATTTTCAGCTGATAAAGTGAAAATTGAAGGGTGAAAAAAGTGTTTGGGTAGAGACACTGCACAGGACACTTCCCTGACAGTAGTATTATCCACCATGAATGCAGAAAGTCTCTAGCAGTAAGGGGAAAAAAGTAATTTGTCAGCTCTATCAAGACTCAAGGAGTAATTAATGTAGAAACAGCAGTGTTGTGGTTACCCTTGCTGAACAAGTACAAGATAGGAAGTGCTCATGTCTGTGTTCAGGATACAAAATCTGTATCTGTTGGTACCTGACGGCCTGATAAGTCATCATAATTCTATATGCTTATGAAACTTATACATAGTAGTATGTAAATTAAACTGACAGTTGCTCAGACTTTAATTTAATTTTTCCAATGCACTTAGCCAAAGACAGACAGAGAGGGAGCAAGCATTCTAATGCAATCCTGTTGTTTTTTTTTCACAAGGTAATCACACATATTTACTTTAACGTAATAACATGACGTTATCAAGTTATCAGTGTTATCAAGTTACTGAATCTAGAGTGGCATCCTCCAGCCTAAACAGTTATATTGGTTGCTAGGGCTATGCAATTTTATCCATAATGATAATTATGATTATTTGTTACAATTATTGAATTTATTGAAAGAAATACTTTTATTCCTCTACCATTTAAACATAACATTGCTTTTATATCTTCACTGTACAAAGCTTTGCATCAAGATAAAATGCATCATCCTCATTTATCTAAATTCAGTGCAATTCTTATAAGAAAAAATATCAAAAACTAATACAAAATTGAATTATCATTATTATTAAAAGATCATGTAGTTCATTAGCCTATAAATGAACCTTTAACCCTCTCAGGCTCAAATTAAACTTTGTGTTGCTAATGCACAACCAAGTCCTGCAGTGGTACTTCTGAGTAAAAAGTTACTTGAAGACGTTTCACCTCTCATCTGAGAAGCTTCTTCAGTTCTAAGGTCAAATGGTGGAGAGTCCCAGATATAAACCTAGTGGGAGTTTCCCCCCACAGAGGGACAAAAGGACCCCCTGATGATCCTCTAATCGCCTGAGCCAAGGTGTGAAACTGGGTGTGGGTCCCAATCAGCCAGAGTTTCGGGTGAGTTCATTGTGAAACCTGGCCCCACCTTATCATGCGAATTCCTGAGATCAGATGGCCCAGGATGTGAGTGGGCGTTAAGGCATCTGGGGAGGGATCTCAAAACTGGATTGTAGATGGCAGAGAGTTGGTGTCGTAAACCACCGCCTCTGTTCAAAGATGGTCATAAAATATGTATGTGGGGTAATCAGGTTGTTAGTTTTTAACTTTTGCAAATCGGCAACGCCTGCCTTAATGTTAACTGTAACAAATAATGTTCAGTTTTTCACTCTACTTATTGTACCTTAGGTGAATGAAACTCACCTCAGGTATAGCAAAGTACTTGACAGTTGTGAGATGCATCTTTTTTCCACTTGCTATGTTTTGTATAATGGTATTTTGGAAACTTTAGAAAAATTGTCATATGACGCAATAACCTTTTGTTCAGTATGTGGATCATTAAGTACGTGAAACATTTCTTTCCAACAATGTCTGCATACATCTTTGGCCAAATTCCACATGAGATTGCATTGATGATTTCAATGCATCCTTGTGAGCTTGATTGACACACTAATGCTCTGTACAGGCTTGCAAACATTGCATTGTTTTTCTTGGACTCCATAAATTAATTAAACTACACTTTTTAGTGTATTTTCAGGTTGTTTTGCTTTGTGGAGCAGACACACATGATTTCTTCTTTGTTAACATCAACCATCTGTATTTTAACTTGTTGAAGAGTTATTCATCCATAATTGTCCACAAAACCTTAATCTGTGTGCTGCACACAGGTTAAGGTTATTGGTAACTATCCCTATCATTTGCCATTATACTAAGGTCAAATGATGTGTCTGGAGATGCTACTACCTATCACAATATTAATAGAAATTTTATGTACATTCAAGATAAAAAAGATTTGGTAGCTAAACTAGGTCCCTTTCATAGGTTAAAAAAAAAAAAAAAAAAAAGACCTGGAGAGAAATACCATCAAATGAATCAACAAAAATTTCCTTCTAAAGATGAGGTTACTTAATTTTATAAATGTCAGGGGGCTGATCCGTGGGTAGCTACTGGTACGCAAGTCGGGGCCTGATCACCCCCGGCTGGGTCGCCTGGGCGAGGGTGTATGATGTTGTGAGACCCGAAACACCTGATGACCCTAGGATACATCACTGAAGATGCGTACCAGTGCATCCAGGAGATGTGTCTTTATAGTCATGTTAAATGATTCTTGTGAATAATTGATTCTGTATATGGTAATTCCATCCCTCAGTCTAATGACTCGAGCTAGATAAGAAATTTGAGACGTGTTTAACATATATTTGAACAGATTACAGACTGATTTTATCATAATTGAAGTTTGAAAAAAAAAAAGATTTGCTACTTGTTTTAGAGTCATTTAACTTTCCCAGAGCAAGAAATCTTCAAACATCAAAACATCGGTAAACATCAAGAAAAAATCTTGAGCATTACTTCAGACATGTAGATAATATATGTAGGACCTCTAAGACTGTTTGAAATGTGCCATAAGAAGTTTGGTTTTAAAGTTACTGCTAACTAGTTCTGTATGACATAGAGGACTAGTTCATGTATGTCACTACTTCCTGCCTCTTTAATGCAGATTTGATCTCAGTGAAGTTTAGTGATGACACAACTGCAGTTTAAACCTAGTAGATGCAGTATAGAATTCAACACCTATAAACATGTCAACTACATCAAATAGGTAAGTTGCATATATGTATGCATATAGAGTTAGTTCACAGAGGGAAATTCAATTAAATGTGTTTAAGCACGTGTATAGTCAAAAGAAAAAAAAAGAAAAATTGAAATGTGTGTAAAATATGTGCTACCTAGTTTGTAGAAGAAGAAGAAGGTGTTTCATTTACTACTGGGCACATGAATGCACCATTTCTTCCTTCAGGCATTGAATTTTCTCCAAATTATCATATTAATATAGCAGATGTTGAGATGGATTCCCATGTATATTGTATATTTGGCACTAGAGATGAGGCAGTTATGTAGACAAATCCAATATACTGCTCCACATAGAATATTGTGGCCACTACTGAGAGATTATTAAAAGGTTTTACTTTTTTTTGTAAAACTTTGATTACTTTGTGTGCAATTAAAACAAATGACCATTTCAACTCATTTATAGTACAGCTGAGTAAAATTACCAAAAGTAGAAAAAGCAATATAAGGTAAGATCAGAAGCCAAAAGTAATCATTTAAAAAAATAAAGAATAGAGTTAGTTAACTGTGATTTAAATTGCATATTTTTAGTGCACAATTTCTAGAGGCATTGTGCATGTGATCATCCATCACTGATTCTCGCTGTGGAAATGCTGGTGGTGTGTGTCACAGATGTGGTGGGAGAGAGAAAGGAAACAAAAAAGGTTCTTTTTTTGTCAGAGGAAGCATGTGCTCTTCCCAAAATTAATTTCATCTCATATACAAGCGTAAATCTCGTCAGCCCCCATCTCTCTCTTGGCGGGAAAAGCCGTTCAGAAGGACAGCTGAGATAAATCAGTGTGTGGGGCTCTGATGTAGCCTGTGTGGGCTGGGACAGAGATGGAGCCACTGCAAGCAGCCTCTGACTTTAATGATGTGCAGTGAGCCAGTGGAGGCGTGTAAATCTGCAGCTGGCATCTCATTCTCTGTAGCCTCAATTCCTACCTAACCTCTGAGATATCTCTGTCAAAGTCACCCCTGTGCACCTGTATTAGGTTCATGTGTAACAATCTCTACACTAGGTTGAGAAGATACAGAAGATACAGTAGCAGGTTTCTCAGAAAGAAAATAACTACTACTCCTAAAACAAAATCAGCAACAAATGAGAATACTTTATTTAGGTAGACCTCTTTGCTAATAAAGAGGGAAATACTGGAGAAAAGAAAAAAGCAGATCATGTTTTCATTGTGTCAGTTTATGTTTTTGGCACCCCGTGACCCACATAAAATATAAAAAGCCAAATAATGGTTTGTAAGACAAATGCACACATCATTAAAATGTGCATTACTGCTTGAACAATACATGGAGCATGATGTCTCACATTTAATACGACAAACAACAATGCTGTGTGTGTTATCTCCTACAAACAGAACAGTTTTATATAAAACCAACCAATGCAATACTCTACTTTAAGGAGTTGCTTTTCATTATTACAATTTGAATAGAACTTGGAGGATAAAGTTCAGTGACTGACTTTGAGTGAGAGACACAAATATGAAGCCATAACAAGGTGTTGAGGAACCAGGACACCCTGATGAGTGGGCTACTGGAACAAGACGGCATCGGTGGGCAAGAGATGAAAATAGGCCACTGTCGGAATGCTACTACACAAGTGACCCCAGTTGATGGGGTTACATGAGTAAGATGAGGGACCTATGGAATCTTTGATACCCAGCATCTGCATTGACAGCGAAACAACTAGTAGCTCAGTGTTCCAACATTTGGAAGAAGGAACTGCTCTTATGCCTAGAGATTGAGGGGTACAACACAAATGCTCTTGTAAGGGGGAGTTAGGACGACAGGTCAAGGAGACGATATCATCACCACCACCCGAGATTGGGTACCAAGCCACAAGTGCGATGGAAGAAAGATTGTTGAGTGCGAGTGGAACTGACCTGAGAGATAGGATCATGGCAAAGCTTGAAACCTGGATCCTCCAGGGCCAGTTACCAAGGCTATGTGAAGTACCCTTAGAAGATATACTAGATGATGTGAATGCACCACTAAGGATACAATCTTCCACAACCATTACCAAGATTAACTAGCTGATCTACAGTACAGCAGCAGTGATCAGTGAGAAGCTTGGCTACAAGTTGAACAGCCACTAGGAGCAGTGCCCTCCATGGACAAGGAGACTAGAGGCCACGATCATGGTAGCACGGTGGGAGGTAAGCCAACTGTCGGAGCTGCAGAAAGGTGTGATAAAGAAGGTGCCTGAGAAGTACAACAGGCTGTCCATACCTGAGGCCTAGAAAACTGCCAAGCAAAGACTCACAGCCTTGGCCAGCTGCTTGAAGAGGTACACCAGAGATAGAAGGCAGGAGTATAAGCCAACCGTTCTCCACAGAACAACCAAGGTGTACTCTCAGTGGCAGGGGAACAATATGAGAACAGCACCACCAAGGCTGTAGACAGAACAGTACTGGAAGAGCATATAGGAGAAGGACACAGCCCTTAACAGCAATGGTCAATGGCTAGTAGATCTAAGAACAGACCACAACAACCTCCCTGAACATGAATAATATATTCATAAATATGAAACAATAGAATTGGTGTATATAGATAAGTATTTACAACATATTTGGATCATTACACATTACTTGTTACTTAACTTGAAAGCAATACAGTATGTTACTTAATTACTCAAAGCGAAAGAACTTTGCTACACTACATATTACATTACCTTTGTATTAGGGGTCTTTATAAACTGAAATGTATTCACATTATCAGCTAACAATATAAACCTTATGTTACAGTCCTGCATACCAACACAAATCTTTATCCTAATGCTATTCCCGACCTTGTACTTTCACACTCCTTAGGTTGTTTCTCTAGTCTTCTCACCAGTCTGTGCCTTTTCATTACAATGTGATTGCAGTTCACGTTGGGAATCTAACTGAATGGGGCTGGGCTGTTTGGATATATTTGGTGCTAAAGCTCAAACTGCTATTGGTTTAAACCCCTTAAGTAGTATTCTTCATGACCTCTATACTTGCTATATTTAAAGCTCCGAACGGATACTCCAAATAATAACATGCTGATTATTTTCCTTTTATATTTTTGTATCTTGAAAAAAAGAGAATAAAAGTGCTATAAGGAATAGAACTGTTTATTTCAAAAGTTTTTGGCCTTCTTTTTATAGGCAGTGTGGGGTAGGTTTTCAGTACCTGTCCTCCTGAGGGTACCTACAAAATGAGCTCAACTCTCCCTAGACTTCACCTGCAGACACATGGGTAAGAGCCACCCTCAGCTCCAGTGGATAAGCCTGCCTGTAATTGAATTTGCCTCAGCACTGTACTTGAGGAAAACACTGTGATGTGTTTATCTATTTTTTTTAGCATAACCCAGACACTTTGCCATGTACTGCATTTTTCAAGTAAGAAAATGATGCCATTTATATATATATATATATATATATATATATACACACACACACACACACACACACACACACACACACACACATACATGGGCTGACAGCATCTCAACAGCAAAATACTTTCTTAAGATGTATCATCAGACATCTTGTTTATGGAATATGGAAAATTTTAAAATAAAAAAGTAAAAACAATAATAATAATAATAATAATAATAATAATAATAATAAAAAGTGTGCACTGTCTGAATCCCATAAGCTACTCCCCAATTCTAGACATTTAATAGTTTCAAATATTCAAAACGATCATTAGTACTCATTAGTGTCAATGACCACAGCTGGCAAAACTGCCATTTCTACACCTTGTATTTATATTTTTGGGGCACACAAACTGAAAAACTCTGTTTGTGGTCATTCTGCTGTACTTTGGGTAACATTGCATGACCCGATTTCGGCTGCTGTAGCAGATTGGGCCAAAGCTTCTCAAATCTCACAAGACTGCAGACACGTTTGAAACCTTTATTTTTCACAACCATCTTTTTGCCTGTTATTTTGACATTGAATGCAGGTAAATAAAAAAGTTTACAAGGTTATTGCTTAATGCATTTCACACCTTTCTGAACACTTACTGTGTATCTGAACTGCATGAGCCTTTGATGAGATAAAGATTACTAACACAGGTGTGGAACAAAATAAATTATAGTAGCTGCCTAATTCATTAAACAAATAATTGTATTCTTAGGCACAAATTCTTCACTTAACATTATCACATAATAACTGTGTGTTAATATAAACCTTATATTGTGTTTTCTATAACATTCACTGCAAACAGGAATGTTTTTGGAAAAATGCAATATATGCACTCAGTGTCTCTCACGGTCAACTGGCATTACATGTGGCACAGCGAGCGTTTGTGCAGTTTAATATTTCACAGAATGTATTTACACTCTCCTCCTTTTTTCTGAATTTTCTTTTCTTTTTCTAAGACAGAGCCAGATAAAGAAGAAAATGCAGAAAGCAGGTGAGAAACCCTTCATTCATATCAAAGAAAAGTGTGTCTAATCGTGCTGTTTTTAGGTTAGCTTTTAGATGAGCTTATCAGAATTCCCAGAGCGGGGTTGGCAAACATACCCGTAGTGCGATGTCAGTGTAAATAAAAGTCATTGCTGTGCAGTGTCTTACTGGGGTAGTGAGTGCCGTCTGTCTGTAAGAATCTCTTCAAGGCTATTGTACATGCAAGGGACAAGTTGGATGTTTTTGAAAATACAAACTGATGTGTGAAGGACATGGTGAGAGTGAGATGGCTGAGTTGTCAGACTTAGTTTTGGTGAAAAGTCATTTAAATTTTTTAATGTTTTTTTTTTTTTTAATGCAGACATTTGTTTGTTTTACTGCTGAATCAAAAAAAAAAAAAAAACAGCTATTAGCATGTCACTTTTGGCAAGAACCATTTCCTCTAAAGAAATACTATGAAGTTGTTTCTGTAAAAGCATTTGAAGGAAAGCTCACTTTGCCAAGTCCTTTGATACTTCTAATTAAATATCAGTATTTTAATTTAATTTTTGAATGTGTTCCCACTTTGCAATAAAATGCGAAAAGAAATCCCACAAAGCATGTATTCCTTTGAATGTAGGGTAATTTTTCTGTACAGATTGCATTTTGGTCAAGACACTTTATTACCACTATCCTGCACACATATCAGGCTTAAAACCCACAACACAAGCGCCGGAACTTTGATTTATGCAGTCATAAAAAAACACATTTAGAAAAACAGGGATAGAAATTTTATGTTAGCATTTAGCATTGCAATGCAAAATAAGCGGTCATTATGCTAGTGAAATTGGTGTAGTTATCAAAACATTTTGGACTTAGAGGGTCTACATATCTGTAGGTATAATAATTATATAAGTGTTATATGTTATATATGTTATTGGATGGAGAAAGGGACCAAATGATGCTATGATGACACATGTATTGGCAATCACATGTAGTGAGCAGTGGCTCATCTTAAACAGCTGATATGTTACACATGTTCCAGTAACCATGAATATAATTACAGAAGAGCCAAGCAGACAGACGAGGAAGGAAAAGAAGAGAAGAGAGATCAATAATTACATCAGTATTTCTGTCTGAGACAGAGGAGGTGGGGAATCTACTAAATTAAACAAAATGAATTTTATGAACTTCTTTAAAGAGTAGCTGTTCTAGCTGATTCACTTCAGTGAAACACAGTTTGGGGCATCAACTATAAAACTGGCTACTTTTGGTTGCTCTGTGGTCAAAAAGGGTTACCACAGCAGTCAGCTCCACATGTTTGATTTTGGAGTTTTATATTGGATGCCCTTCCAGATGTCATGGAATCCATCCACTAGGAGCCCCACCCTGAAGACACAAGGCCTCATTCAGGCCCAGGCCAAAGCAGTCCCATAGGCCACCCTAATGGGGTACTTGAGGGTGGGCACAACCTGCTGCGGTGAAGGGAGAGATTAGCATTAAAGTTAAGCTACTGATGTTGATCTGTGATCCTACTTTACTTTCAGCCATAAATTAGTGATAGAAACTGAAAGAATGAGAATACTTATACAGGCAGCTGAAATGAGCTTCTCTATAGAGTGTCTGTGCTCAGCCTGAAATATAGTGAGGAGCTTAGTCATTCAAGAAAGGCTCTGAGTAGAACCGGTACTCTTTTGTAATGAAAGGAGCAAGTTGGGGTGCTTCAGGCATCTGTTCCATTCAGGGCACTTCTTAGGTGAAGTGTTTTGGACATGTCCTACCTGGAGACAGATTGCCAGACAGACCCCGGGCATACTAGAGGCATCTCATCTCGTGGCTGGCTTGGGAACAACTCTGTGTATTGGTTGCATTAAATAAAACAACGTAACACACTAACAGTAGAAAACAAAATTCACAAACATTTAATTGATATTAAAATGTATCCAGATTAAGAATATTGATGGTGCAAACTTTGCAAATCATGAGCTGCTTTCATAAGTTATAAGTATCAATACTGGCACATGATAACTGTGATCCCTGTATTTACCCAGTGGTTTACCTGAAGATGCTGAATTAAAATGAGCAAACAGGCTATAGCTGATTCTAGAATTATTTCTTTTTATACATTTTTGTTTTTAATGTATCATATCCCCGCAAAGTTGCGGTTCAGAGTTTGCGGCCTCAGTTGTTCACAGATCTTTCCTTAGAACCTATTTAATAATTGTTCATGGAAATCCCAGCACTTTTATAGAAATCTAAAATATCCTCTGCAATTTATTTAGAGGAAAACACAGCTTGGGAGAGTGAAATATGTCTACATCATAACATTGCACCGCGTGTAGCGATATCGATTGTTTCACTGAGTATTCTCCTGTTTTTGGTTTTGTGATGACATGCCACCCAAACGTATATTTAATTTTAAAATACTATTTATTGAATACTAGTTTTGACTGAGGCAGGTGATTTTGCCTGTTTTCACCATTCCTGGTTATCAAATTATTGTATTAAAAGCTATAGGTAATAAATATCTTTCCTACCTAGAATAGTATGGATGCATCTAACATAGCTGAAGTAAACATTTGGCCTTTTTGAAAAGCAATTTCCTTACTCCTGTATGAATTAAAAGTTCACTTAACAGGAGCAAGAAATGTGGAAGAAAAGAAAACATTTAACAGTTTATAGAGTAATGGAGGGAAAGTACCTTTGAGCTTCTTGCAGGGTGCAGGGATGTTGATGATTGGTTATCTTTGTGGTTCACTTCATTCAAAATTGTTTGAGGTCGGTGGCAGGACATTATTTCCTCCCATCTTAAATAACATCTCTCTAAAAATAATCAGTGACGGTACAAAAGGTTCATAATGATCTTGCACGATACTTGAAATGCTCTGATTACAATCTTATACAATGCACTGATCTTATGGTGCAGTCGTAGTTAAGTGACATATTTACATTCATCATTTAATGGAGTTTGTTGTTGCAACAACAATCAAAATGCTCCTTCAAAGAACAGGATCATGCTGAAACTAATCCACATACAGAACATGTTTGCACAGAACAACTCCATAAAACAGCTGGATTTTAACATTTTAAAAATTGTAGAAACAGTTTAAAAATTCATAATTTTTTTTAAGTAAATTTGGCACAATTCAAAAAATACTTCTGTAATGTAGTTCAGATCATGTTGTGTTATATATTGTAGATTTTTTAAAAGTAACATCTTCATCCACTAGATTTGTTTAAAGTCCAAGCTGAATTATTCAAATACTGCATGCCACTGAATTCCATTTAACCTTAAGAGCATAACACCATAAAATATGTGAGTCTGCTTGAATTGTGCAGTCAAATTTAATCAGATGCACTGCACACAAATTTAGATAGTAAATGTAAATGCTTTTTTTGTGTGAATTATGTTAATATACATAATTTACAACAAGCAGGCAACAAAGCACTTCTACCACTTAAAGAAACACATTGAAAACCAGCATGTTAGTGCTGTAGTAAATATTTAAATGAGAGAGTTACTGGTTCCACTTGGAAATATCATCTTATCCCTTTGTAGGTGTTTCCTTGCTGGTATATATCCAAAGTAACACATCAGTGTCCTCATGTTGCTTCCTTTTCTATTTGACCAAAAACTCAGAAGGCACCATGACTCAAACAGAAACCTTGGAGATTGTTTTTCTTGCATGGGTGGACAGAAAAGCTTGAATGGCAACATCTAACCTTAACAGACGCAGAGACAAAAACCTTGCTACAAAAAATGATGATTATTGGAGAGTATTTGTGAAATATCTGACACTGAGAACATTAAATTAGTAAATGTTATTTATCAAGCATCAAAACTTTACCTCACTGACATCTCCCTTACAAGAGAGAATATCAGCTGAATTACTTAAATTGTAATTTAAAGTTAAGTAAATAAGTAAAATATAAAAGTTATAGGTGGTGATAATGAAAATAGACAAAGAAAAAAGAGAAAGAACAGCTCAAAAGTCCAATGCTGAAAGATGTCTCAATTCTTAAAATGCATGTGGAGTAGAAAAGACATTTGCCAGAAGTGTTATAATCGAGGATGCATTCTTGTATGATAGGTGTATCATTTGCTGACTTGTTTCTTTCATAATGCGTAAAAGTGTTGTACCACACACCTGGACTCTACAACTATGTTCCTCTGTGTTATTAAGTTATTTTAGTTATTTATTGTAAATCATGGACAAGGAAGAAAAACATGCACTTGTCTAAAATATTAAAGTTGTCATGAACGCTGTTACGCTATTATAGTGTCTATCATGGGGATGCTATGGGTAGCTTTGAATTTGTCAGTAAAATCATACAATAAGAATTTATTTTATTTGTAAAGACAAATAAAACATATAAACTGTAGTCCACAAATATAATTTGCTCCACTGTTCATCCTTTTCCTTTGTAAGAATTGCAAAATATGTATGTATTGTATGCATGTTCCACATCGGGAGAGGTGTCTTAAAAATCATACACCTTGTGGATTTGTCCCTAGGCTGATTGCAGTTTCTATCAAAGGTTGTGAGGGCTTTATTTATATATACACAACTATATTTGGCCTTTAAATTTACATATCATATCATGAAGTGTATAAATAGGATGCTGCTTTAGGCAAATCTTGTGTGTGTGTGTGTGTGTTTGTGTTTTTGTGTGTGGTGTATAATCATTTGCAAGTTTTTATTTGGCATTTTGTGGTCTTGAATGCAAAGTTCTGAGAACTAGGGTCAGGTTTATGGTGTCATTAGTGATATAACAAGTGAAAAACAAACAAACAAAAAAAACCCACATTGTTATACGGACAAAATACATTTTCGATTTGATTTTTTTCCACCACAGCCCGATATATTCTCAAACATAAGTGTCTGACTACCTCTTCTCAAAAGGGAAGCCTTGTTCTCTTTCTTATCGCGTCATTTCTCTCTTTTTGATGTTGAAAATGAGATAGAAGTGCTGCTGCAAGGGAACACATTTATGGAGCTGTGCTTTTTAATACCATGTCTCATATCAATTCCAACAACTACAGCGTTTTTAAAGAATCTATATATTTGGTCAAAAGAATGAGACTGAGCTTATATACTAAAAAGTACAATATCCACTTGTAGTATCAACAGAACGGCAACTCTTTGGTACACATATAAAGCACATCTCCAAACATTATTCAGTTTGTTAAAATGTTCAGCTTCAGTTTATGTAATAAAAAAAAACATTTAGCTCTCTAGAAAAAGACATTTCTGTGAGATCTGTGTCTCTAATCTTAGGAAAGCTCCCATTTTTATCTAAGTGTAAGCAACATATGGGTGTTTAGGAGCAATGGTGCTGAGCAGAACTGTATCAGGGGAATGGACTGCAGCCTTGAGGGAAAAGCTTTTTTCACTGCCCTGCACATTTTTATACATGTTGGTTTACCCTTGCTGACCACCAAAAGACACCACTCAGTGTAGAGTGTACTGCGGCTTTCTAGCATATGGAAGAATATCTAGTGTATTCCACCATATGAAAGCAAGATTAAACAATTTAAAAAGCCACTAATTACACATGGCTAAAAATCTAAAATAAAAATTCTCTGATCTTTAATATTATTCCTGCCCCCCTCTGTGTTGTTCATATTCAAACTTTCAACCATCAGTCTTTGCAAGACAGCAATGAGCATGCACCAATGTACAGCTCACTTAATGCTATGCTTTCTTGGCTACTCCAAATAGCAGAGGGGAAATATAGTCTGCCACTCACTGCTTCCATCAAAAGCCATTTGTCAAAGTTTTTTAGTGCACCTCAGTACACAAAGCTGAGAGGTCTAACCTGGTGCCCCCATACCAACTGTGCGCATACTGCATCAAGTGGAAAATGGGCCTGAAATGTGCAGTGATGTGACAGACACTGTTAATATGTGTGTGGGAAAATTGGCCTTTCCTGCACTGAATGTTGAAAGCATGTCACTGTTGCTGAATTTTAATGTTGCTTTAAAACAAAAAAACAATGTCAAAGACAAGAAAAGTAAATCATAAGAATGGATTTGCGACTTTATGTTGATCTTGTGTGATATACATATATTTAATCCAAAACATGCCATGGTTCATATGTTAAAATAAAATGTGTTGGTTATAAGTCTCTCACGTTCCATCCAAAAAGAAAAACTAGAGAAGTGCCAAACACATTGGTGTAGTATGATAAATATGGATGGCATAATAAACAGGATGTCATCTAAACAGTGTGTAGTTTCAGAACTGTATGTACTTATGAGTGATATTGATAGTGATAGTCATTATATTTAAGTGTGTGTCATAGAGATATAGATTTTTATATATAGTATTTCTAGATGGAACTCTTCGGAAACCTACACTGCACTGACACCTTCTTCAATCAGTGTAAAATGCACACTTTATTCATTGATGTGAAAAATGTTGAGCAAGAAACCGCAAAAGGACTTCGGTTTATTTGTAGCTGTTACAATTTCTGCATGTCCTACTTTAACCACAATGACAAGAGGGATTGATAAGTTGATTAAATTATGCTTGAAACAATCCTAAAAAAAATAGGCCGCCAACAGTTATGCTTGCTGTCACCAGAAAAACCACAAAAATTAAATAAATCTTTTTTTTTTTTCCTTCCCCAGGCTGATTCGCCTCTGTGTGAGCTCCAGTCCCAAGGGTGAGGCAGAAGAAAACACCCACAAAGAGATTGACTCAGCATACCAATGCAAGCTAAACAAAGTGGGCCCAACCATCCCCTTTCAAAGTGTTAGCCCTCCCACAATACGTAGGCCACCAGGGCCACCAGGAAATCCCCATACCCCAGGGGGAGCCAGGGCAACAGAAAGAACCAGAAAGTCCAGACTCGAGCAGACTGGACCAAGCACCCCCATGGGCAAGACAGTGGTGGTCAACCATCCAGCCCCCATCAGAACATAAGGGTCCCCCAAATTAAAAAAAAAAAAAAAGAATTCTATTGACTTGTGCTGGGACCCTTGTGTGATCAGTGATCAGTAACTGCCTCAAAAAAAAAAAAAAAAAAAAAAAATCCTGACCGAGATCTTGAAGTTGCAATGCAAAATAGAATATCGATTTCTATCCATAATATCAGTGACGATAATGTAGATTGCAACCCAATCGATAATAATCACTTGCTTAGAAAGGACAATAAGGAATATACATCGTCAAATTTGATGACAGGCGAAATCAGGATTCTACAGTTCTATCTAATGAGTTCGGAGACCCCATTTCAATAATGTGTGCCATCCTTTTCTGTCAAGACTGGAGGCCATGCTCAAGGAGATTCAACCGACGGTAAGTGTTTATTTTTCCAATTGATAAGTATTATTTTCTTGGCAATGGCTAAAGTGGTGAGTGTGGGTTTAGCATGTTTGGTTGGAAAACTAATTCAGGTTTTGTCACTGGGTAAGCACAAATGAGGAGATAATGGGATTCTGCAGACCAAGATGGAGGAAAGCTTGAGTGATTGCAAGCCAAAAACAGGGGAACAGTGCCATAGTGCATGGGAATATGTGTCTGTGGTGTTTTGAGTACACTGAGTGCCAATATGAGAAACAGAAAAGCCAATTTTATTCAACCTGTGTTGTGTGATATAATTTCTGTACAAGATAAATCAATACATTTACGAAATCCAAGTTCATATTATGATTAATAGTAGCTAATGGACAGAAACACATTTGATAATACTAAAAAAAGCCAGTGGTATTCAGTAGTTTCAGTATTTGACATATGACATGGCATACAAATACACATATATCAATCAGATGTCAAAATTTAAGAGAAACAAATAGTGGAAATCATTTTGCTTCATACAATAACTACATTTTTATAACCGTCGTGGCAGATGTGTGTATATATATATATATATATATATATATAACCAAAAAAAGAAACAAAGAATATGAATAATGCCAGGAGGCATCTTATCTTTGTATATACATTGTACAAAAAAAAAACAAAAACAAAAAAACTTCTGATTTACGTAACCGTAATATGGGAACATTTTGTCTCCTGCTCCAGTTCCTTCATCACAAATTAAATGCAGTGTGCCTGGCAAAAAAGATGAATAAATTAACAGCTTTAAAACACAAAATGCAAGTGACAGGCTACTGCAGGAATGAATGCAACAATGATAGGCATGTGAGCAGGGAACTGGGGTAGATTTTTGCTTCCAGGCATTTAAATGGGATTGGGACTCAGAGACATGGTGTATTCACTGTGCAAACACCACCTGCTGAAAACTATTTGGGCACAGCAGTTTCCACTCCAGACTTTGCAATCTCAACAAAACACAAACCCAAGTAAAAATAAATAAGTTTTATATGCATGCATATACAGACATGCACACAAAAGTAGTGTTTGCCCATGGACAAAACAACTACTGGAATGATAAACCACACCTGATGTAGTGCTAAAAAGGTTACTCTTGCACATCACTTGTCCAATTTCACTTTAATATTTGCACAAGTCGAGCACATGAATTGTGCTTCAGTGTGAATTGAAATAAAATGGTTATATTCAAAACAGTTTTAGCATTTCAGTGTAAAATGTAGGTTACATGAATAGAAGGAAATACCAACTTATAAATCAAGAAATAACAGTTCCTTTCAAGCTACTTTGGGATTTCAGTGTATTGGACTATTTTTATCTGACTTGTGTATGGCTTGATTGACATGTGAATAACTTTTGGGGAATAACTGTGAAGAACAACAGGAACAGATACATTTAAGTTGCAATACAGTACAATGAGTATTTTTTTTAAACAAAAAAAGCACCCCCAAGCAGATGATTAGCGTTTTTGTATTACCCACCCACCCATTTTTAACCACGTACCCAATTTAGGGTGAGGCTGGAGCCCATCATAGCTTTCATAGGATGAGAGATGGAGTACACAGAGCTGTTATAATATGTATTATATTACTGTTATCATTATTATTATTATATGTATATGTTTTAATATGCATAGCTAAGGTACACTTGTTTTTGGACAATTGCAGTTTGTGGTTATTTTACCACAAACTGCAACACACTAAACACGACAGTGTGTTTTAAATCAATCAGTCAATATGTAATTTACGTGCTTCATCTTTGGGGGATTTCACAAAAGCATTGTGTTAACCATTGAGGACTACCAGCATTTCTACACATAGAATCCTTCTTAGAGGCCCAAAGTGAATTAGACAAAATAAAAAAAAAAACAATAATAATAATTTGAAATATATATCTTTAATACTAGTCTAGAACCCAATTCAGGAACCCACAGACATCACCAAATGCTATGATTGTTTGTGGGTCCCTCTACCTTACCTCTTCTCTAAGTTAAAAGAATTCTTGGTTGGATTGAGATTGTCTTGAAAAACTATTTGGCTGGTTTTGTTGTGTGCTTTGGGTCTTTTGCAGCATTTTGCTACATCTGAACAGAGAGTAATGGCTGTCCACATCACCAGAATCAATAAACACTATTGACCCAGTTCCAATGGCAGTTATTTATAACCCTAACACTGCCTCCACCATGTTTGATAGCACATGATCTAAAGGAACTTTTCCTATGCTTTTCCATAACTTTTGATATCATTCTGGTACAAGTTACTCTTGGTTTGCTCAATGCAAAGATGCTTTCTAGAACTGGGCACATTGTTTCAGACAAAATATAATCTGGCACACCAATTCTTGAGTAGAACTTTGCTCTAAATCTATATTTATATGTATTTTTATTTTACCTTGACAGCGATATGCTTCCCTCCTTGACAGCACTCTTGACTTGTCTAGATATTGTGAAGGAATTTCTCTTAAAACCTCAGTGATAAAGGCTTAGAAACTAGTCAGTCACTCCCATCGCTGATCTCACTGATAGATATGCCATAATCAGTTAACAAGTGGTTGTTGAAGGTTACTGGCTGTCACCAGGTGAAATATGTTGCATATGCAGAGGATGCTACATCAAAAATATCCCTGCTTTAGTTACAAGCAGATTGCTATAATCACCCACAATTTGACTAGTGTTTGCAGAGAAGTCAGTGTCCTCCATGCTTTTACTCTCCAAACTATAGTGAAACTTGCAAAAGTGCTTCACAAAGCACAAATGGAGAATGTTTGCCTTGACAGTAAACAGTGTGCTTTACCGCTACAACCAACACATTTCAAAAGGCACAATGTTTTACTCTGAAAGCATTACACACTTTTATAATTTCCCTCCTGCTTGGCGAATAGTTTGCAAATGTTCACAGGATAGTCAATGTCTTTCATGCAATCATGGCAACCTGATAACAACACCATAAACCTCTTTGTATGTGGTGTTAACATATAACCCTAACCGTATTTCACACTATTGACTGTCGATCACCTCCATTAACCACAGGTCGGCACGCATGTGTGTGGCTAAAGCCTAACCAAGGAAAGAGTTCTGATATATTCCACTGTACTGTATTCCACTCTGTAAGTTTTTACTATGTCGTTAACTGATTAATTTTGGTTTTTCTGCATAATGATGAGCTCTATCACTTGCATTGAAATCTCTTTGAAATTGATATCACCTCACATTGAGTGTTCCAGTAAAAAGCTACCAATGCAAGTAAAACACTTGGAATCAACTCCAAATATTTCATCTGCTTAATTTGTCGTGAATAATGAGGGAACAGGCCTCACTTGTACGTAAAACATCTGATTTTGAGTCTATTAAAAGGTAAGACTTTGCAGTCAATTTAGTATTTGTTGTCTAATCCCTTGTATTACATCTGAAAGACTACATTTCAGTCACATCTTGATTGACTGTGTTCTTATGCAAATACCTGTGGACTAAAAAGTACTTTATTGTGAGAATGTATTTCAGTATTACATGCAGTTATTCTGTGGGATTTTTGGACATGTTTCAAATAAATACATTTTGTATTATAATAGAGAGTGAAATACTAGAAACACCTTATATAATACTACTTTTACTTTACTTTGCTTTCTAAAAAATGTTTTTATCCATATACTGTATGAGTATGAGTAGCTTGGTATTTTTACAAGCAAATATCACATCATCATGTGTTCCCCATTATTTGGTTGCGTTTCTGACCTTTAAAATAAACACACAGGCAAACAAATTATACCACACAATGTGACACAAGCTTACCTTTTTGTTTTTACTACAAGTACTCTACTTGTCTCTGTCGAAAAAGTAAACCCACTCTATTCAGAGTAATCCAATCCATAAATATTAGCATGTAAAAAAAATCTTATTCTTCATGTTACGTGCGTGTGTTGTTGGTTTGTTTGTTTCTTAATGTGTGTATGCTAATTCACCTGTGCAGGGGCTCGGCTATGATTGGTGGATGGAAGGCACGGCCTGATGTAACTGCTCGTTTTCTCCTGTGTTGTTAGACCAGGGAGGTCAGACTGTGTCATTTCTTTGTTTATTTTCTGGAAGAGGTAAAAGGGGAACCGAAGCCTAGGTTGGGTTTTGTTTGTTGTGTTGGCCTTGGCTCACCCTGAAATCATACACTCCCACTACCGTTGTATTGAGCGCCATTGCTGTGAATAAATTATTCTTAAAAGTCCGATGCTGTGGCTCTGTCTGTTTGGGCATGGGAAGTCGCGGGACACCTCGCTCTTGTTACGGTCATTCCGAGCTGGGTCGTAACACTTCAACATCTGGAGAAAAGCACGAAGCCATTCTTTGGGTCTCTGTTTCATCTGAAATTAGCCTTTAAACATATGGCGCTGCACATACTTTCCATGTTGTCATTTTAATAATGCACCAAGCGCATATATCATTGGACCGTTACTCCCACAAGATCTTAAACTTGTAACTATCAGAGTTTTGTTACTTTTATCAACACACCACATGCATACCATACCAGTATACACTGAAAATACTCTGGTAGATCAGGCATGGTGGGTTTGGTAAAGAACACTTTCTGTATAGAAATATTTAAATCACATAATGTAGTTTGGTTGAACTATGCTGTATGTATCCATTCAGGCTCAATCAAATTGATACGTGTACCTTCAACATTGACTTTAAATGGGATTCATGACTCAGGTGGGGTTTGCTCCATGTTTCGAAGGGTACAATCCTTCAGCAGTGAAAAAAGGACAAGAGGAGAGCAGTTACCTCTCAGAGAAGCAATTACAGGAAGCAATAAAGGCACAGAAGTGCATTCAACAGAAGCAATTTTTGGTACCTCTCTCCCTTTGGCAGTCCACTTGTTTTCACTTGCACAGAGAAATAGATAGAAAGAGAGAGGGAGCAAGGGGGTTACAGTCTCTAAGGTGTCATTCCTTCCCCTTCTCCCTGCTTGCCATTTCTCATTACAATACTGCATTGTTTACTTTCTACAGATGTGGGCTGAAAATTGTGAAACAAAGAGAAGCAATTTGGACTAACTAGATATTGCTGAGAGAGCACAACAAGGTCACAGTAAGGCCTGATGAATGGTGGCCCACTTTCAAGCAGAACTAAGACTGCCTTCTGTAGCAGAGGACCTTATGCTTCTGGTAATGGTAGAGATAGGTCAAGTGAATGACTATAGTAAAGTGCAGCATCTACAACTTCAGAGAAGTGTGTAATCTTGATATCAGTACAATCATAAAGAAAGATAACAATGAGGCTAGACACTTGTGGGTAAGTGAGGCTAATTATGTAATATTACTGTTTATCAAATGCAATGAACTAAACACACAAAGGGTTAATCCACCTAATATTTTGGAAAACATATATTTGAACACCTTTTGGAAAGAATGTTCAATCATGTTTTTAATACGTAAAATCAACAAGTCAAACGGGTGTAATGTCTTTTATCATGAATTTATGGTTACCCTGTGGAGTTGTCTTCCAAACAGAGCAATGCTTGCATTCATTGTCTCTCATTCATAACCATTGTGTGCTTTCTTGAGGTCTAACAAATGTGCTGAATGTGCCTCCTTCTCCATAAAATATTTGCAATGCTGATTTTTTGAAATGCTTGCCTTATGAAATTAATTTACAACAATGTTTACATAAACAGCAAGTGGATTTGGGCTTGCCTGCATTTTGCTGGTACATTGATACATGGAGAAATGCTTTAAGTCATTAAATTACTAGACATAATGCACATTAAATATATGTATGCTCACCAAAATAGTACATGCAGCAGTAGCTCCTAGTGTCTTTGCTTTGTTTTGAGACAAAGGAGGCAAAGCAGAATACACTGACATAGGACACAGACTTTCAAAGTAAAACAGGAAACACAAACACAGAGGCAATGATGACAAGGAAGACCGAGAACACAGAGACCTGAAACGTGGGACAAGAAGGCACAGAGTAGGCATAACATGGAACACAGGGGAGGCACATAAACAAAACCTAAAGACTAGAAATCAAGAAATACTAGAGAACATAAGGAGCGACAAAACAGAAACCAAAACACTAGCAGTGATAAACCACGATGAAATCAAAGATTTATAATAACATAAAAACTGGGCCTCAGACCCAGTCCCTGACAAGTACTTTTCTGCTAATGTTAGCAAGGCAAGAACCCGGTAGTGAGCAAAAAATGTATGAAGCACATCCCAGAGTCCTTAATTGCTAGAAACCATTAAGCTAGGCAGCTAATATGTATTTACATTAAAATGTGTTAATAATGTTGCTTTCTGGTGACAAGTTTAATGGTGGCTAGAAATAAAATATCTCCCTCTACTGTTACTGCAACTTCCTGCAACATGTCCATTGCACACTTTGGAGAGGTATAGTGTGGAATGGACACAGTGGACTGGCATGTCTATTGCATGTTTTGCCATGATAGTCAGTTGCACAGAGCACACTGGAGACAATGCTGTGGCTGTCACATAGTTTGCCTTCTCCAGTCCTCCCACCTGCTACATCTTTACAAACTGCACATGTACTGGGTATCTCATAAATAAGCACTTCATAAATAAAACATAACATGATATTGTGGGAGTGGGAGTTAGAACTGATTATATCATCATTAAATCATCAATGGAGAGTATATAAGAATAATAATAAGAACAAGCATAGGAAAATTTGGAAAATTATATTAAAGTAGATCATTATAAACAATGCAGTTTAATAAAATAAACACAATATCTCAGAAAAATGGAAAGCACGAAGGCAAAAAATATGCTAAACATAAATTTAAATGAAATAGAAAATACAACAATGTCAAAATCTAAATAAGTGAAAAGCTCAATATTCTAAATTATTGTATAATAAGAGCTCTAATCTAAAAGGACCACACGTATTAAGATTTTTTGCATCTGTCCTTGAAGTAGTGGAGCAGAAAAATGATGCTAGCAAAACTCTTCACTTACATGTCCAGTAAGTAGTGCAGATATGGTTATATCTTAAACTGCACATGGATAAGTGGTATATAGAGCAATATTTTTAACCACACACAAATTTTTTAAAAAGTATCTTTGTATTGAATGCCTTTATCTTTTAGTTTGTCTACAAATGCACAACATATCAAACACAATAAATATTTTTATGAAACTAGAAACTACATTTTGTTTTCATTTTGAAAATTACTGAATATTTGTTTCAGCACTACTATCATGTAACTAAAAAATAAATGTACACCTAGTGATATTACCGGGAAACTTGCTGAGCACATTCTTTGTTTCAAACTCTTATTTTGTAAGATTGCACATGGCAAATCAGTGATATAGGCAGGAAAACAAATCCAAAGTTTTGCGTTGCATGCAGTATCCCCTTGATTCCCCCCTCAGGCGTGTTTTTTCTGAGAGATGAATGTTTGTACCTCTACTTGCACTTCCCCTTGGAAAAATTCATCAGAAGTGCTAGCTGCTTTCACTTTATAACCTCTTCCTATACGTATCAAGCCTTCTGTATCTTTCTCTCTCCCTTCCTCTCTAATGGCTTAAGTTTTCCCTGGGGGGAACTATAGCCAGGGATGATGCTTCTCTAGATGGATTTAGAGTTGCTGAAGGTCTTTCTTGTCATGGGAACAATATAAAAAATTATAAAGCATGTATTTTTTCTTTTTTCATAGTGATTTCTTGATGCATTTTATTTTGTCAAAGCCAGATGAATCCTCTTCGCTTGGATAAAGCCCTGGTTAAGCTTTGAGTCATATTCACAAGCTGTCTCTCCTAGTTATAGTATTCTTTACTACCTCTACTATATTACCGCTAGCCTTGTGTGAATATTCAGATGAGAATCTCAACAAGTCCCTTGAGGGTAATTTTCTTTTCTTTTTTCCCCTTTTTATCCTAGAGGTGCAAATCTTTGCATTATCGATAACTAACTGATTATAGATTGCCTTTCTTGTTTGTTTTATTCCTCCTGATATGTGCTACACTCTGGGTGCACTAGTCAGACACTAAACATATTAACATAACAGGTGGTACCCTTAGACAATATTCTCTTTGCAAATATTATTTGACAAAAGCATACTCTCAGGAACAGCTATGTGGAATTAAGTGCTTTATGAAATTTAATATAGGAACCATCAGGGCAATAAAGGAGTGACAGATATGTGTAACAATGATCCATCGCACCAATGATCCACATCTGCTATTTATTTTTTGCTCTTTTTTTTTGTTAATTTATGGAATTTTTGACAAAAAAATGTGCGACATTACTTACACGTTAATAACCTTTTTGCCAGCAGTATCATTATTATCATGGCAGCAGCACTGCCATGGACATCTCTGCTGATATACAGTATCATAGGAAATGAGATGTCAGACTCTAAACATGATACTTAATCCAATAATGAGCACAGGTTGCTGTGACAGTATAAGTGGCATGCATTTTAACAACATTTTCGTTCGTCTGTTAACTGACAATTGTCCAAGGAAAAATTCCAAGGAAAACCTTCAAACTTGACATCGGACTGGAATGACTGAATTGAATTTTTAAACATAGCAGTCAGTTTTTTTGCCAAAAAATGTCAGATATATTTCATCTACATGTCTTCAGTATTGCTGGCACAAACTCCCTTTGGCCCTATGAATGAGAAAAAATAATGATAATAATAGTTTTAAAAAATACTCCATAAATAAATAAATAAATAATTGGTGAATTCTGACAAAAATGTCCATGTCTCGAGAACATAATCACACAGCACCACCTCAAGTCTTATATAATCAGGGACTAAAAATAGTGCAGCAGATGGAAATGATATAAAAAAATAAACTTTGGAGTACTCCATTTGCAGCAACACAAAATGCTGTAGGTGTTTTTCAGCATGACTCATTTGCCTGAAGAAAAAGCACAGAAAGCTGTCGAACCAGTTCTACAGCACACTCCAACACACAGTTCTCCATGGCTTTACGCAGTACTGTTACTGAACATTTTGACAACAGGGGAATCTTTTACAATTTTTTTTTAAATTCTATTACATATAGAAACCGGATTTTGTTGATTTGCACATCTCCATCAAAACTATTGCAGTTTGTTAGCAAAAGCACTGAACCTTGTCAAGTAAGGCTAGTATGGGTTTAAATTACTCAATGACTAACACCATAAGACAATATACAACTTATTTATCGTCAGAAAATTATTAATAATATAAATATTATTATCTGAAAAACAGATTATACTTATTCTGTGAAGTTTGGTTAGTTTGCAACCAAACCAAGCGGTACTTGTGATAAAATCTTTAGTTAACTAAAGATTTTATCTCAAGTACCGCACACATGCTGTATCTCAGAAATCAGAATTCAGAAATACTTTATTAATCCTGAAGTAAATTATAGGTTACAGCAGGCAGAACGCTAAGGGGGCTAATCTGTGCCCCCTTACTCTTTTGATTGTACGGGATTAGCACAAATATCAAAACATTAACACAATAAAGAATCCCTTCTGTATTAACATTGACAAGGACAATTCTGTGTTTTTGCCTGGGATTACCTGTCTTTTTGGTGCCTAGTAGTTTGGTATTAAAAGCACTTATTCAAACATAAACAGGAAATGATAATATGAAGTCAGTAACAAACGGACAGATGGGCAGAGGTACCACAACACCTCTTACAAGAAGTATCTGCAGGTACGTTGTTCAGTTATCAATAAAAACCCTTAATACTAGCATTATTGTCCCATGACTGATTAAATTGTGCCTGTTCTGATCTTCTTTAAATTTGTCTGCCATTACTATCACTTAATCTGTTTAGAAATAGAAAAAAAATAACTAAAATAAACTGTAATCTTTGATATTAATTTCAATGCTTGGTACTACAGCGAGTCTTGTTTCCCGCTGAAAAGATCCAGGACGGGTCATCAGTGGGAAAATGACAAATCTAGGCATTGTTAATCAATATAAAAGACAGAGGAGCTCTGAGGCAAAGAATACTGGAAGTAGCACAGTTTGGGGGCAAATTATCCCCTATGCCACCCCTGGGCACAGCTAAACCTGTTTCTCCATAACAGAAAGGTAGACTCCTAACCTTACCCACACAGCCTTAATCTTCCAAATGCTGCTTGGGCATTTGAATTTCTACACATCAATCTCAGGGCCCCGTCCTGCCTTGATTAATGGCCCCCATCTATCATGGCACCATGTGGCGTGCAGGCCTTGCCCCGCCAGACAGCTTTGCTTTAGAATAATGGGTGCACTCCATCCCGGTCCCCGCCATGCAATGATTGTGCATCTTTGTGATCTATCTGTCAAGCCCCTCTGTCAAAAGGGACAAGAGGGGACAGTGCAGGGGTAAGCAATCAGGATGAGGGAGGCATTGCAGCATGCCATTTATGTACAGTATGTAACAGAATGCCTTTTATTGTGGCTAGCTGGGCTGACTGATAAACAGAAATATTTTCTCATAGACAACACTGTCTCTCTCATTCTGTCACACATGGGAGCATGAAGCCTTGGAGACATTCTGTCTGCCATCAATAATGTTGGCAGGGAAAGCAAAAGCAATGATGGTGACTGCAGGTTCTATTCATGTATGGTTGCTTTCTTGCTTCCCTAATATTTCTAACAAAATTAAATATTTGCTCAATTGTATATGTGCCAAAACAAGCTGCAATATGAGAATGGAGGGCGGCTTAATGTTTTCTCTCCAACCAAGGAGAAACACACTGCATGGACATCATCACAGAAATTAAAAAAATACTCATTTTTATCAATATTCTGAAAATAATTAGCTGCAATTAACTCTATCTCTTACAAAGAAGATGGATGCCACGTTATCCAGCCTTTTATGTGGACACACCAGTATTGTGTGAGTCAAGAGCTATTCATGCTTTTAAACAAGCCATTCATCATTGTCATCTGAATATTCTTAATTCTTCATGGTGCTTTTGTATGTCTTGTTACTGGCAGGCAGGCGAACAAAAACTCTCAGTCCTTATGGAGAACACACAAATCAGGCAGGAATGTGTGTTCGTAATTAAGAACTCATTCACAACAACAATAATTAAACTCTCATCATATTACATGGTAAAGGGACGAGCTTGACCACATTTACACATTGAGTCTCAACAGTGAATCTTGGTTATTTGATGTTCTTTGGCATGTTTTTGAAATACCACAGTCTTATGTGTGAACATTGTGGTATTGCCTGTTGCTTACATTTTGACTGGCTGCCATGTTGTCCACAAGCATGAGCTGTTAAAATGCCTTCCACTTCTCTCATTACATTGCAGCCTCATCACTTTGGTCCTCACAGAAGATTATATGACAAATCAGGAAGGATGGCTAAAAAAGAATAGTTACTAATTAGGACAGTCTTAGTTAAAGTAGAATTACATTTAAATTTCAATCTCCTGTTCACTTCTAATGAAAACCTATTTTCCAAACCATTCCAATTTGTTCTGATATTGTTAGCTGTGAGAGTAAATAACAATTTTCCAAAACAAAATAGAATAGGCATTGAAGATTAAAAATATACTGGTTTGTTTAACTAATTTAACTAATTCGCCATTACCTATCTAAATGCACAGCAATTCAAAATACAAAAGAGAATGTGTTTAAGAATTAAAGAAAAGAAGCTGCATTAAATGACAATTCATGTGCGCTGTTTTACAAGTGACAGGGACAAAACTGTTTTACTAAGTGCTCTCAGAGTGATGCAAAATCTTCATGAGCCTTTAGTTTTGTTTCACCTTCTGAATTTCTTTAGCTTTCTACAAGAGCAGAAACAGCATCGTGATACGGCTTTAAGCGCAATAACTGTATGCATGAAAAAGCGATTTTCATTCCTATGAATCCGTGTGCTGTATAATGAAAAATATGTTGCAGCCATTCCTCATTTTTAAATTACTTTCCTTGGAAAATAGTTGGAAATATAGTATAAAAGGTGTACAGTGTGTAGAATTCTAACAAACTGAATCTCGATATTTGGTATGTCTCCTTCTATTGTTCAACACCTCCTGAACTCACTTAGATAACCTTTTTGAAATTTGTCTAAGTCTTTGGGAATAGTTCTTCAGGCTTCCTAAAGGACATTTAAAACCTCTTCTCTGGTTGTTGGTTACATTTTGTTCTCTTCTCTGGCAAGACAACGCCACACTGTTTCACTAATGTTGAGGTTCAGGCTCGGGGGAGGCCAGTCCATGACTGACAGGGTTCTATTTAGTGTTTTGGTGTTGGCTCTTTCTGCAGTATTGTATCCCGTCCTGCTCCACAATACGTTTTAGCACTGTGGTGTTTTGTGTAGATTATCTGTGTAGTCAGTTTAATTAAAAACCTTCAGATAAAGAATTTCATAGTCCTTTAGCCAGAGCACACTCTGTTGAAATCACCTGCTTATTCACAGTATTCATTCATTTGTCTTTACATATATGTGAGCTTAGCTTAGCTTGTAGCAGAGTCATGGTTTTTTCACTTGTCCCTCCTGCAGTTTCCTGATTCGTGTCAGATGTTTAGCTACTCCTAAGCCTCTTTTAGTATACTTGTAAGAAATATAGCCTGTTTTGTAGGAGGCTAGGCTTACTGAACTAGAAATCTATCTCCACATCCTGGAAAATCCTTTGCTGGCCAGGCCGCTGTAGTCAGCGTGGGCGAAGGTAGTTTAGCCACCATTAGCTCTCCCCAGCAGATTGTCCTGAGCGGCCCGGAAAGCAGGTAGGGAGGTTGATGGTGAAAAGTTGGTGTAGCCTTAAATAGAAGCCCGCGGTACACCTCCAACCCATTTACGTGTCAAATTGTTTTTTGCTACTCTACGACACACCCACCGAGAAGCAAGCTCTGGTTATTAGCAACTCTTTTTTGAGATGTGAAGCTAGAGACACCATAGTGAATTATCTTACGGGGGCCAGTGTGCAACACTGAAGGAACCCTGAAATTGCAGGCTAAAGATAAACAAATTCCTCCACTGCCAGAGATTTCTACAAGCTAAAAGGGAGTTTTTCCTTCCCACTGTCACCAAGTGCTTGTCAAAGGAGGATCATTTGTTGGGTATTACTTTGTAATATTTATAGGGTCTTTACCTTACAATATAAAGCACACTGAGGCGACTGCTGTTATGATTCGACACTATATGAATACAATTTAATTGAATTTTCTACCTAAGTATGGTATTACTGCATTGTGTGCATTTGGGGGACAATTGTAATGCTGAAAAAATGAAGACATTACCAGATAGCATTGCATGGTGGATCTTTTCTGTAACTTTTCTGTGTTCATAATTCCATCAGTTTTAGATGGAATTATGAAGATCCCCCCAACATCACTTGCTTAAATGCAGCCCCACAACTTCCTCCATGTACACTGATGACAATTTCAAATTTTAATTCATTATTCTATAGTATTTTCTTCTTATTATAGTATATTATATAGTACTTGTTCCCATTGATTTTCAGTCCAGTTCTTGTGCAATTTGGCATACCTTAGCCTATTTTTCCAGTTTGTCTTTCTTAAGAATGGCTTCTTGACAGCCAGCCTTCCACTGAGACCATTTCTTATGAGGCTTCAGTGAACAGTAACTGGATTAGCTGAAGGGCTAGATGCATCTCTCAGGTCCTGTGTCAACCCTTTACTGGATTCTTCTTCCTATTTCTTAAAGACATGGCTTTAGGTTACTGTTTATCTGCTGTTAGTTTTGTTCATTTTTCTCAAACTGCACACCACAATGACATGTGTCAACTTTTCAGGTAAAAGCTACAGTATTTACTGATGCAATTTTAAATTATTTTTTACGAAGTTTTCTGTCATCTATAGACACAACACTGGTTCATCCCTTGAGTGAGGTGCCATTTTTATTCTTACATAATTCATAGGTCAGTGTTACGTGGTTCCAAAAATGATCAGGTAGAGTGACTGGGCGAAAAGTGGTTGAAAAAGCAACTACTATTCAAAGAAAATGCTAGAGAACTATTCCCAAAGACCACCAAAAACTTACAAGAAATTCTGTATCCTTGGAAGTAAAATATAAAGATATGTGGGAAGGCTTAGAAACACATACACCTGTCTTAACATTACTGTGTCCCAAAGTGAAAAAAAATAATCATCTTGAAATCTCTAGTATGAAATGAAGAGTGATCCTTTTGTTAGAGTGAATAAAATAAGCTGCTAATTAAATTTGATATGCATGAAATTTGGAATAGTTTGCAACAGTGTTGGGCATACCTCTGTTGTGTTCTCTGAACTACTTTATAGGCAGTGTGGTTTTTTTTTAAAACTATTTATGGGGTAGTGACAAGCTTAATGAGCACGGATTTTAGCTTGCCAATGTTGAATACAAAATGTATGTTATTCTTTTGCCAGTGTGGTCCTATTTTGTTGTATTTCAAAATTCATTAGACTCAGAGCCATGTGTGCTTTATGAGATCTCGGTGGCATTAAATGATGAATTCCACAGTACATATGTCATGCACAAAATAATAAACAGACAGACACAAGGCAGACTGAATGAGCAAGAACACGCAGAATGTATTGCAAGTTTTCAGAGTTACTGATCACCGCTCATTATCATACTGTATAAAACTGCTTTATCAATCTATCTATAGATAGACTCCTTCATGCTTCTCCAGTGTTTCCTAGGGATCTTTGTTTTTCTGCACTCCCTTTGTAAAATATTATTACTTCAGTAGTTGTTACTTCAAAATATTTACTATTAGCTGCCGATAGCGAGTAATGAAGAAAATTTTCCTTTAGTAAGAGAAGCAATAAAACACTGTGAAAACACCTACACATATTATTGGCAAATTATAAAGACATCATCAAAAGTAACCATACTTATTTTGCAGAAACAATGTTTCTAACCAGTCTTATATGGAATCATATTACTGTTGCAGATGTTTAAGCTTGAGCTTATTTATACTTTACAGTCTGTTTAACCTCCTAGGACCTGGCGTCCACATATGTGGACATCACAATTTGGGTTATTTAGACCAAAATACTCAATTTTGCTATACAAGGGCTTGATATCCACTTACAAGGACATTATACTGCTACTGTTCTATCACAATTTTAAACGAATATCCTTATATGTGGCTCTCATTTTTCTTAGAAACAAAAATCTGGTAAAAAAAAGAAATACAAATCTGGTAATTCTTTGTTTTTATATTCATCGTGTCCAAATATGCCCAAATATCAAAGAGAAATTAAAAATGCATGCCATGGAAGAGTTCAGGTCATAGGAGGTTAATGTACAATAATGTTTCATATTGTATAATAATGTATACAAATCACTGAATGAATAGCTTTTAATAAACTTAGAAACCCTAGCCTACATCTTCATTTAAAAAAGTTAAAATTAAATATCTGTTTACAAATTAAAAATCAGAACCTAATTAAAAGGCTTGAGTACAATCTGACAGGGTTCACTGTCAATAATATACAGGGGCATTCAAAATATTAATGAAAAATTAAGACAGTTTCTTTACAAAAGAGCCGATTAAATTTTGTTTGTTCAACCAAATGATTTTCTCATATATGTCACTCTAAAAGTGCTGATGGAGTCTGCACCTATTCAACTTGCCTGTCTTATTTAACCAGACAGGGCAGGGGTTGATGTCTGCTCTCCATCATCAGGGGTTTCTTTGCTAATGTTTTTATTTTTTAATTTAACCTCTATTTATACAGGTTTTCCCACTGAAACTCAATGTCTCATTTACAAAGGATTGTTTCAGAAAAACATATTAAAAGTACAACAATAAAAGACACTAAACACTAAAATTGTCCAATATTTACACAGTCTCAAAAACAAATGATCAAAAAAAAGAATGTGCCGAAGGAGTTAAAAAAGGAGCTTTTTCACACTACAGTGGTTGGTAAGAGGAAACGTATCTGTTACAATGAAGAAACACCAAAACTTGTTTTCTTGCTAATGCTATCTCTACTAATGCTATGTATAATGGGAAACCCATCACATTCTTGTCAAAACCTAGATGTTTATCTACAATATGCATGCACAAACAACCAGAAAAAGGCTGCTGGGCTTTTAGCTTGACAAGCTCAAGACATTGTTAACAGGACACAGGCACAACCTCAAAACACTGGGCCCATATAGATTTCATTGGGATAGTAGTGAAGCAGCATTAATCGTGATTCCAGAGACAATATTCTACAAGATCACATTAATTTAAAAGATGACTTAAATGAGATAAGCTTTCTTACAAAATGCTTTCACTTTCATCTTTTAAATTGACATCTATTTTTAGATTTTACTAAATAGCACCTTTTGCTTTGCTTGCACTGGTGGAATGTCACTGAATTAGTAAATAAATTATTAAATAATTAGAAAAATTGTTAATAAAACATGACTGAACCTCTGTCATTGTTCTGTACCTTGATACACATTAGAACACTCGTGCCAGTCTTAAGGCCATTACACACCAAGCCTGTTGTAAAAAAAGCACTAACATGGCAAGTTAAGTCTGCAAGAAAAGACAGAAAAGGAAGCAAGAATGGGACAGAGTGTTTCATCCACACATTACTCTATTTGGAATGTCAGAGGATTCTGTGAAAAATAGGTGCGGGTCATCATGTCATATGGTTCTATTTCAGCTGAAAGAAATAGACTTAGTATTACAGACAGGGAGAAAGCTTGCCAGCCAGACTTTGTGCAACCCTTCATCACTTGGCCTTGAAGGCTTTTCTGCAAGTAGAGGTACATACAGCATGATGTCAAAATCACTCTTGTACTGTCTGGAGTATCAAAGACAATGGTGCAGGGACAACAAGCAGTGGATGATATCCACAACACCTAAGGTGATTTACTCTTACGATTTCTAAATGTCAAGCTAAAGTTAAATCATGATTTACTGGAAAGATGGAGGAGAGAAAAAGATGTTTGTGAATGTTATCTGGAATAAAACTTTGCATTAGTCCTATCAAATAGGTCAGGTCCTTCTGCCTTTTGACGTAAATTGGAGTGCGGTTGTTGTTCAGTGTTGTTGATGTTTGCTGCAGCATATTTTTTAAGGGTATTTCTAATATTTCCTACGGAGCCCAGCAGGGGACATGGGAGAAAAAAAAAATTAAGACAGACTTTTGCGAGATCTTGCAAAAGTTGAATTCCAACAATGGCTGCAGCTACTTAGTTGTAATATTACTCTTTCTGGGTCACAAAATACACTTTTAAGATATTTTGAGACGTGAATGTAGTTGTGTAAACATCAGATATCTGCTCGCTTTACAAGACATCACATATTTGCAAAAGTGCTCCGACGTTTTCGGAGATGTATGAAACTTTTGCGAGATCTCGCAAAAGTTTTGCGAGATCTTGCAAAAGTCCGTCTTAATTTTTTTTCTCCCATGTCCCCTGCGGGGCTCCGTAATTTCCTGCTGCTCTTAAGTTGATGATAAAAGATGGTGATTCTTTTATGTTCATTTTTTTTAGAGTGGACATGTAACACTACATCTATAAAGGCAAATTTACCATAGAGCCATGCTCTCAAAAACGGACATAGATTAACACTGTCTGTGAAACTGGATTAAGAAATAAGCACTTAAAGTTTATAGAACATGTTTAGCGCCATCTTGTGTCAATACAGAACATGGCAGCCTGAAATTATTTTATGTTAGCTAACTAGAACCAACAGCTCAGTGGAATATAAGTAGGCTAAAACTAAAAATCAGTTTAAGCTGTTACTTTTTTACTGGTCCTGTTAGCTATAATGTTGGGGTCACTACATTTTATAGATGAGAACAGTGTGGATTAGAGCCTGTTTGAGTCACCAGACCAACAAGAGAAGATTTTCGTCCCCAGGCAGGGTGCACATTACCACGCAATCAGCTGACAAAGCATATGTTTGCAAAATACAATAAAATAGTCTCTTTTTCCTCAAGCACATCCAAACAGTTTACAACATAACTGTTTTTTACTGAAGCACGACCAAGAAGTTTAGTTTTACTTGATCAAATCTTCCCTGTGAACACAAAAAGGTTGAACAACAGGAACAATTCATCATTGTAAAAAAAAATCAGAAACATATACATTTCTGTTCTTACCACATGTTATTTTTAACTAAGCCACATTTATTTGTATACTCATGTGTTTCATATTTTAGTTAATACAGTCTTTGTTAGATTTTTAACTTTAACAGAGTTTTAACTTTGCATTATTCCAATACTGCTGTCATTTCTCAAATATCTTTAGAGAATATGGTGAGTTTGAAAACATCAACGGTTATCAGTAGACACTGCAACATGTATTAGTTTCCTCCATGGGACAAAGAAAAATTATGTCTAATATCCAAAATGTGCACTGTCAAATAAAGGTTTACTCCCATCAATTTGAAAACCTTCTTTAAAATAGAGATGCAGTACTGTGATGGAAAAGTTAATTTGGCAATCTTGTTTTGGCAGTCTTGTGATAAAGAGCAAGAGTAAAGAGCAAGAAACAGTGAGCCCGTCATATGTCATCAACAGTATTTTTATAGCCCAGAACCTTAGTCAGAAATCATCTTCTGAACCCCATATGAGGGTCAGACCTGCAGTAAATGGTAAGTGTTAAAGCTTTTGAAACTGTGACACTACTTAATTATATATATATATATACAAGGATATGCAATGGAAGGTTTTTTTTTTATCTGTACACTAATTATTACCAAGGAAAACGTGTTTTGTGTCATTTTATTTTGCTGCAAAAATTTAGAGTGCAAAAGAGGTTTTAACCTAATTGTTCTCTCATTGACTGCTCAAAAGAATGTTTTTTTTTCAGTCCTAGCTGTGAAACTTTAAGGCTTGTGAAAGTTATCACTCCCTCTCTCAAAAACAGTTGACCTGGAAAACACTGCCAACCAAACTTATTTGAACAACATCAACAAAGGTGACCCCTGAACAGCAGGGCACACACTGCACTGGCAATGCTTCAAACAGTATTTAACAGAAAATCAGATGATCCTGCTTTATTCTCATTGAGTTCGTCCATCAAAAAGTAATTTAAAGACATAGTTCAGGCTAATGTTGCAATTAGTGTGTTCTGCATGTCATTTCCTCTAAAATTAGGTTCTGTAAGAGCAAAAGCAGTATGAATGTTGGTGGCTCTGTGGGCCAACTCAAGACATTTTCACCATGATTTGAATTGCTGATGATAAAGACCTTTATTAGGCTTTGGCCACAAGCTAAAAAGCAGCTATTAACCTTCATAATCAAATTCATATTAATGGTGTAGTTGTGTTTTAACATAGCTTACATCTAAGATGTTTATTGGAAATTATTAGTCTCGCCCACACTTGGAAAACTAACCCTTTAGTCTATGCATGCGTCCTTGCACCAATGTTTAATTTCACAGTTTACTGTTAATGGCTTTTTTGTAATTGGTAATGTTGACAGTGAGTGCCTCCTCTACTCACAACCCACAACAACAAACCTCTAATAGCGCATTCTCTGTATGTATGGGGAAAAAATAGATGAGAATGGTGAAGCACCCTATTCCTCTATCGGTCACTATTTATAGCCCAAACAATTAAGCTGAGAAGACCTTCATTAGCCTGCTGCTATTCAGCAGGACCCTGAGTCGCCTTGCCAGCCAGCTAAACAGGTGTTCCTTAATAATCACTGCTGAATTGCCAGCAACACTGGTTTGCGATTTTCCCTCCATATGTTTCAAGCTGTTAGCAGTCCTCTACTGAGAAATGAATGACTTTCTAAGCCTCATTACAATATCTTACAGTACACATGGCTATTGGCTGGCAGTCTGACCCTAAAATAAGACAAACTGGCAATATCCGTGACTTTCTGCAACAGTACCAATATAACACATTTGAGAGTAGCTACGTAACAGTATTATTATGTCAGCAGTATTTTGATCAAAACGAAACTGTCCTTTTTGTGAGTGTGTGAATGTGTGTGTGAATGGGTGGATGACTGGATATGTAAAGCGCTATATAAATACAGGCCATTTACCATTTACCATTTTTGGAACTCCTGAATCTTAAAAATTAGCCCTTTTTTTGCCTTTTCTTTATAAGATCAACGCTAACGCAGGTGTAATGCTTTGCTGTAATGCTGAGGGATACCTTCTTTGCAATTTAACATTCACTATAACCTATATAATTAAAACCAAACATATATGGCCACTTCTAATGCTGCAAGTGACAGAAGGCAGAAAGGCAGCTGTGCCAAGAGCTGTAGATGACAGGCTGCCAGAGATTTTATAAATACTGCTGTGGTGTGACACCACTTTATCCAATTAGGTTCTGGTTCATTAATTATCTGATCAAGCAGTGCTAGAATATAATCAGCATTTGTATAATAGGAGGATGAGTTTGGTTTGGCAATTTTTCAAGCTGCAAGTATGAACCAGGTCTTGAAAAACAATTAAAAATGACCAATTAGACAACAACAACAATAGCATAACATAACAACAGCATAATGAAACAGTAATATAATATTAATGATAATAGTGATGTTTATTATTAAATCTCAGAAGTCCACAAATAAGCAAAGACTTATGCAGTTTTATGCTGAATTAATTGGAAAAATATACTCCCAGTTTAATTCAGTGATGGAAAGGAGCTACACATGAATATGTAGGTCTGTAATTCTGTTCATTGCACCTACCGGAATATAAACTATTTCTGTCCTAGTTGAATATTATGGACTCGGTGCCTTGTCCATTAAGAATCTGTCAGTTGCTTTTAATGGCTTTGAGAAGATTTAATGTAATTGGACACTCTGAAAGCCTACCCAAACTCAATAATATATTCCCCCCTCTACCAATGTATTCATCTTGTTTCATTTCTTTTCCAAATTGTGCCTTGCTGTGGCAGTATTTTACTTAACTTGGGCTACCAAAATTAGATGTCTATATTCCCTTGTCACGCATTCCTGTGCATTATATGTATATAAGACAGTGAACAATACTCAATTTGTATTTATGTAAGCCACCTTTGTGAAGTTCTACCTGAACATCACTATGCACATTTGTACTTTTCTGTTAAGCCCAACAACCCCTCTGGTCTTAGTGAATACAGCAAATGCTTGGTTTCGTCTTTGAACAACATCTGAATTTTGAATCTAAAATCTCTAACCTGATTTGAAACTTTCCTTAAAACGTATCCATATCAGAGGCGCTGAGACCGTATCACTGCAGCCGACTTCTCATATCGTCGGATCAAGGGGTCTTAATTGTTCCATGCTTTTACTTTAAAACCAGAGGTCATCACATCTTTGAAGTTGCAGCAACCAGACTTGGTAACAACATTCTTAAGCCTGTGAGATCTGAATTTGTTATTTATTTTAATTGACTAGTGAAAACCCATTTTTATAGGTTAGTTTTCCTTTAATCTTTCAGGATGTATGGAAGTGTGTATGTTGGAATAAATATCAGACTGTATACTTGATTACGTGTCTGTTTGTTGGAACATGTATGCTTATCTTTACTGTATGATTTTGTTCACACTCTGAAGCATTTCTAACTTTGTGTTTTGATACAAATACAGGTATTATCATTATTATATCTCCTAGAATGGTAGGGTGATATTTCTATTAATTTAGTGACTATCTACCTGCAGCATTGTACCAGATTAAATAGAGCTGTCAGTCTGTAGTCTCACTGTAATTATGATAAAATACTAATGAGGGCAGAAGCAACCTGTTCAGACATGCCCACGCTTTCAAATGTCTACTGAAGATGTCAGCAGGTACAAAAGATTTTGGGGGAAGGGACATTTATCCATTAGCATAGGCGAGACCTGTCCTACCAATCTTTTGTTACTAATTTGGTCAGTTTACCAAAAGATTATGTATTTTCTCACTATTACTTTCATGCATAAATTTGAGGCATAATATTTTAAAAGCTGAAAAATGTATTGAAGAAGATTTATTTGAAGATCAAGTTGAGTTGATTATATTATCTGAACAGATGCATCCAAGGAAGGTACAAATCAAGGACATATTGTTTTTAAAAGGGAGTTAAAACTGTCAATATTTGTTTGAATGAGCTATAGTACAGAATCGTTAATATTTCCTCTTCATTTTACGTGCTTTGTGTCATAATGTAATGTCTTTATAAAAAGTTTATAAATCATCAACCTGCAAAATAATTTTTAAGGTTTTATAAGGTAAAACATTTTTATTCTCATCTCAATTATTGGAGGTCACTGATTTAACACATACACAGTTAAAATACATAGTAATGAGGTGACACATAAGGTTGCAACAAGTCTTTTAGAAAGTCAGTGACAGCTGGTCAAACCTTCCAATTTAAACTGCCTAAACTTCTCTGCATCTGATCTCTAACTGCCAAGATCTACAATATGAACAAGGCATAGATCAGTGAGGTTGTGTTCCTCTTTCACTCATACTGCCACTCTGCTGTAAGAGACGTCAGTGAAGTGCATAGATAACCACTGATATACACACGAGTCTGGTTTAAAAGGAAAGTCACTGGATGAATTCATAGCTCATGAAGGATCTCCAGTGACCTCATTAAACTTCTTTCACGCACAGTTTATTCTCAGTTTGTCTCTAACAGTTTGTCTATTTAATGATACAACCCATATGGAAAAGAAATAGTAAAAACATATATGATTTACTCATGAAAGTGGCCACTTTCTCATTACTTTCATATATTTTTTTAGTAAGTATACAAAACATACAAGTTTCATTATATAATTTTTCAAGGGATCTTATGTGTGTTTTCACTCTTGTATGCTTTTCATACAAGTTTCATACAAGACAGATACAAACTTTATAAGATTTATATATATCTTTTCCATATGGGAACAAAAAGTCATATGGGTATTTGCATTAATTTGCTTTGTGATAACATTTGATCATGAGTTCAAAAAAGTGTCTTTTTTTGGGACTAATTATTGACTAATTATTCATCACATACTGATGTGATGTTGCGTGTGTTCTTAATTCAGTGTTTGCTGGCAAATAATAATGATTCGGTGAGAATATGACAGTGAAAAAAAAATAATTTTACCAGGTCTCAAAGTGACATCACCACATACAGATTCCTGTGTGCCAGCAATGCCACTAAATAAATAGATAAATAAGCAATGCACAGGTGAGAGTCTAAAATTCTAATTATGAACTGACTTAAAACTTGATAGGCCTTTGGACAAAAAAATGCCTCTTGACTTGAAAAAAAGCCTAATGTAATGATGCTAAAGATTAAACAAAACAAAAGGCATAATTGGCATTAAAGTATTTTTAAATAGGGGTTTACATGACACATAAACTGAATTTATTGTAGCATGTTATATTAGAGAGTGTGATGAAATAGTGCCAATGGAAATAAAGCAGTTTGTAACCATTCTGTTAATATTTCATAAATCTACTTTATTCCAAAAAACACCACATATTATATCAGGTAATCGTGACGAGATAAAGCTAAACAGAGAATAACAAAACCAGCAACTTCAGCAAATACATGCAAAATATGTGGTTTGTAGTCATCAGTGTTGCAACACATCAGCACACATTAATAGATTTATGTAGGTAAAAGCCAGCTGCAGATCACTCTTGAGGTCCACCAGTGTGCTTCTGTTTCTCACTTGTTTTTGATGCTGTTCCTATTGTTTTCCTTGTTCAATAATATATGGCACATATGCTTGCTACTGAGACTAATGTTTTTGGTATGGGATTTGTGCTGGATTAAGCTTCAAAAGAATGGCTGATAGTCTGTTGTTCGGAGCTGGCATGCTCCGTTCCCCACAGGGCTGCTGGTTTAGAGCAGTTTGGATTTGTAAGAAGAAAATAGAACCAATATTATGCAATCTTGTTTTCTTTTTTTTCCCAGCCATAATATGTAGAGTATATGCAGTCGGATGAATACTGGCTGATGGGTAAAGAGTAAAAAGTAAGAATAACAACCCATGCTTGACAATTGCAATATTGAGCTATGCTGCCACAATGATTCATGTATTCAGCTCAGGCCCAAAGTATTGTTTAACAAGACCTAACCTATATCCTTTTATATTGAATTGTGGGTAAATAAATCAAATTCTGTTCACTTTTTTAAGTGATCCTGTTTTGATGAAAGGACTGTATCAATTGAACTATGTTTGCTCTGATTTTGATGACGCATATAATTTCATTAATCATGGGTGAATGCTTTTCTAATATCTTAATCAGCGGCAATTACCAGCCTTTCATCATCACCTTACTGCTTTGAGAATCACAAGTGGCATCAAGGGTTGTGCACATTGGCTCATCATCACATGCTCTCTCAAGGGTACACCACTTGTCCGGCATCTCAGAGGCCCTGATTGCATACAAACAAGTGATTCCGTAATCTAAATGTGTGTGCAAAGCTCCTTCTTATCTCAACATGCCTATGGGTAACAGAGTAGCGTGATTGCAGTAAATAGAAACCGCCCACCACCAATACTCAAATCCTGTAGGACACAGGCCGCCGGTGTATGGTGCACTTGATTCTCAGACTGCTTAGTACTTCACAATTACAAGAATGTGTTATTATAGTTGATATAGTAAGAGGTTAGAGAAGACCGAACAAGCGGCAGGGATCCGTAATTGACATCAAGTTCCTTGAAAATGAACCACATGGCTTCTTTATGAACCTGATAAGATGCAAAGGGAGGCTTGTTTTTATTTATTTTTTTTGTTTCATCCCGAGACGGTGTCAAGGCAAAGCAGTAATTTATGCTGTAAACAGAGCTGCAAATCTCTTACAGAGAAGCCTGTGGATTCACACAGGAAAGTGACAATTTATCTTTTACAACAGACAACGATGCAGATTTTGCTGCAATTAGTGATTATGTTTTAAGCGGTGAATAGCCTTAGTTTTGCTTAGATCTGTTTTTTCATGAACTGTGATATGTGCTTACAGTATTGTTATAGCATAAACAACCTTGACAGTTCAGCATTACAATTCAGAAAGCAACAAACAACTAAGAAATACAAGGAAATATGATCACTTCATCCCACTAGAAGAACTTCAGTCCACATTGACATTGAGTTTACAAGTCTCTAAAATTCTACTGGCGAGATGGACAACTAGTCTTCTAAAACAATATTCCATAAGTTGGTGTTTAGATAACTGCCTAATGTGTCATAGGAATGTTTCATCATGTTTCCCTAGAGTACTACTCGACCGATAGCTTAACTTAAGACAGCTACTAGATTGTCTCAATGGTTTATGTTTTTCCTTTAATTTGTCATCTATATGTATAACATAAACAGCTAAATGGATGGTTCCACCGTGCATCTGGACAGAACAATTCAGCATAAGCTTTAAGATCCAAAGTAATAAGTTATGCTGATATCCAAACATACTAAATCATGTCACTGTTGACAGCCTGGATGATTACTCTCACAGCAGGGAACTGTAGCCTAGCAACAAAATTACAAGAAGATGATTTAGAAGAAGTCTGACCACGCAACGGTTAGCCAGTCAGTGTTGTTAGCATAATGCATGAAAATCTGCAGGCAGGCTACAAACATGACAAAAAAGCAAGATTTTCTTTTTTAATACATATATAATAATAATTAAAATATTCCAGAATTACAGAGAACATCTAAATTATATTAAATATTACAAACCTTACCCAGTAAATATCAAAATGATTACATTTCACTGAACATATTACACAGTTATGCAGTGTCATGTCAGAAACAAACAGTAAGACTCAACAGATGTCTGTCAACAGCCAGAAAAGGTTTACATGAACATTAGAAACTTGTATTACTTACCAGTGTGTTTTAGATCAAAGTCCTGGGCACCCCGCAATGCACAAGATTGAGCAAGACAGGAACTGTGAAGCCAATAGTGGAGCTGTTTGTTGTCTTTTGTGTGACCAAACTTTGACAAAAAATGAAAAATAAAATATAGGTATAGAAAAAATAAGTGAAAAAAGAAAGGCTAAGGCCTATTTGGAGCAGAACCTGTTATATATTTAATGACTGATATCCCTTGACTTTTTTCCATTGGACGAGACACAGTGATATGATAAACTCAAGACAGATCGCAGAGGATTGGTCAGGAGATTTATATATCTTCAGTCTTCTGCTGGTACTAATGTCTGACCAGTAAATAGGCAGGCACTAATTCTCATTTAAGCCATGCTTTCTGTTGGTATGAATATTCCTTGAAATCAAACCAAAGGCAAGAAGTAAATGGACTGAAGAGTGTCAGAAGGAAAAGAGAACTCATATGCTGCAAGGCAAAGCTCGAGAAGCCAATATAGTAATCCAGAAATCATACTGGTGGTGGCATTAGAGAGGTGTTGTGCTCCCAGTGTGTAATCCCTGTGTCTCCGCCTCTTTGTGTCCACCTTGTCTCCAGCTGTGATAGAGGCACTGAGTGATAGAGCAGTTCTGAGTGCTGCTGCCGCCGCTGCTGCTCCTGCGTCCTTCCTGCTACAGCAGCAGTCTCTGCTCAAATAAATGCCTGGTCTGTCACAGTTCTTTGCTGCAATGCATTAGATTCATGCACTCCCTCCCTCTTTCTGCCCTCTTCCCTCCTCGCTCACTCTTGTTCGTTCACTTGCCTCAGTCACACGTGAGGAGACACAGTGAGAGTCTGGAATACAAATAAGCTGTCTTTCTTAAAGACGTGATTGTGCTTCTTCAATTTGATGACTTTTTTTAAAGTCACAGTGAATGAGTGTGGTGAATAAAGTAGAAGTGATCTTGAGATGGCAAGATTCAGATTTTCAGTGGACTGGGCTGTTACCGAGAGTTGTTTTGATCCTGGTCCACGTTTTGTTTTTGTTGGGTTTTTTGCTTGGTCTTGCATAAATCTTGCAGGTTACCGATCATAAACTGGTATCATCCATTTCAGTTAAAAATAAATGTTAGTTGAAACTGCATATTATAGATTGCAAATATAACATTATTTGCACTGCTAGAAAAGACCTTTACAAATGTGTTACAATAAGCTGAACAAAGCCGCAAGAGCATGAAATCAGCCGAACCTAGCCATTCATTTTTAGAAGATCCTTACTGTGACTTATGAAACAGAAAGAATAGATACGTTTAAAAGTAATCACATTCTTTTGATGTGTTTATGAACCTGATAATAAGTTTATTGTATAACTCATTCCTAGAGCATTAGACACTGCTGTTTTGTCAAAGCTCCTTGTAGTCCTATATATCTTACATCAGTGCTGTAACACATGGGGTTACGATATCGCCTTATTGGTGCAGAACTTATTGACTATACTTTCTACTCATGAAAATTTGTCTGAGATCTGATTCTTTTAAATGGCATCATCTTTAGATGTAGATTTCTGATTTGTTTCGAGAAATTTCTTGTTGTGAAAGAAGGGTAAAAATATCCCCAGTTGCAGTTCCAGGGTTTTTGGAATCTAGGCAGTTCTGGTGTTAAATACTCTGGTCTTTTGTCATTTTCCCAGGGAAGGAGAGTAAATCTCACAATGTAAACTGAATTAATAAATAGCTCAGCTAATAACAGTGTAAAACAGGGATGTGCCATGAACAGCCCAGTGTGAAATGGGCCAGAGTAAAGCCAAAGTACAATAAAATAATAGGAAAATAAGAATTTAAAACCTCCAAACCTCCACATCAACGGTGTCAAGGTCGAAAGGGTCAGCAGCTTCAAGTTCCTTGGAGTCAACATCACTGAGGACTTCTCCTGGACCCTTCACACAGACACTGCTATCAGGAAAGCTCGCCAGCGTCTTTACTTCCTGAGGAGGCTGAGGAAGTTTAGCATGAATGCCAACATCACCTCAAATTTTTACAGGTGTGCAATTGAGAGCTTGCTGACGAGCTGCATCACAGTTTGGTACGGAAGCTGCTCTGCCAGCAGCCGTAAATCACTGCAGAGGGTGGTGAAGGCAGCAGAGCACATCACTGGCACGAGGCTTCCTGCCATTCAGGACATTTATCTCCAGCGATGCCTCTGTAAAGCACACAGCATCATCAAGGATCACAGCCACCCAGCACATCAGCTGTTCTCCTTGTTACCATCTGGCAGACGTTACAGGAGCCTGTCTGCTCGGACTACAAGACTCAAAAACAGTTTTTACCACCAAGCCATACAACACCTCAACCACAACACTTAAACACACACAGCACTCAGAAGCTACGTTAACCACACGTTAACCACGTGTGCTTTGGAGCAGCAGTAGGAGAATTAAAGGGAACATTTTCCTTTGGACAGCCAAGCTAAACAAAACACAAGTTAATCATTCAATTAAAGTCACTGTTCATTGACGCAGGTGGGAGGAAGACAGCTGTGTACAGCCGCCACTCTCATGCTGCACCATCATTAAGCTCTTGTTTTAAGCACAGCTCTGCAAACGCTAGCCTCCAACCTCATCACTCTATTTTTGGATCGCTTCGATAGTCCCATGCTGACCAGTGTTCAATTTTGTGTTAAACTAAACTACTAAACCTTCATGATGATAATCTGTTTAAGAGCTGAGGAGTTAAAAACGGAAAATAATAGTCTTAAACAGTGGTGATTTTAGCCCATTTCTGGGGGCGCTGAATGAATCAAAGCACCCCCAAAGATTTCTTACTTTTTTTCACAATATTTGCTGTTTGTGGGACACACTACTAAAATATAAAAAGCATACAGTACTTAATTAAGATGGAACATTTTAACAACAAAAGTATAGATAACCCCTCCCCCCTCCCAAAGTGGTTCGTTCCAGCTCGCCTCTCCCCTGCTCTGGCTCTAGCGCCGCTGCTGCCAGAGCGATGGTGGCTGAGACACAGTGGAGCAGAGGTGTAAGTGCCGGGCTTAAAACAGGACATGTTAGCTGCATTTAACCTTCAGTTACTCTTTATATAGTTAGGTAGGAGTCAGGCCATGTTTCTTTTTAGATGAAAAACATTACACCAGGTAACCTGCTGTGCTGAAAAAGTGTTTCCGACTATGTTTGCTACCCTACAATCCGTCCTGCTCTGTAGTAACATCAGCGACATTTGAGCGTCCTGTTGCTCCCATTTAAATGCATATAACCTATTTAAAATCTAAAACTTAACATTGTCCGTAGCCTGCTGTTGTTACCACCGTCCTGTTTGAAATGTAATGAGAGAAACTGGTTATTTTGTCCTATGTGTATGTGCCGATATTGAACCCAAGGTACTAACTAGCTAACTGGCTGGATGCCCATTAACCTTATAACTCCTGTTGTGTACGTGTGTGTGTGTGTGTTTGTGTACAGAGAGACAGCCAGATTCATAATGGATATGAGGAAGTTTTTTCAAAAAAAGGAGCCACATTCAGGTAAAAGTGTAAGATCAAATGATCCATCAATAAAGGATAATGTTGGATCAGTGTTTCAATATTTATATCCTTTATTAGATGTACATGTGGTTTGGTTATTTGCCTTTGGGTTGAAAGTACACTAAGAGAGGACTTTTTTTATTAGTGATCGTAATAGTATTTTTTAATCTAATTGAATACAATCTATTTGTGTATGATTGTCGGTCCAAAGAAAGAAAGAGGAAAGAGGGGAACATGAGGAGAAAGTACAAGGTCAGGAAGAACCAGGTAAGAAAACAGACAGGGAGCACTAACAGGCAAAACAGAAACTGTTAAACTGGCAAAGAAAAAAAAAAAATTAATTTTACTCATACAATCTGGAAGTTGAAACTCAAGAGTGAGGCTGGTGCCATTCCAGATATGTTAACATTGTACAATCTTCTGGATAATCAGATCTTTCCCAAACTGAAAACTATTATTCAGATTGCCCTGACAAACCCAGTTAGCAGCTGTAGCTGTGAGAGGTCTTTTAGTGTCTTGAGTCAGCTCCATACCTGGCTGAGAAGGACCATGGGTCAAAGCTGACTCCAGCACCTGGCTGTGATGTCAGTTGAGAAAGAGATGCTTGAGAGACTTTACCACCAAAATGTGATAGACAGATTTGCCAACCTCAAGGTGAGGCGACATAGGATAAAAGAAAAGAAAAAATCTGCAGAGCCATAGTAGTATCTGCAGTAAAGATCTTTTCATACATTGTATACATTGTACCATAGGCCACAGTGTCTCAGTTTTCTAACATTTCAAGGACTGTTCTATTTTTGGAGTGTATTTTTTATGTATCTATATTGTATTATATATACACTTTAAAAGTGAATTTCTGTCCAAAAAATGCACTGAGTTTACTTTTTACTCACTGTGAGCATCATTCATTATTCTCCCCCAGTAATTAAGGTTAGGATATGTATTTTTTTTTAAAATTCCAATCCATTCTTCTTTAGCAGCATTTAAATAACCTTTATCAGATTTGATGGTTTTGTTACAGACTTTTCAAAAAAGTGTTTTGCTTTTCTTTCACAAATGTGGGGATTAAATTGTGTTAAAATGTACAAAACAGTGATGTCATGTTTTGTGACGAGGACCCAGGCACAGAGAGACTTGATGAATTTAAGAATCTTATGATTTAATAAAGAAATTTGCAGACTTGCACAGAGATGGTAAAATTATGATGACTGGTAATGGAGATGAAGACAACAGACGATGAGGACAGGGAGGAACAGGGGTTTAAATGCGCCAAAGAGACAGTCAGAGGGAACACGGGACAACGGGAGACATTTAAGGATGCAGGGACTAACAGAGACAGGGAAGAAGTCTCATCGTGATGAGTAAAGTTTACCTTGCCTGGATGGGCAGCTCTCTGGGTGCTCAGCACCCCCAAAGCTCTGATCCTAGAATCGCCCCCGGTCTTAAATGGAAGAGTCTGCCGTATCCAAGCCTGGAGGTGACACATCAAGTCTGTAGCGACAACAACCTGAACCTCATCATGCACTTAATCCAAACAACTGAAAAACAAACATTTTTTGGCAATGTGAACTGCATAGCCACCAACCCTACGTGCCATATTTGCATTCATTTGACATTTGCATCCCTTCCTGGAGAGTAAAATCACATTGAAAGTTGCTGTTCTGACACAGCATGCATTGAAAGTTTCACAAGTCAAGCGGTTAGAATGAGACTTTCAGGGAGAGATCTGAAAGTAGCAAGCCCTGGAAGCACCACAGTACCAAACAAGGAGACCTTGAAAGAGTTCAGGTATAACTTTTGGGAGATATCACTGGTACTCATATGAGTACCTTTCCAAACTGCGAACAGAGAGAGAAAGACAAACATAATATTACTGATCGGACGAACAAATGGCATGTAACCACGTTTTCAATTACACACACTGCACCTTTTCTCTTTATGGTGCTGAATTAAGCTGCAATTGTACAATTTACCGGAGAAGCTGGAACAAATTCGATTAAATGTTTTGTATTTTTCAAAACATAAAATGTGTTGTTTGATTTTCCAAAAAGTATTTATAACAGTGTACTGGATGTTTTTGATTACACATCTGAATCCTTTTTTTTAAAACATAATAAACACTACAAAGGGGAATGAGCTAAAACAGACCATACAATAGATTCATAAAAGACATTCTGCAGCCCATTCACTACTAAATAAAGTTTCTTAGATGATGCAATTTAGTTATCTATTATTTTTTACTTTTTTTAGATGTCTTTCTCTCAGTACAGACACAAACATAAGTCAAACCCAGACACCTGTCACTCGCAGCTTTAAGAGACAACTCTATTTTTAATTCATCATTTTTCTGTTCTCAAAGGATTTTACAAACAGCCTGTGAGGCACGCTGCAGTTGCAAGTGTTATTTCTCAATGTGCTACCATCAGAACTATTGTTAAAACCTCTTCGTTGGCAGAATAGATGGGTTTTTTTTGTCTTTTATAAATTTGCTCTGTGTGGTAATTACTTATTAGTAGGACACATATGTTTTCCCTTAAGTGGTTTATACATCATTCCCCCCATTTTCTAAATTAATTACATCAGAGGTTCAAAGAAACGGTGGAAATGCAAATGTGGCCCACTAACACCACTGCTGCAGGAGTGAGAGAATTCAGGTCAGAGAAGAGCAATAGTTCTTTAGGCACAACGCAGGACCCAGAGTCTCTCTGCGAGTAGTATAACTTAAGAAAAAAGCTTATACAGAGCCAGATGTTTTTAGATCATTATCACAAAATTGTTACGGCCTTTGACATTTTGCAATCTAGGGAAATTGCCCTCATTACTTCACATTTTTAATGGTCAGTACCAGGGCTCGTGTCTAAAATGGAGTTTTAGAACTTTGTGTTTCTTTAGTGAGTTATAAGCTAAGTAGTTTCAGTTGTTTGACAGTTAATATAATCAAATTAAGCAACACGAATAAATTCACTGTGTAGTAGAAATACTGTTTCTAGGATCATTTCATTAGTTTTTAAGTCCCCTTTGTCCTTCCTTACTACATACGCAGAGTTAGCTATAGCCCTTTAAGGAAACACAAGCTTCACAAGCTGAATTGAAACTTGATTAAGAATAAATAAAAGGGAATAGTATTAGATGAAGGGGTCATCAAAAAACAAACATAAGAAAACCAATTTTGGCTGAATTATTTATTCAGTTGACATGTGAGTGAAGCATACATTTATCTGCACAATAGTACACGCAGTAAGTGCTCCCATACATTCAACTAAGATGTCTGTGAAGGTTCTCAGTCATCCAGGTCATCATAGTCAAAGGAGCTTGCAAAGAAAAGCGTCTGGACTTCTTTAAGCTGCTTGAAGACGTTTCACCTCTCATCCGAGAAGCTTCTTCAGTTCTAAGGTCAAAAGGTGGGGAGTCCCAGATTTAAATCTAGTGGGAGTTTCCCCCCAAAGAGGGACAAAAGGACCCCTGATGATCCTCTAATCGCCTGAGCCAAGGTGTGAAACTGGGTGTGGGTCCCAATCAGCCAGGGTTTCGGGTGAGCTCATTGTGAAACCTGGCCCCACCTTATCATGGGAATTCCTGAGGTCAGATGGCCCAGGATGTGAGTGGGTGTTAAGGCGTCTGGGGAGGGAACTCAAAACTGAATTATAGATGGCAGAGAGTTGGTGTCGTAAACCACCGCCTCTGTTCAAAGATGGTCGCTCACAGTGGACATAGATGGCTTCTTTCACTCCTCTTTCAAACCATCTGTCCTCTCTGTCTAAAATGTGAACATTGGCATCCTCAAAAGAGTGTCCGTTATCCTTAAGATGCAGATGGACTGCTGAGTCACAAAGTGTGAAATGAACAGGCTTTTAAGTATATGTAAGAGAGTAAAAGGCAGTTCTTTGGAGGACATTTGTGCAAAGGTAACTGCAGGTAGTGCTATATTAATATGATAATAAAATAATATCATGTGGGAATTAAAGATTTTAAAAAAACTTTTTGTGGTTGTAATGTTTAACCAAGGGGGAAAAACACACACCTCAAAATAATTTCAAGAACCTCAAAAATAATTTCTATTGTGAACTCCAGTGGATTTTTCTTGTGCAAATCCTGTGATCAGCTATCCTGTCCTGCTGCGTCTGATGTGTATTGCTCTTCATGGATTCAACAAGATATATGCCCATGTTTCACAAACTGTCTTGGCTGATTTCCTTTCCTTAAACTGCAAGTTTACTGCTTATACTGTCTCTGTGCTAGACAGTATAAAGTTTGTATAAACGTTGAATTTGGGGGGGGGGTTATCAAGATCTCTGTCTAAATTAATAAATTTAGACATGCAACTATGAGTAAAGAAATGAGTAAAGAAAATCAACACCCTATTTATGCAAGATAATTCATAATTTTATGGGGGGGGGGGGGGGGTAGATTGGTTGGCTCCCCTAACCCCCTGGAAATTACACCCCTGGAGCTGACGTTGCTGTTGAGCAGTGCAGCATCAACAGCAATGAACTCAAAGGAAAAATGATAATGGAACAAAAAATATCCTTAAGTTCTTTGGAAACTTTATTTCCCTGTGTGCAGCCAACTCACTTGGTCAGTGGTGTGATGAGAGGCACGATCTGATATCGTGGTGTTGGTGTTGTTCCCAGATCATCATACTAAATGTTGTTCCAGGATCAACATTGCAAGTGACCAATCAGAATGTTGTGACGTCATACTTTTACGACTTCGGGAAAAACCGCCGTAAAACAAAAAACTGTACTTAAGCTGCGAGAAACCGCCTCTGTCCGCCGATCAACGGACCCTAACCCTAACCCTGACCCTAACCCTAACCCTTTAATAAACGGTAAGCAGAACTGATATTGTCCTTGCAACATTGGAATTTCATAAATGCACGAATGGCTTGGCGCGCAAAAGAATAATGTCAGAACAATGTGATTGGTCACTTGCAATGTTGAAACTGGAACAACATTTTCATGATGAGCTGGGAACAACACCAACACCACGATATCAGATCATCCGATGAGCACACCTCCCTTTACTGTGAAACTGTGCCCCCTTGTGGTGACAACTAACATACTGCGTCCCAGTTAAACAACAACAACAATAATGCAGTCCAGCACATTTCACAACTTGAGTACACAAACTGAATATCTCAACAGTTGCATTTGAACTTACCTGCCACATAAAAACGTCTTACACCCTTAAAGCTCGCTCCTCTTCTGTAGTGTTAGCTAGATGCAGACGTACCGCCACCACAACCGATGGACATCTGCACCAATAACCCTATTCTGGCTTGTTCCGGTCCACTTTAACCCTGTGTGTAGAGCTATGAATAATATTTAAATTTATGTTTTGACCTTTTTCATCATCTTTGCTATTTGCTCTAGGTCCATATGATTGTCTAATACTGGATGTTTTACTGTAAAATAAAAACTTCACTCACATGTCTTAAATGTAAAGTAATGAGCCTCACCAAGTATCCATATGTGGGGAGCTAGAAGGAAGACCAAGCTCAAGTGATAAGTATGTAACGTCAACATATCCAGGTATGCGTCACTAAAAATCATCAAGTTACAGACTCCTGAGTACAAATACTTTGGTGTGGATTGTCAACTTGCTTTATGATCAGTCTGTTTTTATTAGCAGTTAAACGTGGCATACCTGAATGTGTAAATGAAAAGTAATGTGACTGAATTTAAAAAAAAAAAAATTCCCTGTGAAAGGTTCATTTCTATATATAATTGTGAACCTTATTCACTGTTAAGAAGATAACAGATCAAGTGAAAGGGCATAATTTACCTCCCTGGATACTCGCTTCTTCAGTTGTGAAGGGCAACAGCTCCTCTACTGATGACAGTAAACTCACTCCTTCATTTATATCCAAGCATAGTTTCAGGTCATAAATTCACTGCTATTGTGAGCTCCTGACACAGGTAACCTTCAGGCTGGATTTCATGTCATCTTTTTATCTCAACAACTTGAAGGTAGTGCAAATGCAATGTTTTAATAGAATTAAATAATACATTTTTTTTTATAAAACTTGGGACAGCCCTCTACTTTTTTCTACCTATGACATCATTTTGTTCCAATACAAATATGTATATGTGTGTTTCAATAAAAATGTGTGGGACCCACAGTGTTGTTGGTGGTACTATGTTCATTTATCCTCACGCTGACTTACAAAATGCTCACAGGCAATTCAATTGTAATATTTTAGTAGGCTAATTATAATCCTCATGAGTGGAGCTCACACAGGCACTGGGGGGTCAGCTTGGGAGCCTTTAGAGAAGGCTGCAGGGGTCCTGTGTTGTTTTATGCACGGACATGCCGCAGACTGCAGCCAGACTGGAGTGCTTGTGTTCCTGTATTTGCAGGTATGCAAATGTGATGTAAGGATGTTGAGGCAAAGCAGCACAGATGTTAAGAAACATGCTAAAGAAATAATGCGCTGTAGTGAACGTAAACAACATTAATGTCAGAGTTTGCAGTTAATGTACATAAACAGTGTTTCAGGGAATAAGTGAATAAAACTACAGGGAGTGCAGAATTATTAGGCAAGTTGTATTTTTGAGGAATAATTTTATTATTGAACAACAACCATGTTCTCAATGAACCCAAAAAAACTCATTAATATCAAAGCTGAATGTTTTTGGAAGTAGTTTTTAGTTTGTTTTTAGTTTTAGCTATTTTAGGGGGATATCTGTGTGTGCAGGTGACTATTACTGTGCATAATTATTAGGCAACTTAACAAAAAGCAAATATATACCCATTTCAATTATTTATTTTTACCAGTGACACCAATATAACATCTCCACATTCACAAATATACATTTCTGACATTCAAAAACAAAACAAAAACAAATCAGCGACCAATATAGCCACCTTTCTTTGCAAGGACACTCAAAAGCCTGCCATCCATGGATTCTGTCAGTGTTTTGATCTGTTCACCATCAACATTGCGTGCAGCAGCAACCACAGCCTCCCAGACACTGTTCAGAGAGGTGTACTGTTTTCCCTCCTTGTAAATCTCACATTTGATGATGGACCACAGGTTCTCAATGGGGTTCAGATCAGGTAAACAAGGAGGCCATGTCATTAGTTTTTCTTCTTTTATACCCTTTCTTGCCAGCCACGCTGTGGAGTACTTGGACGCGTGTGATGGAGCATTGTCCTGCATGAAAATCATGTTGTTCTTGAAGGATGCAGACTTCTTCCTGTACCACTGCTTGAAGAAGGTGTCTTCCAGAAACTGGCAGTAGGACTGGGAGTTGAGCTTGACTCCATCCTCAACCCGAAAAGGCCCCACAAGCTCATCTTTGATGATACCAGCCCAAACCAGTACTCCACCTCCACCTTGCTGGCGTCTGAGTGGGACTGGAGCTCTCTGCCCTTTACCAATCCAGCCACGGGCCCATCCATCTGGCCCATCAAGGACTCACTCTCATTTCATCAGTCCATAAAACCTTAGAAAAATCAGTCTTGAGATATTTCTTGGCCCAGTCTTGACGTTTCAGCTTGTGTGTCTTGTTCAGTGGTGGTCGTCTTTCAGCCTTTCTTACCTTGGCCATGTCTCTGAGTATTGCACACCTTGTGCTTTTGGGCACTCCAGTGATGTTGCAGCTCTGAAATATGGCCAAACTGGTGGCAAGTGGCATCTTGGCAGCTGCACGCTTGACTTTTCTCAGTTCATGGGCAGTTATTTTGCGCCTTGGTTTTTCCACACGCTTCGTGCGACCCTGTTGACTATTTTGAATGAAACGCTTGATTGTTCGATGATCACGCTTCAGAAGCTTTGCAATTTTGAGACTGCTGCATCCCTCTGCAAGATATCTCACTATTTTTGACTTTTCTGAGCCTGTCAAGTCCTTCTTTTGACCCATTTTGCCAAAGGAAAGGAAGTTGCCTAATAATTATGCACACCTGATATAGGGTGTTGATGTCATTAGACCACACCCCTTCGCATTACAGAGATGCACATCACCTAATATGCTTAAAGGTAGTAGGCTTTCGAGCCTATACAGCTTGGAGTGAGACAACATGCATAAAGAGGATGATGTGGACAAAATACTCGTTTGCCTAATAATTCTGCACTCCCTGTATAAGTACCAGCAGTTATCTATATTAGCAGTTATGTGAATGTGCACAATATTGAAAATGTGTCAATGATAATGTGTATATATATATATATTTTGTTAACATACGTTCAGGAGTAACATGAAGCCTTATCATGTATGTCATTAAGTGCACAGATGGCTTGCAGAGTGAAGCAATGCTGAATTGAAATGTTTGTGTTTCTGTATCTCCAGAGCAAAAAACCGTTTAGGGGAAACTATAATAAACTCATGCACGCCTGAAAGTGTCTTTGTATCCAAGTGTACAACACACTGTTTCTGGATCTAAAGTTTAAGAGAAAAAAATCCTTGTAAGTTTCTTTCTTTATTATTTTTTCATTTGCCTCTTGAAAGGGCCACCAACCATGCACGGTCCGAGAATGCCCACTGAATACTGAATACAGCTCGGGTCACCAGTGTTCTCCTGTCACAAAGACAAAACAAAAGCTGTTTTGAAATTGTTTAAACATATTAAATATACTAAAGGTCCTTACTGTGCAGACATCAGGACTGTCACACTGCTAAAGCATGGCAATGTATTAATCGCATGCTGTGTCCTGCAAGTGACAGTGAAAGGGTTCACCAAGTGAGACAACGCCTACGTTGGGAATTTGCCAGTGGGCCCATCCCTTCAAATGGCATGTGATGATAACCTCCTTGTCTTTTGCTCAGAGATTAACAACCGGGCAGACTGTATTGATGGATATGGTCTGGTGGTGTGCTTGGGCATGGAGAGACATAGAGGTCATAGTCTATCTAAACAGCAGATGGTTTGTTGCGCCTCTTTGGGAGTATGCAAAAATAGACTGAATATACAAATCCAAGTCTGCTTATGAACACTCCCTTTAGATTTAGAGAAGTAATCTACACTCTGATTTCAAACTGATAATACATGCGAACAACAGGGTAATGTAGTGAGACAAGTCTGCTAAACAATGGCAATACTAATTATCCGGACTAAAGCTATAAACAGCACAACAGTGCACTGAATGCAGTCTTCCTTGAAACTGCACACCAACCAATAACAGTTGACATTGAACAGCTAGCTCTTTGGCCCTTATTTTCAACCAACCCAGCCTATGAAGACTACCTGTTTTGATGAACTGATTAGAAGCTTGACTATTAACATAAAACTGCAATGTTAGGTGGCACCTGTCACCTCATTGTGGTATGTGAAGTGGCAGCTGTTGTTTGCAAGAGCTTCTGGACCAAACTATTAGTTGGATGATGAAACTAGAGCTGCATTTTAAAATTAAATGCTCCCCTGAGCTGCATATTTCCAACATCTGGAGTATACACAATCACATCAGACAAGGCAGTCATTATAAACGCTGGCCATGCATGAGTTGAAGCAGGTATGTTCACACTTTATTGGCACAGAATGGAAGACACTTGTGCTATTAAGCAGAAAAGCATTAACACATTCTTCCAGAGTAATCTGACACTGAACGTGGATCACATTTTACACATTTTCAACATAAAAATATAAACCCTAGGGTGAAATGCACAAGTAATCAGGGCTTTCAGTACACAGAGAAAGAGGATGGCGAAAGGGAATTGGGATTTTCCGCACATCTTGTTTTTGGAAGTACAACTCAGACAATCTGCAGTAAAAACAGTTAGAAAGTAACTTTCCCCAGAAGACAATAGAAGATGATAAACATACCCAGACATGGCTTGGCTTGTTGCTGCCACAGTTTCTAACTTAAATTTACTGAAGTTATTCAGGTCTGCCATGCTGTTGGAAAATGAATTGCAACTTTTTATTTACATATTGTAATATATCACTGAATAAATATTTTCCGCTCTTAGATTTGTATGGTATTATTCTATATATTTTTACCAAAGGGTTTTCAAAATACTACTGCATACTACACAAAACATGGAAAAACGTATAATAATCAGAAAACTATTGAGGCAAGTGGTCTTCTGTTAAAATGTTTTTTTCTTAAAGCAAACTGTTAGGAAAAACAAGAACAAAAGCAACACATCAGCTCTAAACTTTTCCCCATTAACATCACAATTTCTATGACTTGAACTATTGACTAGTTACTTGTCTGAAACTTTGCTCAGGATAGATCTCTTCATACAAACCTTGCCGCACTAAGCCACCACTTCATCTCCTACTACTAAGCTGAGTCCCATTGTATCGCGCTCCGAATTAGAAATTGTCATTCATGCATTTGTTTCATCTCGTCTGGACTACTGTAATTCTTTGTTTACTTGTTTATGTAAAGCCTCTTTGGATCGTCTGCAAGTTGTTCAGAATGCTGCTGCAAAGCTTCTGACCAAGTCCTCCAAGTTTTCCCATGTCACACCCCTGCTGATTCAGCTGCACTGGCTCCCCGTTAAATTCAGGATCCAGTTTAAGGTTTTGACCTTGACTTTCAGGGCCCTGCATGGACAAGCACCAACATATATAAGTGAACTTTTGCATCCATACATTCCCAGCAGGTCCCTGAGGTCATGTGACCAGGGCTTGCTTGCTGTCCAGCACACGAGGCTGAAAACAAAAGGCGACAAAGCTTTTGGAACTGTGGCCCCCAGATTGTGGAACTCTCTCCCTTTGAGCCTGAGATCTGTGGACTCAGTGGTCGCTTTTAAAAAACAGCTAAAAACCCATCTTTTTAAACTTGCTTTTAGTTGATTTTTATTTTTAGGTTTTAGCTTCTGTGAAGCACTTTGTGATTTTTATCTTGAAAGGTGCTATATAAATAAAGTTTTACTTTACTTACTTTACTTACTTCTGAAGTGAATAGTAATGGTTATGACCGTGTCCAAGATCTCTTTGCACCAACTAACTGAAGAGTTTCAAGATTTAGGGCATGAGAGCAGCTGCTGGAAATATCCATGCAGGTGGTGCAAACCTAAAGAAAAGTCTCACACTGAGTTTTGGCCCAGCATACTGAACTCAGTTCTGAGTTTTTATCACTTACATATGTGAATCATCATTTATCATTCTTGAGAGACTCAACAGCTTGAGCCACAAGTTCCTTTTTCTACATTGGCTACAATAAATTTCCAATAAATACAATAGAAAATGGAAAAAGACACTGGAATTTGCAAATTAACTGTATCTCAAAAATTTCATAAAAAGTGAGATAATGTAGGTAATTCTAGGTAAGCCAATTTTACTTGCAACTACAAAGAAACACATAATAATAACGGACTGCATTTATATAGCGCAATTCCACTATTCATTCACACACTGGTGGAAGCAAGCTACAGTTGTAGCCACAGCTGCCCCATATCTTGCCATCGGCCCCTCTGGCCATCACCAGTGGGTGAGGTGTCTCGCCCAAGGACACAACGACCGAGACTGTCCGAGCCGGGGCTCGAACCGGCAACCTTCCGGTTACAAGACGAACTGCCAACTCTTGAGCCACAATCGACCCAAAAAGAGAACAGCCTGAAAACAAACAGCCTGAAACAAAAAAACTATCCAGTGTTAGTGTTTGATACTGTACATTTAAAGAAATAATTTTTAACAATCATATATTTTGTTTATATATTATATATTTTTCATCTGTTTGAAACAACAGTTAGGAAACCTGTACACATTTTTCACCTGATTTTTCACCTGTGGCCTAATTGTTTTAGCACCCCCTCAGCGGCGCCATTTCTCCAACCCTCTTTGTGTTTTCCTAATCCTCTGCACTCACAAGGGTACCGCAAAAGGGTTGCGATCGTGTAACCTTACTGAGAATTAAAGTATTTGATGTGCTTACTAAAATGCAAAGTATAACACCCTGAACCCGATTGCCCAGTATTCTCACACTTGAGAGGAAGTGCTCACTAGAATGATGATGCAGAAGGATTTTTCAGCCAGGACCTCATGTTTTGTAGTATGTTAGTATTTCATGACAAAATGTAAGCATGCATGCATCTGACTAAAGATAAATAAAACTTTTTGCATAATTTAGAAAAAGTATTCATTTGTATTGCTGATAGAGGTCTGACATTATGTCTCTTAAATAATGGAATTAATCTCTACATTAATCTGGAATTAACCTCTTAATTAATCTCTGTATATTTTTGTACACACTTTTAACATGTGTGTAAAAGAAACACATAAAAATAAATCAGGAATAAAAATATACATATATGTCTATGGTGGGAGTGTGGTTTGTGGCTCAGCTGCAGGGGGGAGGGTGGAGCAGTGTGTTCGGGGTGTGGTGTTAAGGGAGGCTGACTCACAAGCCTGATCTCCATTATCTGATCGTGTCTCCTCATTTAAGTATGTCGACCAACGATCGGCTGGCCCCAGCATGTCCCTCTATGTATGGGGAAGGGAGAGGACCCCTGGTCCTTCCTGGACATCTTTCAGGCCACGGCAGAGGCGTGCCGTTGGGCGGAGGAGGAGGCGTGGACACTGAGGCTGCTCCCGCTGCTGTCAAGTGAAGCCCAGCCGGTGACTCTCAGCTTGCCCACAGCAGCGAGCAGCAGCTTTGAAGATGTCCACCAGCAGTAGTGGACCACCTGGATCTCAAGGGGATCTTCATAATTATCCTGTTATTGTGGGGACAGATTGGCCAGGGTTTAATAACCTGTTGTTGCAAGGTTCAAGGTTCAAGGTTCTTTATTTGTCACATGCATAGTTATACAAGTATAACACACAGTGAAATGTAGCCTGACACGCTCCTCGACATGTGCAAAAATTGTGTGTGTGTGTGTGGGGGGGGTAGAGGAAGAACATTATATATATATATATATATATATATATATATATATATATATATATATATATATATATACATTGGGTGAATGTGCAGTAGTAGCAGCAAGCAGGTGAATTCTGTACATTAATATGAATAGACATCTGACTATTTTACAGGATAGACAATATAAACATATTTAAAATTAAAGGAATTTGGAATGTACATTGTGCCTTGGTTTAGTGTCTGGAAGAGAGTCCTGTCTCAGTCAATTATAGATGATGTGAGAGGGCGGGTGTGTGTGTTTAGGGCACGGATGGCTTGGGGATAGAAGCTCCTCTTGAGTCTCTCTGTCCTTGCACGGAAGATGCGGAACCTTCTACCAGATTGCAGAAGTTGGAACAGTTTGTTGCCAGGATGGGACGGGTCCTTCAGTATCTGCGGTTCTAGTCCGGCATCTCCTGGTGTAGGTGTCCTGAAGCGGGGGGAGAGCAATCCTGCAGCAGCGTTCTGCTGTACGGATCACTCTCTGGAGAGCTTTTTGGTCCTTCACACAGCTGTTCCCAAACCACGATGTCATGTTCTGTGTGAGGATGCTCTCCACAGCGCCTGTATAGAAAATCCTGAGGATCTTTGGAGAGACCCTGAACTTCCTCAGTTGTCGTAGGTGATACAGGCGCTGCCTAGCCTTTTTGGTCTGGACCTGAATGTGGGCAGCCCATGTCAGGTCTGAGGAGATGTGAACACCAAGATACTTGAAGGACTGCACCCTCTCCACTGGAGCTCCATTGATGATAATGGGCTTGTAGTCTCTGTGCTGACCCTTCTGAAGTCCACCACCAGCTCCTTGGTCTTGCCGACGTTCAGCTGGAGGTGGTTGTCCTGGCACCACGATGCCAGATTCTTCACTTCATCCGTGTAGGCCGCCTCATCGTTGTTGGAGATGGCACCCAACACCACTGTGTCGTCAGCAAACTTCACAATGGTGTTCGAGCCATGGGTGGCCACACAGTCTGAAGTGTAGAGGGAGTAGAGCAGTGGCGAGAGGACACATCCTTGAGGTGCTCCTGTGTTGATGGTGATGCTGTTGGAGAAGCACCTGCCCACCCTCACCACCTGAGTTCTGCCAGTGAGAAAGTCCAACACCCATGCACACAGACGGCTGTTAAGTCCCAGATCCCTGAGCTTTGTGAACAGTCTGCAGGGCACTATTGTGTTAAACGCTGAACTGTAATCAACAAACAGCATTCGCACATAGTTACCCTGTTTCTTGTCCACGTGGCTGAGAGTGGTGTGTAGGACGTGGGCGATGGCATCCTCTGTGGATCTGTTGGATCTGTAGGCGAACTGCAGCGGATCTGTGGTGTCTGGGATGGAGGAGGAGATGATGTTCTTCAGCAGCCTCTCAAACACCTTCATTACTACCGAGGTCAGTGCAACTGGCCGGTAATCGTTCAGGGATGAGGGTTTGCTGTTCTTGGGCACAGGGATGATGGTGGATCTTTTGAAGCATGTGGGGACCACAGACTTCGCCAGGGACTCGTTGAAGATGTAAGTGAACACACCTGCTAGCTGGTCAGCACAGCAGCGCAGCAGACGGCCGGTGATGCCGTCTGGCCCCGCCGCTTTCCTTGTGTTCACTCTCCTCAATGCCGCTCGGACGTCATGCTCCGCGATGCTGGTCACCGGTCTCTCGCTGATGACGTCACTGTCCTCGGTAGTCAGGCAGGTAGATAGCATTAGCCGCCTGGCTAACCTCGAAACGGGCGTAGAACTGATTCAGCTCGTTGGTGAATGCAGAGTCGGCGTTGATCGGCGCAGTGTCCCTGGCTTTGTAGTCCGTAATGGTGCGTAGTCCGTGCCACATAATCCGTGTGTCGCCCTGGTGGAAGCGGGACTCCACACGTTCCCGGTACCGGTGTTTGGCATCTCTCACCGCGCGCCGCACGCCGTATGAGGCCGCTTTGTAGGCGCTCATATCGCCAGTGGCGAGACCCGCGTTATAGGAGGCGGTCCTGGCGTTTACTGCAGTGCGGATCAATCTGTCCATCCACGGTTTCTGGTTTGGGAATGTGGTGACTCTCGCAGTGGGGATAATCTCCTCCGCTAGCATATTGATGAAGCATACTGCTACTTCCGTAAACTCGTTGATGTCGACTGCGCATGCTCTGAACATATCCCAGTCGACGTCGTTGAGTGCGTCCTGTAGCGTAGCTTCTGATTGGGAAGTCCACTGTTTTACCTCCCTCGTGGTCACGTCTTCCCTCTGTATGCTTTGTTTATACTGGGGGATGAGGAAGATGGCATTGTGGTCAGACTTCCCAAAAGCCGGGTGTGAGACAGCTTTGTAGCCCTGCTTGTATGGCGTGTAGCAGTGATCCAAAATTCGATCCCCTCTCGTTGGACACGAGACATGCTGGTAAAAGTTTGGCATGACTTGTCTGAGGTTTGCTTTATTAAAGTCTCCTGCTACAATGAGGGCTGCGCCCGGGTCCTTGTTTTGAAGCGAGCTCAGCACATCATGTAATTCGGACAAAGCCATACCTGTGTCCGCTTGGGGTGGGATGTAGACCGCCGTGGTGATGACCGAGGTGAACTCACGGAGCAGATAGAAAGGCACTTAATGCTCAGGAACTCCAGATGTGGCGAGCAGCCGCTGGAGAGAGTAGAAATGCTCCTGGCATCACACCACTTTCTGTTTACCATGAAACACACTCCTCCACCTTTGGTTTTTGCAGTGTGTGTCTGTAGTGTCTGTGCTGCACTCAGCCTTCTTGTGAGGCCTGACGCTCCCAGTAATTACCCACTACAGCAGTCTCGTCCCTGCTGCCTACTTGGAAAATGGGGACAACCGTGGTTCAGGGAGTTGGGAAGCTCATCTTGTAACCGGAAGGTTGCCAGGTCAATCCCCAGCTTTGTCTGTCTTTGTCGTTGGCAAGACACTTCACCCACCGCCTACTGGTGATGGCCAGGGGGGCCGATGGCGCAATATGGCAGCCTCGCTTCTGTCAGTCTGCCCCAGGGCAGCTGTGGCTACAACTGTAGCTTACATCTGCCAGTGTGTGAATGTGAGAGTGAATGAATATTGGAATTGTAAAGCGCTTTGAGGGTCTCGAAAAGCGCTATATAAATGCAATCCATTATTATTATTATTATTATTATTATTATTAAGATGTCCTTATCCACAGCGACACCTGGGCAGAGCATGTGCAGCAGGTGGCTGTGGTCCTGGAGTTCCTGAGTTAGGTGGGGCTCACGGCCAACCTGAAGAAGTGTGCAGCTGGACAGAGGGAGGTACAGTATCTGGGGTACCACTTGGGAGGTGAGCAGGTGCATCCACAGATAGATAAAACAGCAGCCATCACATCCTGCCCGCCTCCCAAAACCAAAACAGAGGTCCAATGGACAGAGCCGTCTCAGGCGGCATTCGTACAAGTTTATGCAGGGGAAGAAGGCTCTCTGCAAACTAACGCCTCGAACAGAGGGCTGGGGGCCATTTTGTCCTGGCAGGTAAGGGGGGGCGACCGCCCAATTGTTTACATTAGCAGGAAACTTTTTGGAGTGGGATGCCAGGTACAGCACAGTAGAAAAACAGTGCCTGGCCATCTGGTGGGCAGTCGACTCTCTCTGTTATTACCTTCTGGGCCACCTTTTCACTCTGTGGTCGTATCATGCCCCTCTGCAGAGGGATGCCAACGCCCGTATCACCTGGTGGCATCTGGCTCTCCAGCCTTTTAAGTTCAAGGTGGTCCAAAGGCCAGGGGCACAGATGGTCATGGCTGATTTCATCAGGGTTGTGTGTGTGTGCGTGTATGTATGTTTTTGGGGCGGGTGTAGACCGGATGTCTCCCCAGCCTAAGCTGGGCGATGGGGGTTTGTGGCTCAGCTGCAGATAAGAGATGGAGCAGTGGATTCAGGGTGTGGTGTCAGAGAAGACTGACTCACACACCTGACCGCCATCATCTGATGATGTCATCCCATTTGAGTATGTCGCTGGGACCAGAAAAGAGAACTGTGTGTGGTGTGAAGCCGGAGGAGGGCAGCTGGAAAGCTCCATTAAAAACTGATTGAAAATAAAAACAAACACTCAATGTGTAATGTGGTGTGTGTGTTTTCTATATTATCACAGTGTCAATTAAGTATTATGTTGTATTATATTTTTAGCTCTTTAGTGTAGGCTGTCAGCCCAGTGCTTACCTCAGCGTGAAGCGTTCACATCTATTTATTCTTGAGAAGAATCCGTCATAGGTCAGTGAGTCAACGAAACAGGTCCCTAGTCTGTTTAGGGCTAACACAGAGAAACAGGCAACCATTCATACTCACATTCACACTAATGGCTAGCATATGTATGTGTATATGTGTGTGTGTGTGTAGAGAGAGAGAGCGAGAGAGAGAGAGAGAGAGAGACTTTTATCATCAGATGGTGAGCACGAGAGTCCACGTAGAAATTTCTGTGTTTGCCAAGTTTTTGAGACTGCAGACTTGTCCACTACAACCCATACGGAAAAGATATATATAAATCTTATAAAGTTTGTATCTGTCTTGTGTGAAACTTGTATGAAAAGCATACAAGAGTGAAAACAGATATAAGATCCCTTGAAAAATTATATAATGAAACTTGTATGTTTTGGATACTTATTAAAACAATATATGAAAGTAATGAGAAAGTGGCCACTTTCATGAGTAAATCATGTAAGCCTTATATGATTTACCCATGAAAGTGGCCACTTTCATGAGTTAAATCATATATGTTTTTACTATTTCTTTTCCATATGGGAATGCCCCAACTGTGCATGCGCCTCATGTGATGGACTTCAAACAAGTATAACTGGACTTCAAAGAATTATAACCGTAATGACTACTTGACCATTGTGTTTCCACCTGTTCACGTCTGTGTTTGCAACAAAGTACAGACAAGGTTAAAGTTATGATGATAATCTGGACATGTAAAAGAGAACCACTACTGTCACACTGAAAACTTTAAGATCAACATACCTCATTTTAAATATTCATTTTGTTTGCAGTACAATGGATCTTTAGCAAGAACTTTAGAATAACTTTAGTGAGAACTGCAATAGCAGCTCAAATAGTGTCTGTGAATGATTACTGCTTTATTACTTACTCTTTAGTTTGTGTGTCATTAATTCCATTTGCGTCCATGTCCTTGCTCTCTTCTTTTTTTAAATTTATTTCTGTTCATAGCATGATCACAAAGAGGAAATGCAAAGGTAAGAGCAAGTGACCTAGTGGGGAGATTTAAATGGATAAATGCAGGGCAGAGCTAACCAAACCCAAGTAGTGAATGCTGGTAATGGAATGTTTGAGTAATCCTGAAATACTTGTCAATGTGATAAACCACCATTTAAAATCATCTTTGCAAAACTTTTGTGAAAAATATAAAGTTTTGTCTACTTTAAACAGCAAAACAGGGTTTTAGTTTCTGTCACAAATACTTCCCTGCAACCAACAGTGCAATAAACTGTAATGTAATGAGACACTTATACCTAAAAGTGGCAATGAAAGTTCTGTAAGAAATGGCAAAGAAGATTTAGCACAGTGCAGCTTTAAAGGATATAAGAGACCTTCAAACTATGGCAATGTTTAATGTTCCCCAAGTCACTCAACTTCTAATCTTAAGAAGTAAGCAAAGGGCATCTGCAGACTATTATCCCTTGAGTTACCTAAAGCTCACTTAATCAAAACAACTTCTAATCCTGGTGTAAGACGCTGAAGATCTGTTGAGTATTATGGCACACCTGCAGTACATAAGCTGACTTCTGATGTATAATGCCAGTGGTGACAAGAGAAATCCCTACTGCATAGGCAGTGAAGACTGCATACATGACGATACTGGTATGTGAATTTACCCCAGTGTCTCTCTTTTTTTGCAAAACAGAGAGCATGTCCCCTGAGGAATGATTCTACAAAGACTGACAGCCCAGTTCCTGAAAATGAGTACTGTGCATCTGCTATTTTCTTTAATAGTTGTACTAAAGCTATGCAACCCAGGCTTCAATTTTATGTGTCATTTCCTTTTTTATTTCAGAAGTGCCCAATATGAACACACTGGATTTTCATGATATCAAGAGACACGCTTACTCAAAATCTTTTTAAAAAGTAAAAAACAGAAAGTGAGTCATGGACTATTGTAAAAAAAAAAATAATATGTGCATACTTGTGTTGACTTAAATTAATTAATGCAAGTCTGAATTAGTTTAATTCTTGGAATTTATTATGCTTTTGCTGCTCACATAATTGATTTTTGGGACGTGGATGGAATGCCTCTATGCCACCAAAACTCCAAACTTTAGTCTACGTCCACACGTACCCGGGTATTTTTGAAAAGACAGATTTTTCTATGCGTTTGCACCTTTCGTCTACATGTAAACGGCGTTTTCAGTCACTGAAAACAGAGATTTTTAAAAACTCCTGCCAGGGTGGAGATTTCAAAAACTCAGTTTTTGCATTTACGTGTGGACGAGGAAAACGGAGAAAACGCAGCGTCAAAGGTGTGTGCCTTTTTTGACGTCACACTGTGCGCCACGTTATTATTTCGATGTGTCACTACCTGATCCGTACCGGAAACCCGATCGGTACCCCGCATGCGCAAATCTTACATCACTTCCTCTCTTTGCCAACATTGCGACATTCAATATATTTGAATGACACGGTTAGCGCCCAGTTAGCTAATATTATTTCTCAACAGCTCTGCCTCCTTTTCGACTGCTCGGGACATTTAAACAATGGATAATCCATATACAAACAAATTCATGCTTTTCTCCTCAACAGAGAGCGTCCCCCGATTGAACAAAAGCTCCTTAAAATAATAAGAATGGCGCCTAATTACAGACTTAATAATACTGACTTAGTAATGTGTCACGTAAAGATTCATCAGCCAGATTAAGTGTTTACTGACAATTGACAGTGATAGCGGACATCATCATCACTATTCCAATCAATCCTCTCCACACAGACAAGCATAAACACACTCGACTATCACTAAATCAAATTTAACAGACGTTTGTAATGACGCTAATTCAGTTTACAATAGGGTTCATTCGCTCAGTCAGCAGGTGGCAGTATCCTCGAACACTGGGTGTAATGGGCTAAGTTTCCATTCAGCTTAAACACTCCCAAGAAAATCTCCAGGACTCAGACGATTGGATTCCAGAAGTTTTTACTGGGCACTTTTTTGAAAAGACTATGCCTTAGCGAAGAGAAAAGGATTAATCCTGTAACGGCGGAGCTGGCGGTTGAATGAGCCCATACGCTAATATCCCGAGTCACACAGTAGATTCACTTCCTGACTCTCAGCGTAAACTGCTCTCATGTTGTCATGGTTACGAAAATACACACACTGCTCTAAGCTACGATAGCGAGATAAAGAGAACACAAAGAACACATTTCTGGGGGCATAACACTGGGGTGTAAACTGCCATTAAACGAACAGAAGAAGAAGAAAACCCCTGCACATGCACCAACACGTTCTCACTCCCAAAGCGTAACATTTTACGCTAGGTGACAAATTGTCACCATATTACGCTTTCGGCTACCCACCACGTTCCTAAATGACGACCTCGGAAAAAAGAGGAAATATGAGAACCGTCTGCACTGAATCGACACATGTTTGCTCTTTTCCTTCAAATCGCTTAGAAACACGCTATTTAACATCATTAAAGTCCTGGTTACGGTCAGGAATAAGGTTATGGTAAGGGCTAGGGATAAGGTTAGGTTTAGGGCTGGAATACAGGGCTGGAACGTCTATTACCGCGGGAGCGTCATTGCACTGGATTCCAGTCATAACCCGCCGCGTACCATAAGAACACCGAAGGTCTCCTTTCGCGTTCCTCAGGAACGCCGCGGGACGTGACAAAACGTCGACATGTTACGCCTCGGGAGTGAGAACAGGCTGCATGCGCGGTACGGATCGGGTAGACCCGATTTGTATGGTCCGACTTTGCACATGCGCAGTAAGGATTGTGGAGCCCTGGTCCGTCACTATCTTTTTATTTTTTTGTTTTTGTCTACATTATATTAAATGTTTCATTATCGGAAACATTTTAAGAGATACTTATTATTCTTTACATCTTAACAGATACTCTGACCCGTAACTATCGTAAAATGCTTCGACCGGAAGTAGACACCTTTCGCGCATGCGGGGTACCGATCGGGTTTCCGGTACGGATCGGGTAGTGACAGACCCGATTTGTACGGTCCGACTTTGCACATGTGCAGTAAGGATTAGTGAGTCCTGATCCGTAACTATCTTTTTATTTTTCGTTTTTGTCTTCATTATATTGAAATGTTTCATTATTGCAAAAATTTTAAGAGGTACTTATTATTCTTAACATCTTAACAGATACTCTGACCTGTAACTATCCTTTGACCGGAAGTAGAAGCCTTTCGCACATGCGTGGTACGGATCGGGTTTCTGGTACGGATCGGGTAGTGAAACGGATTTCTACAATGGCGGACTTAGACAAAATACTGTTAACTTTACTCTCTGCAGTGTTTACATGCTTACATATACAACACAGTTTCTGCCCCTCCACATAGGACTCAGTTCTGCTTCTATGCGCCATCTTTGTTTACTTTTCCCACCCAGGCTTCTAGACTTCTAATTGGCCAACATTTCTACACGGTTAGGAATATATCGACAACTGTTGCTTTGGAATGTTCCTAACAGCGTTTTCCTTCGTTTTTGCGTTTACGTGAGGACGGGATTTTTTTTTTTAAAACGAAAACGGAAAATCCCTGTTTTCAAAAATACCTATGTACGTGTGGACGCCTGCGAGGCGTGATTGCAATGCCATGTAGGTGGTGTCAATCGCACCTGCAGCAGCATCGCAAACCACGCCCCGCCACACAATTATTCCGTCTTTTTCTGCATTTTGATATTTTGAAGAAGCAGTACCTTTACTTCCTTGACCACATTTAAGATTTCATTAACCTACAACTTGACAGCAGAGACTCAAAGAATGGAAATGAATTGAATTTTTGAGGTTGTTGACTTTTCCCTTCTGTATTTTTTTTGTCTAAATGTCTAATCTGTCTTTTACTACTACAGACAAACCAAAGCAGTTAAGTGAGTCAAACATTTGAATAAAAGACATGAAACATAAGATGTTGCCATAAAGCATATGAAAAAGACAACATTTGGGATCTTTTTTTAAAGGTTTGTAACTGACACTAATTGTAGCATTTAATTATTAACAAATACATTGAATGAATGAATGAATAAAATTTTAATATTTTACATTTCATGTAAAAATATTTTTTTAAATGTTTTTATTTACTTTTATACCAGTTGTCTGTTTATATATGCTTAACCTCATTGGGATTATTATTTTCCTTCTCAGAAAAGATGTTCTTGTTGTTAAGCTGTATGTATGGCCTTCCTTCTTTTTTAATGTGAAATGAATTTAACAAGGTCTGAACCCAAGCTGGGTGCAGTATTAGTTGTCAACATGATCTACATTTCTGAAATTTCAGCGGAACACAGTTGACATTAAATAGTGTTTCTACTAAAACTGTCTTCCACATAGTTTAGTTATGGAAGTGATTACAGCATTGCCATCTGTCATATCTGAGAAACTTTCACAATCATGCTGCAAAACAGAAAATAGCAGGCATCTTTTTAAATTGCTTATGTGATTGAATAAACTGACAGTCCCCCATAATAATTCTGCTTAGAACAGAAATTATGCTTTTGATTATGCACGGGGAATGGTGTGTGGATTTATTTAGTTTAAGAAATGTCTTAAGAGCTTTGATCAAGCTCAAAACATATTATCCTGATTCAAGGGATTAATCTAAAATCCTATGAATTATAAGTTGCCTTTGCAATGCATTAAAAGTAGAGAAGGTCATTTACGTGTTTTATTAAATCTATGTTTTAAAACATTACAAATTAGTTAATCTAGCTATGCTGTTTGACCAGTGCTTAACAGCAACTGCTCAAATTTTGGAAAACCTATTAATCATTCTGTGTGTACAAGCATTTATTTTACTAAAAAAGAACAATCTAATTACTGCAAAAGGTTGATGATGTGTTTGGTAATAATTAGTATTAACCTTAGCTGACACAGATGTAGTGCTAAATGTATCCAAGTTTCTAGTAGGAGAAAATAAATCACAATCAAAGTGGTAAAAGGCAGGGAGTGTCAGAAGAGCTGTGTGAGCTTGACCATGCATGTGCATGTGTATTGCATTCCTGACACAAGCCAAAATTTAAAATTCGTCTGTCGCTGCATTTGTAAAGTAAGTCGGTCAAAGCTGTCTGGACTGCTATTGCACTTTTGTTCAATATCCAGAAGCAGAACATTTGGGACCAAAAACCTTATCGTAGAAGTGTAAACACAAAAGGCCTGACATATAAATAAAAGTGGCATTATATTGATATTTGTATTATTGCTGGCTTGTACCTGCGCAGAAGCTTGGTCAGTCACCAAATGGGGCCTATTGACCAAATTAGAAAACAAGCTTAACTGTTCTACACTTGCAATATGGAAATGTGTGTAGATTATATCCAGTCTGCTTCAGTGCTTAATGGCAAACCTCAAGACACTAGAAAGTAGTTTAATTTTAACCAAATATGAGAGTAAAACCCTCAAACAGCCACTGAGTTTTTGAGCAATCTGCACAAAGGTGTATTCTTGCCTTTAGCAAGGACACATACTGTCAGTTCAACAGATACCGGATTTTTGTTGAGCTGACAGTAACTGTCTACAACTTCAAAGCAAGTGTGTTGCCAAGGTCTTGCTGCTGCCCTCTGGCTATTAGATATACATTTCCATCTAAGTGTTATATTTGTTATATTTTGTGATCTGTTGGCCAAGCTCTTTTTCAGATCTGCTTTCATTCCCTCCTGGTTCACTGCATCATATACTTGGCTGCAGGTGACACGACAGTTAAACAACTGTTGCTTAAAACATTAAAAAAAAAAAAAAAAGAATTTATCAAGCTAAGGAAATGAATGAAATTATACAAGACACCTTGGAGAGCCACTTAGATTGGACAGTCCAAGCTGAGCTCTCCTATGTCTAGGTGGTGTGAGGTCTGACTGTCTAGTGATAGTGTAACAAAAAACTCAATACATAAACCCCTGTGGAGATGGACTGTGTATGGACATGAAATGTGATTGTGTGTTTTCATGTGCAAGTGCATGTGTCAGTTTACAGCAACATTCACAATACTGTCAATGGTTTAAAACTGAATATCTGGTAACGAATAGAGACAATAATGTAGCTCTTAGGGCCTCAGAGGACTGTTCTGAAACAAGCATGTGAGTTCAACAGTTGTGTCCAAAAAACTTGTCCATTCATTAAGCTGATGGTCCATTACTTTGGCCCATTTATTTGATCAAATCTTGGATAAATAATGACTACAACATATATTTAAAAGACGCATTGATAACAATGTGAGGGATGGCGTTCCTCCATTGTCTCTGCAAAATATAATATGAAAATCCAATAAAACACACACTGTAGGAACACTGAATGAATATTCATGTCCTGGATCATGCTCACAAGCTCTGTGATTCTTAAAATGCTTTTTCACTGTCTATAGACATGCATTCTCTTTGTATTCTAACTGCATTTGCCTGATTGCTTTTTCTGTTTGTCAATGGTTTGTTTGTAGAAAGGCCTTGGCATGGGGTATAAGGCACCACTTAATCCGCTGGCAATAAGAAAGAAAGGATAAGAAACAATGTGAAGACATGGCAGAATAGGCAAGCAATGATGCTTCTCAATGGTGATCATGCCGGCATATTCTGGCACAGCGTGCTCAATGGATTTTCTGGTTATACTGTATGCATCAGTTCCTGCCAAAAGCAACCAAGTGAACTGGCAAAATGTGTCATTTAAATTTTTCTTGAATGATGTATGCTGTTCTGTGAACATAAAGATAAACAATGTTAAAATGTGACTGAAATAAAATGTCTTTGTCACATTTCAGCATGTACTGAATTATCATTTAGGTGAAGATGCTCACATGCATATTCCACTATAATACTACTTGATGCAATAACTTTTCTAATATAGAAGGGACTTTATTATGCTGTAACTAAAAGCTAGTTCTCCTGAGTACGACTACATTTTAGATAACTCTTTAATTATTTGTGGCAATCATTTGTGGTTCAACTTGAAAATGGTGGGAGAGCATCCGGATGGCGTGTCAGTTCCTGTTGTATATGTGCAATGAAAATCTTTGACTCATTAACAGTATTGCAGAATCATACAAGAATGAGTGTCTCATTTTAAACATGTCTATAAACTTGTTTGGATGCAAGCTTTCAAAAGAAGTGTGCGTTTCTTTAATGGGTTTTGGGTTTATAATGTTTGTTTAGTGGGAAAATGAAAGAAATTCAGCAAGCTAATATAAAAATATCTAAACAACATACTTAATGATCCATTACACTATGAAAGTGTTCAATTTTTGAATGCCAACATACAGGAGAAGTTTTTTTTTTAAATTCTAGGAGAAGAAACTTTTACAACAGATTCAAATGTGGATGTTCTTGCTTTTAAGGTTGATTTAAGGTCACCTTCTTTGGTTTGTCCAGACAACCTTAATGACAACAGCTACAGCCTTTTACTGTGTGTTCTGAAATGTCACCACAGAATTGAAAACATGCACAGAGAGCAACTTCTCCTTCACACTGACCTGAATTACATGCAGGCATTGTTGATCATTCCAGCTTAGTTTCCAGGTACAAATGAGCTGCTATCAACAGCTATTAGTCTGCAGTTTCCAAGGAATGCATGAAGTTGAGGAACAAGATCAAGGGCAAGCTAATCATTTTTTGGACATTAACAAGCTTGTGCATTTTAAATATCTTCTCTAAAACAATACTGAGGGACACTTCTACTGATGCAGAACATTTAGTGAAAGCACCTTGAACTGTGGTGCATATCAAAGCCCCTTAAAAACTCAACAGTTTAATTGCTACACCAACACTTCATTCACCATACGTTAGCCAGATTTCCACTTTGACAGATTTGTACAATTTCTCAAAATAAAAGGAGACATAACAGGACTTGTATTGATTCATGTAAAAACATTGCACGTAACACAACTATTAGTAGTAACTTATATATAATGTAAACTCTTCTTGATTAAAAAAACATCAAAAATAGTAAAAAAAAAAAGTATCTTTTTGTTACATCCTACATAGGGGTGGAGGGAGGTTTGGCATCTTCTCTCACCCCCATTCTCTGCGACCTGCTGGAGCGGGGGGGCTAGGAGGAGGAGTTGGCCGTCCGACTGCGGTCTGGAGTGTGGGGCCTCCCTCAGACATCGGTGCGTTGGTGGTTCTTTGTGTCTGGGGGTGGGCGTCCAGGTACACACTGGCTCACTCCTTGGCGGCCGCTTATCGGGGCCTGGAGCCTGGGGCTCGCTCGGGCCACTTCGGAGGTGGGGTGCCCCCGGCCTCTCGGCCTGGGGCTCGGTCACTCAGGCACGGCTGGCTGCCAGCGGAGCTCACGGGCGCGTCACTGCAACTCCCCCTGGCTTCTGCTCCCCGGCTGCTGAGTGAGCCCTCATCTGGGACTCTCCTCAGCTCTTTCTGGGACAGTGGCGCGGCTGCCCCTCTGTTGGTCTTCCTTGGTCTCTTGTGTTCTGGGGGCCTCTGGATGTCTGGAGTTTTGATCTCCTCCATACCTGCTTTTTTTTTTTTTTTTTTTTTCTGCTCATTCTGTTGGTTTTTGTCTTTTGCCCTTCTCCCCCGTCCCTCTTCTCAGCTGTTTCTCTTTCCCTCTTTCTTTCTCCCCTTCTTTCCCCCAGTCAAGTCTGTCCCGTATTCAGTAAGTGAAAATAAAATAAACAATAAAAGGTGAATCAAATGGACCATTACGGCAAGGCTGGGATGGTCAATTTGGTAAAGTAAATCCGTTGGGCATCTTTCTTTGCCTTTAGACAACAATTCTGATGGCAAAAGAGCCAAACGGGACAGGCAAAAAATAAAAAATAAAATAAAAAAAATAAAAACTCAACAGTTTAATTGCTACACCAACACTTCATTCACCATACGTTAGCCAGATTTCCACTTTGACAGATTTGTACAATTTCTCAAAATAAAAGGAGACATAACAGGACTTGTATTGATTCATGTAAAAACATTGCACGTAACACAACTATTAGTAGTAACTTATATATAATGTAAACTCTTCTTGATTAAAAAAACATCAAAAATAGTAAAAAAAAAAAAGTATCTTTTTGTTACATCCTACATAGGAAACAAAGATGATCATAAAGACAATAGACTAAAACACATGAAAACTTCACAATTGCAAAGGCTGCTACTTAAATTTAAATTCCCCTCATAGCTGCACTGCAAAGATAAAAGCATATAGTGGGAATTTTACTTTGCAACAATCTCACTAAACTAAACTCTAAAGGGTTGCGATAGTATCTATATGAAACTCAGGGAAATGTCATTAGTGTAATTCACTAAGAATGATACCTTGCTTGAGACTTGATATGAATTTTTTGGGTTGGTTTAACAAAGTTTTAACCTTTTAACTCTGAACATTTTTTTAATAGATTCTTAAATCATGTTGTGCTGTGGATGAGAGGAAGAGAATTGTTTCTGATGCGTTTACAAGTGTTTACTCTATCCTTTCATCAGTTAGAACATGGTTGTTTAGTTTAGCAGTTCCAAAGCTACATATTCAGATAGGCTGCCTCCAGCTGTATCTGCCTCCTCTGCCCTTGACGTCCATGTTCTGCATATCTAATCCTTCACTCACCCCCTCACTTTGTCTTCTCACAACACTTGCTTCTTCTTTTACTGTCAAGAGTGCCTTTCCGTGTGAATTTTACAGGTTCAAAGATCAAAGTGGAGAACTCCAGTGGAGATAAAGACAGAGAGAAAATGAAAGAAAAGATAAAGAGAGTTTGAAATCCCCTCCAGTCACCATATTTAGTGGTTTGTCATCACTTTGTTTATATATTTTACAGAAACCTTAGATTCTTCTCAGCTTGCCATGGTTTTTCACTCAGTTGCCTTTTTTGGACATATTTGGTGCACAGCAGAGAATTATCAAATGTTAACCTGCATCCAAGTGTAATTTCTTTTTAATCACAAATTGAGTAACAAACTTTGTTGGTTGAAAAAATAATAAATAAGTTATGCCTTTTGAATAGAAACACTTTTTATTATTATCAAAGCTAATGGTTTTTTTTCTCAATGTGCAATGTGAACTGATGCTCTACTAGGTTCAACTGTATATCTACTCATCTAAAACCTTTAGATATTCACCAAATACGTACTTTCTCACCGAACAGTTCAGATTTTTCCGCTGTCAACTTTTCGTAGTCACCTGACTGCTGCCTAGCAGATGGTGATGAGGAGTTGGCAGGGAACATTTGGTCTTAATTAGCCTTTCTATTCTGTAGTGTCATTAATGTCAAAAGGATGCTGTCACCAGAGATGAGCATTGCTGAAGAAGAGAACAGGGTCAGGGTGCAAATGGAGAGAGGAGCAGTGCGAAGGAGTCATGAGGGTCACTCAGATGAGAGAACGGTAAGTCAGAAAGAGGGGCGTTGAAGGTCAAAGCAGAGGAAGGGTAAGCTGTACTTTGGCCATGTGTGAATAAAAGATGGAAAAAAGGAGTTTGTGAGATGTTATTTATTTATTTATTTTTGACTCTAAAATTCATGCTGCTTCCCTGTGGTAGCCACAAGCAGGGCTAAATGCTTGCTGAACGTATGACCTGCATTTTGATGAGAAAAACTTGTTTCATAACATGACAGAGAAAACAGATTAGGGAAAACAACTGCTCCAGAAGCATCTAAAATGCCATGGTCTTGTTCTCTTTTATATCACTATGAAGTAGGGCAGACAAAGTTAATGGCTCTTTTTAAGCCACCCGATTGAAATGTTTGGCAACTTCTTCAGTCATTTCCGGCTGATGGGGGGGGGTGCTGGCTGATAAGAATGTAAATGCTTCACAATTGCGCAGACCTGCCATTAAAGAAATCAGAGCTTTACGACGTACATTAAAGAAAGAGGTAATAGTGCATAAAATGTTTAACTGTGTGTTATATGCATATCAGATTGCATGGCTTCAAAGACTTTTTCTTTTCCTTTGAGGCATTTCAAATTTTAAAATGTCAAAGGTCACATGCATTGCATTTAAACATAGTTAATTGCACACAGTAAGGAAGTCACTGTAGACAACATAGCAAAACAAGACTATTACATTTAGCAACTCTTGGGGCAAGCATAATTTTTTATAATTATAAATATGCAGAATAAAGTGCTGGGAAAATGATGTTAAGTATTATATATGTGGTCTACACTGCCATGTCGAGAATAGCATCAGCCTCAGTAAGTCCAGCAATTTAGAAAAAATAAACAAACAAACAAAAAATGCCCTCGGCCCTCAACCACCTTCCAGGTATTATGGAAAGAGTGTAAAATTAACGCTTTAGAACCTTAAATTACATTACAAACTCACTCATTTCAAATGAGCCTCGGGGAATGTCGTTTATATTTACACCCTGCCACAATGTTACATGCACAAGCCTCTTTAATTAAAATAGATGGATATTCCTTTTGTACGGTGCTGAGACAGGCAGGAGTAATTGAGAAGATAGTTAATAAGCAAAAATGCTCACTATAGTGTTTTACATATATTTGTAAGAGACCGTGTTATGATGTCTGGAAAGAGACATTGCTTTTCAAATGTATTATTTTTATGGGCTAAGCACTATGACACAAGTGTCCCTCAGTTCCCTTACAAAAACTGGGCAACTCCACCAGCAACAAAGAGTCTACATGGATTAATAACACTACAGGCCAGAGGAACAACATGTAAATTAATTTTCGGATACACTGTCCCTTTAAACCGGGTTTCAAAGCTACATCCAGCCATTGTAGTGTGTGTATAACCTTAATTGTGAAAATTGCAAGGGAAAAAACCTCCTTCACAGTGTCTCTTTTATTCATCTGTTTTATTTTGTTCACTGACCTTGTAAAAGTACAAAAGTATGAGCTATTGTACACTTGAAGCCGAGAAAGCAGTTTAACATTTGATCTGCAAAGGAAAGAGATGTTTAATTAGCAGGATTTATATTTCAAACCAAACATGTAAGAGAATCTAGATCTTGCATCATATCAGTACTGGAACTAGCACATTAGAGTCAGCCCACAGTTGAGTGACAAGTTAAAACCATTCCCATTTTGCTTCTGGCTGATATGAATAGTGTCCCCTTGCTGTGGTTATAGTAAAAGATTGATCGGCAAGACATGCTTGACAATTAATTCATGAATTGATTTTCTGCTTGGGATAAGAACAGCTGCAGACTTTTTGAAAAGCAGTGGTGCCTCGAGCCTGGAGCAAACTTTGTTCACTGAGAAGTTGAACATAGAGGACATCGAGGTCAGGGAATGTTCAACAGAATCAGAGTGACTGAACTGAAGGGCAGACTGAGCAGATGTTGAAATGGGGGAAACTATGTTCACAACTGTTGCTACAGTTGACAAACACTGATGGAAAACATCAGTGGATAGGTAGCTGTAAGCAGGAATGGGATTACTGTTTTTTATTACAAAGACATTTTCAGCATCATGGTCTATTCCTGAGAAATTAGGCCACAAGGACTGAAAATACATTATATAAAATTGGACCACCTGTAGCAGTTGGTGTTAAGTCCTAACCTGTAGGATTCTATCAGTTGCACAAACCTGGCTTCCAGCTATATCTTTTTCCATACTCTGGTAAGTTTTTATCAATTACTCTGCTTGTATCCTAAACAGTATCCTTATATATTAAATATATATATTTTCCTGCTTCACTGAATAATATAATAATATAAATATAATATAATAGTATAAAAAATAATAATGATATAATAATATAAAATAATTAATTCGTATTATCAGGATGCAATATCTCTTATATATCAATTTGTGTGGAACCAAATTCCAGGCACGGAGACAAAAACCGAACGCAGTCTTAACTGGTTACTTACTGGATATGTAGCTGAAGGAACAGGAAACATACATGAGGAGAGATAAACAAGGTGGCAAAAACCAGAGGAAGACTCAGACAACAAATACACAAGAGGGAATCAGAGCAGAGACACACCAGGGGGAGATGGCTGAAAGCAATCTAAGTGATGAGAGACAGGAAGCAAAGCAGAACATGAATGAGATGAAGGACTGCCAAAATAAAAGCAGGAACAAGACACAGACAATGGTGCCCAGACAACTTAACACAGGGAAAAGGTAAACAAACACTAAGACCTGACAGACTGGGGAGAGAGGCCACAGAGATAGAATACAGATTGACGCAGAGACAGAAAAGTAAACAAACCTGGAGGCATGACTGATTTCTACAAGGGTCCTAAAGAGGGAAGACTAGGGCAGAAGATACAGGGGGCCACGACTGGAAGGACAGGCAGGAATTCAATACAAGCAGAAAGCCAGACCAGAAGTAGATGACAAAACTTTAAACGACCAAAATGTGTAGAAAAAGCAGCAAAATATAGAAACTAACTACAACTTACACAGGGACCTTAACAATGCCTCCTTGGAGCTCTGGCTATACGGAATTAAAATACATCACTCATGTTTAGTTATCATCAAAAATATCAAGCAGTTTTTCCTAAAAAGAAAGGCTAGACTAGAGTTCTCTAAATCCTGACATATAGCAAGATGGATGATAATAATCAGCCTTTACGTGGTTGTAAAGTATGCAGCAGCATGTAGTGCCCTCTCCGTCTGGCAAGTCATTACGAGTCCATCATCAGGGTCTTCTTGCACACCTGGAGAAGCAGGTGTGGGGCCTTGACCTCATAATGGAGAACAAGGTCTTGTTGAATAGTAGATAATGCCTATTACAGGTAGGAGTGGGTACCTGTGTGCATTTCAGGTAAAAAAAAATGCTTTTCTGGTCAGCTATGTAAGCAACAAACACTGTAACCCTGTAAGGGAGAACTAACGCTAATTCCACGGCACACTCCAGCTTGAGCTATTATCAGTTTGATATAAAATATTGAAGAAACACATCATATCCAAGCTATCGGGTTATATTTTGCATACAAAGTGTTATTGGCTCTCATACGACTATAAATCATGCATTTAATTACCAGTTTAAGGGAGGCTTAGATTAAAAAACTCATTTGCATTATCGAGCATCAGACCACTCTGCAAGAAAATATATGTGCTTCGTCAGAGAGATAATGACTCAGTCGAAGAAAATGCACAACAAGATGGTGTCACATTTTACTGTACATCATAAAATGAATCCAAGGCATAGATTAAGTTGCTCTAAAACAAGACGGTCCCATGAGGATAAATTGGTGTGTGATGAAAACTAGGTTTACGTGAGGAGACACGGTAATGGCTGTTGATTCTCAAGTGTCTGTTTGACATTGGTTGTGGCCCTTAAGAGCAAAATGCAATACTTATGCAAAGTACTAATCAAGTAGTATCAAAATTCACCATGCCAGTCTTGCTTAAGTGCTTTCTTGGCAGACATTTATTATGTGTGTGTGAGTGTGTATGTGTGTGTTTCACAGTGCAAGAGAGACAGATATAAGTTCCCATCTCATTTTATAGTCGTCATTACAGCAGCCTAAGGAAATGTTTCTTACACAGTTCTATTGAATGAATGCTCCCAATACTCCCCTATCCTGATGTGAATATAAAACAACAGACCCCTTGTCCGTAACCTCGAGCCAGCCATTTGCCATGGCATCTGTGTAGGTAATAGGAGTGGACAAGAGAGGGTAGAGATGTGACACTCATTGCATGCACCTCTGGCTGTGCGGACATGCCTGAAGAGCTATGTGAAAGTGAACTGATTTAGGCTGCTAAGACTAGCGACCATCCGTCACACCAGCTGCAAAGTAAATTTGAGAGAAATGAACCCTTATAGATAGTGTATTGGTCCTGACTGCAGGCAGTCAGCATCCATTTATGGTAATGGTGGGCCACATAAACCAAGGTGCCTGCCTCAGGTCCTGCTTATTTCCTTTTTCCTCCTCACCACACTCTCTCTCTCTATGTTAAACCGTTCTTAAATGATTTGTTTGAGTGTTTTTTCCTCTGCTGAGAAACAAATGGTTGAGTTTTTTAGATATACTAGAGTGCTGTGTGACTTTTAATCACTCTGTACTCATGATTTTGTTCTTTTAATTTTATTCTACTAATCAAATTTGACTGTTTAAAATTCCCCTTCATATTTGATTCATGGGCATATTCAGCTAAATCAGATCTAATTCCACAATGTTAAAACACGACCCTGGGTTAACGTTATAAGTTAATGTTTCATTCTGTCGTGCTGTAACTTTGGTCATTGAGACAGTGTTGATAGGCCATTATTAGTGAGTGATGGAGTGACTGCTAATGAGGAGGATATATTATGCAGCTGAGACCTAGTTGATGAAGTGTGATAGATAAAGGAAGAAATTGTCCTGCTAATGTGTAATTGAGTTTGAAAAGACATCATCATCTTGAGGTGAGGGACGATTATAGATGACCCCCTATTATTTTATTATTGCAGTAGCTTTTTAGAGATGAGAATTTTCATGTTTTCCATGTCACTTCCCTTTACAGTTAATAAGAGGCATGAGGAGACAGGCACTGCTGAGGTGGTAATTTCAGAACTGATTTTAACATGGTGTTCATTTTTTGTATTTAAAAAAAAGAGGGAAAAAAACTGTAATATCCACACACTGAATGGAAGAGACAGGTGGATAGTGCCATATAGTTAATGAGTTAATGATTGGTGAAACATATATCTCCGTCCCAGTGAACCACCCCCACCCCCCCACCCCCCTTTTCTTCTTTGTAAAAAATGAACAGCTTTAAATAGACAAGCATATTCCTCATATTGTTTGACAGCCTTGCACATAAAAATAGGGCACAGCTTAAAGTCACCATATATTTCTATGTTTCTACACATACACAAGAACACCGTTTATGTTGCATTTGCAGTTAAATTACACAAGTAGTGACCTCACCATTTTCTTTCTTCATAAACAGCCACTTAGCTTGATTACCTCCTACTCACAACTCTCCAGTGTTTGCAGACCTGCCAAAGGCTTTTGCACAACAGCATCTGACCACTTCATCGTGACACTGTCGGGATGATTAAATGTATGGATCACAGTTTCCCAGGCCGGACCACCTCAGTGGCAATGAGTCGGGATAGCATCACCTCCCTATCTGGGCCATGCCAGAGTACACTCAGGTTCCAGACCAGCGGGAGTTGATCAGTCAGTGGGCAAGGCATTAATCTGCTGTGACACATAGACTCTCCCCTTGGAGACGTTGTATGCTGGGAAGCAGTCCAGGAGCAGTGCCCATTGCTGCTAGAGTAATGTTGGGTGTCAGAGGAGCTAGCATGGATGGAGGGACAAGGTATGGAGGGACTGGGGTGAACAGACAGAGGAGGAGCTCAGATGCTGGATCAGCAGAGGAGAGAAGAGGCATATGGGAAGGAATAAGAGGGATGGAATGTAGCATAGAGCAGATAAGGGCTATAAGTTAGTTTGAAAAGAAGCTGAGTTAAACTGCAAGGGAGAGTGACGTCTTCACTGACCAATTCTTTTTCATGTTCAGATTTTAGGTGAATGTGCTGCCTTCAGAATTCTGTTATGGTATATGTTACAGCTTGGGTTGAAATAGTCGGGGGACAATAATATAGAAGCAATTTCATGAAATTTCTAGAAAAATTGATTAAAAAAATACATTGATTAAGACACAGCAACTTTGTTATATTTTTTTGTGGAATACTTTTGTTTTTAAAGGTGTACTCCTGCCCCGTTATACAACCCATCAATCAAATAACATACAATAAGACTTCCCTTTTATACTCAGTTACCTGACTGCCATGCCCATCTTGACTTTTCCCACTATAATAGCAGTTTGAGATTTAAAGTGATAAATCATAATTTAGCCCCCTTAGCATTTCTGAAGTGTATTACAGAGACCAAGCCTGAGTCAAATTTTGCATTTTCGTCAGAACCTGCCAGCAGCAGTCAACAATACACAACTCTAAGCGACAAACAACAACAAAAAAAAAAACAAGGAATATTTTACTGAGGAGCTAATGTAAGTTTCTCTGTCCATAGGGAGTAATAATTTATTTTGAATATTATTTCATGCAAATATGTTACTGCAGCTGAGGCTGGCATGTTTTGTTGATGGGGAAGGAAAAGTGAATATGAAAATAGAAAGTAAACTAGGATGGGAAAAAACTAATGAGTTCATTGCAGATACTCATTCAAGTGAGTTTTTATGGTAAAAAAATGTCACCATCTCCAGTACCAGTCTGACATGATTCAGTAGTCCATTTGACATAACCCTTTGAGTGTATCCACGTCAAATCAATTCCAGGAATGCAGAGCATGTCATATTCTGAGTCTGAACTTGGGGTCAGGAGCTATTTAAAGGCAGAGAGAGGAGAGAGACCAATGCAATCCTCAAGCAGCCGCTACATTAATTTTGTGTCTTTTCTTAATACATTGTTTTTCTATTTTCTCAACCCTAATAAAAACTTGAAATAGCAACATTATTAAAGTTGTGTAATGGTAAATGGCCTGTATTTGTATGGCGCTTTACTAGTCCCTAAGGACCCCAAAGCGCTTTACACATTCAGTCATCCACCCATTCACACACACATTCACACACTGGTGATGGCAAGCTACATTGTAGCCACAGCCATCCTGGGGCGCACTGACAGAGGCGAGGCTGCCGGACACTGGCGCCACCGGGCCCTCTGACCACCACCAGTAGGCAACAGGTGAAGTGTCTTGCCCAAGGACACAACGACCGAGACTGTCCAAGCCGGGGCTCGAACCGGCAACCTTCCGATTACAAGGCGAACTCCCAACGAGCGCCCGTAATATAAAAAGGTAAAAAGAAAGGGTTAATGAAGAAGGTGACTGCAGCATGGTGGCAGGCTCACATGATTGCACTGCATGCTAGACAGAGGAACATCCTCCAGAACATCCTCATAAGAAACTGCTGCTGGTCTACGGTTGCAGTGATCATAATCTAGTGCAGCAAGATTTTACACTTCTTTAAGTGTAAAATATATATATGTGTGTATATATATATATATATATATATGTGTATATATGTGTGTGTGTATGTGTGCATGTTCGGCCTGTGAGTTTAGGTGGACAGCCTTGTCTTGGTAGGTTTACAGTTCTGCTCTGTGGGATGTTCAAGGCTTGGGAAATCTTTTTGTAGCCTAAGCCTGCTTTAAATTTCTCAATAACTTTATCCCTGACCTGTCTGGTGTCTAAATCCAATCGAGAATCTGTGGCAAGATCTGAAAACTGCTGTTCACAAATGCTGTCCATCTAATCTGACTGAACTGGAGCTGTTTTGCAAAAAAGTATGGGCAAGGATTTCAGTCTCTAGATGTGCAAAGCTGGTAGAGACATACACTAAAAGACTGGCATCTGTAATTGCAGCAAAAGGTGGTTCTACAAAGTATTGACTCAGGGGGCTGAATAATTATGCAAACCCCACTTTTCAGTTATTTATTTGTAAAAAATGTTTGGAATCATGTATGATTTTCATTCCACTTCTCACGTGTACACCACTTTGTGTTGGTCTTTCACGTGGAATTCCAATAAAATTGATTCATGTTTGTGGCTGTAATGTGACAAAATGTGGAAAAGTTCAAGGGGGCCGAATACTTTTGCAAGCCACTGTAGCTATGCATACCCTGCTCTTTCCAACTTGAAGTGATGACCCCAGGCACATTTCAGTTGGACTCTTATTCATCTAATAAGATTTATCAAAGACAAAGGCCTCAGTTAAAATCACACTGTTAATTAATCCTCTGAGGTCTAAGTTGTGGGTGAGGACCTCAAGCTTAATCCCAACCATAAATCAAAACCTAAGCAGCCAGAGTATGCAATTTTTAAAATGTGTTTTTATTAAATTGTCCTCACAAGTTTCTGCAGTCAAGGAACAAAGAACATTTTCTACAGCAGGCTTGGAGGTTAGGTTTTGCGTTGCATTACCTCCTACAGTGCCTTAAAACTCAGTGGGTTAACAAATCTATGATGCAAAAATCCACAAATTGCTCCAATTAACACACTAAATGCATACAATTATACATAAACCTCTCTATGCAAGAGGGCTTTTCAAACGCTTGTGTAATGACTAGAACTATATATTAAAGTGTTGCAATCCTTAGACAAAACAAAGCATATAGGTGCATGGATAGTTAGTACAGTGTGAGTGAAGGCCTGTGGGGCCGTCATCCACCGGTATGGTATAGGACAACTATAACTAGTGTGAATAGATGCCAACTTAAAAATATAAATAACATAAGCTTTCTTATGGATAAATGTAACACCTACCCTACTCTTCAGCCTAGATGTAGTGCATTAATGAAATACATTGCTAGCAGTGGGATAGACCAAATAGCATTTTGTCTCCTGAGTCCCTTCTGCCTCCACCACAGTTTGTCTCCTTGGAATGTTGAGCATAAACATCAAAGCGGAAATTACATTAATCGAGCAGTCTGATGTTACATTTTGTTCCAGAAACTTTATTTCCTATGAAAATACACAAGAAGTCCCTATGCCTCTCGGCATGCTAATAATACAGCCTCCAGATTACAGTCATTGTCCTGCAGTGGTGTGGGAGTGTGGGAGAGTAATGGGGCAATGCGTATGCCATAGAGGGAATCAGGTGCTAGGAAGTCAGGGTTGCTGCTCTCCCCCAGGGCTTGGAAGACAAAGGCTGGAGACCCGCCCCACAAATGTCAGAGACAGCACCTGCTGCCATGAATAACTACAGATATAACACAGACAGGACACATGCCCACCTGCTGGGAGGGCACACACAGGCCACCGTGCCACAGTGAAGACTGAAGAGGTTCAGGGAAATGCAGAACACAGTCACAGCATGGTGTATAATTAACACAACATATTGTACCAAGCCAGATTTTATTTTATTTTCATTAGCACTTTAAGTAAATAGGTTGGAATTTACATTTGGACAAAAATACCCTTAGTTTAACTATGTACATTGCTTCTTGTTAACAAAGTGTTTTTCACTACAATTTCTACCCAGAGGTAACAATATGTGTAGTAAAATGACTCTCATCATGGCTTCTGAACCCACTGGGAGAAAAGATGACCAAGCTTTTTAGTAATCTGGTGATTCTGGAGCTCTGGCTGACAGTGCCAAAGAGCTGTCAACTAATAAAAAAAGATGAAACAAAATAGGAAAATAATGTTTAAATAACTCAGAGAAAGGGAAGGAAATGAAATAGAAATCCAATTATGATTTCAGTTTGGTCCTGCTAAATCAAAATTAATTCACAATCAGCTAATGCTAATTTCTCTGAGGAACATAAGATCTCCTGCGTGTGAAGAAATTGTTTCTGCCTCTTAAGCCTGAGTGTTTCATTTCAAAAATGAATCGAATGTGCAAAAACATTTAAAAGCTACCAACAAAAATGATATTCATTTTACTTTTAGGTATGTTGTCATGGTCCTGGGTCTTATTTTGAGTTTTTCAAGCTCTGTGTATTTGTATGTTTAGTATTTTCTGTGTTATTCTTAGTTTGCCTGTTGTAAGTTTTTGTGTTTTCATTAACGTTTTCAGTCTTTAGTCCTTTTCTTCCTGTTGCAATTCTCCTTTAGTGCTGTGTCTGCATTTATGGTTTACTTATTCTCATTTCCTTTTTCATTTTGGTCATCTTTTCTCTCTTGTGGATTGTGGTTTATTTCACTTCTTTCTCTGCCTCAGTGTATTGATTGTCAGTTGTTACCTCTCTTAATTTGCTCCAGCTGCCTCCACTTACATCATTACCTTGCGTGTATGTAAGTAGTGTTAGTTTTCCTGTATTTGCTTGTCGTGTTGTACTTTTTCCCTTGATGCCTGTTCCTTTGTTCGTTTCTTGGATTTCTGGCACTGTATTTTGGACTTATTGGATTTATTATTTAGTCTACCAGTCATACTAAAGGTTTGCGTTTAGCTTTTAACTCTGTGTCTGTGTCCTGCATTTGGGCACTAGCCTGCAACCTTCCAAGACATGACATATATATAGCACCAGTTCACAGCAGGGACTTAAAAAAAAACAAAGTACAAAATAAATATATAGAAAAACAAGCAAAGCTATAAACTCTCCTCTCAACTATTATAGTATTATACAATTAATAAACAAATACATAAAAATATCCAGGGTAACAGTCAATATAGTTAAAGCTTTTCTCCTACATCACAACTGGCAAACTGCCGTATCTCAAACCTTGAGTAGTTAAATTGTTGTGTTATGCATGGACCAGATAAGTGAGTGCGTTTTTGCAGTAGCTAAGTATCAAAAACCTGGAGAATAGTACTGCTGGTTTTAGGATTTTGTGACAACCATTCATCAGTATTGCAACAAATAACTCCACAAAGAATCACTAATTACCATTTATTTCACCATATTAGCACTTCATATATAATTATTTTCCCTAAAAACAACAACAAAAATACAAAACACAAAAACCCCCAAAAAACAAGTCTTTCTCTGATGCAAGGTGGTTATTAATCATAGGACAAGACAACAATATTTTCTATATTTGTCACATTTGCATGTTTCAACTCAAGTGATGATGATTTCCAGGGATCATGACGATCATGTCAACTCATCTCAATCTGATTTAACCCAGAACTATGACTAGGCCACTACAAAACCTTCATTTGTTTTTTCTGATCCAGTCAGAGTTTGGTTTTCAGGCGTGTTTAAGCTCATTGTCCTGCTGCACAACCCAAGTGCACTTGAGCTTTGGGGCATCAACTAATGACTGGAGATTCTACTTCAGGACTTTCTGTTAGAGAACAGAGTTTGCCAAGTCATGTAGGTCCTAAAGCAGTAAAGCAGCCCCAGAATATCACACTGCCATCATCATGTTTGACTTGTTCGTATGATCTTTTTTATGAAATGTAACAGCGAATGTAACGGGATGCAAACATTCCTAAAAGTTCAACTTTGTCTCATCAGTCCACAAAATATTTTTCCCAAACGTCTTTAGGATTATTAAGATTACAATTACTTTCTCAAACAAAGCTAGGTACATTTGGATGGCTTTTTCCCATTAATAAATAAAGTAATTTAAAAGCTGTATTTTGTATTTTTTGGGGTCATCTTTGTCTAATATTTTTTGATGATCTGAAACATCTAGCTGTGAAAGAAGAAATCTGGAATAATTTTTCATAGCACAGATGTTTAGAATGGGCTGTCAAAAATGGTTTCATCTCACCATAGAAGCAAAACAAAAATCCATAACGTAACAGATAGCATAATTCTATATTGAAGAGAAATTAATGTAGGTACGGGTATTTTGGCATGTGCCTTATTGCAAAAAGTTTGAAACCACTGCCTTACAGAAAGCAAACAAGCCTGTGTACTGACTGAGTGAAAAGTAATAGAGCACCAGTTGGAGAGTTTGGATCTCAAACTGAAATAAAAAGCTACAACAGAGGTTGTGTGAAAGTAAACTCTTCATGATAATTTTGTTTCTGTTGTTGCAATAGGACACATAAATAGATATTGAAAACTAAATAGAGCAGGTATCTTTTTCTCTAGTAAATTCAAAAGAAGGAAATTCTCATCTACAGCTTTGTGCTCAGGTGTATTGCTCGGTAGTCTACCGTACATTTCCCTCAACAGCCCACCATCATGTATTTGTCTATGTTCAGAAAGCTGAAGAAATGTATTTATTTTGTGAAACATGAAACCACGCTGTTAGCCAGAATTAAATTTCAAGTTGTATGAAGAAGACTCAGGGTGTGGTAAGAAGTGCATGTATTTACCTACATATACAAAGAAAGACTTAGAAAACACAACTTTATGTCTTATTCAAAGAAATGTGATTTGCATTACCCTGAACATGCTGCACTAAAACTAATCACGCAATGCAGAGTGTCAAGGGCAGTGCATGCTGATTTGTGAATCTCCTTGTGTATGTGAAAAAATATTAACCCAAAACATATTATCCTAAGCTGTGTGTATGTTGACAAATTTGTAATATATTTAATTGTAGGTTTAATTTAGAAAACCCCTAGCTTTTATTCCTGTCACATTCTTGGACATGATCACTGATGCAACATCCTTGTAAAGCTAAACCTGCATAAAATTATTAATAGGAAAATTCTCCTAGTTGCTAGAAACTGCAGGTTTAAAGCAGACTGAAAAGATCAGAAAAAGTTTCCACAAATGGTTTTGATAGCTTGATAGGAATGTTTTAACTGTAAAATCTCCATTCTCTCTAAGTACTGTTTCTGCCCGATAACAGTTAAGTAATTCTTAAAATGGCTTTAGCACAGCTGGATAGTTGTCAATTCATTTGTTTTAAAATAGAGTTTCACAAACTCAATTAATTAGTCTACCACACTTACATCTGGACCTGCAGCAGTCCATGGTCAGTGCTCTTGGCTCGGTGAAAAAGATGGGTGTATGGGTGGTTGGCACTTCATATTGAGTACAAACCTTGCAAATGCAGCCTGATGGTAAAGACAGATAGGGGTGCAGAGGGCAAGAGGGGCACCATAAATCAACATCTATCTAAGCTGCCACATTTAGTTTGGAGTGATGCCTCCTCAGCATCCCAAAGGTAGTAGAAGCAGACCTCACAGCACTTCTGCTGTTCCTTGACAGTGTGTGCGATTGCATAATTCACAGAAACATTGCTCAGAGATAACATTCTTTTGTTTATCTCTGTCATGTTGTTTCTTCGTTTTGAGAAGCTACATTGCATTACAGACTTTATAGCCTGCACTGCCACAGTACAAACTATAAAGTGTACTGACATAAAGTGTACTGGACCAGACTATTTTGTATGATGTATAGTATCAGATTTTTTGAACAAACATATGAATAATGTTGATCTGTAGGGTATGGAAATCTGTAAAGGATTTGTTGGGTTATACAATGACATAGCACTGAAAACCTACAGGATATTAATCCAAAATCAAGAAGTCGCTATATATGCAAACTGGTATCCTCAAAATAACCTTTTAAACGTTCGCACAAATCACATTATATAATTACTATGAAACACTGCAAAAATTTTCTGAACATTTTAAACTACAAGAAATAAAATAAAACTGTCTGCATACACGTGCTTGCATTTGCGTTACTCATGCTGTGTGTGCATAAAACCAATGACAGCAACATGAGGGACTTAGAAATCACTCTACTTCACTGTGTTTAGTTAGCATGTTCTAGCTGTGTCTTCTTGGGTTTTCTCCGGGTATTTCTGCTTCCTAAGTGCGCATAGGTGTGAATGCGAGTGGTTCTCTTTTTGCATGAATCCTGTGACAGGCTGACAACCTCTCATCGGTGTACACCATCTCTTGCCCTAAGGTAGCTAGGCTACAGCACCCCTGAATTGGATGGGGGAAGAGGATGGATGAATGGATGACAGATGGATGGGTGGATGAATGGATGGACTTATCTGTCTAACGTCTGATCTAAATATGATCACTCTTTGCTTCAAAAATTAAAGACATATCTGAGCTTAAAGCTAAACTTCAAAATACCAGTCAACAATCAAATGAGACATTATTATCTCTGTCCATCTTTTATAGAGAGTCTTGGAGGATAAAAGGCTTTGTTTTTTTTAATTGTTAGGGTAAAGGTAGATTTTGGTTTATGTTACAATTATGGCAAAGATCGAATTAAGGCAAGTGATAAAAATAGGGGTAAAGTTAGTCCAGCGCTCTAAAAAATTATGCGGGTTAATGTAATGTCATCTGGAGTGCTTTGTCAGAGTGCAAATGAGTAAGACAATTTTGGTAACTCTAAGTAAGTTAGAAAATAATACTGCAAACATACCTCCACTTTCTCTCACACCATATACATTTTTTTATGTTGTTCATCTGTCCCTATTAGAAAAAGGGGCATTTCTCAAGTGTTGTAGTGATTAAGGTTCTCGTTGGCGATAATGACTGCTTTTGTGTTTTTTACCTTAACTTAATCATTTAATATAATAATAATAATAATAATAATAATAATAATAATAATAAAAACATATTAGACGATCAGGGTTATGGCAAGGGATATGAAAGAGCAATTTAAGTATTTTAAGCTTAAATGTTTTATTCAGGGAGAAAAGATAAGATGAAGTGGTGACTATGCTCACAAAGAAAAAGGCACATTCAGCTATGTACTGCTATTTCTCAGAAACCCATTAGTGGAATTCTTGGCGTCCAATTGTACAATGCACTTGGTTCAAGCTTGATTTTGACAAGAAGACAGTGACCATCAATATTCAGGAAATCTCATGATGCATAGACCTGCTTTCCATATTCATTTCTTAAATTCATCAAACACACTGACATGTTCGCTTATTTGGCACAAATGTGTAATACTGTAGTTCTCTATGTTTTTTTTTTTTTTGTTTTTTTTTTACAGTATGTGAGACTGACAGCTCACCAAATTACAGTACATATTTGCATTTAATTGCAATAGTAAGGTTAAAAGGGCCTGTCAGTTCTTAGTACCAACCTCATTTGGGACTTCAGCAAGCGAGACAATCAGGCTACTGAATGCACCCATGCTTTTTGTCATGAGAAATTACCAGCAGCTTGTTTAATGTCTTTAGGATTATAGTTATGTGAATGGTAATTACAATCATGGTGATGATGATTAAAATGTGGATGCCTCCAAGGTAAAACAAAATGAGAAAGAATAAAAGGCTGCAAATGAATCGGTTGGTAAATGATCAGTTACCGACTCTGAAAAACTAGATGTTCTGAAGAGTGGTTATCTTTGGATAGCTCAAACTGATTAAACGAGTGTAGTATCTCTGCAGTCTTGCTTTCTTCAGGTATCTTATCCTTCATTTAGTTAAAGACGTTTTTACTATTTTTCCAAAAGAGATTACTTGCAGAGAACATTTGTTATGTTGTGTGTAGTTCCAGTTCAAGGAAACATTCATATTGGCTTACACTTTAATACCAGGAAGACGAACCATGAGCTGATGGTTATTGTGAATCTTTGAACTGAATCACATATTTTCAGGCAGTGTGGATATTTATTTTGTTGACTTTTCCCAGAACAATAATACAGTGAGGCAGTTAGTCAAACATATTCAGAAACATGCAAGGAGGATATGTTTTTCACTCTTTCAGGCAGCGATATTGAAGGGCTCATTTTGAAAGACAATACTGTTGCATGTGGCAGAGTAATTCAAAGCTACTCACAACTGACCAACATGCAAAAGTGCATCTTCTGGACTGTGAATTAAGAAAAAAAAAAAACCCTGGTAAAATGTGATTGTATATATTCTACTAATTCTAAAATTATTAGAGTTTTATTTATGTATTTGTTTTCAGTTTTAAAAGCTATGTCTTAAGAACCAGAGGCACTGATTGGAGCTTATCAGCATACCAATTCAGGGTCAAAGAGGGGGCGCTGGAACCTGTCTCAGCTGCTATAGAGCGAGAGGCAGGGTGCACCCTCGCCAGCCTGTTACAGAGTTAACACAAAGAGACAGACCATTCACATTCACACCTATGGGATATTTAGATTCACCATTAGCCTGACCCCACTAATTGCATGTCTCTGGGCTATAGGGGAAACTGGAGTACATGCAGGGAACCCACAGAGACATGGGGAGAACATGCATAGTCCACATGGTGGACTCAAACCCAAGACCTTCTTGCATGTGAGGCAACAGTGCTAACCACCATGCTACCATGCTGCCCAGGACCCTATACCCTGCCTCTCACCCCATGACAGCTTGGATAACAGAAGAAAAACTAATTATATTTCTTGTTTGGTTCAGTGTGTAGCACTGTCACCTCATGCTACAGATCTTTTGTCTATGGAGTGTGCATGTTTTATCTTTGCCTGCATTTTATCCGGGTGTTGTGGTTTCCTCCTGTAGTTCAAAGATATGCTTGTCAGGTTAATTGTTGATTCTTTGTGTTATCCCAGTGATGTTGCACAGTGGAATTCCCTAACCTATAACAAAGTGAGTGTCTATATGTAACCATGAGGAAAACCGATAATGATGTCACTGCTAGAGGAAACTGCATACCAAGATAAAAATTGTGAAAAAATATTGACAGAAATACAACTGATATCTTTAGGACTGTACAACTTGTTGAAGTGTACTGATTTTTTTTCAGTGTTTGTTCAAGTTCGAAACTCATTCATCTGTACAGTACAGATTGTTTTAAGTTAGACTTATAAAAGCAGACTAAAGGGTGAGACAGATTTAGACAGAGTCCCATAGATTACACATTCCAAATCTTTTATTTTTTGTGTGTAATTTTCTGGCAAAATTGCCATTCATAACCACAAAAAAAAAAAGGGGGGGGGGGGGGGTGATTTTGAAAGCTTCTTTGAAATCACTGAATCAAGCATCACAAAGTGCCAAAAGTAATTTACAAAGAAACACATTATGGCAGTGTGCAGAACTGGTAACATCAATTGGTGGAAAGAAATCACCTTCATTTTGCCGCAAAACCTAACAAATGGCAGTCCTGATGGCAGAGGGTGGGTCATTTTATGGCTGCTATTATTTCTGTCTGCACGCTGTCAACTAACTCTTAATATGTTTCAAACGAGTCAGCATTCACTTTGCTGAAACTGGGTAAGAGGCTGTCTTTTTCATGTAACAAACAAAGGTAGCTGTGCAAACTTTTTTTTAAAAATGTATTTACTTGTCCAAACTTTTATTTCAAATTCATTATTTTGTTATGAATTTTACTTATTCCATGTGATGGAAAATGAAGTGCAATCAGATGGTTGTTAATAATAAAAAACTAGATCCATATTTTGCAAACATTCGTCTTTTCCTAAGAGCTGATATTATTGACAGTCTCGCTTCACATGCCAGCTAACATAAAATGCTACAGTTCCTCACTTGGCATTTAGCTAAATCACCAAAGCAAATGTTGATGTTGTCAGGCCCAGGAGGAAGTGCGAGCAGATGTGGGTAATCTGTGTGCCAATAGGATCATGGGGGGTATGACAGTAAGGTGTATCATGAATATGGCAGCAGGTAATGGACCAAGGGAACCCTTGAATGGAGCTCAAGCAGGCAAACAAAGGCATCAAAGTAAGCTCTCAGTATCACAACTAAAAAAAAAAAACAAAAAAAAAAACAGGATTGAATAGCGCAGCTCAGAGACACAGATCAAACAGTTCACCTTTTATTCATGTGAACTATTGCTGACAGGTCAGACACAGAAAACATGGAAGATGCGGTGAATCCTCATGCAGCTACTTCAAAAGCTCAAGACGTCTACAGGGTTAAAACTTTCCACCATCAACTGCAAGTCCCAAGTGCACTGCAACACTGCAATTTTCTTTTCTTTATCCAAGGAGGTAATTAGGAGCAGCCAGCATTTGAAATTCCTCAGGTGGTGAGCAGGTTAGGGAAGATGACCTTGATTGTAACATCAGATGGTCAATAAAAAAAAAAAAGACACACAAAAAAAAGATGGGCCACTAACTCTACTCTATTATCACGTCATATTTCATGTTACTTAAAGATCTACTATAAAATAAAATTTGAAACCATGCAGTGTTAACTGGAGCAGTGACCCATGACTGTTTCAGAACTACCCTTCACTTAAAAAATATATAAGCCAACTTAAATCTCAAATCAGCACTGTTTCACTGTCACGTACCTCTCCTCAGTGGAGATTTTTGGACGAAATGCTACTGACACTCTGTTCAGTGCAGGAGCACACGACAGAGATGCCCATACACCATCTACACCAACACAAGTGGAGCATCAGGACATTTTCCTTCTTTGAGGATATGTCTATAGTCTTAGTATAACTTGAAAACTAGACCATTTTTTAATAAGAACTTTGGGTAGATGTCTTTCTAGATGAACATATGGCACATGTTTCAGCATTAGGGGAGTTACTATATATTTAGCAGTACTTAAACTGTAACATTTACAAATGTGGTATCATGTTCTGAGAAATCTTGCTCTTAAAAATGTTATTTCTGTAAAGATTTTGTAGATGGAATGATATAAATTCTCTTTAACTGTCTTTTGAGTGCAAATTTGCTCATTTAGCTGACTGAAATCATCATTTATTTTATTTGTTTACTTTCAGAATTGGATTTTCAATTACATCAGTAAAGTGAATTCATGCAAAGCAAGAAATTTTTTCAATCTGCCACTGAGATGCCATCTACACCATGTAGATGCCACCTAAGGGTTTATCAGTCTCCAGATTTGAATATTTTTGCTTAATTTATAACTGGTTACTTATTTAAGTTGTACCATTTCTAAACGTGCTGTTAGCACAATATTGAACAGTAAGGCCCTGCAGAGGGTGGTGACAGCAGCCCATCTCTGAAACAGCCCTAACCAACATCTGTAGAGTCTGTAGAGTCATCAGAAGGACAGTAGCCACCCTCGACAGACACTGTTCACACTCATACCATTAGGAAGACACTACAGTGTGAAAGCAAGAACGAGACTGTAAAACAGGTACCACTGCCCTCTTTTCTGACAGTGTAGAAATAGCTTTGCACCCCAACCTGCCCCCCCCCCACACACACACACAGATGCATACATGGACATACACAGAACTACACATTTTTAGTATATCATTGTATGCCATGAGTTTAAAGTGAATACATTTTAGGTATTTTTCAGCTACTCTTCTATTTCCAAGGGATCGCCACAGCAGATTAATTTGGATGTTTGATTTTGCTTGGGACCATCACTTGAAGTACATTAGCTTGTAACTCACTAAGGCTTAGCATGAGTCTCCCCCTTGTCTCAAACCATGAAGCTTATGTGTGTGTGTGTATTAACTACTACATGGAACTGCTCACCTTGTCCCTTAGATTAACTCTGTATTAATGTATCTCTGTGTTAGTTCTGCAACAGACTGGTGACCTGTCCAGGGTGTACCCCACATCTCACCCTATGGTAGCTGGTAATAGCTCAAGCCCCTCCTCTCCCGACTGTGATAAGCATGAGCGGAAGAGGCTGGATGGATAGATCGTGCAGTCACGTAACGACTATTGGCAAGATGGTGATGGCTGATGGTGTTATAAAATTTATATTCACTATATTAATTTATAAATGGGAAAACTTGCTAACTAATGAATTTATATTGCTGTGTGAGAGATGTATTACAAAAATGCAGGGCCTATACACGTCCCTGCAGTGATCGGTAATGTTTTTGTTTTTTTAGTCTGACTTGGATTGCTGTATTAGCAATACAACCTCCATTTACAATATATGTTCTAAAAAACATCTTGCCTTCAGAATTGATTATTTAAGACTCATTCCTGGTGATGAATAAAAGCTTGTGTAAAATGTTCCAGCTTGTTGCATCACACCCAGCTAGGATCATGCCCTGGAAACAAGCCGATCACTACCCCCTGTTTGAGACCTTGAAACAGATCTGCTGGTTTCCCCTGTGCAAATAGCTAAACATTTAACCTATTCAGTGAAAAAAATTGGGCAATGCTAGCTCTGCTGTGGCGCCACTCCAGGCAGGATCAGTGGCTGCCACTCATACTCACAGATCAGTTAGAGCTAAGGCCTGTCACTGCCTGGCACATGAGCTCGGGGGGGTGTATGGAGGGTACCCTGAGACAGAGACAGAGAGGTTTTGTTTCTTTTTCTCCCTTCTCACTTCCTCAAAACAGTTTTATGTATTTCATGTGTGTAGCTGGAACACTGAATTGCTGCTGGTGCTATATTTCATTTGTCAACAAATGAATCAATTGGAATCAATTTGCAATTTGTAAGTTTTTGTTTTTTAAAATTGAACATTTTAGCACAAAGACTTCTCCAAACGTATCACACAGAGTATTATTGGTAAACCAATGAAAGTAATCATCAAACGATAAAAATAGGACCTAAAGTGCATATATGCACTTTAGGTCCTTTATTTTGTCACAAAATTGTGTTGCTTCATAGATGCTTTTATGCTTTCGAGCATATTTATTTATATTATTATTATTTAGAACATTCATAGTTTTATATTATTAATATTCATAATTATTTTAGACAAATACAGGATCAATCAGGACCATCAGACAGGTGAGCTGTCACATCTGTTCACAGCAATGATCCACATATTAAGTGTGATCATGGGCCATAAACTTACAGTAAGCATTTCCAGTATTTCAGATTATTGTTCTGCTGTTTTTGTGCATTAACTTTTTCTGGACTATTTAAAGAGCAGGTTTATCCAAATTGTTCTTAAAACCTCTCGTGGAGCTTTTCACTCCTCATGTCCTCCACAGGAGCTGATCCTTCTTGTGTCACCAGCCACCACTGGTATGTACAAAATTTATGTATGTTTGAATGAACCAGTGGCTCTCATACATCTCCCCAACATTTTATCCTTGAATTCCTTCATGTTTAATCTGTCTCCATATTGAAGAGGGCTGGCGCGATCAGTTGTGGCTGCAAATCGGCTTTCCTCAATCTAGGAACAACAGTGCCTCCTAGGGTAACAAAAAACAGTGCATTTGTCTTCCCTTTTCCTCTTTTTCCATCTCTTTTTCTTTGTTTTTGTTATTTAGGGCCAGAACTAAACTACAGTATTTTTGACAGAAACATGATTCACACTACTTAAAGACAACTTGATGATGTTTGAGAGTGACAAAGTAGAAAGAAAAAACGTTAAAGAGAACATTTAGAAATAATTGATTCATATGTGGTAAATGAGTCATCAACAGTGAGAGAAAATTTTTTTGTATCTAATTTGGCCATGCAAAGAAATACAAAGGAAGATCAACAGAAGTCAAGAATGAAGGTGTTTAAATGCCTCTAAGCTTTCTGAAGTATGCATATATATCCAGCAACTTGTTTCCAGTTTTAAAACAACTAAACATAACACAGTTTTTTTTTTTTATTATCTGGTGTATTATCCCTACTCACTTTCACTCCTACAGTATCTATTTACTGTAAATGAGCACTTCTTTAAATGAACAGCAAGCATGCTGTATTATAGTACTACCCGTGACACAGTGAGGGTAATAATTATTTGATTCCCTGCTGAATTTGCAAGTTGGCTCACTTACAAAGAAATTAACAGTGTCTATTTAAAAAAAAAAAGTTTATGAATTGAATTGCATTTTCCCATATACTGGATGTGTGCCCATGTGGGCCACATGGGCACACGACCGACCAACCGATCGATACTCCTGATCTCAGTGTATTATGTAAATAACACACACCTGTCCACAGAATCATTTCTTCCAATCTAGCCTCTCCACCACCATGACATCAGGGACAAGACTGTAAACCTGCATAAGGCTAAAATGGGCAACAAGACCACCAGCAACAAGTTTGATGAAAAAGGTGACAACTGTTGGTGCAAAATGGAAGAAATATAAAATGACCATTAATCGTCCTTGGACTGGAGCTGCATGGAAGATCTATTAGCGTGACAATGATCATGAAAAGATGGTGGATCAGTCCCAAACTACATGGAAACGCCTTGTTAATGACCTGAAAGCAGCTGAGACCACAGTCCCCAAAACACAACACTACGCCTTAATGACTGAAATCTTGCAGCCCTTCAGAAGGTCCTTCTACTTAAGAAGGAACATGCATAGGCCCATCTTAAGTTTGCCAGTGAACATTTATATATTTTTATAAATTGTTGGTAATATTCTATTTCTCTCCATTAAAATGACACTATCATAAAAATCCAAGGCATTTCATTTCTAAATAAGTGAGCAAACTTACAAATTCAGCAAGGAATCAAATAATAATTTCACGCACTGTAGATCTGGGGCATGTCTTATAAAGCAAGTTGTATATTTTATTTGCTTTCTTATGTGACTTTACTCAGCTTAAATATTGCAGTCATCCTAAACATGTTTCACACTGGTGGTTATCACGTTATTTATTTGGGATTTGAGTAAGGAGATAGACATGGAATCAATGTACCTAACTGCAGCCATTAAAATATTTTTGTAGAACCTTGGCACAGTATATTGAACTCCTTACTTCTTCATTTCAGGTTTTACTAAGGGAATACATTAGCACATATTAGCATATTTTTAAAGTAAAGTAAATTCCTCTATTGTTACTCATAAACACTTAAAACCATGAGAAACTGAAACTGTACTGCAGGTTTTACACTTTTTGTTTCTGGACATTGAATATGGAAGAAGTTGTTATGCATTCCCAGCGACATGATTTACACTGTAGTTACTTTATATATTATCATTATAATTTCTTTTAATTCTGTGACTAGATCCAAAACTACCACGCATCTAATCTTTGATTGAACATTCTGCAAACAAGTTTCATAACCAAACAATGCATGCACAGCTTAAATCACAAATGAAAATGTCAACATGGTGGGAAGTACTATGCACACCAACTGTGCAGAACACGCTTAGGCGAGTGTTCAAAATGTTCACTGTTCTGAAGTAATGGTCTGTTTTGTAAAGGAGAGCCTCGGTGAGAGTAATGTAGAAAGATGAGAAGCAAACTACTCAAGGAGAAAATAGAATTTTTGCAAGACAGGGGATTGTGTTTCTGATGTTTGAAGCATGGCCATAAGACCTATAAGAATTGGCTGCCAAGAAAAGCTGTGCTGACAAGTGTGTTCCTTGATGTATTCCACATGACAAAATGAGATGATGCGGATGATCAGATGGGTAATGGTCAGAGACAATCATCTGTATTTTTTATGCATAAAGTAAAACGTGCACATCCTTCCTTAAAAGGTGTTAATAACATCTGTGTTACCTACTTTTTCACTAGTGTATTAGACAAAATATAATGTATCAACAATTATGCATAAAATGGGTGCAAAACCTGTTTACACAATGCACTAAACTATATTTAAAAACTATGCAGAAGGCATAGTGAGCCTCCCCTTAACAATTCAGCCGAGGCACCTGTATCGGGATTTTTTCAGACACAACACTGAGCTGTAGGTCACCCACATTTTGACAACACTCAGAGCCCAATACACAGTCGCTGTAGCTCCTCACACTGAAAGCAGGAAAATAGAATTGCAAAAGTACAAGTGCGTATAGTGTGGGTAAAATTCGAGCCATTATAGTAGCAGTTTAGGCAGCTGGAATAATTAAAATTGAAGTGCATCTTTTTTTGTCAAATGGACAACTGCAAATTACAGCTGAAAAGCTTTCTGTGTGGATACGGCTTTACCCGCAATTGCAAGCTTATCGCAACAATGACATATGTCCTCTTCAGGTGCAACAGAGCTGAATTTGCCTGAAAAACCTGAAAGACGCTCACTGACTTATAAAATATAGAAAAAAAAGTAAAGAAATTAGAAAGTTCTTACATCAGCAGAAGATTATTCCACTGATCATTTTTAGATGCATATTAAACATTTTGATTATAAATAATAAAAATGATTTCTACATGTTTCTTCATGTGTATGGAACGTGCGCGCAAGTGTATACCGTCTTGTCTGCAGGTGGAACGAGGTGGATGTGGGTAAAGGAGAGGGGGATGTTAATGTATGCTGCATTATTTATTGGTTCTCATCCATGTCCATGCTTTGTGCCCATTTCCCTGTGACATTTCAGAGGCTGAGGAAAAAAGCAACAAAACAATGTAATGGAGAGAAAGACCTTCAGCACAGTACAATAGAGCTGAAAGAAGCGTGACGGATGAAGCAAACGCCTCGATTACCACTCACAATTCCCTTTCTCACTACCTATCTGTGCAGCTTGGTGTGCAGATCACATGTGCAAGAGACTGGAAATGCAGTAGGGCCGCTATGTAATACAAGGTCCTCGTAATTATATGTGAGATATATTATGTTGGATGTGCTCTCTTTTATCTTCATGGGCTCCTCTTTCATCTGTCAAGTCTAATGAACAGATGTTGCTCAGCTGTTGGAGTCAACATGATGGACTGAGTTGCTGGCAGGCTTATCCTTCTGCTGTGAAAAAGTGAGAGAGGTCATCTGGACAGTGAACAGCATGCCAGGGTGTCTTGACTCTTCTGTGTATCTCATCTTTTTTTCCCCTCATCCCTGCCCTCGTTTCTAACATCCAAGAGCTTTCCATGCCCATGTCCCAACTACAGCACTCTACCACCTACTGTCCTGTCCATCTGAGCCCTTGTCAGCCATTCTGTTCGGCTGATCATTTACCTGTAATGTGCCCTTGTCCACAACTGGGGAAGTCAGCCTGTGAAAAGGTCAAACTATTCATAATAAGGTCAACAAGGCCTCTGACAGCCAAGAAAGGAAAGAAGGAGAGGAAGACTGGTAAGACTGATGTGATAGAATTAAGGTTGCATTAAAAGTCACTGAATATTAAATATAAATTACTTTGAGCAACCGGATTCAATGAAGCCAAATCACATATTACTTGTGACAGTGGATAGCATTGAGCAGTTTTATAAGATGAACCCCAAGTGCTTCCCAGTCTCTTTACTTTACTTCCAGTAAGTAGAAATAGTGACACTGTAAAAAATGAATCTTCACATACATTTTGCCTACATTTATGGTGTATTCATTAAAATTAAGTAATACAAGCCAAAGTGAAATGAACAGAAACATTTAAAAGCATTTATGTGGAAATAAGTGAAAGAGATTTTTTTTTTTTTTTTTTTAGAAAGGAAGACACTTGATTAAGCCAACAGGCAATCTGCCCAATCAAGTCTCATTTGTTTCCTGATATCCTTTTAACACTGCTATTTAAATAAAGAATAGACCACCCTCCACCCCGACTCCATCCTTTAAAACCTTAAAATAAGACATGATACAAACTCATCCAATGGTCCAGTCTTTACACACTTACTTTCCACTTTAAAATTTTCAGTTCTGAAAAAGATGCAGAAGAACTAAACAAACTGAGGCACAAAAGCAGAGCGACATGACTTAAATTCCATTACCTCTCTTAGAAGCCTTGGCCTTCCTGTGTTTACAGAAACACAATCTCCCACACAGGAAAAGTGAAAGGGAAGAGTGCAGTCCAGTACATTCAGCTGGAGGCAACATTTCAGATTTTCTTCCTCTGAAAAAATGTTCTTGAGCTAAAAAGGCCTCCAGCAAAGAGTGGGATAAAGACTGGCCTGGCTGTCCTGAGATGGAGAGACCTCCAAGCTGCTGTGGTTATGTTTCTGCTTGTTCCAATTTACAGTGTTGGTCCTCCTGTGCAAAACTGAGTTGTTCTGAATGTTGTCTGTACTGTAGCAACATTTAAAAACAACACAAAGTACTAATGTCAGTGCTGCTGACTATTTCGCAGATTCTCTGATTCCCTTGTAAACATGGGACATATTTCTCTAAAACTGTTGACAGTAATTGAATTTCACAACCTCTATCGTGTCCACCCTTTATTTTTGTGATGTTTTACCTAGGAGGTTTCTGAAATACATTTCTGGTGCTCACTTGGTATTATATGTAATATATCTTGGTACATGCCTTCTGACAGGCTGACACTGTAGGATGCCAGTCATTTGACAGAGGTGTAAACATTTGACCATGACACAGATTTCACACTGTACAGCTTCTGTTCTCTGAGCTTCTCTTGCTGGGGGAGAATGGTCAGTTCTCCTGCTCCCTTATAGTGCAGTGGGACAATGCAGACAGACCTGTAGGCTACACTCTTGATCTCAGAGTGAGGCCAGCAACGGTGACAAAATTAGCTCTTGCTACAGACCCTACATCTTTGCACTGCACAAAAAAATGTTAGGGATTTTCCCAGATCAGTCACAGATGTGGCACAGAGTATCTTGCAAAACTCTCTTTCTGTATTCATTCCTTGTCAGTCTCCAATGACACCCATGACAGATATGTTACAGGATAAAGAGCCAGAAACATAAAAATGGATTGTAAGATAACAACCTAAGGCAACATCACAACAGAGGTCAGCAGTATGGAGCTTGCATCTCTTTTAACGTCAGTCCATAAAACTGGAAGCATTTCATAAGAGCAAAACTGACAAAGGTCACGCCGACCGAAACGTTGAAAATCATTAAAAAATTATGGTAAATGGGACAACGTGTACAGTTTATATATATATTTTTTAAATAGTATTCCTCTATGCCCCTGGCATTGATTCAGGTGTGCAGAGATTTCTTTATGTATATACTTGTATTACAATACTACTCATATGGAGATGATATGTTAATAATTGACAGCATTTGAATTGTAAGGGTTTTATTGTTTTCAAACAAAGTTTATAAGAAAATATGAGCCGATGATTATAGAATTCTGGGCTGGGGGTAAAATTAGGTCCAAATCTAATCAATATGCAGTAAAAGAATCAAGGGTCACATCAGTTTACACCAGAGGTGAGAGACTTACATCAGTCAGGCGCTCCTTTCTCAGCTATTTTAAATACCTCTTTAAGAACCCATTTATTTATATTTGTGTGCCCACTTGTCCTGCAAAAACATCTACTGAACTGTTTTAATGTTTAATGATTACTGGTGTAAAAGCTGGGCTCTAATGGCGAAATCAACTTAAACTGTGACTATGAGGTGACTAGGGCCCTGTACAGCATATCTGTTCAACATATCTGGCTACACATCATCAATCAGGTTAAACAACCACACGAAAGTGCTTATCAGCTCAATAGGTTAACCCAGGGTTGATCAATCTAGCTCTGACCATGTCTGCATGAAAGGTGTGGTGCTGGCAGCATATGACCAGTTACAAACATGAGCAGGTCTACTGTCAGGAGAGCAACTAACAAAGCAAGATAACTTCAATTAGAAAGAAATGAAAATGTTAAACATAAAATATAGAATGGAAGCAACAAATCAGCAATATTAAAAGTACTGTATGAATGTATGTGAGTCTAGTCACTAAGACTGGAAAAGCACTACTTTGTTAATAGAGTCTAAGCTATATGAAGTTAAGTAAACTTCAACTGATTTATCAATATCATATTCCTATCATTAAGATAGGGGACAATCTTGCAGATTACAAATAGGTTTTGAATTAAATAATGTTTACGTGTGTAAGATACCTTGATTTTTTAGTCTTTAAGCCACAGCTTCTGAGGTTTTTGAAGGCCTGAGAGCAAATAAAGTAAAGATTAAATACAAAACATTTTTCATGGTATAGTCTGCAAATTTGATCTAAGGACAACAGGTGCAAGCAGATGGCCTGTTTTAGAGTAATACATTAAAACTTTTAAAACATTAACATTTTTCAATTTGCAGCCAAGAGGAAAATAAAATATAGAATAATAAAGTTGCTTCCAAGAGTCTATATATAGAAAGTCTTTAGACGTGCTTGAAACCCCTTCGACCCTCTTACTGCTCACAATCATGACGACTTCTTCCGCGGAACTGATTTGTCAGTAGTTGGTAATTAAATACCTGTTCATCTGTAATTCTGAAAATAATCTCCACCAGAACAGGTGAGGTGTGGAGCACAAGTTAACATGGTGAAGTACCCTGGTAAGTAGGGAACCACCTTTTAACAGTAAAAACCCAAGGGTTAAGCACAAAAGCTTCAGAAAACACAATAAACTTTCAACAACAAATGATGATTACTAAAATGATAATACTAACCATAATAGATCACTTAAAACAATAAGGTAATAAATTATCAGAGCAATCAGAAATCTAAAGCCACAAAAAACTGTGACAGATTGTTACTTTTTAGAGCATCCAAAATGCATAACACAGACAGAAGACAAAATGAACAAAGGGAAAGCCATTTTATTTAAGCTGATGCATAAAACCCCAAAAGCGAGCAAACAGAAATCCAAATCAGTCACAGGTGTACAGAGAGGGAAACAGAATGGGAGGCTTAACAGATGCTGTGACAAAGGGGAAGACAGGACTATTTATACTCACAGGATAATCAGGGAAGTGGAAACAGCTGAGGGAATAAAACATGGGTGTAGACAATGTTGACAATCTTCGGGGGGGGGGAGTAAAGCTCAAAGAAAAACACCAGAGACAGCAAACTACCAAAGTAAAACAGGAACTAACTGCTACACTGTTACATAAATGGTAAATGGCCTGTATTTGTATAGCGCTTTACTTAGTCCCTATGGACCCCAAGGCGCTTTACACTACAATTAGTCATCCACCCATTCACACACACATTCACACACTGGTGATGGCAAGCTACATTGTAGCCACAGCTGCCCTGGGGTGCACTGACAGCACTACATAGACAAAACTGAATGACACACAGAGAAACATAACCAATGACCTGCACTGCAAGAACTCCAAGAATACAACCCAAAAAACATAAATAAACCCAGAAAAAACCCACATTCAAAAATTTACTAAGTCATGTGGACTAAATCTGGATTGCTATGTATTACACTTCAGTGTTGGCGAGTGAAATTCTGGTTTTTCATTAATGATCCAGTTAGCACCATATTGTAGGTTTGTGTGTGACTGTAAATTTTTTAATGCTTTTTTGCTAACCAAGCTTGCAACTATAGCTGATAACTCAGCACTCCATCATCTCATCCCAATATGTTTAAAAAACAAAACAAAAACAAACAAAAAAAACCCCACAAATGTGGGCAACCAAAACACTCCTTGAAATAAGGGAGTCTCACCAATTTGTGCCATCACATGGACTACACCCATCGTTGATTTCTCCACAAAAATGCAAGTCAAAGTTAAAAGACAAATGACAACTTTTGGTTTATCAGGCCAACTGATAAGGCATTCAATTTCGTATGGACTTTCAGTGGCCTCTTCAGAAAGTCCAGGCAATGAGAGGTGAGCAAGGGGAGTCCATGTTGTCCCTTATTCCCAATTCAATATGAAATGCAATTGCTTTGTCTCACTTTTTACTCCCAATCTGCCGCACTCAGCCACCTACTCATCTAATCTCATTCTTGAGTAAAGAGTTCCCCTGATATGGAGAGAGTGACAGATTGAAGAGAAACGAGACATAGTACAGAGTGGAGAATGAATTTTTTTAAAAAGTTGGCATGTATACAGTAAGATAAAAACACTGGAGACTAACAGCTCTATTTTGGATCTAGAATTTGTATACAATCTCTTTAACCTTTAAAAAAAATCTTTAGCTTTACTTTTTTTTTCATCTTTGACTTTTAAAAAGTAATAGCAGTGGGTCTTTTTGCTGCAAAAAATGGAAGGATGGAAGGCTTTGATATATAAGAAGTATACTCAAAAAGAGAGAAGAGAGGGAGAGAAAGAATGGCAGAGTGCTGCCATGGTTATATTTAGTGGTTCTCGAACAATGCACATCATTTATGAAAATATACGTTTTCAAGGGACACAATGGCTCGCCTATAGTTGTGTAAATAACACAGACTTTAGATGTAGCCTCCATAGCCACTCTATAGCCACTTTGTTTGTAAAGCCTCAAATTTGGCCTTCACCAAATTTACATAGCTCTTTTTTTTTTAAGCCAAATGCCATAAAAGTTGGATGAAAAAGCAGACCTTGGGAATTGGCTTGCTAACACTTGTCAGCTATGTTTTCAAGGTGTGTCCATAATTTACTGGGATGTTAACATTTGCTAGTGAATAACATCTTTCAAGCAAAATGAATAAAGAGGTGGAACAGACAATTTACAGAGCATGTTTTATCAGAAATTAACACTCAACAGGAGAAAGTACCACCATCATGTCTGCCATAGTCACATCTCTCTTAAATGATGCATAACTGTAAGTGTTACAAAATTTACAGTAGTGAGGAAATCCCTCCTGTGCAGTTGTCATAGAGCAGAAAATTATATATTAGCATAAACTACAGAAGTCAAAGCTTGTTCTTGTACTAAGCTATGAGGCTGAATATTTATGGATTAGCTGTGCAAAAACGTCACTTTCTGCTCGAAAAGGCAAAGTAAAAAATTCCAATTTGAATTAAGGAAGAATTTGAGAGGACTGCAGAACACCGACAATGCGAAACAATGGGACTTTTAATTAAATGACCTGAACAGATATAGCAAAATGTCTTTCTCTTGGAGACATGACGCAGTCATGAACAATTCAGGAATATGAATGTCTTGTTATTACCACAGTTAGTCAGAAAATTATAATAGATATTGAATTGTTCTGTCTCCCTTACATGTACACAGACAAACTAATTCATGCATCTGTGGAATGCTGATTCTCACAAAAGTTGGATTAGTATTGTACTTTATTCCTGTGCAAGTTGATACTGAAAACAAAAACCTTTCCTTTAATCCTTACTTAACAACCAATGTCCCGTTTTAAACTGATGCTTTCATTTCCTCAGCAATTCTGAACCTGACAACATATTTATTTAATGCATCCAGGCCCTGAGTCTTGTGTGTGTGTTTCTTTATGCAAAGGATTTAAGATCAGTGAATTGGTTCAAAGACCTGTACCCTGAGTCATGAAAGCATTTATATTGCACCATAAAATAACTGATACAGAGATTTAAAAAAAATATGTGTTTGTGATTTAACCGTCAAAAGAAAAAAAAAAAAGCACATGAATATAGTGATATAGTGTTTGCATCAATTTTATGACCAAGGCCATGGGGAGATGAGAACTGAAGGAGAGAGAGTAGTGTGACACATACATGAGAAAACAAAAGAGCTGGTACAGAAGTGAAGCAGAGGATAGTATCAGATGGACTTAATAGAAAGACTTATCACAAGATGTCACAGTTTGAATTTTTCACTGTTTAAATGGAGCCATTGTAATATAACAGGTATAGTCATTTTAAAACAGAACCTTCACTGACCACATAAAATGTACCATCTGAATGTGTAATTTGCATAAAAGCTCTCAATTTCTACTGTAAATGATGATAATAATAATAAAGTTAAATGGCTCATTTTATTTCTTTGAAATGTATACTGTGACAAAAATCATCTGACCAGAAGCTTTTGCCACTGCACACTAATGTATATCTTCATTTTTCTTTGGAATAATGGTGCGCTTATTGGGTGAAAGATGCAAATATTTCTTTTTTGGACTACAATCTACTACACAGTTAATTGTACTGTATGCATTCATGTATTTGCCCTGTGTTGCATTGGGGCAAGTGTGTTATCCTGCATTCCATTTGAAGGGGAAAGTCAGAAATCCCAACCCCAACTTCACAATTTAAGATGTCAGCTGCGAGTGTAAACCGTAGAAAAACTCTAGATTTTGTTATCTGTGCTCCCCTAATAAACCATAAACAGCAAACTGACCAGATCAGAGTACTGGCCATATTTGTCAATGTGCTTCAGAGGTGTGTTTAAAACCAAAAAACAGGTGTTGCATTTAGATATTACAAGTGTGAATGACAGAAATCTTGTTATTCCCACTAATACTGGAACATGGTCAACTTGAGTATGGTGTCACTACATCTGAGATCTGAGGGAAACGGAGCTCAAAATAAGGGAATTTGAAAAAATACATCCACATCAGCAAACTAGACAATATCACTGCACACTAAAGTCTGCCTCATATTGTGTTTGTTGGCATTCCACACTTACACCAATAAGCATAAACATAGCCATACCAAAGCTAAAATCAGACCTCTGTCTTTTTCCTATTCTCCTCCTCTGTTTGCCTGTAGCTCATCACCATTTGCTGCTTAATGTCATTAACTACCTAATGCTTCATTATCAGTTCATTCCTTAGTAACAAGTCATGTTCTGTGTACCATATCATAGTCTAATAAGTAAGCGACATGTTTAATCATTACAACTAATGTATCTCACTAGTGGTTGGTCATAAGAATGCAGCCTTCACAAGAATAGTTTTATGGAATAAGCATACTGAGCAACCCTAAACAAACTGTCAACAAAAAAAAACAAATTGCTGCCTAATTTAAGAAGAGAAAAGAACAGTGCAACTAAAATGAGAGCCTTAACTCAGCTGAGCACAATAAAGTTGGTTAAAAGCTGAACCAGCACCCTGCAATATGATGAATATATGCCTAATATATCAAAGTAAAAATAGTTCTTTGTACAGCAAATTGCACTGTACAATAATGTGCAATACAACATCTGTGGTCAGTGGTCTTAGACATCTAATATAATAGGCTTCAAAGAGCAAATAAGAAATGTGTCTTTACAGACCATTCTCTTCACACATGCTGCCCAAGTTTGAGCAGTGCTCTGGAAGGTCACTCCCCTGATAAGGATTTCACGCCTGCTAATTTGGGATGACAGCCCATGTCATCGAGAATGTTTTTTCTAGGACCCGATTATCATCAGAGCTGCCCATGCAAATGACAGGGAGACCTTAAGGGATATCATTTTCTATTAAAATATGTAAGAGTCTAATTACGGATAAATGTCACATTAGCTGTGTGAGATATAGAGACCTGGAGTGAATAAATGGTCTAGGAAATGGGTAAAATGGGGAAAGTGTGCTCATAGAGTGACGTGTCTAAAAGGAAGGGACACTCAGTGGATCTAATAGCAGTGTCCAACATCATTAGCACACATCGCTTTGGTGTTTGTATTGATAATGTGAGAATGTTAATACTGAGTAACATGACCAGGTGTAAGAGAGAAATTAGAAAATGATTTTATTGTGAAATAAACTGTAATATTATTATTTTTTTAATTTTTGCTCACTGATAAATAAATGTCCAAGTTTAATATTTTCAATATGCTGGCTATCTCTCTACTTTTAGGATTTGAGTGAAAATCAGCTCATGCTATTAGTCATATTTATGCAAAAAAAAAAAAAAATGCTTGTAACTGTATTCATCTAAAATTTTTCCATTCAGACAATTACAAACATGGAAAGACACAAAACTTTAGACCTGTTCTAACATAGTTCCCAGGACTGCACTCTTTTGTACTGACATGTCTGATGTTGTTCCTGGAATCTACTGGAGCTATTCTTCCAGTTATGGACTTACTGCTTCTAATGCTCCTTTTAACATTAACACCTTGTTGGACTTTATCTTCTACATCTGTTCCAGTCACTGGAACATCTTTATTGTGATGTGGTCCTTTTTCCTGATGTTGATCACAAATGAAGGCTTCTGCTCCTTGTGAACCACCACTTTGTCTGGTTGGTTGGTCAGCAACTGTTTATCTGTCCCACAGAAACTTAGCTCCGTTTGTTGCTTTCAACCACCTTTGATGGTGTTGTGGTGGACCACCAGGTGGCTCCACTCACATGCAAGTTGAAGGGAAGTGCTGGGGTGGAGATTTTGGCGCTTACTATATGTGAAATTCTGAGAGTCAGTTAATAAAGTTGGAGTGAGACACTGAGACCTCTCCTGTCGTTATTACATACCTCCACATTGGTGACCCCGACGTGATTTGAACACGCAACCTTCTGATCCACCTGGTGGTCCAGTGCAATAACTTGAATAGAAGGTTCAAGGTTCAAGGTTCTTTATTATTTGTCACATGCATAGTTATACAAGTATAACACACAGTGAAATGTAGCCTGACACGCTCCTCGACATGTGCAAAAATTGGGGGGGGGGTGTAGAGGAGGAACATTATATATATATATATATATATATATATATATATATATATATATATATATATATATATATATATATATATATAGTATATACATTGGGTGAATGTGCAGTAGTAGCAGCAAGCAGGTGAATTCTGTACATTAATATGAATAGACATCTGACTATTTTACAGGATAGACAATATAAACATATTTAAAATTAAAGGAATTGAAATGTACATTGTTCCTTGGTTAGTGTCTGGAAGAGTCCTGTCTCAGTCAATTATAGATGATGTGAGAGGGCGGGTGTGTGTGTTTAGGGCACGGATGGCTTGGGGATAGAAGCTCCTCTGAGTCTCTCTGTCCTTGCCCGGAAGATGCGGAACCTTCTACCAGATTGCAGAAGTTGGAACAGTTTGTTGCCAGGATGGGACGGGTCCTTCAGTATCTGCGCTGCTCTAGTCCGGCATCTCCTGGTGTAGGTGTCCTGAAGCGGGGGGAGAGCAATCCTGCAGCAGCGTTCTGCTGTACGGATCACTCTCTGGAGAGCTTTTTGGTCCTTCACACAGCTGTTCCCGAACCACGATGTCATGTTCTGTGTGAGGATGCTCTCCACAGCGCCTGTATAGAAAATCCTGAGGATCTTTGGAGAGACCCTGAACTTCCTCAGTTGTCGTAGGTGATACAGGCGCTGCCTAGCCTTTTTGGTCTGGACCTGAATGTGGGCAGCCCATGTCAGGTCTGAGGAGATGTGGACACCAAGATACTTGAAGGACTGCACCCTCTCCACTGGAGCTCCATTGATGATAATGGGCTTGTAGTCTCTGTGCTGACCCCTTCTGAAGTCCACCACCAGCTCCTTGGTCTTGCTGACGTTCAGCTGGAGGTGGTTGTCCTGGCACCACGATGCCAGATTCTTCACTTCATCCATGTAGGCCGCCTCATCGTTGTTGGAGATGGCACCCAACACCACTGTGTCGTCAGCAAACTTCACAATGGTGTTGGAGCCATGGGTGGCCACACAGTCTGAAGTGTAGAGGGAGTAGAGCAGTGGCGAGAGGACACATCCCTGAGGTGCTCCTGTGTTGATGGTGATGCTGTTGGAGAAGCACCTGCCCACCCTCACCACCTGAGTTCTGCCAGTGAGGAAGTCCAACACCCATGCACACAAGGCAGTTACTATTGAAGCTGGAGACTGAAAAGCCACAGTACGGTGGAAATAATAGTGAGCAGTATGGAAATAGTGAATCAAGCCTGGTAGAAGAAATCAGTGGAACTGAATTAAATTACGCCCAGCCAAATACAGTGACAGATACATCTACTAAGCTGAAGATTATGGCTAAACCCAAGGTAGCCACCCAACCAAGAGTTTGAGTCTCAAGTTCACTGACAATGTCCCATCAGAGGAGATGCTTGAAACTATAAAAACTACCCTCTGTGCCATTTCCACTGCCAGTATCACTGAAACTTCATATACAGTGCCACAGTAATCCTAATTATCTATACATTATTGTTAGTTTGATCATTCTTGCTTTGTGCTGGTGTAGTATGTGCAGGGAATACCACAACCAGTAGCACCTGGTACCTTGATTCTATGTCAATGAAGGTCTTTGTATTTGTAATTTTGTGCAGTAAGTTTTTTAAGATGCTGAAAAGTATAGCATCTTCAGTCTTTTTATACATATTCCAGGCACTTTGAATTTTCGCCACTGTCTGGTTCTATGATGCAGTAATGAAGAAAAATGCTTCTCTGGTTAAGGTTCCTTTCTTACCTCAAATTAGGCCTTTCAGACAGCACTTATTTCCAATTTGGTACAATGTCTTCAAATGTTAAGTTAGAGTAGAGGTGATTAAGTTGCTGTCTGGTCTCAAATTGACATATCAAAATGTACTCTTAATACTGGGTTGAAAAACGAGTAGGGGGGAACAAAACAAAACACTACAGGTAAGTTGTTAACCGCAATCTGCAAGAATTCACAAACAGAACAGCTGACTGCCATACGTATTTCACGTGTTGATTTTTTTTGATTTGCTGCCTTATATTTACTGTCTCAACTACAAGGATGAGCCGTGCAGTTATTCTTCAATCCATTTAACAGTCAACAGGATAGCAGGAAAAGTACGGTAAGTAATAACAGTAAAGGTCCCATTCAGATTGTTGCATCACATAAAGTAAATTAGCCTAGTGTTTTCACTGCAGCCACTGAAGGTGAGGCACAGATGACCAGATGTAATCCTTGGAATCTAAGGAAGTAGAATGAATAAGAATATTTAATATATTATATTCTTGAATGAAAATGCTATTGTGTTATGTAAATAAAATGTGAGATCTGTGAGTCGTGAGGTTTTTTTTTTTTAATCTTCTGAGTGGGACATAGCAGAAAAACTTTAAGAACCAAGTGCTTAGGGTTTTGTTGACAGAAGATATGTTTGATTCATCACTGATTTATTACTGATGGCTGGATTCTACTGGGACACTTACCAGAACTGGCCTTTATTGTTATTTTTTTTCCTCTGCTGTAGACAAAGCAAGACAACGAATGTGTCTGTGCTTCAAATAGCTACACCTATCTAAATGCATTATAAAATGTGATGAGGGCTTTAATCCAGTTAAAGACTAAACTAACACCACCAAAATATTGGTTATCACTTGTAGTAGTTGGTGAGATTGAAATTAGGTACATAAAAGTTATTTTTTCAGTGCCTATATTGTTTAATTCTCTAGTTATATTATGTACTAAGCTACACATTTTTTTTGGTATTTACACTGAATACAATGTCTGCCAAATATGAAAGCATAAAATGCCTTTCTGCTATGCCAGTCACTTATTTCCCATCCTCTAATTTGTCATTATATGTGATCACCCTCTGTATGAAATTCTGTCTAGATTTTATATGGAAATATTTAATGAACAAGCTCATTAAAATGGGGTTATTTTCAGAAATATCCCTATTGGCCTTCACATTCCAGATTGAAACCTCTGTTCAATTAGCATGCAGCCCCAAAGAGACAGACAGCTTTTAAGGCCATATCTGAAGACACATCATTAAAAAGTAATGAGAGGCTATCCAATGGAACTCCATTATTATACATTCAGTATCCCAGTAATGATGAATGCATTTGAGTATCTTTCACCATAACTTTATGTTGATTTTAGTGACATGCATCTGCAAAGTTTGTAAAATATACAAAATGCATTTTTTGTATGTATGTTTATCTAACAAGTTGGTGGTCTTGAATGAGAATGTGCTGCTCATATCAGGCCAGAATGTGTATCCAGTCCTTTTATATTTATCACTCTATACAACTAACTAGAAGCCATATCTTCAACAGAAGTAATGTTATGTCAGAGTGGTCACTGTGAAGGAATAAGAATTTTGTGCTCTGCAAATTTGTCAAATTATTTGAGACCTCTAATTTGAACAGAATTAGTCTGAGTCTAGTTTCATTAGCAAAATTAAATATAAAGTAATTTAAGAACAGTTATAAAACAGCTGACTGTTTTGAATCAACTCTAGTAAAAATGCCCACAAGAACTGAATTTTTGAACTTATAACAATCATACAATTCCTCCCCAACAGAATCATCAGCATTGACACGGACATACAGGCCTGTATGTCCGTATCTATATGTCAGGTTGGGTATCAGACGCCACCTCTCTGGGGACATCTCAGGCCCTCTAAGGTTTGGAGGCCTATCTCCCCCCACCACTTCCCCTGCCGGTGGCAGACGCCCTCAGACATCGGTGCGTTGGTGGTTCTTTGTGTCTGGGGATGGGCGTCCAGGTACACACCGGCTCACTCCTTGGTGGCTGCTTGTCGGGGCCTGGAGCCTGGGGCTCGTTCGGGCCAGTTCGGGGGTGGGGTGCCCCCGGCCTCTCGGCCTGGGGCTCGGTCACTCTGGCACAGCTGGCTGCCGGCGGAGCTCACGGGCACGTCACTGCAACCCCCCCTGGCTTATGCTCCACGGCTGCTGAGTGACCCCTCATCTGGGGCTCTCGTCAGCTCTTTCTGGGACAGTGGCGCGGCTGCCCCTCTGTTGGTCTTCCTTGGTCTCTTGTGTTCTGGGGGCCTCTGGATGTCTGGAGTCTTGATCTCCTCCATACCTGCTTCATGCCCTGGAGGACGGGGCTGTGGCTCCCCCACACCCTCTAGCAGATCATTACATGAAGGAACCTTTTAAATACAAGCGCGCTCATGCTCACAGGTGTACACACGGGTGCTCACACAAACAAACTACACCCTTTTTGGCTCCTACCTCAAAGCACACTGTGCGCTGTCGATATGACGTGCTGCACATATATATATTCCCATATAGCATCGTGATGTTGTTTATTGTATTGCTCTTGTTTTCTTCTGCTTTCTTCTGCTTGTTTTCTTTTTTCTTTCTCAACAGGTGATCCAGGTGATTGATATATGCATTTTTTTTGTCTGCTTATTTAGTTGGTTTTTGTTTTTTTGCCCTTTATCCCCATCCCTCTTCTCAGCTGTTTTTCCCCCTCTTCCTTTCTCCCCTTTCTTTTCCTCATTCAAGTCCCGTATCTGAAGTGAAAATAAGAAATAAATAAAATAAACAATAAAAGGTGAATCAAATAGACCATTAAGGCAAGGCTGGGATGGTCAATTTGGTAAAGTAAATCCGTTAGGCATCTTTCTACGCCTTTAGACAACAATTCTGATGGCAAAAGAACCAAACGGGACAGGCAAAAAAAAAAAAAAAAAATCAGCATTGCATACCAGAAACCAACTGATTACTGTGTCACTTGAAAAAAGCGAGAAATGCACTCACTCATCTTTGTTCCCTTTTCCATTCTATGGTCGCAGATGGGGTGAAAATCTCCATTGGAGAGAGTCTATAGAAGTCTGACCAGTGCTTCACCACTATGTGATCACAGTACACACAAAGAATTGCCCAAATCCTGCAACAGGCTCCACTGACATTACTAGCCTGGGCACTGAGACCTTTTCAACAAGGCCAAATGTTAGTCGGTCGTAGTTAATACGACATGGATTGTCATGCAAATTGGCAAGGTTTGGAATCCGATGTAAATGATAATGTAGTAATTTTCACTTTGGGATTTCTTATGTTATGTTTAAAAAAATATGTATTCTGTAATATGAAATGTAAAAAAATGATAAAGACAATTAGTGTTATTTACTTTGCAATTAATTCACCAACCAACCAAATTTACACTGCTTAAAAAATAAGCAAATAAAAAAAAACCTGAATGCTAAAATAATGCTTAAATCATTCAAGTTAAATCTTTCCTGACATACTTGTGTTACAACCTTGTGTTACAACCTCTCTAGGGGCCACGTCATAACATGAATGAAGCACCCCACCCCCCACCCACCAGGACCCAAGCTGCCACAAAAAAACAAATCACTGTTTCATTTGTGTGATGAGAAGGAAACAACAAAACGGGAATATGTTGTTTGCACAAAACAAACACATGCGATAAATGGTCGTAACACTAGTCATGTAATTGTATGTAATTGCTAAGAACAACAGTGACTGGCAACCAAAATCAACAGTCAGTCAGAATTGCACCAAAGGCTTCCCTTTAATATTTTTTTAATAGCATATTTGCAATTATTCTTTTCAGTGCTCATTTTTCATACCTTCCAAAGTTTTTAAACAGTTATTACCTGTTACTATAATGTACATAACAAAGTCACAATAAAATAAGTCATATTTAGAATCTCTGCAATCATTCCCTGTATGCCTATATGTTGTCAGAACAAATGATCGCAGTAAGAAACATTTTAAATGCTGTATAAAAGCATTATTATCACCTCGACTTTCAGATCAGTCTATTAACCTTGAAGGAGAGGTCAGAGGTCAAATGTGACATGATATTTTAAATCTTTATATGATATTTGGTAACAAATACCACACTTTCAAGTTTGGGTTTTCTTGACAACTAAAATCATTAAGTTGACTTTTAAGACTTTGGACAAAAGGTTAAAAGTTTTCAAGCTATCATGTTTACATATAAAGTGCATCTGGAACTATCCAGTTGTTGTACATTGTTCAGCCTTATTACAATATATTGCTTGAAAATTACTGCATAGACAAATCGATATAATCTATATGACATTATAGAGTACTTGTGCCTCAAAATATCTGAAAAAAATGGCTTGAGGACAGCAGCCCCAGAAAGACAGGAAAGATAGAATACTACAAATGATTAATTCAAGTAAAAAAATAGCCTAACACTATAAATAGAATGATTAAGGCATAATACAAAGATATAACAATTCATGTGTCAAACAGGGTACACACAACATAGTCTCTATCAGCTGGAAAGTCTCCCGAACTTGGAAGGACAACAGGGGTCGGGATTTGGCCATCAAGTGTACAAGCTGTCAGTGTCCTCCCTTATCCTGTCCCCTGATTCCCTTCACTATATCCCAGAGTTAGACATCAAGGCCATTATGATCTGATATCTGTCCTGTTTATCTAGTTCAGAAAGCACAATCTTTTTTCTGTCTCTGTCTCAGCTGTTGAAAAAGTAGACCATTTCCTTAGAAATGCATAAAAATACATAACTTTTAGTTGGATTTACCCAATTTAATAAAATGAGTGCAATGACAGATAATAACAGAATTTGTCTTTGCTGAATTCAATGAATATTCAACAATTGTCTCATAGAAATGTAAATATGTGACAAAGATAATACCTCACCATGTCAGAGAGGACACAGAAAAGTCACACCTGGACCGAAAAGAAAGGGAGAAAAAAGCAGTCTGCCTCTTCTCAGCATTAAGCAGCCATGTTAACGTACAGATCAAACGAGGGGGATAATTTAGTTGAAATCCATTATTATTTAGTTTGTTTTACATTCAGTGACATGAAAATGAATAGGCCTGACATCCAAGCGGAAATGTGCATCTTAAATCTATTTACATGTGTGGCTCTACATGCCAAGATTATAGCCGCCTGGAGGGCAGGATGAAATATTTGTATTATTCTTTTTTAATTCAAAATACAGATTACACTTTTAATGTATAACCTTCTGAAATAATTTGGAATTTGCTTCCAAAGTCCTTTTGACCACTGCCTATGACTGATTCACAACCATGGTACAGTGCCAGCAGTGAAGCTGTAATGAAGCATTTCCTCTTGGTTGGTAATTAATACGCTTTAAATGGATAAAGCTTTGATGACTTATATCCAGGAAGTGGTGCCAGCTCTATCAGGCACACACATTGTACGGCAGTCCTCGATTGCTCAAAACCATTTCTCATCTGCTTTTCAGTAGCTGCTAGATCAACAATTCTACACAGTAAGGGTGTTACTGCAATAGAGGAAACATGTAGCATTCCGTCCAGAGCCAAAAACAAAGCAGTAACACAGGTAGATGCTTAATATGAGCAATACAGTGGTGATCAGCTAAAACTAAAATGGTGAAAAATAGAAAGCAGAAAGAGTTGTAATTTAATAATTCAATACCTGGAACCAATATGATGATGAAAAATTACAAAGAATGTCACAGTCAAGGTTTCAGTGTAACAAAAGTAAATTAATGTCTGTTTGATTTCTTCTTTTTTCTATAATATGCAAAAAGTCCTCACAAAATTTACAAACAGAATTACACATTTATCTTTTGGGCACTTCAGACTTATAATAATTTGTCAAATGAGATTAAACCATACAAGTACTTCCCAGTACCGTTACAGCAAACTTTTACAATGATATAAACATTAATATCTTTCAAGGGTAACTTTTTTCATTTCACAGGAATAATCCAGCTGAGGATTTCTGCAACCTGACCTTGCCAGTGCGTCCCTCAAATGCAGTGTTACTCTGTTGCATCCGTTGACATCTGTGTGCCAGGGGTGTAAAAACAAAGCAGCATGAATCTTTGTAGTCTAAGGTCATCAGTTAATCCTGCTTTACACTTGCTGCAGGTCTTTGTTCTGGAAAAATGCCTCTATAGTTTGTGTTGTTTCACAATGAATAAACAAGCAGTCTACTTATAATCTTGATGGTTACGATACCACTTCATACTGGTATGTACTGCTCTCAGGGAGTAGTAATTTATTCACAGTTCATAGCACAAATTGAGTCAACTTTTTTGCATTAATTTTTAGTCTGCTTTTATATTGGTATGACCTAAATAGCAATCAGCTATGAAATGGAAGTATTCCAACCATAAACTGTGTTAAAAAATTAGCTTCAATACTTGTTAATTTACTCTGGTTAAAACAGTGCAGGTAATAACTCACTGATGCAGCTGTATTTATATACTGTCTACATTACAGCTATTTACTGAGGCTGGTGTAATGTTTATTGTACAGAGTCATTTCTTTGCACTTCTCATAAGTGCCACACTGCCACCCACATGCAACAGAATGACTATATCACGCAGAGCTTTAAATTGTTGTCAGATTCATTCATTTAGTTCCATATTCAAGTCAGTGCATTTTAATCTGTTATTTTGATGAACAGATTCACTGCTGCCATTTAGTTAACTTACAAAGCATTTGGTGCATATAAACAATCATTGTTATAAATTGTTTTGTGTTTTTATTTGTATTCTCATTCAGTATTATTTTAATTGTGAGGATTAACACAATGTAAAAGATGGAGATAGCTTTTGAGTCGGTGTCCCAAAAGTATTATTTCTAGTGGTCAGCAGGCGGTAACTCCACTAGTTTCAGCAGCACATCATTTAGTAAACACACAGCAACCATTTAATTAGCTCTACTGACAACATTTAGGCAATTTTCTAACAAAACACATGGGGAAAAAAAAGAAAGGTGCAGCTAAAACTTGGGTCTGGTACAACAAACAAAGAGGGGGGGCTGGGATGGAACCAAATTCTCAGCTTGAATTTTTGTTTCAATCTGCCTTTGAGTCAGGGAGTTAGCAGAGTCATAAGAAAGCATACTTTCTATTTGTTCAGTTGTTGATACATCTCAGTCTGTTGTAGTAAACTGGCTGATCACAGTATTAAAGGCTTTTAATCCAACAATTTCATTAACTGCTTTTGCAACTTGCCTTTGTTGCAAGGTCATGATTAAAGTATAATGCTGTAAATAATACAACAGACCATTTGTCTGAAATCAGTTTCACTGTACTGTATAAGCAAAGTAACACATGTGAGGAAATGTTGCACAGGACAAAAATTTGCTTTCTGTCTATATTTTTGTTATTATTTTCTCCGCAGTCATATTTTCATGTAATGGCCTATTGTCTGATCAGTTTAATTGTGGCATTATTTAAGAATAACTGTATTGAAAGTAGACAAATGAAAGAGTAACGCATGGTTAATAAAAAAAACTTCTGTTTGTTCTTTCAGTGGGGCGTCATTTGAAGTCAGTAAGCACTTCAATCTCATGCTATTTACATTCAATTCTGACCCAACCTTTCTGTTGAGGCAGAAATCAAGACAACATTTTTCCAATCTTCTATCGTCCAATTTTGCTGACCCCATGTGAACTGTAGCCTCAGTTTTGTGTTCTTAGATGAGAGTCACACCTGGTGTGGTCTTCTTCTCTTGTTGTGGCCTGTATGCTTCAAGATTGTATGCGTTGCATGCTCAGAGAGTCTCCTCTGCATATCTTGGTCATAACAAATGATTCTTTGAGCTACTGTTGTCTTCCTGTTAGCTCAAAGCATCCAACCATTCTCCTCTTACCTCTGGACTTAACAAGGCCTTTTCACCAAACGAACTAACATGCACTGGATATTTTCTCTTGACCATTCTGTGTAGAGCAGCAATTTTTGACACCAAGAACTACACAATGGTCAAAGTTACTTAAACGATTTTTTTCCCATTCCAATGCTCAGTTTAAACTTCAGCCAGTCGTCTTGACTATGATTACATATCTTAATTCACTGAGTTGCCAGTGTACAATTGCCTGAATAAATATTCACGTCAACAATCAGCACAACATGTGCAGTATAGCCAAAGTGTCCAGTGAGTTTGTATTTGTATGTATACACACAAAAGAGGATTAATAATTTTAAGGGCAGTAATCATAGTAACCACTTACAATCTATTGTTATAAATGGTGTGGATCTGTTTATAGCTGGAGGGGTTCTCAGTGGTTGGTTTTATCATGCTAAGCAGGGCTCGAGAGCCACATGAACAGTAGAACTATTAATCAGATTGTTGGTGGTTCTACAATAATGATGATTCTACGCATTAACACTCATGAAGTACTTTGGACTGACAATTTATTGTTGGACATAAGCGCTCAGGATATCGTGCTGATCTAGCTCCACACATTTTGTGATGGAAAGCCAAATACTGCCTGCAGGTGTGCATAATTTGAGTATCTACCATTTAACCACTGGAGAAATAGTCTGTGCTTTCTAAAGCACACAACGATTATAGCTGCTAATACAGAAAGTGTGGATCATGAAAAATAAACGTAGTATCTATCCATCCATCCTGCCCTGGCAGCCCGTTCTCACTCCCGAGGTGTAATATATTGACGATTTGTCACCTAGTGTAAAATGTCATGCTTTGGGAGTGAGAACGTGTTGACCCTGTACATGTCTAAAACGCCTCACCTGTCCAGAAGGCATCTTAGTCCCATTCCCAAATAATTTTAGCTTGTTCTTTTTGGTGCAGAGGACCAGCAGCTTTTCAGTGGCTGAGCTCTTCATGCTATCTGTAAGTTAAGCTGTCTTTGAAGAAAGCTAATTTACTGCTTGTAAATTCTTTCATTAACTAACCGGAGCTTCTGGCCAGGTGAGGACGGTAATGGAGCAGTAAACATCTGCAGTATGCCTTCTCCAAATACTTTATAATACTCTGAATTGCCTGCTAGTAAGTGGTGCTATTTATTGTTTCTATCATCTTTGTATTATATATATATATTTTATTTTACCTTATTGATACAGGTAAATCTCATTGATAAACAGGATCTCATTATAAAGAGCAACCAGATGTACCAGATATGCACTAATCAGGATCTTATAGCAGAGTGTGCATGCTTAAATTTCACAAAAACCTTCTTTCACTTTCTTTGTTCTTTTCTTTGTACTGTTGTATTATCAGGAGTTGTTACGCAAAACATATGCAACACATTTATTTGTGTTGATTTTACAGTTTTATTTTTTAAAAACACTTTCCAGACAGAAATTGCAGGTGCGGGTTTAGTTGCATGTGCATGTGCAGGATTAGTGTTATAAAGTAATCTGCTATGTAGCTGTCTGATCCCTTCAGTTTGGCTGAGATCTTCAGTTTGGCTGAGGAATATACTTCCAACCTACTTGTTCCCCTGCTGTGTTCCATTTCTTACTCAAGAGCAGCAATTGGATGGTAAAGCTTTCCAAATGCTTGTGCCAACTCTAAAGGGAGATACACAAATATGGGGGTAAGTGCATGTCTTTGATGTCATTACATACTAAGTCAACTCAGTCAAACTCAATTATTTCTCAGATCAGGTTAAGTGTCAAAATGATGTTACAACACTTATTTTACTACAGTATCTCAAGTGCACAGACCAAGACACCCACTCACCACGCTCTGCTCACATTCTGCACATCATTAAACCCTAAAGCCAAGTAGCAAATCACTAATTTGTTGAGACTGCATGTCAAGGCTAAACAAAATGCCACTGGAGACTGGCAAGATAATAGAGGTTCACAAATATGTATATAAAAGATGCATGCAGCCACAGTGATGCCGCCCCTTGATTTGTGAACTACAGTAAAAGAGCTTCCACTGTGGTAATGACAAGAATTGATCATATTTATGTAATGGTGTATATCAGCAGCTGTGGATGGATTGCTCAGCTCAGTACACCCATGGAGTATTCATGGACACAGGGACAAATGCTAATAACAATATTATTACTAGAACATGGATATCAGCCTCATTTGAGTTGATGAACAACTTGCATTCTGAATTTTAATCATGCCACTAAAACCATTGCTCATTTCAATCTATAGTTAAAAAACAAAACAAAAAAACTACAAAAATAATGCTGTGTCAGTAAGAAGGCTGTAATGATTCAAACCACTGGTTAGGATGAAATTAACAGCTGGAACCTTTGGCAGCTACTTCAGTCTTAGTCATTTGCATGATTTTGCTTGGTTCAAAATACAGTAAAAAGTCTTAAAATGATGCCATCCATTATGCTAAAATTGTTATTGTATGATACTCTGGTCAGGAATTTTGCTCTTAGAAAGCAGCTCTGGTAACAACTAATCACACATATGACCCAGATTAGCTGAGGTAACAATGAGCAGACAGTCTCTGAACTCATTTGAAGTTGCTATGCCACTAATAATTTATAATTTAAAGCCTTAATACAATTTTAATGGGGCAGTTTTACATTTAAAAAAGCCCTGTACAGGTTTTACAAACAGGGAAATAAGCTATAAAAAAACATTTTCCTGCCTGGTAGGAAACATGACTAACATGTCTTAATTTTTCAAGCACAGAGTTTAGCCGTTGAATTCAACAGGTGAAGTGAAGTCAACTCCCATGTGTCCCCCCCAATCAGTTATCCTAAAATAGCCTTATTAAAGTTCAAAGTCTGGAGAATATATGACATTGTGTAATGCTTTCGAATCGGAGAAAAGCACAGCCACATATCTTCATGAATGTTTCTCATGCGTGGAGGCATGATAAATAATTTGTTTGCCAAGAGTGGAAGTTGAATGGGTGATATACTAGTTGTCAGAACTGGGGTACTTACTCCCTTGACAGTAAGATTGACATAGGACAGAGTGTACAAGTCAGGCATGTGCCAAAAAGGAGCTTTTGAGGGAAGCCACACTTTTGGCCTTGTTTTTATTTTTCCTTTCAGTGCAGCTTGCTGCTTACAAACAGTAAATTCATAGACTTCAGTGTATACCAAAGATGTATGTGACTAAATCTTAAAATACACGTAAGGTGCACGCACACAAATACAGAAACACATATAATACTTATACATACAGAATATCTGTACGTGAACACACACAAGCACACATTCCGTATATTCACAGATCCCTCTAGGGTATGTTGGACTGTTCAGCTAACCCATAAAACCCCAGCTTATCTCCTTTATGGGCCTCCTGGTTCTGTAGTTCCCCAATCCATGCCAAAGCCCCTCTGATAACCAGCCATCTCTGTTTGGCCCGAAGTGGGGGTTAATATCAGTAGGTCTAGAGATATAAGATCCAAGCTGGCTTCAAGCTCTCAGTGCACAAATACAGTGCAGCTGAAGTGAAAAGATGAGCAGATCTGCAAAAGCATCCATGCTGTATGTGTGAAATGTTTTGTGTGAAAAAACATTGAGAATTGCACTTGCACTTAAAAAGTAATGTCTGGCCTTGGACCTGATACAGGTCTAAGGCTGCGTTTACGCTGCAAGGGTAGCCAATTCTGATAGTTGTTTTTCTCTCTGAAAAACACTAAGTGAATGTTCAGTTTCAGTGTGGCTCTCAGCTGACCCATATGCACAAAAAAGAAAGAAAGAAATCGCACACAGCATGTGGATTAGGAGCCAGGAGTGGTGAGATTGCGATGATAACATCCTGACTGAAACAGGGTTCCTTTGAAACTTTTTACTAGCAAATAATAAAAAAAGGGGCAAGGAGGTCTTGCTGATTGGCAGGTGCAGTGCTGAAAGATCTGCCACTTTTGAGGTATGTGTCTTTACCATCAGCTTTAACCTGTAACATGCATATTAAACCCGCAGAGTGATAAAGCTGTCAGAGCTACCTCACTGCATCCTAGGGGTTTTAAAATAATCATTCAGCTTGATTAACCAATTGTTTTATGACATCTTGCCTAGCTTTAACCATCCAAATCTTACTACATGCTTTTATATATACTGAATTGAGAAAAATAGGGTATAGGGTGTAAGAGGATGAAAAGAAGCTAGTAAGCCACAATGTATACATTACTAGCTTATCAAACACAGCTCTAATTGTACAAATACGATGTAATCCTAGATGTCAGGCAGCAATTAAATGTAGCTAATTACTTAATAATGAAGGCAGATTGTTTAACCAGACAGTTTAATCCACAAACTTGCTTTTAACTACGCTTTGCGTGTATCTCACTTTAGGGTTAAGCCAGATACCCCAGAGGCTTGGATGAGATTTCTCTTAATAAGACTGTATTTTCTTAATAGCCCACATGAAAAACCTTTTTGGCTTTCACTTGGCTTTTCTTTGTAATGTAAGAAAAGGTATTTTAACTCACTGATGAAATTCAATTGTATGTCAGAGTAATTCTCACATGTTGCTACTGTATAATACAGATTTTTAGAGCTGACTACCACTGTCTAAATCAGTTCAGGACAAGTGATGTCATTCATGTTCACGATAAATCTATAAGCCTTCCTGTGAACAAGACTCAAGAGGGTTTTTCAAAGACTTTTTAAGAATCTGTGAAATGTTGGCATGACTTATTTCAAATTATTTTTATTTTAGTGTAGAAGGCATAATCGATTTATTAAGAACTTTTCTTAATGTACTACATAGAGCTGAACTGGCTGCAATGCTGACAATGACCGGAGCAAAGGTAAGTTACTGAAGTGAGTTGTACAGAGTTATTGGTTGGCTGGGGATTTTATTCCACATGGAGCTGCCAGGTACGTTGAGTCCTCTCCTGGAGATGTTTATTGAATTCAAAGGAGTCTTTCCAGACATCTCAGAGACACCAGCAGGAACATTGTCTGACACATTGAAGAGGATCTGAATCAGGGAGACAAGAAGAAAGTAATACAGTTTAAACAACCAAGAAGGGAAAAGAGGCTGAATGTGTTACCATTTCATTAGTTTTAATAACCTGGTGAGAAGTGAATGACAGAACTGGATCTAAAATATTCAGATAGGTGATGAGCTTATGAGATAAAGATGTGTCAGTCAGAAAGCCAGCTGGTGGGACTAACTTCGAGGACCTTACAAAGCTGGTTAGTCCTGCCTGCACTCAAATACAGTCACTATCTTGATTATTTATTTGTTTTTAATATTTATTTTTGGCAATTGTTATTTTTATGACAAGATAGTAGAGGGGACAGGAAAAGAGGGGCAGATATCAGTGGAACAATAACTAGGCCTATTGCTTTTCAGCATACTGGTCACCTGCTCTACCCAATGAGATACACTGATCAGGCCATTATGACCATCTGTTTAATATTGTGTTGGTCACCCTTTGCTGCCAAAACAGTCCTAGCCCATGAAGGTATGGAATCCCCTAAAAGTGTTCCGTGATTTTAGCAACAGATCCTTTAAGTTACAAGGTGGGGCCTCCATCAATAGGACTTGTTTGCCTGCAACATTCCTAAGATAATCAATTTGATTGCGATCTAGGGTATATGGAGGCCAAGGCAGTGCCTCGAACTCATTGTTATGCTTGTCAAACCATTCCTGAACCATTTTTGGTTTGTGGCAGGGCCCATTATCCTGCTGAAAGGTTTAACCATGTTTTAAACGTGTGAAGCACCAGCTTAGACCATGTTTCAAACTATCTTCCATTTGCCTAGACTGCCAGGGTGTAATGTTTCACTCCCACAATATGGCAACACCCCCTCAGAAGAACTGACCTGTCATAGCATTAGTTAGCAGAAATTAAGTTCTAAGATCAGCACTAAAATTGGGCTGGGAAAACAGCTCTGTTTTTTTCTTGCCTATTTTACCACATACTAAGTTCAAAATGTGAATTTCCACAACTTCTTCATTGTGAATTTTTTTTCTGAAGAACGTTTCCCGGACTTTCTGCTCTATTACCTTTATTGTTAATACATTATACTGGGTTGCTGCAGCTTCTAAAGGGATCAAAGAAACAACTGAGATTGGCCATGATTGTTACAACACCTAACACACCCATAATGTATGACACATAATGTATGATAATGAATTCTTTCTCATCTCACCCCATTGCCATAGCGCAGTTGGCTGTGGCTTGCACATTGCACCTTGATTTTATTAAAACACAGACCTCAAAGTCAAGAGAAGAGAATAAATATATAGAACTTGGGAGAGTAGAAACAGGTATGAAAAAGAAGTGGCTGAATATGACAAGGGTGTTGGGACAAAGTGGCCTTGTCCTCAGGATTAATTATATACAAAACTAACAGAGACCAACCATGGGCATTGCTAAACTGCAACCCTTGCCTATTAATAGCTCCCATCTTAACTTCACCCAGCCAGAATATCTCAATTGAGACACTAAGTCACAGTACATGTAATTCGTAGGTCCTAACAACCTTTGTAGTAGCCCATTCTTTCCTATGAGATTCTGCAGGTGGAACATACCCCTTGGTATGTAGTCCTTCCTGTTCTTTATGTTAATATTGTGGGAACAGTCCTCCCCTTACCCTACAGTTCAAGGGAAATACTATATTTGATCACCTAACGTGTTTTTTTGCTGCACATAATTGTATTTTTCTCTCACTTTTAATTCTCTACTCCCCTGGAAGTTTTACCATCTAGGTCAAGGGTATTGGAGGGAGGCAAATTGCTCTTACTGCTCCATGCAGCTTGCTTCACAGTAAAGATACTTTTTCAAAGACACAATGACTTTCTCTTATATTTCTGTTTCAACATTATCAATCTGAGATAAACTGAAAAAGCAAAATGCATACTTTCTATCAAACAAATATACATAACAATGCCTCTAGTGATCATAGAAAGCCCACCTTGATATACAGTACTGTTAGGATGACAAACTATATGAGAGAACCAATGGAAAAAAAAGAGTGTAAACAGCCAGCCTCTGGAGTCACTCATGCAGGCCCTATACTAGCTCTAGCCATATAAATGTGATGCTAACGGCCTCTGATCAGACTCTAATGGTATTCATAGTTGCCATGGGTCCTTTCACTGCATTATTATTAGGATCATTTTTATTCATGATATCCCCCAAATTGTCCTTGGAAGAAACAGGAGATTATAGGAGGCTGCTGACCCGTGGGTTGTGAATAAACATGAAAAACAATCAGTGTTCCATTTAAAGGCAAAATGGTGTTCAGCCCTGAGCCTCTAGGGCAAGATTTGAGAAGGGGGGGGGGGGGGGCGGGGGGGGGGGGGTTGTTGAGGGGGCAACAAAAGAATAATGAAATCATTAGCAATAAATTTAAGTGAGAAAGAATGATGCCTCAAACACTTGACCAGTTTCAATCTCTAGATTGTGTACAATAAAAATTAAAGGGGTCATTTAACTGTACAATGGAAAATGGATAAATTCTTCATGGCATGTTTCTATGGGGAGGCGTTTTGTTGTTCTTTTGAAATATTTCTAATGGTCATAATTACAGTAACCAAAGTCCACTTTGTGTTTTGTAACAGCATGCTATTACTTTAGCTTGCTTTTTCAAATTTACTTTGAAGCCAATAGAAAATAGATTTTACCAGATTCCCTGATGTGTACCCTGCTCATCATGCACCTACTATGAATAATACATTTTAGATTTTCACACAAGCAAAAGGACAAAATTACTGTAAGGAAGTGCTCACTGTGTATCTTGTAACATTATAGCACAACTGCACTGCTGAAATATCTGTTGACTGATTCTGTTCTATTTCCAATAAATGCAAAGCTTTCGTGAACCCATTTCTTCATGCACCTTCCTCAGGCATAAGTCTATTTTTGCAACTGTGCTTGTATGATAATGTATTTGTAACGAACATGTTTGCACTGAGCTCAGCTGAAATTTTTATGCTAATCAGCAACAAAAAGCTCATGGAAGAAATATAGATTTTTTTAAATTAAAAAAAAATAATAATAATAATACTAAAAATGATAATTGTGCTTAAATCTGCATTGGAGTCTGTTCCAAAAAGTTGGTTTATTAAAAAGAATAAATAAATAACAAGTTCATTTACAGTAATATGAAGGAGCTCATTTAAAATCAGTCTCAGTTGTCATAGTAACTGTAGTTGTCTGACACATCAATTTATTTTCTCATTCAAAATGATGATTGGTGAATGTACATACCAAATGTGTGGATTCACTAAAAAATCTCCAGAGTTCAGTTCATTGATCATGCAAAGACTGTATTTAACACGATTTCATGATTAATCTATTATCAGTGCTGCAACAGTGACAATAACCTTTGGACGCTGTGGATTCATCTTGACTAAAAAGTCTGCAATGTCTGGTAAATTGTCAACATTTACAAATTGCAGGTGTTCTACCGGTACCCTGCAATCAAACAGAAACAATAAATCTGTATGAGGTTTTAAAGATGTAACACACTGACCAACGAACAGGCATTTGTCATGTTTTTACAATAACTGATCAGGTAGATGGAACATGTAACTAAGAAGATTATGCAAATATTTCTGAGTGAAGATGATTGTAGTGCATCTGAAATGACTCAAGGGCTGAAACTGCACAAAATGTAGTTCATGAGGCAATCTTTGAGCTTAGATTTTTCTACTATGAAATACAGTCATTAAATACAATAAAGAAAATTCTTCAAATCTAAAATAATTCTGAGGACCTCTCTGAATAATTTATAACATTAGTTGGAGTAAAGGTCACTGGCATTTCTGTCCATTAACTGTATCCATATTTAACTAAAACAACTAAATCCAAATGCAGACTTGGAGACTAGTACAGTTTAGTATATTTATTACAGAGACAATGAGATTTAACAAGGTCAGCAAGGGGTGAATCATCCAGGCTGGTAGTGTTGAAGTAAATACACAGAGCAAGCATAAACAAAAATCTGAAAGAGTCTCACTGTGCAACTACTGCAGTTGAACCAGTCTTTAAACTAACTGCAGGTTGATAAGATGAGAACTACACCACACAAGAGCACAAAGTTATGAAACCCATATATAGAGAAAGCAGGAAAAAGAGAGAGAAGAAGAGAAACGGGATCTGAAGACCACACAGGCTGTCATACATACTTACATAAATAGTGAACTGTCTACATATCCAAGACCTGAAAACAACTAAGAAACCCCCCCAGATCTGTTTAACTCTGGATACCAGAAGTGGATACACTGCATTCACTGAAGCAAATGTTACATTGGTTCTATAAAGTGGTTAATTTTATATCTATAAACTTGCAAGGCTTTCATATAAGTCACTGTTTGCAAAATTATTTATTTACCTTTACTTAAACATACTATAAGCTAAAAATGTTACGTTTAATTATTAAAGTGCAGTGATTCATATAATAGTTTTCACGAGTTACATGAAAACTACTTGTATTCATTAAGCAAATAACTATTTATAATTGACATAAGTTTCTATCGAATTCATCTATCCATCCATTCCTCATAGTGTCATAGAGCACCTGCTAAATCAACAGCTTATTTTTCACACTCAGCGCTCTCTTCACAACAACAGATCACTGCAGTGACCATATCACTGCCAACACCACACCAGTCCATCTTTCAATCTCTCGCCTGTACACAGATACACCAAAGTATGTAGTTTGAATAGAATACAACATTAAAATAAAGTTTGTTTTAAGTTAGCTGTACCACGTCTACACGTCAGTCTTGCACTTGAGTTAACTTTTGTACAGGCCTTTGTGCCCACATGACACAAAGCCTTAAGATTTTTATTTGATTGATCATTGGCATAAAGTTTTGATTTTGTTTTGACCCACAAAATAAACACAACACCTATTTTGAAGACTCTGAATTATTATTTTCTTTAACAGTGAGTCTGAATCAATTCAGAGTATAAATCAACATCCACAGGTCAAGGGCCAAAAGCTATTTTCTCACCAGACTGTGTTAGCCTGACAAACCAACATCATGTGGCTGTACTCTGCTTGAATCTGCTTCATCCTCTCTGCCAAGACCGCCAGACTTTCTGAAAGGCTATATGATACCTGCAGACCTGCTGGTGCATCCTGAGGACAAGTACTTGCAATTACTGCTAATCTTCAGCCCACAGAGAGGTGGTTCTGACCCAAGTCAGTCTTTTACTTCAAACGTACACTGAACAACCTTCACTTCAGATGCTTGATGATACTCTGAAAATAATCTGAATTACCTTGAATTAGTTTGAATTTATTGAAATGAATTTAATCTTTCATTCGATTAATTTTAGGTTTGTTCATTCAATAGCACCCCCTTCCTTTACCTTCAATTACCTAAAGTGCTTACTAAGGTCAAGCTTTCATCTTTTCTAAACTTGGTAGGATCTGGTATATATAGACCGTTACAAATAAACTCACTTATTTATCTTAAAGTTCTAGGTCTTGCGTGTTTACGTTGATGTTTTAAAAGTTAAATGTGTGTATATGCTGTATATATACTGTATTCTTTGACATGCACTATGTCAAAAATAGTAGACATATGTTAATGAAAAGACAAATACACACACATATATGTAGAGAGAGAGCGAGAGAGAGCGAGAGAGACTAATTGATAAAGTCATGGTTGGTTAATCTGGCAGCAAGATGCTTCTTTTTCTTAATATATTGTATTTATTTAACCACAATAATATGATTGTTATCCTGGTGAAATAAATGGACCTTGGTTGGTCCATGCTGAGACCTTGGAGTCTAACCATGGAACATCTTTAATAATATCTTGTTACACTAGAAAACATCCACTCAAAACACAAACAATAAACAGTGAGGTCAGGCGACCTGCCCGTGGGAGCGTTTGCCTTGATACAGTAAAGCAGCAGGCAGACACACAGTGACAATAGCCTCATATATACAGGGAAAGGGCATTTTCTATATCCTTGTTTCCACCTACTTACAAGAAGCATCTAAACTACCCTCCTGACACAGAAAAAGTTCCTTTGCTTTGTTCCCTCCACTCTCAGCATAACTGAAAGTCCCTGTTTTGCCACAACCCCATACAAAAGCAGTTTGGTCTCATGTAGCTCCCAGCTGTTCAGTGCTTGATTTTATCCACACATGATCCTTCAAAAGGTATCTCTTGTCAATGTTGTAAGAGTAAGTTGGCCAAGAGGACAGCAGAAATGGCAGCAAATATTACAATAGTTCTGTAAAAATATTTTAAGTGGGGATAAAGGACCGGATTGGTTATAATGTAAGTACAATAACACAGAGTTGTAAAGATACTTGAAAAAACAGATAATTTTTTAATTCTATATATAATCCCTTTGTAAATGCTGTTCACCAGGCTGGCAAAATCCCATCACCACCTCCTCGCTGTGCCAGCTGGAAACAACGACCCTCGGGAAGTTGGCTAACGGTGAGGGTCCTCGACGTCAGGTGGAGTGACGCGCCGGTCGATGTATTCCACAGTCACATCCCATGCAATGACGTCTCAAAAAGCTAGGGCGTCCCCCGTAGGCGACGCGCGTCGTCCCCGCCTGAACGACGTGAGAAGTGGACAAAGGCTGCCTGCTCATGGACGGAGTGGGCTGAAGAAGCAAGCCCAAATCCGCCTTGGAACCCTGAACATCGGAACAATGTCCGGAAGAAGTCGAGAATTGGCTGACGCCCTCAAGACCCGCCGCATCGACATCGCGTGCATTCAAGAAACCAAGTGGAAGGGAGCGAAGGCACGGGACATTGGAGAAGGCTTCAAGCTTTTCTACAATGGCAACCGGGCCCAGAATGGAGTGGGCATAGTGGTGAGTCAAAAGCTCCGGGACAACGTGGTCGAAGTTACCCGCATATCGGATCGCATCATGTCAGTGAAGATCGACGCCGACCCGACCGTCCTACGGATTATCTCCTGCTATGCACCACAGACCAACTGCCCCGACGAGGAGAAGACAGAATTCTGGCGCGCCCTCGACGACCACCTGCAAACGATTAGCCCTGAGGAACACGTGGCGGTAGGCAGCGACCTAAATGGACATGTAGGCAAGGGGAGAGACGGATATCACCGATTCCATGGCGGCCAAGGATTTGGGACCAGAAACGACGACGGTTGCCGGGTACTGGACTACGCAGAGGCCCACGATCTTGCCGTGACCAACACCTTCTTCAAAAAGAAGCCAGCACACCTCATCACGTACTCCAGCGGCGGCAGAGACACCCAAATCGACTACTGGCTAGTCCGAAGACCCCATCTCAGCCTAGTCACGAACGTAAAAGTCATACCATCAACCAATATTGGCCCTCAACATCGGCTACTTGTGATGGATCTCCGACTCAACCTTGGCCAACGACGACGAAGAACACCAACCACGACGGTGGAGAAGATCAAGTGGTGGCGCCTCCCTGAGTGCAAACAGCAGCTTATGGACGCCCTTGAACACCTCGACGTGGAGCCGCCATCGAGCAACACAGGATATTGGCCAGGTCAAACACATCAAGGATGCCAACCATCAAACCCTCCGCGACCCGCCCGCCATCCTCAATCGCTGGAGCGAGTATTTCTCCGATATCTGCAACGTGGAGTTCCCTCACCAGCCAATCCACAGTGCCCCGCCCGTCCCAGGACCTGTCCCGCCAATCACCATCAAGGAAGTGGAAACAGCCGTTAAAAATATGAAGAATGGCAAAGCGACCGGACCAGACGACATACCAGCCGAAGTCTGGAAGCTGCTCGGGCGCCAAGGCGCCTTAGTCCTCACCAGCCTGTTCAATAGCATCATCAGAGATGGGACCGTCCCAGCAGCCTGGTCAACCAGCATAACGGTGCCCATCTGGAAAGGGAAAGGCGATGTGGCTGAATGCTCCAACTACCGCCCGATCCGACTCCTAAGCCATACCATGAAGGTTTTCGAACGGATCATCGACGCCAGGATGCGAGAAATCGTCAACTTAACGCCCAACCAATGTGGCTTCATCAGGGGGCGTGGCACGACGGATGCCATCCATGCTGCCCGCCTGCTTTTGGAGAAGCACCGAGAGAAGTCCAAGACCATCCACATGGCCTTCCTCGACTTGGAAAAGGCGTTTGACCGTGTCCCACACGACCTCATCTGGCACTCCCTGCGATCACATGGAGTTCCTGAAGCCTACGTCAACTGGACAAAGCTCCTCTACCGACAAGTCACCAGCGTGGTCAGAAGCCCAGTGGGAACATCGCCGCCCTTTAACATCAATGTGGGCGTCCACCAAGGCTCGGCACTCTCCCCGCTGCTCTTCATCCTTTGCATGGACACTGCGACGGCGGATCTCCAGTCACCCCATCCCTGGACACTTCTCTACGCCGACGATGTCTTCCTGGCCAATGAATCGCGAATAGAACTGCAATACCAAACGCAGCAGTGGAAGACTCGCCTAGCTGACTTCGGCCTGAGGCTCAACACCAACAAGACCGAATACTTAGAGGCTGGCCCCCAGACCGACGGCACGATCAGCGTCGATGGAGAAGATCTGGCGAAAGTACCTCATTTCAAATACCTCGGATCGATGATCAGCAAGGACGGCGATATCCTACTAGATGTACGAGCCAGGATCAACGCAGCGTGGATGAAATGGCGCCAAGTCACCGGCGTCCTGTGTGACCGAAGAATGCCCAATCGCCTCAAGTCAAAGATCTACAAGAGTGTAGTGCGCCCCGTCGCCCTCTATGGATCCGAGTGCTGGCCAGCCACCGCAAAGCACGAACAAGCCCTTCACACGATGGAAATGCGGATGCTGCGATGGTGCCTAGGCCTGACACGATAGGACCACGTCATGAACACCGACGTTAGAAAGAGGATGGGAATCGCGCCAATCACAGATAAAATGCAAGAAGCGAGGCTGCGGTGGTACGGACATGTGGTACGGAGCGATGAGAACTCAGTGGTGAGAACAGCACTGCGGCTCAGCCCCCAAGGACGTCGACCTAGAGGCAGACCAAAGTGGAGATGGATGGACCGAATCAAGGACGACGTGAAGAAGATCGAAGCCGATCTGACTGACGCCCTTGACCGACCCAAGTGGAGACAACTTTGCAGAAAAGCGGACCCTGCAACCGAGCGGGAAAAACGCTAGGAGGAAGAAGAAGTAAATGCTGTTCACCGAAGTCTATTTACCAACATACATAAAGATATTACACATAAAAAATACACGGAAACATTGGAAATCAGTTTTTGGCACAACACCGGTCCGAGTGTCAGGTGAACTGAACTTCAGGAGAGAAGTTATGACCTGCAGTCTATCTGGGTCAGATATAAACCAAGTTTAGGTGTAGTTGTTGTGGAAGTTTTCCATTTAAATAAAGCCTGCAGACGAGCGGTGAGCGGTAGCTAACATTCTTTAATCAAAACACACAAAGAACAGTCAACCAAGCTTGTGGAGAGCCTACATGACCGCGGGGCAGACGGTCAGCAGAGTCTCACTGAGCCTAGCATGGCTCTCAGTTAAATACCTTCTTCAGGAACAAAAGGCAGAACACAACTGTTTCACACCTTAAGGTTCACACTCCCTTGCTACCTCCCAGAGTCCTTGAAGAGACAAAAGTTTCTTCCTGTGGAGCTGTCTGCTTCCCCCAACTTCCTTAATAGACCCCCACCATTTGTCTTAATGTATGAGTGTGAGACTTGTTAAAATCCAGTGGCACCAAGGCATTATACAATAAAATAATGTGATTAATACATAAGTAAAATAAATTCCTATACAATCCCACCCTTTGATTCTTAAATCAAGAATCACATTAATACCAGAATTTCTTTCCTGACTTTCTGTATATCACATCAACATTATTGTACACTTGAAGGAGTTTCGCACTGTGTATCCTCACTTCACTGTTCTCCCACCACCCTTTGTTCATCTTTAATCTTCCCCACAATCTAAGCTCTCACATGCAAATGGAAACAACAATGATACAGAGGAAAGGGCCTCTCCAGAGTGTCTAAGTACTTTGCATGGCAAAGTGAAACAGCATTAGGTGGTCATTCTCAGTCACGGTCATGGCTCCTGGTGTCTGTGCCATCTACAGAGTCATAATTCCAACGCTGGTCTCCCTCTGCGCTGTCACCTTTGGAGCTTGGCACGCTCTCTTCATCCCTCAGTTTCTGTTCCAACGCTGCAGATAATTTAAGGCAGAGCACGTCGTACACCTTAGTTGTCTTCCTCAACGTCAACGTCGAAATCTCTTTCATTTTATTTAAGATTTTGCTGTGCGAAGTCTCCTAATGACAATCTCTTGGAAGCCCAGTGGTGCAGCCCACTGTCGTTTGTCAGTTGTCCTGCAGGTGGTTCCTGCTTCTCACTGGTCCTCTTGAAGCCTTCTCTCCTGGTCATTGTCTGCATCTGCGCCTCAGTCAATCCTTCCATATCCCTCATGTCACGGTCTCTGCAATTTAAAAATGAAAACTTCCCTGGAAAACCCTCTTTTGCCCTATGTCAGCTTAGCACAATTAGACATGCACAATAAAGTTGTGCACTGTCTCTTAAAAATTCCCAGGGCTTCTCCCCTGGAGTAGTTTCACTCCAGGCCCTGTTGTAATAAAAAACATTAGCCAGTGGTGTGTCCTGCTGTAAATCATGTGATTAGATCCCACGATTAACCCTCTGCTGTGGAAAAAGTGATGTAGATGTTAGCGCAGCGCATCTGTATGCACACTTTCTCACAGTGACCTCTGCACTGTAAACAATACAAGGTCATGCATAACACACCGCTGGTAAATTCACAAAGACACAGAAAATGGCAATTAAAAGGTTAAGTCAGGACGGCCCTAAAGCTCATGCAACCTGTAGCTGTCATCGTTCTGCTCCTGTAAAAAGAAACATGCATACATCCACCCTTTTGTCTTTTTTTTTTTTTTTGTGTGTGTCCCGTTTGGATCTTTAGCCATCAGAATTGTTGTCTTAAGGCCAAGAAAGATGCCAAGCGGATTTATTTTACCAAGTGGATCATCATGGCCTTGCCATATTGGTCCATTTGATTGACCTTTATTATAATTATGTATTTATTTTATTTTTGGTTGCTACAAACGGGACAGACATGACTGGGGGATAGGACAGGGAGAAAGAATGAAAGAAAGAGAGGGAGAGAAAGAAAACTAGAGGGGAGAAGAGACGGTGAGAAAGGGGGGAAGAAAGAAAGAAAAACAAACAAAACACCTGGATCACCTGTATGGAGAAAAACAAAACAGAAGAGAAAGCAAACAAAAAAAGAGCAACATAATAAAAACAGCACCATCACAATAAACTAGCTAGCAGTAGATAACAGTAGATACTAAATATTAAACGATATTGTGCAGCACACAAGATAGACAGCACACAATGTGCTTTGAGGCAGCAGCCAAGAAAGGTGTAGTCCGCGTCTGTGAACACCCGTGTGTACACCTGTGTGCACACCTGTGTGGATCAGTGTGCTTGTATTCCAAAGGTTTCTCCATGTAACGATCTGCTAGGGAGTGTGGGGAGCCATAGCCCCGTCCCCCAGGGCATGAAGCAGGTATGGAGGAGATCCAGGCCCATCCACCCTTTTGTCACTGTCTAGGTAGAGGTGCAATCTTGCATACTGGTGTCAAGTCAGTCAAGCCTTTGTCAGTCCAGTCAGTCTCCATTTTTTATTTGCTGACAGTAGAACCTCTCGTGACGCAATAAGTTTCTACTGTCAGCAATGACGCCATTTCAAAAAAAGAAAAAAATTTAGACGGGATTACCTCGCTGAATCCTTTTTGGCAGGGACTTGTTTTCTGATTGTCCCAAATAAGTGACTTTCTCCCGAGCCCATTTTAATTTTGGAGAAGCTCACTTGCAATTGTTCAACATGTTGTGTAGCGCTTTCGATTCCGATCTTGCAGGCCTGCTTGAAAAAGAGAAAATGCCAAACAAAAAAATCTCAGTGCACTGTTAAAAATCAAAAAATATGAAGGCCTAGTTTTAGGACTTGCCTAAACATACTCTCTTAGAATGATAGATCAAAACAAAAGTAATTGTCAGGTTCAAAGTGGTACCAAAAGAAAATGCGAAGAAAATGCATCAGCCAAGTAAATCCCCCAAACTTTCATCCACCAGTCACACCTCACACAACAGCAATATTCTATTAGATAATGAGTTTTGTTTTCCAATGTAACCAGATGTGTGTCATGATAAAACCTCCCCCACACATCAGGAACAAGAAACTCAAGAATCTATTAGTCTCCACTCATCTGACCCCCCTGCAGCATTCTGTTCACCCCTGCAATGATTCAATCATCCTTCCCCAAAAATAATACTAGTTCACTAGTCTATGTATCACTTCTTAACCCACTAAGTGAACCGGACAAGATGATGGTAACAGAAATGCATGCTTAAAATGCTATTTGGTCTTCATGAGCTTCATTGCATGTGTGTTTGTGTTAGTAGGATTAATGCATTTTTCTGTTTGTGTAATTTTTGTGTACCTCTCCTCTTTGCGGTGCTCCAGACACTTCAATTCTCCATGCAAGGCAGTCGTTTTTTCTTCCCAGTTTCCTAAACCCAAATTTCATTTCCCACACTAAAACAGCTTCCCCCATGTTCTCCCCTGCTCCTTCCACTGTGGTCTCATCTCCCCCCCCCTTGCAGCAGTCCAGTGAGAGTCAGTTGTCTTTCAGCTTTGTCCTGTTTTCCACTGTCTCATCTTGCCATTTTGCTCCAAAAGTGGCAAATGTCCAACTCAGGCAGTCTTTTCAAAAGTCCATTCGCACACAGTGAAGTTGCAGCTTGTTGGAAATGCACATCCATCCACCCAGTCATGATGATGCCATTTTTCTCCTTGCTGCCGCTGTCTTGCACAGCTGCTGCTGCTGGACCTTTTCTTCACTGCTCAGGATACTGCTGTGAGCTCTTGAGATCCATCTCGTTGTTCTGGAACTGCATTTCTTGTCTTCAGGGAGAGATTCTTGGAGCTTGTGTTCTCAAGGTGACAAACACATGGAAGTTAAGCTGTAAAATAATTCAGCCAAAATTTGGCTTGAGTGTTTCTAATGGTGTTAACCTATAATTTTCTTCCAACTGCTGCACGTGGAAAATTGATCCGGGTCTGCTCTTCACCTGCAAGTGACACACTGAGACATTTTGACCATTAAACAGAAAACCCTTTCCCTAATTTTATTGCTTATTTTCATCAACAATTCTGCTGATTTTGTGTGTGTCCACCCTAGGGGAGCTGGTGGCCTGCAGTACCACCTTCTCCCTCTAGTTGGAAACAACTTTTACACACATTTCTAAACTCCTCTCTTTTTTTTTCCTTTTCTTGTTTTTGTTCCCCATTTTCAACATTTTTTATTGTATTGTGCAGACGTGATTATCAACGGTAGACTCGAACCACCGTTCCCTGTGATGGACCGGTGTTTTTGCAATTACTTTCTGGCAGACGATTGCTTTTCTTTGCACAACACTGGAACTGAACACAAGCCTGGGGACTCAAACCCCAGGATTTTCCTTCCGGAGACTCGAACTCCGGAGCAGCACACACTTCACTGCTCGGCCAGACAAAAAACTCCCCATGACTGTATCCAAAGTTAGCTACAACTCACCCATCTGCAGGAGTCCCTTCAAAGTTGATGGTCTCGGTGGTGGCTGAAACACACGGCTCCGTGACTCCTCCATTTCCTTTGCTTCAACAGCTGGTAGGACAAAGGTACCTTTTCCTCAGGGGTGATCAGCCCGTCCACGGAACCGTTGTTCATCGACCACACGGACCATCCTGTTCGTGACGCCATTTTGTTGTGAAAGTTTTCCATTTAAATAAAGCCTGCAGACGAGCGGTGAGCGGTAGCTAACATTCGTTAATCAAAACACACAAAGACAACAGACAACCAAGCTTGAGGAGAGCCTACATGACCGCGGGGCAGACGGTCAGCAGAGTCTCCCTGCGGGTCTAGCAACGTTTTGCCAGGGAGGGCAGGTAGGGCATTAACATGGAAAGGGGGCACAAATAAATACTTTTTTTCTCACTCTCATTTAAAATGTCTGGCTTTTAATACATAATTATCTGAATGTTAGAACCAAAGTTTTTATCTGATGTAAAATGTATAGAAATCATCTGACCATCTGCTTCAGGATCTGTCCATTCAGCACAGCATCAGCACCACGGAAATACATGGATACATCCGTAGACTCGAGATAGAATTCCCAATGTGTTTTCGGGACTTTCAGGTGTATGGACCAATGTTTTTTTTTCTGATCAAACCAGAACGCTTTTATGAGCAGCTGGATTTGCCTGGCTGGACACAGAGGACAGCAGCTGATTCGACTCTGTGGGGGTCAAAGTTTGCGAACACAGCTGGATTTGTTGCTGTATTTTGCTCTACATATCTGTGTGAACAGATTTTCTCTCACATGAGTGTCCTCAGGTAGCCGTCTGAATGCTGGACACTCGGAGACCTGTGTCTCCGAGTGAGAGACCAGAGATCACATTAACATGTGTATCTCTGTATTAACAAACATGCCATATTGGCCCAGTTTGTTTTTCTTATCATTGTTGTGAGGAGACCATAAATAGCATTTGTATTTTCTGTTGTACAGTTTATTTGCTGTTATGGAGATCTTGTTATGGATAAAAAGTGTTGTTTTTTGTTTCAAAATAGCTGATAACTATTCGCTGATAGCTGCCAACATCTGCAAACAAATATACAGCTGCTGCAGTGGATATAAGGATAATGTTAAGTGGATCAGTGAAAGTGCATTGATGGTGCAGATTACAGAGAGAGAAGCACCCTTAGCTGACTGTTTCCTTCTGCTCAGAATACCACTTCACCACTCCAAATTCCTGCTTACTTTCTGTGCACCAGGTTCAGCATGGATAGCCGCATTAGTTATTCAACACTCCATACAAAACAAGGATTCAACAATCAGTGACATTGTGAGGTTTTTCTGAGTACCAGTAAATCTACTAAATATGTTGTGAGACTTTTCCACAGACCAATTAAGGCTGATATAAATAAATAAGCTCATTTATGTTTATGGAACTTTAAACACATAAACTACTATCATGTTGAGGTGAAAACGCAAAGTGTAAATCATTTGCACAAAAGATATTCTTACAGCTGAGAAACTGGCATACATCAACTGTCAGTGCATTTTTATATTAGTGTGTGTTATTTTTTGATTATGATTATTTTGAGCTACATGTAATGACCATATAATGAAATCAGTGTGTTCAAAATGCTACTTAGCCACTGATAATTCAAGAAAAACAATGCATGAGTGGTTTTCTTCCACAGGAACTTTTCTCATCTTCTAAGAGCTTTTGAAAGGAGATATTTGCACTGTCAGACCAAAGTAGTCAAAATAGTATCTCAAAAGTCCTTGCTCAGTGTGTAATATACTAATTTCCTCAATTTTAATGGGTTTTTGCTACAACGGAAAAGCAGACTAACCTCAATCTGATGGAAACTTTTTAATACCTTTAAATAAGTTTCTGGATTTTTAAATGGAACCACAAGCAGGTATACAATTGTTGTGCTAGGCTACTGTTCAATCTACAAGGTGATTGCATTAAAATGCGTTGAGGATATTCTTCACTCACAGGCAGTAACGCAAGTGTCTTAGTGTGTGATGAGTCCTTCAGTTCTTCAGCTAGAACTGAAGAAGCTTCTCGGATGAGAGGTGAAACGTCTTCAAGCAACTTAAAGAAGTCCAGATGCTTTTCTTTCCAAGCTCCTTAGACCTTCTGTACCTTTAGAAAATGTCTCTCCTGTTTTGTGTACTATCCCCCTAGACAAATATGTTTTGCACTTTTAAAGGTGGCCCTGTGTAGAAGTTATAATTAAGCATTACTGCCTCTTGATACATTTTTTTTTTACTAGTTTTTACTAAATTTTAGTTCATAACCTCTGTTTTGTGGACATAGCCTGTGTGACTGTAAAGAGAGAAAGAATGTACTTTATCCTATTTGAATAAAATAGCTTCTCATTAAAACTGCTTGTCCCTCCAGACCAAATGCTCTGTTGCCAACCCTGGTATTCTTCTAGCTACTATGTTGACCGTATGACCATACATATTTCATAAGATCTTCTACGTTTGTTACCATAAACCAAATGCTAAATGTGTTTTAGTAATGCAGTTTTGAATAGTGCTTGATTTAATTGTATTGTGTAATTTACACACATTGACATTTTTGGTGATGTTCTTCTATTTAAAACTCATGATTGGTTGTGTTTTGACAGTTTTGTATTTCCAGTGTTATCACAGCATACAGAGAAGTCATGACTATGTATTGAACCAAGAATAACATTTACATTGTTGCTTTATGGAGATAAATTGCACAGGTGTTTGTGTTAGTGGTAAAAATCACTCTGTGTTAACCTTGCTATTCGAAGTCTATATACCTTTGGTTAAAAAAAAAAGAAAGAGAGAGCATCACTGATCTCAGTAGAGAATGGAATGGATTTGGATGTATTGTCACCTAGAGTTTGAATTTTTTTCCCTCAGTCTCTTATTGAAAGAGAAAGGGATAAACAAGTGGAACGGCTGCCTCCAAACTGCTCAGGAATATCCATAGAATAACACAGGCATTACTAACAGGAGAGGAGAGGAGGAGGCTGAGTGACAATCCAGAGAAGGAGCAAAAAGACCAAAGGATGCAGACAAGTGACTCTCAGTCTCTGAAAATCTGTCTTCTGCAAACATGTTGCCATGTACCTAGGCACAGTAACAAGAAGCTTTTTGTCTTTTAGATTTTGACAGCTGAGTTGAGAGCTAGGCTTAGGGCACAGGGGTGGCAATTACCTTGTCTGGTTGTTTATATGTTTCCCATCAGTGCTTTCCAGTAACATGGGAAAGACAAGAAAGAGTCCAGTGTCAGACTATATAGAGAAAAACTAGCTGCTAAAACAACCAGCAGTCAGTGATTCAGTTTTAAAGGTGCTCTACTTGTGCACCAACCACTCAGACTGATCTGGAAAATTAACAGTTTATCTCCACATGGCTGATGTGTAGGCTAATGTTGCCTGTTGCCCTTGCCTGTGTCTCCTTAAGAGGCATTTCTTCACTCGGGATATCGATGTATTCTGTACTATATTGATGTTGTTCACATATTAACACATGTTGAAGCTTCTTGCAGGGTCCACAATATAGAAAACTGTGGTGAAAGGCATTAAATTACTTGATAATCATGAGGAAAAACAATCTTAGACTTGCAAGAAGCTTGCAAGTTATAATACATGGATTTGAGTAAATGTTTTCCAGAGATATAGATTGTTATTCAGCCACTCAAACTAACAGGACCATCTGCAATCACTGATAAAATAGCTTTGCATAAATATTTGTGTACCGTAATATTCATTTTAACAAGCACCTGCTACCTGCTCTTAATTTCCAAAAGCTCGCTTCAGAAACAGCTTTAAAAATATACACATTTGGTGCATAAGGGTTTGTGTGTGTCTAGACATGTGTAAGAGGGAGCAGCGGTTTGAATTGCAATGTTGTTCACATCTTTATATGTACTGTATGCATTTGCATCAATACCACAGAATTTGCATGCAGTTCTTAGGTTTACAAAACATGCCCAATACACCTTTTTATTTCCCACCTTGCTGGTAATATGAGAATAATGACAGCTTGAGGGCTTGATGAAACTGACCTTGGTGTTAATGAGCTTCTCACAGACAGACAGCAGTCCTCAATGCACCGTAATTGACATGGCACCCCTGCTTTCGCATTACCACTTACCTGTGTCAATCTCAAGAAGAGTTCTTAGCCCATATCTGCCGCAGCCATTTGTTCCAGGAATCTTCTCAGGGGATGCACCAGCATTCTCATCTTCTTCTAAGTGACTTTCCATTTATTCCATCAATAGATGGAGCCCTATTTTTAATTTCTATTTTTCACAGTTATGTGCTGGGGCTAAATAACAGACTTTGTGTATTGTGCTCAACAAAAAGTGACAATTGCAAGTAATCATTTGGAACTGGTGAATTCTATAAAACTTTTGTGTGCTTGATAAGCTCGGAAAGTGGAGTTCTTTTCAAATCATTAAGGCACACATTGCTCATAGAAAGGGGGAAAAAAGCCATTTCTTGTGTTCTGCCAAGCATACTTGTGTGAGCAGTCACATGTACATGTAGATACACAAGGTCTTGTGAAGCCAGTGAAGATAATTCATATTTCATGGACAGACCAAGTCAAGTGTGTAAAGTTCAACAGAAACATCAGAGAAAATGAACAGAGGCAATGACATTTTAATCGAAACGACCACCCATTTAAAAATAGCATTGTTGACATGGGCATTTCATTTATCCATAACATACTTTTTGTAATCTCAACCACAAAGGAAACACAAATGGATCTCTGTTTGCACATGAAGGTCAACTATAAACTGAAACAGAGAGAACAAATGCCCTAGTGGGCATGGCACAAATGCATTTATGATTGCATAATTTTAATTTTTGTATCAAGTAAAGCATGCTAAGTATAAGTATTTACTAATAAACAATAACTGAATACCATCATTATGCTTTGCATTTTGGTCATTCATAATCAGATGTGCAATAACTTGCTCATACATCCAACTATAGATCGTGGTTAGTAATATCAGTTAGTTAGGGCACACAGGTGATGCCATCCATGTACGAGATGGGTGATGGCCACTTCACTCATGAATATGAGTCTGTATCTGTTCTTAGTGATGAGCTGACTTAGTAGGTTGAGTCATGTCCAGAACAGAAGTGTGGACGGCGCATCCCCTTTATTAGTTTCCCTTTGGGCAGGCCTCTAGTGATGTTTTCAAAGTCACATATAGTCCCTGATTAATGTTATTAGCACATTATTAGCCTTGTACTAATCTAAGCACTCCAGTACTCCTGCATCCTTTCTTCAATCCAGGCAGTGCTCAGGTTGAGCACTAATTTCATATTGCTTCAAATTTCTCTTTCATTAAGGGGGGTAAAATGCCTCTGGCTATGAGGCAAGGTGGTCATAGGTTTTTGGACCATTTTTGAACATCAATCAGTGACTGACACTGGGAGGGCTGCAGCTCTCCATATCACTCACTGACTCTGTTCTGCACAGGACATGTTCATGCATTATCAAAGTCAGGAAACAACGGTCTGATGACAGTAATGGGAGGGAGACAGGTGGTAAATGGTGAGAGGAAAAGCGATTTCATTATCCTGTTCAAAAACTTAATGTATATTATTTACTTTCTGTGAAGACATGTCATTAAGTTGATATTTTTATGACATGATGCACATGACAAAACTAATCTAGACCTCAAACCAATTTACATATCCACATCTGTTTTCCATTTCCTGGTCAGCATTTTGACCTTATTTAAAGAAGGATACATACTTTATTATACCTTTATTATCATTAATAATAATTTAGCTTAAAAACACTTAGATGCGATAATTTATGTATACTAGTGTTCATATATGCCACTGCGACATCACTCCAAGATATCAAAACTTTCAATAGCTCTGCAGTGTGAATGGGACAAAATATAAATATAAAATATATAAAGCTTTCACATATCAGAAATCAAAAAAGTTATGTATCACACAAAATGCAATATGATGAATGTGTGTAAAGTGAGTGTAAAAGTACCAAACATCATAATAAAACTAATATAACTAAGGCCCTGGTCACAGAGGCCTAGAAACCAGTCGAGAACCACTTGACTGGTTGCCGAGTTGCACAAAAAGGTTTGACTTCCTTCACCTTTAAAGTAAAAGTTACACTACACCTTCCACTTCAGCCAGCAGGTATAAAAATGTGCAACTTTGAAGATGAACAATTTCCTGTTGCACTTTTCACAGTTTCACCACCTTTTTTTTGAGCAGTTGATGCATGTTTGCAGACAAGCCAACGCTTCCCATGCCAATAACAGTCAACTGTAGCAACCTACTACTGACCAAAGAAATTACAAGGATGTTTTGGTAAAGGACCCTTCACCTCTTTACAAACAGCTTCACCCAGCAACTGTCAGCAACCCCTTGACAACTGTTTGTCCCTCCTGACCAGTGATTGCTGGGGGTTACTAACCAGTCTTAAGTCCTGTATAATCTGGTCCTAAATCATTTGGTGATGCAACCTAGGAGCTATACCAGTGGCTTTGCATCTTCCACAAAATATTTTTCCATCTTTTGCTGTGCTTCAAATCATACCAGGGGTGTTTCACACATGTGAGTGTTTAGTCTTTAAGGGCTCTATTTTTTGAAAATTGCCCAGAATCTTTATGCAATTCCTGTATCCGACCTCTTGCCCTCATCATCTGTTCTGTGCAACTTGACGTGACTTCTGTCCAAAATACTACTAGAGCTGGAATGTGATGCATCTGCATCAGGTGCATACCAAGCTGAATACAGTATGTATGTGGAGATCAGTTTTTCTTTTCTACTCGAAGTTATAAACAATAATTCAGCATCTGAAATTGTAATAATACTGATAATATATTAATGTATCACATGTAAGCGATACAGGTGTAAACACATGCAGCCAAAGGCAAGATTCTTATTTCTTCATTTAAACATTACTGTTGCAAAAATGCCATGGCAAGCTTTTTAGTATCTATCAATCATGTGGGCAAAGCAGTCTGTTCCTTAGGTTACCACTCTACTTAGTGAGTCATTTTTGTCATGCTGTATGACAGGCCTAGCTGTCAAAGGTATGGGATGAATAATGAATAATTATTCCAGGCCTATTCTATAGAATATGCTCTGGATTACACAGAGTTCATACAAACTTAAATAGAAATTGCACTTGTCCTTGCACATATAACCTTTTTTATTTAATTGTTAAGATAAAAATAAATAGTTGACTATGAATAAATCATTCTATGATTAGACTTAGCTCACGACAAGCATTTTGCCTACACTTTAAAGTTTAAGCTTAAAGTCTTAAAATGTTGCTATAGATATTAGAAAACATGTGTTTTGATATATTATAACAAACAACTTGGTTCCTCTGAAGTTCTCTCTGGTTATACACAGATTACAAACTTGGCATTTGACAGCATCCGTCATTAGTGATTTTGTTAAGCCACAACAATTACACACCATCTTATTATCTCACCCTCTGAAGGTGATTACTGTTCAAGTGTCACTTTTGCAACAAAACAGGTTGATGAGTTGCAATGGATCAATACTCTCCCTGAGTGCCCAAGGAGAGTGCAATGGTCTAAACACTCTCAATTGTAAGCTATTTATAATGGCTCCTAATTTCAGCCTAAAATAAAGCATTTGCAATTTTCATTTATATGCGAAAGCTCACAAGTATCAAGGTACAACAAAGTATAAACAAACACGGAGAGGAAAAACAAACTTGAACCTTCCAATAAAGCTGAAGGAACATGTATGCCAACCACTGTGAAACAGAAACGGCTCCAAGCCATTATAGGTGCAAATGAGCCATTGTTCTCTGTTTTTCTGACTTGTGTGTGCAGTGCTGGCACACTTTTTATATGCTGAAGTAGAAATGTACCTCTAAGGTTCTGACATATTTCACCCTGTTTGCACAGCAACAGTAGTACTTCATAAAATTCTACATTTGTCCTTTCCTGTTTGTTTTATCCTTCTCTATTATTTTCATGTCTTTTTTTTTCTTTTTGCTTCTCTCGCTCTCTCCCTGTAGGTATATTTATATAGGTGGAACAGCATTGGAGAAGTGATTGAAAAGCTGTCCTGTAGATCAGGGTGGTTTGTGGGGCCTGTCCATGCTCTAATCCATCCTGCTGGCCCACCACACAAGCAGAATATCAAACAGGCAATCCCCAAGGAAGAGAAGAGGTAAAGATGTTGAGGAGAGAGAGTAAAAGAGAGAAGAGGCACAAAGAAAAGATGTGTGGGAGGACGGAGATAGCATAACATTTGGATTCAAATGGAGAGAAAGAAAATAAATGGTTGGTGGGTGGGATAGGGGTACAAAATTTAAAGTTGGAAAATGTTAACACAGCCCCGACAGCAGTGGAGGGGGTAGGGTGTGAGTTGGGGGAAGAAGGTGCATTCCCACAGTCTCACTCCACTACTTTTCTTCATTTGGCTCTGATTAACTCTGATAATGTATCTGTGCCATTATGCTGCTAATAAAAAAAGGTCGGGAAGCACAAAGTGAGGGTGGTAATGGGGTCTTGATCCACCTTCTAAAATAAATTGAGCAATAACAGATAGCGCTTCACAAAAGGTGTGGGTTGTGGAGTGGGGTCATTGAATGTGTCATAGGTCAGCCCAGCAGACACCTTTGTATCCACTGGTGGAATTTAATTGTCTTCAAAATTAGGCTGTTTCTAGAGTTTGAAGGGTCTGAGATCAGGTTCAAGATGTCTCACGAGTGAATTCAATATTACTTGTCTCTCGATCTCATAGGAAAAATCTATATTGTAAATATGTAATGACCCTGAAGGTTGTTCACAGCATTGTGTTTCTGGGTTTACACATCCAAATACCAATCACCAACCAAGCCATGTACCAGTTCCACAGATGGATCAGGCCTCAGTCAAACACACATCACTGCAGTGCGGCTAAGCTCTACTTCACACTCCCTTGCCCTAGGGTACAGCAGGAAGTGCCTAGAGGACACTGCAAATATAGACTGGTGATGTTTCTTTTCTGAGTTCATGCTTTTAACAGAAGGGCTGATCCTCAACTTATTTTGTCTAGATGGCGTAGAACTGAGAGAACCCTAAATAACAGCTGTAATGAAAGTCAGACTGAAGTTGGTTTGTGTACTGACAGGTTTATAAATGGCTTTCCAATGTGAAGTGAACTTGAAGGCAGCTCACAGTTTTGTACTTCCCAGCAATATGTGAGATATTGTGTCATTTCTGTCCATAATTTAAAGATGGTGCACTTTACACTTCATCCAGCACTTATTTTTAGAGGGTGTGGCTTTCAAGGTGCACAAGCAACTGAAGACCAGGACACTGAGTCAAAATCAGATTTAACTGACCACACATGATCTTAGGATCATGTTCTGTGTTTTACTTCAATAAAGTTGATAATATGCATGGCCTTTAGCATGTCAGTATGTATGCAATATCTGTGTGTATGATAACTGTATAAGTGAGTGTATGTAAGAAACCAGAAAAAAACTAAATGTTCTGTCAGTCTTTTGGCCAGAATGGGGAAGAAGAGAGAAGCAATAGAATGTCCATGACAGGTTCTAGTAGGGCTGCTATTTTATTTTCTTAGATTTCGGAGCCTCTACTTTAAAGTTGAATCAGTACTTCAGCTTTGACTGGAGTATTTTTCAACACTAATATCTGTACTTCTACTTAAGTACAGAATGCCTCTACTTTGCCACCTCTGATTATTTGTCTAATTTGGAAAATTAGATGAAAATTAACAACTTAACATCTTCATGCCGTTACTGCTATTGATCCCTCCTGGCAGTTCTAAGAAAGCCATAACTACAGAAGAGGATTAGGGCCACTGAAATTGTGACTTTTTCCTAAGAATTCTGAACTTAAAGTCAGAATTCTGATCTTAATCTCAGGATTCTGACTTTTTCCTCAGAATCCTGACTTTTTTCGTCCGAATTCTTTTTCTACAGAATCCTGACTTTTTTCGTCCGAATTCTTTTTCTACAGAATTCTGACTTTTATTTCAGAATTTTGAACCTAAAGTCATGTCAGAATTCTGACTTAACTCTCAGAATTATGACTTTTTTTCTCAGAATTCTCTTTCCTCGGAATTCTGACTTTAATTTGAGAATTCCTTCTCCTAAGGATTCTATTTCATCAGAATTCTGACTTTAATCTCAGAATTCTTTTTCTTTAGAAGTTTGACTTTTTCCTCAGAGTTCTCACTTTTTTCTCAGAATTCTTTTTTCTCAGAATTCTCATTTTTTTCTCAGAATCATGTCTTAAAAGTCAGAATTTTGAGGTTATTCTCAGAATTCTGGAAAGGAAGAAAAAAAAGACGTCCCTACATTTTTTCCCGGTGGCCCTAATCTTCTTCCATACATCACCACCACAACAATGAAAATCAAGACGTGCAGTATTATATTGCAGACATTTCCAGTTACCAGCACTTGTTCACTAATTTATCACACAAAGCATCATGATTTTTCAGTGATTCTTGTCTATATTAGACTTTTTTTTTCTTATTTGCACACAGCTGTAAGCTAGCTGTAAAACAATTTTTTCTAATTTTTTAAATAAATATATTATAATTTTGGACATTACACAATAATTATTTCCAATAATTATAAATTCAATAGTGGACAATATGATGGTGTATGTTTTTAACCTCTAATATTTAGTTTACTGTGAGTCTTTGACCAAGCTATGTCTCATAATTGGACTGCTGTGAAAAAAAATACTATTTAAAGAGTGTAAAACTAAAAAAAAAAAAAAAAAACTGTTCTAAAGTATTTTAGCACCTTTTCTAACAGAAAAAATTCAATTTTTACCAATGTTTTCCTGCTCCCTGATGTGCCACATGGGGTAAAAAAGGGAAAAAAAGGGTAACAACATAAGCAATTTCTTATGCTCCTTCAACATTTACTTTAATTTCTGTCATTGTTATATTATCATGACATTTCTCTGAAAATCTCTGTATGAGCACAGAGCAGTGTAGAAAATAAACAGTTATTTGTGCCGTTGTCCAGATGAGGTTGGCAATTTCTCTGCATACATCTTCCTCTGCAAGTCATAAAGTACACCAAACCTCCATCTTCCAAAAAGCAAGTGTGTTAGGTAGGCTCAAATCAATACAGCGTATTCTTCAGAATTCACAAACCACCACTTTTTTTTAGATGGTCTGGGGATTTTAAAAAGCATGTCAGCAACCAGCATATTTCTTTTAAGAATAGAACCCACTCTGAAGAATCTATCAAAATCCCACATGTTTGAAAGTTTAGTAAATGGGGATCACTGGCATCAGTAGCTGTGTGCCAGTGTGCCTTTTCAGCATTGGCATTCATTGGTGCAGTGAGTTAGACAGTTTTTTTTTCTCCTTTCTTATTTTTTCCTTGCCTCTACATGTTCCCACTGAGTTTCACAGTGTTAGTTTCCCATTATAATACATATGTAAGCATTATTGGTCTTGTTAAAAGCCCTGATTCTTAGTATATAAACTGCTGACTGGAACTGCCAGTAAATTAGAAACAAATTTATTTTTTGTCATAAATATAACTGACAGTTTGATTTGAGTCTCAAGTATAATAACAGTGATACATCCCTACTTTTTTGAAAAATGAAGTCATCATTTGGGTAATGGGAAATGCAGCTGCTATTACTCTACAACAGACTGCTTACAGGCACTTTATGGGTGAGCGTAAGATGTTTGTTGATATGCAAAACTCAGACACTGCTACTCATAAATGAGCAAATGTGGCCTGACTGACAGGCTGATATATGGCAGCTAACTGCTATGCTGTCATTTCAGCAACCTTAAAAAGGCACTCTATCCTTGCATGTGTTGTTTTGAGCTTTAAAATAGGAAGTGCTAATTTACTGTTCAGGTCAAATCTGACCCATTTTGATAGCAGCAAAAAAACCTTAAACATTATTCCGTTTTTCTTACATTTGAGGACTTTTCTTCAGTTGAAAATACCGAAATATGAAAATATTTTAATATTGTTTTGAATGTATTTTTATGATTAAGACCGATTATCCACAGTAGCTTAAGTCTTGCTATTTTTGGTTGTCCCACTATTTAGTATTTGTCAGTTTTGGTCAAATGTTTAAGACTTCTTATGACATCTTTAAAAGCAATATTCCTTCTCCTGGTTGCAAGTAGAGTGAGAGGAAGAGACAGAGAGAGCTCAACTCAAGGCATGAGACTGCAGCCATTGCAGGTGGGGCGCGGTATGAAAAGAAAAAAAAAAAAAAAAAAAAAGAATGCTTGGACACTGTTAGCATAATTGACAGGTTTTTGACGGGGCTTCTAGAAAAACGTAAATCAGGAGATGAAGCATCGCCAAATGTGTTTCCAAACCAACTTCATTCTAAGCCAAAGACTAGAAAATATGGTTAAGCATATCTTTCCCTTTGGCTTCACCTGCACAAGTGCCAAGGTAGGTCTCCCCTGCAGAATTTCCCTGCGTTGGGCAATTTTTTCTTGTAAAACAAAGGGGGGCCTAGCAAAGAAAGTTTGGGAACCACTGCTCTAGAGAATTACATCTGTTTGAAAATTTCATCACCTGATTGATAAACACTTTTACATGGTTCTGCTATGGGGTGTTGGTATGTAACTCTTTTATAGATTGGTGCCCTTACCCAACGTCAGTCCATCCCAGAGAAATAGGCCCTACATGCCTCTTCCCCAGATGATTTGTAGCTAGGTTTATTAATGCCACTCCCAAAACATAAAAAAGCAACTGTTCAGATAGCTACTCAAGATAACTAATCAAATAAAACCCAGACTCTATATGATGTGCAGCAACTAGAGGGAGAGAAGATCAATAGAGTTCAGTGGAATTTTCTTCTGTTGGGACACAATTTAACATGCCCCTTTTTAACTAACATTGTGACACAATACAGAAGGGACTATGAAGATATTAATTTTATTTTTTGTTTGTTTTTGTAGTTTACTGCTAATCATCTACTTATCTGATCCTTTATCCAGTATCTGAATTATATCAAAGGATTATGAGATTTGCTGACTGTGGATCCTATCTGAGTAAAGTGAATGCATGTTCAAAATACCAGTTTGAGATTATTTAAAATATGTAACAAGACACATTATCCTACTGGAGGCATCATCAGAAAATGTCCACGCCGACCTGATGTACATGTCCACAAAGTGGTGGATATGGACAATAACAATACCCAGGTATGTCTTGCATGTGGTACCATTGTTGAGTCCCTTAATATTATGCTGATGTTGTAGTAAGTGGGATCCAAACCATGTAAAGAAAATTTCCGCCACTCAATAACACCACTACCACCAACCTGAGCCACTAATACAAGGCAAGATACATCTGTGTTTTAATGTTGTTGAAATTCTGACTCTACCTTCTGATTGTTGCAACAGAAATCAAGATTCCTCAGACCAGGTAAAGTTATCCAGTCTTAGTGAGTCCATGTAAATTGTCAATTCACTGTTCTGGCTTTAGGAGTGGCAGCCACTGTGGTCTTCTCCAGCTGTAGCTCATCTGCTTGAAGGGTCGATGTGCAGTGGGTTGAAAAATGCACTTTTGTATACCTTGGTTATTATGAATAACGAACTATTTGAGATATTGTTTCCTTCCTATAAACCCTAGAGAAAGTAGAGCACCAATTTCAGATGTACTGAGACCATGTCTCTGACTCAGTCTGACCATGTCTACATTGCTAAAGGCACTGAGTTGTTGCCATGTGAAAGGCAGATATGTCTGTAATGAAGCAGCTGAGTCATACCTAACGAACTGACTGGTGAGTGGAATTGTCTACATACCAGGTTACAAGTTATCATTGGGGTTACATTTAACATACATTCCAAATGATGTGGTACTTCGAGGATAAATGCACTTTGTAATTTCTATGTATTTTGTAGTTTGCATTGTTTGAGTTTTAATTTACATGTGTCACTGAGTGCTTCTTTACTGAGGGTTTAACCATATGCGTGTGTAATATCTGCAAGAGATACTTGAGAAAACATGAATTTCAACCAGCGGATAAAAATGATTCTACTGTCTGCTGACGTGCTGCAAAGCGCATGCGTGAAAAGCCAGAGTACTTCTATGTCACTTGGTTTTTGTGTCCAGTTATAGTGATAGAGCAGCTCGAGTGTGTGCTTTTGTTTTCTCGGTGACGAACCCGCTACAGTTAATCCTATGGGATTCCACCTTAATGAACATCATTGATTTCTTTCATTGATTTGTGTTGAGAGTTAGCAACAAGGCTGAATGAGGCATTTTGACACTAGAAAATGTGTATTATTGTAGAACCGTGGCCTGTAAGCCTATGTGGAATACTGCATAGATAACATATTTTCTTATTATACACATAGACCAGATTAATCTGAAAGTACTGGCTAAAAACTGTGCACTACAGTGTATGACATTGCTATTTAACATACCTTTTACTTTATCTGTTCAAAAAGGTCATCTGTTGGAGATGGTTGTAGAACGACCTCCCAGAATATATATAAGCGGAGATAATATTAAGGGTTAGTGTATTTGCAATACAGTGGCAGCTTTAAAATGGTGTCAGAGCACCTTTATGTCCCATCGTCCATCTGCTCAGAAAATACAATGAATAGAGGCAGCAGCTCAGAGTGCCAAAGCTGTGACCAACCAGTAACAGTACTAGCCCAGACAATAAGCTCTGTGCTCCTTAGGGAGTCACCGTGATGTTGCAAGTTTCACTTTAATGTTTTTGTTGGATTCTGTTGCTTACACAGTACAGAGGGAGGGAGGTGGGTGTGCAAAAGGGGAGCTTGAAACGGTCCTCAAAAGATACACCAAAATAAACGACCAACACCAACTAGAACAGAGGGCATGCTGCCCACAGAGTCAGTGTTTCTGCATTGTGACCACAATATCCTGCAATGAGTATCATCGGAAGATGTAAGGGCTGCTGTTACTAGAGCTAATAAAGAGATACTCACTGATGCCTCTTTCCTGCACAATACCAGGGAAAGTAACTAAGTCAGGAAAATTAAATTGCATTGCCTTGTTTTCCACGCTCTTATCGCCATTATAAATCCATGTGGAGGCCTATTTTATTTAAGCAAAAGTATGATAGCCAATAAATTTAATAAGCAGTATACCCTTTATATGATGTTAATGCACATAAAAATATTGCTTTTGAGCAGGTTACATATTTCTTACCATGTAATTGACATCTATTATCTGCACTCACAGAAATTATATGAAAAATTATATTTGTTCTCTGCTGTTGTAGTTGTGTAACAATGGGCATTTCTATCTCTTTTTGAAGCAGGTTATTCCATCACCACTGATGCACTGACATGACAGGGTGTACCAAGGTGAATGCAGTGGTTGGCCATGTAGCACAGATATCAATGATACCTTTTACTTGTAAAAGCAGAGTCTTATATAAATCATGATATCGGTCAGTCCCAAAAAAAAACATCCATCATATTTCATACTGCATCCTGTAGTTTGCGGGTATGGGTCTATAATCTGAAGACAAAATGCTTTTTTGACACCAGAGAGAGACTGCACCTTTTAGCACCAATAGGCTCAGGGGAACCTACTTTTAGCATATCTTTTTGTTCCTCTTCTTTTTCTCTACTAGTGTCTTCTTCACTGAGTGTGTAAGTGTAAGTTAAATAAAATGAAGCACATTATTGCTGCCACATCAACATAAGGTATCAGTTACTAAGAAATATATTTTAAGTAGACTTACCTAAGTTACCATGCAAAAACATTTTCCTGAACAGCAGATGCTTTTAGAAAAGACAGGCAGCTTGATATTTAAAAAAAAAATGCTGTATAGTCACAGGTGAAAGGGGACCTGTTATGGCCAGCTTAATCACCTCTATTGCATTGCAGCACAAGGCACAGACCCTTATCTTGCCATTAGATATATGGATTAAACCTTCCAGTTGGGGAAGAGAAAAACTGCCCTTTTGTTTTGCTTTTGTGGTATTGTGCTTCTTTCCATTTTGATTCTTAGAGCTAAATTTTAAGCTGTAGAAATTTGAACGATAGCAATGTTGCTAAATTATTTTGTAATTTCCTGGAGTATCCATTCATAAAGTGTTCTTTGAAACAGCATCCATAACTTTTCAAATTTTAGATATTTTTTTAAGTGTGCTGTAGTTGATTGCTGAAATAATAACACAATAGAACATAGAAAACATATTCAGTGTTTGAACAGAGGAAATGAGAATTTTAAGAAAAAGCGGTTGCCTATTTTAAAGAAACATGTCTCAAAAGCATCGTAAAGACGCAACTGTTCTCAGAAGTGAAAATTGACAGAGGTTCAACCATTGTGGAATAATTTCTGAATAATATTCCTCAATATAAAATTGCATAAACTGACTCACATAAATCATTCTCATCAAAATATTCTGAGAATCTGAAGAAATCTCTGTGCACAAGGGGCAAGGCATAAAATCAATAGTGGATGCCTGTTATCTTGGGCTCTCGGGCAGCAATTTATTAAAAACAGGCATGATTCTGTCAAGGAAATCATTGGCTCAGGAAGGCTCTGAACAAATTCAGGTTAAAGATATGTTGTGTAAAGAAGAAGCCATATGGAAACATGATCCAGAAACACCACCACATTCTTCAGGTCAAATCTCATTCAAAATGGACTTAGACACAGTGTAAAACTCTTCTGTGGTCAGAAATGTGAAATTCTATTTGGAAAACTGCATCCTCCTGAGCTAAAAAGGAAACACACCATCTAGCTTGTTAGCAGCACTCAATTGCAAACTACCATCTCTGTTCGTACAGCATATGGGGAGTACTTCAGTGCCTATGGAACTGATAGCTTGCAGATCTGGAAAGGTATATTCACTGCTAAAAAGGACTGTTGAGCAGCTAGAATTCAACATCAGAAAACAACAGTGGAAATATTCCTCTCCTAGGAGGAATGGAGATTACCTACCGGTGTCTTGGTGTGTGTGACTGCATGCGGCCTTATCTGCATGCAGCCAAAGCCCAAACGCACAAATGTGTTTTGTCACTACAACTTGGAATAAAAGCACACTACAAATAGAAACCAGAAACTTTGTCGTATCAGAAATTTTGTTTCTTCACTAAATACGTTTCTCAAATTCAAACCCAGATATATATTTAAAATGTTTATATTATTTTAAATCTCAAATGAGCCATGAAAGTGAAAGAATCACAGCAGCAGTAATGGGCAAAGAATAGATATAGTGCAGCAGAAGGGAAAGTCTAAAGCTTAGTTTAGTATTTAGGGAATTTTAGAATAGGAAACATTTCTGTTTTCATGTACTGAAGACATGAAACTTTTCAGCAAACCTTTAATGGAAAATGCTCTCTAAGGCTATGTGAATAGTATGATGGAGTTTACTTAAGTCTTTTGCATAGACGTGATCAAAAGCAAAAAAACATTCAGAATCTATCTAGCCACCATTAGCAGTGTTAAATAACCTGTTTAAATCCCCAGTGCTGATGTGTTTGAGTGTCTCTTATGAGAATATCAGACTCACAGAGAGCAGAATGTAGCATCCACGATCTTCAAGATGGAATCACTCAAAAGGAACACTGGGCATAAGCACACAGCTCAGCGCTATATGGGCTGACTGCAGCCAAAAATTGGCAAGTGACCCCTGAGACAGGTCAGTCCCAATTCACAGACAGCAAATCGTGTGGAAGGCATTGATTAATGGGGAAGACACATCTCGTTATGGTCTTGTGGTGTCATTCTCGGCCTTTTTCTTGCTATTCCCAACCCTCTTTTACTGCTGAAATCAGACTAGTGGCTAAACAGTTCAATAGCTGATCTTATCCTATAATTAACTGCACCACTCAGGTCTGATACTCTGGTCTAATTTGTGAACAAGTGTAAGGTTATATTATTATAGAATTAGGATAGGCTACTTACAGTTAACAAAATTAATTATAGTACTGGTCTGTTATGTAAAAGGATAATAACACGAATATATACACATGGAATACAGACAGTGCGGTAAGTTATCACTGCACTAATTGGAAAAAACAAGTAAAATATATAAAATATATTTGGACAATTTTTACAATTCGACCTGAACCTACAATGTGCTATTGATACAATAATATTGGGGAAAAAAGAAACTTTGCTTGCTGTTTGTGTATTTTATTGACTTACTGTTACTGTTTGGCAAGATGTTTTATTTTTTATTTTCATTTTTTTTTCTTTCTAATTAGAAAGTGAGAATGAGAACATACTTCATTCAAAAATAATTACTTAAAATTCACATTTCATATGCAATTAGTTTTTGTTTGTTGAAAGTTTTATGAAGGACGCTTAATTATTTCCAATACAATCTATACTTTAACCCTCTTTTTTTTTTTTTTTCAAAATTTTAAGAATACACAACATATGATTTTAATTGTATAAGCTGCAACTAGCTAAGTGTGCCAGAAAAAACAGAACAGTGGGTGATTTATGTAATTTAAAATTTACATAATTTACATTTTAGTTATCAATCAAAAGTGGCCACAGTGACAACAAGTACTATATTAATGAAAGAAATAAAGATATATAATTCGATTTTTATATTAATGGGTTAAGAATCATCAGATCCAATTAGTCTACCAAATTGAGAAGGCACTTAAATTATACAGAGGTAGATACATTATTCATATGGTAGAGAAAGACATGCACAAAAATAAGTAAAATTGTAGAAGAGTAAATTTTCTCTGTAAGATCTCTGGCTTCAGTTTGGATTTGTGATTGCTTGTGGCCCTGCTGTCATGTTCTGCTGTGTCGCAGGCAGGATGTGGACCCAAATGCAGGACTCAACAAACATGGGGATAACTTCAAGAGGCGGCTTTAATTGCTCTGTAGCAAAAAATACGCTAAAAACAAAAATCAAAAGCCAGAGAACTAGAAGTTAAGGACGAGGAACTAAAACACTGGGAAACTAGAAACTTTAAATTAGGCGCGAGGATGGCAAAGGAACATGGAAATGCAGACACGGCACATGGGAGTGGTATGATGTGAGAGCGGAGAGAGGAAAACACAGGGCTTAAATACACAGAGGGATAACGAGGGAACAAGACACAGGAGGAGAGCACAGCTGAGAGTAATCAAGCAAGACGAGACCAAGGGGAAGCAAGACTAAATAGGGCAAGGGACCGTCAAATTAAAACAGGAAACACAAGATAATCTCAAAGACGCGGGCTAGACTGAGACAAAGAGCATGATGATATGATATGTGGAACACCGGGAAGGAAAAGAAACAGGAACCTAAAACCTGAGAACTAAGAATAAACACAAGCAGAAAATCATGAAAGGCAATAATCCAGAAATATAAATTAACCAATAAACACAAAACCCTGGGTCACAGACCCAGTATCATGACACCTGCTGACTTTATGGTAGAATTTTGAATGTTCCTGTAGTTTCTGAACTACTGGAACACTTAATAAAGTAATCGCATTTGTTTTATGAAATCATAGCTACAGACTATAAACAAAAAAAAAAAAATCATTTTAATGTTAATTTTGACTAATTTTAAGTAATTAATTAATTAATTATTTATAATTTAGTAATAATGCAGCACATCAATTTATTGCCAAGCATTCATATAAGTAAACAATCACATAAATACATACATAAGGCTTTCTGTATTCTGTGATATTCAAGCTCTTTCTACACACAATAGATATTTACTACTTTAAATCTTCAGTACATTTTATTTATGTATTTTTAAATCTCTTGGACAAATAACACTGTAAAAATGTCTGCTCTGCTGTCCACAAATGCAGTCAACTTACTATTGTTTATGACCTTATTTTATTGGCCCTCTCAATAGCTGTGACAACTCCGACCGTTATTGAGTTCGGCTTGTTTTCACTACATCCTCTGCAAACTTTGACACTTGATTTCATTGAGGCAAATGGGATTTGAAAGGTGGGGGATGCAGGTCGCAGGCTGCTCTTCTTCACATTGTCTACCTGAAAAATCCCTCTATAGCTCTTTTTCTCCTTCTTCTAACTTCTTGTCATTTTGGTTAATAAATATGAAGCTATTTTAGATTAAACTCTGAAATCGTTTATTTTAGATATATTATCACTATTGCAAAAAACAAAAACAAAAATATTTGTGCATCATAAATCTGCTTCGGTGTATTTTCCATGAGTCCACTTTGTGTTCTCCTCACTTGTTCAGCTTTGATTTTTGTTTGCTTACAATTCTATTTCACAGAAAGCTCAATTTGAAATTAAATCCTTTTGAGAGAATTGTTATAAAATCTATTCGAGTGTCAACGGCAATTACCATTTTTTTATCAAGATGAATTAAAACAGTTTTTGAATTGTGTTTTAATGATTAGCCATAGCTCTACGTGTTTTCTGAGAGCTTTACTTATTTAAAATCAAATAACAGGTATGTCTATGTGGACTGGCACGGCTAGAAAAGCCTGTCTTTTGCATATATAAAATGGATTGCCTTCTCACCTTCATTCACCGCTTCACAAAGGCAATGTGCTACACTTCTGCTCAGTGTGTTGCGAGAGGTGTGGCTAATCTGTAATTATTTGCTCTCCAAGAAAGCAAGAAAGGGCAGAAAATGCCCTAAAGACCCATACTCAGAGGGAATTTTCTTCCTTCAATGCTAAAACCACTTTGCCCATGTGCAATGGCTATGAAACTGGGAGTTTACCAGCTGCTCATTTGTGTCTTGGGGTAAAAAAATGATGAAGTGAGACTTTTTTTTAAGTAGCCTGATTCAGGTTGACAGCCCTTTAGAATCTGCCATATAATAGACTTCTATCAATGTAATGCACAATAATGAACTGTCATGCAACATCTCAGCTGTGTATAGTCACAGTGCAAAAGATCACACCAGTACCAACCTACCTCTGATTTTAGTTGGACATTGGATAGAGCATAAAAAAAATATATAAAATAAAATAAAAAAATAAAGATGGCACCCAGTTTGCCATTGTTTTATTAGACATGCTCTGCTTGAACTTGTTTTCGGTTAGCTGGTTAACCCTGCAGTTCTGTTGCTACTTTTTGGTCAGTGAATTGCAGCTACATATCTGGACTGTGACTCAGAAATTTCCTGCAAAGCAAAACAAAAGATGCCTGAAGGCATACTAGCTGGTCCTTCGAGACAAAATAAAATCAATGACATTGATCATGCTTGGCATGCATGGTAGCCGAGTTTTAGTCCTTATCATTCTTGCTGTCATTTTAAGTACAGCAGAGGAATACATGAGGTCGATTGACTGCTTGAAGGAAATCTCTGGGATAGTAGAAAAACTGTGTTACTATTATTGTCTAGATAATTTGAAATATCTTAATACAAGATTAGACTGAATATTTTAGCCAATGAAATGCCTTTTTTAGATCAAAACTACATTTTCTGAAGCATGCATTATATAACTACATAACTAAGGTCAGACTTAGTTAATAAACAGGAAAACAGTAAATTAAAAAAAAGTAAAAGTTTTAGTGGACAAAGCATACACCAAGCCTGGAAACTCTGACAGGGAGTGATGTTGTAAAAACAAACAAACAAACAAACAAACAAACAAACAAACAAACAGTAGAATGTAGTTAGTGGACTCAAGGGTGCTTGTCAAACCCAAGAACCCCGGTGCATGATTGTGACTGAAGCTTGTGTGGATTAATAAATAAAAGCTACATGAGATGGTATTGTGCTGTTGTAGCATTCCATCACAGACTCTAGATTTAACAATAGATATAGAAGGAGACTGCAAGCATCAATGCCACTGGGGAATCTCTAGTAATGGCAAAGATAATAATCTATTCAATTCATCAGCGAACTGATAATCTACTCAATCAGTAACTGCTACTGAAACCGTTGTTTCAATAATTCAGTTTTAGCTTCGCTGGCAGATCTCAGGTTGATATTAAAAACCCCAGTTGACCCCATTCTGTCCCTGCATTCTTTATTTTTCTCAGTTCTGACCTTTTTTTCTCTGTGACTCACATAAAATGATGACGTTACGGTGTACATTTTAGGACATCGTATAAATCATTTTATCGCAGAATATGAATTTAAACAAAATACGCATACAGTCTGGTACAAAAGTGTTGAATCACTAGTCATTCCACCGGCTTCCAAAAAACCCCAACAAAAACAGACTTTCTTGTAATTTTAAAGTCTTGTGCAATAGTTCTCCAGGATTTCTGAATGTCTTTCAAACTTGCACATTGTCTGTAATTTCACTCATTTTCAGCCACAATCCTTGCACCTGACCATTCTCAGATGAATGGCATTTTTTGACCATGTAAAATCTTTCTATGAATTATTCAAGCATAAAAAGTCACCTAACTCAAAGGATACCAGTGTTGTGAGGACATGCAATACAACTGAGCAAACAATCCATTTTAAATATGATCTTCAGGCACTTTGGTACTAATAGCCTGTTAAAAAAAAGTGTCAAGGGTGGATGTGTAGCAGGCATTGGGTAGAACCCAAAGGTAGGACTCAGGAAATATGACAGGTAATCTAAAAGCAGTTTAATTTAACTTAAACTAGATACAACAATAACACTAGTCAGAAAACCAGATTTATGACCCTTCAGGGAAACCAAACTACAAGGAAGGCCACAACCATAAGGGACTACACAGAGAGGACACGATGAACAAAGAGCAACTCAGACAATATATACACAGCAGGTAATTAGGGAGTTAGGAAACACTAGGGAACACAGCTGAACTGAATCAGAGTAACAAGACATGGGGAAGCAAAATTACACACAACGCACAGAAGCCAAGGGACTATCAAAATAAATCAGTGGGTAACAAACACTGAGACAAGGACTAAGAAGTGAACTTGACGAAGTTAGAGTCTGTAAACAAACACAGAGACATGATTGACTGGGGAGACAGAAATGACACACAAAATGATTACTAAAGGTTACATAACCCAATGAGAAACATAGACTGGAAACAGAGACAAACTAACATAATCATGGACCAGAAAGATAGATAATAAAACTCACAGGCACTAAGGAATACAGAGCTTAAACAGCAGACTATGGAGCTCAAACACACGACTCGTCTTACCTTGAATGAACCTAAAAACAGTAGCACAGAACTATAGTACTAAGATATTTTTTAAAAAATGAGAAAAACTACAAAACATCCCCAAAACTCAAAACCCTGGGTCAACGACGCAGAGACCATGACAAAACACTTATAGTTTGTACCAATTTCTTTAGCTAAATTCACAAAAAATGTCAAAGATAACACAGTCATAAAAGAGCATTGTTACACCAACAAAGTGATTCACAAAGCACTAGTAGTCAAAAACCTGGCATAGCTTAACATGATATGTAGTGCGTCCTTAGAAAGAGGAGGAAACTGGGCAACAAAAGAAGTGGCAGGTCTAAAAACCTATCTACAGCAGCCGACTAATATCTGAAAGTTACATCTTTAAGAATTAGGAAAAAAACAAACAAACAATAAAGACCTAATATAGAACCTAAGAGCTGGATGGAATTATGAATTCAGATAAGTAAAGTTAGATTTTGATCCAGCATGCAATGCCATCTGGAAAGCGTTTGATTTGTAGTAGGTTCATTTTTCAGCATGAAAATGATCCTAAGCACAATGCAAATACAGTGAAAGCATACCTGGATAGAAAAGGGATGAGTTGAATGAAGAGTGGAGAACTATTAATGAAGACTACTGAAAAGCAAGTTTGTCTAAAAAAGTTGTGTTGAAAAATGACAGAAATCACATTAAACACTGACTGTCAAAATCATCAGAACTGTCCAAACTCAGTATTGCCATATATACTATATTGCCCTGCATGTTTGCCGATTAAGGTTGTTGCAACCATTCCCCATAGCGAAATTTAAAGAAATCATGCATGACTCAAAACTTCTGCACAGTAGTGTAATATATTTTATGGCTCATAATATGTGTTTGATAATGAAAAAATACAAGACCAGTAATCAGAAATTTGTTTGATTTACATTTTTTTTTATATTGGCAATATATTTAGTATTATAATTTGGCGAATATTACACACCTACCCCTTCAAGCATGTTCTTGACTTGGATCAGTCAACTCCAGATGTTTTGTCAGATTTTTTGTATTACCATACCATTACAGACATATTACCATTTATTTATTTTTGTCATGAAATGATGAAGGAATATACTTCTTTTGCTTGTGAAACAGCCTGTTAGTCAGTTGCCCACCTACGTTTGAGCCTGAGGCTGTAATATCCATGGAGTTAATACAATATTTTCCTGTTAAATCTACTGAATTAAAGCTGAGAGTCTGCACTTCAATAGCATGTTGATTACTGATTTTAAAATTAGCTGTGGTGGTATGTGAAAAATCTGACTTGTGGTGTAATACAGAAACATTCCAAGTTCAATGTTCTGACTAAAGCTCAGTAATACTTTGTGTCACCTTGCCCTGCCACCTATCATTCTGAAGAGACAATAGACTATTATTTTCTTCATTTTCCTTTGCTTCCTTTAACCTTGGACTAAAAGGGCAGTTTGACATAAATTTAAAGTATAGTGTGAAGTCAACTCATCTCAAAGGTTTTACTTCCATCAGATCTGTTTCATTATGGTTCTGCTGAACTTCCACCAGTGTAAAAGAAAAATAATAAAACTTGTATTTGCCACAGAATGACATGTCAATGATCATTTTCAAAATTATTTCAAAGACCATCCTTTCTCAACATATTCTGAAAAGTTGCACAATTTTAGTACCTCCCTGTTTAATATATCAAATGCATCTGTCTTGTTTAGCAAAACATCTCAAAAAAGTAATCGTGTTTATATAGATGCTACATATCCATATATTTTATGTTTTGTTGCTAACAAACATGGGATAATGTAATGTTTATAATTCATGTAATAAAGTGCTTGGCCCTTAGTTTTATAACACTGAAGTTCAGCAAACACATTTCTTTGTTGTGGATGACGTCCTGTTTAGGCACACACATAATATGCATTCACTATCTTGAGACTTTCATTAACTTTTTTCAGTGCTGCTTTTGTCTTTACTGAAATAGATGGTGAAATGTGTGCTTGTCCCTTCTTACACACAAAGAAGATGTGGGCCATTGTGTTCCAACCAATTACTCTCTCACAGCTCAATTATAAATATTCACTGAAAACATTAAATATTTAACTCTGTGTGCTAACTCAGAGCTTGAATGAAATTAAAACAAATATTAATCATTTGTGGACACATCACCAAACTTTATTAGACCTATAATGAATGCAAACAAAGAGCTCACCATTTTGAAAGACCTCACCCCATTTATCAACATCAATTTAAATCTGAAATGGTGTGGCATAAATGGTTTAATTTCATTGGTTTCTATTTTGCTTAGAAACTTCACCTAAAAGGGCAGTTAGACTCACTAGTAGCTGTGCAGTTGTTGACCTTCTATACCTTGCCCTTTGATGAAAATATATGGCTTTCCATCATATTGCATTTAAAACTCATCTCAGCTTCGTTCTCTCTGGCTAGTGTTAATGGACCTCTTCATAGGCCATCTGTGAATCATGAGAGAGGAGATAATCCAAATGTGAGGAAATGTCATTGACTGTGGAACAGCGGTGCGTTTTATGGAAACTCTGTGAAATGTAAATTCAAGGGCTACAAAAACTGGCAATGTTTTCCGAGCATCCTTTAGGCTATAGACTGCTTTTCTTTGGAGCATGGCCGATTCATTTAGTTTGCAGTAACTGGTGAAAATGCGCTATTGTTTGCCTTTCCACTATTTTTTTGTGTCTGTTTCACCTACCAGAAGGTGTGGCTGATCTTGCTTTCACTGTCTGAATTCTGGTGGCAAAATATGGTCAAACATTTATTAAACATATCCACACAGATTAAAAAGCTGACCTGATTAAAATCAGGCCAATCCTGCATTCAGTGCCTGTTCACAGGCTTTTCTATGTAGACTTCCACTATAAGCCATATTCTGTTTCCTCAGTGCAGATTTAGACAGAGAGGAAAACATCTCTTTTAAATGAACCCAAATTCCATGTGAAAGATCATCACAAATTTAAAAGCTGGGTCTCCAGCTATGACCAAGCAGTCCACAGTTTCTAAGCTTGAAGGCAGTATGTTGGGAGAGGAGCCAGACTAGGCATGTGGTCATTTTTCATTCCTTTGATAATATTCACCGGCATGCCATGAATTCATCTCCTGGGGTAAGACTACACCATATATCATGGAGAGGTGTCTGAGGGATAAAATTCAGAGTAAACAATCAAAACACTTTAACCTTAAACCTTTACATACTCCTAAATGAAACTGTAATAAAGAATCAGATTATGTCCTACTGTTCTTATGCAGATGATACACAGTTTACTCATCATTTTCCTCAGATGATCTAAGCTCACATCACAAACTAAAGAGCTGAACTGATGTCAGTAACTCCTGAATGTCTCAAAACATTTTATGAGATTAGATATATTTAATCTCATATATAAGATTTTACGAGATGAAATCATTACATAATATTTGATAATCCCATCAAGAAGGTCACCAGAACTGTTTCTCTCACTTAAAAAAAGCCACTGACTCAAGTTAGGTTATTATAACAGTCTATTTGCAGGATTCTCCAAATCATCAGTAGGACGACTTTAACACATGCAAAAAGCAGCAGCCCAAGTCCTTACAGGTATGGGGAGTAGTGAATGAGGCTGTTTACAACCCAGTCAGAGCTCTTAGATCACAAGGTGCAGATCTTTTAAATGTTCCTATAATTAGATCCATGTATACTAAGGGTGCTTTCAGTTACTGTGGTCTTGCTGACGTGAGATCAATTACATCCATGCCAGGTTTTAAAATCAGACTCAAAACACAGGCCTACACTCAACAGCTGTGTGTGTGTGTTTTTAAGTTTTGCTGTTTTCTCTGCCTTAAGGCATTGTAAACCTGCAGAGGTTTTATGCCTTAATCTTCTGCGTTAAGCACACTGAGTTTATGTACAATGAAACGTGCTATATAAAAAAAAATTGCCACTGACATTGCCAAAAGTTCCAGTTGTGTGAGGGTGCCATCTTGGGCCAAAGCACACTGAAAATGCAAGGTTTTATTTGCAACACAAGTATTATCTATACTCAGCACCTGGACCACACACCTGATTTTCATATTCATCCTCTTGCCTGACTTCAAAATCCCTTCATGTCCCTTACTGAAAGGCTAGACTATAATAAAAGTGTGGCTTTTTTCTACTTCATAATTTGTAGGCACATATAGTACATTAAAAAGAGCAGGCTTTCATCATTATGATATGAGAGATGACATTCCCCAGCATAACTTGGTCTAAACCTTAGAAGAGACACCAACTCATGAATAATTTTCAGGATCTGTACATAACTTGCATAGTGACTTTTTTAAATCAAATTTTAAAGTTAGCTTTCTTTTGTCTCTGTTGTTTTCTGTGACTACTAGTTTGGGAGTTATAACAGTTAAAGTCATTAAACTTATCAATGTATTCAATATGTATGAAGCTGTTCAAAAGATTTTTTTAATAAGCCTATATTATGGGTTGTAGGGAGAATTATGCAAAACTGCAAAAAATGCTGGTTGATTATTGGTTAGGAGGTGCTGACCGTAGACTTCGGTATAGTAAATGAAACAAGCCATTTATTTCAGTCTTTAAGATGCAGGGGCTGTGTCAGTCTTCTCGGGGAAATGTAGCTATTTCAAAAATGTTGATTCTTTTCTTCTTCTTCACATCCTCTAGGTTTGTTTTTTTAGATACTTGGTAAGTTCAAGTGAATGCCATCTCTCCGCTTTGATCACCTAAATGTAGAAATATTGTTTTGCTTCCTCAACCACCTGAGGATCATGTTGCATGTCTGCAGTTGTCTGAGCCGAGCCTGTAGGGCAACTGTTTGTTTGGACTGTTAATCATCATTGAGCTGTAAATGGCCACTCCGTTGTGAGGGGAGTCTCAGTGAGTAATCTCACCACGCAGGACATACACAGACACAAGGTTAATGAGAGTTTGATGGAAGCATATGCCTCACACAAGGTAGTGTTATTGCAGATAATAACAGGGACAATGAGTTAATGGTGTAGGTCCAAAGGCAAACATAAACAAAACACAATCAAGAAAAATGCTCGAACAATATCGCTTTAGCTTAGCTCACTCAGTTGTCGATAACATCTGCCTAAAATGCCTGCCCAGCTGCCCAATGCAGTCATACTGCATCCGATATGAGCAATACTGTAGGGCAAGCACATGCTACTGTGATGTCTCATAGCATGCCTTGATAATCATGTTCTGTCACCTGCTCTGATACATGCATATTTGGTAGAATAAGTAGCATTACCTATTTCCACAGGATGACAGATGATGGTAAATCAAGCTTGACAGGAAAGGGCCCTTCAGCTGAATGTGATATGAGTCACTTCACTTCACTGGCTCCTAGTTTTCCATCATTTGGTGGGCTGTGTAGCTTACCTAAAGCCCAGCTGAGAGGATACTCTGCTCATCTAAGCAGAAATTTAACAACATAATGACCAAACACTCCAGATGGACTCCATACAAGTGAGTACAACACATGTAAGCTGATAAGGAATTAATCCGGTCTTCATTTTTCTATTCTTTGGTGAAGAATACGTGTTGTTAAACCCTTGCTATTTATCCAGAGCCACATACGATGATGATAATATAAGCTAATTAAGTAGCCTTTCTGGAGACTGTTTCCTACCTTTTGGAGTTTGACCTATTAATCTTGCCACTTGTTGTTATTGTCAGCTGTCTGTGATAACCCTTGATCTCATTACCCTTTGTCAATGTTAAACATCCACCAGAGGTTTGTATCCATCTCCAAACCATGCAATACTCATCGATCGCTATAGTTTTACTGTCCCTTCCTGTCCGTACCTTTTAATCATCTGTGCAAATGTCTCTGTCAATACTCCGGGTTGGTTTACCTTTCCCAGAATCACTGTCAGTGTAAAGTGTTTTAGCTAGAAGTAAGCAACAACTCCAGTTCACCTGTTTTTCCTGCTTTGTTAGGTTGATTATGCCACATTAGTGAAATAGGAGTATCTTCATCAAATAAGATAATCAAGATGTTTGGGGAAAACAGGTGAACTGAGCAAATGATCTGCTGCTTTGAGAAAAAAACGGAGAAAAGATTGCTCACTACGTAGACATTTATACGTCATTGCTATCTAAAACTTATCTGTATCTGTACACTTAAATATGTCCAGTACTGAGCATAGATTACATTTGCCACTTTTAAAACTGTCATTTATGCTCAGATATGCTCAGTTGTGTATAATTTCATTTATTGTATCTGAACTTTGGGGACTTGTACTGAAAGTTTTAGAACAAATTTCTACTGAAACTTCGGTTAGAGTAGGTTAAAGTACAATGACATCTTTTCAATAAATTTCTTAAAAATGACTCTTGTTTGAATTGGTATTATGTCTTTTTTTCTACTATTGTACAAGTGTTAAGGGAGGATACCAATACCCCATACCCCATAGGAACTCTTTCATGGATTTCCGTTAAGGCAATGTCAATAGTAATTACTGAGAGGGCTTATCTTTAGCCACTGGTCATTGTCTTTCACAGGAATCAGTATTACCTTCCCTTCTGCCAATTAATAGAAGCAAACACTATTATCAATTATTCAACAGGTAAAACTTGTGGCACATATCACTTGCTTTCATACCGCTCATTGAATTATAATTTATGTTAAAGACCAGATGAAATTTGTTACGGAATATTTCATATTCAAAGATTCTATTTTGGATTTCCAAGTGGGAAAATATGTTAAGAATAATTGTAAGTTGTGATAACTTCAGGATTTTTTTGATATTTTTACAGCAAGAACCTGCAAGTTACTCAGATGAGATTTTACATTGACAGCACTCTCAATCGCCCATGTAAGGCTCTGTAGCCATAGTTACCCCTGCTCTTTGCTGATTACAAACTGTTCTTGGTCCATCTTTACATTCACTCTGGACAAGTCCAGCATTTTAATATTTGCTAAAGATATGACCCGTATCTTTATATGATATGACCCATGCTTTCCAATGAGCAAGATGCCTTAAATCCTTCAGGCTCTTGCCAAAAACTGATGATGAGTATGACAAATTTATCATAAGTTCCAGAAGGTCAGGCTAAATGAGGAATTACTCTAGGGACTTTCAAAGTGAGTGTGCCAATAGTGTTGACACAGCTATACGTTTAGCATCTCGAGTAGTCGATTTGATTTGTAACTTTAGCAAGCTGAAGCCACATGTTTAGCGTCGAACTATGCTTACTTTTGCAGCTGTGCTAAATGATATCAGTTTAGATTATCCTATGCTGTGGCGACAGATTACATGGGAAATGTCATCTAAAGATTATTCTTTACACTTGTAATTGTGTTCTTTTTTAATTCCGTTTCACACTTTCCACATTATTAAATTGTGGAAAAAGAGTAATTATTCCAGTGTCTTAATGGCCAGAAAGATGTTGAACCTTGCTGTCAATTCCTCTTCTGAACAGTGTGATGAGGGAAAGACAGTACAGTGAAAACATGTTAATTTGCAGACAAAGTAATGCATGTTACTAGGGCAACTGTCACCACACATCAGTATCTACACTGCAGATCATTAGCTTATATAACACTTACCTGCATCATGGAGTCAAAATTATCAGCTCTGAAGTCAAGGTCCCGGATTGACTATAAGTGCTGCAGCTGCAAAAGCCAGGGGCTAATGCCAAAGTGGCAAAAGCATGCTTACCATTAGCTGGAAACTTCTGTAGAGATGCTATCCATAAAAAGGAACTACAAAGGCAAAGGCAGATGCTTTAGAAGCTTTGGTTGGTACTACTGAAGGAAAATACAACTGTAAATTTAATCTCATTTTAATATCACTCAACTTTGCTGAGAAATAGGCTAAAATATGTGAAAACATACAGACAGCCCAGCAGGAGGACTTATTGTAAGATGAAATCACTTTTTCAGCTACCTTTGTTTGTTACAGGGCACACACCATGTTTCAATCCAGTGAGATACTGTTTTCCCCCGAATGTTGCTAATATTGATACCCATGGCTCTCGCCAGTATCCTGTGAGTAAATGAAAAAGTTGCAGCCCATTTTTCATAACAGATCTGAATTACTCATCAGCTCAAAAGATAGAGCACCAGTACTGAGGAATCAAAGAGAATTATTATGAAGCACTTCTAATGCCTTCATGCAGCTTCATTGCAAATCCACCACCTCACAGGACCATCAATACTTTGGAAGGTCTTCACTTTCTGCCATCTGGGAATGCAGAGTGGCCCAGTCATTCTACCTATCCATACATGACAGATTTTGACAGCTTTCCAGCACAACATGATCTTGTTATAAATGGTCTATTACAATTTAACGAGAGGACTATGTATAGAGTAATAGTTCTCTGGCTTGCTTTGACTTCTTTGCTATATCTCATTTTTAAGGCCCCACTGCATCTTCCTTGCTGAAGATGTGTTCCATCAACCTTCTTTCCTGAATCAGTCCACCTGAGAATCTTCAGAATCTCATTTTAAAACATAGATGCCAAGATCCAGCCCTAAATCATACTTCTCTCAAACTGCTTGGGTCCTCCAAGTACTCATTCTGGTCAGCGTTGAGGTGATTCATTTCTCATCTCTTTTATATGCACAGCTTTTTGCACATATTCAGATGGGAGAGACCATGGATTGTGAGAGTTGGCACCTATCTATAAAGCATGCACACCTAAACGGCTTCTTTCAGAGCACATCATAATTAAAATTGTGCAAGAAGAGTCATACGCTGAAGACTTGGCCTGTATCAAACTAGGACCCTTTCACTGATAGACATTATCACAGCCTACATCTTACTATGGGTGCTATGTTTCTTGTGCTATGTGCCACAGCATTACAAGATTATTTTCTTCTACAGAAAGTTCTCCATGTGACGTTTGATCACCAACTCTGAGAAGACTGTGTTAAAAAGTCCACATAGAGGTCATAGAACTTCTGGACATCTTGTGTGTCTTCACCACCTGTCCTTAGCCATTTAAAGTCCTGTGAAACAAATCCATTCTGACAGAGTTACAAACTTTGTGGGTGTTAAAAACAAAATACTGACTCCACATTTGTTTAGAATCATTTGTTTCATGAATCTTTCATCCTTCACATGTACCTTGCGGTGATGCACCATGGAAAACCAGCATGTGAAGTTTACCCCAGAGAGCAAAACAAGGTTATCAAAGCAGAGATCAAAGATCAGGATGGAACAAAACTATTTCTGAGACCTGAGACAGACTTATTTCTGTTGTTACACCCCAAGTTGAACTGGGCTGTTGTCTAGCTATTTGTTGTTGTATGTTGTTAGTGGCATTAAATCATGCTAGGCGAGGCGAGGACTGTGCCAGTCGTGTTGTTTTTTTTTTACCTTTAGCACCCTTTTAGGGTTGATTTTGCTCTGAATGTATATAGTCGAGCCCGTTCTCACTCCCGAGGCGTAACATCCCGACGTTTTGTCACGTCCCGCGGCATTCCTGAGGAACGCGAAAGGTGACCTTCCGCGTTCTTATGGTACGCACCGGGTTATGGATTAAATCCAGTGGAATTACGCTCCCGCGGTAATAGTCACATCAGAGGAAACTGAAGTAAGCACAAAGTTGAAAATTTTACACTTGGTCCTGATGACTACTATCAGTCCACACGCATCTGCCTTCTATCTGTCATCTTTCATTACATTGCCTGTATGTATATTCTTTATTTGATAGTCTGATTTTATCCTTGTATTTTCAAACATCAGTTAAGTTTTATCTGTAACTTTAATATGTTGTCGAAGCTGCATGTTCAGAATGCAGTCACACTCACTGTTGTCACTGAAGCACCATATAATATTGATTTAGCTTATTCTATGCTATGAGTACAGAGTTCAGAAGGGAATGTAATTTCAAAATTATGCTTTACGTTTGCATCTGTGTAATATTTCTATTTCAATTTCACACTTTCTACATTATTACACCTGTGGACAGAAAGCAACTCTCTTCAGTGTCTTAAAGGAAGAAAGGTGTTGAACCTTGCTGCCAGTTCCTCTTCTGAACACCATATCCTTTCTGATTATAAGAATAGAGTAGGATAGTAATTTGACATTGCCTTACTGATGCTACCACAGTGCTGAGTTTTCACCTGGCACCATAAATTTTATGTGGTGTGGTACAATAAGACTCCATAAATATTTTTTTAAAAATACTTAATGAAATGCAATCATTTGAGAAAGCCACAACAGTCATTTTTCTTTTTTCAGATTAATTTATTGAAAAGATATTCTTTTCCCCTCTGAGTAACCGGTGAAACAAAGTAAATGTGTCAGCACCTTTTGAGATAGTTGCCTGATGTAAATATATAATTAAAGAAACACTACTTGACTGCCACTAACTCCCCTGGGGCCAGCATTAATTCCTGAGATCAATGCTTTCAACACAGATATGCAGAGCACAGCAATCCATCTGTCAGATCAGCCACCTTGTAACTCTACGGGGAGAGGAACCGTTGATAATTACCTCTACCCGCTAACATAATACAGATATTTTCTGGGGAAATTCATTGTTGTTGTACCCATTGCTTGACAGCTGCTGGTAACTTGGCTGACAAAGAAAATGCTGTTGTAATGAATTCCTTTATGTTAAACATAAACGGATCATGTTATTACTCTTCTCCTGACTCTGACTGTGCTGCTTTTAGCAGCACTTGGATGTCCAAGTGTTTTGTTATCCTGTGAATAAATCTCAGTGTTGGGTGTTACCATAGACCAGCGGTCCGCAACCTTTTTTGCGCCACGGACCGGTTTATGCCCGACAATATTTTCACGGACCGGCCTTTAAGGTGTCGCGGATAAATACAACAAAATAAAACTAGTACCGGTACCGAAAAAAAGAAGATTTATTCATAACACACGTGAAAAGACCCAGGAAAACAGAGTTAACGATAAAAACGATAACAAAATAACGCTGAAAACTGATAAAAACCCTGAAAACCGTACATTTCACACCTGAGCCTCAACTCTCGCGGCCCGGTACCAAACGACTCACGGACCGGTACCGGTCCGAGGCCCGGGGGTTGGGGACCGCTGCCATAGACCATAAGAGATATACTCTTTCTGACGGCCAGCCAGAGCTCCTTTGAGAAATTCTATTAAGTGTCCCTATTTGCATTATCATTTTAATATGTCAGCAAATACTTTTCTAAGTTTTTTGGTTCTTTCAAATGCAGTATCATGTTTACAAAATGTGGTCTCATTTAGTTGAAAAGGGCAAATAGAGTATGGTGTGGCTTTTTTTTTTTTTTGAATGGCAAGTTGCTTCTGTATAAGTGTTAAGTGTCACTTCTTAGAGTAGTGACTTTTCAAATGATTTAGGCTTGGTCTTGCTTTTTATGCTGAAAACACAACCAAGTGTACAGGAAAAGCTGAAACATAAAGTGTAATGATTAAACACAGACATATTATTAAATATTGCTTGGTTGCATCCTGTGAGGTTCTCTTGTTGGTGTAACTCCTCAACCGCAAACACAGTACAACAGAGCGCGTGGAGGAAAAATTACAGTTTATTCTTCAAACAAAAACCCCAAAGGTCTAACAAGGAGTATCACGTCTCTTCAGTGAGTAATAGCCTCAGTGTAAGTGGAGTCTATTATCTCAGTCTGCTACATGAAAAAAACTCCTGAGCAGTCTTCATTATTCTTTTGCTGCAATTTAACATATTTGGGAAGTCTGTTGTGGGAGTTATTTGTTCGTTTGTTTTTTCATTTTTTCACTGGGAATTTTCAAAGCCAAATGGTGATGGGAACTTACGAGAAGTATGGGACAATTATGGTTAACTAATAGACAAGGGTGTACCAAAGCGTGAAGGAGCTCCATTGGCGCTGATTGCCCTCTGAAAAACCTTTATATCTACTGCCATTGTGAAACTGATGAACTATGTTTGCACCAATGATTGGACAATAGGGCAGTGAGAGAAACTGGGGCCTTGATTTGAATATGTAGCATCAGCTGGAAGGAACTCAGCTCTTTCACTGTTTGAGTGAGAAAAAGTGGTCTCCATTGTCTTGACATCATCATCACTTTGTGTGTTGCATCTACTGGAGTAGAACTGGGGTCACCGTAAGCAGTAATAACAATGACCATAACAGATTGGGACAGTTACAATAGAATTGCTGCAATCTTACATTGGTTGGATGGATGAGTGGATGGATTCTGATGTATAAAAGAATAAAAGTTAGAAAATAATTCATTTCAAATATGTGCCAGATAAGTAAATGACTTATATGAGCAGAAATTGCTCCTTATTAAGAGGACATGGACAGAAGCCTAGCATTTTATTGTTACATTCTTGTTTTCTCATAAAAAAAAAATCTCAAAGTCATGAGATGTGCTCTACCTCCTTCAAAAATGTTCTTCAGTTCTTTTGTCATATCTCTCAGACAAACTCACATCAAATGACATGCTGCGTAAGTCCACATAAAGAGGCAAGCATGTATTATTTATTTTTCTGTCCTCTTATCATCAAGATAATTGAAGAGTTTGTGATTAATGATTTTAGGATCGGTATTATGTTGCATTAATTTTTTGCAAACATACATAAAGTGATTATATTCATGTCTTACATTGTAATGCTTTATCGCCAACACTCCCATTAGGGAAATGATTACCACTGTTCAATTCAGACACGACGTGTGGCGGCTCTGTGTCAATGAGGATGTGAACAAAACTGGAAAGGAGAAAATTGTTTTCTCTCTGAAAGGGTTTAAAAGGAACAGGCATGTCAGAAACAGTGTAGATTTGCTGTTAAATGCTAAGAGCAGCCAGCTAATTTGTATTCTTGTAACCATGGGACCAAAACACTGTGTGATGAAGAGTGCTGGTGATTAACTTATATATGCTGAACATTACCCATCATTTTTTAGGTTCCCAAAGAGATTCTGATAGCATTATAGAACTACAAAGTTATGTTTTAACAGTGATCAGTGATGCAAATGTCAGTAGAAACCCCAAAATAAAGAACAGGAAACGGTGGAACAAATTACCACTAACGCTCTTTCTGTGATTCAGGTTAAAAATGTTCCAATACAGGCCCTGAGCAAAAATGTGTCGCTATCAGCACCTTGGCTCACATTCTGCTGATGCACTCACACAGACTCGGGTACTGATAATAGGTTAAAGTAGTTCATTTTTCTAATTCTCATACCTTTGAATATCATTTTCATATATAATCTTCATCAAACGACCAGCTCTTCCACTTGAGCAGACACTAGTTTCAGCAGACATTTAAATTAAATTCCAGGGCCACCACTTTTACTCCTTCAGACCGAAGCTCCACTATAAAGTGGGGAGTATGATTGTGTTTGGGTTAGGGACGAGTGTTAAATCACTCCAAAAACCTCATTGTCCCTGGTCTCGTCTACAGTCTGGGTCATGTTTTTTACAGTCTAGGTGATGCAACACCTGACCTCAGATCAGACTGGCTATAAACTGAAAGAGAAGCATTTTCACTTGCTGCCAACAGATGCTATTTTGGCAGTGGAATTACTATTCAGACTGAGCTGTTGGATCTCACACAGTTGTTTTGAAGTCTACTGACAGGAGCAGAGCAAAAATATTTCTGTTGCACAACTGTTATTAGCATTTCCAAAATGAGACTGGGGGGGATCAATATACAGCTCCTATAAAAATATTTTTTTGCAAGCAAAATGACTTGAACCGGAAATTTTCACTTACTAGCTTTCTTAAAGCAAGAAAAAAAATCCAGTGTCAAGGAAGCCAGAGATTCTCACTGTGTAGTAAAATGTCCTTGCATTTTGTTTTTCAGCACTATTAAAATCACCTTGAGCGTTGAAATAGTAAAGTGGTGACTCACTCTTGACAGACAATAAGACATCTTCTCAACTTAATTTGTACAGTTAGGAGAGTATCACTTAGCACTCTGCTATCAGTGCTGACACGAGGATCATCCTCAACCCTGTAAGACGCAGCACTCAACGTCAGCTTCACTAAGCGATCATGAAAGTAAATAAAGCATGACATTAGAAATGGAAATGTAAACAGAACAGAATAAACATAGAATAACTCAGACTAAACAAGCATAACATTTTAACTGATGTTCATAACCTTTAGCTTCCCTCACACACACACTATAATATTGTTTTTAATATAGGTGATCCTGACAAATGTGCGTACACTTGTGCTACAACTAGAAACAAGATTTTCTTCAGGGTCTATTAGAAAAACAAAAGTACATCATGATGATATTATCGCCAGTGGATTTCTGCTCTGCTTTTGTTTATGATCACATAAAGCTGGCAACATCAGTGTAATGGGTGTAATCTGCACAAAAAAAACCTTAAACTGCCGTGATTTAAGATATTTTGTTTATTTTACATAGATATTAGATTTCATTTTGCAATTTAAATAGATTACATCAGCAGATGTTGGCGTCAACAAGAATATTTCAGGTCACGTAATAAAATAAGCACAAGAAACCCATCTTTGTACACCACATAGCTTGACATGTTCCATTAAATCTCACATGAATGATATATGAGTCAGTGAGAAAGGGGCGACTGTGATGAGGAGGTGTGTAACTGGTGAATGCTGCTCTGTGCATTCTACACTGCCAGAAATCTCTCCATGGCCTCATTTATTCAAAGAACTATTTCATTCTTACTTTCGCACATCTTCTCTTTATCACTGTGCCAACTTTTCTGTCTCTGTATAAACTTTTTATAAACCTGATGTTTACCTTCAGAATTTCTTTGGCTCCAATTCAAGATGTGCTTAAAAATGATAAATGGGAACTCAGGCATCTCTTAATGTAAACCACCTCTTGCTACTACATATGCATGCGGTCTTAACGACCTTTGCCCTTTTTAAGAAATGTGCTTAAAAAGTATTTCCAAAGAGCCCTCCTCACATTCAGAGTATAATGTGTTTGACGGCATATTTATTTGTCCTTGCTCATATTATTAAAATAGTAAGAGATATTAGTCATTTTGAAAATAAGTAACTGCTGCAATCATTACATTCATAATTCAAAGTTGAACCATTGTAAATGTAATTAATGTATACATACAAACAGTGAAAAATCACTGTATTAGAATCACTGAAGCAAAGCTCTTCTAGGAACACCTGACATTCATGTAGATGTTACTTTATCCACCTTAAATTGCTGCAGTCTCCAGAATCTCCAGATGACAAATGGATTCAAAGTGATGAAATACAACCATGTGTCAACCACACTTTATGTCAGGAAAGTATTCACAGTGTTTCCACATTTTGTGCTCATGTTACAGCCTTTTTCCAAAATAGTTAAATTTATTGTTCGACTCAAAATTCTGCACACAGTATTTCATAATGACGAAGTGAAAAAAATGACTCGAAATTCTCGCCAAATGTATTAAAAATAAAAAAAAGCAAGAATATAACATGTATGTAAGTATTCCATGCCTTTGCTGCGATGCTCAAAATTGAGCTCAGGTGCATCCTGTTTGCACTTAGAATCTCTCAGACATTTGTGCAACTTGATTGGAGTTAACCTGATTAACCTGTTATCACTGGTATATTTTTAATACATGTGCAAGAATTTCAAGCAAACTTTTTTTTCACTTTGTCATTACAGGATATTGTGTGTGGAGTTTTGGGGTGAAAATGAAATTAAGCCATTTTGGTATAAGGCATTCGATGTGAAGCCCTGTGAACTTTTCAAATGCATTACACACACTCACCAGGCACTTTATTACCTGCATCTTGCTATTACCAGGTTGGACCACCTTTTGGTTTTACACCTGTCTTAAATCTCATGGCATAGCAAGGTGCTGGAAACATTCTTCAGAGACAAGTCAGATCAGGCAACTTTTCCAATCTTTTATTAACCAATTTTGGTGAGCTTGTGCAAATTCAAGCCTCAGTTTCCTGTTCTCAGATGACAAGGTGTGATATTCTCCTGCCCTACTGCAAATCTAGTTTTTAACAAGTGATTCTTTGAGTTTTCCTTGCTTTCATATCAGACTGAAGTCCTTCTCCTCTGATTACCAACATCAACAAGGCATTTTCACTCAGAGAGCTGCTGGATATTTTATCTGTTTCTTACCATTCTCTGTAAACCCTAGAGATGGTTGTGCAGGAAAATCCCAATAAATAACCCTCCCCATGTGACTCCAATAACCATGCCACATTTAAATTTACTTAAACCACTTTTCTTCCCCATTCTGAATGTTAGTCTGCATGTCTAAATGCATTGAGTAGCAGGTAAATGGCTGATTAGATTTGCACTAACAAGCAGCTGACAGGGTTCATCTGATAAAGTAGCCAGTCGGTGTAAATCATGATGTGTAATGCAGGTGGGATACAGGTATTACTGTATAAATATGAAACCAATACTGGTAAGAAAATAAAAAGAGAGCTGTTTATTTAGACAGTCGTTAGATTTAGTTTCATTAACACAGATTTGTAGTTGCGTTTATGGTTACTTGATAGATAGAAGTCAAATATTCAGTCTTCTTTCATTCATTAACTACTCTGCTTTTGGCCCTTGTATGTCTGTGTTGACCAGCTACTCACACTCAGGCTGAATAATAGGGGTTTGAGCTATTTTTGCTGAAAACAGCTGTCTAGTGTGGGTGGAAGCAAGATTGATGAGGGTGATGAGAGGGGACCACAACAGGTGATAATTATAAGTGGGTACATTGCTACAAGCAACCCCTTTCACAATTTAAATAGTTGCTTGATCCATGGTCAATATAATAACGATGAATTCCACATTTTTTTTAATTTACACCCAACATAAATTTTACTTCTAAGTGTGTGAAATTAAAGTTGGTTAAATTATTCTGTTGTAAAATCATGCTGTTAAAGGTCAGTGCAAGACATTTTAAACTGTACAAACTTTATTTAATTCTAGTGGTTGGCATGCACCTACGATATGTATAAGTCTGTTTCAGAGGCTACTGCAGTGCACAGTGCCAGGGGGTGTCTCAGTGACCCAGTCCCTCCAGAGTGCACTGGCCTAGCCTTGTCCTCCTGTCCTTTATAACAATGGGAAGGGTAATGGCCTCCCCAAGGCCTCCTCATTCAGCCTGATTGCACTGCCAGCATCAGGCCAGCCATGCCATAAAACAATTAGCTCCATTTATCAACCTTATATCCACTATCTATGGAAGGGGAAAGTGAAGGTGGGAAAATAAGGTAAAGGGAGAGAGAGGAGACTACTAAGATGGAAGATATTTCAAACTGGCACAGAGTTTAATGGAGAAGACAAATATCAGTTCTCATTTTGTTTGTTTTAAGTTTTAACTGCTTAATAATTCTGCTTCAAAGTGACACCGTGTCTGCTTTGATAAGAAAATCTTCAAATGCTTTTGACAGCTAATTAAATCGTGCTAAATGAGTGTCACATTAACATGCCTTCACCTATGAACAAAGAAACCCCCCAAACAAAAACAAATCTTCACTAAATGATAGAGATGTTTAGATAAAATCTCTTGTGTATCTTTGGTATCTGTCCATGATATTTTTATTGTATAGGCAAAATCTTCCAACATACCTTATTTAAAGGAGGGATGAGTAGAAGATTGGCTGGAGTATGAAAAGCTATCAGTGGGGGAGGACAGTCTCAGAATTGGATTAATAAAAAGACCCCCAAAGACCTAGAGGAAAAAAAGGCTTTCGGATTTTGACCTTTTTTTTTTTTTTTATAGATAATTTAAGTATTGAGGTTGATTTCATTTATTTATTTGTTTTCATCTTATATTCCTTGTATCAGATTTGTCCTTTCCTCATCACTGAATGATAGGATGTAATGTAACACTATTGGTTTGATTTTCATTATTATAAAAATGTATTTTTATTACATTAACATTAAAATAGTTTGATGACGGAAAGACATCTGAACACTAAAACACTGTTTTAACAAATAACAGTTGAGCTTTTTGATTTAACTGCATTGTGTGCACCTAAAAGTCACTTAAGGCAGACTGTTAGACCATGTAACACTAACAGTGATCATACATGGTATGGCAGAGCCAGAAACATTGTTACTTAGAGTTGTGGCAGGGGAGTTATACTTAGCACTGTCAGGAGGTCAAAGCTCAGAGTAGGACGTACAAGCTTGACAGACTGCCTGAACTTGAAGATTTTGTCCAGTATATTTGAATCCAAGGGCGATCGATTTGTACAATGAGCATAGATAAGCTTTCATGCTAAAGAATGCTTTCAGTTTTAAGACTACCTTCAGTGATGAGTATCTCCCTTTGGGTTGTGTTCTCTGACAATTTCTTCAAAAGCTGGTTGCCTGTTTACAGTTTACAGCAACTCCAGTCTCAGTTGTTGTGGCTGGTGTTGACCTGTTTTTATGTTGCAGGTTAAAAACGATTTCAACCCAATTTCAGTAGAGTTGAAATTGAATTGAAAGAGTGATTGAGTCTAATCTACTTTTAGTCAATAAATTATTAATTAGACCTCTGTTTAAGAGAGTGCAACAAGACTGTCTCAATCTGTTGAGACCACAGAAAGCCTGTGTAGGCGAACAGATGATTCGCTTCACAGGGTGGTGGCCTGCATAGCAGCTAATGCCAGGGAAACCAAATCACACAACTTCAGAGCTTACACAATATTTGTTATTCATAAAGGAGGGTGGATGCCATCACTTTGTTCCTACTCGGCCTCCTCGAAAGCTGATATCTACTCCTCCAAGATGTCACCTTCCTGCTCTAATGTTTGAACCTCTTCCTCCACCTCATCCCCTGAACGCTCTAAGTCTGACTCCCCCTCCACAGTTCTGAATAAAATTAGTTCTGCCTCCTTCTGTTTCCTGAAATATGGTCATAAGTTCAAAATGGGAGGTACTAAGTCCTGTTGTCACTATGAATAGGAAGGACACTAAATAAAAGTTTTATTGTGAAAGGGTTAAAATCATTCGTATTGGATTTTACACAATATATATCCTAATAACGATGCCATTAGGTTAAATGTTTAAAATTCTATGATGCATGTGTGAATATGCAGGTGTAGCAGACCTTAACAATATGTGTGGTTGCAAATAAAATTATGGTCAAATAGCGGGACAGAAAGTGTAAATAAAAATAAACATGCCACCAAAGATGAATCGTAGCTTGAACCACCTTTTCGTGGGCCCCCCCTAGAGAGATGTATGATGCAGCTGTTAAAAACTGAAGGAGAGTAGTAGTGTGTGGGGTTTTTTATCCCTTTTCCTTCATTCCTCTTTTTTAATAGATTGCACCTGTATTCTTTGAGCAAGTGTCCGGTTCACCAAAGCATCTGTCATGTGTAGCACATCTCTATTAAATAGCTGCTGGACAATAAGAAGAATGTTGTACTAAGAAAGATACTGGTACGTGCACATAATTAAACATGAGACCCATTGCCTTTAACAACAACCCAAATGCCCCTGTTCTTTACCAACAGAGGTGGGAGTGAGGTGAGATAATTGCCAACACGTGTAATATTAGAAAGCTGACTCTTCTCCAGACACTTATATCATGTTAGGATGTGTAGGGTGGTAATCACCCCACAGCAGAAATAGCAACTCATTACAAGAGTCATATGAGGGCACAAGGTCTCTGGAAACACACCCATTTGCTGTGCCCCCATAATCCTTAGCTCACCGTTGATGTTGGCAAGAAAGTAGTATATCTCTGGCCTTAAATCATGCCCTCTACCCCTCAAAGTCTTTAATTAAGTCCTGATCATCCTGTCCTCCATCCCCAGTATAAGTGTGTTTAATTTCCTGCTGTCATATCACCTACCCTTTTGGATATATTATTAATCAAGCCTCTCCACTCCACTGTGTTTCTAGGGGCTGGAAGTTTGCTGCTACAGGATGACTGCTGATTTCAGTCCAATCGGCTCAACCATTAAGGACAGCTTAAACCCATAATTCCTCTAGATATTACTCTCAGGTTCAAATGTCAACATTTAGATAAGCGCCTGAGTGATTCGATGCCCCCTGTGGATGAGGGATGAACCCTTAAATGCCTATTGTCGTGCATCTGTGGTTTCATTAGTGGTGGTTTTAAAGTATTCCCAGTGCAGTGCAATACGAGAGAAAAAGATTGGCCAGCATGAGCATATCTTTAGTTCAGGTACCCAAAGCCCAAAAGGCATCTACAGTCCTCCCACTATTAGGTGGCTGTAACTCACGTGGTATAGCAGCGCATCTGATAATAAGAAGGTTGGTGGTTCGATCCCCATCTGCTCTAGTCTGCGTCCTAAATATCCTTGAGGTCAGGTACTAAATCCAAGTTGCTCTCCGATGCATCCATCGGAAGGTTAGATAGAAAGTACATAGAAAAGAATACATGCGTGAATCAGGCAAGTTGTGTAAATCACTTTGAGTACTCAGGTAGGGTAGAAATAAGTACCAGTCCATTTAACATAACTGTTTAGATGATGAGCCAAGAGAAAACTAGAACAACCTGTTCTCTGAGGTCTCTTTCTTACATAAATTGCTGTGAGTGAATCCCAATGATTTTTTTCTTCTTTCTATTTTATTTCAACAACACTGCAAAAGTATCTTGTCTGGTCAGAGAACCAATCGAGTGTGGCAGCTGGCTACCCACTACAGTGACAAGCACAGAATGAAAAACACTCTAGACCATGACACATAGAGTTAGGTGCCACACGTCAACAAGTTGTCTTATCACTGCTCTGTGGACCATGAGCGCTTGAGTGAAATGGCCATAGATGCTCTCTACTGTGAGATGAGTGAAGGAGACTGTGTTGCTTCTGATCTAGCTGAGTGGCTGAATACTGAGGAACCAGGGCCAATGTAGAAATTCTGAGGTCAACATGCCCACCCAATTTTACAGTTGAGGTAAGTTCCCCACCATAGATGCTGGTGACCAATGCAATGCCCCAAATAGGACATCATTTGAGTGGCACTCAAACCCACAGAATGTGGCGGAATGTGAGCAATGGAGTGGGTTTTTTTTCTTGCTTTGTTCTGCCCCACATAGCATTTTTTTCTGTTATGAACAAGGCATTTTTTTCAGTCATCAAAGCAACATGACTTGACACAAGAATTCTACTGTAATGTCTCACGATGGCAGGTTCATAGATTTAAAAAAGGATAGAAAAAGGTGTGAATTTACAAACCCCAAAAGTATAAAATCTAGAAAGACATGAGACAGAACCTGGAATGGAAAACAAAGACACACAGTAACATTTATTTTTCTGCAATGTGTATGCTAGAATTACAAAGTTATTTTACAATGCCTTTTTAAAAAATGTTCTTGAAAATACCTTTATGATAAACCTTGCCAGTCCAGCTGTATTAAAAGACACTAGAGTGTATCATTTAGTGCCTAAGAACCTGACAGACGCTAATTTAGCGGTAGAAATTTGTGCCAAAAAATGGGAGTTTCTGAATATATATTTAATGAAAATTTTGACTGCACACAGAAAGGAATAAGTATTAAGGCTTCAGCCTTCTTTTTAATGTTATTATGCCTAATATTATTATTCTGGACTCAGAAGGTGCTTCCTGAGTGGAATTGAATTGCACTCTTATTATAATGAAATTATTGTCTAATATTAAAACATGTTGCTAGTATGACTCTTGGATTGAATTCGGCTGATTCATAATGAATTTCTTTAGTTAAAATGTAAGACCTCACTTTTTTCAGTATGTGGATATTATTTAGAATTGCAAATGTGATTCTTGCTCAAGTCTGCAAAACATGCATAAATTATTGGACTCTTGAACACATCTGCACATATTAATAGATTACATTTTTCTCTTATTGACTCGAATTAAAGTGGAATTCTTGAGGATTTTTTATTTAAATAGATTTTTTTCCACATTCAATCACCAAATGAGGGTATCTACTGACACATTGGTAAATCCATATATTTACAGTACTACTGATTGTATGCCTGTTGCTATCAGCAACATTATTTGTCTACAGTCCCAGCATCAAGAACTGACAGATCAAAGTGTTATGTAATCTAATGTTTTTTAGGCTTATTTGCCCACTATATTTATTGGCACTGATGGGCATGCTTCAGAAAATCAAAAATCAATATAAATATTCTCATGAAACGTCTGAATGTTATCTGTGCCTACTTTGGTGTAAATGTGAAAACATAAAATGTGCTCTTATTTAAAATATGCTCACAACATCCAGTATTGTGGAAAATAAAGTATGTGAAAAATTTAGTCTATGTACTTTGCTTAAGGTACTGTACGTCCATTTTTAACGGTTCATGCATATGGTTCAGAAGTTGTGTTCATAAACCGCATAAACTTTAACTTTAACCCATTCTAGAAAAGGTAGAAGAATTTCTACTGTCGCCAAGGAAGAAAGACAAGGAAGAAGCCCATGATCTCTTCCCACAGTGGGCACAACATCGTTTTCCAACTGAGAACAATGGATGCAGACTTACAGGTGCAAGCCTGGTATCGTTACTCAATGAAGCCAACAGAACCACGTCATCAGTGAAAAGCAGGGACAAGATCCTGGGAACAACGAACTCTCTAGCCTCCACCGTCCACCCTTATCCACTGGCTGCACCTTGAATTCTGTCTATAAATATTATGAGCAGGATCCATGACAAAGGGCAGCCCTGTCTGCCCAGTCTGACTTATTACTGGCAATGTGAACAAAGCTCTCACTTAAACAACTAAAGCTAAACACACACTAATAGCACACAATTTACCTCATGCTATGCTCAGGACATGCTAGCATGTGACAGGAGGACCAAACAGTTGCTACTTTGCTGTCGAGCAAGGGTAACATTTTTCAAGTTTGTACAGCCAAGAGTTGGAAGTCACATCAGCAGATGGAATTTTCTTCACTCCCATGAGTGTCATTCCTGCTCAGAATGGGGTTTACAGCATAGCAGCCTCAGCTCTCCATTTTTGTGTGTATCCTGCAACATCTCCATGCTCTGATACCTTCAAGTCTTGGAAGATTCCCATCCAGATGATGAAGGCAATGAAGACTCTACTAGTCTTCTTCAAATTAACTCATAGAGTTCCCCTACCTCCCTTGAAATTGTATATTTTATTTTATTCTAGGACCTGTGGAAAGCATCAACTGAATAAATCCATTTATTAAATCTGCATTTGGTGCAATTAGGCATTTTTGACACAAAATGTTTGTATTTTTCAAAATCACTAATCAATGCAGAAAAATGACGGATGTCATTAGGAATTAAATGACTGACAAAGTCACAAAAAAACTGGAACGATTAAAAGAAAACCTGTGAGATATGACACAAAAACATGCCTGTGGAATCTGCGTAGACCCCACTCAGTAGAATGAGGGAGGTTTAAAATAGAAGCTATAGCAGTTTACCTTTTCAAGTTGTAGGCTAACTGTAAAAAGCTTTATGTTGTTCTGTGGGTGCGGAATATCAGAATTACTTCTTACCAACTTGCCATCTTGTGTAAGGAAAATGGAAATGTTCCACTGCTTCAGGTCAGTGGTGGGGACTGTTCACACCCAGCCTCCGCTCAGTCAGCATTACTCTCCACACCTGACAGCTTGCAGGATCTGTGCCCTGAAAGTCCTGGCACATGCCTCACAAGTGCCCTTGTGGTTGACAGCAAAAGGAAAGGCCAGATAGAAATCACAGTGTATGGTGCCAGGCTTGCTTGCTCTATGGTTTACACAGTTTTGTAGTTCCAGCGTATTACCACGCACCCAGGGGTCAGTGTTTCCTTTGTTCTCGCTCTGGTCCCCAACCCCATGCCGCCCACTGAGGCTGCAGCTCTGTTAGTGGAAGCCAGTGTGACATCAACTGGTATTTTTTGCCCACCCCGAGGCGCTCCCAGGTCGCCCCGCAATCCTTCACATTCCTGCAGCTTTGACACTTTCTTATATAAAGGCAATACATCAAGGGGAAGAGAGTTTTTGTCCAATGAAAAGTTGGAAAGAGTGCAAACTGAAATAAACGACGGTGTGCGCCGTTAAGTGGATGGTGCTGATTTTTATGATTTTACATCAGTCATGTTTAATAGAGTCTAAAGCTTAATGTGCTAAACCCAACTTTGCTCTTTTTTCCAGTACATCTATATCAATGGAATATCTATAAGTGCAGTAGTTGTAAATACATTTTATCTTTTACTGCAAAATAAAAAAAGCAGATCTTGTATATCGACACCGTAGTATTCAAGTCTTAAAAGAAAGAAAATTTTGCCCCATTCATGAGATTGGGATTCCAGAAATGAACCAAAAACAAAATTGCTCAAAACTTGGAAATGCTTAACAGTGATTGAGCTGGCTGAAATGGGCTTTCACGGCACATTTGGTAATTTGCACACCTACCTGCTCTTCAGAGCAGTACAATTACAGAGTGTCTCGGGGGTCGTCAGTACCCCGGCTGCACCCAAGCTGCTTCCCTCTCCCAGTGTCCTGCTCGGCCACCGAGGTGCTAGCGTGAAATGGCTGTTAATTCCTTCTGCTATCTGTCCCACACAGAGCCTGTTTTAAGCCTTCATATGAATCTTCTGCCTGCTGAAAAATATAAGGAATAAGGAAATCAGAAAGTGAAAAAAAAACACAGCATGCAACTAGAAATGAAACATCAAGCAAGTATGAAATGCAAAATAGCATGACCCTTACATTTTTCCCCCATCAATGAGATTTAATGAGTATTTCACCTTCTGGCATTAACCATGGAGAAACAAATAGAATGAAAAATGACAATTCAGAAATAACTGAAAAAAGACAAGTAAGACTAAGAGAGAGCGTGTCAGTAATGCTGAGTGTTTGGCTTCTCTTACTTTGCATTTCACTGCAAGAATTCATCAGGTTCCTAGAGCTATGTCTTGTCAAGTTGTCAAGACTATATAGTGCGGGTATGTGTAGATTCTGTTATGAACATAGTTCAGTAAGAGCCACCTTGATCATAGGAAATCTGTCTTGAAACTTGTGACACTGAACATAACTTTGATGTTGCCAATATCAGAAGACGTTTCCACATTTTTTTTTATATAACCAACCATTCCTGTGTGGCTTGCTGGAAAAGCTGTTTTAATCTGTCATTGTTGAATGACTAGTCCTCTGTAGTGGGAAGCCCGAGTGTGACATGTTGGCTCAAAACAACAGCATGCATATCAACACAGTGATATGATGGACATAGGCACCTGTCATAACATATTAGTCCACCTTTTAAAACTTTTCACTAGTCTCTCTGGTATTTTAGGTGCACATACTTTCCTTTCTGTAAAACTATGTGGTATTACACATTTTGTTCATCATTTTCTCACACCAAATATCTGATCGGCAAATAAATGTTTACTTTGCATACTGTATTTACAGGCTGCACACAAAAAAATGAACCTGTGGAAGAAATTCTGTATTTTTGAGCGTTTGCTTGTTATTCTGTTTTGGATTTCATTAGTATCTGTTGTTGTTAACTTCTTCCTTCCCTCTATTATTCTGATCAGCTATTACTTTCTGAGCATCAATCTAATTGTTAATATTGTCACAAGCTGCTCAGCTGGAAGTGAATGAAAACACCGTGTCAAAATGAGCAAAGTAAAAATAGCCATTCCCTAGATGATGTTTCATAAAAGATGATTAGCAAGTTGATTGTATGAATAATTTATCCCAACGATGTGCACTATTTAAATGAAGTCAGTAATGGGGGAGAGTTAACTATGCTTCTTCTTCTTCTTCTTTTATCGTCTGATGCTGCCACAACCACAAGGTCATAGGTCAAAATGCTTAAGCATCAATGGTTCCTTTTGGATTAGCTTGCAAAGTATGTTCAGCAGTGAATAAAAAATGAAAGAAATTGTTGAGCAAATGACAAAGGTGAAATAAAATTATATTCTTATAACTGTAATGGGTATCCATTTTCACACATTCTGCTCTCATTCAAATGCATTGCAGAATCAGCTTTGAACTGGACAATGATCACTATACCATGGGTAGGAATGTAAGAGCCTCTCTCCCATCACAGGCTCTGCTTTGAAAACTGCGTAGCAGCATAATTCAGCTACAGTGACTTGGACCCATTTACTGTAGTCTGATAAAACTGCAGATTTTTATCCTTATGTAGAGCGTTATTTTTTTTCTATCACAGCTGATATTTTTTCCAAATGCTTCTTCGAGTTATGAAAGGACTGTGGAGGATGACAAGCGACTTTGAATGATATGTCTGTTGCACTGATGACAACAGCAGATGAGGCCCACCATAACAGCAGCTGCCGTAGGGAAAATGATAGTGCTTTGTTTCCCTCTACTGGTTACTGGTGCAACCACCATCTGGACTAGACAACAGGGTAAAATATTTGCATTTGTGTGCATGTGTATATTTAGCACCCTCCATGAGTGTGGATTTGTAGAGAAAGGTAAAGAAATGCTCCAACAGATGAAGAATGAAACAGAGGTTGAAAGTAGCTGGCAATGTTGAAAGAGGGACAGTGATAGCATCAAAGACTAAGAAATAAATGTAAATGTACTATCTAGCAGTTCATCTCTGCAGGTGACGGATGGTAGACACTTGCCTTAAATAGAGTTGTTAGCAGCGGAGCGTAAAGGCTCAGCGCAACGGATCAATTGTGACAGAAATCATCTGCTGTTAGGTCACATTATCCAGCAGCAGGTACGTGAAAAGAAAAAAACACAAGCGTACATTTCAGTCTTCTTGCTTCTTTTCCTTCGCACAATCCACTGTCAGCTTGTTTTCTCAAGGTAACACTGCAGTGAGGCTTTGAAAGCTTGCTATGAAGCCCCTGCAAAGCTGTCAAGTTCCATGGGATCGTTTTGATGTTAATTGATAGCTTGATAGAGACAGACTAAAAAAAGAGAATTCAGCTTCTTGCTGAGTATAGTAAGATGTAATTCCCCATCCCCTATTGTTTCCCTTGAAATTTCAGCTCATCCTGAGGAGAATGTCAGCATCTCAGCATGGACTGAGGTGAGATTTCACATAATTTTCAGATCTCAGTTGTTCTCTTGTTTGACTTGTTGCCAAAGAGAGCATATAGGTCTCAGGGAAAAGGTGGTCTGCACTGTACAGGTTGCCCTTGAATGAGGTGTTTATGGGTGAACCCTTTTCTCTCTATTTTTTTCTTCACATCTCAGGAAACGGCGCATACATTCCCAACATAAACACACAGCCATGGTAATACAAACACACACACAAAACCCACAGAATGTGATGTGCTGTTGCTGTAGTGGTGGTGTGAGGCCAAGGTCATGCAGTATCACTCGTTTATTCCCATAATCCCCTGTGTTGGATGGGTAAGAGGCTTGCTAATGGCTAGCACTCTCCGAAAGGGAAGTACTGCCTTAACATACACTCTAGAGACTCTCACAGCCCACAGCCCACCACCCTGTGTAAAGAGCACAGCACATGGTCTATACAATCCATCAACATGGCTAATTAGGCCCCAGTAAAATCCCTGAGAGAAGCATTATGAGACGATGCAGAGGGGTGTGTAATAGCACCATTGTAGCAATCAAGAATCCAGTGAAAATATCTGGTTTGTTAAAATGTGTGATGAAATAGTATGGGTAACACTTGATCCCACAGAACTGCTAAAATAATGTAAATTTCAGTGGTTGGGGGAACTTTAAAGAGCTCCGCAGTCGTTTTGAAGTCAGCAGCATTCAGCTTGAGAAAGCTCACCAGTGGAGATGAACTGAATTTCACAAAGAAAGATGTATCAATAGGGAAAACGTTTTATTTTAACCACCTGTTTTTGTCAACTTATAGCCACACATGCATTTCACAATAACACTCTCTGCATTTTGTGAGGAAAGTTTCATTTTATGGGAAAAGCAACAAGTTCTTCAAGTTATATCACAAAACAACACATTTAACTGTCCACACTCTCAAAGACAACACAAAAGCATATTGTTTTCTGACATTGATCATCAAGATTAAGATATTAAACACATGTTATAAGTGATACTTTGCAGGGGTGAAATGAAGTTCAAGTGAAAATTTCAAAAAAGAAATTTCTTCATGATAATATGGTTCACTGTAGTTATTTGTAGTAACAAACCACCAAAGATTCTGAGTTCCAGTTGTACCAGTAACTGAAATTCTAGCATTGTATTTACATAATAACACTATTTGTGTCTGTGCCTTGCATCCATACAGTCCATGGATTCACTTTTCTGACCAATCTAACAAGACTTAGTGCATAACTTTCTACTCCACCTTCTTGTTCAAACATGGCTCCCTCCGGATCCAAAATTATAAAGTAAGCCTTACCTGAAATGTTGAACTTGAGGCTTCAAGTTGGGCAGTCCACCAGATCATTAATTCAAACCAACCATCGAAGGATGACATTAGATGTCAAAATGTTGCCCATTTTGGTTCCTGTTTAGCTCAGTGGGATGAGCAGGTGACCATATGCTGCAAGGCTGAAAATGGCTGACCTGCAGCCCTTTGCTGCATGTCTTCCCCTTTCTCTCTCTCTCTCTCTGCGTTCTTTACAACATTGTTTGTGCAATAAAAAAAACATTTCAATGGCACACACTTGTCTACTTACAAAAAGACTGCCATTTTTAATTAAGATTGCCTGTTCTCTTGCAAAATTAGGACTTGAAAAAAAGCTTCAAGCAAACAAACGATTATATCATTAAACAGTGGAAGGTTTAAATACAGCTAAGCCTCAAGCAATGTCCACACAGGGAACAATTCCATGGTTGTTCATTGCTTTGAAGCTTTGGTTACTTGCACACATTCCAGGGACTAGTTGAATAGATAACCCTCTAACCGTCTCGATAAGACTATCAAATTTCAATCAACAGTATCCTGGACTCTCACTGGTAGCTGCTTAAATCAGTTGCCCTGAAGTTGAGAAAATTTATCTGAGCTCACGCCCACTTAGCATCACCGGACGTTCTTACACCAGTCGTCGCTCAAAGTTGCAGAATGCTACTGTCGTTGTATATGCCACATCGCTGCAAAACACTTCCTGCATGGATGCAACTTAATTTTAAGCCATATATATATTTTTTAAAAAAAACTTCCTAAACAAACACAAAATAAATAAATTCATATAAAATATATTAAGGATACCACATTAGTAAATCTCTGTGAAGTGCATGCTTTTTCTCCTGTCTGAGCACTACTATTACAGAAATTCTGCTTTTGTTATCTATACTAAATTATGCAATTTTACAGTGTTCTCCTAAAGAGCTTGTAATTTTAAAAACAACTGTCTCAGCAAAAAAAAAAAAAAAAAAAGTCAGCGTCATTGAGGCAACGTGATTAACAGTTACTCCTATCTTAGTTATTAACGCTCTCGTCACTGTGTGCTTGTGGCACCTCATGTCCCAGATTTCGCTGCATTTTTGATAAAAGACATGAGCTTCATCAGCGAATGGATGTCCTTAAATTGTGGGGAGAGCGGAATTCGGGACTCTTAAATGGAATTGTCTCTCTGTTCCCTATTTCGATCCTTCAGATCAACAATCCTTCCACTAGGTAGGAGAGAGCAGGCAGGCAGCCGAGAAAATAGTTCAGATTAAAGCTAGGTAATGGCACATTTCTAGGCCCTTTGTGTGAGCTGTGCATGCAATTTAAGGCGCTGCCATACAGGAAGACTTAATATTTCATTGCGCACTAGGAGATGGGAATTGAGAGAAGAAAAAAAACGTATATGTCTCATTTTGCAATCTGATTCGTCTCAGCAAATCAGCCAGAGTCAATGTCATTCCATAATGAACTCTCCTCCAGTATTCCAAGCATTCTGCTGCCATGCAGCTGCCTGTATTTTTTTTTTTTTCAACCACTGAATGTGAAATGTGTTTTGAGCTTCAGCAAGGGGTAAGGGTCTCTACCTCGTTCTCTCTCCTTTTCTCTCTCTCTCTCTCTCTGCCTCTTGTCAGGTTATAGGTACCATTTTCCCTCTTTTTTCCTATCCTCTATTCCTTCTCTTCATCTGCCACCACCCACAAAACCTGTTACTCCTCCCCCACACCACACCCTCTTCACCCGCACATCCGCCTCCACCCTGTGCAGGGTTAGAGCTGGAGATGAGGGAGGCAGTGGGAGGTTTTGATTGACTAAGATGCTGAGATGTAATCTTGTGCAAGCTGAAATGTGAAGTGTGCACTTCTGGTTGGGTGTGTGTGAGCAAGAGGGAAGGGGCTGGGCCGATGTGTGATCCTCGGTTTATTGCATCGCAAGCTCATTTGTTTGTATTTTATACCTCATTTCGGCTCAGACGAGCCGGCTCCACATTCTGACTGCGGGTGACCCAGTTTCACAGCACTATGCGACTCTCTCTCTCTCTAATAATATAACATACCTCTTTTAATACACTACTTTTGGTAAATACGCTGCACTGTGTGGATGTGATTTAATGCAATATACCTACAAACTAGTTTTACTGAGAGGAAAATACAAACTCCAGCTATTTCACTCTGATAGTTTCTCCTCTGTCCCCTCAGGCACAGCTATGCAGTACGTTAGCATGTTAGTGCAGTGCGTGACACCGCTCTGACAGCACTCTAAACATCAGAAGGGCTAAAGCTCATCTTGGCCGTCAGGGATATAAACATGGGGTACTTAAAATTAGAGATGGCTTGTTTATGGGTAAAGAGAGGCATATAAGGAAGATAAACTATGAGTAACATGACATAAACATAAACTTGTCCTATTTCAAAGCTAGGTACGCTCTTTTTTTAGACCTGCTACATGGTGTCAGCCGGAGTTAGCTAAAATTCCCTATCTGACTTTGTAGAAAACTGAGGCTATATGTAAAAGAGACCAGCGTGATTTATGCAAGTCAAGTAACAAGATGCTTCTCTAGTGTAAAAGGCAACTTTGTTGAGACAGAGACTTATGGACTGTGCAGAACTACACAATTCAGTGTTGGGCTTTACAGTGTTGCTCTTCTGCAGCATTGTTCAATGCCTCCTAGGAGGTCCTGAAGCTTCCCCTTCTTCCAAGGGGAACAGAACTAGTGTGCATGTGCTGTTCAAGTCCAGGTGCAGGGAGAGCAGGTGGACTAGGGCGGGACTGCCAGGGGACCACAATGGGCTCAGAGGCTTAGAAGGTCACAGTGGGAAGGGTGGCACAGCTCAATCATCCCTCTACCCTAAGGGCGCCTCAGGGCTACACAGCTGTGAAAAGAGAGGAAATTCAGCCTATATACTGTATGTACAGCACAGCACAATAAGTGTGCAGTGCACACCAATCCACAAGACACATATACTGCATACGTACAGCCATATAAAAAGAGAGCTCACACATATTTTTAAACCAAGCAAAAATCCACACTGGACTCCCCTTTCTTCACATCCCTTGCTTTGTTCATTCCTCTCTTCATTCACAGATCATACATGGCCTTTGTACTCCCTCCCCCTTACCCTGTTTCGTTTCTCCCCCACTCCAAGTTCTTGCAGCAGTAGTGGGTAGTAGGTAGCCCGTGCCATCCATTATTCCCAGGCAGGAGTGCATTAAAGATTCATCTCTGCAGCTCAACCTCAAAGGAAAGACTATGACCCCTGGTATAGCTGCTGAATTATGGAGACCGCCAATAAAGTTGTTTGCCTTTGATCTCATTCTCAGCTTTCGCTTTCCCAGGTGAACACATGGACACACACACCAAAGTGCTGTTATATACCCTATATTCCCTTTTTCCTCACTCTTGCCACTTCTTACACGTTTATTCTTCCCTCTTACAAACAAATTCCTCTAAATTATGTTTCCTCTCTGTATTTCTTCTTGTCTGCCATGTTCATTTATACTCAAATAAATATATGAAACCAAAGGAAGAGAAAGCACTGGATAATAATAAAAAAGACAACCCAAAAGAAAACTTCTAAGATGTTGATGAAGCAGTGATGTTACAGTACCTGTCTGCATACTCAAGGACTGTCTGGTACTGTACATTTCACTTCTGTCATTAGCCTCTCTCAGAGAAATGTTGCTTGCAGCACCCAGTGGCAATGGTAGAAACACATTTGCTCACACGTGCGTACTGTTTATATTTAATCGATGTTGAGTGGAGGGTCCTGTTCAAAATGGCTGTCATTTGTCAGGTATTAATAATTCAGTCACATAAGCACAAACACAGAGTGATGAATTTGGAGGAAAGCACACATTTCCACAACAGACTGTGCAAAATGCCCCTCACCCGAAGGGGAGTTTTCACACCCAAGTTTCTGTTTACTTCTTCTTTGGACAACTACTCTTGTTCACAGCACTTATGACAGAGTCAGGAACAGCTGACACTGAAGCAACTGCAGAGAGCCATGGATACAAAATGGTTAATTCAACAACTTCATAAACACGGAAAGAGCCCTGAACTCATCAGCCATGACTGTGGTCAGAGGTCATTTTATCATGCGCTATTATTAAAAGGTGGCTGCACTGTTGAGCATATTGGTGCATTAGCTTTCCTGTGAATAGTTTAATCCGACTGTTGACTGTTTCTTTAATAAGAAATATTGGATGACAGGTGAAGGTGGGATGCTCGTGTGAGTGAGAAAGGGCGTCCCAGTGTCCCATCCTGGACTCAATAAATCTGAACTGAAGTTGGCATTAGATGCAAGGAGAACACAAGGAAGATCAGAAACGGGGAAAGAGTGTAGATACATTATTCCTACACTCATGTCTATGCTTATGCACACTCTAGATTCCTTGTTGATCAATGAGGTGTGGCCATCCTTTAGTGCCATGTTATAACACAGAGTGATAAAATGCTTTTCTCAGAAGTACAAGAAAAGAATATATATAGGCATAATTTAAATTTTCCAAATCTTACACAGTAAAAAAAAGTATTTTATTGTGTATTTTACAGTTTTGTACTGTTCTTCTAGAATATCATTAAATTTACATAAATAGACTGTGATTTTACATTTAAAATGTAAATTAACGTAAAATCACTGTAAATGTAATAAAACATAATTTTCTTGTTTTTTAAATGTATTTGTCTGTACATGTGCATATTTAGATTGTTAAAATACATTCACAAATGTATCATAATTTCACAAATATTTGTCCGTTATTTGAAAGATTGCACTGTTAAATTCAAATGTAATGCTATGGAAAAATATATAAAATGATTTTTATAAACTTTTTTTACATCAAATTATTATTATTATTATTGTTATTTAGGGCGATTGTGGCTCAAGAGTTGGCAGTTCGCCTTGTAATCACAAAGTTGCCGGTTCAAGCCCCGGCAAGACACTTCACCTACCACCTACTGGTGATGGCCAGAGGAGAATTATAAAGTGGAATTGTAAAGCGCTTTGATGGTGTCAAAAAGCGCTATATGAATGCAATCCATTATTATTTAAACTAACTGTTAACTGTGTATTTCTGTACATTTAAGTATTATTATTCATATTGCCGCATTCATGGACCTTGTTTATAGGTAATTTCATTGTTTAATCACATTAAAATGTTCCTAATGTAATGTTCTCATGTAAAATTAGGGCAACAAACTGTATTGTCATTACTGAAAATAACCGTATTTTCATGTGAAAGTTATTTTCTGTTATTTTATGCTATTATTTTGGCGCCCCAGCTGCCGGAATGTTACTGTTTTTTTAGGTGTTTTTTTTTTTTTTTACGCTGTATATTAAGGTCTTAGTGGGTGATGACAGTGTATCAAACAGCATTACATTTAAAAGCATTCGAAACACAGACACACACACACACAGTGGATAACTGTCTGTGGAGTTTGTCGCCAGCCTTCTGAAAGGGGCACATTGAGGTGTTGCACCAGTGATTTGGAAGTGAAAGACTACATTCCTGACTTTAGAAGTGTTCTGAGTGGCAGCATCAATGGGCAGGTGTGTGTTTGACGACACCTGGTGCAGACAGAAGGCATTAGGCTTGCATGAAGGGAGCAACAAAGAGGGAGTAACACAGAAGGAATGTAGACAGGGACAAAGAAAGAACCCAAAGATATAGGAGAGGTGGAGGAAGATCTCAGAATGGGTGTCTATTGTCTTGTGTAGTCTGGAAGTGTAGTGGATGATGGGGTAGGTGCAGTTTTCTCTGTGGTGGGGTCGGGTGGGCTGTCCCGGGCTCTGTGGGGCCAGGCGGCGCTGCTGAACTGGGCCCTGGTCCAGATGGGCCTGGGCCCCCTTTCCCTGGCGTTGCCTACGGGGGTGCCTACTGGGGTCAGCGGGGGAGCTGGCCTCAGGGAGGGGTCATCTCAGGTCCTCCAAGGTATGGAGGCCTATCTCCCCCCACTACTTCCCCTGCCAGTGGCAGATGCCCTCAGACATCGGTGCGTTGGTGGTTCTTTGGTGTCCTGGGATGGGCATCCAGGTACACACCGGCTCACTCATTGGTGGCTGCTTGTCGGGGCCTGGAGCCTGGGGCTCGCTCGGGCCACTTCAGGGGTGGGGTGCCCTCAGCCTCTCGGCCTGGGGCTCGGTCACTCTGGCACAGCTGGCTGCCGGCCGAGCTCACGGGCACGTCACTGCAACCCCCCCTGGCTTCTGCTCCGCCGCTGCTGAGTGACCCCTCATCTGGGGCTCTCGTCAGCTCTTTCTGGGATAGTGGCGCGGCTGCCCCTCTGTTGGTCTTCCTTGGTCTCTTGTGTTCTGAGGGCCTCTGGATGTCTGGAGTTTTGATCTCCTCCATACCTGCTTCATGCCCTGGAGGACGGGGCTGTGGCCCCCCACACCCTCTATCATTACATGAAGGAACCTTTTAAGAACAAGCGCGTTCATGCTCACAGGTGTACACACGGGTGCTCACACACACAAACTACACCCCTTTTGGCTCCTACCTGAAAGCACACTGTGCGCTGTCGGACTTACGTGCTGCAGAATAATGTTTAATATTTAGTATTTACAGTTATATTTGTCATGGTCCTGGGTCGAGCGACCCAGTGTTTGAGTTTATGTATCTTTGTGTATTTATTTGTGCCTTAGCTTAGTTCACCTAGTTAATTTCTAGATTACTGTGTAGTCCTGTTTCTTAGTTGTTTATGTCATCTCCCCCTGTACTAAGTCTCCCTGGTTCATGCGTCATGTCTGTGTGGTTATGTTTGGTTCATGTCATGTCTAGCCTCCATGTTTCCTGTTTTACTTTGAAAGTCTGTATTCAATGTCAGTATATGTAGTTTCACTCTCCCTGTCCTGTCATTAGGTTCATGTGTATCAGCTGTTCCCCCTCATGTGTCTCCACTTCCCCTGATTGCCCCTTATCCCCGTCCCTCTTCTCCACTGTTTTTCTTTCCCTCTTTCTTTCTCCCCTTTCTTTTCCCCAGTCAAGTCTGTCCCGTATTTAGCAAGTGAAAATAAAATAAAATAAACAATAAAAGGTGAATCAAATACACCATTACTGCAAGGCTGGGATGGTCCATTTGGTAAAGTAAATCCGTTGGGCATCTTTCTTCGCCTTTAGACAATAATTCTGATGGCAAAAGAGCCAAACAGGGACAGGCAAAAAAAAAAAAAAAAAAGAAAGAAAGAAAGAACCCAGAGGAAGTAATGCAAAGCAAAGTAATGTTGTTTCCGGGGAAAAAAGATAATAAAAAGATTAATGTTCCTAAAAGAAAGGTGACTTTCCAATGTCAATGAAATCCACCAGTTTTTGTTCTCTCTTTTTCACATCATTGTTGATTTTTTTTTTTTTTTTTTTTTTTTGAAGGTCATGGATATTGTGCTTGTTATAAAAAGAACACACAGATCTAACTTTTACAGTTGTACAATAGGCAACAGCATGAAGTCTGATATAGTCTGGCATAGAAGTGAATTATTTGCTTCATTTACTCCAAAGACTACCACAAAGATAATGTGTTAAAATCACTCATACCTATAACAATGGAAAACAAAAATGCATTTTTCTAGAACATATATGCAAGACCTAAAATACCATACTGATGAACGTTTTTGATGTCACGTGTAAGTTTATATTTCATTTGCAGCTAACTGTGCACCACCTTTATCTGAGTATTATACTATATCAACCATCCAACGTACATCACGAATATAGTGCTGAAGGCATAGTGATTGAAAGCTTTGTGAAATAAAAAGGGAGTGTGACACCGCTTGAGCAGTCCCACATAACCCATTCACAATCGTCCACATTAGAAGACAATGGAAGTCTCAGAGAGAATACAATGTGATTCATCACACAGTCTTCAGTACCACAATGAGAAAGAGATGAAAGGTAATAAATCATTCTTGACTTATGTGACCCTTTTACATAATTCTATCCCTTCTAAGTTTGGCATTGCACAAAACTACTGCAAACCTAACATTACCTGTGGCAGAAGCCTCAGTCTAAGATAACTACAGTGGGGCAAAAAAGTATTTAGTCAGCCACCGATTGTGCAAGTTCCCCCACTTAAAATGATAACAGAGGTCAGTATTGCACAGAGGTACACTCAACTGTGAGAACGAATGTGAACAAATCTGAAACATGGTAGGATTTGTGAAAAAGTTATTCGGAATTAGGGTAATATATATGGTCACCTCAAACAGGAAAATCTCGGCTCTACAGACCTGTAACGTCTTCTGTAGAGAAGCTTTTCTGTCCCCACTCATTACCGTATAATGGCACCTGTTTGAACTCATCATCTGTATAAAAGACACCTGTCCACAGCCTCAAACAGTCAGACTCCAAACTCCGCCATGGCCAAGACCAAAGAGCTTTCGAAGGACACCAGGAAAAGTATTGTAGACCTGCACCAGACTGGGAAGAGTGAATCTACAATAGGCAAGCAGCTTGGTGTGAAAAAATCAACTGTGGGAGCAATCATCAGAAAATGGAAGACATACAAGACCACTGATAATCTCCCTCGATCTGGGGCTCCACGCAAGATCTCATCCCGTGGGGTCAAAATGATCATGAGAACGGTGAGCAAAGATCCCAGAACCACACGGGGGGACCTGGTGAATGACCTGCAGAGAGCTGGGACCAAAGTAACAAAGGTCACCATCAGTAACACACTACAACGGCAGGGAATCAAATCCCGCAGTGCCAGACGTGTTCCGCTGCTGAAGCCAGTGCATGTCCAGGTCCGTCTGAAGTTTGCCAGAGAGCACATGGATGATACAGCAGAGGATTGGGAGAATGTCATGTGGTCAGATGAAACCAAAGTAGAACTTTTTGGTATAAACTCAACTCGTCGTGTTTGGAGGAAGAAGAATACTGAGTTGCATCCCAAGAACACCATACCTACTGTGAAGCATGGGGGTGGAAACATCATGCTATGGGGCTGTTTTTCTGCCAAGGGGACAGGACGACTGATCCGTGTTAAGGACAGAATGAATGGGGCCATGTATCGTGAGATTTTGAGCCAAAACCTCCTTCCATCAGTGAGAACTTTGAAGATGAAACGAGGCTGGGTCTTCCAACATGACAATGATCCAAAACACACTGCCCGGGCAACAAAGGAGTGGCTCTGTAAGAAGCATTTGAAAGTCCTGGAGTGGCCTAGCCAGTCTCCAGACCTCAACCCCATAGAAAATCTGTGGCGGGAGTTGAAAGTCCGTGTTGCTCGGCGACAGCCCCAAAACATCACTGCTCTCGAGAAGATCTGCATGGAGGAATGGGCCAAAATACCAGCTACTGTGTGTGCAAACCTGGTAAAGACCTATAGTAAACGTTTGACCTCTGTTATTGCCAACAAAGGTTATGTTACAAAGTATTGAGTTGTATTTTTGTTATTGACCAAATACTTATTTTCCACCCTGATTTACGAATAAATTCTTTACAAATCCTACCATGTGGATTCATGGATTTTTTTTTCACATTCTGTCTCTCACAGTTGAAGTGTACCTCTGGTGCAAATTACTGACCTCTGTCATCATTTTAGGTGGGGGAACTTGCACAATCGGTGGCTGACTAAATACTTTTTTGCCCCACTGTAACTATCACACACAGCGGACATGAAACACACAACGAATTGCACATGCAATCCATGATAACATTATTGAAGGATCGATAACAGATGCATGGTGTGTTTTCATCATCTTACATCTGAGAATTTTTACGTGCTGTGAAAATATCATGCAGGGTTATAACCACGGCTGATAATAGTCTGTTAAAAACTGTTGTTTGAATCAGCAGTTTACCTAATGTAATTGGGATCACACCGAAGCAAAGGTAAATAGGGCTCGAAAGCTAGCCAAGCTGTGTTTAATGTTTCATATAAATGTACCCTTGGAATAGTTTACAAGATATCTGTACATGTCTTGATGGATTAAGATTTTACAATACGCTTTGCTTGCGTGCGTGAATGGAATCGAGGGAGGCGAAGCAGCAATGTCACTGTCAAGGTTACTTATTATTTTATAGAAGGCCATTCTTCCTACCCTCCCCCACTTCTGTTACCACCATGCACTACATACACTCTTTTTTTTTGTGTGTGACGCAAATGAATATGTTCACGCGTGTACTCACACATACAGGTGTTATTATATATATATTAATGTCTGTGCATGTGCACAGTGGGCTTGCATCTGTGTGAGCGCATGTGTGCTTGTGTTGTCAAGGCCTCCAGGAGATGCTCCTCCAGGGTGTCATTTTATCTCACACCTGTTCCATCTCCTTCATAGTTCATTCTTTATACAGCCTCCTAATCTGCTGAGATGCTACTAAGCACACATATCGTATTGATTTCTGCAGGGTAAAGCTCTCTGATTGGTGCCTTTGATAGAACCATCACCATGGAAATTAGATAAGACAAGTGTTGCTGTATCGTCAGCTGAGCCGAACTCAGCCAGTCATCAACAGCCTGCTCTGTCTGTTTAATGACTATTGCAAGGAATGCAGACACAGGCTTTGCAGAGAAAGAAGCCAGATCCCTGTCATTACACTGCCACTGCTAAAAGTCTCTGTTTTGTTAATATTCATATATATATATATATATATATATATATATATATATACAGGGTTTTGTTTGTTTGTTTGTTTTAAATAGTAACATTATAAAGTATTTTTTCTTCTTCTAGGGAATTAACAAGAAACAAACGAAATATCATGTCACTGCCTAACTGCACTCATTAATTTATGGAACCACATACCTGTGCCTATATGAGTTATTGTTCTTTCACTATTACATTGCATAGTATTCATAATGTATACTTTATAACTACAGTGCTCTCCTATTTTTCATTTTCTTAAACCAGATAACTTTGCACCATCACAAAGAAATAAAAACACAACATTATGGCACTGGCATTACATTCAATAGAAATTAAACTAAGAGGTTGGTTGCAGAAAAAAAAGAAAATCCATGCAATATGCAAAAAAAGATGCTAGATTTAAATTATAAACACTCAAATAAAAAAACTGTTAAAATACAAAACAGCCATCTGCATATTAACACAATATATTGAACTGAGTTTAATGAGCTGTATCCAGCACTGAATCAGCTGAGTGGAAATCAACTAGGGCATTCTTTGTCAGTTTTTTTTTTTAAATTCCGGTGGCAGAGACATATGAAACTGAGCCTAAAAACAGACATGCTTTAATCACGAAGAACAGAAAAGATGAAAATGAAATTGAAGCAGGGATTCTTTAGTTTGTTTTGCTTTTCTTTTACTATAATCTGCAAACGTATAGAAAGACTGCATGCAGGCAAATATGGCCCTCACACAAAAGTCAGCAACGCCATAAGAATGCTCCTCCCTTCAATGTTTCTGACACCAGAGCCTCAGCAGGACCTTCAAATAAATGAAACTGAATGAGCACTCATTTAAGCACAGAGGGAAACGCAGAAAGCAAAATGCTATGTGGTCTCTGGCTGTAAAGAGACAGAGAATGGAAGTTTGTCTGACAATGGAGAATGGCATTAAATACAGGACCACTCTGACAAAGTACAGAGTCAGCGGGAACAGCTTGCCTTGGCCGAGCTCATGAGAAAACATGGCTCCCTACAGAAAAACAACACTTTCAGCAGCAAAAAGAAAAGAAAATACACAGCAGCACCAATGCTCTAAATTTCAGGCTGTCGAAATGTTACAGTTAGTCCGTTCACAAATACCTGCAGCTGCACAGTGTATGATGATACCTAAAGTCTTTTGGCTTGTGACTTTATGAACACTCATCAAGCAAGTTCATGTCTTCAGAGTGTTTTCTGAGATTTTTAATTGCAGTTTTTAACAACTTATAATGAAGCATGTCAATCGTATCATCAAAAACTTCCCCTAGGACATTTGCTTAACATGCATTAGCTGTTGACTCTGCAACTCATGCTTTTAGTCTATATGCAGACTCTCCAAAACTACTCCAGCATGAGGGTAGCCAAAACACTAGTGCTATGGCTTAAAACTGCAAAGCTTAAGAATGATGACAGAGCCCAGATGATTGATCACTGATCATTCTCACATGCACAAGCGCCAACTCAAGTTGCAGCCTTTCCATTATTGAATTTCAATTAAAATAGAAAATTGATAGTTGATAGATTGATAGTCAAGGAGAATCACTAAAATACAAACTCCTGGTTCTATATAAGTAATCAGTTAACACCACAAACATGCACAAACATTAGTCAATATTTGCTTAACATTTCAAAAACACATTACCAAACCACATGTTGTCGATGTATACAAAGACGAAATAAAACGCAGCTGCTGTGCTGCATTGGCCTCTTCATAATAGGAACATCACATCAAATGTCATGGAACATGTGGTTGTGTTTGGAGGCTTTCTTCTAAACCCCAGTGACCTGGATGTTATCCTGCACACAACTGGTAGGCTGCCCTTCAAGGAGCACATCAATGAGTAAATAAGTGGCTTCCCAGAAAACAAAACATAATCCCATGGTTTGATGCTGAAGAGGCTTGATTACTTTTGTTGCTCTGTGGATTCTTTATAAGAGTGGGGGCTGTGAGTCTTACCCCTGGAGACAAGAGGGGACATCAGAAAGCACAGCGCCTGTCATGTTATATCCTTCCTCTCCATCCCCTTCTCCTGTCATCGTCAATTGAATCAGGGATAATGACTCTCACAGGGACCCCTAACAAGAAGGTGGTCATTACGCAGATATGATAGAGGAGCCACGAATACAGTCATCTGCACGATGGTTAACAACATGCTTCAACACTGCAGCTGAAAGAAAACACGACCAGCTACCAGCCGACTAATGGAGTGCATCATTTCATCACCCTTTCAACCCCTGCCGTGACTGTTACACATGATGGAGGAAGAAGATTTGTAAGGGGGAAAAATAATCATTTTTACAATCCTTACACAAGCCTCTTTAAAACATTTGCATTTATAATTTAATGGATATGGTTTGTTCTCCTTTTTTATGATTTTGCCAGCTGCTTGAATGCTTAAATCTTGAATCCGGGGGTCAAGACATAAACAACAATAAAAAAGAAAGCAAGAAAACAAGAAAAGGCAACATATGCATAAAAGGATAAGAGGACAGCATCTGCTTATGACTTTCAGGGTTTAGCAGATGGCTATTCTTCATTTCTGGATGTTAATGCTCAACCCACTTACTGCCACTGGAAAAAGCGTTTTCTGTTTCTTTTCCCCTGTGTTTTTTTTTCCACTTTTCTTTCTAAAAGGAAAGGACTGGTCATCTTTTCTCAACACTGAACAAAGCAAGCATCATTATTGGCCAGACTGTGAGAGCTGTGGCTCAACACAAGCCTAGTCTAAGTAAATTCCAGGGAAAGAAAATAGCTCAGTGGTTTGAGACTTCTCAGTTGTAGGGTTTGTATAGACTGAATCAATCAGTGGAGTTTTGGCTTCATTAGGGGTTTAATTTAATTTAATTTAATTTAATTTAATTTAATTTTTTAAGACCATTAAATCCAGTCAATGTGCTAATGATAACTTATAGAAATAGCCAAAGTTGGACAAATATGCAATGATGACAGAATACTGGCTTGCATGAAAAATGTGCAGAGAATGCATCATTCTGACATTAATCCTGATTTATTGCCTTCATTTCTTAATGTCATAAAGTCTTTCTTTCATTACTTCTCTCTCATCATTCCTCATTCTTCTCTTCTCGTGCTCTCTTACAACTCAAAAAGTCCACATTCTGCTGTTCAAAAGTTGCAACATGTGCCACCGGCGAGGCTATGCCACTTACACTCAGGTTTATAGTCTTAGTTTTATTATGCACTTCCCCATAAGGCAGCCCTCAGAGACGATGACACCCTAGACACCTATTTAAAGAGCTTGGTGCACATGATGGAGCCTGGGCGGTGGCAGGTTGTCATCTGCAGGCCTTGTCTCTGTTTATGGGCTGTTAGAGCATTTGAACCGCAGGGTCATTCCTGCTGTGGAGGCACCATAACACTCCATAGGCAGACCACAAAATGAACAAAAATAAATCCTAATGAACCTTTTAAGCCTTCTTGTCCATCCGGAGGGTAGGATTGCCATGTGTAAAGAGATAATGCAAGGGGACAGGAGGAGAAGTGGTCTGCCAGCAGGGAGAATGAGAATGGGCAGAGCAGGCTGTCACTGCTTGGTAAAACTGGCGATCATCCTCTGACATGACAGAAGCTTAAGAGGTGATGGTATAATGGTGTACATAAAACAGGCAACATTTGTTTGTGTCAACATGACTGTATGGGTGGGAGTGCCTATTTCATGTCTAACTTATCTTAATCAGAGTTCTGACAGCAGTTAATGACCTAGGAAACATTTTATATAGGTGCCATCAGTGTGAAGTTGGTTTGTTTCAGTTGAGACTTCCTCTTAAACTCCACCTGTCAGCAGGACCCTTTGTAAAACTGCTTTTTCAAACCTCTTTGTGATCACCTCTCAGGCCTTAGAGCTTCACTTTTAGACAGATTTACTGCTTCAGTCTGTCTGTGTGTATTATTGAGAGAATGAAAAAGACTCTGCTGAGAATAAACAAAGCAACACATGTCATATGGGAATGAGGAAACACCACCAACATGAGAATGAGGAAGTTTTCTCGAACTGTTGATATAATGGATATGATTTCGAGGAAGTCCTAACAGTGTTTTTATTGTTAGCATGTAGGAGGTTGCTGACGCTACCTGCCACTAAACCTGTATTTTGGAAATCTGCTTGTTTAAAGACTGAATATTTTTGCATCTATCACCTTTCAACTAGCCCTGGATATCCCCACCAACCTACTTGTAATCTAATTTCACTCTGCACACACAAGATACCTTATTTAGGATTCAAGCCAACAAAGCCGTCAGTGTTGGATTTCATGATTGATAATGTTATGAAATATTATATTCATACTGAAAGGAAATTGTGTACTATATCTCTTTCTGTAACCTCGTTGTGATATTGGTGTAAAGAGCTCAAGTATTTGCATGACAACAAATAAAAATGATATAGTCTTAATCCATTAGGGTCCAAAGTGTCATTTTAAACTTATCTTTTTTAGTACTTAAAATTCTGTTTATTTGTTGTTGTTGTTTTTACAAATAGAGAACTAGAGATTTCTTTTTTCTTTTAGGAAGAATTGATGGTATGTTTCTTTTTTTCCATTGCACTAGAAGTTCACTGGCCACTGCAGACTGCATTTTTGAAGTCTGCAGTGGTCATACTAAAAGATGGTATGGTACATTTTTGTATGACTGGATTCCAGAAAACGTTCATTCCTGTACTTCGAAGGCTGGTTTTGTATAAAGTTGTCAGGTTTTTCATCTGTAGGCGAAAGTCGTACCACCGCGAAGTTTGTGTTATCCCTGCTAACAGAAAAGAAATAATAAAAAATATATAACTATGTGTTTCCATGATTACATATTTCATGAACATACTAGTCAAGTGTCATTAGTCTCTTCCATTCAATCTCATTTCATTGCCTTAGAGTTCATTTCATCATGTCTTTGATTTCAGATTTCAGACTGGAATAGTTTCAGTTCTATGACTAAGCCTCAGCAGCACCCCTGCTACCATTATCTCCCTCCAGCTTTGGTCCACTACCTCTATCAGAGAACATGTGGACAGGAGCTTGATGAAAAAGGGCACATAGGCAGGCTGAGGAGGGAGACGATTTCTGCTGTCTCACCTTTCTCCTCATTTGACTCTGATTAGCTCCAATAATGTATCTCAGACTTTTCAGCTATTCTAAAATAGATTGGGGCTAAAAGGAAGCAAGCAAGTGGTGAAAAATGCACCCTGTCCCTCAGCTCTTCTAAACCATTAATCTTCCTCATGCTCTGTCATCTTGAGAAAGTGATTATGCTGACTTAATTGTATTTAAGGAGTTTCTCTCTACATTGGATATATTAAATGCTATATAAAAGAGGACTTGCCAAACTTTGGATTTGTAAATTACATGAATTTCTCTTGGGGAACTGCAGACCAGCGGAATTGTATATTTACACAGCAAGATCTGAGCACAAACACGACAAAAGTTATGCTAAAAAAGCTGAAAAATGCTGCAAAGCTGTTCTTGGATTTTTGGACTCCTTCTATAGTAAAGAGACAGTGTGTGGGTCATTCCAAGATAATAGGTGAATTCAAAGGAATGAGCCATGGGAGTTAACAAACTTTGGGGAGAAACATATACAGCCTAGGAGCTCATTACCTGTAATGAGTTTAGTGTGTGGATTACATTTTCCCCCTTAAATTCCCCATGTAACAACATTGTTAGTATTGAGCTTTGAGCCATTTGCAGCAGGATGCGGGCCAGATTTTTTTATGATCAGTCCAAACCATGAAAAGGAGCACCAGCCCTTCAAGGTTATGCAGCAATTTTCTTGCACTACCCTAGCGGCTAACTATCCACTTCTTTCTACATCAGAATTGCAATTAAGCTTCGAAGGAAAGATGATTGGACAGTAAAGCACAAAGATGAAGCTTAATTTCCTTCAAAGAACATTGCAAGAGGAGTGCCCACACTACAAAGTCTAAAACTTCCGCTTCCACCACACAGTGTTGAGATGGGTATGCTTCAATCATGAAGAGGGCTGAGATGAGGTACTTTTAAGGGTTTTGGTAGGCAACCTTTTCCCTAAGGGATCTTTTTCTAACTTTCAGGAATTGTAGGCTAGAGGCAAGGCAAGGCAAGGCAAGTTTATTTGTATAGCACAATTCAACAACAAGGTGATTCAAAGTGCTTTACAGAGACATTAGAAACAAGAACAAATAAAAAGCATGATTTAAAATTGATTAAAACAAGCAAATAAACTAACTAACTAATTAACAAACAAACCAACAAACAAACAAACAAAACAGTATATAAAATCAAAACAGATAAAATCAGAACAATAGATAAAATCAGTAGTTAAATGTAAGTTTTGAAATTTAAGCTTAAAAGTGTGGATTTGGTGCTTTATTCAAATGCAGCTGAGAACAGGTGAGTCTTCAACCTGGATTTAAATAAACTGAGTGTTTCAGCTGATCTGAGGCTTTCTGGGAGTTTGTTCCAGATATAAGGAGCATAAAAGCTGAATGCAGCTTCTCCGTGTCTGGTTCTGACTCTGGGAACTGATAAAAGACCGGATCCAGATGACCTGAGGGATCTGGAAGGTTCATACTGGGTCAGGAGGTCACTGATGTATTTTGGTCCTAAACCAAACCAAAATAGAGGTGCTGGTAAGGAATTTCTTAAGCTGTTTATACGTGACAGGGCCTAGCTACTCAGTTACTGTTTGTTTTTACACTGTCTAGGTCTATATTTGGCTGTCCCTTGATAAAGATGAGAGCCAGGAATGAAAGAGATTTTACATTTCTTCACGTTGACATACAGAATGAAATCTCAAGTGTTCTGGAATACTAAAAACCATCTTACACTTATCTTCTTCTGGAATTTTTAAGGAAGGGGTTTTAAAGCCTGGCTTCTTGAGGAGATGTAAAAGTACAGTTAATTAGTGATGATGGGTACTTGTTCTTTACCATAATGTTGTCAGGGCCTCTGAAGTTGATGAACAGTCATAGGGTCTTGGACAGATAATCCCTGCAGCCAGAGAGTCTTTGACATACTTTTCATGGCCACCTGTTCATGTTTGGAAAGGCTTTAGAGGCAGCTGCTAGGGAGGAGTCCGTCAGACATAAGGTCAGTGGTACAGTCAGAAGGACTATGGGGAGAAGCACAGTTCTTGAAAGGTACACCATAAAGAACAGGGTGCTAATCCCCAGACTTGCACTTGACTGAGCACAGATTGAGGCATAGCAGACTAAAGACAAAAGTGGCTACAACAATTTCAACAAAGAACCAAACTGTTAGGACAGTTTGTTTAATGCCACAGTTGACCAAGGACTATGGCAATAAAAGGTGACTGCACAATAAAGAAACTTTATTTCTCAGGTGCAGTGCTGGAGGTTATTCTAACATGGACACACCCAGATTTGATTACACTAAGATGGCTCACATGAGTGAAAGTTTTCATAAGTTGTCCAATTCTTTAACTACAACAGTATCCAACAGGATCAGAGCTGCACCCTGGGCTCTCTCAACCACCCTTCTAAACAACAGAGGATGCATGTGGGTTTACAGCCAGTGGGAAGGTTGCTTGACTCATCAGTATCCAACAATCCCACTCTTTTTAGGAGGCCAATTAATTTTCCCAGAAGGCCACTGAGACTGTTGTGGTGGGCTGCACCAATGAACTAAACTCAATTCTGCCCTCGACAACATTCTCACTTGATTCAGCAGAGGCAGGGGTAGCTGAGCATGAAGGCACAACTGTTTTTACCTCTCTTCTCCCCCCAAAATATTTACCCATGAAGATGGTTTGCAACGTGTTGGCTGGCAGACATAGTTGGAACACCCATAATATTAATGAACATGATATTTTTATTTTACACAAAATGATACAAATGATTTAAAAATGGTACTCAATACGTACAATTAGGGCTGACAAAATTATTCTCAATTCTTATTATTGTAATAGGACCAGAGAATTATGGTACAGATACAAGGTAGTGCATGTTTCTATGAAAAAAATCACAATTTTATCTTATTTAATTTAATATGAGGCTTGTTTTTGTTTTTTGTTTTTTTGTTTGTTTGTTTTATTTATTTATCTGTTGTGCCATTAGCAAGTCAGTTGTACAAATTTCACAAAGTTAATTTTGATCAGTAACTACAATAAAGAAATGAATCAGCTCCTGGATTGTTATACAGTACTATGTATGAAACTACCTAAAACATTATTGATTATGACACAACACACTGATTAATAGTAACTATTAATGAAGGTAAATTATATGTTAGCATCAATCAAGTGCATGCTACCCATATACAACTTATTCATACAAAAACCCATGCACAATATTATCAAGGAAATAACTAATTAACACACAATGGACCTATAGTATATAAGAGCCTCAATAAGAAAAGATCTGTGTATGTGCAACCATGGAAAACTCAAACAATATGTTGAATGTTAATAATGTTAACAAAAGTAAATAACTGTGAAATTGCGTGCCACTGTCTATATGAAATTGTCACAAAGGAATGAAGACTCACAAAGGGCATAGTGTACAAAACACATGCAACACGCACAATGTCCAGCAGATACCCGGTGGTCATCAAACATTGTCTCTTTCCTTCAGCTCAGGCAAAAGCTTGTGACATGTTCATTAAGCAGCAGGGATCCCATTACTGCACTCAACAGCCACGCTGTCACAATGCTCATACCTAATTAGTTACACATGCAGCCTCAGGAATGCTAAGTGTTGCTCTCCTCCCCTCACTCACTCATTTCTTTCTATACAATTCCTCACATCCTCTTTCTTTCCCCCCGTTTGATCACTCTGCAGGTGGCATAGTGTGCCACTTTTAGACTGTCAAAGTTGCTCAGAAAAGCTTTCAAATTACAGTTTAAATTTCCCTGCTGAGAACCTATTAACTTTATAATAGAGACAGCAAGAGAGAGACAGAGGGGGAGAATAAGATTCAAATAAAGTTAAAGGTAAGAATAAGAGGGTCGCTGACTTTAGTCATTGTTAAAATTCAAATCTAAATCTTCCTCTAACACTAAATGTTGCTGATTTAGTGGTAAAGGTTTGCAAAATAGCACCCCTTTTTTGGGTTGTTTCTTTGTTTGTTTCTTTGTTTGCATTTGAAACTAGATCGCCGTGGAGCATAATGAAACCAGCGAAGCAGCAGGGACTGGAAATGTTTATGTCTGCAAAATGAGTCCTAGTGCCGTATGCAGCCACCATCCCATCTCTGCTAAGTGATCCGTAATGGACATAATGAAATATAGCACTGTTACACGTATCAGATATAAAACTCAATAAATACAGATGACACTGTTCTGGTGGGAATATTTATACTTTTAGCAGATAGAAAAGTTATACTGCATGCATAAAGCACTATTCTGACATTACTGAAGAATCAAGCTATAAGGTACATCATAATTTAGTAAAATTACTTGTTTAATGAGTGTCTTGGTCAAGAAAACCTATCAACATGTGTTGACCTTTCCGAACTATTTGATAACACATGCTTGCTGAGGTTTTCCAGAGTGGGCATTATGGTTCAAACCTCAGGCTCAAATGTAGTCAGTCGTGTGGTCTTCTGTAACTGATCATTGATGTAATTCTATTCAGTGCTTCCACATAGGAAACCTGTACCTTCTAGAACAGTATTTTTATTAGAAGTGGACAAAGATGAGATGCATGCTACATAATAACTACAACTGCTATATCCATAAGTCTCCCCAAACCCCTACTAATTACAATCTAATTACCCCTATTAATCAGACAGTTCATGTGCTTATATCTTTTCTACTGTTGCCCCCTTTTCACCCCCTATTTTTACTCAATTAATCTGTTAAGCAAAAGCTCTATATTAAAAGATTTTTTTTCATATCTCATATGTAAAAGTTATTTTTATGTGGAGCTATGAAGAATGATTTGATATATTATGTTTGATTTTACTGAAAAACCAATGGGTTTAGTACTCTATATCTTGAATTAAACTGCCTCACTGTAAAATGAAAGAATAAAATACTTGGGAGAGAACAAGTAAATGTTAGCCTAAAGTAGATATAGACTCTTTGGCAAAATTATAAGGTACATTACAATCAAGTTCCAGAGCTTTTTCATAAATTTTAATTTTACAAATCTTATATTAAGGTCCTAGTGGGTAATGGCAGTGTACTAGACAGCATTTAGAAGTATTTCAAACACACACACACACACAAACTTGTCCAAGATATATCTTTGAATCAACTATGATAACAAATGCATTTAACCATTCATACTAATGCTGCTGTAGAAAAGTATTGACAAGGGCATAAAGACTACAACAGTTAAAAATGATGAAGATGGCTTGGCAGATACCAGTGCATACTTGCTTTCCATTTCTGGTAAAATTAATTGTTACGTGTCTGCAGGCTGCATGTTTTCTTTCCCTCTCTTTTTGTTTGCCATTTCCTCAGGTACACAGACTGCAGGCTGGTGTCAATTTGAGGATCTCCAGCTAATCAGAGAAAGGAGGCTTTGATTGGTTAAACCAGGAGTGCACGCCTTGATAAGGAGACTCACCTGTGGCTGGGGGTGGCTCTCTCTTCCTTGCTTAGAGTTGTTTGGCACATGTGTTGAGTGCTGGTGTATTTCTTTTGTTTGAAGGTTGTGGTGGGAGTAAAGAGGACTAGGGTAAGTCTGGGGACCCCATACACTTACTCACGTAGAGTCCTTTCTGTTAGAAACACTAGGTAAGTAGGTTGGTGCCACCAATTTTGAGCTTGTTTGAGTTGAGGATCAGGGTCTTTTCCCCTTTTTTTTGTTTTTCTAGGGTAAGAGCTCAGCTAAGTTTTGGTTTTGTCTTTTAGGTGTTTATTTTGGCACAACCTAACTGTCCCTTTCTCCCCCACATGTGTTGTATGAATTTGGGTAATTGTTTTTGTGAGAAAACTGCCATTAAACTTGTTTTTCTTTATTATACTTGTACTGAGTTTCTGGAGTTGTTGTGTTACCCCCTCCTGCTCTCGAGGAGGCGTAACACAAGTGGGAGCTTATCCGGGATCTATTTTCCAGAGCTGTATAGACAACTCTGATGTTTGGTACAATGTTGCTGCCTTGTATTTAATTATGGATTTCGACTTACAAGATTTCATTCATGCTCCGAGTTCTGAGAAGTTTGATTTATGTCGTAAAGATGACTTGTTGAGTATTGTGGCACACTTTGATAATCCAGTAAAGAAATATAGTGTGGAAAAAAAAAAAAAAATTAAGAGTACTATTTTAGAACGATTAGTTGAGTTGAAAATCTTGACGGGCTCTGATGTTTGTGATGATAACATTCCTTCTGTTGAGCAAGGTGTCCAACCTTTGAAGGAGGATGTTGGTGTTACAGCAACTCTCCCAAAAGTCCAGGTGGAGCCTAAGGAGCCTCCCACTCTACCTCGTTTATATCCTGTGTCCCTAGACTTCAGTGGGTCAAATGGAAATGCTAGACTTAAGATGCGTCTAGCTCGCCTTCGGCTGGAGGCGCAGGAAAGGGAGCAAGCACGTAAGGGCAAGTTTGACCTCAAACTTCAGATACGTCAGCTGGAAATTGAAGCTGAGAAGGAGGTAAAGTTAAAACAGCTAGAGGTGGAAGCTATGAGACTTACACAAGGCAGTCTTCACCCAGCTCACCGGTTACTTCATGTTCTTCACATTTATCTGGCAACACCTGCAGGTTTAATGTGAGCAAAAATATTGCTTTGGTGCCAACATTTAGAGAGACAGAAGTTGATTCCTACTTTAATGCTTTTGAAAGGATTGCAACAGCACTGGAATGGCCAAAAGAAATGTGGGCTGTGCTACTGCAATGAAAGCTGGTTGGCAAAGAACAGGATGTTGTGTCATCGCTCTCTCTATCGAAAATAGAATGAAATACAATGTACTGAAAGAGTCCATCTTTCGTGCTTATGAGCTTGTACCTGAGGCCTACCGACAAAAGTTCAGGAATCACAAGAAGTCTAATGGTCAAACATATGTAGAGTTTGCACGTGAGAAGGTAGTTCTTTTTGACAAGTGGTGCACAGCAAGTGAAGTGAGAGACTTTGAAGCTCTTCCTCAGTTAATCCTGTTGGAAGATTTTAAGAATCTGTTATCAGAGAAGCTTGTAATGTTTTTAAATATGTGTTTGCATCATCCCCTCGTTCAGATAAAGTTTTGATCACACGCTCACCAAAGCCTGATCTTGGTCACCCTGAAGTCAAAGCTAAGCAACCATTTCTTTCCCGTAAGGTACGTGAATGCTTCTATTGCCATAAAAAAGGTCATGTCATTGCTGATTGCCTTGCACTAAAAAAATAAGACTACACCGCTGCAGCCCAAGGGCGTGGGTTTGATTTAAAAACATGTTGCCTCCCAGAACCCAAACATCTCAGTGAAATAGATCCCTGTTTTAAACCTTTTATCACACAGGGTTGTGTTTCTTTAACAGGTGCTACTGTTGACAACCAGTCTGTAACAATACTGAGAAACACGGATGGTTCGCAGCCTATCATTCGAGAGGGTATTTTGCCTTTGTCTGTTGAGTCATCCTGTCAGTCAAGTGTTGTGGTCCAGGGTATTGGAATGACTTTTGTGTCTGCACCTTTGCACAATGTTCATATCACTTCCTCTGTTTTCAGTGGAGTTGGAAAGGTCGCTGTCCTCCCCTCGCTGCCCATAAAAGGAGTTGATTTTATCCTCGGAAATGATTTGGCTGGTGGAAATGTGCTGCCTGTGCCTGGATTAGCCTGAAACAAGCTTCAAAGTTAAACAGCAAGAGTTTGCCAGCATTTTTCCTGCTTGTGTGGTAACTAGATCTCAATCCAAGAATGACTGATTTGTCGGACTCTTTCCTCATTATGAAAGAAGCACCTGATAGTGTTAGACCAGAAGCTAAGCTTAATGATGAGTCTAGAAAGATGTTTTCTCTTCCTAATGCAGACATTACACTGCCCGCTTCTAGAGAGGAATTTATTGTTGCACAGCATTAAGATGACTTTCTTCTGAAATGCCATTCTTCTGTACTTAGAAAGTTAAGGTAAAGAAGGTGGCGTACATTGTTGATGAGGGCCGCCTCCTACGTCGCTGGGCTGGTGAAAACTTGGATGACTGGCATACAGTTTATCAAGTTGTTGTGCGAAACGTTTTCCGCTTGAAAGTTCTAGCATTAGCACATGATAACCCACTTTCCGGACACCTTGGCATAAATAAAACATAAGGTCCTCAAACATTTTTTTTTTTTTTTTTTTTTTTTGGGCCAGGATTCAAGTCTAATGTTGTACATTACTGTCGTACCTTCCATGTTTGCCAAATTGTGGGCAAGCCAAATCAAATTAACCCACCTGCACCCAATGTTCCCTCTAATTTTTTATGTGTCTGAGCGAACACACAAACTCCCTGAGCGATCCCGTGGACCACTGTGAGCGACATTAGACGTGTGCACTGTGGTCACGCCAGCATCGAATCCATCCAAGTTACATGGTTTATTAAAATAATCAAATTACAGCATTTACATTTATGTTAGACTACTGTTAGCCAAGGTGTTTGTTTTTTTTTTTAAATAAACATTTCAAAGTATTTACAGAACAATCAGCTGTTCTGCGTCAAATTTGATGCCACACAAATTATTTGTGCCACTCCAAAAAATAATTTCTGTCCACTATGAGATAAAGGAGAACAGCCTGATACCTGCAGGCCTGACAACAGGAGATGTATCACTCCTGTAACATTCAGCAGTCGCCTCATTGTTCTGACACACACAACAAAACTATTGACTACACTACACACTAACTACACAAGATTTGAGCTTCACTCCACATCAGCCACGCCGCTTTGCTAGCTAAAACACCGGCACATATTTACTTTAATTTCAGTTCAGGTTAGAATTCTTTTTGTGTGTGCAACACAGATTTTCTCTGCGCAGAGACCGTGCCAACAGTGCGCAATTGCGCATGTGAGCAGCTTAGAGGGAACGTTGCCTGCACCCCTGTCGCCAATTCCAGTGATGGGTGAACCATTTAGCAGAGTTACTGTTGACTGTGTAGGACCTTTACCAAAATCAAAGTCAGGGCACCAATACATTCTAACAATGATGTGGGCTTCTACTAGGTTTCCCGAAGCAGTACCCCTGCAAAGGATCACTGCCCCTGTCATCAGTAAAGCTCTGGTAGGGTTCTTCTCAGTGTTTGGTCTTCCAAAGGTAGTCCAAACTGATCAGGGAACCAACTTTAAGTCTAGGACCTTTGCTCAGGCATTAAAAGCATTAGGAGTGGAGCACATTACGTCAAGCTCCTACCATCCTGAAAGTCAGGGAGCACTTGGAAGATTTCACCAGACATTCAAGTCCATGCTCCGCAAATACTGGGATGAGGGTATCCCATTCTTATTGTTCGTTGCTCGTGAAGCAGTGCAAGAGTCCCTAGGCTTTAGTCCTGCAAAGCTTGTATTTGGACGTGAAGTTAGAAGACCGTTGCATATCCTTAAAGAACAGCTAGTTGTTCCAACTAAAACACTGAAGAGCATCCCTGAGTACGTGGCTAAAATTAGAAAGCGCCTTAAATCAGCTTGCGCTATTGCCAGGGACACCTTAACTGCTAGACAGGTAAGGATGAAAAAACACTATGATCGGTGAGCAGTTGCTCGTCAGTTTAAACCTGGTGAATAGGTTCTAGTTTTGCTCCCCATTCTGGGCTCTTCTCTGAAAACAACGTTTTCTGGACTGTACGTTGTGGAAAAGAAACTCCAATTATGTTGTTCAAACTCCTGATCGTTGTCGCGAGACTAGATTATGCCACATTAACATGATGAAATATTATCTTTCTAGAGAGAATGAAGATGATCCCCTCACTCCGCACAAGGTTAAGTCTAGCTCCCCTGTAGCATGCGTAGCTTCAGAGATGGCCAATGAAAGCAGTGAGAAGGATGCGGCCCTGCGCAAAGATGCGTCACAGGGGACGAGACTAAGTAATAGTGACATTCTATCTGACTTGCCCCACTATTTGTCTCATCTGTCACTTAATCAGGCTGAAGACATTCAGAACCTGATTGTGTCCTTCCAGTGTATGTTTGGTGATGTTCCTACCCAAACAAGTTTGATATCCTATGACACTGTTCTTACCAATCCTGCACCCATTAAACAGCGTGCATACGGAGTCAATCCCATCAAAAGAGAAATTATGAAAAAGAAAGTAGAGTATCTTGTAAAAATGGACTTGCAATACCCAGTTGTAGCCCCTGGAGTTCCCCATGTTTGTTGGACATTAAAGCTGATGGGAGTCCACTGTTCTGTACGGACTTCTGCAAAGTGAATGCTGTGACAGTTCCTGACGCCTACCCCTTGCCTCTCATCGATGATTGCATTGATAACATCAGATCTGCCACATTTATAACTAAACTAGATATGTTGAAAGGTTATTTGCAGATTCCTTTAACCAAAAGGGCATCAGAGATATCCGCTTTTGTAACTCCAGACAGTTTCCTCCAGTACACAGTCATGCCATTTGGGTTATGTAATGCACCAGCTACATTTCAGAGGCTAGTGAACAAAGTATTGAGTGATGCTCCAAACTGCCGGGTGTATCTGGATGACATAGTTGTGTATTCCAGGGAATGGGCAGAGCATCTTGTTACTTTGTTACAATACAATATAATACAATTTTATTTATATAGCACATTTAAAAAACCACAGGTATGCCAAAGTGCTTCACAGAACGAGTTAGAGCAATATTAAATACAAATACAAAACACAAAATACAAATAAAATATACTAACAGGCGGGTGACATAACTAACCAATAATACACCATGCATAGTAGGCACAACCCGAAAGGCTGAAGGTTAAAACATTATAAATATTAATAAAGCGAAAAAGATAACTTACAGTACACCAAAAATGCGGGCTCTAGGAGGCGGGGAAAGCAAGGCTAAACAAATAAGTTTTTAATCGAGATTTAAAAGATTGAATTGAATCAGACGCCCAAATAGCTAGAGGGAGGTTATTCCAGAGGTAGGGTGCGACAGCGGCGAATGTGCGGTCACCTCTGGTCTTGAGCCGAAATCTAGGTCACACAGGAGCATTTGGCCTGCTGATCTAAGCGCTCTCCCAGGGGTATAAAAGCTGAGGAGATCCGTAAGATAGCTGGGCGCGGTGTTATTTATGATTTTAAAAGTGAGCAATAAGATTTTAAAATCAATACGAAATTTAATAGGGAGCCAGTGCAGGTCGGAAAGAACTGGAGTAATAGACTCAAACCTGCCAGTTCCAGTTAAAAGACGCGCAGCCGCATTTTGAACGAGCTGCAGTTTGTAAACAAGGGCAGAATGGAGACCAGTGTAAAGGGAATTACAGTAATCTAATCTTGATGTAACAAAGGCATGGATAAGTTTCTCCAGGTCCTTACGTGGTAAGTAGGGCTTGGCCTTAGAGATTAGACGTAGTTGATAGAAACTCGATTTAACTACAGAGGACAAATGTTTGTCCAACTTGAAGGAACTGTCCAAGACAGCACCCAGGTTCATCACAGTGTCAGAAAGGGAGTCAGCAAAGGGCCCAAAAATACCAATTAGTTCAGCCCGAGAGAAGGGAGTATCAAAGATTACAAGATTACCTGTTAGCAGGTTTTGAGCGCCTCTCAGCTGCCTCGCTGACTTTAAATCTTGCAAAGTGTGAGTTTGGTCTTGGTTTCCTGGTCTGATGAATGCCAACATGCCTTTGAGGATCTCAGGGGATTGCTGTCGTGTTCATCTGTTTTCTCTGCCCCAGATTTTAGCCGACCATTCAAGTTGGAGGTTGATGCTAGTGCGGTTGGGGTAGGTGCTGTCCCTCTACAGGACGATCAGGATGGACTTGATCACCCTGTGTGCTACTTCTCAAAGAAGTTCACTCATCCTCAGAGAAGGTATTCTACAATCGAACAAGAAACTCTTGCTGTTCTGTTGCAACATTTTGCGGTTTATCTTGGATTAAGTGTGGAACCCATAAAATTCTTTACAGACCACAATCCGCTTGTTTTCTTTTCAAGGATGTACAATAACAACCGTCAGCTTATGAGGTGGTCTTTAATCATCCAAGAGTATGATCTTCAAATCTGCCATAAAAAAAGGGGGGGGGGGGGTTTGTGTATGAAAGCTTCAAACTTTTTGTTTGAGGGTGGGGGTGTTACGTGTCTGCAGGCTGCATGTTTTCTTTCCCTTTCCTTTTGTTTGCCATTTCCTCAGGTACACAGACTGCAGGCTGGTGTCAGTTTGAGGATCTCCAGCTAATCAGAGAAAGGAGGCTTTGATTGGTTAAACCAGGAGTGCACACCTTGATAAGGAGACTCACCTGTGGCTGGGGGCGGCTCTCTCTTCCTTGCTTAGAGTTGTTTGGCACATGTGTTGAGCTCTGGTGTATTTCTTTTGTTTGAAGGTTGTGGTGGGAGTAAAGAGGACTAGGGTAAGTCTGAGGACCCCATACACTTACTGACGTAGAGTCCTTTCTGTTAGAAACACTAGGTAAGTAGGTTGGTGCCACCCATGTAATTTTGAGCTTGTTTGAGTTGAGGATCAGGGTCTTTTTCCCCTTTTTTGTTTTTCTAGGGTAAGAGCTCAGCTAAGTTTTGGTTTTGTCTTTTAGGTGTTAATTTTGGCACAACCTAACTGTCCCTTTCTCCCCCACATTTGTTGTATGAATTTGGGTAATTGTTTTTGTGAGAAAACTGCCATTAAACTTGTTTTTCTTTATTATACTTGTACCGAGTTTCTGAAGTTGTTGTGGTACCCCCTCCTGCTCTTGAGGAAGTGTAACATAAATTTTTTAGGTGAATGTTTCTCTTGACTCTTTGTCTGTTGCAACTTTCTGACTGCCACAGCCTCCCTCTGGTATGCATCATCCTCTGCTACAGCATCTTTGGCCAACCCGTTTGTATTTCTTCCTAAGTTTGATTCTGGTTCCACATCTTCAAGAGTTTTGTCATGTGTCCTGTGGCACATCCATTCCACCCTCATTTTTGAATGCTTATTTTCTCTGACCTGAGTCTTTCACACACTCAGGTCAGCTTGACTACAGTAGACTCTAATCTGACAATGATTTGTTTGCTGAGATCTCATCAATCTCTAGCATGAAATCTCATGGTAAGTGCATTTTCTATCCTGTCTATGTTTGGTTCATGAGCATTTGTTACACACAACCTTACTGCATTGGTCGAGTCATCACCTTGTGGCATTCTTATCGTACATTAACCTGCGCTCTCACTACTCTGCTTTATTTTTAGTGCAGATCGGTTGCACGAATATAAAGCCAGAGAGTGCAGAGCATGGTCGTCGGCAACTGCGGTCTTGGTCTCTCTCCTCTTCCTTCATCTGCATCAGTACCGGCTTTAACTTTCTATTGCTTTTAAAGCTTTATTTATTAAGTATATTTTAGAGTTACTGGCAGTCCTGTTTTCACTTTTGTTTCTATTAGTTTACCAAACTAGTTTATTGAGAAGCCTGAGTCCAACAGCCCATTGCATGATTGGTTTATGGTCTCCTGTCTCTTTTGTCTGTATTAGGCAGGAATCCTGTCTCTTTGTGCTTCTGTTTATCCTTTGTAACTTAGTAACTGTATTTTCATTATTAAAAGCTTAGTGAGTGGCAGCAGTGTTGTGGTATCTTATATGTTAAGTTCTTTTGAGCCACGAAGTTAGAGACTGTAACAGTGTTTTATTTCTGTTATTCCAGTGTTGCTTGTATTTTCTTCCAGGTACAGTTTGTTTGCTGGCAGCAGCAGGTTCCTGTAGAGCACACACACTGTTTTGAAATCGTTCCAATGAGAGTGTTATACGTTCCATATCTGTGCGTATACAAAGGTCCACTTGGGGCTGAGTGACAAACCTTCATTATCAGAAGGTGTTTGCAAGGCTCTTTTTTTTTTTTTTTTTTTGTTTTTTTTTTTATGCCCATGTATCCTCCAATTTGTTGTACCATGCAGACTTGTCTGCTGAGACACTACCTTAAAAAGGCACCAACTGTGCATGCTTCCTCTAATTCTTCAAATAGACTGAAGGTAGTATAATAAGAACATAAGGCTACCCTACCTGCTCCCAGGAAGCCTGCAGATTGCCAAGCCTAACTCTGTCTGACACATTTTTCACCAACGCTGTCACCTGGCAGGAGAACAACACCTTTCACTGTAGGATTTTTCAGTTATTTACTCTAATTTCATGTACAGAATGTATTCTTTGTCTGCAGAAAATATGTGAAAATCTTTAAAAAAAATATGTATATTTTAAACAATAAAGTGGAAAAATAGTGGATTATTTACACCTCATGCAGTTGTAGGCATTTACAACACAAGAATGTTGTATATGGAGACCATTTATATCTTTAACCCTCTCCAGGCAGACGTTGCAGATTTGAAACAGTTAAGAACTAACAACCTTATTACCCCACATACATATTTTATGAGTTGTTTTTATCTTTTACTCAGAAGTACCACTGCAGGACTTGGTTGTGCATTAGCAACAAAAAACTTTATTTGGGCCTGAGAGAGTTAATATCTGAATAGAGGTTGCAGTTCAATCTGTCCACTGGATTGCTTTGTGGATGATATGGAACTGGTTGTGAATGACCAATTCCAGCCAGGTGGGAGGTTTGGATTAGTCAGCATGCCAGACTCGAAATATAGAACAAACCAACCTCAGTAGCTGCCTGGTGGACATAGATTATATGAGAACATAATGTCAGAAGTGACTTATATTCACATTTGATGAACTCATTCTCTTTCCAGGATTTCTTTCTTTCTTCAGTGATCCCCTGCCTTCCTCTTGGAGATACAGAAAAAGCCTAATTGCCTTCCTATTGGAAGCACGAAAAAAACAGGATTGTAGCTACTTCCGGGGAAATAAAGATGGAAAGTAGCACCCAGGTGCTGCTAATCAAATACACTTGATTAACTGATCACTGGAAAGTGTGATTACCTCTATAAACACAGAGGTTTGGGCAGTTTCCTGTTCTGGAGCATTCAAGTGTGAGTTAACACAAAGCCACAGCTTTCCCAGGAGTGAACGTCACAGCTAATTCTCCCGCAAGGTCAGACTGCTCAGAGAAATCACAAAAACTTCAAGAGTTACATGTCAAACGCTACAGGCCTCAGTTACATTCATGACAGTACAATAAGAAAACTGAACAAGTTTGGTTGGACTGCTTGTTTGGCATGATCAAGTTTGCCAAGAAAAAGTTTCTTCTTTCTAAAAACAATCTCAGCATGAGATTGCAAAATTGCATCTGAACTAAACACAAGACTTCTAGAAAAATGTCCTTTGAACAGTCAAGACCAATGGAGATCTTTGGCCATATTGCAGCACCACATTTAAAAACAAAAGCAAAAAGCAAACAAACACTGCATATCAACATAAGCACCTCATACCAACTGTTGAGCACAGCAGTGGAGGACAGATGATTTGGGCTTCTTTGGCAGCCACAGGATCTGGGCGCCTTGCAGTCATTGATGATGAACTCCTCTGTAAGTGAAAAGTGAGGCCATCTGTCCAACATCTGATACTAGGCCCAAAATGGGTGATACAACAGCACAATGATCCAAAGCTTGTAGGCACATCTAGGACAGAAAGGCTGAAAGAAAAGAATCAAAGTGCTGTGGCAAAACATTCAGAGATCTGTGTATAAATGAATGACCACAAATCTCAATAAACTGAAGTATTATCAAGAAAAGTGACTCAAAATTCCTCCACAATGACATGAGAGACTAATAAAGCCATGCAGACAATGATTACTTAAAATTATTGGTTCTAAATGCAGTTCCAATGCTACTGAATCATGGGGTGTATTTAGTTTTTCACAGGACACTGAATATTTTGTTTTTCACATGACTGTCAGCTACTGTATATGGCTCATATTTAGCCTTTATGGTTGTCTCGGGTAGTTGGACGGCACTCAGCAAGCTCCCGTACAAAGTCCTAAAGAAATAGTTAAGGCCGAAACTGAGGCTATGTTGTCACGTCATGTACAGCTGTGTTGTTTTGCCTGAACTTCAGTTTGAAGAATGCAAGTGGAAAGCAGACTGGATGTTTTCTTTCCACCTTATCCATCACAGCAACTAGTGGCGGTTGTCTTTTGTTGCTGAACCAGCCAGTTTGTCTCTGAACCTCTTCACTCACTGACTTTATCATTATCCCGAGAAAATCATTAGTTACACATGTTGGTGATAAGAATTGAACATATGTATATTTGTCATCTATTCAGAAGGAGTGAAGGGAACCTCTTTCAGACACTTTCTTTATCGTGGTGTTTTAGCCCACTTAACTTGTAATGCGTACCTGAGTATTGTTCCCGACCACATCCACCCCTTAATGACTACAGTCCAGCCATCTTATGATGGTTGCTTTCAGCAGCATGACCTTTCACAAAGCTCAAATCATCTCAAACTGGTTCCTTAAACATGAAAATGAGTTTTTTGTTCTCAAATGGCTTCCAGATCTTAACCTAACAGAGCAATTTTTAGATGTGGTGGAATACAGTTTTATAGATTTTGTCACTGCTTTAGTTAAAGGCTACTTAGCCTATTGTGTTGTACATATTCAGGAAATCAACATGAACAATACATGAACATTCATTCTGTGTCATATTTCCAACCACCTAATAAATGGTCCCATATCCACTGTCCTGTATGTTACATTTTGCTTTCTACCAGTTCCTGATAGGAATATTTAGCTCTTTAGCTGCTAAATGGAGCTTTGTTTGCTCCAGCGTTTTGCATCTCTTGGTTGTGTGCCTTTTGAGGCAGAGCGTGCAGTAGGTTGTGCAATGGTTTTTTCTTCTGGTTTCTTTTTTGGAAAACTGCATTTTGAAATGACACAGATGAAGCCTAGCAGAAGGAACCTTTTAAGTAGGAAAGTGTAAAAACAAAATGCTTATTTTGATACAGCTCAGGGGAAATGCAGAGTCTGGTAACAATAATCATTAGTTTTGTCCCTGTGCACAGCTCTTTTCAGTTGAATACATTATTAAAGACTAAGAGGATCAGCTATAAAACTTGTGCCAATTTAAATCATTTTAAACTTATAATAGTGATCATGCTGTACTGCAGTCCTGCTGGTTAAATGCTGGAGTCTACATCATCATTTTGCAGCTTTCATCGTCCCATTTTAAATGACAGGCTGCTTCACTGATGTGTTGCACCTCTGGTCAGAAAAGCAGACAATGATGCCCAAAAAGGACAGTTCTGATAGATGAACTCAGAGATCCATTTATTGAAAGAAAAAATGTTATGTTAAAGCAAGCTGGCCGTGCACCGTTTTAAGTCTTCACTGCCCTCCCTGCATGGTCTTTCTTCTCTTTGTTCCTCATGTATGTAACAAAGCTAATAATTTATGTAGGTTATTCTACCTCCCTCTGTAGACACTGTAGTCAGTAATTGTTAGGAAGCATGTTCCACCTACACTTTCTCATATCACATTTATATTCATCACTGATTCAATAAGCATGATTTCAGAGCTCTCTGGCACTACACGGGACAACAGTGTCACCTATGGGCTAATAATAGATCTGCACCCTATCAAGTCAAGTGCAGTTTTGCTCCTGGACAGTGAATGGGTGAAAAAGTGGGGGGTTTTGTGTGTTTTTTAACATATACTCACTCTTGCTCCTCGTATATATTACCTGCAAGATGGACAGAACCTGTGTTCTCAGCGCACTGACATTAATGAGGCCGGGCAGATGTCAAACAAACAGACACGGTGGAGTTCAAAAGAACATGAAAGAAAACTGATTCTGAATAATTCATTTTTCTGTTGCACTTCTCATTACTGTAATTACACAGCCATTGTTCTTTGACAGGGAGGAAATGTAAAATTACAATTTAGGCAGTGAAATTGTCATTTGTAGCAATAATTGACACTAATAAAATGATTTTTCCTTCTTTCCCCATGGAACATATGCTAATCAAAATGTGAAGTATTAAAGATGACACTAACAGGCGTGATAAGCAGTTAATGAAAGATGGGAGGCAAGTGGGACAGTAATAGACATACTCCAGCTAATAAGTTCCTGTTCATTAGAGCATGCAACTGTACCCTCCTCCTGTCTTGTCTGTTTCTTCTGACTGACAGTTCTGACAGCCTTTCCTGTCAAAGGGAAACTTTTGACCGCATGCTCAGATAAAACGTTAATAATTCACAGCAGCACTAAGCAAGTTATAAGCCTCTTTATAAATGGATCAGTAGTGTACTATTATTGGAGGATGACATAAGCCTCTACTTGACTCTACTTAAAAATAGATGACACTGTCTATAATGCCAGCATTTTGATGACATTTTCTTGAGTCTGGGAGGATGTCTTCGCTGCGTCTTGCAATGTTGGTGGGCTGACTCACACAGAGTGGAGCAGAGATGACAGGCTTTGATCTCTCCCCCTCTGTTTCTCCAGCTTTTTTCTGTTCCCCCAGTGGACTTTTACACATGTCGACCCGCAACCACCCTGAAAAAGCAGAATGAAGATCCATGAAATGAGATGACAAATACTAGGCTCTCCTTGTGACACGGCAAATGAAAAGCCTGATGGAGAGAGAACAAAAAAGAAGGCGATGCGAGGCAGCCTAAACAGCGGACTGTAATGAGAAGTGTGTGACTTCTGTTCACTGCTGATGGCCATATTAATCTTACTGCAATAAAATCTGGTCAGGCATTCACAACGGGAGGACACCAAATGCAGCTAAGGCCCCAAATTGCACCCTGGAGGCATGTTACCCTTTAAAAAGAGGATAGGAAAGTTCTGCAAAAAATCCAGAAAATAGCACCTGTGTTACAAGTAGGCGGTAGACGGGCTGCCGGGAGGGCTGGAGGCAAGTTATCTGTAACCCATGCAGCTAGGGTGGTGTCGGAGGGCTGCGGGGAGATCAGGAGTGGTGATTTTTGCCATTAGGACTGTAGCGATCTGGCATGCAGATGAGGGGAACTCTCAGAGATAATCATGCTTACACTGAATTCCCTCATTACCTCTGAAGCTCAGCCATGGGCAAGAGTCCAAGTCACACAAAAATACGCATACTGCATGCGCTCAGAGAGCGAGAGCTCCCAGAGTGAGCATAGTATGAACACAGGCAGTATGTTGATCATAAGGATCTAGGAAATTAGGCTATTAAAGTCAGCCTGTTGGGATAACACAATGTTCGGTGTAATAGTGCAATGCATGTTTTATTCTTGAAAATATTGAATATTAAGACTCTGAAGGGATTTTATATGATTACATGCTCAACAGATCAATGTTACGTAAAAGCAAATTAATTTGTTCAGCGTCACCTATTGTTTCCCTCCACATGACTCTGCTAAAGAAGCTCTGAGAAATCCCTGACATCCCTGGCTTTCACTTCTCTCTGCTTCAGCCTATTATACAGTTCAACCCTGCTCAAAGTCACTTCAATTATCAGCATGATACTGTGAGTGCCTCTGGTCCCAAGAGGTATTGTAACAGTACAATGCTATAGATCCCATTTAGATCTCAGATCAAAGATGTTACAATTTGCCCAAACTCTAATTGGCGTCAAGTAAAAATAGACTTTTTGAACTTCCTCTGATCTTTGTCAGTATGGGCCAACAGCAGATATAAATGGTGACAAAGTTCAGTAAAAATGTTTTTTGTTGCTTTTGTTTTTTTTGACACACTAACTGCACATATGCTGTTTGAACAGTACAGTTGTCTTTTTGGAAATACCTGCTCCGCTCATGGTTGATGTCAAGTGGAAAAAATAGCTAAACAGGACAAACGTGTTTTGAGGAATTTGAAAACACCAAACAGATCCACTGCCATACATTCTCCTAGTGTACAAGGGCTCATTCAATTAGACACAAGATTTTACGCTTTCCATCTAACAGTATTTCACATTTTTAGTTAAGTCTTGTTTGACACATTTTTCAAAAGGAAATTTTGTAAATGTTGCAACAGGGAAATACATAATACCTGCCGGGAGCATACTGGCAAATAATTCACATAAATTAAAGAGGCTCACTGTTGTCACAGTGCTGTGATACTGACTGGAATTTTTGGGACACATACCGGAACTAATTGGCATTTGTCACTCTTTACTCAGACACCTGTGGATCCCTGCATGTTGTTAGCTAGTATGTTTACTAGACGATCAAAGTTGGATGTGATTGCAACATGGTGAAGCCCCGCATTGCTCTGAGTCAGTCTGAAACAAGCTCGCCCTAATAGTGATCATCACTCAGAGACAAATTTAATATGCAAATTCAAAGCTGAAAGAGGCCACAGTGTAAAATTATAGACATTTATAAATGTCTAACCCCCATAACCCCATTTTATTACAGTCTTTTCAGGCACACAGTTACTAATGTTTCTTTGTCAGTTCCAGCAACTTTAAAAGAGTAAAAGGAACACATTCTCTCAGGCCCTCCTACCAAACTGTCAGCACCTCGTTCATCATGATGAAATAAAGCAAGCAACTGTTTTCCTGCATAATAGCACAGAGGGAAGTTTCTCTAAGGTTAAACACTATTTTAAGAAACCACATGAACTTTGAGGATTTAAACTTTGTGGTCTATTGTATGTGTATCTGTGTATATGTTTCCTCATAAGTGTAAGCTTAACTGCGTGAGTGAGCTTGCGTTTGTGTGCTTGACTCCGTGAGAGGAAATGCTGCCAACAGAGATAATAAAAAGTTTTGTCAGGTGTGTGTGTGGATCTGTTTTATGTTTCTGTGTGTGGGTGTGCATTATGCAAATACCTATCTGGTATGAGCATGAACAGGTAGCCAATTGGAGTGGGATAAGGAAGTTAACAGGATAAAAAACCCATTGTGGTGGGGCAGCACCTGCAGTTTCTACATGCTTCTGTTAATTCTAAGCTTTCGTTAGCAAAAGGACTCACCTTATCTGACTTTACACTCTAGTAAACTACGGTGTCGGAATCTCAGGAGACTGCTGAAAGTGGATCTTCGCGAGACCTCTAACAGGTCTGGTCAGACTCCATTCTACTGCTCTGGTAGGCTGTCACACCGGTTCTGGATAATCAGCACTAATGACTGGTTGCAGTATAATTAACCCGAAGGCTCAAAGTGTATTAAGTGTACAAAATCCTAATAAGAATTCTCAATATGCTTTAATATGCTGATGTTTTACCTTGTTTTAGTCAGGTTGGCTGTGCATGTGGTATTTTCATTTCACAGTTTGTCTCTTGTTACAGTAATTTTTAGCTATGCATTGGCTACATTATCTGTTTCAGTCATACAGGACATCGTCAATTTTAAAGACACTGAAAGCTGTATTGTGTAATTCACAAAACTTAAACTTTAAGAGGTTCCTCTTTGAAGTTAGCATTCAAAACTGTGCAGAAACCCTAAACTTAACTATATTTGTTCACATTTACTTTGAAAATCTGAAAAATCTTTACAAATCAATTTTATGCAATAAATCCAAAATTAAATAAAAATTAAATGCAAAATTAAGAATAAAGACAAATAAGATTTTTAAAAGTCCACCAAGTTACTTTCAGTTATGTTTCAGTGCTACCACAAGGCTTTGGCTCTGACTTAAAGGGAAAGCAGCCAATCTTGTCAAGAGCAGACAAAATGTTCATGTTAACTTATTCTTCAACTGTTGCTTGTGTCCTTGCATCATGACATATTCAGTGCAATGATTTTTCTCTGTGACTTGGCCGACAGCATATTGATTCATGACTGTGACTTGAATTGCTGCGTACGCGTTGTATTGACAGAAACAACTTTCTGTTGCAGAAACTACTCTCTTGTTAAGATACGTGCTTGGCACTCGTAGTACTCATAGATTGAAGATAAACACATAAGAGATTTGGGCTGATTGGCAGCTGATGAGATGTTCTGCTTTGATTTGACGAATGTATACCTTATCTTCTGTAGAAATCGAATTCATAAATCTTGGCTTTTGTTTGCTATAAAACTGTTTTGCTAGGTCTTTAAAGTGATAAATTTCTCTAACTGTATGCAGATGTGTTATCCTGGCGACTCAGTGTTTACTGAAGAAATGTGTGACATGGCTTGGAGCAATTTTGTTTATAACCTACCATAAAACTGCAGCCAAGTTTTTCTATGGAACAGTCAGAGTACTGTGTATTACACTGTTTAATGTGTAGCCATTTAAAACGGCTATCTCATCTGCTAGCCTTTCATAGTTTCATTATCATGTAGTAAGTCAGAAAAATTTAGAATAACAGCACTCACACCTAAGCAGCTCTTCTTGTCATTTTGGGCAGATACAGATTTAAAGAAGATTTTAAGAAAAATAATAAATGATCGTCCCAAAACTTTACATATACAGACAACACTTTATTTCTTTTAACAACAGCAGTATTAGCTGGACGTTTGGATTTCTATGTCTGCCTTATGTTCTGAGCATTCAAGGGGAATTTCAGTGCAACAGTAACAGAAAACCAGATGCTGGCATTGGACCATCGAAGATATGACTAAGCTATTGTGCACATGCAACATTTGTGCTACCAAAACAGTGGAGGTGCTGAAATTCACACTGACTTTATTTACATGGAATGCAAATATACTTGTGGTTACATTTGAAACATGTCTTTATTTATTTTTTATATGTGAACAGCTCACCCTTCAAAAGTAACTGCACCTGTGACTAACGAATCCTCAGTGAGTCGATATTACGCTAATAAACATCAACTCAATGGCGACATAAGCTGCTGTACTTTAAGTGCATCTAATGATTAAGCGGAGTGTACCTTTCTGTTAGTCTTCTGCTACTTTACTTCTTCAAGGAAGATGCTACAAGCAAACCAAAATATGATTACACCACTGAAGAACAAATAAAATTCATGTTTTAAGCTGGGTAAAAACAAATAGATTAGACCTTGATTAAAATACAAAACCCAACAGACCCTTTCTTCATAACGAGTACACAACATGCCCAACCTGCCACCTGTGCTGACACGGAATAAGTTTGTGACCACACTTTGATGGTAACAAACAATCAGACCTGTGTTTGATTTTTTTGCTGAAATTCTGACACCTGTGGTTACCACATTAACAGCAAGAAGAATGTAAAAATAAGGGAAAACATTTCCAGAGCAGCTACTTTCCAGATGGCAGTTAGCTCGAATACACTGAATACTGCTACATCAGATATGTGAAGCAGCAGCTGCAGCATTTGCTGTCTGCATTATTAGCACGTTACTTTAGCTTTGATGCAATGTAAAGAGGACAGCGTCTGTGCTGACATCCTGTGAATCTGTTGTGCTTAAATAAAGTAGATTCAGTCATGCATGAGATGTATACATAATCTTTTAATATGGAATGTCATCATCGAGGTCAAAAGCTCAATTTTCTTTACCTTTATCTATGCGAGTATGTGTGCATACATGAGTGACAGATTATTTTTGACTCTGTCTATACAGTAAAGTACTACCCTCCTGCCTCAGCCCCTGGGCCATGGTACATCTGAGCATAGAAGTAGCAGTATGAGTGTAACTACATCCACAACCCTCGACAGCCAGGTGACCAGTGCCTGGGGCCCTGCTAACCCCTATCCTGATGGTGAGGATTATTGCACACACTGACACAATCAGAATGAGGCCTACTGTATTTTTATTCCTACTCTTGTATTCTGAAGACTCCAGTTCACTAAGTGGTTACAAAGCTGCAATTCAAAATGTAAATAATTCAACAATTAGCAGCTAATGTATTGTTCACCTGGAGAGCCCAGAGCTCTGAAACACAAGGCATGAATTAGACATACCCAGCTGAGAAATAGTTTTACAGTAAATGAATTTGCTATTTAATTGTTGAAAAATACCTTTGCTTGTGGGAGTCATGCTTCCCTCATCAGATACACCTTTACAATGAAACTAAATGAAGTCACTGTTAAGTCTAAGAAAAGAGCAATTATGTCTGTGCCTGCAGGTTCATTGGTGATGGCTGGTTACACGAGCCGTCTGTGGCCTCATGAGTCCCAGCCTCAGTTCTGGAGTAAGTACCAAGTGTGGGAATGGCTGCAGCAAATTATGGACATGCACCAAATTGATGCCTCCAGCATCCCATTCCAAAACTTTGACATCGATGGCCATCAGCTTTGCAGCCTAAGCTACCAGGACTTCATCCGTGCAGCTGGCAGCGTGGGACCCATTCTCTTCCACAGCATCACAGAGCTCAAGTGGAGCGGTACGTCTAAAAACTCTGGGAGAGAGGTTTAAGGGGCAGCAAAGGAAGATGATTAGTGCCAATAAAAAAGAAGCTGGGTGATCCGAGTTGTGTCTGGAACGAGGTCTTGATGATGAGTTGTTGAGAACGGATCGCAGAGCTGGTCAGGGGGTCGCACAACATGCTGCTGTAGAGGGGCAAAGGATTGCTTAGAGCCAAGGAGATGATGGATTTGTTGTTTGCTCTTGCTAGAATGGGTTTCCTAACAAAGCACAGAGGGGGTGTGAAGCTGAGAAACAAGCTGAGAATTGGATCGTCCATTGTTTTTTAATTAGAGCTTTTAAACAAAGTCAAAAGGTTTTTCTTTTTTCTTTGCCTTTTTTGTTTCTTAGGCCTAATACTTCATTTTTTGGCTTATACCTGTTGCAACTGTATGTATAGCATGTGGCTAAATAAGAAAAGAAAATAATACAAATTTATGTAAATTACACAAGCCGACTATATTTTATCTAGCAAATAAAGCCAATACCTTTTCAAGAGTAGCACCAATAGATCTTGCACAACAGGTTTAACCCTGAGGTTAAAAATAATTTCGAAGTAAACTGAACCAAGAGAACAGTTCTGCTATTGTTGTAACCAACTGTAAGAAACCTGCTCAGTTTCTTGAGATAAGGTGTCACATTTTAATACATCAAATATTGTTTTCCCACTGATTGTGATCACAGGGTATTATTGCTATATGAGTTTGAAGTCATTGGTGGTTGTTGGAATTTAGAATACATTTCTGATGTTACTACTTTTTTTGATGAAAAAAGGTGTGTCGGTGCTTCACTGTTGCTTTTCCCATTTCTACTGAGACAGTCGGGAAATGGGAGAGAGGAGTGCAGAAAGTAATTTTTTGACCAGTCCCTCAATACCAGCCATTTTGAAAATAGTGAATGTACTGACTTAAATATTAATTTGCAATTTATGCTTATATTTCATTTATTTTTCCATCTTTATCTCTGCACAGGCCAGTATCATGTGGATATAGGGCAAATGGAAAGCAAACCTGAATGTAAGAGTCCTTCACACAAAATGTTAGCCAAAAACACAAACATCAGCATTATAATGAATACATTTTCCTGTTCATTGTACTCATTGTGTTATTGCCCTAATTAAGCCTGCCTCCTACCTATTTCTTTCACAGTAGACTTCTCTTGTCCATTTCCAGATGTCAGCTATCCACCTGGAGGTACTGCTGTGATATTTCTGCTATTGTCTATTCAAGTTTTATTCATCGCAGACAAAAAATATTGACCTGACTTCTTTTTTATTTAGAAATCTATGACCCCTCGGTTCACCCCCTTGCACCTGTTGCCTCTCCCAGGGCTCCTAGTCCAGGTGAAGATTTATTTGTACTATATAGAGAGCAACAAACTGTAACTGAAAATTATGTTTCACAATGAATAATCTCTTTCCCAGATATCAAACGATCTTTCACCCGTCCGCATCCAGTCAAAAAACACAGTAAGTAATAGAAAAAATCTTTTTAAACTAATGCCTTTTATGTAATTTTGATGTTTATTAAACAACCACTATCTACTTTTTTGTTGTTTTTACCAAAGACCCAAGGGGGACCCATTTGTGGGAGTTTATCAGGGACATTCTACTGAATCCAGAGCGAAACCCAGGACTGATCAAGTGGGAGGATCGGACAGAGGGTATTTTTCGTTTCCTGAAGTCAGAGGCAGTGGCACAATTATGGGGCAAGAAGAAAAATAACAGCAGCATGACTTACGAGAAACTAAGCCGTGCAATGAGGTACAACCCCTCACAGCTCTCTTACATTATTTATTAAAATATAAACCTTATGTTTGCATACAATAAACACACAATCACGATTAAGACGTTGGGATGTTGTTTTTCTCAGATTGGTGCTGTCAGCAACAGAAAACAATAACTTTTGTTTGAATGACCATGAATAAAGATGAAAATGTGTACTTTGTGCTTCTATTTGATGCATTAATTCATCTCTTTGTGTAACTGATGTTGCACCTGTTTTGACTTTTACCTTAACAATAGGTTTTCTTTTTAGTACCTCTTTGTTCTGTTAGTTGATTTGATGAAAGAATGACACAGTACTGTAGACTGCTGAATTCTAAATAGGTTATGGAGAATATTACATGCGTAAATAGGTGTGAACAAACTGGTGTAGGAGTTATTTTTTTAAATTAATGGGGTGCAAGAATTTAAACTCTGTCTGAAATGCAAGCACAAAGCTAAAGTAGCACAAGCGAGTATGTGTATGAAGTTGCCAGTCTTTTTCTAAACAGAAAGTTAACAAGTAAACTGTAAACTGTGAGGTAGTCCAATGTGATAGAACCTGAATTGTCAGTAAGTTTCCTGGCATTTCCAGCAAACGGCAGATAAGAACGCAAAGAATCTTTTGAAATGCGAAAGTCATCAGAAAGTACTGCGGATTATTTTGAACTGACTGGGGGAAAGTGGAGTGAAACACAAACAGCAGTAAAACTTTACTTAATTCAGTCAATCCAACTAAGTGAAATATGCAAGACTTTTTTTTATACATATGTTTTCCATAATCTAAAATTACTTGATTTGTCCGTTCTGTCTTACAGATATTACTACAAAAGAGAAATCCTAGAACGAGTAGATGGCCGCAGGCTGGTTTACAAGTTTGGAAGAAATGCAAGAGGGTGGAGAGAGTCGGACAAGTGACGGTTTCATTAATTTATGTTTTATTTGGTGTTGTGTGCTTAATGCTTTATTATAGTTTGCATTGACTGTTTTTGATGATGTCTAAACTGTTTTTCTTCCTGTTTTTTTATTTTTATTTCAATTTATAACTATGTTGTGATACTGCACTGAAATATTCTTTACTGTGCCTTAATAGCAGTCAAACCTCAGATATGGTCACTTAAAATCTTCCTTTAAAAAGATGAAAAAATTATAATAACCAATTTTTTAAAGAGTTTTCAGATGTTTCTTTTCAAACAGATACTTTTTCCAAGTACCAAAAGAGCACGTGTTGATAACACGTTCAAAATACATGTGGCAAAGAAATGTATGTAGCGTGTTTTGACACTGATACTGTGAAGTGTACTTACGAAAGGATGATTGTTCACTGCTTAAAAACCAACCAAAAAAAAAAAAAAAACAATAGTAAGAAAATAATAAGGCCAAAGCACAGCACTGAATACATAAACTAGTGATGAACTAGAAATATTTACAATGTGACAATATGGTTTGTACTATTTCATACTTTACATCCATTGAACTGTCCAGAAAGTGTGTAAATGTTTGTTGATATTACAAATAAAGCTTGTAACTGTTTTGATTTTATAAAACTCTTTATTTTCATGAATTCCATGTGTAAGATCTGAATGTAAATTAAGAAACTGAAATCCATCCATCCATTTTTTTTTAACTGCTTATTCAGTTCAGGGTGTCAGGGACTGGAGCCGGTCCCAGCTGTCATTGGGCGAGAGCAGATACTCTGGACAATCACACTCGCATTCACACCTACGGCCAATTTAGAATCACCAGCTAACGAGCATGTCTTCGGGAAGCCAGAGCGAACCTCGGGAGCACAGGGAGAACAATCAAATTCCAAATATAAAAGCCCCAGGACCTGAGGCTTAATTCAAGAATTTTAGTTATATGAGTCAGCATTAGACACTTGCAATTAATTTAGCATTTGGCTTCAGTCTAATATGCAAACTGCAGCTATTCTTGCCCAAACTTGAACAATATTGATGAGCTACAGAGTGCTGTTTAGATCCACAAGTGAAAGCCTTGTTCCCACTAAATCTGTTACAAGCTTGACTCTGAAAAGCCATGCACTTAAAGATAGTGCTGGTAATTACTGCTTTATCATGACAGTGTGAAATGCCACACAGTTAATTGTTTGCCACTGTGTGCCGTAGCTGCCAAGCTGGTTCCTGCAGGCAGCAGACAAATGAGAGGGCCTTGATGGCCAGCAAGATAAAGGCAGTGCCAGTAAAAGACTGCCTTCTTTGACTTGCATTTGCAAGCAAATCCATTGCTAATCTTCAACTATGATTTATCTGGCTTATGCAAGCCTTCTTTACATATTGATGACTGACACCACGTTCAGTCGTTATCTTTTGCACTTTCGCACTGCGCCGCACTGCATTGTTTTCAGTTTAGTCACTATTCTGTCTCATACGTATGCATCATAAGGTAATAATTGCATGTTGTACACTGAAAGACAAAACATGGCCTGTTCTTAAAACATAATTGTCAATAGGTTGTGATCAGAACTGATCACATGAAAGCTAAACAGAACACTCCTTATTGGTGAAAAAACATATCTGAGTAGAGGAGTTTCAAGGATGGGTGAATGAATTAATGTAAAGTGGTACAAACAGAATCTTCCTGATTGGACTGAAATAATAGCGAGTGATTGTCCGATTGTTGTATTACATGAAGTAATGTAATTCAAACTGAAGTGTTTATTCATCAAATCCCATTGTTTGTTTTCAGAGCTATTATCAACAAATCACACTCTATAGTTTCTCTGGAGCTGATCTTGTTACGATCCATACATACATTTGAAATGTATACAAAATCAAACCTAGTTGTATTTAAGGCTCGATGTATACAAAATTAGATTGTACATGATCCTTAAATAGTAACAGAAAAATGGAAAATGTCAACTATGGTTAAAAGCAGCTTTCTGTCGTAGCATCCGTTGTGAACTTCCTAAAATTTACTTCTAACAAATAAGACACATATAATTAAAGAAGAAAGAAATGATAATGAAATTAATCTGTGCTGTTTATGTGACAAGAAAATTTCAAAATTAACTAACAAAACTAGTGCTTTGGATACTCATGGCGAAAAGTCCAACTGTCAATCAAACACCAAGGCAGATATTTAATTGTGTATTATGTAACCATTACTGCATTTGCCCATGATACCATACCAGTAAGTGGTTTAAGGCAAACTAAGGCTCATTGCACATGAACGCTGATATACTGTATTACAAAGAGATGAATCGAGAAATTAATGAATGTAATGACCAGAAGCACAGGAATACATCAACAGCTCACATTTAGCCTTAGTTTGACTTTGTAATAATATTAAGCATATTATATCACTGCTGTGAGCTGTGATAAGACAAAACTTTGATGTGAGTCACTGAAGATGATTGAGCAGTTATGCAAATGTTAGACTCACGTAACCTCTGCAAACATGAGCATGATTTTCCTAACAGACCACTGCCCAGTGATCACAAATCGTAGCTTTACATACTTCTGATACTGTGACACGAATAGTGCTGTATGTGACCGAAATGGCTCCCAGAAGCAAGCTGCACGTATGACAAGACAGCATATCTGACGAATTCAAGAGAGCACCGTTAAACCAGCGTGACATGTATTTACAGGACTTGATTCTAAGTCATCGAGTGCTGGTAACGAAAGCATTCATGCAAACATGCGCCCAAACCGGTTGTAACAGATCTGGGAAGGAAGAAAAAATACATTTGCACCTGAGGAGATATTTAATCCATGTGCCTCACTTTAGCACTTTGAATTCTTGTGTGAGTTTTTTTTTTTTTTTTTAACAGACATGCTATTATAATAAGAACAGTCCAGACAATTGTCTAGGAAGATGACAACAAACTCTACGTGGGGTAGAATTATCTAGTGGCCTCCTTGTTCTGATTTATTAGACAATGGCTGCCTTTGTTTGGCCAAAAAGCATATGCAATACCTCCCCACGAGTACCTTTATCTCTTATAGTTACAAAATGATTTTCTGATTTGAATAAACCAAGCAAAGGGTATTTTATTATTTAAAAAGGGAGAGCATTAATTCAATCAGATAGATGCAAGAGGAAGAACAGGGAAGTGATAAAAGATAGCCTAAGCATGGGCATGAAGACAGCAAGATGTGATTTTATGTCTGCATCCCATGCCAATAAGTGGGGCTATTGTGTTCTCTCAGTGGATACACTGGCTCAGCTTATCTGGGCCCCTTATCATGTTTGTCTCATACTCAAATGGACCTGTGAGGCGTCCAACCCAACACTGAGTTGGACAGATTAGTGCTCTGTTACTGATGCAGCTTTGCTTTTTGGGGTTATGGGGAGGTCAATCTAGCATTTTATTACCCATTACAAAATGACACACTAGATCATAGTCTTATGATAGGGAAGGAAAGTAGCATTTAAAGTACTTGTGAAGAACGAAGAAATTAAGTATTTTGGTTTTTCTTCTGCATTTGCATTAAACAAAAAAATAATTCGGAAATGACCTTTGTTCATATTTTTTGCTGTAACCAAAAACATGAGGAAGTATTCATGAAAATGCACAAATTATTTGTTTCCAGTATGTTACGGAGCCAATTTCCTTTGAAGATTTTGGAGTTCCCATTAATGTTGATTTCCTTGTCTGGATTTGACAATTAATAAAGCTGTAATTTCCTTGTTTCAACCCAAAAAAAAAAAAAAAAAAAAAAAAAAAATCAGGTAGAATGTCAGTGTCAAGTGTACATTTTTTGCATAAAAGGTGAAACGCATTAGGGTTATATTTGAAATGTATGATAATGTTTTTCAGTGTGAAATAAAACAAAGTTCATTATTTCCACTGGTTGTTAAAAATTTAGATCATTATTTCAATTGAAATAGCAATTTTATTGAGTAAAGTCACAAGATTTCCTAAACCATGCTCATTTTTCTTGGTTTGACTGAATTCAAATTCTCCCTTATCCTCAGTGAAAACAAAGTTCAAAAATAATTTGAACATCAAAATATTAAAAGCATATAAACCAGCTCTACCACTGCTGCAAACCCAAAGCAGCTAAATAAGAGTGTCCATCTTTACATTTCATTTAAAAATCAAATGACAATAAAGACTGCAGGATCAAATGTCCACACTGGTATTTTCTTTTTTCCCCCAGAATACTCACAATACTGTCTTGGACACAGTTCGTTATCAGCAGCACAACTGAGATTGATGACAGATGACAATAAAGTTCCGGATAGATCTGACAGTTACTCATTTTCTGGGCTTGTTTTCTTTTTAGACAGGTTTCATTTTACAAAAATCTATTGTTTTCAAAAAGTTAGTTTCGTAAACTCTGGTGTAATCATAAATGTTTCCATTCAGTCAAAACTGTGAAATAAATATACTAAACAGATCAATCCTAGGCTATATAATATTTGTGCAACAGTTTGTTTTTTTTGTTTTTTTTAAATGTAATTTGCTGGACCAGGCTGAAGCTGGACACGGCGAAGCCGAAGCTGGACCAGGCGACTGCAAAGCTGAAGCTGAAAACTGAGCAGGTAGCAGAGCTGACAATAGAGCTAGAGACTGAGCTAATGAATGAAGTAGAGGTTGTAGTGGTGGTTGTAGTAATGGCGGACAACAAGGTAACTGATCCAATTCTCCTGAGCTTCCTGAACATAAGGAAAAAGGCTGGACGGGCTCACTAGCAGAACCTCAGCTGGCCTGGGAGCAGGGACATGAGTCATGGATGCAGGCTCAGATAAAACAGTCTTTTGAGGTGTCACATGAACAGTTTCAGTGGATATCGACGACAAAAAAAAAAAAAAAAAAAAAAAAAAAACAAAAACAAAAAAAAAAAAAAACAACCCACACCCACACACACACAACAACATCATGGTGAGCTGATTCAAACATGAATGGCTGTGGAAGACAAAACTTAACTTGATCCATTAGCTCTGAGGCAGTAAGTCCAAGTAGTTTAGCCAGTTTAAACAGTTTAAATATGGTGGATGGCACCTTGTTATCTGCAACGTTCTCACCAGTCACATCATACACAGCCTTAGATAGTTCACTAGGGACAGATACAGAAACTAGGGAGTCCCTTAAAACATTGTCCTATTCTGAGACGATGGTGTCACTTGTGCTCACCTCCGGGGCTTTCTCAATTGTGGCCAAAACAAAGTTCTTAGAGTCTACGGGCAAGTAGTCCATAAAACCTGGGTTGGCCATTGCTATCCGAGCTGGTTGGGCCCGAATGGAGTCCTTCTCTTCCTCCTGCTTCCCTGCGCAGGAAATAATCCAGAGTCCTCGAAGTTGCGTGACACGAATTTTAAATTCAACAAAGTTACTGAAGTAAATGTCTGCTGGGTCCAACATGGTCAGGTTGTTCTGTTACAGTCTGGCAGAAGCAGACTGTATGTATTGTGAAGAGTGGACCCAAAATGCAGACACCAAGGAACTTGGATCAAAACTTGAGTATTAAGAAAAAGCAAGCCGTTTAATGAGGCTGGCAGAAAAGGTACAAATAAAGGGCAAGGCAAACAGAAATAAAACTAACATTAACCTAAACTGGGAGAACTAAACAAACAACATGGGAAAAACCTGGACATGAACCCTAGAAACATGGCGTGGAGAACATGGCGTGAACAACAGACGACCTGACAAGGAATGACTGAAGACACACGGACTAAATACACACAGGAGGATAATGAGGGAAACGGAAACACATGGGGAAACAGCTGACACACATGAACATAACCACGTCACAAGGGGAGAGTAAAACTAAAAACATTGAACATAGGAACACAGGACCCCTTCAAAATAAAACAGGAAACATAATGAGACGCAGACATGACAAGCTGAACTTGACAACGTAAGACACAGACATGAAACACATGAAGGGCAAGGGAGACTTAACAGGGGTTGGAAGACACAAGGGGAATCTAATAACAAATTAAATAGAAAAACTAATGAGCTTAACCATATACTATAAACATCAAAATAAACTAAAACTCAAAACACTGGGTCATAAGACCCAGAATCGTGACATACAGTCCTTCAAGTACCTCTGTGTCCACATCTCCTCAGATCTGACATGGTCTGCCCACATTCAGGTCCAGTACAAAAAGGCTAGGCAGCGCCTGTACCACCTACGACAACTGAGGAAGTTCAGGGTCTCTCCAGAGATCCTCAGGACTTTCTATACAGGCGCTGTGGAGAGCATCCTCACACAGAACATCATGTCCTGGTATGCGAACAGCTGTGTCAAGGACAAAAAACAAACATTCCCATATCATGCCTGATCCTTCTGACTTCTTTGCGGCACAACTTTAACACCACACTCACACAATGTACATGCCCAAATTTTAAAATTGTAAATTTCCAGATTGTTTTATTCTATTTAACTTGTATGTAATTCACTCACTTATTGCACGTAATGTCCTCTTTGTATATATCTACCTACTTTACTTACTTTCGTGGAGCATATCAGGTTTCACTGCGTGTTATACTTGTGTAACTATGTGCGTGACAAAAAAAGGGATCTCGAATCTTGAATAAGCAGAATAAAAATGGATAAAGACACATTTTGAATTATATGTCCTTATGTATCTTTGAATGTATGTTGGTAATATGTGTGCAATTTACAATGCATTCATTACAAACATTCTTGTCTAAAAGTCTCTGAGTTACAGAGAGAAATACATAACCAACAGCACACTCTTCCATAATGACAACACTTGCTTTTATAGATAAATTAATAAATGGTTTTGTTGTGGTAACGGGAAAGAATTTGTTCTTCTCAAAGTCTGGCTCTGCGTACATATCTCTCCTCTTCGATATAGTACGAACAACAACAGCAGTTCAGCACGAGCATCGACCCTTTTCATCCTTTAACAAAGTACCTTCACAGCAGAGGGCAGTAGTTCACTGAGTCTATTTAAAAGCGACAGAACTACATTGTAAAGGCACTTGAAGGACCAATATAGGTAAGACTCTTGTTGCCTGATCGTTAATGTCTACACGAGCTTATAATACATTTATCACCGGGGTAAACTTTTTTTTTCATTAGTCCAGTGTTTGCGTTTAAAGATTTTTTTGTGCTTTATGTTTTTCTTTTAAAAATACGGATTTTATGGCAGAAAACGGCTCTGTCCTTCTTCACCCCACCCCCTCCTTTTTTGTCGTCAGGCATCTGTATGGACACGTCTCGCCGACGGAGGACGATAACATGGCGGCCTCCTTGCGTTTGGGTCGTCAGGGAATGTTATTTGGCCTCAGACTGAATAATTTTAATAAATGTTTAAGGTCGACACGCCAATGGCAAGACCAAGTCAGACACTTCTTTCAGTCGCCATGGGTACTCGGTAAGTGTTGACAGTTTACCAGGTAAATGGCTGTTGCCCTTTCTGTGCTGACAATCGCTGGCATTTGCAATCGTCACTACCCTTTAATGGTGCAACGTTACTTTGCTCTCGTTTTGTCAGGGCATGACAAATAGCAGCGGTGTTGGTAAATCAGAGGGTTGGCATGAGTGTTAAGCGAAAAATGTAATGGTTATTTTTTGCAGTTAACGGTATGGAAAGCTGCTAATGCCGCTTTCTAAATCACTTGGATTATCTTGCATGTCTCCAACCAGTCTGGTTTCTCTCCCTGTAAACGAACTTGCGTCATCAAAGCTGTCACATTTGTAGCAGAATCATTAAATGTTAAAAAAAAAAAAAAGAGTATTAGCTCCAAAAAGTGCTAACACTGAAGCGGCAAGGAGGAGAAAGAGTGATGGTAGATGAGTTTAAACACGTAGGTCAAACAACAAAAGCAATGAACAGTGTAGAAGAGAGTGTGGGCAGGGTGGAGTTGAGTGTCAGACGTGATAGTAGAAAGAGTGAAAGGCAAGGTTTATATGATGGCAGCCAGACCTGCTGTGATTTAAGGTCTGGAGACAGTGACACTGACTAAAAGACAGGAAGCAGATTTGGAGATGCTAAGATTTCCATTGGGAGTGCAAAGAATGGACAAGATTAACACTCAGTATATCAGAGCCCAGATTGAGCGCTTTAAGTTAAAGAGGCGAGACTGAGAGGGTTTGGATATGTTCAAAGAAAGAATCGTGGATATGTTCGGCAAAAGGTCTTGAATATGGAGCTGCTTGGCAGGAGGAAAAGAGGAAAGACCACAGAGGATGTAGTGAAGGAGAAGATGCAGACGGTTGGTGTGACAAAAGAGGGCTCCAAAAAGTTCCAAGAGTGTAAATGCGGTGTATCAGAACTTTATTTAAAGGGATCTTATTGAGAAACCTTAAACTAGCTCCTCCAGGATGATGGAGCTTTAGGGCACTGGTACTTCACTATTTGCAGATTTGAAGAGATGCACTGAAGCTGTTCTGGTGGAACTTGTTGTGCCCACGGTATGCCCATATGCCCATGATTCCTGCGCTTAATTATTTTTTTTCCCGTTGTGACATGTAAACATGTCAGTAATGAAAATAAAATGTTCAGTCCCAAATCCAGTGTGAGTATATGAATTTGGAAAGTTACACAGATGTCATTCTTTGTCAATGAAACTCATTCAGAAATAAAACTGCCCAGAAAATGTTTTGGGACTTTAAGCATGAAGAAGATAAAATGTAAACAGACAGATTTTCTGTTTTTGAGTACTGAAACAACACACATGCCATATAAATACACAACTCTTCCTCACACATCTCCGAAGGTTGATTCTGTTCATCTGGACGTCCCGATGAACAGAATCAACCTTTGGAGATTTACTTACCTGGATGATTGAGCGTGCATCAAGGTCTTCCTTACACACTGAAGTTTTGCACTACTGCTGAACATACAGCAGGTGGCAGCAGCACACAGTTTGGCCAGAGACCATGCAACATGAAACAAAGGCCATGTTACAATAAATAAAAACTAACACACCAAGAATTTGAATAATTGAATCCCCAAATTATTTAAATTTTTCATTTCTCTTTTAAATTAAATGTATATAGATTTATAGTTATATAACTGACTAACTCGGCTGCCTGACTTTTATTATGTAAGATTAATTTAAAGTGTGGAGTCAAATGGAAAGGGCTTTTTTTTTTTTTTTTAGTTTTTGTTTTTCTTTTACCTGTTTGGGTTAATCTTGTTTACTGCTAACAGAAACTTTTTTTAAATATATGTATCATGCATTAAAAAATTCTATTATAAATGACTGTAATATGTGTGTTGTTCAGTGAACATAAAGAATGTGTAAAACAAAGGGCTATTCATTTTAAGTTGTACCGTGTTTGAGCTCTAAACCTTATTTTTGTTGCTTTCAGCTTTACTACCATATGTAGTAAAGCTGTTATCTTGGATTTATGTTTTCTTCTGGCAGCCTGAAGCTCTAGTGTGAACTCTGGCCTTCTGTGTGACTACAGATGGTGACAGTTGGGGACCACAATGATACAAATGCCTTTGCATCTTCTGGTGTAGTGTCATCCAGGAGCACAGTTGTATTAGTGACATGGCAACATTTTCATGGTACCGCTGTCTCTTGTGCTCTGCTGCAAGTTGAACATACGGACCCCCAAGGGCTTTATTCGAACTATTCAGTGCTACTTCTGAGCATGTTACTTGATGCATTTTGACATTCAAATATTTTAGATGAAATTGCAAAACCTTACTGGAAGGGCTAATTTTTTTTCCTATTCTGAAAGAAAGGGGGGATTTTTGTTTTAAATTTAAACCTAATGAAACCCTTGACATTATGTGCCGTCGTAAATCATATGTTATTTTCTTTCTCTCCTCTAGGCGTCAGTCCACTCAAAGTGCAGATGCCCGCACTCTCTCCTACCATGGAGGAGGGAAACATAGTCAAATGGCTGAAGAAGGAAGGTAAAGAAAGCACGTTGACAGAAGACTTTATTAGAAAATTTAACAGACACTCATCACACATTTGTACTGAGCTTCTTTGACAGATTTTAAACCTCTTTGCGTTTTAATATGTTATCCAAAGGGACAGATGCTTCACTTTTCTTGTACTTGTAATATCCTCCCCTGTAGTGCTCAGTTGGTTTCCAAATATATTCAGTTCTTAAAGTAACAGAGAGAGGCCTGAGAAATGGGTCACCTGAGAGCCTCTGGTGGCTAATTGGCTCAAGGACCATGGCAGTCATTATCAGTCACTTTTTAGCAACTCTGCATAGCCAGGATCCTTAGCCGCACACTCATTTATCAAGAGGCCAGATGCTGAATTCTGATTGGCTTCTCTGCTGTGTTGCTATGTGCTGTGACTTGAGGTTAGATTTGAGTTTGTTTGTGAGTGAGTAAGAAGGCTGGGGAAAAAACAGATGAATTATTTGAGAAAAATATATCTACACTACTACTTCCTTGCTTTTTAAAAATGAGTTTATGGGAGACTGATTAAAAGCACTCAATTTGCATAAGATAATATGTTCAATTAATCAACTGCTGCTTGAACTGGTATTTGAACAGGATCTACCTGAAAGGGTCAAATGAATCCTTTTATCATTTTTTTTTTTTCAGCAAAACATTGAAACAGTAGTGAGAAGGTTCAGTTTAGGGGAATTTATTTTTACAGGTATTCTTAAGTGAGCCACAACATTAAAACCATGTCTACTATATTGTTTACAGTAGTGTGCAGAAATAACAGTGATGTAGATGTCTCCAAGAACCTATTCTCAGACTTTGCATAGTTAGGTGCAACAAACTATTAAAGCATGCAAAGATGCATGGACGCACACTATATGAGGTGTGCTATATTTGTACAATTCTAACAAGCTTGAAAGTCAATATTTGGATTTTGAAGGATTCAAAGCCAGCCATTCAAAACAGTGCTAACCACTGCAGCACCATGCTACACTAAACCTATATAAATTTGAGAAATTGGATAAGCTGGATTTGTGTACTTTGTTGCTTCTGCATCACTGACAGTCCTGGTTGTTGTTAATAGATTTTAAGCTTATCTTTCTATATACCATTGTAGCCAGTGAAAAGGTTTAAATTTCTGTGGACTTGGCATAGATGTTTGCTTGATTAGACAGATCAACTAATTAGATTTTGATGATTGAGCATCACACTCACTCTGTTCATAACTCCTAGAATAAAGTCCTAATTATGACAGTACACAGTGTTTAAGAGGGTAAATGATTAGGCGATTACATTTATATCTAAAAGGTCACATTGACTATGACATCATAATGTCCTGAAAAAAAACATGCTGAAACTTGAATGGTGGTAGATAAATTCTTCAGCAAGGCACAAGGCTAGTTTCGTCATCATGTCCATTGCACTCGAGTAGAGCAAAGGTGAAAATGCCCAGGGTCACCTTTTTTAATCTTTATTTCTACACATTGCACCTCACCCCAGGGGTCATGTGGTGTTAAAACCTCATACCAATCCAATCTGCATTAACTCTCAGGGGCTTCCAAAATCAATACTCCCTCTGCTCTTCCAACCGTTCCCCCATTTCTTTCCACCTAAAATTTCCTTAACCTACCCTGTTTTGTTTTTTTCTTCCTACACCTCATCCTACCTGTAATAAATCCTATACATTTAGAAAATTATTTGCAATTTTGCAAAATATTTTTTTAGGCATCCTGTTTTCAAAATTTGCTACATTGCCATGTTATGTATCATCTCACAGCTGATTAAAATGTGACCAGATATCAAATTTGGGTAACCCTTTTTCAGGCCCCAGCCTTTAGGAAACCAGAGCGCAACACAAAAATGAACTACGTTTTATAAACCTTACCTGTTCCTACCACTTCCTGTTATCACACAGCCAATAAGAAGATTCACTCATATTGATCCTGGTCTTGACTGTGTCCATGAAATTGATTGAAATTGACTGCAAAAGCCGGTTTTCCAAAGAACTGGCAACATCAATTTCAGAATCAGAATCAGAATACTTTATTGATCCCTGGGGGAAATTATTTTTTGTTACAGTGCTCCATTATAAACCAACATTAATCAGTTTGTTTCTGTCTTGACTGAAATACCATTTAAGTTGCAAAAAAAATAAATTTCTTTAGTATCTGAGCATTACAGAACCAGTGGTTCCTAATTGCTATCCTACTTTGCAAATCAGATGATAATGTATTCCAGCTCTTTCATGAAGTGGACTAGTGAGAACCTACTGGGATAGCCAACGATCTCGCCTTCTATCAGACTTGCTGCATTTTCAGATCTCACATTCTTTCCCATGAAACATTGATTGGTTCTTTCATTTGATATGTAAGCTGGAGGAGAAACTTTTTTTGCATAACCTTTTTGTTCTTTCAGTGAAATTCCTTCATCTTTATGCAACAAATTTGTTCTCTTTGTGTATAAAGTGCGATTCAAAGTGCGGAGATGATTGTGACTCATGCATTCATGATACAATGAATAAGCTGCACTTCCACAAAGGTCCGAAACACTCCCAGAAAATATAAAATTTGGTGTTGAAATACCAAACAAGTATTTATTTTAATTTATTATCTGAAAGTTCTCAGATGTGTTTGTTTACATCTTCAGGTGAGGCAGTTGCAGCAGGTGATGCCCTTTGCGAGATTGAGACTGACAAGGCTGTGGTTACCATGGAATCTAATGATGACGGCGTCTTGGCGAAGATATTGGTGAGTGAGCAAAAACACACATGGTGCTGTTCTGACAGAGATTATTAGAAATGTGAATTTATTTACAAAGAGCAGGCATCCTTGGGCCTTGGGTACTTTTTTCTTAGATAAGTTATTAAGTGGAAGGTCTGAGGATGTGTTTAGATGTGTGTGCAGTTCTTAATGTTATGTTACGGAATCATTTAAATAACGCAGGATATCATCATCTTTCAAGGCTCCTTCATTGATTTTGCTAATTGGCTGTGCTTGTTAAATAGCTTCCTCTTTCCAGTGACAGCAAAGCTTTGACAAGGTGCCTTTACTGACAAATATTTCTTTCTTTCCTTCCCCCAAGTCTGCTAGCTGTTTGAATTTTTAATAGGCTGTCAAAGACCAAGCAATCAGTTGTCTTTCATCAGTACTACACCACATGTTTTTTTTTTTCTCTAAGAATGATGAAAATATTTTATCTCTAATGCTTTATTAATACATATTTGTGATTTAATGACTTTGTGCAAGGGGAATCTGAGGTAATTTCCTTATAATTTCAGCAAGATTTGCCTTTAATTTAAAAAAAAAAAAAAAAAATTAGGAATAGTGGTTGGGTATTTTCTGTGTATGTTCCTGTAAATGCACAAAAGCCAAAATATTCTTTCATGTCACAAAGAGTGCCTTATGTAATTATTATACAACATGTTCTCTGGCTATGTAATTTTGGACATGCTCAAGTTGTAATGACGCCTGGGAGCAAGAGGGTTCAATTAGGCAATGTGTTTGAAACCACAACAAAAAACAAATATGCAGCCAATTCTCGCAAGCAGATGTACTCACAAATATATACACAGATATACTGACAATTCAGAGTATACGATACACTAATTTTTTAGTTAGAAATATATTTATGTTTTCATTTGGTTGCACTTTTTCACATTCACTTACTCCATCCTTGTCTTAGCCACTGTGGGGATGAAGTAGTTTCCATAGCAACCATCGAAGAATTGGGGGTAGGGGCTTTAGCTGGCGGAGAATGATGGTCTGCATTACATAAGCCCCCAAGCTTTCGTTCTCTCAGTCTGTGACAAAGAACATGTGTATTGGAAAAACCAGCAGACTTTGGTGCCGTTTCAGAGATTTGTGTTTTGCTCTTACATGACAAAAAAATATGGCACTTTGTCAGGGTCAGAGTGCATTAACACCTTAGAAGTGTAATTGTGGCTCTCCAAACACACAGTGGGTTTCTAATATATAGATTACAATAATTACCTGCAGCTGGTGCAATCCTGTACAGACTAAAGCAGACATGAAACTTGTGCACCACAGGGTTTATTTAGGGGGGTCAAGTACTGCTATGGCACACTACCAATTTCCAGCCATCAGTCATGGATCCTGCTTGTGTTATGATATTGAACACTAGCACCGTGGATTACTGCATCTTATTAAGCGCTTACTGCTTTGCTCTACCCTGACCCTCGCACTTCAATCCTAAACTTAGTCAAGCGTACAATGACCCATCGACTTGTGAACTAACAAATATTTTTGAAGATAAATTCATGTTGGTCCCCTGTGTTCAGCAAATTGAAATAAAAGAGGCCTTGTCTAGAAATTAATTAAAAGGTGACAGATGGTATTTAAAAGTTGATTAGTTGGTGATTAAGACCAAAAGTAAATTGCAGGAAAGATTTAGAGGAAGATTCATGAATCAATGAATTGATAAGGAACATTCTGCAGCGCTAACCTGTCAAGTTTGTCATTTATCACCCCTCCACATGTGTGATTTTATGTGAAAGAGCTTAAATTGGACTGTCAGTCTGTTTGATAAGTTGCAAGATATAACTGCCATCCTCTTTTTACATTATCTATCATGCTCTATTGATCAGAAGCAAACCTTGCCTTACTAACTAAACAAAACTGTCTCATTTTCTCTGTTTTTGTGTTCCTTTTCCAAGTAAACTGCTCATACACTGTATAATCAGAGGGTCCTTCTGAGCTTTGTGTTCATCTTCTTCTGTACACTGTGTATGCCAATATAGACTATAACAATTTAAAAACAGACCTGAAATGGTCGTTATCAGGTAACGTATGTAAAACGTTGTACAGGTATAGCATCCAACAACTGTTATTTTGAGATTATTGTCAATAAGCTGTTGAAAGTCTCAAAGGGCTTGTATTGTTGTATAAAAACATTATGTTGAAAGTTAAGCCTCATAAATGGTCTGGTTTTGTAATATCTTTAGCCGTGCTGAAGGTTTCATGAGAGGTCTCTTAAGGGCTCTATGTAAAATTTATACCTTCTTTCACTGGGCAGTAAGAATAGTGAGTGTCTGCAAAATCCTAAATTGCTGCACCATTGTAGGCTGTAGACATTATTGCCACGTGCTTCACTTTTTTCGCAGATAGCCTACTTTGTTTTTTACACAGGTGCCATGCAAAAGAGAACTAAAACGAAGAAAAATAGCCTGGATAATAAAACTTGACTTGTGATATTGGGGATAAAACGTATACATGTGAGTGCACTCTCACAGCTGTGGGAAACCTCCCTGTGGCAATGATGCAATCTCTACTAGTAGAAACTGTCACAGTCGCATTAGATTCAAATGACTTACCTGACAGGCTCTTTAAGCTTCAAATAATGGTGCAGATTGCAATAAATTTTCCAAGTGGAAGTGATTTATTAAATATGGTTATTCCCAAATGTGGTCTGAAATAAAAATATATGTATGCCTCCAAATATGTGTAATAGAAAAATTAGCCACAAAATAACTGTCCACGCCTGACCACTGCAACTTTCCATACCATCTCTTTAATAAGTCACAACAGCAGTATTTCTTTGATTGCAGAGATTTGTGGGTCATAAAGATGACATGAGGATATAAAAGCAGCAAAGATTTAGAATTTAACTTGCTTCCAGTGGAGATGGATTTTTTTCGGTTACCTTAACTTTATGTAGATGAGGTTAGAAACATAATTTGCACTTCCCATAGGTTTTGGTGTTCCGTAACTATTTGATGGCAGTGTTGAGTGCTACACCACCGCAGTGCACGAAGCACCTGCCTGTTTATGCAAATATCTATAATGCCTGCTGTGAACATTGCATGTGATTTTTACTTCAAAGATCCACTTAAGTGCTTTGGCAATGGTAGTATTTTATGTGTGTGCGTGCACATGATACACTGTAACACTATTACTGATTATTAGCGCTTGAATGCGATCAGCAGTGCTGGTTGTGTGCTTCTGCATAATGTAAAATTGAAATAAATATTAAGCAGCATTTACTATCACTTAAGAAATTATTTGTGTTGGTTGACATAGGGGAGTTGGTGGACTGGCTACAAAACAGCATTAACCAAGCCATAGCCAACTACCACAGAACTGTTGTACTAGACTGCAAATCTTCACCTGCTGATGTGTTTCCTAGAACAGTTTCAATATGTTACACACACACAAGAATTTTGGGAGGGTTATCCAAATGAATGAATGAATTTGTGTTTCTGTCTTGATACATTATGTCCTTTTATTTGGCCTACACATTGTAAGTTGTGTGTTTTTGTTTGCATGGAAAAATCCTTTTCATGATTGAAGATGAATATCTGTGGAAATTTGCAGAACAACATATTTATTGGAAAACCTCTTTACATATTACCTCATCTTTCACCTCCCACTGGCCAGCAAGGGCACTGTGGGGTCACTAAATATGAAGAATAAGTCATGCATAGGCTTAATGCACACTTATATAATGCCAAAAAATTAACCTGTCATTTAAGGATTATGTTTTCCTTTAAAACTTTGTTTTAAATGAAACTTTAATGTTTTACCATATGGGGCAGATTAGTAGATGTGACTTAATATTACTTTTTTTTTGTTTGTTTTGTTAATCCTACTTTGATTTTGCAAGCCTAAAGGAGAGGGGTGGATTATGTTTACAATGTTGGCATTATGATCATAGATTACATTATTTAATTATTATAATTTTTAATTTTCTTTAATGACTATTTATTGTTCATCTTTCTTTTTTGCATTTGGTCAGGTTTTTTTTTTTTTTTTTTTTTTTTTTTTTTTTTTTTTCCCCCTTACCCGTGGTCTTGTTGGATATTTAAGTACAACAACATAGATAGTTCTTCATCCTCCTGATTGTCCTCCTCATCAAATTGTGATACATGTTTAGGGGAAGCTCAATAAGGACATATGGTTTGAAATGAGATCCAATGCACTAGTTGAGCACACTATGTTAAGCTTTGGCCTTTCATTTAGACTGATCAATATGTGAGGAACAACACCTTACACAGGTGCGGGAGAGTAGGAAAAAGCTTGCTCTGGGTTTGGCTTACTTCATAAGAACATGGTAAATCAATGGTTGACAACTTTGAAGAGCATAAGACACATCCTCGACGAACCTATTCCAGTAGATGTTCTTGTCACTGAGAAGGTGGCGTCATTTTCAAGGGATCCTCTAATAATTCCTGGCAGGTTCATCTGTTCAGTTACCACAGGTTAAGTGATGAATGTCACTTTCCCACTTTCACCTTCCCTTTATCTATTTCAAAATAGCCCTTCACCTGTGTTCTAGCAGTCTCCGCTGTAATTATGAAATTATTGAACCAATTTTATTAGTACACTTCTCTCTCTACAGATGGAAGAGGGTAGTCGCAACGTCCGCCTCGGCACTCTCATTGCTCTCATGGTGGAGGAAGGGCAGGACTGGAAACAAGTAGAGATCCCCTCTTCAGATGTTGCACCTCCATCTGAAGCTACACCTGCTACAAAAGCAGTTGCTACCTCGGTTGTGACCTCTTCTGCTCCCTCTCCACCTTCTGCACCAAAACCAGTCACATCAGGACAGTGAGTGTCACTTTCATGCTTTTGTTTTTTTGTTCGTTTGTTTTGCTTAATCAAATGACATCTGTCAAATATTTCGTTTAATAAATCTGATGTAGAGTCCATAGACCTTTATTCACTCTACAGAACAATCCTTTTTAACCCCTATTGGTTACATGACGAGTTTTTCCATGCGCTAAATGTGCTTACACAGTAGGCCATTGTGGTTTCTAGCACTCCAATTTGATCAAAAGTAGATAAAGAGATTCCGTAGCCTTAAGATACATAATGAATGAATGAGGTTATCTTTTCTTGTTTAGAGCACATTGTGCTGGTTGGATTGGATTTTGCAGTATCTACCACCATGTAATATGCTGAATGAGATGATCTTTTTCTGTTCACATTTCAGAATGTCCCTATTTACACAATAAATACTGTTGTAAAAGGCAAAGGAACCACTCCCTGACAAACGGAACTTGTTTTGCAAACATTTTTTGCTGAGCACATTCTCATATTCAGATTTGAACTTTGGTAACATCACTGTGGCAGGGCCAAAAGGTCAAGCATGGGTATATCTAGAGTGGAAAACAAAATTGACAGTTAAAGACTTTTTTATGCATTATTTTTTTTCAGTATAAATATTTTTAGATGTGAAGTTTTTTTTTTATTTCACTAAAGTTATCGTGTACATTGTTGCACTAGTTAAGTCAACCATATAACTGACTGTGTCTATAGAGCCCAAACGGTATTATGTATTAGCTGATACATCAGTATTGGCCTTTACAAAATCTGATAAATGAACAAGTAAAAAGTAAAAAAAAAAAATATGGGGAAAAACATAATTCAGTCGTCATATTACTGGTGATCTTCCATAGTTTATCCACCAGATGGGACTCTACAAATTCCCCGTTGGCAGCACACGTCTGTATGCAGAAACGGAACAACCAGCTCTTTTGAGCAGAGCGCGCTCAGGGACTCATGAATAACTGGACGTAATAAATGTTAGAGAAATTTCTTTATCTGTTCATGTTTTTGTGCTAGAAACGAAAAAACATTGACTGATATGTCAGAAGAAAGATGTTAAATTACACTAGTCTTTATAGTTAAGCAATGGAGTTCAGTGTCACCACATGGTATTGGGTAAGCTGTCCCATGTAAAACTCATTTGAAGTTTCTCTGCAAATACCTTGAAGCTACCAGATGAGGTCTTTAAAACTAAAAGTTTTGCCACTCTCTCGTTTTCTTTTCCAGGTTACGTCTGAGCCCAGCAGCACGACACATTCTGGACACTCATGGTTTGGATCCAAAACTGGCCACACCCACAGGCCCTAGAGGAATAATCACAAAGGAGTAAGTGCCTAAATGACACAAGTTGTTTTTTTGTTTTTTTTGTTTGTTTGTTTGTTTGTTTTTTCACTTAACTGGCTTAACTTTCTTTTGTCTTTTTCTTTTTTTTGCAAGATACATCATGCTTAAGGCAAGCATATGGGATATATACCTTCCTATAATAATAAACATCTGTGCATCAGTTATGCTGGAGGTTGTAAAAAGTGCAAACAAGCTGTCAGGCTTATTTATGGTGGCAAATTTAAGACTTTTTTTTTTTCTTATTTTTGCTGAAGGTTCCAACACTATAGCCTATGACTGAATGTAATGTCATATGTCACATAACACCCTTATAGCTTATGTTTTAATCTTTGACTTACGGTTGTTTGAGTGTTTGCACACAAACCTTGAGATGGCCAATGATTATTATGTTTGCTAAAATCTCTATAGATTCAGATGCTAGACATAATCATATGCAGGTCAGTCTGAAAGGTCAAGAGTTTAAAGTAAAATTATCAGTCTCAGTTTTTGCATGCACTGTACTCTGTTTGTTTACACTGTTAGTGGTGTATCAGCTTAAAAAGGATTGTTTGGTATGGTAATCAGTCACCATAATATTGCAGAATCTCTAAAGGAAGGAGATGTTAGAAGAACAGGTCAATGTGGACGGTAATGTTGGAGAAATTTCTCTAACATGGTTTAAAGTATCAGGTATTTAAATCTTCATGCAACAGGGAGTGGCAAACAGACAAGGATCTAATGGCTACCTGCTGTCAGTGGGGACTTGATTGAATGCTCTCGTTACCCAACTAACACCCTGCTGAGGGATCTCATTAAGAAACTTCTGTTGCCATAGCAACCCAGTCTTTGGGACACACTGGTGACCATAGAAACACAGACCATATGCTTTCAAGGGTGTGTATGTGTTAGACAGTAAGGGAAGTATGCATGAAGTCTTTTAAACTAAATGCTGTAAAGAATGATTACTCCTAGAACTAGGGTGGGATTTTCTTTTCTCATAAGATAATCCTTCTTATAATTTCACCACTGTGATTTACCTTAAATGTTTTCAACATGTCACCAATTTTATTAACAAGTGAGTTTAAGGCTGCAAGAAAGCCTACAAAACCTGTTAGGCACTTGTTTTGTTTTAGCAATCCCGGTCTGTAGATGTACATCTTGATCGCAAACTAAAAATCATATGTAAATGTTTCTTAACAACAAACAAGCAAGTATGATATGCTGTTCTACACTAGGTACATTTAGATATGTATTTTTAATACAAATCTACATTAATTTTCTAGGTTATAAGCATAAACATGCTGGGTGTTTTGTGTGTCAACATTTCGAGGTTTTAAATTGTTCGATGCAGTTTTAATTGTATTTCATGTGGTTGCTCAGAGACCTCTTCTTTAAACCTTCAGCTCCAGATGCGCTTGAATGCTTTAGCAGAATATTCACTTGATGAAACTTAAGCTGATCCTCAGAAAGGAAAGGCTGAGGCTGAAAACATATCAAAGGAAGAGGGACTCTTTTAATTAAAAATTAAAAGGCTAACCATCCCTCTGTTATTGAACAATGTGCTCTTCAAAGAGCAACCAGAAAATCAAAGCAAACAAGCAAAAAGCTACAAATACAAGGCTTTATTTCTAAGGCATTACCTAGCTGGTATCTACTAAAACTCTGCAGGCAAGGCTGTCACTGCCCGGGGTGATACAAAATATTGGTACAGAGGCATACTATGTTGTTTACTTAGTGATAATATCAGTAAAAGCTTGGGAGACCCGGCCAGTTTGACTTACCAGACTTACAATTTCCCTACCCATTGTCGTGGGATTTACCAGCTAGAGGAAATGTTTAACAAGTGGTTTCTTTGCTTATGTTTTTAGCCCTTTACTTCCCACCAGTGACTTTTTTGGTTGGAGCAATATCACAGAAAGGCATATTCCAAGTATTTAGTATATATTTAGGAAATGAATAAATATTTAGGGAAACTAAAACCAAATGTTCTCATATCGCTTTGACATAAGCTTTGTACTTTCTTGAGTAAAAACAGACACAAATTCGCATTCAATTTCAGTGCTAGCCGGTTGTGGCGTAGAACGTAGAGCACGTTGTGTAACTGTCAGAAAGTCGGTATGTTGGCAATATATTCTGCACGAGTTTCCCGTGATGTATCCATTAAAGCGTGAGTGTGTGAATGTTAGCTTAAAACGCACTTTTTAGAAAAACGTGATTATGTGTGAACAGGTAATTGAGGCTTATAGTAAGAAAGCACTTTAAGTGCTGAAATAGATTAGAAAAGTACTGTGTAAGTACTGGTCAATAATCAAAAGCAGAGCTTTAAAACAAAGTGTAAAGGCAAATGCATTTTTTGCTCTTTTTCACCATTGTCATTAACAACGATTGACTCGTCCAATGCTGTGACAGCTAATTAAAAACCAGCACCAGCTGTGTTTGCTATATTTTCACAACAGGAATATATTAACCCTGTGATAATCCAGGGGAGATATCATTTATGTTCATTTTGATTGCATTAGTGAAAAGGATGGCCAGTAATTCTGAAGCTTTCACATTGCTGTGCATTTGAAGTATCTTTAGTTTGGGAGGCCTATACTTTTAAATTTAACCCCTTTTTGATCTTGTTAACACCTAGATGTAAATCTCCACCCTTTTTGTTACACCCTGAATTGTAAACAATATTCTAAACAATAATATTGTTAATAATATTGTTGTTTTATTTCTGAGTTTTGTAGTGGAAATGTGCTGTTTAATGTGTGCTTCTGCACTGATGTTATTTTTTAAAGCTGAAATCATTAAGAAAACGCTAGTCGGACTACACTACACTTATTTTTTGTAATACATCATTTTAATTCCCTCTGAATTTAAAAGCATTGATTTCTTTTTGTTTGTTTATTTTAAATTCATGATCCCTGCAGTGTGTTCAGACTTGTCTTTTCATGCGTGCATGTGAGTGCTGCTTCTGTGCCTTTTTAATATTCTGGTCACCTTCTCCTAGTCTTTCTACAGCTCCTTTTCCTTGGCTGTCAGTAAGGATATAAATGGTTGGTCTGAAAAAGGCATGGCAGAAAGCCACATTTAAAAAAAAAAAAAAAAAAAAAAAAAAAAGAGGTATCTGCGGTGTCATCTTTTAGTGGCCCCTCCAGGTTGCTGTTGACTTGACTTAAATTTATTCAATAACATAAAGGCTTTATTGATTCTTATATGGGACTTTCATAATACTTTGTGGTATTGAAACTGATAGCCCTCTGTAATCAATAAACACTCTCTGTCGTCCTTTGTGGTTAGCTGAGGGACTTGCAAGCTGCCCCTTTCCCTCCACAAACACATACTTTTATAGGTAAGAGAAAGGGAGGAGTGAATGTGCCAGACGGAACAAATTGGCAGCTGTGGGGCTTTGGCTATTCCTAGCGCTATGCTAGGGGTGAGAGGCAGCTGGTCCAGACAAAAGACCCCTTACATATCCGATGAACTAGAACTAAAGAGCTAGAAACAAGTACACCTGATACCTGCTCCTTCCAGCTCTTACTAGTAGGATCAAAATTATCCAGAGCGGTTTTCTTAGTACCTCCTCTCTTTTATTGCCTTTCTCTTCCCATTTTAGTTCTTAGCATAGCAGTCTTTAATATCTTCAATCACTTTCTCTACAACCTTTATGAACCTGTAGGCTGTTAGAGAAAAATGTCCATATCATGCTCAGTGATTGATGTAATTATAGAGTAAAGATTCTGTGTTTAAGGTAATATTATTACCTCAAGTTTCACAAGTTGTCCAATTTAATCGGCTGTCTTGATTGTCTGATATTGCCCACAAAAGCCTTGCTGAACAAACGTATTGAGACTTTTTTTTTTTTCAGTTTGAAACAGAGCTGCAAGGCATGTAAATTGGAGGGCTGCTGAAGGCATGTGGCAGGACCTATGGCCTGGAGATTAATGTGGAACCATTCAATTTTGACTAAAAGGCCCAAAACAGCAACTTGATTTAAAGCTATATTTATATTTTTTTCATGCTGCCTTTAAATGCCTTCAGTTATTACATGGATTTTATTGTTTGTCCTTTTCAGAATTAAGTTCCTATTAATTCTAGTTTCTCGTGCTGTTAACTTTTGTAAACCAGGCACTCTAGGAAATGCTATTTGAATAAATTGCTTTAGCTTTAGCTTGCTTTAGCACATTAGCCACATGTTGGAAATTTTCATTTCCTGGGTTACCATAGTGACAATTCCACATCCACATTTTACATCTGCTTGTTCAAATGACTCCTCGAGATAGCGTGATTTTAATCCTTAACTTTAAAGGGTGAACTATGAGCCTTAATGAAGGGACTGTGTTATTATGTTGTATCAAGTTGGTGCAGGATGACTTGCAAGTTGTATACAAACAGTTCTTTAATGTGAATGCAGTGTTACATCAAAATAATTAGTATACAGCATTTGATAGTGTTTTTTTCATGGTTAAAGTCTGGCTGTTCATGACTCACTATGCTAGAGGGAAGTCCACTTAGACCAAAGGTTTTGAATAAGCTTTCCTGCAGTTGGCACCGGATCCTACCCGTGCTGATGGTGTTTGTGACTAACGGATGATTCTCATGACTCCTTTTCTCCAGAAGAAACTGAATGTTACCTTCCCAAAAAAGCTCACAAAAACAATAACCAGATGACTGTTGCTTTTAACTTTATTTCCTTTTTTTTAACTTATATTTACTCAAGCATATTTTTATTTATTTATTTATTTATTTTAAGTTGATGAGCCATACTGTGAGTTTATGGGAAAGAGTTGTTGAAGCTAGGCTAAGAGGAGAGGTGATGATCAGTGAGCAGTAGTATGGCTTCATACTTCCTTTAAAGAAGAAAGAGACAAGGCTGAGATGGTTTGGTCATGTTCAGAGGCAGGATAGTGTATATGTTGGACAAAAGGTGTTGAAAACTGTTCTTCCAACTTCAGAGGAGGTTCATGGATGTAGTGGGGTTTTTTTTGTTTTTTTTTTTTCTGGTTAAAGTCAGGCTGTCCATGACTCACTATGCTAGAGGGAAGTCCACTTAGACCAAAGGTTTTGAATAAGCTTTCCTGCAGTTGGCACCGGATCCTACCCGTGCTGATGGTGTTTGAGAATAACGGACAATTCTCATGACTTCTTTTCTCCAGAAGAAACTGAATGTTACCTTTCCAGAAATCTGACACAAACAAAAACCAGATGACTGTTACTTGTAGGGCAAATAGAACGATGTGGATGAATAATGCATTTTTATACTAACTTTAGTTACGTAAGTGTTGTTTCACACAGATGAAATTGTGTTAATAACAGTCAAGGCAGAGATAATGGCATTGGAGCACTTTTTCATGAAGAAGAAAATATTTTGATTTGTTTTTTACATAAAAAAAATTAGGTCATTTGATAAATGAAAAAAAAAATGAAAAAGAAAAGGGTTATTAGAGGTAATAAATGATGTCTGTTATCTCTTTAACAGGCTGGAACTGAAAATCAGGTGCAGTTCAACAAAAACTGAGCCAACTAAAGCTGAAAAATAATCATGATTTTTTTTTTTCAAACGAAGCATGTTTTCATTGTCTATTTGGATTGTCATGCGGTACAATCATAAATATTGATAATTTTATATAAAGTTTTATCCTGAGTAGTATTTGACAAACTTCTGACCCAGTCCAGTGTGTTTATTGTGCCTAGTCTGAGGTGTCTGGTTTTCCCTGCATCCAAAACAGTTTTGACACTCTTCCAGGTGGCCTCAGTGAATGGAAAATCACTAGGATTGCTGTTGAAGCTAGGCTAAGAGGAGCAGCAATGATCAGTGAGCAGTAGTATGGCTTCATACTTAGAAAGAAGAAAGAGACAAGGCTGAGATGGTTTGGTCATGTTCAGAGGCAGGATAGTGTATATGTTGGACAAAAGGTGTTGAATATGGTGCTTCCAGCTTCAGTGGAGGTTCGTGGATGTAGTTTTTTTTTTTTTTTTTTTTCTTCTAAAAGTGTCTTTCTCACATTTAATGTTAAAATGGTCCCTTTTTTTTCTTAACAGGGATGCACTGAATCTTCTGAAAGCATCTCCTGCTCCCAAAGCAGTGCCATCTGTGGTCGCCTCAACTCCTCCAAGTCCCATCTCTGCTCCAGCAGCCAGTCCTCTACCTCCAGGAAGCAGACCAAACATACCTCCATTGTCTGTACCGGGAAAACCAGGAGCACCGGTGATCACTCCTCACACATTCTCTCAAAAATACTCTTACATGGCGCAGTTTCTATTTCGGGTCGTACTAAGAAACTGCCAGATATCATTCAGTCATTTGGGGCTTTGTCGCTTTTGGCTAAGAGGATGTAATGGGATTGTCTCATCTCAAACAATCACTATTTCTGCATGGTTAACTTTTACATTGCTGCTGTAGATATTTATCAGTTTCATTTGGTATAGTTAGTGGTATCCCGTAAGGTATTGCCTGTTCATCTCAAAGATTGAGGAGTCTTTTTAACCAGCCATTAACTATCAAGGCTGCCGTCAACATTTATTCACTTCATGGGTTTTTGGAGTCATTAGCAGACACAGCAGTGAAGATGTGTCCACCATATCAGTGTTGGCTCTCTCAAAATGTCTTTTTTTTTATTTTTTTATTTTATCCTTCACTGAATTATTTACCTCCCCTTCTTCCTCCTTCATATCTCCAGGGAACTTTCACTGAGGTTCCAGCTTCAAATGTCCGTCGTGTGATTGCTCAAAGGCTTACCCAGTCAAAGACCACCATCCCCCATTCATATGCATCCATCGACTGTGACATGGCTGCTGTCATGCAACTCCGCAAAGATCTGGCCAAAGGTAAAAACAATGAAATGAAAAAACTTGTCTTTTCATTAACACTGTTGTTGTCCTGCAAGTGGTATCTCCCTTAATGCATACTGACAGGTACATTTGTAAGACAGCTTATCTGTGAAGTTGTGGATTTCAGAAGATTAATGTGACGCTTCATTCAAGCATTCAGCTCGTAGTTCATGTCCGTTCCTGTGTTTCAAATCAATACACACATCTGTGTTCCACAGGGGTGGTGACTTTTGTTTTATGGACAGGTAAATTATTGTACTTGGCAAATGATTTAGCCAATTGTGAAGTTTAAATGCCTATCCATGAAGCAGTACCCCACAAGCAAGACCTGCAGTATATCTATGGCTGCAATAGAGCCCTGTTCTCAGTATCACAGAGACAGTATGGCATCATAAAGAGAAGTAATTTAGACAAACTAAATCCAAAAAGGAATTGCAGTCAGTTCCTCTTGACGAAGGGCACAACTTGTAACTTTATTTCTGTTTGCTGTGCTTTTTGTTAAGCATCAACAGTATCACTATTTTTTGTGTACTTGCCACATTTTGACAAGTAACTATAAACGCTGAAAGAGTTACTCAGCATGATGAGTGTGCACATGCTGTATGGATTCTTAAGAGGGGATTTGTGAATGGCTGAAGTTGGATTCACAGGGCTGACTTCTACTGATGAGATCTAGGAAAGAGCCATGTCTACCAAAGCCATTTAATTTTCTACAGCATAGTATTAATACTTAAACATGTTAAATCTGTTGTTGTGTACCATGTGATAAATGACAGTATTACTGAATAAAAAAAAAAAATGCTATTAAAGGCCTCTAAATACAAGTCAAATTTATTTATATAGCACATTTAAACCAATAGCTGTTGACCAAAGTGTTGTGCATTTCAAATAATCAAGTGACATTTAAGAAATGAAGTATAAAATGAGAAAACTTGAGTTAGAAATAACAAAATAAAGGTAGTCAGAACTGAAAGCCAAGGAATAAACGTGGGTTTAACAGTAAATGTAGGGGCAGTGAATACCACAGGGAAGAGATTGTTACAATCTTATAATTTTTAAAAAAAATACACACTATACACATTGAATACTGTAAGTCTGATGCAATTCTAATATCAAATGAAGCATTGGTTGAAACTAGCAGTGTGGGCATTACTTCCTCAGCTTCACAACCTTCCCTAACAACGGTTATTGAGCAAACAGCTACTGCTTGTGAAACAGAATTTTGGGTGTGTAATTTGAAGGACAGTTTCCACCACAAACCATTCACTTTTGCACATAAAAAGAAAAATATCTATCCTTAATGGCTTGATTTTCTAAATGGATCCTCTGACTACTTCGGGACATTTTTTCATGTTGATTAAGTAAGAGTACTATGTCAGATTCCAATTTTAAAACACTTAGTTTAATGCTGTGTCACGTAATTGGCCTTATTTAGCTTAACTTTTCAGCACAGTCAAACAAACAGTAAATCTCTTTGGGTCCTGTCTCTGTGATAGAGGAAATGGGATGGCCATTCCAGACCTATTAGCAAGGTTGTGTGTGTACGGAGGGATTCTCTCACCGGTTGTTTTTGTGGACTCTCATTGTTCTCGACCAGTGCGATTTCACGGTTAGCTCATTAATCATACTGCTCACAGCATTCAGAACTGTCTGGTACTGCATTATTGGCCACTAGTAAAAGTTGGCTCTGATGCCAAGCCTGACTGCCCCAATGTGTGTTACACATCAAGCAGGGAATGAAGCAAATTCGCATCAGTGAGTTTGGCATAGAGGGGCCTCTTCTGATCAGCTGGAGTGAACAACAACAATATTTTGCATTTTTCCCTATGCAATAGCATGTGTAATGTCATGCACTTGCAGTTTGTTTACATGGAAATTAATTCATTTAGAATTTCCCGTCTTTAACTGAATGCTTTTTGATAACTGAAACATTACGGGTCTTGTACAAGATACTCGACTTTCACTGTGCCTTGGCATTTGGAACCATAGGTTTTTAGCTTATCCAGCTTTCCGCTTGGCTTAGATCTGATAATAATAAGCAGAGATTAGGTTATTCTCATAAATCCTCCTTTGTCCTTTCAGAACAGATTAAAGTGTCTGTTAATGACTTCATCATCAAGGCAGCAGCTGTTACACTCAGAGTAAGTACTCCTCATTTGTTGTCATTTGTTTCTTCAGTGTGTGTAATTGCTAAAGATGGGTCATCTGTTCATCTCTAACCCTGTATTTTTTAGAACATTGCAGTGTTATCCATAACTTTAATCTCTTCCAGTGCTCAATAAACCATTTGGACACATGTGTCTAAGATGTGTTGTTAGATTTAAAGAATATGTGCAAGGCATAGGACGTTGTGGACGATGTGGCCCTCCTGGTAATGTAGTTATTCCAGCACCATTTCATAAGAATATAATGACTTACTTATTTTACACTCTAAAATACTATTTTATTATAACACATTATTGCCACTTCCCATCCTCATTTTCAAGTAAATTTCATGGCAAAGACACACACATCTACACACTTCCACTCGACACTCTCTCTCCCTTTCTCTCTCTGTCACACACACACTCCCCCCACAAGAAGAATGTTCATTTATGTACCCAGTTTTGAATTTTTGTGTTCCAGATGATTGTTTTTTTTTTTTCTTACAGGTGCGCCAATTGGCGATAAATGCACTTCTGTTTGCACTCTATCCTTTTATTATGACTTCCTGTCGTGCCTTAGATGTTGTCATATTCTATGCCACATAATATGTAATAACTTTAATAACACGAATAGAAATGAAGAAATAAAAAGATGAACCCTCAACGAGAGGAGCCTACAGAGAATTTATAGAGCTAATGTCTGTGCAGGTTCTCAGTCATCCAGGTCATTGTAGTCTAAGGAGCTTGGAAAGAAAAGCGTCTGGACTTCTTTAAGTTGCTTGAAGATGTTTCACCTCTCATCTGAGAAGCTTCTTCAGTTCTAAGAACAAATGGGTGAGAGTCCCAGATTTAAGCCCCATGGGAGTGTCACCCCAAGAGGGACAATGGACCCCCTTATGATCCTCTACCTAATTACACGAGCCGAAGTGTGAAAATGGTAGGTGTAGGTCACAATCAGCCAATGTTTTGGGTGAGCTCATTGTGAAACCTAGCCCCACCCTATCATCTGATTTCCTGAGGTCAGATGACCCAGGATATGAGTGGGCGTTAAGGCATCTGGGAAGGTAGAGGATCATTAGGGGGTCCATTGTCCCTCTTGGGGTGACACTCCCATGGGGCTTAAATCTGGGACTCTCACCCATTTGATCTTAGAACTGAAGAAGCTTCTCGGATGAAAGGTGAAACGTCTTCAAGCAACTTAAAGAAGTCCAGATGATTTTCTTTCCAAGCTCCTTAGATTATAGAGCTAATAAGATAAGATACCTTTATTAGTCCCACAAGGGGAAATCTTGAAAAAGCAAAATGTGTTTGGCACAATAGTGAATTCATATCTTAATTCTGATTGCAAAAGCTACCAAAGCAACACAGGCACTGTCACATTCACTGTGTTTTACTGTTGGTTTAATGTATTTGTGTACCTCTCAAATGTCAAGCTCATTTGCATTACCACTAATATTTTATTATAGGGGCTCCACTTCTGATGAGTATTTGTTAAAAACACTCAAAGGATTCCCAGTTTAGAGCAGGAGGAGATACAAATTCAGCCCCAGGGGATCACAAACTAATGGTCTCCTAGTGCCAGTCACAAGCCCAGATAAAGTAGGAGGGCTGCATCAAGAGTGAGATCCGGTGTAAAATCTGTGCCAAATCAAATATGTGGATCCATAGCAACCTCTGTAGAAATAAGGAAGCAGCTTAACACCCCTCAACTGAAGAGAGCTTATCTCTTTTTGTCTTGATTTATCCCTGATAACATGAGGACATGAGGTGACCTTTGACTCCTGTTTCCTAGGAAATGCCAGAAGTGAATGTGACGTGGTCTGGTGATGGAGCCCGTGCACTTGATTCAGTGCATATTTCTATTGCTGTGGCAACAGACAAAGGTCTCATTACTCCAATCATCAAGGATGCTGCAAACAAAGGAGTCCAGGAGATCTCATCTAATGCTAAGGTAAAGAACTTGAAAATAAAAGAGTTGAAGGCAAAAAACAACTATGTGTAATCATTGTTCTGACATGCTATGAGTTAATGTGAGATTTAGACTTGACTGGACCCTAACAGATTCTGGCTGGAACTTTAATTAATTCAGAGTAGCATCATTCAATCCTCATTTCCACTCCTTCAGGGAACAGAAGTTGTAGTAATAACATTCTGTCCCCTTGGAGTTGATTCACTCAGTACAACAAATACAGTATGGAGTATATGTACACGCCCTGTAGAGTAGCCACTGAACCAGTGTCAGAGCACCAGTAATAGATCTGAACAAGAGTGTGGTAATGACTTACTAGCTACAATACAAATATCATTCACAGAAACCTCCTTAAATAGGGCTCATGAGGTTGCCCTGGTGGACTATGCTGTCACTCCCTGAGGCAAAGACAAACCTTTGGTGCTAGGTTCAGTGGAGGTTCAGTGGGGCAACCCCTGTTTAGACAGTCCTTTACCTCTAGCTGAATTAACATAGCAAACAAACAACTGGTCATATTCGGAGTGCTGTCAGTGAAGGTACGTAGCACACACACAAGACACAAGACAAGCTCCTCTATTCCTCATAAGGGGGAAGTGAGAAAACTGAGAATCTCAAAATCCATAGAGTGCAGCGATGCGTGCAGACGTTGTTTTCTCCATGTGGTGGTTAGTTCTGAAACAAAATCTGGGAACATGGGCAGATGGTTTTTCACCATTGTGTACGCTGGAGCTTGGAAAACCCCTTGAAAGATGATGTTTCCTGAACAGAATATTTCTTCTTTTCTTGCTTTGGTAAAAATAAATAAATGCAAAGCAAAAAGTACTGCATGGAAAAGTCCAAATTAGCACTCTGGGCAACCTACGCACCAGCTCAGTGGTGGTGGCTAAAACAGTATTTGTAGTGAAGTTAGCTTCAAGTCAGCAGATAGCAGAGCTAACTAACCAGATGAACCTGATATCTCCCAAGTGTTGTACAAAGTTAATCAACTGAAAAGGAGAAGCACTTTATATCTAATATAAAGGCCAGTAGATTTGGAACTTGATTTTTGATATCTGGAGAAGAGATCAATCAGATATGGTATATGAAGTAAAAATGGTCTTTTTTTTTTGTTTCATTTTTTGCTTTCTCATAAACACCTGGGAACAATAATTTGTTTCCAAGGTTGCTCTGAAAATGTAAAGCACCAAAAAAGATACCACACACTTCTATCAAAGACGCATGCATCACAAATCGATGAATTATAAATGACTTTCAAATAGACGATGATAATAAAAAATATAATGTTTGACATGTACAGTGACCCCCATGTAAAATTCCCTAAAGTTCAGAGCCTGTTTTTATGACTGTCTTGTCTTTGTACACATTGATGTTGGATTCATCAGCTATCAGTCATAAAACCTGAAAATGCAAAACTCTTTCCATAATCAAGAAGTAGAGCTGACTTTTAGAACACTTATGGCTCTAATGACACAGTGTTGCTTGCACATTATCGACATCACAGCTCGGTGTCAGCACATGTAACCTTAGCTGTTGCAGTGACAGTGGTGGAAACCGTATTAGTATAATAGCATTTGTTCATGCAAGAGTGCTAATTTAAACTTGGGAGGGGTGAAAGTACGTTTGATTCACGGTGCATATCTGTGTATGCCAGTGATAGTCAGCAGGGTGGTGCTTGGATTTAGCAGTGGGTGTGTGATTAGGTTTTAGACATACTATTACTGTAACTGCCTAAACCCATGTGATCAGTTTTTGCAACAAATGTGATTGCTTAAGATCGGGTGCTTCTGTTTGTGTCGACTTTCACTTTGACTTTGACTACCAAAACCAGAGGTGAATATGTGTAAACAGTTGTGTACACAATACAATTTTACATTTTTCATCAACCTATTGAATACACATAGCTGCTTGCTTTTGAAATATGTACATGTATTATTATATAGTTTGTCTCCACTGGCTGCCGTGGTGGTCCAGCTCAGACCAGAAGCGCTGCTATGTTTGTTAAACACTTTTGCATCACAAACAGTTCCTTTTTTATCTTTTGTTCCTTTTTGCATTCCTTCCTTTTTCATTATATTGAAAAACAATTGTTTTCGTTTGGTTTTTTTCTTTAGAGAACTGAAATTAATGTGGTCAAAGTGTTCTGTTCTTTCTAATTATATTGCTACTGATTTGTTGTGACTCCCAGAAGACAATGTATTACTTTTATAGTGATTGTCTTAACCTATTTTGATTATTTTAGTTCAAATAATATAATATTTGTCAGTTGTTCAGATGCCAGATCAGAATGTTTCAGTACTAACATACTTGCATACACAACAGCTGCTTTAAAGCATGAGTAGTAACACTGCACACATGTCACTCCACCTAAGCCTTCAAAATGCTCTTTACCACCCACAGCTATTCAATTTATTTGTGCTGCTGCTTTGAGGTAAATGTGCATTTGCTGGTTTTCATAGGTCTCGAATTAAAATTGACACAATGTCTGAATAGAGCACTGCTGGCCGTTGATTTGATGCAGAGGAACATGACTGTTTTTGCACTTAGGGCTCTTATCATAATTGTACCGACCATACTCTATTGTGTCTTGTGAGTCACTCTCAAGTTTCCGTGATGGTTATATCCCACCATTAACCTTTTAAGAACATTTCTATTCAAATAAGCCAATAACTTAGAAGAAGATAAGTTCAGTGCTACATTTTAACAATAAGCTCTTCATTATTTCAACACAGTCTGTGGTATAATGTGGAGCATGTACTTTTATAATGTTTTACTGCTTGATATCACCATCCTTCTTGGAGAAGGTTGAATGAGCCATGTGTTTGCACTAGAAACAATACCTTTTTCACGCTTTGTTTCTCAGTTATATTGGGTTTTCTCCAAGCTTTTCAGACAGCATTCATGCTGTGAGAGAGCAAGGATTCACATAACCTAGCTGAACTAATGTATTACCAGATGCCTCATCTGCAGTTCTGGGTGCTTTTCATTCCCGTTTCTTTAATTTACCCATGCACATTAGGATAGTAATTTATTTCTGTGAGGACCATGGTGAACATTTTAAAAGTGCAATTTCAGTTTTGAATTCCATTTGTGTTTCTTTATGTCTTTTCGTTTTTCCAATGTGAAACATTGATTTTAATATTATTTTCATTAGTTGCATTTGTGAGGAGCTGAACCTTATTAGGAAAATATTCTTTTCTGTATTTTGTGTTGCAGACTGTACAATAACTAACAGTTAATTAGTACTGCACATGCTTATGGTTTTATCTACATTTCCAAGTCTGTTGTGTATATCACACATGTATTCTGGCTATTGTGTATTTGATCTATTTTATACATCAAATGTATTTATTTCTTTAAGAATATCGATCTGGTGTTTTTATAGGCTCTGGCCCAGAAGGCTCGAGATGGGAAACTGCTTCCTGAGGAATACCAGGGAGGCTCATTTAGGTAAAGTCATTATTATAGTCAGTATTTTTACCAGGTTTTCCTTTTTATTTTTAGTACTGCTGTCTCAGTTAATTGCTATTCAATAGACTTTTTTGTAATGTGTCAAAAAGTGGTTCCTGTGATCTATTAATACTATTTCCCCAATGTTCCTTTGAAACTCAGTTATAAGAATAAGCCATTATACATTTCCGCATTTATGATTAAAATCTGGTTTCACAGTGAGCCAATATATTATGCATATTCTACATTTCATGTGAGCCTGAGCTGAATGTGTTCTTGGGCGACAAAGACCATCAGTTACTGTTCATCAATTGCAGAAGTGTGAAGGAGGGGGGCTTTTTAACTCATTAGAATTAATGGTGTCATTTAGAAACAAATGGGGTTTCTGTGTCAGGCAGAAGCAATGGATTCCTACGGAGACCACTTTCTTCCTCCTGAGGATATACATTATGTCTATATCCTTCACCTATTAGTTTTTCCATTCCCCTGAACCAGAACTGCCATTAATGCAAACATCAGAAAGCCCTCAGGTCATTTTTGCACAATATTTAGGGGCAGTTCTTGAGCTGAATTTTGCTGTAGTAATCTTAACTGCTTAGCGTTTTATTTTAGCAGCTGTCTATCAGATGTTGACAAAAAGTCATTCATTAAAAGTGATAATATTTTTTTTTTTATATATATATTTTTTTTACCTAAATAAATTTGTTTTATAGCCACTAATGCCTGCTTAGTTTTTATTTATCGTCTTGACCTTTTATTATCTTCAGCTAACTTTGACGTGCTAATATGCGTGCTATCTTTTTCTCTTTTTATCCCACAGTATATCTAACCTAGGGATGTTTGGAATCAGTGGCTTCAGTGCTGTGATTAACCCGCCTCAGGCATGTATCCTTGCTGTTGGGACGTCCAGGGCTGAACTGCAGCTCTGTGAGGATGATCAGACCCTATGCACCAAGCAGCTGATGACAATTACGTTGTCCAGTGACGGGAGACTAGTGGACGACGAATTAGCATCACGGTTTCTTGATAAATTCCGAGCCAACCTAGAAAAACCACAACGCATGGCCCTGGTGTGAAAAAACTAAACAGAGAGAGCTTTATAAAAGGCACTTTATAGATACAGGAAGAAACACCTACATGACAAAGCCTGGCTCATGGTTTTCACAGCCAGAGAGCTCTTAAACGGTTGGTTTCCAATTAAGGCTTACAGAGTAGAATTGTACATAATTTAAAGTTCATTTTTTGGACTACTTCTGACTGATGATCAACCAGGCTTTGTGATGGAGGAGTTATGGGGACTCAGCTAGAGTGGAGGAACATTCTTGGTGCCAAATTACCAAGAAAAAGATTATTCTGCCACACTAGTGTTGTGTACATAAACTGTTTCAAGTCCAGCTCAACTGCTGTTTCCCAGTCAAGTGTATCTGCTCGATGTCACTGTTGGTAAACATGCAAATAGTTCTCTCAAAACTTCACTATACATTTCTACAACAAAGCTATACATTACTGAACAATACAACTGGCAGTACAATTTCCATTTAGATTGCAAAACCCACGTAAAATGGTTTCTGTTACAAAATGTAAGAATCTAATTGATTTATTATTAATTTTCCTATTAATATGTTTTAACTTATTTAAAATCAACTACACTGGAGAACAAGTCCTTCAAATTCAGCTGTATACAAATCAAGGTTGCCAATAAAACACATTGTTCAGTCTTAAAATGTTTGTGTGTGTGTGTGTGTCATTAATGTTTTTCCCAGATTTTCAGAAAGTAGCAGATTCACAAACTGGATTACACAAGTGTGTGTTTCTGTTTAATTAGAATCCAAAGAGATTACATAGTAATTATTTTTTAAAAGCCAATTAGGATAATTTGCTGGGTTGAGTGTACAGGTCAGGTTCTGATGGCAGATGCTTACCTTTGCTTTAAGCGTGGGAAGAACAGCTGTCTCTTTATATACTACCAGTAAGACAAAGCTTATCCTAAATATGCAAAAGCATATTCTAATATTTTTAAAGCAGGAGGAAAAAAGCTGTGGTTTCAAACATCCTCTGGGGGTTAGATTTCCATTTTATCCACTATCAGCCTTGAAAGGGTTGAAAAAAAAAAAAACGGTTGCCTTGCACCTGTTCAGCTGAATTCAGATAGATTTTAAGTCTGAATGTAAATTACCCGAGGTGAGCTGTGGAATAGGCAGGTTGCAACGGTACCAAAGCAGACTTGATTTGATGTTGCTATGGCCAGGATTACAGACAAAGGGGGGGGGGGAATTCAATTTTATTTATATAGCGACAAGGTGTAGGCTGCTTGGGGATTCCCAGCAGCCTACACCTATTGTGGCATAAGGAGAACAGTGAACACAAACTCTAATACCAGCCTTTCCTTTCTCATTTTTCCTTCACTGCAAGTCTTCCGGCCCTTTACAACCTTTTCCTAATAACAAGCAAGGACATTTCGTGCTATGGTTGCTGTGGCATCAGATTGAGAGGGAGACATAGACACAGAAAGGGGTACTTAGGAACAGGGGGTTGGTTGGCATAGCCCAACTGTTTTATCCACTATGCTCACCTCTGCACACACACTCGCCTTTCACTAGTTACCAAGGCAACAGAAAATGCACTTAAGCACAAAGAGCGTATCAGATAAAGTGGTAGTTGTTAACATTTCTTGTTTCAGCATGTGGATATAAACTTTACTTTTCATCAACATTCTCACAGAGATGTACTAGTCGTGACAGTCAACATTAGAATAGAGTGGCCTATTGTTATTATTGTACATGTACCATAAAACTGTGCAGGAAACATAAATAGTAAAACAACAGAAAGAAATGACATGCAGGACTAATATACAAACACTATTGGCTAATTTAGTTTTGTCAGTTATATTTAGGTTATTAGGAAACTGAATACTATATCACCACATCTGATAGTATTTCAGCCTCAGTCGAACCCATTCTTCATCTCCATTACTTTTTAATGTATGAATGATGATGAATATAAATAGTTTTGCATGTCATCTGTGCTGATCTCACTGCTGAGTATTTATCTCTATGCACAATTTACCCGTATGCTGAGAAGAGATGATGTGCCTTTACAGATCATTAAATATCAAGTCCAATGCAGCACAACTGATCCATAAAAAGCACCAGCATCTATACAAATATTTGTATAGAATGAATGCATTGATAAATTGGACTATAATGTTATGATGTATCTTTTTATATGTGCCTCACTGTTACAGAACTGAATGTCAATGAGGGGAAATCTTGCTGTGTTCGGCCTTCGTGCTATTGCAGATTGCGATCAGTTTGACAACTGCTGGATCTGTTAAATAAAGCAGCTGAACAACGCACTTCGAGATATCAGCTCTGCAGCAAAACAGAGTCTGACATTTCCTTGGCTTTCTTTGCACAGTTTGACATTTAGTCCTCTGATAGCCACCCCGCCAATCTCTGCCCAACGATCTTATTATATGTAACAGCTGGATAAGGGAGCTGCATTGACAGCAAGAATTAGATTTGTTCCCACTAAGGTTTTGCTGAACAGTTTTCAGGGTCTTGAAGATAATACAGGGGCTCAGGCATATGTGTAGGTCAGGCCAATGGACACACAGCATGGTACTGAGTGCTGGAGGCAGTTGCTATGGAGACCAAAGAGAACAAGTGTGCACCTCTTGGATGTCCTTCAGGCACTTGGTCCAAAAAATGTGTTGGTCCAAAAGCTGTAATGGCTGAATTCCATGTTTGAGGGTTTTCAGCTGCATATAATGAGGGATTGGGACCAGATCTTGATTATATTAGAAAAAAAAAGGCATAGGGTGAATTGCAGTCTCTTCAGTTTGAATGCCACCCTTTCCCCAAGCCATTCAATCCTGGAGATGTAGATTTCTTCATCAAGTCAAGAAATAGATAATTATTGGAAGTATAAATTAAGACCTTTTTTTTTTTTTTTTTTTACCAGGAACCATGATTTAAAGCAAACCGTTAAGGTTACATCTTCTGTAATGCACTATTCTATTGCCTGCTTTATTCTGGTCATTTATATAGGGAGGGCCACATGCAGTGCAGATTTACATTGTACAAGCAGGCAGGCTAATCACCGCAGCTGGCAAGAGGGTTGCTCTCATCCACATTATCTCATGCTCAAGTTTGTTCAACCATTGTTGACAGGATTTCCTCTGGTCTCCCCATTTCCCCTTACGACCAGGACTTCTTTATTCAATCCTCTTTTAAATATGATACGTTTTGTTTGCTTAACCCAGCTGTAACACTACTACTGTATACTTCCCCTTCTTTTTTCTGAGTTATGCCACATTTAGAACTTGATGTCATTTCTTTCGAAAGGTGTAAGTTGCTGCTGAACTTAAAGCATCCTGTTTGTTTCTTCTGAAAGGAAACACATGTAGCGTTCCCAGAAACCGAGAGATATCTGCAAACATTTCAAATGAGACTTACTGAGGCTTATCTTTATGCAAACTGAGGGTACAGGTGACACAGGACATTCCATTTGGCTTTACAGTATGCTGTGACACTCACTATCCAAACACGGTCTCTGCTGTCCCAGCACCCAAACAGAAGCGAGGCCCTTGCTTTGTTGTTGTTGCAAAGCCCAGCCTTTTGAAGCGGTCCAGTCATGGTCCCATGATGCTGGGAGAGCTCACTCAGCTCGACACTCTGCAGTGTGAGGCAGAGCTCGGCCAGAGATACACAACGAGGACACAGTCCTAGCAACCTCCTAACTTTATGAAGTTTATTAAACAAAGGGAAAGAATAGTTGTTTTGGGGAGAATTGGGTTAAAACACAAACTTGCTATTTTTGTCACTCGCAGATAATCTCTACAAATATTCAACAGTTGCAAGGGGATAACTAAGAAAATACTAAATATATAAAAGCAATATTGATAAATGAGACCGACAGAACCTTAGTGTCAAAATAAGCTGTACAAAAAATGGTTCAACATATTACAAAGTGGTGGTACCAGGGATGAAGGGCCCTTTTGACTGCAGAATGTAGTGGGTCTTGTATAGCCTTTGGTTATTGGCAAGTTGCTTTTTGTTATTTGACAGAGTTCAGCTCCAGGCAACCAGGAGATGAGCTTCATCATGCTGAGACAACACACACAAATATAGAAAGAGTTCCTGTGGTCGTCATACTGTACAGCCTCACTACACCACATACTTTACATCGCTCATATTCATCACATGTTTAGACTGTGAATGTTGAATGTTTGTCTCACTGCTCTGCACTTATTTGGACATCTTGCAGTCTCTTTTAGCTCAAATTCCAGTAACGGCTCTGGTCGAAAGGAAAAAGGCACGCTGCCTAAAAGGAATTCTAAGGAGTTGCCAACATGCAGCCTAAATTACCACAAGGATTCCCAAACACGGTGTCAGCGTATGTGTGTGATCTCATTTAGTTAACATCATGGGAAAGTTCCTTTTTTTTATAATCAGTGACTCAGGAGTCTGATGTTTAATTAGGGATTTACTCATATATTGTATCCCCCAGTGTTCCTTTGTGTTCTTTGCTTTTCTTTTCACTGCCATACACCAGCAATAGCCACATGATAACCCTTGAAGGTTATCTGCAATTTGTTATTTCATCATTGCAGCCTATGTGGTTATGAATAGGGTTTACAACCTAAATCACGGTTGAATGAGAAATATGACCCACTTAGTCATTAGCCCATTTTCATGTTCATACGAGCTCTTAAACACGATGGGTTCAACTAGGAAGAGCAAGTTTATTTTACTTGTATAAACTGACGGTGATTGAGAGTTTTGTGCATTCCATTGTGCTGGAGTGTTGACCAAGTTAGCCTCTCCTTGGCTCAGTCTAGCTTATATGGGACTGTGTATGTACAGCTGTTTAAGAGAGGCTTCAGCAGTCATGGCAAATGTTACTCATTGACCCAACTATTCATTAAAGCAGTGGATCATCATTTCAGTTTAAATCATTGTTGTTTCTCCTGTGAGACTGGGGCAGACATTGTGCTGAGAAGGAAACATGCTAGACAGCTCATTCTATACAAACATTTGGTCTTCAGAAGCTTGTTGTCATTGTTTCTCCTGTTCTTTTTCTTTCTTTCTTTCTTTCTTTTTTTTGGGGGGGGGAGACCTTTTTCAGATTCTTTGAGTGATGTTTCATTTTTTAAATGTCAGTATAGCCCATTTCCAGTCAAAGGTTAAGAGCAAGATATACTAATCACACCAGGAAAGGCAGGAAATGCATCTGTGTTATGAGGTGTAAAAGAAGGAAGTTGAAATAAACTAGGGGTTTTTATGGTTTCTAGCATTGCAAACATGTTTACTTGCATTCTGTCTTGTAGGATAAACTGTCGTGTCACTATGGCAACAGTAAAACAGGAAGTAAGCTATATTTGTGCTGTAGGAGTGTGAATAACTCAGATACCTAGTTACATTTGTTTATTTTTTTTTGCATAGATAAGCAGCAAAAACTTAATAACTTAATAATTTGATTTATATATATATTTTCTTTTTTTTTTTTTTTTTCTAAATGACATCAGAAACAGCAGTATGCGACATTACGTGATGGCAGAGCTTCAGTTCATCCTTTGTCATTTTTTTTTTTTTTTTTTTTTTTTTTTAATAAATAGGACAGGGGGAATGAATGAGAGAAAGAGGGGGAGAGAAAGAAAGAAAACCAAAGGGGAGAAGAGATGGTGAGAAGGGGGGGGAAGAGAGAGAGAAAAAATAAATAAATAAAATAACTCCTGGGTCACCTGTATGGAGAAAAAAAAAGCAAACAAAAAACAAACAAACAGAGGAGACAGCAAACAACAAAGAGCAACATAATAATAGAGAAAACAAAGCACCATCACAATAAACTAGCTAGTCATAGATATCAATAGTTACTAAATAATAAACGATATTGTGCAGCACGCAAGATAGACAGCGCACAGTGTGCTTTGAGGCAGCAGCCAAGAAAGCTTTAGTCCGCGTCTGTGAATACCCATGTGTACACCTGTGTGCATACCTGTGTGGATCAGCATGCTTGCATTCCAAAGGTTTCTCCATGTAATGATCTGCTAGGGAGTGTGGGGAGCCACAGCCCTGTCCTCCAGGGTGTGAAGCGGGTATGGAGGAGATCAAAACTCCAGACATCCAGAGGCCCCCAGAACACAAAATATATATATATTTTCAAGGATGGGCTCAGTTCTCAGCTTTTCTCCATCAGATGTAGCAGTAGCATTGCTCAAAAATAAGTCCAATTGATGCTTCTCTTACATGCTAATCATATACAAATCATGAGATTATACCTATACAAATCATTTAGTACAAATCACGAGATTATACCTATACAAATCATTTAATACAAGTCATGAGATGTCGTTTAGAGATTATAATTAAGACTTTGAAGCAGATATTTGTGTGTCCTTGGTGTATTCTGTGCTTTTGCATATGTTGGACACTTGACTCTAGGGATGGCAACATCCAGTTGGTTGATCACTCAGCTTAATTGCCAATTACAAAGATATTTCAAAACCTATTACATGAATGGCCATGAACTATGGGTTCAAAGCACAGGGTGATCGTGATAGTGATGTTTACTGTATGTTTTCTTTTGCACCTCAGTCTCCTTTTTCACTTGAACTATGGGACAATTCCGAATGGGGATCTCCCTACTCAGGCACGATGCTCACATTTTTGGTATGTCAGCCAACTCTTAGGAACTTCTTTAGTAATCTCTTAACTTTTGAGTTAATGCTGTCTCCAAGTCAGTATTTCAGATGAAACTTTAAATGGTTCTCGAATGCGAGAATAACTCACAGGTGCTTACAATGGACTGTGTTTTTTGTACAATGACGTTATGAATAATGAGCTGGTTAAGATGTAGAGTTTTATTTCAGGCATGTTGGAATGATTGGTGAGCATTTTACTCAGTACACCGTGTTGCTGTGCCAACTGTTGCCTCACTTGCACCCTTACTAGAGCTGTTGACACTTAACCTTGGTACAATGGTAACCTTACACTTCCTGTGTTGGACCGCTAAAGCATGTAAGGAGTTTCACATTGAAAAGCATATGTAAAAGAGTCTGCAAGTCAACTGTGAGGCAAATTGTGATTTAAATGAGTGGGAAAATGCTGAGATGTAAGATATAAAAGCTAAAGTAATAAAGTAATGCACTAATAACGGTTTTCAACTGAAGGGCCAGGTCACTTATTATTTGAATTCTGTTCCCATGACTACTGGCCATGCTGAGCCATTAGACATACTTTATGGTTGATATGGAACTCCCGGGAACACAGACAGTCACTTGTGCTTTCTCACCGCACTGTTTACTTGAGATATTGCGCAATCACATGCAAAATCACAAGATGTGTCACTGGGGAGATTCCGGTAACCTGAGGCGGCTTTATCCATCATCCTGATGAAGTGAAATGTTAAACCTAAAGATAGATTTGAGACAGGTTCCTCATGATGGTAGTGAAACCTCTAGTTGTTGAGATAGCACCACACATTGTTCTGCGTTAACAGGCACCATTGCATGAAAAGTGAAAAGTTTCAAGGTGCTTTCTGTATGCAGATTTTTGATAAAGTTGTGTCTTGAACACATTTCCGTTGATGGATCTGTATCTTTGCAGTGTTTGCAATGTTCAAGGCAGATGTCGGACACACACAGAGAGAGATAAAGGTGCAGTAAGAAGTTGAAGCTGATGATGAGGTGTGTCTGTGAAATGGATTTGACCTCTTATAATTGGTCACGCAGGCAAAAAAAAAATAGACATAGAGACAGAAAAAGTGCAAAGGAACACAAGACAAAAAAGGAAGCAAAAAAATCTGATGACAATAGAGTGAGGATTAAAGAGAAAACAGATGGGCTCTTTTAAAACTGTCAAGAACATGAAAAGGGGAAGTTGGGGGGGGGTGCTAGGAGACAAGGCAGCGGAGCGGTAGGGAAGCAGGGAGAGGATAAGCAGCCAGACAGAAGAAGAGATGACGTTCATCTTATTCATTGCAAACTGTAGAAACAGGAAGCAAGTGAGAGGAAGAGAGGGGGAGTCTGTGTGAGGTGGGGCAGCAGGGGGGTGGGGCAAGTGTGGGAGAGGCACAAGGGTGTGTGCTCAAATGAATCACTCTTCTACGTGGTGTGCCACTGGTCTCTCAGGCAGAGAATCGAAAAGTTGGGGTAAAATCTGAGTCAGCTCCACCAGCTACCAGACACTCACAGCAACTCTCCTCCACAGCACCAGGTTTCTTCTCTGTCTCTCTTTTCTGTTCTCTTACTCATTTGCTCTCTTTTACTCTGACACACACCCACACGCACAAACACACACACCAACCGTCACTCCTGGCTGAAAGAAGACGGGACCACAGGAGAACTGTTAAACACCTTTACTGCTACTCACCCAGCTCATCAGCAATCGCAATGCCCAGGATGTGGACGCTTATCTTGGGGGTCATGTTGGGATTACTGGCCTCCTCCAGGTCAGAAATTCAAGGTGAGGAGATTGTGCCTTTTCCCAGTGGATTTCGCTTTGTATGGGGATTTATTTTTCTTATTTTGCCTAAATTGTACCGGTCTCTCGGGCAGCAGGAGTTTCTGAAAAGATTTTAACCAGACACTGTTATTACTCTGTGGAAAAAGACACCACTTAAAAGAAAGAGACTCTGCTCTGCTGCTTGTAGAATGCATGTGTAGATGCCGGCGAGACAGTGTGAGCAACACCAGCACAGACAGTCTGGCAGTCCGAGACTCCTGATAGACACAAAGGAGATAGGCGCTCTTGCTCACTCTCTGTTCGCACGCTGGCAAGTGAACCTTATCGGGGTTTTGGATGACCAGTTTAGCTTTCAGAAGCTTTAAAGTAGAAGCAGAAGGAGATTTTTTTTCTTTGCTGCCACGCTTAATGCTACATCCTCTAACACAAAGGATGTAATCACCCTGGCAATGTCTCTCTGTCTGTCTCTTTTTTCTTTGTCTCTGTCACACGTGCTATTTCTGTGTAAGGTTTTGATTGGATTTGTTGCTTGGAGCGCTATATCTCAGGAGGTGAAGCTGGTACAGAATCAAACAGGTCTGGGGCTTGTCTGGCTTATTCTCTCAGGAGCTGGTGGTGAGGTTGTTCATAGAGACTGCCTTTGGCACTGCACCAGAGAACAATCAACACCAAGCCATGAATTTGACCCGGATTTAAAGGCAAATATGAGTCTACCTACCTGAACCGCTCATGTATGTGAAGTCAAGTGCACGTAGGAAGGAGGAGGGGGGTGGATCCACTTTCCCCCATAGTGCTTCAACATGTGTTTGCCCCTCAAGACTCGTTGTGGATTGTGTAGCTGTGAGCTGCGCGCATGTGTGTCTGCGTCTGTATCTCAGCGTCTGAGTGTCAGAGTAATTGGTGTCTGGAAACTTAAGTGTCCTGCAGTGGTTACTACTCATCCTGATCCAGACAACATCTTTTTTGCCACAAGCACAGAAATGAGAGCAGGTCTTGTGGACCAGTGACCACCCCAGACATCCACAAGATATCTAGATAGTTTTAAAGATAGTTATTACGTGGCTTCAGGAAATGGTTCTGTGAAGATTTATAAGTAATATATCATATAAATAGTCCGTAGTAACAGCTGCAAATGCCCTAAAGGCTGTCATATTAATTTTTTACCCAGCAGTTCATGTAATTTATTTGATCAGTTTAAATTAATATATAACTGCACGGCCTTTTGCCAGGGATGCAGTAAGACCCATATTTAGATTGAATCAAATCTATTGCTGTTTTTCAATAATTCATCCAGCGGTGAGAGTGTGTGAAATCTTTCATATGTGATCATTCATAAATATCTATCAATAGGTAAAGATCGATAATTGATCCTAATGAAACAATAAGGCACTCAATTAGAGAAACACTGTAGCCTTTGTTAAAGAGCAAGAGCAGTCTCCATAATGTACATGGTCTTGGCCTAAAGTGGATTGTGGCTGAGTATTTGCCTCTTTGGATTAGAAACCCCTGCTGCCGTACTTGTGTTAGGTTTTGAGGTGAAGGATGGTCAAAGCTCCAGTGCAGGCACTCACAAAGAGGGCTTGTAATTTGTAGGCTCTGAGTACCACCAGACACGTGTCTCTTCCACCAATATAACCTCTGGTATGAATGAGTTTCCGTGTCCATGCATCATTACAGTTTGTTATAAGTTTTAGAGTTGCTCACCTTTTTTTTCCTGTTGTTTTGCATGTTTCAACCTTCCTATTAGTATGTGCCCTCTGCTCTTTGTCTTTCTTTTATGCATCAAAGTCTTTGTTACAAGCATGCTTTCTTAGAAAAAGTTCTATGTACACTGGTAATCTGTGGTTCAGCTGAAACTTGTACCACACAGGAAATGGAAATGTGAGATTTTGAGAGATAAAGTAAGTTATGCCTTTGCAAAATTAGGAAATAAGGTTGATGTGATTCTTGTTTGCTGAGTGAAGCTAAGCTAACATTTCATTAAAACAAAAAGAATAACTGATGACAGTTATTTCTTGACTTTTAGAGGAAGCTAAATGAATTTCCCTGTTACATCATACAGTTTGTAAGCTAAGAAGTGACTTCCACTTACTTCCCATAATGTGAGACAAAGGGGTTTTTTTTTTTTCAGGAGTAACAGAAAGCTCTTGAAAAAAGCTCAAGTAAAACTCTTGAATGAAAAATAAAACTGTGGGTATTCATGAAAATGTGTTTAAAATTGATCTTTCCTCTTGTAAATGTATCAGTTTGATGGTTTATACCTCTGTCAGCCAATCAAAAGGACTTCTGCAAGAGATAATGTGGTACTTCCACTTTTTTAACTTTACTATTCAACTTTATTTATTTGTTTTTTATTTAGATTTAAAGTTTAGAAAAAGGCTGTGAAAGGGTATGAAAGTACACAGAGTTGATGAATCTGATAAATATGGTATTTTTGTTGAGAAAAGGAAAATGAATTGGGTAGGTGGTGCAGGAAGCCTGGAGGTGGGAAAGGAAATGACAGTTTAGAGTGAAAGTCAGATAATAACAGTCCTTGTGACCTTGATTTTGTGTTCTTGTGTGTTTGTGTGTGTGCATGCACACAGGCATATTTTCATAAGAGCTTGTGTTTCACCTGTCCCACTGGCCCGTTGGACTTTTGTTGTGACGAATGGAGGGAAAGACGCATCTGCTGACAGAGCAACTTCACTTTAGTGTGAGAATGTAGGATACTGGAGCATTGTGGGAGCTATGACCTGAAGGACCCTCTCTCACAAATAGCTGATGAATAAAATGAATGTTAATGTGGTTGTGGGACACGTGCAGCTGATTTTCTGTTCAAGCATTGAATTCCCACGTATAAATTAATATTTTTAGAAATGTTGTGAGTCATACTTTATGTGCAAGGTTTCATTACTTATCTCACTTAGGATCACAGGAGGCTGGAGCCTATCTCAGCTGTCACAGAGTGAGAGGAAAGGTAAACTCAGGACACACCGCCAGTGTGTCACGGGCCTGACAAAAGAAAACTACGGCCAGTATAGAATCACAAATCAACCTGTCGTGCACAAATTTGGACATGTACACTCCACACAGAAAGCCCCCAGCTAACCACAGTGTTCTTGTTGTGAAGTGCCAGCGCTAACCACTGTACGACTTTGCTGCTTCCCTTTTCAGTAAAGTGCACCTCAGAAAATGTGGATAAGAGAATAAAAACGAACACAACCCGTGCGTGTGTGTGTGTTCCTGTTTTCCATGGCGTGCCACGTAAAACCAAGAAGAAATTATCAGTGACTGTTCCTGCGCACGTGTGTCTGTGATGCGCTTGTCTGTTTGCGCACCTGTGCGCAGGGGGCAAATTGTACTTTATTGCTGCCCTAGAAAAGACAAGCAGAGAGTAATGAAAGAAAACAAGACAGAATGAGAGAGAGCAGGAAAAAAAGTGAGGGTTGAGAGTCAGGCTTGTCAATTACTTCTACAGCAGCTGGAGGTTTTGGCAAGAAGCTGTGCTAAAGCTCTCTTTCTCTTAGGCTTTGTATCTACAGACTTCACAGTCTCCTTGGTTTCAACTCCATTAGGTGACAATAGAGCCTTTGGGAGAGTCAGTGCCTTGGCACAACAGGTTTCTGGGCTGTATAAAAACACCCATGATTGTCCTCTCTGCATACTAATGATTACTTCTAAGATTCATGTCAGCCTCTTTTTCATCGCACAGAGCCATGCCCGCTTTGATCTCTCTGGGCAGGGCAGTTGTGTGTTTTTGCGAGAAACACAGTGTGGCAGCAAACGTTGAAGTTCTTTCAGGTGTGTGTGCATATGTGTGAAAGTGAGAGATAAAAAAGTGGTGGTGGCGAGGGAGTTAGCGAGGGCAAAGATCAGAAATTGCTCTGCAATAAAAGTTGCACTGCCTTTTGTTTTTTGCCTAACTGCTTATAACAGCAGAGATCTCAACTTCCGTTTGTTGCTAGTGCTCTGTTTACTCATAACAGCCAGTGGAAAGTGGGTGGACCTATTTTTTAATCATATCTGACGTTTTATAAGACTCCTGTCTTTATTTCAAGGAGATGAGCATGCTATCAAATTAAAAATAACATTTTTATATGCATCTCAATGTTTGGAGTGGAGAAAAGGAAGATTACACTAAAGCAAAATTAATATTTGTCTTTTTTGGTAACTCTTTACAGTACAGTTACATGAAAAATTGAATGATTAACATGTTCTCTTATCAAGCATGGCTTAGAATCAAGTTGTTTTAATGAAAATGATTTATGAGTTATATAACTTTATAGTTTAATGCTGGTTAATGTTTGCAGATATACTCCCTAATCATTGAACGTATTGACATTAGGCTACTTATGGGCAGTTTACTCCAAATGATTTGCAGATGCAGACGTCACATTTTGCTTCACTGATAAAACATAAAATAGAATAGGAATCTGATTTATGATTATTGCTGCTACATTAAGCACTGCATCAAGTATTATGTTTGAGATACTGTTAATCTGTGCACTCACGTCACTATGAAAGATAAAGCTTGATTGATTATTGATTGATTGATTATTAATTTATTTCAATTAATAATCATCAAGCTATGGTTGATGAGGTTTCACATGATGCTTTTCGATACATTTTGAAGAATTTATGTACCTTAAATATTTCCTGGTAGTATGTCTTTTTCTGTTTATATACTGCAATATAAGTCTCAGAAATCCTTACAATTATTCTTTACTGCCTCTAAATAAACAACTTCATTAATTTTTTCATAGTACAGCAGAGGTGTTCAACTCTAGGCCTCAAGGGACGCTGTCCAGCAGGTTTTAGATGTGTCCTTGATCCAACACAGTAATTTAAATGGCTAAATTGCTCTTCAACATGTCTTTAGGGTCTCCAGAGGCCTGGTAATGAACTAATCTTTGATTCAGATGTGCTGACCCAGGGTGAGATCTAAATCCTGCAGGACACCAGGCTTTGAGGCCTGGAGTTGGAAACCCCTGTACTACAGCTAAAATGTGATCTGGTTTATTTCATGTTGTATTGATTGCAGGAGAATTGTATTGCTGTACAAAGACATTTTTTAAAGTTGCATTTTGTGTTGCCAAAGAGTGTTTTAGAGTCTATCCAGAGTATTTTACTGATTTTCACTATAGAGAAGATTTTCTGGTTTGTCTGTTTTTACCTTTTTACTTTTTTACTCCAACTAACAAGGAAGGTGTGGTCTCATTTTTAGTTTTGTGGAACAGTTTCAACAAGTTTCTGATCAGCTAACTTTGGTTATTGCATATTTCTCCTCCAAGAGACCCATTTGCTCTGAAGGAAGGAACAAGGAGCAACAGTATGATCAGTTTTACGCTTTCACACTTGACTGCAGGAAGTTAAGATAGTAAATCATGTGCATCATTTTCCTGTGTGATGTGTGATTAAGGCATTGTGAAACCTACCATGGCAACAAATTTAAACAAGCATCAAACACAAGAAAAACAGAAAAAAAAATTCTGTACATGAACAACGTGGATTTAAATAGATACTGCATTCGTATTTTGTGACTCTTGCTGCACAAATCTCCTATCTTTTTTGTTGTTGTTGTTCTTTAGTCTGAATCAGCTGTTCAAGCTTTTGTTTCTCATGGTGTTGATGATTATTTTGATGTTGAGATTGTAATTTCTCATAAACAAAATTTCAGGCTAACTTTCAAAAACTTACACAGGATTTTTTGTATGCAAGTATCTCCCTCATTATCAGTCGTGCTCATGGCAGGAAAATCTCCAGGTGCTTAAATTCTAAAATTGATTTTTTGCCAATACCAACGGTTACATTGTGTGTGTGTGTGTGTGTGTGTGTACACCGTGCACCTGTGGCTCTATGACAGGAGTAGCTATGTGTACACAAACTTCTGTTAGCTCATTGCTCATTTGCTAACCCTAGTTTGCATGTCAGCATCACAAAGTTTGCTTCATTTTGCTGAAGACTAACTTATACAAATTACCTCACATGACACAGAACACATAGTGTGTGGCACTCTGTGACACTTACTTTTTTGTGGATTCACTGTAAGGACATAAAGCATGTTTATGCCAAAAACGTGTTCTTTTAACGAAGCGGTTACTTAATGATGTTTTTGTTTTGTTTTGTGTACTTTCCAGGCGTGGGAAGCATACATTGTGATGTGTGAACTCTTAAGCTAAAATCTATAGTTGTGGTTGTTTGTACTACCTTAGTCATGATAAGTATGTATACAAAAATATTATCATTATTATCAGTAGTGTAAGTATTGTTAGTCTTAGTAGTTTATTATTATTATCACTACATGTTGAATTGCGATTCTGTTTGATTTGCTGTAATTTTCCCCAAATCCCTTCACCCAAATAACAAGTCTTCTCTATGTGTTACTGCAAGTGGCCTGTGTAGTGAATAGAGATCAAACCAGTAAAACCGATTCAATTTTTTTTTCTGTTTCTCCCTGTAGTGACTGCCCGATCCTGCAGCTTTGCTGGAGTTTTCCGGGCTGAAGGAAAGGAACGTCACTCTTTGGACTTTGACATGGCTAAAAAAGTGTGTGAGCAACAGATGAGCACCATTGCAACCCCAGAACAAGTCCAGGAGGCCTATAATGCATCTATGCAAACCTGCAGGTGCATCAACAAGCATTTTTCTAAAAATGTGTATTTGTATTCACGGTTACGAGCTAAATTGTTGTAACTGAAATTTATTTTCTTCCTTCTCGGATCCCCCCTTTTTGGGGATTTTTTTTTTTTTTCATTTTTGGTTTTGATTTTGCAATATAGACCCTAATTTAAATCATGTGATGCTTTTGGGTCCTCTTGTGTTTTTTGTGTGTGTCCCTTTAGCTAAAATGTGCACAAATAAAAGTTACCACCATTGACCATCACTGACCTTTCAGTTGAGGAAACCACCTTCCCATCAACTCTGTTAGTTGTGGGATGTGTTTTAGCATGATTTAATTTGATAGTTTGCATCCACCATTAACAAGTGTACAATCATTTTAATATCAGAATATTACTAACAATATTATTGTATCTGTTTAGGAACGGCTGGATCAGCAATATGAGCATCGTCATCCTCAGACACAAGCGCCACGAAAATTGTTCAGGGAACATGACTGGTTTAATTCTAAATCCAAAAGTACGGCCTGATGAGAAATATGATGTCTACTGCTTTGATGAATATGGTAACTTTACCAAAATGAATTAAGCTGTTACCCAGCTGCAGTCAAACAATAGCATACAAATTGTCTTGTAAATTTTCAGTCTAGATTTAATTGAACTTGGCTTTTTGGTGATGTTTTCAGCTGGATCAAAGAAGAACTGCACCAAAGAATTTGATTTGAAAAAAATCAAAAATCCACCAGGTAAGCAAAGTAAACCCATTCCCTCTCTCCTTGCTTTAATACATCTGGCATCCATAGTTTAATAAGGAGAGGTTATTTGCAAAAAGTGAACGTGAACATTTTTTATGATACAGAATTTAATTAAGAAATTTGGTGATTAGCCTCCGATAATCCATCACAGCAGAGCAGAATCCCATTGGTGAAAGGAATTAGGAGAGGAACCCTCAGAGTGTAGAAGCTGGTGGTGATGAAGATGAAAATGAGGTGGTGAGGTGTTGTTCTGAGTGACCAGGGTGAGGAGGAGATTGGGAGGAGGCGGGTTGGATTAATCAAAGTCTGAAAGGCAGAATGACAGAAGAGCACTGAGATTTAAAGCACGCCTATGGAATAAGGGTGGGATGTCACTCAAGTTCATATGTATGTAGACAAGTGAATACTTTTGACAATATAGTGTATAATGACCAAAGTCATATTAGTAATGATAATGGTGAAGGCTAAATCATTATTGCCTTGTATGATAATCTGTATCTGGAATGTACGATGAACTCAAGAACTATTTAATTAGGTACAACTGTTCACCTAGAAACAGATGGGCTACAGAAGCAGAAGAACACCCCATGTTCCACCCCTGATATTTTCTTGGCACTCTGGGTCCTTTGGTACCAATTGAATATTATTTAAACACCACAGGCTACCTGAGTGTTTTTGCTGCCCATGTCCATTCTTTTATGACCACAGTATACAGATCTTCTGATGCCTGTTTCCAGCAGGATAACGTAGCATGTTGTTAATCATCTTAATCTGGTTCCTAAGCATGGCAACGAGGTCACCAGTCACCGGATCTCAGTCCAATAGAGCACTTTTGGGATGTAGTGAAACAGAACAATAGAATAGAATGCCTTTAATTGTCACAATACATTTTGGCATATATCATTAGCATCCAATCATTCACCAATTTTTCCACTTATCCAGTTAAAGGCACTAAGGAGCTTGAGACCATCCCAGCTCCTATAGAATGAGAGGCAGGATACATGTGTGAATGTGGGATATCATTAACATGAAAGATCATTTTGTAGCATTGCATAATTATTTGAAAAACTGTAAGCAAAGAAAATTGAAATCCTTGAAACAAAACGAATATTCTTCTTGCTTCTTGCTAAGTCACTTTAAGTTACTTTTGATGTCCATTAATACTCAGTATTATCAAAGTAATATAGTATATTATCAAATGTAAAAATTGTGTTTCGTTATAACCATTAAACCATGCATGACTCTTTCTTTTCTGATTCCTCCCTGCATCCTGAAAACCCAACATCAACCACAGTTAAAACGAAGACAACTACACCTCAAGCTCTTGAAAATGAGACGGACACAACTCTCTCAACTTTTAATACTACAGAGGATTTCTTTAAAGGTCCTGATGCAGAGACTACTGAAGAGACTGAGACCATCAGGATGAGTACATTTCCAGTCCAGTCCACTTCCAGTCCTGCAGAAATCGACAGTGGATCAGGGGGGGTGTCGAACGAGTTGGAACAGTTTACAACAGTTTCAACAGCTAAGGAAATGCAAACTCCTCTTGGGGATGAGACAAACGACGAATATTCTTCCACAACAAAATGTAAGAAAAACATACAGCACAAAACTCAGAACAAAGAGATTTTTATATGAATGCAGTTCAGTTCAGGATTGAGATGTACTCTTCATGATTTTGATCATCTATACTGATAAAATATAATGACAGTATAATGCTTTGCCATAGTATACAAGGCCGATTTCTCCTAGAGACTGTACTGAACTCAGGTCATGTGTTATTTGCCCTACATTCTTCTATTTTTGTATATTCCAAAGATAGAATAATGAAAAATGATAATGTTTAATTTCAATAATGTCAAATTGTTTATAATTTTATAACTTAACATAGAAAAATACTGTCATAATGCACCATGATGACATCTCATGCAACAGGTCTGGGGATGGCTAAAGTAAGTTTTAGAACTTAGGATGCCCCCTTGTGTTAGTTTGAGTTGTACAATTTAATTTGCTGAAGGCACTGACACCTTAACTCAAATAAGTTTTAGTAAAGGCCTAATAACAGTATTATAAGTGACACTTTGGGAGAGATAATGCAGAGGGGGAAGCAGCTTTATTGATATTTTTGCAGTTTGTAGTATCTAGTAATGCACACCAGTCTGGTCCACTCAGAGAGAAAAGGAAATTAAATGGGAATGGTAATATTTAAGATATATTTATTTTTGAGACATCTATATGCCAATAAATGGCTTATTTTAGGATGATATAAACTGAATATCTCTTGTTTTGTTGAAATCAGCGCCCCCAAAAGATGGCAAAGGCCGCATGGCAGTTTCTACTGAAAAACCTAAGTCACCGAGCAGCAGTGACTCAAGTAAGCAAATTATTTCACATATACCATATAAAGAGTCATTGCAGCTATGTAATACTATGCAATCCTATTTACACTCTGGACTGACAGTGATTTTTACCCCTTTTAATCCTAACTTTTATGTCTCCTTCTAGATTGGATTGTTATTATTCTAGTGATTTTGGCAGTCATCATTATTATTCTTCTATGTGCAGCTGTCGCCAAGAGAAAAAGGTATGACTTGGATTACCATCATAATAGGACTGACAATTAAGACCTAGTAAAACACCCCTCTATATACAGTGAGGCATTGCAAAAACTGACATTAATTATATATGTATCTAAATGTGTTTTGGCAGCTTGTGCGGCAAGACGCAAACCCTGATGATCACAAAAGACACAGGTGAAGGCAATGGAGCAGCAGCATCTGGCTCCCAGAACCAGGAAATGGTGACCCTCATGAGCAAGGAGAAGGTCCAGGAGAACGGCAACACAGAGGAGTTCACTGTCATCACTCTGGGAGAGTCGACAGATAAAGAGCAGCTGGCATGAGGGATGAGCGCATGAAGACGATAGTCAGTTAGAGGAGGAGTGTCAAAGTGAGGAGATGATCGAGACAGTAGATGGGTGGGGGCAGGGGCTCCAGTTTCAAGGGGATAAAATTGCTTTTGGTGGCAAGCACTGAAGGGTGTTACAGAGACTGTCTAGCTGAGGCTTGGCTTCAGTACTCCAGTGGGTCTGAAGCAGCTGATTCTAGGTAGGACCATGTCTTTTACGGGCAACATTTTGTCTGGTAGCACAGACTGAATGTTGCTCAGGGGTTGTAAATGTATTTTTTGTTAGTTTTCGCGTTTGTACATTTGGATGCTTTATTGATGATAAAGCCATAGGCGCAAGTGTTTATAGGGGGCATGAGGAGTGACAGCAAATTTAGATAATGTTCACCTCTTTTAGATAAGATGGATCCCAAAATTTGCAATTCAGCCTAAATGGAAAAGATGAAATCAGCAATGCGAACTGATTTATCTTCTTTAACTTACATCAACAATGTTAAGCCACCAGCCCCCCAAGTATTTAATTTATTTTCTTTGCTGTTGTTAATGGCTTGTGTATATTTCAAACATTTCCTGAGAACTGAAAAGTTATTTTCCATGTTCAAGAAAACTGGGGATGTCACTACCTTAATTTATGCAGCTTTTTCTTGATCTCTGTATATAAAGTATGTATATTGAAAATGATTTAGCAATAGCTCCATGTGTCTTTTTGTTTTGTTTTGTTTTTTTATAGTAAGGGTTTAGTACCTGTTTTAAGGAGGTTTCCAAGGGTCATTTAATTAGAAGCTATATCTCAAAAAAACACCGAGGATGCAATTATGAAACAATTGTGATTTTGCAATAGTCAAAGTTAATTTAAGGCATCCAAAATTTATGCATCACTGAAGTCAGTTAAAATAATGTACATTTATACTGAGTTGCAAATATGAGGATACCTTGATGTTATCCTGAGGATAAGAAGAATCATAGTAAAGATGTAACCATACTATATACACAGTGTGTACATTCATTGGGGCTAAAGGACAGCACAAAAGAAACAATTTGACTCTATCTATAGCACATTAACCATTTCCAATGCCAAATTTGCCACACAAGTGACAGGTGCTTGTCTTTGGATACTGAACCAAATTGCACATAATAACATATGCTTGTACTGTATGTGAAAGGTTGTTTCAAGAGAAAAAGACTGCAACAATACTATCTATGTGTTCCCAAGAGAGGGGTTTGTAATGATGACACTTATGTGCTTTGCTCAAGCCTGATGTGCCAGTTGCTCAAACATGTAAACCAAATGCTGCATTCTTTTCTACTGACCTTCTCAAAGCTAAAATATACATCGTTTCCTATCGAGATCAATTCCTGTCCGCCAACCTTTTTTTGAATTGTAAACTGATTTAGGTTTGTGAATTCCTCCTTTTTTCTCTAAAATGATTTGCTTTGAAGAGAAGTAGCAAATGTATTAGAGTAGCCAGCTTTATGACAGAATAACGCATGTCATTGAAATCATTTCTAAAGTCTTGAATTAAATAATAAATGTGTACATAAACAGATTTGCTGGAATGGGGTGTTCCTTCTGTAATTACTGTTGCTTTTTGTGTAGTGACAAGGGGAGCAATCGATCGGTGTAGCCAGAAAGGAAATGCAAGTGGTTACACTGCGCTGCATAACAGGAAGAGAAGTTTCCATGGCACCAGCACTGTGACGAGAGAACATGTTTACACAGAAGTCAGAAAGAGAAAAAGACGGCCATTTTGAAAGGCAGAGAAGGCTTCTTTCCTGGATTAAAATGCAAGCAGTGTAGTCACAATGACAACAGAGAAGTATTACTGGGTTTTTTTTCCATGCATTTATTGCACAGTACACTGTCTAATTCACTGACACTGATGGATAATGGAGAAGCCCTTGAATCAGAATTAGTTTTAATAGTTAGCAAGGGGTGGTTCATCTATTTACAGTGTTGTATAAAGTATTTGCCCCATCCTGATTTCATTTTTTTTTTTTTTTTGCATATTTGTTACACTTGCATGTTTTAGATCATAAAGAAAATGTTAATAACAGACAAAAATAGTCTGAGTAAATATTAAATGTCGTTTTTAAACAATGATTTCTTTTTTAAGGGGTAAAAAAATATACTATTCAAACCTACCTGTACATGTAATATCTTTTTATTAGTCTAGGTTCAAATACTAGACAGAACAACTTGATTACTTTTTTCATATTTTATTTACCCAGCCCGCAAATAATTTTTTAATGTCTTTTCCCATTAGAAATACTGATACAGGCCAATGAAAGGCTTTTATCTTTATAGTCCTTGAAAAGTAAAATTTCACAGCAACTTGTTTTATGATTTTTATGCAAAGTGGAGAAGGTCGAGCAGAAAATGTCCTAAAAATTTGCTGATTGAGATGGAATAACCCATCTAGCAGTCTGGAATGTGTTACAAAGCAATTTCTAAGGCTCTGGGACTCCAGGGAACCCTGGTTAGAGGCATTCTCCACAAATGGAGAAAACTTTAGTGAACCTTCCCAGGAGTGGCCAGCCTACCAGAAATCCTCCAAGACAGACAACTAATCCTGAAGGTCACAAAAGAATCCAGAACAACATCTAAAGAACTTACTTCTCTCAGTTAAGGTCAGCATTCATGAGTCAACTTTAAGAAAGACAGTGGAAAAATGGTATCCGTGGGAGAGTTCAAAGGTGAAGATGTGAAAAAGTTTGCTAGTTATCACAAATACTTGATTGGAGTTTCATGTTGGTGGCACGAGTTTTTAGGTTATGGGGCAGTTATTGATTATGCATAGGGCCAGGTAGGATAGTTTTTCCTCCTGAAGACATGAACTTATAATTTATAAATGGCATTTTATAGTTACTTGGGTTATCTTATATCTTATCTAATATCAAAACTTGTTTGATGATCTGAATCATGTAAATGTAACAAATATGCAAAAAGAAAAATCATTGAAAAGAGGGGGAAGTGTTCATCTTTTATATACAGTCTATGTTTATTTGTAGTAAATCATTTCTAGCCTTAATCAGGTGCATTCTCTCTTTTTTAATTCACCCAATATTTAAGAACAGAAAGAGAAATTGTGCCACATTCTGCAACACAAATGTCATATTTTATGTGTTTAATTCTCTATATTTCAACAACAACAAAAAAAGCCACAGAAATTTACTGTCACTCTATTTAATGGCCAATTTTCAAAAGTAATGACTTACTTATAAAGGAACATACAACATTTCTCTATGTAAAACCCAATATGGGACTAATGTCTATAAAGACTATTGGGATGTGGGACTGCCACCAATAATCTTCTGCCAATGATTTAGCTTTTCATTAGCTTTTATCACATTTATCTGTATTCAGCTGGAAGACAAAAACTGGCATAAATTGAAATCTTGGCTCCAGACATCAGCTAGTTATACTGGAAGCCCGACAGAATCACCAGTTGCCCAGAGGCTAATTCAGTAGGCTATCTGATGGATTCCCACATTAGCTTAGAAGCAATGACGCTTTGGAGTTTGTTCACAATGCATAATGGGGTCAACAAATCCGTTCCTTTTTTTTCTTTAGCAAGTTCACCACCTAAACAAAATGTGTACCGTTTGTTGCCTTAATCTGAAGATTAATACGATCAATATTAATAGCAAAATGGGATAGAGTAGCTTAAAACAAGCAGTAAATACTTCACTGTCTGTTTTCTCCCTTACCTTCTTAATCAAAAATAATAAAAGATAAAATCTACTAGAAATGTTTATACAGTAATACTACACTAAAACAACTAGTTAATAAAAACTAAACACAAAATAGCATACATGTATTTCTTTTTTGTGCAAAAATTGTTGTAAAGCAAAGAAAGAAAGAAAGTCTCAAAACAGCTGCAATTTAGTTATCAATCAACATTTATTAGTTATATTTGTATATGTACACCAAAGGTACAACACTTATTGATATGTAGAAACAGATTTTTATGTATACCATAAACTGAGAAAAGAATTCATTTTTTTTTCTCAACAGTGAATTTCACCCACACATAACCTCTGCCTTTACATCAAGATAACAACAGCTTTACAAAGAGGGAAGGCCTAGAAAAGTAAATTCTTCAAAGCACATTGTAGGCAGGAGTGTAACAGGTTATCAGCTCAGTGTATGAGTTTCTTCAAAAAAACATTTCAGGAGAAAAGCACAGGCTTCAAGATATACTGGCTCTTTGCTGTGCCAATTATTTTCCATGTAGTCAGTACCATTTAGGTAAGCGATTCCAGGTGTTTGTGCGTGCATATCATTTCTGTGCAGAAAGTAAAAAGGCAAGTCAAGTGAAGGCAGCTTACTAAGTAGTATTCCTAAAAACATCCTAGACTGATGACATGACAGAGTTCAAATGTGTGAAGATGTGATTTATGGAAATGCTAACATGGAATCTAAATGATATAGATGTCCATGTCTTCAAATGCACCAGGTAAACAAACATGTCTGAGACTAAACCAGTTTTTTTTCCTTTGTAAAGACAAAATGTGTTTAGATGAGTCACCTGAGGAATGTTGCTGTATCCTGTAACAGGCATTTGAATACAATTGAAGTTTGAGCTTTCTCTTATATCAACTCTTAGGCTATGTTTGATTCATCACTGTCCTACACACAGAGCAAATCTGACCTTTTCCCCTGTTTTTGTGTCTTATCACTAACTTTTATAATAATAATTTCCCACCCAAATAACTCGTGTTGACCCCCTCATCAAACCAGAAACTTCCTCATGCCTATTTTTATCTCATCTCACTCTTTCTTAGTCTTTTTCTTTCTCTTCTTCATGCAAATAGAATTTTTTTTTTTTTTTGCAGGATTACTATAATTTCCAGAGAATTCTGCATTGTCACTGAACAGAACAATTATATATTTATGTATGTACAATGAAAATGAATTCACACTGCTTATATCTTCATGGAGGAAACATTCAAAACACTTACATTAGATTAAAAAAAGATATTTATATGCTGGAATGTGACAGTTAATTAAAACAGCTAGTTAACAGGTATTAGAGAATAAAAAAGAACAAGCAATTTATGACATATTTTCCTCTCTATACATTTTGTCTAATCTAATTTTACTCGTGACATGGATGATTTTTTTCTCTCTAGAGGATTACATTTATAAATGTCACAGCAATGAAACTATATTTCTACGTACCATTTTGATACCCCCCACATCCCCTGGAAAAAAAAAACCCCAAACAAACAAAAAGCATCTGTTACCTACAATATGTACACAAAGTGCAAGGAGGCACTTCAAAATATCATGCTTTTAAGATAGTGGTGCAAAAAATAATTATCATATTATTTTAATTCATGCTTCTAAAACCGTGAGTTTGAACATAATATTGGTCCAACACACAATCCCCATCGGTGACACTGTCGGCTACTCGCTGTATATGTATATAAAGATATATATGTGTATGTGTGTGTTTGTGTGTGTGCGTGTGTGTCGTGAAGATCATAAGAGGTTAGAGTGTCAGTGCTGTACTCACTCATAACAATTACAAATGTACTGACCTTCCATGTGTTTATTTGTTTACTTATTTTTGCATTTTTGTTACGTGTGCATTTGGAGAAAAGTGTGAAGATGGTGCATATATACATCATTCTATGCAGTATGTTGAGCAGAACGCTGCATGCTCATCGTGATGTATAAAAGTAGACAAATGACAGAGCGCTGCACTAGATGTTGTGTTAAGTTTCCTACTGTTACTTTAATTGGCATTTGTTTGAATCGAACACCTTCAAGGCAAGGTCATTCAGCACGGATGAAAAGAAACAAGAGAGGAGAGAAGAATACAGTGCAAAGAAATCAAATTCACATTGACATCAGTTTCACCTCCCTCACACATGCACCCAGAAAACAATAACAGACAGCATTCCTGCTTTGTTTGTGTATTTGCCATATATTGTTTTTAATCATTTAGTTCTATGAGATGATTATATGTGTATTACCTGATAACTGGAACATCCTGGCATATAACTGTGCGTGTCCGTTCTCATATTCTGGTTTCATCAACTACCTTCCCACTTTATGGATAAACAGCTGCAGCATTTAGGGTTTGTAGAAACAGTCTTGAGCTCTGGTGGCAAAAATATATTGTTTACCTTTATAGATCTGGCTAAAACAAGAAGCTGGCAGGTGTTCCCAGAGAGGATCTGTCTCTGTTCGTGCAAGCCAAGAATCCATCTGACAGCCGAATGCCGCTCTACTTCCTTCTCAATTTCTTTTTATAAACGTTTCTAGCTGTTCACCTTTTGTGCTATGCCAGTGTTTAGTAATAACTATGTCTGTGCTTTCTAGTACACTGGTTCACAGGCTCACTCAGCCACTGGAATGTAGTTTGAAATAATAAACGTGTGCTCACTGTATTTTCATATATTATAGAATAACTTTCTTTCGACAAAGACTTTTGCTGTCATTTTTCATAGACAAAGCTTTTAAAGTTGTGCTCTTAAGAGGCCATTCTCAAGGAAACACTGGTCTTACAAACAAGTAAACATTTTAGGATTAAAATATGTTTCCCTGTAAGAGTAAACATGACAAGCCTGAGTATCTTTTGATCTCACTTATTTTAAAGTAGTTTCTTTTTTAAGTTGGAAAGATTATTGTCTGCACTCACATTCTGGCCCAATTTGTGCTTTAAAAAATATATATTTTCAATATATTTTATTCAATATTTTATGTAGGTATGCCATTTAGATTTACATTTAGTTTTAAACTGATTGAAATGTCTTTTTCATTGGTATTAAAGAATTACTATTTTTGGTGAAAACCGATACTCTATACATTGTAATTTTAGGGCAACGCTTTAGATTTTGAGGTTTTATCTCTTGTTGTGCTATAAATGGATAGTTTAAGAAAATGGATGTCATGGTGACAGTTCAAAGGCCTCTGTGAGCTGATTGATTTTCTGCCTGTTTGGTCCCTTTAATTGACTCGGTCATGTTTTGACCTTAGCACTCTCTCTCTCTATCACACACACAAATTAGCTTTAAATATCACTGAATGCGTGACACAAAGAAAAAGATCCCTTTTCTACACAGTAGACAAAATAAAATAAAATAAAACCATTGGGTGCTTTGAGGCTCAGCATGTTTTTCCTGTTCACTATTGTTCTCCCTGACCCCTTTATCAGTTTTCTGGTCCACAGGGATACTGAGTAATATTGGGTAACTATAATTGCAGTAAGAAGCACTTTAGAGACACTTTTGTTCTTAGATGAGAGGCTGGGTTGAAAACAAAAAGCAGTGGCCATGTGCACACATTGTGATAGTACTGACAGGGATGGAAAGAAGGGGATTTCATTACAAATTGCATTGGCTGTCGTGAATAATGCTCCAACTCCCACTTGTCTTTGACACTATAATAACGTGTCACCTTTAAGAAACGTGTAAGACACTCAGTGCATCTCCGCTTCTTCACTCCTCATACAAATAGGGGACCAGGATGTATTGCTAAGAATAGCTTTTCTAACCTTTGTTTTCCTCCCTTCCTTCACCCTCCAAGTCTTGAAGTATGTTGTGCAAGTGTCTGCTATACAGGACGTAACTGCGCTCTAACATGTGAGGTATGCCTATGTTATCATTTCACAATTAAGTGAATTAGTATCATATATATCAGTCAGATAGACAGTTAAAATTTTATAGGGACTAAATTTTTTTAAAAAAGAAAAGAAATGTAAGCTACATAAAAAAGAACAATTAGTAGTTCTGTTCATGTGATTTTTCATTCATTCTTGTATATCACCAGACAGGAAAGCTTGTGGAGCCCAGAAGCAGGGGATCTCTGTGCTGCCATTATTCATGTTTCCATGGTTCCTCCTCAACAAGCGTGCACTCCGCAGCAGAGCCATTAGTGGCTGAGGTTACCTGTAAGAAGTTAGCAGAAGATCTAAACAGCGGATCCAAGAAAAAAAGAAAATTCTGGTCAAAAGACCTTAGAATAACACCACATTCTTAAAGCTTATAACGCATCAGATCAACTACTGCATTGCTATATGATGTCTATAAACTAAAATATTGTATACAACATTCTTATTTAAATTTGACTACTTTTAGCTATAGCGCTTTGTAGGGCTGTAGTCTCCAGAACAACTAGTTAACTGACCAAATAATTACTAGTTTTCTAATTGATGTTACTTTCATAAGGAGAATGTCGTTTCAGTACTATTCCCTCATTTTTAATGGTTGGAGCAAAAACTTACAGTTAGGATCACTTTGGATAGAGACTTTGAAAAGAGTAGCTTTTTAACATTTGCTCAGCATTAGCTCTGTGATACCTGTCAAAAAGGTCGGCAGTGTGGCTACATTTTTATTAAGGCTAAATTTTTCACACATCTTTCATCTTAAATGCTTGAGACTATAAGTATGTGCATGTTAGAAACTGTAACTGGTATGTGTATTAAAGCAAAAGGTTTGGGACCAACATCTGCCAGTTGCAGTAAGACCAACAAAGCAAGACCATATTCACCAAGACCAAAGCAAATATGAATCTTTCACTTTCATCAGAAGGATTATATTACAGTTGGAGAGGTGTCAAACCTATTGGTCAGAGCATGTTGCTTGTTTGCATTTTTGTCCTGGGATCACCAGTTAATATGATTTGTGTGGATGCACACTGGTATATGCTGGTTGACTGCAAATCTGTTGTTTTTATTTTAGTACAAAATGAAGAGTTTGAAATAATTTAAACAATGTTTTGTTTAATAACATTTTTGTTTATCTATAAATAATTTTGGCTAATAAGGCAAAATGCACTCAGTACAGTGGAGCTGATTTAGAAAGATTATTCTCCCCAAGACCAATGAATAGGTTTTAGGGTAGAACCAATTTCAGTTAATGGAGATTTTCTTTGGTTGACTACAGCCCTCTTTAGCACCTGAAACCTACAAAGACAGAATTGCTATTTTGCAATAAGGAACACTGGAACTGCAGGAAAACCACTGATGTCCATGCATGCTCGTGGTAGTCCTAACATGAGTTAGACAGTTTCTTTTAATGACCTGGGAATGGACCACAAATTTATGATGAAAACCAACTTAAGAGGCAGTAAAAAAAAAAGACAAATGAATACATTTTAAATTCAGAATAAACAAATAACACAAAAAAGGAAAGAACACTACCAAATGGATGCATAGTTACGTTTTAGCTATTCTGCAAGCATCTATGGCGTTTCAATGGACTTGAAATGGGTTAGAAATGTATATGAGGCAAAGCAGAACAGAAAACAGGGAAAAGTGGTGTGGAAGGTACTGGAAGCAGCAAGGTTTTGTGTAACATTCATATGTAAGTGTCCATTAATAAAGCAAGTCTGAGAAAGAAAGATATAACTTTTTGCCATGGGCAGATTGCTTGTGCGACAGATTACCAGCGTTGCTAGGTAACGCCCTTCATCCTTTAATAAATGAATAGGCTCATCAGTAGACCTTTGCCGCCCGTCTGTGTGTGTCAGAGAACAAGCATTATGAACTTACATATAATATTCTAAAAGACTGGAATACATTCAGATATTAGATTTAAAATGTTTTACATTTCCGGAGCTCCTTCTCCCCTCTAGATTTCACAGAATATTTCTCACACTGGACAGAAATAGATGGTGTCAAAATGCAAAAAAAACAAAAAAAAAAACCCTTGTAGGGAATGACTCACTGACAGTTTCGTAGTTGGTGTGTAGGGAATATATGAACTGCTAATTAGCTCTAGCACTTCCCTTTCTGTATCTTAAATCCTACAGAAAATGGGAAACCTTTGGAAATGTTCCCATTTAACAGTTAAAATCTGCTGTATTCTAAGAAAAAGCAGAATATGCCACACTCGACAATAACTTGAACATAAGCAATATTTAAAATTATGTCAAAAGACATTTCTTTAAAGTGTTTATTAATACATGTATTCTGAAGTTTTGATAAAGGTGGCTGGTAAATAATTCCTCTGTGTCATAATGAGGATTATCCTGCTCTGCCTTTTGAACTGGAGCCAACCCCCAATTGGCTCCAGTAATCAGATTAGGCTAACTGTTGAGGGAGAGAAATTTGATCCTTTATTCATATGTACCGATGCTGAATAATATTTTGACATAAACTATAATTTTTTGTTGTTGTTTTTCAACAGCAAAGCTGCTATTCCAGAGAAATGAACACATGCATACATCCAACTATTGTTCCATTGCTTCACTTCTGAAATAAAATAACAGCGGGTGTATTTACAATGATGTAAACAAAGACGCAATGCTTAAAACTCAAACAGATTCAAGCAAGGTGCAGGGTGAGCATGCAACACGAGAGAGGGTTATATACAGGTCTCTATGTTTGTAAGCATTAAATGTACCTTGCATTCATCTACTACAACAGAATTGTTAGCAGTGGCGCTAGCAGTTGTGGTATCGGTAGCGGTTAAGACGCACTGGTTGGAATTATTTTCGTGGTGGTTCTTCATGTCATCGTAATAAGACTGGGTCTTTGTCATCATTTCAATGTCATCCGACTTTGCCGTGTGTGCATCCAGCTCATCCAGCTCTGCCTTCGACATGTGGTACACGATGCCTGCACCGTAGGAGTCACCCACCACGTTCACTGAGGTCCTGAATCGATCACTGATGAGACACAAATCAGCATGAAAGATGGCTTTGCATGCTAGTAAAGGGTTTGCAAACCCCTAATACAAAAGCAAAGGCAAAATTACCTTGTACAGTGTAACCACAATATAATTTTTTCTTTTATCAAACTCACAGCAGCCAGTCGACAGCAACCAGGAGACTGATATCTTGGGTTGGCAGGCCTACAGCAGTTAGGATCAGCAACATAGTCACCAGGCCAGCACTGGGAATACTCGCCGCCCCGACACTGGCCAAGGTGGCTGTCAGACTGGGTGAAGATATGGGAAAGCGGCACTCAATAACATTCTCCAAAACCACTTGCCTAACCTCATTCTTCACACCCTGATGCACTTCCCCAAACACCAATGAACATTACATCCTCTGCATCTCACAGTTAAAAGGAGGCACTCAGTTTCTGCTGTGCTTAGGCTGAGGCGCACCCGAGTAGGTTCTTCATCTTTATGAACAGAGGCTCACAGAGATGAAAGAGAGATTGGATATTTAATTTGAAGGTCCATGGATTTATATCCAATAAAAATGTCAGAGTCAATGTCATCTATGTGCAGATCACTGGATTATAAGAGTATTTTGGAAAGATTGTTGCGATGAAAACAGCGAGTGACTGGTAATTCTTGCTTAGCTTCCTCCTTAGCATGAGACAAGGGACTGGGGCATATGGCTGCTTCCTCTGGGTGCTTAATTTGCTGTACTCTAAATTTCTTTTCAGCTCACCACTAAATGCCACAACACTTCTGCTGAGTTTATCTTTATTGTAATGATCTAACTGTGGGAGCTGCATTTATCTCAGTTTAAACAATTTAAACAGTGGGAACTGCAAGTCTTACTTTGGTGACTAAGAATAGCTTCAATGGAAGAACTGCACACATATGCAGCCATTCTGTAGGACTCCATTTCTAAAACCCATTCTTATATATATGTAAGCTAGGATGGGATGTTAAATATTAAGTGCAAAGCCGTGTTTTTTCTGACCTGACAGTGATAATCTGACCAGGGTCAAGGTTGACACCGTTCATCTGGGCAATGAAAATGGCAGCCACAGCCTCATACAGAGCAGTTCCATCCATGTTGATGGTGGCACCGACTGGGAGCACAAAACGAGTGACTCTTTTGTCAATACCCAAATTCTCTTCCAGACAACGAAAGGTGACAGGTAGTGTACCAGCACTGGAGGGGAAAAGCAAAACAAGTTGGATTATAAATGTATAATAATTTGCACAAATATTAAGGCAGCAATTCCTTTTCCATTCTGATGCTAACCTGGAGGCTGTCCCCAGAGCAGTAATCCAGGCCTGGAAGATGCCCAGGAAGAAGGTGAAGGGGTTTTTCCTGGTGATAACGAAGTAAATGCTGGGGAGGAAAATTGCTCCGTGGATAATGAGGCCAATGATCACTGTCACCATGTACATGCCCAGCTGCCTAGCCACGACCTCCAGATCCTTAATGGAAATGATCTTGCCACAAATCAAACAGGCAATACCAAAAGGAGAGTACCTGATGAGAAGAAAAAGTATATGTTTAATCATTTAGCAACATATTAATATAGTTAACCCTCATAAAATCTTCCTATTACAAGCAAGCCTTTATCTTTTAAAGCGTTACAGTGACTTGACAAATAACTTGGAATGAACAACAAACACATTAAATTAAGTCATTTCTGATTCAAATGACTTAAATGAGTTTTAAAATGAGTCAATGGGAATCTTGAGTGACACTAACCACATGATCATGATGACAAGTTTCATCACAATCTCATTGAGGATACTGAAGAATTCAATCATGAGCCTGGCCTTCTCTCCCATCTTGCCCATGCAGATGCCAAATGCAATAAAGAAACCAATCAGACCTGTGACAAAAAATCATAAATGTGTCACATTTTGAATGCCACCAGTGCTGAAGGGTGAGATTTGTCCAGCATCAGGGAATTCTTATAAGATGATAGGGTTTCCATTTAAAAACCAATAGGCCTGTCCAGATATTTGCAACATTCAAAACCGATTCCCAGTCATGACTCTAGAGTATGACTGGAATATCTGAAATACCTGAACATCTATTTTCCATGATATTAAATCAATATGGTGCCGAGGGAATTAATCTAAATGACTTTGATTATTCCCCGACTTGTTCTCTTTGCATTGTGGTTTCGATGGAAATGTCTCAACTGCAAAACATTCAGAACATTTCCATCAGGCAGCGATCTGTATTTCTGTGTATTGCGCTAGTTAGCAAATGCTGTGATGGTGATGGCTAAGCTGGCTAAGATGATGAATGTTCTCAACATGTATACATGTTCTGTTACCTGCTACCAGCTTAGCATTTGCATCTTAGCTTCATCATTGTCTTCATTTTAGCATGCTGATGTTAGCGCTTAGCACCATTCGTAATATTGCTTAATGTTACTAGGCCACATACTGCAGCTATATTACTGTGTTTTCAGTTGCAGTGAGTTTTACATACCCAAAACATTCATGCCACTTTTGAACTGCAGTGACTTTTTGATGACGTACTGAGGCTCCTTTGTAATGTTAGCCACTAGGCCCTCCATAGTGGTGGCATTGACATCCTCCTCAATAACGACCTCCACCTTCTTTGTGACTGTCTGAATCTGAAAGAAATTAAGCATTAAGCATAAATATTAATGAGCTAATGACATTTAAAATATTTTGCTTTAAGAATTCTTTTGTGGTATTAAAGGTAATGCACTGCAGTGGTTCTGAATCAGATCTTTCTAAAAGACTCCAGTTTGCTCGTGTAAATGGAGAGTCCTCTTCACACACTAAGGTTAACTATGGAGTTCCACAGGGTTCCATGCTAGGACCAATTCTGTTAACATTATACATGCTTCCCTTAGGCAGTATCATCAGAAGGCATTGGCAAACATTTTCACTACTATACAGATGATACTAAACTTTATCTATCCATGAAAATACACCATAACACACACCAGTTAGTTAAACTGCAGGTATGTCTTAAAGACAAACCCACAGCAAGTGCTATCCAGAGTAAGCAAATTCTCACTCTGGATAGCATTACCTTGACCACCAATTCTTGGAATTGTTTTTTACCAGGATATTCAACGCATATATTAAACAATTATGTAGAACTTTTTTCCACTTGAAGCATATCTCTAAAATTAGAAACATGTCTTAGAGTGATGTTGAAAAACTGTTCATTCATTTATTACTTCTAGGTTGGATTTGTTCATTATTATTCGAATGTCCTAAAAAAGCCTTTAGTTGATCCAAAATGCTGCAACAAGAGTATTGACAGGGACTAGGAAGATATATAGCAACATATATATATATATATATAGCAAGATATATCTTCTACACTGACTTCTCTTCATTGGCTCTCTGTTAAATTTAGAATCAGATTTAATATCTTTCTTATAATGTACAAGGTCTTGGATAATCAGGCCGCATCTTATCTTAATGACCTTATAGTACAATAACATCACATTAGAGCACTTTGCTCTAGACTGTGAGCCTACTAGTTGTTCCTTTAGTATTTGAAAGTAGAATGAGAGGTATAGTCTTCACCTTTCAGGCCCCTCTTCTGTGGAATCAGCTCTAAATTTGGATTTAGCAGATAGACACCCTTTCTTCTTTTAAGATAAGGCTTAAAACTTCTAATTTTGATAAAGTATATTTTTAGGGCTGGATCAGGAGACCCTGAATCCTCAAGCTCTAGGCTGCTGGGGGATTCCCATGATGTGTTTCTTCTTCAATAACCTTTTTCACTCACTATATACTCATTAGTAATTAATTAGTTATTAATCTCTGGCTCTCTTCCAACAGATGGCTGCCTCTCCCTGAGCCTGATTCTGCTTCTTCCTGTTAAAGGGTAGTTTTTTCTTCCCACTGTCCCCAAAGCGCTTGCTCGAGGAGGGGTTGCTTGGATTTTCTATGTTTCCTTTCTATTATTGAAAGCTATTTACTTCACAATATAATAGCATTGGGGCAACTGTTGTTTTGATTTGGCATTATATAAATAAAATTTGTATTGTGTGTGCAATTGTTTTGGTTTATCAGGCATCAACCCCTGTAGTTCTCTGTTGGTAGCCTCTTCCGAACACTTTATGAATGTAAGCCTACACATGTCCCAATACACAAGTTTATTTTCTATGACTTTATGTAATATTCCCTAATAAGTGATGGGATGGCATTCATGTGTTCAGATATCTCACAAAGATTTTCAAACTGTGAGTAAATCCTTTTAATCTGTTACCTGTTGGAAACAAGCCTGCACAAGATTCTCTGGGAAAAGGTTCCTGATCAGATCAAAGAAGGCATCCAGACTAGACACATCATCGTTTTTCTCGCCCTCGCCAAGATTCTCCTTCAGTTTGGGGTTGCCAGGGTGGATGACTAACACCAGGATAACTCCCAGGATAGCAGCAATAATTGTGGTTGTCATGTAGTAGACCATAGCTCTGGTGCCCAGGCGACCGCTAGATTTGGCATCAAGACCGGCTAGACCTGCACCCAAAGCAAGCAAGATCATGTTTGCCTGTTAATTGCTAGAACGTATCCAATGGAAATGTTGACTCAATGCTGCAAGACATGAAGGCTGTGCTATGCAAAGACAATTAGTAGATTATATAAGGGTATTTTCTTATTGCATTATGACTTTTTCACCAAGTCTATTTTAGTGTATTAGAGCAGCAAAAGGTGTAAATCAGGAACTTAATATTCCTAATTTATTTGAGTGTGATAAATTTACACTGCACCTGTGATTAAACTGGAGATAATGAGTGGCAGGATCAACATCTTCAGCATCCTCATTAGGATGTCTCCAGGAAAAGCAATCACCATGACAATGTCTGGGTGGATTGGGGAAGCAACACGAAGCAGCATCCCTGATACAGCCCCCAAGATCACACCTGAAGTGCAACAAGAAAAATAAAAAGGTGTAAAATCCCAAAATATGAAATTGTGTGAGAGAAACAAAGAGAAATACAGAAACAAAGTGGCCAAGCCAACTTTAAGTAAGTCAGATATTACATGCAAATAAAGCATAACAAAATGCTATGATTTTAATCATTTGCTACTTGAAAATAGTATCAATTCAAACTATGAAATAAATAATTCTCAAATGATTTGTTCTCAAAGACATCGTATTAACATCTTAGTAACATCTTAGCTTCCAGCCTTATAATTTCAGTTGTTTGGTGAGAAGGAATCTGCTGGATACTTAGGGAGGGCAGTGGGTTGTGAAGATAAAATGCAAACCTGCTGACAGTGAGCAAAGCTCGTGGAGGATTAAGATCAGATTCCTTTGAAGCAGAGAGGAGGAGCAGCATGTCAGACTCACTGGTGAAGCATCTGTCATCTCAGCAAACTCTTTTAAAAATGTTATTTTTTCAAAAGCTTCAATAAATGATGGATAAAAAGATATGTTTCACTCTAATCTCAGGCACAAATTTTGTCTCACTGAGATACTTGGATTATTTTCACATTATCTTTTTTGCGTGTGCAACCTTACCTTTCCTCTGATCTCCATTCTTTAATAGCCTGAATATTGTGACATTTGAAAGATCCTCTATTCTCAAACAAAATCGTTGTTGACCCTTAAAGCCACAATGTCTCTTCTAACCAACAACTCTTTTCCTGCCACACACTGTTCCTGCCATTAAGTAAAGCTGACCTCTGTATGCTCCCACCCCCCCCCCCCCACTCCCCTGCCTACCAGGCCTGGTGGTTGGCCTCTGTGTCTGTCTGTCTTAGGCAAGACAAAACTCCAACATCCTCCTGGGGCTGCACTTCCGCTGCCAAAGATAACACAGCCCAATATATTGTTTCATAACACAAACTGATCACAAGGCCTCCAGCGTTTTTTTTTTGTTTTGTTTTTTTTAAACCTAAGTTGTCTTCAGCGCTTTAATCTATCCCCCAGTCTAACAGCATCCTGTGGATTCTGCACACCCGATGGTTTTGGATGGCACTTGATTTCCTGTGCTTTCCCTTTGGAGCAATTGCAAGTTCCCTTTCAAGGTTTCATCTGCCAAGTGACAGATGATCAATGATCATGCTGGCTCACTTGCTTTGTGAGCGTCCAGCCGGGTGCCATTGGATGTACACAGTACACACGCTCACACAAGCCCACATCCATACAAGTGCAATGCAGTAAGAAACTGAATAAGTCAAATGTACGCATATTTTTTAATTTACAGTTTAAAGAGTCCTGTAATTATAGACTGTATGACTGGGAGAGCCGACATAAAAACAAACCATCAGAAAGAACTACAGTTTAAACAAATCTAATTTAAGACCTTACATCTCTTCCTTTATTAAAAACTTTTTTTCTTTGGACCCTAATCAGCCTGTGGTAAGATGACAGCACTTTTCATGCATCACCAGAGGCTGTTTGTATGTCCAGTACAGCACAGCTTTTGATAGCAACAGGTGGCACAGAATTGGGAAAGTTCAGAACACTCAGTCATCTTTCTGTCTGAGCACAGATGGCATCTCCTCCGCACATATAATTGAGCTAGCATAAGACTGAACTCAGTGGTAGTTAGTATCTGTGTTTAGCCCGCCTTGCTTTTTATTTTTTTTCTCTCGAGATAAAAAACAAAACAAAACATAATAATAATAATAAAAAGTAATTGAAAGAAAAAAAAACAGCGTGAGGGGGCTTACCAAGGACAGTGAGAGTGAGAAGAAGGTTCTTGAACATTTTGGAGCAGATTAGGGCACATTTCGACTGGGGCCTGGCCTCAATGGGCTCCAGGTGACTCTCGTGCATCCTCACCTCCACTTGTTTAGGCATACTGTTGGCACTGTGATATGAAGAAAGAACAAGTGATTTTTGTTAAAATCAAAGCCATCAAGTCAGACAATGTGAAAAGTACACACTTGACCACAGAACATTTTTGATGTCCATGCTGTGGCGATCATGCTGTGGTCATATTCTGTCATGTGACAGTCACTGTGAGAAAGAAGACTCTGTTGATTCCACAACAACATACAGGAGCCTTTGAAAACTGTTTATAGCTCAAATCAAAACACTGTGTGATGAAAAATGTTTAGCATTCAAGCGTTGCCAAGCTGTCACTCGAACACTGTTTGTTCATGGTTAAGAGAGCATTCCAAAAGATGCAAGCTGACTACAAGCTGCTGCTTCTGAAATCACAGTCCTTTGGGGTATCTCATCTCAGTTTACTGAAGGGCGATTGTGTAGCCCCAATTTTCTCAGAGCAGACTTTTGTTAGATTTTTGCAGAAACTGTGAAACTTTTTTTCTGATAAAATAAAATAAATTGTGGAAAATGTTGGCAGACTTTTCAGGAATTGTTACAATGCACAGATTAAACAGAGCCTTAATTTTACAATGTTGTTGCACTGAAAAAAAAAAGAGTATGAGACAAAAATGCCTAACTATCAAATAATATATCTGTTTAGACTTTCTCTTTCTATCTCTCAGTTATCATTTCAGTTTTCACATTCACAGGTAATGCTTTGAGAGCAGCTTTGTGTTGAATAAAACACAATTTTCCATAATGAGCAGCCCAGAGTAGCTTTCTGTAGTCCCACTGAGGTGTTAATGCATTTGTTTAATGAGAAGGGAGCCAGCTGTGTCTGTCATGTGACAGTTAGGTATGTGTAAGAAAAGAGAAAATAACAGGCACTATAGCTTTATGCTAATCCCTCAGCATCAAGTTAAAGAAAAAATATGCACAATTAACTTGCTTGGCTTGATATATCTTTTGTCTGCTTATGGTCTTTGTTGCTATTCAATGAGCCCATTACAAATTCTGGTGTGATGGATAACCAAGAACAGAAAAAATGAAATAAAGTGACCCTCACCTTCCCCCTTGCCATGGGGTTCACAGTCTAAAAAACACAAATGGAAGCTTCAGTGGTGAAGATTATGCTATTTGGAGATATTAATGATGATGTCAAGTATTTTTTTCTTTCTTTGTCAAAGCTAAAGCTTTTACCAAATGCAACAGAGAGCTTGAATCAAGAGGTTGTTTTGGGAGAGGAACCTCACAGCCAGCCTTGTTATTATTATGATTTTTTAGGTTTTAGTTTTTTGTGTATGCATACAATTCCACATAAAACACACACTTTCTAAGTTACACGCACCTCCCCCATTGTGTGTGCATTGTGATGCTGAAAGACTATAACAAGACCACCTGGTCACCTTCCAGGCACACAGATGGATGATTCCTAGCTCCTCTTATTAATTTCTACGTGTGAAATACAGAAAATACACGCAAACAGCAGGCAAGTAGCAGCCACATTGCACTCTATCTTGGTGTGATTTCATACTTTAGATAAAAACTCAAGGAATTCATAAAACCCCAGAAATTAAAAAATTACCATTATATAAAAATCCTATTCCACGGGAGTGATGAGTGCTGCTAATTGAATGTCCCCCTTTTTCTCTCCCTTTCATTATTTTTAGCACTATGAGAGGAAGCAGGCGATACTCTGCCGTAATCCTCTCATTAACACTTCTCTCACCAAGTCAGAGACAAATGAGAGAGCAGGTTTGTGTGACCCAGTGATGGATGAATGTGAAAAAATATAGCTAAGAGTTACAGCCACTGCAGCAGCTGCATTATTTATTATCAATTTGCACCAGGAGGAAATAGCAAGGTGTTTTTGTGTTATAGAGTCATTTTGTTGGATGGAACATTCTTCTTGTTATTAACATTTCATGAGCTTCGAATTAATTACTGTGCCCTAACAAATAATTCTGAGAAGCTTCACACTTAAGTCCACAATCAGATGGGACTGGGCATCTTGTTTTAGGAAGTGTAAATGTTAAAAAGTTACTTTTGTTTCAGTATAATCAGATTTTACTAAATGTTCAGTACAAAACCATATTTCAGACCTGTACAAGCCCACACACCCACAAACAGCTTCTTCCTCTCAGTCACTAATGGGATCATGTTGTAAACCGGTTAATCTTGGCTGAGAGCTTAGTCAGATTAATTGCATTACAGGACTGTAAAGCCATGAAGAGTTACTGGAGTTGTGAATAAAATGAAAACTATAAAACTATATTTTTTTCATTGTATATAAAAACAAAACTTAAAAATCAATAAGTGGCTGGAGTAAAAAAAAGAGAGAAAAAGTAAAAGGAGTAAATATTTATGATATGAATGGAAATACATAGTACTTACTTCATTTCTGGGGGAGTTGAGGTAAGTGCTATATACATTGACCAGGATCAAATCTCCAGTCTTTGGTATTTAAGAGGGAGTCGGCACAAGAAAGTGTTAGCAGGCGTGCAAGTGCTCCATCCAAATGTGTTGCCTGATGTCAGCAGATAAGATCCCAGGTACAGCCGGTGGCTAAAAACACCTCTGCTCTGCTGACGGCAACCTGCTTTCAGCTGTCCACAAACTCCTCCGCAGCATCCAGAGAGGAGCGAGTCAACACAGTCCAGACGACAGACTTAGTCACAGACACAGCAACCTGAATGGCCCCATCCTGATGTCTGCTACATCCCCCACCGCCCACCCCCCCTCCACCACCACACCTCCTACCCCTTGACTCCACTGCCACCAACACCCACGGCCAGCTACTCACGAGTCTCACACGTGCACACATATCATACGCAGACGCACAGCCAACAAACCTAAAAGTAAATAAATAACTAAGAAGAAGAAATGGAGGGAGGAGCTAGTATCAGAGCCTATGTTTCAAATCCCTCAGGGTCCTTAACAGTCCCTGAACACTGTAATCCCCACAGAGAGCATGCTTCTAGACACATCCAAGTACCATGGATAGTGCATGACAGGCTAGACTGCTGGAGATGAGCATGATCATGCTGGCACAATATAATAGTGCTTTGTAAGTAACCCTTTTCTGGGAAAAGATGATTAAAGAATAAATGATTAACATACATAATTCTGCTGTTTAGAGGTTTGAGGACATCCAGATGGATATGTGGTTCACCACATTATACACTGGTTAATCTATCTATCTATCTATCTATCTATCTATCTATCTTATTGACTATAGTCAATAAAACTCCAAACTGAACTCCAAAGCACAATTGACCTATGTGATTCATGTGAGGATGCTGTCACGCTGATTTCCCTCTAGTCTCCCAGCAGCATGAGACTTCACATGGCATTGAGCAGTATCACATTATTCTAATTAGGGAAATGTGTTGGAAAGCTATTTCCTCTTCAAACAAATGACCAGCTACACAACAAAAGCGAGAGGAATGCCATCTCTGTCTGTAAAGGTTGTGTCATGAGAAATCACTCATCCTAAATCCCTTAACATGTCATCCTTATTCAAAGGGCTCTCCCGGGAAAAGAGTGCAGTTTCGGGATGAGAGCAAGGGGCTAGGACAGAGAAGAAGGGGTTACAAGGGGGAGTAAGAGGGACACTAGGGGAGAAGGGGGTACTGGGGTCGCACCAGCACTTCTCAGCCAAAAGAGGGGCCTGTGAGGGGAAGGCCGAGGCAGCCATCCCCGCTTTTGGCTGGTACCATGTGAAGCTCTCTGCTTCCTCTCTCTTCCTTCTGAGGGGCTTTGTTTCACACGCAAACAGTGGCAGTGGCCCCAACTCGTCCGGCCAAGCGCTGCATCCAAACTGGCAGGAGCAAGAAAAGGAGGGGGGGGGATTCAGATGAGAGGGGGTGCAAGGGTATAGCAAGAGGGGAGTGCAGTGGGCATGTCCAGAATGCCAGTTCTTTCAGGCCACTGATGTCATGCCTGTGCCCACCGTGGGAGAGCAGCGGAGGGACCAAGGCGCCCCTTTCTCTTGCCCCCCTCCACAGTCTCTTTTTCCAGGATGAATGAATCTTTCAGAAGCAGCAACTCATTGTGTCCCATAATCGACGGCGATTATCCCAATTTTATGCAGCCTTCCCAGTGCGAGGAGGTTCCCTGAGCGCTGGCATTGAGGGCTGCTGCGATGCAGCAAGGACCACGAGGGGTTGTCCTGGCAACACTCTGTGGTTTAGAGAAGAGGATGAAGGGGAAGGAGGAAGCTCACAGCCACACACATACATAGCATACAAACACACAGCCTGCACAAACACCCTATAAAGAGAATGTATGGCTCAAAAGATTGAAGTTTTATCTTTATCTCCTAAAAGAAAATTCATTCAAATTCATGCATTCAAAGAAAATTTAAACAAACTTCATGAGGCATTTTGTGCTGCTTCATAATTTTTGAGCTACTGTGGTAAGTGTGGACATATGGTGCCAGTCATAAAATATGTCTACCTAATAACTAAAGAAGTTTGCATTAGAGGCTGGTTGTGTGATTACTGGTCAAATTCAGGCTGTTATCATCCATGTGATAGCACAGACGGCCCATTATACACGTTTCCCACTGGTCTCTCGAGGAGCCCGATCCCGGTTCTCTTGATTGGTGCATCACAATATGTTGTGATGTAAAGGCAACTGGAGCAGGGCCAGGCTCCGGATATATCTGCCCCCTTTGGGCCTCACAGTCACTTGCATTACAGTGGGAAGAAATGAGCTCACACATACTGGCTGCCTAGGAGCTGTGACCACCACCAGCCCCTCAAAAGGAAGCTCTCAGCAAACACTCCAGGTTGTGCTGTGCATAAGAAGTGGGAGATAATTTCCAGGACTCTAAAGAAAGAGAGGCTTTATCACACTGCACCTCTAGATTATGTATCCCTACATGGTTGGGATTAATATGTTCAGGGACAGGTATCGATAGAGATGTCCACAGAGGGAAAAGTAATCAAGTGGAAGTTCCAATAAAACAATACTGATGCAAAACTGCATGTGTTAAATATCAAATCCCAAATCACAACTGACACTGTGCTTTCCTTCCACAGTCAGTATGCTATTCTCCAACAAATAAACATTTTTAAAGATTATGTATTTTCTGCATAATATCTTTATACATTGTCTTTTTACATATTTGTGTCTCAGCTGTTTCTGAATGTTGTTTTCCAAAGCATGCTACACCTCTGACATTCCCATTTTAGTGTTGGTGATCCTAAATTTTCTCAATTCTGTTAATTTAAGAGAGTAGGTGTACAGTCACTCAGTGGGACACTTAAAAAGTTGTGTTAGGCCTATTCAAATTTAACCGTGCAGTGAGCTTATAGTCACAAGAAAGACACAAAGGTAAATGTATGTGAACATGAATAAAATATATTTATGCTGAAATTCATCAAAGTCACTAATCACTAACTGGAAAGCAGGTGATGTGTTCTAAAGGAAATTCTGAGGAAACTTTTCTGCAATTGTGAAGTTTTACTCACAGTCAAATAAGAGAAAAGCAACAGAAATTTAAAGCGTGTTGTTATCAATATAGTGCTGCAGATCTGGTGACAATAACAGGGGTATCCTTAAAAACATATGGGCATCCTGCCTTTGTAGGCCTAAGCACTGGTATTCAGTACCACGGTCAGTGACCCAGCCTCCGGTCTTAGCACAGATCTCCCAAATACTGACAGACTACCAAGTACTTACCACAGCTGACCCTGAGATTGTCACATGGTGTTACTGCCCATACTGAAACTATAAGGAGCTCAAAAAAGTCATACTTGTCATAATTATACCAATATTTTTACATGAATTCACAGACTGGAGCTTGTCAGTTTTGTCTTTCAGTGCTTCCAACAAATACAGTGATGACTCTCCTCTTCAATTAATGTCCTTCCTGAGAGATACAATTCTCAATTTCTTGTATTCAATAGCTGTAAGACAGATTTTCTCTTTTCAAATTTCCCATTTTTCTCATTATATTTTAAAATCACAGTGTATCGCCATCTTGGCAGTGCATAAAGGAGCATTCCCTAAGGTTTCCTTTTGTTTAGCACAACTCTGTGTCTATAATGAGGCAGTCATTAGAGAGTCTCTGAGAATCCCGAAGCTTGTGTTGGAGTCTCTATAGATCGCACATGCGAAAAAGTCCCACTGTAATTAAGTCCTAACGGCCCATTATGCAGAATCATGGTTGTCACAGGAATGAATGAGGTGACTTCAATTCATCTGGATAATATCTGACAGGGAATTTAGTCTGATGGTATCTATTTCACCACAACCTCTTTACTGCTGGAGCTACAGGACACGTAGTGACACCCCAGAGTATGTTGGATTATTTTTATTATTTAAAAAGGCCGAACATCAAACAGCTATTCTCAAACCTCTCACATTCATAACCCAAGTCTCAGTTTTTATGACTCACATTCTTCTTAGACTCTTAACTGTGAATATTTCAGCTATGTAGTGACCGCTCCTTCATTACAAGCTATCCAACTCTCCAACTCTTTTCTAAGTTCACAAAAAAAGAAGAGTCAACTGAGATGCTCTCACTCTACCGCTCCAAACCTCCCAGATGATGGGTTACACACATTTCCCGCCTCTTAAGAGTGTTTCTGTGTTCATGCTGTATATGAAGTGAGGCTACAGCACTATCATTAGCAGAGGCGCATCTGTTTAACAGAACATCCCATTTTTCAACACACAGCTTTTCATGCCGTTGGTCCGATCCCCACCGGAGCTCATTAAATGAGCCAGTAAGGCAGGACAACCCCACCCCCTACTACAAACACCGCTATAATATACCCGCTACATGGCTGAGAGGCAGATGACAGGGAAGAGGGGAGGGGTTAAATGGCAAGAATGCCACATCGAGATGGATCCATAACAATGCAGTGGGGGAAGGGCGAGGGAACGGGGGGCGTCACTGATGGAGGTAAGGATGGAGACAAAGGAAAGGAATGGCAAGCAAATAAGAAAACAGCAAAGGTGAAGGGGAGAGTAATCACTTGAAGAGCAGCATGTCTCCACATTTACTGTAGGCACGGGGCTTTTTTGTTAGCACGTTATCTGTGGACACATGACGAGCTGACATCTGTGTTAGGCAGCTGGCCCTGTGAAATTGGATTACTGCGCAAATCATGTTTCATACATCACTAGACTCACCTGACACACTCTAAAATTGAAATGAATTAAAATGACAGGATGCACGTAAAATTGTTTTTGAATATGGAATGCCATTGTCAACAATGAAAACGTCTGCTGGTCATGTTCCATGAATCAAAGGCTGGGTGAGGGGGGTTAAAGTCCGGGTCTGGATTTGCCAATAAGAGGACAAAGGAGGATGGATGTTCTCTCTCTAATTAAACAGTGCAGCCTATAGGGACTGAGCATTGCCTGAAACAGTAGCCATTACCCTGATTTCCCCACACCACCCTGCAGCGTTGCCTGAAAGGGCATGCCTGCACACATACAGCTCATTACATCATCCAGCTCAGCCAAGATACCACGTGCACATTTTGTACCTACGCTAGCATATGACTCAGTCCTAAAGACAAATATTTTGTGTAGATTTTTATATGTTATATGAATTGGATCATTTAAATAACAAGCAAAGTCTGGTTAAAATTTTAGAAGTCTATATTAAATTTTGCTTAAAAACAGCATGGAAATCATTTTAACCTCTAACAGTAAGATAATAATACCGCAGGTATAACTGTCTTCAACAATGAAACCAGTGCCTAGTATCTGTGCAACCAAATGAAATGCTTGTACTTCTTGGATATGTGCCATATGTTATCTGCATATAAAACTTGAAATAGATGTATGTACACATGGCCGTTACAGTGTTCTTAGCAAAATCACATTTCGGTAAGATGTGCTCATTAGTTGAAAATGTAATAATCTACTAAGAACATTCTATGTTTGTGTGTGTCCAGAGGAAAATGCACATCATCAGGGACGCAATATGGAAGCGTATCAGGAGAGCAGGGAAGTGTGACCGAGCTGTCAGCTGCTCACTTTCAGTGTCTCAGCATATATCTGTTTTCCTGTTCATCGGTCTCTGTCTCTACCTAAGTTTCTCTCTTCTTTTCTTCCTCACACACATACAAGATACTGATACAGTACGGGATATTTTCGGCCAAGGCAGATTATCTTGAGCTTTTTTTGGTCCTGGTTCCATGAACTGGAGTATTTTAGGTCTTTTTTGAAATAAACAGAATTTTACAAATTAACAATTACTAAAGATAAAGAAGCACTTTACTATCGCTCTTCTTTCAGAGCCATGTCTTTGAATCTGAAAAGCAGGAGCTAGCTGTTGCTTACTACTAACACTTTTTACACGTGAAGCCACATGGAGTCTCCTGCTACTCTTTGGTTCATCTTTTTTCCTTTAAAGTCATGCACACTTTGTCAAACTTATGTAAATATGTATTCGGTCACAGGCAGCAAAGGAATGCCGTAGAGGGTGAGCACTCTCTCATAGACTTTTTCCACAACCTAATTATTGAAGCCAGCATATAGTGGCAGTCAATCATTATCATAGGCTCTGGGCAAAATAATTTTCAGCAATTTTCCACTGTCATAAATCCCACATGCATAAAAATCGTAGCCTGCGAGAAGATCGTAAACTTGCTTTGGATTTCAGGACGAGGAAACAAGGATTCCCAAAGATGTCAGTGGGAATGTACCAACAGGTCTGTGTAATCCATAAATGTTACATGGTAGACGTTGATTTTAGGTTATATGTCTAGATATCTAGAAGACTAGATAGACAGACAGACAGACAGATAGATAGATAGATAGATAGATAGATAGATAGATAGAGCTCCTAATTAACCAGTGCATAATGTGGTGAGCCAAACGCTGCTAACAAAACCCTCTCTGTGTTCATCGGCCATTGAGGCAATCCGCTCTTGGAACACGCCAACCCTACTAGAATAATGGGCCACTTTACAGGCCTCCAAGTTAGTTCACAGAATATAGAGCTGGGAAACCGCTCGCACAGGGTTCATGGGGAGGAGGGAAAACTTAATTGTTGCCTCCATTTTTGTTTTTCATCCCCCCCCCCACACCCTCTCTTTCTCCTCTCTTAGTTCTGAAAAGGGGGCTGACAAACAGGCAATGGACACAATTGTTGTGTGTTCCGCTGGACAAGTGGGTGAGGTAAACAAAACTAGACTGTAGGGTCTATCGACTGGAGCTTGTCAAGATGGGATAGGCTGAGCAGTGGGGAGCAGCACACATGCAGAGGAAGGATTGGTCAGGGAGTTGTGTAAGTAGGAGGGGTGAGGGCCACTGCCAGGTCTGGGGGGGAGTTAGGTAGAAAGGGTGAGAGTAAAGGGTCCTGAGGGAATCAGGAGAGAGAGAGCAAAAAAAAGAAGGGGGGGTTCCGGAAGAATTGGGGGGTGGACATGGGTGCTGAGGTTACTCTTCTAAGTGTGGGTATTGTATTTAGTGCTGAAGTTCTCATGCATGTCTTGCTTCAGCTCCCTAAAATGTCCGAAAGTGATGGAGCTCGCTGCGATTAAGTAGACAAGTAGCAGCTCTGCTTTGCGCTCCCACAGCTCAGGCTATTTACATACTCAAGAGGAACATTAATGCCAGTCGATCCCCCAAGGCTGAACAAAGAAGCACACAAACCTGCCTCTGAGGCCCATTACGCACTTAATTGAGGATTTGTGGAATAGTAAAAAGGGGCAAAGGAAGAGGAAGGTGGGTGAGACTGGGAGGGGTAGTGGGTGAAATGGGCAATTAAACAATTTCTTTGTTGTTTTTGTGTTATTTTTATGTTTTTCCCCCTTTGAGTTTCAGTAAGATTTGATTTCCAAAACATGGATTTCAAGTATCAAACATAGAAATGATAGGTAGACAAATGTAAACAGCAAAACCTAAAGACAGGTTAAACAAAAATGTTTGTTATTAATGTATTTTAACAGTTAGAAGGCTCTTTGGCATCTTTTTAGTTACACTTTTTGAAAGTCTCAATCTACAGATTAATGGAATAGCTCTATTATTGTTATTGAAAGTAGAGCATTTTTGCGATTGGATGCTACTTTCTGCAAAATGCAAAGGCATCTGACATCAAGTTAACAAAGCTGTTGTATAAACCAAAAGGAGCTCCATCTGATAATCAGTGTGAATCTGTCACGATAAATCACTGTTCAGATGAAGTCTTTTATTTGTTTTGAGCTCTAAATCTGCTTCAATTATGTTTCTTTTGTCGCCACACAATGGGATGATTGTTCATAGTGGCATGGTCTTTGGTGCCAGGAAGGAAAAAAAAAGAAAGAAAATGAGACCCCCTCTATCCTGCCTCTTCTTCCCTTTACCAATCACTATTGGAGTAATTTTGTGACTCCCCCTGCTGACCTGAATTGCAGTGTAGCAGGTGCCAATGGGATGTGGGTGGTTTGAAGTTTTGCAAGGAGGAGGACAGTGGCAGTGATGAAGCGAGTGGGAGGGATGAGGCCTTTGCTGTACCAGTAAATGCTGACTCAAACCTCATGTGCACCCCCCCCCCCCAGCTAGTGTGGTGACCTCCAATATTAATTATGAGCAGTTATCTAATATGATGCAGAATATAGGTCAAAACAGGAATTGGAAACTGCAGATTTGCATATAATAGGCAGAGCAGATCAAGTCAGTATGTGAGGAAACTTATCTGTATTTATGTAACTTTCAGAATGTGATGGCACTGGCAGGCTTTCAGTACGCATCCTGGATAATCTAACAATAACTTCTGACCCATGTCTACCAGATGGGACCAAACCCAAAATTCAGATAGTTTAGTAATGGGCCACAGGGCCAAGAACTTTGCACATCAAAGCACTAAATTACACTAGAAGGCTAAAATGACATCTAATTATATGATATGAATTTTAATAAGCCACTATTACAATTTTTTATTTCACAATAGTGTAGCAATGAGGCAATGTACCAGCCTGCAAAGCACAAAAAAAGTACATAAAGTAGCACCATTTTACTTTGTTGCTGTTTATGAGTAGCCTATAGAGCACCTTTCCAGCACATATACAGAGGCGTTACGCTGTGATGGCAGAAATTCCAATAATACTGTACAATTAATTTTGTTATATTTAAATAAATGTAAACTTTTTTCACTGTATTGTTTTTGTATGACGGAGTTAAGGTGTCTTTCTTTACCTCTGCTGTCAGAACCCTCATTAAGGAGAATTCTAGTCCAGCGGTACAAAATATTATTCTGAGACAAAATTTACATTACATGAGATAAACTGTAAACTTAAATGGCACCACATGGGTGGTTTTGCTTCTTCATCTGCACATCATCAGAGATTAATTGGGCAGTTTATATTGGTGTCTTATTGCAAAAATGAAGACGTGCCTCATTCGTGGCCAGCAGAGATCTATCATTTTGCCGCCCAGCAGCAGTCCCGCTAGTGAATGCCTATGATTCTGTTCCTGTGCAGTCATACAGAAGTGAAGGGAGCTGGGCTCTTTGTTTGGTCATCCCATGGGAAAGGCTTAACTGTCCAGCTCTCTGAGAACCAAAACATTGGTTCTATAGGCAGAACTACAAGAGGGAAAGGAAAAAAAACAGATGATGAATCACCTTCTTCCCCATATTGGGAAGACTCACAGCTGCGATAGAGTTACAAGAAAAAGACAAATCACGATTCAAAGCCCAGAGAGAAAAGTTGGCAAACAAATACAGTAAAATTGAGTAAAAAAATGAAATTGGGTGATATTACTGTAATTTGGAAGAACTGCAATAAAAGCAACAGCTAGAGAAAGAAAAGGGGGAGTGCTGAATGAGTGTAAAAAGAGAGATAGAGAGATAGAGATAGACAAGCACGGGTGGTAAAGAGTGAAAAGAGGAGCTGGATGGCACTTTGGCAGCTTCTGAATGTTCCCAGGAGGATTACTCAAGCACTAGATGCCACAGACTGCCAGCGAGACCACAGAGAAGCTGGGTGAATGGAGACACACAACCACACATGGACACAGGTACACTTCTGTGGATGTCCTCCTGCTGTGGACTGGTCTCTAGTTCACCTGTTTCCTCTCTTTCTTTTTTCTTCATCTACCATCAGTTTTCCTTCATTCTTCCACATTTCTCATCCCATTCTAAATCACACTTGTTCTCAGTGTCTTCAATCAAGCCTTTCCAAACAGATAAGAGAACAGGTCTGACTTGCCCAGCCCCAGACAGGTAACATGGGCCCCATCTTCTAAGTGCTTCGGTCTCAAGGAGGGGAAACAACCCCACCTTCTCCCTTGCTCACCCACTCCATCATTTATCAATTTAAAAACAAAGACTTCTATGTATTACTCTCTGTCCTCCCCAGCATTTTATCTTCCTATTACTCCCACATGTTAACTCTCTCACACTCTACCTCACACTTCTCACAGTGTAAAACCTCAGTTTGCCTGGCAAAAACTTAAGTGCTTTGGATTTCCGTGGGTGATTTTTCACCTGTTTGTTTGTTTGTTTTTGTTTGTTTTTATTTATTCCACCACATAGCTTGAATTTTCTTTGAATCAGTTCATGTCTAAATACTGCTGACTGCTTAGTTGGTCCACTGTTCCCAGTCAACTGAGTACATTACACAAATCTATCTACTGGATTCCTTCTCTAATAATTCTGAAGCACAACAGATCTTTATCAAGTTTCAAAACTATTGAGATTGATTGGTGGAATTTAATTTGCACTAAAGAGGATCACTGAAGAAGATATCAGTCAATCGACACATGGATTTTTTGACAAGGCGCCATGATTTGCCTTCAGCCGGTTTCTCCACAACAATGTGAGCGTGTATGTGCATGTGAGTGTTAACCTAAACATCTGTCCTGCCCTGAGGGCAACGAATGTTGTCTTCACTAATTAAAGTAGCATCTTGACAGATGTTAAGGATAACAGCTTTGGCAAAATATACTTTTGACTTGTTTCACTTCTAGAGCAAGATTGGCCATGCTGCAGGATGTGCATGTGTGTGTCTGTACTGCGTGTTTTTTGTGTGTGCGTGCACATGCATGACAACTGGCAACTCCTTTGTTACATGTTTTGAGTTTCCAAACTTCCAAGAGTTAAAACATATTTTAAACATATTTATTAAAATTTTACATTTTTGATAGTCATTGCAAAATTGTCTTTAAAGTTGCAATATTTGTCTTTTCAACAGTGTTACTTTGACCATTTCTATAAGCTGAAAAGCACAGAAAGAGAGAAAATTCCTTTTCCTGTCTTGTAACAAAAAATCATAAACACCCTAGAAATAATTAGTTTTTGATCCTAATTAATTCCTAACAAATGCAGGAAAGGAAGATTCAAAATTGAACTGACAGATACAGTGCCTACAAAAACGTGTTATTAATTTCTTCTGTATAAGTGGATGCTAAATATATGCATCATACAAACATTGATGTGGATGCAAATTTTCATTTATGTGAAATGCTATGGCTGCACTTCACAGTGTGAAACCGCATGACATGATAAAGACATATGCTTGCAAATATAAATGATCCCCCCTCCTTCCCCCAGCTGCATGTGTGGGTTTGCCTTGAATGTGTGTCAGGTTCAGTCATGTAAGGCAGAAAAATGCCACAGTGCAATAGTTTGCCAATATGGATCAGCTGCATGAACAGTTGCTTTACAGATTCCCGTAGCAATTACAATGAAGGTCAAGACCTCAGCGATCATGTCTCCTCATGGTACAGCCAGTTCCTCTCACAAGGCCCACCGATGGAAGAAAACATGCCCATTAAACCCAAACATATAGACTTATCTGCACTCAGGCGAAGCGCCAAACCCTGTCTAGGTTTGATCAACATGCTTTTGACAGAAGCATCCATAAACAACCCTGTAACCGTTTTCAAGACCATCCGAGACTAATGCAGAAGGCGATCAACTGAGAGTGCCAAGAGAATTGGTTTCCATGGTGACATTGATGGTGCGATTGGAAAACTGTGTGTTTGTGTGTGCTCACACCCCAACGCCCATGTGCATTCCTTTTAATATCAAAAGGAAGAGTGCTGCAAGGATTGGTTTCAGATGGGGTGGCGTTTGTAGCCAAAGGTAAGAAGGGGGGAAAGGGGTGGGAGGGACAGCTCGCTATAAGATATTTTCGGGTTTTTTGTTTTTGTTTTTTTTAAGGGAGGAGTTATTACATATATTACTCAACTGCATGGTCGTCTTGTAAATGCAAGAGGCTGCCGACACCTGACACCTCTACGAGGCTACGAATAGATTTTCCACAATAAAATACTTTATAAGAAGCTGCAACACAGGCTACAACTTGTTGGCTTTATCTTCAGAATCACTACACAGGCCACACAAGAAAAACAGGGTTTGTTCATTAGTACGCAGTTACACCTGGTGTCAAACCAAAATTTATAATGGAACTGTAAAAAATATGTCACAGCACCTATTTACAATAAAATCTACTTTTTCTATGTGATTTGCGCTTAACCCATCTGAATTTCTCTAAACAATAATAAAATGGGAATCGTTTCGCGTTTGGATGAAGGAAAACAAGGGCAGCCACCTTCACAGAGTGCTGCTTTTGGCTCAGCTGACAGTTAATTAGAATAATTATTATTAGAATAATCACGGGCCATCCTCAGAATTGTGTCCAGAAATGTTAGGTATCAAAGTGTTGACCATCGCAAAGCCGGGTTTATTTTTAACCGTCCACTGTAATGTTTCTTTACATCGTTTATCTACGTCCAACCGACTTTCATTTAACATTTGCCATTTTCGCGATCCGAAGAGAAATATGAGCATATTTAGCCCTTTTCACTGCTGCAATTTAATCTGCAGCTCAAGCTTATTGTTGACGGTCGGCCTTGTGGGACTTTTCACTGCAGGTTGTCACTTTACCTTTGGAGTAGCTGCGATATGAATGTAAAAACAAACAAACAAACAAACAAAAATGTTAATTAAAAGGGGCAGAGATGGAAATCTGTCAACCAATTAGCTTTTTGAAATGGTTTACCTACTAGCATGTATATCAGGTGCACCTGTAATCGTTTCTCAAAGCAATTACTTATGTTTACCTGTAAGTTGTAGTGATGAACAACCAACTGGATGTGACGCCAAAGAAAAGCCACTCACTCGTTAATAATCAACCTGTTTGTGTTTACGTATGCTATTTGCATGTTTAAAATAAACGCCAATCATTGTCTTACCTTTGCAGCAAATCGCGGCGAAAAAAAGTTTTTGGTGCTGTCCCCGTACAGGACCTTATTTCATCAGCTTCAGAGAGGGGCTGCCACCGCGAGATTCAGAGCGCACCGCGTTCCAAGAGAGGAGCGCTTCACAGACCAAACAGGGATTTTCTGTTAGTAAAATCCGAGGAGCTCCGCAGCTCAACGATCCCACTGAATGAGCTCTGCCTCACCTCACTCTTCGGCGCTTTACTCCCCCACCCACCTCCACCCGTTTCCCCCCTCTTTGTTCCTTCTGCATGGGAATGCCAACTCTCGTTGGCTGAAGATGCAGCCTATACCGTACCCCTTTTTCTCTCCGCGTCTCCCTGTGACCCTCTCTACCCCACTCAGTCTCTAGTTTTCTTTCACACGTATGCATAGGAGCACGCGCGCGATTTACCGGCAAGGACACGCAAAACCTTCCTCATAAGGACATTGGTTAAGTGAGCTAGATTTCCTTAAAGTGAAGCCCACTAATACCAACCTAACCTCAAAAAGTGTCCTAATTAAGTCATTCTTTGATAGCCATGAGGTGGTCTGCGGATTTTTCTGATCTACACCAATGGCATTATTGGTGATGTGAGGTTTTATTACCTATTTTTACACAGGCTCGAGGTTATATTAGACCTGCACTACATTTTATATGTTGTCGGTCTAACTTGCAGCATATTTATTAGATAAATGAAAGAAAAGTGAAATATATATCCAGTCTAAGTCTAAAGTAAGAAGAAGGTGTTATTAGTTAGTATTTAGCTTCATGTAAGATTCAAAGAATGACGCAGAGAATCTTCAACCCAAAGCTAAAATTAAATTTAATACGGTAGTAGTATGAGAAAAAAAAGTATACAATCTTTACAATGGAGTACACGATGAACTCTCATTTTCTTTCTCTTGAAAATGACTCCAATGATCAATTGTTGGCAAAGAAGTAGTCCATTAATTCTGAGTGGGATAATACATTTAAGATTACCCTGAAGTCCAAATCAAAAATACTGCCTTCATTCTGGTGATGGATATAAAGTAGTGTGTGTCATCTGGCTTCATGGATGAAATCTGGGTATCATCTGCATAGAAGTGAAGATGTATATTTCGCCTTCATACTGCCTGTATAATGTAAATAGAACTGGTTCTAGCACGGAACCCTGTGGAACTCCATAATGAACCTTAGCATATGAGAAAGACTCACCATTTGCATGAACAAATTTGAGTCTCAGATATAATTCAAGCCACTGCAATGTAATAGCTTTAATATCTATGGTATGCTCTAATGGTTGTAAGAAAAAATCAAGATCAACAGTATTGAATGCTGTGCTGAGGTCTAGCAGGACAAACACAAAGATAAGAGGCCATACGAATATCATTTGTGACCTTCACTAACATTGTTTCTATACTGAGATGACCTGATTGAACTGCTTTAACCTCCTAAGACCCGAACTCTTTCATGGCATGCATTTTTAATTTATCTTTGATATTTGGGCTGATTGGGACCTGATGAATGTAAAAACAAAGAATTACCAGATTTTTTTTTTTTTTACCTAATTTTTGTTTCTAAGAAAAATGAGAGCCACATATGAAGATATTCGTTTAAAATTTTGATACAACAGTAGCAGTATAATGTCCTCGTAAGTGGATATCAGGCCCTTGTAGAGCAAAATTTAGTATTTTGGTGTAAATAACCCAAAATGTGATGTCCACATATGTGGACGCCAGGTCCTAGGAGGTTAAAGCCCACAAAGGTGTAATGTTTCCAATTATTCATGAACCATTCCAGTTTGGGCACAGTGTTGTAAAAGTGATATCTCCCACACTGATTTTCAATACTAAAATAAACCTCTAAAGTTACAACATAGCTAAAGAAGTTAAATAACTCATCTCAGACTTAACCCAGACAGCATAAACAATTCTACCTTTCTAAATGTTTTGATTATGCAAGGTGGTGTGAGACCTTTTTCTGAAAGGAATAAAGAGTTAAAATGTCAGAAATGCTAAAATAAAATTCTCCTATTGATTCCATTGAAAGACAAGACATTATAGAAATATAAAGTAAGTAGGTCGATATTTTACTTTCACAAGGCATCGTGACGCATCCTCAATTTAATGTTTTTGCCTCAGTGTAGCTGATAAAGACGTATAGTTACAGTGTTCCAGACCATGGGCTATTAACGGTTCTGTGGGACTGTCAAACAGCAACCTTTCTCACTCTGGAAAACAGATTTTTCTTAAACTCTTTCTGTTTATTTATCAAGATTTCTTGCTTTCATGTACAATTTTTAGGGGTTTTTTTGGTTAGATTTTTTTTTTCTTTGCTCAGCTTCAACAGAACTCTGTGAGAGAAGGCTTTTCACCCCTCCATAGGTGTGGCTTGCCTGATCGAGTACAAGTAGCATATTTCAAACATGATGTCAAAAACTGGCTTTGTAACAAGTTTGTTTTCAAAGCCAATGAACTTTCAAAATTCACTGGCTACAAAATACCATTGAGATGAGTTTGCGATCAATGGACTGATCTTTAAAGAGTGGGATTTGACTCATGAGAGCGCTGTTTGCATGCTGTTTCCTGTCAGTTCAAAGCCCTTGAAATCCATAAATCCCCTTTAAGCTGATCTGTTAGGGAATACTCTAGTTTGAGTGGGGACATAGTGATGAAGCAGTGCTTAAGGTTACTGTTTCTCTGACAGCATGTGATAGATCACACTGAATTATCATTGAAGTTACTGTACATTTAGATAAATATGGTCTTTGCATTTAAAGCTTATTAACCTCTTAAGCCCCAATGCCCCCTGATACGGGGGCAAAAGGCAGGAGATGAGTTAGGCTTGAGGCTTAGGAGGTTAAGCAACAAATAAGTGTATGTGGCGTAATGCAAGCAAAATCCCAAACGCAGAGTGCTGACCAAGAATTGTCAGGTATGAGGGGTTGGTGGAGCACTTTTTCAACTGATTTGATATAACACTTCTGCACACATGACTCAATACAATGATTGCATGTTTTCAGCTGAGGGACCCTTTCGGTATGTATGCAGCAGCCCACTAGCTTGGAAACAGAAAGGCATTTGTGTGAGCAGCACTAATTAGTCTCTACAAATTCTATTTGCAGCTTTGCCACCATGGATGTGGAAAAGTAAAGACTAATTGAATGGAAATAACAGAAATACATTTTTGATTTTTAACACAGGTAGTCTTAATTTTAATGTTTCGCTTTTTACATCTTCAAATCGAAAAGTTTAGGGCAAACTGAAGATCAAAAAGAGGGATCTGCTGGAAAATTCAACATAAACCAGAAAACCATCAAAGTTACACCAAGACTGTATCAGTATTATCTCTTCTATTGTGTAGATATAAAAAAGAGAGAGCAGACAAGAAAAGAAAATGTGTCTGGGGTGTCTGATGAGCAGCACTGCTGACAGGAACAGAATGAGCAGTATGGACAGGGTGATAGCTTTGAGAAAAATAACAAGAAGCTTGTCTCTTTGGGAGAGCCATTGATGATATTGACAATCGAGGGGCTTACCGCAAGAAACTCACCAATCTTTCACAAATGCATCATGTAGATTATGTGCAATATGGTATTCTTCCTTTTGAAATTAGCCCCACTTCTACTAGCTGTGGGCTCTTGGTTTCTAGGAATGTCATTTATTTGAGTTATACCTATGTAATGTAGGAAGGCATGACAGTGCACAGAGTAAGGGATTCCTGGCTTAAACTCACTAGCCAGCTAATGCCCGTCTGTGTGGCATTGCCAGTTATCTCCAGGTATTCAAGGTTTCTCCTATAGTCAAAGATATGCATGTCAGGTTAACTTGTCCATAGGTGTGATTGTGAGTGCAATATACCTTATAGAAAACAAACAAACTCAAAGACTTACTCAGCATTAGGAATGGCCCAAAAATTGATTATCCCGAGTCATATTTGGTATGGTTATCTTTTTTTCTTGACACAGCCTAAACTCTCTTAAGCAGGCTTTCTTGTACTTCCTTAAAGTATATGAATCGTTTCCACGTTTTTTGAAGAGAGCCTTTTTGCTGACTTTTTTTCCGTTCTCTGTCAAGATGAAAACATGCTGCTTCAATAATGTACTATTGAAAATGTTCCTAACTCAAGGAATGTTGCTTCAGCCAAATCTATGAAAAATGCTAATAATAAAATAATAAAATATTATTTTTGCATGAGTGATGTGATTCCTAATAATCTATTATTTGAAAACTTAGCATATCTCAGGATGGAGTACTGTTGTGTCCTTAAAATCTTAAAGGAAAGTGGACGAGAGCTTGGAATTAAAATTGTTTCCTTTGAATGTCTCTTGTCCTCTCAGCCTTCCCACCCTGTCCTTTTAACTTGTCTCAGTCTGGGTCTTACATTAAGAATTTCTTAAGCTGCTTGGTTTTCACGTACAGATATTTCTGCACAAATCTGTTACCCAAGATTACTCGACTGTGACTTCAGTGTGACCTCAAGGAATGACATATTAGCTAGTTTATGGAACAGTTTAAGTAATTTATTTTTATTTATTTGTATCATGCTTTAAACACAATGATTTGTTAACTACCCTGTACGCAGTATTGTATTGACTATTTAGGCTGAAGCTGAAATAAGATTTGATAGAGATAGCATGGTAAGTTGTGAAGTGCAACATTGAGTCAATAAGACAAGTAAGCGCAATTCAGCTTTCCATCTTTATGCATCTATTATTGTACAGATACAATAATAATAAACACAGAAGTTCAATGTTTGCACTGACTGACATGTAACTGTTGTAGTGTGTGGACACTGCAGTTTAGACTGAGTAAATCATAAATACAGGTGGAAATTACGGTTTAATTAATAATAGTGTAACATTAGCAAGATTTGTTTTAAACATTGACAAACATTTTTCAAATTTACCTTTAGTACCAGCAAATAAGCTTTATGACTGAGAGCTAGGGAGGTCTATGAGAAAAATGTGAGGAGCAAAGCTTGAACTGTAAATGCAGAAGACATTTCTGGACATTACAGAAGAAGTCCCATTTTGTTATGACAACAATGCTAACAGTGGAGTATGTGGGCATCCTTTTCAGCTCAAAGGCTTCCTCTCATGCTGAGAAGCAAGCACAGAAAGCTCATCAGCCTAACTGGGAAACTGGATCAACACCTAAACATTTTCTTTAAGTCTGGTGTTAAGTATTTTACCCCTCCGGCTCTCCAGTGTAAACCATTTTCTCATGGTAGCATTTTCTCATCATTATCCCAGTACTTTGTTCAGAGCTACACCTCTGTTCCCAGGCCAGTCAGCTTATGGTTCAACGTTGCCTGTGTCTCTATTGATGATGCCCTGTGAGCTTACAAGGGCCTGTGAACAGACGGTCTCCCAGCACAAGTGGATAGGACTGTCCTCTGGGAAACATGGGACTATTGCTAAGCTGTTGTTCAGCTTTGGTAAATGGTTGAAGAGAAGACAGAAAGTCTTTGATAGATGTTCCTGTGAAGAGAAAAAGGGAATTCCACCAGTTCGGCATTCCAGTTGTGACCTTGCATTATTAATATCTCCTGTTGAACTGTAAAAGGCCAAATAGTTTTTGAACAGTAATAAGTAGATGTTATACTAAACACAAATGTGTTTGCTAAAACATTATATTGGGTGGAATGACACAAAGCAATTGCAGCCAGCTGGAAATGAAAGCTCAGGTCATTTTTGTCTACGTGGTAAGACTGCAGTGTTTCACCAGCTTCACCATGTGCATAAATGGAATAAAACTACAGTAATGCATTGCTTACTGTCCCGTTTTCTAACTCATTATAAGCTGCAGCTCTTTTGTCTATGCAAACTCACTTGGAAGTTGTATAATGGAGAAAAGTCACAATGGAGGTAATTGATTTGGGAAATGATCTGTGAATAACTTGCTATGTTTATGGTTGTGAAAATGGTGCTGCTCTGACCCGGATTCATTCCATTGTGTGCTTCATGAAGCAAATATAAGGTGCTTTTTCAATGTACCCGAATCTGTCTATGGAATATATTTGTCATAAAGACTTTTACACCGTGTGAAAGGATAAGAATAACCAGTCTCACAAGCTTCACCACACCAACCTTTCCTTTAATAAAAATGTCATGATTTTTCTCTTTCAATAAAATATGTACATCTCTGGAGTCACTTGAATTGATATAATAATTCAGTACATTACAACATATATACATAACAGAGGTTACAGTCCAAACCATTAACAGTCAAATACTCAGATGAATGATTTTCTTATCAGTTTCAAGTGTTTAATCTCAGGTTGAAAGACCTGAACACTAAAGTCTTCAGATAAAGGGCCGATGCATCAGCACATCTAATGTGCTAGCACCCCCTTCAGTTTGAGCACTGTGATGTCCAGTGTTGGTTCTGCGTTTAGTAGGAAAATGCCCTTGTGCATAAAAATAGATTAGACAGAATGAATTCACTAAAATAGAGATTAAGCAGAGGAGAGGACTGTAAGATGTTTATTTCATATTGCTCTCAATCCAGTCTTTAAAGCTGGCTACATGTGTGTAGACTGTGTAGAGGTCAGGATCACACTCCCCTTGGTCATAGCCAAAGCTCACCAGTCCCAGGAGTCTCCACAGCCTTTTGCTCTCCCCTTGCGCCTGTGCATAACCAGGCTTTCGGTTATCATTGACTTGATTCTCAGAGAGGGCAGGGAGGACAAGAATTCCCCCAGTGTCAGAGGGACATATGTTAGATGGTCCATAGTCGGGCTTTTGGCTGGCACACAGCATATTGTCTGTTACGCTGACTGGCACACCATTACGAGCGTATTGCTGCTCACATGGGACTACATCAGCAAGGTGAACGAGCCCAACCCTAGCCTTCTCATCAGGGCCTAAACTTGACTCGGGCATTGGAGACCAGCCCGTCACAAGTCCTTGAGTTGATGTCAAATCTTCTTCCTGGTTTTCTGACAGGCACAGAGGCAGGACTTTTTCTCCAATCCTTGCCTTGTCCAGTAATTTGATCACAGCAATGTCAGAGTCAAGAATATTGGGATCATAGTTTGGATGAATAACAATGGAGGCCACCTGAAAGGGGAAAAGACATGCTTAGTTTTATCAAAAGGGATTGTGTGAATAACAAGACTTCCAAGTGCTTACCCGCAGGTGTTGAACACCTTTGGTTTCCCTGTCATCATCACGATAGTGCTTCCCCACAACCACCTTTATTGTGGCAGTGTCCAGGGGAAAAACCTTGCCCAGATCTGTCACACAGTGAGCAGCTACGACCAGAACCCTTTGGTTAACCAGAGCTGCACTGCAGACCAGCTGCCAGTGAAAAGCCTGATTGTGTTTGCCAGTTCCTGCTCCACCATCCTTCTTCAGGGACCCTGCCTGGCTGTCTGCCTTGGTCACCTTGGTCTCTGTACCCTTGGTGGAGCGGCGGTAGATGGCAGCCAGCCAAGGCCAGTGAGCCTCTTCTGGCCTCTCTGTGTCAAAGGTTGGATGCTTCCCACACACTGCCAAAGAGAATGAGAGGTGAGACCATTATCAACGGGACAGCAGGAAAAACAAGACAGGAGAAATTGAAATTGCACTGAGGTTAAGTCAACATTTTGAGCTGTGGGACTGCTTTTATTTAAAGTAGTAGCATTGATGGAGCAGAATATAAAACACTTAAAGGCTACAGAGCCATGTGAAATGTGACTCCCTGAAAGAAGAAGTGAGAAAACGTCATCTTTAAGTACACAATTTGCACATAACATAGAATGGTACCTTATGTATATTCACTATATTCAGTATTTAATTAACAGCTAGAAATATTAACAACTTTAATAATGCATGATACATATATATATATTTAATATAACCAGCTCATCTTCACTGTTTAATATGATGAAATAATAATGTGTAGATAGCAGCATTACATCAGCTGTGTTTTAACTTTGCTGTTATAGTCTTCTCCACTCTAACTGTTTATGGAAACAAGAGGCATTAGTGCTACATCTGACATCTTTTATTGAAAATTCTGTCATTGCACCGATGTCACAGCTGTGCTGTACATACCAGCTTATGAATTTGAGCTTAGCTTCTTAGCAAGCTTTCACTGAGGAGTAAAAAGGCTGTGCAAAAATGCTTTAATCAATGTCAGCAATTAGAGACAAGAATGCTTTTAGAAGGTGCTTTTGTATATGATCATCAAATATTACTTCATTATATAAATTGCCATCAAAACGCTATGTCTAAGTTACCACATCATCATTTTTAATGTCTGCACAGGATTGTTATGTGGGTGTAAATCACTGTATTAAAAATGTCTGACAACTAGTGGTCCTCTGCTGCCCTCACCTGGTGAACAGGAGACATGGCGCCCGCTCCATTTCCCTGTCTTCAAGCAAGTCCGACGTGGACTGCCAAAGTGGTGGTAGTACTGAGATGCACACTCATATTCTATACGTGTGTAAAGATGGTGGAAACCCTGGGGCAACTGCGAAAGCACCAGGGGGGCTTTAGTGGGACTGTGCAACTGTGGCTGCTGGCCCATGACTGAGGAGTAGAGCTTGTGCACGGGTGTCTTTCTGAGGGGGAAAATATGCCAAAGGTATGTAGTAAATGCATTATATGAGTCCTTAATATTAATTCTTCAGCTAAATGGCATACATACCTACACAATACTATATATTTCTGGTTGTCAGTTATTCTATATAAGATGATGTTTTAATAATCATACCTGGATGGTACCTGAGGGGGCAGAACTTTTTGTTTCACCAGCTCTGAGACTTTGGGCTCACGACATGCTGCAAATAAACAAATATGTTTAAAAAACCAATTCATATGAAATATGCACAAAAAATTCGGAAAAGTGACACTACATGCAAGCCAACCGGCTGCTGGTTGCAGTATTTTTTCTGCTAAAGATGCATGTGGAATCTATCTGTATATGTAACACTTAGCCAAAAATAAAATAGGAGCTTTTCCCACAATGTTAAACCATCTTCTTAGAAATTCATTTCTAAATGCTTTTCACCTAAAAGCCTTTAAATTGTATTAATAGAGGCATGTTTTGCATGCTGTTTCACATGGCCTACTTTGGCTGTGCCTGTTTCTTTAATTTATTCATTAAAGCTGTGCCAGTGGACAGTTTCTCCACTTACCTCTTGGCAAAGAGCTACAGGGCACCCAGGCCAAAATCTATTAAGAACTAATTAATATTTACAGCTCTAGCCCTGATGGATCATTTTACTGCCAGAACCCTTTCATTAATAACATTTAGCATTAGCGTTTATTCAGCATTTTCAGATTATTGACATACAAGCCTGTATATCTACAACTTTAATAGACTGATATAACATCCACAACCATCTATTAACTGTTCATTTTGTTCTCAAACACTACAGTGTCCTCTAATGCTTCAATATGTCTGAAACCTACACACCAGTCCAGTAAAAAAAGAAAGAAAAAATGCTGTTTGTATATGCTTAAAAAAAAATTTTTCACAAATCTCCAAACAACAAAATCTTAATAATTAATTCCATAAAAAGGCAAAGCAGGCACTGGTACCTCTGACACAGAGGGGCTGTTTGCCACTCCATGTGCCATCCGGCTGGCATGTGCGTCGGTCATCACCACTGAGCGCATAAGATTGATTGCACTTGAACTCTACTGTTTCAGGCTCCAAACCTGGCACCACCTGGTGGTAGCCATGGTAAAGGCGAGGTAGAGTTGGGCAGCTTTTTTCTGGACAACAGAGAGCGGGTGAGAGTGAAGGCCAAATAAAAGCAGATAATTATTCACTCAATTATTCATATTGTCGTCATTGGTTCTCTTACCGGTGAAGCTTTGGTTGTCTTCTCGCTCCCTTTCTTTCTCTTTTTCTTTCTTCTCTCTTTCCACTTCCTCCTTTGTTTTCTCAGTTGAATCCTTCTCCTTTTCATCCTTCGCAGTTGTTGATTTTTCCTTCGGTTTCCCACTTTCTGCTCTGTACAGGGTGATGTTGACACGAGTTGGAATTATTTTCCTCCCTGGCGGTAGAGACCCTATGGTATTATTTTCTTTACTTGTGCTCTCGGTATCATGTGAAACAGTGTTGTTCTTTGTCATTTCCAGTTCAGGCATTTCCACTGTGTTTTCACCCTCAGATATAACCGTCCTGAGCTTGGTGTCATTGGGGCCCACTTTGTCAGGATCTCTTTTCCCATTCACCTGTTTTTCTTTTCTTTCACTTTCTTCCTGTCCTTTGTCTTTTGTCACAGGGACCTCTGTAACATCTGTCTTTCCCTTGTCAAAGTTTGTGTCTTCTTTTTTTTCAGGTTGTTTTGGTTCTTTCTCTTCAACCATGTAATCTAGGCTGTTATCTGGGCTTTCGCTAGTCACTTTATCTTCCCCACCTCCAGATGGCTTCTCTGGGCCAGTATTTCTCTCATCTACCTCTCCTTCATTCCTGCCCTCAACCACAGTTTTCCCAGGAGTGGTCCCATTATATTTATCTTCCCCGTCGACTGCTGTTGTGTTCTCCTGCTCAGTGTTTACATCTTTTCCGGCAACACTTTCGTTTTCGCTAGTTGTGTTATCTTCTTCTTTCTCTTTAGTTTTACTTTTATCTTTGTTACTGTAAATATCTGTCTCTTTGCCCTTTTCTTTTACTTTGTCCTTTTCTGCTTCATTAAGAGTGTTATTCACTGTGAAGAAAAACATAAAAGAGATTATTAAGAGCTCATAGTCATAGCTATTCATTGTACATTGGCCTGTACGATGAATAGCTCTAAGGCATTGAGTCATTTTCTCTCATCTATTAACAGCTTACTATTAAAAAACCCCCAAAATGACTCATCCATCTCCAGTCTACAGTTATTAAGACATATTTTCCAACCTTTAATGCAAACAGGAGAAGTCCCACTCCAGGTGTTATTGGGGAGGCAGGTTCTCTGAGAGCCCCCACTGAGTTCATATGGCTGGTGGCACAAGTACTGTAAGGCGATGAGAACATCATTGGGCCCATAAACCAAGAAGTGGTCCCCATTGGCTGGCTTGGGTGGCAGAGCACAGACTCTTTCCACTGGAACTGAAGGGAGAAAGGAAAAAAAATCATATTTATTTTCCATGAGCTAAACCATTTTTGAGGCAATATGTATGGCATCCAGATGCAAGCTAAAGACACGCATACTGTATAACTTTCCCAGATATGAAATTGTAATTATTTTGAAGAGGGAAAAAAACCTATTTGTATTATTATCCTACCACAGTCTGGAGCAGGCGCACTCCATGTTCCGTCACTCAGGCAGATGGCGTGACGAAACCCCTTCAGCTCAAACCCAGGGTCACAACGAAAAGTGATGCGTGCACCAGAGTGATGAAACAGACCCTCTGTAGATCCGTGGGTGGGCACCGGAGGCCTGCGGCAGCCCACCACTGACGAGAAATACAGACATGTGGGGTTTATTTATATACACACAAAGTTTCCCTTTTTCCGAACTAAATGTCCAGTCATCAAAATTACAACGCATAGGAGGCATCTCTAACATACCTCAACAATCAGTTGAGACCACACAAACAGTTTCAGCAAGTTCTTTCTTTTCCTTTCTATTTACAGGTCAGACAGGTAGTCCATAAAGCAAAGACTCATTTTTTCTAATTCAAAAGGTTCCTGAGATTTAAAAGCACTGCCTGCTACCTCAGAGACTCATTAATAAATAATTTCACTCATCATCGCAAAGTGCGAACAGTTAACAGCATGACTTTAACACATGGCTTGTAAATAAGGAAGAAATAGATGCAATAAAAGCCCTTTTAGTCAAAATGTTCAATTTTCCACTGCTGTAAAAGAGATTTTTACGAAGTCGGATAGTAGAGACTGGTAATGTGTTTATGGAATACTGTGTGCAACTGTCCCATAGAAGAACCTCTTGCAAAAATAAAACAGTCTGGGGAAAACTCTTCTGCATGTGCACTGTAATCCTTAATCATTAAGCACAGCTGCACATATGCACACAAATGTTGTGATAAAGGCCTGCGAATGGGTTCGCAAAGCATGTGTTAAGACAACAGTTATCATATCTCTATGAGGCTGTCTCGGGAGATTTGTTATGTTGTTGACTTTAAGTGGGATCAGATCCATGAAAGGCACTGTCTGTGGTTTTTAAGCTCCAAACCAAAGAACCCTCCCTATAATCTTTATAACTGAACGGCATTTCCAACCTTCAGTCTTTTAGGGGATAAGGAATGCGCTTGGCAAACCAAAAGTAGAGAAATAAACTGTAGCTGACCTCTTTTGAATATGTATAAAAAACCATGAAGTGCCCAGAGGTGCCGTGTGCATTGTTGCTCTTTTCCCATGTCTTTTATATGCGAATGTTTTCAAAGACAAATCAAAATAAATGTGGAGTCATTAGAGTGGAATGCTAACATATTACACATCACAACATGTACTGTAAGTAAATCATTGTTTCTTTCACAAGTTCTCTGGAAACTGAGTTACTTATTGCATACTGAAACTGATTATTGTCAAAGATAAATTCAACTGACGCTGAGAGGGAAAAGAAAAAGAAGAGAAAGCATTTCCTGTTTTTTATGATAAAGTGTCACACTGTCTCGTACCAAATGAGTTTTTAGCTTTCGACAGATGACAGGGTGATTACAGAAGGCATAAAATATGGCTAAGGTCAGGTTCATATTTGAAATTCTCCATCTGACTCTCAGGCAGAAATACAGACTACATTATCACCACAAAATGTAAGGCATTAACATTGCTGCAGCTCTTTTCCATTCAAATTAACAGCTGAGGATTCCTCGTGAGAATACAGATGAATGCACGCTGTGTGAAATCAAACAGCCATTTAAAAAAAAAAAAAATGGGTGTCTCCTCCAGTGGAAAATACTGTCTGTTGTTATATAAGTCGAATTGTTTCACCATTAGTTTTATGGACTTGAATGTAGCCCTGAAAAACAACACCAAAAGAAAAAATGTGGAATTCACCAAGTCTGCTTTTGCAGAATCTTAAAAGAGGTGTATTGAATACAAAAACACACCAGACATCTATAACTAAAAGACCTTGTAGTGCCTTGTAGGCAAACTTAAGGTTTGGTAACTTAGGGGAGCAGTACCTCCAGAGCTCCAGGGCACACAAATATTTAAGGTGGTATAAAGTGGCAGTACAGTAACAAAATGTCTTGACAATAACCACTCGACAAAATCTATTCTGTGTTTCTTCTCCTTGTCCACTTCCTCTTGCTGCCTTCTTTCCTCAGTTAGTTTCTTGTCATTTACCCTATTTATCTGTCAACAGAAGAAAATTGCTTAATTTTGCACATCTATATGTGTTAGGTGGCCATTTGGGTTTTGCTGTTTCTTCCAGTGAAACTTGAAATCAACACATATGAACGCAGACAGTCCTGACCGTATGACTGTAGCAGGCAGCTGGCCTGATCTCAGTCCAGACCACAAACCTCTCCCTTGTGAAAATGAATCACTGCCTGCTTTGGGGCAGCAACAACAGTAAAGAAAAGCCTCAGGGAAGAAATCAATTCTCTGTAAATTTGTTGTGACTAGGCGTGCCGATTTTCAGATGAAAATTACTGAAATAATTTAGGGATTTTGTAAGCCTCAGTACATTAAGACGCATGTCTTTCCAATGCCTCATAAGATGGAAAATAGACTGGTTTAGTCTTTCCTGTGATTAAAACATGCATGGATTTTATTTTAATTTCCAACTTTAATATATTTTCTCCAAAATATCAGTATTTTGCTCACCAAAGTCCCCTATTATGTTACAGACTCACCATTTTCACACCTCTTGCCTGTGTAGCCAGCCAGACAGGCACAGTGGTAAGAGTAAGAACTGTCTAGGATACATGTCCCATCATGCAGGCAAGGGGAAGAGCTGCAAGCTGTGAACATACAGGCAACATTAGGGTACAAACAGAAAGACTGTCTTTATCAAAATAAAAACATAGAAAGCTGAAATGTGTGGCTGCAGACGTCAGGCTACATCCAGGAATCATACTCAAAGCTGAAATAATTAAAACTTCATTTCCAAAGCCCACTGTTTACTTTTACTACATCAGGCTTAGGCATTGGTAACATGTGTGTGTGTCTGTTTTTGAGTTCTAGACCTTGAGAACGAGGGCATTTCTGTGAAGTGAGGGCATTTTGGTTTGTAAACAGGCTGTTAACAGACTCAACACCCATGACAAAGTCTTTTGCCAGAAAATGTAGGTGCTAGTCATGCACTATTAGGAGCTTTTATTAGGTACTGGACACTAAATACCATGGAAACGTCTTTCTTGTTTGTATTTGTTGTGATTCCAAAGAACCCCGTTGTTCATGAAGAATTTATAAACAACTTCTTATCTATTCCCTATACAAAAGCAAAGATTCCAGCTCAATCTAAATATCAAGATTTTGTTTTAGGTTTAAAGAAAATAGTTTTCTTCCATGACGACTCATTTAAGAGGGCTTAAGATTTGCAGCTGGGAAGTATGGTACATTGGCAAGGGTACTTTAAAGCAAAGGAGAAAAGCACTGTTCTTATAGTAGAAGAGATACTACTTTGTTATGTAACCTACCTGAGTTCTCTTGGAAAGTGGCAAAGAATCCATCAAAATTCTTGTAACCATCAGACACAAAGAGAACATGCAAACTGTTGCCAGAGCTGTGAACTGGTGCAGGTCTGTTATTCCCACAGTATCTACCGATAACACGCGAGTGGATACTGTCTCCATCTCGGACTTCCACATAGTCGTAATGACAAGAATGGTGAAACTCCAGACTCAGCATCATGAACCTGCAAATACAAGAATCGTGGCAGATTGAAATGGCAGAGAGTAGAACAAATGACCCAAGGCTATCTAACCATCTATTCTCTACTGCATATCCAATCAAGGGTTGGGATGTGCTTCAACATTAGACTTAAAATTTGCTATTCATTATTTTTGTCTTGATGCTATTTGTGTCCACATGATGCTGATGATGTGAATAAAGTTAACAAAATAATTACAGTTCTTAATGGTTTTCCTTTCCATCTCACTGAATCTTATATTTACAAGGTAGCACAGCATTTAGAAAGCTAGATTTCTGAACTGTTTTTGTTTTGTTTTTTGTTGTCAGATGCAACTAAGTCAGATTAAAAAGCTTTGTTGTAGCCAGTGTTGGATTTAACGTTTTCCAAAGTAACACATTACTGTGTTTTACATTTAACTTTTCATAAATACAGTAATTTAACGCATTGCTGTACTGAATTCAGTAATCACATTACAGTTACAAATCTTGCTACTTGTGTTACAATCTTGTGTGAAAAATCTTCTTCAGTTATTTGCATGCCGGGCAGATAGAAAGAAGAAAAATCAACCAAACATGCTTTTTTCTCCCTGCACATTTTTGCTACAGTCAGCTGATATCAGGACCAGAGTGCAACAAAAATAAAGTGCAAACCACATCCAGGGCAGAAGCAACTGCATTGTACTGCTAACAGAACTTCAGCTCTTTGCGAGCTTCTGTACAGATAGCATGCTAACACAAAGCTAGTCAAGAACCCAGACTGATGATAAAGCTGAGTGCATGCTGACCCCAGCCCAGCAGCCAGAGCCTGAACTTCAATAGGCAGCAAAGGCAGCAATGAGCTCACAGCCTACATTTCTTCCTGTTCATTTTTATACTGTAGAATCACTGTGGCATTTGCTTTGAATTATCTTTAGGCTAGTTTTAAAATTTATTTTTGTGTTTTCATCTTTGTGTTCATGCATAATTACTAAAAAAAGATTTTAAAGTAAAGGGATCACTAGAGGTCATGTCGGATACAGGCAAAAGCAAATCAAATGAGATGCCTATTATTAAGTTTGTGGTTTGGGTGAGCCTTGAAACCTCTAAAGAATGTTTGAAATAGTAAAGTTCAGTGTATTGTGAATGCTCATTATTTGCATATATCAGTGCCATTTCATTATTGTAATAGGCAGGATGTACTGCTAATAAACAGTGTAACCCATTCCATTTCAAATCAACATACTGTTTTGTTTGTTTGTTTGTTTTTCAGAGAGGAAATTACTAAGTTGGTCAGGCAGAAACACATTTTCCAACAGTCGGTTTAAAAATAGAAACGCACTTTGGTTAAAGTTATTAAAATGTGACAATGGCTGCACTTATATTGCCCTTCAAGAAGGATTTGGCCCTTCTCTTTAGTTTGTCACATGCATCATGGCTGTAAATTTTAATGAAGCACTTCATACATAGCTTTAAAAAAAAATCCTTGCAATCATTAAGTCTCTTTCACACACACTTCAAGCCCAGACATCAGGAACTGCATGCTCGGTCTGAACCTAGCTGTATGGAGCTTTTGTTCTTCTAAAAACCTGCACAAACACTTGCCCATAAAATCTGTATTTGTAATGGAGAAAATGACAGAAATAGAAATTTATCACAGGACTGAGAGGCCATAATCTTACCAAAAAAAAAAATGGTGTTATGGTTTCCAAACCTCCAAACTCTTTGCCATCAATCCTCAACATACATCTTCCAGCTGAGTGGAAATTTGACTTAACCAGGCCAGTTGATAATATTTACTGCAGATGGACAATGAAGATAACTGAGGATTGAGAGCCAATCAGACTTGACTTGACAGACTCAAAGCTTTTCTGTATTTATAACCAATGGTTAAATTGATATTAATTATTTTTTTTACAAGCTGGTGTGCAACAGTAGGATGGTTTTCCAAGGACTTTCAGGTAGGAAGCACTTCACTACTGTTGACAATCTAATAATTATTCATAATAACTGGGTCATTGTTTTTTGTTTTGTTGTTGTTGTTGTTGTTTGCTATTTAACACCTTTGCTTTTGAGCCCTTAAATGTATTATTGTAGCACTGCTGCAGGCTGTCTCTAGGAAGGGTAATTATGACCCACCAACAATCATCAATTCTAAAGAATTTCATTTAAAATGTATTACTGTGCTTGGCACTAATGTTGGCACATCATACAGATTTTAACTGCTTAAAATCAACATATTAGCATCTTCACGATAAAAATGTCACTATGTTTATCAGATACAGTATTTATGGAAGTGAAGCTAAAACCAGGGCCACCAGTGGATTTGCAGGTCATTATTTCAGATGAATAAGGCTGCCATCACAAAATATAATCACAACCTATCTGAAAAAGTCTCGAGCCACCCTTTATGTGGCTAGAAAGATGGAAAATAGGTGCTGCAATTTATTGAAATTTGTACAAGCGTATAAGGAAATACAGTGTATAAGGCAAAAACAATGAGAGTAGTCCTCCAGGCTTCTTGAAAGACACTTGAAAGCTTTTATTTTATTCATATATATATTTTTTTGATGTTGGCTACTTTTCTCTGTCAAGATGATCACATTGCAGCAATAAAATTGAGGTCTGGGCCAATCTGTGACTAATAGTGTTTCTTTGTGTTTTATCCAGGTATGATTTTACTGTATTGATTCTGTTTAGGAAAAATGCTCAAAACAATTGCCAGTCAGATGTTTTCCACATTCTGTTGCACGTGTCTGGTCTTTAGTGGATTTGTTCTTATCCCTTAAAACATGGACTTTCCAGATACTTTTCATCTGCTGCAGAGAGATTTCTTTTTAGGCCTGCCACTTCTTTTGCTGCCCTCCACTTGTCCAGTTTCCTCATTTTTTAGGACACACTGCATCACGCTGAGGTTTGCCAGGTTTTCTGTAAACACCTCATAGTTGATTCTCAATGAACCAACTTCTAAACCAACTATAGTTGGTTCAGAAGCTCTAGCTTATGCCTGGAAAACTGTGTTATCTTTGACATTTTTCATATATTCAATTAAATAAACCAGTTGTGTGTTTTTGCAGCAGGTTGCTAGTAAGTGCCATAAGATACGATTTAAAATGTTTTCTTTGCTAAGTTGTCTGTTATAGATAAACACATAACAGACAACTTGAGAGGGCACCAGACGCATCTCTTGAATCTGGTGCCTTCTTATACTTGAATGATTCATAAAAACATTCCTGTGAAAATTAATCCCTGTCTCTCTTCCGCAGCATGTCTTCTATCCTGTCTTCCTTCTCTCTCCCCAAATGGTCGCAGCAGATGGCCCCGCCCCTCCCTGAGCCTGGTTCTGCCGGAGGTTTCTTCCTGTTAAAAGGGAGTTTTTCCTTCCCACTGTCACCACTGTCATATGATTGTTGGGTTTTTCTCTGTATGTATTATCATAGGGTCTATAGGGACAATGTAAAGTGCCTTGAGGAGACTGTTGTTGTATAAATAAAAACTGAATTGAACTGAAAATAGTTAGGTCGAGTGACTGGACCGAAAAAATGAAAAAGTAGCCAATGTCAAAAGAAAACATTGAAATGATCATCAGAAAGCCTGAAGAACTTAGCCACAAAATACAAAGAAGAGTAGCTTAAGGCTTTTGCATAGTTCTATAACAAAGGTACTACTAACTATTCTAAAATAACACAGAGGAAAATGAACACCAGTAACTACCTACAGAGGAAAGTATCTTAATATCTTACCTGAGTTCAATAGTAAATGGCCTGTCCACCTGTATGGTCCATTCACACCTAGCATTGTTGGGGTAGCTCTCCAGGACCAAGTGGCCCTGTCGTTTATGGATCACCCCTCCACACTCTGGAAAACACAGAAAGTTAATTTTGAAAATATTGACTTGGGCAGCTACTTCAGTTGCTTTAATTATTGTTTTGAAGAGCCACTTTCAAATGCTTTGCTTAGCATTAAGACAACAGTAATTGCATTTAGACTTTCAAAGTCACTGCAGAGAGCCTACACAGCAACATAAATAAGGATGATCACAACACACACACACACGTTGAACAAAGGCATTCAGCAGCTTCGGAAGGTTTCTGCTTTTAATTAAATGTATGTTTGTTGTGCCCGCTGGTAGAATATTTGCATTTAAAAGCTAGACCCAGTGTCCAAAACTAACATCTTAAATAGTTTTATAGGATTCCTGACTTGTCATTTAGCTCCTTATGGAAAACCTCCTGGGCATGACTGCATTCCAAGTTGGCACAGCTTTCCCAAGATGGAGATAAATCAGCAGAGATGGAAAAACCATATAGTACGTGGTATTCATTTCACTTAAAGTAAAACAAATGATTTAGAGTGAAGCCGTAGGATCTGTTAATGGGAAGGATGAAAAAACTTACTCATGCAGTCTCCACCAGACCAGCCAGGTCGACATTCTGCGCAGTATTTGCCATTAATGAAGAAATCATCCCTGGGGCCCCATGTCCCATTGTTGCAGCGTTTACAGTTCTCAAATATGCTGCAACCTGAAAGAGGAGAGCCAGAAACAAAACTACAGTAAAGTAGAAGATAAAGGTGGATAAATGAAAGCAAATAACATTAATTATCTCCCGAAGATGTGTTTGTATGTAAGAATAAAGAAGCCTTTATCTGAATGGCTTATGCTGTATTGTTGAATTTTAACAAACCCACCAACCCCTAAAATGTTCCCTTTGCATCAACTCTGCTGAACTCGTTAAGGTCCTCTTTCACTGCAATAGAATGTGAAAACATATTGCTGCTTCCTGAAATAGAAATGTGGAGAAAACCTGTTGAAACAGTTTTGTTTGAGGCTGGATTTTCACTTAAGAAGCTGTCCCGTCCATGGGGTTGTGAAGAGCAACATCTGACCCAAGTGGAGGCATGGATTTTAACAACGCACGGGCCGGGGATGTGCATGTGGAGATTTATGGTCGTACGCTGAGGTTGGAACACTTTTTTGTGTGTGTTCAACAGTTAAAAAGTAATGTACAGGCATCCATTTAATTCTGAACAGCTGCTTTCTTCCCCCATAAAGGAAAAACTCTGCATGCTTGAACTATGAAAAAAGGCATGACATACCTCTACAGGCAAATGGCATGTAAGGAAAAAAGAGGATTTGGAGCTGCAGCAAATGCAAACTCATCTATGTGAATAAAAAACAAAAGGATCTAGTCTGATTTCATTCACAAATCAAAGCTTTGAGTGTGCTCATTCACTCCTGAATCCTGTCAGCTTTCAGAGGATTCTGCCAGTCAGTCAAGAGAAGAAGCCAGTGTGAAGCTAGCCTGGAAACAAATTATTTTACACACAAATGCAGAAGTTCTTTTCAGTCTTTCTGTCACGCTGTCATGCTACAGTGCAAACAGCTGCACAGATGATAGATAGCACTTGGTCTTGCACAAACAACATGGCAGATACTCAAGATATTCACGAAGGTCGCTCCAACAGATGCATACTTATAAGGCAATGCTCGATATTTTAACAGCTTCTTTCAGTGAAAAGAAATAATTCGAGATTTTATTAGATTCATAGTATTATTTAATCAGAACGACATTGGTTTTACCTGGGTGGATAATGCAGGGATCACACTCGTTGATGGCATTCCGGCAACAGGGTACTGCATAGCCTACTGGAGTCCCTTGGAGGGGACACTTACAGCGAATCACATCATACTCGCAGCATCCTCTGCACATAACGTTCCACTCCGGACCTGGACAGTGGTTGTACAAGTGCCTGTAATCTAAAGAAGACGATATCTCAGCAAAAAGCAATTTGTTTGTGTAACCTTCATTTCATTAGCAGTGACGATGAGTCAAAATTAATAGTTCACCTTTGTGCAAAATGTGAGCAGAAAAGGGTTACTGGAAGGATTCAGTTTAGTGTTTATTTGAGCCACTGTCTCTCTAGTTATTTCCACTGTCACACGGTTTCTCGCTCCTTTTTAGGAAACCACAAAAGTCTCAGCAGTTTACCACCACTGTGTGTTATTACGTCAGACGACATGCCAAAATGGTTAAATCACTGTCATGGAAAACAATACCAAATCATTAATCAGAAAGTGATATATTAACTCCAGTGTAAACAACAGCCTTCTTCTTTGTAAAGTTTTTACCTAATAAATGTGACGTTTTATTGGACTGGAAAACACTGATTCTAAGACCTTTGAGTTAGAGCGGTTATGATTATGTAATAGTGGATTTAAATGCTGAAACAGACAAGTGGAAATTCTCTTGTGGCAGATGTGGAGAACAAACCAAAGCTGCACTTTAAACTTGGCACATTGTCACTACAACATTTTGCGCCCTCTCCCCAGCCTGCAGTCATAATAGCTTCTTTGCTCTCAATCACTGACTTTTTATTTATAAAGTGATAGCTGAACACTGGCTCTAATTGTTGTTTATATGTCAAACCGGGACTCTAATACACAGACCTAAGTGCACAGACACACAAAAGCAACTACAAGTGTTTAATCTCTCAGTGGCTGGCAGTCGAGAGGCAAGAAGCACAGATGTTTAGACTCGTCTCTATTTTCTTTTCTCTAATGATATCATAAAATGTCGCTCTGTCCATCACCGGTCTGGCTTCCTCTCCAACTAGAAGAGATATGGCATACATGGTGATATTAATCAAACAGAAAGCAGGTTGGGCAGTGGAATCCCAGCGGACGTTTTTAAAGGACAGAGTTTCATCTTTATAAAGCCATTGCAGTTTTTTGACTCTTTTATGTTTTAGTATATGGGCTCAGCTGGATTTGTGTATTAGAAGTGAAAGTATGTTCAAAAGTCCTGAAAGAACATGGTCTTCTGAGGCCTACTTAAACTGCTACAGATCTAAAAACAAAGATAATAAAAATGTTTGGGCCACTGGGCTCATTTTCAATCAGTCCTTTGATTGTGTTACCACTCCAGCTACCAATAAAGCTTTCTTGAAGAAAGAATGCCAAGTTCCATCCCTTCAACACTGTCCTTGTAAATCAAAGCTGATGTTTATGCATGATCTTCTTTGTTTAACTTGGACTGTCACCCAGAGACAAAAAGAAAAAAATAGAAAAGGGGGAAAAAGAAAAAGTCTCCTTCTTTCCTCTCAGACTGACATGTTTGTGGATTTCTTTTGACCAAATGTGAGAACCACAAAATTCGATGGGTTTAACACTCATTAGGACAGTCACAAAGACATGTTTTTAGCCACAATAAGCAAACAACTTTATGATACTCTAATTGAAAACTGCTGTTTCATAAGAATGTTTTCAAAAAAAGGTATTGCGCATGTTTTATTGGGTAGCTTTTTGCTCAAACGCCCTTAAAAAGAATCCGAATTGTTTCTTTCATTTACTGCATGCTTGTTTTTTTAACAAAAACTGGAACGAATCACCTTTTTCGATACAAAAGTTCATCCTTTTTTTTACTGCATAAGCAGGAGAACCCTCTAATTCCTGTGAACTATGGTTGTTTAAATCAGCGGAGATCCCCAGACACTTGATCAAAACAACTGAAAAGATCCGCAATGTGATTGGTTGTGTTGTTTATGTAGCCTTCTGTGAAAATAAATCGCTATGTTAGAAGTATCTGTAACCTTCTGCATTCAGTAGCCAATGGCTCACAGCTGTTGCTACTGCATAACACGACTCCGTCCAAGCTATAAGTAACTATATTTCAAGAATCACTTCAGTTATGATTACAATATGACCCAAACCACAAAATTCAGACACTGGGATTTGTCAAAGTTTAATGCCTGCCACGTGTAGATTAAGAGTTGCTGACACTATCACTCCCTCTTACAGGACAGCTTTTCTGCTTTCATGTTAAGGACAGTGGCCAAAAAGACCATGAAATCTGATTCACAGGACATAAACATAAAAGACACAGAAGCGCTTATGAGTGGTCTTGGTAATGTCATTACATGGATCACTGCCATTTGTCTTGCCTTTGATATACTGTAGAAACGTCCGTCATCTGCCCTTAGCGCACTTTCACAAGAATACAATCATTTACAGTGGAATACAACAAAAATATTTTTTTATTTCTTCAGCCAAGTCTGGAAAACATTACTCCCTCTCACCTCAGCAGTCCAGTGACATCACTGTGCATGCATTCATGACAGGATCGGTTCCCAGATTTCCATAAGCTGTGTTCTTTCTGTGCCTACTTGAGGAAACTAAACTCGGGCAGCCACGTTTTCAGTGTTTATACACTGTGACTGAATTCAGTTTGCTGACCTCCAGCTCTGTTGATAAGGCTGTTATGTTTTCACTGAGCCATGACTCCGAGGAATCTCCCGCCGGGGGTAGGATACATGCTGGAAAGCATCGATATTTTTCTGGACTGCTATGTCCTTTCTTTAAGATGCATTTAGCAAAGCTATTTTTTACATGGCTCTGAGATGAATTTGTTCATTTTAGCAGGGAGCCAAAGACTGAAGAGTAAAAATTTAATGTGTTTTTTTTATTTTTTAACAGCAGTTTAGGAAGGTCTGAATAGGTTTGGAAGGGTTTTACTAATGTCTTCCATTGCATAATCCTGTCTCCTCTAATTGTTTTACACAAACACAAGCAATGAATGTTGCAACATGCAAAGACCCCTATAATTAAACCCAAGACTGTGGTTATTTTATCTACCCCTTGTCTCTAATCACAAACTGTAGGTGATGACAGTAGTTGTCAGAGAGGGTAGGAAGGCTCAGAAGAAATCTATCTGAAAACAAGGTTTGCTTTTGTGTAATGCTTTAAGGCTGCCTTCCACAATTTTCATCCAGCGTGCCAAATATGTATTATGGTATTTTCGATCATTTCTACATTGTTACATATTTTCCCTGTGCATAACTAGCATTTTCTGTGACAGAAGATATGCAGACATAGAAAGACATTTTAATTTGTCTTTTCCATCCCATATGTTAGGCTTTTAAATGTACTCTCCAACATTTAGCGATGCTACAGAAATAAAAATAGTAATAGTTATAACAATAAACAGTCATAACTTTATGCGTCATATGGCACTTTCAAGTGCTTTGCATTTTCAAGGAAGCTGACTCTGCTGCTCACTGTATTTATGTGTATCCTTACAGTGACAGCAGTAAGATCAGGGGTAGAAAGCCTTCCTGTGACCTTGCGTCTGGACTTAATGCCCTGCTGGCATACTTACCTGAGGCTTATCCACAACAACCTGTGATTATTGCCACTTGGAAAATATATAACTGTGATGATATTGTTCAGTTTCATTCTATGTTTTACATTAAAAATATATTCACAGATTTTAAAATGCAGAACCAGCACGACTGATGGCTCGCAAGTGACTAAGAAACCCCATCTGCTCTTAAACTGTTCCATGGTTTTGGAAGCATTTTCCTTTGACTTGAGCTAAAAATAAAAGCATCTGCATTTGTTGCATTAAAAGCGTTTCTTGCAGCACTTTTTTATACTCTCGTTGACATGAACAAATTAATTGCTGCCTTCAGAGTTTCAGATAACTTATCCAATAAAGATTTAATCTGATCTCAAGACACTATCATAGATGCAGCTGGGCACAATGCTAGCTGTGGAATTTAAGCCAATTACTGTCTATTTTTTTCCTTTGTTTACTAATCTGGAACTCTTATCAGCTTGAGTTTTGCTTCACTCTGTTTTCATTCTAAACCAAGCAGGACCACAATACAGACGGGACACCAGTTGGGAACTTCAGGATGAATCTGACATGCTTAGGAAAATCATTGCATAATAATATGGGTTAGTCACATCTGTTATACATGGTATATCTTTACTCTCATGTTTTGACAGATGTTTTTTTAATAGAATAGTTTAACATTTGAGAAAATGTAAAGAAGATAGAATGTGCTGATTGTGTTTAAGGGTGGCAGCATTAGTTTTCAGGCGGTCTGCTAAGTTAAGCTAACCTGCTATTAGTCGCAGGGCATCTGAGTATCTGTCAAACAAGTGTATTAGCATTCATTTCAATCACACTAAAAAAATCTACTTTTTTCACAGGCCCCTTGTAGAATTGAAATGCACATACTACTGTGCACAATCCTACCTGTAACACAGTTAATTCCTACATGTTCCTTTTGATGATCTAATAATAATTTTTGCCAACATCAGAAAACATTTCACGGAGTAAATGGCAAGTTACAGTGTTTACGTGAGAGTAAATAGTTAGCTTCCTCTTGACAAAATGGAGCTTATTTCACACGGTAATAACTGTTGTTTCTACAGCAGCTGTGAGTGTATGTGCTATGTATGTACAGTATTTGTGACTGTGTAATTCATTTCCTTACTGCCCACAGCAGCTGTCTTTTTTGTATTTTGAGGTTGGATGCATTAAGCTATCATGGAACAAGGAAACTCCCTGGGGAGCTCTGTGGTCGCTGTGACCTTGAATGCATCCTGATCCTGGAGTGCTGATCCCAGTGGTCATTCTGGAAATAGCTTTGAATAAACTTTCCTATAATTGGAAACCACAACCCCAAAGAAATACACTATTATTCTATTATCAACAGTAGTTTTCTGAAAGTTCAAAGACATTTATAACTATACGGTTAGTCCTTTTTTCTTTTTACTGCAACTACAAAAAAAGATTTGACCATTACTTACCTAATCTAATTTAGCCCTCTCTGACAAGCCCCACTGCTTTTATTCTTTTATCCAGACAGCTGTGAAGGCATGCACAGGCAATACAGTTGTCAGGCAACCACTACCACACACACACTGTATGGTACATGTGCAAAAAGGGTGGGTGTTGCTCATTTGCTCCCCAAACTTGCCCATCTCAGCCTGAGAAAGAACCACTTAATAGCCGACAGTGACACGTTTTGAACACGCACTTACGAATAGATGGATATTCTCCTTTTTCTAAATAGTTTTCTAAAATTGGACTCCTTGGGGTAGTTTTGTTGTAGTTTGACCTTTTCCAGCATGATGTAATTGGTAGTTTGTAGCACAACTCGTGCACTATAGCCCAATCCTGTCATCAACTGTGGTGAATGGAGTCTGAGGTGTGCACATTTGTTTTAAGCATTTAACTATGAAACTTGAATCTGACATGTCACACTAATTTTCCAAAGCCAGAGGCCAGTGTTTTTCATCATGTAATTTGAAGTTTGTGCCATATCCCCCCCCCACCCCCACCCCTACACACACACACACACACTAATATGAGTTTTACAACTGCTTGCTTTCGCCATTATGTCCTACTGCCCAGTACTCAGAAGCTCTTAAATGTTCTATGTTTTAGCTTAACACACAGTAAGGGGAGGGTGTTTGGTGGGCAGAAGATCCTAAACAGGAAGCCTTGCACAATTCAGAAACATTCAGAGGGAACGCCAAAACATGCGAAAATAAAAAATACACTCACGCATGCATGCGAGCATGAGTGTAAACAAACCACAAAGACAGGACTTGCATGCAAAAATCTTGAAATTATTTTAGGTTTCTCAGTAGAAAACATCTCTCATCAGCTGATTAGACACGATTATATAACAGGCCGTGCTGACAGTGATTCAGCTGACTGACAATAACAAAGTTGGTAAATCAGTCAGTGGAAACTCTTTTAATCACTACAGCAGAATGCAGTTGCACTCTGCCAAGCCCTTTGCCACATTTACCAATATTACAAATTGAAGGGAGTGTTTTACTGCATGAGCCACGCAACGAAGAATCAAACAGAGGGCAGAGGTTTGGTTTCGGAGCCTTGGAGACGGCGTATGGTATGCACATTACCACGGTCAGCATGATTGTCTCAAACATGACTCATGTCTTCCTGCAGCAGTTCAAGGGTAAACACGCAGAGTAAATCTCAGTCTCTAGGAGAACTCCCTCAGATAACACGTTAAAGGGAAGCTTTTGCGCAAAGGAGAAAATATTGGCAAGATTCAGCTGCTCTATTAGAACTGCAACAGTCTCCCTTCACCACAAGGAATGTGTGGCAACATGCAACTCTTGTTTTGTTTTGTTTTTATTTAGTAACAAAACAACAACCACAGTGAGAAGGAAAATATATGAAGACTCCTAGAGTTTCCCATTTTTTATGAGACAATAAACAAAGCCACACAGGACAGTGCCTTCCTCTGTATTTCATAACAAGAACTTTAAAAACAAACATTACACAAGCTGATCAGCTGTGTTTTTCTTTGCTTGCCTAAAAAACGGTATAAATCACCGGGTCGCTCTCTGTCACTGTTCAACAAATGTTGCTGAGCGCCGCTGCACTCGGAAAGGAAGAGGGGATGGCAAGAGTGCTGATGCCGGCTTTTTAAGAACAAAGAGCCAAGAGGCTGCGCCAAACACAGAGATAGGAGAGGGAGTAAAACGGAAGAGTGGTGAAGGTAAATTAATTGACATTCTTTACCGTAGGGCCAGGCTGTCCCTTGGGGCAAGGAGATGGAAATGAAGACAGAGATGAAGAGAAGCCAGTGCCCCTTCCCAAAGATAAAGGTGGTGATCCAGGGGATTGTTTGGATACCCCCGTAGGTTTTCCCCAGCTGCAATCTCCGTCCCGCAGAAAGCATGCTTCAGTCTGGAACTCTGTTTACTTTCTGAACTCAGCTGACATCACCTTCTCTCTGCCCTTCATTCCTCCCCCTCCCTCCATTCTTCTCTCTCTCTTTTTCTCTTAACTTTCTTTCTTCCTCAATTTCCCTCTCTCACTTCTCTTAGGCTTCAGGTTTCAGCCCAGCCTTGCAAGGAGTTCCACTACCAGTGGTCTCCTGAAAACTCCCCTCGCCGCACTTGGGAGATGACGTCACTGCTCATGAATGAAAGTGAGCGTGTTTTGCTCTTTCTGGTGGCATGAAATGTGACAAACAAAGCAGTGATCAGTTATGTGCTACAATTGATGTCAGCTTCACTCAGGCTCGGGCTTAAAAAATGTTGATGTCATTATTATCACACCTAAATAAATGGGAAAAACAGGGAGTGTGGGATTGTGAGTGTGAGGATGTGATTGAAGGGAAATTTCACTTCTGTGACACAATAAAACCCGAAATATTCCAAACACAAGCATCCCATTTCTATGTTGTTTGGAATATTGGGCCCATATTAATACTGTTTTTGGGCAGGATAAATCTTGTTACACATTCCATACTTTAAACTTTCTGATTGTTGAAATTATTCGGAGTCTACTGTTCTTAGTTTCATGTGTTGTTTGGTTTTACATTCTCAGTTATTCCTAACATTTTGAGTTTTCAATTCTGATTATATTTTAGTACCATTTGCATTTGTTTCCTGAGTGTTTTCAGTCTTATCATGTGTCAGTTCCCCTAGTTTTAATTTATGCATCTACATTTCCTCTTTAGTGCTATTCTCACTCCTGGTTTTATTTTGATAGTCTTTCGTATCCCACCTCTTGTATTCAGTTTTACTTCCTCCAGTGTTTCATTGTATTAACTGCCTTCACCTGTGCTTGTTTGCCGAAGCTGTCTCCACTTCCATTGTTACTTTTATTAAGGTTTGTGGACATTTGTTAATGTGCAGCTGTCTTAATGTCCCACCACAGCATTTTACACAGGTTGAGGTCTGGACTTTTTCTTACGGAAATTCTCCTCCAGATTTGCTGGTGTGTTTCTGTGGAATACAGAAGAGTTAATGGTCAACTCAGTGACTACAAGGTTCCCTGGGCCTGTACTACCAATTCAGTGACACTCAGGTTATCTTTCTGCTATCAGGATTCACTTACCTTAACATTAGCAATCAGGAAAAACAATCACATCAAGCTCGTTACTAATGTGCTAAGTTGGCCCTGCGCATTCATATGGGTGGTGTTAGCAACGTCTAATGTCTGACAGTTTATACGACTCTTCTTCAACACAAAATTATACCTTTGAGTGCCACCTACTCCAACTACTGTCAGAGACATTGTTAGATGATGATAAAATTGAGATAAATAAAAAAGAGCAAAATGCAACAATGTTGCAAAAAGACACATTAATGCTACCGAAAATTAATAATCTGATTATTTAACGTACAGACCTGTTCAATAAACATTTTAATGAATTACTTATTTTATCACTGAGTGCCCTCTTGGCGCCGTTGTTTATTTCTGCGATGATTAGAGCTTTTAAATCTTTATTTTTGGATACATTTAAGCATCAAGGTTTACTATCCTCTGCAGTTTGAGAGTAAAGTTTAAATATAAAAACAGGTTTCAAAAATAAGCTTGGTGTACATACAAATTTGATATGAGGTATGCAAATACAGTATAGGTGCAGATACTTACAAAAGAGATCTTACAGGAATGGTGATGCTATTATCTGGAGAACTGAAGGTTATTTCCCATCTGGAACAGAGTCTACTCTGGAGCAGGTTCACAGTATAATGACAATATACCTCAGTTAGAAGTGAACTGCCTTCTTCAGAGTTAACCCAAGTTACTTGGATGAGCCAGGCATCTCTACTTTTGTCTCATCTGGTTAAAGGACTTTGTCCCAGACGTTTAGTGGTTTGTTCAAACTCAACTTTGTAAACGGAAGCTATGCTTGCATGTTCTTTTGAGAGACAAGAGGCTTCCTTCTGGCCACCCTTCCAAATTAAGCATACTTCTTCAGGCTTCTTCTAATTGCACTACAATGAACTTCAACATTTAACATAGTAATTGATGCCTGTGGAGTCTGAAATGTAGTTCTTGGGTTTTTTGCAGTTTCTGAGCTTTGCACGGTCTGACCTTGAGGTGAATTTGCCAGGAAATCTACTCCTGGTAAGACTGTAACATTGTGTTAACACACTTCAATGGTCCAGACCAGCAAACTGCCAAAACCTCTACTTTTACAGAGGTGGTCACACTTGCTGATGTTTAATTAATGGAGTGTATTTGATTAGCAACACCTTGTTGTTACTTATTCTCTTGCTTCCTATAAAATCAGTAAGGTTGTAATTTGTTTTTTACAGGATTACTTAAATAAACTTTATTTAAATCAGGTTGCAAATACCCTTATTTGACACTTGAAAACAACAGAAAGGTAGCCAGTGAAAACATTTTTTGTGTCTGTTTACCATTGCTTTTATTTTGTATCTATTTGGGTCTGCTGAGTGGGTGTGTTTATTTCTGCTGGATGTGACACTGGAATTAATTCATTTGTTGTTCTTTTCCCACATGGAAAGCTGCATGTGAGAGCTCATGGGGAGCAGAGATCAAACAACTCAGAGAAAGTGAATCAAATATCTCTGGCGGTTTCCTGAAACAGTAGGGCTTAAACCACAAAGTGCACACAAACTGTAGTCTATGTATTTCTTTGGTAGGAAAACTGAATAAAGACTGAAATGGAAATAGTTTGTGAAGAAAAAAAGTATAACGGCAGTGGGATGAAGAGGGAAAAGTAGCAGAAGGAGGAAAGCAGGAGAAGAGAGTAAAAGGAAATGGTATTTGCCTGAGTGCAGTTTCTATCCACCTTCCACCACCCCTCTTCTGTTTATCCAGATGCATAATAGTTTATTATGTGAAACCCAAGGCTTTGATTGTAGAGATCTACTACAGCTGCAGTCTTCTGTCTCTAGAGAGCACACACTAGATGTGGTTTTTAAATTACTATTTTTTACATAAAGAAAATAACTCAAGTCTAATACTGAATAATACTGATTCTGCAAATCATTATAACACTTTTGTGTGTTTAAGACTCACCCAGCAAGAGTTATGTTTGAAAGCTGTGTATTATTTTAGTTATAACTCTGTATTTTTGTAGTTTTTTTTTTTTTGTTTGTTTGTTTTTTAGAACAAACTATATATGGGTAGGTAACAGATAAACAGATTATCTGTGTTCTAGACAGTAACCTGTTCTGTGTCCACCGAATCCAAGTGACAAGTAAACGGGCTGAGATGGTTTAGATATGTGCAGAGGAGGGATAGTGGCAAAGTAGATTTAGTAGTCTGTCTCAGCTACCGCTGCTAACTCAGTCAGCTAATTTAGTGAAGCAGCTACATTAGCTTATTCCATGTTAGCTTATTAACTGTTTGCTAACCGTATGAGAATGAGAACTGCTTTGCTTTGCTTTTCACCAAAATGGCTTGGAAAAAAGACAAATCTAAAGAAAATTAGAATATTTACTGTGATACAAACGATGTCATTATTGGTCAACAGTGATGAAGACCAAGCCACCTGACAGCTGGTGTTTCTGGCTTTTCAATGAGTCTTTAATCCCACTTGCTCACATTTCAAAATCAAACCACGTGCAGTGGGCGGATCTTCATATGTGACTGGACATGAACAAAATTAAAAATCTAAAGGCCGGTTGATTGTTTTTACAGCTTGAAAATAATGCAGATTTTGTAATGTTTTTTTTTTTATTTATGTAATATTTCACAAAGAAATAAAATCAACCAAAAAGAGCAAAAAGAATTTGTTAAACTTTATGCATAATATTAGTGCAACAACCTGTGAGCAACCGATAAAAGACGAGAACATTTTACTTTTACTCTGTTGGCTTTTCTCAGAAGCTAAATAATGTCAGCTGTTATATCAGATCAAAGACAAATATCTTTTATGTTTGTTTATGATTGTTTATGTTTATGAGTAATAATATTTTTTTAAGTAGTAGGTACTTAATATGCAAAATATTTGAAGTTGATCAAAAATAATAAATTGAACTAACTCAAATGGAAGAAAATGTAAGATAAACTTAAGCTAATTGAGTTGGTAAGACTGTTTTTAAAAAGTTACATTACTTAAAAGTACTCTGAGTGTTTGGGTTTACAGTGCAGTAGAAAACATTTAAAATGTTTCCTTCTGTGCTATATCCTGTATAAACGTTTTGGAGTCTGAAACCACTGAAAAACTTTCAGTAAAAAAATAAAATAAAATTTGATAAGGTGATATGTGTAATTTCATTTTGGTCACACTGCCTGACAAACAGAAGCCTGCTCCATCCATCATGTTACTGTAGTCAAGGCATTTTCACAAAAGAAAACATTTTCTCATGACCTAAGTTTATTCTGAACTGCATTTTTCTCAGGTAGCTCCACAGTGATTGTTGTTTATGAATGCCCACAGCACATAGAAAAATCTCATTACCAAGTACATAAAGGAAGCAGTGTAATGGGGGTGCTTTTTCTAGGGGCCATTACGAGAATTCCCATGTTGGCTGCAGTTATGTTACTAAATCTGTTCAGTGTTATTTGTAAAAGTTCAGTCTCAGACTGGTGTCTAATTGGTTTATTAACAGTAGCATTAACTTGTGTTTGAGGTCTGAGGGTTCTCGTGAGGTCAGACATCAGGAAGGTGTCTGACTACGGAGACATGTGGTTTTAATATGAGCTGATTTAATCATGACATCACATTTCATTTCTATGGTTACGCAGTGGACAAAGACAGCCCTCCCATCCCCCCAACAATTAACTGTCTGGCCTTATCATGTCCCAGCCTGCCATGTCCATTAATTTACTTTCAGTATGTGGAATTTAAGCCATCTGCTTCGCAGGTAGGCCAAGATGCCAGTAGGAGCTTTTACGCAAAGCTAGTGACAATGTTTTCCAGTAGAATGTAATAATAAGGTGCAGTTTAGTAACTTAACGCAGCAGAACAGTTTGAGGACACGACCTTTTAAAAACACACTCTCATGTATTTGCTGAACTTTTTGTGAACTCTTTTAATGTTAAGCACTCTACTCTTCACAGCTGCTGTGTTTATACATAGTTCTGTCACCAAGAAGGAGCAGAGCCATTTCTGTTCTTTTCACTTATCGATCATTTCCTTTTTTCTATAATATATATTCAGCTAAAGAATAGGTGAAAAGTAACCCATGGATATTATCACTAAGAGGATGGATGGATGGATGAGTTAGCATTTTGAATGAATGAAGTGCCCTACCCATTTACATATGCTTATGTGTACATTTTCCTGATTTCACTCTCTGCTTGCATGAAGTCCATAAAGCCAATACTCTAATATCTGATCAACTACATGTGTGTCATACCAGATTCAGTGCTTTAATGTCTGTCAAAGTCTGATTCATACTTCAGTATTTTCCATGACTGAAATGCATACAAGCTATGTTAGACACATCTAACATACCTTTGACTCACACATTCTTACTTGTTGCGTTTAAGTCACTCTCCAAATTGTCACGGTCTGTTTTTGATTTACTTGAATCCATATTTCAGGTCAACATTTACACACGACTTTACATGAAGCTCTAAATCTGCCCTCTTTAGTCTCCACCCAGTGACGTTATACAGCTATAGCTGCTCTGTCTGTAAATGACAAAGACTTGGATTTCATCTTATTAATCCCAGAACAAAAGATCCATCTGTGGGATATTTATAATAGCAAGGAACTACATTAAAGTTAATACCATTACAGCACACTTAGAGTCTTCTATAGACAGAATGCTGGACAGGCGGATGCCTGTCTGAGCATATGCATATGTTCCCATATATGTGTGTGTATGTGTGTGTGTGTGTGTGGGGGGGGGGGGGGGGGGGGGTTGTTAATTTTTTAGTTTTACTGAACGAGAACAAAGCTGAGCCGTACTGGTGATGTTTTTAAAAGAAGCAATTTATTTTAATGGAAAACAACACCATCTAAATTGTGGCATATGAAAAATATCTGCAAGCCTCAGCTTTCTGTGCTAACTCACGCAGAGCAGAATATAAAATCTGCTAGTAATTACTTATAAAGCAGCATTAAACATACTCTTTCGATCTTTAACTATTTATTCAAGATTTAAAAACTTGAAACCAGATGCTGTATATGCTCAAATAAGGGAAAATCTGGTGCAGCCTTAATAAGCTTTGGCTTTGGCTGAGCCCATTCATGTCCTTGGATGTGTTACATGTCATTAGATTTATATTATGTGAATATAGTGTGTGCTTGTGTGATACTAAGCATTAATTTTTATTATTATCCTTATTCCCCTCTTTTTTTAATAACTTACAGAATTCTATCAATCAGATCACCTCATCCCTCATTTTAATTACTAAAGCAAAGATGCTTCTTTTTAATAATAAATCTTTAGCTGACTAGGTTTCCACAAGGTCACCTTGTCTTTCTGCGCTCTGAGAGGGAGTTGTCTCTCAAAGAGCCGTGCGCCATCATCTAAATGGCTCTCAAGATCATAAATCCTGTCCGGTTAAGTTTATAGGAAGGCTGAAGACGCTGTCTTCTGATCATAGTTTCATGTCGTGACAACTGAATTATTGAATGGGGAAGAACAACCGGAGCTGGTGGCAGTAGCACTGGAAGCTTATCCAGTAATTGCAGACAAAGCTCTCCTGCTTGGAGAGTTGGGATAAAGAAAAATAAATAAATTAAAAGAAATCATATAATGGAAATCTCAGAGGGACATGCAAGGAGAGAGAGAAGGAAAGTTTGGCATGCCGAAGGAAGGAATCTATTCTGGGCTCCAAGTGGGAATTTTGAAGTCTCTCTGACATCTCTGCCTTTTGCATTAGACAACTGCATTTCCTTCCCTTCATCTGTGTTTCCCTGGAGTGACCTTTGTCGTGTCATTGCCACTAAATAATAGCCACACAACTGTCTCACGCTGAGAGTTTGTTTTGGTGTGCCATGGAAACAAGGTTTCTGTTTTTATCCCCTTCCTGTCAGTGCACTCAGTGGAGCACCAAGTCTATGCCACTACGGTGGAAATAATTTGGTCAGCGAGATACAGGGGAGGCAAGAGAAAGGAGAGGCCAGACTCAAAATGTGAGGCTGAATGAGGTCAGCGTGAGACACCACAATTGGAACCACTAAGCTACTTTAAAGTGAACCACAGCAACCCAGAACCCATTAAGAGAAAGCCCAACATTTAACAGCACCTCCTCTCCAGCTTTGCTGCTTAGAGAGCAGTTTTTCCTTCTGATCTCTCAGTGTTTTGTTGTTGGTTTCCATTGGTTATAGTGCTTGAAGAGTCTCCAGACAGGAGCTCGTTGATGTCAACATCTTCTCAGTGGGATAATTTGGATTTTATGTAAGGAATGGAACAACTGACAAGAGGAATTTAGATTTTTATAAAATATAACCTCTTATTGGGAAAAAGAAACAGGTGCTACCAGTCAGGGGGTGAGGTATGGACATGAAGCTATGCACTCTCAACACTTGATCTGTCGTGTGTATTTATAGAGGTATTAATTTGGCATTATGTTTTATGGGCGGGTTTGTTGCTTCGCAGCCATCATCATAACAGTGGACCAGGTTGGTATCTTTTTTCACTGAGCTAAATATGAACCTACCATGTATCACGCAAGAGCACACTTAAAGAGATTTAGCATAGGGAGAAAAATATTATCTCTGTGCTTACACACAGATATTCTACTATTAAACCATAAATTATGACTTTCATCCACCTAATCACTGTTGCAGTCCAAGCACATCACAAACAATAGCAACAGCACACCTTAATGGGAGCAGTCTCCTTCGGCAGGTTAATGAACCATGCCACGTCCCAGAAAGTGCTCCGAAGCAGCCAAGAACATGACACAGAGCACAAGGCGTTGACCCGGCTTTCAAATGCACCAAATTTCTGATGTGCTGGAACAAGCCTGATCCAAAGAGGGCCCACCCACTCCAACACCTAGCCCAAAGGATCCATTAGCAACATCCCATTCCCAAAATCATACACAAGAAGAAGTGTTCTTGTTGCCATTGTTCTTTCATACAATATACATATATACACACCTTTTCATTTAATGTTTTTTTTTTTTTTCATGTCTATTTACATTGTAGATTTTCACTGAAGGCATCAAAACTAAGAATGAACACATATGGAATTATGTAGTAAACAAAAAGTGTGAAATAACTCAAAACATGTTTTATATTTTAGATTCTTCAAAATAGCCACCCTTTGCTTTAATTACTGCTTTGCACACTCTTGGCATAGCTGGATGAGTTTCATTAGGTCGTCACCTGAAATGGTTTTTCAACAGTCTTGAAGAAGTTCCCAGAGATGCTGAACACTTGTTGGCCCTTTTGCTCTTGATTGGGTTTAGGTGAGGTGACTCTGGAGGCCAGGTCTATCTGGCACAGCACTCCATCACTCTCCTCCTTGGTCAAATAGTCCTTACACAGCATGGAGGTGTGTTTGGGGTCATTGTCCTTTTGAAAAATAAATGATTGTCCAACTAAATGCAAATGGGATGGGATGGCACGTTGCTGTAGGATACTGTGGTAGCCACCTTGGTTCAGTGTGCTATCAGTTTTGAATAAATTCCCAACAGCAAGGCATCCCCATCCCATCACACCTCCTCCTCCATGTTTCATGGTGAAACCATGCACGTAGAGTTCATCTGTTCACCTTTTCTGCGTTGCATAAAGAGGTGGAACCAAAGATCTCAAATTTGAACTTATGAGACCAAAGCACAGATTTCCACTGGTCTAATGTCCATTCCTTGTGTTTCTTTGCCCAAACAAATCTCTTCTGCTTGTTGCTTTTCCTTACTAGTGGTTTCTTAGCAGCTATTTGACCATCAAGGCAAGATTCACACAGTCTCCTCTGAACAGTTGATGTAGAGATGTGTCTGCTACTGGAACTCTGTGTGGCATTTATCTGGGCTCCGATCTGAGGTGCTGTTAACTTGTGATTTCTGAGGCTGATGACTCAGATGAATTTTTCCTCAGCAGCAGAGGTGACTCTTTGTCTTCCTTTCCTGGGGCAGTCCTCATGTGAGCCAGTTTTGCAATGTTCTGGACTGACTAACCTTCAGTTCTTAAAGTAATAACGAACTGTCATTTCTCTTTACTTTGATCATTGGTTCTTGACATAATATGAATTCTAACAGTTGTCAAATAGGGCCGTCAGCTGTGTACCAACCTGACCTTTAAACAACACAACTGATGGTCCCAACCCATTAAGAAGGTAAGTAATTCCACAAATGAACCCTGACAGGCACACCTGTCAAGTGAAAACTATATCAGGTGACTACATCATGAAGCTCATTGAGAGAAGGCCAAGGGTTTGTAGCGCTGTCAACAAAACAAAGGGTGGCTACTTTGAGGAATCTAAAATATAAAACAATTTAGAGTTATTTATCTTTTTTTTTTTTGCTACACAATTCCATATATTTAGTAATATATATATTCATATATTTGATGTTGTCAGTATCTATCTACAATGTAGAAAGTAGTCAAAATAAAGAAAAACCATTAAATGAGAAGGCATGCCCAAACTTTGACTGGTAGTGTATGGACATGTCCACTCTTTTTCTGTACTTATCTTTGCAAAATAAATAAATAAATAAATAAGGAGCACAATAGCTTAAAGAGCAACTGTGTTCTTTAAATCAGTTTCTTGAGATACATGTGTGCAGCGGCCTCGTGTGGCCAGACAGGAAAGTGCACAGTATGCTTGTACTCGAGGGGAAAGTGTGTGTATATTCAGTGTGTACGTTCAGTTACAATGTAGTAATTCAGGAGATGAACTAGTGCCGTGTCTACACGTAACAGACAACTTAGAAAAATAAACTATTTTAAATTGTATGTTACTAACAGACTATAACCTAAACATAAAAAAACTCATAGCTTTTCCGATTTCTTTAGTTAAATCATCTAATAGAATTTTTGGACAATGAATGTTATTCCCAAAGACCTAGTAAATAAAAATCTATATACATAAAACATAAGAAAAAAAATAGTGTCAAATAAGTCCTTAAAAAAGAAGAAGAAAAAACCTTCGGAAACTGGAGGAGTGGGGAACAATAGGCTCTCCATTCTCCACTCACAGGCTTTAAACTGAATATGCAGATGAATGAACAGGGATAAAGGGCTGAGCTATACAAAGTTCTAGAAAAACCTGACTGAAAATCAGTCATGTTGACTCCAAATTAATACATTTGGAGGTCATCAAGAGAGAGGCACAGCAGTAACTGTCTGCATGTATCTATATAACATGGTGGAGGCTCTGTCATATTTTGGGACTGCATTTCAGCTAGTCTCGGTCGTTGTGTCCTTGGGCAAGACACTTCACCCGTTGCCTACTGGTGGTGGTCAGAGGGCCAGGTGGCGCCAGTGTCCGGCAGCCTCGCCTCTGTCAGTGCGCCCCAGGGTGGCTGTGGCTACAATGTAGCTTGCCATCACCAGTGTGTGAATGTGTGTGTGAATGGGTGGATGACTGAGTGTGTAAAGCGCTTTGGGGTCCTTAGGGACTAGTAAAGCGTTATACAAATACAGGCCATTTACCATTTTACCATTTTGGTGTTGGGGATCTTGTGAGAATTCATTAAATTATGAAACTGGAGGAATTAAAAGTACTATTAAAAGTTAAAAGTACTATCATGGATTGATTGACAACAGCTTCATATGTTTTTAATATTACAGTCATCCCAAACATACCTGCATACCTGGGTAGAAAAACACATAATGGCTTCCCCAGAAACTGCACCTCAACATTGTACAAAAAGTGTGGGATTTTGACTGAAAATGGAATCAAAGGCAGCCAGCTTTGGAATATTCATCAAGAAGCCTGCAGAACTATTCCTAAATAAATAACAACACACCTCAGGCCTGAACTCAGAGAGTTCTCGCTGTGTTGAAGAATGAAGGTGGCAATACCAAATATTGACTTTCAAGCTTGTTAGAATTGTACAAACAGTTTTTTGTTTTCAGTATATACTGTATTTCTACTTATGTTTGCACATCTTCCAAAAAATTACTGCACGTATTTCACATTATCCTAGTAAAATATGAAGAATATGAAATGATTTCAAGGCCACCGTTATTTAAATAAAAAGCAAGGCACATTTGGAGCATCCGTATTATATTTGTAATAAAACTGACATAACAGAAAGAGACAGACTGTGCTTGCGAGAGAGAGAGCCTGGTCAATTAAAAAAAAACAAAGGATCTGTGAGAACAATGAGGCATAATTAACACATCTAAAATCTAAAAATGAATCTAACAAAGAACAAAAAGTGTGAAAACGTGTGTAAGTTGCTGAAAAAAAGTGAAATTGCACTTCTATTTTCTAACGTTCGTACCTCTGCACTTGTAACTGTTGGTGTCATTCTACTATTTAACTTCAAAAGACCTTTGATCTTCACATGTGTTGTCTCTCACTGCAAACTTTGGAGAGGAAACTCCATAATGTTAAAAGGCTAGATCTAAATGAGTAAAATATCAGAAGATCACTTATCTATCATTGATCTTGGATCAAAATATTTTAAGACTTTTAAGACTTTAATCAAAAAAAGCACCATGATCCTGATAAACCCTGCTGATAGCTGAGGATCTGTTTCTCCCTAAAGTTATCCTTACAGACCTGTTACATCATGTGTTGCTCATGCGGATGTCTAAGCTCTTACAGTGCAGGCAGCTGAAGCACAGAGCGTGCAACATCGGCTGTGGTCTGACTGAGCCTTCTGATGTTGATGCAAATATATTGTTTTCTCATCACTTACTCGGTTGTGACTGTGACAGCAAATTGACAACAATGCTGCAAATAATCTCAAAGCATGACCATAGAAAAGGACAGTTCAGATGTCTAAATTGTGCAAACTGAGTCACCAGTCTGGATGTGACTTAACTTATTGGTAGAATGCCACTGTGTCACTGAAAAAGTGTTTAAAATTAATTTATGAATACATTTTAAGACAGAAGCAGCTGCAAAAGTAAGCCAAACCCCCCAGAACACCAAGCCAATACTGAACTCAGCAGTAAACTGATATATTTTTTAAAGCACTTGAATTCTTAGCAACAGCATGTTAGTGTGTTGATATAAATATGAGTACAAAATAATTAATGTCCATCACAAAAATGTGTGTGTTGCTGTTGATCATCAGGGCCTCTAGAGGGAGTCAGAGCCTGCAAATCTATTTATTTCTTCTCCAAGAAGATGAGATCAATCTCAAGTAGCCCATAATAGGCTAACAGGAAATGTAGGGTGTTTTATTCTATTTATTTATTTTTTATTTTATTGTAACTTCTGCAGCAACATCACAAAAATCAGATCAAGGAGAGAAGAAGAACCAACATCAGCTTTTGCATTACACAGAAAACACATCCCATCATTCCTACTTCCATCTGTTATGGAACATATTGATTTGCCATTGCAGGCAGAAAAGCAGAATCACAATTTTGACTAAATGTCAGAGCGAGAGGGATGTAAGCACTAGGCACTGGACTGGAACGGGGCACCTTAACTAATTACTCTGATCTTATTTTCTTATTTTTATTTCCAAGCCTTGTGTGAGAGCTGTTTGATCTGTTCTCCACTTCTTTATCAGCAGCGAGCCACTGTGAATACCCACTGTGCTAAATTATTCAATTGGGCCTGCTTTGTTGTTAATAGCAGTGATCATTCTTCTTTAAACCACATAATGTATGTGCTGACAGCCAGCAGTGATACAAACCTGTCCTGAGGGACACAAATCTATCAGTGGTGGGTGCTATCAGCTACATTAGTGATTCCCAGCAGCAGTGAAGCATAGGCAAGTAAAATACACTGAGCATCAAGGCCTGTGGAAAAGACTCGCTCTGCAAGGCCACAGCCATAAATGATCAGGCTTTCACTCCACAGCCAGCTTCAGAGAAAATTGCCAGCATTTTGAGCCTTCTCTTCGTAGTTTAAAATGACAAAAACTATCTAACATCTCTTTCAGTTCTACCAAATATTTGTTGATGCAGCACATGTAAAAATATAGAACAAAGATTACAAGATAATTCCTGATTTAGACATCCTGTGCTGTGAAAAGTCTCACAAAACCAGCCAGTCCTTTGAGTCAAGTTGCAAACAGCCTATAATGCATGCTAATTTAGAGCAGAGGACTGAGCCAGCTTTGAGAAAGGTTTTCCATAGTCTTGTTGGTCTTGCAGCACTTGCCTGCTAGCCTTTTCCATGTGGCTTGTTTGCCTACCCTCCCCCACTAGCGTCCTGTCAACACTACCAGCCTCATGGGTAGAAAAAAAAAGGTCAAAATGCAAAGGGGTCAAGCTCGTGCCCGGGTATTTGGCCTTTTCCCTCTCTTAATGCCCCAACAGTACTATTACTACAGCTGAGGAACCATAAAAACAAGACTACCACTGGGAAACGCAAAACATAAGGTTGAAATAACAGAAGCTTTTTCAGATGTTACTGACCACAAGGTTTGTATTCAACTAAAGTATGTGCCTAATGTGCCTTCATTGTATCTGGCAGTTTGTGATCAGCAGATCTGTGGCAACCTCACACATTGGTAGCATATTGCAATTTTTCTTTCTGCCCAATGTCCAGCTGCTACATCTAAGGTGTATTTTGAAGTGACAAGATGAAATAAATGTGCAAGCTATAGTTACTGTGTAAGTGTGTATGTGTGTTTGCAGTGTGCTCCATATGGTAAATTAATAATATTACAGATCTGCACTGTCCTGTGGACTTTAGCCTTTGAATTTGAGCTTAAATAAGTAATTGAAAACACTGTTTGTACTCTATCTGGAGCACAGGTTAGAAAAACAATAACTTAATTTAGAGTTTTTCATGATGTGAAATAAATCACGTTAATATGCATATCTGGATGCATCAGTTTAAAACGAAATGTGACTGTGTCCCCTCCTCTCTCTGTGTAAGCTTGGGCCATATGCTGAAAAGGTCCCATGTTTTTCATTAGTGGTTGCTTTAAACTGGTTTGAAATCCTGGGAGGGTGGGGAGGAGTTAGGAGAGAAGATGCATTTAGACCGCTGCACTCTTCCCTCACACATGCAGCAGATTCATTCCAGTGTGATATGAGAGCAAGCACTTCACGCTGTTTGCCCATTAAATTTGAAGCTGCTAAATTTTTCGCTGAAATGCTAGGAAGACATTCAACCTCCATCTCTAATCTTAACTGACCATATGACCCCCTCGAGCACTGGGGAGGGGAGGGGAACCAGATCGCAGCATCACATGGTGCATTTCATCTGAAAAAATACCAAGGCTTGGAAAGTCATGACTTTGTAAATAATGATCAGATGTTCCTAAACCCTCCTTTTAGCCAATTGAAAGGCGGACCTCACCACAAGGCACTGAGCACACTTGAGTCAATAAGCCAGTTAGCAGAAAGGAAAGAAAAAGAATTCAATTCTTGACTTATTTAATAGGGGATTTGGCATGGCAGGTCAGAGGGTGTAATCCAGGAGATTGGACACTGATTCTTTAATCAAGTGGCTCCACAGTACATCTCCTTCCTCCCCTCCTGATTTCACTCTTGTAAGAGGGTCTCCCTTGTGTAGCGCTGAATTTCAATGGCCCACTCCTCTGCTCGTTCAAATCTCCCCTCTCTAACTTCTGCTGCATGGAAGCCGGGCGGAGACGAGGGTGCAGTACATGAATAACCCAACCATCTTTTCTTCTGTGACTACTGGATAAATTCAGCATTTATTAACAATAACCCATTCATTATTAGCAAATGGCAACCAACCACTCTTTTAAAAACCTTGGGCCTGTGTATCAGGAAATTGGCAAAGGCAGGCTAGCGAAACTGCAGTGAATAGTGGAAAAAAGGCAGCCGTTTGGTGGCTGTGTGCCATGTTCAGCAATGCAGTGGATCGCTTGTTGTAGCAACAGCTTCAGTTTGATTCTGCACAGGCTACTTGTTTCTGCTCACTCCCTGTACTTCTGTCTAAATGAAACCACGAGTGAAACTGCTTTTTAAAATGGCATCATTCTGGGAAGACTCTAGCCGAGAATTAAACTGAATTACCTCTCACATTTAAGACCAGCAACATCTGCCGGCTAATTGAAGTCAGGATAATCTACTGACAATAAAATCAATTTTGGGCAATGTATGCAGAATTCCAAAGCATTACTTGAACCAAGTACTGAGAAGATCTGTGTCTCCGGTACATAAAATAAATGTGTTATGTCTCTCTGAAGTATTCATTACAATACTCTGCAAAAATATTCTATATTAATGTGATGGGAGAGAAAGAGAAGACCATGTTGGGTTTCTTGAACAGATAAAAATGTGCCTCCTCCTGGATTCAAAGCTAGTATTGACACCTCACATATACATATACATTACATAATCACGTGAGCCTCTAATCCCCTTGGTATTATCTGCTCCACTCTCTTCTTTAGAATAAACACTTGTAAGCATACATCCACATGCAGACATCTCTGCACATACATAAACCAGGAGACACAAATTCATCCCCATGGATCTCCTCCGCCCTGTCCCCAAATCCCAGAGCATGAGTAATTGTAAGGCCTAGTGAAATAATCGTAGCTTTCAACACTAATGGAAGTCCTGCACATTCATTATTCAGTCCAGGAAACAGAGTGCCACAAAGTGTCAAGGGACCCATGAGTTATTACTCAGCATGAACAACCTAAGACTACGGGGGAAGTGATAGAAGCTCACTGCACTCTCTCTTCCACTGTCTCCGTCCCTTAATATCTCCTTTCCCTCCCTGCGTCCATCTGCGCTGGCAGACAGGCACCACACAGGCACCACGAGATTGTATCACAGCTGTGGCGTTGTCAGGCGACTAGTGATGGGTGTACTGTGTTGCTGCAGACAGAATGACAGACGGTCTGAGCTCTCCCGTGTCACTGCGGCACTTGACTACGGACAGCCATGACCAAGGGGAGAAAAGGTTTCCATAAGTTACAGCCCCCCCGGGACTGCTGTGGGAGGAATGCAGCAGCAGGGGGCATGACAGCAGTGGGATGTCTGTGTGTGTGTGGAAGAGGGTGGGGGATGGGGGTGTAATGAGGAGAGAGACATAGGGGTTAGGTGACCTGCAGATAACACATAGCAAGAAAACAGATAGGTTTGATATGTGAACATGCCCACACTTGTGCTCGGGAAAAGCGACACCAAGAGCCAGCCATTACTGTTAGTCCACACTCCTTTTAAGTAACAGCCATCAGACAGAATTCCAGCAATGCACTTAAGCCTTCTTCATTTTCTATGTCTAGACACTGAAAGTCTTAAATCTTGCTGTTACTCACTTTTCATGTGGAACTGAAGGGAAGTGGCAAGGTGGTGAAGGATTGTTATGACTGGAGATCAAAGAGAGAGATATTTCAAACTACTTCAAGGTACCCTTTCAACGTAATTATAAAGTTGTATATATTTAGCAAACCTGCTGAGTGCCCTAACTATCTGCAATCTTGAGCAATTGGCGGCATGCAATTAAGAAAGGCTAATTTGTTCTACACAGCAGGTGGAAAAGCCTCACTTTTACCAGGAGTGACTCTTTTGTCAACATGTCAGAAAAAACAGCCTCATACCACTCACCGCTACACAAACCATTTATTGAGACTGTTGCATTCATTATTTCCTCTTTGCTTGCACAGAATCGAGAGGTTTTTCAGTCTCTCTCCACACTGCTCCATCAAGCTGCAATGCAGAATCAAACATGCTCTCAGAAAGGAAATTATCCTGCTGATGTTGATGAAAGCACACAAGAAGCATGTCCCAATCAGAATCATTTCGCCTGCCTGTCTGTAGGAGTTTTTCTTCTATATAGGATTATAAAAGATAAATTCGATTTATTTATTTTATTATTTTGTAATTCACTATGTCTCTGTTCCAGCTATGATATAATATGAATGTCAGTGGAGATAAGAGTTTAAGCGCTCTGGGCATTTCGAGCATACATTAGTGGACATCTAGTTTACTGGCTGTAATTGAGTATTCTTGTCCGTGGCTGTCTTTTCGACTCAGGCGATTTAGCATGCCAGCATGTTGCTATAAAAATGACCCAATTAATTTGATTAGGAAACCAAGGTTCAAGATACAGAGAGTGAAAACATGAGTGGAATGGTATAGGTTGCAGTGGGATGTTAATGAGAGAGAATATTAGTGAGGGAGAAGTGTATAAAGGAGTTTATGTGCACGCATGTTACATCTGGTTTAACAAAAACCGCAAACAAAGAGCAAACAAGCAGGGGTTCACTTTAGTGTGCCTTTGGTGTTCATAGGAGAATGGTCAAATGCTTAGCAGCACAAATTTAAATAACTGTGCTCTTTTTAAATATTCATCAAGAGTGCAAATTATTAAAAATACTGGAATAGTGTATTTGTATCCGCTATGCATAACTGAGCAAGTCTTATCTGCTAATAAGGACTTGGCCTTCTCTTAAGGGAATAATGTTAAAACTGTATGTTATAGAAACTGGGGGAACTGTAGGGCAATTGAATTAAAACAGAATGTAAAAAATAGGCTCAAATTGTTTATTACTTGTGATTGCATTGTTCTTAAAGAAGGAGACTGCATTTGGCTCCCAACAAACTGCTTGAGTCAATAAATTGGAATATACTGAATCCTTTGCCAGGCTTTTCGTTTAAGTATCTGCTTTTTGTGTTACTCTGGCTCTTGGCAGAGAGGCAATCAAATCATCGTGATCAGATCATTTGGTTTATTTGTTCATATGTTGTTGCTTAGTTTGTATGCTCTGGAACAAAGAGTCTTGTGGCCAATGTAGATATAGATACTCCAAAAAAAAAAAAGCGTAAAAGCGTAAAAGAAGTAAAACAACAAAGTAAACTATGATGACACGACTTAGTGGTTTCTCTTATTCATAATGACTCCTTAACGGACATAAATTAGAAGATAAATTCGAAAACAGTGAAAAATGCTATGCAAAAAGAGTGAGGTCTGCAAACTCTCTCGCCTGGACTCCATTCTTGTCTGCCTCGCTGATGCAAGCACAGCATACGGAATACGAATGTATTAAAATGCGGAGTATTTATACTCTGGATATCAATTATCATAATGGCTACCTTTTTGGAATAACACACAATCGTCTGACATCACACAAACACATAAAACGCACAGCGGTGCACTTGCTCCGCTCCTCTTGGAACCCTCCTTCCCACGATCCGCCCACCATCTCGGGACTAAAGTCACGTGTCTCACCGCCTAGTGTGTCTCTGCTAACCGACTCCACCACAAATCAAACTCACCCAGCGCCCGGTGGAGAGATAAAGGCAGATGGGAAAGAGTGTGGCGTGCACGCACAGAAAGCCCTTACGACGCCAGTGGACTGTAACGGAGAACGTCCAATAGCGGCTATCGGGGTGAAGCGAAATGCGCTCATTTTTTTCCCATAGAGTAGGAATATGACAAGGCGTGTGAACAGGACGGGAGATGAGCTTCACACAGTTTCGGAGACCCTCTTCTCCTTGTGATCTTACCCAGTACGCCTTTGAGCCGCAGGGCTTCGGGCGTGTAGAGGACAGAAAGCGCACCGCTCAAAGCCGCTCCAGCTCAACTGCGGATCGGAGAATTTTTTTTCTGCCTGTATCTTATTAAAATCTGCTGGAGTACTGTGTGCCAAGAGGAATGGTGGCCGTCACCATGAGGGTTCTTTCAGCGAACTTGTTTTCTCTGCTCCTCCTGTGCGCCCTCGCAAGTGTTTTCTACGTCTGGAGCGCACTGGAGGACCGTTTGGAGCGACACAAACGGAGGTTCTCAGTACCAGGTGCAGGGTCCTTTCACCAAGCTCTCCCAGTGGACCTTTCAGCCAAAACTTTCCGTGCATTGCTTGCTGTCCCAGCGGCACAGAGACTGCACTTTGGAGACAGACTGAAGACTCGCCTCAACCTCACCAATCAACCTGTCTCTGCAGGAAATCGAGATTACAATATGAATGGGGATAACAAGAGGTCAGCCCCGCGGGAGGGCCCGGTCAAGTTGTCCCCATTGGAAGACGGAATATTTTGGAACGAATGGCTGGAAGATACCCTTCCTGCGGGATTCACGGAGGAATATGCTCTGGCTTGGCAAAAGAAAGCGAGGACGTACCGGGTGGTGAAGCTGGAGCCGGGATGCGGCAGGATATCCAATCAGCTTGCCACGTTTGCAGACGGGACCAAAGCTTGTGTGCGTTACGGGATAAACGCGGACCAGGTGCAGGGTGAAACTTTGACTTATTACCTTGCACGTTTGCTTGGCATCACAAACCTGCCCCCTCTCGTACTGTCCCAGCTGGACAGTGACAGTGAGCAATGGGAAAGTGTGAGGACGCGGATAGATGGTTTACAGTGGAATGACCGAGCCGTGGTTTCTCTAACTCAGTGGATCTCCAACCTGACAGGGGTCATCACACCTGCGCCGCTGAGACAGGAGAGCAGCGGGCTGCATCCCGCGCTCAAGGAGCTCTGGAACAAGACAGCGGTGGAGCTGCTGGAGCTGATGCAGTGGACAGACCTGATCGTATTAGACTACCTGACGGCAAACTTTGACAGGCTCGTCAGCAATTTGTTTAGTCTGCAGTGGGACTCCCGTGTAATGGAGAGAGACACGAACAATCTCCTGAAAACCCCTCGCGGTGACCTCGTATTCATAGACAACGAGGCCGGATTAGTGCACGGGTTTCGAGTGTTAAACATGTGGGAGAAATATCACAATACAGTCCTGAGCTCTGTGTGCGTGTTTAGAAAAAGGACCACGCAGCGCGTGGCAGAGCTGCACACGCGCAGAGACTCCAGGCAAAGGCTGCTGGAGCTCTACAGAGACAGCGAGCCTTTGTCTCAGGAATTAGGATTTCTCTCAGATGAGCACGCCGGTGTTCTCCAGGACAGGATAGACAGATTATATACACACATTGTGCATTGCAAAGGAAAATACGGCCAGCTGTGAACATTCAGCATGCACAGGTGATGGATTTGTTGTCTGCCTGCACAGTAATGAGCTTTGCAAACGCAGCTGGCACACCTGTGCTAAGCTGATGCGCATTACACAGAAAAAAAATGTCTTGAATATCCAGCTGAACTACCTCCTGTGAATAGAATGTGTTTCCTAGTTTATCAATGAATCAGTTTGACACGTTTATAAGCTGAGATGTTCACTGTTCGCCTCACTGTGAAGAATGACCCTGTCTTTACTTCACCCCTCTGATGTTCACCTGAATATGACTAAATGTAAAGAGTAGACTATGCGTGGTGGGTATCATAAACTACCCCTTCATGTGCGGTTTGGATTGTTGATTTGTGTTCAATAATCCCAATGATAAACTCCTAAGCCTTAATGTAAGTTGACTCTTGAATATTGTATTTCTGTTGACGTTCAGCTCGCTCTTTTAGAGAAGATCTTTTGCACACACATTGCCAGCACCTGCACTCTTGTAATTGTGTTTGGATAGCGTACTTAGCCTTAATTTCACAGGTGGAGCATATTCATTTGTGCATTTGTCTGATGTAAATACTGTCTGCCAACCTGTTTTGGAAATTTGATGCTACACTAATTTAATGTGCTTTTTAACATTCCAAAAAACTCTTTTTTTTTTTTGTTTTTTTATAAATATGCTGTAATTTAACTTCTCTGTTAATGCGTATTTTGTATGCAGTTTGTTCTTAACTGCCTTATTAGAACGCATCAAATATTTACCTATTTTGTGTGGAGTGCTGTTTTTTTTTTTTTCTTTTTTCCTTGTTTTTGAAGCCTCTGTTGCCTCTGTACTTTCCCATACAGTGCTCTCATTGTACTGTAGAAATATCTTGCACTGGCACACTTCCCCAGGAGCCATTCTGTCAGCCACAGGCACGCTACAACAGGCGTCTCTAATCCCCTTTATAATCTCACCCAGAATGATGAACTGAAGGAGACGAGTGACATTATTTGACATCATTTGAAAAGGAATTTGCTGTTCCCTAACTATATTATGACATTTCATAGCTATACCGTATATTGCAGAATATTTTTCGCACAATATAAATTGGTCAACCTATAAGCAGTCTGCCTTACTGGTTGCATGTGCTGCATGTGCTGTTAATGAGTGTTTTGCCCTCAGTGGAGAGACTTGTTTACGGCTTTTTATGGGTTGGAAATGTAACCGTGAAAGGTTTTGAAGAGAAAAACCTCAAGGCCAGCTGCGTTATTTCGCTGTATAGTCTGTGCTGTCACTTTACATCAGCACATAATTTTTTTAATTTGAACCTTATAGAGCCATACTTTTCTTATTCGTTCCACTACAGGCCTACTTCTGTGTCTGATCTCTGGTTCCAGACTTATGAGCACATCTAAGGGAAAGACAGTGATCAAACTTTTGACAGACTAATTCTTTCCAGCCTTTTGCTATCCTACAGCCCATCTGGTTTCTTTTAAAATTTCTTTATATATGTTCAACTCCAGGACACGCCACAAACTGTTTGCGCGACTCCACGAAGAGAGATGAATGCACCTTGTAAAATAGTGGCTCGATCTTTGTACTTATACTTTATTTCATGGTTTACGGCATGTTTCAGTGAATTGTTCTTCTGCCTGCTAGGTCACTGCATAAAGGGAGACAGGCAGCAAAGGTGTAAATAGGTGTAACTGGAGGCATTCTGCTGTGCTTCAGCTGTAATAGGGACTTGGGGATCAATATGTGCACTGACTGGTGTGTATAGGCGAAAGAAGGTCATGTTAATGTGCTGCCTTTTCAGTTAAAATAGGAACATGTGTTTCAAGGCCCTTGCAAAATCTACACTTGCAGCTGGGTATGGTGCTCCAGGCATGTCTGTTAATACCAAACTCTGCAAAGAGATTTACAACCGGCTGCAGGCTCTGGGGATTAAAAACAATGCAAAGCTAAGGTCTGCATGTCGAAGACAGACTTGTGACCTTTCCTCCTTTCTTGCCTCGCATGATTTCCCCTTCCGTATTCCATCCACACCATGTCCATCTTTTTGTGCATCTGTCTTTGCTCTTAACATCACTGTCAGCTTCATTTATGACCTAAATTGAAAATGAAAGTTTCATTTTCCTAATTAGCTTTTTTGTGGATTCCTTTGCACAAGAAAGTCATTTTTTAACCCGGGTTTCCTGCCAGCTGTAATCACACTAATGGGGTATTTCAAAGAGGTTGTTGAAACACCCTTAACTGTTCACATATGTTCTTCCTTCACTCTTACCGCCTTGCTTATTTCAGATAACCACACAGACTTCATGAGGTCTTTTTTTCCCCACCCAACACCAACAAAATCTTCATACAGATAAGTTTGTGTAGTTGTGTAATGAATGCAATCCGTCCTAGTTTGTGGCATCAGTGCGGCAGATTATTTTACTTACAAGTTAATACGTGTCAGTTTTCTTCTGTTTCCTGCAGATGTGTTCGTTTTTTTTCTGTGTAAGTACAGACAGCCGGGGGCTAACAGCATGCCCGAGCACAGACCCCAGGTACTCGAGCCAATCTTGTTCTTCTTTGTGCAAATTTCAAACATTCCTGAGGAGCTGAGGGAGGATCATCTCCACGGACACACCAGCACACACAGACACTTCTCAGGCACTGAAGCGTCCCAGCTGTGTACACAAACCGCTGTCAACGTTGACTCAGATCCTTTTTCATCTTTTAAAAAAAAAAAAAAATTACAGCATGCTACATTTTATTAGGAACAGAAAGACATTTCAGTAGATGCTAATTATTGTTGCTTTCTTGCTGTAAGGTAAGTGAGAGTCTAGTCAGTTTGGTGTCAGGAGGCTATACAGCCACAATCTTATTAACTAAAAGGAAAATCTACTTATCAGCTCTTCTAAATCTCACAAATAAACCTTTTACTGTATCTTGTCTGCTGAGTCCATATACATTAAAGAAAGAGTAAAATGATGTGACTGTGCTGGTTTAATAAGATTTAAGATTAAATTTTTCTTTTGGCCAAGAGGAGTGACTCCTCCAAATTCTCAGCCAACTGCCTGGCAAACCTATGGCGACAACAAGACTATGACAACACCTGCCAAGAAATATTCTGGCACACACTACCCTGTAAATTTTCTTGTTGTTTCTACACTTGTTGAGCTGTGCATTTAAGAGTAAAAACAAGGCGTAATATATCAGATACTGAGTTCTGGAGTTATTTAATAGACTTTAGATGTTTTTTCTATTTTATTTATTTCAAGAAAACAGGACTGCTTTTGTCAGACCTTGCCAAAAAAAAGAGCATTTTCCCAGACACTAGGTGACAAACTGACTGGTGGCCCGTGAGTGGAAGAACACAACTTGCATTGTTTCACAGCTACACAGTACAAGGAACTTCCTGCGCATGACTGAATGATTTCATTATGAAACTCAGGAAGAGTCACTTAGTCACAGCTGAGTGGATTTGGGCCATGATGGTTAAACTGGGGGGGGGGGGGCAACGACTCGAGGACCTTTGACAATGCAAGCACTGGACATGCAGGCTGTGGTGTGCCTGAAGAGCTGGCACAAAGACTGAATTTGTCCAATCCAGGGCTGGAAGTGCGAGGCCAAAGGCTTTGTGCATTCTTGTACAGCAGAAAGTAATGAGAAACAAACTAAGGCGAGAAGGGGAATGCACATGCATCATGGAGAAAAAATATGTCAAATATCTGAGAATGTGCAAATTAACTGAAGTAAAAGTTAAATATTATTTTATGTTATGTTGAACATTTGCTAGTTTTATCACTAGTTAAAAATGTCTTAATTTGCTCTATGATTTTGAAGTTCTTTGGGTAACAATTCATGAGACCTCAGATCCAAGCTATAACCCCTCTGTCCAGGTTTTCCCACCATTAAAACCATGCCAGGTTAATTTCTTCTGCCACTGTGCCCTTGACCAAGGCACTGACTTACCATTTGAGGTGATCCCTGGTGTCTCCATGGTGGCTGCACACTGCTACTACTACTACTTACTAAAGTTTGCTGATCCTGCTTGTTGTTTTTCCACACTTTTAAAATACATTACCACTGCCATTGACCGCTATTGAGCTTTAGGCTCCCAGGTGCTGAAAGACAAGGATTCTTTGTCCCTTTCCAGTCATCTCTGTACTCTCCCGCAGCTGCCACCCTTGCAGATTGTCGAAGAGATTACAGCGAACTTGTCTTTTTCAATCACAGAAGTGTGTTACCGCTATTGCAAACATCTTTTTTCCCCCTCAATCTGTGATGACAAACCCTAAGTCAAATCTTTGATCTCAATAGTTTACGTAGACAGAAATATAGACAAGTCATTGTCTATATATAATGATAGTATAAGGCTTGGAGCAATGTTGTAGCCTACAGAACACAGATGCAGATCTGCAAATAATCCGTTAACAGTTTTAGAAACAAGAACTGTTTAGCCTCAATTTGGTTTCCCTCTATTTTCCCTTAATGCGATTTGCTTCACGCTAGTCATAGGATACATAAAAATAAATCCTGATTAATTTCAGCACTTAAATCCATCCTGTTTGTCATGCTGCGCTCATCAAGCTCTGTCTCCAGAATGTCACACCGTAGCCTGCAGACAGTCATAAGCTTGAGTTGATTTCATGTTCAACATTTATATTTGATATCATAAACACTATGTCTACAGATATGAGAACAGGCAGGAAAGTCTACCGCCCAACATATCTACAGCACATTTATCATAAACGTTTCTTCACTTAGCAGATGTGCAAAATGGGAAAAAAGCAATTAAACTAGTTTCACCATGATGCTTTATGCCAGCATTTTAGCGAGTTTTGTTTTAATTTCGAACCAGGAAGTGAAACTTAAGATTTCTAATCTCTTTCGTTTACTTTGGCATGACATTGGCTCCCTTGTAGAGGGCCTTGTTGTGTTGAACTGTTTTGCTTCTCCCCTCTTGCATAGCATTTGATCAACATCCTTGATAAAAGTCGATATTAATCTAGGTGAAGCTTGTCAGTACAGAAAGCGGACCAGTTTTAAGTAACATGCAGCTTTTCTCATTTGCATCTGGATTCATCTCCATCTCTATGTAAATGTGAATTAGTATGCTCATGGAAATGACTTCTTTCCACCCCAATCTCTTGCTAGGAAGGAATAACTGATCATATCCATGGGGTGATAATCTATCATTTTGTTAGTGAATGTGCATTAGCCTAGCTCAGGCTTTGACCATAATTAAGATATTTCTGTGCAAATGCTATAAATGGGGAGGCTATGAATCAACCCCAGCACCGGACTAATTAGCAAGCTGGACATATGTTTTGAATGGGAGGGATGACTTTTTCTAATTCTGCAAAGCTGTATGTAAATGCTGAAACACGTCAAACAAACTTTGTATCTTATTGTTCAGACTTTAAAGCGCATACTTACTCCTAAAGTAGCCGTTTCTTTTTTACTTGTGTACTTTTTGTCAGTTGAGTATTTTAATGTGACCTTGCCATAAGGGCTTTACAGTTGCCATGCCTGAAGCACAGGGAGAATCGATACGCAGAAGGGCACGAGGACGTGTGATACTTGATGACAAAACACCCACAACCTGCTGAAACAACACATTCCTTCCTGCTTGCTGACCACTTGCTCTCTGAATGTTAGTGTTAGCTGGAGGCTATACCCTGTCGGAGATCTGAACTTGGCTACTCACAGTAGTCATTTTGAATTATAGCACTTATTGCCTGTGCTGGGCTCAGTAATCTGGCCATTTCTATGTAAATTGGGCTTTGTGCCACCATAGTGGGCTTTTCTGTTCGCTTATGCAGCGGCTTGCCTCATCCCATAATGGTCCGCCGTTACAATGAAATGATTAAAGCTAACTGTGAGAAAATGTCATGACAGTCAATCAGCTGAGTAGATAGGTCAACATAAGTATAGAAAGAAGAGGAAAGCACTCAGCCATGTGCCGTTGAAGACAGGTATAAGATTCAAGCAGCCATTTTTGGGTTGCATCCAGGTGCTTGCGTGTCTCTTTACATGGGGGAAGAGGGAAGAGCTCACTGGAGACAAACATTAGGGGAGGTTTATGGCTGACTCTGCGGTATCATTGTCATTTGCACAAGATTGGACATGCCTGAGCGAAAGAAAAATTACACTGTAGGTTACGTAGTGCTCCTGGCCATCTGGTACAGCCAGATCAGCTGTGAGAACATTTCACTCTCTTATTCTGTTTACTATGCTTATTATCACTTCTAGTTTTGCTCTTATAACTGCCTGGGGCCGATTTTCTTTCAGAAAGTTTTTATGTTTTTTGCATAAATTCTGATTTTTTTTACTCTTTAATACCACCAAACACTCTTTACGCAAGCAAAGCAATCGTGTCTCTTACAGATATTAACTTCTCTGTGTCCTTGACAGCAGTATCACTTAAAGGCATCACTATATTGAATTATCCAAAGAAAATTAGGTTTCTTTAAACTTTTTCTCTTTTCAAATCAAACACAATGTAAATGAATTGTGAAACTTTTTTTTGTCTCCTCTTTTTCATTGTCACTACTCAGTTCTCCTACCTGTATCACACTCTACTAAAGCAGATCTTTTCAACATCGTGTTGCTCTGACAGACAATTTCAAGAACTGCCTCATAAGCTAACAGCTTCCTATCAAAGATGATTTATTAATATTTTTATGTGAACATGTGGATCGTGTGGTTTGACTTTAACGGCAGCAAGTTAGAGTAGATTTGCTGCTGTTATTGCCTCTTGTGTCATAAAACTTTAATTTAAAAAGCCAATACAGTTCCATGCAACTACACCATGATCACCCCGTCTTCCTCATATATGCAGCTTTACTGATAGATTTTTGAGAAGTGTCAAACAGCCGTTGCCTGCAAAGGTGACTTCTTGCATTTGCTTGTGTAACAACATGAAACCAACAACCATTAATGCTAACATCCACATCCGCTGTGAAGCGACGGAGCTAACTGCTGCACTGCTGTATCATAACAGCCAATATAAGAATCATGAAGTAGCTGGAAAAGTGGACAAAATCAAGAGAATGGATGATTATATGTATGTATATGAGCACTGAGAAATGTTTGTGTCTCTCAGAGATGTTTCTTTTCTTTCACACCTGTAATCTGACTCATCTCAGATAACAAGACGAAGGCATTCAGGCCTCCCACACATGCCGCAACAGCAATTATACTCTGACACAACTACAGGGTGAGGCTTGGTGTCTAGCATTCCACGACACCCTCAAATTACCCAAACCAGAGAGGAAACAATACAGGGTGTAGTGGTTCATGTTGATCCATGCTAAGAGGCAGTTCAAGTAGCAAACCTTTGTTTTAGCCTTACATTGTGCTATTCTCCATAAAATCAATCAGAACTGAAATCTGGAAAGCGGGAGGTTTCAAATATGAAAAAGAGCACTTGACAGAAAAGATGCGGTTATGTGAAATTCAGACAGATATGTCAATTTTACGAATCAGCAGGTCTGAATTCATGAAAAACACACACAACAAAAGCTTTGATATAGAGATGTGGCTCCTGACCTTGTCCCAGTTTTTTAAGGGCTCTCGCTTTTCAAGTTTTCTTCTTTACCTTTTCCATTAATAACGCTATTTTCTCATCTCAGTCTATTTCTTCACATCTATTTGGCTCCTGCAAATATTGCCACTGTGAGATCCTCTGAGCATTGACTGACTGTATGTGGGGTCTAATCATCTGGGTTGGTTACAAAGACATCTTCCCCATAATCAATGCCACTGAAAGGGAAACTAAATCTTCTTAGGTTCCCACAAACCTTTGTAATATAGCACTGTCTACCACAGGGGGAATATCTATTTTCTCACATTTTGACTCTTCTTTTTTTTTCCCTACATCTTCGATTTTTGAACCACCTCATTTATTCTATATCATTATCCTTTAAAAAAGAAAGAAGGAGATTTATTGTATACTTGGGATTTGAAATACATCATCAAAGCATTGTATACTGCATATGAATCAATTTTAATGGTACAAATTATGGCTTCCAACCAGGAAATAGAAAGGTACAGAAAACTTCCATCTACAGAGCGCACTCAAATGAATTTGGCAATTAATGTGTTGACTTATCTTCCTCCTGTTTTGCCTTCTTGCATAGACGTAGAGTACACTTGTTATGTCGCCTGCAAGTTGTCGTTCCAGACCCAACAAACAAGGTCATGCATAGTAAAATGATTAGCAGATGAAATGACAATAAACTGACAACAATTTTGCTAATGAATCAATCACTGATGTCCGTTTTGATTTATGCAAATTGATGTGGATTGTTTGTCAGACAAAACAAGCAATTCAGGGATGAGTTCAAGGAGGCTGGCTGTGTGTGGAACCCCTCCCCCAAACAGTGATTATCCATTCATAGGACAGCAGCTGTAACTGGGGCACGGCAGGTCTGTCCAGCTTTGGATCTCTCCATCTGGTGAGGGAGTGTGCGTGATCATGCTGTAATAAGAGAGATACTCAACATTTACACAATGTAAATGATATATAGTCTCATACAGAGTATATTCATATACGAATATACGAATTTTTATATAAATATATGAGTAAGGCATTTTTTCTACTGACCTTCTCTTTATTAACAAGTATAATCTGCATTCTTCCCAGAACAGTGTTACATGTTATCATGTTTAATGATTACCTCTCATTAATAAAACTTTGTCCTGAGGAATCACTAACCTATGGCTCAGCATGTTTGCGACACTGAACGTAACCTCCTCCTCCTCACGTGCATTAGTTACCATGATAAATAAGCCAAGTTAAAAGAAAGCCATCTTTTTGATATTAAAAATCCTGGCTTTAGGCTCATACATCTCACTAATCCATTAATCTTGCTTCATACTGCACCCTTTCTCCTTCATAATGATTGCGGTTAATTTCCTACAGAGATACATTACCACGGTAATTTAAGCTGTACACGTAATAACTCGCTAAGAAGCAGGTTGCATTTGAGGACAGAGAAATCACAAATCGCCACCAAATGAACATTCGCTTTTCAAAGAAAATAAGATCACCATTTTCACCGAGAAGACATCATGGGCATCAGTGCATTAATAATGCGAAGATCTCTTAAAAGACAAGAGCTCTTAGAGACTGTCTTTGGCTTTCCCTGACAAGCATCTGTATAAGTAACATAGATTCTCAGGGGAGGAAGCTGCTGTTTTAGTGTTCTATAACCCTTCTCATATAAATATAACCCTAAATCAGAGACTCGTTAAAGCACATTATAAGATTTAAAATGGAGCCAATAAACAAAAAACTAATGAATCATGCACATGCCTTTATGGCAGGCCAGTGATTCTGATTAATTCACTTGCGCATTTGCCCAGTTTGATATTTCTTTCTATCCTTTCTGGCTTGAGCTGGCTTCAGCTTTTAGCTGACATTAAGAATTTAAACTCTTGTTTGCTTAGGGAGCAGCATGGTGGTCCAGTTGGTAGCACTGCTGATTCACTACAAAAAGGTTCCTGGTTCAAATTAAACCCACAGGTTGTATAGGGTGCTTTAGGGCATGTCCCTTTGTGCCTTGGAAATTTGCATCAGTTGAAATGTATTACTCTATTAGAGTTGCACAAATTGTAATTAACTAAATTTACATGCAGTTTACATTAGCAGACCTTAAAGGGGCTTAGGCAGAGCAAGAAGGGCAACATTTGCAAAGCAGTAAGAAAGATCACTTTATGAGGAGCAAAGCACAAATAATTAACACTACAGGAGTCCTGCTGGGCAGTATGATTATTTGATTTCATATTTACTGTACTGTCATTATTTGATAAATGAGAAGAACTGATTGTATTTCAGATCATACAGAAGCTGTTATCCACTGATATGCAGATGTGCCTTGAAATTTTGGCTTGCCCTTTGGTGTGCCTTGGGCACCGATTTTTTGAAACTTCTTGGTCTAAAGGCATGCATGCTAGGCTAATTGTTACTCTAAACTGGCTGCATACGTGGGTGAGGATGGGTGTATGCTCTTTGAGGAACATGCAACATGCTCAGGGTGTACTGAGACCCAAAGCTGGACAATCAAATAAATGGGTGGATTGGAGTTTCTGTCTGCTATTCTCATGAGAAATATGCACAAATTTGTTCTTTGATAATTTCGGTATGTTGAACTTGTTCCGCAGTACTGGCCCCAGGGCTAATTAGTTCTGTGTTGAATAACAAGAATGTTCCTATTTTCATGTCTTTTCCATTGATTTTTGGCCAGAGAGGGATTTGTAACTGTAGTCTAAATCTTCAGCATGCTGTTGAAAGTACAATAAATGTTCTCACTTTTTCACATTTTAAAATGAGCTAGCATTGTCAGGGAATTTATGAATTAACGTTAGCTTACTTTGCTGGCAATAACAACTGCCGAAACTAAAGTTCACAGAGATGAGCCTTTTTTTGGATACCTGAAATGAGATGATTTCATACATGTTTATCATCATCATCATTCTAAATTGCCCATAGAGAATGAAAATTTGACAGGAATAAAATTAAATTGAATAAGCATTTTTTTTTTCTCTACCAGATGGGGGAAAGGTAGGTAATGGTGGAGAAATCCTGGCTAAAAAAATAAGTAATGCAAAAGATCAGCAGTGGTTCTAGACAAACAAATTCAAATTGTATTTGGTCACATATTATAGTATACCAAGGGAGACCTAAAGGCAACACATCTGGTACATAGATTAAAACAAATTGCTGCTCACATTGACACAAATGGAGGGCACTGTAGCGTCTCTGCTGGTAGACACATGGGTAACTCAGCTTCCAGCACAAGAACAACAGAGTTAGGCCAGGTCCCACGACCCCGGCCACGTTTCGTTTTTATAACCCCCAGCCTTTTCCAAAACACCCCACTGTCATCATTTATTTCCCTGCAACTTCTTTCCGTAAAAGGTTGCCGCTGGACATGGAAGCCTGTATCACACGCCGTTGTTGTCATCTTGTAAAAACAGTAGCTGTGTGCATGGGTACAAATGTGCATGCTTTCAGCAGGCTGTTTTCCATGCTTAATCCGGTCTTCAAAGGCATATTACTTTACATATAACACCTAAGATCCGCCAGAACTAATGCATTAGCTTTGTTGGCTGTCAACACGTTGCCCCTCATAGGTAAGCATGCATGAACCCCACCCCCACTCCCCCACCCCTTCCTGCTCCCCTTTAACCCTCCCAGGTGTTCCCATAACTCACTCGGGCTCAAATCCTATACGGGCATTCCAGAACTTCAGAGGCACACCGGCAGATGAGAGCCTGGATTTATGGCTTGCTGATGGACATTGGAGGGGGAGGCAGACTTGCTGCTGGGAGGGTGACAGGGTCCACTTCAAAGAGGAGGAAGCGTTTGTTGTTTTACTCCGCGGTGCTCAGTGGTGCACATGTATGAGCACTCTCTCCCTCTGAACGTCAGACAGCCGGAGTGTTCAATGCCTAGTTTACACGTTGTTATCTGTTCAGATAGCTTTCATTTAATTTTTTTGATTCCTGTATGAAGAGAGATGTCAGTTTGCACCTTTTGAAGTCCACCTTTCTCATCCCCACACATCGATAGGCACACAGAGCGCTGATTTAGCCTGTTATTTTTCATATCAAAGGTCACCCTTCAAAGATTGCTTCAAATCTTTTTTTAGTGCACCTGCATATAATATCTTGCACTTAAAAGCCACCTTGTTCTGCGCTATTAGAGTTTGCTTGTGTGCCTTTGATATAATACGATAGGTCACAGACTAATGAGTGTGTTTGTATTTGCGCGTGAGCACACTGTCGTTCCCATCCAGCTAGTGTTACATCGCAGGGGCCCACGTGAGTGAAGTTGATGGATGTGTGGAATACTGTCGTTTCTCTGAGCAGATGTGTAATGAACCCTGCTTTGCTTCCGTAACATTTGGGTTGACTGATTACAAACAAATGCCATTTAATATGCAGGGGTGCTGTCTCTTAACAATGCAACAAAGCTTCATAGATGAGATTATACATAAAATATGAGTAAAGACGCCCTGCTTTTGTCCACAGCGTGCAGCTTTTTAAATTAAAGCTGTGCCATTATCAAGTTTTCTCTCCACCCGCATGAAAGCACCACCCAGGATGAAAATGAAGCTGCGTGATGATTCATGTACAATTTTCCCATCTTATGTATTTCTTCAAAGCCACTTTTCACTTTTTATGGAAGAAAGCATTTCCAAGTATATTTATTGTTTCAACTTTAAAGGTTCACATTGTTGCTTCTTTTTCTCATTCCCTCTGACTTTGCTTTTCAATTTTTCTTCTTTGAGCATTCCAGTTCTATCCATTGTTAAGGTAGAAAAGCTGCAGTAAATTGTGGCTGTTATTCCCAGTAACCAGGGTGACTCAAAAGGCTCCAATCCTCCCGCTGCTTAATCAGACCACTGTTTGTTCAATCTCCTTTTTCTCATGGTCCTGCCTGCCAACTAAAACTAATCAGGTATTATAAGAAATTAAAAACAGGCTCTTTATCCTCTCTCACACATGTGAATTTCAGACACTTCTACACACCCAGTATTCATTCCTATAGAGCCACATCATATATCCTGCTCCACTTTTGTCTCTGCACATGCTCTCAAATCATTTTTCATCTCTACCCCATGCTGGGAGCCTCTCTTACCTGCCTCATCTGAGTCAGTAAGGGGATCTGCAAAAGCCTCATACTAGATGTGTGCACATTGTGAGTGTGATGCTGGCCCTGAAGTGACACGGAGAGGGTATAAATAGAGCAGGCCCACAGATCACTGTGCCAGACAGAATGTGGCATCTGCTGTGCTGGGAGTGCAAAGTGTTTGAGAGCCTGTAAACTCCCCACCATTTCTCTTCCCTCCCCTCTTCCTCTCATCTTTCTTCCTCCTCTATATCTCTGTCTGTCAATTCCCTCCCCCTCTCTCCTTTTTCCGTTACTTTCTTACATCTTCTATGTCTCACCCTCCTTCTGTCTTATATTCCCTTTGCCCTCACACTCTCCTCACATATTGCTACACATCTGCTGCCATGTGTTGAGTGTTACGAAGCAGTCCCACTTTCAGGCTATAATATCCTATTTCTAAACACAGGGAGGAAACGAGAGAGGGGGGCAAAGAGAGATAAACACAGAGGAAGCATGAAAAAAGCAGTGGCCCTGCAGTGGTTCACATCAAAGCCTCGATTTCATATTTAACATGGTTTAAAGATTCCTCTGATGCCGTGCTACACATGTTCCTTTAAAAAAAAACAGTTAAAATAAAAAATAATCCCATGGGATTATGTGGTATATTCGCGAGGAAATTTTAAGCAAGACACGCAACTCTGTAAGCACAGGAGATAAAAGCAAAATCTCTGCAGGTTACTTCATTTCAAAAGTCGTCATCGATGCTTTGATTTATCAGTTTATGTCCCTGTTCTCAGTAAAGCTTTTATAAAGTGAAGTTAACCTGCACGGCTCTCTCTTTGTCAGAACATAATGTGTGAATATGACATTAATGCATAGCCTCTTCCAATGTCAGTCATACTTTACTCCTACGTTCCTCCTTTTACATCAACGCATCACACACAAAAAAATCAATTAAGAAGAAATTTCTTGTAGTGCTATTGTAGGCTACTTGCTATATTCATTCACATACATCTTTTTTTATTATTATTTATTTATTTCCCAGCAGCACACCACTTAATCTCATAATCTGCTTTTACTGTGACTTAAGTTGTATTCCCTCAAAGGACAAACAGACAGCACAAGCGAGCACACATGCGCACGCACACATCTGCAGCGTCAGCCAAATTATTAAGCGGCTTAACTGTCTTTAGAGTTCCATTCCTAAAATGATTCATCCATTCTTCCTTCCTTGCGTCTTTTTTTCCCCTTCCTTCCTCTTTCCCTCCCCTGCGCCATTTTCCTGGACCCTCTCCACGGTCTGTGACAGGTAGTCTTCCACAACTGTTTGCTGACTCAGCACAGGAGTTCATATTGCACAGTGGCAATAGGACATTTGCAGCAACAAAGAGAGTTAAAGGGAGGAGCTGACATCAGGAAGATGGGGGACTATCCAACTGTCAGTCTGAGAACAACGGCGGGTCATCTTTTCATCCTTTTGTTTGCTCGCAGACAGTGTTCTCGCCTGTGAAGACGAAATTCAATCTTCATCCTTTCACTCACTGCTTTTCTGTCCCCTCTTCACATCATCCCACCCTTTTGCTAAAACTATTCTCTGCTTCTGCCCTCCCTCTTAAACTGTTTCCCCTTCCTTCTCTCGCTCTTCTTTCCCATATCTTTCTTATTCTTTCCCACCATTCTATCACTCACAGCAGCAGCACACACACACATTCATACACACATATTACACACACAAAAACCGCTTCTTCGTTTCACTGGCCTCAGGCACAGTTGTTTGAGTGAATCTCTTTTCGTCTTTAAATCTGTAATTACCTCAGTGATTGAGCCAAATGCAGTGTCACTCCCCAATTTTCCTCTCTGTCAGAGAAAGAAATAATAAGGTTTATGTTGCCACCTTTTGACTGGCAGGTGTAGTGTTACTGTACGTGGGGAGCAATGCTAGAATTTGATCAGAGGGTACAAAAAATAATGGGATGTGCTTTAAAGATTTATTTATTTTTGGTAAGGTTTCTTTGGGAAATACATTTCCTGTTTCCTTCTCCAAGCAAGAAGTGTGTAAAAACCATTTCAGTCATTATCAGCCCAATTTATCTACAAAATTATGCATTTCAGAGTAGACTTACCTTTGCTTGTTGCAAGATGGCACTTTTTAACTATTCAAAGGTGTTTCTTTCTTTTCCTCACTTGCTTTGTCTATCTCACTAAACACACTTACCTTAAAGCAGTTTTTCTTTCAGCATTTTTGTAAGCTGAATCCCAGACAATCAAGCATGAGTCCCAGAGGATACCATCTAGGGATTTGGAAGGTTTGAATGCATTTGGCACGAATATTCATCCCAAGAGCCTTCCAGGGCCACAACGATGCCAGGATGCCATACTTCAGGGGGCACAGAGGAGCATTGTCAATTGGCGCCCACATTTAGGGGCCTGCTGAGGGAAAAACACTGAATGTCATTGTTATGTAGCGCCAACGATCTGTTCTGTGTCCTCAGCTATGATGTCATGGCAGACACTAATCCAGCTGTGGCCAAGCACGCTTGACTATTGAAAAAGGTCATTAATCTTAGCACTGTATGATTATGCACTTGAATATTCTTGCATGCAAGCTACATAATCAGATGTTAACATCACTTTGCAACCATATTTGTATTCACACAACTTCTTTCTAAGTTCTAGAGTTTGGAAAGTAATCAAAGTGGAAAAGATGCAAGTGGCGTGTGCTCTACTTTGCAGAGTGTGACTCAGTGGCAAGCACACACTTGTTTGCTATTGATGAAGCACAGATGTAGCACAAAAATGAGCATGTTGTGAGTAAAGCCAAGACATAACAACCTCAGACAAAGCACCCGTTGTGTATGACACACTGTTTTCTTACATTTTGGTCTGAGCAAAGAGACAGAATGAGTGTAAGCACAGATAGGTAGGTCTACTTTATTAACCGCAGACTCTTCTATTAAGTACAGATAATTCTAACACATAGTAGGGAACCATCTAAATAAGAAAATGTAGCAACATTTCATGTGGTAGAAATTTTTTTCCTTGTTGTTGCTTCACGGCGGAGGTCTGACTGCTTCCACAAAGTAAACATTACTGAGCATCTGTGTTTTCTGCTATTTTTGAGGCAGCTTGTGGAAAAGGCCAAATCAAACATTATGACACATGGAAAATAACCCTCAGAATTTTCCTTCAAGAACATAAATGAGTTCAAACTAAGATATAAATGAAATATGACAATTTATTTGCGCTCTCATGCACATGACGATTCATGCACGTCACTGCAAAGCTGTTGTGATCACCTTTTCCTGGTTGTGAAACCCTTTTACCCTGATGGGGTAATGCTCCTATCTGTAGGGCAAAGGGGAGGCTGTGAATAATGACACTTTGGTTTTTGCCTGAGCCAGATCCCAGCCAAGCTACACCTTTGGAAAATGCAGCTCTGTACTAACATCTTCAAAACACCACAAGTTGGGCGATCGTGGCTCAAGAATTGGGAGTTTGCCTTGTAATTGGAAGGTTGCCAGTTCAAGCCCTGGCTTGGACAGTCTCGGTCATTGTGTCCTTGGGCAAGACACTTCACCCGTTGCCTACTGGTGGTGGTCAGAGGGCCCGGTGGCGCCAGTGTCTGGCAGCCTCGCCTCTGTCAGTGCACCCCAGGGTGGCTGTGGCTACAATGTAGCTTGCCATCACCAGTGTGTGAATGTGTGGATGACTGGATATGTAAAGCGCTTTGGGGTCCTTAGGGACTAGTAAAGCGCCATTTATCTTTTTGAAGAACTGAGTTTCAGAGATGTGTAGATCCAATGTCCATTGAAGCCATTCTGGTACCTCACAAGGATGATTTGGTTTGTTTTTTTTCCTTTAATTTGTCACCAGGCTCTGTCTTCTATGCCAGGCCTCCTCCACTGTATGTTCACACTTGTGATTTCTTGACAAAAAAAACCTTTCTTAATACATGCATTTCTGTTCTCACAGTCCATTACCAAAATCCCTCTTTTGGGCATGAATCCAATAATAACTTCAAGGATGGTCTCCTCCTAAGATATGAGTCTCTACACAAATCACCTTTTCAGCCTTGCAGATTAAGTTTCTCTTGGAAGTTTCTTTTTCTCTGGAGCCCAGAGAACTTCAGCACTATTGCTTGTCATCAAATAGTTCCGTAATAAATACTGATGTACTGATATACCATTCAGCCATAAGCGTTGTAGCTGTTTCTATGCGTGTATACAGGGGAATCGTCTGATAACATAAACATTAAAGATGAGGTCCTAGATGTTTCTGCAACATAAAATAAATGTATAGTATTGTAAGGTCAAACTCTTGCAGTGGAACAATTATGCTGACCAAATGAAAAAATACAAGGGCCCAGTGCTTTGGGAATGCAGCCGACACACAAGAGTGGACCAGCTGCTGACATATTTTATTCAGAGTTTTTTATTTTGAGTCTGAGAAAACTTTTATTTTTTCTAAACAACCAGAACACAACTGTATCTGTTGATTTATTTGAAAAGACAAAGACATCTAATATTTCACGTGTGACCATCACGAAAAGTTAAATTAGTCATATACCAAAAAAATATATATATATATGTAAAATACTTAATCAAGACCATTTGCTTTGGTAAGTCGGAGGAACTGTCATTTATACAGTTTTATATATAAGGCGATACTTGGGTTGCTGCCTTCTTATATATGTTCCCTGCTTGTAATGAAACATGCTGGTCGGTATTCTCTTCGTCCTCATGGTTACTTGTTGCTTTCTGTTCCATTTGCCCGAACTGAACTTGGTAAAAGAGCTTTTGTCCATTTAGCACCCTTGGCCTGGAACAAACTGCAGAAGGAAGGGAAAATGACTGAATTCATTTCATTAAGTGATTTTAAATCTAAACTACGAATCCTTGAGGCCAAGTCCATAACATGCAACTGTTTCAGTTAGATTGATTGTCATTTTAACTGACTTTTTTATTTTATCTGAATTTTATTGAATTTTATTTTTTATTTTATTTGTATTCTTTCACTTATTGTTGCATGTGTGTTGTTGCTGCCTGTGTTTGAGTAATTTCTGTAACTGTGAGACATCTGCTGCTGCCTATCTTGGCCAGGTCTCCCTTGAAAAAGAGGTTTTTAATCTCAATGGGATCTTCCTGGTTAAATAAAGGTTAATAAATAAATAAAAATAATTTGGCATAAACATGCACCACCTAAATTACCCAGTTAATTACAATGGTTACTGCCTCTTTTTTTCTCTGTTCTTCAAGAGTACAATTTATTTTTCCTCTTTCTATTTTTTTTTTCACATTTATTATATTAATTCAACTTGGATTAAACAAATACAAAAGCGTGCATTACTCATTACTCTCTTGAAAGACAATGAAAGAAAAGTACGAAAACAGACTTCATCAAGTATAAATGTTGTTTTATATATATACCCTATACCATGTAACCTTCATGAGTCATTCTTATGTCACTCTAATTAAAAGAGGCTGATCAGGTGCAGGTGCATGGGGTTGCTGAGCTCTTTAGAGGTCCCAGCTGACACTCAAGCTGCTATAGAAACAAAACAAATTAAGAAAAACGAAATCTCTCTATACTTTCTGAAATGTTCTCCCACACATAGCAAATAAAGGACTAGTGATGTATGATACATTTCAAATTGCTTTAGGAATACAAGCTTAAACTTAATTGCTTCCACACACTAAACTGTGCATTGAGAATTCAGTGTCATCATATTAGCTGAGCTGGATGTTTGAGTCTGTACAACATTATTACCATCACCGTCCAGAGCAAAAGCAGACCTGGTTGTGCATGACTGCGCCGCTTCTATTGGTGTAAGACAGTAACTTTAGTCACAGAGCGTGTGTAAGAGGCTGATAAGAGCCAGGCACTGACAGTGCTTTGCTAGTTCAATTGCTTTGTGTGTACATTGCATAAAAAGGCAAGGGGGAAAAAAATGAGAGCAGTTGCTGACTTAAGTGTAAAATAATTTCCTTAGATTATTTAATAAGGCTCTGTGATTTTTTCATGAAAAAGCCATATTCTTCTTTAAGAAGTTAAGCACTACTAATGCATTACAGGGGAATAATCAAGTAGTGTTGTTTTATTGCTAATGTATAATAATCCAAAGACTCCCAATTATACTTGATATAACCCATTGCTCTCATTCTGTCCATCTGCACCCAGTAATCTCATCCAAGACAGGAAACAGGCTTGAACAGCAAATACGAGGCAGGAGTCCCATGCGATTATTGAATAAATGATGTATTAATGTGAGGCCGCAGTCTTGTAATTGTAACTATTTTAGGTAAAGTACTTGCATCCAGCTGGAGGAAATGCTGGCGCTCTTCCTCACTAACTAAAATATTTCCACTTTCAGGAGGGAGCCTTCAAAATATGTTTTTCTCCTTCCTCTTGAAATGAAATGTTAGTGAAAGTAGACAAAATATCTCTACCCTCTGTCTAAAAGGGAAAAGGGGGGGGACAAAAATCAATGTAATACGTCCAATAAAACCTCAAAATTAATTCTAAAGGCAAATAAACACCTCTATAAAACAACCTCTACAAAACTAAACACTGAAGCCTGCTTAAATGTTTTCTTGAAGGGCTGATGTATTCAGCTCAGTCTGTTTTAGATAATGCTGCGTGAATGCCGTGTATTATCACTGGCTTTAGAGAATGTGGTGTTTAAAGTACCATATTAAGATAATGTAGTTTTCCTTTAAACTGAAGCACATCGACAAGTTGAATGTTGGAATTGAGGGCATTTTGTATTCATGGCGAATGCTGTGAGCTCTTGACTGCACAATATTTAGGATGACAACACTTTTGAAAAATGCCGCCCGTTATCTCAGTCCTTCATACATATATGCGCTCTACTTGCACAAATTGTGCTTATTTTCATCTTCCCTCACCATAATCTCACTCCTCACTGCCTCCGATCAGTCGTGACAGGTGTCGCTCCCTTGCCCTGCACTCACGCACGCACACAAACACGCAGATGCACACACAGAAAATAAACATTAAAGAGTTCCTCCAATGGGGCATATCTCATAAAGCCGAAATACTCATTTAGCTGAAAAACTCTACTCGAATGAAAATAAAACTCCAATACGTCTCTTTTCAGAGCAGTCCGTGTTCCAGATCAGCGTCGAAGGGGTTAGAGGTTTTATTCATGAACATTTAGCTGTCCTTCTTAATAAGACAGACTACAGGGATGTACAGACAACCTCACAAAACAGCTTATTGACTTTCTTTCATGTTTTCCACCTATGACAGGTGGAAAGAGTTGTGGCAAAGTCAGGAGCATCTAGGGAATGATCCAGAGGGCAAATGAGGAGCAGGGTGACAGAATGAAATATTAGCGAATAAGAGGGGAGCCATGGGGGAGGGGGTGCTGTTGAGGGGAGCTAACTCATTTTAAGAGTTCCTCCTCTGACAGACCAGTGCTGTTGCACTGAAGGACATTTAATCTTAAGACCCAAGGCTGACCTCGTGCCAATAAAACAATGTTAAAACTGAGGCATTAGGTAAGTGTTTTCTGTCTGCTCTGCTTGTCTGCCAAAGCTCCTTCCTTCACTCTTGGCTGGCATTTCTGAGAGCTCAATGTGCCTTGTGTTTCCAGCATCCATGTGCAGGCTTTTCTGAGCTGCACAAGCCCATTTTAGGTAAATAATTTTAGCTCCTATCGCGTGTCACATTTTGTTTCACTACAGTTCCTGGGTAGAGAAAAAAAGAACAGATCTCTCTACCACAGACCCATATTGTAGTTATATTGAGTGCTTATTCTAATGAATTGCAAGTCAATGAGCCCTTTAATTGTTCTCAGTTTTATGCAGAATGCAAGATGATGCTGTCTTTTGCTGTGCTGCAAGACAGTAATGACGCCATTAAACTCCCCACTGACGATGCAGCGAGGCTCAGTCATATAAGATAATACAAAGCTGAATGTGATTTTGCTGTGACGTCTGTGCTAACAGTTACAAGCCTTCGACAAATCTAATCCCGATTATGATTAAATGGCCTCTGAAACACAGCTTCACTTTCAATCCTTATGTCAAGATGCCAAGGCAAATATGATTTTGCTAGTTAAATATATTTTCATTGAGACGAAATCTTTTCTGGTAACAAGATATATGGGACAAGAGCTCTCCTCGACAAAGCAGCTCACAAACTTTGGCAAAAACAGCAGCAGGATCCATACTGAGTGGATGCAGAAGGCTTTTTTGGAACACGGTTTATAGCTATTTATGACATGCCATTCAAATCGGACTAACAGTCAACAATTATTTGCCAAATATTGCTTGTGTGAAACCCAGCTCAATAGCCTTTTTAGCTCTCTCTACAGAGAACAGCTTGTTTTGCATCATCTCTCTGTGTCTCTCTCCAGACCTCTAATCCGGTTCCATTGTCTCTCAGTGCAGTTTTATGGATGGTAAGGACATGAACAGAAGGGTAAAGCAGACATTATAATTAGAAACTCCCCATTAACACCCATGCTAAAATTCTCAATTTGTCTACTCTTCCAGCTGAACCTTTTCCTGTATTGTATAATGAATACATTGGAGTTTATAGCTTCCACTCACTTTGTTGTAATTTTTTTTTTTGTTTTTTTACAAATGTATGCATCAGCTGTAAAGAACCCTTCCTTTACTGCCCTTTAGATGAACACGGAAGGCATCCATTCTTTCTGTTAACTACAAAATTAACTATAGCAATGTCTTCTCATCGTCACACCCTATTTTGAGCCACTGCAAAGGATTACAATAGGAGCCAACTAAACACATAAAAATATAAAGTTGCTTTCAGGGGTTTTTTTTGCATTCAATTCATAATTTCAAGGCTACTGCTATGAAAATGCTCAGTTTTAATTAACACCTTAAAAATGTTTTTTACTTGTTGGAAAAATGACTTACATGCAAATGTGTGCATAGGCTTTCTTATCTTACAATACTTACAATACAACAACACTATATTTTGGTAAATATTTGTCATTTTAAACCTACTGCACCGAGTTAATTTTAGATACATTTATTTATGTGTTTAACTGATTTAACGGCTGAACTTTCTTGTGAACTAGAAGATTTTTGTGCAGCTTTAAGTTAGCATGTGGAGATGCCTAAAAGAGTCAAAGTTGTGTTAGCAGTATAATATGGTTGCTTCTATCATAGATGGAGTGTACCTATACCATCATGCTTGTCATTTAATGCAAAAAAGAAATGAATAAACATGTGAACATCGCTACTCCTCTAAAGTTGTACACATCCCACCATTTCTCCTTGAACACAAACTAACATCAGCTGTTTGTAGAGCGTAGGAAGAAAACAGCATGTTTGTGATTTCTCTTTCCCTTTCCATTCATCCTACGTTCAGGTAACTGAATCTATGTAATGCAAGTAATGACAGTGTGATGATTAAATTTAGTACAGTAACACATTACATTACTGAAAAATATAATGGGATTACAGTAATGCATGCATTACACGTAACCCAGAATTTGGGGCTTTTAAGTTTGAGTTCATATGAATTGGTTGGGTTCCTGGCACAGACCTTGCTTTTAAGTATAGTCCACAAATTTTCAATACAGTTTATGTTGGGACGTCCAAGAGATTTATTGTCAGCCTGTGCAGCAATGTAAAACTCTCTTCAATGTGGACATTGATGTTGGGGTTCTTGCAGTTTCCAGTTCATGGCAGACTTGCTGAGCTGTTCCTGAACATCCTAACCAACTTCTCATTTAAAGGTGGCAGTCTCTGTCTTCTCCCAGCCCTTGGCAGTGGTGACACACCCAAATAAGTTGTACTTACCGGTACATACAATTGTTTGAACTGATGAAGGCTCCAAGATAACTTCCCAACTTGTGCAAATCTCTCTCTCAGATCTTCCGTGAGTTCCTTTGACTTCCCCATTGTTCTGAGTTCACTTCAGTCAAGTGAGCGCTGTTAAACAAATCCTTTTGATGCTGGCAAACAGAAACTGCCAGTTGTTGTCAATTATGATCTCTACCAAGAAGTTAATGGGCCATGGCTTTGTGAAGTCATCACAACCACTTATTAAAATATTTACATTAACGTATGCATACATTTCAGCGCATGTGTATATTTTGACTCTGAGTGAAAGTCCACGTATATCTTGTTTTGAAACCCCTTAAAGATGTATGCTGTGCAAAGATTTCACCACAAAACAGTATGCCCCTGAAGACCTCATCTAACCTCTTGACCGGTGATATATTAGCTACATGACAAGGTCATTGGCTTTTGGTGCATTTGTAAAGTAAAAATAAATAGATAAAATATTTATATGAATAAATAAAACACGGAAAAATGTTAACCCAAACACAAAAAATGCGAGGCTTCGGGTCAGAGTTTCTCTGTCTTGGTTTTACTCGTCAAATGAGTTTTCTCTCTCCCGCCTCTGTGTGTCTCTACCGTTCCCAAACACACAGGAGACTGCTAGCAGGAAGTAGAAAAAAAAGAAGACAGCAGCTGACAAAAATAAGGAAGTAAACGTTGTCGGTTTAGAGCAGGAGCTCCCTTTGTGCTGTAAAGTAAAAGTAGATAAGTCGACAGCTCAGCAGCAGAATTCAAAGTACGACGGCTGCGCTAAGGAAGTTAGCCGTCAAGCTAATTCTTCACAGACTCCACATTAACTCAGAACAAGCCCTGGAGAGAAAACACGAGGGAAGAGGAAGACAGACGAGTAAGTACACTCTGCAGACTGCTGCAAACTGCCCTGCAGGATGAGGGAGAAAATGTCTGTGTGTTTGTGTGAGGAGGCACTGTGTGAATGTGAGTAAGAGACAGAGAACTGGCAGAGAGGGGCGGTGGAAGAGCGAAAGAGGGGGAGTTTTCTCTCCATTACAGCACTTTTTCTGTCGGTTGTTTGTGTCAGCAGTGGAGAGAGTACACAAACAAAGCTCAAGAGAGGAAGGCTTCGAGGAGAAAGAGAAAGGAGACAAAAAAAAGTGTGTACCAGCCAGGCATGCATGCATCTGTGCTCTCTTCATTCTGTTCAGCTTCACTCCTGCAGAGTGGTCTGAAAGGGGGTGGTGGTGAGTGCACATAAAGACAAAAAAGAACAAGATATGAAAAGGTCAAGGCTTGACGACATAACCAGGAAGGTGAAGGAAGGAGAGCAGGGGAGTGTTTGGTCATGCTGAGGGCACAGGAATACACACTCAGCACTTTCTGTTTGTGAGTCAGTAAACAATGTGAGTGTGTTTGCACACAAAGGCAGTTCAGTGACTGCAGATGTGCTGTAATGTGGCACTCGATGGCATTTCGTCTAGATGCCTGACAACATCTGTTTCGGGAATATTAAATCAGAGGGGATTAGTCCTGAGAATCTTGGACTTTCCCATGTGCAAAGATGAGATGTGTTTACAGAAGGTCACAGCTATTTATAACCCGTCTTCTTCTCACTGTTTCTCTCCTGTCAGACTTGGCTATCTGATACCTTGAATTTTTTCAGCCACCATGGAGCACAACGGAGAACCTGAGACAGGTTCTAATGAACTGAAACAAGAAGAGTTGCCGCAGATGGACGGTTCATGTGATGCGTGCGAGCCTGATGAGGCCCAGCCAGCGACACAAGTGTGCCCCATCTGCAGTTTTGCCTTCTGCCCCATCCATGCAGACAGACACGCCAGTAGCACGCATCATGTGCTATTGCCCTATAACCCTGAAGGCACCCAGGCTAATGGTCTTGGCACAAACAGGGACTCCAGAGTTGGAGGCGCAGCTGAGGATGAAGCTGTGGGAGAGATGGCAGCTGAAATGGGTGCAAATCGTGGGATGGCACCTCTTGGAGTGGCAGTAGTTAATGGGAATGAGAGGGTTGATCTTGAGGAAGGAGGAGGAGCCCATAACTCTCCACCTGTGGAAGCAGAGCTCGGCGAGGGAGCTGAGGGTGCAGAAGCAGGGCCAGAGGCTGGGGCTGCTGAAGACAATGGGAAGAGAAACACCGTGACAGTAGAGAGATTGCGTTGCAAGGAGCATGGCCAGGAGGGCTCCCTCTACTGTAAACCTGATGAGAAGATCATCTGTGTGGTGTGTGCTGTGCAAGGTGAGCACAAGGAACATGAGATCATAACTCTGCATGAAGCCTACGTTTGGCAGAAGGTGAGATGCACACTATGTAAGGTTTATTTATATATATATATATATATAGTGCACCTAATCTTTATGGCATGCCCCAACAATATCTGCTATGAAACATACAGTGTCACATGTTTAGTTTGCATTTCTAATTTTGTATTAGGTAGTGTGCCAATCATTGTCTTCAAGTTAATTTGAGAGGGCTATGTGCTCTATTTTAAATATAACAATGTCCCATGATAACCCACAGTTCTTCATCAATAAATTAATTCTTACAGACACTTTTATTCCTGTGAAAGCTGTGAAAGAGAAATGAAACATTAAGAATACACCCCGATGTCCCTTTTGGTTTGGTGCCAATTATGGCTTCACCCTTACTCCGTTTTCCCAGATGGCCTTTTCTCTTCAGGCATTTTAAATAGAGCCACTGAGTCACAAGTTGTTTAGTGAAGCACTGCATTTGGTCTAGTAAGTCATGTTAATCTGTTGGATTTGTGGGGGGGGGGAAGGTCCATCAAATCTGGGTTCATTTATGCAGAGCATGGTGTTTCTGATTATTACAGTTTCATTTCAGGTCAGATGTTCAGCACACTGATCACATTTGGGCTGTGCTATTGCACAGAGGACAAGGTGATATGATCAGAAACAAGGGCTTAGTTTTGAATTAATGTTATGAGCATAAGAGGTTTTTGTTTGTGAGCGGTGAAATAAACTGATGTAGAAAGTCTGAGCAGAAGTCTTATTTTAAAATGGTCATGCAAAGTCAGTGAAACTTAACTGTCTAGAACTGCAGTGTTGTCTTTGGTGGTACAAACAAAAGTAGAGCAACACACTTAACTGACTTACATTTACAGACACATATGGATTGATTACAGACAAAGAGGGTCAGACATACAGCCCAAGGCCACAGTGTTTAGTCTAAACACCCCTTAGCTTTAATCCTGCTTCCTGTGTTAATGTGCTCTTGTGGAGAAACTTTAACACCTTGTATATTGCATATCAAAATATGTAATATTGTAGTCTGTAGTCTCCTCAAAATGTTGTCATACTACCAGATGAGGTTTTTTTGGCACTGTCCTTGTGTAGAGTTATAAACTAAAATGTAAACTCAATGGTACTCTTTTGAATGAGTGCAAGATTAAGGTAAACAAATAATTAGCCTGCTGCATGTCTTGTTTGACTTGCACAAAAAGAATATCTGTGTTTGTGCTGTTTTTATAGTGTCCTACTGTGCTGTGTTTACCGCTTGTTTGTCTGTTGTATCTGCAGAGCAGGCAGGGTTATGACCTGCTGGGCTGTACACAACAGATGGCTGAGAAGATCAAGACCAAGTGGACCAACCCTGAGGTGAGTGCTAACTCCTGTGTACAGAAGCCTAACACTTGTTATACAGCAAAGAACCATTTTTAGAAAACCTCTCTCAAAAAAGGTGCACGCATCTGTTCTTAATTAATGAGCTCATACCGGCACTTATTTAAATGAAGTTTGAATATATTTGTGGTGATAAAAGGTGGTTTTAAATTCCATGCAACGGGTGACAGGGCACCATTTGTATATTAATTTGGATTTTAGTGAGATTGTGCCATGTGTTTTGAGTTTGAATATGCAGATTATTTTTGAAGCTTACATTTAAGAGACAGCTGAACAATCAGTGTATTTAACATTAAGTGTCCAAGTGTTACAGAACATAGATATAAGAGGTTTGAGTTAGAGATCAAACAACAGTGTAGTTATACAAATAACCAGTTGCTTGAAGGTTTTTTACTTACTTGGGAGTGACTCCACAGTCAAGAAAATGATGGTCGATTTTAAGTCATATCCATGGACGTATTTAGGGCAAGCAGTGTCAGTCATCCTAACAAACTGAAGCTGCAGGCACTGGGCATTTCTATATTTTAAATGCAAATGCATATTTATGCTGGCACAGTTGGGATGTCACTGATATGAAGTCCTTGTATGAATTATTTCTTTGTCATGGCTTCTTTTAAAAAAAAAAAAAAGATGAATAGCGATTTAAAAAAAAAAAAAAAATCAACTAGGTTATATCTGTAGCAGCAACTTGTTTGATTTTGTAGGTTCTGTAGCTACGATCGAACATTATTTGAAGCCCTAACAAGGAAAAAGACAAAAAGATATTAGTCTGTTACATCTTTTTGTGTGCAGTTATAAATATGATATAGACAGTGTAGTATCAGAAACGGCAGTCTAAAATAGAAGTAGATTATGTCGTAAAGGGATTCAGCATTGTGTATATTCATTGTGCTGCTCCATGCACAGACCACAGATATTCCCTATTGTGTTAGGTTTCTGCAGATAGAAGTCAGCTTGAAGCTTGGCTTCATTGTGTGATTACTGAGTCATGACGTTTTTAGACTTCGGTTGATTTCACTTTTTTGACTCAGCACTTCTGTGCCAAGTCAGAGGTTGTATTTTTCACAGTGACTGTGATCTAGGCATTGTCATGTAAAAAAATAAAGAGTGCTGAATACTAAATGCCCCGTAGCTGTTGTTAAACCCTTTTTGAACTGGGTAAGCTGACAAACAAAAAAATCAAGTGTTCAGTCTTCGACTCAGAATAAGCATATGGTGCAAAATACAATGTTGCATTGCAATGAATTTTTATTATTTTATAATTCATAATTAAGGCAATAAGGGGGACGAATTATCCAATATAATAATGAAGATCGTATCTTTACAGGACTGTTGTGCTATTTCACTACTTTTGTTTACTTGTTAAATCCACTCAAATTCTATGCAGGGCTGGCTTTGTGTACCAGCATCTTACTGTCGGTAGTGCCGTCTGCAAAGGCACCTGCTGGTGTAAGCATTGGGAGGCGGGATATGTGACATAGATTTGTTTCTTCTTCTCAGATTGTCTCAATCATCATGACACAGCTGTAACCTTACTTTACCATTTTCATCAAATCTTTTCCAGGTTGCCCTCCAAAAACAAACATGGTAACCTTTTTCTTAATGTCAGCCTAAACAAAAGCTATTCAAACTGAATTTTCATGACAAGTCAACCTTGAAAGCAGTTGCTGTATTTCCATTACAGATGCTATAGCGGGGGCATGTTCTGCCACTGAAAATAAAACCTGACCACATATGCCTAGGAGTTGTGCACTGAGAGGTGTGACAAACAAAGGCAGGATTGGGAATGTGCGTCCGCGGTCTCGGCTATTTACCATTTAAAGCTGCAGTACCTGTTCTCTCTCTCAACCACCTCTGCAGCCCTTGTTCTGCTGTATGCTCTGCTTTTATAACTGTGTCAGAACCCATCGGTGAGCCGTGGCACACGAGAGCATTGTTGAATACATGCAGAGATGTGACCCAAGCACAGTGGCGTAGTGTAACCGGTTAATTAGAGTGGCCTGTGAGAGAGAACACGCTTTCTGGCAGCCAACACCCCACCCAAGTTCATGTGTATTATCATAGTAAAATATCAGTGCCACCCCAAGGACTTCCTGAACATTTAGTCTGGGGTTGTTTCACTGTGGATTTGCAGTGTGCTTACTGAAAACCTCTTACCTGCTTGCTCACAGGGCACTGTGTTAGAGACTATTATGTGGTATGTCGGCATGTCCTCTCGGCTCTCTCAAATGTCAGCGTCGCTTATTATGCATGACAGGCAAGTCAGAATGACTACCTGTGCTGAGAAAAGTTGTGTGTGTGTGTGTGTGTGTGTGTGTGTGTGTGTGTGTGTGTGTGTGTGTGTGTGTGTGTGTGTGTGTGTGTGTGTGTGTGTGTGTGTGTGTGTGTGTGTGTGTGTGTGTGTGTGTGTGTGTACGTATAAAATAGAGGGTAAAGAAAAAGAGGAGCTGGAGGAGTTTAAATTGCATGGTATTGACATCTTAAAACACTTCAGAGAGAAAGAGGGTCTGAGTGGCTGTCTGTGTGTAGGTGAGAGGTGGATGAAAGATTTAACCCTTGGCTTGCATTTGCTTATTAATTCTAATCTGCTTATGTACTTTGCCACAGGCTTGGGGATTTTAATCTCTGAGCTCATATTGTAATTCTCCACAGGGGACTAGAATATAAGGGGGGAAACAGTGATAAAGCTGCATACATATTAATAGAGGGCCAGAGGCGTAACATAATTTGAGGAGTAAAGATGGCCGTCTGTCAGTCAGCCAGTCACCTGAAGTTAACTATAGTAAGAGTGCAGGTGAAGCATGTTGGGGTTTCAAACCACAGCAGTACGTAGTCAGCATATTTACCTCGTCTCATGTTTTATTTACTTTTTACTTGTTTCTGCCAACCAGGATGCCGTCTAGGGCACATGCAGTCCACAGAGCCTCTCAGCTACAGAGAGAAGAGTCCATTAGCAGCACAGCAGTATCAGCCCAGTCACAACAGCAGTGGCTACATCCATTTTCCCTGCCTCATAAAATCTACAAGAGCAGCAGACACATTAAAGGTGTCTTAGGAAGCTGAGGTTGAGGAATAGACAGGAGAGACATGAAAAGACTTGGCAGACTTGGTAGTGTTAGGTTTATTCACCCCTCTCTACCTTGTCCTATTCTTTCTCTTCCTACCTCCTTTTGCTCTTTAGAGCTGTCACTCCCCTTATATTTTTCCATTTTAATTGAATTTATCATGTATCATTCCCCAGAAAGTTTCTTGGCTGACATTTTTTTAGTCGAAAACAAATAAAAAGATGTTGGAAATTGAAACTATGCTATTGTAAAACCATTTTATAACTTCCGCCACTTCCCTTTTTTCTTATTGTTTTGTATGACTATAGCAGAGCTGTTTTTATTCAAATCAATTATCTGTCCCTTGCTTTGTTGTGTTAGAGGCTAAATTGGAAAATCTAGTTTCTGGGAGAGATAAAGGAGAGTGAGGGAGAGTAGTGTTCACTTGGAACAAGGCCACTGTTGCTAAGGGCAAGGACAGTTCAAATCCATTTAGTCCTAATGTTCTATTAATGCTTTTTAGGCCTTTTTAAAAAAGCATCACACCAAACAGAGCTGTGAATAGGCAGTAGAGTCTGCTGTGATTTGGAACAACAGAGAAACATATCTATCTAAACTCTGTCGCTTAAACTAAATCCCTAAAGCACAAACCTTTTTACCACTCCCAATTACAAAAAAAAATGAGATGATTATTTTTCATCCGTTAAAAACAGGGAAAGTTTGAACCTTTGTATCAGTCGGTTAATTTTAGATGTTTTGATCATTGTGCTGATAGACCGTAGCAGTCTTTTGAAACTTTTGAAGTTAACTACAAATTAAAACGGCATTTTTTTAAAAAAAAATTTATGATGAATTTACTGAAGTTTCATTGTGGTTTAAAATGTTAAGATGAAAAACTCCTTTGTTATTAACACAGCTGCTGCTTTTATAATTCAGTCACTAATGGTGTAAAACATGGACATAGCTTATGGGTCACAAAAATCAGCTAATGCGAAAGTGTTTTCAACTTATTTATAGGCCACCAGATGGTGATAGCTGTAGTTCCAAAAAGACTTCCGATCTTTGGAAGTCTATGGAAAAACAGCTTTTTTTTCTCTCCCTCTAACTTTGTAAATCTTGGTCATTTTGTTTCAGAATGGAGGGTTATTCATGTAGGTTGCAATTTTACAATCAGTCCCTCTCCTTTTTTCATGTATTTATTTGTTTGTTTGATTTGGATTTTTTTTCTAATATCTAGGCTTCAAAATGGCACTTAAGAAACAAATGAATGCTCACGCTGTATCTTTACTCCAACTAGTTCTCAGTAAGCAGTGGACTGTTGTCCCTCCTGAGGCCTCATTTTGTGGCTTTAGTTTGCAGCATTGCAAATGAAGATTAGCACGCATGAGTGCTTCTTCCTTCTTACTTTCCAATCGGGACAAATTCTCAGAGCTTCATTGCTGAGTGAAAGGTCCAATGGCAGAGAGCTCTTGCTTCTCAACAAACAAAGAACTGATCCAGGATCACAGCCTCCATCTGCCTCAAAGGCCATGGGGCCTCACAGAGAACCAACAGAGATGGTTGAGAGAGAGGACGCCTAATTCCGTGTATTCATACCATAGCGTTGGCTTTGGGAAGGTTTGTTCTTTATGGTTCCTCACTGTGGCAAAAAAGACTGTGTACAGTCCTTTTGTGTACAGGCATTTTCCCAGATTATTAGAATGTTTAAAATCGAAATTCTACAGAGAAAAACGTTCATCTGTCCATGTTTTTGCTCACATAGTTGTGAACCCCTGCCTATTTATAGTCCTGAGGCACTCACTGTCTCAACTTTACTCTGTTGCATCTTTCCTGACATATTAAATATTTTGCCTTGTTAGAATTAACTTCACAGTGTTTCTTTTTTTTTTAAAATAAAAAGTAATACAGCTTCTCAGTTTCAGCATTGGTGTGTTTCCTTGGTACTATTTTCTATAAACTTTAAATTATTTGAAAACTATTGTATTTTCTTTTTATTTACATTCCACACAGCACACAGTTGTTTTGGCATTTTAGAATAAATGAACTCTGAGAGAGTCATGTAGTCAATGCTGGTCCTTTCTCTCCAGTATTTTACAATGGGGGGCTTTGATACAAGTAGGCCTTGACAATGAATGAAACTTTGTTACTAGTCTAACCCAGTTGTAGTTTTTTGTTCTTTATCTGAGAGAAATATATTCATGGCATTGATTTTGGTGAAGATAAGAGAATGAGCAATGTGCATGTTTTTCTCTCCTCACACAAAGAAAGTAAATTAAAAGTGTTACTTCTTGCGCTTGGTTTAATGGGCAATTTGGAGAATCTGATTGCTTGTGCAGAAATGGCAAATACACGATAAAACTTTGGGCCCCCAGGGGCCATGGCTCTGCCAACCTTAGTAAAGACTGATGATTCTTTGCTTCACTGGAGAGAGGGAGACTGAGGGGAAACAAGATTAAATAGATGGAAAGGAAGAGAGTGAAGTTCTGCTCAAGGGAAAACGGGAGACAGAGCAGCTGATGTTCATAGATTGAAGCAATTATATTCAGGAGCAGAGATCATGACAAGGGATTTTGGGTTATTTTACCTCATGACAGCATCTTCATTGGAGGTGGAGTTTTGTCTAGACAGAAGAACTGCAGGAACGAGTTTGTTTATTGAGGTGTTTTAACGTAATGAGTCATAGCTAAAGAGAGGCTCGTTGGGGAATGGGCAAAGGAATTAAAAAGGTATCTCAGTGAGCAGTTCTGCTGCCTTGAAAGCCAAACAGATGGCTTGCTGTGGTAGAAGGAGCCTCTGAGATCTCTATCTGCAGATGGGATGCATGGAGTTTGCCTTTGGGGAATCTAATATATGCTATCAATTAGTTAATGCATGACAGAGACCTGTAGGCTTGCTGGAATAATGTTCACATTTAAATGTATAAAGTCCCTATCTGACCCTCACATGCATTGCTTTTAATTGCTTTTCCCCCCGCATTCAGATTTTGAGTAGCTCATTGTGGTTTATTGTGGTTAATTTGTGGCGGCTGTATATCTCTGTTTTGTGGTGAGTTAAATTTGCCCTGTTTATTCTTTCTTTCTCATTGTTTCCTTCTTTGTCTCTTTGAACTCTTTCTACATATCTTAGATGTCTACTGAGGAACTTGAGGAGTATGTGAACAGTCAGTTTGAGGAGCTCCGCAAATTGGTGCTACTGGAAGAGAAGAGGACCCTTCACCTGGTAGACCTTAAAGAAGCATTCCTCACAGCATCTGCTGCTGAGAAAATCGCAGAGATTACTGTTGAGACTGAAAAGCTTCAGGAAGAAATGGCCAACATAACACACCAGCTATGCCTGCTGGAGCAGGCTGAGGCGCAGGCAATAGCTCCTGTAGTGGCAGTAGAGGCCCTTTTAGCAGGGCCTGGAGCAGCTCACAGAGTGCTGGTAAGAGTAGCATTCATAACATTTTCTTTTTATGAGGGATGTTTACCTTCTTAAACCTTTTAAATGCAATGGAGAATATAATTGTTTCCTCTAAGTTGGTGCCTTTTAAACAAAATCTGATTTTTGTTAATTTATTTATTTAATTATTTTTATAGCTATTTTCTTTATGTTCTTAGACTTTTACGCTACCTATTTGTTTGACCAGTTAAGCAGGAACTATAGTGTTGCAGAGACTATATAAAAGCAGTCATTCCTGTTTTACTATAATGAAATCTGCCTGTGGGACACATCCCATCTTGATGCATTGTAATGCAAAGTCACCAGACGAGTCCACACAGTCTCAGACACTAACATCTACCTAGAGCGTTAAACTTACCGTCAAAATGTACGTCGTGAATCGAAGCATGCCAGCAGGCTCGCAGCCACAGAAACTATACCGTACCCAGTACACTGGAGCCTTTCCATTTGCATATTTAAACAAGCTTGTTTACTAACTAGACCTAAAAATGTCATTTACATACCAGTCTTAGAACATTAACCAAGTGCTCAAGAAATTTAATGAAAAGACAGTGTCTTACTTGCATGTTTGATTGAACTTGGCACCCTAATTAGCAACATCACAGCACAAGGTCTGTTGAGAAGATTTTGAAAGAATGATTAACTCATGTAACATGAGAACATGCTTGTAAAATCAGTGCTATTGCTCTTATCTAAAAAAGGTTATAAGTAGTTTTAAGGTAGGATGAATAGAGAACAAGAACCGCAACACAGAACATAAAGCTGTGTTTATTTGCTTGTGGTTAGGCCTGAAAATGGTCTTGCACTTGAGGTCTTTGTTTAAAGATGAATGCTGTCAGCCATGGGCGCTTGATCCCAGGTCGTCCACTTGAAAGGATTTTCTTCCAAGTACTTAAGAAAGCTTCTGCAAACAGCAACATTTATAAGGAGAACAGGTGCCATCATACACAGCTTTGTTCCAAGTGAAAAGAGACACTGGATCTACAGTATTTATTCATTATACATTATACTTATATATATTGAAATTATGTTTTCAGAATGTTCTCTCCTCTGTTAATGTGATGCATGTAGATAGATGCAGATAAAGCCTAAGCTTTTGGCTGCAATGTAAGGCCAAATACCCTTTGCTATAGTATTGGCAGTTATAAACACATTTAGTCTTTTTACATCTTGGCCCCTTGGTGAAAGTTTACACCTTGTGCCAAAGAACTGCACACACCTGCACATGTGTGCAACTACACTATATATTATAGAGGTTTGCATGTATGTGAACTCTTGCACAGTAAAGGGTTGCAACCCATCTCCTCACATGTGCATCAAACTCTGTGGCGCTTCACTGCGTGTCTCATTTGAAAATTGAAGAGAAGGCTTTTACTGCTCATGGCCCCAAATTAAAATATCACATTGGTCCATTTGTCACTCTCTATATTGCAGCCACTGCAGTTAAGAGAGGAGGCTTGAGTGTTCTCTGGAGGTTCTGTGCACAACTAAGTAGGTTGTAGTAATAGCGGTAGCTGATGTGTAGATTGCTTTATGGCCCTAAATGAATGTCGATGGGTAAGCTGTTTGTTGTCATGTGTTAGTTATTAATGGAGTAACTAAAAAGCAGCGTTATTCGTTCACTGGAGATTCGTGTCAGTACAGAAAGAGAAGTTAAGTAGCTGCTCACTTATTACGTATCTTGCTGTATACTCAAGCGAATATACACTGACGCTATCACTCACTTGTTTATCTACAACATTTTGATGTTCCCACAGTGCTTGTAACTGTTGCATGTTTCATGTAGTCCTCTTGCAGTGTGTTGGGTAACAACCTTTCATGTTGTCATGGATGAAACTAACATTTATGATGACTCCACCAATTATTGATAGCACTGGATGTTTAGGCAAATTTGGGATCAGTCTTTTTAAAGTTTTATCTAGGCTGGATGGGAGCCTTAGTACACAACCATTTAAGGTCCGTCTATGATGGTTGATGATAAATGGTATGTTGGTTGCTGGTCAGAATCTGGTTGGGTCACACTATGAATTTCATAGAATTTACCGAAAACCACACTTGTGTTTACTTGGTGCCTTAGGTAGTTTGTTAGATGTTGTGCTTTGGATCCATTATTTTCCTCCTTTTTTGGGACTAGTTTCCACACCATGATGCTGCAACCACAGTTTTCAATTGTGTGGATTATACTAATGAAGTGAGGCTCAGTGCCTGGTTTCATGTGGTTGGGAAATGTGGCCAAATGGTTCATTTCAGATGCTTTATAGCACTCCATCCCTCTATAAAAATCTTATTGGTGAAGGGCCGTGCTACTGATTGTGCTTCTGTAAGGATTTCCCGTGATGAATTAACAATATATTTCCATAGCCTTCCTTTGGTTTGACATTGTGGAGAATTACATCCAGACTTATATGGAAGAAAATGTGTTGAATCCATTTTAACAAGATTTGGAAAATTAGAAAGGGATCTGAAAAGCTTTCACATGCTGTATGCGGTCCCTGTTTGCTTTTTTGGATTACTGTTTATTTCTCTTCTTGTAAAGCTCAATCTAATCCTGCTAGCCCGGGAGCTACAGTTCACCCTCCAGCCCTTTTGGAATTGGTGCTCTGAGTTAAACTTTTTACAAGAAAAGGAGGATTTACTTTTTCAGACAATTGCTGCTTTGTATGCATATCAAGGCCAAATACTGTGACCATGTAACTGCAAGTCTGTGAGATATATAAGCTAGGATGTAAAATATATCTTGCACTTATCCTTTTAACATTCTTTGGATGAAAATTAAACAATTGGAAGGAGTTAGACAAAAATATTAAAAGTTACAGTCTGTTTGTTATCACATTGCTCAATTTCCATCTTTTCATTAAAAAGTGGCTGTAGGTACTCATTTATATCATCATTAAATTTGTGTTTACTTAAACAATTACTGATGATAGTACAGTAATTAAAAAAAAACACACATGCCCCTGGGCAGGAGTCTTACAGCTAAAAGGGCGATATGTGTCAGCTAAAATATCCATACAGATACACAGAGAGCACAGCAAACACTGTAACTGAACATGCACACTAAAACGACAGGACTGTAGAAGATGGTACACAAAACAGGTGCATGACTGTAGACTAAACACGGTTAATACTGTGTAGACAGAGTTTATGTGAAATGCTTAGCGTATAAGTACTGAATTGGATTTCGAAGTTCTCAGAAATATATCTTCAAAAAACAGACACAGAGCCTCACTAAGCTATAAAGAAGATGCAGCATGAACAGAAAGCTAAGAAGCCTCATTATTCAGGCAATCTGAGTCAGAACAAGTGACCTAACCCTCACTTAGTTCTGACCCAAGTCTGTTTTGTTCGGTTTTTATATTTTATACATGTTAGCAGGATTTTGGTTTAAACCATTTGAAAATGATAAGAAATAATATTTTAACAATAATTTTTCTTTTTTTCACTTCATTTTTTCTACATCTATTATATATGACTGTACAAATGGGGTGTCAAATGAAATATATATATTTTTTTGCTTCAGATCATTTTTTACACTTTTCAGTTGATGCTTAAAGCTTCAAATACGATTAAGTTGTTATTTGAAAAACAGGTCATTCTTTTAGGATATTTTCGATTTAAATTTTCTGACTGTGGTTTCTTTCCAGCTTTGAGAGACCAGTTTTTATGTGTGCACATAATAACTAAGTTGCCCCAGGCCATGTGAATAATGTAGGAAATGTTGAATCTGGGCTTATTCAGACCTTGAGGGATATTTTTGTTTCTATTGAAAAGGTAACCATGGTCCTATAGCTGAGATCTTCTTTCAAACTGCACATTTCTTTTAATTTTGTTCCATTAAAAACTCTTAATTGGACAAAATAAAAATGATGAACACAGCAGTGTAACACAAGCCTTGTTTGTACTCATAAACTGATCTAGTCAAAACAAAGAAATGCATTATGTGTTATTAATAGACAGTTGGCCTGCAATGAAAAAAAGACTTGCATGATAAGGTGAAATGTGAAACGGACATAAATATGATATATTTTACCTTTAACAGCCAGTATGCATAACCCTATTAGGCCTTTTTAAATAAAACTTCCATTTCATAAAAAAATGAAATGGAAGTTTCTATTAAAATGCGATTTACCTCATTAAAAAGCCATATTTGCTTTAACGGCACAGACAAAACAAGATTACCAGTGATTTATAAGCATCTGCCATCTACAGAGGCAATTTATCATTTTGTATATCACCGCAGTAGGTTTTAAATCAGACAACCAAGATTCGATTAAACTGCAACATTTCAACTTTAATTTCAAGGATTGATACAAAAAACAAGTTTTGTATTAGCTGTTTAGGAATTACAGCCATTTTTATACACAGTCCCTTATTTTCAGAGGCTAGAAATTAATTGACTTGCAGTCAGTTCCAGGCTTGTTCCCTCAGTATTGCATGACAAATTAAGGGGATAAAAGATCTAGAGTTGATTCCAAGTTTTGAAGTTGCAGCTGTTTACTGGAGCTTTCCATATGAGGTCCGAAGAGATGTCGATCATTAGGCTGAAAAATCAAAATAAACCTATCAGAGAGAAAGCAAAACCTTTAGGAGTGGCCAAGTCAGCAATCTGGTGCATTATTAAACAAAAGGAATATTGGCCAGTTAAGCAACACCAAAATGCATGAAACATCACAGAGGACAACAAAAATGGTTTTGGGGGGGTTATAAAACATCTAGCCAAGTCAAGAACTTTTCAAGGAGGTAGGAGTGTCATTGTTTAAGTCTATACCTTCATCAATGTATAAACAGGAGTGTTCAATATAAGCACATGTATAAACATGTTAAATTCTGACTGTAAAGATTTCATGTCTACAGTCCAGCAGTAATTTAAATGTGACAGATTTGCTTCAAGAAATAATGAATTTGCATCTTCTAGGATTGGATGAGATTTCATTTACTTTGTTGTTATTCACATAAAAAAGGGATTTTTCTTGCAATGATGATATGAGTGTTCCACGCCGGCAGTGTGACATTGAGAAATCTTTTAAGCTCCAATCAAAATTAAATAGAACGGCCTGCACATGACTAATGTTTGCAGCTTTGTTCCAGTTTGTTCCTTTAAAAGCTCATGAATATACATGAGCACAAGTGCAAAATGAAACTAAAAATTAATGGGTCAGATTTTAAGCCACACCAGCTGTGGACTGCACTGATTTAAATTGAGTTCTTTTTTTGTTACTCAAAATGCATGCAAAAAGATGTCAAATGTTTTGTTTTTAAATATGTTTTTCTTTCTCCCTCTCTCACTCTTTTCTTTCTCCCCCTTTCCCTCCATTTATTATTTTCAGCACAACATTGAGGCCAGGCCAAGGTAAGACTGCCCGTATGATTCATGTTCAGCTTTTTATAGCAGAATAGTTTAACTGTGACTGAAGACCCCTCTGTACCTCCTCCTTCTCCAACATCATCCACTATGACTCTAACTAGCATTCATGTCACATACAGTCACACACCTTACAACTTTTTTTTTTTCTTTTTTTTTTTACCTTCCCTCTAACAACCTGTCATTTCCTCCCTCAAACATCACCCAAACTCATACACATCAAGCCATTCCATGCCTCCAAACCTATTCAGTCACATGCAAGTCACATCTGTGCCCCAGCAAGGCAATTAGTAGTCCTCTTCTGAGTGTCCCCCTGGAATCAGAAGAGGTGACAGTCTGCCTGGTCCAATAAAAGTGCTCAGAACAGCTGCTGGCAAGATGCGTGTGTGCATGTGTGTGTGCATATGTGCATGCATTCCCTCATCTGAGCCATTTCAAAAAGCCCAAAAGTGTCTTTAAAAAAAAAAACCAAACACACAATCTTTAACATGGTTCCTAACTAATGTCTGGATCCATAGTTAATCCTTGAATACAATATTATCAGTGATAATTTTAGGGCGTATCGGATTGCATGCATTTCTGACAGGATTGCTGCATCATCAGCAGGATCAGGTCTCACTATCTTATACATCATTGTATTTACATCTCTAATGTCTCAAAGCGGGTAAGGTGTGCCTACAGACGTGTAGAAGGGAGATTTCTTTCTCAGCTACTATGTGTTAATTTGCATGGTGGTTTGTCTATACTTTCTCTTTCACCATTCTGTCTGTGTGTGTCAGACAATCTGAAATGGATAGTCTCACACTTATTGATCTGTTGACATGAAAACCTCTCCACCTTCTTCCACCAGAACAGGAGCACTCCTAACACCATCTGTTGTCTCTGCCTTCCTGCTTAGCTGTCTCTGTGGGCTTTCATCTCAAAAGCACTCCTCCCCTCTACAGACACAGACAGATACACAAATACACACAATACACAGATTCAGACAGTTACAGCAAATGCCAGTTGATCTGTCTTTAAAGAAAATAATTTCTGTATTTATTTAACATAAAGGCTGAATATAAATATAGAAATAGTCATGTGTCGTATAATACACTTTTGATGGACAATATCCTTGTTTCCAGCAAATAGAACTTTAATTTTTAATTAAACTTTGTACCGCTGACATTTGTGCTGCCTGATTGTGGGAAATGGACTTTATTTTCTCCCTGGAGTGTAATGTTCTTTTTAATAAGAAATGAACACATTGGCCAGGCCTGGTGCATGGTGCCAACATGCAGTGTGTTATTGATTGGTCAGCCGCTATTATGACCCTGAAGTTCTAGACCAGATGGCGGCAAGCTTGGACTCGAGGGTGAAATGAAGCTAATAGTTTGCCTTTGGTCAAGGTTAACCTCTACATCTCTGTGCGCGCGCACACACACACACACTCGCACACACAACCTGATATAATTACTCCGACATATTACACTAAAACGCAGTGTGTGCAGAATTTACCATGGCTGGTGAAAAATGGCACCAATTTGGAGAGAAATGAAAGGAAAAAACCAGAAAGGTGTGTTTGAAAGAGCTTGATGTAGGACTGTGTTTGTTTGTTTTGGGGTTTTTTTTGGGGGGGGGGGCTTACTCGTCTTACAACTTGAAGGTGAAGCAAACAAAAAAGTAAGCAGGAAAAAGAGATGAAGTGGAATAGGTGTAGGGAGGAAATAAAGAGAAAGAGAAAATAGATTTTAGAGGATCAAGCATGGAAAGGATGTTTAGGGTTATGTGCAATGGGATCCAGACAGCAAATTGATTATGGAGCAGAAACACTAATCCGCTGTCTGAGCCCCATATCGCTGCCGTAGACAGAGCATTCCCGTAGGACCACAATCCTGCACCCACACACATCTTTCCTGGTCTTGCTCATCAATACAAACCCTTGCCTCTCCCCAAGCCGCTTAACATAGGTACTCCATGCCTGCCAAGATTTGTCCTCCTCTGAATATAAATCTTGCTTCGCTCCCTCCTCCTTCTCCCAACCATTTCTCTGCTGGCTCTAATATGATGCATTGCAAATTTCACTCTTATTGCTTAGCTTTAGTCTGAGCGCCTCCATTCCAGCCCTTGTTCCTGACTTTTAAGTTTTTACATATGTTTGTATATGTGTTTGTCTGGTGTGGATTTAAAGGATACAAAGCTTTTTGAGTGTAATGTTTGTATGAATTCAGATTTCCGAATGGGAACATTATTTGTTGTCATTTATCTAATTTATCTCTTAGACTCTCTTCATGAATAATTTTGGTGGTTTTATATGCTGCATGTGCTCATAGATAAATGCTTAAAGGTGGAAATATCTCATGCTTGCAGCCTTTGACATTTAATGTATCTGTTTTATAAATTTAATTTTACAAGTATTTATTAAATTAAAGCTAATAGGCATTTACCTCCCTTTCATAGCTTATCTATGTACAAACTGGAAGAAAAAGTTTGCAAACCCTGGACAATTAGCAGAATTTCTGCATTGATTACTTCTGCAAAGAACCGTATCTTTTCAGCAGTCGTTTGTCTTGCCTGTTGCAGATTTTCATGAAAAGTGGGAGAGCATAGGGAAAGTGAAAGTATATTCATTTGTGCTGTCTGCATTTCCACCATTCTTGCAACACAAAATGGTTGAAGCAGAATGAATGCACAAAATTACAGTGTTTTTGATTTTGTAGAGATTACTGTTGATGCTTTTTGTCGTTACCCTTGCCTACCCCATTTCTTTCATGAGAGCTGCAGCTGTTCTGTATTTCCATCATTTGTTGATTTTGTTTCTCTGTGGATTGATAAAAATCCATGTCTTACAGGGTGTTTTGTGGTGTTTTTTTTTCTGTAATGCTTCGTCTACATTACTGCAATTGAGGTTCAAAACAACTAGTCATTTTTAGAGAGTAATCTTTACCAGTAGCCAGTTTTTCTATTACCGGTACTTCATTTGTAGGTAGTGCATCTCTACAGTCCACTCTCTCCCAGCTCAGCAAGTAGCTGTTGAAGAAGCTATTAGCACTGAACTTTTTCCAGCTTGCACTGGACTGAGTCCAATAAAGACATGAAAAGTATAGTGGTGTGTTATTAGTTTAGTCAGTTTCTTAGTGTTCAGCTTTGAGTTACATTTAGGATTAATCAGTGAAGATTCCAAAGAGTTCAGGAACTTTCTTGCAACTATGTCTACTTGCCAGTGATCATAGACGTGTGTTGCATGCTGTCTGAACACACAAACACTCATCCACAGTCAAGGAAAAGATGTGGAGAAATGGATTTACTAGTAGATTTTCAGTTCCTGAAAGGCACTTTTAAGTTGTCTCCTGAGGTATTGCTTAAGAGAGAAATGGAAGAAAATAAAATAAGACATTGACAGAAAAAGATTTTACACTAAGGAATTCTACGCATTTGCATTTGCCTTTCTGTTAGACTTTTTGGAGGCCTATTTTTAGCAAACGTGTAAACAGATTTAACTGCCTTTTGGCTTGTAGGACTGAATGTGTTTTTGAGTGAGTGGGTTTTGGAGCTCCGCTTGCCAAAAAGAAGTTAGTGGGGCACCGTTCATGGGATTATTTCATTCTGCTCTGTCACATTATCAAGCCTCTAAGCAAGGGCAGAAGTCAGCCTTAATATGATTGTTGCCTGCACATTCTTGTGATAGATTTGTTGATGGCTGATGGATGTTTGCCCTGTTTGGCTTTAGTTTTAAGTTAGTTGTGTCAGAGATGTGAATATCTAATGAACACACCTCTATACATAACTTGCTAAAATAGGTTCAGGATGGTAACTGGTCCCAACACTAGGCCTAATGCCTATATTTACTCTGTCAGATGTGTTTTTTGCTACACTTCTTTAATAAAAAACTTACCCAAGCATTTCTGTAAAATTCTGCTTCACACTTTCTAGTGTGACAGTTGTAACTCTAAGTATTTTTGAAAGCTGGCCCATCTTTAAGTTAGGTCCTTTCAGAGAAGGCAGGTTTCTGTTTTCTTTGCTTCCCACAGTGAGCTGTACCTCTGATTTAGCCTGTCATCCTGGCCATATACTACAGTACAAATACAGAATATTTTGGGAAAAAGCATGCATCAGTGATGAGTTACAATTGTGTCTATATAATAGGTTTAAAAGCTTTTCAAGGCACGAAAAGAATTGTACCCTATTCAAACAAATAAATTGAAATCATATCTTAATAACAAAAGTGTTTTAAGTGTGAACTTTAAACATTTGCACTTTGTATTATTACAATGGATATTAATGAACCAGTGGAAATAGCCAACGCTTAAAATCATCTATGTGTTAATGTGTCACTTAATCAAATGTAATCTATATTATGTGTGAAAATATCATTCCTACTAAACATGTACTTAGATCTTTGGTAATAAGAATTTTGTTATGTATAGAGGTATATTTAAGACTTTGAAACAAAAGTAATTAATACATAAAGTTGCATTTGCATGGGAAGAAAGTCAGATCCAAGGATAAAAGGGCACTGAAAAGCAGCGGAATCCATCAATAATGGACAAAAAGAAGAAATACACACAAATAAGGAAATAGGATTAGGACACTGGAGGCTATAGTTGTCTTTAACTACATCATGTTGCTCTGTCATAGCTGCTGATAATTGGGTTTGTTTCTCAGGTCAGTATAGGCAAAGAAAAAAACTTTTTTTTTTTTAAACTGATCAAGGCCTGTGAGCTTGTGATTCTCATGGTGCAATTACACAAAAAAGGTAAAACTAGCAGGAGAGCACAGCACTTCTAATTCCAGTGTAAAATTCCCCCCATTCGTTGCTTTAATCAGTCACGTCTCTCTGTATCTCAGAAGTCCCTTTGCTTTGCCTTGCTTCACTTACTTTTTTAATGCATTTCACATAACACACACAGCTGAAAGTAAAGATTCTCTCTCTGGTTCCTTCAGTAATCTTTTTGCCTTTGTCTTACATAAACACTGAATGGCTACCATGAATTTACTCTAATGTATCAGTAATGTACTTTCCAATGTTCCGTTCTTTATTTAGTCATTTCTGTACATTTTATTTGTTTTGTAATTTTAGATAGTCTCTGTTTATAATAACATCACACTAGATATAAATGAGCTCAGAAAAATATATGAGAACTTAAAAGATTTAAATGGCCAGAGCACGGTGGGGATTACTTTTTTTTTTTTTTTTTTTTACTGGTGTGTGGGACTCTTATGGGGGGCCATTATCCTCATTGTGTCGTCGGTGTCTCACAGCGATTTTGGCAGCACATTGTTTGTTGCACCGGTCAGTCATGGACCTCTCGGTTTTTGTAACCTGGCACGTTGCACCACAGCCGTCACAGCTGGACTGAAAATACGAGCATACGATCGTGTTGATTTTTACAACCATTATACTTATATTCCAGTACAGAAGCTGAGAGACATACAGATATACAGAGGGAGATGTTGCAAAACAGGAAACTGTTGTTTAGGAGAATACTGCAGCAGCGTCTTGCTCCTTAATGGTGGATATAAATAGACTGTGAGATGAGGGTGTGTCTGTGACTGAAGTGACCATTCTCTACTGCAACATTCAGAGGGTCAGAATTTGCCATAACAATAATAATAATAATAATAATGACTGTATTTATATTCCACTTTTGAAAACACAGCACAAACACAATACAAATTGCTTTGCAGTTCAAATAAAGTCAATATTAAGTGTACTTATTAAAGCAGACAGACACAGAATCAGCCATACCGACAGACATGCATGCATGGTTGTAAACTCTGGCCAAAAATAAAAAGGAAGAAGTTAAGAAAACGCTAACCTAAAAAAATGAGTTTTCAGTAGTCACTTAAAACAAATAACAGAGTCATCTGACCTGATTGACTGGGTAAGGCTGTTCCACAGTTTGAGCACAACAACCTCAAAAACACAATCACCTCTGGTTTTAAAATCACAGCGAGGGACAGTTAGAAGACTGTGGTTAGATCATCTGAGAGGCCTTAGAAGCTCTGCAGAGACCTGTCCATATGAGCCTGATAAGTTAATAACAGAATTTTATAGTGGATTTTGAATTTCACTGGAAGCCAGTGAACAAATCAGAAACGGTGTAATGATGTCATGTCATCATGGAGCAAAACCTCTAAGGAATGTTTAAGCTAAGAATGAAGCGAAGAATAAAGGCAAAAGGGCAATCCAGTCCAGTACGAGGATTGTATACAAGGTGTAAAAGATGATCATATATAGAAACCGAGGGATACACCTAAAGTGCACCCTGTTTATTGGTCTTTTTGATTTCATTTGGAAAGATAATTTGCAAAGTCATTTATTTTTTAAGAATATATTAGTTAACTAACCAAAAACTGTCAAGAGAGACACAAGATCATTTTTCCTTGGATTTCTGTACAATTTGATTTCTTTGCATTAAAGGTAGTTGCCCCCTGGTGGCTATTAAAAAGAATTCAAGTTTATTGCAAGTTTACTGTTGCTGGGTTAGCTTTAAGCCCAGGAGCTTTTTTTATATATACAGTCTATAGGAATGACAAGGCACAGCAGTAAACATAACTGTATACAGTAAACACAGTATGTCTGTTATTTGATTTGGCAGAAATCTGTCCAGTTTCCTGGTATTTTGGACAGTTTCATGAGCAAAAATTTATATTTTGTTTGACAAAGGAAACACTAAAATACTAAGAGACATGTGGTCACCATTTTCAGAGTTTATTTCTATTCTTCTCCTTATTATTATCATTGTTGTTGTTGTTGTGGATTTGTATTATTTTCCTGTTTTATACTCCTTTTTTCTGTGTTTGAGTGTTCTTAAAACACTACATCATCTATCATTGCACGGTGACTTATCAGGCCCATGGCAGTCAAGTCAAATATCAAAAGAAGGATTTTCTGTTGGAAAATACTTTCAGCGCTGTCATGTCTGTTTTTGCAAAAATACATTCCTACCTGTCTGGACTATTTCGCTTTTTTGACAGGTGGTGTACAGTCATGATTCTTGCGACTCTAACAGATGATTCAATTAGACAGTTTGTGTTTGCTGACAGAAGTGTGAGAGAGATGGGGGGGGGGGGGAAATTACACTGCCTCACTATGTGAAGGCTGCAGACCACCCAAAATCATGGCATGCATTCACATGAACACACAAATCAAGAAAAGAGGTTGATGTGGAAGCAAAGCGGGTACTTTGGGACACAGCTTATCTGTCTGGGCTGCTTGCCCTTCGCTGGGTCAAATAGATGAGTTGAGTGAAGCAAGAAGGTGTCAGGGGAGCATGGCCGGAGGACACAGGACAGAACCCAGAGATGAAGGCACGGGGAGAGAGAGAGAGCTGCATTTCCTCTAATGAAAAATTTACATTGCTTTCTATAAAAGGAGCGCCTACTGGTTTTATGCCATGTGTGTTTGTGTGCGCATATCAACATGCCCTCATTTAATAATTAAAAATGTTTTAGCTAGATGCATCTGTATCTGTTTTTCTGCATTTGTGGTTGTGTGTGTGTGTGTGCGTGTGTGTGAGGGGTAAGGCTCTGCTCTTTTTTTTATGGTTTCACCAGATCCCTTCTCCCTCTTGCTCTTTCTCTGCATCTGCCTTGCTTTCTCTCTGCCTTCTTGTCCTCTTTCAGTCTGTCTTTAGGCCATCACCATTCCACAGGGGTGGATCTGAGGCCCCCAATGAATGCAAAGCACACACAAACCTTCCTGACAAATGGATAGACATGCATTTAGATGATAAGAGACTATAAGCATGCATAATTCATGCCACAGGCACAATTTTCCTCCAATTTTTAAGATGTCATTCATTTGTGTTTGAGTGTGTGGGCACATGAATACTGTCAGCATAGCATGACTCACATCCCAACAGTTTTTGGGAAGCAAAGGGAGAGAGGTGTATGTGTGCATGTGTGTACATCTGTTACAGGTTAGTCTGTTATGGGAGCTAATGACTCGTTGTTTTTCCTGAATCATTTTTCTTTTATGTAAAATTAGTTGATATACCTAGAGGAAAAACACCTCTGATGATGCCCATGTAGTTTGCTTTTGCCTGTGGACACACATTACAATATGGTGGTTCCGGATCAAGTAGGGAAATAGAAACTGTCTAATTGAATCATCTGTTAGAGTCACAAGAATCATGACTGTACACCACCTGTCAAAAAACGAAATAGTCCAGACAGGTAGGAATGTATTTTTGCGAAAACAGACATGACAGCGCTGAAAGTATTTTCCAACAGAAAATCCTTCTTTTGATATTTGACTTGACTGCCATGGGCCTGATAAGTCATCAGATAAGTCTGATCTTACCTCAGGAATTTCACCAGAACTCTAGGGCGCTTCTGCTGGATATTTGTAGTTTTTCACTGCCTATAGCCCTGTAAGGACCAGAAGCACAGCGTGTTTAGGGGTACTTCTAGTATTGATCTGCTGTGTAGATATACACGAGTGCTCTACAGAGCGCTCTGGGCTCACAGACAACACACAGAGAGCAAAGAGTCTGCATTAAGTGCTTAGGATTTGTCCAGGGTTAATGTCGGATTATTGCTCTGTTTGTGTTGATACTGAGCCTGAAGTGTCCATGAATAAAATATTCTTATACCATGTATGTAAAATACATCCATCTTCCACTCTCCCCTTTGTTCTGTGTGTGCCAAGGTGTGTTTGTAATCTGATATTGTTCTGACTGCTCTGTGTGCATCTGCTTTTCTTAAGAGATCCTCATCAGCATACTGGTTTGAGAAAAGGAACGGTTGTCAGTTTTGATTTGCTAACATTGGGTAACTGTAAGAAAGAGATATTTAGCAATTTAAGGAGCACCACTGAACTGTTTAAATATTCATATCTGTTAAACTTTGCCTTGAAGTATAAAAGATTGGATTTAACAGAAAGAAATGGTGTGGGAACCTTTGCAATTTTTCTAAAATAATAAAAGTTTTTTGTTTAAAAAAGGCTAGTGTTGTTCTGCAGAGCATCTTTATGAAATTTGAAAGTTAACATCAGTCTAATATGTCTAATAGAAAAACACGTGCATTGACCAAAGCTCTGTTATAAGCCAATTGTAAAATACCGTTTGTATTGGTACATTGTGCAAATGAAATTTAGCTGTGGTAGTGTGTAACCAGGCAGAGATGAGATGAGCAGAAGGTGAAGTCTGTAGAGATCTATTTCCACTCTATCAGGGAAGATGTGGAGCGACTACTGAAGAGGAAAAAGGAAAAAGAGGGCGTTGAAAACGGCAGAATTACTCCTGAGCAGGTTGGTTCTACAGAAGGAAAAGGTGGGAAAAATGAAAGAAAGCATGGCAAATCATATTTCAGAAGGCTCTGTTGCACAAGTCTGCAACAGTAGGTTAGTTCAGTAAACTTCACTGATCTTCGTAGCACAAAGCATTTTTATCTCTTCCAGTGGACCATATTTTGTCGTATCTGCTTCACCAACTACCCTTCCTGATAACCTTGCACTACCTACTGTAGCTCTGTACTGAAGATCAAAATGAGTCACTTACACTAAGGAACCACTTTCAGTTTCTTCAGGTCTCACCTTCCTTTACAGTTGCTGTGGCTGTAAATTGAGCCAGGACATGTCATCTTTATGTCACGTCATAAAGTGTGTTGATGTGTTATTATGTACTTCATTATTTAGGAGTACAGAACAGTGTTTCTATATGCTGCTTTCCCCTTTTTCATAGCCTGCTCCCTCCCACCGCATCCTCTCATTAAATTACTCGTCGAGACATCTGTAGCTATTCTGTCTGATAATCACATTGTCATAGATGCCACACAAACTCGGGGAAAGACCATGAGGAATTGGTATCAGAAATATTTTTTAAAAAAAAAGAAAGAAATCCAATTGTGTTAATGGCAGCTTACTTTCTCCCATGAAACTAGATACTTGAGTGATTGTCTGTCTATTCTGCAGAGTGTGAATCTTGGTGTGTATCTCTGCATGCATGTAATTATTTGAATAGGAGAAAGCAAAAACAACAAAGAAGTAATGAAGGTGATTGATGATGAACATCTGCATATTCTCCTTGTTCGTCCATAACATGCCGCAGTGGTATAGAAATAACCTTCTGTTTTGGATTTTGTTGTTGTTGAGGAATATTTTATTGTCCGGTAGATGTTATAGGGTTTTTTTTAAGCTCATGCTTTACAGTACACTTTTTGCGGCCTCACTGTTTCGCAGATTTATTTATCTTTTTTGTGCCATTTTGCATGCTGTTTTTTTTTTAGTTTGTTTGTTTTTTAACAGCGCATCGTGTTCTGCATCCTGATTGGCTGTAGGCCATTGTCTGTCAATCTCGTGCCGTGTCTCCTGTCCAATACAGAATGCGTAAAGCTTTTTAAATTTACAAGTGTGAAAATGTTCATGCCTGTCTGAGAAAAGTGTATAAAGTGTGTAGTGAGGGGTTTTACAGCTTTAAAACATCTATAATAATTGTAAAAAAAAAAAAAAAAATGAAGTTGGCTACTTTGCATCGCTTGTTATTTTTGGAACATAACTCCCGCAATAAATGAGAGACCAGTGTAAAACGTAAGGCAAACTTGAAAGGGATTTAAAATTTTCAACTAGCAAAAAAACAGAAACGCATTAGGTACACCGACCGCCGGTTAAACCATAGGTCATAACCACATGCACATTTGAAACCCTACATTGTAACCTACACCATAACATGATGTGCAGTAGGTCTGGGCTATATCATACCGTTCACGGTAATACTGGTGTAATTTTGGGCAACGATAGGAAAATGACATATCGCGATAGAATATGGGTAAAACGCGAATGCGCAGTGCCTATGTTTACATACGCACATGGCGGCGACGCAGAATGAGAAGAGCGAAAGCGGATCGTTAAATGAAACGGATGAACCAGAATTGGTTTGTAAAAATGCTGCAACTTCAGTGGTGTGGAACTGGTTTAGCTTTCGTCCGTCAGATACACAACAAAGCACTATTTTTGGTAGAGCATGCTAGCGGGCCGTTGTTATTACCATGTTGTTTGTAAAATACGGAACACTTAAAATCAATCCTTTAATTTTTCTGAAAATCGACAGAGCCCCTTATAATCCCGTGTGCCTTATGTATGAATTCTGGTTGTGTTTACTGACCTCGAAACAATTTTATGTTGTACACGGCGCTCGAAAATCTGTCAAATGTTTTAGTGCGACTTTGCTAAGCTACAAAGCCGCACCGCTTGATGGATTGTTGGAGCATTACGGCTATATCGTAGGCAGGCGCCTCGCGGAGTGATACGTACTGTGCTTCAACATATTACCGTATTGTGTGTGTATAACCTCTTTTTAAGTTTTGTGGATATTATACATGGTTATGCTGAGGATATGTCGGCCAATTTCAGCTGGAAATGCCTTTTGGTTAAACTGTCAGCGAGGAATTTGCATTTCCACTGTTATATTTTTATATAATTTTAATGCACATAAAAAACAGCTGCTTGTTTAAGTGAAAATACATTGATGGGGTTTTTGCACTAATAAAGTTGTGGAGTTGTAAAGTATTTTGTCTAGTGTCAATAATATATCGTCAGTTATATCATTATCGCAAATTTTCAAATGTATATCGTGATAAATATTTTTGGTCATATCGCCCTGCTCTAATGTGCAGCTCACTAGAAATGTAAATACATGTCACATTTATACAGCGCACATCAACTGTGATAGCCTCAATATAAGGACTCACAGATGTTGCCAAATTCCTGGAGGGACATTAATGAAATTACCAGAATAGACGTGAGAGAAAGTACAAAGAAGTACCTATAAAGAAAAAAAGGAGCACAACAAAGGGTGGGGATTGAGGAAGGAGCAAAGTCCCACCATTTTATGTGTTTTATGTCTGAGACACAGTAATTAACAGATAATGCACCACACATGCTGGCAACAGCATCAGCCACTTGCACAAGTTACTGTATGTCATAGGCTCCTGGAGATTCACTACACAAGTCTAAATCAATAATAAGGCTTAGGTATAACCTAAACACTAAGTGCGCTTGTGTGAACGTCCCAATTTTCACTGCAGTGTATTTAATAAACATGTCACACGATGCACGATTACCTCATTAATTAGCATTTGCCATATGGGAACAGTAAATGGCATTACTTTACTGTGGACAACATAAAAGTTATTGGAATCACTAAAATCATTATGTTTATTTCTGTAGTGACTGGGAATTTTACAAAGGGGGGAAAAAGTAGTCCCAGCTGATGGGCAGACGATTGGCTACACATTAATATCACCCCAACCGGTCACAGCAGATGGCCCCGCCCCTCCCTGAGCCTGGAGGTTTCTTCCTGTTAAAAGGGAGTTTTTCCTTCCTACTGTCGCCAAAGCGCTTGCTCAAATGATTGTTGGGTTTTTCTCTTTATGTATTATTACCTTACAATATAAAAATTATTGTAAGGTAGAATACAAAAATACAAAATTCAGTACATCCAGGCTTTCTTTGCATTAGCTGGCTTGACAAAATGTAAAACTCCAGCTTCAGTCTCTTATGACTCTTCCACTCAAAATGGTTCCTGCGAGTCCCGCCTACTACAACCACAGATGTTATCAGATAATGATGATAAAATAGGGATTAAAAATCACTACAAATCATGAAACATAAAAATAAATACAATAATGCAAGATTGTTACAAGTAAGCACAAAGAGTGATAAAATCAACATTTTAATTCAAGTTAATTATTTTAACAATGCAAGCGCTGTGGGTACTGATGAGTATTTCTAACGTGAAGCTCAGAAACTTTAAAATCAATCCCTTTACTAGAGCCATCTCTGTATCTCTTCCACAACACATCTTTGTTCTATCTTCCTCCACTCACCCCCCCAACTGGTCAGGGCAGGGCCACCCCTTCCTGAGCCTGGTTCTGCTGCAGGTTTCTTCGTGTTAAAAGGGAGTTTTGGGTTTTTTTTTCCTTTCCACTGTTGCCAAAGCGGTTGCTCATAGGGGGTCATCTGATTGTTGTTCTTTTTTTCTGTTTTCTTTGTATTTATTGTAGGGGCTTCACCTTACAATATAAAAGGCAACTGTTGTTGTCTTGTGCTATATGTGCTATATAAATAAAATGGAATTAAATCAAAGGTGGCTCTCCCATACTCTTATAAAAGAGATGTGAAAATCACTTTAGTTTGTTGGAAAATGACAGTGAAATTGATTGTATTGATTGAACAGATATTCTTGGTGTGAATTCTGTTCTGCAATTCCAGCAGTGCAAAAGTGGCTTAACGGCAGATTAGAATCAATTATAACAACATTTATGTATTTTCTGCATCAGCAAACACGAACATTCCCATGACAGTGCGATGCACAGTTTGCACTGTGGTTTTAGGTAGTCATTGCTTAACAACTTAGACATATGAAATCTGTTCCCCAGCAGAGAATCTATAACACACTTTAAACATTTATTGATCCATCTATGCTGTAAATAAAAGAATCAGTAAAAGCTGTCACTCCCAGTCAATTTTAAATCAAAACTCTGAACACATATCCCGAACAGGTTATGTGTTCAGTATAAGTTACTGCAGTGATTTAGCCAGGTAAAAAGAGAGCCACTTTTGTGACACAGAAATCTCAGAAAACGTTAAGATCGACACGGCTCGCTAAGCCATTAATCTCACTTTATAGTATACCCCTCTGGACTATAAGGGTTTTGGAAATGTCAGTGAGACTGAGAAATTGACCAGCCAGATAATAATTAGTGGATTGGGCATGTAGCATATTCAGTCTAGTAGTGCTTGGGAGTTTTGTTTGCTCAAGAAAATAAAATGATTTGGCCTTGGGAAGGCAGAATTGACATACTGTACAGGAAATGGATTAGGCAATTAGAGTTCCTCTTCTCCTGTCTTGTTCTTGTCAAAAAACTTTTCCCATTTACAAATAGGAAAAATAGGCTCTTTGTAATCTATTTGCTTATTCTCTCATGCACACACACACAAACGCGCACACACACACACACACACAGTCCCTGTTTGAGGGTTCTGTCCACAAGGCAGATTGTCATATTGGATCTGATAAGACTTGGCCATGCACCCTTTTGTGCATGCAGTGCTCATGCACACACAGTAAAATCTCTCAAAAGGTGTCACACTCTGTATAAACATTCATTATTCATTCTAGAAGCCACACAAACAACACTCAGACACACGCACACACTCACATGGATGAGGTAATTAGGGAAGAGACGAAAAGAATGAGGAAACCATCTCTTCACTCTGTGAAACCATCTCTTCACAGAGTGAAGAGATGGTTTCTTTCACGCACAGAAGCCTTCCTCGTGCTGTCTGACCCATGTCCACTTTAATCAGAGACACATGTACACATGCGTATCACATCGCGTTACTCTTCGGGTGAAATTACAGGTCTGATTTCAGCTTGGTGAAGATGTAGCAGGGCAACAGCAGCAGGCTCAGCCAAGGGGCTATGAATCAGTGGCTTATCAAACGCTGGCTCTAGGTATGAACTGTCATCGCAGAAAGTGCAGTAACCCATACTCTCACACTTCTGGAAAACATCTCCCTTCCACATTTGGACATAGGAAACAATGTCACATCACACACAAGGCACTGTGCCTCTTCCAGTCCCCACTTTACCCCTCTGATCAGTTATTCTGGCAGTGAGAGGAAGTAGGAGTGTGCGACAGTTGGCATGTTTAATTCAGCAGCCTCACGACAAGCCCTGTCACCATGTAGATTTATAGTATTGGGTAGAGAGGAATGAGGAGATGCTTTGGATTTAACTACCTCAGGATTCTAATGGGAGATTTAGCATGCACTTTACAAAATCACCTTAATCCAGCATTATTCTCTGAGGGGAGGGATGTGAACGAAAAATTAATAGCTTTTTCTGAAGTCAGCCCCATTTGCCCATCCTCATTTCCCCTTCAAACGATTTGTTCATAACTGTTTTTTTGTAGGTAATTAACACGCAGGGTTTTTTTTTTTTATGAATGTTGTTTATCATATAGAGAGTTGTGCATGTAAAGCAGACATTAACATTTTTATTCACCTGTGATTACAGATAAAGGTCTAGCTTTCAAAAACAAATAAATAAATAAAGTTAAATAAAAAAAGGAAATTGCTTCCCGTTTGCTGATGATGAAGTATGCAATAACAGCATGTGACCTTCAAAAGGCAGAATTTTATGACTGATGTTTTACAGGATGCATTAGTACACATAAAGGTTTTATAAGTCAGGGGACACTGGGGAGACTTTAAGCCCCAACACTTTGTATTTCACTGTGTGGAATTTCTGCATCTAACCGTGTTGCAGGAGTAAAAACAAAAGAATTGTGTCCAGGCTAGTCTTAATTTGTTAAGCACAATCTTTAAAGCTCGATGTTAATCTTAGGCATCGTTGCACCAGGTTTGCATTTGAAATTTGAGCTTTAAAGTCAGTTATGTGGTAGAGATCACAACTGTTAATCTTTTTGTTTGTTGCAAGCGAAAGATCTTCTTGCTGCACTCTGAGGAAGTCCTTTAATTCCACAGTGTGTTTAACATTCAGTGGAGGAAAAAAAAAAGCAGGGAGGGCCGCATGAGGCATATGAGACTTTTATCTGGCAAGATGAGCGTTGTGACAGTCTGGAGCCCAGGTTTTCTGGGCTGTCTGTCTGGGTGTCCTTCACAGTGAGGGCTTGGATGCAGGGGAGGGGGAGTTTTGAAGCGACAGAAGGCTCTGCCTAATAGCCAGTCTGTTCTCCAACTCTGGCCATGTATCTCGGTCTCATAGACACACAATATTTTTTTTTCTCCATTGCTTTTTCTGTCCATTTGTGTCCATGACATCATTTCGTATATGAAGGAAGAGATTGCAGCCACTATGATTGCTGCACATCTAGTGTAAAGAGGATTTAATTTTCAAAATCTCTCCAGATTCCAGGATAGCTCATTGGGGCACCTGAGCTCTCCACTTATTAAGGAGGCGTCAACATTCTGCTGTTAAAGAATGGGGTTGTTTAAAAAGAGGCAACAGAGGGCAGCCGTGCCAGCCTGCCAAATGTGTGGGCGCTGCTTTGACTAGTCAGTCTTCATAATGGCTGTCTGCCTCTGGGACAGAGCCAGCTCACTGGTCATATAACAGACTGTATAAATGAGGCAACCAAGACCTCCCTTCAGAAACCCTGGCTCAATCTTACTGTAGTTCCTTTGCAGTCAGGAACACAGGGTGGAATCTGACATAGGATATAATAAAGGACAGAGATTGGACCAGGAAACATAACAGCTATGCTAGAGTCAGAAGCACTAGGGAGAAGAAATGCAAGAAGTTTTAAGTAAAAAGGAGAGTATGTATATTGTAACCTGTCACTATTCATTACCTGTAAGGTGATGCTGCCTTCTTGAGAAACAGATAAAAGTTTATCTCTTCAGTGTGTTTTCCTCTCCTATTTTCACTCTTGTGAGCTTTAGATTCAAACTTCAAAGGTACTACCGGAATTTCGATTTAAACCAAAGTCTGCATTTAAAATTTGCATACATGTTGATTCCAGAAGTTGCACAACTGTTAGGCTCGCCCATCAGTTAGTCCAGAGCCATGCTGCCAGTGCAGTGGTGCTCTTGCAGGATTGTTTCTTTCACAGTGAAACAGCAAACAGCAGTGTTTGCATTTTATCACAAGACTGTAGGTTAGATCACAGTGAGCAATTTATGATAAGTACCCTTAGGGTTTAGAAATGGAACCTAGTTTTTTGGTGTTATAAAAATGAATACCGGCATATTTGTAATAATGTAGAAGTGTAGAAAATGGCAAAGTATAATGTCCTCAAGATCAACCCACATCCAGTACAGTTGTCCTCATATACCGCTCCCTTTGTTAGACATTGGAGAACCATTACGGTGATTCTGTTATCTGCTTTTGCGCTCCTCTAAGGGATCTTTTTAATGCCATTCATTGCCATTTAATTTGTGACCAAGGGTATAATGGTTGTAGAAAATTGAAAGGAAAAAGCAGGGAGCGATGGATGAGGCATACAAGCCTATAGGGGTGTGCTATTCAAGGTAATTGTTGACAGATTAAAAACCCCACGGTGTAGAAGAGCTTTTAAGAAAGTATCCCTTGTCTGCACACAGCTATTTACCTAGCAAGTGACAAGATGCTTCTCTTCTTGTTGAAGCAGTTTTAATTCACCATTAACACTAATCAACAGTTTTATGTTTGTGGGCTACGGGATTGGATTGCTGCAGTTCTCCTCGATTAATTTCTCAATTGCCCCCGTGGCCACAGAAATTTCAAACTTACAAAGTGAGCCAATGTAAGATAGAGGCTCTACAGTGGTTTAATGCTCTTATCTGAATGGCTCTGCATTAATTCCTCTGTATGATTAACAGCAGGTAGCTGTGTCGAAATGATCAAGAATTTAGTTTATGGGATAATGGTGTTCATCCAACTTCTTATACGTGCTGCAGCACAGACAGACCTGTGTGATTGTTCTGATTGGCTAGGCGTCAGCACACCATTTTATTCTGCTTCACCCACCTTTTCTGTCTCGCTTCGTGCACTCTCTACACAGGAGAAAGCATCCTTGGCAACACAGGCATCATGCGGTCGGTTGCTTGCACGCACTCCTTGGTTGGAGTAGTAAGCAGCACACTTCCTGATGTATATTTAAAAAAATAATCGCATGCATGAACATGAGTTTGAACGGGTTCTACTTAAGGCGATACATCTGGTGGATGATGAGATGGATTTTATCCTCGCTGCTCCCGTTTTGTTCTGATGAATAAGCTGTGGTGCTCACAGAGGGTCATTTTAAACAGCCCCTAGCTCCCTGTCCCCTGTACCATGATTCATTGCCTGTTATTGTGCCTTGTCTCTTGACTTCCTTTGCGAACTGATTAAGTCTTTGGAGCAGCATGAAAACACCACAGGGTGCTGCAATGTTTATTGGGGACAGACAGTCCCAGCGAACAGTATGAATAGACCAGTGACTCTGAAAGAGGCAGACTGTCATTGTTTATAGCAATTAGTCAGTCTTTTCACAGTTTGCATCATATTAGTCGGTCTTCTCTTTGGTCTACAAGTTTGTTTCACTCTCTTCCAGTGATCAACAGAGTTTAAATATGAATATTTAAAGACTTTTATCTCAAAATAAAATTTAATTAGAAAAAGGTTTGTGTGCTTAATTCATAACTGATTGGATAGAAGATGACACATTTCTTGGATTGGAGCCGTTTAAAAATTAAATAATTGTATAACAGTATTTTCTTACAGTTTTGCAGTCTGCTGCAGTCTAAATATTGTGATGGTACCAGTTATATTTCCTGGGGTAAAGAATCTTTTCAGCTCAATAAATCACGATGTAAACAAAGCCGAAATTTCTACAAGCATTGTTCGACAAGGGTTAGTGCACACATGCAGGCGGGGTCGCAATGTACGGATTTGTCATTAAACTTCCCGGGGAGTTTTAACAGCCTTGTAGATGATCTCCCATCTCAAGGAGGAATAACAGTGTTGTGGTTATTTTATTTGTCTCAAGGCAAGACTCTAACATCATGAATTTTTTTGTAAAGTATCATAATGTGTTACTGATTTCGATATGGCTACTAATGTTTTTCTCTGGGAACCCGTCTCGTTGTTGTTGTGCTTAAATCCTCAGTGAATTAGGAAATATAAAGCAAAATGGAATATTTTATGCCAAAATAAATGAAACCATCCAGACCCACCCAGCATGCCACCTATTTGCGTGTCATTATGTTAAAGTGACTCTCAAATAATACAATTGCAAAGTGTATTTATGCTTTTTCGAATATGAAATACAGTGCATCAGTCAGTGGTTTAAAAACAGATGAATTTCCAGCTGTGACTCATCGATTCTGATATCCACCTCTAATGCCTGCACTGCATGTCACACCTTTGCTCAAACAGCAGCCTCTCGATTACTGTTCTCACACTCGGAGGTTTTATTTTTCTGCCATAACAGACAGAAACCTTGTAATATTGTAGGTGTTTTGAATTACAAATAAAACGAAACTGCAGAAAGAACAATATTGGAGACATAAAAAGGTGGCCAAAAATATGCACATAAAATGAATTGTTAAACAGTAGATAAAGGTAAGTACTTTACTGACCTGTATAGCCTGATGTTGGGGTGCGTTGTTCTGAATTTTTAGAGCTCTCAGTGCAGAAAATAGTTAGCTTTTCTCCTCAGTCTACTTGTCCAAATTGGACAGATTTTGTCTGAAGGTCAGAATATAGAAAAATCATTTGTTGTCAAAAGAAGCAGATGCAGTCACACTTTGAAACTAATCAATGAAGGCATAGAAAGTGATAGAAGAGTGAGGGGAAAATGCATCTGTGCCTTTTAGCCGGTAGAATCTATATTTGCACACACACACACACACATCATTTAGATATTACTGGGTATACCATCAGAGATGTTTTGGTTGTTTCCCCAGTTTGAATTTCCATCTTGTGCCATTGCCATCACACCAGAGAGATCTGGGCATCTGATACTAGTTTTTCATTTCCCTTAGCAGTTGTTTCTTCTTCACTATATAGAGGTGTTTTTAGTTGTACTGCCTCTGCAGTTGCACTATGGTTTTTGGGAACTGCTCGTAGTTGAGCTGCAACTCCTCTGGGTGAGGGTCTCGAGGATCTGTTCTTGGGTCCTTGAATCCATCTTCACCTAGTAGAAGTCGGACATGCTTTGTAGTGCACAGTTCCAAACAAGCTGGCTTCTTCGTCTTAATCTCATGCTCCCACCACATCCTCCTTTTTTTTCACCCTTACTCTGTATCCTATATATAAAGGTTTAGTGCTGCTATCTGGGCCAGCCTTTTCACTTCCACCAGAACACCATGTCTTACTCATGACCCAGTGCCTCCGAGCTGAATAAAGAATCCTGAATTTTTCAGGCTGTGTGCGAGGGAGCTTCATTTGTTGTTCAGAAGATTTAAAAAAACTGCTTATGAAAGGCTGCAGATAATAGGGCCTGTAATGTTGGTATGTTCAGGGAAGAAACTTACTTTGTAAGCATGACTTGTTCAAACCAGCAAGCCTGCCTTTGATTTGATGCCAGGTCTCTCAAGGTGCAGCAATCACCTCTTTATTTGTTTTGTTTTTTTAGTGCATGGATAATTTCTCTGTGACCTTTCAAGTGATCTTTCCTTTCCTCAGCATCAGGGATTTGAATTTCGCTGGCTTCACTGATTCATCCAGCCCAGGAGGTCTGCTCCTCAAGGCATTTTAGGATGCATCTGCTCCCTGAGATAGATGCCATTCTCACAAGCATTTATCTGGAAAAGACATTCCTTAAAAAAAGAATCAGTGTATTGAATTAAATTAAACTCAACTCCTAATTAGCCACATGCCAAAAATCAAGAAACGTTAACGCATCTAGATTTCATTTTAAAGAATAAACCACATACATTTCTGTCAGTGGTGCTTGCCTTAATCTTAAGTGATCATGTTCTAATTTTACACCTTCGAGACAAACTAAACATTTCATTACACAGCCAACAAAACAGTTTGTTGTTGTTCCTTAAGGATATTACAGAGGACATTACAAAGGATATTACAAGAAATGTCTCAGATGTTAAGGATAGGGGGAAAATAGCACCGGGCTTAAAGTCCTGAATGGATTGCAGCCAGGACCTTAACAACTGTGTCAGGGCATTTAGAAATGCTCACACTTATTTTGTTCTGCTGATTGCGAAATTAATCCAGCAAATTTTAGGGGACTAAAATCAATAGACTTACTTAATTATGGGCACGCTTTTTCCCTACGCAAGCTTCTTTCTATAGCTTGTGTCCTTGTTCTTGGCAACATTCCTATGAGTGCTTGACTATGCAGATGTAATTTATATGGATACTGTTGCCCGTGTTCTTAAGCCCCTCGATACGTCGCTGTTCTCTTAAATTTATTAAAGGAAACAGCTCTAACACCCTTCACTGTATCTTATTTGAATAGATGTGATGGCCATCAATGGAACATCTTATTTTTTTAATAGAAAAAGACATTTTTAATAAAGTATGGTATCATTTATTGACTTAGAAATATTGGATACTGCACTCGAAGAATGCATTATGTTGAATGTAGCACTTCGGATTTCCTTAGGTTAAACAGATTTTTTTTTTACCTTGAAACACTTTTAGCTTATCTTCAGGTACTCTTTTTTTTTTTTTTTTCCTTAGCATGTCTGCTGTGCTTATTATATTCCTTTTTTAAATGCACTACCTGTTGAGCTTGTATTATAGCCTGCTAAAAGCTGTTGCCGTTTCGTGTGTAGTAAATAACCTGAAGAATGTGGACTAGTGGAACTTTAAAAGAAACTCTTTAAAATCTGTTATCCATACCTTTCACTCTTATTTATTACCACTTCCTTCCTCTTGTCTCAGCAGCACACATTTAAATCAAGATAATATCACTTTTTTTTCCATCACTCTGGCTCTCCTTTCTTTGTTCTCTGATATTTAGCGTTCTGAAGCTCGACCGAATGGTCTTCCTTCACCTTTCCGTGTCACTCCTTTTCCCTCCTCTGACTTGCCCTTACATTTCTCCTCATTAGAATACATTCATATCTCAAATTCTAGCTAACAGGATCATCGCAGTGCAAAGTGCTGGGAAGATCACAGGGGTGCTTTTAATGAAAGGTGTGTGTGCATGGGCCATTTCTAAATTACTCATCCGTAGACAAGGTTGTCAGATGAAAGGAAAGAACATAAATCCACGGAGAGAAGATGGATGTTGATGACTTGATGGCAAAAGAGAGAGAAGGATGTAAGCCTCTCTAGGACTATTAGATCAAGCAATAGTGCGTAGATGGTAGATTACTCATAATGCTCGAGAGTCTGTCTTTACTTTTTTACATTATACGTTGCCATTTACATTTTTTTTACCATCTTCCTTCGTTATTTCCTTAATGTTCTGCACTCCTTTCGCTCGTCATCTCTTGTCAGAAATCTGTTTTTAGTGTTAAATCATCCTTCAGAAGCAGCAAATTTTACTTCATTAAATAGTAGCAGAGTGCACTGCTTGACTGGAGAGTAAGGGTAAGAGTCTGTCCTCATGGGCTCTATCAATAACCATTAAGGATCCTCTCTCATTAGACCAAACCTCATAGACCCCCAGGGCTTGAGGAATGGGCTCAGCCATCTTATGTGATGGGGTACGCTTAGATGGCATCACCACTGTTTGGAAATGCAAATTGCAATAGTTATTTCCCCCTCCGGATGATTGTCATGAGGACTATGTACATAGCCTTACTCTCGTTCAACCTCTTTGCTTAATCAAGGAGAACCTCAGTCCCCTATCAGCGACCTGCAGTTTGCTTTTCAGCTCCTCCCTTTTCTGTCTCTCTATTTACACACACACACACACCTCGGCCCCATTCAGCATATCCAAGCTACTGCAGTATGATTATTCATATGGCAATGAGGCTGGCTCAAGCTGGCAAGGCTGCCACAGCAGGATGGGACTCTTTCCGGATGATGACTTAGGAGTCTCGCAGCTCCTCTGCCAAGAGCAGGGAATTCAAACTTAATCAGGGCAAGGACCCCTCCCTCCTCCATCTACTAGAGAGCTCCCTAGGCTATGGCAAAAACAAAAAAAAAAGATTAAAAGAGACAAAAGTCAAAGTATAGGGATCATCACATGCTTGCCCTCCCCCCTCTGTCTTTGTCACAGGGAGACAGAGGTTTTCTCTAGTGAGCGATGGAGTCACTCTGGTTCTACTGGTGAAACTTTTCTTTGTCACTCAGAGAGGAAACATTAGTAAGATTAGCTTTTTCCTACTCGATCAATCCTATCTAAACCCGTATCTCTTTCTCCCTCACACACACACACACACACACACACACACACACACACACACACACACACACACACACACACACACACACACACACACACACACACAATGCTTATTGTCCATCCATCACCCAGAAGCATAGCCAGCACGTTACACTGAAGACCATGCCTGCACTGTAGCAGCCCTCTCAGCCTTCAGCTCTACTCTTATCCGCTGGCCATGGTCACATAAAGAGAAGGAGGCAATGATCAGTCGTGATCAATAAAACATCAACTGCATTAAGGCTTATGAATAAGTCATGGATGGAAAGAACTGAGTCGTCAGAAGACATGCACATATACAATCAGCTAAGCGATCTTTTACTTAGGCCAGGGAAGATGAACAGACAGAAAAAGAGAACAAATCAAAGCCTTTGAGTTATGGGGAACTTATCTCCCATCCACTGTATGTTGAAAGCTCTACTGTCTTTTTTTTTTTTTTTTGTCCACTACATGTCCCATTCACAGCCTCACTCTCACTCAAGTAATGGCATTTTCCTCTGGGTGGAATAAATAAGTTATAACATCCATGTGTCCTAAAGCTTAGCAAAGACCATCTGAATATAAATAGTTCATTTGCCTCCGTAGTGTAGGACTCACTTATGCCTCTTTTTGTGTGTGTCCGAGGAGCAGGGTGACTGTTTTGGTTGACTGGAGATGCAAGATGAAATTGCCTTACACAAATAAGTCTGTCAACGTTTTACCCCAAACACCATCTCAGACAGGACAGAGCTTTGTGAGAGCTCAGGGCTCAGCTCAATATAGACTTTTGTGTGCTATGCAGATGACAATGAATGAACAGCCTGTGTGATGCAGTAGACAGCTTGAATCCTCAGTAAAGTTGGTCTAGTGGATAAAAGCACAAAAGGTAACTTTGCCAAGAATTTGAGTTTACAGAGCTGTGGAATAATTAATTATTTTGACGCTTAAGTGAGATTGTACAACTAAATAGAAACTTACCCTGTGCTATTTGTCTTGTTGACTCTAATATCATTACTTTTGGCAGTCAGTAAGTTGGCGCTGGATGCCAAGGTGTGTGTGTGTGTTTCTGCATGATTATTATAGCTTCTTGGTTTATAGTGTTGTTTTACAGTTTGACCAATAACTAAACTGGTGTGAACTCATTGAGATCTGGAAGGCTAATATGGTTCTAATTACAGGTCATACACATAGGGACTACCAGGTATTCTTGCATGTCATGGTGTTCTTTGATCAGCTTCTCTGTTTTGAGTTTCTATTGTGATGATCTGCTCCTTGAGGAGGTGCAGAAAGGGAGAGAAATCAGTTCTTTGTTTCTGCCAACAAAAGTGTGTCAGACAGGAATATTCAGGGAGCAGTGCTCTGAAAGGTTTTGCTTCCTGGTAACAAAAATTGGGATTTTTTTCCCCCCTCAAAGATTGTGCTATAAATGACATGGACAACAAAGATGGAAGAAGAAAGGTGGCAAGGAAGCTTCAGGGAAGCAGAGATCGAAGGAAATGTATCTATAACAGAAAAATGAGGTAACATTCACAAAATAAGGTCTAGAATATATTTATTAGTTTGCTGCTTTTTTGTTCTTAGATGAAAAGTTTCAGTTTAAAAGTGTCAGGACGAAGTAATATCTTACATCGTCCTGACACACACCTGAAACTGCTCTGTAGATTACCAGACTGCTTAATGCTCATTTCTTTAAGCCGGTTTTGGTTGGTTATTGTGTCCTATCAAAACATCTTAGTGTTAATATCTTTAGTATTCTCTGCGTCAGTGTTTCGGTGGTTAGTATGTAGTAGTAGAACTGAAAATAGCATTTGGGTCAATATCAGGACTCAAGGTTTCCCATAAACACTGCAGCTTATTTCAGTTTTCTGTGTTTTAAGATTGTGGATGGGTGTTGTATAGAGTACTAACTGTAGCTACCCACAGGTAGAATACTACTACGTGATGTAATAGTCTTTCAATAATATATTAAATTAGTCAGTGAGATCCAAGCTCTGGGGAGACCAATCCATGACTGCTAGTGTTCCATTGTATGTTTTTCTATCCAGACATGCTTTTCCTAAGAGTGTGTTTGAGGTCATTGTCACACTGAAAAATGAAACCCATTGCCAAGATCTGATGGTACTTTTCTGTATTCATAATTCCATCAACATTGTCAAGACATCCCTGGGTAAAATGCAGCCCCAAACCATGATATTCACACACATGGGGTTAGATACCAACTTGGAGTTAGTAGCTTGCCCATGGATATTTGTATTTGGCATACAGCCTGGAGCAGCCAGAGGTCGAACCACCAACTTTCAGTTTAGTAGACGACCTGCCCTCCGTCCTCCATCACTCCATAAAACATACTGCCACATATTTTCAGTCCGTTCTTCTGTAGTTTGGCATACTTCATCCTTTTCTTTCTGGTTCTCTTCCTTAATAATGTCTTCTTGACAGCTACCTTCTGCTGAGACCATCTCTGATGCGACTTTTTTAAACAGTAGATGGATCAGCTGAAGGGTCCTGAATGACTGACTTTTGGATGCTGTTCATTTCCTGTAGATACCTTTTTTTAGACCCGTCTCTTTTTTTCTCCTCCACTTGTGAGTTTCCTAAAAAAATTTAAGAACATCATGTCGAGATACAAGTTTTCTGCTAATAGCTCTTCGGGAATCATCTTGTTGGCTGTCAAACTGTGTTATTGTTGGTATTTTTTGTACATTGAACTAAAGAAATGGGAACATGTTATGTGTTGTTGTGACAGGCTGCTAGTGAGACAGTGCCTAAAGGTACAATTTAATACCGATTCTTTGCTAAGCTTTCTGTAATGTATAGATTCATCGCTTGAGTTTAGTGCATAGATAAAAGGATTTCCACTGAAAATATTCGGGTATAAGCACTAGATTGGCTACTTTTTCAGTCATTTTCATTGTCTAATGATTGAATAAAGAATAACAAAGAATAGCTCAAGACTGTTGAACAGTCTACCGGTGATTATAACAAATCTTTCCATCACATCTCCTATACATCAACTTACATACATTTCAAGACATCAGAGAGAATGTTTTATGAAATGACTTGTGTTGCACCCACATCACACTAATATGTTCTACAAACAACTGTTACTCGCATTATAACTGTTTTGCTACTATGTGCAGAAGCTTTCCAATTATTAGTTCCTGCACCGAGTGCTTGTCTGGGAATGTATTCATTTGTTTTATTAACTATCATTTGTAACCATCTGCGTGGAAGAGATTATTGATTAAAATGTACCTGTTGCTCTTTGCTCGTTATTAAACCTCCAAATGTAAAAACTGAAAGATATGAAAAAAGCAGCTCTGTACCAATACAACATACTATTGAGAGTGATAAAGAAAAGGCATTAAAAGCCTGGCATTCATGTACATCTTTAAGTATGCAGGCAATCAAACCTCCATAATAGTTTATTTGTCCTTCTACTGTAGTTTGTGGCCTGCAAAGTAGAAAGTCAGAGGTTTATTTGAACTAAGCTCTTCTTTGCGTATTCATGCTTTGATAGATGAGTGTAAATTCACATATATAAATGCAAACTACCTGCCCAAGGTCATAGAAAGCGATTGCTTTGAATTGATGTATTTGAACGGCGAGATTAAATGGCATAGCCCTAAAGTGCACTGAATCTCTGTGAATTAAACAGCTTCCACATACTGTGAATAAGTGTGTGTGTGTTTAGAAAAAGATGCTGACATGTAGTCTTTTAAAAATGGATGTTGGCCTGTAGATTTAGATGGAAAATGATAATGAGAAAGATGGGATGGGAGAGAAGTTACAGGAGAGTTGCTTATCTGGCATCACCAGTGCTCCGTCACCCTTTCGACATTGTCCAATTAGAGCATATGATTAGTGTAGACTGTCTCCAGTGAAATTGAATCTATCAGCCAGCCTCAAATTACAACAGGTCCCTGCAATTTAGCTATCACTTTGTCTCTGTCAGCTCAGAGCTGCTCATATAAAACCGACAGAATGGATGATTTCTACTTAAGGCGTAGCTTGATTGAAGCTGATTACATTTCACAAAAGGTTTATTATATTTCCATAATATGCGTGAGTGTTGAACTGTGTGGGTGGCACGGTGCTGTTTGTGTGACAGCTTTCAGATGTTTGCGGAAAAAGATAAAAGAGAGGAAAAGCTGGAAGACTGGATATGATATAACATGTGTGTTTTTCTGTCATCTAGGCTGCCTGAGCCACGAGCAGAGCCCATGAACCCACGGGACTTTGAAGACAATGATTCTGGACCATCAATGGACCACGCCCCCTGATACAAGAAGATCAGACTCTTATTACGTCCACCTGTCCTTCACTGTCTGCTTCAGCCAGCCATCAGCTCGCTTGAGCTGTCAGGCTGGCCTTCTCTCTGTCAGCCATCTCCCTGGGACCTCGCCCTCCCCTTTCAGTGCCTGCTGGCAGTAAAGTGACCTTGAAGAAAGCTACTGTGACAAATATGGATAGCCGCATCTTTTCTACTCAAACTTTTCTAATTCCTCACTAGCTACTAACTTTCTTTAATTGAAGCACGCAAGTTATGTGCAATCAATTACCATCAGGCTCAATTTTCACAGCCAGTCAGATCCTTGGCTTACTGGTGAGCCTGGCTGACTTAGACGGTAGCCTGGGTAGGCAGCCGAGCAAAGCATATGTTAAGCCCAAACTGATGTCAGCAATAGGAAATTCTTTGACACGGTGCACTTCACTCTTCATTTATTTGCAATATCATTTTGGCTCTGCTGTCTTGACAAACCCTCTGGACACTCTCAGATATAAAAAGGGAGCATTTCTCAGATGCCACAATGCCTTAGATTGTCAAGAGAATTTATTGTTCTGGGTGTTTTATGTTGATTGTATAAAAGGGGGGGGAAAGGAAACTGTCATATGTGCTTTATATCATCCTGTTGCTTTCACCTTCTCTTTTCCCCACATCCTCTGCCCTACCCTGTCTCAGAAGGCTTGTAGATTTGTGCCACTTCCTCATGTGCTTGTCAGATTTATTATCAAAGGTGGGGGGACATTTTGACATCTATCGATCGGTGAATGTTGCTGACTCTTTGTTAGGTGAAAATTGAACCACATTTTGCGCAAAACAGCTCTCCAGCAGTTATCACCTTTTATGTACTGTAATGTAAAGGCTCATTACTCCTGGCCAATCTGCACCGAGTGACAGATTACATTCCAGACAAGTGTATGCACCTCCTACCTTGACCTGTTCATCCATACCTTTCATTTATGATGTACTGCCATGCGTCTGTCTGTATCAGCAGTTTGTTTTTAATGTGATTGATTCTGTTGCCTTAAATCCACAATTGAAAGCTGTGTCACCCATAATATGTGGGACAAGTTTGACAACAACATGACTTCACCACTGTAGCACTACACTAAGATGCACTGAGCGTATACCTTCCCAAGGGAAATGTTGGTGTGTCAACAGTCTATTGAAAAAACTGAAAGCGCTTTTTTTCTTTTTTGCTAGTATAAGAGCACACAGGAGTCTGGCTATCTGATGTTTTCACTTGTTTTTATTTGTCTATTTTTGTCTTAAATCTATAAATAAACTGCTTGTTTCTTAGATTGGATGCAGATGATGACATTCATATCTCCACTTTAAGAGCCATTGTTTTTATCTCTTGCAAAACTCTAGAAACATATGAAGATCATCAGTCAACCAAGTCACCATTATCAGAAAACCTTACAGGCATGTGAGACTTTTCCTTTTTCTGATAGACAGAGACAGGAAACAAGATGAAATGCCCTAAAGAGGGAAATCGGGAAGTGGAGAATCTTTTTCCATTAAAATTCAAAGAAGCAACACATTCAGAAAGTGCTGGGAATGGGAGGTTTGGAAACAAGAGGGGGTGATGGAGCAGGAGAGCTCTTTAGGGTCTCTGCTTCTCCACAAATGCATTTAAATGCACACTAGCTTCATGCCTGTAGTCTCAGATGAGCTAGAACCCACTTTGATCAACTCCTAACCTGAATCTGAAAGGCTTTGTCTCTCCGTCACTCGTGTTCCTTTCTCACATTACTTTTCAGACACACCGTGTGACGCATTTCACTTCACACCCAGTTTCTCCCTGAGCTGCTTCATCAAGCCAAGAATGCTTTCTTAGAGCATAATTGAAATATTGACTCAAACAAAACACTGAGACATTGACTCTGACAAACTCATTTAGCCTCTGGTTGCTATCTAGATGATAACATCTAGTTTGGTATTCTCTAATTGGTTTAACTTTTGATCTTCCAACATTTACTAAGCCATTGCCTCCTGTCAAAGCCCCAGAGCACTTAAACCCCTTTAGAGATTCTCTTTTGTTGTGAGCGTTTTAGTGTCTGCAGCTAAATTGATTTAAGTCAGTTAGGCGTGGGCATAGTCAGATACAAGCTCCTGTGTTATCAAATGGAGGCTGGTTTTATTATCCCTTCTTGTGCGTTGCTTATGTCATGGAGCAATAATGACAAACCTGAGGAGGAACGGGAGGGGGACAATGTGCCCGTTGTCAGGGGAGAAAATGCAGAGGAAACGATTGTCGGATCTCATTTAGCTGGGAGACCACGAGGTTTCTTTTTTTCCACACCCAATTACACCTGCTCGTCCTCGTACACTTCACCGAGCATGATCACACACCGTCACAAAGGTGTGCAAATAAACAGAAGCTCAGTCTTAAGACCTCCACTTTTCTTATGGGGCAAGAAGAAAAAAAGCTGTTTGTGTATTTGTATTGACATGAATTAATTGCTTCATGGGTTGTGAGATTGAATTAGCTACGTGACAGGCTTGCTAGTGGTGGGGATGAAGCTTTGATTGCCGCCATTAATGGAGCCTGTTTCTCTGCCGTCATTTTAAAAGGCAGTCAGAGTCTGTGGGTTTCCCAGTAATGGAGCAACTCCGCCACTCACCAACCCACCAAAACATGCCCTAATGATTCTGTTTATTAGCGTGCAATAGCGGCAAGAGAAATAGGAAATTTCTCTAATAACAGGCTCCACACTGCGCTGAAATGTATCTTGCACGTGCACACTGTGTGTTTATTTATGTGTGTGCTTTTTTTAAGTATTTGTTAGGATGTGCGTTTGCAGAGACCCACACCTCCACCCTCGCCCAGTTGGCATGTATCTTTGAGTAGAATGTATTGCTTCTCTCACAGTAAATGCACTCTCTTATTCATCTTTTCCTCTGGTCTCTTCAGACACACACATGCACACACACGCGCACCTGCACAAATACAAACAAGCAAACAGGCATCGGTCTGAGGTTGCTAGTTGAGATTTATTTATTTTACATTTTCATCAGTTGGCTTTCGGTTTAAGCACTCTCGCTACAACCAGATATGACTGCTATAACACCTGACGTGGTGGTGAAAATTCAAAGCTAGTGTCACCTTGAAAGCCAACATTTTCATCACCTGTGTCGACTTATAAGGGTTTTCAATCTGCACCCTACAGCGAGGGAGATGAAGAGCAGTGGAAAATTTGATTAGGTTATTAGGGGTTTTTTTTTTTCCACTTTGACAGTTGAAGTTTTCAGGACATTTTTAAATTCTGTAGCAAAAATTGCAAATTGCTTTGCACATTTAGGCAAATGGGTAAGCATAATTGTCTACAATCTGAGTAATTAGCCTATTATTTCTGTCTTTGATTAAACTATATTTCTTCTTTGTTGAATAGATTTTTTATATCACCAAAGTATGCTCATATTCACACATATAAAAGCCAATTTAGGTGTGAAAATCCACAAAACTCACAAGCGCACATCATAAAAGTTGTGTGAACATATTTATAAGACTTAAATGTACTTTGTTACCATGGAGGAGCCTGTTTCACCATCCATAAAAGAGGCAAAGGATGTGTGGCAATGCAGCAAGAGAACCACAACAGAGCAGAAGATGCAGAAGAGTGCAGCTAATGGTTAAGTCGATGAGAATCAGTGGCCAGACAGATAAGGATGTGTACTGATTCCAAACACCGGTTTGCTACTGTGGTATCTACACATAGTATTCTACAATCTCAATATGAATTAAAGGGTGGACTTTCACATTAAGATATCTTTACTAATCCCACAGAAGGACTATTTGTTTGCAGCTTACCCAAACAACCTATTATATTTGTTCTACACTGGGGTTCAAGTTAGCAGCAACCTGAGAGCAACTTCCTGAACTCAGATGGCAAAACGTGGTCAGGAATGTTAAGGATGTATTTTGCCTCCTTTATCCTAACCATCCTAAGCATGTTTTATCATCCGAGTTCAGACAGTTGCTCTCAAGAGTACTATAAGAGTACTACGGTGCTTTGCTACTGGAAACTGAATTTCCTGGAGGAACCCACCTGAGGGATTAATAAAGTTTCATCTAATCTAATCTCTACTTTATCAGCTAATGCTACAATAGTTAGCTTGGGTAGAAAGCTAACTATTCATAAACTGTATCAGTACAACACATGGGCAGGTTAATCAATGCTAATAAAAATTACAGCATTACACTCACCAAAATTGAAGCACATATGTCTCAGATGGTCTGTGCTACAAAGCAAGACCAATTTTTTGTCGGATAATCAATTAAAAATGCTCCAAAGGGCACTGCAAACACACACAAAAAGTATGTTTGGGTCAAAGTGGTGGATGAGGCCTAACAGACCTAAACGTGCTGTTTATCTAGGCTGGTGAGTTATTAAAAAACCTCTCAGTCAGAGTCGTTAAAAAGGGGAAACTATCCATGGAGACAAATATGCTATAAAGCAGGACTTTGTGGGGACAGACGCTTGTTTGGAGCCATCCTCAGTTGGTACCTAGAGGAACTACAGTTTTTGCCTCTTGCCTCTTTAACACTTTTCAGCTGTAAAAGTTGCGCCTTGGTTTCCACACTACATCTCTAGATGGATAGATTGCATAGACATAGACACTCCACAATTTTTGTTGTTTGCATTGCTGTGTGAGTTTTTATTTTTACTTTCATTTACAGAATTGGCTTCAATAGTGTGTCTGTTGCAGTAAAAGTATGGTTCCTTCACATAGCATTTTATGAATGATCTGTTTACAAAGTAGACATTGTGTCCTCTTTAAATCAGATTCTGAAATATATACATTTAGTAATTTTCTGATATATTTGGTGTCATTGAGAGCACTGGACAAAACTAAGACTGTGAGGAAAGTAGAAGATGAGGAACACACTTCTAGAGTCTATTGTCTTTCTGATAAAACACATTTTGGCCTCCTCGTTTTGCACCATTGCTTTTCAGACTCTGGGGCACAGAGCAAGTGCAAATTGGTGCAAACAACCAGGCGAAAATCATTAAGAGTAACTAAGGCAAATTAATATTGAAATGCTATAGTGTTGACCTTCTATGAATTTTGTAAATGATTTTAGTGTTTGATAAAATTGTGTGGTGGAGTCATGCCAGAAAATGTTTGCAAACCACTGGTTTACACAAATTATCTTTTTTATTGTGGTGGGAATGAATCGATTAAAAAAAAAAACAGTTTAAAACTGCTTTAAAGGTTATTTATGACCTTTGTCTGCATTGGTTGTTAGTATTTTATGTCACAACCTGCACCTAATACCTCTAACTTGTCTCTGCTTCATATAAAGTGCCTCTGGGAAATAGTAACAGGGAATTAATCAATCTTTTCACATTCATTGGGGGGGTTTGGGGCTCATATGAGATCCAACTGGAGCGAGAAGGTGATGCAGATCGTGGACCATCCCAGACTGACTGACAGCAGGCATCTGTCACAGGTGGCAGGTACAGACAGCTGTCTGGAAAACCTAGCTCATGAACAATGACTGGGTGGAGACGAGACAGGCCAGAGAATCCATCTCTCCTTTCGACGGTCTCCATCACTCTTTCATCCCAGATTCAGCTAAGACACCTTTAGGGCCCTCAGTCTCCCACCTTTATGCAATATTTTCCTGTCAAAGTTTCCTACCTGGAAGAGTAAATGAATGAAAGAGTAGAAAAGGTTTATACCCAGGTATGTAATAAGGAATGAAAGTTTCAAATTAGGAAGGCAATTAGGAGTCATAAAACTGGTGGCTGGTGGCTTGCAAGGTAACAGAAATGATGATTGTGATGGGCTGGTTTCCTCTGGCGGATAAAGGAATGTGCCCATGAATAAAATGACATTTCACCTAGATAACACCTACTGCCTTTCCTTCTGGGGGCTGTAACACATTTTAGTCTCTCCGCCACAGCTGTGATGAATCATTTTCACAACAAGCATGAATGCAGAATGCAAAGGAGATAGAAGCGTAATATTACATTTTTGCAGGCTCACTCCACAAAGCCTCTCCCCGAAGTTACATAAAAGCGAAAACAATACATACAGGGAGTGCAGAATTATTAGGCAAGTTGTATTTTTGAGGAATAATGTTATTATTGAACAACAACCATGTTCTCAATGAACCCAAAAAACTCATTAATATCAAAGCTGAATGTTTTTGGAAGTAGTTTTTAGTTTGTTTTTAGTTTTAGCTATTTTAGGGGGATATCTGTGTGTGCAGGTGACTATTACTGTGCATAATTATTAGGCAACTTAACAAAAAACAAATATATACCCATTTCAATTATTTATTTTCACCAGTGAAACCAATATAACATCTCCACATTCACAAATATACATTTCTGACATTCAAAAACAAAACAAAAACAAATCAGCGACCAATATAGCCACCTTTCTTTGCAAGGACACTCAAAAGCCTGCCATCCATGGATTCTGTCAGTGTTTTGATCTGTTCACCATCAACATTGCGTGCAGCAGCAACCACAGCCTCCCAGACACTGTTCAGAGAGGTGTACTGTTTTCCCTCCTTGTAAATCTCACATTTGATGATGGACCACAGGTTCTCAATGGGGTTCAGATCAGGTGAACAAGGAGGCCATGTCATTAGTTTTTCCTCTTTTATACCCTTTCTTGCCAGCCACGCTGTGGAGTACTTGGACGCGTGTGATGGAGCATTGTCCTGCATGAAAATCATGTTTTTCTTGAAGGATGCAGACTTCTTCCTGTACCACTGCTTGAAGAAGGTGTCTTCCAGAAACTGGCAGTAGGACTGGGAGTTGAGCTTGACTCCATCCTCAACCCGAAAAGGCCCCACAAGCTCATCTTTGATGATACCAGCCCAAACCAGTACTCCACTTCCACCTTGCTGGCGTCTGAGTCGGACTGGAGCTCTCTGCCCTTTACCAATCCAGCCACGGGCCCATCCATCTGGCCCATCAAGACTCACTCTCATTTCATCAGTCCATAAAACCTTAGAAAAATCAGTCTTGAGATATTTCTTGGCCCAGTCTTGATGTTTCAGCTTGTGTGTCTTGTTCTTTCAGCTTGTGTGTCTTGTTCAGTGGTGGTCGTCTTTCAGCCTTTCTTACCTTGGCCATGTCTCTGAGTATTGCACACCTTGTGCTTTTGGGCACTCCAGTGATGTTGCAGCTCTGAAATATGGCCAAACTGGTGGCAAGTGGCATCTTGGCAGCTGCACGCTTGACTTTTCTCAGTTCATGGGCAGTTATTTTGCGCCTTGGTTTTTCCACACGCTTCTTGCGACCCTGTTGACTATTTTGAATGAAACGCTTGATTGTTCGATGATCACGCTTCAGAAGCTTTGCAATTTTGAGACTGCTGCATCCCTCTGCAAGATATCTCACTATTTTTGACTTTTCTGAGCCTGTCAAGTCCTTCTTTTGACCCATTTTGCCAAAGGAAAGGAAGTTGCCTAATAATTATGCACACCTGATATAGGGTGTTGATGTCATTAGACCACACCCCTTCTCATTACAGGGATGCACATCACCTAATATGCTTAATTGGTAGTAGGCTTTCGAGCCTATACAGCTTGGAGTGAGACAACATGCATGAAGAGGATGATGTGGACAAAATACTCATTTGCCTAATAATTCTGCACTCCCTGTATACACGCTGTAATATGAAAACATAGAACAAGCATATCTACATATGCAAGACTTCTAGAAATTACAAAAACCTTTGCAGCAGCTACACGTCTAGTCTAACCCATATTAAATGTTCACTAAAACCTGGCAACCAAACCTGATGCGTCCTTTCTCGTTCCTCTCATCATTCATGCTGTGTACACAGTCTGTCCCTCTCTGGTTGCCCAGACTCCTCCGGAGCTTGTTAATTGCGTTGGTGACACAGGTCTGTGTGTGAAGCAGCAGTAGTAATTGCTCCAGCCTGGCCTGAGGGGAAGGAAGGGTGCGGCCATCTGGCCTCCAGGTCTGCCTTGAGGCTAGGAGATTAGATACACGCCTCCATGTTTGATGAGATGGATGGTGTTAGCAGTTTTATCAGGGACAGTGTCTACCATAAAACCTGAACCGCTGTCCTCTGTGGGTTTGTTGGACGATACAGAATGGAGTATGCTGGAGCAGCTGAAGTGATGTGCTAACGCGTCAACAGATGGTTCGCAAATACTGATCAATGATTTAAAGTCATCAGCACCCTTTAATATCCCAGCAGTAGAGGGGAAATAATGTTCAAATCTTGTATTACTGGAAATTAATTACATTAGACTTTGTAGATCAAATCTGACCATTTTTTATCAAACAGAAGTTACTGTATGTATAAGACAATACGAGAATTTGAGTCCATTAGACCTCTACTGTGGTTTTGGGATTGTTATATTCCGATCATGAAATGCCACTTTGAATTCTCTAAGCTTTATTTAATGACAAAGTACAAGAGCTAATCATCTTTATATTGAAATATGCTTAACTGGAGATAATTTATCTGAATTTCAGGAGTGGAACTACACCTCACACACACCCTTTCTGGTTCTAAACTATATATGCCTCACTCCACTATGGACTGTTTATTCAAATTTTTGTACTCTTTCCAACCCTTTTGTTCAGTTTTCTCCTCTCTTATTATTACATAGGAACCTGCCTGGGAGTTCTTCCCTAAACTGCAGTCTCAGGTTTTGTGCTATTTTATTTAATTCTATTATAATCACATACAAAATGAAGCTTTTCTGCAATTAATTAATTAGTTCGACAGCACCTGTTTTGCTTTAACTGAGGAATGTTAGTTGCTTATCAAGTATGTATACGTTTTTGTGATTCACATAAAGCAAGGATGTCTATTTTTGAGTCTCTCAGCCGCAAATGAAGCCACAAATCACAACTCCGGGGTTCGTTGGGCACTTGCAGAGAATTGTGACTCACCACATTTGGCTGCATGCAACAAGGTGTGATCTGAAGAAGAGCAGCATCCCTGGAAGTGGTGCAGAAGACATGCAAAAGGAGAACTTTGTTGAGAATCATTAAGTCAGGTAAGCCTTTTCCCTTTTTTAATGGCCAGAGTAATAAAACCTTCGGATTGTTCCTGTTTTACTGGGCTGGGCACTTGTCGTCCATTTTCCAGCTGCTCCGGGTACAAAACAACCCAAAAAAAGGAAGGCATTTTCACCATGTGATACATTTTTCATTTAGTTAATGCAAGACTGGATCAGCCTGAACATTTTTCTGTTCTGCTGTGACTGGTTGTTTGAATGTCAGCCAACTGATGACTGTCAGGGAATTTAAAAAGGTCACGCAGCAGCTGGGTCACATGTGATCCTGGCTACAGAATTTCTAAATAGGAATGTAAATGCGCTCTGATTTGGCTAAGTCGCTCGTTTAACGCTGTTTTTATTTCCTCATTAATTTTAATTGCATTGCTGAGAGATGGCCTAAATAAAGTTCAAATAATGCTTCTAACTTAAGATCTCACAGGGGTCAAACATAAGGCCCGGGGGCCAGAATTTGCCTGCCAGAGACTCCAATCTGGCCCACTGCACAACTTTACAAAATGTGGAAGGATTGCATAAATATTTGGATTTGGGGTTTTTTCATAACTTTTACAGCTTCTGTGATTTATTATAACCTCCCCCATTGCCATTAGCTACAAGTAAATAAGAAATAGAACAAATAAATCACAGAAAGTTCTTGTTTTTTTACTATATGCTGTAGAAATGCATTTTTTTTATTTACAGTGATTTCACAAAAAAAGGACAAATTCTGTCAGTTAACAGCATTTTCGCATTTCATAATTACAGAAAAGTATATGCAATGAGCTAACATAACTTTTTCTGTAATTTTAAATATTTATTTCTTACAATTTGACCCTGGAGGGTAGTTCGGCCCACTTAAGATCAAAGTGGGCTGTATGTGGCCCACTATTCAAAATGAGTTTGAAATCCCTGGTCTAATAACTAGTAACTATGTTATGATAATATGGTTACATTAAACAATATTTTCCAATGTAAGGGTTTAAGTAAGAATGTACAATACTCCAGTAAACTGAACATGAACAAAATAACAAAAAAAACCCACTCTTTTTGCATGCTGGACCAAAGAAAGGCTTGAAAAGCTTTCGTGTTGGCCTTTAGATTACGGTAGTGGCAATGTGTTACTCATTCAATTTATTTGTTTCTCTTCCCTCTAAAACACTGAGATCAAATGCCACCGCTTTGCATAATGTGTAGAGCCACATGCACGAGAGCGGCAGAATTAAATGCATCCTGTTGGCACAAATAGCTTCCTCGCCAGATTGTTAGCTAGTGTCGGTGGCCTCCATTTATCAAGTGTTCATAGAAAAGAGAAAAAAAACTGATTCTGCCTAAATCGTGTCCTAAATAACTAAAAAGTACTATTCAGAGGGAATAATGTCAAATCTGTCGGCTATTTATTCATGAAATAATCTAAAGAAAGCGGTATGATATTTTTTTTTTCAAGAAAAGGGAGCTTGGTGCTGTAAAATATTTATAGATTCCTGAAATGTACTGAAATAGAAGCTGATGGCCTCATTTTGGTTTTGGGGTTGCTGTCAAGTTGGGCCACAATATTACCCATCTGCAACGAAATTTAAAAAATAACAAAAAACTCTTGATGCTTGAACAATTTGTACAATTTTAAATAATGAGAATCAATAGAGGCCAAAGCCTGAGAAGCTGGCTGTTTTGAGTATAGCTTGTATTGCCTGGGTTTGAACCGGATGTGAAAGCCTTTCTGTCTGCCTGGACTTATATTACTCAGCAGCAAAACTGTTCTGTGCCATTAAAAACAGCAGCTGGGTCAGTGGATAAAGTAAAGCACAGAAGACAAATTTCATCATAGTGATTAATGAAGTATAACATGATGGGCTTTTGCTTGAGTTTGGCATACAGGTTGCATGAATTGGTGCCAAGAATAATCATTTTCTTTTTGGCAGTTTTAAAAGTGGTTTTAAACAATGTCATTAAAAAAAAAGAATATTTGGAAGCTGTAGTGTAATAAATCTATTGTGTTTTTATCATGTAAGCCCAGCATGTGTCTCAGAAATGAAAAATGTAAAAGCAAAGTTTAAGCATATCACTCAGTATCCTAACCATTTTCAGGTAGGAACGAAGCAATCTGCTCTATTTCACAGTCTGCTGTTGGGTTTAAAGTCTGCTGTGCTCTGGAGTGGAATAGTACATTGAAATTTACATACTTTTCCATCCACCAAGCTCCTGCCTGGTATGCAACTCGTAATGGTCTTTCATTTCTTCAGAAAAACCTGCTCGGAGTCAGCCACCCTGTGTCAAGCTTTTCTACTGCTCCTGCTTTTTGGTATCCTGTGAGATCAGTTGGCCTCGAACATGCACTTCAGGGCGTTATATCACCATGGTGGCAGGAATTCTCGTGGTTATCTGTGCACAAATCAGCTCCTTTGACCTTTCATGCTAGTGTGAGGAATTTCCAGGCAAACATGGCTGTGATTTACACAGATAGAGCTTACGTTGTGAAATCAGAGTGTGCTCATTTTCGGCATTCATTCAAATAGGATTTACAAGAGACAGCTTAGCAGTTGTGCAAAAGAACAAACAGTACAGTGTCATACTTCTCTGATGTTTTATATCTAGGTGTAAAACACATTTAATCACTGATCTAAAAGTATATTTTCCAACATGATGTACACTATAGTATTCACTCAGGATTAAATGTGTTTTGGGAGGGGCAGTGATTGAGATTAACTCACAGTTTAGACAAATGACAGAAAAAATTGCAGAAAGTATACACACAGGGAATGTGAGTATCTCTAAGAATTTGCACAGTCAACATAATTTTATCCGTTTGGTTCTTTACTGACATGTTGTATTTATGTCTGTCCTTGTACTTCCCACCCACGCAAAGTGTTTCTTCAGAAGACTCCCCATGGTGACTGCTTAATCGAGATGACAAGCATCTTAAAAAACACATCCTAATTGGATGCGGCAATGATAAGACATTAACTAAACATGAACGCTTTATGTATTCTGAAGAAAAACCCCGTCTCCCTCTCAACAAGAGATATTTCCTCCTCTCAAGTAAAACTTGTATAGAATTAGACACACTTTTCTGTTGATCCATGTGTCACTCCACGGCACAGTTACACTTGTACTCCAAGGTAGCGACATTAGAGAAAAATACTCAACTTTCCAGAGTATGTGCAGCGTTGGGAACGCCGCACGAAAATCCAGTCTTTGCTCACACTCTTTTATGAAAAGTAGTGCTACCATCCAAACTGCTGCTAAGAGACTACAGCTGATACACTACAATGGCATATAGTATTTCATGGTGGTTAGATAGTAAATATAAGCACGAGCCAGAAGAGGGGAAATCAGAAGAAAAAGAAGATACCTGGAGACCTCTGGGATCTTTAATGGATTTCTATACCGGAGCAGCAAATTGGGAGAACAGATACTTCCGTTTGAGATCTCAAGGGGTGATATTCTTCTGCAGGAAAAGATGGTACAACAATACAGGTAGACAGAAACCTCTCTACCCATATTGCAGAGGTGCATTTTGAAATGCATAGAAAGTAGAGAAACTAAAACAGCAAAGAAGGCGTGTGGCACATTCTATGCGAAGCAGATAGAAGACGTCTTGTGATGTGCATGGAGAGCACAAAGCAAAACTACAAATGCTGTGGGATGTTTTTATACCTTTCCAGCAAGTAAGGAACACAATGACGTGTTTCGGTGGGTAGCCGAGGAGCGCCTATTTAATCATCCTTTAGCATTACTGATGCCTCTTTTATCTGCAGTAGGGGAAATGGGACACGGGCTTCATCAGAAAGAGCAGACAATGCGGAGACGGAGCAGAATAAAAAGTAACGTTATCCTCCAAACTGACTGCACTCAACTGACACATCAGGGTTACTGAAACAACGGCAAGAAAGAAAAGATTTGTTTTCAAAGCTAAGAAAATGCAGTTGTTCAATTCAAATCGTGCATCATACAGGCATACAGGGATTAAATGTGTTTTTCAGTCATGTCCACAGGAGCCTGAAATCCTGTCTTTCTTCGATTTCATTGTCTCTCCAAAACAGGCTAACATCCATTAGTGCTAGCAGGCAGGGGATTGAGATGAATGTGTTCCAATTTTAACCACCCCTCCGAGTGCCCTGCAGGGTCTCGCTGTATACTGGTTTGTGAAGTGAGGAGCTGGAGCTGTCCCAAGGTAGCTTTGGACTGTTTTAGAGTGGCCTTGTGATCCCTACCTGTGGGTGGAATACCAAGCGCACCTTTGATTGTGCTTTGTATGCTTTCATACAGTTACACAACAAAAACAGCTCTCTCCCTCCATCTGTGTTTTCTGCTTCATCTGTCGTGTACGTGTGCATTGAGGAAGCTGCGACTACAAAAGGTCCATCTCTAAACCTGCATGTAATCACTTCAAACGTGACATCTCTTTCGCCATTATGCAGTGCGGGGCTTGCATGGTAAATAATGGGCAAGAAGATGACAACAATGCGCATGCAAATTCACACTAAAAGCCCCCTACCTAATCATCGAGGGGAACATGAATAACCAGCTTGTTCTGAGAGCCAGTATCTGTTTATCCACACTTCACTTGAGTCATACTCCCACAGTATACAGAATCCTTTGTGTATGTCTGAGTGGAATAATGAGTAGATACAATAAAACTGTTTTGAAGCCATGCTCTATCCTTGCCTTTCACAGTGCTCATTTAACCCGGTGTCAACCTCACGGGACAGCTCGGTGAACAGGGTTCGACTTTAATCTTGATATATGAGTCGCCATTAAGGTAATGATAATAAAATGTCCGTCTTATTTAATGAGCACCCACTGAAGTTAATTGTTCTTATGACAAAAGGTCAGACTCAGCATGCGCCTCAGCCCAGGCACCATCGGCAGTGGGTTTATTTTTTAATGAGACTTTCTCAATTAAATTATCCACAGGGAAACAAAGACAGAAGGCAGTGCTTCTTGCACCCAGATGACATTTACAGATTTGTGGGGTCTGTTTAGATTTACTGCCAGAACAGTCGCACTAAAAATGATGAAAGCAGGAGGCTGAAGGGAAGTTCAAGGGGTTTATTTACAAAACGCAAGAATATGTAAAGATGATTCTCAGAAAGGCAGAGGGCTTGGTAAAAGGTCTGTGGCTGATGAGATAGAGTCCTCTGGAGAGAAATCGGGGAGGGAAGTTTCTTGCGTGGCAAGGATCCAAAGACTTAAGAGGTTAAAGCTCGAGCGACACTTGTAGTGTGGACGTGTTCATCACTATCCGAAGACTTGACAGGTAGACAAGTGGCTGGCACACACCAGGAAACTAAAGCTACTAGAAAACTTGATAGGAGGCGCAGGAGGTGTAGCTTTTAAAGTTGCTACGCCTACTGGAGTCATGGGGACTATGACCGGGTCGAGCAATGGAAAGTTCCTATCCCTATCAAGTGAGGATGACTCATTCTCCACAAGGAAAAAAACACACAAACATAAACAATTTAAGCTTGTAAATAATAATTTCAAGTGTGTGCAGTTAAGCTACGATATCCACCCTACATAAACATGCAACACAGAACTCCTCCTTCTTCAAAAATGCTATTTTGGCCTTCCCCTGGCAACACGCTGAGGTTGCCCTCCACCTCCTTTGAGGATTAGAAACGATCAAAGCTATGCTCATTCCACACTCACTTTTTATCCCTCCTAACAGCAGGTGGGAAACCCCCATTGGCCCACACACACACACACATGCACGCACACCTCTGTACCAGCCAGTAGGGTAAGCCTCGGGCATGCTCGACAGGGCAGCGAAATACAAAACAAAAATTTGCTAAGCAGCTCAGAATATTTTATATTCCGGTGTTTTTGTGGCCATATGAAGACTCCTACACAACGTTTCTGCTTGAGTGGCTGCATCGCTGTCAATCAGTGGAAAACATAAACAGACCCTGTTCGATGCTATCAGAATATGTCCAATATTTCATATAAGCCTTCTGCCACCTGTTTTCCAGAGTGTGGCAGTGGCTGACACACAGATGTGTGTGCTTGCGTTTGAGGCATGCCTCCACACTATGTTGCCTCGTGTCACGGCCCTAAGCTTCATAGCAATGACTCTAATGAGAGTTTGCCCAGGGCAACTCATCAGAACAAAGCAATTTATTTGTGTGTCTTTCAGTGTGTAGGCATTGTGCATGTATTTCAGTCTGCTTGGCTGCCAAAAACTGAATTAGGCATGTGGTGGAAGAAAAGAAGCTGATATTTGAATATGAACATTTCCCATAGTGCTTTAGGGTTGGGACCCAGCAGCAGTGGGCATTGAGCTGGCAATTCTTCACCCAGTGATCAAAGGCCCAGTTCCCAGCAAGCTCCCCTAACGCCCTCACTCTGTTTCCTATTTTCCCCCTTTCCCTCGTCTCTCCTCGCTGCTCCGGTCATAGCCAAGAGCAGGGATGGCTGAGCAATAACCCTGTCATGGTGTTCCTTGCTATCCCCGAGTCCTGCAGATCTTACTGGTCTTGCCTGACTGACAACCCCTCACTGTGCTGACTGTTAGCCTTCCAAACCCAACTTCCCCCCTTGTCATGGTCAATCTGCATGCTTTAACTGCACCAAGACATAAACTACTTGTCACAGTCTGCGGAGGCAGACCGTGCGGAATGCGTGCGGTGGGCCCAGGAGCGAACACAAACCGAGGATGCCGTAGTGAACTTTAACAAAAAGCGAGCCTTTATTTGTGGCTGGTTATGCAAGAGAAATGAACAAGGATAAGGGCAGCACAAAAGCAAAACTAAACAGAAACCTAAACTGGGAATGAACTAAGGTTGAACTATGAACTATGACTGAGAACACAACAGACCGGGCATGGAAACATCGAGGGTGGAACACAGGGGGGTGATAACACAGACGACGCCAGACAGACTGTATGAAACACAGAGACTAAATACACATGAGGGATGATCAGGGGAAGTGGCCACACATGGGAACACAGCTGACACACATGAACTTAACGACAGGACAAAAGGAGTGAAACTGAATACACTGACCGTGAATACAGACTTTCAAAGTAAAACAGGAAACATGGAGATTAGACAAGACACATGAACCGGGGAGACATAGTACAGGGGAGATGACATAACTGACAGCATGGACTTGACAATATAAGACACGCAGACATAAACACACGAAGGGCAAGGGAGACTTAATACACGGGTAATATGTACAAATGGCTGGACTGCCTTAGTGACCCTAAACAAAGAATAAACACCCAAATAGGCTAAAACACAAAACACTGGGTCGCACGACCCAGGACCATGACAATACCCCCCCCTCAAGGGCTGGCTCCCGACAGCCCAAAACCGAGAAACCCAACAAAAACAGAAAAACCCCACCCAGGGCGGGAGGCGGGGGACCAGGACGGAGGGACCAGAACAGGAAACAAAACGAACAACAGAACCCACAGGAGCACAAGACCAAAGTCCAAACAAAGTTCAGGGGGCCGACCCAGAGCCCACAGGCACAAGAGTACACGGGTCACATGGTCGGGGGGCCGACCAGGCGGGCGGCACAGGCGACAGAGCCGGTCCGGAGGCCGGCCGCGCGGAAGGCAGCGGCGGCGACGAAGGAGCAGTTCAGGAGGCCGGCCGCGCGGAAGGCAGCGGCGGCGACGAAGGAGCTGTTCAGGAGGCCGGCCGCGCGGAAGGCAGCGGCGGCGACGAAGGAGCAGTTCAGGAGGCCGGCCGCGCGGAAGGCAGCGGCGGCGACGAAGGAGCAGTTCAGGAGGCCGGCCGCGCGGAAGGCAGCGGCGGCGACGAAGGAGCAGTTCAGGAGGCCGGCCGCGCGGAAGGCAGCGGCGGCCCTCCAGTCGCAGGCGTGCTGGCCATGGCCTGGTGGGCACAAGACCAGACGATGCAGGACCACATGGTGGCGTGGCGGGCACAAGACCAGACGATGCAGGACCACATGGTGGCGTGGCGGGCACAAGACCAGACGATGCAGGACCACATGGTGGCGTGGCGGGCACAAGACCAGACGATGCAGGACCACATGGTGGCGTGGCGGGCACAAGACCAGACGGAGCCGGGCCAGGCGGTGGCGTGGCGGCCACAGGCGACGGAGCCGGGCCAGGCGGTGGCGTGGCAGAAGGCGAGGCCGAAGGCTCTGACGAGGCTGGACCAGGCGAGGCCGAAGGCTCTGACGAGGCTGGACCAGGCGAGGCCGAAGGCTCTGACGAGGCTGGACCAGGCGAGGCCGAAGGCTCTGACGAGGCTGGACCAGGCGAGTCCGAAGGCTCTGACGAGGCTGGACAGGCGAGGCCGAAGGCTCTGACGAGGCTGGACCAGGCGAGGCCGAAGGCTCTGACGAGGCTGGACCAGGCGAGGCCGAAGGCTCTGACGAGGCTGGACCAGGCGAGGCCGAAGGCTCTGACGAGGCTGGACCAGGCGAGGCCGAAGGCTCTGACGAGGCTGGACCAGGCGAGGCCGAAGGCTCTGACGAGGCTGGACCAGGCGAGGCCGAAGGCTCTGACGAGGCTGGACCAGGCGAAGGCTCTGACGAGGCTGGACCAGGCGAAGGCTCTGACGAGGCTGGACCAGGCGAAGGCTCTGACGAGGCTGGACCAGACGAAGGCTCTGACGAGGCTGCAGCAGGCGAAGGCTCTGACGAGGCTGCAGCAGGCGAAGGCTCTGACGAGGCTGCAGCAGACGAAGGCTCTGACGAGGCTGCAGCAGACGAAGGCTCTGACGAGGCTGCAGCAGACGAAGGCTCTGACGAGGCTGCAGCAGACGAAGGCTCTGACGAGGCTGCAGCAGGCGAAGGCTCTGACGAGGCTGCCGCAGGCGAAGGCTCTGAGGCTGCCGCAGGCGAAGGCTCTGAGGCTGCCGCAGGCGAAGGCTCTGAGGCTGCCGCAGGCGAAGGCTCTGAGGCTGCCGCAGGCGAAGGCTCTGAGGCTGCCGCAGGCGAAGGCTCTGAGGCGGCAGCAGGCGAAGGCTCTGAGGCGGCAGCAGGCGAAGGCTCTGAGGCGGCAGCAGGCGAAGGCTCTGAGGCGGCAGCAGGCGAAGGCTCTGAGGCGGCAGCAGGCGAAGGCTCTGAGGCGGCAGCAGGCGAAGGCTCTGAAGCTGCCGCAGACGAAGGCTCTGAGGCGGCAGCAGGCGAAGGCTGGACGGGCGGCTCGGGCCCCCCAGCTGACGTGTCATGAGGCTGCTGGACGGGCTCCTCGGGCCCTCCAGCTGACGTGGCGTGAGGCTGGTGCGGTTCTCCTGAACCCCCAGCTGACGTGGCGTGAGGCTGCTGGACGGGCTCCTCGGGCCCTCCAGCTGACGTGGCATGAGGCTGGTGCGGTTCTCCTGAACCCCCAGCTGACGTGGCATGAGGCTGGACGGGCTCCTCGGGCCCTCCAGCTGGAAGAGACGGCCGACACAGAAGGCAGTCTGAGGCGGAGAGAAAACTCACGCCGTTCCTAGCAGGCTGAGACGCAGCCTGTACAGCCGACGTGTGGTCCCCTCTCGCTGTCTCGTGAACCCGGGCTACAGGAGCTACTGGGACCTGCGCTACAGGCGGCACTGGAGCTACTGGGGCCTGCGCTACAGGCGGCACTGGAGCTACTGGGGCCTGCGCTACAGGCGGCACTGGAAACTGAGCTGGAACAGGTGGCTCCGGGGTAGGTGACACTGGTGTACTGGGGTGAAGGTAGCGGGGATGCAGTCTCTCTCTTAAGGGAGGGTCGAATGATTTGGAGATAAACTTTGACGGGAAAAGATGCTGATGCTGTGAATACCAGGCAGCGGGGGCTTCCAGGTGGGTAGCTGATTGCGCTATGAAGGGCTGTGAGGGAGCTGACTGAACTGAGGGTGGCTGCGAGGGAGCTGACTGAACTGAGGGTGGCTGCGAGGGAGCTGACTGAACTGAGGGTGGCTGCGAGGGAGCTGACTGAACTGAGGGTGGCTGCGAGGGAGCTGACTGAACTGAGGGTGGCTGCGAGGGAGCTGACTGAACTGAGGGTGGCTGCGAGGGAGCTGACTGAACTGAGGGTGGCTGCGAGGGAGCTGACTGAACTGAGGGTGGCTGCGAGGGAGCTGACTGAACTGAGGGTGGCTGCGAGGGAGCTGACTGAACTGAGGGTGGCTGCGAGGGAGCTGACTGAACTGAGGGTGGCTGCGAGGGAGCTGACTGAACTGACCTGGAAGGAGAAACACGAGTAGGAAGAGGAGCAGGCTCAGAAAAAACAGTCCGTGTAATGGCAGGCTCAGGGTCGACAAAAATAGCTCTATCAAAAATGAACCCGCCGTCCACTTCATGTGTTGTAGCCGTAGCATTGTCCGGTTTGTGGCGGCGGGCGCGCCGCCTCCTTCGTGCAGAGGAAGCTGGCGCGATGGGCGCTGATGGCACCGATGCAGAGGTGGACGTAGCGGCGACCTCCCCGTCTCCTTCCCACATCCGTGCCAGAAACGAGGCAGGCGAAGTGAAGTCTGAGCGGATTGGAGACGGCGGGCGGCTGGTAGGCTGTGCAGCGGGTGAGAGGTCCCCCTCCGGGATGAGCCAGGGCTTCCACCGGAGCTCGTCCTCCCGATACGCCCGCAACACCTGCTGCCGCTCCTCCTCACTGAAATCGACAGCCTCGGGCATCTCCGCGCAGACCGGCGGTGGCGAAGATGCGGAAGCCGATGAGGCGCGAGCGGATGGTGTGTCGGTGGCAAGCCTCACCGTTCCGACCCTAACTGCTTCTGGCTCGCGAAGCAGCGGGGAAACTGGGTAACAGCAGGGCTCTGGCAGCGCAGCCCACACACTGGGCAGCTGCGGCTGCGGACGGAGTCGGAGAGCGGTGACGAGGAAGTCAGCGAGCAGCGGGGGTAGTGCCTCCCATAACCAGGGAAATACAGCCGCGCACACTCCCACTTGGCGGGCTAACTCCTCCCGTTCCTCCACTCCGGAACACTGCAGCCATTCGCCACATAGCGACTCCACCGTCCGGATGATCTCCCTCTCTTGTGTCGCTGGGTCCGGCATGCTGGCGTCGTACTGTCACAGTCTGCGGAGGCAGACCGTGCGGAATGCGTGCGGTGGGCCCAGGAGCGAACACAAACCGAGGATGCCGTAGTGAACTTTAACAAAAAGCGAGCCTTTATTTGTGGCTGGTTATGCAAGAGAAATGAACAAGGATAAGGGCAGCACAAAAGCAAAACTAAACAGAAACCTAAACTGGGAATGAACTAAGGTTGAACTATGAACTATGACTGAGAACACAACAGACCGGGCATGGAAACATCGAGGGTGGAACACAGGGGGGTGATAACACAGACGACGCCAGACAGACTGTATGAAACACAGAGACTAAATACACATGAGGGATGATCAGGGGAAGTGGCCACACATGGGAACACAGCTGACACACATGAACTTAACGACAGGACAAAAGGAGTGAAACTGAATACACTGACCGTGAATACAGACTTTCAAAGTAAAACAGGAAACATGGAGATTAGACAAGACACATGAACCGGGGAGACATAGTACAGGGGAGATGACATAACTGACAGCATGGACTTGACAATATAAGACACGCAGACATAAACACACGAAGGGCAAGGGAGACTTAATACACGGGTAATATGTACAAATGGCTGGACTGCCTTAGTGACCCTAAACAAAGAATAAACACCCAAATAGGCTAAAACACAAAACACTGGGTCGCACGACCCAGGACCATGACACTACTGCGTTCAAGCCAAGGCTTTTTTACAACCTTAGGCAGTTACAATGCCGTTACACTGCTCGCCGCCCAACCCTGTGTTTAGTCTCTTGAATCCATTCCAGTCTGTCATGCTCTTGATGAGTCCTCTCTGAGTGCCCATAACTTTCAGTTTAGTTAAGATATTTAATGCTCCCTTTCCTCCTAAACCATTTTACAGACACCTATATTTATGCACTTTACTGCTGAATCTCAAGTGTGAACCAACTCTTTTTTTTTTTCCATGTTTCCTATAACTTTCACTATTTACCCAGCTGCTTTCTGCTGCTCCTCCCATTCTAACTCACACTTTAATTGCTCACCACCAAGCACGTACTCGTTGTCTTCGACAGACATTGTTACTTTAATGCTGTCAAGGTTACTCTCCTGATGCTAATCTGGGTGGTTTATCTAACACAAATATATGGAGCATTTTGATTAAAAAATAGCATAGATTAGGGTCATGGCATGGCGAGGAGGCAGGGAATGAAAGGCCTACTTTCACCCATAACCCCCCCCCCCACCTGTGACAGTTGGTGGTCCAATAAATGAAGGCGGCCTGCGGGTGTGAGCAGTGGGCCAAACCAGAATGCTATAAAACAGGCCAAGTCTGCTGGGAGCACTGCCGCTTCTTCTCATCCCAGCCTATCTCTATCACATGACCCCGGTGGCCCCGATGCTCTCGTCTGTCCTTGTCCCATTTTCTTCCACTCGCTGGCTCACTCTCTGTGATATTCCTATTCCTTCTCTTAAATATTTTATTAGATTTTGTGTGTGCTGTTAGTCACGTGTCGCTCTGAGCAGTGGGCAGTGAAGCAAAATGGAAAGGGTTCAGTTTTTCAATCCAGCTTATTCTGAAACCCATTTTAATGCTACCTCGGATACTTAAAGTTCTTTTAGGACCACTGTTGTCAAAATATGACTGTTATTCCACCTGCAGTGAATTAGTTTCAGCCAGGACTTTTTTTTAATGGTAATAAAAACCAACATTAACTGGTTTCACCAACACACTTGCATCATTTATACCAGCAGCTGATCCCACCCCTTAGCTCAAGGCTGAAATATCTTTTGTAAATACTGACTGAGCACCACCTTGATGTTAACAATCTAAGTATTGAATGGCTCAGCAATTAAATATATGTTGTATTATTCCTGTGGAAGATAAATCAAATGATTTTAATGTTGTCCTCAATTTTCAGTTGGTATGCCAAGGTTTTCAGCTATCCAGTAAAATTCCACAACATGTACCAAATGACGTTTACATGATGACTGATTAGAAAGAAAAGATACTCAAGAGGCAGCTTGTCATGTACTTTCACCGTGTACCAGATGAACCTGTGCGCAGAGAAGCTCCCGACTAGCAACGCAGAACAAACTGAAGGGTTTAGTCCTCAGTGTCTTGCTTTTGTGTTTATTTTGGATTTGATTCAGATATTTATGCTTTCATTATCCCCCAATTGTACATGTAACATTATCATTAGGTAACTTAATGTTTAGCTTAAGAACTAATACTAAAATCTAACAACATTCCCAACATCCTCAACTGTACTCTAAATCCTTTTAGTTCAGAGCGGACGACAGTCTCATTCTGACAAGCTGCCCCTGGTGTATCTTTTCTCTCTAATCAACTGTTGTTTAAACTCGATTGACAATAATTTCATCATTTAGAGTGACATATAAGGTTGTACGAGCATTAGCTGAGATTGAATTTTTTTTTTCTTCCTAAAATCAAGGGCAGAATCCGAGGGAAGAAATCTTGATGACTATTCAAAGTTAACTCAATGTAATTATGTATAAGCGAGAGAAGATTGGCCATCACTCAGCTCAGTTTGACCTTGTTTCAGGCTGTTATTTAGAAATGCCTCTGCCTGTTGTTTGGAGACCAGAAGTGATAATGGACTGCTGTGGCCTTGGGAGCACACTGAGTTTCTTTTGCATTAAGTTATAATGTGAACAAAATTAGACTACAATAGAGTCCTGTATTCTAGTGGATGCTAAAGTGCTGCTAAAACATTATATTTAATGAATACATTATTGTTTATCTGACTATAGTATAGTATTTGTATTTACATTGTATTTACAATTTGCCATAACACGATTAATAAACTTAGACTTACAATAGATCAATAGACTTACTTTTGCTGCATTATAATAACACTGTTCTCTATTTGTCACATTCTTCCATCATCTTGATTTTACACTTCATAATGTAACTCATTCCACATGTTGTTTTAAAATCTAGATTAATGAAGAACATAATTGTTGATGCTTCAAGCATTTCTGTCTTAAATTGTTATTTCCCCTTGTCTCTGAAATCCCAAATCAATATCTGTTCCTAATTTGACTCTCAGCCTGAGACCTATATAGATTGATATGTGTGCGCACATGCACACACACAGAAGCTAGTCTGCACATCTCCCTGTGATTCAATTGCTGGTGCCTATCTGAGGTGCCTGCAGCAGGCAAGACAATCAGCTTTGCTAACGAATGTCAAAGAAACACAGCATTGATCACATAATTGAGTAATTATGTGATCAATGGCTAATTAACCCAATTAATGCATTTGGAAATGCATGAAGGAGGCTGGGTGTGGTATCCCACAGTGCATAACTATGCTCATGCTTCACACACCCAAACGTGCATGTATGGGTGTGCAGGGTAGTCACTAAAATAAACTTCTGAATGGCTCAATAGAAACTTCTGTTGAAATCATTGCTGCACTGATGCACGATGTGTCCTCACTCTTGTGTTTCTCTTTCTCTCTATTTCTTTCTGACTCATACACTCACAGACATCGCTCCCACCACTACGCTGGTTATTAAAAATAACACGAATGTCAAGAGATTCACACTAGAGAGTGAACCTGCCGTTGCCAGTCCTTCAGGGGCCTTGGCATTTCGCAGCTACCTTGATGGCAGCCTGACACGACAAGGACGTGTCACCCTGAAGCTCTCAAGAGCTATATTTGTGCTCGCTCATCCTCAGCTCACGTTCTCATTAGATAAAATGATTTATTAGCAGAGCCCTCCGTGGCAGCGGACTCAGCTATTCTTGTTGGCAGAGTTACACTATATTTACCTTCAGTAGTACACCACAGCTTGCACGTAAGTCTCTGTTATATGAGGCAACACCTGAGGAGTCGAGGGGAATTTTGGTCAGGTATATTTTCCTCTCTCACTTCACTCCTTCTATCACAGCATATATTATTCCCACACTTTCTTTTTCACCTTCTCCATCTCACTTTCTTCACCCTCCTCCTGATACTTGTCTTGCCGCCGGCATACTTGCTCACTGTCTTTTCGCACTGCTCTGTAAGTGTTGTTTTCTCTCCCCACACGTACACACACATGCTCTTTGCGCACTTCCCATTTTACATTTTCTTACCCCTCCCTGCTTCTGCGGATGAATCTTTCTCTCAGTGCCACCACTCGCCCACAGGCAAAGTCATCCCAGGTTGCTACTTACTACCTCAGAGTCATTTTCCAAATTCGGCCACTAATTGGGTTTCTCCTATGATTAAGTCAATAACAACCTTCATATTAGAGTTTAATGTCCCCTAACGAGTCCATTTGTTGGCCACTGGCTAATTAGGTCTGAGCTGTTTATAGATAGCCTATACTAATTGATGAGCATTACTGAAACACTGTGTGTCAATCACTAATGCATTTGAGCACATTTTTGCTTTTAGCTTGCAGCTCTCTCGGGCAAAGCCCCCCAAAACAGATTATGCCGTTCTGGTTCATGGATCAGGCTGTATAATTTGTGAGACAGCTCAGCATTAACATTAATGATATCTCCAGGGGAGCGGAATAAAAATCCATTTAACATTGACTGACAAATCTTCTTTCTCGTCAACAAGCATTTAGTTTATTAGTGTTGATTGTAGTCTGGATTTCTGCTGAGGAGACTTGTGTCTGTCTTTGTTAACTGCGGGGATCTTTAAAATATTCATGCCTGCCAACAGTAAACTTTGTGGCTCCTCATGTACACCCATGAAGCACCAGGACTTGGAATGAAATGCAAAGGGCCTGAAAGGCAGCAATAGGGGGACATGAGGACAACAGGACCCTGCAGAAGCTATCAAGCTGGAATCTTTGACAAAGTTTCAACGGATCCGACTGACATGCCAGGACCCTTCCCACGGGTTCGAGTCTGCATGAAGCTCTGGCTTGATAAGGCAGTGTTTGGATGAATACAAAGTGAGCTGGAGGAGTCTGATTTTGGGCCTCATCCAAATCTTATGCCTCCAGGTTCGCCTGCTATCGAAATAAAGGGTTCGTTTGAAGCGAGGTTGCCTGTGTGCACAGCTGCAGTTCTATGATAAAAAGAGGTTTGATAGGTGAAGCCTCCTGTCCTTCTATCCCTCTCCCTGTCTCTTTCTAATTGAATCCAACTTACACTGGCATGCAAACACCAAAACATAGCACTAGGATTACTTTCCTTCTTACTTTCTTTCCTGTCTCTCAGTATATAGCCTACGCTTTGTGCCTGGATGCTCTGGTGCTCTGTGTGGATTGTTAAATTTTACATTTCTGCTTGTGTGGAAGTTGCTAGAGATGGAACACCAGAAATGCAGGAGAGAACTAATCTCCTTCTGTGTGCATTTCTCAGTTTTTGTGCCAACATCACAAATTCATCCATACTTTGATTTTCTACAAGTGTTTTCCCTATTTTAACTTTCATCAGGGCTAACCATCTGTTATAAGATTGCTCCAAATAGCTCCCCCTCCTCCATGCCATCTGCTACCATATGTATTTTTTTTTAAGAGTTTCAGAATATATTCATTCCTACTGAAATCGGGTAGTTATATATTTGCCTGATAGGTACAGCTGGTGTTGTTACCTTTTACTTTAACAAAGACCAATATGGTCATTTTATCCTCAGGTCCTTCTCACTTAAGGATTGTTTTTAACCTTTTTTTTAAAATTCTTTAATATTATTTTTTTTAATTTTCCTTCAGTTACTTCTTTCACTCACTTTTTCTGAACAGATTCAAAGTTAGTTAAGTCTGTTATTGCTGGAGTTACGGTCCCGCTTTTGCGCATACGGCACCGTTAGGGAACCAGTGTCCCGGACTGGCCGGCCTCTGCTCTCCCGGCTCTCTGACTCCGACTCCGCCTCTCTCTGAGCACCAACACACGAACGAACGACTACACTCAGCCTGCCTACCGCCACCTCCAGCTTTCATGCCTACCCCACCCCTCCTCCCCAAACTGGACTCCATAGTTTACGGCCGTCCCAACGAAAGCACTTCTTCCTCGCCGAATGCGCTCTTAGATGCCCGGAAGACGTCAAAGAGCCAGACTTTAAGAGCATAAACAGGCAAGAGTAGCGAAGCAAAGGAGAAGTTTTTTTTTCTCCCTTTTCTTGCCCTGCAGCGGGGCAGGACAGCAGGAGTAGGCCGGGGGGTGCACAAAAAGGCGTCCGTATGATGTGGATCTGGTACCTTCTGCTTGGTTCGGGGTCAGGCTCAAGAAGTGTTGGTAAGTTTTTCAAAGCCAGGGTGAAACTAACGTAGTTATCACGGCGCGGACACGCTTCGGTGCGAGTTCAGAGGAAGAGGGGGCGCTGATATAAATTCTTGAGGACGGGCTGTGTGGTGCACTACTTTCTCCCTCGAGTTTCCTCAAAGTTAGCGAAACGACGTCTTTGAAAAGAACTTATAAGACATTCCTTTTCCCTCGACTGAACTGGACTTTGTGTGTGCGTACGCGCCAGTAAATCTGGATTATTGGCAGCAGTTTCAGAGTTTTTCGTGCATGTCGAGTGTCTCGCATTCGCTACATGTCCCCTTCACCTCTGAGACAAAGTATTTCTTTTGCTAGAGACTTCCTCCGTGGCGTGTCCGTTCACCGGGTTGTTTTGAGATGACGCCGTGGTCTCCCCCTGCTACGTTATAAATGAGAGGTTGTTGACAGGGCGCCGTTGACAAGTCAAGCTGTTCTCCAGCCTCGCCGTGGAAGCTGCACGGGGCCCGGAGAATGACGTCTTGTAGTTTATGGGACACTTGTGACAGCCACTTGTTTCTTTTTACTCGGTTTAAACATGATGCAGATTTGAGCTAATGTTCACATTAGTGACGTATAATTTCCCCGGTGGTTATTACAGGATGCTCAAATGCTTCAATGAGGACCTACAGTGAATAAATATATGACCCAGAAATAAACAGTATCAGTCACAGATAATTGGATTTGCTTTTATTGCTTTTTAATGACGAAAAAATGCCTGGCTTTTATGGAGTGTAACAGTGACAGCATTGCTGATGTTTCCAGCAGTGTGGGTTTTAGGTGGATTTTCACGGTCTCCCAGCTGCAGGTGCATTAAATGGGCGTGGCTGGAAAATTTAAAAAGAGCCAAGATGCTTGTGGTGGTGATGATGATGCTTGTTTTGTCCCAGCAGAAGAAACACACACACACACACACACACTCAATGTGAATAAATAAGTGGGTTGTGGCTGGTGGGGTGTTAGGTATTTAATCAAAAGAAGAAGGTGGGTGAGGTGGCTGTGTTTGTTTTGGCTCTTACTCTATTTAGTCCATTGTGTGCCCCACTCTTGGCTCCTTTCCTGTAGCCTACGCTGTTACCTGCAAGTGGAGTTTAACTGTGAAAGTTAAGTTAGCAGGATTTGATGAGGGTTACAGGCCAGTTACAGCTCTGTGTACTTGCAGTTGCCCTCTGCCCACAAAATCTCATTAACATAATTATAAACAGTATATTTTTGCAATCAGTTCAGAGTCATTAAAGATGACGCTTGTAACTCTTTCACAAGACGGTTGTTCTTGCATTCCTATTGGCTGAATTCGCTTTCGCGTCTTCATTATAATTGGCCTGGTGCTGTGGGTTGTCACGCTGTCATGACTTCCTGGGACTCTTGAAAAATAATGGAGCCGTCATTAATGTGATTAGCAACACCCGTGATTCGCTTGACACGAAAAACTGAAATGTCTGCAGTGAAGAAGAGAAATGTTTTTGCTCGTGTCACTGAAACAGAAGTGCAAATAACATTATATTAGCTTCAGACAGAGATTTAGTGTGAGCTGCCCACTCTGGTTTTCTCTGCAGGAGCAAAGGAGGATGTATCTGTGATTAATGTAAGAAATTTTCTTTCGAAATATTACGGTAGTTTGTTTTCTTTTGTATGGCTTACGTCTGCTCAGCTTTGAATAGATAAACGGTGCTTCAGTGTTTTATTAGCTCATAGCCTGACCAGGGTAATAATGTCAGCTCGATATGAGTTAGACTCTGTTTAGGTGACTGTGTTGTATTGTTGTCCAAACCAGCATAAAAGCTAAAACACAGCATAGGATTTAACAATCAGTATGTGGGATACTAGGACGTTAGATAGTGGTTAGTGCTGTGCTATACTGGAAATGTTGATCAAGTCCAAAGTAAATACAAGGTTGTGTCATAACCAACTTCTAGCAGTAGTCTTTCTCTCCTCTCTCAATAAACATTAATAATATATTTGTGTGAATGCCTCACAGCATTGATGTATGCTATATCTTTTGGTGCTCATAACCTTTATACTTTTTCAGATATTAAGCTTTTTATGCCATTTTTTTACCCCAATTTGCTGATTGGGACAACATTATCAGTGTGATCACCAGTTTTGCTTGCTGGGCTGAGCCATGTTTTAGCTCAGTGAGATGAGCAGCCGTTCTCAGAGCAGGAGGGCCGGGTTCGAATCCTGCTTATGGCAACATTTATTTCAGTTAACAGTTCAACTGTTTTAAGTATTTTCAACACAAATTTCAGCTTTTTTCACCCCTTTTCAGCAAAATTTTCAGTCGCTTCTGCTCTTTTCAGCAAAATTTTCAGGTTCTTCATCTCTTTTTTGCTGAACATTTAGCTTCATCACCTCTTTTCAGCACAATTTAGCTGTTTCTGCACAGTGCACATTTTTTCTCTCATCATATCTTTGTTTGAGACCAGAACTGGTTTGGCTCAGTGGGATGAACAGCCACCGTGAGATCTGGTAGCAAAGGTTCGAATCCTACTTGCGACACTTGCTGCAAGTCTTCCCTCCTTGCACTCTCCCTGCTTTCTTGACACTCTTCAGTATAGTGTTTCAAATAAAGCAGTTTTCAGCAAACAGTTCAGCTTGTACACAGTGTTTTCAGCAGATAGTTCTCCTTATGCTGTTTTCAGATTCCACTACACGGCATTCACTAGGGATGGGTATCGAAAACCGGTTCTTGTTGAGAACCGGTTCCCACTGTTTCAATTCCTTTGAATTGTTTGCCATTTTTGCAAACGATTCCCTTATCGATTCCAGTCGCCCCGAATGATGTCACCACGTTGTGGAGCGTCATTTACCTGGCAGGAAACACGGCGCCTAAGCGGCTCAAACGCTTAAAAGTTTGGTTATATTTTACAAGAATGGAAGACAACAGGGCAACTTGCAATACTTGCAAAATAGATATTTCATTTAAGGGAGGAAACACTACGAATATGCAAAAGCATTTGCTCACAAAACACGCGATGACCTTAAATGAATGTCGTGATTTTAATTCCGCTCTGCATTCGTGAATCTCAACCCAGCAGCAGCGGTAACGTTTGCACGTCCTCTCCCGTTAATTCGGCAGGTAAATAATCAACTAACAGTGCATATTATGTTAGTGCGATCTGCCTTATTACAAAACCTGCCATTACTGTGCATTTACATGTACAATTTTTTTTTCCCCTTTAAAAAGAAGAAAAAAGAATCAATAAGAGAATTGATAAAGAATCGAATCGTTAAACAGAATCGAAAATAGAATCGGAATCGTGAAAATCTTATCAATACCCATCCCTAGCATTCACACTGCATTTTCGCAGGAAATGCAACTTTTTCTAGTTTTAATTTGTTTTGGGGGAATGGGGAAATATGACAACACTGACTTTTGAACTTTTGGCAACAGATAATGTCACTACAAATATACAAACCTTACATTAAAAACTCTCTATATACATTGCAGATTCAGATATTTTGTTACCTACCCCATGCCTGTAACTGTGAATGTTGAAGATCTGCAAATACTCAAATGATTTTTTAGTGCATTTAATATTCGTTACACACAATAGCACAGCATTTGTCCATTAGCTACAGCCGGCTGTGACCAATGAGCTGTGAAGAATGAGTATATTACACTTTATAAATTAGTGCATAATATGTCAGTAGTTACAGAAGATTTACCTGATAATTAAGCCTTAAAGAAATGCCTCTGAGGTAATGAGGTATTGATAGTCAATAATGCAGACAATAAAATGATAATGATAACGAAAGATAATGTAGATAATGATTGTATAAAATGTTAATAATGGTAATGATTTAATAGATAATGAGCAGACGGGACATGATATGTTGAAGATAGTTTGGAGTTTCTCAGTATGACGTGCTGCTCTAGCTTACTGTGCAAACTACTGATGAAGTGATCAATAATGAAAAGATGGTTAATAATTTTTGCTTAGTTTTGGTTCAGTAAATCAGGAGCTACTTATGTTATCGTTTTTATCGTTTACTCGGTATTCCTGGGTCTTTTCGCGTGTGTTATGAATAAATCTTCTTTTTTTCGGTACCGGTTCTAGTTTTATTTTGTTGTATTTATCCGCGACACCTTAAAGGCCGGTCCATGAAAATATTGTCGGGCATAAACCGGTCCGTGGCGCAAAAAAGGTTGGGGACCGCTGCTCTTAATTGTTGTGACACGTGTTCGAAATGCAGAGAGGTGCGCCCGATTTGCCACACGGAGCAGCGCGGGAGTAAAGCACGAGGGAGGGGCTAATAATCGGCTCAGTCGTTTTTAATGATCGTTGAAAGCCCAGATCGTAATCGTGATTAAAATTCGATTAACTGAGCAGCCCTAAGCCCAAGTCATCTTAGGTGGTTACCCTAAACCAACCCAGCCCTGTATTTTGGAGCAAAGCAGGCTTGGTTTTGAAAAAGCAATGTAGCTAGTTTTTGAGTGTACACATTATAAAGATTATTTTTCTTTGTTGAATTTTATTAAAAATAAGGTTCTAAATCTTCTAAATTCTAATGGTCAGGCTTATGACTGGACTTAGGGTTGGGTCATCACAAATGATGATTTATACTTTGGAATGTTAATGTAGATATTTTGTAACGCCCGTTTGGCCTTTAATGGCATATTTATCTATTGTCCAATAGAATTGATCCAAGTAAATTAGTCACTTACAACACTAAGAGTGGTCACATATCTATTGCTCATTTACTCTGATCTGAGTGAGTTTCTAAACTTATAGCCGTTTTCTGGTGGTCTGGTTTTGGTTTCAGGTTTCACTCTGCGTAAAAAGTTCAACAAAATAAATACAGTGTGAAGTTGCTGTGATCTGAACTAGTGAGCCCATATTACAGCTAGTTGCTATAGTTTGTTCTTTCTGTACGTCTATGGTACTCTACCACATCCCACAATGCAACACATACCCGACTGCAGAAAGGCATTTAGTTCAAGCTTGCACTGTATACATGTTGTTTGGGTCGGACTGAGATTTGTTCTTATTGCTAACAAACTGCTCAGGAGTTTGTTTGGAACTGGAAGGAGACCCTGTCGTCCAACTAGTCTGGGCGTGGTTGTTTTGGTCCTTGATTAAATGCGATTACAGTGTTCACATCAGCACAAAGGAGTCGCCCCAAGGAGGAAAATGAGGCGTAGTTCAATTAAAACAGATTAAATGGCAAAGGTGGAAAAACATCCTAAAATACTGAGAAGTCAACACAGTTTTGGAAATTGACAACTCTGTTTCTGTGACACTTAAGCTTCTTTGTGTATGTTTAAGCTTTAACCTTACTTGTACTTTTTTTATTAAATCCTTAGATTGCTAACCACACAAGTAAGCTCAAAGAGATGCCAAAGCCCACACCTTACTTAAGTGGGGAATTTTGAATGAAACCTCGATGCTTTACAGGTTACTGTTATTCACTGTACACTGAACTGGCTTGCTCACCCAAAGTACATGGCAGCATGCAAAATTACTGTGTGTGTGTGGGTGTGTGGTCTTGAACGTTAACAACCACACCATATATTCAGCCTGACATAGCCATTCTCCTTGATCAACATAATTTGCACTCCAGTGATCACTCTGTGTTAGAAGGCCACACATAAATGCCAGGAGGTAGGTTTTTTTTCCATTCATAACCAGAGAAAGACTATTCGGGTCATTTCTCTTACTGAACAGAACGACAGAATCACATTGTTTGCCGCTTATTGTGCTTTGTATTTCCTCAGTGTTTGTTCACGAAGGCAGGCCAGTTGGCCCCATAAAACTCTGCGTGTTTGTGCTTATCACTGCATGTCTTTGAAACAGGGAAGAGAGAAAGAGATGTTGTGTTGTTTTTTTCCTCCTCTGTGGCTGACTTAGCTGATATGCTTCCAGCAAAGCACGAGTATTGAAACTCACTTTTAAACATGCTCCAGGGGTAAACTATTGAAAGGAGTATCAGTAAATGCTGTTATTACTGGTTCTTCTCTCAGCACTGGAAAAATTAGGAAAATAGAATTTGCAGGCTCATTGCCTAGGTGTGGGTGTGTTCATAAATTCAAATGGAAATGTTCAGCGCATAAATTGAACTGTTATTCAGAAATTCAACATCAGTTTCAGAGTGCCTAGAGCAGGGAGGAATTCAGTGATTTGTTGGCAACAAACGCTTTGCTTTTTTGTTTCCACCTTTTCCTCTAACAGCGTTGGTATTGGCAGTGGTAGAAATGAAATGTTTTTGTTTTTTTGTTTTTTTTCTGTTTTATATTACTTGTCTTAACGGTAACCATCCCTACTTTCAGCCTTAGTTGCTTTTGCTCAGTATGCCTAGACTTAAAGGAGGACCAGTGTGGCTTTAATTCCCTGAGTTGTTAAACAAAGCCACATGACTGGAGTCATGTTTCAGTCCTTGGGAACAGAGCATCATTAACTGTAGTGACTACATATTGTGTGGTTTATGCCTTTTTTGTAAGTTAAACATTAATACACAATAGGGACAAATTAAAATAAAAACCTGGGGTATTCTGCTGGAATGGTTTTGGCTCATTTGTCCGGTTACAGGGACATTTAACTGTAAATCAACACAAAGCTATTTTTTTATTGTCTTTATCCAGTGATGAAGATGTTGTGATCGTCAGTGCCACCCATACAAAAATGCACTAAGTATTGAATGTTTTGACGAACATCAAAATGCAGTGGGTTAAATCCTATGGCCTTTGCAGTCACCAGGAGGCCCATGTATAAACAGTGTTTACAAACCGGAACAGCGTGTCTCTATTTCCTCCCCAAAACTAGTGTTTATAGAGGAAAAACATGCAGCAGAAATGTGCAGACCTCCCGCATACTTTAAACCACGCACATGTACACACACTTTTGGCCGTAAATCTACAAAGACATTTCTGCATCTAACTCTAAAACCTCAAAACCAACATGGCTACAGATGCACTACTAACATTGAGACTTCAAAATACAGTGGACAAAGCCAGTGGCTGATGTTGTGCATCTTTTTATATACAGTCTGTGGTTGATGCCAGTGCCAAAAGCAAGTCACTGTCGATAGACTTCGGCTTGGCACAAAAACGGTTTTGGTTCTCTATAGAAACAACAGATCTCTTTGACCCTTTTAAGGCTTTAAACTTGCCTTATTTATGGCGTGGCACAGATGGTTGCACTGCAACCTGTCAGCTAGGCTTCACCTTAGATAATTCAACTCACTGAACTGAAATTTGTGATTTTGCCTGGTGTTAGTGCCTTTTAGACTATTTTTTAACTCCAAAAGGACTACTGAGCTTATACCATTGCAAAGCATCTAACAATGCAATATGTGATATTTTGCTGAAGTAAACATCCCAAAAATTATTTTCAAATCTGAAGATGTGACAAAATAATTAATATTTGCAGATAACTTATATCACAGAGTTAGTGCTGAAGTGACGTGTATACTGCAGGACATTTACAAATAAGGGATTTGTACATAGTTGGACCTTTTGGCTGTTATGTGTGTTCCCTCCATGGGAAATGTATGTGCTCTGTCCTGTTTCTTCGAGCAGCTCTGATCTATAAGTCATGATGCTAAATATTTCATGAATCCTTGTGTATGTGTATTGGAGGAGAGGAAGGAAAAAGTATAGTGGAAAAAGTTAGGAAACAGCACATTATACAGTACCGTGCAACAATCTTGAGCTACCCCTCATTTCTTTATACTTTGGTTCCAAGGAGCCAGACTTTCTTGTATTTTTAAAAGTGTTCTTGAGCAAAAGGCCCCCAGGCTTTTTCACTCATTTTCTAGTCCTTGTACCTGTTTTCAGGTAGATTGTTAAGCCACTAAACACTGACCTGTGACTCATTCAAGGCTGAACCAGTGTTGTTCCTACACATAACAGAAAACTGACAAAGAATATTTTAAATGGTATCTTTAGACATTTTTTACTAGTAACCTGTCACAAAACACAAATTGCTCCACTCCAATTTCTTTAGTTGAGAAATGCCAAGCATAGCAAAAAAAGAATATTTATGCATAGACAAGGTAATTCCCACAAGTTTGCATATCTCAGCATGGTGTACAATGTGGCCTTAGAAAGTTTGAGGAAACTAGATACGTGGAGGGAAGAATAAAAAGTGGCATACCTAAAAACTATCTACAGCAGATGAACAGTATCTGAAGGTTGTGTCCTTAAGAAATAGGGGGGAAAAAAGTCCAAGACATGAAACAGGAACTAAGAGATTCATCTGGCCCTTTAGTTGATCCATCTGTTTGCTGAAGCCTCATCAGAAATCGAGTCATTGGAAGGTTGGCTGTCAAGGAGCCATTATTAAGGAAGGGAAACTGGGAGAAAAGGCTTGAGGTATGCCACATTACACGAGAACTGGACTAAAAAAACATGTCTTATGGAGTGATCCGAGTTTTGGTTCAAAACATAATCAAGATGTCTGTAGGATGTAAGGAAAGAGACAATGTTGTACGAGTCTGCAGGTGGAGGCTCTGTCATGGCTCTGCCTGATTGGCAACAGCCTTCATTTTTTTGTATAACAATGATACCAAACACTCTGCCAATGCAATAAAACGTACACGATAGGTGACCACACAGTGGAACACTAACAGTCGTGTACTGGCCTCCCCAGAGCCTCAGCAGCATTGAAGCAGTATGTGATTATCTTGTCTGTTGTTCTGTTCTTGGAAATGGAATAAAAGGCAAAGAAATGAAGGGTGGATCAAGACTTTTGCACAGTGCTATGTATTGATTTTGGATTGTTCTTAACTTGTTTCTGTTTATTTACTGATTTGAGCTGTTTAAATGAAAATATGTAGTTTTTCTTTTGTCACCCCAAGAATATGGCATTTTCACTTTTTACAAACTAGTGTTTCCGCTACACTTTTACAGTATATACTGCCAATAGTTATTCCTAGTGGGGTCAACCTTGAATATAGTTTGTGCTAGACATTGATTGTAGCTGTCTGCAGTGGCAGAGCCATAAAGTAGTTTGAGATGTGCTCAGAACTTTGTTTAAGCACTGAATGTTTCTGTAGCATTTTTAAGACTGCTGCAGTGTCTTAGTGACTTTTTTATAGCACATACACACATATTGTAGCAGCTAAGAGGAGGAGAGCAGGTTTTCCCATTCCTGTCAAGTCTGACACTAGTCTGTTATAAAACAGTCACATTTCACACCTTTATATTTTAGTTTTTCCTGGAGGTGAGGTAGATGAACTTAGGAACCCTGCATGTTTTTAATAAATCCCGCTCGTGGGTCACTGTTATTAGTTCAAACAGCTCCTTCCTCTTTATTGATATCCCATTGTTTTATGATTTTTAATAATCTTTTACTGTGAAGACACTCTTCACACTGTGACATTGATGGAGCTCCAGAACAGCGTTCATTCGCTTTGTGAAGTAGCAAAACACTCACAATGTGCTCAGTTACAGCTTAGGTGGGAAAGAAATGATCAGCAGAGCACTCATGTCTGACGTTCATAGTGTATGTAATCTAAATTAAGAAATTTTACTGCAGAAATAAAAGCTGCAATGCAATTTCAAATGGAGTTTATCCATCGATCTGTATCGTTTTGTCTAATGTATATAAACTGGAAAAAGAAAGCGGTAAATTGCCAAGCTGAGCTTCTCCAAGGGAGGTTTGTGAAATGCAAAGAGTTGCAGTCTGGCCATATTAGCTATGTCTATCAGGTTTTGTACGATAACAATGACAACCCTGATGTACAGTAAATGTATGTATAAATATAACCTGTTTATACTGTGGAGCCCTGAGGACAGTTAAGCTTGCACACTTGCTGATTTTAAATGTCAAAGTATCAGGAAGCCTGCCTATGTTTGCTCTTCCAGTGCAGGACTCTCACAGTGGACTGTAATTGTTAGCTGATCGAGTTGGATGGATGTCGAGTCTGCTACAGTTTTTTTTTTTTGTTTTGTTTTTCCATGACTGGGTTTGAGGTGTCAGAATCAGACTGTGTTGTTGTCAGTACGTTGAGTCTTGTTGAAATTTTTGAATTTTTAAAAGTTTGACCTTGAACAGCTTCCAGTGTTATTACTTCAGACCAGAAATGCACACTGCTCTGGATATGAACCCTAAGCTGAATAGAGATTACATTGTTTGGATCTTAAACAGCTTTGGCTCGATCCACCCGCTCACCTTGGTTTCTCTACTTTCATCCTCATCCAAGGTGCTCCCCGTGAGAGCAGAATGACCTGCTGTATGTGTCCCCTGTGTTGCTCTGCCTCCTATCACACAGGGAAGAGATCCTGGCATGCTGACAGCTGGCTCCCCTGCTGTCCCATGTGATCAGCAGTCATTTGCTGTACTTTGTCTCACGGCCACAATGGGAGCCAGTGTGGACACTGACAGGCTATTTTGGACTGAAATTCCACCATCCCACTGTCAAACCAAACAAACTCTACCTTAAAGGTCAACAAAAACCCACAGAGAAAAATGGATACCATCAGGGCAGCTGATACTTTGTTTGTTAGTGGAACTATGTGGAAAATATACGGGGTGTAAGCGCAGTTACATGTTGCTGGGTTCATGTGAATTTGACTTGAGATATATGGAAAAAAATTGTACTTAATTATCTCTTGTTGATTTAGTTTTCCATGCCTGCATTTCCTTTCTACTCTTTCCTTTTTTGCCACCTTTATTTATTACAAGATGTACATATTAGCTACCAAATGCCTGTGGTGAAAATTATGCAGCACTAAACCTTTTGTGTGTGTACATCTTTAACCTCACACATAATTGTTTTAAAATAATTACACAGCCCTGGCAGTTTCATCATTCTGTTGAGTGGCCCAGCTCCATCCACCAGATTTGGAAGCTGCAATTAGGTGCAATTTTCCAAACATGTAATCATAAGAAAAATGTTCATTTCAACTAGATGATGTTTTTGATTGCAATCACATAGACATTTATTTCCCCTGCTGGTATCTTTTGTGCACCAACTGTGAGTACATGAGCATTTAGTGTCTTGTGATAAATATGCAAATTGTCTTAATAGCTTTGTAGGTGAACGCTGTTTTCAAAGCAAAGCGTTACCGCTAATGTATTCATTGACAGGATTAGATTAATCTTTAGGATTATGAAGACAGTTAATGGAACTCTTTTCTTCTTGTATTACACCTCACAGTAATTTAGGATTGCTCAGTAGGTCAAGAGTTCACAGCTGAAACTAAAACAAGAGAAATGCTGGCTCAGGAAACAAGCCTCACATTTATAATTGAGGTGCTACAGAGTGTGAAATTTACACACTCTATGTCTTACTAATAGAAATCTGACAGATTCTAGATTTAAGCGTGAATATTATCGCCTTGGAGGTTTTTGCATGCCGTTATGTGACATATTTCCGTAACTTGTGTTTGACTAGGCCTGACAGAGTGGGAGAAAGGGACCGCTAAACCTCAGGTACTCTGATATCTACCCTTATCTACGAGGAAAAGCACAAGGGAGCGATCTGACCGCAGTTCTTTTCGCACCAGATTGACATTTACTTGACAGTGCCAATTGAAGCCTCTTCACCTATTACTGCGTGCTCACTCACACGGACACACGTTTTGATTTAGAAAGCTCTCAGGTGAAATTCCAATCTAGAGACATAAAAGCTATTATGCAGTTGATGCTATTTCTCCAGGCGAGTGCGTAAATGAGCAAATAAGATCGATCTCAATTCGTCCGACCTGCAGTAATTGCTTATTTGTCACAATTAATTTCAGAGCCTTGACTCAAGACCCCATGATATTGATATTGAATGTCTTCATTATTACCTGCTCCTGAAATGAATCTGAATCTGAAGAATTAGTTTCTGTGTTGAATGGATGATTAAAAAGGTCAGGAAGGAGAGAGAAGTCATGCAGAAACTGGAAGTTTGAAGTATGCAGAGGAGCACTAGCTCCACCTCTGTCACGTCACAAATATGGCTTAACCCCCTGAGCTGTCAGCGCCTTGCTTTAGGTGTGCACACTTTATTCCCCACATTTGTCTTTCTTCTCTGCCAGTTATCATTCCTGTGAGCCAGTGCATGCTGCTGTGTTTGTGGAGGTATAAGGTGTAGAGTGTATGTGCAATATGTACAAAGGGTAATCCTCTCTTGGAAAGGAACCAGAGGAGGCGAGGCGCTCATCTTCACAGGAACTAATCACCCGATCCCGCCTGCTGTTTACAGGCAGTCTTGCCAGCCAAAATCAAATGCAAAGCCCATGTTAATTGCCTTAATGCTGCTTCCCTGTCAACCATGGCTTGGCAGCGGCCTTCAGCACCGGGCCGCAAAATAAATTCTTTTTTTTAAATTCATCAATGAATGCCAAAGACAAAAGGGAGTTCTGCTCCCCAGGAATGCAAAGTAGAATCAGTTTTTATTTACTCAAATTTAAAAGCAAGGAAAGCAGAACAGATCTATGGGAGGGCGAATGAAAGTGGAGGTTGGTATCATATGAAATGGGGGCAAAGCATGAAGTTCAGACCCATCTTAGGTCATTATAAGACCAGAACTATTAGTCTTACTAGGGTCTAGTGCAGGGGTGGCCAACCAGTCAGAGACCAAGAGCCACTTTTTTTTTTTTTTTTTACTGTGTTACCGCAAAGAGCCACATCATACGCATGGGCACACATTAACATCACCCATCATTTCCTCCCTCTCTCTCTGTCTCTCACACACACACACACACACACACACACACACACACACACACACACACACACACACACACACACAAAATACACACATCTCTGCTGAGCCAGATTTATTGTAAATGTCACACACCAACATGATAATGACAGAAATGGACTCCTACAGTACTAAAACCACAGGCCAGTCATTTTCAACAATGAACATTGTGTGCGATGTCTCACACACATAAACTCTCAGTTCAACCAAGTCCACAAACAAAACTATAATAATCTACAATAGCATTTACTTTTACAATGCATGTTGTTTAGTGGGACTTCTAGCATTCCTTGCCTTGAACAATCCTCTTCAAACCTGGCTTGTATTCCGTTGTTGCCACTCGAAGCAATTTTTTCACATGAGTGTCAGTCAGAACAGATCGATGCTTTGATTTCACATGTTTTAGGGTAGAAAACACAGACTCGCAGACGTATGTTGACCCAAACATTGACAGTATCTTAAGCGCAGCCCGTTTGACATTGGGGTATTTTTCCATTGGCACACTTTTCCAGAACTCAATGGTCCCTTCCCTTAAAGCAGGTTTCAATTGGTCCTCCTCACAAAGATCGATCATCTCCAACTCAGCCGCAGCTTCATCTGTGACTAGCGGGACTTTCAAACAGCCGGTCTCTGCATTAAATGGGTCGACGAGGAACGTAATCTGTGGCCTTTTCAATTGTAGATCATGGAACCGGGTCACAAAGCTTTCGTGCAAGTTTTCAATCAGCGTTGCATATCTGGCTCTTTGCTTACTCAGGGCAGCGCTGGCGACTTGCCCGCTGGCTTTTAGCAGAGTGGGAAAATGCGTTATATCTCCCTTTTGAATATGTGTCTTGAACAGCTTCAGTTTGTTGACAAACGCAAACACACTTTGCACCAGGTCAGCATTTTTAACTTACCCTGCAGGGTCAGGGTCAGTCTGTCCAAGTGACACAGCATGTCGACCAAAAAGGCCAGATCCATAATCCACTTGAGGTCCGAGAGCTCGGGATAGTCCTCGTCCTTCTCTTCCAGTTTCACGGCATTCAAAAGCTCAAAGAAGCGAGAGAGTACCTGGCCTTTTGACAGCCACCTCACAGTGCAGTGCAGCGGCAGGTCACCTGGAAGCCCTTGGTCCAGCTCAGCGATGAGATTCTTGAATTGCATGTGGTTAAGCGCATGTGTGCGGATGTAGTTGACGATTTCCATCACAGGCTTCATGATGTTATCTAAATTCAATGATTTAGACACGAGTTGCTCTATGTGGATGATGCAGTGGAAATTCCAAAAGTCAGGAATAGTTTGGTCAGCTTTGCACAGCCCCACAAGCCCGTTCACAGATCCCATCATGGCTGGTGCTCCATCCGTGGCTATTGCAGTTAATTTTGTTATGGGCAGATTTTCTTTTTCTAATGCAGCCATCACGGTTTCTTTCACATCTATGCCACGGGTTCTGTCTTTTAATGGCACAATATCCAGGAGTTCTTCTTTGATCACACAATCGTTTGACACAGACCGTGCAAATATTGCCAACTGAGGCTTGTCTTGTATAAAACAACTCTCATCCAATGCGACACTAAAATACTCACATGCTTGAAGGTCAGAGTGCAACTGTGATTCAACTGTGATTCAACTCCCCTTCATTGTATGGCTTTTTAGCCCGTGCAATGTTCCAAGCCAGCTGATAGGATGCGAGCGTTATGGTCTCTGACCGCTTCGTAAATTTTTGGAAAAACTGTATCTGCTTTTCTGCCCGACTTTTCAAAGTGGCCAACTCGTGCTTGCGAAGTTCAGTCCCTTTTGGAAATTCCTGGTCAATGTTAGCATGGAGTGAGCTGAAGTGGCGCTGAAGCTTTGAAGCTTTGAAATGCGCTAATGACGTCTGACATATAAGGCAGAATGGCTTGCCATTGCGTTCAACAAAAAAAAAATAAACTCTCCCACTCTGTTAAAAACGTCCTGTGTTCATCTTCATATTTTTCTTTTTGCTGTGCATTTTTTTTTCCTGCCATTTTAAGGGCGAACTTGCTCCTACTGGGAAACTTTGCAGTATTTTCATCTCACACACATGCGCATTTGATGAAAATACCGTATTGAACTCAAGCGATGCAAACGCGCACATTTTAAAACAACAACACAAAAAAACCTCCCATACCAAACACAAACTTTGATATGAACGTAAGAGCCGCATGAAACCAGGCAAAGAGCCGCATGCGGCTCGAGAGCGGCGGGTTGGCCACCCCTGGTCTAGTGTGTCAGAGATGGTAATTGAGCCCGTCTCTGTATAGCCTGCTCTAATGAGAAGCTGCAGGCCTTGGGGTGACTAATTTCTCCTATGCTCAGAACGATATGTCAGGCTGGCTGTCCTGTGTCTAATGACTCCAGATACTTAATGAAGGATCGGTGAGATTTCCAGAAACATGAATGAACCGTTTATATTAATATACTTCATAGTGCACTCGGGAGACTTGCAAACTCAAAGGCTTTTGATGTCCTCAAAGTGCACTTTGCTTATAGATATATATCCAGACAGAGCAGAGGCAAATTAAAGCAAAAATCTTAAACCTTGACCTCAGCATAGCGTGGGGATCTGACTCAGCTTAGCTGTGTGGAACATTTTGCCGGCACTGTGTATTAAAGTATTATCAAGGAGCAGTAGGTTTCTAAGTTTTAAGGAATTATATAATAAGGTAAGTAGCATATCAAGGCTAGACAAAGCTATATTTGCTTGGCAAAGTATAGCATGTTCACCACTCCATCAGTTGGTGATCTGATCTCTCTGCAGCTAAATTCCCTAAGTGACAGTACCTCAGTAACCACATCCTCATGAATTCAGTTCAATTCGATTTTAGTTATATGGCACTAATCACAACAACAGTCTCTCCAAGGTGATTTATATTGTAAAGAAAAAGACCCTACAATAATAGAGAGAAAACTGCAAGAATCAACAATCCTGCAACAATCAAACTGGAGATGCTTTGACCTGTGTGAGTTGTCTACACAGCCCTGGACAGAGTTGAACATGTCTTATACAGAAACCAGTGAAGCTGGTAAACATCAAATTTCACTGTCATGTGATTCTCATCTCCACCGTGTCCGCCATGGGTCAGGAGCTCTTATGTCCTGAAGGAGCAGCACAGCAGCTGATTATGATGGATTATGATAGATCCCTCCTTGACTGTCCTCTGCAGCTAGTCGCACATTCCCCGACTGCATTTTCACACCCTCACACACGTAAATGTTCACAATGGTGACACTTTGCAATAGACCCTTGAAAGACACTCTGCAACAGAATGATCTTTTTACCCACTGGCGAGCATAGACCATACAGTAACACATTCTTTATAAAATCGCTGTATGAAAGTACAACGATAATGCAGTGCCACTGATCAGTAATACATAGTTCTGAACCTAATTAACTCGCCACAAACTCAGATGAAAGCTCACAAACCCACTGGGAAAAGGAGAAAAAAAAAATCTAAAAGCAGACCCAGAGAAGGAGAGCCGCTTTCACAGCAGGCCATTTGTTTTGATTTTGTTTGGTGTCGTTACCGGTGCTGTGCAGAACACTTTGAGCAGTGCATCTCTGTCAGATCAGCCACCTCCTCCACCCACAACCACCACCCCTCGTTCCATTACCACAGATGGAGTTAGTGTAGCAGCCATGATGAGAAATGAGGTGGATGGCACTAATCGCCGGTGCAGACTGATGTACGTTCAGTCACCTGGTCAACAAGCCGCTAAAGAAAACAGATGTAGAGCAAAGGCCGTCAGTGATGGCTAAAGTGGGAGAATGTCAGCGTAGACGGTGATATTGACCCAGGGGAGGCTGTAAGAGATTTCACGGCGCTGGATGCCGTGACTCTGCATACGATACTGAGCAGCAGGTGCACTGGCGTGTTACATGGAGAAAAGCAAATGGTTGCCTTTCATTACATGAGCTCTATGAAGCGTTTTCCTAATGTACTCTGAGAGTACTTTTTAGGCATTGCCATGACAACATAGAGGACTAGCGCTCTGCACTATGTAAGAGAATTACAGGTCTAAGTAAAACAAAGGGGAAGTGAAGCCAGAGCAAGTGGGCTCACCAGCAGAGGAGAATTAAGTGGCAGCCAGAAAAACAAGGCGGGGGTTGGTGGGGGGGCGGTGAAATTGCAGTAACATGGTGGTGATTTAGTCACATCCACTTTTTATCACACAGGAAGGCTAAATGCTTATCAGAGAGCAATAGAAAGCAGGGCTGCATAGCATATCTTTTCAGCATCAACATTGCGATGTTCCCATGGGCAGCAGTAATCGCACTATGTCCCCTCAGTGAGGCCAATTTACTTAAGCATTTCATGCTATAACTGCTGTGACATTAAAAGACTCACACGGTTCTCATTTTCCATGAATAACCTAAAAAAGAAGTTGGCCTGATATAAAATTATTTACTTAGATTTAAGGATTCTTGGATATATCAAATTACTGTTCTTTATTTTTAGAACAATGGGTCTGCAATCTCACCGCAGAGGAGCAGGAGAGATGCTTAGAAAAGGGAAGATTTGGTTTCAAAAAGAAAAGCAATAAATTGGCGGGGTGAGTCAGTTTACTCAACCGGCGGCTGCTGAACCATGCTGTTCTATTAGACTCTGTTGTTTTATTATTATTCTTTAGGTGCACGCTGAGACATCTGAACCATATCACTTTTTCAGTTTTTGTCCAGTATACTGTGGCGTTAATAGAAAGTGAGATATCCCTAACCTGTTCGCTCATGGCCTTTACTGTAATTAACAGGTAGGGGAAAAGGGTCACCTGGAATTGAGCAATGACCTTCTTCCTTATCACCAGTCATGTTTTTCTATGAACATTATTTCGTATGCGAGTCGCCGTTTTTGGAGGTAGCACACTGACTGAAGTCTTATTGGAGTGACCTTTAGTTACGGCATCAGATGCCGTTTTGTGAACTACACATACACCTTCTGCTTTTTAAACTGTCGTCCTCATTTCACTTCATACTACCATTTGGCCGAGTGGATTTAACATTATACAGAGAAGACAGACATTGGAAACGGACTACAGTCAAGAGTCACCTGTACCATTTCCTTCATCATATCTGCATTGGGGGGGGAAAGTGTTTTCATTGTACTGCCCTGATGGTTTCCCCTCTTTGACCCTTCACTTGAGTCTAACGTCTATCCCACGTACCTTTATTTCTTCTCCCTCTCGCCTTTGTGTTTCTCTGTCACTCTCTTTGGCCCGTTACATTTGGCAGATATAGTCAATTCACACTCATTTTCAAGCCCTGAAGTGACTCCATGGCCTGGCTACACAATTAGGAGCTCATTACTTGCTAATACATAGACTAGAAGACAGACAAAGGCAGTCTGCTTTTTTGTTGTGCTCCTTGCTTCCATCATTTTATATCTCTTTCTCCCCAGGCACTTTTTCTTCTCACTTCTCTCATCTCACCCTCTGCTACAATACATCTTCTCCATGGTGTATAATGAGCTTGTGTGTGCTAAGAAGAATTAATAGTTCAATTTCCATCGCTTAAGCATTGTTTTTGTGAAATTGGATATACTCTCAGCCCTTACACCTAAGACATTTGAATCTCCAATTCTTATTTTCTGGTTCATTTGGCATCCAGCAAGCTTAAAGTCTGCTTACAGGAAAATCTGACATTTGTTTCTTAATGGATGATACACATACACACACAAATGATTGCAGAAAACAAATGGAAAAGTTTTTAAATCTTCTAGAATTCTAATGTTAGACCTAATGTTAGATCCATCTATTTCTTTTTTTTTTTTTTTAAATCATAAATTTTGGTAGGTTAGAATGACATTATAATAATGTGAGCAAACATCCTTAGCTTTAGCCATCCTCTGATACTCAAATATGAATATCAGAGTACAATGTCATCAGCGCCAATGACTGATGACATTCATCAGACAAATGTTTCATGTCTGCATCCTTAGGCTTCGACAGACACAGGCCTAGAGACTGGTTCATGGCCGTCTGGCAGCCACTGGCTGCTAGAGGGAAAAATGCGTATTCCCTCATGGGTTGGCTGCTGGTCGCATGAGGCTGACAGCAGTCGCTGTGATTGCTAAAGTCCCAGCCATACAAGCCTAGACATTGGTCAATGTCACAATCAGCCGCAGTCTGCGAGTCACAAAGGTGCTGTATGAAAAGCCTTTTTTCAGTTGCTTTTGGTTTGTAAATACCAACCAAAAGTTTGTGATGCACAACTTTTATTTTAAAGGCGAACATTCTCTTTGCATTTTTACAATTGTTAATCATTCTCTGCAACTTTAAGAACGATTAGGAGAGCTGGATTTACTTTAAGATCCACATTACCTGTGTTTTTAATAGCTTTTATTGGCTTGAGCTGGGTTTCACAAGTAGTGCTGTTACTGCTGAATGGGCATAGCCAAACATCTCATTCCTGAGACTTTATCCTGTCCGCCCAGTGACGTTTAGTATGCTATCATCTTGTTTGGTATCAGCAATATATGCCTACTAATTAGTGTAGGCTGCTTTTCCATGTATAGTTGGTAACTTTGTCCGAAGCAGCTGTTTCTTATATTTATCAATATAGCTGTGACAACAAATGATCGTGATTTTATGATAAAGTTATAATTATGAAACTCTGGCTTGTAGGTTTAAATAGAGTTCTAAACTGACCCCACCAAAGACACAGCTGCAAAGGGAGCTGAATACTCCTTATCTATAGTGGATGTTGTGATTTTCCCCTTAACCCATGCATTTGTGCTAATATGAGTCAGTAGATGTACCTGCAGAGAAAACTGCTCCTTTTTTCCCTCAAGTTTTGCAAACAAATTATTTATACATATTAATAATTTGAATTTGACTGGAATTTGAATGTCTTATAAATTTTGTTTCTGTAACTGTGAGCAATGTGGGCTTTTGTTTGAAGTTTCCATCTTTTCATGTTCAGAGCTCAGGGTCTACAACTAAAAGCAAGCCGAGGAACAGAGAGAGCCTCACAGGTGTAACGTAAGGTCAGCTTTGTCAGATTTCCCTCTGTGGCACTGTCTGCATCATTTCTCACTATCTGGCTGGCTCTGCTGAAATGCCAATTTGCTCAGCGAGGGGTCTCGCAGCATAGCGCTGGATGAAGGATATGTCCTGTTTACCAGTGTGTTCTGCGACAGTTGACTGCATGATGAAAGAGACGCAGGGGAGTGTTGACATTTAGTTTTGTGCCACTGATGGCCAGTGTAGGGAAGCAGAATTAATGGAATAGATTTTGTGAGTTTGTTTGATGAAGAAATGCAAGCCTATAGGAAGACATTTGTCTAGCTGCCACTGTGTTTAGTTGTGCATGCTTTACTTGGAAATACGTGATATTTTTTTGTATTTTTTTTTTCCTGTGTGTCAGACAACACTGCTTTTTTTTTTTTTTTTTTTTTTGTCTGCATTTGAGCGACAATCAGCTCTTCCTCAATTCCAACATCTAAATCTAGTTTGTTTTTTTTTTCATTCTGCCCCCCATTCTTCTCTCCATCCTCTCTCTCCTAAATGCTGTGAAGGTAATCCCAAGGTGATGTTAATAGGCTGGGATACTGTTGAAATTGCCACTGTCATCTCTTAGAGGATTAGATGGACAATTGCTTCTATGAAGGCCAAGCCAAGCAGTTCAAAGAAAACTGCAACAAAACAACTTTTCTAAAAGTGCCTTATACTGCCAGCATGCAAGTAACCTCTAACATTACAGCTTTTGGGTTTTATGTGCTCAGTATTGAGCTTGCATAGGTATGCACTGATGTTCTGATCTCCTTTTTAATGTAACTACAGATGGACTCATAAATAGCGAAAATATATCAAAGCTTTGGGATTATAGGCTCATTGAGATCTTTGATCCTAGATTGATGGGGGACCATTGTGTGATTAATGGAGTTTTATTTAGCCAAGCCAGGGTAATTTTGCCTGTCACCATTGCAGTGATTCAAGTGCAATATAAAAAGGCCTGTTTGACATTGGATTTATTGCTTTAATAGTATAAAATTATCATGCAGAACTAATGAAACACTGTTGTAAACATCTTGTCATAGAAGCTGTATGTGGATGCAAGTTTGAAAGCCGTTTGATCAGCGGTTCCCTTTACTGTTTCCTATGTAGAGACTTTGCCTAAAATTTTTTTAGTCTAAAAATCTTAATAGGACTTCTTAATAGCACCTGTGTTGAAATCATTCTAGAGATATATTAATAGATGACTGAAGGGGAATTGACAGCAATTTCCAAATTAAACTGGGTTTGTTTTTTCATTTTTATGGATCAATGTCAATCACTTTTTAATGTACCTATTATTGTGGGGTAAAGTGTTCAAAGAAAAAAAGACAAAATAAGTTGCACAAAAATGCCAGATGTAGTAAAAATTATACAAATTATAACTCGTATATTCAAAATGATATTTTATTTTTTTAAATTTGTTAGAGTTAAATAAGCACTTGCAGTTTCCAAACAAATAGTTTGCTAGCAATTATATGGTTCAGACTTTACAGGCTTAAAAAGCATGAAAAACAAATAAGCACTTTTGGCCCATATTGACATAATTGCATCACATATTTGCTGTAAATTTGTTGAATGATGCATGGTGCAAATCCTCCATCCCAAAGGTGTTCTGCTGAATTGAGATCTGATGACTGTGGGCCCCATTTGAGCACAGTGAACTCATTGTCATGTTCAAAAAGCAGTCTGAGATGATCTGAGCTTGGTGACATGGCACATTATCCTGCTGGAAGTAGTCATCAGAAGATGGGCACACTGTCAGCAACAATACTTAGATAGCCTGTGGCATATATACGATGCTCAACTGGGACTAAGTGTGCCAAGAAAATATTCCCCACACTATTACAGTGCCACCAACTCCAGTCTGAATTGTTGATACCAAAGCAGGCTATATCTACACTTCTGAATGTTCTGAATATCTGAATGACCCGACAACTTTTTGTCCAATTTTAATGAACCCGTGTGAATTGTAATCACACTTCAAGGTTTTGACATGTTGTGTGTTCAGACGTGCTCTTCTGCATATCTTGTACCTTGGTTGTAATGTCTGGTTGTTTGAGATAATCTGCTATCTACCCGTTGTCCTCACACTTCTGGCATCAACAAGGCATTTTCACTCAGAGAGCTGAATATTTTTTTGTTTTTCAGATTCTCTGTAAAGTCTAGAGATTCCTGAGTGAGAAAATCCCCCGTAGATCAGCAGGTTCTGAAATACTCAGACTAGCCCATCTGGCACCAACAGTCACGCTACGGTCTGATTTAAATGACCATTCTTCCCCATTTTGATGCTCAGTTTGAACTTCAGCCTACAGGTGAACCTAAAAAAGAGGGGAAAAAAACATTGAATCAGAAGACGTGTCCAAACATTTAACTGGTAGTGTAGATGTCGTCAAAAGTCACACAATGAGTTCTACTGTAAGCATAAAATATGTACATGCATGTAAACTAATCACAGTTTCTGTCTGGCCTTAGTTTGCCTCTTTAAGCTGCTAATTTTCCACGTCTATTCTCCCCTTGTGTGTCTGCCTCACTCCACTCACTCCGGTGCTATTTCAGCCCACAGATGCACTATCAATAATTCAGCCCCTTTAACAAGGCTCAGGCTTTTAAGAGGGTTTGTCAAAGCCCCTCCTTTCTAGATGCCCGCTAGTCACTGGGTGGTCATGTCCTGGTGGAAAAGTCCTTTATTTTATACTGAAACCAGAAATAAAATTGTTGCTAACAGACATTGTAGATCTTTATTTATATTGTTATTGAGTTTGTTTCCTCTCAAGCTTGAAAAAGCTAGAGCACACTTACTACTGGCGGGCCAAGAAGTCAGCGTCTTGCCAGGGATGTAAAGCCTAAGCTGTAGACAGAGTAAAATGGCAGCCAAGCAAGAAGACAGGCAGGGTCACAAAAAGTTCATATTTCACTTTAATACTTGTTTACATTTTTATGCACCAAACAGAAGGCTGGCGAGGCATTGCAAATCCCAAACAGCCCCAACATCTTTTGGGGCAAAACCCATGTGGGTAAAGACTGCTTAATTCTGTGTGGAGCATGTGTGTTTGGATTAGTTTCAAGGAGGTCTGCAGGAAACGGAGGCTGCTGGTTTTCTGAGTAATGCATTCTGAAATTACAGCTATCCCTCAATGTCTGTGATAATGTCATAAGCTACAGAAAACGTACATTTATGCGGGCATATTGAATGACACAAGCCCATAGATTCATTGAAGAAAAGCAAAAATAATATGTGCACTTTGAGAGAATGATTTGTAGCATTGCCATATTACTCTTGTATATAGAAAAGCATTACTTTAGAAATGCAATTTGGCTTTTCAGTTTTCCTGCTGGTCTGACGGGCTATAAATCTGCAGCACTTATTTACCAGATTGGTTGTAATTAGTTTATACAACAAGTCACATATTCTGTTTTTATTGCATCTTTTGAATTTTGAATCAATGATTATTTAAATTATTGTCTTGTATCAATAACGAGGAGTTGGTTTGCACATCTAAAGGTTGGTATTAAGCAATACTCCTTTGTTTTGTGAGTTTCCTTGAATTCTGGCATCCTTATTTCATTAAAAAGCAAATGTTAAGTCCTCCAAACAACTGGTGACTAATCTTCCCTCATCCTAGAGTAAAAGGACAAGCTTGTGGTCTATTGTTTGCTTCTCTTCAGATGCACACAGGGGGATTTGCTGATTGCCCACCCACAGAGAGCTGACCGGTGCTGTGGAAAATCCAGCCGAGAATTAATCACTCTCCCCTTGTGAGAGTTGTTGCTCAGGAGTTTCTTGATTGGGTTTGACGGTGCAAATTTTTTTGAGATGTCCTTTAACACCCAAATTCAAGTTTGGTTACCTTGTGTTAAGCCTTTTTTTGTTTGTTTGATGGTTTGTTTGGTTTTTGTTATCTTATTTTTAGACTAAAGATGAAAAAAGGAGCCCCTCCGGCATCATATACGCAAAATACTCTGCAGTGAAGAGGCTTTTTGTGCGATATGTTTTTCTCCCCGACAAAAACATGCTCGATAATTTAACGGAAAGAATTAGAAGTACGTCTACTACTTGTTTCTCATCAAAAATTCCAAGCTCCATGAATATGCAAATGTAGAGATGCCTCTAGGTGCGGCGGTGAGCCGTGTCACACCCACCAGTGAAACGTTGCTGGTCTCATTACACTTCGATCAGAACGCAGCCACTACAGCCACTCAAACCACACAATTTATGTCAGAGTAAGAATAAGTTTAGCAGCTTTTTCTAAGCGTGTGTTTTTGTTTTATGATTGTTTAGCATTGCTTTCAGCAGGATGCGTGGGATAAGAAAGTCCTGTTTTTATTAAAGTCTGTTTCCTCAGGATGTTGAAATATGTGTAGTTAAATTTTCACATCTTTAGTTATGCGGATAAATGGGTGTGTGTGCGGCTCAGAAATGACACTGCTGCTTGGTGAATATTTTAAATGTCATGTGAAATGTGGAAATCAGACACAAGTGACGGGGGAGGATTCTTAAACATTGTTTTTCTCTCTTCAGCAGCAACCTGCTGCTTTTGTTTAACTTTCTTGCTCAGTATTCCTCCTTCGTTCTATGTATATATCTCTCTGGCTGTGTGTCTATGCGCGGCATCCTCGATAGAGATAAAATGAGTAGATCACATGAATTTAAATGACATTCCCATTACTCTGTGTTCTCTGTGCTGTGCGTCAAACACAGAAGAGGAACCTACAGAACGGGTAAATAACACTGTGTCATCAGTTCCTCCTAGAAAGTCTTTGGCACTACACACAAAGGCCAGTTATCTATTCATCACCTGTACTGTTGCACTTTATAGTTTGGACAAAGTGATATGGAAAAACTTTGAGAAGAAGACAAAACAATGCATTGGAAGTTTTAATTAAGACCATATGTGTGCAAGAAAATAATGTGAATGTGGAAGAAATCAATTCCAAACTGCACCACAAAGTAATAAATGCTGACATATTTGTTAATTAGCATTGTTACCCTCCTGTTGCATCAGCACACCAATATTGTATTCTTGAAGCATTTCAAAATAGTTATGCTTAAGTATTTCTTGTTGTACATTGACTTAGAAGTCGGTATCTGATAAAAGTTTAACAGATTTTTACAAAGTTTCAGATTAAAGCTGATGAAAGTACATGTAATATTGAGAATCAATATCGCAGTGTATGCAATAAGATGAAACAAACACTTGAGGACTGCCCTAATATCATTCTTATTTAAAGCACTGTCTTTCAGTCACAAGGATATAGATATCCACTGGTATATTAAGTTACACCTTATGAATAGGAATGTTAAGCAGTTCAGACTAACTTCTCCAATACACAAACAAAGTGATGATGATCAGATGAGAAGTCATTATGTCTCTCTTACCCTCCAATAAAAAAACCCTCAAATTTTAGATTTGATTAGAAATGATAACTGAGAATGCCTCAAAGCTCTGTCTCATTTTCATTTTGTCACTTTTAATATAATTAGGATCTGTGTTACACAGGCTACCTCCACATGCACGGGTCTTTTTTTAAAATTATAACCCTTTACTTATAGAAAGAATAGACTACCAAACCTTTAAACGATAACATAGTGCACATTAGTGTTCAATGTAGCATTGTTACATTATTGTTACATTAGGAATCTTTTCAATTAATTGTTTTCTTAATTTTAAGAGTTTTCATAGAATTTTCAATAATTACCAAACCAGTTTGAGCAGCTTATAGTCTGTATTTACTGTAGTTTTGCATGCAGTGACTGTTTTGTTCGAAATTTCACTTTGCTTAACAGAGTAAATCCACAATTTCCTTAAAACTTATCTGGCTATAGCATTAGTTATGTCTCTAACCTTTGGACTTTGTAGTAAAGCTGCAGGTACCAGAGTTTCTGCTTCCCCAGCTGTGTCAATAAAAATAACTGAAAGTCTATGTTTTCCTATAAAAGTTCTCTGTGTAATGTACAGGGCAAAACATGTTGGTCAAGCAGTAATAGGGTTTTGTCATACTTTAAGTGTTGCTGGAGTTTTAACCTCTTTAGACATTTGGCTTGCTGTCATAGCGTCATCTTGTACTCTGCATCTGTTTTTCCTTGACTTGCCAATCCTTGAAGTAAGAAAGCAGAGAGGATTGAATACCCAACAAAGCGATTCTAGCATCAGCCATCTGGTTTTGTTTACCAGCAGACAAAGAAGCAGCAACATTAACACCTGCATTAGTAGCGGCAACAATTCTAGCAGTGTGCTGCAGATTGGACTTTTCATGTAATCTGAGTGTTTCAAATGCTTTAGCCCAGCTTGAAAATCCATCTTTAACAAAAGCTTTTAGAGACTCTTGATTGTTACTTGTAGCAGAGACCTCACAAAACCTCAGTAGAGCTGTAGGCTATGCAAAGAAATTCCATTTTGTAACCAGCCTGATAATCCTTCCTTTTCTGCATTCATCCTCACTTTACTTTGGTTTTTAAATTGGTCTGTTTTGTTAGCATTAAGTCCCCTCTTAAAGGCTAATGTACATGCAGTGAGTGTCGCGGCAGAAGCATAGGCTCACCAATCTGCCTGGAGTGCCAGTCTGATTGCAGGACAGGACAGACAGCGAAATAACCAGTCACGCGTAGTTCCTTAAATTGATCCAATCTACCACCACCCCATGACGAATACATTTAACCTTGAGCTGTGCTGGCAAACTTGTGCGCTCAGCATTCTCCGAAGGTACTCGAGCACCTGAGCACTGTTGGAATCGACTGCTCTTACATAAGACAACGTTGTAAAGAGGGTAATGGCCAGTATAGTTTCTAGTCTGGCTGCCCTGAGTTTAACTTCATGTATAAAACAGAAAACTCAACATAAGCTTAACCACTTGGCTAATGACCACTGGTGAGCAGGATGGCAGGGATAAAAGCTAGCATTTCTTTTTAGCTAAGCATTGCTCTCCTGGCAAACTTGAGCTTCCTCGTGCATCTTTTGCAGAATCTTCATACCAGGTGACACGTTGGACGCCTGGCCACACAGCTGCAGAATTTCTATGCTGTAAAACTGATTTAGGAACTTAGTGAGTCAGTATTATAAAAAAAATATGTTGTAAATCATGATGAAAATGCAAGTCTGCCAAGCAAAACAGCAACCCCTTTCTCCTGCACCATTTTTATGCGCACTTAAGGACAAAGTTATATTTAGTTCTTTGATCCGGTGATGCCCGTTTAAGATGTGCGTACAGACGAATGTATGTGTGCATTAGTGATGTGTATATCACAAGAATCTGGAGCTAGAAATAATTGTCCTGACCTCTTACATTCCTTTTTTGTTTCTCTGAAGCTGTTAGACTAGTTTTCCCCTGTGAGAAAGTTGTTTTTCTTGAGTGTGCTACACATTAAAAGCTATAACAAAAGAGATGCGCTGCCTATTAAGTAAACAAGCTACACCATAGAATCAGCATAAACAGGATAAACTGCTAATGATGAGTGTAATATGATAGTATGTTCAAATGCATTTGGTTTATTGAAAAGGTAGTACATGCTTACAGCTTCTTTAAAACTTTTTTGTCCTAAATATTATATGTGGTTTATGGTATTTATTTTCATGAATTTCTTTACTTTAGCAGCTGTGTCAGGAACAGAGTTATTACATTGGCTCAATGATTTTACTGCAATTACTTTGGAACTCAAAGTTAAGTGTCTGAGCACCTGTCACTTTGAGTGTGCAGCGTGTTTAATGAGGAATTAATTGTCAGATAACCCTAATATTTCTGTGCACAATAAGTTCTATTAAACGATGTATCAAAAGGCTTAGTGAAGTGGGTGTACATATCATCTATAGACAGAAAAGGGTATTAAAAGCACAGGAAAAATACATTTCATTAAATTCAAGGGTAACTAATCTATAGATTGAAAGGCTCTTGGTTATTTTAAGCACATCAGCGCTAGGCAGGTTTTATTTGCCTTGTAGGAGTTCTGCTTGGTAACTTTTGATTTTAGCACTTTTTAAAAGTCTGATTGCATTTGAAGTCTGCTTTTGTGTTCTTCAGGTAATCACCCTTAGTTACTGAGTAACTGAGTGCGCACAGCGTGGATGACTTAATGTGAACATTTTGTGACTTTTTCTCGCCATGTGTTCTTTTCACATTAAAATGACATTAACTTTAAATCAGACGCGGTCCTCGCTCAGTTTGCCATTCGGTGATATTATCAATAGCTCATTTAGCCCTTGTTGCCAACTGACACTGCAAATAAAGTAACTACACAGCAGGTTATGAAGTCAGTGACTCGTCCCGGGAACAAATGGATTCACACAGCAGATTCATCCTTAGAGGCAAAACCAAAAAAGGCAAAGCAGCAGCTTAAAGATACTGTGGCTACATTGTAGCTGGTTTCATATTATTCCGGCTTGCTGTCTATTTTCATGCATGGTTGCTCTTTTCTCCATCTCTCACCATTATTGCTTTGCTTGCTCTGCTGCTCTGTGCTTATGCTACCCTTCCTGTGTGTGTGTCTGTCTGTCCATAGGGTGCCTTTAATTGATGCAGACCAGGTTCTTTACACTTGCACTTATTTATACTGGATGCTTCAGTGAGCCAAAGTAACAGGATGGAGAATCTCTTCTTTTCTCTGGGAAGATCTGTCTCCCTTTGCCACATACAGACGCACACACAATGAAAGAGACAGCCAAATCACCCCCTGCTGCGTCTGAGAGCCCCCTACTTGTAGTTAGCCCATTTAGAGCGGTGTGTAATTGAAAAATAAGTTTCTTTTCTTGAACCTGAAAGGCTAGTTTTCATTCCGAGCTGGGCTATATTGATTCACTCCTCCCTTATCATCCAGCAGAAGCAGCCCTTGCTGCCCATGTTTGTATTGACATTATCTGTCTGTAATGTAACTTGGCATGCTCCTTTACAGCTTCAGACACAATTTCACATAATTCGCTAGAGATAGTTTTAGCAGCATGGTGTGGTAGTGTGGACAAAAAGATTATGTTCAGGGGTGGTTGATGCGGATTTATTTCTAAGGACATTTTTTTGTCTGGAAAGCTCAAAAACTCCCCTCCATAACCATTTTATTGTGATGTTTCTCCCATAGTATTATTTCTTACTGCTACTCAAGCTTACAAAGGCGGGCCAATCAATTCTCGGGTGCTGTTTCAATCTGAGGCTCAACCTTTTATTCAGGGCTAATCAATGCAGGGCAGATATCTAAGGCTGCTGGGGAAGATGGGGGTTAGAGAAGTAACAGCCAAGCCAATAGTCACCTCAGCTATAGATTTATATCACTGACCTTTTATGTGCAGAGCACAGAGAACAGAATTTGCTTAGGATGGATATTACTGGGAACCCAAGGACAGAAAATGATGTTACTGGTTACCTCCCTGCTTCTTTTTTTTATTACCCCTGTACTCTTTCCTTTCATAATTGCTCCATATGACTCACATCCAGTCATATCTTGATCTCCCCCTTTCATTTCTTTCCTTTCATCTTTTTTGAAACAGAATTTTTAGAAAAACCTATGTGCTACATGCTCCTATATAGTGTTGGTTTAATCCTTATTGCATCTTGTTGTGTGTTACTCTGCTTTACACAGTACTTTCCTGTCTACCCTTGTGGAGTATTGCAGTAACGTATCTCTGTTGTACAACCCAGAGTCTATACACACACCCAGAAGAGTCTTATAGGTGAAGGGAGGTCATCTGTATGCTTTAAGGTTTAATACGTTTTCAATAGCTACTGTCAAGAGTAATATATATTTTTTATTACCAAATTAGCTGTTCATTGTCGAGGCAGCATACTGACATTTGGTTGGAAAATATTCATAAGGCCTGGAAGACAGAGGCAGATGTGGGTGGTTGGACCTGTCTTTGCATATTCAGAGAACTGCTAAGGCACCCTAAGCAGTTCTCTGAAAAGTCTCATGACTGCCATTTCCAGAATCATTATGCATGAAGTATACCCATGGAACATCTTGGAATGAAAGTTGGAAGCTTTCCATGTGCTCTCATATGATTTTTTTTCTTTAAATGGGTAACAGTGGTCCTAAATATTAAAGTCCTAACCTATTAAGAAATTTTATGGTTACATATTTCCCAGATCTTTCCAATTTGATTCCAACATTTGCAATTCTTAATCTTTGCATGCGGGATCACTTTGATTTGTTTTCTCACTTGTGGCATTTCTCAAGGTCAGACACAACCCAGAAATGTCTGTTTGGGTTAAAAAAAACAAAGGTAGTTATTTTTTAAAATGAGTTTCTTTTATTCGCTAAAGATCCTAGAGTCAACATTAATAGCATTTCCCAACTTTCCAAACCCAGATTTATAAATCCAACTGATGAAAGCTACATCATTTGGATCCATGTTCAACATCTTCTCGTCTTTGTGGAAACACACATTTCTTTGTCGTTTACTGCAAACTGTGAACGACCTGGATATTTTTACAACTGTTAACAGTTGTACGATTGAGTTTTAAATTGCTCGGGTTTCTCCTTGCTCACTTAAATTCAGCTTAATTCAGAGAAATTATTCTCTTAATAACAAGATCTATCTTTTTTTCTTTTTAGATTTTAGTTTCTATAATGCACGGAACAATAAGCTGATGTTCATTTATTGGCTATTATAAAATTACATTTTTAAAAAGTATAGAAGAAATGGGGGAAAGAGCCTTCAACCATGTAATGAGTGTTGACATTACATAGTTTGTCCTCCAAAAGGCACTTTGAAACTTCCCTGTTGGCAACACCACAAACACAACAACCAGCTGATCTGAGCCAAGTCAGACAGGGTGTAAAAGAGTAATCCATGACTTGCTGCAACAATAAAACAAGATTCATTTTAAGCTGCATTTTTATATTACCTTAAGGGCTCATAAATAGCTATGCATAAATGTTAGAGCAATCTCTTTATCATCCACTATATCGGTTCTTTAATATCACAAAATCCTCGGTATCGGAGTTAAAAATCCTGTATCAGCCAGCGTCTAGTAATTACACCTTTTTGTATATAATCTTGCAAAAAATCATCCATCATATTGCTTATCACTTACTTAACATGAAACAATGTGGAAGCTTACTTGAGAAATAACTTGAGTATTATTCAGAACCGCTGGGAAATTAAGCTTGTGTTTATGCTGGGAGTTCATTTTCATGTCAAATTATAATTAAGGTAAGAAAGGTGCAATCAATATAACTGCAACAGAAGCTGAGCTGAACAAATAGATAGAGGAAGATTTCACCCAGATTGAGCCACTGAAACTTTGTGAAAGTAGCACAAACTAAAAATGTACATGCTAATTTAAAAAAAATAAATAAATAAAAAGGGGGGGGGGAGTATCCAGCTGATGTCTCTACGCTCTATGATTTAACAGTTTAAATGGGGCCTTAGTGGACACAGGGTTGCTGAAGGGTGAGAAAAGATGGGATGCAGACGGTGGGTGTGCAGAGGAAAGGATGGTGTAGTCAATATTTACTCAGAGTAATTGGTCTACACTTCCAGGTTCATCCCTGCCTTATCTCCTCCTGTTCTCCCTCGCACACTCACTGTGTGACCACAGTTACACACACATACACAGGGGATTGTGCACAATGCCCTGAGCAGTCCACAAAATAATGGTTAAAAGCATAAGGGATAAATGCTCGACACAGTTGCTTCCAATAAAACTGCCCAGGTCACCTTGGGAGTGTTGCAGCAACCCCAGAGTACCATAGTGAATTATTATTGCATAGTGAATTGTTATTATTTCGTTTCTCTTGTAGTGCCATCTGTAATGACCTGTATAGCTACGCTTTCTGCGGTAATGAGGTGGGTTTTTGTTCATTACCTCAGTGGCGAACAAGTATTGAGGCTTATTACTGAATTGACAGAATGACAGGGGCATTGGGATACGAGGTGTCGAGCTTGCCAAAAGATGGACTCATCACAAGCTTGTTGCAAGAAGTACTGCAAAAGGTTTGCTACTGGCAGTGTTACACTCGTGGGAAAAGACGAGCTGTCCATCAACTGTTTCTTCTTCTTTCTTTTTTTTCACTCTTATTGGTCACTCCTCAAACACACCCACGCAGACACACATACACATATATGAGAAACAGTCCTTTTCCTGTCCTCTTGTGCTCTCAAAGCAGCTTTCCAATTAACCCAGTGTATCTCCATCAGCTCTTTGAAGTCATTTTATATGGTTCTCGCCTACACTTGTTCTGTGGGGCTCTGAATGGACATTTCTGGGTTGTCAACAATCACGCTTCTTTGTGCGGTGTTTGGTCTGTGAATACTCACAGCTCTGTAACAGGTTCGTATTTAATCGTCTCCCCAGTGTCGCCAAATCCTCATAGGGAATTGTTTGCGTTCTTTTCTGTCATATTGAAAGACGTTTACTGAACAGTATAAAACCTCCGAGATGACCGTTGTTGTGATTTGGCACTATATTTAAAAAGTCTGATGAAAAATAAGCTTCTGAAGCAGAGGTTAGTGTACTGGAACAAGCTTGAATGGCCTTCCATCACCTTCAATTACAATACATAATTACTTCAAGCAAGTTCATTTTCATGTGCTGCAGGCTGGCGTTCCCTGCAGCTGGTGCCACGATGAAGATAACAATGCCGAAAGTAATACCACCCCACAGTCCCTGATGCACACTATGCACATTCTTTTTTCTGTCTCATTCCTGTCATGCTGCAGATGCCAAAAAAGCTGCAGTCACAGCACTTCAGGATCAGCTAAAGTTACTTTTTTCAAAGTAGAAAGTAATTTCAAATGGAACGTTTCAAACAGCTCAACAGACATTACCAAACGCACGCACACAAGCTGTTTCTGTGCAGTTCGACACTCAGTGTGTCTTGCAGTCGATGTGTTGATGCAGTTGCTGTAGTTCAGTGGCAGAAGAAAGAAGCAGCTCTGAGAAATGTGTAAGAAATATACTAGGATTGTGAGAGATTAGGTAAGAACTGAAAGTCAAGAACTGCTCAGGAATTGACATTTAATAAAATGTGATGTCCTCATTCTTTTCAGAGTTATCTAAAGCAGACATTGTTCATAACGTGTCACTGAAACTGTCTTCTTTAATTTTGTGAAATGACAAAACGATAATTTTTTGTTTCAAAAGTTGTGTGACGGTACTGGACAGATTAATATGTAGAGATTCAATTGGATACTTTGTATCCATGTATTGTGGTAATCTCATTATAATTACTGTAGCATAAGTAATATGTAGACACACTGTCTGCTACAAATTTCTGTATCTATGTGAATGGTAAGGTTGGGCGATTGGACGAATACATCGACTGTGGATGGTAGGCTGAGCCTTTCGCCGATCGGTTTTACAAGTCCGTGCATGATTACATGAAACGAATGAATGGTAGTCGACCAGTTTGCCAGGTTTTTCTAATTAGTCGATTAGTTAATGATTATTTCAATAATTCTTATCTCCTCTTCCTGTGGGCAAACCTCCTGTTCTAGGCTCCAGTACCTCACCTGTGCAAGTCTGCCCACCTGTGAATATCACCCTGTTGTTGAAAAGGGTTTACTATTCAGAATAAACGCTAATATTAATGTGAGAAGAAAAAAAACAAACTAGGAGACTGTGTAGCTACTCCAGTTTAATGGTTTACTATCACATTTCACTCATTAGCTAACAAAACTGAAATTGTGTTCACTCAGCAAGCATCAACCATGAGAAGTTTCTGCCAGGTAAGCTAACATAAACAAGGTATCAGTGCGACACACCAACTAATTCTCTAAAGCTGACCCACCCAGAGTTGACATCACAGCTCCACAGTGTCGGTGTTTTAAACGCGTGTGCACCACAGTAGTGCTTTCATGGAAGGAAAGCGCTGCTTTGCACAGTCTGCATTCAACTTTGTCTGTTTTGCGTGAAATGATTTCACATTTTTGATAACTTCTGTTTCTATTTACTTCTGTCCTCCTGTTTTGCCGTTCGCGCTATGTTATTCTTCGTTAATATTGGGTGTAGTCTAAATATGGAATGAAGAATTTCAAAAAGAGCTGCAGACCTGGCAAGAAACACCATTAGGACATAATGGCCCATGTTGGACTGGTGCCATGCCCACTGTTAGGTCAGGGGTAGCAGTCATTAATTTAAATTTAAGCTGATGGTGCTCTTAAGGATTACTTGCCAATTCCCACCTTTATCTAGCATTTGGACAGCAGCCATGATAGCTCGTGTAACATCTGCTTATATAATATATGGCTAACTCTATTTAACTCAACAAATCAGATCAGTCCTTTTGAGGTGAATCACTTCCCCCACTGCAGTGCTACACCAGAACTTAAGGTTCCCTTACCTGCCAAATCCCATTTTGATCCCTTTGCTAAAGAGTATACTGTTGTCAGTGTGCACATTGTGAAGAATTGGTCAGATAAAACGAGTGAGATGTAATATTTACATTTTGAAAGTGACCTGAACATATTTTAGTCTTATAAGTTATATTCGAAGCATAGTTAATTAGCAGATGGCATAAATGCTGCATCAGGTTTATAATAAGTTGATTATTGACGATGGTTATGTTATAAATATTTTAATCAGATAGGTTTTATCTTCTTATCGGCTCTAAAATGTATAAGGAAATTTTCCAAGGCATGTATTTATTGACTGCAGCTCGATCTGATCTGTTAATTTGTAAAATATCGCCTTCACCCTTTTTGTTTCCTGCAAGTTAACATGGGCAAATAAGCCAGCTGGTGTTGATGAGGGTCAAAGGTTGAACAGTGTGTGAGTAGCTTTGTATGTAAGCTGATTGAAACTTGAAATTGAAAGCGTCTCCTTGAAGCCGAGCTATAAGTTAACACTAATGTGCGACTGCTATCTCTGCACCATCTCTATGCCTCACTGTGCTCTTGAAGTTAAGCTGGATTTTTTTTTTTTCCACTTTATACTGAAACATCATTGAAGCGACTCAAGATAAGAGAAGAGATGACTCATTGTTCTTATATCAAACCAGCCTTAATGTTTATATGTTGAAGTTGAGAGACGTGGAAACTCAGCTGAAGCTGCTAAGAGTACGCCCATTATTTTGTTTTTTGGAAAGGTTGTCTGACAAAAAGATAATCACGGCGATGTTTTTCATTTCCAGTTTAGATGAATCAGCGTAATAAATAATGAAAGAAATAGAAATCTGAATGTTTTCCTATCCTCATAAGATTCAGGAGCTTTTTCTTTTTTATCACTCAGCTTTTTTGTTTCATATTGCATGAGACAAACGGAGGCGTTGCGTCATGCATTCAGATCCAGAAGGGTTGTGCTGTCTCATTTAAGAGACAATCTATACATGGTTTCCAGTACCTGCTGCTGTTAAAAAAGCAGCAGTGGAAGGATGATGTAAGAACAGATTATTTCTGTGTGTCAGTTACTCAGCTGCACTCTGGAGGCTGGCTACATGTGCTAAGTGAATATCAACGAGCTGTGGTAAAAAAATGTGGAGTTTTACTTATGAATTCACAAAAGTCAGAGGTTTTTATTTGAAGTGGGGTGCAGTGGATTTTGTGGTAATGAAGATTACTTCATTGAGAATGTGTCCCTGTAATGGTTTATTTGAGGAAAATGAACAGTGTCACTGCTGGAGAAAGGGAATTCATTTAACTGGATTATTTTAAAGGACTGAACAAATAGAAGCGGCATCTGAACATAAATACAGAGCGATATCTATGATCTGTATCCATCCAAGCATTTTAGAGGTTTTCATATTTGTCATTACTATTCTGCATTTAACATTTTTATCCCTTTTCTCATTTTCAGATTTTGTTGAGAAGGACATTTAGACATCCATCACTGTCTTTTGTTATAAATATTTAATGTCAAATAAAATAAAAAAGCTGCAGGTACCTACATATATTAAGTATTGTGCTGAATTCTTGAGCTTAAAAAAAGTCAATATTTGGTATGACCAGCTGAGTTCTTTAGTACAGCCTGAACTATTTTAGGCTCTTTTAAGCTTTGTTGTAATTTCTTTAAGCAGTCAGTGGTTCTGTCGGCTCATTGAAGGGCGTTCAAAGCTCTTTGTTGGATGTTGGCTGCCTTTTGTTCAGTTCTGTTCAAGCTGATCCCACACCGCTTTAATAATATTGACGTCCAGGCTCCGGAGGAGGGCCAAGTTCATGACTGATAGTGTTCCATTGTGTGTTTTTTCTATCCAGGTATGCTTTGATTGCACTGGCAGTGTGTTTGGGATCGTGCTGAAAAAGGAATCCGTTGCCAATCCGTTGCTTTCCAGATTTCCATGGTATTACACACGGTGTTGCACAGTGGATCAAAATCTAACTCCATTCATAACTCCGTCAATTTTGACAAGATCTCCAACTCAACTGTCTGAAATGCAGCCCCAAACCATGACAGAGCTCCTGTCGTGTTTTACAGATGGCTCTAGACACTCACTGTTGTAGCTCTCTCCTGACTTCCTCCTGCTGACAATTTGAACCAGAAATGTCAAATTTGGATTCATCACTCCATCAGACCTGTTTCCACTTATTTAAGTCAGGTTATGGTGTAATTTGGCATACCTCAACCTTTTCTCCCTGTTTCCTTTCATGTTCACGATAGCCTCCCTTCCACTGAGACCATCTCTAATGAGGCTTCACTGAACAGCAGATGGATCAACTGAAAGGTTAGATGAATCTCTCAGGTCATGTGTCAGGTCTTTGCGGGGTTTTCTCTTACTTAAGGGCGTGACTTTCAGATACTGTTCATCCGCTGCAGATCGTTTAGTTTTTGCGGGGGGGTTCTGACCTGTTTTTGTCCCCTACTTGTCTGTTTTCTTTAAGCATACACTGCACACCACACCTGACCAAGATATACCAGTTTTGTTTTGTTTGTTGTTTTTAAAGCTAAAAGCACTTTGGGAATCACCTTGTTGATGCAAAATTCTATTTTATGGCTGTGAAAATATAAGATGTCGAGCTATATTTGGCATTTTCATAGATTCAAATAAAGAAATTGGAACAGTTGATATGTTTTTGCAACACACTGCTAGTAACAAATATGCCATTTAAAATTGGTGCTTTAAGTTTTCTGTCATGTGTAGACAAAACATTGGGTCATCTGTTGGGTTAGATTTGCTTTGTATGCTCGGGTAGGTCAGTGATAAATGGTTTAACAATAGAATATATAAAAAAACAACAACATTCCTCTGAAAATGGTCGGGTACAACAATTAAACTGGAAATGAGCAAAAACCTGCCAGTGTAAAAAGACTGTTGGAAAGCCTGGAGAACTATTGCATAAAACCACTTTAAAAAAAATTACTGGCTTCATGAAAACAAATATGAAAAAAACTAAGGACTTAAGAGTTTGTGTAGTACTGTGCAGGTCATTCATGTATCAATATATCCCTCCATTTTATTCATTTCAGTCATGAAAATAAATTAAAAAAGAAAAAGAACCGAAAGAGCACGGTAAATAATAATTACATTTTCACATCGCTGCACTTTACAATTGGAGTCATTTGAGCTGAGGACTCCATCAGTCATTGTTCTGGTAAGCCACACTGCCATTTAAGATGCAAAGGTCCATACGTTTTCACAGCAGCTGAACCCGTTTTAGCACTGCAGCATAAAAGTGTTCCGCGGTCTGTCCGAGACGCCTTATTACTGCCACATAGCTTTGTTTGCGAGCTAAACTGCTCACCACATAGTGTCAAACCTCAGCCAAAAGGCCGTGTCTCACATTCCAGCCCATTATGCCGCAGCTGCACTGCGTCCAGTAGAAATGCCCCAAACTGGTTCGGGGCTCATGATTACTGTGCCGACGGTGTGCTTATTTTTGTTCTGCGCGTGTGTATCGGTGCATCTGTGTAAGTCTAGGGTGAAATATATGCTCTGTTTGTATATTAGTGTTCTTTGATGTTTGTATCTTTATCTTCCCTATCGTGATTTTCACCCACGATACTGTTAACACCGAATGACCTAGACCGCTTTTGTATTCATGAGATCTTCCTCTGTTTATTTGCTCATAGATTGATACGGCTTTTTAAATAGAGCCGCTGCCTTTAATATTTTTCTGTCTTTAGACAATGGAGATAATAACAGATTTCCATTTTGACTCTGGTGATGAGTATCGCTGTAATGCAATCGCTCTACCTGTTTGATTTCTTTACAGAGCGAGTTTGTAATAGTCTGTCCTCTCCTCTGTTTCTCTTGTTTATCAACAGAGAGCCAGCTGCTTCCAGGGAATAACTTCACCACGGACTGCAACATCCCTGGAATCTTCATGTGTGGCGATGGCAAGTGTGTCCCAGGCGGGCGGCAGTGTAATGGACTGCCCGACTGCTTTGACAAAAGTGACGAGAAAGGCTGCCGTAAGTTCGTCATTAATAAATCCCTTTTTAACGACTAGATCCGCCTTTACCGTTGAAGCCAAATTGATTATTTAGAGTTACATCAAGTCTTCACAGCTCCCGAACTCTTTTTGCGATCCAGCAGTTGTACTTCTTCTGACATCCCCGTCCAAAGAGCCACAAGGGCCACTTAAAACGAATTCTCTGCCAACTTAAATGAACTTCCCTCCTCAATCCTCAAATCACTCTCCCCTCAGTGCACAGCCTTCCTCTTTTTCTTCCAGACCCTTGGCCTCAGTTTAGCACCAGGATGAAATTTAATACCATCAAAGCAAAGGCCGATTACTTCTGTGCGCGCAAATAGTGGCGCGTGCATAATTCTACTGTAACACTATAGTAATAGTTTGGTTTTGATCCTCAGTTTTAGTTGGCTTTGATCTTTCTGGTCTGCAGCTCCTCCTTTTCTCCCGCCCATCTCAGCCAGAGCTCACACAAAGATGGGATTGCTGATGAAGATCGACTTTGAGGAGCTGCCACACCAAATAGAATCCCTCATCTCCCGATATGTTCATCTCTCTGAATGTCTCGCCCTCCCGTTTTCAGTCGTCTCTGTGCACCATCCCAGTTTATCTCATCTGATCATTTTTGGCTTTTGGCTTGTAATTTGCTTTGCAGATGCCTGTTTTCATTTAGCAAGCAATAAACCTCCTCTTAAATCTTTTTTTGGTTTTGTTTTTCCTAACCCTGCTAATTCTCCCCCAGTTAGAAAACAAAAACAAAACATATGGTCTGCCCTCCATTCTTTGTTTTTTTTCCTCCTCGAACAGTCACTTCTCTCACTGTTCTCTTCTTAGCAGCTCAGGGAAAAGGCAGACGACTCTTGACAAAGGTGTGCTCCCTGGCATACAAGCACACACACACTGTCACACTACAGTCGGTAAACTTACTGTATAGGTTATTGGTTGTCTTAATTTGGAATGACTTGGAAATCTAAGATGTATATTCATAGGGAATTTTATTGTATAGACTAACCTTTTTTTGTATACCTTTTGCTTGTGACGCCCTTTAACTTAAAGAAAGACTGTTGCATTAATAGACGACTATACGTTCAGATTCTCATCGCTCACTGACCTTAATCTGTCAACAACTGTCAGACATGGAATACTATCATTTATGCATATGAAGTATCAGATACTTCCAGTATAATACAGCCTCTATATCATTCTGGTCAGCCACTTTCACTCCAACAACATGCAATTAGTGCTATAGTTGCAGTTGTTTTTATTTTAAACATGACAAAACTGACAAATTAAATGGGGGGGAAAAAATATTTGAGGAATGTCTGGTAGCCTCTAAATGAGATAACATGAGGATAACATGAGCTGTTTATGATCAGGGTTAGACTAGCATAACTTGTTAGCTCAGAAAATTCTCTTGCAAGTGAATGGAGGCGTCTGCATTGGTGCTTTTCCTCAAATACATGTCATTTATAACGAGAAGCAGTATATCCATATCTGCAAACAATTTTAGACTTTGGCACAACACAAAAGGAACGAGACGCCCCACTGTGTTTGTGATTGGAGTTTGAATTCAGTTAACTTCCTTGCTGCATTCTCAAGAAAGCAGATCACTGAACTGCCAACATAAACTGACTGTATATAGTGCACGCGGTGTCTCTCGCTGACATAACATGTACTGTATGTACAATATACTGCTAAAGATTAAAACAAGTTATCACAAGGCATCACGCTCATCCTGCTTGGGCTGTCAGAGCGCTATTTGTGTTTGCTGTAGACATCTACATTATCTGCTCTGGCATAAGTGGGCCTTATTATCCTCAAGTAGATGGCTAGTTGTCGTTTGGTATCTCTGGTGACTGCTTCCCGAAATCCCCAGACAAACTTCTGGCTCCATTAGGGGCTCTGCAGAGACAGACAGACAGATGGAGGGATCGGAAACAAGGGAGTAAGAGAAAGAGAGGGGGCAAAAAGGGGGACTCATTATTGTGGCTTCAGCAAGAGTTCTGTCAGGATGTGTATTATCTAAGGAGAACACAGTGCCTGGAAACTTTGTGACTGCAGCTATGCATTCTCTGCAGGTTGACTTATAATTAGACACCCCCTCTAAGAAAACACAAATAAACTCAGTTATGGGTATATGTGGAAGGTGGTAGGTTTGTTGACTCTGTTTGCTTTCCTTCTGTCGTTGAGACATAAGGGTAGTTTTTTTCGAGAGCATACTTCTCAGAAAAACACATTCTAAATATTACTATCATTACAAATGATTGCTGCAAGGCTTGCTTTCTTTATATTTATAGTATCATAAATCTCTAGGGTGTCCAGTGTCCATCCGCTGCCCTTTGCACTCATAGTCATTACCATGGAGGCAGAGCAGTGTTGACTACTACTGGATATTAAATTTCCTTCCATCTGTAATGTGAGCAGATGGCTTTTGTCAAAAGGTTTCCATAAATACACGCCTTAATTGCTGATACGTGTCGATGTCTACATCATTTCCGTCTCTTGGCCCATTTTAAGTATCACACTAGTGGATTAAGAAAGAACAACAAAACAATTCAATTCTCTTCTTTGTGTGCCTCATAAGCATGGAAAGATTGTGCTTTGCAGGCATGCATATATTTGGTGACTTTGTGTTGTGTTTATTTTTGCCATATGTGTGACCATATAAAATTCTCTGTTACATTTTTTTTTTTTGTGCCGCAGAGGAGTGCCTATTTTTATCTCATTCATTTGCAGAAGACAGCTGTACTCAGAAAGTAGATCCCGCATAAGCCCCTGCTCTTTAGCCAACAGATTGTGCTGAAGTCTCTCACCAAGGAATACTTATCCTGTACCTGAGGTAAAGGTCATACGTGGGGACATCCCCCTGGTGTCTCATTAATGAGCATTTTATTTTTGAACACCATGTAGCTAATGGGAAACACAAGAGACAACAAATCAGTCTCAACTCGTTCTGATATCTTCAACATAAAACATGAACATAGTTTTTAAAAACACAAGCGTATGCACTCATGCTGGTGTGCAGTGGTCCAATCAGTAAGAAAAAAAAAAAAACTATTTTGGAAGATGGATCCACCTACACATGAACTTAGGACGACATTTTCTAGGAGAGTTTGATTTTTTTTTGCCAGCAGTTGTTTTGCTTCCAAAATAAACTTCTTTCTGCCTTATTTATTGACCTGGTTACATTTTATTCCAGTGTTGATACCAGTTAGACGGTTTGCATTTGCATGTTCTTTTCTCAATCCTTTATTTATTTGTGGATATATCTCATTATGTCACAGCTGTCAGCTCAGGAATTGTAAAGCCACTCCTGTGTTCCTCCCAAACCCCACTGCTCCTCTGCTGTTTGTTTGTTCTTCCAGTCCCCTGTAGCACAATGGTCAACTGGAGTTGTGTAAATACTTTTTGCTGGCTCTTAAATAACAGTTTTGGCTGAGGGAAAAAGGCAATATCTCCAGCCTGAGTCTTATTTCATTTAAGATGAATCTTATTGTATTTCCGCCTCACTAGTTGAGGGCAGGACCCCCAAAGTATTGTTTTGATCGAGCCTTTTTTCTCCTGGAGTGCAACCTCTACTTTGCTGTACATTAAATTAATTACATTTTAGATTAAAACATGTCATTTGTAATTTGTCTCTCTTTTGCAGTTATTCAGTCCTGGGGATCTGCCATCTATGGGCAATGCTTGTGTGTATATATGTATGTCGGCAGATTAAAGGGGTCTTTAAACTGAGATTCAGAGGCAGGCTGTTGAATAATTCCTCACACAAAGAGGTCAGAAGTACCATCCTGCTCTCTGGTGTCCATAGCGCCAGCCCGGGAGAGTGTTAGACGAAATGGATGCTGACAGACGAGAGAAGGAGGAGAGCTGACTGAGCTCACTGGGCCTCAGAGCCAGGATTAGCCTCTTTGCCCTTGTCTGGACAGGACATGAGTAGACGAGAGAGGACGGATACATAGCAGGGCCAAAAGGGTGAGTGGACGTGATTTAGAACGCAAGAAGTGTAGAATCAAAGACGCAGACACAGAAATGTAGTTAGGAGAAAGAGAAAAGACGGAGAAGTGCATTTCAAAGCAATGATTGTTCTGAACTAGTGGCCCTGCAGGCTGAGGCTCTGGCCTCTCTGTGTGGGAGAGTTCACATATTCCGAACTCTGCACTCACAAACTTCTCTGAAACTTCTATGCTGCTTTGAACTACAGGGCCCAACAGGAAGGCCACTGGCCATACCGAAAGGCTGCGCATCTCCTAATTCAATGCTTAAACTCAAGTGGTTTGCATGGCAGCATGCCTTTAATTAGGGCGATAACTCTGATAACTCTTCACTGCTTGAACTTGATCTTGAACATTTGTAATTGTTGCACAGTGGGTCAATTAAAATCAAGCTATGAGGGGGGAAAACACTTCACTAGAACTTCTGCCCAAATATAAATAATAAAATCAGGGAGCTATTCAGAAGTTGTTTAATGTGAAACAGAGTACACAAGCCAACAGTTACTGTAAAAACCAAAAGGGCTATTACTACAGCTAACTAGCTGAGCTACAATACCATTCATTTGTCATGCCAATCAGTAAAGCTTGGTTTATGCCTTACATTTAGCAGCAGATGTGTTTGACATCTTTAAACAATATTAATTTAAATCTGTCTGTTATTCCAGACATGCTTGAAACTTTTACTTGTGAACTGTAGCCTCACACGTGGTCTGCTATTGAAGTCTCTATTAAGACTCTATTAACAGTGCAAAAATCACTATTTCAAGTTTTAATTTCTTGTTCCACTTTTTATTGATCCACTTTGATCTTCATAACATTTAGGAGCAAAATAAACTCCTCAGTTTATTGGATTAAATGAATATTAAAGCCGGGACCAACATCAATAGTGCTGTTGTTTGTTTTTTGTGTGTACTGGCCTTCGCACAAAATACTAATGACATCCCCGAGTTCAAAAGAACCACTAAACGCTCATCAGCAACAAAGCTCTCCACATCAGTAGGGTTGATTGTCTCTACAAAGATTCCTGACACAGACTGGTTCTTTACCAAACTCTTCGTGGGTGTATATAAGGTTTGGCTAAGATTAGGACTGTGTGTGTTTACACGATAAGAAAAGTGACCAGTTTGCCTAATTTTAACACAAGAGCAATGTAAAGTTGGGCAAATGCTCCCAGCTTTACATGACAGTGTTTCTATACTGTACGTGGCTCGTTTGTGTGTGTTTAATTTATGAGGACAGACTAGAAGGATATGCAGGTGACTTCAGTTATTAATAGTGTGAATGATTTATGTGCCAATTACTTGTTTATGATGCTTAAGCCAAGATCGAGCTTAGTTTAAATAGTTTCCTAATATTGTAAAGCAAAATGTAAATGTTGTTTTATTACTGCAAATGTAATTAAAGGCTTAACAACAGATGGGAGAGCAAAGCCAACAGAAATGAAATGGTGCTTTTACTTCACCATCAGTTGAGCTCACCTGACCTCTGTTTGCCATTAAATCACAATCACGTCACAAACTATTGCAAACAAATTGTTGGAACTTGTGTAAGAAATCCTTTCTGTGACTAAGGTAAAGTGGGTTGTCTGCCAACTGGAAGGCTGGTGGATCGATTCTCCGGCTACTACAGTCGGAGTTACAAATGTTTTGACCCCAGTCAAAAGCAAAATTCTGCCTATGCAGTATTAATAAATTAATGTATTTATTTAGTTGTTTCGTTTTTTTCATGAGTCCTCAATCATATAGTTTCAAGAACTAGCCCATCATTGCTGTAACATTGCCTGGAGGAAAACTCCACCTGCTGATGTGACTGCAGTGCTTGGCCTGAAAAAGGTGTTACCTCTGCTCCCGAATCACAAACGGGAAGGTAGAAACTGTTTGCTTTTCCTGTCACATGCCAGCATGTCCTGAGCATAGCATGAGGTAAACTGTGTGCTATAACTGCCTGTTGTTTGTGTTTAGCTTCAGTTGCTTTGAATCGTTTCCTCTCCCTGGACAAGCTAGAGCTCGGTTTGCATTGCCAGCAATAAATCAGACTCATTCCCAGTGGGTGCTCAGGTCCACCGCTCTCCCCTTTGTCACAGATTTTTTTTCATAATAATTAAGGGGGGAATTTCTAGGCCTAGCCGAAGGAGGTGGTTTTCGGGTCTCAGGATTTTGACTCTGCTTCTCACAAATAATGTGGTTTTCTTGACTTCATCAAACCATGACCTCCAGCTTGTAGCTGAGCATGAAGTGTCAAGAACAAGATTTAGCACCCCCAATTCTGAGGCCATGGTTCTTAGCTGGACAAAGGTGGAGTGTCCACTCTAGGTCGGGAACAAGTCGATGCCTCAAGAGGAGGAGCATTCTGAGGTCTTATTTACGAGTGAGGGAAGAGTTGAGAATGAGTGTAACAGATAGATTTGTGCAGCTTCTTTAGTAATTGGAATGCTGTACCAATCTTCTGTAGTGTGACAGTGAAGCTGTCAATTCATAGATCAGTCTACATTCCTACCCTCACCTGTGGTCACAAGTTCTGGCTAGTGACAAAAAAATAAGATTGCAGATATAAGCAGTGGGAATGAGCTTCCTCCAGAGGGTGTTATGTGGGAGGGACTTGGATTAGAGCCAGTAGTCTTCTGTTTTGAAATGTTCAAATTGAGGAGCAGGCTACCTCTTGGGTAGCCAGGTGTTTCAGGCATGACCTAGTATCAAAAATTAAACTAAGAAGAAGAAGGAAGAAGAAGAATAAAGTGGGCTTTGGAGTGCCAAGTCTTGGTTTTAGAATGACTTTGAGAAATCTGTAGTCACAAATATCCAGTTTGGTTTCCAATGTAAATATCATGCATCCCGAGAGGGGTCGGTCTTGGTATCAGCCTACCCGATGAAAAAGAAATGAGAAATAAAATATAAAGAATTTGGAAGATGAAAAACAGACAAAGGTTTAATGGGTCAGAGTCTGGTGGATTCCATGAGCTTAATGGTTGATTAATCAATAAGCTGGTGTAGTTGATACAAAGGAACGGGGCTGAAATATTTATTAGGTTCCTGCATGAAGTCTTTCACTCTGGTGCCGTGTCTTTCTTTCTTCTCTGACTCTTTGTTCACTTTCGACTGAACGCTATCCTTGTTCCATCGATTTTCACAAATGAGCCAAAATGATTGCTGCTGATGCTTCAAAGGAATAAGAAATGCTGTCTTGTCATTTTAGAACACATTGTTGGACACTATCAGTTCAAACGAGCCAATTTTAGCAGTATGTTGCTTTCTATGATGAATATTGCAGCAGCGTTATTATCTGACAGATCGTGCGCTGCTTTTTCACCATATGCCCTTGCTTCTCTTCCCTTTATTGGAATTTGTTGAAATATCACTGATATTTTACACACGCCTTCGCTGTGTGGTATACGAGCCGTTCTCGCTACCCCATCTAGCACAAAGTTTGATGGCTTTGCAGAACACCATTGGTCCGTAAACACTTAAGATGAAGGCAGCTCTATAATGTTGCAGTGCCCCTCACGGAGTGCTATTGTATTGTACAAAAGAGTGTGCAGGGCTTAGACAGTGAAATGTACAGTGCAATGTAGGGATTATTTTGATCCCTAGGCCCACTGCACTGAAACTACCCATGCACTTTTTGCTTGCACCCTGACTCCATTACCTATTGATTTCTTCCTTTCAGAAATACTCTGCAAGGTCAGAGAAACCTTTGAAGTCATCAGTCTTTTCTACTCTTAGTTTCTGTTCTCTCCTCACTCCAAGTGTTTTCCTTCTTGTTAGTCTCTTCAGCGAGTCCTTCTCCTTACTCTGTCAGTCATGCATGCCCATCATGGCTGCGACTACCTGAGCTGAACATTCTGTTCTCTGAAGAACCAATCAGGGGAGAATAATTTAAGGGCATAGAGGCGCACACTGGGGGAAGAGCAAAAGCATGCCATCGCCAACAGGGTTGTCGGATTCCACCCGACATGAACAGTGAAGCCACAGGGGAGGTAAATATAAAGAGCAGTGCTCAGTTTCAGTTTCTGTTGTATCATCCAATGATTTAAGTACAAAATATGCCACGGTGCTACAAATCCAGGTCAGGATTTGAACTACGATTAACCTGTAGATTATGAAAAAGGGGGGAAAAACAAGTCTTCTTTTATTTATTTACCTTTAAGTTAAAATGAAAAGACAGTTGTCACATAGGTGTTTAGCAGAAGTATACTTTTTAATAAAAATGTCAAGCATTATGTGTAATTGCATATATCAGACAACAAAAAACAGAGACATGTTTGTTTTTTTGTGCCTGTGTTTGTGTGTCCTCCACCTGTGAGCTTCAGTGTGAACCAGGCATGTTTTTCTGCAAGTGGTAGTCTTACTTCACGAAATCTGCTCGACTGCTTACCCCATTCGTTTTCATTTGTGCTGCTCAGCTGAACACTGGAACTAAGTTTGGAAGCCACCGAACACCCTGTCTGCTTTTCGTAAACAGACTTCTACAAAGGCTTAGAGGAGCGAGAGAACATTTGGCACAAAAGTAAAGCAGTAAACAGTGATGACAGAAGGGATGAAGGCAGGATGAAATCGATGCTTATACAATGTAAATTGAAGAGTGTAGCAGAGGACCTGAAATCAATCAGCATTACCTGGATCAGCAGCGGTATTTAAAGTTGAACTGCTAATGCCCGGGATATATGGTTTTGTGTTGCCATCTCTTCCACTCTAGTTTGATGGGTCTAATTAAGTTTTTGCATTTTTGCTTCATAAACAGCTTGGCTTAGGCTATGAGGGGATATGCAACCCAAAAACACAGCTAAGCACATTAGCTATATCTGTCCAGCCAGCTGTGTTTGTCCCACCCACCAATTCCCCTTCATAAGCTTGCCCTTGATGTGACTTTTAAGTTAATTTTGTGCACAGACGCTGGGTCGGAAGAATCCTAGCCAGCTGGATAAGTGGTAATTAGGATTCACATGAATCTCAGAGCAATAACATTTCTTTCTTATGTATAGAAATAGAAAAGAAAATTGGTAAAAGAAGAAACACCAGTGTAAATGAATACAAATAGATAACAAAGGATTATGTTTCCTTTGTTTGTGGCCAGCAGAATCTCACTTTAACCCCCAGCGGGAGCGCGTGTTTTTGTTTTATTACTAATCTTTTAATATCCCTGAAAGCTACAGAAGAAGACTTTTATGAATGTGATATGCTGCACAAAATGAGATTTGGGTGTTTAGGGACTCTGCTGGCCAGGTAAACAAAGGTTTCCCAGACTATAGACACATAGATCGGGCACTATCCCAGCTTCCTCCCGCATCCAGAGGATTACATTTCATCCTGGAGATGGGTGCTCCAAAGCCTTGTGGTTATTGCGCCTTGCCCTCCCTGCTGCTACACATAATCGCCACAGCTTGAAAGAGCTCATAAATCAGGCTACCGCAATAAATTGTAGAGGGAAAAATGTGCACCCCTGGCATTTGAAGCAGCACATTGCCAGCCTATGAGCGAGCCAATTCTACCCACCGCATTCAACACAGGGAAACAAAACACATAGAAGGTTTGGTGGCTTTCTTTGACATTTCTAGCATGCCCACTCACTTCCTCCTCCCTGTGTGTTTGTATGTGTGGGTTGCTCCATCCTTCTGTTGTTTCCAAGTGTTCATAAAATGTATCATGCTACTTCCTCACTGGCATGCGTCTGTTATTTACCAAAGCATCATAACAATGTCTTAGTTGTAATTCTTAGATTTTCTTTTCTCTGTCTTTAGTAAATACTGTTACAATGAGAGCAGCTCTGATTAGAAGCCAGATTTCCAAATGCCAGCTTTACTTAAATGCTTATTATTGGAAGGGAAAAATGCATCCAGTAGGTAATTTAAAAAAAAAAAAGTCTCGAATAGAGAAACACAAGTCTGAAACATTGTATTTTATAATAATATAACTCAGTAATGCAAACTGTAAATATAGCAACCATGGTTCTCTTGCAGCAGTGTGTGTGTGTATTTCCTGGTTGGAATCCGACTTCTACAGTAACTTTGCAGGGTCTTTTCTGATGTCTTTGCTTGTATCTACCTGTTATCTTGCTTTTCTTCTTCTGCCAGGGAAGATCAATGAGTTTGAGGTAAAAAGCTAGGGCTTGGTGCTTAACTGAGGTTGCCAGGCATTGATGTTCTGCAAGCTCTTCACTCAGTCTCAGGGCTGTCCTGAGAGATAAGGCCCATGGCCTGCTTAGGCTGATCAATGGCAGAATCCATACAAACCCTCTCCCACACGATTTACTTTCTTTGTCATTAACTGATTTTTTTTCTCTCCTCTTATCAGTACTCTTTGGTCAAGATCTTACCCATTATGTGTCATAATTGTGGAAATGGGAGTATTAGCAATGCAGAACAAAATGGGCTACCTTTAATGATTCTTTATCCGTAAGCAACTGTTTGAACATTATATAATATTGAATGGCTGTGTGTCTTTGAATGTTAGAACACGCAGGTATAAAGTTAGGTCTTGACATTTTTGGACAATGACAATTTTTAACTGCAGTAGATATGAAAAGGAACAAATGCAAATGAAATACAGACTGTCAGCTTTTAAATTATCATGATCATACATAAGCTGTTATTTTTTAATACTTTGAAGAAATCTTTTAGAGGCAATGACTATCAAGCCAAGGAACCATGGATGTCACCAAAATGAGTTTTTCTCCATTGTGATGTTTTGCTGAACCTTTTCCTGCATCCGTCTTTGGTTATTGTTTGATCATGGGTTAATTTCCCCTTAGTTTTACCTGTTTACCAAGTGAAAGGTCTTCTAGATCAGGTTGAAATCAGATGACTGACTTAGGCAATTGAAAATATTCTGTTACTATTGGATCTCTATTTGCACTGTCCAGTCGGTTATGCTTAATTAGGATGCATCTGTTTAAAATGGATAGCCCTAAACACTTTGGGATAACTTTGGAATATAACCAGTAAGAACTAGTGACCCGTTGCCATTGGAAACCACTAACTTTGCTGTTTTTTTTTTTTACAGATGATTATGTTTCTGATAATAAGCCATAACATCCACATTTTTTGTGTCGTTCTGTTACAGGCTAATCGTATCACCTGGCAGATGAAAAGCTATGTTTTGACGTGTGTGTGTTTATTTGGCAAAGTCTAATTTGGCCTTTCTTTCGGTGAGACTGATCATTGGTTTGTACCTTGTGCTGAGCCTTTTTGTTTCCCTTATTAAGTCCTGAATATTGTGATGGGAATTTTCTTTAGCATATGACCGATGCTGTGATCATTACTGTTGATTTCAATGAAAATCTAGACCTTATGCTGTTGAGTTCACCATTGTGTTGTTTTTCACAGAATGTGCCAAACTGTTGATTTGGCCAGTTCTAGAGTTATGTTACATTAAACTGCTTTAAAGTGGATAGTTCAAATACATTTCAAGCCTCCGAAAGTAGAGGACTATGGTTTAAGAAGTGTTTTTGTTCAACTCTTTGAAGCAAAGATAAAGCGTATGCACTGATTTTATTCCTCTTCCTGTGTCCTGATTGTTTCATTTCAAATCTATCATGGTGTTCTAGAAAGGAAAAATTGTGTAAGTGTCACAAAAACACATGGACCTAAGTGTAATACAAGCACTCCTAGTGAAGGTCTCTCCTTTACCTTGTTCATCACAGCCAAGGCAAATGCTGTCATAAAACATGATGTCTGAAAGATTTCTGCACCGTCTCTGCATCATGCACACACTAATTCATTGTTCTGTTTTTCACCACTTCCCCCAACCCTTATATCTTTAGCTAAGGTCAAGTCAAAGTGTTCTCCTACATTCTTCGCCTGCGCTAACGGTGTCCACTGCATCATTGGACGCTTCCGCTGCAACGGCTTCAGTGATTGTCCTGATGGGAGTGACGAGGAAAACTGCAGTAAGTCTCACATGACACCCAGATCCATGGATCTGTGGCCAGATGATGCCGTGTCTTGTTTATATCAAAGCAGATCTAAGCAACATATGGAATATATATGTTGTATGTCTTATGTACCTCTGGTGGAGCTTCATCAAATCTGAGAAAATAACCCTGACGTCACCGTCAGAGTTATGTTAGGATGGGCTTCGAGTCTATAAATTTCGAACAGGTTAAAGGAAAAAAATGCAGGCTCCATTGCTTGGAGAGATTAATACTAAAGTATAAATATCTCTCTGCTAAACAGCCCTTTTGAAATTATAGCAGTTTTAATGTGTTTTTTTTTCTTCAGCAAAATTATAGGGGTGCAACTAACATCACTCTGAACTACAAATATGCTTCTGCAGTAAACTGTAAAATACTTCTGCTTAAGCTTAATCGATTTGCCACACCCCAAAAATTTCAGTTAGTTACAATAATAATATAAATGCATCTCTGTATGACAAATTAGAAGATTCAGAGCGACTGCCCTTCCAGTGTCTGTGTCTAATGCGTCTGGAGAGTCCATTCAGTTTATATGTTGACAAACTTTTCCGTCTGTAATCGGTGTGATTATGGGATCTTTTCCATTAGATATACAGCACTGTGCAAAAGTTTTAGGCAGGTGAGAAAAATGCTGTAAACAAAGAATGCTTTCAAAAATGAAAGTGTTAATCTTTTATTTTCTTCAATCAACAAAATGCAGTGAATGAACAAAAGAGAAATCTAAATCGAATCAATATTTGGTGTGACCACCCTTTGCCTTCAAAACAGCATCAATTCTTCCAGGTACACTTGCACACAGTTTTTGAAGGAAGTCAGCTGGCAGACATCTTGGAGAACTAACCGCAGATCTTCTGTGGATGTAGCTTCCTCACATCCTTCTGTCTCCACGTAGTGCCAGACACACTCGATGATGTTGAGATCAGGGCTCCGTGGGGCCATACCATCACTACCAGTACTTCTTGTTCTTCTTTATGCTGAAGATGGTTCTTAATGACTTTGGCTGTATGTTTGGGGTCGTTGTCCAACTGCAGAATACATTTGAAGCCAATAAACAGTCATTTATATTTCTGAAAGCATTCTTTGTTTACAGCATTTTTTCACACCTACCTACAGTGGGGCAAAAAAGTATTTAGTCAGCCACCGATTGTGCAAGTTCCCCCACTTAAAATGATGACAGAAGTCAGTAATTTGCACCAGAGGTACACGTCAACTGTGAGAGACAGAATGTGAAAAAAAAAATCCATGAATTCACATGGTAGGATTTGTAAAGAATTTATTCGTAAATTAGGGTGGAAAATAAGTATTTGGTCACCTCAAACAAGGAAAATCTCTGGCTCTCACAGACCTGTAACGTCTTCTGTAAGAAGCTTTTCTGTCCCCCACTCGTTACCTGTATGAATGGCACCTGTTTGAACTCATCATCTGTATAAAAGACACCTGTCCACAGCCTCAAACAGTCAGACTCCAAACTCCGCCATGGCCAAGACCAAAGAGTTTTCGAAGGACACCAGGAAAAGTATTGTAGACCTGCACCAGACTGGGGAGAGTGAATCTACAATAGGCAAGCAGCTTGGTGTGAAAAAATCAACTGTGGGAGCAATCATCAGAAAATGGAAGACATACAAGACCACTGATAATCTCCCTCGATCTGGGGCTCCACGCAAGATCTCATCCCGTGGGGTCAAAATGATCATGAGAACGGTGAGCAAAGATCCCAGAACCACACGGGGGGACCTGGTGAATGACCTGCAGAGAGCTGGGACCAAAGTAACAAAGGTCACCATCAGTAACACACTACAACGGCAGGGAATCAAATCCCGCAGTGCCAGACGTGTTCCGCTGCTGAAGCCAGTGCATGTCCAGGCCCGTCTGAAGTTTGCCAGAGAGCACATGGATGATACAGCAGAGGATTGGGAGAATGTCATGTGGTCAGATGAAACCAAAGTAGAACTTTTTGGTATAAACTCAACTCGTCGTGTTTGGAGGAAGAAGAATACTGAGTTGCATCCCAAGAACACCATACCTACTGTGAAGCATGGGGGTGGAAACATCATGCTATGGGGCTGTTTGTCTGCCAAGGGGACAGGACGACTGATCCGTGTTAAGGACAGAATGAATGGGGCCATGTATCGTGAGATTTTGAGCCAAAACCTCCTTCCATCAGTGAGAACTCTGAAGATGAAACGAGGCTGGGTCTTCCAACATGACAATGATCCAAAACACACCGCCCGGGCAACAAAGGAGTGGCTCCGTAAGAAGCATTTGAAAGTCCTGGAGTGGCCTAGCCAGTCTCCAGACCTCAACCCCATAGAAAATCTGTGGCGGGAGTTGAAAGTCTGTGTTGCTCGGCGACAGCCCCAAAACATCACTGCTCTCGAGAAGATCTGCATGGAGGAATGGGCCAAAATACCAGCTACTGTGTGTGCAAACCTGGTAAAGACCTATAGTAAACGTTTGACCTCTGTTATTGCCAACAAAGGTTATGTTACAAAGTATTGAGTTGTATTTTTGTTATTGACCAAATACTTATTTTCCACCCTGATTTACGATTAAATTCTTTACAAATCCTACCATGTGGATTCATGGATTTTTTTTTTCACATTCTGTCTCTCACAGTTGAAGTGTACCTCTGGTGCAAATTACTGACCTCTGTCATCATTTTAGGTGGGGGAACTTGCACAATCGGTGGCTGACTAAATACTTTTTTGCCCCACTGTAAAACCTTTGCACAGTACTGTATGCTGCCAACAACCTCTATCTATTCCTCTTTTGTGGGAGGTCTGGTTGTAACAAGTGTCTGGTTAGAGCTTTCCTACCAGCTGATATGAGGACACCAAATAAATACTCAGTCAAAATATACATTTCTATTTAAATGAAAATCGGTGTTTCCCAACAAAAAGACATTGAACTGGAACGGTATGTTACTTTGATAACCACGATTAGCTTCATGAGTTCCACAGAGCCTCCAACACTCGGACTTCTCTGTTGAAATATTAACTTTCTGCCTTGGAGTAATAAAAAAAAAATCTTATTAGGCATTTATTAGGCCCAAATTCTCTCCATGTATAAGAATTTAGAGCAGCTAGACTATTCCTCTTTTGAGATTACAAAATTTCTTGCTTTGTTTTCTGTGGATTAAGTTGGGTTTTTTTGTATAAACTTGATATAATGCCCCTGTTCTAAAGGAAGTTACTCTTAACATTTCTTTAATCACTGAGTCATCATAATGCATGTGTTTTTTTATAGTTTGGTCAAAGTAGTAGCGTAGCTGAAGATATCTGTAGAAATTTTGCTTGGAGGGCTTGTAAGTTTTTCAGGGTCGATTTATCTGTTAAAGAATACAGGGTTGTAATAATCTTTGCAATCCAGGTATTAAATCTGCAATCCATCTAGTTAGGTTTAACATCTGGATCATGTGCACACTATTTAAATACCTTCACTTTATCCTGTAGGTTATATTCTTCTCTGACTAAGTTCCACATCTTGATGTAGCTGTTTTTATAGACAGGTTTCCACCATGTGGCTTCAACAAACCACGCAGCATTTCAGAAGCTGTGCTTTTTGTCTGCTCTGTCCAACTTTTTACAAGCACTTGACAGGTTTTTAAAACCTTGACTGCTGTACCAGCCCACGGTTTATTCAGACTTTCAGTTATGTAACTTTGCAAGATCTCACTTCACTTTTTTCCCCCCTAAAGTTCCTGACAGTACGTGTCTCCTGCAGTCATAAAACAAGCTATAATCATCTTCTCACTTCAAAATAGGCTTTTCTGGCTAAAAAATGTTCTTGAGAAAGGGTGCTGGAGCTGGATGAGCTGCACAGGAACTGGTAGAAAGTTGCACTGCATTTCCAGGATTAATCCCACCTGTACAGGTGCCTTATTGAGTTTAAAGTGGTTTGCAGGAGATTCCCGATACGTCCTGTGGAAGTTGCACTTTATTCTCAGCAGAACAAACTCCCACAAATTTATGTTGTCAAAAGTTTGATTCTTTCTGATCATTTTTAACACATTTCTGGGTTTTTGAAGTCTGTCATATTCGCACAACCTATGTGCCTTAAAGCTGTCTTTGGTGTGTCTCTACTATGGTAAAGCAGGGTTATGAAATACCAAGCTGACTTTACTGTCTGGAGTGATCTGCTCTGTGAAACTTCCATCAAAGCTGTGAACCCATGTATTTTTAGTGGAGAAGAGTGGCGATCCATTTTTGTGAGTCTTCTGAAGTATGCTGTGGCACATGGTGGGCACAATCAGCTTCAGTGGACACAGCACTATCTGGCACAGCTATCCCTGCTAGACTTTTAGTTACATCACTACTTTGAGAGGGGAAAAGTTATTCGATAAAGAGTCCAAGTTCTGCAGAGTTGCTGTGTCTCAATAATTTTTAAAAACTGAATTTTGCACATCTGCATATTATAGTGTTGACAATATCATTTTTATGCATTGCTCATAACTCCATGGTTATGCATCATTTTATCTTTACTTTTTTACATCTTTTTAACAATGTAAATATTGTTGTCCATCTTTTACCCTAGTGTTGTTGTAGTAGGTGTACAAGGTTTTTTTTTTTTTTTTTTTTTTTTTTTTTTTTTTTTTTTTTAAAAAGAGTATAATTGGCTTTCACATGACCCCTTTGCCGCTTTCCCAGTGGGGAATGTTATTCGAGCCAATCACTCACCATTGTCAGAGGCAGTGTTTCTAGCCTGCAGGGCCCCATGCTCACAAATCTAATCTAGCCATTTAAATGGAGCTTTGCTCTATGCTCCCAGCACATACTGCGTCACAACTGTGTAATTGTCTGGATCTTCTCACAAGATAATTATGCCTCATTTTGCAGAGGCTTGAACAAAGACAAAAACCAGAACGTACTGAAAAAGGAGTGGTAGTTCTCTGCAGGACTTTGAATGTTTTAAAAAGGTTTTGTCCTCTCTTTTAAATGACTGATTTTTGATTTTTATCAAACTCCAGACAAACTTGCCGATAGTTCTTAAATGTTTCATATCTTCTGCTAAAATGCCACCATATAATATTTACCTGACTCTAAACAAATTGTCAGATACAGCAGATCAATCTGAGCTGAAAACTTTTCCCTGTAAATGTGTTTGAGCTAACAGCTGACCCTTTACCTCTGCTCTGATTCGACCACAGCGGAGAACCCCTTGGTGTGCTCGGAGGCTCGCTTTAAGTGTCGAAATGGCCGTTGTGTGGACCGCAGCTTCTTGTGTAATGGACAGGACAACTGTCAGGACAACAGTGACGAGGAGATTTGCTTGACTACAGCAGGTAATGTTTTTTTTTATTATTTAATTTAATTTTTTACTAAATGGAACATCTACTGAGGCATTGAGAATCTAACATACACACAGGATTATCTATTTATTCAGCTTCAACACACACCTTTCCTGGTAAAATACAATAAAGCATGATTTGTTTCTGTAAGCACATGAAAATGAAACAGCTTCAGCAAAGAATTGTGAAATTAGAAACATGTAAGAATATCAAACAGTTATAGATTCCATACAGATGTATAATGTATACACAGTGTTACATATAATATTTACGCACATTCTAAGCTCATCTATAATATATATGTATATGTTTCATGTTCATTATGGATGCATTTTTGGAGCGTAATGTGCAAACGTGTGAACTGCATCTAAGATATGCAAGCACCAGGTTTATTTAATTATCTTATGAACTGCACATGAATCAAATAATAGGAATGTCAAAAATCAAATGATAGCAGCAAACAAATACCAATCAATTTTACCCATACCATAATTACCCAGACTAATTGTGTGCTATTTATAATAACCTTTCAGAGTGATGAAAGATAAAAACCCTGTGTCCTGTTGCAGATTTGTTATATGGAAAGTGGAGCTGCACGAGAATTTAAACTTAATCTTGCGTCAAATAATTATTGCAAAGTGGAAAAACAGTATTTAGGCTTTCTGCTTAATTAAAAAATAATCCTATTTAAGCAGCTTAATAGTTCACAAAGTTGTATATTCAGAATATATCGAAGTATCTAAAGTAAATGTACCTCATTATGTGCAGTAACACTTGTTGGATAATAATTACTGATTTATTGATGTGTTTATCTCTTTAATGTTGAAGCTGTTGAAGATTTAATAACCTTTATACTGCATGGGAGCTTGAACTATAATATTGCAATTAATCTGCAAAATAATAAGTAACTACAACTTTAAAATAAGTATTGTGGACTACAAAGTATATTATTCGCATCAACATTATAATGGAGTGAAAGCAGAAAGCAGCATAGCATGAAAGTACTTAAATAAAGTACATGAAGTACATTAAAGGAATCGTGTAATCTTTTGGTGTTGTGGCTTTTAAAGAGTAAATGTAGTCCAATGGCTTTGGTTCGGGGTGTGCACTGGAGGAGTTAATCGTATACCGAGGGGGGTTGATGCCACCCCATTTCCCCCTTTTGGAAACACCCCTGCATCCATGCACGTATCAATTTCAATACAGTGTTTCATTGAATACATTCCTTCACATTAACGCATGGATGCACACATGATTACAACTGTGCATGTGTTTCTTTCCTGCAGTTGTTCAGCTCAGTAAAAGCCATGACTTTTTTGGAGAAAACCTTAATATCATTAACACAAGAGTGAGACACACTTTATTTCAGCCTTTCTCTCTCGGTCTTACTCCACCAATACTAATCTCATTAAAGCTGGTCTTTCATGAAAAAAAGCAAATATTAATGTTAATAATTTGTTCTGTATGCAAGACTAATTCCAAGCACATTTCTGCCTTATCAGAAATATTGGCAGTAAACTTTGCAGCAGATTTCCAAACACGTGGAAGCTTGTAGACTCGCTGTTAAACTGGATAGCAGAGCTGCAGTGTTTAGTCACTCAATATGTCATAAAACTTGATGTTTTGGAGACATCACTTACGAGATATTCTGCAGTCTGTGCTTTATAACAAAACCACTGACGGATTAAGCTTTATGCCAAAGAAGACATAAGCTGCTGTGATTTTATTCCCACAACACTGGAAAAAAAAAACCTCACTGTGCCTTTATTTAACAGAGAGAGACGCACCACAGCATCATTAGTGTAATGTTTGATGGCAATGTGTCGACTTGTAGTGTAATTCAGGTAGTAGCAGGATGATCCCTGATAGTGAGAATGATGCCTTCTGGTACAGAATGCCTTATTCACTGTCAGGTAGCACTTATATCTGGCATTCTTATTTTCCTGGCACGACAGCCAGCTACTGTCAACACCTCACTTGTTCTTCCACTGGCAAGCCTGTGATTTCTGCCAGCAGTCTAATCCTGATGCACGTATAACCACCGGAAACCCAGTGTGGACCTGCTGTCAGGTGTTCTTTCATGTTTTAGAAAAAATCAAATAAAAAATCAGTATATAACTGTCCTGCCAGGATGCTGTTGTCATATTGATTTATACTTTGAGAACAAAAGTCTGTCAAAAGTAACACAAACAAAAACAAGCTAAGTGGAAAGTTAAAACTATCAGCATCTATAGCCCACTACACACTACTGTTATTACCAGGACTGAGTCAGGCAGAAACTCAAGAGGCAAAACATGTCTACTAAACAGGGAGGAGCACTGCAGCAGTCGCACAGCAGCCGTCAAAAAGTTTTGTCCAGCTTTTCCTCAACTGCCACTGCTGACAAAGTACAAGCAGTAGCTGCTGAAGCTAATTATTCTGCCCAATTTTCCTTCAAAAACTATTATTTTCAAGTCAAAATTAATAAGCTGGAGTTGGTCAACTTTTTTCCCCACTTTTGTGAAGCTGAATTAATGAATGCATTACTATTATTTCTTCTTGCTTGTGTTATGAAGGAGACAGAGCGAAAAGGCAGTCTATCTGTAATTACAAGCCCGTCCTCCACAACTCAATGCAAAGGCGCAGAATGCTGAATAGCACTGTATTGTGGTGCAGAAATATTGATCGATATCTGTGTCCACTGCACTCCATTTCCTTGTTGACAAGTGAACAATACCAACTCCACTACTTGCTGGAAGAATCCTGCTGGCTGTAGTTTTGGCTTCTGAAGCATTAGACCTCAGAAAGCATTACTTCACACTGTATGGAGAGTTGCAGGGATCAAACAGAAAACCTAATGGTAGATGATTTTTTTGTTTGTTTGTTTCCAAATGCATTAGAAAGCATTAATCTTTTACGGCTCTGTTACATTATGTCATAAAATGTTCAACTGCATCAATATGGGCTCAGTGTAGATCTATCAAGTGATACATGACTGGGAATTTTGATGGTCCTGAGTGCAATTATTTGGCTCCATTAACTACAGAGAGAAAGTGTTCTGCCTAGAAGCAATTCTATTATAACTGCTGCAATGGTTGACGGAGTGGTTTCTCAGAATGCATCTACGTCTAAACTGTCTGCAGGTGATGGAGTGCCAAGTTTTACCCTTTCCTTATTGCAGAAAACTCCGCCCAAAAAGCTTACATTTCCAGCTATCTAGTTTGTGAGTTTTTGGATTTCACAGAAATGCGTCTGCGCACCAACTTCTAACCTAAGCCTGTTTGGGTATGTTGTTGTATTCCCTCAAGACTTTGTGTCAGCACAGGTTTTATGGTAATATTTGTGTGCATGGAGAGCAAATAACCTAAATGTTCTCGTGTTCATATTTGCTGCTTGAGTCTTGTGTACTGTCGCATTATGTAAAGTGTAAGTGCTAAAAAGTTGTGAGCTTTTTCTTCTTTTGACCCCAGAAAAGGATCGAGGAAGATCAGTTCCATTTTTCGCACACTACTTCTGAAGGAGTGAAAGTATCGCTGTGGTTTGACTCTGGGGATCTCTTTTCCATTTGCACACAGACATTCACAATCAATTCATCACTTTAGAGGACATTTTGTTGTATTAATGTATTAATTTCGTGCAGACTTGCTCGACCCTAAATCATAATCTTCTGCTTGTCTAACCTTAGCTTAACAAAATCCTAACCTTGTGTCTGATAGTCAATCTATTTATTTAAATGTCATAAGGACTTGCTTTCAGTTTCTATAAGGAAGCCCCGACCCCATAATGTGACTATGTAAACACATTTAGGTCCCCACAACAAGAGGACTGCTTGGCCCGCACACTCACTTTTACCTTACATTCGACTCTGACTTTGCCTCTCTTTATAATAAGCAAAGACCTGGAGGTGACTGATAAGGCATGCAATATCAGCTCTCAGCCGCTCGACCATACCATCTCCCTCCTCGCTCCATCCTCTTCCTCGCTTCCACTGTTCAACCACTCTTTCTCCTTATTCATAATTACTCGCTTCAGTGTCTCTACACTTGGTTCTTCTATGTGAATGAGTGTAGTGAGAGATCACCTCCCAAGTCTGTCAGTGGATAGCTCGTGATGGCATTTACCTGCTAGGATTTGGTTATCCTGCCCTGGAGGGGTCAGGCAATGAAATCTACAAAGGCAGCATCATCCTCTCGGCTTTGTTATGCCTCCAGTGTTTTTAGTTCTCATCCGAGTGATTTTAAACGATGTAGCGCAGTTAGGCACTAACAGAGCAGAGCACAGAGCTGCTTTTACTGTTTAATGTTTTATTGGATAGGTAATTGATTTTTCAAATAGCAGAAAGGTGCCAAAGTGGCAGACAATACACAATTCCTATAAATGCATTTGTGCAATCATCGCACAGTGAGATAGGAGGAGTGGGATGGGTCTACTGTAATGGATATCGGAGATAAAGAAATTGAAAGGGGCACCACATAAACATAATACAGTGAACCAGAAATGGAGTCGCAGGAAGCAATGAATAGCAATGGGCAGGAAGATGGAGGTAAGCAAAGAGAGACAGGCGATTTGGCAGAGAAAGGAAGGGATTTGGATAAAAGTGAGTGAGGGGTAGCGATAAGCTCGAGAGGATGAGAGCAGCATCTATCACGTCGGGCCCTGAGGCCGACCGGTACAACTCTGGAAACAGAAATGACTTGAAAGCTGGTTTTCCACAGCCGAGCTTCGCTTTGCTCTCCCCAGTCCTCCCTTCTTCTTACAGCAGAGGATAGACTGCAGTCAATGTTTGTGCATGTTTGCATCTGAAACAAACTTTTATTGAAACACTGCTGCAGGGCATACAGGACATACAGGTCCAGATGTTGGGGGAGCCTTTACTGAGAACAAGAGAGCCTCTCTGCATATCCAAAAGAGCATGTGCATGAGTGGATAAGCACACACACAGAGCTACAGTGTGTCAGAAGCTGGTTGTTCTGCATATTTGATGTGAAAAATAATGCTGTCAGGACACATAAAACTTTCTGAAGGTCGCGGCACTTGACAAGTTAAAGGACTCAGAACAAAAGTGATGAGCACAGCTCCATTCACTGCAGCTGACCTGTTTTAAAAACTGGAGATTCCCCTTAGAGGTTTTTAAGAAAAGCACATCAGCGTCGTTACACGTTAATTAACACAAGTAGACAGAGTATCAGATGGCGTGGAGACTGTCAAAAAGTGTGATAATGATTAAAACTCACACCTCCCCCATCTCAAAGACAATTCATCTTGTCCTTTTTTAATTAAGTTTAGAAGCGAGAAACAGGGAGGGGAAATGATGTAAAGGTAGGAACAGAAGGGCCAGGGGATGATTTGAGGGCTTCAAAAACCTCTCAGCTAGCTTTGTGCATTTCTGAAGATAAGGCATGCTTTGTAGAGTCACAGCCATCAAAGAATTGTGTTTTTTTTTCCTGTTGTGTTTTCATACACAAAAAACTGTGTGAAGCATGCAGTAGCAAAGCTCTAAAACCCTGCATTAAGTTTAGCATAAGCTTTCAAATTTGCATGAGTAAGATTTATGCCCTCTCTGCTGCCTCTCCCCTAGACTACATTTGTTTTAATATCAGGGTAATAATTGGGCAAATAATAAATCTTTAAACTCTTGAAGACTGCACAAACACTTTGAAAGCCTCACAACAGTAGTTGAGTTCCTTCTTTGAACAAAAGGGGTGACATCGGGTCTGAATACCGAAACTCTTTAAATATGTTGGCATTCAGATTGCGTCATAGAATACATTGACATTGTTCGCAAGATAGAGCCAGTTACACGTGCATTGCATTTGTAGCTATTTATAGTATTTTTGACACAAGTGTGTCTTGCATCATTGTTAAAATTAGGGAATTACACCCAAGGGTAGACCTTTGTTTATTGTGTGTCGTATAGTATACTTATTTGGCTATGTTCAGACCCCAGTAGAAACGAGCAATAAATAAGCCAACTGAATATGTCTCATTAAAAACACTGTGCAGCTTGTGCAGGGACCTGAAAACTGCACTGTGCTAATATACATGTTTTTCATCATTATGGTCTTTACTAATGTCTCCTTAGGAGGAATCATTGGCTGCAGGTCCCCAGAGAGCTGTCAGTCAGAGTGAGACACTGAGCACCGAGCTGACGTGTAACATTAATCTGCTACATGAGTACACTGTCAAAACATTGGCAGCTAGCATCACCCCTGACCCTGACTGGTTTGATGAAAATTAGCCCACCCATTAAACACGATCCAAGATCTGGAAAAATTAAACTGAATCACAGCTTTTTTTTAGATAACTCGACTGTGTTTAATTAAATCTGCCAGTTTCTTTTGTACATTTCGATAAGCCTCTCAGTGAGAATCACTTGTTTTCAGTGCTTGTCAGAGGAATTTGGTGTATTCCAAAAACGCCTGTCCAACTAAAACCCTAATATGCTAAAAAGCTTCATTTTGGCCACCACAGGCACATGTCCACAAACCCTTTTCAATCCACACCGGCAGTACAATAAGCAGTTTTAACCTTCTAGCTGGTATAGTGAGCACGCTCTCTGAGAAGTCAAATCCCTCATTTTAAACTCCAGGGATGCTCCCCTCCCACAGAGAGTAATCTGCAGCTTTCTATTTGTTATATCCTCCTAAGGCTGTGTAAGAACTTCTAGATAGATCCACTAGCTCTGCATCTGCTATTTTGCATAAGCACTGTGTATTCAACAACCTGTCTTCACAGCCTTGTCATTTACTGGGCCAATAAACACCAGCAATTCAAATAGGGCTGTATATACAGTGACTGTGTTCTGACACTTAGCAGTAACTCCAGCCTCCCCAATAACAGTGCCTGTAAATTAGACATTAATATATAGTGTCAGCCTGATATATAAAGAACAAAGAATGGCAGAGTGATTAAAAGTCCCTGAGCCTCTATTCACTATTGATATCCTTTTAGTCTGCTAATAGCTTCTCAAACAGCTACATCCTCCCCCCACTGACTGCTGCTTGACTTTGGCCCCAAATAATATAGGCTCTATAGATTAAAATGAAAAGTTAGTCCATGGGCATTTTTTGTGGTAGAGACGTATATGACGCTGAGATGTTGGTCTGTTCATGCCCTTCATCAGCAGAGCTCAGAGAGCCGGCGGAGATAGAAAGGTGTGGGAGGGAGCATGAAATAGTGTAGGGGAATATAATGGCAGTAGACTGAGGTGTGGGAGTGGAATATAATAGTGCCAGTTCATCAGAGCCAACGCACACTTGACAGGCACAAATAAGGAGAGGTTGCACATGTCACCGCCCATGGTTTTCAGCTTTGGAAAAGTTTCAGGTTTTTGCTTTTGGTAGCTTAAAGTGATCACAAAGCAATACTAAGAGACTCTCAGCTCTTGGTCTGCAAGAAAGGAAGGCCAAGCAGTTGGCAAGATGCAGTTTGATCCTGCCACCAACAGCTAAGGCAATGTTACTTCCTGTTTCCTTGTTTTTTAAGTCTGTCTGGATGTTGTAATAGTAGGAGTTTTGTTTTCTGTGGAACTGAATAAAATAGTTTGTGTTTATATGCAGTCGTGTGCATTCTATTTAAAGTATGTGCTTTTATTTTATTTTAAACTGAAAGTATGTGCTTTTGTTTCATCGTTTTGGCATCCATTCCCACCCTCTCCCTCTCACCAAGGCTAACTGTCAGTTCCAGGATTCTGTTGCTTAAGGGCCTCGTTGCCATTGCACAGGGGGGTCACTCCCGGGACCAGAGTCTGTATGAATCATCCCTGTCCTTGAATCAGGATCAGTCAAGCGTCGCTGTTCAGGCTGCTGTAAATTAGCAACCTTTCCCTCCTAAACCAATCCTTATTCTGTCACCATGGTGATGCCGGTCAAGTGATGACCTGCAACCACTGAGTAGTGGAGGAATTTCACTCTGAACAAAAGCTCTACTGTTGGTGTTTGGTGGAGCTGTACTTTTTCATCTAATTTTGCAATACAATGAACCAAAAGTGTAAAAAAAAAAAACAAAAAAAAAAACAAAAAAAAACAGAGTTGGACATTAGTGAATCTGCGAATATTCAAGAAACTAAGACAGGGCAGCCAACGAGGATCTGTGTGTTTTAGGACATTTTATTTTATATTAAATTAAAATGGTATCAGACAGTATATATAAACATTAATACATATTCATGTGCTGTTTTTTTTTTTTTGTTTGTTTGTTTTATTGTTACCAATAATCCTTGGAATTAATGTGATCCAGTGAAGGGCATTTCCAAGGACTTATTGGTAACATACCAAATCATTTGCACAGATTAGCAGAGAAAGAGCATAATAGGATGCAGCCAAACAGGAAAAGAGGTAGAGTGTCAGTAATGGGAATAAACTGCCTGATGTAGAGGAAGTAGATGTCAGGAAAGTAGACTATGTGTATGACACGTATAGAACTACAGTAGCCTTTGTAACATCACCCATTAGTTTGGAAACTTCTATTTTGAATGCTTGTTCTTTTGATTGCTGTTGGTTTGTTTTCCAGAGAAGTGCACTCTACTGATTAACATTTAACGTGAGGGCTAATGGTATTCCTGTCCCTCTGTTGAGCAGTGCAGAAGCTGGCATTGGGATTGTTGGATAAATCTTGGTGTGATTTATGAGGATGACTTTCTAGTTCAGATGTCTTACACAGGAGATGAATTTTATTTTCTTTCTTTTTGTATGAGAGTTGATTTTGACAAAGTAGTAGGTAGAGATCAAAATTACCTAAGTCTGTAATTGGAGTCCTAATACACGAAGTTTGTTCTTGTCTGTGCATGTGTTGTCTGACTGCATGGGATGCGTCGCTTTACTTTTATATTGGATGTGGTTTGCATGAAAGTAAAGGAGAAAATCCAACCCATCTATGCCTTCTTCTGATTTGAATTTGAATTTTTTATATATTTGAGCATTTGAATTAATGGTTGCTAATTATATATCAGATGAATTATTTTACCAATAGATTTTAAGTGTATGTGAGGATGCTACTCTTCTATAAAAGTGTCCTGGCTTGATGAGTCAAAAGAAAGTCCAAGGTTTTTGTTAAGGGCACAAGTGTTAAGTCCCTCGTAGAGCCGGATCGATGGCTGATGTACAATGGCCAAAAGACTTGGAATAGTGGTGAGTGACCGAATACTGAAAAAATACTTAAGTGACACCATAAAATGTAAAATACCCAAAAGGGACCAAAAACAAGCTAATTTGCGTGCTGATTTATGCTTCAACGAGCATCACATTTACATTACAGTAAGTTAAACCTGGCCTCAACTGCCAGATTTCCCTGCTTCAGCGACACTTGGCTTGAAATACGTGCCCCTTTCCTGTATGGCCCCTCACACTCAAAGACTGGCTGACAGCACAATGAAAAGTATGTGGTGCTTCAATGAGGCCCGCTCTTTTCCTCTCCATCTCTGCATATGAATCATTTAAGTAATTTACAGTACCTTTCACAGTACACTAGCTTTTTTTTTTTTTCTAAATATACCTGCCTAGTCTGCAAACTTTTTTTTTTTTTTTTTTGTGCAATATGGCATCAAAGAAAAAGTCCAAGAGGTGTTGAAGCTGAACTAATGCTAAATGGTGAATGCTCATTTGTCATTTTGCTCAAGTCCTCAATAGCTGTAAAGTGGTGGCAGATAATTTCACTACTTCTTTGGGAAACTTTAAACATTATTAATGAAGTCCCTAATAAGTTCACTGTGCAGCAGAGAGAACTTAAAAGGAAAATAAAATCACTTCTTGTTTTTGATTTCGCTTAGAAATGTTCCCTGCACTTTATTTCTCTGTTCATCCTTTTGTGGCCGAGTAAAAACGCTGTTCTAACATTTCAGAACTGCATTCATTTGAATTGAAAATGGAGAAAAGGATAAGACTTTAGCGAAGAGGTGGACTGAATAGGATTTCAGTCATTTGGATATAACTTTGATGAATTTTGGAAAAAAAATGTCAAGATTGTTGTGTGTCTAGAGCTCAATTTAATTTCCCCGGCACAACCTTATTTCTCTAGGCATGTCTAATGCACTCATCCATAAGTAGCAGAGCCTCTGAGTAACATTACAGGTTTAGTCTGTGGGAGTGAATCATTGGGGGATCCTCACAGATCTATAGGGCTGAAAAAGCCTTGGTAAAGTTAAATAAAGTATGAACTGAACTATAAATCGGAGCAGACAAACCTCCAGCAGCTGTCAATTTTCCAGTCATTATTTAGGTTCTGAACACTCTGATGCCTTACCATGATTCTCTGATGTGCATTTATTTATTGTTTAGTGAGACAGTCACGGATCGAGTATTAATTACTAAGTGGCAGCATTATCCGGTTTGCAGCTATCACAAGTACACAGACAGGGCATTATTGAGTGACGAATTGGGGCCAACTAGCTCTCACTGTAATTAATGGGCTGGGTTATTTCCTGTAAATGCATTTTCTGCCAGCACTGTAAAAGCGCATTGTCTCATGATATGGTTGTACTTAAGGCGCTGCTGAAATGACACAGGGCCTCAACAGTTACAAAGGTGTGATAGGCTGCAGATGTGTGTTTGGGTGGTGATGTAAGTGCTCGAATGTGTGTTTGGCTTGAATGCATTTGTTGGGGAAATGCGAAATGAAAGGGCGAGGGCTTAAGTGGAACGAGGGAAAAGAAGAGTGCCCTGGAGAGAAAGAAAAGAGGGATTGCATGTCAGTGTGAGAAATAGAAATGTGAGAGGATGGTGAGGGGAGGCAAGGGGGTAGAATATGGCATGGAGGGGGGGGGAAGCAAAACGTGTGAAGACGATGAAGCGGAAGAGAGAAGGAAAGCATAGGGAAGGAGAGAGTGATACAGGGTTGGAGGGGAGCTGATGGAGATGAGGGATTTGGGAGAGTGGCAAAGCCATTGGGGGAAAAAAAAAAAAGATAAAACCCTCTGGATTCATTGTATGAAAAGACAAGGAATCATGCAGAAGGACAGAGAAGCAGAGGGAAGTGGAAACCGTAAATGGGGAAAGGGCCCGTGGGTGCTAGTAGAAAGAGAAAAAACATCAGGGAGTGTTAAGAAAGGAACTGACTGGAAAAGATTAGAAAGAAAGTAGGAAACAAGATATCTGAAGAAAGGGGAACGAGCAGACAGAAACCTGAGAGACAGGTGCAGGAAGTAAAGGTAAAAGCAGAACAGAGAGAGGCACGGGGGAAAGGGAAACGACTAAGTCAGGTGAGCGGATTGAAGACGAGCATGAGTGGTGAGGAGGGAATGAAACAAAGCGGGGTAGAAAAAAAGACTCAGGAAAGGATTGAAACGGTAAAGAGAATGGCGTTTCAATGTTGACAGGAGAGTTAGAGAAGGAGAGAAATGGAGAAAATAACATTTTCAAATGGGTCATATTTGAATCAGAGCGCTTGGATTAGTCCCTGTATGCAAAATTGGTCTCATTTATGGTAATTACTGAGATTCTGAACCATTTTCTTTTTGTTCTTGTTATCTAGCCACTTTTTCTGACTCATCCTGCTCATGTGTCATTAGTCTCCCATCCACTTTTTTTCAAGTCTATAGCATTTGGCTCCCATCTCCGCTCTTTTCACATCACATGTTTTTACAGTTTCACTTCCTCCTGCCCAGTGTCTTGACTCCACTCATCACAGGCTTTCTCCCCTCCTCTATTCTCTGCTCTCCCCTCCCCTGGCAGTCTGTGGTCACTTTGTTCACATGCACAAGGCTTAAATTGAATGCTCGAGATCATAATGCTTCTTGGTTCCTGCTGTGTTTTTTTTTTTTTTAATGTTTTTATCATCCTAACACCCAACTTCATGTTTTTTTTCTGTCTTCCACCCTCTCTCACACACATTTTTTTTTTTTCTCTTGGTGTTGTTCTCATTGTTTTATGTTGCCATAAGGCCACCCAAAGGGCAGAGCCATAAACATCCTATGCTGGAGTTTAAGAGAGCCTGGATACAGGGACAGAAAAGGAGCAACACATATAGTGAATTATAGTGACAGATTGTTTTGTTGTCTTGCACTTTTGGTTATTCTTCTAAGCAGCTATTCTTGATAGAAGCAATGTGTAAAAAAAGTGAGCATAAGTGTGCCTGCTGGATATATACATGCTAATCTGTGTGTATTCTGAGTGAGTACATTAAAGGTATTTATGGCTTATTACAATAATGGAAATGGGTCAGGAGAGGAGAGCCATGGGGTCAGAGTAGCCATCTGGACACAAGCTGCAGTCTGATCAACCTCAGCCTTGTCAACTGGATAGATGTATTTACTTTCCTGAAATGTTTTATAGGTGATGTTTTAAGTGTTGTCAGTGTAAAAGAACTGACGATTATAATCAGTTATAAAACAGAACAGTACAATACAGAGAGAGTTTCTTTTGACTGTTTTGTGGGTGGTGTAGGTGTGGTGAATCTAAATTGAACATATGTGTGAATGTGAGTGCGGATGGTTGTCTGCCTCACTGTGTTTGCCCTGCGACAGACTGGCGATCTCTCCAGGGTGTACCCCGCCTTTTTGGTACTTGGGATAGGCTCCAGCCTCCCTGTGACCCTGATAAGGATAAGAGGATGGATGGATGAATGCATGTTTTTCTTTTTTAACATTACTGCCTGACTGATATTTCAGTGTGGCAGACTTTAGTAGCTATTTATCCTGTTTATCCGCATTTATAATGACCAGTGAATGAAATTTTTAAAAGTTAAAGAAAAAGTGGGAGAAACACCCTTCAGCCATGTTATGAGTGTGGAGATTCACTCATAACATGATTCACTGGCAGCACATGTTTGGAACTAAGCATGTAAACGAGTAACTGATGACTTATTGTAACAAGTTAGTCCCTATACTTTTAACTTGTACGTGGGGAAGTGAGTGTACGAGGAGTGTATGTAACTCTCTGTACATGGGTAAGTACTGTATGTGTTTGTGAATGCTGTGATCCACTAGGAATATAGGGATTTGAAGTAAGTAGGCACTTCAGTTGTTTGTAGATTGAGGTTATAGTGTTGCAGTATTGCTTTTTACAACACTATCATGCTGGATAAGTACTGAACATAACACAACTTACAAGTGGCTGCTTATGCCTGGGATTACCAGAATATTTACCAGAGTTGGACTTTTGCCCCCTATGAGAAATTTGCAGATCACTTCCATCATGATGTGTTTGTTCCAAAAGGAGCCTCACTTAAATCTTTTAATTACAAAGAACTATTTCTTCTTCTCCAAACCATGAGATTGTTTCATTGTGAAAAATATCTGCCTTTTAAAAGGTTCATGATGAAAAACCACACACACTTGGTCTGGTGCAAATGTTGAACTCTTATTGCCTCTAACGAGGATCTCAAAGGAGCTATAGTGTGTGGTTATTTACTTTTTTAATTATGAAACTCTTTCTATACACCTTTGCTTTCCATGCACTGTGCTGCAGGCAATTTCCTAGTATACTATCCACAATAGATGTCAATGTTTAGACCAACTGAGTGCATTCCTGAGGGATGGCTTTCGAGTGATGTTTTATAGTTGCTAGCCTAGTTTCTCAAAGCAGTTTCTTCTATCTCTGTCAGTCTATTGGGAAACGTTTTAGCAGTGTTAGCATAGAAATATCTCAGGCCTATGATATTCTTTGATTTCTATTGTTTCTAAGGTTGTTGTTTTTTTTTTCCCCTCATAAGTCTCTTGAAACAAACCTCTTCTAACTAGCAGGAGTTCATTTCCATGCAGAAGCAAATATATTGTTAATTTACCTTTTGGCAATCGCTGTTATGTTTTGTTTTTAAATTCACATTACACCCAGTCGTTTTTAATGATAGAAATTCTGCACCTGCCTATATACCAGCTTTAATTTCATTTGTGTGTTCTGTTTTATCTTTTTTTTTTATCTCTAAAAACTTTAATGCAATGCAAGTAATACAAAATCCACATGCAAAATGGAAATTAAACTAATTATTGTTGGAAAAGGCTGAATGAAATTAGTGAGACGGCTTGAGGGAGATGTTGAACGTGAAAAACAGTACAGTACAAAATATTCAGGAAAACACATTTGCTTTGTGAAGTGGCATTAATATTCCAAAGTATCAAACTGATTGATGCCTGCCAGTACACATTTGAAGTTATTTTTAGTGGACAGACAGACAAGTGCATCAGCACTACATAGCTTTAGCATGCAGTAAGGAATTGGGACACAGCTGTAGTCATGTTTGTATCTGCACAATTGTGCCTCAGCACACAAGCAATCCACAGCATGCTTCATGATCACCCTGCCTAACCATATCATATGACTCCCTCAGGCTATGGATGATGCAAACCTTAAAACTGCATTATTAAGTTGATCCGCATAACATAGACTCTGTTGCACAGTGCGCGACAGCTTGATGTGTGGTCTGCCTCAGCTGCGGTTATGTGGGAGAGAGATGTCATTTATATGTTGTAGAATAAGTGCGTGCATGCCTGAGCCCAGTGCTGATAGATGGGATCATGGGCAAACATGTGTTATTTCAGAATAATTAATTGCAGGGTAAAACCAGTGGATGTGTGAGTGCACAAATGGGGATCAATAACGTTGGCAATGATGCTCCTGTGTGTGTGTTAACATATTTGCCCGGCGGTTGTTGGTGTAGGTTAATGTGGATGTCTAACTCACTTGAGGCTCTTGCTGAGAATAAGGTGTATAAAAGATTAGCAGGCCTAAAGACCTGAAGTCGAATTGTATGATATGGACTGGGAAATGTGTAAGGGATATCTTCATAGCCATGTTTAAGGGAGTAAATCAAATGAAATACACATGGGTGTTTTCATGAGCAAGCAAAAGAAAGAATCTTGTCAAAGCAGATGGACAAAAACATGGGAAAGAATTAGCAAAAGATGTTAAATAAAATCTCCTTTTCACTTACAAATGTTAAACTCACACTGAGCTCTCCTGCTTCAGTTTAGTCAATAAGCCACAGGGCTTTTGTGCATGCTTACATATACTGTATAATGGACTGCATAATTCATTTTATAAGGATTGATTTTAATGAGCTGTGAGGTGGATTATTGTTTTCTTATTTTCTGTTTTCTTTTTTAAATGAAGCCATAGTGTCGTAATTAGTCAGCATAGGAGGTTACACAGAACACCGTTCAGCGTGTCTTCACAACTGATCGACCACTGCTTTCAGTCTTCTTTGTTCTTAAAGAAGATGTCAGTCAGCTATTTCCAACTGTGCTTTTTGCTTGATATTCAAAAACATGCAAATCGGTGTGCAGGGAAAGAAAAGAGGAGCGAGTGAGAGGGAGAGCAAGGCAAGAAAAACTAAGATGCAATAATAGATAGGGACTGTGCAAAAACCACACAGAGATGGTGACATACTTAGCGCATATTCTAGTGAGACAAATCAAATTTCTGTTGGGAATTTTTTCCCTCCTGCATTTTCATCAGCACAGCTCCTCATTATTTGTTCAGACCGCATACAGTGCATGACTTGCTTTCTTCACATATTGCTTCAGCTTGCTTTGCCATACATAAAGGGTCAAGCACTTATCTCAGAAAGCACACAGGGACCGGTCTTCCCTTAAGCAGTATCCCTCAATCACTCCACGCTTCTTCGACTCTAACCATCACATTTAGAGTGCATGTGCACGAGCTGCATAACTGACCATAATGCTTCATTTCTTATCACTGAAACAGAGGCCAGTGATTCCACTCTAGAGAAAGATATGAATAGGAGCCATAGACCTTCACTTGTGGGCTGTGTTGTTCTGTTGTTAGACTTTGATAAAACACGCAGGGGCTCCTTACGCTTCCGTTAGCCTGACCAGACCTATTGTTAAAGGAGAGGGGATTAAATGGTAGAATGGGCATCATGGGGTTTTGTTCTGTTTCTTAAGCAGCAGAAGAATAGGACAGAAGTGTACACAAGGGAGGGCTGGCAGTGTATCAGGGGGATGATGATTTGTGTATGTGTGCATGTGTGTGCCTGAAAAAGACCATGTTATCGTGTCTTTATATCTGTCGTGTCTATATATCTGTCGTGTGTGTGTGTGTGTGTGTGTGTTATGAATGCAGGTTTTATCCCATTTTATCTGAACCCAGCTCATAAACTTCCCTGCACACTTATCTTCACTCTGAGCTCCGACTTATTGTAGCACAGCCCGGCAGAATAAATTGGGACCGTTGTGTGTATCTTTAACAATTTTGAGCAGGCTCACCCCATGCTGGAATTTGACATTGAATGGCCTGTAGTTTTTTTTTGCGTGCAAACAGAAACAAAGACACTTGGAACAAAGTAAAGTTTTTCATGTGGGATTTAGTTCAAAGGAAAAGTCTTGTTTCTTCACTGTTCTTTGTTGAAAGATTGCCAGATAACTTTAATCCTTTGTGCTTATTAATATGAGTGTTTGGGATAGTGAGCAGAGTTTTCTTGAGCGCACTGTTTGTTTCCTAGTTGCGAGTGCTGCAGAATTTAGAATTAGATAAAACTTGCTTTGTTTCAGCCTGTGTGAAGTATTCTATAGAACTAGGGGTGGGAATGATAAAGTAACTTCAGTATAGTATAATACCGTTGTGTTACATTGCCCACAATAATGATGGCATTGCGATACAGCAATTTATTTTGCAGCACCTGAATTATCTATATTGTCTGTGCAATTGAAGAAAACAAATGGCTATCAAAAACAAAAAGCAGGAATAATTATTTATTTAATAACTGCGTTATGGTATCGGAGTACATGTGTTATCAGTGTTGAAGAAAATTGATGGATCGACAAAATATTACTATATTAATATTTTGTCCCATTTTTTTCATGTTTAAATATAACACAGGCTCTTCATACATTACATTTCATATGTAGAAAGGGGAATGTTATTTTCTCCCAGGTCTCTTATACTCTAATACTTATACTTAAAATACACATTGGCTCTGTGTTTGTTAAATGATGACGTACTAACGCTGCTTCTGTGTCCAACATCCTATTGCTTTCGTTAAGGGTGTTATCTTGTTTACAAGAAGGAAACTTGCAAGGCTAATTTCCTGCTGACTTCTAAGTCTGTTCAATTGTTAAATATATTGGTTTATTTTAATTAAAACATTTATTTTAAATCCTTATAACATACCTACAGTCCACTGGCTTGCGGTTTGTCAGACACCACATATTTAAAACTTCTGAAAATGAACACTTTGAGGCTAGCTAAGGTACTTGAAACTTAGGGCCAGGTATTTTTCATAGAGTCATCGAAACAATCTACCAGCATATGTTCTCTTGACAAATGTTTGGTCCATTTTCAGTGTCTGTTCGCTCAGATATGATTGCATTTGTCTCTGCTCATCGGGAACCCTCACAAGTTAGCATTCATCTTGCTCTGCTAATGTGTTTATATTATGCTAACTATAGCTCTGTAGGTAGCCACCACGTAGCACCTCATGTTATGACAGCTAGCCCAACTTCAACCCTACAACCTGCTGTTTAGTTTTCTGCCTTCATTTATGTCCAGAGTGATAGCAGAGCTGTCATTTTAATTTTTTAAGAATCCCTCAGTCAAAACATGTTATTTCATCTTTAGAAGACAGCTAGTGAGCTAGCTTCCTGCTGACTTCTAAGACTGTTAAACCCTAAATCATCTTTTTCGTGGATGCCATGATTTTAAACTTTATTGTAACACCTGGGGGGAAAAAAGCAGCCACACTGATTATTTTTATTGAAGATGAAACAATTTGAGCAGTTTCTAAATGACAGTGTTTGTTTGAGTTTGGAAACCGAAGAGTTTGGACCCAAAAATGGCTAACGACATCTGGTGGATTCTTCACAGAATCTATACAGATGTGCACAGAGCCCCTCTGTGTGTCATTATTTCACCATGGATACTATAAGCTGCACAGGAGCAACCATTTAACCTGCTTTGATCTTAGGTGTAGACCTGCCAGTTACCAGGGCACTTTGGGAGTAGCTCAGGAGGTGAACCTGTGAGTGGCAGCCTCTGAATGATTAATGACTTCACTGCCACTTATATGATCAATAAAATTGACATCTACACTAGACACATGCTCACTCAACTTAAAACAAGTAGCAATAACCATTCCCTTGTTTGATTACAGCAGTGTGTGGATGTGGGGACAGCTCCTCTTGGAGAGTCGAATAAGCAGTAGCAGTCTTAACTGCAGGCTTTTACAAAAGGATATTGCGACAGTTCTGACAGCTATTGTATATACCTTAACAGCAGGTTTCTATTGTTAAATGTTTTTTTCCCACCACTAGTTACTGTGGATCATTTTTGTAAGGATGACAGCTTTTCAGGTTGTTGTCCTAGCTAAGCAAGAGTGTTCAAGATTGCTGTGATATTAGAAACACATATGCCTTCTTACATAGTTGGCTTTTGTTCCCTAAAAATGATAATGGATATGATTATGAGAAATGATTATAATCTAGGGGACATCACATAAATGCTAGTGCATGATTCCTGTTCAGCTGGGGACACGCCTCTTCTTACCACACTTCTTTCTTGTTTCCTTGTTTGACACAGTCCTAATGGGGATTTAATTGCACCAGACATTTATATAAAGAAACCTAACACCTAGATGCTTCTCCAGTTCCACATGTCTCCATAAATGCCTCTCAAAAGCAGAGCACACAATGACCATGAAGGAAAACGTGGTAATGTTCATGGTGATGGATTAGCTGTGTCAGCCAGTGCGAGTTTTTCCACAAATGAATTCTCAAACAGAATGAGCAAGAAAGAAAAAGTCATTTCCTCTGATTAGAAAAAAATCTTACTTCTTTTTTAAAATGAATGACTTTAAAAATCATCAGTCACCAATGTATTACATTTAAATAGATTTATTTTTTCAGATGCTTCTGAGAAAGGATGCACATTTAATCACGTCTGTTTATTTATTAAGCTGAGAAACTCTTTCAGACTATGCTGTTGATGGAACATGGAGATCCGAATGCTTTGAAGAGCCATGAAATAAGTCTGACTGACAGTGAAACTTAAATTAATGGTGAAGAGAACAAAAGATTTGAGAGATACTGACACAAGAATGGAGAAACAACATCATAGATAAGAGTGTGTACAGTGAGAACAGAGAACATGTGGGATGTACTGAGCAGTCCTCGCTTCTGTGCTAACCAGTTATTAGAAGACTTGTCCCGTTACAGAAAAAAATATATTGTTGCTGCTGCCAGACTGTCAGTAATTGGACTTTGGTTGAAATTGTTTTTTTCCTGTGCTGTGTGGCTCTAAAACTGTCACTTTTTAAGCCAAATAGCCACACGATAGCATCTTTTGCAGATCAACTCAGCCTAATCCTCCCTGGCATCAGACACTGCCTTTTATTGTTTTTTGGGCACTTTTGTGAGATGACCTTGTTAAAAAAAAAAAAATATATATATATATATATATATATATTCCACATTAAATTAGAAGCTAATTATAACAGAAATAAACTGTAGCTAAGCTAAAAGTGCTTTACTAAAATGTTACTGTTTTACAGTATGGTTTACATCCCACTCTCTGCTAGGACTTAATTTCTCCGTATTTTAGTTTTCTTTCATGAATCACAGATTAAATTCTCAATTTACGATTTCTGTTTCTCGGAATGATAACATTTAAGTTATCTGGCCTCTTACTGTATTATAATAATAATAATGGTGAATCCCACCCCTGAACATCCACAAACACACCTGAGTATCTCCAGCCCTATCACTCATGTCCATCACATCTAGGATTCGTGGTCATGCCTGTGAGGCATCCGAGTTTGCTTTGTGTCCATTCTCAGGCTGGCCTCCGCCCCTCCGCTCTTTCTTAACTCACCTTATGGCCCCAAAGAACAGTTGCCATGGAGACCATGCCCGTCAGGTTCTGGTGGGACGGGCTTGTAGTCAAAGCCTCTCAACGATCTTGAGCAACCTCTCACCCTCCCCATTCTTCTTCTTCCTCCAGGAAAAAAATCAAATAAATAATAGCCGTTCAACAACCACGCCACTCCACTGAAAGGTTTTCTGTAAAAACGAAGAGTTGAAGCTCCCACATGCGAGCTTCTTTTTCAACATGTTACAAAAAGAAAGATGAGTGGGACATTTTTGTTGCTGCCGCTGTGAGATATACAGTCAGCAGTGACTCACAGCCCATCTTTTTTTGTCTTCTTCTCTTTCTTTCTTTTTTTTTTTTTTGATAAACATACCTGAGAGTACTTCACCACTCTGCTTGAGTGGCTACTCTTTTGTCTCACTTCTCATGGCTCTCCTGTTATCCCTCAATAGCAGCAACATTTAATAGTTTGCATTGTACACTGAAGTGGTGAAAGCCTTTAAATTATTTAAAGAATTTGCTTGTTTGTTCTTTTTTTCAGTTTCCCTTTTTTCTTTTTTCTTGTTTAAACGTAACTAGCTCCAAACAAAACACAGCCATGGTTAGATGAGAAATTTACTTTTTGAAGTTAATAACTGATAATCCCACAGCTGACCAATTACAGTTTGTTCCATACTTATGCTTGAATATATATGCAAAAACCAAAAAATACATGTATAGTTTACCACCTCAGCTGAAAAAGATGCTGCTACTTATTTTTAAATATGGGATATAATTATTCCCTACCAATGCAGAGCTCTCTTACTCTCTGAATTGCCTTGTATAATACATCAATATATTAAATCGTCCTATGTAATTTGCACTGATTAAAGCAAACTTCCTCACCTTTTTAGTCAGTCCTTCCCCTCTGTCCTTGTACTGTGTTCTTCTTTCTTTACATCTGTGGATGGTTTCCAGATGCCGGAGCCATCCATTAACTCTAACCCACCTCCCCTCCACTCTTCTTGCCGCCCACGGTAAGCTCTGACAGAGTGTTATGGGGGGGGGCACGTGGGGGGTCTGATAGTGGCAAGCAATGGAGCGAACAAGTTATTACAGGACAGGCAAATAGAGGCCCGATGAAGCATGAAAACCTTCCTTCCCTAAAGCACCACTCATACATATACACACAAACACACACACATGTACAGACTAAAGAATATACAGACAGATGGAAGGAAAGAAATAGGATAGACGTACAAAAACACATGCAAGCACAAATATAGATGTTATTTTTCACTGCTCTCTTCCACAAAAACAAAAAGAGGTGAGAAAGAAAGACTGGCAGGCCTATACACATGCATACACACAGCCTGTCCTTAATTCACGCTTTCTCTACGCACGCTAACGAGAGGAGACACACTACATGACGAGCCACAGCAACAGGAACGGGGTGACAACATGGAGCATGAATATTAATTTTAGGATGCCAAAGGGATCTGGAACGGCACTGTTGCAGAGCAGTTAACATGCTTTGCTTCCTAGCTTGGCTTACAGAGCAGCTTTCAATCAATTTTTTATATCCCACCAGGAGGATGTTTGTTGGCAGTAAAAGTTTATAAAAGAGTAATGCACAGAGAACAGTAAGGAGGCTCAGATGCTGAAGTATTGGGTGCATAACCCTAATATTTTGAGAGAGCAGGGGTTTAAATTAATTTGAAAGTGCCAGGGTTCAAACACTCTAGTGCAATTTTAAAAGCAACCACTTGTGCTGTATTTTGATCTGCACAAGTTAAAGCATGTTTAGAGCAGACTGAAATAAATCGAGCTGTTGTTCTTTGGTTGAAAATACTGCCAGCCTGAAATTATTTGCATGTAGGCAGTTGTTCAGAAGGCTTTGGCAATGGGAGTAGATCAGAAATCACTGTTTCATTTGCTTCAAATTCACTTACTAATGTACTCTCATTGAAAGTATTGGATCTTACAGACTTTGCTCAAAGAAGGAGTAAAAGGCATCACATGTTTCTTAAGTATCTTCCAGATGAAATATCCCTTAGTGTTTCACAGTTTCTTTGCCTGTACCAAAAGCCATTTATCAGTGCTGCCTGAGTGGACGCGTCTCATCTGTAAGACACAACACACAAGCAAACACCATACGTCTCGAGTGCAGTGCCGAAAACATGAGCTGGGATAGATGTGAGGCATGGGTCCCATTTATGAGGGGAACTCAAAACTTTGATGTGTATCTGGGTGTCCTATCTGCAGTAGATAAAGGGGATTGTGTTAGTGAGGTGCTAACACGCTATCTGCTACACTAACACTATCAGCATGTGAGAGAAACAGCCAGACTCCTGCTGGAGTTGATCTGGATTTCAGAATGATTGGATTGCATTAGATGGTGTGAAGAGATCGAAATAAAACCACTACAAATGTCTGCTCTGCTGCTAAACCTCTCATCTCCAAAGTCAACAACTGGCACATTCTCATTCTCCCGTAAATAAAAAGAATCTAGTGTTGCTACCTCTGCTGCGTGTTTTTGTTGACAACGGATAAGCCTCCCACCCTCACACCTACTCTCCTTCTTTACATAGTGTACATGAAAAATTAAAGGAAAAAAAATCAGCTAAATCACAATGCAGGCAGAATGCCAACGAGAAGGATAGAGTGCTAGTATTAAATCCAAGTGTGGCAATTGTGTTGTATTCTACATGCAGATTTCAGTTTATCTGCAGGTGTAAACATGTTCCAAAAGACAGTGAAAGTACTTTTCTAACCATCACTTTAAGAGTTTGGGCTTTTTTCACCCTCTAGACTCCGTTCTGCTGATAGTCTCGTCTACAGAGAATAAAGGCATTAATGAACCAAAGAAGTTGTGGTTTGTAGTATCTTCCCCGCACACCCCACTTTTTTTTTTTTTCTTTTTTTTAATCACCATGTGGCGTGGGTTTAGTTAACACGCTCTGGACAAGGATGAAAGGATTTATGGAATTTTGTTTGTACTGCTGTTTTCACTCGTATGAGGATCTGAGAGCAGTCTGTCTGTGAATACGTGGGTGTGCGCGTGAAAATGTTTGAACTTTATTTCTGCTAAACTTTCAGCAAGTTCTGCTCACGAATGTACGTTCCTGACTAATGTTCACGCTGTATTCAATGGACCGGGTCTTAATGCCACGTGTGTGTATCTGTTTGTGGGTGTGTTTGAAGCCAGATGGCATGGCTTCCTCGTCACACTCTGCAAACCCAATGCACGCCCTTTCCTTACCCTGGATGTCCGCCTAATACTAAACGTTGCACCGTGCATGTGTAAACATGTGAACAGCCTGACACCTAGTGGTTCTCTTCTCCGTTGTTGTGCACTCTTGTTCCCTTTGCTCGCCAGTGTGCTAATACATGATGGTAGGCATTTCATCCATTGCACACCTTATTTTATCACTCTGCTTTTGCAACGGTGGCAGGAGAAATTCCAAATCAGCCAGAAACCTCGTACCCATAATCGGCATCAGACAAAGTTACTATATCTAATAGAGGCTACAGCGGCGACTTTCCTATATCAGCTCTAGCATTTGAAGGCAGGCGCACTCCGGGGGTTGAAGCAAACCTGGAATGCAGAAAGTGGAGGATGATTACCCATCCCCCCACGCACACACAGCCTCCACCCCACCCTACTTTGAACGCTTTTTAAATTTGAGACTTTGTGAATGCGAAATGAGTCTTCTGTGCATGGGGAAAGTACAGAACATCTGTGCAGCCCCTATCTTATCCCTCAGGAATGAGCCAGAGGGAGGAAATATCTTCATTCCCTTTATTCAGAGGCGTTTTAAGTGTGGCAATTAAGATATGTGGAGTCTTTTATTAGGCCGATTTTTTTTTTTTTCTTTTTTCTTTTTATTTTGCTCGTTCATCTTCGGATAAGTGTATTCTGACAGTGGCTAGTTAGCATATTCATTGGCAAGTAGCCAAAGGAATGGGCTCCATTTATTTAAAAAAAAAAAAAAAAAAATGCTTGTATCTCAGCAACCCAGCGGCATGTCAGCCGTTGATCTGCAGAGTAGTTTGATTAAAGACAGACAAAAGAGTGCTTTGGAGCTTGTTTTAATCACTGCACTCTCAATAGCCTATTGTGCACTAACATCGGCCCTCACTTTGCTTCAGTAGCTGCATACAGTTTTCTGTGTTTGTGGACATGTACTATATTTTCACCAGTATTCTGTCTCATGTGCTTTGAGGCAGATCCTCAGTGAATTTTTGTTTTTAATTTCAGTTAAGGCATGTGTTGATGTCGAAGCTTAATCTCTGATTGCCTACAGGCTGTCCTACATTATCATGTGAATCTTAGTAGAAAGTGTTTTCCATTGAGTATTGACCAAAATATGAGTGTACACACATCGTTTGGTTCTGTCTGATTGGTAGGTAACAAAATCTTACTGTATAGTACTGATATATTATCAGAAAACATCAACTTTCTGAGTGCTTAATGTATTCTGCTAAATTCATCATGTTGTTGCTATATTTTTTTATTTCTAAACTGCTTTATCTTCAGCGTTTCGTCAGCTACAGTCTTCAGCTACACCTAATTTCTTTGTATTTTCCTTTCAAGGAACCAGATGTTTTTTCATTTTTGTGGTTTTGAACTTGAGTTGTTCTTTGGATAGTTCTTGTCCAGGTCATGCTTCTTTTTTAAAGAGCGACTGTCAGTATGTACGATGAAAATCAGGAGTGAGGTACAACAGTGTGTGTCTTCAGCAGAGATGGGCAGTAACGCGTTACTTGTAACGCGTTACTGTAATCTGATTACTTTTTTCAAGTAACGAGTAAAGTAAGGGATTACTATTGCAAAAACGGTAATTAGATTACCGTTACTTTCCCGTAGGAACGCTGCGTTACTAAAACCGTGATTTTTTTTTTTTGCGAGAATGTCTCACGACAGTGACGTAAGCGAGTGCGCCGTTAGTGACAACAGCTGTGTGCAGATCAACAATGGATCATATATCGATTGTGGGAGAGAGTATGAGCGTGCAGCGTTTAAAGCGTGGAAGCACTGACCTTTGAGTTTGATTCCATAAAAAGTGACAAAAACATTAGCGTCCATCGTGCGTGGGAAGAAAACTTCTTTTTACAGCGAGAAAAACCCCTAAACTTCCAAGCAAGCACCGAGTGCGCAACGACGTAATGGGAAATTCACAGAGAAACTCGCGGATTCTTCAACTGACCGCGGCACACCTGCACCAGGGTAAACCTCCGCCTACCTCAGTCCTGCTTTACAGGTGAAAATAGAGCAACAGGACCGCTGAGTCTTTGACTTTATTTATTTTCTGCTGTGTTTTACTTGCATCTATTTGAAAGAGTGAGTGTAAACACAAAAAATATTTTATTTTATGTGCTGGAATGTGTAGAAAATAGGTTTAAATGTTAAACTAATTTATTCAAGTCAGAGAATGTTGCATATAATTAAATTTTTGCTTGATGCATAAAGTCAAAAGATTAAAACTGATAAAACAAGTTAAAAAAGAGACTTTTCCATTTGATTACATTTTGTATGATGGATTATGTAGAAAAAGTAGAATTGGGCTGAAAGATCTATCGCTTTATCACCTCTTCAGGTTGTAAATCGTGTTTTTAAAAAGTAACTAAGTAATTAATTACTTTTGAAAATAAGTAATCAGTAAAGTAACAGGGATTACTTTTTTGGGGAAGTAATAAGTAATTAGTTACTGATTACTTTTTTCAAGTAACTTGACCAACACTGGTCTTCAGCCATCTGTAAAACACGGTAGAGGCTCTGTCATGGTTTGGGGATCTTGTTGAATTATCAACACAGAAAAGCACCATCAGATTTTGATCCAATAATTTGATGTAATACCATTTGTAAATTGTCTGATTGGCAATGTCTTAATCTTTCTTAATGACAACGATCCCAAACACACTGCCAGTGCAGTCAAAGCATACCTGGATAGAAAAACACTCAGTCATGGATTGGCCTCCCCAGAGTCTGGACCTCAACATTACTGAAGCAGTGTGGCTCAACAGACAGCAGAACAAAAAGCAGCAGACATCCAAAGAAGAGCTTTGAATGTCCTTTTGAGAAGCCTGGAGAACTATTCCTGAAGCCTGCTTAAAGAAATTACAAGAAAGCTTACATTAGAAAGTTTAGGTTGTGCTGACAAATTAAGGTTCTTAAGCTTTATAGATTTGTACAACTTAGCTTTTGTCTTGTATACTATATTTCCATTTACTTTTGCACGTTTCAGTAAATTATGGAATGAAGTTTGACGACCTGAAATTCTGTCAAACTGTAATTTTCAGACTCAAGATGTCTTTTTTTTTTTTTTTTATGATACAGAGTAGGAAAATGTCAAGAACAAAAATGAAATCGGGGAAAAAAATAGTATGAGCTATCGGCCAAATTGTTGTTTTAAATAAAAGGTACCAGTTAAGAATTGCACAGTTTGAGTGCAAGCCTATCATTTAGCTATTTTTACCTAGTAGGACCTCGCTTGATCAAGGCTGAATTCCTGACAGCTCCCATTCTTGTTTTAGTCCTTTCTAATTCACACAAAAATAGGAAAAAGGGAAGATGTCAAAAAATAAAAACTGTTAGCAAGGTTTAGAAAGGATGACACAAAGAGATGCAGACAAAAGGAGTGTGTTCCTGGTACTGAAGGCATACAGCAGGGGGTCTGTATGACTCTATCTCATTTAATAGATTTTAGGTGGAGTTCAGTTTGGCAAATCTGTGTGCATAAAACTTCAAAAGACACTCTCTCTTCCCTCTCCCTTTTGGACATGTTTCTTTCTGTGTCCTCTTTTAACAACCGCCTGTGACCTCTGTGCGCTCCTTTAAATCTTCTCTCTCATGCAGAGGTAATAAGATCAATAGAGGTGGGATATAATGAACTGCTGAAAAGTAAGTAGTAAAAATTTGGAGAGGAAAAAGTGAGATAAGGATGGGAGGTGTATGAGGGGGTTTGTTTGTTTGTTTTTCTTTTTTTTTTAAATTATCCCTTTAGCTATTTATAACAATTTTGCTTAATTTATTCTCAAGCCTGGTGTATCAGAATGGCCAAGTACATTAAATATCCATGACAGTAAATTTACCAGCATGACCAGCAAGAAAACACCAAGTAAAGAGAAGAGGAGAGGAGAGGAGAGGAGGGAGCACCATGCAGGGGGAGGCAAACAATAGACAAGAAGAAAAAGATGGGAAAGCAAAAGGCACTAGAGGTAGTTGAGTGTAGGCGAGAGGGGAGTGTGAGGTGGAGAGATGTGGGGAGAAGGCACTCTGATGTGATTAGAGGGGCTTATTTGAAAGGCTACACCTCGCCCCTCTCCCCGAGCCTCCACATATGGAAGCTTTACGAGTTTATAAACGCAGTGTCGATGCAGTGTAAGAGGTGCCAGTGGCGCTGGGAGCACTGCAGAGAGAGGGTATTAATGCAGAACAAAAGTGCAGCCCCTTTCAACATGCTGCCATATGAAGGGGATTATTCTGAGTAAATATACTACAATGCACTTATTACTTTTACCATTTTTATCCTAACCAATTATCCACTCAGTATGGTGTTGTTGTTTTTTTGTAATATTATTTCATTGTAGCCAATTATTTTGTTAAAACCATTGACAGCTATAGAATTACTTTGTGGGTTAGTACTCCTGGTTGGGAATCACTCATAAGCTTCAACTTTGTAAATTGTGAAAAAGCAGGATTTTAAAAGTGTAGTTTTTGTAATGGTTGTCAATTAAATAAGACGATAAATCCTTTCACTTTGGAATCATGAAGTCAAACGTGGCCAAGCGGCTTTGCTGTTGCTCAACAGCACGAAAGTATTCAAGCCTTTCATGTCTAGTTTGACAAGACAGGAAGGCTTGTAGTGATCTTTGATGTTGAGCTTTGATCATGACATTTAAGTCAAATGGAATGTCCTGCTAGAGTTCCTTGACAAAGCTATTGGAGAAGGTTAATAGGACATTCACGACGAGTAAAGAAAGAAATGTGTTGCGATTGCTACTATGATGACATGTTTTATTCATCAATTAACAAGTTGCAGAAATTGTAGTATCAGTGTTTGGCGAAACCAACCTGTGTCTTTAAAACGGTAGCAGTCCTCCTGGTTCACTTTCACAGGGTTTTCAGTGGTCTTGTAGTTATGCAGGTTTACTATCTCTGTTGATTGTGTGTCTTTTAGTAATCAAAGAGTGATGCAGTGATGGGATTGCAGGGCTATACGACTGTAGTTTTAGTCATGTTGAAGAATTCATTCGGCACGGTTAAGCTACCTCAAACTGCCAGAAATGGGAACTTTACATCAGTTCCCAGGAGTTCCTGGTAGTTTTCTACCTTTTTTTTTTTTTTTGCCTGTCCCATTTGGTTCTTTAGCCATCAGAATTGTTGTCTGAAGACCAACAAGGATACCCAATGGATTTACTTTGCCAAATGGATCATCACGGCCTTGCCGTATTGGTCCATTTGATCGAACCTTTGTTGTTATTATTTATTTTATTTTATTTTCAGTTGTTACAGACGGGACAGACATGACTGGGGGATAGGAAAGGGAGAAAGAAAGATGAAGGAAAAGAAAAACAGAAGGGAAGAGGGACAGTGAGAAAGGGCACTTAAAAAGAGAAAGAAGAGGAAAAAAAAAATCTCCTGGGTCACCTGTTGAGAGAAAAAGAATAGAAAACAAGCAAAAAAAAAAAAAAGAGCAACATACTAAACACAACACCATCACGTTAATCTAGCTAAGTGTAAACAGCAGTAAATACTAAATATTGAATGTTGTTGTGTAGCAAGCAGGACCGACAGCGCACAATGTGCTTGGAAATAGCAGCCAATAGAGGTGTAGTTTATGTCTATGAACAATTAACACCCGTGTGCACACCTGTGTGGATCAGCGCACTTGTATTCAAAAGGTTTCCCCATGTAATGGTCTGCTAGAGGATGTAGAGAGCCTTGTCCCCCAGGGCATGAAGCAGGCATGGAGCCGGCTCCGCCAGCAGCCAGCTGTGCCAGAGTGAACCGAGCCGCAGGTCCAGAGGCCGGAGGCCCGAGGGCCCCCTTTGCCCCGGATGAGGCCTGAGCAACAGGCACCAGGCACCCCCAAGTAGTCACCGGGAGTGAGCTGGTACATACCTGAGCGCCCAGCCCGGACACCAAGAACCACCAACACACCAACCCCTGAGGGTATCAGTTACCGGCAGGGAGTGTGGTGAGGGGAGATAGGCCTTTGGAGGGCCTGGGAGTTCCCAGAAAGGTGGAGTGTAAGACCCGACATGACATATAGACACAGGCAAATAAGGTAGTTTTCTACCTTGTGCCACTGGATGTTTACAAATCTGAATGTCTATGGTGCCGAAAGTCTTTGCAGTATCCTATATAATAAACGACTGCACTAGATTTTGCACTAGATGTGTGAACTTGTTCCTCACAGAAATTAGGTTTACGGGCAGATAATAGCAAGCTTTACAGATCAAAGCAAATAATTATATCCCCTGTGCTGTGACTGTGTGTCTGTAAAGAATGGGAGTTTGACTGGGACTCAGAGTCACTGTCATCAAAAATAAATGGAGTAAATGGAGTATTGATGCACAGATACCAGCTGTGCCTTCTCGCTCTCTCTTCAGTCTGGCAGCAAGTTAACACACAGCAGAGTCCACAGGCCCAGCCCAGACAAGATGTTTTTATTCATGTAAATAATGACCTTGTGTCTCATTTTATATCATTTATTAGAATATTTTTACAAATAATTTGGTTTCAGATCCACCATGTTGCACTGACTATAGATATTTATTGAAGTGCTGTATCGTGTTGCTCCAGCATCATTACAGAGCTTATCAAAAATTCCATTTTGATGATGAGACCTGCTCACCTATCTCTGCATGTGATGATGACACCATTCTTTGTACCATAACTTCAACTAAACCATACAGAATAGGCAGCAGGGCTCAATCACGCACACAGTATGGGGTGGGAGGTGGGGGGGGCTGCCACACAGGATCCATCCCCCTCTCTCTCCCCCTGACAGAGAGGGTCTCTGCTTCACCCTCTTTTCTCCCTGTCTTTTTATCTCCTGTGTGATTTGAACAGCCTTTCAGACCTCTGCCGCTAATGCACCAAATAGGCTCCCATTGTTAATGTTACAGCAATATGAGTTTCTTTTGTGTATGATTCTTTCTGCTCCCAGAAGGCTGCGCTGAAACCCGATAGGCAGCATAGTTTGGCAGTGGTGGGATCTCTTTATTTGCGCCCTTTTTTTTTTTTTTTAAATAGGTAATTATGGAAATGATTCTTCTTTGTTTTTGCCTTTCTCTACTGAGTCCAGTTCATAATTAATTGGTAGCGTGAAGGACTGGCCAATTTAAAAATCACAAGGGAGGGGTCGAGGGGGCTTGTTTTAGTTGCTGGTGTCTGGTTGGGTAGCAGGCGGGTGGAGCATCTGAATTAGATTAGATTTAATTAAGGCATGGGGCCCCTGACTATACACGCTGGTTCACAAATAGGCTGTATGCCAGGCTGGTTGATGGGAATTCAGCAGTATGTGTGAGCACACTTACAAACACGCACACACTGCAGAGGTTCCCCTGGGCCTTCAAGGTCAGGTAGGCAGAGGAAACCTGCAGCTTGGTGTCTGGAAGAGAGAGAAAGGAAGCTGAAAACCATCTTCTGTCTCGACAGAAGGTTGCTGGTTTGTCAAAACAAACAATTCTTCTGATTAGAGGCATAAATATATCTTAATGTTACATAGCAGTTAAATCAGAATAAAATTTGGTTGTAAAAAAATGTTTCTCATAGTGTTATGCTTTATTGTGTGTTGCACAGTGATGATTTGTACTTGCTTTCAATCAGTCAAAACTTATTGTGTCCATGTGCTGAGGCAGCTAGCGCTTTGTGCTATGAGGTGATTTCATTACACTCTGGGTTTCTTTCCATTATCTGGGTTTACTGACCTTAACATTAGGAATCAGGATAAGCAGCCACACAAAACTGTATTATTATTAAGTTATTATGAAGCCTAATTTCATAAGGGTTTCTTCTGAGTGTTCACATGAAAGGGGTGGTGCTGGCACCATTTGACCAATCACAATTACTGGAACTGGAACAGAGCTGCTACTTTGATAAAGTCCAGCCTAGTCAAAGCTTTTTTGGGGGAAGAAAACTGTATAAGTTAACAGATTTATCAGTGTCACAGCTCTGTCTTTTAAGATAAGGACTGTGATGGATCATAATTTAGTATTTTATTAAATTAATGCTTAAAAGGCATTTTTAGTTTTTATTCTTACAGCTGCAGCTTTGGCTGTGTTCAGCAGTCTAAGAGTAAAGAGTAAATATAAAAACACAATTCAATAGTAGGCTTAGTTTACTTTCAAATCTAGTATAGAAGTTAAAAAATGTCTCCTGTTTTGGATCCTATATTAAAACATACAAGAAAATTGTTGTAAAATTGTTTGCAGAGACTGGAACATCAGAACTTTCACATTTCTTCCTTACTTTTTAAATTAAATAAAATTTCATTTTTCAGCATTATAAAAGCAGATACAGATAGTTAATATCGGCCAATATGCGTGTAAATGATTAAATAAACAAATACAAACTCCAAATGTTAACTGATAAAATATAATATACAAATATCATCCAGTGTTCCTGAATATGAAGGTTTTAAACTGTGCAGTATCAATATCAGCCTTAAAAATCCTGAAAAATGTCCTTCAGGTTCCTTAAATATCTGTCAGGCTCTAATTTTTTGCTGCTTCAAGCTGTCCCCTCTCCAAAAATGTAGAACTTTCCCTTTGTGTACACATTGGAATCATAGCATGATTTGAATTTCCGTCCTTACTTTCAGCTGCTCACTTATTCACCAGAGGTTACCACAGCAGGGAGCGCCACATATTTGATGTGGCAGATCCTCCTGGGACTGAACTGGAAAGCTTTCATTTGTTAGTCCGATGGTTTACATATGTTCCTGTTTCCTTGCATATTAGTAGTGTGTAAATTGATGCAGATGAAATCAGAAAGTGGACTTCCATTTCATAAGCATCTTAACTGGTATAATAATCACTATGAAAGACTCACGTTAGTTGACTTTGAGCTTTTCGTGGTTCTGTTCTCTGGGTCTCTGTACTTCTACCTCATAAATGCGGAGAAGATCTCTACTCTGTACTAAACACAATATCCCTCAAGAGCCTGTAAGTCTGTATAAGCATGGAATACTTCAAAAAGCTCCAAAAAGGCTTGCCTTACCTTGCACTTTCTGGGGATCTAATCCTTACAGTTAGAAGCACTTTCAGACTATTGATTTGACCTTAAGATGTCTTGTAATGGTCATTTCCTGGCAAGCTATCTGGGCAATAGCCTCAACTGTCTGCATGATGGCTTGTGGACGAAGAAGTTAGTTTCCTAGGCTTTAATGCACATGGCCTTTTAAGTAGCAAATGGAAACCTTGAGCAGAGAACGAGGAAAGTATTTTGAACTTTGAGGTTTGATATTCACAGCCTTAGTTAGCATTAGTGTAATTTGAAGTGAAATAGCAACTGTAAAATACTTAGATATAGTCTTTTCTCCTCAGCACATCCTTTCTGCAGCTCTGTAATAAATAGATTTCTTTCCACTCTCTTGCTGCCTCTCCTTAATAGAACAGTACAGTCAGCTGGTAAGCTGAAACACCATTTACATGAGCCCCATCCCGACGCCTGATTGAAATTCTCACACTGTAATATCAGTCAGCGGAAATATTTAAGCGGCCCTTCCTCATCCTATCTAAAATAATAAGCTGCAGTGCCCTGTAGCATTACTGTCATCCTTTTCCTCATTTCATGCAGCAGGTAGGCTGCTCTGCGCTTGTGTGTTTGGCTCCAGCTCTCATTGTGAACATTAGGTTCACTGGACTCTTGAGCAGTTTGCAAACTCTGCATCTCCCTGGGACAAACATGGCAAAGTGTGACGGCCCCTGGTGTTTCGCTGCCCGCTCTCATCTTCAAGTTGCATTTTATCTAAAAATGCTATAAGCTGTTTTGCCCTCACTATGAATTATTTAGCTTCCCTCTCCTTTCTTTTTCTGTCATACTAAAGAGTCCCTGTTTATGAACCAGGCTTTAGAAGTAGCCTCTGCACTGGTGCACCATGGTTGATTTGTTCTCTTTGTCTCTTGGAGCTCTTAGGGTGAGTTTGACTGCTTTATGCGTATTGCTTAGCACTCTCATCTCCAGGAGAGGCTGCCGCTGTTGAATCACATAGAATACATTTCCAAATGAACCTAAAAACAATTTACTGCTTGATATTCATGCCTGCCTCCTTTACTCCCTTCTCCATTCCCTTGGCTCTCCAACACCACAACTCATCTTCCTTAAATTAAATTCCCCTCTTCCTCCTCCTCTACATCCTTCCTTCCTCCATTCCCCTCTGAGTCCCTCAGCACCACTAATCCTTTTTTTTCTCATCCACCTACATTATGCATCCTTAGTTTGCTCTTCATTTCCTTCCTCTCTTGCACAGAAGCTCCTGGCCAGGACTTTGTGACACTGGACTATCGCCTGCGTTACTACCCTAGCATCACCTACGCCGTCATCGGCAGCACCGTCATCTTTGTCCTTGTGGTAGCCTTGCTGGCTTTGGTCCTCCATCACCAGAGAAAACGCAGCGTCCTGCTGCCCAGAGGCGTACGAGGAAGTTCACATACCCACCACCATCACCAGCCCCTGCTGCTGTCCCGTCTGGTCATCTTGGACCGAGGACACTTACACACTGGAGGTCCAGCACTCTCCCCTGGCTCACCCACCACAACCGGTCAATACAGCTCAACACCTCGAGCTCTGCAGCTACTGTCTGGGACCCTGTATCCCTCAGCACCTTCCATGGATTCCCCTCCATCATACTCACAAGCTGTTCTAGATGTCAGGTGAGATGAACAAGTAGTTCTAGTGTCTGTATACATATTTTTACATTTTCACACTGTAACCTAAGACTGATCCAAAAAGCAAAATGAAAAGAAATAGCAGTGCTCAAATGTGCTGTTCTATCAAACTATGATCTACTTGCAATCAGAAATCTGTCAGCATGCTTCCCACGGGTGCTTTTATGTTATTTGCAATGAACAATCGTGTAACTGTTGTATACTCATTTATTATTAAACACAAATGTTCCTGCTCAGATATTAGCTCCAAAAAAGAGAACATTTGCTAAAATGGCAAAATAATAGTAATGAGATCCTGATAAAAAGAAGGAAGTTTGCTTTCTTTTAACAGACACTCAGTGTTCTTGTTTCAAACGGTGGAAAAAAACGAAACAATTGCATAATTATTCATATTAATGGAAACTAAATGAGAAAAGGTGAAAATTCAGTTCAAAATAGTTCTTACTTAACTCCATTATATTCTCAGATGGGAGAATACATCCTGTTTTGTTCTTTTTCCTTGCTCTTGATCGCTGGCACAGAAACGATTGTACAACCCAGTGTAATGTTTCTTCTGTCTGTCTTTAGTCGACCTCCTTGGTTTGACCTCCCTCCGCCCCCTTACCTCCAAGATGGAGAGCTTGCTTCAGAAGGCGAGCTTCCTCAATATGAGGCCCCACAGGACCCCGTGAGCCACCCCGCGGCTCATCCCTGCACCCCCTCAACACCCAGAACTGTGGCCACAGGCACGCGGCCGAGCGATTGCTCCGGAGAGGAGTCGGCCCAGCTGTAGCTGCTTTAGTGGAGACTGATAGACCTTAAAGACTGCAGGACTTAAGGACCAGGCTGCAGGGCAGCATGATGCCAGGACAGTCCACTGCAAAGACCCGCTTGAGGTGATTCAACAAGGACTGACAGGCTGAACAGTGACCTCAGCTTGTTGCTGGCATATCAGTGAAGAACAGCTCTCCCTGGTGGACTGAGCTTGTGTGTTGGCGCCCCCTGCTGGGATCACAGCTGTACTAGTTTGGTTGAATTCTCCCCCTGAAGAATTACTGTGTATATTACCTACCAGTGACCACAAACTGTATCTCTAAAGAAGTAGGAGCTATTTCATCAACATATTCATTAACATGTAATGTTGTGTGTCAGTGGTGATATTTGTCTTTGTGCGTTACTTTTCTGCAGCACTTGGAGAGCGAAGTCAGAGTCGTGCAGCACTTTGCGACACTCCCCTCTCAATTTTAGATTTCGTGTCTACAACGTCTGACTTTTATTTTCGATTCAACTGCAAAATACTCTAATAATAGATCAAATCTATCCTGCTGAGAAGATTTCAGACTTAACAGAATCCCATGTAGCTGTGGCAAACGGGAGCGGCTCAGTGAGAGAGAGTTTTTATCTGATTGAAGTGCTGATGTGAAACATGAACTAATAATATGGCTAGTGATAAATATTAACAGTTGCAGATTCTTTAATAGGATTTTATTGATATTTGTTAAAGATGAGTGGAGGTTGTTTCTTTCCTTTCAGTATTTGTTTGTTCACTGTTTCTTGTCATTTGGTTAAATTCCAGCTGAAAATGTGAAGAGGACCAGAGTTAGAAATTATATAGATTATATAAGTTATATAGTTAGAAGAGCAGAAGTTATGTAAGTATTAAGTTTCATAAATAATTCCTCTAAGCAAAAGAACCACCCTGCTGGTAATGCATTTCTATCTGAAGGTCTGTAAGTATTTTATGTAAACACAAAGAAATAGAAAATACAAAGAATTGTGTTGAGGCCTTATTTTATGCTAGTGCCTTCTTTGTTTGTGGTATTCAACAATAAGCTGTCAGACAACCTTTTAAGAACACGCTGTCTTCCAAAATGTAATGAATTTATATAACTTTGTGATTCAGAAAATTCATCCTCAGTAGTATTAGAATCACAAAATTCATATCCGAATGTTCTTTTATTCATTTCAAGTGGTTTGTTCAACACTGTACACACACGTACACACACACACACACACACACACACACACACACACACACACACACACACACACACACGCCTACATATGTATGTGTAAAAAATAGAGAAAGTTATCTATTTTAAGTAGAAGGCTACTTGGAGTTTAAAAGTGGGAGATGAATGTGTAACAGTGAAATTAAGTTTTTAGTTCTCGCCTAGAGGCAGCGGTGATGATGCAGGTACAAAAATAAAAAACAATCAAACCAAAGATAGTCATTATATAAACCTATTTCCCTCCAAAGGAACATTTATTATGCCTGTAACTTTATTATATCAGAACATGCAAAGGTTTATTGGGTAAAGCAGAATTCATGTTATTGCTGTAAAACTGGAAAATGGTTCTCAGGACAGATTGTACCAGTTAGACGATTCAGTTTATATCTCAGTTTCTCTTTTTATTTCTCATTTGTTCTCATACATATTTGTGAAGTGGTCCGTGATGATCTTTTTACCCTTTGTATTCTGTACATTGGAAATAATATAAATATTTCTGACTCAGATATTACGTGTATGGCTTTTTTGTATGCAATTCTTATATATTTATTTGTCATGAGTCACAATAGTCATTATGACATTAAATATTTTTTTTAAATACAGGTGTTGATAATAATGTTATTATCATCTGGATGATAGAGTGTAAAAGCAACATACCACAGTGTAACAGTACAATAGCACAATAATGAGCTAGATGTAGTAATTCAGTAAAAGGACTAGATGTTGTAGTCCCTGATAATGCATTGCGTTAAATGGTGAGAATCTTGAGGGATGGCTGTTATGAGGAAAGGCAGCCCACAAACTTTACCAGCAGCACACATCGTTGTGTGCATCAACTTTTGGTCTTTTACCCAAGCTAATCTGCCATTTTTGGGGGGATTAGAGATCTGATCTAGGTTATCATATTAAGATTTGGGACACATCGTCAGTAATGGACCTTGGATTCATCGGATGTTTTGGCCATTATCACTAGACACCCTCGTCCAAGATTCAACTTCCTCATCCAGGATTCAAACATTTTTTTTTCAATTTCTGTGTCGCACACACATAAAAATTAAAAAAAATATCATCTCATCCTGAAATCATAAACTTTCCCTGGAAGCTCCATGTTCCACGTTCTCTGTCCAGAATAAAGTACATGAAATTGTGCAGCACTTCAGTGAGGTGACCTCAGGTAATCTGGACCACTTTTTTGTAAATCAATTGGGACAGTAATCTTACATATTACATTCAACTGTTAACTTATTATGATTAATAAGGATTGCTAACTCTCAAATGTACAAGGCTGATGGGGTATTGTGGTCACCCCACTGGGCGGGTTTGTGAATAAAGTGGGATTTTGAAATTTGCACCACAGGTGTGTTGACTAGGAGGCTGAGGGGTAGCGCTGACAGCTAATAAAATATAACTGCTCACAGACGCAAACAGCTTTCGAAACTTCAGCTTTCTCTTATTTTTTTCTATTAAAATGGGCAAAGGGATGCAATAATGAAATATATTAATGATATATTTTTTAATAACAAGAACCATTATCTTTTTTTTTAATCAAATCAGCGTTTTTGATGACGTGTTTTTACAAATAGTCAGGTGAAGAGGATCGGTAACTAAAATGTTTTTATTATTTAAAATATCGGAATTTTACTGACAGTCAATTTCAACAATGATACAATGTTAATTCTTTTATTGCTGATTTATCTACTTATGGATTCCCTTAGGTTCGATATATTCAGGCCACTCACCGTGTATTTTGGGGGGCAGTCTCAAAGTAAGGCCGTTCCCCTTAGCAACCAGTGAACAACAAAATCACATGATAAATACCAAGCACTGTGGCAACAAAGCCTGCAACAGTTTAAAATAATTTACAAACCGTAACAGTAAATGGCCCACCCGAAGGTTGTTTCTGCTGCTGTATCTCTTTAACCTTTTCAAACAACCTCTGTCTGTCAGAGATGGTTGGTGAGTAGTTAGCATGTGTCAGTGCTCTTCTGCCCACAAGTATTGATTTCCTTTACTACTTTCTCGAATGCCTCAGTGGCAGCTGCGCGGAGTCATGCAATGTCGCAGTTCTACCAACAGATGGAAGCATTTCACCATCATGAAAAAAACCTCAAGCCTGTGCAAAAGCTTATTTCTGTTCTGCCAAATTAGCATACGTATCAAATATTGTTTTGTGTGGCTGTGTTCGTGTGTGCGTACAGCTATTTATGTATTGCGTGATAAAAACAAAATTCAAACTTACACCGTCAGATGATTTGTGTTCATGGCAAGTATCCAAATGTTACACATAATTTAATGGGTACAAAACAAATATTATCTCCCTAGCCACCTCAATTTTTATTGCAACATCCCTCAAAGCCCCCCGTTTCATCTGGCCCCTCCCACCCTAATATCCGCTTTACAGATAGCGTGATACCATCTTTGACAGCACTCGGCCCTCTCCTGTCCTTTCCATCGTTCTACCTGCTCCCTGATTCCTAATTGTTCTTTGTTCCACTCTTCTCAGTTTTTATCTTTCTGCCCTTTCTCATTTTCTCTCCTCTGCCCCCTCCTCCCCCTTTCATTGCAAGCCGCTTATACTCTGATCACCCCGCACTCCTTTACCTCATCTTAGACTGTGATGCTGGAGGCCCATGTTTGCTTAGCCCAAGCCCTTAACTACACAGACCTTTAATTAAAACCCTGCACACTTCTCTTTTTCTGTCCGGTGAATAAGAGGAAATCTGGACTTTCTGCATAGGCTGCTGAATAGTGTGTGGCTGGATCAGCGGAGGCCATCCCTGTAAATATATTAGGTCAGTGGAGTAAGAACAGTGAAGACGATGCAAAGAATGACAGGAAGAGGACTATGTTTAGAAACTGGGTTGGCTGTTATGATGGTAGTAAGGAGAAAGGCGATGTTAATGTTCATGTAGATGAGAAGCATTGTTAACAGATACCATGGCAGCATTCCAAGGAGATGAGCCAGAAAGTAGTTTTACTCTCTTGAGGGTCTTTCATTTAGCATTATCATAGCTCTCAGCTATTGGAAACAGTGCAAGTGTGATAAAATCTGGCTTATATCCCACTTGTAATAAAGACGTTCATTCTTTCAGCTAGCACTAGACGAGACTGATGAGGTTACTCTATATTTTATGTTTTATTTAATTTCTAATAACATTATATCAGAAAATGAAGGAGGGATATAAATATGGATTTAGTCACGTAAGTGTTTACTGTTCATTTTGCTTGGATTCATGCAATTCTCCCAGGGCCACTTTTGCTCGCACATACACGAGCACGCACACTTACTTGGCTGTTGTGCCACTGCTCCAGTGAACTGAAGATAAGACCCAGTGTTTTCACATGTAAATGGTGTGCGCACAGAGGGGAAGGAGGGCGTATTGTTAGCAGGAGCAGCTCTGAGGAGCTCTGCTGAGGGTTTGGCCAGTGGAGCCCTTATCAGATGAAGAGCAGGCCTCTGAGGGAAGGAGGGGTCGGCGAAGGACAAGGGCTGTGTGGGGTTGAGGGGGCCAACAGGAGAATAGAACAGCTGGCGGAGTCACGCGTGCAACCCCAAAAACACACAGAGGCCAGACACACTGAGCACGGTGGGAATCTCCTCAGCTAAGAGATTCACAAACACACGGCGTCTAGTGTGATTATCAACCACTAGCCAGCAAGGCTGAGCACATAATCGCACACACTGCAGTCGGAAAAGAGGACCATTTCACACAATCGTCGGCACACATACACACCAAAACACAATCGCAAATACACATTTCCATACAGGCGTCTTTCCACATCATTAGTCTAACACACAAGCAGGAAAAGAAAGACTATGATGATGCTAAATGCACAGATAGCTGAATGACCTTTCAGAAATGAGCTTTTTTCTCTGAGTGAAAAAATCAGCAATACTTTGAACTGCCACCTGGCTTGTCTTGCTCCTATTCACACGCTACAATAAATTTCAGAATAGGACAGATTCTCGTAAATGTGAAAAAGTGAAAAATATGCACTTCTTGCAGCAGACGACATGCATTTCTGCTCCTGAATCAGTGTATGTCACAGTCTGATAGTCAAAACAAAAAAAGTACAAGTTCATAGGCCATTCAAAAGAAAAGTCAAGGACATTTTCATCATATACAAATGTAAAGGCCTCTTTACATGTAGTCTTTTAAATTCTATTGGATTAGTTCATAAATATTAAAACATGCATTTATAATTTTTTGTACGTAACTTTAAAACTATCCAGTTCCCCCTTAAAAATAAAGCAGAGGTATCATTAAGTCAGACAGCATACCGATAGAAACAAAAATTCCTAATATATATGCATTTATGCACATATATGCAGAAGTCAGACCAGCATTAGCAGCTGAAACAGTAACACTTCCCTGCTTAAGAATAGGCCGGGGTGTTGGCTCTTGTCCTTTCCATTCAGGCCAGTGTTAAACACACAAACTAGCATGCTAATGGGTAATCCCTGAGGACCGGCCACCTTTGTCCCAGCCCTAAGAGGATGTCTCTCTCTGGGCACTGGGTGACAGCCACCAGGCTGCCTGCTCCTGGACAACCAGCATGCTGCCAGATACTGATCTCAGTCCTCCAGAGGGATGCCAGCAGGTTGCGAGGCTCTGATTGGTGTCTGATGGGCGGAAGATTGGCGTCTGTCCCGATTTTCTTTTTGTTTCTCCTCTATCTGTGATGCACCAGGAGGAGGCTTGCTATCTTTCTTGGTGAGAGGGAAGTGAAAGTGTAGTGTAAGGCATTTTGTCATGCAGCAGGTGGTCTGTATGCGTCAACAAAGAGATCCAGTGGATCTGATAGACTTTTACTGGTTGCCTTAAAGCCATGTTGAGTGACCTCCAAAGATTTGAAAACAAATAGTTGGTTGACCTTTGTATTTCTGTTGAACAATGTAGAAAAATTAATGGTTTTGGGAGAAGTGTAAAGGGGGAGGGGGGTGGGTTTTTTATTTTAATGCAGTGTTGAAAGGTGTTCCTGTGGTTATAAGCACTCAAGCATCCCTCTCTGTGGATTAGGACATTCCACACTGCAAGGTGGACACTGCGAGTCTCGGAAAAGGCTGCCATTGATTTGCTGAGAGGACATTCCACAGTGCAAGGTGCAGTAAGGAGGCCAGAGGAGGAGGTTAATCCTTTGGGAATACTTCAATTCCTAATCCTTGTGATGTGATGTGTTTTGTAGATTACATGAAATACATGAGCAGAGGGAGACCAGTGTGAAGCTTCAGAATTAATGACAACATCACGTAGCGTGCGTGTGGTATTATATGCTGTCGGCCAAAGGATAGTCATATGATGATGATTATTTTAAACAATTTATCCAGCCCTAGTTCTATACTGTCTATGATGAAATATTGTGGCCTCATCCCAGCTCTGCACCCTCATCTGTCTTTTCACCCCCAGAGAACCGAGCTCCACATAAAGCAGCACCCAGTGCATGCACACACATATACACTCACTACAATCCCACATACACTGGCAGTAAGCCAGTGTCTACCCCTTAAAAATACCATATATTGATACTATTTTAAACTTTCACATACATTCAAAATTGAGCTAGGTATCTTAAAATCACTTATATGTATACTTCCCCCATATTTAATATTCCTCAGCTTGAAAACAGATCTGCATGTGGTGGTCTCATCTTGCGAGCTACCTCCCACGATGCAAAAAGTCTTTTGGTTTTTTTTTCCTCAGTACGTGCCATGTTCCCTAACAATTCCCCACCCGCAACATCTATCTTCATGCGTGCATCCTCATCCATACATGAACTTTCATGTCTTTTCATCATACTCCTCACCAATATTTCCACCCTTCCCCCAAGCTCCACCCTCACACTTTTAAAATGAAACACACGCAGCATAGAAACTATACGTCTATCCTTGGCCCAAGTCTCCCTACCACCCAAGGCCACCCCATGCCTCGCACGTTCCCTTCAAACAGGGAGCACGACACAGGGCCCCTCCATCCTTATCTTCCCTGGGCCTCCCCCCCGGCTTGTTCCATCCATCATATCTGCCCCTTTCAGCTTCCATCGTGTCCCCACAAAGGCAGCTAACCAAAAGAAAAGCCAAAAAAAAAGGGGGAGAAGAATACAACTGCTACCATGCAGAACAGTGCTGGCTAGAGGACTGCCTTTTGTCCCGGGCCATGCATCTCCTCGCCTGGTCTCTCCTACAAACCCAACCCTCTTCTCTGAGGGAACAACAGCCCCTAAGGCTTGGGGGATGGGTGTGGTTCTGACTAAAGCAGTATATAGTTAAGGTCCCCTTGATGGCCCCTTGGTCACCAGCAAACCCTTCGTGTTGAGCTGTCAAACGGGGCGGCCCTGGGAACTCCCCTTGCATCCACAGGCACACCCTCTGGGGGGCAGTAAGAGCCCCAAACTCCTGACTCGGGGGCCCCAAAAGACGGGGCTCACCGTGCTCTGCTGACCTGACCACTGAGGCTCTGTCAAGTGGAACCATAAAGCCCAGGTGAGGAGGGGGACTTGGTGTACATCTGCAGGGAACTCTTAACGAAATGGAAGGGGGAAAGTAAAGGATTTACATAGGTTGACATCAAAGGCACCTTTGACTTTTGTGTGGTATGTGCACTCAACTGTAAAGCTGGTGGAACACATTTAATTTCTGATAGCGCAGAAAGAGAAGAAAGAAAGAGAAACGCCTTTCATAGCAGTTTGTGCTGATTCAAATAAGGCAGAAGCCAAAAATAAAAAGATTGAGGAGGGGAGTGCATAAGTGAATGGGCAGCATCCGTTAAATGCAAACAAAAGCTGGTGTCTTTCTGTTGGTGCTGATGTTCTGCTGCAGGCCATCCTGCTTTTGTGGCCCAAGGAAGAGAGGGAAGTCCCTGCTTGGTCACGTTCACACCCTCTTCAGATAGAGCACCTCTCTCTGCTGGTCATGGATGTTACGAAGTCCTGCAGCTGCTTAGACACAATTGGAGGTGGAAGGGTGGAAAAGATAGATGGTCGGGAGCAGACACGAAAACAAAATGATGTTTAAGAAATCAAAATAAAAACTAGGATGACAAACGAAGCAAAGGGAAAAAAATGCACCAAACTTTTTAAACTGGTAAGTATGTAGAAGTTGATTTTTTTTTAAACAGGAGTGACATAAAAATATATTAAGGCTAACCTGGAGAATTGTAGAGGATAAGGATTATGCAGAAAAGGTTAGCAGACAGGAATTATTAATGAGGAGAAACCCTAGGTCAGGGGAAACAAAGTACATGTTGGATTATCCAAATTCAGTGTGCTACTTTATTAGACCCTGGAGACCTGTGAGGCAGATATCAGACTTGCAGAATAAGAGGAGCTGGAAGGCTGGAGAGAGGAAACTACTACTGATAATTGGAGAACAGTTTCTAGCACTAAGAAAGGTGCAGACACTGACTGTTAACATTTTTAATGACTATTTAAAAAATGTTACCATTTTTGTCATAGTTATTTTTTATACGTGTGTGTGTATTCATTCAATCTTTGGAGATGTAGGGAAGGCAGGAATGGAGACAATGAGGACAAAATTGGAACTTGTAACACACACACACACACTCAATCAGTCCTCAGACACACAGGACCCTAATGGAAGCGTGACTGACCACGTTCCACTTCTTTTCACTAGAAGCACAATGGTGTGCTGAAGCTGCAAAAAGCCAGTTGCGTGTGTGTTTCTGGCGTTCGCGTACGTGCACGCGCGGGTATGTTTATTCATGTAGGCCTGTGTCCGGTCTTCGCGCGCACAGATTGCGATTTTCCCAGGTGAACAACGCCATACGGAGCATTGCATCTTCAAGCTCATTAAAGACCATTCTGACCTATTAGAAAGCATTCAGCAGGGTGTGCATTCCCCCAGACTCCTGTGTCAGGGCACAGAGCCATGCCCAAAGGCCTCAGGGTGGGGACCTATGCTAAATGAGCCGAGGGAACACACCAGAAGGAGCTGATCCCTTTTCTTCGGTGATCGCTGGTTGTTGTGTTGATGGATAGGATGAGTGGCGGGGTCGGGGAAGTGGGGGTAACAGCTTGTTGAGTTCCCTTACTCATGGAATTCAAAAATTTATAGTAACTGTTGAATAGAGGGAACGATGAGTTATTAAAACATTTAAATTTGCATCCTTGTAATCATTTAAATGACAGGGGGAGCAGTAAGTTCACTATCTGTGTAATAATTATCATTTTATTCCTAACATGTCTGTTAAGATAGCAGTGTTGTGCTGTCATAACTGATCGGCAAAGACAAAACACCCCCCCTTGTGGGCAGCAGTATGAACAATCAAGTGTCAGGCCTCTATTGATTGCAGTGAAGTGGAATTGGACCAGAAACCTCTGTGATGCCTTTAAGTTTCAAACAGATTGTAACACGTGTGTGTATGTTTGGAGAGACGAGAGAGGCAAGTGTTGCAGCATTCACCCCTGATGGTTATAAATGAGAGTCATGTCAGCAAAAGGACCCTAAGCCATCTGTGATACTCACAGCTGATCTTATAGTGTGATGCACTACACACACTGAAACACAAACTGTGTGAGAGGAACCAAAACCTCTGCAATTTCTCCTTTTTTCTCAGATTCCCACCCCAGGGTTAAATGTCTTAAATTACATTTCAATTAGCTTTTAAACCTGAGTCCTGTTCTCACGGTTGTGATTGTGGGTTATGCAAAGTTCCATTCAATGTCCTCTCTTCCAAGGATTTGGTCATTGCGTTATTTGTAGCTACTTTTGTGGCTTAAGTCTGACAAAGGAAACAGAGATTTATTTTAAAAAGCCTTACCAAACTTTGTTTTTTAACTTGCATAGCTATCAATTTCAGGAAAAAATTTCCAGTTTCATGTTTTCTACCATGCTTAAGTGACCTGCCTGTACAAATGACACATGGGCTTAAAAAAATACATTTTAAAAAATCTATTTTACTAAGACCTAGAAATCAGACAGAGACACATAGAAGATTTTAGGCATTGCGAGAAAATAGATCTCTATCCACACATGGTTCACTTCAAAGAAGCAACTGCAAAAGAATGTGGGAAGAAGCAGGGCATGCATTACCAGTGTAATGTTTCACTGATAACAGGTTCAAATTTACTGCTGAATAAGACGTTCTGTTGGATATTAAGGATAGGCCCAAACTTTTTCTAGGTCTCCCAAAAAACATGATCTATGTTCTTTTTAAGTCAATTAATCAGACTCCTTGCCACCCTGTTCCCTCTGGTAAGGAGAGCAGGAGTAGGCAGAGCCTCCTCTTGCCGTTAGGGCTCGAAGAAGGAGATTCAAATATTTATAGAGCTACGCACCACGATCCATTTCTCTCTCGTGACATTCTCTAATTCCTTCTTCAGCAAATTGTGCTTTGGCAGCCATCTCCAGATTGAGAAATAGCTGAGTGCCCAATCAGATCTAAATTCATTTTAGCTCCAGTAGAAGTCAAATATAAACATCAACAAGCCCGTATAAGAGAGCAAACCATGAATCATACCCAGAAGAGGGAAATTGTGACCTTTTGTTGAGGCACTAGAGAATACCAGCCTAAGAGGAATGCTGCCATTTCCTCCACACTACAGTATGGTGGTTAAAAGGAAAGGCAGTTGCCAGGGCAGCATGTGGCGGTATGTTCTGGTGAAGGCCGAGACAAAGCAACATGTGACAGGCTTGCCATCCCCCTACAGCTGTGACCTGTCTGCCACCCTGGAGAGGGAAGAGGAACAGGAAGGGAAAAGAGAAGGATTGAAAGAAGGAAAGAAGCGTGGATGTAGTGAACCCTCTAGTGAATATAAAGGAAGGTGTTTGCTTGTGTGTGTATGTGGGAGCGTATGACTTTCTGCTGGTATTTGCCTTTATCTGCAACCATTCATCCATCCAATCTGCTTTGCACTTTCTGGGTTTATTTATTAATGGGGACCCGGCAAAGTGCACCGTTGAATATTATATTGATATTCATATTTGGCTACGAGCTGTTTTCGGTTGTGTTACACTTTCACAATCACAAGGATGTTAGTGAACCTTCGTCTTCTGCCAGATAATACACTTTCAGTGTTTTCCCCCTCAATTGGCTCCACTCTGCCATTACAACAGATCTCCTATCTGTTGCAGGATGAGCACTTTTCAAGAAAGCTGCAAGCCACAGTCAGCCGGTTATGTAAGTATAAACAGATTTGTTTGCATGGTCCCAAATACTCTGATTATAATCTCTTCAAAAACCCAAACTAGCAGAATAACTTGCTTTGTGTAAACACCTCTATCAATATAAATAGGCGCAAACTGGCTGACATTTCAATCGGCTCCCCAAAAGCTGGTTTTCTGCATTCTTTCTGCACATGCACTGTATGTTGACATAAATGCCCCCCCACCCGCCACACACACACATACAGCTTGGATTCTAGCTGAACTGGTCCTCTTCAGAGAATTTGTTTTAAATTCAAAGTCTTAAAGAATGAAGTCCAACACAATAATGGGAACCGCGGTACTCAACAGACGATGGACATCCATCTTCAGCGAGCCGCTAAAAGAGATAAGACAGCCATTGAGCGAGATGAATGCATGACATATTCATCACTTTTGCCCATGTAACACTGTTCCGATTATATGCATTAGCAGATGTAAACTCCAGACAAATTAAAATACCATCCCAAGTACAAAGTTAATCGAAATCATTGCTATCAGAGTGAAAACAGGTGTGCATTTCACTTTCATTAATGAAAGTTTATTTTTAACAAAAAGACAAGAAAAGGGGGATTGGATTAGATAAAAGTATGACAAGAACGTTTTAGCAAAACGTGTCTCCACACCAGCTCAATCTGTCATCCTCGCTGCTACATCAAAACCACCCAGTGCTGAAGAACAAAGAGGTCATAAAATAGCACAAAGCTGCAAAAGACAAAGAAATATAAAAGAGTGGTTTTAGTCAAAAACAACTGCCATAACAGTGAGAGGTCAAAGTGGCAGGGGACCGAACTCTTGACCTCACCGGTGACCGGGAGCTGCTACCTAATTAAAACAATACACTCATAATCTTTCCTTTTCTAAGCGGTCATGTGTCCCTGTGTCTTCTAATGCCTATGCATGGAGGTACACCTCCTGGTAGGGGTCTTCATCAATAATCACATCTCTCATCCACCCTCCTTATGTTCCTTTCCTCCCCCAAACTCCCTTGCCACAGAGCCTCTCCTGCTGAACTCAAGTGGGTTGCCTCGTTCCAACAAAAGACGTCTCTTTCTCATCCTCCTCCGAGGAGACGGAGGGACGGATGAGGAGATAGAAGAGCATCAGCTCATCCCTATAATCCAGGGTAGACAGAGAGACTCTTCAGTGAAGATGTGGGAAATCCACTGATCTGGGGCTTAAGATACAAACTCTACAAGAGATCTGTGGTTCTCGTTGGGGTCATCACAGCAGGGCGGGACATCACTGGCAGTGCGTGGAGCACACGCTGCAAATACACAGCATGGCTGTGATAAGTACCAGTACATGCAGACGTAAATGGAGATCCAGGTTGGCATTTGAGCTAGGTCATGGCTGAAATAATATCCCAATAATATTTTGAATATTTTTTTTCCTGAAATTATAATAAATCACAGTTTGGAAAAAAAAAATAAAACAGCATCATCGCCACATATATAAAGGAAACCATAACACTGAATTTCTGCACAGATAAAATTAGTTTTGGTCAGTTAGAGTTTGTACCAAAACACAGTTTTTCAACATCTGCAAACTATTTATGTTCTTTTTCTGGATGTGTACTTAATTTTTATACAAAAGCATCCTCTTAATTTCTTATACAGTACAACATTCAGTGTAATCATCCAGCAGCTTTTCTGAGAATCGTCTCATACTGTATGTTATAGTGCACACACAGTGCAGGATGAATGGAACATGAATAAAGAGGTAGTTTTGTAAACTTTGCTGTGCATCCGCTTCAGACTGCACTCTTGCACGCATACACATGTGCAACAGTATGAGCATGTGGTTCACTGTGTGCGTGTGCGCCATTGTGTTTTCTTGTGTGCGTGTGACTGAGTGTGCGCCTGCATTCAGCTTCTCCCTGCAGCTAATGAGTGGCGGCCCACCTCTCCAGCAGGCCTGGCAGTCCTCGGGTATGGGGCTGGAGCTGGCGGTTTTCTCATGGTAATCACACACTTTGTCCCGGGGTGGATAATCCTGCACTGGCTTTGTCTGAGCCCCAGAGGAGAGCCCCACAAGGTCGACCCCGCTTCACAGAGAGCCACAAAGACCCGAATGCAGTAGCAGCACCCCTCTCCAGGCCTGCGCTCCTCAACACGTATCCCGTACACTCAAGACACACACACACACACACACAAAAATGGCATGCTTGCACACATCTGAGTGCATAGCAATCGGCACACACTCATTAGTTATTCTCAATTTCAGCAGCAAGGGCTGGAGTCATTTAAACAAGCTGCTTCTCCACCAATACAGTCATTCAAATACACAATTGCATATGTTATACTTCTAAACAAATGCAAGGAGTGTATTTGGTATATTTAAAATGTGTTTGTTGGGAAGTTTAATTGGGACACTGCAAGCCTGCTAACATTAACTTCGATTTTGATGCAACTCTCCCCTGCGGCAGAGTGAAAGCAAGCAATGCAGGACTGAAAAAAAACCATAAGAGGTCATTCAGAGCAGTATTAACAGTGATATATGAGTCAAGCATGCACAGAAAGCCTCTAGGTGTTTACTTTACAACAAATGGATATATTAAAAGTATAGAATAGTCGTATTCTGCATTTAAATAAACCCTCTGATCAAAACTAATTTTTATTCCTCTTTGATTTTCCTATCATTGGTTGCATTCCTCTCTATCCTGATTTATAGAAATAGGTTGTATTGCTGGAAGTAACATGTTCAGGGCTTGCTGTAGCATCAGGGAAGATCAGCTCAGTTGAATATCTGGAGGGCCAGAGAGAGAAGATGAAGCAAAGTTCAGTAGAAGACAGGCTCCCACAGGTCTCTCTTACACCCCGTCTACTCCCGAATCATTAATGTGAAGGCCTAGAAGGAGAAATGCAGCTAACAGTGCTTAAACCGCCACCTTGTTGATCTCTGGAAGCAACACTTGTATGTGATACTGAGCAGTTACCGAAGTTTGCTAGTCTACAGTCAGGTTTCCCACTGCCACTTTAAGCACCAGTGTTTGCCTTCAAGCCATGAACAAGTGAGATAAATGCTGCATTTAGGTTCTGCTTTAGAGATTACGGAATAGTTTGGAATAAATGAGAATTTGTGATTGCTCAGTAAAATCAATTGCTCGCTGCTACCTGTTGTCTTTTGTGAACCCAATAAGCAATAAGGGGGGGCGGGGGGCTACAAGAATCCAAGGATGTCTTTCCCAGTTTCTTGGTGATCACTCCCTGGAGTTTAAATGCCTAATGTAGAGGAAATTTCAGAGATGAGCCCAGATCTGGGGTCTATTTGAAGGAATGAATGTGTCTCACTGGGTCATTAGCCAGGGGGAGTGAAGCACTGTGGACCAGTGTGAAGAGGCAAAGAGAGGGTTTGTAATCCTCTATAGCCAATGGGACACAGCCAAATGTCTGTCTTGGGACACACTAGGACATTTTTGTTCCACAAACAAGTGAGACACACACACACACACATAGCCACACATACATGCATAAACACACACAGACACACACGCACACACAACTCTAGAAAGCCATTGCTCCCACTCTTGTAATCCTCATTGGGTATTCCGACAGAGTTTTGCCGTGGACACCAAGTTGACAGAGTTAGAGAGAAAAAGAGGAACGCGGGGAGGGAGGGAGGAAAGGGAGAGGAAAACATTAAAAAAAAAACACCATCACCCTTCTTTGCCTGAACAGCCGTCATTGGTTGATGGCACAGGGTCTTTTCTTTTCTTTTTGCTAATTGGCCACCCAGGCATTGACTCTGGCGTGAGTTCTAGCCCAAAACACGTGCATGTTTCTTGTCCCATGGAACACCCCCCGGTTATTCTCCACTCACCTTGGCCATTTAAATGATGAGAGGGAAGCTTGTAACCATGGCAAACAGAAGCAGCTCGCACACGAGATCGTGAAAACATTTTGCTGCAGGTGCAAAAAAGTCTTTAAGTTCAGCTAATATTGTTTCAACTGAAAACATTCTTATAGAGTAAAACCTTTTGCTTGCTTTTGCTAAGTCATATGTTGCAAAAACAATTTGTTTAGACTTTAAGCATGGATATATTTCCTGTGTTATTTTATGCTATGCAATGCTATATATTCTTTTGTTTTTAATCTTGAGAATGTTGGCTAACTCTGGGCTTTCACCTTTAGAGCAAGCATTATTGCCCCCCGAGGATTCGTTAGGGTTTGATGGACAAGAGGTGATCTCATTTGGTGGAATTTGGTCACATCTTTCACTTGCGCCCCTTGCCTTGGGGTGAAAAATGCAGAAGTCTGCACTAATTTCTTTAAGAAAATAAAAAGAAAGAAGGACAAAGTGTGGGAGAAGAAGAGGTGAGAAAATAGTAATTTGATTGTCGGGAGGCTCCATATGGTTCGGTGCCTTTTAGGTTCACCCTGGCTGGCAGCTAGCAGACTGAGGCCTTTCTCTTTCTCAAACCAATGACAAACTTCTCTATCCTCCCTTCATCCCACTTCTCAATATCCCCCTCCATCCCCCTGCCAAACACCTCAAAAACACCCTGAATCTGGTTAGGAGAATAATAGAAGAGGCAAACAATGAGAGGGCATGGAGGGGTGGAAAAAAGAGAAGGAAGGGGGGGCTGTCAAGTGACCCACAGAAAACATTATCAAACAAGACTGGAACTCTAAGGGATTGACAATGAAGCGGCCTGCTCTTTTCTGTGCTACACCACTGGTGAGGCAAGATAAGGGAATTCCTCAATACAGCAAAAAGGGAAGAAAGGGGAGCACTGCTTTTGAAAGATTCAGACCACAAATCCAAACACTCCCCCCATAGATTATAGCTTGTGTGTTTTAAAGGGTGGCAGAAATAAAGCAGCACTTTGTTAGACAAGTTAGCCTTGTTGGTGTTGATCTGCGCTTCCATTGTGAGCAGCAGTTTTATGCAGTTCTATGCAGATGACAGGACGATTAGGAAAGGCCTGAACTACACAAGGCCTTTAAAGTTCTGATGCAGAGATCTATCGCAATAATTCAAATGGTAATACAATGCCTCTAAATGCTGCAGCTGTCTGAATTTACTGAGCCTTAAACATGAATGAATAAACACCAGATTTAGCTGTTGGTACTCATACTCCTTATCAAACCTTTTGGTGCACTCCAACCCAGAAAGTCTGCAGTGTTTGAAACCAGTGCTATGCTAATGTAATGTAGCACTGGTAAAAGTCAGCCTTGGGCCATGCAGCAAGAAACTTTGAGAAGGCATTGTGTCAGAACTTTTATAATTACACTGACACGTTGTCAGAGCACTCGGCATGAAGCCCGGGGCTACAATATGAGCCTATCTGTTCCACGTACACTAGGGTAAACGTTTCAACGAGGCCTGACAGTGCCAGGTTACTATCAAACCCACAAACACTCTGACTGTGCCCTGCTTACCCCGCTCTGTACAACCCACTTTCGCAGACATGTTCCATTTCCTCTCTTTAGAATAGAGCACTTCACCATTGCACAAAATATTGCAGCAGTATAAAAAGTAAAAGGGGATCACGCTGCCCCAGATGAGACTCGTGAATCTGGACTTCATCTAACTTACAGAATGACTGACAAAACTTTGCTGACTGTAAAGTAATTGGTCGAGGTTGCCAATGACATGATTGCTTATTGATCCATGTGATGGAAGTGTGTTTGTGAAGGTAGGTGGGTTCCTCACGGGCACACTACTGTTTAAAGATGGCTATCAGTTTGTCATTTAAGAAATGGATTAAAGCCCTAACATCCAATCACATAGGACATTTTGGTGTAACTAAATCAATCACAGCTTTTTAGCTTTTTTTAAAACCTTCACCTGAAAGTTTCTCTCAAAGAGCTAAGCTAAATTGTTGTAAAATAAAAATTGTCCCAACAACAACACAAAATATTCCCTGCGACACTATTTGATCTGTTATAAGACAAAAGACAAAATGCCACGAGAAAACCCCCCCACCGCAAAAAATATGACCGTTAAGACAGTGCTTTCTGAATAAAACCAAGCCTAGTGCTTATCTCAACGTTTAAGGCAGAAGGAGCTTTACTTTGGAGCGGAGCTGCTCAAATATGCACTATTTGCACAGTGTACAACTTCCCAGTCACTACGGATTAGGCAAACAATACAGCTCCCCCACGCTGCCCCCCTCCACCAAAAAAAAAAAAACCTCCACCCAAATTAGTCTTTCTTTGGCCAGTTATAAAGACCTGAGTATGAATGAGGGCCTGTGTTAGTCTAGGAAAGATAACACACATTCACAGGGAGGTGGAACAAGCGCTGTGTATTCTGGTCCTCCTCATCATTTCATTGGCAAGAAAGAACTTATATTGACCAACTCACCGTCCTGATTGGTTGATGAGCATAACTGACCAGGGCAATGCCGTACACCTGTCCATCTGTTTGCTTTTATGGTGTTTGTTTATGTATGTAAGAGCTTGTCTACATGCATGTAAGACCAGCTCCTTGTACATTCATGTTTATGAAAGACAAAATCCAATCGCCTAATAAGGTTTAGAGCTTAGAGAGTTTTATCGTAATGCCATGACAACCTGCCACACATGTGCCAAGCCAAGCTAACCACACAAACAACACACACAAAATAAATCATCAAAGTTGCAGGCAAGAAATTTGTTTGCATGATTGTCTCAGATATCTATTTGCACAAGACTTTGTACTTTCGTGGCTACTCTGCAGTGAATTACATGAACTGTTGGGTTAATGTGGGGTAAAATAGTGATGAAATAATGGTTTGATTTATAGAGTTTCAACTCTATGAACCACATGAGGTTGAGGATATGCCAGGAGCAAATTCCACCCTGTCAAATGCTAAAATTGCCCTCCTCTAATCACTAAGTAGAGGAATAATATAGTTATTTTGCAACTCTTTACCTTGTAAAGGTTCATAAAAGCCTCTCCAATGCACCTGTGAGGAATCACTGGGTATAATAAACATTTGAGTGACTGACGAATGACTGACACATTTTAATGACATGCTGAATCACTGATGCCAGTGTTAAAAAAATGAACTGAAGTATGATAGATGATCAAATGTATCAACCGTGCATGTATGAGGCAGCTCCCGTGACATTCTAGAACAGCGAGCAAAAGCTGACACACAGTCATGGAAGATTTTCTTATACAACCCCAGTTCCCTGAAAGTTGGAAGGCTGTGTAAGGTTCTATTCACAATAGAACATAGAAAACAAAAATGTTTATTTTGAATCTGATGGTAGCGAGACATTTTTAAAAAGTTGATACAAGGGCAAAAAATACTGGAAAAATGTGCATTTTTGGAACATTTTTGGAAGTAATTAAGTTAATTGGTAAACCAAATAGCAGTTTGATGAAACAGCATCCATCTGCCAGATAGAATCGCTCCCTGAGCCTTGTTCTGCAGGAGGTTTCTTCTTGTCAAAAGGGGGTTTTACCTTCCCACTGTTGCCACAGCTTTTGCTCTTAGGCGGTGTCATACGATTGTTGGGGTTTTCTGTTTTGAGGCAACATTATGATTTGGCGCTATATAAATAAAAACTGAATTAAACTTCATGAAGGGTCTTTCTGTGCATAGTTTGCATGATCTCCGTGTGTTTGCGAAGTTTTTCTGCAGGTACTCCTGCTACCACAGAAGGGCCAAAGACATCCAGTTAGAAGGGTTAGATTAACTGTGGATTCTAAATTCACTATTAATGTGAATTTGAGTGTGAACACTTGTCTCTTCATTAGCCCTGCGACAGACTGATGATCATCCAGGATGTGGGCTAGGCTGACAGCTGGGAGCATCTTAAAGAAGGAGAATTTCTCAGAAGTTAAGAGTGGGAGAATTTCACCAATCTGCAACAAATCTGCATCTACAAACTGTAGGATAATTTCAGAGTAATGTTCCTCAGTTGATTTTTAATATATCATCAGTACATAATATTATCATAAGATTCTGGAGAAATCTCTGTGCGCAAACGACAAGGCTGAAAATCAGTATTGAATGCTTGCAATCTTTGGACTATCAGGCAGCACTACATTAAAAATATGGAAATCACTGCGAGGTCTCAGGGACACTTCCAGAAATCACTGTCCATAAAGACGGTTCACTGTCCACAAATGCACATTTAAGCTCAGTCGTGTAAAGAAGAAAGGATAAGTTAATATGATCCAGAAGTTCTACTCCCCTATCTGGGCCAAAGCTTAAAATGGACTGAGGCAAAACAGAAAACTGTTCTGTGGTCAGACAAATCAAATTTTGAAATTCTTTTTGGAAAACATAGTGACTGAAAACTTCAGTTCCTAGACATTTGTAACTTTTGTTCAAAGAAAAGGTGTCGAAACACAGCAGTAATTCAGCCCTATCCCAAATTTTTGGGACGTGTTGCCAGCATCAAATTCATGAAATTCAAAATGAGACAGTATTTTTCATGAAATAGTAAAAGGTGTCTGTTTAGAATATGGGTTCGGGAGCTTCGCAAATCTTTTCATTGTGTTTTTATTATCCCAACTCTTTACAGGCTTGTACGTAAAGGCCAGCAGGCGGGGCCTAGACAGTAAAGAAAAAATGTATGTGTGAGTATGCAAGCATATGCATGTCTGAAAGAAAAAGAAAGAAAGTGCAGAGTCAAACAGCAACACCAAGAATGTTTAATTAAATTTTGAAATAGGCTCTGGGTGCTTGTGCTCTAAATGGCCCTCCAGCTGAAAGGAAGGATTAATACAGAGCACGGACAGGCCTGCAGCAACAGCGCGCTCATTACTGCAGAATGGAACGATAACTCAGAAAAAGCAGAAAGGGAAGGAAAATGAGACAAAAAGCAAGGGAGAGAGTAGAAGTAATGGTGGGGCAGATGAAATGTAAAACCAAGTGTGAATTTGACAGAAGAGGTTCATACGGACTGTTAAAGAGAGTGAAGAGTGTGGATAATGAATAATACCCCTGGAGCAGAAAGGGGCCAGAAATTCTCATATTCCACCACTCATATCAGTTTTACAATTCTCATCTCACACATATACATTTTTCACAAAATTAAATTCACCTTATTTTATCAAAATACTGCGTTTTAAGTTTAGCTGTATTTCTTCTTGGATATTTCTGAGATCTGGGAACGCATGAAAAAAATCTAACAATGCATAAAGAGCAGAGATAGATAAGCAACCTTGGAATCTCCTCTTTAAGCACTGTAACTTTAAAAGGCATATTTACTCTGTATAATGTCTATTATTTCAGCTCTGCACTGTATTCAGCACAAATTGAAATCATGACTATAACGAAACTGGTAATAAAACATCTGTAGTCTCATTGCCTGATTACAAACAAATAAACAAACAAATAAAGAACATGCAAAATCTCTTACGAGCTCATTCCGATCTTTTAGTATTCTAAAAATATATGACTCAGTCTATTTCTTTCCACTTATTTGGGTCCAGCTTGCAATAACAGCATTCCAAGCAGAGATGCTCAAACCTCTTGCTCCCCAACCACTGCCTCCGGCTCTTCCTGGAGGATAACGAGGCATTCCTTAGCCATCTGAGAGACATTATCTCTCCAGGGTGTTCCAGGTTTGCCCACCTGAAATGGCTCCTTTTGCTGCAGTTTGAGAGCTTCTTAAATGGAACAATTTCTCACCCTATCTCTTAAAGTGAGCCCAGGTTATGTTTCCATTCTCACCAAAATGCATTGTGCATGCGTGTGACTTTCTTTGTGAGCGTGGAGTTATCAAAACCAATAGAAATGATGACCTAAATGAGTGTGTGAGGACCATGTAGCACACAAACTCCCTATTTTAATTAGTTAAAACAAATCCTACAACCAGCAGCAGCTAAAAAAAGTAAACAACAGAGATGATAAGATGTGAAAACTGAGAGGAATACTTTAATTAGTATTGAGAAAAAATGCCATCATTTTCAAGAGTGGGCTTTTGGTAGAGCCAGTATTGCAGAGATTAGCTGTTTTCAGAGTAGACATGCAGAAACAGCCTCACTCCAGGGTGTCTGAAAGTCTATGCATAGCAGGGCCCAATATCCAGCCAAGCCCTCTGAACTTTGGTCATGTCTGTAGGGCCACAGTCAGTGCAACAGTGCTCACACTATGTATGTACAGGGGTCAGTCTGCTCAGCCTTCGAGATGTACTCCCAGACAGCCTGTTGACCGGACTGCTGACAGGAAAATACACTCATTTACACTCCTGCCCACATAGAAAACTTCATTAAGCTTCTTGTACTTACTTAGTAATATCTAGCAGTGAAATGCACTTAATTTATGTTAATAAAACAATTACTGCTTTAATACAAATGGATGGATGGATGGATTTTTGTCACTAAAATGTATAAACAATTGTGACGCATAATCATGATCCTCAGTATTGATACTGTAATTGTGTTGGCCATAATTAGCCATAATTGTGCAGACCTATAACAAATATTTTACTCAAACAGCACTACAATAAAACTTTGTCACTAGCTTCTTTTAAAGGGATATGGTGCAAACTATGCTGAAGCAGCTGTTTGTATACTCTTAAATTGTTTCTAAAACTTGAATTAAAATTAATGTTCTTATATTAAAGTAATCTGAAGTAGATATATAACAATGCTGGGTTTTTCTATGGACAAACGAAATTAAACACTGATTTATATTCAGATAATGATTTTGCATTTGTGAATGAGAAAGTCAGGTTTAATATTTTCCCGTACGATAAAGACCTCTAGCCCGCTGGAATTTCATCCACCAGACACCCACTCCTGACAATGAAAGCTAATCAGAAAAAATATCTACAGTCTGTAGTGTATATTAAAATGAGTTGCCTTAAAACCCCAAACTGTTGAGTTTGTTGGTTTCTTGCTTTCTCTGTGTACTTTTGAACCTGTCAAAGAAAATTCCAAATAAAGCAAACTTGCACACAATGTATGTTCTACAATCATTCCAAACTGGAAAAATCACAGATCAAAGAAATTGTTAAAAGCCCCAAATTACCATAAGATTCATGCTTATAAATCATTTATAAAAACTCTGAACAAAATCAAAACGGGTGAATTACAAAAATAATTGCCTCCCATACAGGTGACGAGTCCGGGAAATTATCTATATGGCCCAAAAAACTGTATCAAGTGGAATTTTGGCATTTTAAAATGAAAATTTGTAGGGATTTGCTTTAATGATCAAACAATCATTAGCGGAACTGACAAGTTTATTAACTTTACTAACTTTTATCTAACATCTAACTGCTTTTTATGTACTTTATCATTTAAAATATCTGTTGTTGTTTTTTTAATCCCAGAGTAGCACCTGACTAAAATAAAGAACCTCTGTTTGTGCGTATGTTTGAGATTTCAGACCACTCCGTGCAATAGTTGGGATTTTTATTTTATTTTCCTTTTCTTATTTAGATGAAGATCCAATAGGCTATCCTTCTTTTTCTGATTTAGAAGATCGTGAGATGGTAATATTTCAGTTTACTAGATCTATGTTAAATCTTGTTGATACAACCATGAAATGTGTTTAAAGCTATGAGATCATTTAAAAATGATCATCAACATTTTGGAGATAAAGCCAAATTTAGCTCATTGTGAAATCTGTTTCTCATAAATCATCTTTGTCCAACAGTAAGTGATAGAAGTAAATCAAGAAAATTAGCTCAAGGTCAAACCACTAAGAATACCACAGAAAATTTGAAGCGGGGGTCAAAGCAAAAGGTTATCTTTGGAAAGTTAATATTGACTTTTATTAGATAGGCACAGGCTGGCAAAGAGGTCTGAATAGCACGTCTCTTTGCAATTACTCCTGCTGTGTGATAGGTAAAGACCTTCCTGTGACGCTTCTTATCTTTATTTATATAGCTGCACATAATCAGTATCTGAATCATACCTTTGATGGCCGTGGTGTGAAGGATGTCACAGCACAGACGATCAACATGGTTGGGCAAATAGTTTGTCAGTAAAGTCTTAGTGCTTCTAAGACTGACATGTGTGTACATGTTTGAGTACACACTCTCTCATAGATGCCTCTATGATTTGGATCTAAATAAGTGTATTGTTGATGCATTAATAAGTAAAACACAGTCTTCATCTGCAACGACAAGACCCTCACATGCCCACCGAAGAAAGAAAGAAAAATAATCCTCACACACATCATCGCCACCACCACGATGCTATACCACCTCCCTCTCTTTTGACATTTCAAGGCTGTGTTGGGAGCCAGAGGAGGAACTTCTTCATTTGGAGTGTGAGACAATGTGGCAGGCCGGTTGGCTTTTATGCTTCTGACATCCCGCCGAGGCACAATATGGTCCCGTCAGGGATCAGTGGGAATACACAATGCCCATTACCCACGGGGCTGTGCAGAGGGCCTCAGGGGCAGGGCCGGGATGGGCCGGTTTCCAGACTATGGGGTGTCTAGGATACGTTGAAAAAGAGATGGAGGGAGGAAAGAAGATCAGAGAGGAGATAGAGAGACAGAAGATTAAAGATAAAAGGGAGGGGAAAAGATGAGAGCGGAATAAAAAACCATGCAAAATAGGAGTGTCAAGAAAGAGGAGGGAACGTGGAGGATGAAGAACCTTGAAATGGGTAAGGGTTATGAGAAAGAGTAGCGCACATGGGTAAAAAAAAGAAGGAGAATACAAATGAGAGGGTAGTGAAAAGAGAATAAACAGGGAGCAGGTCCTCTGCCAGAGATGGGGTGCAGTGAAAGAGAGGAGACACTGCATGGGGGTGCATCTCCCTGGGGATACACAGAGCAGAGGGGGTGAGGGGGTGGTTGGTTTATCTTGGAGCTGAACTTGGTTGCTTGATCACACCCAGCATAATGGCAGCCTTGAACAAACAGGCCAGAGACGAGATGCATTTTCACCTTAAGGGCTGCTGCCTTGACCCTCAAGCTCTTTGAGAGGGCACAGTGGGTGGACAGGAGTACACTGGGGGTGGACATCAGGGGCCAGAAGGCCAGAGGTGGTGACCAAGGGGCACAGAAGGGCACCTACAAGGACATAGAGAATGATAGAAAGGGTAGACACGGGTCAACAAGCCAGCTGAACTTAACCATCAGTCTCCCACGAGAATCTCCCCTCTGTCACGTCTGTCCACTTTTCAGAAACCTTTAAACTTGTTAGCTGGACAAACAATCTGTGCGTAGGGAACCCTACCTTTAAACGAGCACAGAGGGTGGGAAAGTGTTGCAACAGGGATACCATGACCTTTGTGTTGATACACTAGATTATCCTCAAATCCACTAGCTCTGTTCTAAAGTTACCTATAGTGCCACCTCGCTGCAATTTCAGATGAAAGAGAGCAGGACACACATGATGTGAGCAATTCCTGTAGCTCTAGACCAACGCAAGCTCTCACCTTAGTTAGGGGTCAGTACAAGTCTGATTAAGTGGGTCAGCACTCACCTATTTTCAGCCTTTGCTGACAGGGAGATGCATTAGTAATCTGGGAACGCTTCCCTGGATAAAAAGAGGAAAAGATAAAACTGCTGTGCCGGTGGGTTTGCATGTGTCCCGGGAACTTTCTCCACAAACCTCCCAATGGTACATCTCTCAAGTGGTAGAGGTGTTCTTATTCACCCAGCTCAGACAGAAATGAGGTGAATTTCAGTTGTTCTGCAGTTCATGCTTCTTCAGAAATATACTGCACTCTTTGGGGGATGTGCACTCATTTATTCTTTTCCCACCTTGTTACATGCAGACAGCTCGCTATCTTTCTGTTGCCTCTTCACATTTATTGCCCACTCTGTCTCTGCACGCAAATGCAGAAAATCTGTAATATCCTTTAATTTGGATACATAACACTCCAGAGGGATATTGTTTTTCTGCAACAGTGGAGATGCACAGTTGCAGAAAAAAATGAAGCTGCACCGCTGCGTACAATGAGGTGAACGGTATACCAACATGTAGTTCAGGACAAAATATGTGCCAGGACACACTATGCAACAAAAACATCAAAAAGGCTCTTGTGATGCATTTCTTCATACACTTTATCCTCCTCCTGTCTAATACTGTTGAAGCTATAGACTCCACCCTGGGTGCTGCCACAGGTTTATTTAGAGCTGGGGGCATGTCCACACTGCACAGCTTGTCTGAATGGAGACTTATGAGGCGTCCCCCTCCCAACCAACACACACCATCTGGCCTGGTCTTCTCTGAGGTATGAGACTCATACACTGGAACACTCCAGGGAGTACGCAGGGTGCACAGATGTGTGATCACAATATTCCCATGCTCCATGCTCACACGATATTTTTTTTTTCTGCAATGGTACTAACAAATCAAGCCTGCTTCTTTCTGTTTTTCAAAAGCAGCAAACACACCTTAATTTTGTTCTATTATGTCTTTTTTATTTATGCGTTTATTTATTTACTACTAAGGTGTTCTACTAAGGTTTTCTAGGGGCTCAGAGTTGACAGACTGTTCTCCAAAAAAAAAAAAAAAGTTGAATGCCCATAAGCATGTTGACCTTTCGGGGTCAGAAATCATTGTGTCTTCTCCTTCCACTGTGTGGTCTCTGGTGTATAATTGACATTTAATGAAGGCCTCTGTTAGTGCTTGGCCATAATGGTACTGGGTAAAAGAATGGCAAGAGAGTGGAGAGGAATGAAATGAGGGGGGTGAGCAATGAATTTTTGGCTAAAGAGTGAAAAAAAATGCAGATAGGGTGAGAAGTGTGAGAGAGGAAATGGTTTGTAAGACAGAGGGAACATGGCTTGGTGAAGAGCTAGAGGAGATGGGGCACATGGTACACAGGGTAGTGATGGAAAAAGAGCCCAGTAACAGACACAGAGGATGACAGCCTGTTGTCTGGCTGCCAACCCCATCTGTCTACTTTCACATCACCTTCGTCAACCACAGAGCGCGAGAGAGATGGGGAGAGAGGAACCGCATATGTTAATGTGCCACATGTTGACATTGCCCGATGTGTCATCTTAATAGCATGCCATTGCATAAAAAAGAGACACAAGTGATAGGTTTATTTATAAAAAAAAACCCTGAAAAAAACAGTTACATAACCTGCCCCACAATTACGTTAACTTTGCAAGGCATGTTGGCACATTTAAGTTTAAAAGCATTCAACGCATATATTAACAGAGAAAGCTAGAGTCTGTTTGAGTTACAACAGAATAAGCAGTTAAGAAAATGGATTTACCATTTTTACACTATTTTTGTTGTTCATTTAGATCGTTTTGCTATCTGTAATAGCTTTTAGCTTATGAGGGATGAATTGCAAGCTCCAGAACAGCATTTATTTATTTTAATTTTTTTGCTAAGTCGTTCATTTGGGAGCTTATATGTGGAAACAAATAGATTTTCACAGTCAGCCTCAAATATGTAAACAAATCGCCATGCATGGATGAATATCCTTAACAGCGAAATAGCAGTTCCTGCTAATTTCTGCGTTCACCTTTGATCAGACAGGAAACAAACACTTTAAATAATTAACATAAAAATGTGCACTTTTTTTTCTAGAATGCCACAGGGTACATGTGCTCATAAGTTTGTGTTGTTTTGTGTGACTCCATTTTCCTTAAATCTCTACAACAAAGGTGCACAAATTTAAAGTTAGCAAAAACCACAGAAACACAATTACTATTTCCAACAGTAATTAATAGGAAATATGCACGTTTGAAATAAACTGGAAATGCTGTTTAATAAACGATGATCTGTCATAGACTGTTTCGCAAACACATTAATGAATGGATCAAAGCAGCCTCATCTTTTCACCAACCAAACCACCAAGGACCACTTACGGTAATGAAAAGGTGTGGGTTCTTCCCCATCTCATTTGCCTACCTTTTAAAAACGTCTTTGTGTGTGTGTGTGTGTGAGCAAGCAAGGAGTGGCTGTTTTCTGTTTTTTTCTTTCTGCTTCAGACCAACTGAAGTTGGACCAATATCAAATTCTGTACTCAGGGGAAAACCAACCTGAATAATGGTCCACAAAATCTAAAAAGTAAACAAGTGTGTGGCCATTGTGGTGTGTGACTGCAGTAAAAAAAAAGGGTTTTCCTGAGGTCATACAACCGCATGTTTGCAGACATTACAGACAGTAGAGGTAAAAATAGGTGAGAAAGGTTGATACAGAACAAAAAGTAGAGGACAAGAAAAATGTGATTCCTTATCATGTAAATTAATATTTTGAGGACTGAGGATCGTGTTAGTTTTCTGAGAGCATTTTCCCCTGTACCAAGCAACGCCTTTTTTTATTAGTCAAGCTACAGGTGTCGGTTTAATCCAAGCACTTTGCCTTATATTTACATCAAGAACTACAAAATTTGACCGTTATCTTTATTGCTGTAGGCAATTCTTTTATAATACATATCACTATAAAAACTGTCTCATTTATTGTAAGGCGACACGGTTTCTTTATTTGCACACTTTACACAATAAAAATACACAAATCCACTTTAAATGCACAAATCTTCTAGAGTTCACATTTTCTCCACATTTTCAAGCAATCTCAAGCCGACAGCCATCAGTGAGAAAAAAGCAGAGCGGATGTAGGCATTCGAAAGAGCAATTCATTCAAGAAATCATTCATGACAGAGTGCCGAATTGCATGTGGTATATGCAGTGAATGCACAGCTAGAATAATACAACCTGAGTTCTTCTTAGTGTAACCCACCGTCTTCTAATATTTGAATACATTTTATGTTGTTTTTAAATAATGTTTTCAGCTGACATATATAAATATAGCTTGAATTACTGGGTACTCGTTGAGTGTTTATGGTCAAATTTGGTTGGAGAACATTTGTATGATAGAAAGTGCACAAGGCTGCTCTAATAGGTCAGTGTTTGGTCGGCTATTATTACAAACTGCTTCCATAACTCACACAAACTGTGGCTCAGGTGGGAGAGTGAGTTGTCTGCCAATCAGAAGGTCAGTGAGTTAATCCCTGACTCCTGCAGTCTACGTGTTGAAGTGTCCTTGAGCAAGGTACTGAACGTGAGTTGCCCCAGATGCAACGTAGCCATTAGATGTGTACGTATCAGTGCTGAAAGTAAGACTGCACCTTGAGTGCTTAACTGAGTAGAAAGCTATAGAAACTTCAGTGCATTTACCATCACCTCTAAAAATACAGCTCCAATTTATAGAGTGTATACATTTTATACGAATGCCTTTATCACTGTATATGTACTATAGGTTTCTGTATTTTGATCTGTCCAATAACGTGGGGTAAACTTAATTACACTGCCCATGTTATATTACCATCATGCTTTAATTATGTTAATAATTGCATTGTAACCTGGTAACTCTCAAAGTCACTTAACTAAACCTCTGCATTCATAACTTTGGTATCACTCAATTCATGATCACTCAGTATCCCTTTCCACTGCCATGTCTTCATCATGGCTCATTATGACACAGTATAAAGTTGTAAGAATATACACATGTTTCCAAAACCCTTTATTTGACTTTGTTTTTCTTGCCAACCTTGAAAAGTGCAAGGCGGGCAAAAAAAACTAATAAAACCTCCTCTTCTCTGAGGTTTAAAAACACTCTAAAATAGATCGCTATGCGGCAGATTCAACCCTCAGGGAAGAGCCGAGAGACGCTGTTCTTCCCTAACAAATTCAGCCATTCAACACTCATTCACACAGTTCACCTTTGCAGAATAACCGAGTTCTTGTGTAGCCTCTCGGGACAAGCATAAATTTAAAACAAACATATAAACCACTTTTTAAATAAATGGCTGAAAATCCGCAACGAGCAGTGCAACCTTTTGTCTGGATTCTGGGTTTTAATGACATGTCAACGTCTGCACCAAAGAGAAATACACGAGTGTACAAGCAGGAAAGAAAATCGGGAAAAATAAAAAGGCAATATACAGTATGTAAAGTTCCTCACTGGGTGTGTTTTTCAAGCAGGTCATTCTGGACTTGGATATTTGCATTAGATGAGATTATGTGTATTTTATTCACACAAAGAGAAAAACTTTGCATTTTCATGGCTTTGCTTCTTCCCCTCTTTCCACATCAGTACGTGTGATGACACGCTTGAAACAGTTAACGGTCGCGGTGGTGGGAGTGTATTTGTGTAAAAATCCTATACAAGTGTTAAATATAAACAGACTTATCTGTTAACATAAATACCCTGCAGACACGGGGAGGCAAACATGCTGTCTGTAGTCTGGCAAGTGAGAAGTTCTTTTTATCTTGCTTTTTTCAGCTTCATCTGTGCTGTAGAAACTAAATAAAGATGTATTTGTTTTTTTCTGCTGTTTTAACTTTTATTCAAATTCCTACTCTGAAAACAAAATCAGGGCTTTGTGATTTCCTGTCACTGCCTATCAGATGTTCACACGTGTCAGGATGGAGGGAAAAGCTACGTGCATACCTGGCCTCCTTCCCTGCAGGTTACCTGTCAATCAGCAGGTCACGGCTCACAGAAGCTGCCCTTAACACCGTGAACTAGACAGATGATTAGTGCTCACACAACATTAGAAATGTTAACCATGTAGCTTCAGACAGTTGTCAACTAAAAAAATCATTTGGCTAAAATAATTATTTTACAGATTTTCGCTGTAACTGTACGTCTTTTTGCAGATATTAGAGTGTAACTGCATGATGCTTGTGATGATTTAGTTAGATACTGTCACCTATTTCACCCATACAGAGCTCTTATTCTAAGCATTTTAGCTTTGCATTCATCTATCACACATGCACACACACACACACACTGGGAGTGCAATTGTGGTTCAGTAACCCACTTAATGACACTTTGACAGGCAGACCAGCAAAGCCTGGGGATTGAACCACCAACCTTCCAATTAATGTTGGAGCCCATTTGTCAGATGGTTTGGTGGGAGACCCACATTGCCTCCTCAGCATAGTAAGGTCTGCAGTTGGCACTGTTTTACATAGATTTGGGTTCATTTGTAGCCGTGAGTCATTCCAGTAACTCTTTCACCTGATTTACAGATGAAAAAATGTGAGGAACTGAGAGACATGTATCAAAACCTTTTTGTTCAGAGCTGTGATCAATATTTTCATATTACTGTGTGTAATGTTATATGTTTTTTTGCATTTCTGTTGTAATTTTATGTATTTGTTGTCTGGACTAGATTGCTTTACATTGTCTGATGGTGTGCTAAATTCCTTATTTTCTCGTTTTTGTCTGACCTGCCAGGGACTACAGATGAAAAGTAGCCTTTTGCCTGAATCTGACATATTTACATTGATATATGTTCATTAACATACACTGTCCCGTTTCAATAAATAAATTCAAATTCAAAATGTTGTTATAAACAGTTTAGATTACACTAAGGGAACTGATTAACAGCATCTTTTTTACTAGCCTCTTGGGGCTCCTCTACACTATGTTTTCAGAAAATCTGAATTCCTTCACATTTGTTGTAAAAATGTGTAAAAATGGCAAATCAGGATGGTGAGAGTGTGCATCATCCTAGTTCCCTTATAAAGTGGGAAGTTTTGATGAGCTGACTCTCATCTTCATTGTTGTTCTTCTTCTTCTGACTGGTCCCTTTAGGGGTTGCCACAGCAGATCATCCGCCTCCATTTCACCTTATCCCGAGCATCCTCTACCGTCATGCCAACCCTCTGCATGTCCTCCTTCACCTCCTTCTGATGTGTTCATTTCTAATCCTGTTCACTGTGATCATTCCCAATAAAAATCTAGTCACTTTTGATTCTGCCACCTCAATCTGCACCTCCTGTCTTTTTGTTAGTGCCACTGTCTCCAATCCACACATCAGCTGCATAGTGTAGTGGTAAGACCACACACCTTTGAAGCAGACGTAGCAAGTTCGATTCCCTCCCAGTATCCAGTAAAGGTAAACACCAAGCCCTGGAATGGCACGGCTGCGTCTGCAGCCTGTCCGCAGCTCGGACATGACAGAGTTCCCTGCATGTTGTACTCTGTGTGATTGTGTATGTGACCAGTAAAGCTTCTTTCTTCTATCAAAACAGGTCTAACTACAGAAAGGGAAGGTTTGCAAGGTGGTAGTGAGACCTGCGAAGGAGATGTGACCCTCTTTTTTATATTATGGCATTTGCTGATGTGTACAGTCTTTTTTATCCAATTGTTTAGTAACTGTCCACAACTAAACTTATTTAGGGTGATAATATAAATGTGTGTATATATATAAATATGCACTGAAAGGCCTAGATATATTCATATATTGGCATCAACACATTAGTTTATAAAAACAGAAGATATGTGAAAAGTCGCCACTGGTCTTGAGAAGGCAGGTTTTGTAAGCAGTTGTGAGATTACATCAACCAGGATAAACGTTACTGGCTTTGAATAGAAACAGGCTGTTTACGCCCTTGAGTTTGCATTACAGTTCAAATGGCCCGGAGCTTTCCAAATATCAAAAGCTGAAATGCTGAGAGAAATAAGAAGATGACACTGTTATCTGTCATGATTGACAAAGTGATGGATACTTCACCTCAAAGAGGGTTTGGTGGGAAAAAAGAACAACATCCCGGAGGGTCTAATTTTCATGTAACTCCCTTCTTGTTTTTCTTACTTCATTCTGAGTCCATTTTTTTAAGATCATACTTTCTTCATCCTGTTCAAAACAGTCGATAGTAGTGAGTTCAGGAAACCAAAGTTAGATACCCTGGCAGCAACCGCATTTACATATCTGGCGCAAAAAACTTGTCTTTTCTATTAAGTGATGTGATAATCCAACTGTAACACAATCTCTGATTGGGTGGAATAAAAAGCAGCTGATCTCTGAACAATTTTATGAACTCTGTGCCCAGTTCTCTATAATATAATCTGTATGAATAATGCCTCATTTATCCTCAACAGTCACTTCATTAGGTACACTTTGTTATTCTATATCCACTTAATTCCGTTCGGTTTTATTTATATGGCATCAAACCACAACATCGGTGAACTAACTTTATATACTCACTCAGGCACTTTATATTGTACGGTAAAGACCCCACATTAATACAGATAAAACTCCTGCAATAACACGAGCAAGTGCTTGGTGACAGTGGAAAGGACAAACTCTCTTTTAACAGGAACAAACCTCCAATATGAACCAGTGTCAGGTAGGGGCAGGTTGGGGGTGACGGGAGGAAGAAGGGACAAAAGACACACTCTGGAAGAGAGCCAGAGATTAAAAATAACTAATGATTAAATGTGGTGTATAAACACACTGAGAGTGAAAAGAGATGATAAAGAATAAACACGCAGTGCATCTTTAGATTATTAGATATAAAAGAAACATTTTAACCAACATGTTTCCTGTGCTTTTTATGTGTATAGTATCTATATCTGCTTAGATTTGCTGCCGGAATCAAAATGAAATAATGCATGCTTTCGGCTATCTCTTTCTATTAGCTTGGTATGAAACTATCTGTTACTCAGTCTCAACCTGCCCACAGACTTGTGTTGATGCAGTTGAGTAAAAGGAGAAATGGGAAAATGGATTGGAAGTCAGAGGAAAAAATATGTAATGATGAAAATTATACAAAATAATTTATGATAATTTTGAGAGAAAAAAAACATATTTGTCCATATTTTAATGTAATTTATGTTATATGATTTTGAACTTACATGTGAACTTATATGTGCACGAATGCATGCATGTATGCCCACATGGTTGAATGTGTGAATAGGGTGGGGGTACCCAGCAGCGTCAGGGACAGCCAGCAGCCATTTCTTGTGCTTGATGGAGCTGTCAGAATGCATTGGCTTGTCCTCTCTCTTTTGGGAGAGAGGGCATGTACTCTTCCATCAGAAAATGGAAAGATGAGACCTGGAAGGTGTCTTCATCTATAAGGAGAGACATTTCTTTCACAAAGAAAGGTAGGGTAGACTTGCAAACATACAGAATATGACAGGGTGAGGCCCTGTGAGCCATCCTTTCTGCTGGTCACGCCAGTGCCGTTCAGTATTGGACACAGGGACAAAACCTGGTGTACAAAAATGTGACATTTTACTTTGGAGAAAAACTGTGTTCAGACTAAAGTTCAAACGTGTGGTTGGAAGCTTTTGCAAACAATGACAGCAAAAACTAGTGTTTATAACTTGTCTTTGAGGTTCAGTTTGAGGTTCAACTTGCTGAAACTGACACGAATGCTTAGAGAGTCACATCCATTCTTGCTCCAGGCTACTTTCATGCTCTGTGTTCTGAGACAAGAGCAGACCTGCCTGTCATATCCCAAGCCAATTATACTTAGAGAATGCTCTTAACTGCCAAGTGACTCCGATTATGTGTTTGTGAACGTACAGAACAGTGTATGTGTTATGGTAAATGCAGACAGTCAAGAAAAGTTGTTTTTATAGATGCAAATAAAATTTCAAGGACATTCAGTCTTTGATCAAGTACAGAAACCCCGGAGCTGCGAGTGAACCTATTGCCAAAGGGTTATATTCATTAATCATGCTTTACAACTACCATATTACATTCCTTGGATTTCATTTTCCATAACTATGACATATAAAACTCATAACTCAGTTGGATGGCTCTCACTACATTTAATTTAATACGGGATTTTGAAGGAGCACTGGTAATAAAAAAAATTAAAATAAAGAAAACTGATAAAATCTCTCTGTCCTTATTTGTCAGGATTTTTCAGGCAGAAAGAAAAAAAACTGTAAATGAAAAAGTCGTTGCTGAACTCTTGTTTAGTCACCAGGCCTGAATCCACATGTCACAAAAACAAACCACCAGTATCTGTCCTGGTGGTTGATGTAAACACGTTGCCCTTTTGTTTACCGAACCATGAGATCAGCTAAACTCAAAACATAGCAAATGCTCAACGTGCTTCAACGATCCTTTTCACTGGAATGACACTGAGCTTCCCCGAAGGTAGTCAGGTTTTACTGGAGTGGGTGGGTGTGTCTCATATTTACACATATGCAAACAAGGCTAGAAACTAAGTCACTGTTGCCAAAAGGGAGGGGGGGGGAACAGAGAAAAAGATCATTCAAAAAATTTTAATGTGTAATTACATTTTTGGGAATGGAAAGGTAGACAATGACAGTTTCAGAAGGAAATTATCAGTCAAAGTAGACTCTTGGGAACTTTGACATGCAAATTGTGTCATGGCCATGCATGTTAGGTGGCTGGGTGAAAGCCAGAGAACCATAAAATATCTGTAATGAGAACATAAAAGGTGCAACATGTACTTTTATTTAACCTGCCTCCCTCCAGCACAACTATGCTTAACTACCCCACACTCAGTCAAGTACATCTTCTTTGAATTCTAAGATTTTCACATATCAAGACGTAATACAAAATTATCTTATCTTCATACAAATAACACGACATATAACACTGTAACATTACTCATTTCACAAAAACTAAGCCAAAACCCAAAAGCACTGTGTGAAAAAATCAGTCTCCAGCCCTTACAGTGTGACCATCTCTATAAGAGCAGATGTTTTAGCAATTTGCTGGTCCACCAATGAGGGAAAACATCAGCAATGAATCAGAGAAACAATTAGCTGGAGCCTATCCCTGCTACCACAAACCTGACAGTTTTTTTGCTTCAAGGTCAGAGTGGACAGTCAGAGTTAAAGACGTCAAAAATTCCCGAAGTGTGCAATATCTCACACTCAGTAAAAATATTTCTAACAGTATGAACAACTCATAGCCTTAGTCACAGGCAATTCATCTAAAGAAAACAGAGCTATTTCTACAGTAAAAAAAAAACATGATGTAGGCCAAATCAGTGCTGACTTGTATTTTTTACTGACCCCGCCTCCGCCTTGTATTTTTAGCAACCATGTCACATTGCAATGTCACTTAAATTGCTTCTCTTCCCCACTCTGCTGCACAGTTTGAACTTCAGCAGGTCATATTGACTACGTCTACATGATTAAACACACTGACTTGCTGCAATGTAATTGGCTGATGTTTGGACAAACATGTAGCTGAACAGGTGTACCTAATAAAGAGGCAGTGGCATGTATTTTTTTATCATCCTTCTCACACATTGATAAACCACACTCACCACTGTCAAAACTTGAATAAAGATATTTATGATGCAAGCGTTAGCTTTGGTTTACGCCTTTGAAACACTGATTCTCTGGTGGTTCCGTTTAATCTGCAGTCTCAATCACTGATTCGTGATTTCATTGCAGAGCAACAGCGGTAACGCCAAGGATCTCATGTAAATCATCCAACATAACCAACACACATCAGCACACACGCACGCAAATGCACAACATAATCCTGTATCTTTTGTTATCGAGGGGTTTTTTTTTCCTTTCTTTTCTTTTTTCAATTTATGCATTCCTGCATCTTGGCTGGTGTATTTACAGAAAGCGTAACAAGGTGATTGGAGCCAATTATACAAAGAACGGTCTCCATACTTATCATCCAGGCGGAGGAATCACAGAAATATTTATCCTGTTTAATAGTTTAGGAAGGAGAGAAAGGGCCTTGGCACTAAACCCTTTAGTGAGGCAAGGGGAATGAAAAACTCCAGTGTAAAAGGACCTATTAGTCTCAGGACATGGGCATTAGCATGACAGTAGACTTATCCTCAGGGCTGAAGGGGAGGGACGCTGTCTCTGTGCTTTCAGCTAGTGAGAGTGAGGGAAGGGGGGTTTCTATACATAGACACACACATACACACAAGCACAACCAAATGCAAAGTGGGGCCCTATGCAGAGCATGAGGCGCACCAGCACCATAGTAAATAAGGAGGAGGAGGAGGCAGGGAGGAGAGAGGGCGGGTCGGGGAGTGAAGGAGGGTGATGAAGAGAGAGAAGATTTAAACTTGCTCATAACAGACCAAGAAGAGCCATTAAAAGATGCAAGGAGCAATTTGTAAACCTGCAAAAGAACAACAATGCTCTGCAAGAATGAGTTTCTAGGGGTTTTTTTAATCACTTTCTTAAAGCTGAAAACGCCTTAATAGTTGAACATTACACAACTCAGTGTAAATCCTGTAACAGATGCACTAAAACTACACTGTAGCACTAAGTCCTGCAGTTTTAGAAGGTCACCTGGGTCTAAGTTTCATATTATTTCATGCACATGAGAAAATAAAAGGAATAGATAGCAAAAAAAAAAAAGCTTAACGAAAAAAGAAAAACACCAGCAAAAAGATGAAGGGGTTAACTTGCGCAAGAATACTTTACCAATACTTCATAGTCCAAGTCTGAAGTGAAAATGTCCACATGGGAAACCACCAATCAGATATCACTATTCTAAACACACACGTAAACAAACACACAGCGTAAGCAGCACACACACACAAGCTCAAAACTGTGTAATTATGCAAACATGGAAATGTGAATGGGGGTGTGTCAGTGGCAGATGAAGGGAGTTTCCTCAGCCTGGGGTCACAGAGGGCAGTTATGTACAAAGCTTGTGTTGATGTAGTTTAAAGATGGAACGCGCACACAAGCTACCCATGCAGAGAGAGGGCAAAAAGTGCAGAGAATGAACCTCATTGTATGTCAGCTAGAGAGATGCTGTGCATGGTGGTCTGGCAGTGGTGGTGGCAAGAATGGGGTGTTGAAAAACCAAACAACTGAAACAGAAAGTGTGCAATGGCACTGAACTGTGCAGTGGCTAAACAATCACAAGGCAGAGTTAGGAGGGAGTGTAGGTTATAGAGAGGAGACACCTCCAGTGAGCCTCTGAAAATATGATAAATGGGCTGTTTAATCACAGCATTCAGAGTTTGGAGACAAGGCAAGACATTGAGGGATTAGACCATAAAAGTCAATATTAGTGTTGGTAGTATTAGGAAAAGCCCTGCCTGGTTAAACAGAGCTGGGAATAAAGCGCTTCCAGCTGATGTCAGTGTTTGAACAATGATTCTAATCATTTGCACAGAGATGAGGCCTGTCTTGGTTTATCTCATCTCTACACACTGATATCTGTGCATTATGCAGAATGTGTTGGCAACAAACAGGATTTTTTTGGTATAAGAAGCACTCTCTTTTTTATTTTAGTCTGAGTTTTATTGACAAATCTTAGCAAACTTTGGCTGCATGCAAGGTGAACAGCCCAAAACGCTGTCTCAAAATCTTCAGCTAGTGTCTGATGCCAGCAAAGCTACACGTATAGTCTTACTACAATCAATAACAGGCACGTGGAACAATCTGTTATCCAGATAACAGCTCTGAAATATTGGTCACTGCTCTGTCCTACTGAATGATCATACACTAGGCTTCAGCTCTACTAAAGAACTCTTGGTTTCCCAAACACTCATTACAAATAAGGTTATTATCATGGTAATGTAAAGAACACTGATGCATTCAGTGTTGTTTTGGTCAAATTGGGGTCTTGGAAATCCTGTTGATGTTTTTTTGACATATAACACCTACTGAATCATTATTGCCTTACCCTTTAGGAGGAGGAGACCTATGCAGTGATAGGCAGATGGTTTTAAAGTTGCAAATGATTGGTGTATATTATATATGCAATACATTATACTTGTATGTTATATTTTTGTTTGTTTTTGATTCAGCAAAGCACATATTAACTAGAATCTCCTCATCAGCATCCACAACATTGGGCAATAGCTTGTTTTGTCAGTTTAGACAGAGATGAAAAGCATAGATTAAAAAAGTGTATGGTATCATTTGATCCATATCTAAGAGAAAAAGTGTTTATACCCACTACAAATGGAAATACTTGAAGGAAAACATGTTGTGATAGTTTTGTCCTACCTGCATCCACCTAACACCCACATGGGAAAGTTGCTTTGAATGCTTTCTGCTTGACAGCCTCTCTAAGACGCGGTTAACATTTTTTTAAAGGTGTATTTGAGCCCAATTCATGATTCTTTCATAGTCCTACCCAACACTTCTATCCACCTAAACCTAACCAAAAAAAGTGTCTGATAACTGAAACTGATGTAAAGGAAGAGGGGGCTCTGTGCCAAAAAAATCTGCCCTAGAGGCAAAAGTCTCCCCCTTGTCTTTTTCCGATTGTTGGATAAGATCAGCACGATTATCACATTGTGTACTTCTAGTTTTTTCAAACACTGACCGACAACAAACAAAAGTAGGCTTAAATCTGATCTTTTTTTAAATTAAAGTTGCATCAATAACAGAAATAAAACAGTTACATTCATGACAAAAACAGCACCCAGAATGGTGACTTTGTTACTTCTTTTCATATCTTATTTATGAAAAATCTGCTGTAGTTTTTATTTATTTTCTTTTATTCTGATCAATCGAACAGATGAGAATATAACAAAACATTGTCAGACGTGTCATCCACTCACACGACTACCTTTATCTGGCTGATCTTTTAACCGGACATAATGGTTGTGCACAGACTTTGCTGTGACAGTTTACATGGTGTTTTCTTTAGTTTCTGGTTAATTCACTTTCATTGTTGCACAGTATTAAGTGTTAAGATTGTATATTTATAATTCATACTGTAGAGTTCAGACATCTCAGTTCCATCACTTTACTCCAGCTTGAGCCTAATGTGTGTCATACTTTCTTTCTCTTTCACATCTCTTTAGCCACAACCATTTTAGCTCCTTGTCATTAATTTGAGTAATTTAGCAAAACTGTACCTAGAATCTGAGTTGCTGTGTTTTATAAACATTTCATTGTGGAACATGTAGGAGGGAAGACATTTTTTAAACCGACATGTTGAAATGATGGCATCCCATTAGTGTAGCACGCTTTAATTCAGTGAGAAATCCCTTCTTTCCCAGAAGTTTGCAACGACAGATTGCATGGCCATTAGCTTGATTTTATACACCTGTGGTTAACGGGCTGAAACAGTTGGATTCTTTCAGTCTTGTGAGGGTGCACGGGCGTTTGCAGTTATTTCTAGCCTTTCATGCAAAAAATAAAAAAATAAAGCTAATGTCCATTTCGCCTCTCTTCAAAAGCCATTTTTCTTTTTCCTGTACGGGTTGCGCAAGTTCAGGGGAAAAAGCTCACTCAAAGGCGCAAAAAAAAGAAACTGAAATAAATACTGAAAAAAAGGCTGCCTTGTTATTTGAGGGGGATTCAGAGTCATGTTTCAACAGTTCATCTAAATAACTGAAGGTCTTTATTGTGTGGGAATCCCAATTTTGCAACCGTGAGCTGAAAACGGTTCCACAGCACAGTACAGTTGCTGCTACGGTATGCCATGTAAATGAGGCTAGCTGGTACTGCAGATACACAGATAACATGCAAATAAATCCACTTCTAAGATGCCACTGATAACGTGCAGTATTTCATCGAGAGCTATCATGACTCACGTTTACTGTATGAATAACTGTTCTACAAGTGTTTGCATACACACACCACTCAGACCATAACAAACTGGAATCGTTCAGTGTGTGTGTGTGTGTGTGTGTGTGTGTGGAGGTATCCCTATAAGACAGAGGGAATATGCTTGGCCCGCCTACAGCTGTGATGAATGGGTCTGAGGCTTTGTGCCACAATGCCCCTCACTTCATTACTGTCACATGGAACAGATGGTGCCTTTCACCGTAGTATCACACATACGTACATGCACACACACACACACACGCTCACTTTAACTGGGGATGCCGTCGTTATGGGATGTGCGCACACACAAACGAGCAGGGGGACAAGCAGGCTTAATGAATTCTACACCACATGCAGCTTCTGCACTCAGCTGAGGCATTAATTTACAGATCTGAAGAGCAACCAAATAAAAAATTAGACCATGAGTATGAAATGTTAAACAAACTGAAGAGGGGGTAATTGAATGAAGCAGGGAATAAACAAAGACCTGTGTTCCATCTTCTGAATGGAAAATTGTTTTTGGATGCTTGGGAGTCTTAATTTGCCAGCACAGCAACTCCAAATCCCAAGATGTTTGAGGAAAAACAACAATGTGTTTGCGTGCATATGTCTGTGTTTGTGCACTAATGCCTCGGAGACACGGCAGCTTACACACTCTTCTTTTCGCTGTGTATCTCAACTGGTGGCAAACACACTTAGACCGAGTTCAAAGTTTGCACAAGTGCTTTTCTTTATTATGCAGGCAAACACATTTACTAAATCAAACTGAAATATATGCCAAGAATAACATTTAATATTGCACTTGTTTTTACACAAAAATAAATCAGCTGCATGTCGATGAGCTGAGAATAGAAATCTGTCCATCTTTTTTCCCCACTTTCCTTTTTTTTTTTTTTTTTTCACTCCAGTGTCCTAAACCTGTGGCTATGTGTCATATTTGTAAAGGACCACTGACTTTCTGCTCCCTCCAACCAAATTTCCCCCAACATAGACTATCCCCTTCTCTTCTGCATGGGTCACAAACTGGGAGCATCCTTGGAGCGTGAAAATGTGGTCAGGAAATGGGGCACAAGCCCCGGATGAGCTGTGTGGTAGAGAAGTGAGAAAACAGGGTGATGATGGGTGGCAAGATTGCCCCTGGTGAGGTGTTTTGGCACAGTATACATAGCAGTCTATTCCTCCTGTATTAGTCATCATCTTCTATATTATCATCACTTTTCTTCTGTCCCAACAAAATGAGACCGAGCAAACACAACTTGAGGAGCAGAGTTCACAGGTTTACTCACTGCACTTTAAAGTCACACCTGCCGGTGAATGGGTGCTGTAAAACCTTTTAACACACACACACGCACAGACACAATTTGGCTCTATCTAACTGAAAATCAGAGCCACTGATACAGGGACCACACGCCACACAATTCTCTGTCTACGTGGTCCCTGTATTATCTTATTAGTTTAACATTAAGCAAACTCTGGCAGCACACTAGAAAACCAACTATTAGTTCCTCTTTGCTTTATCATATTTCTGTTTATCCGCCTGTCTTCTGCTATCTTTAAGGGACCAGTTAAAGACGAGTCTTTCCTAAGTGAACAACGACAGTTTGCGAGCAACTTTCCGTGTGTTTAAATGTGTTTACTTAAATGAAGGTTGGCAGTAACAGAAGAGGTGGATGAAACCTGGGTAACTTAAATTTTATTTTAACCCATCTTTAAAAGACAGGATATTTTAAACTAATTCATGGCGCCCTGTTTAAAATGAAATTCATATCTACCTCTTTATTCCATACAGCTTGAACACATCGGTTTACTGAGCACCAACAATACCTGAATGAATGGAATTTTGGAGGGACTGTTAATGGAGTAACTGGTCCCAGTGGGCAGCAGATGCAGGACAACCTGCCCACCGTGTAACAATAGCACCAAATACATGCTGTCCATCCATCTGTATTTGTCGAATACAGTAAAGAATCCCTGCAGGAAAACCAACTGCCATTCTTTTGTTGTCTATTGTGATGAAACTATCACAGGAATGGATTACTAGGAAGACAATCCAACTTAACTCTCTGATGTCAACCCATAAAGGACTTTGATTGATCAGGGAACAAATGAACCAGATTCTCTCTGCCTGGCTTCCTCTGCACAGACTAGCAACTGAAAGGCTAACTTAGTTAATTTTCACAGCCTGTGGCTTCGTTCCTGTCAAACTCTGATGGAGTTGCTTGCCTCGGTAGGTGGCTATCGTAATTGTTTGCATGGGGGGTGCAAACATGCTACTGCTGCTGGTGCAAGTTGCTGCTGTTCATGAGATAAGTGAATGTGGACCCCCCAGTAGAGGCGAAAGCATATCACACATTCTTGTGTCTACAAGGAGATTACTTATCTCGGCACTGATACTGGATGCCTAAGGGTTAAATAGACCTGTGTGTTTTAGTCCTGTTGTAGGACACCTCTCTAATTAAAGGACCTGATTCAGGGATTATATACACATATATAGATATATAAATCCAAAAAGATCTACTTTAGGAATCGGGGCCAGTGATGTATCTCGTGACTATTTGCTTGTTAAGGCTGACAAAGGCTGACATCATTAACCGTTTTCAGGTCCCAATGCTCTTCTAGTTCCCAAAATCAAACAAACTCTGAGGCACCACTGAGAGTCCAAAGTCTTACAGCTCCAATAAAATCAGTGTGGCTGTTCCTGCAGCTCTTATAATTAAGTTTAACATCCCGTCATCCATGAAAAAGAGCGTTTACAAGGTTTAGCAGAGCTAGCAGGAAGTTAACAAGCTAGTTTTCTCCTAAAGATGATAGCTCTGACACTGGGAGGATTCATGAATTTGGACTAGCTGACATATAATGTCCATAAAGCTTAAAATGAGTTTTATTTAGCTGAATTTTTCATTATAAAGTAAATGTTAATTATGCAATACTGGCAATGTAGGTTGATAATGTATGCAGCTTAGAGGAGGGCTAGCGGTGGGTTTCGTCCTTTCTTGTCAGAGAGGACTGGAGTCACTGGTGTGTAGTTTAAAAAAAACACCTGCTGGGATGTTGACTTCAAATCTTTATCACCAATAACTAATCGCTGAGCTTCTCCCCCTGATAAATGGGCTCATGTTGGAATTTTCGCTCTCCAGCTAAAAGACATGCTGAACACAGGTGTGTCTGAGTATGGGTCAGATGGAAAGGGTATGTGAGGACCTGTGCATTCATTCACTTATGGAGGACATGGTTAATGCTTAAACGGGGGTGAATGCTGCCTTCGTGTTTGGCTACGAATCCTCTACACCCATGGAGGCCATGAGCAACCAAAAGAACAGAAACAGTAAAGAGTGAGACTGAAGTTGTTATCTAACAGGCTGTGATTAATGGTGAAAAGGTCAGACTTGTTGCTACTCGCCTTAAAGATTAAAGATTAAAGTACATGCATGAAACTAATAGGCTGTTTATTCCTATTATATGGTGGATAAATAAACTGAAAGGCTGTATTGAGTCATTTGTTTCTACTGTTTTTCTTTTTTGTAACTCTTCAAGAAATGACTCTGAAATTCCTCCTTTGAGAGTAAAAAATAAAAAGAATAATCAAGTGAAGTTCAAAGCTGAAAGCAGCCTGGTGGTTTCTTTAAATCAATATCAATGATAGGGCTTTTCAGGTGCTCCGTGTGATGTGAGATCGCACCGTCTTATGCACTTCAAAGCGTTAGGATTACGCTCTTTGCTTCTGTTAATCCCTGGACTCAAATGACATGACCAGTCCTGTTTGCTCACAGTGATGACAAGAGCCAAAGAAAAACTGCTAAAGAAAATACAGAAGGGAGAAAGTAACAAGGATCTAAGTTCAAATATTGACTCTGATGTCTATCGTTGCATACATGTTTTTGCGTCACTTCTGTTGACACGATAACAAGAAACTAAATTAGGGTGAAAACGCTTAACCTTGAGACCATACATGCACAAACATGAAAAAGGCCAAATCAATGAGTGCTGTTTCAGCCCATGCTCATGCATTAATAATCGATACAGTATCATAAGAAGAAACATCACCCAAAAGCTCTCCATAGACAATGGTGGCGGTAAGGGTAATAAACTGGACAGGTCTGAGGTCTGATAGCAGTTTGTCATTGGCAGCACAGTGCAGCTCAAGGTCCTCAAGATAACCTGGAAGGGTTGTGTTATTGTGTCTGTGTCATAGATGTGTGAACAATGACACTGTCCGTAGTGTGCTATAATGGTTCAAATAGAATGTGAACACACATGTGGGTGCATACACAGTGACCTACATTGTCCGATGGGGTAAATTTCCAAGTCCAATGTTTAAGTCCAGTGGTGGAATGTAACACATTAATGCTACTACTTTAAATTTTGAGTCTATTTTTATGGTACTTTACCCAGCGATATTTTGGGGGAAAATAAATGTGCTCTTGAACTTTTTTTTAAATGTTTATATGACATCTAGCTGTAGGGTGACCAGATCAATGCTGAGAGGTAGTCTGAAATTGTTATATCTTACTCAAAAATACAATAAATTGTGTGTGTTACTGCATTACTCTAATTTTCTCTGATGAGTACAGCATTACACAGGCTAACCTTCTTCTGACTATACATTCATATACACTGAGTAAAAGCCAGACTTTAGAAAAGTGCATGTCCTGCAGAACCAGTCAAAATGTGGGACATTTTCTCAACACGTGGGACAGGGGGGACGAGGAAAAATGCAGTGCAGTAAAAAAGACACATCTGATCACCTTATCTAGCTGTGCAGTGGCGGCTCCTGATGAAAAAGCTCCCATTGCCAGGTTTTTAATTTCTGTGCTGGTGAATAATTGTGGTCAGGGCTAGGCTCGGTGAAATATACTTTGCATTTCCTGTGATGCTTTCAGATAAAAACCAAAAAAGCCTAAATTAAAAATAAGACACAGTTAATTCAGTAAAATTGTGTAGTTAACTGTGCATACTTGGTTTCCTGTGTGAACATATTTAAAGTAATTTTCTTTAAATATGCAGTGAAAGCAAAGAAATTTTGAATCCACCATGACAGTAAGTCTGTACTTCTGTACAGAGGCACAAATATAAGCACAACACAGAAAAAGGATTTTATTTAATTTTGCAATAAATTTGGTAACAAAGCAGTTTTGTGTTGTTTTTATTGCCCGAGTTAGTAAAGCCAAACTATGAGCCTGCTGTGCTCTGGTGTCATAAGTCTCGTAGTTCCTTATCTGTATGCTAACGATATCTATTAGCCCGCCCTTCATTAATTTTATTACAGGCCTGTCGAAAATAAATCACTCTCGCTTATAGTTTAACTTATGGTTTTACAGTGTTTAAATGACATTTATCTTTAGCATCCGTAAAGGATTTTTTTTATCTGCGCCAATGAAGCCTAATTACTCTTCCTGCCTACATGTGACAACCCCTGCCATGTTGACTGTTCCACAAAGTCTTTACTGGCTTATCTGAAAGCAACCCAATAAAGGGGAACTACAAATCAAACAAGTAGAGTTAAATGTATGAATTATGAGGCAAACCACCCACTGAGCAGGTGAGCATACACATGAACACACAAACACACATATCTAAAAATGGTCAGCAGATAGAGGCTGAACAATGGAAGCAGGGCCATTGCTCCACTGCCGGGATTCACAGATGGAACAGCAGACACATACTGATAGTCAATGACCTGTTAAAAAGAGAAAGCAGAAGACTGCCTACGAACAAGGCCACACAGGATCAGCCTCGTGTTGCTAATTTACCTGACCCTTGGTTAGCTTATGTTTGTTTGTTTGTTTGTGGGTGGTGATAGCTGTGAACTGACCCCACTCTCTGTCTCAAACACTGGGCACCCAAACTGGCATTGGTGAATACAGCCGAATGGGATTACACACTGACTTGTCCTCCACCTTTGTTTTTTTAGAGTTCTGGTCTGGACCTGGCTCCATGTCTCAGGTCTATAAAGCCACATTGATGAGACTGACTGGCCGTGGCCTCTTAGGGGGCAGTAATAATCTCTCTTTAGGAGGCTGAGAGGGTGAAGTGAGCCATAAGAACCCTCTCTGTCAGCTTTAACCAGCCAGCAAAAAGAAAAAGTCATAATTATAGTACTCTCTCTGGCTGGATTTAAATAAAGCTTTCTGGCTGGGGCCCTATAGAGACACACAGTCTCTGTTGCTCATACACACACACACACACACACACACTTCAATAAAGAGGCACTAATCAATCAGGGGGTTCCCCTTCCACAGCTTCATTGGAGCCCCTGTCTGAAAGAAGGACTGACAGCCCTCAACCTCCCAGTATTGTCACAGGAAACTGATTAGGCTTCTGACTGGATACCTCATCCACCAGCTAGAAAAGCACGAAGGTTAAAGGGTCTCCATTTGAAATCGACGAGCACTGAAAAGTTGTAGACACCTGCTTTTTAAAGTGATGCTTGTCTCTGCTGTGCTATCCTCCGTTTTTTGTTATCTGCAATTTGAGGGCAGCACGGGGGAGAGGGACAGAGTTGTTTGAGGGAGTAAAAAAGGGGTGAGTGGGGTACTGTGTGTGCGTGTGCGTGCATGTGTGTGTGGCTTAAGTTTTGAAGGGGGGAGCTTGGCTGTGGGCCCAAGACTGGAACAAAGAGGGGACACTCTTTACATGCATAGCCAGACAGAGTAAACTGGCCAGCAGCAGTGCCAGCAAGGCAAGGCATACAAGGCAGGAAAGAAGGAAGGAAAAAAACAGGGATATCAGGCAACCATCGCACTGCACCACCCTCAAAACTTTTCATCCTTCATGTTGGGATAAAAAAAATAAAAATGCATTGGTTGGCATGCTTGTTAGGCATTAAATAGCACAAGTTGCAAAGATTATTGTGTTTGCATTTAGTATGGAGCTGTGTGGCCACGGTCAAATGGAAACTATCCTTTTGCAAACACCCACAGGATGGACAAATACAGGCAACTGGTGCATCAGAGCAACAGATGGACAGGTGGACTTTAAAGAAAGGAGCAATTTGTTTCATAATTCCAGCTACATATGCATGATCAGAATGTGAAACTGTCAGAAAGTGGCCACAGCAACAGACTTGACATTTGAGCGATTCACCTGAAATCGCTTGAATTTTTTCAAGCATTACAATTTTTATTCTCTTGTCGACTTCACGAGTGAAAAACAAAAGTGTATTCTGAGGTCTTAACACCACCCTGCCATCACCAGGTTCCTTTCAATACAGCCTCTGCCTGTGACTGATAAATGCCACTTTCAGTTTTTCCCATTTCGTGCCTCTCTCCTATTCACGTCTCCCATTTCTTACCCTCAATGGGTGTGTTAAGTATTGTGCTTTCTGGGGAGGGGGGGGGTGAGTCAGTCAGGATCATCAAAAGCAGGCCAAGCCTTTGGCCAGATCAAAATAATTAACTGGAGAGGTCACAAGCTAATGAAATGAAATGGAAGGCTGAAAGGAAGCCCTAAATGGTGCACACTAATCCTCCCTCTACCTTGTCTTAGGGAGGAGGGTGCAGGACTCTAAGCCTGGGCATCTCTGCTGATAATAATGCACGGGGTGCAGGGGGACCTGAGACTATGGATTTGTATGTGAATGTGTGTGTGTGTGAGTGAACAAGAGAAGGAGAGAGTGACCAAGTGCTGCAAATATCTATATATCTCACCATATATTCACATTTCAAATGCATTTGTCACATTCTGACCTTTCTTTGGCTCTAATACAGCTTTTTATAATCTTTATAAAAAGCTGAAGTGACCAGGAAGCATAGCTGTCAAAAAATGTAGTTGAATAGGGTGCAGTATTTGATGCTGCCATAATATACAGTAATTTAAAAATGTAAATTAACTCCAATTAAGCATGGTGCCCTGTATCTTGCTGTAATTTTGAATACCTACAAAGGTTCCAAAACAAGATCAATATATGAATAAGAAGTAAGTGAATAAAATGCATCATCAATACTGCGAAACCAGACGAATCAAACAAAACATCATTCATCCACCTGTGTGTGTAGTATCTTTTTTTACCCCAATCCTGCAAGCACTTTCATGTTTCTATTGAATCTTTACACCGCAACCTTTCATAACTACAAGCGAGGGTACACTTTGCTTTGACGCCATAAAGAAGGCACATCTATTGTGCCATGCAGAGTTATTCACAAGCCATATAAAGGAAAATATCTAAGTGTCCTACTGTCTGTCTGAATCAAACAATAGAAGAATGAAGCGTGTGATCTAAAAAGCTGATGGCGAAACATGTCAGAAACCGATGAAGCCATGGTGTGTCACTGTGAACAAGTTCTCCAGGGGCAGGCTTGAACCTGCTGAAGACCCTGGGACATGTCTGCATGCATGTATCCAGTTTGTGCGTTTGTGTGTGTGTGTGTGTGTGTGAGAGAGAGAGCGGGGAGGGGCTAGAGCTTGTTTAAGTAGAGCGTGGAAAGGTGTTTTTTTAGAGTTAGATGTGCGACCTTTGACAAACACACAATCATAAATATTTGCACACCGACCCAACACATACACAAATGTTAAAACATTACATATTGTTGAGTGATGGAATGCACCTGAACTCGGTAAACACACACACACGCAAACCTTTCTTTTTTTGTTGATGACTTACCATGTTATCATCACAAAAGTGAGCACGGAACAAGTGAGGGTGCGGTACTAAGGAGCTCCCAGCAGCTCTCCAGGGGAGGAAATGCATTTTTAGTTAGGCTGAAATTAAACTGACAGCATGAAAGTATTTAATGAATATGACTTTTGGAGTGTTTTGTTTTTTGCTAATCAGAGAATTATCACTGCAACTTCTGAAACCAGTACATTTCAAGTGCCTACGGTGCAGTTCCACTCTTAGCCACTAGATGCTGCTTCAAAGAAAACTTGTTTATTTGTCTGTCCTGTGTACCACTGTTACTGCACTGCCTCTATAATAAGCCTCACTTTGACACGCTCTGTACTTCTGTGTGGTGCTCCCACATCAGCACTAAAAGTTCACTGATCTTACATTCTTCTAGTCATCACTAACTTGATTCTTGTGGTTATATTAAATTCATCCTGCACTTGTAAGAAACCAAGCACTGCTGCTGGACGCATCGGTTTGAAGTCCCTTCATTTTTAAGCCTCTTTCCTTCAGCTAACCCTAACATCAGGCTGAGCTCTGCTCTTCATTTCCTATCAGCCCATACAAATCTAAAAGAAAAAACATCTCCCTCTCAAGCTCTATACAAGCAGTCCACTCCAGGCTGCAGGCTGCAGTCTCTCTGAGCCATCATTACAGTCATTAGGCAAGGATAAGCTCTGTATCACAGGAGTCCACCAGCATCCAGTTTAACCCAGCACAATTAGCACATCCGTTGGAGTAGAATTACCCTGTAAAATGAGAATGCTCTGGACAAAAGAGGCAGGAGAGTTGGAGCTGAAAAAGGAGGGTAAGTGTGAGGGAAAGGGGGAGAGAGAAGAAGAAGAGAAATAAGAGAGGACAGGGTGAGATTAAAATTGTTTGAATTGAGTCCACGCTCGCCCCATTCATTTGGTATTCTGCTCAAATCAGGGCTTTTGTTCGGCCTGGCGTAAAGTAGTGTCAATCATCTCGACCCGGTTTTGTAGAATGGGGAAATTTATTATGAATTTGCTCCTGCAAATAATGAGGACTACCCCCTGCCTGTTCTCCCTTTCCCTCCTCCTTCTCCCTCTAAGCTACCTCTTCTCAGTCCCCTTTGCCTCCTCCCCCATATCAATGCTGCAGAATAGGCAATAGAGAGTGAAGTTAGCAATCTCAGGGCCACTCGCACTCTGGACCCACATCAAAGTGACAGAGACGTCCAATCAGATTTGTCTTACAGGCATTACATGATGAATATGGTGCGGCCGTAGCACAAAAGCGTCTTTGTGTCTCCTCCAAGCAGAGACTATTCACAGCTCGCCACAGCCAGCCAGAGTGGAAGTAAATGGCCAAAAGGGCCCAAGCCAGAAAAAAAGCACCCAAACTTGTGCAGCACAATGGCCCATGCAAATCACAGCCCCACCGCCTCCACCCAATCACACATCCCTACCTCCTCCATCCCTCCAACCTTCAGGCCTGAGCTGGGTTCTTCCTCTACTGGGTCGACCGAAGTTTAGGGCCTATTCACACACATACAGAGGTGTCAGTTAAAAGTGCTGAGGTGAATGCATGCATGCATTCAAACGTCCTTTCTCCGTTAAGCTAAGAAAGAAGACTTTGCTTTCTTTTAGTTTGGGAAGACAGAAGAACAACATGAGTCAAATTGCTGACTTTTTTTTTTTGTCAGAAAGCAAAAGTGACTTGGGCAAGATTCCTACTAGTAACTAGTAACTAGACTTTAAGGCTTTTGCAGCATTCTTGTGTGGCCCTGTAATATTTGCTGAAAAATACAATGTGACAGGCCCAATTTGGCAAAGATAAAGATCTTGTGTTGACACTTATATTCAAGTGGGCTTTCAGTTCTAACTTTAGGACACCTTCAAGAGATATTCAGAAATTAGGCTACAATGAAGGAGTTAAAAAAAAAAAAACAGTTTAGTACAAATCATAAAAACTGTAAAGAACAAGCAGGTTTCTCTATGAAAGTTTGATTTGATCATCTTAAAAGCTCGTAGGAAAAAAACATGTTGCTTACTCCAGCGTCCCTAGCAGTTAACTGAATGGGTGCGGAGTCCACACACCACGCTTGGTGTTAGTAAATGACACATTTGCTGAGATATGACCTCAGCTCATGTTTAGCCACTTCAGCATTAGATTAGATTAGAGAAACATTTTGGTATCTGAAAACTCTAAAGCTTCACATCTATGAAGAAAGTGTATGAAGAATAGGAGCAAATCTATTGCTATGAAGAATTTTCGCTTTTTGGAGCACCCCCTGGTGGTTCATTTTCACACTTTGGTCCGAAGATCATTTACACCAAATTTGTTTAATATCATTTGGAAGCTTTTAAATGGGTTTCTTTTTTTAAAAATGGGTTTGAAAGTTGCATCCAAAAATAAATACCTAGACTAGACTTTTACTTACTTGGTGAAATGACTTTGGTTAGTTTTGACCCAGATTTCAGTTCTTTGTGGCGCCAATGAAAGAAAAAATAAATACAATGTATAGACATTTCTGTATCTCTACAGCTTCACTGCTTAGACCCCAGTAATGCTTAATGAAGCATACGGCAGCTCTGAATTATTTCCAACATAGAGAGAAAGGTCACACCTTCATGATAAACAGTTTTTTTTATTGTAATGAAAGCTTGAGTCATTGCTATACTTATTTTAATGTTACCTGTTAGTGTTTATGGATTATTTTGTTGTGTTAGTAATGAGCCACTGTCAGATTGTTACTGTTGACAGGCAGTGTTGTGAGCGCACTGGTACAAGAGTCGATCCTGTGATGTGTGTCTTTTGGTTGTAACCGGTGCCCAAGGAGTGGGAGATTAAGGACTTTGCTGAGTTGCTTGTTAGTGCACAGCTTTGGGAAAAAATGAACTCTTCGTTTTTTTTAAGGCAAAAAAAACCCTACAACAATAAACAGTCTTTCTACTACCTAGCTCAGGTAATAGCCGCAGGGTCCAGCTACAATAACTCTTTCCAAGTGTGTGTGTGTGTGTGTGTGTGTGTGTGTGTGTGTGTGTGTGTGTGTGTGTGTGTGTGTGTGTGTGGTGTTTCTATGTTAAACAGAAACACATCTGTGCCTCTGCTTAAACATTAACACCTCTGTAAGCATCGCTCAAGGTTGCACACCACCTACTCATCTGTCTTCTTCTTGCACTTATCTCTAAACATCTTCTCTTGTCTAACATGCCGCTAAAATCCTTATATTTGGTACCTCTTGAAGTTTTCTACCTTGTTTATCATATTTGTCTTCATTTAAAATACAAAAGCAAAAAAAGGAAATAGTTTCAGTGCACACACGTTAAGCACTCAGACTCTCTTCACTCACTTAAAAATGTTTTAAGTGCTTCTATCAGCCAAAATGAATCTGTTGTGGATTGTGTACATTTATTTTGATCGTGTTACATCAATGTTAAGTTTGAAAGGAGGTGATGATGTTTGTTAAGGTCATTATGAAAAATCAAAAACTGTGACACACTGACAAGGTGGTATTAATCTAAAGCAATACTTTCAACAGGAGGATGTGACTCTGAGCCATGACTGGATGAGCCATTCACTCACATCTTACAGATTCTGACTATGTTTGGGGTAGTATTACTTCAAAACATCCATCCAACATCTCTGCAACCAACATCCCTGAACTTGTCTTCACTAATGACCATAATAAGAATCCTTGTCCTCACAGACAACATCACAACAGTAAACTCAAACCCCTTTACAAAGAATTTATGTTAAATGAAAAGCAGAAATTTCATCCTGGGCTTTTTCGGATCCTGATTTAAAAACAGGACAAAGTAACAGTTGTCTCACATTTTAATGCAGCCATGACTTTTATTTTGATATGCTGAAATAATATTTCTATAACCCACTTTTTTGTCTTTTTTTTTGCTAAAAAAGTGATGATTATACTTTTTTGTTTCTATGGGAATCATCCCGAGTTGCTCACGTTTTGATTCAAGGGAAAGATAATGAAAAGAAAAACTGTTTGGTAAATAGTGTCAGTTAGACTGTAATTGCGTGTTGTCTGCCTTCGAAAATGATTCATGTTGTGGGATAACAAAGATAAACGTTTTTGCCGAAGGGGTCAAAACATTCGTACCCAACATATCCGAAGTAGCTCATTAATGTGCAAAATACGCATGCAAAAGCGTCATGAAAAATAAGCCAAAATTCACCAGGCAAACTCAATACTGCATTCAAAGCAACAGATGACCTCTCATCACTCCGCTCTTGGCCAGTTTATCCCTATATTATACGTTCCCATTTGGCGTTTCCATGGTTTAAGCGTAAATCATGGCTTTGCGCACGAAAACGCATGCATAAATGGGCTCCATGTGATTGATATTCACCAGTGGACTATGGCTAAATTAACATCGCCCTTATGTATTGTCAAAGTGAAAATGAGCCATGGACAAAATGACATGAATAAATCTACTTTCGCCCCTTCTCCTCCCTACATGGCCGCGGAGAAAATTGCATATCAATCTTAGGAGGACATGAGACAAGCGCTTATTTTTACTTTGTGCCGTGGCCTCTGCCTGACACTGAAGGACATAGCAAACGCCATTTCAGCCGAATAATAATGGACCAGCGGGGTATTTTGCGCCTAACATTGAGTTGTCTCTTTGAGGCGCGGTGACGTAGGAGGTTATAATGCCGAGCGTAATTAATGCCATTTATCACTTGTTTGATTTTGTCACTGCCTCCACCGACAGGGCTCACATTCGCGAGCCATTAACCAATGGGAGAGCCGGAGCCCTTTGTGACCAAGTACAGGCACGTGGCTTACACCTGCAGGCTCCATTGTGTGTGTGTGTGTGTGTGTGTGTGTGTGTGTGTGTGTGTGTGTGTGTGTGTGTGTGTGTGTGTGTGTGTGTGTGTGTGTGTGAGAGAGAGAGAGAGAGAGAGAGAGAGAGAGACATCTTACTCATCTTGACTTTGCTACTTTTTAACGTTTTTGTCCGGATATACAATTTGTTTTGATATCGGGCTATTTTGTTTACATACTTTTTGTTTTTAAGTAATATATGAAGTGATCAAAAGTGATTTAAAAAAACGTCTCTTCTTTAACAAGAGCAGCTTCTCTTGCTCCCGTTTTCCACACCCCAAAGGCGCGCCAGGTGAGAATAAACTCGTTATACTTCGTTCTGCTTAGTTGAACACGGAATGAGTGTTTATTTACAATAGAAGATCTTCAATAATTCGTATAATGAGGCGCAAAGGCGCACACAATAGTGCTCACAATGGGGCGTTGTGCTCCCCATTTCGCAGGAGATGGGCTTTTTGATTGGCCTGTGTGCGCCATGAAAAACACAGTTGGGGATACAACTAGTCTACAACCCCAGGTTTCATTTAGATTGATCTCAATCGGGCAATAAGAATTTTGACCCCGTCTCATTGTCTTGCTGACTTTCCCCAGGCTGTATTTCAAAGTGTCTATACCCTTTGAGTGAATTGCCACCCCCACCCCCTCCTTTCCCTCAGCTCCAGGCACTCTGGGACATTGGGTAAAAGCAGAGTACGCAAAAGAAACAATGCATGGATGAAACGTAATATTAATCTCCCTGCCCTGAATGCAGACAAAGCGCCGTGGAAGGTGCGCGTTTATAATGGTTGGTGAGTGTTCGCCCAGCTGCGCAATTTTCTCCCGTGTGCCCAACCAAGTCGGCAAAAGGTCATGCAGGGGCTTTGAATAAAAGAGAAGCTCCCTCGTTTGCTCAATTAGCGCCGCTGCTGACACACACAGACTCACACGCACACGCAATATCAGCTAAAGAACCAAGCCACTGCAAAAACATATAATATAAATAGATTAATCTTTATTTATAAAACTTGTTTTACACAAAATATATCTGTTAAAATCAAATATTTACATTTTAGGCTACGGGAAGCTGAGAGTGCATACATTAATAAATGTCTCCTTGACAACTATTTTTAAAAAAAGACATACACACACAAATAAACTACAGGCAGTAGCCTTGATGTTGCTGCCCAGTCACACAACTCATACATGCCAGCTCGCCGCCCCGCTGACAGCTGGTTGTCAAAACACTGTCAGGGAAAAAAAGTGGCAGTGAACGTTCTGCTACAACACTGTTTGACTGTATGTACAAAAATATGTCTTCGTGTTAAAACAGTTTGTTGTATGGTACAGCTTTGTTATGAAAGGAGAGGACACGTACATCACGAAAAAAGAAAAACAAAAGTCTGTTGACGCATCTTTTATGTTGTACATCTTCAACAGATGTGGCAGCTGAGGAAGGCAGTCCGGGTCTGATGAACTACTGACGAACAGATCTTGTAGACAGCGCCGTCCCTGCAGAGTCTGCTGTGTCACATTTTAATTGCACTTATTCAAACAGTTTTTTACTTCCACGCGTCAACGTGTCCAATTCCCTCCTTCCTGTGAGGACTACGCTCTATGCAACAAGATGCTCCCTCTCTCACGCATTCATACTCATTCTCCCTGTTTGTCACTATTGCTTTGCTCCTGCAGAAGCAGCCCGAGTGAGGGAGGCAACAGATCACTTGGAAGCACAGAGAGCAAGACAGATCTGATGCCTTTATCGAGTCTTTCGAAGCATTTCTGGAAGAAGTCAGACGCTTTTCTTCTTTTTTGCGCGCACACGCTGCTATGCGGTTCATTTACATGACAGCCTCAGTACCTGTCAAACCAAGTTGTGAAGTCCAATAACTCCTGTTCCTCTGAGCTCAGAGGCTCATAGCCACCTTCATCTGATGAGTAGGTGGAGTGAGGCGACTCCGGGTCGGCAGAGTAGCTGTTGGACAGTGTCGGGGATGGCAGTCCACACTGGAAAGCAGCCGACACCGCGTCGTGTTCGTCTAGAAGTTGCTGTAAAGCTCTGATGTACTCCACCGCGGACCTCAGCGTCTCCACTTTGCTCATCTTCTTGTTGGCGGCGCCGTTTGGCACATGCTGACGCAGAGTCTGGAAGCCCATGTTAACCTGTTTGACCCGGTTCCTCTCTCTTTCGTTCCGCCTGGCCACGGCCACAGGCTGCTGCTGGGGGATGGAGTAGCCGAGGCCGTTGAAGCTCAGGCGACGCTTGCAGCGCAGGAGCTCCGGAGAGCTGGAGCGCTGTCTCTTCAGCACCTTGGCTTTGCTTTGGTAGCCGGCAACGTTGGTGTTCTGGTGCACAGCGCTCACCGAGCAGTCCTGGGCCGGGGCGTGCAGGCTGATGCTGGCGCGTCTTTCGCTAAGTCCAAAGGTGAATGCAGTCTGAGTGGTGGTGATGGTCGCGGTTTCCATCTCGCAAAGAGGGACAGCCTGAAACTTGTGGCAGGAGGAGAAGAGTTGGCAGTGTACAGCTCTCGTGTCCTTCGCGTGGGGACCGTGTGGCTAACTCTAGTCCAAGTCTCTCTTGACTGCTTACTCCACGAGCCGATCTGACCCAAACTTTGGCAGCACTCCTCTTTTTCAACACGCGCCTCCAACACACACCCCACCCACCCCTTTTTTGAGACGCACGCTTCGTCGCGAGGCCCCGCCCCCGCTGTGTGATTCTTCTGCACACCGACTCCCCCGGGCCAGGCGCGTGGCTCCGGGAGCTCAATAAACAATCCCGGGCTTTCACTGCGCCGGGAGCACGCGCTGGGCTCATTTACATTCCAATGTCTCTAACTTGAAGGCCCATTGGTCGATTCAAACGGTCTGCAACCGTGCGAAAAGAAAGAAAGGGAGGAAAAAAAGACAGAGAAAGAAGAAAAAAGAAGATAGAATGAAAAAGTGAATGGTGTGGTTCTTTGAAATGCCTTTTGAATTTGACAATGTACCTCTGGCAAGTCTTCAAATTATCAGTCTTACCCCCCCCCCCCTCCAGCTCTTTACAATCGCAAATGCCAAGGACGCTCTCTGCTGTATCCAGGCTACAGCTTTGCAAACTGCAAGCGTGTCTCTGAACACAGTTATAAAACTCGCAGAGACGCGATTCATGAGATGATTGTGAAAGGAAATATAATATTACTGCTACCTCTCGAGTCTGTGCCCTGCAGGTCCACTTTGTTTGCGCTTAATCGACAGGTTATCCCGGAAAAATCTTTTTCAGATGCACGGCATCTCTTCATTTCCCATCTGTGTTTGAAAAAAGATTCCCTTATGTTATAATAATCCCATTTACGTCTGTAGGATGATACAGGCTAGATGAACCCAAACCCAAATGTGCTGGTGCACGGATGCAATATTTCAGCACCACAGCGTGACTGGACAGCTTCATGCAACCATTTTCTTCTAAACTGAAGCCTTTTTTGTTTGTTTGTTTTATTTGAATTTAGTTTCATTCAGCATCGACTCGAATCTTAGAAATATATTTTGTATGTGTAAAACTTTCCTTAACAGCAAAAACACCAACAGGTCAGCGTGGAAACGGAGAGTTTTGCATCGTGTTTTTCTAAAGGACATTTGCAGCATCTGGCGGTGAAAAATAGCAATTACATCATCCAAAACCACTTTACACTTTTGAAGAAAACGAAATTCCCTGATAGTTTTTGCCCCTCTGTGCCTAGATTGCGCTTTTCTACTGTACTATGTGGCTACATTTAGTTTACACTTACATTACATGTTAGTTAAGGCAAAGTGACTTCTTGTTCGAGGTTTCTGGGACAGAATCTGAAATTCGTACTCCGGTCCTGCTGTTATTATCGCTCCACTATCAGCATTGCGTCCTCCAATACCGGAGGGTAGAGTCACACCCGGTTACCCTAAGCCTGTTTATTGGCTCACATTCAGCTGGAACTTCCATGAGAGAATTCACAATCATTTTATTGTCATTTTTTAATGACATTTTATGTCATTATGTATGTGTATGTTTGGGGGTTTTTGCATTTTGTGTTTACTTGCGTTATTATTTTCTAATATTTGAATTTATTTGATTATCTGAAATATTTAAGGATGACACACATAGAAAAAACAGGAAATCACGATGGGGTAAAGTTTATTTTACACCACTAAATATAAATAAAAGCTTAAGTGGGTTCACTTTGGGGACTTTCTAAACCTGCCTTAAGAACCCATACACTCCTGCATTCATATGCTTGAGTGCCATATAATAATCAGCTGTGTTTTGATGTTGTTAATTTTATATGCGTATTTTCCATGTAATATAATATAATTACACGGTGATAAACATAATAACCTGCCTTTTCCAGCTTGAAGGATAGCGTCTTGTAGCCTATGGCAAACCCCGGTGTGGTGCCAAGGTTTCGCTTCTCTCCGTAAAAACAGCAGGGGGCGCCGAGTGAACGCTCTGTAAGAACAAGTTCATTCAGCACGGTCACTGCCACGACTGATCTGTGGACCTTGATAACCTCATCTTAGGGGAAGTCATATAATCCACACTTTATGCTGCTTTCTCGCTTTGAGACATCGTTAAAAAAAAAAAAACATACTGCATCATACCTCCAGGATTTTAGTTTCTGTTTTGAACAAACTGCTTTTGTTTTGAGACACGCTTTCATTGGAACCTACAGTGCAAGTCAGTCTTGGCTCAGCAGATGTCTGACTTCCTGACATAGTGCTGATTAGGCATATCAAACATTATTAAAAATTATATTAGAAACCATCTTAGAGCAAAATTGTAGAATATGAAATCTGTTTCAAAGGACAGTCACTGGGCTGGACAACTGCCCAAAAGACGCACCTGATCACAGGATATTATTAGAGTATTATCAATTAACCAACAATGACACAGGGCTGGAAAAGAGGTATCCTATAAATGATCCTAAAACAAGCAATATACAAAAGGATGGACAACAATTGCCAGAACTCTGTGTGTGTATAATGCAACTCAATAAAGGCAAACATCGTTGCCAGTAAATCAATAAATCTTGAATCAACAAACGCTATCTTCTTGGAATATCAACCCATGTTCATACAGCTTCAGGTGAAATCTCATTCACCTGTAAGGGCGTGTCTATTTACGAAAAAGCGGTGGTTCTCTTTTTTCCAATCAAACCTCTTTACTCCAGTGTATCAACACCCCCGCAAGTCTGTTTATTTTTCTTACTTACAATACGTTAAGCCAGCACTGCTCCCTGTTAAAGTATGTGCGTGTATGTGGCATGATATAGCACACAGAGAGAAAGAATGCAAAACAGAGAGATGAATGTGTGTGTGTGTGTGTGTGTGTGTGTGTGTGGAGGGAGGGGGGGGGGGCAGAATCTATATTTAAAATTCCCAGTAGAAATCCCCTTTAAAAGCATAACAAGTCTGACTTGAAATGCACCTGCTTAACATAAGTTTGTCTTTCAAGGACTAGCTGAGTGCTTCTTATGTTGTTTGTATGTTATCTCTCAAACGCGGGAATGATCTGCTGTTGTGTTCTGCAGACAAGTCAAAATATTACCCTTGAATTATGCATAAACTAGCAAAATAGGATGTAACAATCTGTGTTCTGTGTCAATATTAAAGCCAGATCCTTCTTGATTAGCTTCTTTGAGCCTTGGGGGGGGGGGGGGGGGGGGGGGGTTCTACAAGGTCCAACTACAAAGACTACAAACACACAGTTTTCAGTGAGCAAGAAAAGAGAAGTGCTCCATCTACAGCATGAATCACTTCCTTATTCCTGACACAGATGCTCGGCCCTGAGAGCTATATTCCCTAAAAAGTGAGAATGTCAGCAACCCAATCTGTGGTCAGAACATGGTTGTGCAATCTGAATATGTGAAGTATCTAAAGCACACAAAGAAACTGACATTTTGTGCTGGGATTGTGGGTGAAAGGTAGAAAGGGTTCCTAGGAGGATAAGGTGAAGAAATTACCTTTCAGTTAGTCTTTTGTGCACAGAGAAATTCTAAAAACACAACAGCGGAAAGAGGAAATGATGCCTGTGTTGGATCAAGTAGCTCAACAAAGGTTTATTCTTCAATAACGCAAACTACAATGCATGCAGCTGAGACGCCCCCAAAGCAGTATCACTGTCAGGTTATTAATATTCTTTCTGATTCTACCGCATGACACAAGTCTGTACAACACCTGCAGAACTTTGACTCAGAAAGTCTCAAACACAGAGACACACAGCTTTTAATACACACTGTGGGGTATTCACTGGTGGATTTATTTTTCTGAACTCACTGGAACTTGGTGGTTTCAAGGGGGACTCGTTTAGCAAGAGTTTAAAAAAAGTACAGACAAGGTGAAACCATTCAATAATGTAGACTATTCAGAAAATCAGAAACATGTCAGGTATCTGAGTCGAAACTGCTTAAGTGATGTTTAGCAGTTGCTAAATCATATGATACGTGTGAAAGATTAACATATATATTGCTATTTGATATTCTGACACTATAATGAAAACATTCACCCTATTATATAATATAGCGTGTGCACTAGTGTAATTTGTATATCTCTTTTTACACATTATTAATGTTAAGATGTACAACAACACTTGCAATTATTCAGCATCATATATGTGTAGAAATCTTTGAATACACCAGATTTTTCATATTTAATAAACTGGCAATATTTACATAACACTGAAATGCATAACTCATAAATCCATGGAAGTGATGTATAGAGTCTACTTGATCAGTTTAAAGTTTATGGTAAACAATAAACATTGTCGTAAAACTTTGTATTGATAAGGTTTTCAAATATGACTCTACTACTGTTGACACTATGTACATTACCAGCCACTGTTCAACTATTTGCTAACACAAGTATCCAGTCCAAACAGCAAACATCAAGACAGCCTGATGAAGTCCAAACCATGCATCAGAATGGAGAAGGTGATTACAGTGACTTTGAACATGTCATGTGTATCGGTGCAAAACAGCCTGATCTAAGTATTTCAAAAATGCTGTTCTATTGTAATTTTCATGCACAATCATCTCTAGGGCTTACAGAATATGCCCAGAATATAAGAAAGTTAGTGAGTGGCAGTTCTCTGGGTGAAACTGGCTTGTTTCACCCTTGTCAGAGGTAAGAAGAGAATGGCCAAACTGCTTTAAGCTGACAAGAAGGCAATATTAACTCACTTGTTACAACCAAGGTGTGCAGAAGAGCTTCTATGCAGAGCACTTCATACCTTGAAGCAGATACAGGTCTTCTGCTATCAGCTGAGAACGGGAAACCAAGGCTACAATATGCACGGGCTCACCAAAATTGAACGATAGAAGATGGGGAAATGTTGCTGTTGGGTCTCAGTTTCTGCAGTGAAATTCAGATGAATGCCAAAATTTTAGACTTAAACTACATGAAAGTATGGCTCCATCCTGCCTTGTATCAAGAGTTCAGGCTAGCGGTGATGCTGTTGGTGGTGTAATGTATGGAGGATATGCCAGCACTGGTTATATGGCTGTTACTGTCTAATTCATATTTTTTTCATTAGATGAATGTGAAATTTCAGCTAGAATTTGTGGTGATGTGGACAGAGTCTTCAAAATTCTCCAAAATGTCACTGATATATATATTGTAGAGCCTAGGTTTGTAGACCACATGATCGCAAAATAGGTCACGTTTGGAATGATCCACCGGTTAACATATCTGAGCCTTGGATGCAGGCCGTTAATAATACGCTAAATGATGCATATTTTTAATCAGATGCTCGTGAATTTTCGTGACACTGGTGAAACTCCCAGCTGATCACTATAACTGAGCGTGACCCAAAGTTTCAGCGGGCAAAAAACTCTTCGAGTAAGCATTTAACTATGGGACAGTAATCCTATGGGATGATGTAATGATTCTGACGGAGTGACGAAATAGTTACTCCAGTCCCGTGTTTCCCCGCGTCGGGAGCGCGCACTGAGCAGGGAGAGCGTATCCGGTTGAGCCTGGCTCATATTCCAAACAACCAGACGCGGAAGTAGTGACGTGTTACTTTTGTTTAAAAGTGAAAGATGGGTTTCTTTACATTACCGTTCAGTTTTTGGTTACAACAGACACTGATATATCATTACGGATTATTAAGAGATAAGAGAATAGGAGGAGAATCTTTATCGCTCAATATACCAATTTCTCAACAAGTAGTCGTTTTCAGACGTCCTATAAAAATACTATTTGCTCGGATTTTTGCACATCGCCAAAGGTTATGTCTGCTGAGCACATGACTGAAAACAATTGTCAACTGTCTATTTATTTTTATAAAACAGATTTCTGTAGCTAAAACACAGAAATCCCCCTTCCCCCAGATAGACCACATGACTGAATACTGGTCGAATGGATATACATTTAAAGTGTTTTGGGGTTTCTTCAAAAAAGAAGTCGGTATTTTGACATTTTTCATTCATCCAGGCTGCAAGGCCTCCTTGTCATCACCATAATCTCCAGCTCACTGCACAGATTCTGTATCAGATTGAATATGACGGTCTGGCTGGGCCGCTCCAAAATGTTTAGATTACTTCCAGTCAGAAGACAACTTTAAGCCTCCATACGGCAGGGCGATGAAGCATTTGGAGCTCTATGTTTGTGTTGCCTATTTGCACAGTAGACACGAAACCTGTTTATGTTATATTCTCTTCTATTAAAAAACAAAACAAAAAAAACCCCACTCCTTCTCACTGCAAAGTGCGCGCTCCCGACGCAAGAGAAACAAATTTCGCTTGGCACGCAGCCAGCGACTTTCAGATCTCTCCCAGTAATCTCCAGCGAGAAATTCCATTATACAAACCCACTAACACGCCCATTACATCCGGTCGGCGAGGCTGTCTTGCAATTTCTCTGTAAGAAGCAAACACCCGTGCCTCGAAAATCCCACGCCGGTGATGCTTCCACCCTCTGAAGGAGGGACTTATAATCGGAGTATAAATGTTAGAAGACGTGTTCGGAAAAATCAGACCGACGGCTTTACAGAGAATCGGTGAAATGCAAAGGTAAGAAGAAACCCGTCTTGTTTTTCTCCCTTGCACATTTAATAGTTAATATTACTGCGGTTTATTGCTGTAGAATAAATCTGCAGCTTCCAGATTTAGGAGTTTCTTTTTGAATGTCTTTAGATTTCCCCTTGTGCGCTCGTAAGCCGTCTCTTTATTCACGGTTGTTGTCGCTGTAGAACAGCACTGACCTGTCGCGTTTCCCTTCAGCTTCCCAAAACCTCAGTTCTCCAACTGGCTATTAGAGCAGGTGGAAACGGGCCAGTATGCTGGCCTGTGCTATGTTGCAACAAACAAGTTCAGAGTCCCCTGGAAGCACAACTCCAGAAAAGACTGCAGTGACGAGGACAGTAAAATCTTCCGGGTAAGTTTATTGCCAGATTAACCTTTGTTATCCGTGCGATCAGATAAAAGGCTTAAAATGACTATGATGACATTTTTACTGAAATAATAAGCTACTACATTCATGAGTAAGCGACTTACAAACTAAGCGTGTGCTTTAAATAGTTCCAAAAATAGTTTTGTCGTGTTATTTTTACTATCAGGCTGGAGTTGTTTGGCTTGTTGCAGCTGTTCCCAGAGGCATCGTTATGGCATACCATCTCTAGTAGTGACACTTGATCTTGAGTCAAAGAAATCCTGTACTAATGTTTTTGATACATTTGATGTGCAAAACCACAGCTTGTTTTCATACTTGGAGCACAATTATTCGCTGGTGCCAGTATTATTAAAGGAATTCTACAGATTTCAGCCAAGTGTCTAAATCTTTCATAAACAGCCACTTCTTCTTAGATGTGAAATGCAAATAGTGTGTAAAACAATTAGGAGGTGCATGTGAAGTCTAATGTGTGTAATTATCTCATAAAATGTATAGTAAGTCTGAATTTTCTACCCGGCTGTCATTATGTTTACACCTCTCGGCGTTCCTCCATAGGCCTGGGCAGTAGCAAGTGGGAAAATTAATGAGTTCCCTAATGACAAAGCCAGGTGGAAAACAAACTTCCGCTGTGCTCTGAACAACCTCTCTGTGCGCTTCAAGATGGTAAAAGATAACTCCAAGAATTCTGATGACCCACATAAAGTCTATGAGATTATCAACACTGCACGTAAGCTAATTGTCACTTAGGCCGAGATTCTGGGGTAAAACCGTTCCGAGTTTGAATGTATAAATAACGCTGATCTTTCATCTTTCCCTGAAGAAAACCAAGACGGTCTGGCAACACGCGACCCTTGGGAGGGCAATGACATTATACCAGATATATACAGCTCTTCCACAGAGTACCTCCTTTCAGCAAATGAGGTTCAGCATCACATAAAGCACACTTTCACTTCTCTTTGTTGGTGTAATCTCACTTGTCTTTGTGCTTCTGTCTAAAAATTAACAGTTTCACTGCCTCTCCCCAATAAACAGCATGATCTGGTTAACGATTTGATGGCCTTGGGTCTTGGCAGCCAGCCAACAGGTAAAGTTTGTCGATTGCATTTGGTTTTCTGTGGTTTATAATGGAGGTTAATTGTAGTTTAAAATGATTTTACTGTCAAAACAGAGGAGCAACTGTGGACAGAGAACTATGGCCAGCAAAATCCACCCCCAACTGAAAGCTATCCTGTAGCAGCCGGAAACAACCAACAGCTTTTACCAGTTCAGCAAACCTGTTATGGGGGTATGTTTATACAAATTTATCTTCCTAGATGAAAGGTTTACTAAAAATATGTGTACATAGTTACCCAAGAAGGAGGGATCTGTTGTCTATTAACTGTTTTGTTTTGTACAGTAACTCCTGCACCAGTACCTCAGCCGGGGCTATTTGACCTAGAGGTATCCATCCACTACAGGAAAAAAGAAATGGTAAAGATGACTTTGAACACTCCCAAACTGCAGCTTCACTACAACTCAGAGGCCCTTGAGTATGACACATTCAAACTCTGCTTCCCCTCCACTGATGGTCTGCTGGACCACAAACAGGTATAATCATTGCATTAGCTAGATGCATGTTTTACACAGTTGTACCATCCAAGCAGACACTAGAAATTATTTTTTATGTTACTTCAGGCATGAAGCTGACAGATTCTGATGTGATAAATAAAATTTGACTTTAGAATAGGACAGATGGATTTTACCCCTAATTTTAGGTACAGTATACTGCTGTGTGATGAAGCATTTTCATGTTTTACTCACCACAACCTTCTTATTACCAGGTTGAATACACCAACCGCATACTTAATAGCATCCAGAGAGGTCTATTCTTGGAAGTGCGAGAAACTGGTATTTATGCCTGGAGGCAGGATAGATGCCATGTGTTTGCCAGCACCAGTGATCCCTAGTTTGGCTAATGCAGAGCCAGCAAAGCTTCCCCAAAACACCATGGTGGAGCTCCTTAATTTTGAAAAGTTTGTGAATGGTAGGTGTAGATCTTTGCTCATTTATATATTTGTATATACACCATATACTGTCTGTGAAGGTTCTTAGTCATCTAGGTCATCATAGTCTAAGGAGCTTGGAAAGAAAAGCGTCTGGGCTTCTTTGAGTTGCTTGAAGACGTTTCACCTCGTAAGCCAACACCTCTTTTCAAACAGAGGTGGTGGCTCACGGCACCAACTGCCATCCATAATCCAGTTTTGAGATCCCTTCCCAGGCGCCTTAATGCCCACTCACATCCTGGGCCTTCTGACCTCTGGAAATCACATGATAGGGTGGCGCTTGGTTTCATAATGAGTTCACCCGAAAACTTGGCTGATTGTGACCTACACCCATTTTCACGCCTTGGCTCATGTGATTAGGTAGAGGATCATTAGGGGGTCCATTGTTCCTCCTGAGGGGACACTCCCATAGGGCTTAAATCTGGGACTCTCCACCATTTGACCTTAGAACTGAAGAAGCTTCTCGGATGACAGGTGAAACGTCTTAAAGCAACTTAAAGAAGACACTTTTCTTTTCAAGCTCCTTAGACTACTGAAGTAAAAATGGATTTCATCCTGAAATAAATGACTCCCCCTGAATTTGTTTCAGAATTGAAACAGTTTAAGGAGAACAATGGTAGATCTCCTGAATACACCATCACCATGTGCTTTGGAGAGAAGTTTCCAGATGGAAAACCGCTGGAGAAGAAGCTTATTGTAGTGAAGGTAACACCATCCCCCGAGCCATGCTTCACCTCAAAGACAGTCAGTTATTCGATTTAATTCAATTTTGTTTTATTTTCTTAGCAATAATTCATGAAAAAAGCACAGCTGGGTACTTACACTGTAAGACAGAGACTGAACAAAAATAACCCCAAAATTCCCTTTGAGGAAACACCTGGCAACACTTGGCTTTTGGCTGCCATCTGGTGTGGGCTGCCAACTGCCTCAACCAGTTAAAGTTAGAGGGAAGAGGATTTAAAACAGACTACACAGAATATAATAATAAAACAACTGGCGTGTTGGGGAATCCAGTAATTGCAGATAAGACCATGCAGGGGCCGAATGACAGATAACAGTGAAGAAGACTAGACTAAAGGTGCTCTGTGCGTAATGGAATATGACCAGTCAGACCTTATAGTAATTAGGTTGTTTATTAGCATAAGTTATCCTGGTCATCCAGACCTTTCTCGCTTCATGGTATGCTTGTAGTTTAACTACCCCAGTTGTTTCAGTGGGTTTCATCTGCATAGAAAAATGTATCCAGCACTTTCAGTAGCAAAAGAACCAATCATTGATATGAAAAAAAAAAAATATATATATATATATAGAAATAAAGTGTATATACAAGTTTAAATCAAATGTAAGCTTAATTGCATAAAAGCAGAAGGGTGCATAGTATAGTTATAGTTAGAAGAAGTTTGGTGACAAAACGTTAGAGGCAATAGTTTAGACGTGCCGAGGAGGGATAGTGGATATACTGGACAAAGAATGTTGAATGTCGACTTGCCAAGTAGGACATGTTTTTCCTATAGCTATTGTTGCTTATCATCAGCCGTCACTTTCAATGGTTACTTTGTCATCAGCAGTTATGCAACTCTTTACCGTAAATCTTTCTCTCCATTTCTGCAGGTGGTACCTTTAATCTGTCGACATCTTCATGAGATGGCCCAGATGGAGGGAGCGTCGTCTCTTTACAGCTCCAACGTCAGCCTACAGATCTCACATAACAGCCTCTATGATCTCATCAGCTCCTGCTTTCCCTTGCTAACAGCTGAAGACCCGATGCGGGATGCTGCACTTTTCCCGAACCAGATTTGAAATTTGATCTTTCACTGACTTTTATTTGAAACCACTTTAATTTCCTATGGGGTAATGGGACACATTCTACACTAGGTTCTGAATCAGCTAAAAAGTTGGCCGCTCAGCAGCTGAATGTGATTGTGTTATAGCTGCCAATACTGCCATGTGCCTGCTTTTCACTACATGAGGGGAAATGCCCCATCTACTGCTGTACTGTTACATTACTAACCTCAGTTTAAAAATCGCTTTAGAACTGTCCAATTGTCTTTCATCTAATGTATTGTTAAACTGATATCATTCTATATTAAATGAAATGAATGCTTATTATAATGGTAAATCCATTCTGACAAGCTAAGTTTATATTACTGATTACATATTTATAGAACTACTGTGTGTATGTTTGAAGATAATGATGTATGTGTATAGTAATATTTTTGTGTCATACTGCCACTGGCTATATATGAGAAACTGACCAGCTATTCTTCTTTTCATCTTGCACTTTTTATACTGAATAAACTGCCATTTCCATACCCTTTGCTGTATATGAGTTATGCACAAAGAGTTATGTAAAATCTAAAATAGATTATTTTAAACTTGGTATAGTTTCGTCTAAAGCTAAGACTGTTAATAAAATTTTAAAATAAAATAAAACTGCTAATGTTGAAAAATCCCGAAAACACAACTGTAAAAAACAGGACAGACTGTAAGTGAGTACTTGAAATAAACTAAGACAAACATCTCTTTGTCATCAGTGATTTATTATTTGATGTTTCCCTGTAGAAACACCTGGACTGATCAAGTAAATAGAGAAAAAAAAACAACAAAACACATACATTCAGATAACATGAGCACCTATTTGTTAAATTCTTCCATTCCAAGTTCCTGGCTTTATACAGCACAATTAAAGATAATGACAAGGAAGTAGTACAAGGCAGGTCCAGCAACCTAATTAATCAGTGTTTACAGTCGACAAACTAGTAGAGATAACAGAGTGGAAATTTGCACCACATTCTTTGCAAAAATAACTGGGGTTTTCCACCTTTGCCACTGAGAAATGTGTTGCCCTCACTCCTGAGTAAAAGCTATATTATTTACTATGGAATTGTATCCCTTGTCTAAAAACATAATACTGAAACAAATGAAATCTCACCTATGGATCTTGTATTCATTTTACTCCTTTGGCACAAAAAACTAATATTCTCTGGTTCTTTTAAAAAAATTATGGGTTTAAAAGGAGCTGAAGCTACAGCAAAGGAGAACAGTGAATATGACTATTCACTCCAAATTCACCTGCATTATGCTGAACTGAGCTCATTAGACATGGATATTAGAAATATGAATATGAAAAGAAGCGCTAAATTTAAAACATTAAACACAGTCAACTTGAACTAAAACAAATTTATGTCAATCATTCGCAACAGGCAACACGGATGAAAGGAACATACAGGTGAATGTATCAAATCTATATATTATATTTACAACCAAACCTAAAATTATTTTTAAGTCTACTGATAAATTTTCTACAAAAATTGCATAACCATGTGCTCTCTTAACATGTAATTTTCTTAAATATGCATATTCTTCATATTTTCCCGCTTCTCGTCTGACAAATTGAGTTTTGCCTATGATAAATACCCCTTCCCTCTCAAACAAACAAACAAAAGAAATACATAGAAAACTCAAACGCCACGCCACATTGTATCCTACCAGTGATATGCCGGTGGAGAAAGCTACCCGGTTTTTACCTCTATGGGATGGTCTTTGAGTTTTGCCTCTTTAAGGCACACTCTCAAAGTCTCCCATTAAGTTTCTCAGCTGTGTTACAAACGGAGAATAGTTCTTGGCAAGAGACACCAATAGGTACTGTTCAAGTCATCAATGAATAAAGGTTGTGTTCAAAATACCATTAAGATAGAAATCTCAACATTATAGAAAATGTTCCATTTTGAAACTGTGAGCAAAGGTTGGTTGACCTTTTGCACTTGGTATGTTTAGAGTGTGATCACGCCCAATTCTAGGACATAGAATAATATAGCATAATATATGAATATGAAGTGAATATTGTGGGTGTAGTTGTCCCTGCCTATAGTTCCTGCCTCATCGTGGACTGTCAGAGGTTTTGGCTGCTTCAGCCTGGGTGTCTGGGGCTTTTCCTAAATCGTCTCCCTTTTTATGTTTCCTAGCATGTTTATATTTGTCCACATATGCCTTAACCAGATTTCCAACTTTCACTGGGTTGATTTCTCCACTCTTGCTGTGGCACACCTGAGAAAAAGATCATTTCAAATTGTTAAAAGAGACACTGAGAAACTCCTGAGTCACACCTTAAAAAAAACTGTTTAAGCAAATAAAGAATTAAAAAGAATTTCATCATCATCATATTTTTCTAACCCACCTTCTGGACAGCTTTGCGAAGAATCTCCTTGTATTCATCCTTGTTGATATCTCTCCTTTGGTAGAAAGGTTTGATAGCTAGCTTAACTTCTTCTATCGCTCTCTCTTGCATGTGCAGTTTTTTCAAATACTGTTAGGAGAAATAGAATCATAATTCATGCAGTGACATAATTTTTTCCACACGTTCATTTTGAAACTAACATTTGTGCATGCTTTTGCTTTCATTCGAACTTCAAATTCTTTGATAAATTCGTTCTTCAGTATAGGAAAATGTGTGAAATTTAATTGCACAAAGGTTCCCTGCAGCATGGAACATTTGTGCAATTAAATTTCACACATTTTCCAAAGTGTTATCCAAGCAAGCCCAAACATGAAGCATGGTGTCACAATCTTTCTCTCTCTTTCGAATTTGGGGGGCTGGCCAGAGAAGTGATTTTGCACAACATAAAGTGAAGCTGAACGTTGACATTTCCTGCAAATAAAAGGCTACCATGTCTTCCTTTCATTTTGTTGGGCACTTTTTTAATAATTACAGTTCGAAATAATAATAATGATGAAAAAGAAGAGAAAGAAACAGCTTTATGAAGTTACAGGGACCATAACCTTTTACAGTTAACATGTAATTAGTTCATCATTGTAGGCAGCACGGTGGCACAGTGGTTAGCACTGTTGCCGCACAGCAAGAAGGTCCTGATTTCAATTCCACCATCAGGCCAGTGTGAGGGCCCGGTGGCGCCAGTGTCCGGCAGCCTCGCCTCTGTCAGTGCGCCCCAGGGTGGCTGTGGCTACATTGTAGCCTGCAATGCGTCCTGTCATAGAACCCTCCAACGCATAGTGAGAGCTGCAGAGAGGATCATTGGTGTCTCTCTCCCCTCCCTCCAGGACATTTACAGCACCCGTCTCACTAAAAAATCCCTTTGCATAGCGGCTGATCCCACGCACCCAATGCAAAGCTTCTTCAAGCTGCTGCCGTCGGGGAGGAGACTGCGGAGTCTCCAGGCCAGGACCAGCAGGCTGAAGGACAGCTTCATCCATCAGGCTGTCAGGAAGCTTAACTCCCTCCCGATTCTGCCCCCTCTCCCCTCTCTCCTCCACGGTCTCACTGAACTCTGTCACACACACTCACACACACACACACTCTCTGACTCACTCACTGGCCTGCACCAGTTACCAGTCACTTTGTGGAGCATTGGACTGCCATTACCTCATAAGACTTTGTTGTTACACTATCTCTTACCGTACATTACTAAATCTCCATTTGCACTATTTGCCTATTTGCACTACTCTGCCTGGTTTGCACTCAATGTCATTTACCCTTATATTGTATATTGTATAGCTTTCTTGTTATATGTAAAATTGTATTATATTATTTAATTTTATTTAATTTTTTTTACTTTAAAATATTTTACTTGCATTTTTAATCACTCTTATATTTAAATGTTCATTTTCTATTTTATCTAGGGATTGAGAGTAACGAAGTTTCTATTCTCTGTATGTCCTGTACATGTGGCAGAATTGACAATAAAGTTGACTTTGACTTTGACTTTTGACTTTGACTTGATTGTAGCTTGCCATCACCAGTGTGTGAATGTGTGTGTGAATGGGTGGATGACAGGTTGTGTAAAGCGCTTTGGGGTCCTTAGGGACTAGAAAAGCCCTATACAAATACAGGCCATTTACCATTTCTGTGTGGAGTTTGAATGTTCTCCCCGTGTTTGCGTGAGTTCTCTCCGGGTACTCCGGCTTCCTCCCACTGTCCAAAGACATGCACTTAGTGGGGATAGGTTAATTGGTTAATCCAAATTGCCCATAGGTGTGAATGTGAGTGCGAATGGTTGTCTGTCTTTGTGTGTTGGCCCTGCGACAGACTGGCGACCTGTCCAGGGTGTACCCTGCCTCTCGCCCTATGACAGCTGGGATAGGCTCCAGCGCCCCCCGCGACCCTGAAAAGGATAAGCGGACGCGAATGGATGGATGGATAGTTCATCCATGTATCTCAGTTATCTGAAAAAATTCCCATACAGCCTTCCTGGGATAAAGTTAATGGGAATGGCCCAGACCAGCCCCCCCCCCAAAAAAAAACAACCAACAAATTCAGTCTGCAGGGGCATAACATGAAGGTAAAAGTTATAATCAAATATTTATTTAAGCCGAAAATGCATTTCTATTCACCTTGTCTTTCCTTGATAAATCTCCTTCTTCTGTCTCTCCTTGTGCAGTGGCCGATAACTCCCCAGAATGAAGACCATCAGATTTAGAGGAAGTACTGAGAAGACCATCAGCACACTTCTTGGAGGGGTCACTAACAGCTGCAGTAATATCCTGTAAAAGTCAAGGGAGATTATACAGTGACCACCACCTACAAAAATTCAAAATATTCCATCATATAAACACACAGAAAATTGTGGTCATGAATTTAAAATCAAGTCACACTCCAAATGCACAATTATTTAAAATTCAATTTGTACACATTTGTCCTATATTTAACAACCTGTGTTTTATTGTGTGTCTATACAAATAATTACTAATACTGATGGGTCTAAAACAATACTGTTGTGTCTCTTACAGATACTTGTATGGGGACACAGTTTATAAGTACTGCTTACATGCACAGTTCTACTTTCAGTTACTCTGAAACTGCTTTGGTATCAGTTTCACTTTCTATCACATGTCTCTATAAAAACACCAAACTTGCTTCTTCTGGATAAACACTGCCACCTTCCTACGAATATTGCCATTACATAAGAAATAGCACATGCAAAAAATATCTGGTAAATACTGCAGTGGCAAGTAGCTCAGACCTACCTGACTGGATGCCTGGACTGTCAAAGAAGGTCTGCGAGCCCCTTCCTGCTTTAGCTTCAGTTTATATAGAGCAAGTTCTGTGCAAGGGGGCGAAAAGGAAAGCACAAAAACACACAATTAGCAACATAAGATACACAACACACCTCGGATCTCGGCACATCTTTATACTTGTACTGTAAAACATTAGTTCTGCATGTCTTATGGTAAAAAAAATAAAATAAATAATATTATTTATTTACATATTAAAAATCTTTGCTTAAAGACTAGAAAAAGCTGCTAGAAACAGTGTTCAGAGCAGTTTGAAGCTTGAGTTTTCAGTTTATAGGGAACAGTTGTATCCAGGCTATATTGAACAGCAATCACTTCTAAAGGCATTTAAAAATAATGAAGTGACTTAAATAAAAACACATTAGTTAGCATGATATAGTAAAGTAACAATATACCACTTACTGCTCGCAGACTTCTCTGGTTGCGGACCCTCAGGCTCCTGTATATTCCAGGTAACACGCTTCACTTGTGTTTTGGATGTTTTTGCTCCTGCTTTTGTTGATATCTGCTGTACCTCATTCTTCCCGGCCACTACTTCTTTCTCTTGTACGACAGCTGCACCACTACTCTCTGTGTGCTCAGATTTCACGTAATCCAAGGTGTCTAGCATCACATCAATATTAAAGTCATCATCAGAGTCTGAAGGCTGCTGAACTTCCAGTTTTACAGGGACAGTCAATTCAGTGTTTTGATGTTTGGCCACGGCCAACGGCTGAGTCTCAGAGACTGTGTCCTGGTGGCTTTCGTCTGCAACAGGAGGGGTCAGCGTAGAAAAGGAAGTATCGGGGGGTAAGCTGGATACACAGACTGGTTCTGATTTAACAATTGGAATTTCGCAAGTCTCGGTCTTAATGGGGACTTCGATATCCTCTTTGCTTACTGCCAAAGAACAAGTGTCTGTTTCCTCTTTCTTAATCGATATACTAATAGGATTATCTTCAAACATGCCAACCGATGCCTGTTTTTCTTTCTTAATTTCTTTTCTATCCTTTGCTTCTTTTGTACTTTCTGTAGTTTTGAACTGGCTCTCTGCACTGAGGACTTTGTCCGGCTTTTTTACTTTAGAGGTGAAAGAACAGGATGGACCCTCCTTTTTATTCAGATTGGCTTCAACTTTTTCATCTTTACTGTAGCTTTGAGAAACATCTTTCTCTTTTTTCTTGTCTTGCAACCTCTTTGCGTCTTTAGAGGATGAAAGAGAAGTTGGGTGTGAGCTTTTGGATGATCTTTCTTCTTTCCTTTTCTCTCTTGAACTGGATCTAGACCTGTTTCTCCTCTTCTCTTTAGATCGTGACTCCACCTTGTCTCTTGAAGAGAGAGACAAATGTTTGCTGTGTTCTCTCCTCCTCTCCCTGGATCTGGACCGGGATTTTGACCGACCGTGCTTACGGTCCTTTGATCTAGATCGGGTTCTGGACCTGGAACGTGAATTGGACTGGGACTTTGACCGAGACCGACCACGTCTTTTGTCTTTTGAAACTCGTCGTCTTTCGTGGTCCCTCTCTTTGTCATCACTTCTCTCCTTGCTCCTTCGTTTATGCTTCTTCCTTGTTGAATGGTCTCTACTGCTGGAGCTGGAAGCAGACCTAAAATTTCCACAATTATAAATCATTCCAGTGAAGGTCAAAATAAAACACAGCATCACTGCCTAATTAGTATAAAGTATATTTGAAAAACTGTTATATATTTACCTGGATCGCCGCCTTCTCCTTTCATCTTTTGATCGTGACCTGGACCGCCGTCTCTTTCTGTGAGTCCTATCAGGGGAATTGGGTTGAGAACTGTCTGAGCTTGAGTGTGCCCTATTCCTCTCTCTAGACTGTGATTGCCTGGAACTCCTTTCTTTCTCCTCACGGTCTACTTCTTTTTGCTTTGTGACATGGCCTGAACCATGCTGATCTCCTCTCCTGCCTCTGTCTGTCTCAGATCCACTGGAGGACTGCTCCTTCAAAGCTTTGGAGCTTTTCTTCTTATAGTCCAAATCTCTTGAAGGGGACTTTGAGCATGACATAACATGTGATTTAGTTTCTTCCTTTTGTTTCCTCTTGACAGTTGTAGAGTTATCCACTGATGAATCTTCCTTATCCTTTGAGAGAGATCTGCTGGGAGTTCCAGCACGTTGTCCACGCTTTGCCTCTTGAGTCTCTCTCTCAGTCTTTACAAGATCCAGAGTTTGATCAGCAGGCGGTGTGGTGTCTGTGGTCTCTGAATTAAAAAATCTGTCACCACTGATTTCAGATTCACCTGCATTTTCACAAGGTTCTTTCTTGACTTTGTCAAGTGATACAGTTTGTTCTTCAGTCTTTATGCCTGATAGTCTTGATTCATTTTCAACCTTTACAATGTCCTCCAAGAGTCTGGCCCCAGATGTGGTTTCCTGAGCTATCCCTGGTCCTTCCTGTGTGACCTCAATCTCTGATGTTTCAGTCTTCACCTGTACTAGGTCCTGCTCGTTTTGCATTATAGTCTCATTGTTACTTAGACTAGGAGGCTTCCTGTCAAGTGTTACATACTGAGAAGTGCCATCTGGGCTTGTGCCCTCCGTTTCGTCACCTGAGCTGCTTGAATCTGACAGAGTAGGATTAAAGGGATCATATATATTATCTTGCTCCTTACTACCCAGACTACGTGATGCCAAAAGCATTTGTTTATCCCTGTCCAATTGTCTCTTTTTAGCTTCATCATCCTTCTTCCTCCAGTGTTCCTGGAAGGTGCCTACACTAGAAGAGGATGATGCAATGCCTAGCCGCCTTGATTGCCATGGGTTCCCACTAGAGTTGATGCGGAAGCTCACTGATGATGACGACGATGATGACGATGATGACGATGAGGAGGAGGCATATCGTGGCTGGCCGGCAGGACACCCAGCGGACGAGGATGAAGAGAATGAATTAGAGAAAGCTGAAGATGAGCTACCTCCATCAGGCCTGTGCCTTGGGGCCTGACCGTCAGCCTGGCCCCTTTGCCGGTCTACACTTTGCTGCCTTCCTTTGTCCCCAGAAAGATTATTCATGCCCGTTTCAGGCATGCCATAACCATTACTATTAGGGGTGGATCTCCTACCCTGACCCCTGCTGCTACTAACTTCATGACTGCCATCTTGACTAGTGCCATCATTTGTCATGCCACTACTTTCCCTTTTTATTTTTGGTATTCTAGGAAGTTCTGACACATCTACCCACATGGGTTTTGTAGGTGCCTTTTTAGATTGGCTTTGTGATGGGATCATTCCCTTGCTTTTGGAGCTTGACTCTGCAGTTGGACAGACAGATGACAAGCCTTCCCTAGGGACTCCAAATCCATTGCTTACACGGTGATTAGAGGGTGTGGGTCTGTTTGGACGAGGTGGATGCAAACCTGGATGCCCTCTGAGATCAGAATGGAGAGGTGTTTGTGTGTGGCTAGTTGAAGAAGCTGCTAAAGGAGGTAACCGAGTTGAGCTCTGGGACAATGGTGTGCTCACAGAGGCGCAGGAGGGCCCTGGTTGATCTCTGTTGTAGTTCACAGACACAGAAGTGTCTCCTAGACCTGCTGACATCCCTGGGCTGTTTGCATCTCCAGAGCTACTGCTTTTTCTACTGCCAGGTATTAATGGAGATGGCATCACTGTAACAGAAGAAAGGGAAAAAAAACAAAACAAACAAACTTTAGTTTTCTTGCTAAAAATAAATTTAAGCATCTTAAGGTTTATCATGGTACTTTTTTAAAATATGGACCTCTGCTATGAGGTATCAGGCTATTCTAACTAGAACTGCAATTAAGCTAAGGCAGATCTAGTTCATGTGCCACTAGCTCACCATGGCTGCAAAGAACAACAAAGTATACTATCTCACAGCAGAAGCAGATACTAAACTGCCTGTTCACTTGGCAAAAAATAATTATAACTTAATGTTGCAGTAAAATATAAACAGTAGTATTTAAGAACAAATGCGTGCACCCCGAATGTAAATGTGTGGGATATACTGCACACAGCTAGAAAATACAAGTACACACAATATAAATGCATTTCATAGTCTGGATATGTGACACAAAAATGTATTACATACACCTACTTGGTTTGGTAGCTTTAAGCGAACCATCTCGATTAATGACAACATCAGAACTGTCCATCAAGAGCATGCTCTGTCCTGATAGGATGCTGCCCAGCAGATCAGGTACAGGAGCTGCCTCCACAACACCTCCTGATGGGTGGACATCCATACCCCTCCTGGTATAGCATAGCAAACCTTCAATAAGATTTGTGAAGTATTTACGGATATAAATCAAACGTAACGTTTGTAGATTCATATGTGCATTACAGAATGTATAGGATAAAGGTCTAATCATCTCTTAGTTTACTCAGATTGCACAGAGTGTATATTTGTTAATAATTCGAATCATTTTGGATAAGGATAAGTGTAAGATAATGGGGAATTTCAGTTTTTACTTTATAATTTGTTCAGCGTAAGATTTACAGTTAAATTGTATTTTTTCTTGCCTTATTTAATTTTTATGTACTGTTCCTTTAACACACGGTAACTGTGCACGGGGGGAGCGTTCGCGACGGGCAGTGTGGAGCTACGGGGGCTTTAACTAGTTTCTTACCGTGTTTGCAGTGTACAGGAACATTCAAATGGATCACCGTATTTCAAAACTGTGGAAATACATGTTTGCCTGTTTGTTTTTCGACTACAAGCGGACTTTGTGGATTATGTTCAACTGCACTAAGACACGCGTACGGCCCGACTACCAGCTAGTGCTTCCGCGGTAATAGATATGTTTTAATGTTCACCAGAAATTTCAAGCTTTAAAAAAATGGCAAGTTTTCATCTCCTATCTGGAGCAGATTTAATATTCTATAACTACAATCAAGGGTGAAAAATGGTCACAACAGATGCGACAGAGAGGTGAATCGTTCTAGACATTTGCATGTTATGTTCAAAAACCACAATCAACATAAAAGTAGCTGTCGGGTGTGGCCATTCATTCTTTTGAGGTAAAGTTTTTCCTTACCTTTTCAGCCATTTCCATCTTAATTTCTAAGGTTTACAATTACAAGCCCCTATCATTGATATTAACTGCCTGAACTGTACCAAAATGTTGAAAGTCATGTTTTTTCCTCTCATAGTGACCAACTGAATGTGTAGTTTTAAACACGGCTCAAAATCATATTTAGGAGTAATTTAATAGTAATTTAAGGTATTTATGCTCATGGTTTTTAGGTAGATTAACTTCTACAATTAACAGAAAAAAAAAAGATATGCATACCAATATACGTAAACAGCTGATAATTGACTGTGTGCACATTAGCATATGCTACTTCCGGTGCGGAAACTCCTGTGGGGAGCTTTGTTTCCGGTGTCCTATTCACGCCTGGTTTATGGTCCAAAACAAGTTAAGCAAATGAATGAATCAAGCGGCGATTTACATTTCTATAGATGTCTAGGGCATTTACCCAATATATCTGTAAATGATGTTCATCGACTTGTTGATATTTTTTCCCTGCACCTCAGGGCAAAAGAGAAAATGGATTCAAATGTTATATTTCTCAGCTGTCCCTCGTTTATAGCGGGTGTTATGTTCTAAAAATAACCAGCAATAGGTGAAATCAAGTAGCCAATTTTATTTTTTGACGGTGCAAAATGTTTCGTGGACATCGTGGACATACAGCACTGCACTTCAGAGTCACACTGCTAGCGATTGATGCAGCGACAGGAGAGACGTCACGGAGGAGATCGTCTGCAGCGATCAGGATGCAGGACACAATGTGACGTAAAAAAAAAAAAAAAGCATGCAAACTTGCACTAAAAAAATCTGCGAAACAGCGAGGTGAAAGGTTAACCGCGTTATTAGCGAGGGACCACTGTAATTTTTAAGGTAAGTCACAACATACCCTTCGTAAATACTAATGTATAGAAACCCTTACCAGCAATCATTCATTTTTTGTGTGGCTTTTTTCACGGTTTGTTAACATGCTGTGTAGGTGTGTACTTGACTAGCTGATCTCGACATAATGGGGGAAACATCTGGTTTGACTATTCTTCACCTGTAGTTTGAATGCTGAACATTTGCCTGTTTAAAATCATAAGACCAGTCACTATACAGAGATGTGCTTCTGAATGTGGACGGTGTCTCTTCTGCATGCAGTAATGCAGTTCTGCTCGTGTTGAGTGATGTAAACAACTGATTGATCTAAACTCTTTAAACATCATAATTGATCATTAGATTTTTTATGACACAACAGTGGTGAGTGTTCCCACCTTCTGCTTTTTGTAACTTAACGCGATCTTTCCGTTTTCGAGTTTTGGACATGATTTTGGAGTATATCGTCGAAGTAGCGATTGACTGAAAAGTAAAGCTACCAGAAATGTACAACCCCACATCCGGTCTCAAACCAGGAAGTTAGCATTTTCTCGTGCACAGGGTCAATATGAGCCTTACCATATAAAATTGGGGTTGTTGATAAAATGACTCACTTTATCAGTAGTAGCAGTAGTAGTAAAACAACGTATGATGCATCAATCATGTTGCTTACATTTTTATAAACAACAGTTAGCACAATAGCACAGATCCAACTAAAGCTACCTGTATTTAATTAGTTTGTTTAATACAATAATTATACAGATGAATTAACTATGAATGTCTGAGCATGAGCAAAGCAAACAAATACTGCAAGCTTTATTCAACTTTTCAGTTGTTTTTAACCTAATCCATGTCTCAGGGCAAACAGGAAATGATACCTGGAAAGACTTGCAGTGATTGGTCGAGCCACGGGCTGATGAGAGCGAAGCGCTGAGCAGGAGATCCCTCGTCTCTTGGCCTCCAGTAGCGATGAAACATGAGCCTGCTGTTCATCCTCCTCACTGGTCAAATGGGCACCATAGGTTCAAAAAGAAAAGGAAAAAAGTTAGCTTAATACAGTGGTTCCCAAACTCCCCTTTGTTTTACAAGACCTGCAATAAATTACAGGTTACAATAAAATAAACCACTACCCTCTTGTAGATAACAGAAAAACAAAACATCTTTACGGTGTAATTATTTTACGTTTTTTTTTGTGTGTGTGTAAGAATATTCAACACTGCTATCAATACATCTGGGTTAATAGTTCTAACCGAATAAGTTTAGTGAAACAGTGAGACATACAGGTGCTACTCAAATTTTGAAAATCAGTATTTTTCATCAGTTATTTAAGAAATTAAACATTCAACATGTTCTGCACTTGTGATATGTAAAAAACAAAAACATTTCATTTTTCATTTTTATAATTGACAGTTTGATAAATATTAGAAGATTTAATTTCAAGCTTGAATAAACTGCTGTTCAAACAGGTAAAATACCAATGGGTTTGCTGACTGTCATTGCTGTCATGGGCCAGACACCCAGTCTTTCCTGAAACCCAGAGACAATCTATGGTTTGCTGCCATTATGAAAATGAGAAACACCCAATTTTAAAAATACAGATGAGCTAAAGGCTACTACTAAAGCAACCACCACAGCAGCACAAAAAGCTGATAGCTTTCATGCTACACTGCACTGACACAATAATTTTCTTAGAAATCTGTCTTTGATTGATCTTAGAAAAAATAAATAAAAAGAAAGGCTTGAAATATTTCACTTTGCACGTAACAAATATAGAATTATAATGAAGGCTGATTACTTTTAAATGAAACTACATAAATATGAACTTAATGATATTCTAATCTTTGTATATAGAGCTGGGAGTCTCTTACCGATCCACAAATGGATCCAAATCAAATGGGTCTCCATAGATAGAGAGGGATGCAGCTCCTATGTCAGCACGCATATTGCTTAGTGTGTGCTCTGATGGCCTATAAACTGTTGGAAGCGATGAGCTCTTCTTGTCCTTTACAATTCCAAGACTATTAGCAATACGGCTTCGTGGAGTGGCAACCTTCTTCATCATCTAACAGGAAAAGAGAGTTGTTCTTGAAATCTTTCATAGGACTACAATAGAAATTTCCATTGTTGAAATGAAAATGAAGAATGTTTAAAATCACATATATAAATGTTTGATGTTGATAATAGACTTACCATCCTTCTCCTAGATTTATTCCTCCTTACTTTTCGTTTCCTCCTCTTGACTCCCGTGCTAGACACTTTACCATTTTTAGCAGATGTCTTCCTACTTTTCACCTTTTTGTGCTTTCCTGGACAGGTGACGAAACAGAGGGGAGAGAAAAAAAGCATTTTATCATCAGTTTCTTCACTCATCATCTGTTCATGCAAGTACTTTTATCTAAAATAATTCCTTCATATATGTCCTTACTTACCAGTTCTGCGTTTACGGCTAGATGCTAAACGAGGTGTTAAGTCCCGTATGTATACAGCTGTGTTGAGCCCAGCAACCACAGCATTAATCGTTTCATCCAGCCAAGTGGACTGTATCAGATATGTCGGGGCCAGCTAATGGGAAAAGGTTTGCGTTACTCCACTGCTTTGCTTTCACAACGTTCTGCAAACTTGACTCTCAAACATTAAATGCTACTTAGCAAAAACATATTAGTTGGCATTTAAGACACTTAAAAGTCAAAAATGCATGCCTTTTTTTTTTTTTTGCAGTCAATAGCACTAAAGTATATTATCCAGATACATGACAATACCAACAGCATTCCCAGACTGCATACCTCCACCAGGGCTGAAAATTTGCAGAAAATTTTCAAGCAAATCTGTCCATGACTTTTTGATAGATCCTGCTAACAGCTAAAAAACAATCAAGCTGCTCCAATCACATAATCCCCGTGGTAGAGGTAATAAGTGTTTAATGGTATTAATAAATGTATTACGTGGAACAAATAACTTTGTTAAGCTTTGACAAAATAAGCTGCAAAATCCAACAACGCATGAATGCAACAGTAATGAGTTAGAAAATAAGCCAAGACATAAGCATCACGCTTCATGCCAAACCTGCGACGTGCGTGCCTGTGTGATGCGATGTCGGTTGACATTGGCTCGGACCCTCTCACTCTGCTGGGTACGGGCAATGGCTCTGGTGGGGCCTGAAGCACGGGCTTGTGATCGACTGGCGGCAGGACGTGCAGTAGAAGGCAGGCTGTCAGCATCACTGAGTTCCTCAGCTGAACCTCCTGATAAAAGGAGATTTTAAAGTTTGATTTGTGAAAGGCTGTATTAGGGTGCATTTTTTCCCGAAATCTTTTTTTTTTTTTTTTTAAGAAAATTAAAAGGTATAAACATCAATTACACAAAGAATAAATTTTTAAAAGCAAGATAAAACAAAATTTAAGCCAACAGGGATACTTTTCAGTATATGTACAAAACGGTATATTTATTTAATTAACATTTAGGTTTTGTTTTTAATTACTATCAGTGAATGATCACGTGCTGCACAAAGAACTTCATTAACTTAAAGGCTTACTTGAGTTACGGTTGTTGGCTTCACACTCAGGACAGAACCATTCCTCTACAGGAACAGAGTCAAGGGGCGGCGTGAGGCACTCCATGTGATATCTATAGAATAAAACACCTTACTGTTAAATATGCAAGCATTCATATGCATGAGTCACAATATGAAGGCTATTTAGCAATGATAAGTAGGTTGAGCGATTGGACGAATATTTTTACAAGGGCGATTTATTTATTTACCCGTAAGTACGTTTGCTAATAGTTATGGAGCTAACAGAAGCAGTCAACAGAAAAAAATAATAATAATAGCGCTGTTGTAACACCACCCTCTTTCATCTGTGAGCGAAATGCACCCTCCTCTAGTGATGTGTCGGTCGCGAACAAAACAGCTCTTAGAACCGGATCTTTGACGTGAACGACGCGAGCCGGCTCCTTTTTCCCCCCCCCTTTCTCTCACCCTCTTTCTCGCACGTTGTGCTTTGCGGTGGGAAGAGGGGGGAAGGGGCGGTAGTTACACTCACAGTAGCACAGAAACAGAGCAGGAGGGAAAGACAGAGAAAGAGAGCCAGGGACAACAACGTCACATTAGAAAGGTATAGTAATCATCCACAACTATTTTCAGTTGCAGATGATAAAGGATTCAGAAAGTTTATTCATGCAGGCCCATATGACAGAGAATATGCATCTTCTTTTTGTTTTCATATTTTAATTTATATTTAATTGTGTTGTGGTTTGTAGTGTTTTGTGTTGTTTCACTTTAAATTTGTTTAAAAGGAAAAAGCTGAAAATTTAAATAGTTACAAGTTGAAATGTGAATAGTTGTTTTTGTATTAAATGGTAAATGGTAAATGGCCTGCATTTGTATAGCGCTTTTCTAGTCCCTAAGGACCCCAAAGCGCTTCACACTACATTCAGTCATTCACCCATTCACACACACATTCACACACTGGCGATGGCAAGCTATATTGTAGCCACAGCTGCCCTGGGGCGCACTGACAGAGGCGAGGCTGCCGGACACTGGCGCCACCGGGCCCTCTGGCCACCACCAGTAGGCAAACATGGGGTTAGTATCTTGCCCAAGGATATTTGGCATGCAGCCAGGAGGCAGCCTGGGATCGAACCACTGACCTTCTGATTAGTGGCTGACCTGCTCTGCCACCTGAGCTAAATGATTTATTTATTACATTTTATGTGGAGTGAAAAAATAAAAGTATATTTACAGTGGCCCCTAGAGACAAAGCACGTAAAAACTCCAAAACAAGTACAAAAGACAACAGAAGTGCTCCAGGATGCTAGGCGCAGTGTTGAGCTTTTGTTACCTACTGGCTACACAAGCCAGGAAGTACCAACGACTGGATTTGGTGTGTGGTAGTAACAGGTAAATGAACTTTTTAAAAAAAATTATTTTAATATATATATGAGTGCTTGTGTATAAATACACAAACAACACACACATGCTTTTAGTTGTGTAATTTAAGTGATCTAGGTAGCTCTGTTTTCGAAGGTCAGTTAACGCTAGAAATGTGTTTTGGAGTTTGTACGTGCTTTGTCTCTAGGGGCCACTGTATATATTTATATATAAACATATAATAATTACATCCTTAGATTTACCTCTTTCATCTGGTTTAAAGCCAAAGAAATTCCAAATTGGTGACATTATATATTTTTTTTAGTGCTGTCAGCGTTAACGCGCCGTCATCACGACTCACGCGATTAACAATTAACCCATCTGGAGCGCGGACTGAGTCAAAATACCTGAAATGTCTGTGTCAACGCATTTCGGCAGTTTGTCCAAATTTTGTTCATTCTGCACTCCAGATGGGTTGAGAATGTTAAAATTTTAATCGTGATGACTGCGTTTAGGCTGCTTTAACGCTGACAGCGTTTCGTTTTTTTTGGAAACTAGTTCGTCCATGTTTGGACTTCTGTGTTGTAAACGTGCGAATCAGTCCGTGGATGTTTACATAGCCCCGCCCATCAAAACGTCTGCGCATGCGTGAATATATCACCCATCTGCGATTGTTGGACTGACAATTGCCGGTTGGAAAATTTCTACATAACGCCCAACCCTAAATGATAATGTAAACTTCACCCTGCATCACAGCCGTCACATAGCAGCAGGCGGTCCTCTCGGTCACTGCCCCCACAAACTTCACAGTTGGTCTGTTCCAAGTCCAAATTAACGGTTTCCTCTTGCCCTTCCTTCACAGGCTTTTGCACAGTTATCTAAAAAGAAGCAATAATCATAAAGACACGTAGGAAAATAGAAAACATAACACAATGTACTTTGAGTAAAATGAGTTAATAATTGTTTCAAACTCACCATTTTTTTCACTTTGCCTCCATAACATTTCCTGAGGTATATACTGTTAAAGGCCATACGGTCGACAGGACACGAGTTTGCATTCTGGAGGAGAAACAAACAAAAAACAAACACTATAACTGAGCCGCTGACCTTCCTCTTCCTCTGATTTCTCATCAGTGTTCAACACTCTGCAGCCTTGTATCCTGGCCACTAAACTTTCCTCCCAATTTCACCTGGATGATCAGCTAATCCTGTGGATATTGGACTTTTTGACCAACAGGACTCAGAAAGCTTGGACCAACAACTCTCTTTCCGGTGTCCGTTCCACCTCCACTGGCTCCCCCCAGGGCTGTGTGCTCTCCCCCCTGCTCTTCATCTACAGCGATGACTGCAGATCCACACAGCCCAACTGTCACCTGGTGAAATATGCTGACAGCACAGTTCTCCTGTCACTGCTGTCAGCCCCCCCCTGAGTGGTGTGACAGCTCCAAACTTGAACTGAACATGAGCAAAACCAAAGAGATGGTGGTGACCTTCTCCAATAGGCAGAGGGATCTGGCTGCTTCAGTCACCACTACCATCCATGGGAAGCCAGTGGAGGTAGCTGAGGAGCACAAATACCTGGGAACCATCTTTGACAACCTCCTGAAATTCACTGTGCCACCAACGGCTATACCTCCTAAGGAAACTCAACTCCTTTGGAGCCAGCACACCCATCAAGATGACTTTTTACTATGCCTTCCTGGAAAGCATCATGAGCTTCTCCATTACCTGCTGGTTCCACTCCCTCAGCCTTTAGAACAGGAACAGACTGCAGCACACTGCATCAGTGTGCTCTAAAATCATTGGACTGCCTGTCAGAAGTCTTGCACAGGTTTTCAGCCAACGGGCACTTAGACAGGCAGCCAAAATCATCAATGACCCCTCTCACATTCTTCACCCCACATTTCAATAGCTCCCCTCTGGGCGGCGGCTCCACTGCATTTCCTGCAGGACTAAGAGGAGGAGAGCCACCTTTGTCCCCAAAGCCACTCTGCTTTTTAACTCCAACCGATAAGACCATTTCCCACACCAGAAACATAAACTACTCTACACTCTTTTATATTGCTGACACTTTATTCACTTTTAGTCACTTACGGTTATTTATTCACCTAGTCACTTTAATTTTAAAACTGTGTAATTTTAAAACTGTGTATATACTGTATATTCTGTGTATTTATTATGTCATTCTTATTGCCTGTTTATGCCCTGCCCTTATCTTTAACGTCATGCTGCCCTGTTGTATCCTAATTGCGCCTTGGGGATAAATAAAATCTTTCTGATTCTACCACAAAAGCATAAAACTGCAGAGAAAATAGCGATTATTAAAAAATGTAAGACACTTCATAAATAAACGTTTTCTTTTGTTCATACATCATAAATTCAGACCCACCTTGGCCCATTCCAGGATGCAGTCGAAACAGAAGTAGTGCTCACAGTTCTCTGGTGTTGCCACAGGCTGACTGTTGAGAGAGTTAAGGCAGATGGGACACTTTTCTGCGTCCTCATCAGAGCTCATCATTGCAAGGTCTGCAGAGGTTCCTCCAAAAGCTCCATCTTCCGGCTGAGCATCTTCTTCTTCTTCTAGATCTAATAAAAATTACCAGAAATATATTCTACATAAACTGGCATAAACAAAACAAAAGTTGTGCACAGAGTAGCACAGATCCTTAGGAAAAAAATAACTCTTTACTTTTTTCCTACTGATTATCAGCAAATTTTACGCTTTTCACTTATGCAAAGCTGGGTCATGGGGGCTTAGCCCAACCAACATACACAGGAAACTCATGTCAGCTGCTTGTAACCAGGATCTTGTTCTTTCAGTCACTTCCCCAAGCTCATAAACATAGGTGAGTGTTGGAACATAGATCAATTAGTATACCAAAAACTTTACTTTCTGGTTCAGCTCTCTCTTCACCACAATGGTCCAGTACAGTGCTCATATTACTGTTTCCCATCAACCACACTCTCCAACTTTCCATCACTTACAAACAAGAGCCCAAGATATTTAAACCTGTATGCTCCAGGCAAACAACTCTCCCCCAAACCTGGAGGGATCTGTCAACCATTTTCAAGTAGAGAACAATAGGCTTTAATTTGGAATTTTCTCATGCCTTAATAATAGCATTCAGTCTATTAAATTATACAGTCTGCATTTTGGCCAGCTTTCCTTCCTGGCTCTAAGCAGACTTTTTCAATAAAGCACTTATACGGTAAAGGCACATACTTATTCAAACATCTTTTCTTTAACGTAAGATATGGCATTTCTCCTATCATATACACACTGCAGTGATACTACGCATTTAAACTCATACTTTCATATTTTACAGTCTCTCTTTGTAAAACATGCCATTATGCTGTCCATGTTTGTAACTGATCATGTGATACTAAACCGCTTCTTTCATGTGAAGGTTGATGGTTTGATCCCAGTCTGCATGCCAAGTGTCCTTGGCAGGATACTAATCTCATGTTGCTCTCCGATGCATCCATCGGAGTATGAATGTGTGTGGATGGTAGTTAGGAATCACTTAGAAACAGTAGAAAAAAAGTGCTCATATGAATGGGTGAAAGTACTAGTTGTGTAAAGTGCTTTGAGTGCTCCAGTCCATTTACCATGTGAACACAGTGATAGAGTAGGAAACCCTGCGTTAACTTTGCAAATTGAAAACCACCTTCATGAATCAACTAGCCTGACTGCTGATTTTAAAGTAAGCAAATATAGGTAAGAAGAAGATGTCCTAAGTATGCAAACTTCGCTTCTCAAATATGCTTATGATACTTAAGGTAAGATTCAGATCACAAAGATGTTCAGCCAACAAAAAATACATATTGAGTCACTCCTACCATCCTCTTCTTCATTCCCTTCTTCTTCTTCCTCCTCATCTCCATTTACTTGGCCATCCTTTTCTTCATCCCCACTTTCAGATTCTCCCTCCTCAGACTCCACGTCTGAGTCATCAGAGTCATCTAAAGGGAAAGGTTAACGTGGAAAAAAAAAACAAATAAACAAATAAAAAAAACAAACAAACAGAAAATGCAGTAAAACTTTAAAGTATGTGGGGCTCCCGATCAAGGGAAACTACTACCTGATATGGCCCACAGTGCAGCTCTTTTTCCTCTGCTGTGAGATGTGCTGCAATTGATCAGCTCATCTTGGCTGTCGTCTTCATCCATGGTTGACCATCAGAACAGCATCAGCAGCAACTTTTCTAATACAATATAACAATTCAAATATTTAACACAAATGCAGAAATAAAGAAGGTAATAACCGTTTTCCCCTAATGAAATAGATCGTGATAATCATGTATTGCTGTTAACATATACGCGAATCTACGCACTTAAGGAATTTTGTTATTTACACCCGCCCCTCTTTGCCCCAATCAGGAATCGAAAATGGTCTCAGAGATGTATTACTAGAATGAAGTGACAAATCACTTTTCTTAAGCGACACAAGAGTCATATCACTGTATATGCAGTCATTTCTGAGACGATATTTTCACTCTTTTTATGGTTTTTAATTGCTTGCACACAAATACAAAAGGCTTTCATAACACCCGGTAGCTAAAGGACAACCTATGGACTCTGCAGGAGCTACATTTGTAAACAAAGAAGAAACTAGGCACCAAACATTGCGTTTTTCCTTTTCTCACAGATAAAATAAGCAAGCAGCACATATAAAAACATCCACTTTAAAGCTATCCGCTGCGACAAGAACATAGCATTTTCTGTATAACCGTACTTAAATGCCGCTAGCTAGTAACGTTAGCACCAGTGTAGCATGTTAGCTAGCATTGGGACGCTAAAATTAGAAAACGTCAAGTACAAGCTGGCTTGAAGTCTTTACTGAAAGCACTCAGTGTGTCCATAATTTATTCAAAGTCTCCGTTTAACCCATGTAACTGTGGCGTTCTATTAAAGCAATTAACAGTAATATAAGACCTACCCTATTCAGAGGTGTAGGGTATATGTTCAGAGTGGTTTGAAGTCTCCAGGGTTGTTGACTGACACCACCGGCTGGTTGGAGACGGAAATGGCCGCGTGCAGTCAGAAGAATTGGCTCTTAAAGAGATAGTGTCCTCTTATTTGAAATCAGCTTATATTTAGTGATCACTAGGTTCATTTTTGTTGTTGTTGTTTTTCTTAAAGACACGTTTGAACAGTAGGCTATTTCACGCAAGATTAATTAGGACAAAACGAGTAGTCAAAGCTGTCAGCTTGATATCCAAGGCCAGATTTAGTCATGTCTGCGCCAGCACAAAACCCTAATGGCAATCGATAAAGCTGTTATCAGGGTTTACCAAAGAGGCGCAGTGTCAGTTTTGTGACTGAAAACTAAATAGGGGCAAATTGACGTAATGATGCATTCCCAAAGATGTGACCATAAAAAGTTATTTTGGTAACCTATTGACAGTGCGATAATTCATGGGCCATTCTACGACTGCACAACATTTTCTGTTCCACACGTGATTTTTAATGCACTTTTTCTTTTTTGATTTTGTTTTAAAGAACACTGCCAGTTTTGACCCACAACATTGAGTGGCACGACAAAGAGGAATTGGCATGATCCAGTCATGTGCCAACACCATGGGTGGGACAAAGGTCAGTCTTCTTTGACATATTTTATATTTCATTCAGTCTTTTCTGATTAGACTGGGTGTAATCTTGTTTTACCATATAATTTTTTAATAGAATAATCATAGATTTTTCTAGCTCACAAGTGTTTACTCTATTACCTTTGTAATAGTTCAATTCACTTCAATTTTATTTATATAGCGCCAAATCACAACAACAGTCGCCTGAAGGCGCTTCATATTGTAAGGTAGACCATACAATAATACAGGGGAAAACAACAACAACAACCACATGACCCCCTATGAGCAAGCACTTTGGCGACAGTGGGAAGGAAAAACTCCCTTTTAACAGGAAGAAACCTCCGGCAGAACCAGGCTCAGGGAGGAGCAGCCGGTTGGGGTGAGAGAATGAAGACAGGATGAAAGCCATGCTGTGGAGCCAGAGATTAATAACAAGTGTGATTCAGCAGAGAGGCCTATTAACACATACTGAAAAGGAAATACTCATTGCATCATGGGAATCCTCCAGCAATCCCCCAGTTCATGTAATAGTCTGAGTTATTACATGAATACTGTATTTGAGTAAAGATTTAAGAATGAATTATATTTTTTATTAAATACACAACAGAAACATACAAAATAGGAATATTTAGTTTTAAAATGTTGCTTTTTTTTTTAAAATAACATCTCAACAGCAGTGCAGAGTAGGAGCTCAGAAACTAGCACAGAGGAGCATGAAGGAAAGCATAATGCTTACAGTGTAGATTTTAAACAGATTTCTTCTGAAAACAGTGTGTTAAAAAAATCTATGGGGATTGCATGAGGTCTGATTTTAGGTGGGAGAACTGTATACCATAAAGCAGCTCTCTTTCAATATAACCCTAACCCGAATTTGAAGTCCACTACAATATGCAAGGGAGAGAAATTAAGTTATAGAGAGAGGACACGAGCATTCAGGGAGGAGAGATCTGTAGCAGGGGAATGACAGAAGGGGCAATGAGGTGATACCTCTATTATTTGGCACAATTTGTAGTTCAAATGTAATTTGTAGTTCAGATGTCCAGATGCTAAATAAACAAATAAACCAAGGCAGCTGTTTTTATAGTAACAGCTTTAGAGTGGTAGTCTATTTGAGGTCTTCATTTTTAATCAGAAAATTATGATTAGAAAAATACAGAATGACATTTTAGATGGACACAGTGTAGTCTGGCAGTAATCAACCACAAGACATTTCAAGAAAAACGCTGTTTTAGATTTAACAGTACTTAATTTCAGTAGTTTAAAGTTCACATCATCTTAAGTGGCATGAGGTCAACGAGAGGTCAAGTGCTTTGCGTCCCTTTTTAAAACCGATTTCTTTATTTTTATTGGTTCGTGCCTATGCGCTCCACAGTAAAGGTGATATTTTAAGTTCACTTGCACAAATTCATAACAGTATAGAGGGGTACACCTCCAATAACACCAAGAGGGTCTGTGCCGGATTGTATTGAAACGCCAAACTCTGTCGCCCCCTAGTGATAACTCCAATTTACACAAAATCAACTGTTACGTAATCCTGATTTTCTACTCCATGTCACGGGTTATGTGTATCCTGGCTGTGAATAATCCTACAACGCTCTGACAGTCTAAGACTGATTACAAGAAAACTCCAAAACCGAAAAGTCTGATAACATCTTGGAAAGAGAGAACATGTTACAGTTTAAAAATGGGTTAATTCATCAAAGTAACATTGTTTCACTTTAACAGATAACTACAACTAATTAATCGATGAATAAATATGGGTGGGCGGGGGGGGGGGGTAATGTCATCTAATCGGGGGTCGTTCACAATCACATTGCTTTAACTCGCTATGATATTATGTCATTTGTTAGGGAGTCCTCAACTCTCCCGTCGTAAATAATTGAGAGTTTATCCCCGTCGTCCTCCTCCTCCACCTCCTCGTCACCGTCAGATCAGGCTGTCATGCAGCATCCTTGGTACGTGCTCAGCCACACTCGGCTAATGGCAACACTGTACACAAGCGAGTCGAGTTCAACCACTTCACATCGTAGGGGTAGGGGCGTCTTTTATCAAACTAGCCTAAAGTACAGATATGCCACCTCCAATGGCAGCTGTCGCATCACATGATGTCTATTTAAGGGCAAAGAAACCTGCTCGGCGTTGATGCTCGCAATAAATAATCGAGCAGGGCAGGAAACTGTTAACAACATAATGGTTCATTCCTAATGTACGACGTGCAAAACTGAACGCGCCGCACCCCAACTATAACAGGAGAACTCATCCGAACGGTGCTCTTCTAAAACCCCGCCTCTCCCAGGCTGTGATTGGTCAATTATCCGTAAAAGGTGGACCGTTCAACCCCAGCGCGGGAGCCCGTTGGCTGAGCGTGATGTCAACTTCTTCCTAATTTGAATAACCAGGTCGGGTTGCAGATGCAGAGGAGTGGGCAGGGTAGGGGTAGTGCAAGTGAATTGAACTTCTGCGTCGGTGTAGGCTACACTATATTCTTAAATGCACCCAACTTTAATCATGCTCTGAGATTTATAATAGAGGAAAAAACTAGTTGGATGTTCGGATTATGAGCAGACTGGGACGTAGGCGGAAAACTTCAAGATTTTTCCTAAAAACATATTCCAAAAAGAAAACTTGGGACTGGTAAGTAGCTCTGCTTTATCTGCCACTATTCTTTATTCTCTCTATATGGTGTGGGGAACAGGCCACATATATCCTGCATGTCGTTAGATGTTCTATTTGGTTACAACAGCGTAATATTGTGTTTAGGGTCGCCAAGTGTTCACGTGTGATTATATGTTAATTAGGAACTTTTTTTTTTAATGCCAATTGAAAATGAAAGCATTATTATATATTTCCGTAATCCATAAATCGTGGGCAGGAAGCTAAGTGTAATGTCTTATTCTGGAAGAGACTAGTTTCCAGGAAACCATAGAAGATTCCATGATGATAATTTCATTATCGTGTCGTTTTGTGTGTGTAATAACTTTAAATAATTCAGCTGTTTATGACACAGCGTTTGTCTGTATTACTCCACAGATTGTGCGCGCTTTGAGGCCAAAATCTGCAGTCTAAAAGCAGGTAAGCCACTGACTAACGCACATTGTGCCAGTTTCCAGTTCCACTGTGCGTGTGACAGCGGCTAACCTGGTTTTGGGAACACCTCTCATATTTTTGACTCGTCTGAGACCCAGCCAGAGCCGGATTAGACAGACACCTGTTTACAAGCAGCCCTTGATCGTGGCCCCGTGAGCACATATAAATGCTCTCCCAGTGGTCTCCATGTGTACCGTAACCTACTTCCTACTATGTTCATACAGTACCTTATTTAGGACCGTGTGGCGTTTGCACTCCCTCCTCTTTAATGCCATCATTTGAGACTCCTGGTGAGTGTTTCGTTTCTGTTTCATCTGTTGGGTTTGGATCATGTTCACGTTCACTGGTTACCAATTTGAGGTCAGGGGGCCTCCAGAGGGTTCTTCCAAGAGGTTCCTTTGGGCCCATAAGGAAAAGATGAACAGTGCTATAAAGAAACTCGGTTTCAGGACAGAATGAATAATATTATGCGATATTATGATAATATTATGCATAGTAATCAGACTATAACCATATATAGACTAACTATATTCTATATAGTGACACAACCTTACCGTGTAAGAAAATACATACGGATTGCAGCAATACAGTATGTACAATGTATGCTTGTAAGTAACCAAAGTAAAGTTTCTGCTCAAATCAACTGTCTGTGTGTTGTGCCCTGTAGTGCATTTCTTGGTGTGAGGATGTTTTATCCCCATCAGTGCATAATGACTCACAGTGACACAAAGGAATAGATAAGTGCAGTATGTCAGACTCATTAACTCATGGCCTCATTCATCATCATAACGTGTGGACGTGCAGATGCTCACTCCCATTCCAAGGAGGTTCTTTCCCAGGCAACCAGTGCCCGATGCACATGGTGAGCTGATGAGTTTTTATATCTGAAAGCAATCAAATTTTAAGCTTTGCAGCACCTTTTATGCGCATTTGTTTGATGAGAAAAGATTTTGTCAGCACGTCGTCCTAAAACATAGTCGTAATCTGTTAATGTGCCCTTATGAGATTGGAGCCCTCAGGGTTTAGATATGAAATGGGTGGATGCCTCATTTTGCACGTGGGATGTCTGGGGTGTGGGAACATGCGTAACATTATCCTGTGATAATCTTTTTTTAAAAAGAAAGAAAAAAGTGAAGGGTACTCAAGAAGAGATCAGAATATTACTGTTAATATAGTGAAAGGAAACTATAAAGGTTCCTTTAGGAAAAGGGCACATTTTGTAATTCCTCCTATGTCCACAGGTTGGCATCAGTGTCACATGAGGCTCGTGCTTGTCCAGACACCGGGACCTAAACAAGGATTTGAAGCTTATCTAACCCTTACAAAGCCAGACAGCTCTAAATCTTCTCAGGATAATCCAGTTCCACATAATTGATCATAATATCAAAACTGGCAGTCTCATCTAATTTTCCATAATTCACAAGTCATTAAAATTGGCACAAAGCAGAAAAGGCAGATGAAAAAAAAAAAGAAATCAATGTTTTTGATGGATGGACACAGTTTCTAATAGACACACCTAAATGGACAGACAGAAGAAAAATATTTACTCTCCCTGTAATTATACCTGCTGAGTATCAGTACATGAGAGTATTTATAGACGTCCACAGGGTTTCAGGTGGGGGTTAGCCGGAGAGAGAGGAAGGCTCGCGTCACTCATTGTGTGACAGCCAGAATATTTACCCTCCAGAGTAAACAAAACAGGAAAGGGGTGGAGCACAAATGTGTCGTGCCTTTTTGCACAGGGTGATTCTTATTGCAAATTACATAACAATCAAACTACAAATTGCATAATAATTTAGCACGTCTGCAATTTAACGACACAAGACACTCGATGCACCTGACCTTGTTGTAGTGAAGCAATGGCATCTCCTCTAGTGGAAAGAAAAGAAAAGCCACTGATTAAACAAAGGAACGCCAACATTATTTACAGCTAAACAGATCATAGAGCAATGCTCCTGTTCCTGTTTTTAGTTTCATATAGATGCACTGTGTGACTGCATCCATAACAGGAACAGCTGTGATGCATAGACAAGCAAGGATGCGCTTTGTGAACTTTGGAAATTATTGTGTACTCTCACATCATGTACTGTACCACCCGCTATGAGGAAAACATGCATATTTCAGTACATATAATATATTCATAATGCATTTTGCATGCTGTGTGCCACTGTCCTTTTTAGAAAGTGGATTCTAATGGACTGCACCATTTAAAGAAATATGTCTGTAATAAAATTTGAACAGGAGTGTAGCAAAAACCAGTCAGACAATAAAAGTTTATCTAAAACACTGTGGACATTTTATTATATTTAAATACATAGTTATTGCAATAATTTCTCTAGGTCAAAGGTTCCTAATTATTTTACATTTCATACAGATACTCTGCAGTGTTTACAGTAGGAAAACTCTGTAAATATATTTGTCTTATTTATATACATATATATATATATCATGGTATATTGAAAAAATAAATGAGCGTTACAAAGGAAAGGGTTAAATAAGAGGTGATGGTGACAGAACAGTGAACAACTTTTCCTTGGCCCTGCGGTCCATGTTTTATCTCCATGACGAGTCTCGGGATGTCAGGACTGCAAGACACAAAAATATATGGGGATGATGATCCCTTTGTATTGAGGGAAAGAAAAAAATAACACTTTTCAGCTAAGACACAACACGAGAGATTTGGGTCAATCAAGATATTCACATAACCCTATGAGAAACACAGATAGACCCAAACCCAGTCACTGGGTTCATTCCTGCTCCCACAAGGCTTGAGCACCATGACTGTAGTTTTGCAGTCAGATGAGTATTATTGAACACACGCAGTTTCAAGCTGTGTCTATAACAAGCACTGGGATGCAGTCTGTTTCCAAAGGAGAGAGAATTGATATAACCCCAAAAAGAAAACCGCATCACACAGCAGAAGGTAAAGAGAGTGCACACTTCAACACACGTCACTTTGACCTGTCAGCAAACAGACACATACAAAGATAATATAATGAGATGTTACGTGCTAAGACACAATAAATATTGATTTAAGGTGGTTTGCAGGATCACTTATGGATGATAGCTCCCATTGTTTGTTTGATTGATGATTGTTATTGGAACCTACGTATGTGAACTAAGCTGATCCTAAATCTACAGCACACTGAGGTACAGTGCGAATTGTGACAGGTCAAATGTTAAGTGTGACGAAAGCAAAGGAACCAGGCGGATTCATTCCAGTGGAGGAAAAGAAAAGCATCTTAACAAACCCTGGTCCTGTGGCACTACTTTTGAAATGAATCTCTTCTTTTAGCATGGAGTTTGGCAAAAATGGACTTGCGAGAGATACAAGCTCACCAAATACGATTCACTGTCTCCAGAAAGAGAGCAGGAAGATACCATTTCTTTGCAGGCACACAGGGACCAAGGCTTCACATGGGAAGAGAATGGGACAGTGCAATATATTTTGCAGAGCCCTCGTAAAAGGCTCTTGCTCTTTGGTCAAGCATCACCAAAGTACAAGGCATTGTATAGATACACCCCTCTCATAAATAGTATCCATACATAAAAGGCAAACTGAAATTACATTGGTGGCATGTATTTTCATGTCAAGAGTAAAAAAAACACAAAAACAACAAACACAATCAGAATGCCTGCCACAGTAATTCCCAGTGCGATTGCTGTGTTACATGGAAATACTTTGAAAAGCAGCTGTTGATAGTCGATTATTGACTCGAGGGTGGAAAGGCCACTCTGTTATTACAGAGGAGGGGAAAAGAGTTAGCAGCAAATCCCTAAATGCATTAAAGGATAACAAAAGCAGCTACTGTTAGTACAGAAGCATATAGTAAGATGCGGAGAACAAGGAGTAAGGGAAATTGACAGAGTAAACAGACCCACAAAAGTTAAAGCATACAGGAATATGTGACAAATTGGATGGACTTCTAAGAATACTGTAAAAAGCTGAGGACAAGAATCTGCAGAAGACTGAAAATTAGCCATAGAGGTCTTTATGTCTTTAAATGTAGAGCAGAGGAAAGCTGCTGGGAAGCAGCAGGGACAGCCACCATAGGGATGCTTCGACTACCCAACACCATAAACGACAGCTGTAGCCCGAAACCCAATCAATCAAGCTGGGGTAGAAAATATGGCAGGGGTGAGGGGCTCTGGGACCAAGGGATGGACAGAGCAGGGCAGGAGAGGAGCAGGGTTGTGGACTTGAGAAGCAGCGGGGTCTCACACATACACACCCTCAGGGTTGAGGCTGGACACTAGAGGGTTTTGAAGGTTGCGTGGATGTCCCAGGAACTGCTTTGCAGTAGGACGAGGTGGAGATTCAAATTGAATTACACCCTGATCTGAGTTAAAAGAAGAAATATCTTTAGATGACACAAATCAAGTATACCATAACATAATATTAATATTTGAGGGATTGTTTTGTTTCCTTACTTCCATCCCTGTATCCATCCTGTAGAAATTGCTCCAGTTGCTCCTGAAGCTCTGTGCGTGAGTTGGTTTGAACAGGCAGGACACCCGCCTGTTGAATAAACTGCTGCAGGTTACACTGCCTCAGCTCCTTATTCAGTTCCTCCAGCTCATCCTGTTTGTCCTGAAATGGGAAGAATGTGGATCAGTGAGAGAAATCTAAGACAAGTATTTTACCTGTAAAGTAAAGTGGGTGCAGCATATAAAACCATTACACATTTTCAAGTATGGATGCATATTTAAGGATGTTTAGTAGTGGGTATATGTCCCGTCTGCACAATTGCAGGGACAATTTATCACTGCATTTATAAATGAACGTTTTTTGCTTTCACCACAAGGGGGCACTAGACTCTAAAAGTCTCCCTTCCAGTCACTGATTAAGATTACTGCCCATCACGTCACCACTAGACAGTTTCAGTTGCAATGAATAATCAAATCACCACAAGTGCCATGAGACTTTTTCTGATTCAGTCAGATTTAAGCAGCCTGATGCAAACTTATAAATAGATACAGGCCAAAGCTCATTTGCTTTTTCCCTTTAAATCTGTCTTCAGATGCCTTCAGATTACTGAAAAGCTGGTGTTCAAGAACATTGTGAAGCAGTGGCATCACCTTTAGGCTCGCAGACTAAACTCAGGTGCACACAAACAAGCCATTAAGTGTGTGTCTCTGAGTAATTGATGTTGGACCACAACATTCTGGTGAGGCAGTTCATACCTGCAGGTCTTCCTCCATTAGTCTGATGGCAGGAACACTGTGCTCATCACCACCAACACTTTAAAGACTCGGCTGGCTGCCTCAACCGATCAGCTGACATAGACCCTTTCCATTACTACGAACGGAGGTTTATTATACCCTGTCAGGTTAATATTTCATTTACAGGAAATACTGGTTTCTCATTCCCTCCATACAATTACTGTCTGGGTGGCAAAATGCCTTTGGCGCTACTTTTGGATTATAAGCACTCACAGTGCTGTTGGTTACCTGTTATGACCTGGTGTTTTTATACAGCCATGTACAATCCCCCCCCCAAAAAAACCTGACATCTCTGTTCCGCAGCAAAATGTTTCATGACAAATGCATCCCCATTAGCATGAGTGACGATATATTTTGATATTTATTGTGGCCTACAGGACAAAGAATGGGACAGTCTGGGCTTTCAGTGCATGAGGATTTGAAAAACTGAACTATCACTATCATAGAGGAAACACACGTTTCACTTCAAACTGATGAAGCCACATCTAAGACAACCAAAAGCAAACTGACTTTCTAAACTACAACACGCTGAGGCTGAGAAATAGATCCAATAAAAGAGGCTTTTGTTCTACAAATCAAATCTTTTTAATATTTTTTTTAAATCTATAAACAATACAATATGCATATATAAGCCGACATAATATAAACACAGTCAGTAACCACGTATTTAGAAAGTGCGATACATAAAAGATGATACCTGCTAAACCAGTTAAGCTAGGTTGTAAATAGCTCATGACAATGAAGCACTTTCAGACATGGTAGAATATGAGCATTCAGCAATCATATTACTGCAGTTTCATCAATATGCACCAGGCTTCGTGACGTACTGTTTATTGGAGTGTATAACATGAATACTGTTTTGAGTAATACAAAAAAGGGTATGGACTGCACCCCTGAAATGACAACAGAAGGGCTTGTGTGGATTTACAGCCCTTTTTCTAAAGCACAGACCTCTCTCCTTACCTGCAACAGAGACTCTGCTTTCTCCAGAGCCTTGTCAGTCTCAGATAGCTGTTCCTCTAGCTCTGTCCCATGTCTCTCTTGACTTTGTAACTCTTCCCTTACAGCGTCAAACGACTCCTCAGGTCCTGTGGCTTTCCCTTGTGTCTGGGTTTCCCGCTGGATCTCTTCCTCCAGCTGAGCAGAGCGAACTGAGAATTCATGGAGCCGCCGTCCACAGTCATCTAGCTTTGTATGGAGCTCTCCAAGCTTCCTTCGCATTCCTCGCTCGCTTTCTACCTCGGCTTTTAGCTCCTCCTCCCAGTACTGCTCATGTGCAAGCTCTGCCTGGTTCCTTCGCATTGCTTGCTCCAAAGCGTCCATCTCGTCTTGCAAACGAGCATCAGAAACAGGTGAGGGACATGGAGATGGGTAGGGACGCTCCCAGGTGTGTGACTCCCTCTCTAGGGCTTCTAGCTGGGCCTCAATGGCCCTTAGTCTCTCCTGTTGCTGAAGAACTTTCCTGAATACTTCATCTTTTGAAGGGCCTATAGGTAGTGAGGGAGAAGGGGATGACATATGAGGGGACAGAGGGCTGGATGAAGGAGAGGGGGAGGCTCTTTGTTCTGGAGAGTCCCGTGGAGACCTCTTAAGTTGTTTGGCCTTGGTCTTAGGAGAGGTGGAAGGCCCCAAGTTAAAGGTCAGGGCTTTTTTAGGCTGGCTACGTTTCAAAGGCTCTGGTTCAGGATGCTTAGGCAATGGAAGGGGGTTAGGTCTCTCTTGTTTTGAGCCAGGTCCATCACTGCTGCTGGGGCCAGTGCGACGTAGAAAGAACTGAACTTCATTGCCATGTTGGCCCAACTTTGCGAGAGACTCCAGAGGCCTCTCTGTGGCCAGCAGCTGCCTTTCTGTGTCCCTTAGACGCTGAATAAGAACATAACGGCCTGTCTGACCTGTGACAAAGACAGAAAAAAATAAAGAGTGACTATAAAAAACCTCCTACCCTAAATATTTCCATACAAAGAAGTAGCACACCAATATTTTTATTCCTAAAAAATGATATACATCAGTCAATTTTTTTGTATTCTTAGTTGCTTCTCTCTTTTATTTTTAATAAAACTGTGGGGTTATGTCCTCGTACCAATTCTAAATAATGAACAAATGACATCAGATGCATTATGACGATGCTGATACGTCTAAATCTCTGCCTCTGTGGACTGGAATAAAAGGCAGCTGCGTAAGAGCCACACAACATGTGAAAAATGTTCAAATAAACTGAAGTTTCCACAAGGACCTTGAAATTAGGACAAACCCTCCCTAATGACTTGGCAAGCAGCTTGCTCATAGAAGGAGGAGAGCGCTAAAACTGGAGTTCTGTTCAATCCTACCGCAGCGTATAGCTCAAATAAAGCCGGAGGATATAGGGACAGAGTGCCGGCTCAAATTCAAACTGACCTGCTGACAATCCAGCAGCGTACTTGATTTGGGTCAGCGGAGAGCAAAAAGGTTAATAAAGAACAGGATGAGGGCAATTCTGCGATGCTTCAGTACACTTGTTTGTGTATGCATAAAAATCGAAATGCCAAGCTTTTATCTAAGCAGGCTTAAAGATAAGCTGGTGTCATGAAATGATGACAACGTTTGAGGTACTTACCAATGGCCTGTGCTAGAGCAATGACCACATCCTGACAGGAAGTCTCCTCGGACAGACCGCAGACAACCCGCACTACTCCATCCACCCACACTTTGAGCTCCATCTGGGACTGATAGGGTAGGGTGAAGGGTAAGAAAGTCTTCAGAGCAGATCAGTTCAGCTTGGCTTTCCTCAGCTTACCACTGCATGGCACTAACTCTGTGAAAAAAAAAATTAAACAGCAGAGAAGAAAGTAAGAGGTGTGCTACTGTAACAAAGTTTCCTCAAAGTAACAAGAATACCCAGCAAACAAAAACGTGAGCTCAATGTGCTTATGCAATCCAACACCAACACATGGGACACAACTTGTTGATAACCTAAACATGATGCATCGAAACGTTGATGTACAGTACATATTGCCCTCACTTACTGTACGTTTTGTAGAAATACCAGTTGATACAACAAACAGCACTGACATCCAAAATCTGCTGTGCTGAGACATGGATCATGGAATTAGAAAAGACTGGCAGCTGATGGGTACAGCATTGTGGCGTTTTATTAAGTTCCCAGTGGTTAGTTAAAAGCCCGGCAGTATCGTGTGGACCTGGGAGCATAAATGCCAATCTGTAACCCAATTAAACGCTCTGCTGCCCTCCTTCAAAGCCGTTATGATAGCTTAGTGCCGAGGGGAACAGACAGGGAAAGTGGAGCAACTCAAGTGTGTCTATGTTTTGAAGAGGGTGTTTGGGAGAGTACGAAACATAGCAGGAGAGATGGAACAAATGTGTGTACGTGTGTTCAGTTTGACGGGCCTCAGCAGGACCACAAGTAGGTTTCATCAGACTTCCACAGTTGATCAGCGGGTAGTCTAAAACACGTCCAGGCAGCAGGTTTAACCTAAAGAAATTTCATTATGTGCAGTCCTGCTGTCAGTCTGTACTTTTACAGCTACACTTCAAAACAAGGTAATAAAACACTGTCGTACACATAAAAAGGCCTCAGGCAGAGTTATCTGTAAGGACTTGGCACAGCAAGTGTAGCCTAGGTGGGTAAAAGGCAACTCTTTACCAAACAGTGTGACAGATGGTGTTCTCTTTCTGTCTGTCTCTCTGGTTTTCAATGGGAGGTGTTTAAAACTGAGCCCCAGCATTCACCATGGCCTTCCTTCAATGCTCCACTGACTATTGGGAGCTGCTCTGGAGGAATGCACTGACTTCATCTTCCAGCCGGAAGAATTCCTGTTTTTCGTAACAAAGACCTCGCCCCACCCTTCCTCTGACCTGCCTGGTCCACACCACCATTACTTCTGCGCTGTTTAGATGCCAAACAAGAACTCTGCTCCCCGGCAAATACAAATACAGGCCATTTACCATTTGTTTGGCATCTAAACAGCATCACAGACCCGATGGATGTGGCAACAGCATCCCAGAATGTGGCACCAAAACACATAGCTTAGAGATTGATCACATACAATGAGATCATAGGAAATAAAGCGGGAGATAGTGATGGATGATCACATGAGGTAAAAATTATTTTGAATGAAACGTGTATGATGATTTCATCTGGAATGAAACCTGATATGAAAAAGGGAGTGCATATCAAACTCCAACGCCAGAAATGTCAACGCAAGCAAAGATGTCAACGCTCTTCTTTGAGTGGGCACACAGTGTGCTATGTTGTAATGCACAATCAAGCCTAACAGGTTGACAGAATGTGTAGACAATCGTTTATTTTAGCTCTGAGGCTTTTTATGAACACATACATATGAACTTGAAGAAACATTCATTTTCAAGCATGGGAATGAAAACTAAAGGCTGGAAACCAAACTTTAATTTATAGGAAGGCACCATCATGGATCGGAAACAACCCTGAGAGAAACAGAAACGGAGCTAAAGGAGAGGTTGAGCTCTTGACATTAAGGCTTATTCTGCAACTTCTTCGCAGCACCTCATCTAAAACTTCCTACATTAGACATCCAAGATTTTTATGCACCATAACAATCAGATTAAATGAGAATACAAACACAGAAACATCTCCCAGCACAGAATGTCACTCTCCCATGATATTTAGCTCTTGTACCTCCTGGCTAGTGAAATGTGATAAACTAACAGGAAACAAACGGGCCTGTTAGTCTCAGGTTGCTGTCTATTCTTTTTGTCAAAGGCAGAGCAACACTGACAACCAGACATCCGCCTGACCCAGCTCATTTTCTCAGAACAGCTCTGGAGTCCTGTGTCAGTTCTCGTGGAAAAACAGGAGGAGGAGAACCAAAGGTACCATTAAAAACATGGACTAAAATCACCAAAGATAAAGAGTGGGAATACACTGACAATATAACACATAAATATGCAAATGCTACGGACAAACACCAGCTGCAGTTTGCTGTGCACATGTTATGAGCCTCTAAACATGCTAGAGCCTGATTTTAGCCTATTACAGATATCAGCTGCCTTATATATTGCCTGACAGATGCATCTTATGTGTGTCTTGTAGAACAGAGTCCAGTTGGCAATAGTTATTCAGGCAGTAAATCCGCTGTTTCCAAAAATCTCAGGACTGTCTGGCAGCACATGCAGCAGAGTAGCATTCACAGCTGAGCAGATGATGGTGTGAAGGCAATCACTCAGAGTCATCCTTCATTTATTTTACTTTGTGAGCTTTATTACTTCACCATTATACCTAATAAGGCAGAAAGGAGAACAAAAGCTTGTAAATCAGCAGGAATAAAAGACAACGAAAACATAAATAATTAAGCTTAAATGTACTCAACATTCTCCAACGCTTCACTTGGCAAACTATCAAGGTTAATGAATCCGCGTGAGTGACTCATTCTAAATGTAGGAAGTGAGTCTCCTGTTGTGTAGTTGCTGCAGCAACAGAAAAGTAAATGTTTTTAGTGTTACGAATCAGTTTTGTCCCCACATGGGAATTAAATTCCAACCGTACACCTTAAACTCACATTGACCCACCCTACCCAATTCTAATGGAAAAAAAAACATAATACACCACCACATACCCAACTTTACCCATGACAAAAAACAGGTTGCAATTTTCACTGAAACTCTGACCAGTCACAAATCCCCTGAAGAGAAATAAACAGTAATCAATAATCTCTGACTCCAAGCTCAGATAAGAACACACTCACAAAAGAGCCACTTGAGGAGCTCATCTGGTGAATTTCACAAGGAAAACACATAAGTCATTTTTATATAATGAAAGATAAAGAAAGACAGTGACAGTGCATAAATGAGAAAGCCAACGAATATATAAGAAAAAATGCTGACAGTTTAAAAAAAAAGAGAGTGGTAGAGAAAATGTGCCACCCTTATTATCACTCATCCATCTAGCAAACCTGCTTTGTGTCTTTCATCACCCTGTCTATGCCTCTGTTTGTGTCTCTTCAATACAGGTCTCCCATCTGCTTTGTAAATTTGACTAAAAGAAAAAGTGGCTTTTATCACAGCACTGCAAATACACAAGGCTTGATCTGTCTCAAGCTGTGAACTGATGGGAACTTAAAGCCTAGATTATACTTGGTTGCATATACGGACAGCGGGAGACCAGAAGACCGAGTTAGCCACTCCTGTAATACTTCTTTGAAGTCCGCTTGAAATTTGCTGCCTGGACGCATGCGTAGTTGGTGCATTGCAATGTAAATTCTCCACAAACGAGTCCACGCTGTCAATGGACCACCTTGGTCGTGGTCCGATGACGACATTTACGTCACAAGGACCCCAAAAAAAAAACCCCCTAAAGTTCAAACATTTGAGGCTGCTCAGACAGGAATCAAGTGTTTTGAAAGACACCCAATCCCCTTTTTTCCTACATACATATAAACACACAAGACATGTAAAGACATAAAAGCTGACACTCAAGCACAATGCACTTGGTTTGATGCAGCTGGGCAGACACACCTTAACCTTCAATTTCCTTTCTAAAGGTCTGAACAAGTCATTTCTGTTAGTCATACACAATATTAGGAAACCTGCGGAAACAAAAGCTTTGCAGAAAAATTCCAAGCAGGGTTAATAATGTACTAGAGCTCCTAAATGCTCGAGGCTACGTGTGGCTGTGTAATATGAATGTGAGTGTGTGTGCAGGGGCAGTACACAACCCTGTGTCATGCACATGCAGTGGTCAAAGGTTGGGAATGCACGCCTGTATATGTTTGGGAGTTCACAAAAAGAAGACAGACCGTGTAGGCTTATCTTTATAAGAATCTGCTCCAGCTCTGAGTAAGGGCAGCAACACGAGTCTGAGGAACAATGGCAGGAGTAAAGGGCAGAGTTTACATCGCATTTGTCAATGGATCGTAGCAACAAATGCATGCAAACATTTATCCCTATCAGTATACGCAGGGGAAATAAGACCCTGTCCCACGCTGCTTTACATGTATATAATAGGATAAATATTGTTGTTAAAGGACAATTAAGAGTACTGGGAGAAGCTAGGCCCTCAGTGCCACTCTGTTCCAGGTTGGCAAAGACAAACACTCAAAGAGACAGCAACACGCTGGCACAGAACAGCCTGGTCTCATCTAAACTGCAGAGAGACTATTGTTGCTCTGGTTCTACACTCAGCAGACAATGCTGTCTCTTTTGTGGCCTCTGGCATCGCTGAGTCGTCTGACACACCAGCTTTTACTGCCATTCTGGAGTGTTACCACAGATAAGCACTGTTACCACCAATAAAATGGAATACAGATATTTTATTTCATTCTGCCTGGCTTCCTTGTTTCGCATTCTTTGTCACACCTCCTCCTATTTCATTTTTCAGTATCTACTACGTCAGCACAGGTTATGTTGCACAGAAAGATGAGAACAAAAAGTTCCATGACACAATCAGATGAGAACAGCACTAAAAATTGTTCACAGTGGCAGAAAAGTGTTCTTTAGCCTCAGCAAATAGAACTGGTTTTACATGTTGAAATCTCAATTGTCTTGCACACTGGCTGCAAAAGAGTTGCAACGGATACAAACTAAAAAATGGAAATGTTCTTAATTTACACATTAAACTGTTCATGTATTCACTGATAAGGCCAATGATGGGTCATATCTGAACAGGAGAACTATGACGGAAAAAGCAACTGAATTTAAAGAGAAAAAAAAATCATTAGTAGTCCCAGTACCCATACATTTAAATCTCTCTTCTTCCACCTGCACATTTTTAACTAAAAGTTGCCTCTGGGATTGAACTGTACTGTACTGGATAAAACATCTGTGCAATCCCGGATCAACTCAGCCTTCAGGCACAATTAGAAGGTATTCAGGGAGTTGCTTTAAATTAATAACGCTAACAAGCCTAGCCTAGCCTCATGTATTTATCAGCAGCGATTGTATCTTTAACAGAGCTCCTTCCAAACCTTACATGATGAAAACATGTAAGAAACGCTTTCTAAATTCTCCAACGGACACCAGCAGCTCCTTTGCATAAGTTATTATCAGCAGGGACCAAGTGCCAGCAGCAGACAGAGGCACACTGAGTATTGTGAGGAAAGTGCTGTACATTTACAAGGGGTGAGGGCTTCTACTGCACAAATTAACACTAAAGTTTCCATGTATACACACCTCTCTAGTGGTCAATAAGTTTGTTTAGGTGTTAGGAAAGCAACTCTAAAAAGGGTCAGTAAGTGACACATGGAAACATTTCTTCTACTTTTGAGAATAAACATTGGTTTCCTCTTGCAAAGTCACATTTAATTTAATGCGAGCATTAGGGTAGCCTTATGTGTAAAATTATGTGTGACACTGATGGTGACACTTCTTCCTCACAGTCCAGGGCCAGGCTCCAGACACGATGTTTGCTGATTAGAGACTGAACAATTGCCTGTGTTTCTACTAGCAAAGCTTCAGTGAAGCTTCAACACACGTGATGAATAATGCAGTTTTTCACAGTACACTATTTTGGTAAATATTTCTCAGAAAAAAGTCCAAGTGCTTGTTACTGACAAGCCCTTTTGAAAATGCCTCCATTGACATGCTAATGACTGAGCGCAAAAGAATCAGAAACAGCATTAATAAGCTTTGGTTGTCATACTTCCATACAGGGATCTGTCACTCCAGCCTTTTAGCCTTCTCCATTATAATGATTACCTAATCCAAGTGTGAAATCTCAGTGAAAGTGGATCAGTGGTTCATTAACGCAGGCAGAACCTTTGCAAGGGCAAATATAGGAAACAATATAGTATTAATAGAATCAGAGTAGTTATACTTAGCTGCTAAAATGAGCTTCATGAGGGTGGTTATACACATTTAAAAAGTTGCTCTTGATATAGATTAGTTATGTCATTTGTTTTGCTCTTTTTTAAATGTTAACTCTAAATCAGATGGTGCAACTCACTGCATCATACATATATCTAAAATAAAATACAAGCTGTCCTTGCGCTAAGCATGCAACTGATGATCAGTGAGAGTTTACAGCTTAAACTCAATTACTTCCACTTGAAGGACACCTTGAAATGGCCGTTCAGAGTCTTGCCATCACCCTTGGCAGTCAATACCCCTGCAGTCACACTGTGAAAAACAGCACTTAGTGTAAAATCCCACTCACCGTGAATCACCAGCAGCACTCACAGTGGCAAATCGTAACCTGCCCTTAACCACAAGGGAGGAAGAGCATATGTAGATGTCATACAAAGAACATTTGTTCAAATTCAGTTCTTGAAATTACAAATTCTCGCCCAACACCAGCCTGGAGAGGCTCCAATCCTACCGCGATTATGAATTTGAAAAGCGATGAAAACAAAATGGACCGATGGCCCAAGAAAGTAGGTTTTGCTTTTATTATTCTACTCTGGAAATTTAAAGAACTTGTGGCACAATTTTGGATTTCACTGTAAGCCAATAAACTAGACACCTATAAGCACGTGGTCACAATAGTTTACACAGGCCTGGCCGCAATACAACAATACTGCATTATTCACCGCACTGTGATGAATACTTACTCATACCTGATTTGGCAGTTGCCATTCACTTATTTGCTTCAAGCCTGGAAGCCGAGCGGAGGTGAATACATTACAGGGGACATATTTGTTTGCGCTGACTCATGGATCTGCCCATAGAGCCAGCAGCTAATGGTGAGAATGATAATAAAGTCCTTTTCACATAGCCAATGAGAGGTCAAGCAAAGCTGGCCTCCACTGAGAGCTCAGCTCAGGATGACTGGTTTGGTTGCCTGCAAGCTGAGCCATGCAAGCACAGGAGTTTATATTGTTGGGTGAGCCATAGAAGAAGACTTTCTGACTGCTGATGGGTACCCATATGTAATTATATACTCCCAACCTGACTCAGCAGTGCTTGCCAGGGAAGGAGGATATCACTCTGTTCCCAGCCAAACTCATATAAAACACATAGTAGTGGCAGACCCACTTATATAGGATGCGCAATAAGTACATGGTCATATATAGCCTACGAACAGACACGCAGAAGAAGATATTCAGTTATCAGATAGACTAAATAATACGTTACATGAGAATAAGTATAGACACCAGGGAGCCTGACTCAAAAATGATTATGCTTGAACCCACTAATTTAACAAATGCAATTTACACAGTACATAAGTGGAAAATTTGTATTTTCCAGCACACGTTATTTATGTGCCCATGCATGTGCCATTGAGGAGGAAAGCTATCCTCCAGTGTCACAAGTTTGACGCTAAACTCATTAGTAATTTAAAGGTCGCTTCCATGTCTGCTCATATCAATTATTTACTCTTGTTTTTTTGTTTTCTCGTTTTTGTTTTTTTTTCCTAGATCTTAAAGCAAAATCAGAATAAGGCCTCGAATGCAAAAGAGCAAAACAATGATTAGGGTTGACAACATGCAATCTTTATAATTAAGTATTGAGCCCTGTCTAATTACTTTTTATCTTTTGATATGATTAACTGTATTTAAAGTATATGGAATTAGCAACTCCTTTGACTTTAGAGCCTCAGAACTGAGAGAGGTGGTGTTTTGTTCATCACACTCTACTAAGTCCATGCAATCCATGATGCAACATACACTCGTCAATCCTTATAAGCTTAAGAGCTGAAGGGATTGTTACCATTAGTTGCTCAAGTTTGAAGAAAAAAATCGCACATATAGACACACACACACACATACATACATACATATATATATATATATATATATATATATATATATATATATATATATATATATATATATATATATATATATATATATATATATATATATATATATATATATATATATATATATATATATCTGTGTTGCAGCAAGAAAAATAGCACAAAAGAAATCTCAAAGCATCAGATCATCATTATCAACACACCTGTCCATCACAGGTCTGTTTGCCTGTTAGGTGAGGCAGTTATTACTTAAGGATACAGCAGGTACTCATTCTTGCACAGCGATGAACTATTACAACAAAAAACACACAACTCCAGCACATACATCTCTCTGTGTGAAGCATGTTTTCACAGATCAAAGTGAGGAATTCCACTTGTCTCTTTTTACAGGCCGTGAACATTACATGGGTAGTTCACATGTGACTACTATAGCTAATGCAGTCCATTCACTGCTGGTTTTGATTAGACTCGACTTTGAAACTGAAAGCTGGGTCCCGACCGTGACAATCATTGAAAGACAGCCAGAAAGTTTGAGAAGCAGCCACCAGCTGTACAAATTAACATGTTATTCCATCGCTAAGGACCTTCAGCTATGCAAAACATTCATCCTCACACCTTTACAGTATTTACCTAGGGAGTTTCAACATGCCTGGCCTTTAGCTAGGAATACAGCACAGCATTAGAGTGAGAGCAACCAAGAGTGTGCATGTGCATGGCTGTGTGTAAGTAAAACTAAAGGTAGAATATTGCAGCAGGACCTTGTTAAGTCTTGCTACAAAGATAAGATCCGCAGGAAAGGAGATTCATTCCACAAAGACGCTATTTGTGTGCGCTAAGATAAAGGCTCCTAAGGGGTTAAACAGGTAAACACTTTGGTATTTACAATGCGTCACAGAACTGCGATGTCACATGTGTGTGGTCTAAATGTTACATGAGTCAAACAAAACATCAGTCAGAGAGTGTAGCAAATAAACATTAAAAGATAAAAAAAGATCCAGAGTAACTTAGGGAGTACATTCAAGATATATATATTTAACTATTTAAATAAAATAAATAAATAAAAAACACGCTACATTTTTAGATACCTTACTTTAAAAATGTGTGCTTATTTTTACAGGATAAGTCAAACTCTGAGTAAGTATAGAGAAGATTAAACAATACAATTGAAATTGATACGAGCTTTCAGACCTGTTTCTTATACACAGTGCTCTTAATAGTATAATTTTGAGTTTTAATACTCAACTGCACAGAAAGTGAACGATGAAATGCCTGTGTTGCAAGAAGATCATAAGGTTCAGGTGATTTATAGTTTGATGGGAAGGTGGTGTCACGCATGACTTTCTCTCCCCATCATTACTTTGAGAGGAGTAACAACGATGCCCGAGCAGTGCAGCAGACGGATGTGTGCATCAGAAAAAAGTAGGAGAGCATGCAGGGTGCCGATTTCTAGCATCCTTGGAGCACCTTTGGGACTAAGATCTTCCACATGATCACCACGGTGATCTTTGGTATGGATACACAAGTATATACACAAACTGACAAGGATCCTGTGGCTGAGTATACTTGTGAGAGATATGTTAGCTACCCTTTTGGAATAACAAGGACAACAAGGACAAGATGGAACAATGACGAGGTGTTTCTTAATGAAGGAATATTAAAAGTAGCAAGCATAAAGATGGAAATACCAAATGTGAGATATATCAAAATAAAACTTACAAAAAATATATATCTTATAAATAACACTTATGACATGCTCCACTTTTGAGGGTTTTACCCAGATAAGATATCCAGGAAACTCAGTAAAGTTAAGTCTTGGAGCAGGGCCCAGGTATGACGGTAATCTGATGCTGAAAATATGTCTGTATCTTTCCTATATCTGCTTATCTCTCTGGATGAAATAAAGGACCAGTTTTGGTGTCTCTGTCACAGGGTTAAAGGAAGTGCAGTAAAGTAAACTGTACAGGTGATGAAGACTCAACTCCATAGGGTTGCATGAAACGTACTGATACTGCTTACAGCAAGGGTAGGCAACTCCAGGGCTCAAGTGTTGGTGTCCTGCAGGTTTTAGATGTGTTCTTGATCCAACACAGCTGATTCAAATGGCTAAATTACCTCCCCAACATTTCTTGAAGTTCTCCAGAGGCCTGGGAATGAACCAACCACTTGATTCAGGTGTGTTGACACAGGGAGATATCCAAAACCTGCAGGACACCGGCACTCGAGGCCTAGAGTTGCCTATCTCTGGCTTACAGGATCATTAGACTCTTGTAACTTTGTTTACTTAGAACCTGTTTTTGTACTTCAATCAAAATGAAGTAGCAATATTATGTATAGGCTGTAATGTTGTCATGTTTGGTGTATTTATAAGAGGATGTATAAGCGAATCTCTCAGACCAAAAGTTTCCAGAGAATTTTTGTTTTACCTACATCTACCCATGAGCAATGGTGGTTTGTTTTGCATGTTTTATGCTTGATCTACCATATCAACATTCAGTGACAGGTCTACCGTCAAGCCTCTCAGCATGACGGGCAAATCTGTCAGATCCACCTGCCTCTCTCCTGTCCTATATGATGATTTACTATCTCTGCTCCCAGAGGCAGATATTTTTTTCGCTTTCTTGTTGGAGTCTTGACCCCCCTCGTGGACCTTTCCAGGTCCCCCGGCTGAGGCACCGTGTTATTTACTGCCCAGAGAGCTCTGTGTGCAGAGAATCGGTATAGCATGGCTGGTTCAGCAAGGGAGCAACTAGCTGCTTGCTCGCTCACTCTCACACAGATTCACAGATCCACACAAACACAAACGGTCACATGACCATCCTAGCGGGAATAAGATGTTTACCGCAGTATAATGACTACACATTGAGTGTCTGTCCATGCGTCTCAAGCCTACAAACAGACACAGATTGTTCATTACCTCAGCAACAGTAACCTGCCACTGGTGTCAAATAGCGACAGGAAATACGACGCTATTGGTTTGACAATGTCACAAGAAGTTTATCCTGATAAGACATGAAAACATTGACTCAGATGAACTTTATAGCCAGCTGGGCTTACTTGGGAACATATCCTAAGGTGGACCAAGTCTGCGTAGTTCTGAGAGTAGATGGCTTTAGGTAACCTCTGACCTGAACATGTTAGATGAATGAAGGGAGATTGTGGCTATTTGTGTCACTCGGTGACCTCGAATTATTTCAACAGCTTCCCCTGAAAGGGATAACTGAGGACAAAAGTAAGCACAATTCAGAAAAGTTGGCATAAAAAACAAAAAAAGCCTCACTGCCTCAGGGAAATGCCTCTCCAACTTCAAGGATCAAAAGACTTCAACACTTGTTTATAATCAGTCCACAAATTTCTGTACAGCTTTACAACTCGCACATAAAAAGTAAAAAGCCAGGTGCTCTTGAAAAGAGAGGTTTCTAAAAAATCTCAAAACAGAGCCACAGTGAAATTCCTTTTTTAAATCCTCCCTTCCTCTCAGTAATTATAACCTCTATGCTGACAAACTACAGGTCTGCTGTGTTTGTCTTTGCCTCTTCAGATAAAACAGGCGAAGAAAAGGCCTGTGTGTGTGTGTGTGTGTTGGGCTGGATGCCAGTCTCTCACTGGTTCTTCTAGCAAAGTACATACTACCCTACCCGATACAGCAAGAACACTAAAGAAAGGAGACACTGAAACAGAGCCGTCCCAATTTTTTCTTTTTTTAAACAAACACACCATCGAGAACATTTCATAAGTGAGAACTTGTAAGACTCTACAGCATCCTACAAGACTGTGTTCTCCTTTATGAAATCCTGTGGGAAAACGTCTGCCATAGTAAACTCGGTGAGGATGATTTATTTAGAGGAGTACAAATGATTTGATAAATTGAAAACTGGGTTGACTTTGGATTGGAAAGAGGGGTGTGAGGGAGGATAAGGGAGCAAGATGTGAGGGATGTGAATGTGATGCAAGAAGTACTGGATCAATCTTTTATCACTGCAGTGTGCTTTCATCCCTAATGGATCCGACATGAGCAAGGCACAGCATTACCTTCCGTCACATTGCACAGGCAGGGGGAAGGACGCACGGAAAAGTACAGGAGAGAGCAAGTGAGGTAAGCACAGCAACACACGAGAAAGAAAGACAGTTTTATCGGAAAAGACGAGAAAGTGGCTCAAACCACCCGCCTGAAAATAATCACAGCCTCATACATGCAAAAATATTATTTCACCAACATGTGGCCGTAGAGTTTCCAATTACATCTGCACCTGAGTGCATCGGCAGGAGTACGGAAATGCTACTGATAAGGACTGTGAGAAATTCAGACGCTTCACAGCATGAAGGATGACTTCGAAAGTTCCCATCAAGAATCCCAAGAGATATCTTGCTGTGCATGGGCAGGCTTGCCTTCCTTGCCATGTGAGCTGAGTGACAGACAGACACACTGACAGAGACGGAGAGAGACAGACGGACTATTCTAGAAGAGGAGTCCATCTGTGTATTCAAGCAGGAAAAGAGCATTAAAAATAACACTGCAGAGAACAAGGCACAACCACTCTCACAGGACACTCTACTGTCTCAATGCTAAAAAGGCTCATTCATGTGACAGAAAATAAGAAATATCTAAGCACTTGATGGAGACTTGAAGGGTAGCAGAGAGAAAATAAGGCTGAGAATAAAAGTTGAACGTTTTATGATGCATTCCTAGGAATAGGGAGTATACCGCCTTTTAAATCACATTATCTCATTTGAAAATATTTCAAAGGATGAGATAATACCATTTATATAGTTCATAACAGAGTTCCTACCACCGGGCCATGCAGCAGTGAAAGTTTTAAACATTAGCATTAATATTTTCTTAAACCTGCCGCTCAGCCGGCTTTACCTTGGTGATGATAAACTGGATACTCTTCCCTTTGGCTATTGTTGCATATTAATAAAAAATTGCTACAGAAATATAGCCGTTGAAGTTGAAAACATCGAGGCAAGTGCTACCACTTAATATAGTTTCAAACCTTCAGCAGATATGCCTTCACATATGTTCATAGTACAATAGAGTTATTTATTCATAGTTTTACGTAAACAGAAGCCACAGTTTGGTGCCAAAACTTTCTTTTGTATCTGCAACCAAAGCCCTGCTTCACTTGCTCACAACTTCTTTTTATTGTTGGGAACTTAGCGACTTTGTACCTCCTGTAGTGACATAAAAAAAAAAATGACATAAATAAATGCACCTGGCAACAATTCGAATGATGTTTTGAACCAACATTGATCGTTTCCTTTATAATCGCTTGATTTTTTTGCACCAGACAAATGAGCTGTGCATGTCCACCAACTTCCTTTTTTTTTTTAATGGGACATCTTACATTTTCCTGTACACACAACCAAAGTCATAATGCAGCTCTACTTTCAAACTATTTGTATGCGTTATTTTTAAGTGATATCGCATATATAGAAGCACAATTTTAGCCATGAAGAGCAGCTGCTTGGAAATGGCTTTGAAGTGACTGCAGTAATCTAATCTGATTTAATATAATAACATAATAACGCAGTCTTAATGGGCTGCATTTCAGTCACTATTACTTAACAGGAAAATAAAATAAAATCATGTATGTGAGACGAACTTTTCCTGGAAATTCAGGTGGAAAAAAAATAAAATGTTTTTATAGCAGCTGTGAAAGGGCAAACACTAGGCCGAGGCAAATATGATGCGATTACATCATGGATATGCTAAGTGGCACATGGCATTATTCAAGCAGGCTTTAGTCACTTTCTACTGACAGCTGGAAACACTTGAGCAACATAAAGGGATCTTATTTTAACCACAATATGTTTAATTAAAAGTGCCTTTCACGTTTCACATGTGGCTTTTTCTTATGACTATAATAGCCACTCTGTTTTCTAGTACATTAAATCGTCATACTTCTGTTCCCTTCAAAGATCTCAAGCAAACATGGTCCACTACATTTACTTAGGATAATAAATTTACTGTCCTTGATAACTCTGAGCAAACATCAGGTGGGACTGATCATTTGAATAAGGGTTACACACTGTAGTATAACAACTGCTAACAATTACATAACCTAAAACTAAACTAAAACTAAATAATTAGAACCAAGCGCATGCGTCAAAGTCCATATGGCTCCCTTCCCTTAACCATCTATTATTCTGACACTATCTTTCTGGAAACAAGTCAACTTTGTGAAACATACTAACAGAGATAACACACGAGGTGTAACTGTTTGACTCCCACAACCTGGAAAAAAAAATATTCCCTCCTGGAGAGAGGGATTTAAAACCAGCAGCCCTGATTGGACAACAAATACAGCCTGCTAATGAGCTTCACTGTCTAACACAAACCATGCTGAGAATCTGTAACTAAGATGCTAGCCATGCATAATGATGAGTCAACGTTTATATAGGTTCACTTCCACTGGATTTGGTGCATTAGATTTGCACAGTGTTTGAGATGTATAGCACGGAACGTGCAGTAAGTGAGCTGAACTCTGCCCGTGACTTTCATAAATTAATCTTTAATCCTGGGGTAGTAAAAAGAGCAGCCTGTGATACATTACACTTGTGGACAGCCTCTATTTGCACAGGCAGGCTGGCTTTGTGACTGACACAAGAAGTTTTTTGTTTTTTTTTAAAGAAAAAAGGGGGGGGAAGGGGCATAATTGCACAAGTGCACAGTCAATGAGGTTTCCTCCAAACAGGTTTGGGTCCTTTTGTCTCAGGCAAGAATACTTGGGTGACGGGTCTAGTGTCAACAGGTACATGTAAAGACACAGTTCATCACTCTACAGACATAACACAAGAGTCTCTTCATTATTATGCCATTCAAACAACAATACAAACAGAAACTCGCCATTTATAATAAAAACTAACAGTATTTATAGTAGTAATAATAACAGGTTTTTACGTGCATGCTGGAACATATGGCAAAGCCGGCTGTATTCAGAGAAACTTCCTGACACCGTGATTCAAGCAGTCAAGGACACGTTGAAACAATCACCAAAAGAAGCCCGTACACTTACCGAGTAAAAGAGAAGCCTTTCCGCCTCTTCAGTGATTTCAATTTCTTTTCCTCAATCTGTTTTTTTTATTCTTTCTGTCCCTGTGCCTCAATCGGGGAAATCCTTTACTTCTGACAGGGCAGCAGAGCTGGTTGAGCGGCTGGTGCGTTACGCAGCTTAGCAAGTGTCTGTGTGAGCAGCGCGTGAGCCGAGAGGAGGTGAGAGGCAGTCCTATGTGGTCACGAAGAGATTTAAAGGATGTCGCGACTTCTCCTCCGCACTGTCCCGCTGCCTTTTCGTCGCTGGCTGCTTGAGGAATGTGCTTCAACCAGGAGCCCTCGCCACAGCCGAGATCTGAGAGGTGCCAGAGTTCTCTCTCCCTCTGTCATTCTACACTCCTCCTCCTCGCCGTCTCTCTCACCCACACAGAAACACACCCTCCCCGCCAGTCCATTCTCTCTCTCTCTCACTCTTTTTCTCCCCACCCTTTCTTGCTGTGCTGACAGATCAGATCACCTCCCCCCTTTTTCAGGTAGTTGAAAGAGTGTTTTGTGTGTTGCCGTACTCTATCAGCATCAATTTTTGCAGTTCTTCTGTTCACAATCTGTATTTCTGAATGACACAAAGGACTACTTAGAGGAGAATTTAAAATTTAAGAGCAGTATAAACTCCCTGCTGTTAGCACAATCAGTAGCTCGAGGCATTAGACATACACGCAGTGGCCTCTGGTTACAGCTGATTACACAAATGAGTCTGTCAGGTGATTTTTCTCTTCCTTTTCCTGGAATGAGGTCATAGTCCGACAGACCAGGTGGAACTGGACAACGTGTGTGTGTGTTTGTGTGTGTGCGTGTGCGTGCGTGCATGTGTTTGAGTCAGGCAACGCCCTGTGGGAAAATGAGAGAAAGAAGCAACTTAAATCTAACGACTACTGTCCAGAAAGCAACACAGTCACATTATAAGAGAAACTCATTACTTTACAAAAGTAGGATAGAAACTATTTAACATTTTAAAATAATGTAACAATCTTGAGTTGTGCTCCTACCTCCATAACCTTCTCTCACAAACACACACAGAGCTGAGACATGCATGACCAATGGGCTAGGCAGAATGTGTGGGAGCCCCCAGCATGAGCCATACCCCACTCTCTTGACATTATCCTCATCTTTATCCGTACGTCTCCCTCAATCTTAACCGTAAACTAATTTTTTTAGTGTCTTATTTCTCCCTCACTATCTTCCCTACAGAAGAAACTAGAAAATGGCCACTTAGACGTTATGTAAAAGCAAGCAAACATCTCGAGTTTAAAAGGAGGACTAACTGAGGCCCAGATAATGAAGCAAAACAGCTAATATATTAGCACCGAGACTATAACAGCCTATATGATGCTAAATAAAGCACACATTAAAAACTGATTGTTACCAGTTTTTATAGCAACATAAAACAACACCCTTCAGACTGTCACGGCTTAAAATGAACACGTTCATGGGTTTTAAAAATAAATAAATAAAACTTTTATGGCTCTTTTCAGTATGAAGCAATCCCCGCTCTCTGTCTGGCACCCCTCCACTGTGCCTCGCACATGAAAAACAAAGTGCAGCCGCGGAAGTAATAAGTTCATGTCTAACACATACACCTGCATACCATTTAACCACAGTGGTAGTTTTCTTATGTGAACTACTGACAACCTCATTATAAATTTGAGACACAGGCTCAGCTCAAAAGCACACATGTTATATCTTTTCCTTTGACTTTTCATAATAATACATTTTCAAAATGCATAAAAAGAAGAATTTCAATGAATCTACATATCGCCCTGAGGCTTTTCTGATACCAATCGATCGCGCCACCAATTTGTACCCATGGACATTTTACAGCTCCAGGTGGCATGTCATATATTTTCCTCCAACTTTTCACCTAGAGGCAACATGTAATCTCAAGATTACAGATTTGCATGTTAACCAGATAATTTATTTATTTTTTTTTTTTTAAAAGTAGCAGTTGATACACTCTTTTACATGAACAGAAAACATACGCAAATATTTCTGATGAGAATCCCAAAAATTTGCTTGTATTAATAAGACTGAGACCAAATACTCAGCAGCATATCTTACAGGAACACCTGCTGTTACCAGAAGTTCTTTTTAAACTATAAAGTGGTGTTTATACCACTATACCCACAGTAACTCATAAGCAAATATATATACACCAATACTGACATATAAGTGACATTTAGCATTCTCAATTAATACATCAGTTCTTATTTAGTTACACCTCTTTTTAGTTAATTTATAATCAATGTGTTTTGTGGCATTAATTAAGTAAAAACTAACCAAGTCCAAGGGAATAAAAAGGCCAATTTCACAATTTTCCTTTAGTGTCACAAAATATCAGAGCAAATTTTTTTACTTCCCCTCTACTTTAATCCTTTGTAGTTTTGGAACTCTGATGCAAAGATGCAGCAGCAGACGATCAACAAAACCTTTGTCATCCTTTTCTTTACTTTGCCTCCATCTGACAACAAACTGTATTCCAACCAAACTAATGAGGACACGCAGTCACAGTGCCTAATAACCAGCGCGCACATTGTATAAAGCAGATGTTCCAAAAATAGATGTTGGGGATTAATTGCATTAATTTCATGAATTAAATCATGCAAAAAACAAAAGATCCCTGCGAAGAATTCTGTAGCTTTTAGCCAGGCTGACTCAGAGGCTCACGGAGGGTCAGTTCCCATCAGTGTAAAGTGTTTCACTGTTCTGTCTATACAGCAAAGCTTTTGACACATCTAAGAGCTATGATGTCTGGCAAAATTTAAACCCCTCTTGAATAAAATAGGGGAACAACCTCCTGAGGTGGTGCTTAGGTCCAAAAGGCCACAGTTAAAAAAGTAACCACACTTGTTGGGTCCTGATGGGCTATTACTTGTAAATGGATCATCTGCTCGTCCGTCCACAGACCCACATCCACTTAATTTAAGATAGAGGGCATTGTGATGTAAAGGATAATCAGTCCAAAGCCTCCCAGACTTTGCTGACACCTTCCAGGCATTCCTCAGGGTACCTCCCACTGCTGTGCCCCACCCCACACCCCCTTGTCAAGCTCTACATATCATCCCTTTTTTCCTGTGACTCAAACATTCCTGCAACCCCCTCCCCTTCTCAATTTCCAGCTCCGCCTCTGCATTCAGCAAAGACGCTAAAGAAAACAAAGATGAGGCCAAAACAGCTTTAAAACCTGCACTTTTTCGAGGCAAGTCTTTCAAGTAGTTCTTTATCATTTATCCGCATTCAAAAAGTAAAAATGTCACGCAGCTGTTTCGAAACACCAGCTATAAACTAAGGTAATACTTCAACGAGCAAGTGGTTGTAAATCTGTCTAAAGATGACCCATCCATAACTCGACTCAGGAGAGGCAAGAAGATGGCTCTGAGAGTGAGAAATAGACTGGCTGTGTCTGGCAGCAGTTCAACTTGGGAGCAAAGAGAGGGGAATGCATGCTGACACTGTCTTTGTTGGCTATTATTCAACAACAATGAATAGCATGAAGTTGCTCCTGAGGCTCATCCATTTCCATCTCCCCTGTTGAAACCACCACCATTTTCTTCCCTCAGTTAATTCAACCCTTCACTAAAAGCACTCTCCAACAAGTAGTCAACAGGTTGGCTAAGACTAAAACCTGGACAATGAATGGAATGATACACTTCTATTTTCAGAACGCCAAACAAGCTTTAAAAAAATAATAATAAATAAATCCTGAACTTTTGTTGACATCAGTTTTCATTCTCAAGCAACACAAGGTAGTAATGCTCTGTTTTTCCCAAACATGGCTAAGTATAGGGTTGCTGTCTCATTATGGTCAGGCCAATGTTGGTGCTCCCATATTGCAGCTATGTCTTGTGTATCATTATGACAGACAACATGGTTTTGCCAGTGAAGGTAATTGCCCTGTTGAGATGTAAATATAGCACATCCCACATCAAGAACAGACAAAGACTTTTGTTTTCTTCCCAGAAACTTGGATCACAAGATGATTTGTGGTTTGAAAGCAAATACATGTCACCGCATTATCGCCTGACAAATAACAACGGGTGATTCGACAATCTGCCGCCAAGGTGAATCTGAACACAAAGGGATGACAAGTGAGCACAAAAGGAAAATGACAGCAAGATACGGTCAACTGGATCAGCTGATACACTCCAGGTAAACAAACTTTGAATTCTTCTAAACAGGATAGAAAAGACAGAAAAAAATATACAGAGAGCCGCCTCGCTCTCTGATCACTCTTTTTAAGACCGCTTCAATGAAGCAAAAGAGATTCTCAGTTGGCTTTCACAGCTTCCAAGTTGTCAGGACTTTGGCTACACTCTGGCACTTTCTCCATCATCTCTTTTTCTGCTTCTTTATTCAGAACCAGTCTAGACTGGCTCAGGACAAAGTTACCACCATTCAAAAACACTGCTGCGTCACACATTGCATCACGTTGCATTTTGAGCAGCTGAATGAAAAGCTATTTTGAGAGATGAAATACATTTTTGGACAGCGATCACACGCTGCAGTGTGTTTATCTTCAGTGTCTTCGTGTTGGAAGCAGCAAACTAGTACTTCAAAATATCTCGACTGCTTAAAAATCACGCTTTCTGGTAAGACACTGTCTCTGGAGAAAAAGCTGTGCCATTAGTGTCACACTGTGTTGCCCCATGCTGTTCCTATCAGTAAATGGATACTACAACCAGCCTCAATGCTACAGGGAGAGAGAGCTGTGACACACAAAGTTGGGTAGACTGTTTGTACCAGATGTAGCAGCCGTTTCCAATTTTTCCTTTCCTTCTCCCATACAAGAAAAGGAAGTGATCGGAGGGGACAAAAAGACAAAAACCAACAAGTCATTATAAAGTGATTATAAAGGGCTTCATCTGAATTTTATAGTCCGTTTATGAATACGAATGCATCATATTATATGCAAAAGCATGGGGTGAAGATATGGAAACTGCAACCTCAGCAGGTGACTTGATATCAGCTTGTGCTGAAAGGGAATTGTGAATAAACACCTCAGATTAACACACTTTAGTTGCCTCATGAGAACATGCGACTCTTGCCACATTAAATCACTATAATAAAAACACACCAGACATATTCTTGTTGCTATTTGTTACTATTGTTTCACATTTTTCTTTTTTCGGTTTAAGGGAGCTCATTTTTGTGTCATATTTTAACATTCCGAGCTACTTGGTTTTGTGACAGTGAATTATTATTTCTTTTTATTTAGCTGCAAGGATATGAATAATATAGAAACATTTTATTGTTCTTTTTGCTGTTTATTTGTTACGCCCTTTAAAAGTTCAATAAAGGCATTATTAACCTCCTAAGACCCAAACTCTTCCAAGACATGCATTTTTAATTTCTCTTTGATATTTGGGCATATTGGGGCCCAATGAATGTAAAAACAAAGAATTACCAGATTTTTTTTTTTAACCTTATTTTTGTTTTTAAGAAAAATAAGAGCCACATATGAGGATATTTGTTTAAAATTTTGATAGAACAGTAGCAGTATAATGTCCTCGTAAGTGGATATCAGGCCCTTGTAGAGCAAAATTGAGTATTTTAGTCTAAATAACCCAAAATGTGATGTCCACATATGTGGACGCCAGGTCCTAGGAGGTTGAAAAATACTTGTAATGATCAAGACAATCCTGTGAGGGCCTGTTTGTCTCAGCCTCAGGGCCTGACTAACCCAAAGACTTCTTTAGAAAAAGGGAGGACCCAACCCATGAGTTACAATCCTAGCTAATGTGCGATTACAGAGCGAGAATACAAAGAAAGAGAAATTAGTGCAAGATTAAGGTGTTGTCTTCTACAGGTAGTAATCACTAGATTGTGATACAAAATTATCACAAAACCTCACTCATAATACAAAGTTACTGTGATTTTTTTTCAACATTTTTCAATATGCTGAGTAAAGCATTAACATATGTTGTGATTTATCATGCATGCAAATTATGTCCTTTGTTAGTATGTTTCACTCAATAACAAAGAGGTAGAGCCAGAGGTAGCTTCATCACGCCAAGTGTGTCGAGCAAGCCCAACAAAGTGAAGAAGTGGATGGACAGGAAATCCAGGTTACAGAGAGGGGAGTTATCAGATGGGTGCAGGTTAGGGGTCGGGTCAAATGTGAACAAAAGCTTTGTAAACCTCACACAGTGTGAGGCAGAATCCAAACTGAACACTCACAGATACCCAGCCTGTTCGTCTACACCTTTGTCTCCAGTCTTCAGTTTGTTGATTTACAATATTCCTTACAACTGTTTGTTGAGTCTAAATCCTTTTCCATTTGTCCTCCATATGGTCTCAGATGTCACACTCCATTTTCTAACCACTTATTCTTAACATTGTTTACAATACTGGCCTTTGCTGTGAAAGGACTATCCAAGCACCTGCGGGAACAGCAGCGTTTAAAAGCTTTCACCGCAGCAGGCCTGTCATCTCTTTCCTTCTGTGGCTTGGCTGAATCAAAGGAAAGCTGTAGCTGTACTATAGCAAGTCTTTTGTAGTAAAATAAAAATAAGCATTATAAGCAAATACTCAAGCACCCCAAAAAAACTGAGGCGCATAGAGAGACAAAGAAGTGATAACACTAATGCAAAATGAATCTCTAATCATACCATTTTAACGATAGACATTTTAGTTTGAAGGACAGAATGAATGCAAAACTGATTCACCGAAAATTCAAGCAGAGACACTTAAAGATCTGTTGAATTTTAACGAAGCTGATGAGACTCGCCATCACCGTCTTTATTCGGCTTGTAGAGCATTTGAGTGTGCTGGAGTGGGCATATGCGTGAGACTGAATTAATGACGTGTGTGTTGGTGTATATGCCAGATTACTAATCAGTGCTTAGACAAAGGCCGTATGTGTGCAAGTCTGTGCATCTCTCTCACATATTGCCCTCCACGTCTGCATAAAACCTCTATCAGCAGGAATGTCAGGACTGTCGGGTCAGCAGTGGTGACATCATGGCAGCCAGTCAGAGGCAACAACAAGGCCTCGGCACCAGTTTCCTCTTGGTTGCATCAGCAATGCAATACCAGACTGCGGATCAATGACACCCACTCCAGCCCTGTTTCCCGCTTACTGAGTCTACAAACGATTAATGCAGACAAGAAACGGATATACTTAAAAAAAAACAAAAAAACATTAAATTTAAATCTTCATGAACTGACTGTGCAGAGTTAAACCTCAGTCAGTAACAACAGGCTTGAAATGCTTTAAGCCCTAAATTTGGCCCCAATGTAAGCTGGCAAAAAAAAAAAAAAAAAAAGCACAGATAAATGGCTTTATACAAAACATGAACGCAGATGAGACTCAAATCTTCATTAGTTTTAAGAGATTTTAAAGTCAGGAGTGAAGAAAATATATCTGCAAAGGCTCCTTTTCTTAGAATTAACACTGATAAACCTAAGAAACCAACATATATAACAACATTGTTCCCACTACACCGTCACTTCTAGAATGGACAAAGTCGTCTTTCATATTTCCCCGTGTCAGCAATCAAGGTCCTAGTGTGTGTTTGTATATGGGAGTGCAAGTGTATGTGTATTTGTACGTGCAAAGTGTCCTTCGGGTCATAAGATAAAGTACACCTGAGGCAGGGGCAGGGAGCCACTTTGCAGTGTTACCACAGTAACCAAACACAGAAGCAACCACCTGGTTGGTAGAGCCTAAGAAATGAAGCTCAAGGGGAACCACTTCAGGACAGCAACCAATGTTTAAAATCCTCTCAAATTGGCCTCATTCCCAAACACAGGCCTTATTGTGTCCGTGCCACGATGAGTGGAGCACAGATCACAGACAGCTGTTGAATCTTTCATGGAAATTCAAGAATAACCGAGGTTATTGTTCAGCTCTCATTACAACATAGAAATAAGTTAGGCCAATAATGTTCATATAATCTCCACACAGTTTAGGGCACAGTATATCCTGTGAGACATTTAAAAACCCATGCCAGCCATGACTGTTTTAGTTCTCTGCTTCATCATAACCAAGGACCTACTACCATGCTTTGAGCCTGAAAGCACTATGGCAGTTGTACTTACTTGTATAGCAAAATTCATTGTACTTAGGCTACGTCCACACGTACCCGGGTATTTTTGAAAACGGAGCTTTTTCTATGCATTTGCACCTTTCGTCCACACATAAACGGCGTCACTGAAAACGGAGATTTTTAAAAACGCCTGCCAGGGTGGATATTTTTGAAAACTCAGTTTTTGCATGTACATGTGGACGAGGAAAACTGAGAAAACGCAGCGTCAAAGGTGTGTGCCATTTTTGACGTCACACTGTGCGCCACGTTATTGTTTCGGTGAAATGAATTTCTACAATACTGTTAATTGTACTCTCTGCAGTGTTTAAATGCTTACATATACACACACAGTTACTGTCCCTCCACACATACGACTCGGTTCTGTTTCTATGTCCTATCTTTGTTTACCATTTCCCACCGAGGCTTCTAGACTTCTGATTGGCCAACATTTCTACACGGTTAGGAATATATCGCCACCTGTTGCTTTGGCATATTCCTAGCAGTGTTTTCCTTTATTTTTGCGCTTACGTGAGGACGGGATTTTTTTTTTTTTTTTTTTTTTTTTTTTTTTTAAACGAAAACGGAAAATCTCCATTTTCAAAAATACCCATGTACGTGCGGACGTAGCCTTAAATGTGCATAAGACAGAAGATGAAAAGATAAAAACCTATGCAGGTTTACAGTGAAAATGCAAAGTAGTAAAATACAAGTTAAATACATACAAAATACACACACACACACACACACACACACACACACACACACACACACACAAAAACCTACAGCTGTGTAAGGCTGGAGAACAAGAAGGCAGAAGTAGACAAAGGAGCTGTTGGGACGCTACTATACAGGTAATTCCAGCGGAAGGGGTTACATGAAGAATTAAAGGCAGTAACCCCAAACTGTGTGAGCGGCTCCAGCAGATCCCAGGAACGACATCCGAGATCCTACTCCAGCAGAGTGCAGTCGTTGGAACCTCTAGCTCCCAGACCTCTTGTAGAGGTCTGGGAGCTAGAAGGATAAAGACTGCCAGCACGGATGAGTGGGGAAATATATATAACAAGACAGAGGCTCTCTATGATGATGTTCATCTAACCTGGCACAGAAATCATATTTTGAAGATTAAAGATTAAACGTTTTTCCAAATAACAGCTTTACCCGTGTATTTATTTCTAAGAGCAGATTATACAATTTTTTTTTTCTCTGTGCAAAATAGTTTTTAGTAATCAAATTCTAAATATATAGAAAACCTCTGCGATGTCCCAAACATGAAGCAGACACGTTGTATGAAAAATAAAAACAATATAATGAATAACCCAGACACCTTAAAGATTTATGAAAACATGGGCGCCAGTTTAGCTCACAGGGTGAGCAGGCAACCATACGCTGCAAGGCCTTTTCTACTCTCCACTACTGCACCATCTACTAAAGTCAGAAGGCTCCAAAAAATAATTAAAGTACAGCATGTATGACTAGCTAGCTTTTTCCCAAGAGATTTATTTAAAAGGTATTTATTAGAAATTACCCACAAAATAGCTTTGGGCTCTTATGGTTAATACTGATACTTAATTAAATTACCTGTTTGCACTAGTTACTATCAGCCCCTATGTGAACCAGCCAGTTTTCCCTCAGAGACGACTTAATAGACAGCCGGCTTAATTACAAAATCCTAAACACAAAGTTATAGACCTCTGTCAAAGACCGTGTTTTTCCCCATCCATATCTCGAAAGATCAAATCAACAGTCCAAACAGGAACTATGTTAGCCAATCATGTTTTTGCAGTGATGGATGCAAGTAGCAGAGAGGAAGAACAGTTTCAACTTCACTGTAGCAAGCACACTTCTCTATTTTTGTGTGTTTGACTTCCATGAATAACATGAATCAACAGAGTATTTCTTCAGTACTCTCACTGGATGGGCAGAAATGTAATCGTATCAGCGCTCTGAATTAGACCATTAATGAATTATCATTCTGTTCCGAAAACAAGCATCACTTCTTTCATTCAGTTGGACGGGGACTTAAAAAGTTACTCCTCACATAACTACCCAGAGACATCAGCAAGATGCTTATTAAGAAGTGAACTTGCCTCTTGATGGACTTTGATTTCCTTCCTTTTTGGAATGTGTAAAATGAGTGCGTGATGCCACATCTTTAAATTTCAAAATAAAACATGGATAAAACTTTGTGCTAGACACATACAAGTTAGCAGGAATCCCAGTAGATCAAACGGTTAGAGTTAAAAAAATATTTTTTAACAAGCATCAAATAGTGCTCCCACTCTATTGCTAACATGGACATTAGAGTTAGAGTATCTCTAAAATAAGGCCAATTTATTTTTTAACTTTAAGATTACTGTTCCAATTAGTAATGATTGTTTAATCACTGACTAATTTGTACTGGATGCTCTATTTACTTAGTAGGTGGATAGTTTAGTACTTAGTATTTTAAACAAGTTCAACCATGTGCTCAGCTAGAAAAGAAACAGTGCAACGCAACAAAAAAAAAAAAAAGCACCTAAATCTAAACAAATAAGGTCATTTGTTTCACTCACCTCCTGCAGTCTAATGGACTCTGCAACTGCCAGCCTGATGAAAAAGGAGAAGAAGGAGAGGAGGAAGAGCGAGACAACCCTCTCACTGCATGTGTGTGTCGTGCTCACAGGCTACCTGATCCACAGCCTGACGAAGAGACGGCGACAGAGAGAACGAGAGAGAGAGACCAGGTCAGAACAACGCAGACGGGAGGGGGCAGCTGGAGAGAAAAGCGAAGTGGTGCCGCCATTCCCCGTTACCCGGGAAACCAACGCTCTTTCAAAGAAAAATGGCCAATGGCAAACACCGGCAATTGTGTTCAGACAAAAAGTCACATGACTGCCCAAACACCACTCCCTATACACTGAGAGAGAGGAGAAGAGAATAAAAAAGAAGGATGGCGTTTTTGGGTGGAGGGGTGATAGAGGACCTAAGATAAAGAGACAAGGATAGAAAGGGAAAGAAACTCAAAGTATAACTGACCTGACGCTTGAGTGAAAAAACTTTTTCCACAGTCTAAACTCAACACGAAATAAATTGGAAACTATTTTTTTTTCCTGTTAACAATAGGATATTAAAAGAACAGTTGACGCACTCTATAACTTCCTTTCCACTTTAGTAATGTTTTATTACATGTAGTGCATTAGCATACACTTTCTGACAGGACACCATCATGACCAAATGACACTTGTTGTCATCATGAAACATTAACCAAAACCACCCGTCACACATATACCAGCTTTAATAAAAACAAAACAGCTGTATGTGTAAATGTTAGATTAACATTTTATATTCTGTTGGGCCATCATTAGACCACTATAATCATGAAAAGGGAAAATTTGGGCTTTCTCAGTCATCTCAGTTTACTATGCCCCCCCAATGTAATAAGATACTGGCTTCAGCTGCTCTCTTGCAGAAGAAAAGGATTAAAAAAAAAAAAAAAAAAAGGCTGAGAATATGACTGAACAGTGGTTGTGGTGCTAGCAGCAGGGACTCGTGCCGGTTTCATTACCAACAGCTCAGTAGTGCATTTAGAATTACTTGAAACAATCTGAGGAACCCCCACTTAACACCACACACACAATATTGCCATTAACAGTGTGTATAGCTTGTAACTGTGTGATAGCAAAAAAAATGAATCAATTATCAGAAGAAAACACTAATAGACCATTTAAAAAAAAAAAAAAAAAAAAAACACACACACACACACACACACACACACACACACAATTTGTAACTGCATTGAAAAAATAATGAGTATTAATACTAGGAACTTGGGAAAAAAAAAGATTCCATCTTAACAGCACTCATGGAGGTACTTCTCTTAAAACCCAAAGGAGTCGATCCAGTGTTTACCGAAAGGCTTGAAGACTTGGAAATCGGTAACTGCATCATCTCAAACACTTCAATACGCCCGACTTACAAACAGCCCCAGAGCACAGCAGATGTCTGAGCCAAATGAAGCCAGCAAAGCTGCATCATCTGTAGGAAGTGGCGATGCAGAAATCCGTTTTCAGGTTGATTTATTTGATCCAATATCAACAGATGACTGAAGCGTGATCTGAAATCCATGTGCACAGGAGAACTTATTACTGATCCTATCCTGGATACGATCACTCCCCCACAGGTTAGTGTTATCTCGGCGCATGAATGGCCAACGATTCTTCAGTCTAAACGGATTCAACTGTTTTAAGCTAAAATCTTTTCAAAGCTACTTTTACATTTGTTTATTTTATTGTTGTCATGACTTATTTATGTTTCCACTTTAGACCATTTTAATAAACCTAAACTTCAAAATTAGTTTGTATTTTTTTTTTTTTACTATGCACTCCCTGAATAGTCAAGTAAATTGTAGTGAGGCTTTCCAGCTAACTGTAAATTCCCTACAAAGCAGTGAGACAAATATGGTCTACAAGTGATAGGCAGATGGTTTATTACCCTGATGATATCACACATCCATCACTCTCTCTGCAATATAGTGAACACTTGAACACAATCATCTGCCTTTTAATACATTGCTTCAGTGACACTAAATTACCCTGCTTCAGCTGTGGCTGGTAGGTCTCATTCTCCAAAGGCATCTAGCAAGAAATAAGGGGCTCAATTACCTCCCTACAACATGAATGGCGACACAATAACAGCAATAAGCCTCAGCAAATGAAGACGACAGAGCCGCCTGTATCAACTGCATGGACAGTCATGAAAAAAAAAAAGAAAGAAAGGTTATGGGGAGGTCTGCCAGAGGCTTAACAATCCTGTACCAGCTTATCAATAGATAGCACACACATTGTAGCTCTAGGCTTATCACAGATTCTTGTGATATGCTTGGGGATACCTGAAGATTGACCCATTCATACAGTGACACATTGAGTTATTTGTCAGTCTTTCTAAAAGTGTGTGACCGACAGTCTTAATAACTTTCTTCTATGAATATTCAGAAGAAATAGGAATGCATTTTCTCAATTAAATTAATTAAAAGTCAGAATTACAAAGTATCCACGTGCGGATTTGCTCCCGAGAGTGTATGATGTGACTGAGTTTGAGATTATTTTCTCCTGCCTTATTGGATTGAAAGAGAGAAGGAAAAGCAGGAGTCTGGAGGCGAGAGTGAGGAATTTAAATGTAAGGACTCACAGATGTAATGAACAAGGCTATACAGAGAGTTGGTGTGACACAGGAGGATGGTAGGGATAGGCTGATGTGAGGGAGATGATCCACTGTGGTGGCCCCCTAAAGGGAGCAGCCGAAAGATGAAGAAGGAGAAAAAGATAATTGACATTTACTTATCAAATAGTCAGAAATTGCAATATGATGCAAAGCTTTGTGTCAAATATGGTAGCAGACTCAATTAAATTTAAAAAATAAAAATTCCTCAATTTAAAATTGACTAAACTGGGGGTAGTTCACTGGCCGACATATACTGGTGATTGTTTATAGAAGAATACTTATCAGTGAGCACTGGTATTGTGGTGATTGTTGTATCTGTCAGGAGAAAGTATCTGATGCACTGTTTAACATCTGCAGTGGAGCGTACTGTTGCTGGCTATCTATCCTTCATTTCACAAACACAAAGAGCTGTTAAAGTACAGTGTGCTGCATGTACCTGTTCCAACGTTTTCAAAGCACGGTGTTAAGTTAAAAAAAAAAAAAAAGTTTGTTAAAGGGCGTTGCATTGCACTTTTGCATTAATCTGAATGGACTAAAGGAGACCACTCAGTACTCGGTTTCACTCAGTGATTCCAAGTAAAACATGAAGAGGAAACAAAAACAGTTTACAGAGCTGAACAATTGTTTTAAAAAGTGAAGTGGGAAAGTTTTTATTTTTTCAAAAGAAGGAAGAAGCCAATATAATACAACATGGTGTGTGAGGGATGGGAAAGAGAAGTACAAACAACATATGAGAAGTGGAGGAGATACATGAAATCAATACGAGGAAGAATCAAATACCAAATACAAATAATCAATCTTAAAACGCCTCACATCAGAATAGCTAGGCAAACATAAATAACAGATAAAAAGTAAATAAACTGATAAACGTCTTTGTATACAGGTATACTTTGAATACTTGGTGGAAATATATGTGATATATTTATAAAATCAATTATTTGCATCAGCAATTTATGAATATTTTTGTTGCTTTTCCATTTATTGGCCTTTAGAGTTTTGACTGTCGATAAAGACATTTGAAGAAATAGATAACGTGGAAAAGTGATGTGTACTTTTCCTTATTATCTATCAAGCCAAACAATAAGCAGATTGTAAATCAGCACAAAACACAGATACATCAGTAGGCCAATAAAAAAAATGGCTGACAACTACAGATCGGTGTTGACGTAACGTATTTAGATTTTAAAAATAATACAAATGATGTGTGAAAATATGTCAACGTGTCAGGTGTACCAATGGCCAGCACCTCCATCAAAAATGTTTAGTCTACATAGACACTATGGTCATGCCATACCATACCGTCCCTAATGATTCCAGTCATTGTCATCTGACATGTATGATAGCAAGAGCTGCACGTCAACCTCCAGTGACGTTATAGCAAAACGAGAACTACTTCACCAACCACCAACAAAACACAGCGCTATGGAAATATGCAAGAAATCTGTTCCTGCTGAAGGTGGAAACAAAATAAACATACTTGTTTCACCAACTGAGGCGAAAACACACCGTCATGTGCAACCAGGCTACAAGGAGAGCAGCTGCTAATGTGTGGCCCAAAAGTAAACAAATGACTCAACCGAGCATTGCTGAAGCACTTGCTAGTTGCACTCCTTTTGACGGGAAGAGCAAACATGGAAATTGCTGACATGGTTACGCAGTGGAAAAGCACAGCTTTAAAGAACTGGTGAAAAAGCTCAACTAAGGTTACAACATCGCAGGCTGAAAATATTTTTCAAGTTCCATTTGAGTATGTGTGAATACTGAGCGTCTCCTTAAAAGTTACAGGGTTAAGTTACTTCGCTTATTGCTGTTGTTAAAGTGTTAATCAGTTATTTATGCTTTTATTTAAAATTTCACAGGAAATCACTACATAGGCTACTTTTGTCCTTACACTTGACTTCTGCGGTGTCACTGCTATTGCCCTATATTGTTGGGCGGCCTTGAATAAATTGACAGCTTGAATTCTGTTACCCGTTTGGTGGGTGGAGTGGTTGGTGTTCTGGCAGTAACTCACTGAAAAAGGAGGACATAAAAATGCCCTTCATTTTGTTTGCACTACTAAATGCTGCTTCCTTTGGGCTGCACTCAGTAAAACGTTTTTCAGCATTAATTTTCTATGCTGACAAAAAAAAATGTATATACCGGTATACACATTACAAATTTCCTTGAAATATTGTTATATAACGTTGATGCTAACAAACATGAATCAGTATTTCGAGACCTGGAAAGATGAAAAATCATGTTCTGGCAGACAAAAATAATGTTGGAAAAATTTGTTGTTCAGGAAAATAAATCAATAGATTAGAGGTTATGACTAATTCCCAAATCGTTCTATGACATAATTGCATATTCAGCATGATTTGAAACTAGTTACTGAGTGCATAGTGTTGTTAGGAAAGTGTTCATTAAGGTGACTGTGCAAGGAAGCAGAGGGTCATTTTCCTATGGACTTCTATAACGCTTCAACTGTCTTCTGGCAACCAGAGAAGTGCCCCCTACTGGCCAATCAAAGGAATGAATGTTTACTTCACATTAGCATTGGCTTCATTTTTGAGACCTGAGAGCTACGTCCATCTTCTATATGCAGTCAATGAGCATCGTGGAGCTTTGTGAAATGATAACGCTCAATGATAACATTTCTTCTCATTGCCAGTAACTTCAGTGTACTGTATAAACATCATTTAAGCGATTATTTGTAAAGCTTCAGTTGATCTATTTACATAAAAATATATTAACATAGCAACAATCCAACTAAACCTACACAGGAGCTGCTCCCATCAACATAAGTGGACCATTAACACCACAAAGTGGGTAGGTAAATTTTGTATCCCAGTTTATCGTTAGCCTGTCACCATACTGCAGGTGCTCTGAGCTCAGTTGCCAGCACTTGTTGCATTACCACCAGTCTTAAAAAACATTTCCGTTCAACTTTATCTTGATATAAACAAAGATTTAAAAAAGAAAAAGAAACGAAATGAAATGAAAACAACTTACAAGTGAGTTAGCAGGCGTTTTCAATTCAGCGGACAGTCGAGTGCTTCATCTCATCTTCCAGCTGCTCACTGTGGGCAAAAGTCCGCACTCCAGTCCGGTAAAGGCAAACTACACGACTTCCGGTTCGCCCTTTCAAATTAAAGGTCTTAACGACAAGCTTGTGAAAAGATAAAATGAAATAACGTGAAATGCAATGCTTCTGGGGAGTTGTACCTCCCCAGAAGCGAAAATTATATTGGAAATAAACAAAAACTCGTGAACATCTGCATTAAAAATAAGTGAGTTATAATAATATTAATGAGCAAAGATCTCCTGTGCCCCAAAGCAACATGGCTCCGAGGTAAGGAAGTAACAATTCACCTTACACCTCACCTAACAATTGCTTCACCGCACACAAAGGTGTGATCTGACGTCTGTTCCTCCTGTCATCTCTTACTGGAGTCATTTTGTTAGGGAATTTGGGAAGAATTTGGTCTTTCTCACACTTTTTTTGTTTGTTTATCACAAACAAAATGAAGGCGGTCTCTTTCAAATTAATTCATAGGTTTTAGCCTGTGAAAAACACTCGTTGTGAGCCCTTTCTAGAGACTTGCTCCCATTTATTTTGGTCTTGTACTTACGCACAGCTTTCATGGAAAGACATTGTTTATTTTATTTCTAACAAAATCTTTGTACTTTTCTACAAAAAAAAAAAAAATCTTACATGGTGTACTGACTCAAAAGCTTTTTACCTCATCTACTTGACTTTACTCCTTGCCAAACACATACATAAATGATAAAAACATTAAAATTTGTAATGCTTGTAATATCTTTGTTTAATGTTACCGTCGCTCTTTTCTTTTTTTTCTTCTTCCCCTATATGTATCTGTATTTGTTTATATACATGCTTGTATATAAACTGACTCCTTTAATCCACTCACATTAATGCAAAATTGCAATGCGACACCTTTTCTAAAAAAACAGGTATATGCACCACGCCGTCCTTGAACAGCTCTTTGTGTTTGTGGAATGAAGCATTGATAGCCTGTATCACAAAGCAACAGTACACATGTTTATTTGTGAAAAACAAAATCTGGGAACAACAGTGATAAGGTATAATTTAAAAATACCAGTGTAAAGTACCAAATAATTTAAAAATACCAGTGTAAAATACCAGTTCAAAATAAGGCAAGTGAAAGGGGATAAAAATGTTTTCCAGAGGAAAGCGGGAGCTATCACTTTCCTGTCATTCTTTTTAATTGATACCCATGGTTGCACTGATATGATAAGGCATCAACAAGTGGGGCCAGTGCCACCCCAGGCTATGCCCTGTGCGTCCATGCATACTTATACACATTTTTATAGAAATGACTAATGGCAAATGATTAACCGCCACTTTTGGAGGAACAACCTGGAGCTGTGTCTCCATGGCAGCAGCAAACACTAATAAGCCTTTTAGGATTGGCTCATTGTTTATTATGATAAAAAGCTAGTTAACCTGTGTCAGCACATAGCTTTAGGTAGTCACAACAAACAGCATGATGGATGTAGCAGAAAAGCATTTGTCCTTCAGACTGTTAGATCATTTAATGGATTGTAAGTAACAGCAGTTTTAATGATTTTGAAAGTGAAAATCACCTCTCTCCTCCTCAAACAAATCTGATTTGATCTGACAGGAGGAAGTTGGCACTATTAATAGATATTTTTCTGACTAAACTGATTGTGTTACATCACAATCTCTTCAGTATCTATGTAATGCATGAATATTGACTGTTACCCATGACTGATCTTACATAAGATTGTTATTCATTTAATTAAAAGAATGTATTTGTTGGTTCAAGAACATGTAGAACAACAATATTACTGAGTATTACTGAGTATATAGATTTTTTGCCAAATTGTTATTAATTGTAACAGTTAACATTATAACTGCTGTTACAGTTATTAATAATTATTGTTTCAAAATAAAGACAAAATCTAGGTCTGTGAATGTTAGCCTAAGTGTTTCATTCACATCAGTTTGAGCAAAAAAAACAAAAAAAACACTAATGAATATCGGTCTGTTTAAGACTCTCTCTTGCACATCAGGTAATCCTTGTTGCCTCTGTTCAAAGTTTCTGAACACACGGCATTGAAACACAATGAGTGGTAAGTGCTATATAGCTCCAGTATGCCAATTTAAGATTGCAAAACAGTGACTCAAAGCAGTGCCTTAGGTCATCATTCCTGATATACTCTCTCCGTGCAGTGTGAAGCTGCAGTTTTTAATCTATATTATCTTACGTTTTATATTGCAAAAAGGCAATGACAAAGAAATCACGTTTCAGCAGCTTTACGTAATGTGACTTTCTCTCATACATAACGTGACTTTCTCCTAGCCACTCTTCAGTGGTTCCCCGGTAAATCCAGAATTTCTCGACACATACAAATGCTTCAGGCCCTCATACTATCATATTATGCCCACAGTGCACTATCAAAATGCAGGCTTGCTTGTAGTTTCTAGAGATTCTAAATTGGGAGGCAGAGCCTTTAGCTACCAGGACCCTCTCCTGTGGAGTCAGCTCCCTATTTGGATTTGGGAGACAGGTGTCTTTACTTTTAAAATAAACCGAAAACGTTCCTTTTTCATAAAGCTTAGTCAGGACAGGATCAGGTGCCCTTGAACCATCCCTTAGATATGCTGATATTGGCTCAGATTGCTGCGGGACTTCATGTGATGCACAGAGCACTTCTTCTCCATGTGTTTATATACCTCTGCAACATGTCATTATAATTTTATCTTCTCTCTCCCTTAGTGTGTTTGGTCCGTCTTCCTATGCTTTGTTTTCTTTTGTCTTCTCTTTCTTCTTTTCTCTTTCCTTTCACCCCCAACCGGTCCTGTCAGATTGCTGCCCCTCCCTGAGCCTGGTTCTGCCAGAGGTTTCTTCCTGTTAAACGGGAGTTTCCCTTCCCATTGTCACAAAGTGCTTGCTCATCGGGGGGGACTTGATTGTTAGGGGTTTTTCCAATACTTTATCTTAGAACTATGGTATCTAACCAGATTCTTACTCTGGATGGCATTACCTTGGCCTCCAGTAACACTGTGAGGAACCTTGGAGTCATTTTTGACCAGGACATGTCCTTCAATGCACATATTAAACAAATATGTAAGACTGCGTTCTTCCATTTGCACAACATCTCTAAAGTTAGAAATACCCTGTCTCAGAGTGACGCTGAAAAACTAGTTCATGCATTTATTACTTCCAGGCTGGACTACTGTCATTCATTATTATCAGGATGTCTTAAAAATTCCCTGAAAAGCCTTCAACTAATCCAAAATGCTGCAGCAAAAGTCCTGACAGGGACTAGAAAGAGAGAGCATATTTCTCCTGTATTGGCTTCCCTTCATTGGCTCCCTGTTAAATCCAGAATTGAATTCAAAATCCTGCTCTCCACATACAAGGTCTTAAATAATCAGGCCCCATCTTATCTTAATGACCTTATAGTACCATATCACCCCATTAGAGCACTTCGCTCTCGCACTGCAGGCCTACTTGTTGTTCCTAGAGTATTTAAAAGTAGAATGGGAGGCAGAGCCTTCAGTTTTCAGGCCCCTCTTCTGTGGAACCAGCTTCCAGTTTGGATTCGGGAGACAGACACTATCTCTACTTTTAAGATAAGGCTTAAAACTTTCCTTTTTGCTAAAGCATATAGTTAGGGCTGGATCAGGTGACCCTGAATTCTCCCTTAGTTATGCTGCAATAGGCATAGGCTGTTGGGGGACTCCCATGATGCATTGAGTTTTTCCTTTTCAGTCATCTTTTTCACTCACTATATGTTAACAGACCTCTCTGCATTGAATCATACTTGTTATTAATCTCTGTCTCTTTTCCACAGTATGTCTTCTATCCTGTCTTCCTTCTCTCACCCCAACCGGTCACAACAGATGGCCCCGCCCCTCCCTGAGCCTGGTTCTGCCGGAGGTTTCTTCCTGTTAAAAGGAAGTTTTTCTCTCCCACTGTCGCCAAAGTGCTTGCTCATAGGGGGTCATTTGATTTTTGGGTTTTTCTCTGTATGTATTATTGTAGGGTCTACCTTACAATATAAAGCACCTTGAAGTGACTGTTGTTGTGATTTGGCACTGTAGAAATAAAACTGAATTGAATTAAATTACAGTATAAAGTACTTTGAGGTTACTGTTGTTGTAAACCTGAATTGAATAGAATATATTTTTACCATACAGATCAAATTAAATTCAAATTAAACACCTGCAAATGTAAAGGAATAATTATTGTGTTCATGCCTTTTGTTTGCCATTATGGACAGCATGTCTGCATTTGGTTGTAAAGGTGTCAGTGGAAAATGAGTTATGAAACCTAAATATCTTACAAAGGAATGTTCCTCGCGGCAGAATCGTGTGGTACTGTACAAATGGCGTCTCCCAGACCTGTCTGAACTCATGTAGGTATTTCCAGTTCCAACGCCTGATAGAAAAAGTGACTCGTCTCAAGTCAAAACACGATGATATTATCATAATATCTCATTTTCACTATCAATTTTCCGTTAATTTATTTGGACATTTTTTTACAGCAATTACAGCAAGAAGGTGCGGCTTTGATAGTATTCTGAAGAATGTAACCTGGGTCCTATTCACCACATCTGGAACTTATTATTATAAGTATTCATGGCATGTGCTGACATACAGTATGTGCTGCTCCACTTCACTGTTGACAAATACTGTATGTGTAAAGTCTATTGTGTGGGTGTATTAGCGGCAGACAGGAGCATTTTTTCTTGAAGTCTACTTGATTCTCTTTTAGAACTTTCTGAATAATCTTATACATTTTTATAATTAACAAGTTTATGATTCAGTTTTCTTTGTACATTGGTACTATATATGATGCAACTCTAAAGATAGAGGGGGGTTTTAAATTTAGAAAAGCACCATGTCTTTTGACGTTAAGGGCAAATAAATCTGTTGTTTTTAGTACATGTACAACCCAATTTGCTCAGTTCAAAAGCCTGTATCTTTGATGTTACGGGAGTGCATGGGTGTCTGTGGAATGCTTCTAACTGTCTTGCTACATACTGTTACAACAGCATGGCTTTGTAGTAGAAGAGTCCGGGTGCTGAACCTGGCCCGCCTGTAGTCCAGACCTTTAACCAACAGAAATATCCAAAAGTATTGAGCAGCAAGAATTCTATATAGGAAAAAAAAACTTTCCTCATCTAAAAATCTAGTAACGGGTCTCCTCAGTCTACAGACATTTGCAGATTGTTGTTTTAAAAAAGGAAGGCTGCTATACAGCAGTCAGCAAGGCCTGTTCCAACTTTGTTGTTTCAGTTTAAACATCGGATATTTATCAATGTTCTGTTGTGAATAAAATAGGTTTTGGATTTTTTTTTTTTTACTTTTACATAAAAAATTAACTTCAAAATTAATTAATTATTTTCTTGTTGGGTTTTTTCCACAGTGTTTACCACCCCTAAACATTAGATAGAAACACACCTTTATGGTTTCTGACAACATTTGGTAATAACTGAGTGAGTGAAGAAGAGGCCAGGTTACGTCTCTAGTCTTGACAAGCTAGGAGAATGATCCTTTTGAATAAATTACAAGACTGCTCAGACAGAGTAGGTGGACACCATCCCACTTTCCCACCATAAAAGGCATTGCATTTAATTCCATTCTCCTCTACCTGCATCCTGAGATGTAATACAGAGAGACCAGAGTGATGGGAGTGTGGCTACAAAAGCCTGACAGGGTGTGAGAAAATTAAACAATCCTATAGACAAAGCAGTTATGTGAAAAGATGGGGTGGCTGCCTGATGGAAAGTGCTGCTAGAAAATAAGAAAAGAACTAACGTGTTACATAACAGCTGGATGGCTGTAGGCAATTACATGTTCAAACATACATAAATTCCTACTTTAAGAGCATGTACATCTCTTAAACCAGCACTGTGGTCAGAAATATTAGCAATACTATCCTGTGGTTCTTTTTTTGTACTTTGAGTCATTTATTCACATCCTGTTTCTGTGGACATAAGTGACGCACGACAGACACAAATATGGGACGCGCGTTCTAACCTGTGTGTCCTGCTGTGTGTGTGTGCTTATGTCAGGTGTTCGTACAAAACACGGGGCAAGTTTGGAGACATCACTGTGCTGGTTGTCGGGGTTTCCTTGAAATGAAGTTCCATGTTATAATTATTGTGACGGCTTCAAAACAAACTTGTCCCGGCATAATTTGCTCTTAAGAACCACTAACGAATTAGGCTGCCACTCTGGCCCTCATTTCCACAAATGCAGTGTTGTTAGTTCCAGTTGTTTCTCAGAACAAATGAGTCTGAGATTGACCGTCACAGTGCAGGCGATGGGTAATTCTCCATAGCACTTGGAAAACAAAGATTATATCATAGTTAAAACATATAAACTCTACATGGACTTGATTTTTTTTTCATTCTATTGCGGCATTGCTGTATCAGTAAAATATGAAATATGCTTGTATGTTGTACATTTAAATGGAAAATACTGTAGCATGCACTTTGAGGTAACCCCAGCCGTAAGTGTAGTCAAACAGACAAAAAAAATAATGAATGTCACATGTCAAGGTGGTAGGTTTGAAGGATTGCTTGCTCAGTGTGGTTGAAGCAATGGATTCATTTTCTGATTTAATATTTACACACAGTGCCCTCAAGTGACAATATGAGACTATTACACATTGAACATCAGGAACTTTACCATCACTGCAGGTAGTCTTTGTGGAAGTTCATATTTTACATCTTTCCAGCTAAACAGCACAGGGCTGCATTTGTAAAAATTCTATAGAGCATCCTGAGATGTGCACTTACGGTCTCTTCGATATTTTAAGAGTCTATTTAAAAGCAGTTCTGTGGTGTGAGAGGTTTTGTCTCAGTAAAGGAAAATATCCAACGGTTTTCAAAAGGTTGCAGGTTTTATAAAACAAACATTTCTCTAATCATTTCTGCCGTAGCACTAAATCTGTATATTACTAATCCTCTCTATTGATTATAGTTAAAATGGTTTGGAACAATAAATAATTTTGAAATAATTGGTTGGCCAACTGTCTTGTTTTTTATAGGAAATGCAGAGCATTTTTGAACTGAAATAAAATGAAATGTAAAAAATATAGTTTGAATATATGTAAATCAATTACCTGGCTTCAACACAAACATATTAGTTCATGTTAATTTGGTTCGATGTGAATACATTAGGTTGGTTAAATTTCAATATATTAGCTTGGTTCAATAATTAAAATATGGTTCTATGTAAAAAAAAATCAATTTGGATCAATGCAAAATTTAAAGTTTCAGTCAAGTCTAGTAATATTGTTTATATCAACATAAAAATATCAGGTCATATCAAGTGACTCAATTTGGATTCTATGAAGTCAAATATTTTGGATGTGACAATTGGACATCATTTTTTTTAATTTGAATAGGGTTATTCTTTTTACATGTACTGTTTGTGCTGTGAGCTTCGTGAGCACTGGATGCTGTTGAACTGGTGAACAACAACAGTATCTTCAGTTCTTAAAAAAACAGAGAAAAAGAAACGATGGTGGTAAACTATGACAAATCAATATACGGCTGAGTGATGAGTTGAAAAAGGGGAAAGACCCCATTTAATTGAGCAGTTAAGAGCAGTCATACTGACAGGAGACAGTCAACAGTCAATCTGGCTGTGAGCTCCCTCTGCAGGACTGGAGTATGTGGTGCTGGTGATGTTTCTGTAAAGCTGCCCTGGCTGTGTGAGGGCGAGTTATTGCTGGTCTCTTGAGGATTTTGGATATCTCACACTTCTGGCCTGGCTGCTCACCAGAGTCCATCTTCACACTAAAAGATAGAGATCTTTTTTAATGTCCACATTCCACTGACCAAGTTGAGATCACAATATGGTGATGTCACTGATTTACAAAACTCAACTAAACCTTTTACAACAAAATGTGTTGTTTCGAATCTGACTATTTGAATATAAAGATACTTTTTAATAATGACATACCGTGAATGCTTCAGCCTTTCACTTGGGGCAGCTGTTGGAGGTGGGTGCGGTATGGGTGCAGGCAGAGTCATTGGAGGCACACTCATTTGCAGGTCTGTATCTCCTGAAGTCCTACATATTTCAAAGGCGCTGCTGAATTCAGGTAAATATTGTGGTCTGGCCCGGCTAAGGTGAAGCCTCCGTGCACGGATCCCTTGCGGTTTCAAATCAACAGCAGTTGCACTGCCTTTGAGAGGAGGAGAAGGGGACACTGCGGTTTTGGGGACCAGCGACAGTCGAGCCATATCTGAGGGTAAGTTTTTTCTGGGAAGCAGATCTAAAAATAAACAAACAATAAGAATAATTGAAATAATTCAGTTATTTTTCTCCTTACATTACAAAAAGATCAGACATTACAATTACTGCTTTTATTCTGTACAGCCTTATTTATAATTTGTGAAGTTATAAATAACTTCACAAAGTTCTCACCTGGGGAAAGAGACTGGAAAGAGAAATCTAGTGAGGCTGCATCTTGGTTGTCACACTTTTTCTCCTCTTCATGTTCTTCATTACTGCTGTCACTCCTCATAGCACCACAGCCATCTTCTTCCTCATCACAACGGGCTTCTTCATCATCAGAGTGCTGAATGGACAAGATTTGTGGCAGTCTGTCTTTCGCTATGGCCTCAAGACGTCTGAAACAAAGAATGATGATATTTAGTTTTATGTGCATACAAGTCTTCAGACATAGCCACGTCGACAGCTTCTGCGATTTTAACTGGCTGTGAAGAGGCTTTGTATTTGTGAAATCCTCCACAGCCCTCTGATGGTATTCAATGGACAACTGTTTTAATATGCAATTAATCTATTGCATGGTCAGCAATGGCAAGATATAGATTAAAATGTAGCTTTTATTATTTTTTACATGTATGAGTTTTTAAAAAAGTAATTCAGCATGTAATACCTGCTATGCTGTTCCCTCCAAGCTCTGAGCTCTGCAAAGACATCAGCACGTTCTGTCAGATCAGGCTCCTCGAGGTCATATGTGTGTTCTGGTACGTGAATGGGAATGTCTCGGGGGGTGAAAGTAGACCTGGTGGGTGCTGTCTATCAGACAGTAGAGAGGCACAACAAGCATGAGTGGTAATAGATGATGGTAGGAAACTTAAAGTAATAGAGGCCTAAGAGCATATTAATTATGGATAGCAAAAACAGTGAGGAACAACAAACACAGCAAGGGCAGATTGAATGAGACAGAAAGGTATAAATAAGATGCAGAGTGACAGTGGTGGGGTGTATTTATGCCAGTTATAGCAGATCAGAGGGTGGTGACAGTGATAGCCCCGTCTGTCAACTTCTTCTGACACAACCCTTCTCACATTTCCATCACCCCTCACTATGCTTGTCCTCTCAGGTTGTTTGTCTGCCTGATAATAATTAGCTGATTCTTTTTATACTGACATGACATTAAAGAGACGAGCTGCTGGTGCCAGGCATTCATAATGGCCTGTCAAAGCTCATAAAGCTTGCTGTTCCTCTTAGTGGACAATGAAGACTCTGTTTTATGGGGAACAGCGAGACAGAAATAACTCATGTATATGGATCACAGCGTGTGGTGTATGGATTCATCTCATAATTTATTAAGTGAGATCAAATTATTTTCTCCACTGCATTGCAGGACTTTGTTGCTACTTACCCTTAACTTTTGTCGCTTTGCTCGAATAGCCTGGACTGGGTTCCCACAGAAGATGATGTTACCCGCTCCTTCAAAAATTGACAGAGTAAAACAGGCATCAGTGATTGAAACTGTCATTATTTCATGGCACAATTAAGTCCTCTTGGTGGCACTGTTGAGCAAAGATTGGTTTTACTGCTCCAACAGTTCACCTGCACAGAGTAATGCTAATCAAAATAAAATGGAAATGGCACTAAGACTAATGAGATCAACCACAGGAGTGCCTAACTGTGAGTCAGATTGCTGGTTTCAGCTTCCACTACTGCCAGATCTGAGTCTGCAGAACCAGGTCTGGATCCAGAAGGGGAGAGAACTCCAGGCCTGATCGCTGACATGAGTCTTGAGCCTGAGTGTGGTCTGGTGCCTGACGATGACATGGCCCAGACACCGGAGAAGCTGGGAGAAGGGCATGTGGCTGAACTGGGTCGGCTGTAAGGACGTACACTGTCGGTTGTCTCCTCTACAAAGACAAAAGTGAGGTGTTTGTTAAATCGTCATCTGAATATCTGGACCATGTTGATGGATTTAAAACAGTACACACACACACACAAACCATCACCAGCAGGATAAGAGGAGTTAGAATCTCTAATGGAGTTTCTGAGAATGTCCCAGTCTTCTCCCATGGTGGTACAGCAGCTAAGCCTGTCCTCCTCCACCTTTACATCATCAAGGTAACGCAGCTGAGGGACCAGATCCCTCACCGCTGCCCGGTAACTGTAGTCTGCCATCTGGGCAGGAGGAACGAAACAAGAGAAAATGACAGAGCTAAGGTGTACGACAAGATTCAAGATCACATTTTTTTGCAACAGTGACATTTTTAATAATACGTGGTATTTTTAAATAGGGGGTGCCAGACAGCATAAGCTGATCCCAGCTCGTAACAGCTAGCGTCTGTAAAGTCTTGCAAATAAATAAATAATTTATTTGCTATAAATTCTAGACTTTTATCATTTGGAAGAGAGCAGAGAGCGAGAGAGAGGCCAGTGAATCGCTGGCCTCTCTTTGGTTTCACCAAACCACACAGATGCAGAAAATGAAAAGGAGAGTGTGAGAGGCCTGTAAACAAAAGCAAGAAAATGAGAGAAAAGAGGAGGAGAATGAGTTTTAAATAAGAGGAAGTGAGAGAAAGACAGAGCGCAAGAAGAGTGATCACTTGGCAAGGGAGTAAACCCAAGAACCCCCTCAGTCGTTACAAAGCACGGGCCTAATGCATATTCAGCTCAGCATCTCTCCTCATTGCCCTAGTTTCTTAATTAATGCTCTGCTGGTGGGTGTAAATAAACACATTCACAGTGGCCCAAAAAACTCAGCTCACTGCAGCTTCAGCCGTGTACCCAGCTACAATCAGTTCCACTGACTTGGCCCATGATAAGCTGTTTAAGGCTTTGTCACAGAAACCAAAAAATGCACCTTAACATAAAAATAAAGCATTGATGTTTACATATATACTATTTCAACAGTATGTTATGTCTAATTATTTTGGAGTATTTTGATGTCTCCTGCTCTAGCAGAGTGTTTCTGTTGAGTTAAGGACCCACATACAGAGAGTTGCGATCGCACACATGCTCTCATGTCTCAGCACAAACTGATTACATGTTAGAGATTATCTGTCTTCAGGGCTGACAGCCAGCACAGGCGAGACTGTTGAACGATTAGAACCACAAGTTGCATTTGCAAGTTGGCATTTACAACATCAAATGAATACAACACTTCCTTTTCAGGAACTCTGCCCAGCTCCTTGCTCAAGCTCTATTCAGCTGCAACCATTCTTGGTTTCGTTTTATCTTTTGCCAGACTGCCACTCTGAGCATTGCACCACTCTGTGGCGGTTGCTTCAAGATGTACTGGGTATGTTAATCGCAACAGGAGCATCCGCTTAAAGTCTGAACAACAAAGGACAAACACATCGCATAATACTCATACCTGAGTTGATGTAGGGTTTGGGCGTAAACAGACAGGGTTTCCCTCCAGGGTAAGTCTCTCCAGTTTGCTACATAAACTGAGATACTGAACCTGGACTAAATCATCCACGTCATTCCCTTCCAGATCTAACAGCTGCAGGTTCTCCAGCATGCCAACCTGACTCAGGTCTGACACGTTGTTATAGGACAAGTACAGCTCCTGAGAAGAAGGACAGGAAATAAGTGTTAAGTGGTAGAAAATGTGTGATTAATGAACTGAACCAGCAGAAGGAAAATGCACTAAAGAAAAAAAACATGTTGGACCCAAGTCACACTGTGGTATCGTCCCATGCCACAGACAGTTGGACGTTTTAAACAGCGAAAGTTCAATTACTTGAATCATATGTTACTACCTAGGCACGTTCAGTATTTGCCGCAAAAACGAGGAAATGATTTGGGAAAAAATGGGTCGCTCAGGTACTATGACAAATGGAAATTAATGTTTGAGGTATGAAGGCCTGTTTGAAATGTATCCAAAAATCCTTGACACAATTTATTTTTTGTTCCGTACACACATTTTTTAACATTTGCAAAAAGAGAAAAGAAAGAAGCTACCAAGCTCCTGAATAGTTCCTACAAAGCCACCTGTAACCTATAAAGTCTACCGTAACAGCACAGAAAGTAGTAATCCCATCTAGGTCTCGTAGGCAGCACCGAGACATCCATAGCACCTGCAGTTGGGAGATGGTGGTTCCCAAGTCTCTAGGGAGGCAAAATAACACAAACTTGATTTAGAGGCAGGAAAGAGAGTTACATAATCATGGCTAAAAAAAGGATACTTTCTTGGCTACTGAAGCTTGCAGCTCCTTTCTCTTCGTGAAAATTATGTCCTGTTCACTGTCTCCCGCTTTCCTCCCTGCCTGAACCTTTCCACAATAGTTTCAGTCAGTGTACCTTACACTACAACACCAACTCCACTACAATTCCCACAACCCAAAGCAGGAAATGCTATCAGAGCCGGTGCATGTCCGGCTGACTCTGCTCTGCTCTGGTGCTCTCGGGGTGGAGCAGACAGTTCACTATCTATCTCTGTGTACAGTTCTGTGCAAAAGTCTCAGAGTACTCTTCATTTTATTATATTCTGCTAGGAAAAATTAAAATTAGGTGCAGGGATTTATTGAAATGAACATAAATACAGTCTGTTATACCTGGGGAGGCCAATCCATGACTGACAGTGTTGCAGTTATTGCATTGGCAGTGTGTTGGGGATCGCTGGCGTGTTGAAACATGAAGCTGTTGTCAATCCAGCAATTTTCAGATGGCATTGCAAGGTAGATGGTACTTTTCTGTGATCGTATCGCTATAGACACTAACTCTTGTACATCTCTCCTGTCCTCCTCCATAAATATTGATTATTAGATAGTTAGATAAACGAAACAATTTTTCTCATTTTCATGTAACACTTGTGTCATTGTCCAATTTCCTTATTTTAATTAAAGACACCCTGCCCACCATGTTTAGATATGCCATGTTTTCAGCTAACAGCTCTTTGGGAATCACATTGGTGGTTCAAATATATTACTTTATTGCTTGTGTTATCTTTTGGTATCTTTTATTATCTGTTCATAGATACAACTACAGAACTGGGAACGGATTATGTTTTTTGTGACAGACTGCTACTAACAGAGTGCCTACAGATACAAAAATTCTTCCTTCGCTAAACTTTCTGTTATGTGCACAACATTCACGTTCATCACTTCAGTTGGGTGCATTTTTTTATGCTCGAATAATACATATTTCATATTTCTATGTTAACTTGTTTAACAAACAAACAAAAATTCCTCTGAAAATGGTTAGGTGTAAGCGATGGATTGAAAATGAGTGAAAAACTGCCGATGTCTAAATTAAACCTTTTCAAGACTTTATAACCTATTGTTTATAATTTATTTAAATAGACCACATTCAAGAAAATCTGTCTCGTGAGAAGCAAAATATAAAGTAATGAGAGATGGGTCAAGACTTTTGCACAGTAATGATAAAAAATATTCTCTCCATCTCACTTACTGTGACAACTATTTGTAGCTTTACTTCAATATACGTTTGATGAAACAGCTGTAGCTATGATCACTGGACAAGCTAGGAAAAACTTTAGATATTCCCTGTCTCTTTCTGAGGATCAAATGCATGATTTTGAAATCTGATAGTACCTGAACCCCTCTGTATCCTATTGTGAGAAAGGTGGTTTAACCTGTTCTCTGTGTATCTCTAAACCTGTACACAGGTCTCACCTCCATGGTGTCTGGTTTACAAGTTGCAACAAGCATCTTCCACACATAAATATTGGAAGTCCCTATTTCAAAACCTTGTCACTATAGCCATACTATACTTCTTTGGGTAAGCTCATAACTTTTGACTTCCTGTAATGACAGAGTAAACCACGACAGCATTCACTAAACTATGTTTTTTTTCTGTTCTGGGTTAACATATTTATTTCTCTTCAAGGAAATATGTGGGTTTTCCTATTTTGGAAACATGTATAAAATAAGATAAAAATGACGAGAAGCATGTGTCAGTATCATCTTGGAAATCTATAATTTATAATAATTTGTAAATTTGTTTCTCAGGAATACAAACTTTGAAGTAAAGAAAAAGATGGTATTTTTGTCTTACTTACCTTACTGACAGGATCCTGCTGTTGTTCATTTTTAGCTGCACTAATCCAGGCAAGTAGACACCTGCAAGAAAATTCGTTAAACAAAACTATTTTTCTCATTTTCATGTAACACTGGTGTCATTTTAACATGGTTTCGTTCTTATCACCTGATTTATTTGCTAATCAGATGTTCAGCATCATTTAAGGAAAAGAAAGCGTCCCTGAAGTGGCAGGTAAAACATGACTCATACATGTACAGACAGTGTTTGTCATGCCTTACACAATCTAGGATTTTTTCTGAGGGCAAAGCTCGGTCATAGTAAATATATCCCCCTACCATTATCTAATGATGGCTGGCACACCTGTGAGGTAATCAGGTCTGGAAATTTATGACTGTCTGCTCGTTCTATGTTGTGATTATTACAAGTATCTGTTATGAATCATTACTGTAAATTGTGTTAACAGTTTCTCATTGCTCGTTAGTTTAACTGAACTTAAATGAGATAAAAGTTACTGTATTTTTGTAGCCTTGGCTACACAAAGAAAACAATAACACCACTGATCCTGACTAACAGTTAGTTCTAATAAGTACACATACAAACAGACACCTATTGTTTTACTGTTTTACATATTCAGCTGCAGTACTGTGCAAAAGTCTTGAGCCATTCCTCATTTGTTTGTATCTTGTCTTCAAGGAACCAGACTTTGTTGTATTTAATTATTCTTGAACAACAGGTCTCTAAGCTTTCTGAAGTTTTTCTTGGGACACTGGCTGCTTTTTTACTTATTTTCAGTACAGTCTTTGTACTTGATCATTTTCTTAGTTATTAAACTACTTAACACTGACCTATGAATCATTCAACAACTATAAAAGGTACCTAACTCAAGAGGTGAACTAGTTTTGTGTCTGCACACAACTTACACAACAGACAATTTAGAAAAGAACCAATTTTAATTTCTATATTTAGGGACTTTTTTTACAAGCTGCCTGTCACAGTAACAATTCATTTGTTTAGTCGAGTCTACAAAAGATAACACAGTTTGACAGCCGCAAAATAACTACAGCAGAGGAACAGTATCAACAAGTCATGTATTTAAGAAATTAGAAAAAAAAATCCAGCAAAATTACACAAAAAAAATGGACTAAAAAATTAGTGGCAACAGATCTTGTGGAGTGATAAATACAAATTGGACATTTTTGGTTCAAGTCATCATCAATATGTATGGAGAAGGTCAAGAGAGAGGTAGAACAGTGAATGTCTACAGACATCTGTAAAACCCAGTGTCATGGTTTGGAGCTGCATTTAAGCCAGTGAAAGACCAATATGGGCCAATTTTGATCACAATCTAAAAAGTGTTGTATTTGCAACAACTTCATGTTTAAGCATGCTAATGATCCCAAACACGCTGCCACTGCTGTAAAAGCATACCTGGATAGAAAAACATTCCATGGCCTCTCCAGAACACGGACTTCAACATTACCTAAGCAGTGTGGGATCGTGTTGACTGAGAACAGAACAAAAGGCAGCCAAACTCCCAAGAAGAGCTTTGAAATGTCCTTCTAGAACCCTGAAGACTACTTAAAGAAATGACAAGAAAGCTTGCGTAAGAGAGTTGAGACTGTGTTGAAGAATAAAAGCGGTCATGCTAAATACTGACTTTGGTAGACCAAATCTTGTTAGATTATTACAAATGCTGATTATGGTGTATATTTGTGTATATTTGCACATACTTCAATGAATCACTGCACCTATTTCCCATATTTCTTGCAAAATATAACCGAATGAAGGGTGCCTCAAGACTTGCACAGTGCACAGTACTGTATTTAATCAGTGACATGTCATATGTCTTACCAAAGTTACCAAGTGTGTTTTCTTGAGTGTCTACACAGATCTCCAGTGAGGTCACATTAGAGAGGTCTTGTGTGCCACACAGCAATTTCTGTAGGAGGAGAATAAGAAGCTGACCTGGGCAGAAGGGCACTGTCTCTTTACTGTATGTGGTCTGTATCATTCTGTAGCTACGATTAACAAACATGACTTTGATTTGATGTAAAATCTTTGAAGATTTTTTTTTGCCCAATTTCAGTTTCAAACATAATCTTTTTAAGCAAAAATCAAAGAGGATTTTAATTAGTATAAGAGACAACACTAACGGAATTATTTCAGGAAAAATAGGCATTATAATACAGGCAAGATGTATATGGTAGATGTTATCCAGATGCTAACATTTACTATTGTCAATTTAGAATTATGCTAAACTAACTAAATGCTTTCACTAGTATATTATATATATAGTATATTATATTCGTATAAACAACATGATAAGAGGTTTATAACGGTGATAAATACTAACTGTATTTAAAGGTACCTACCAACTTCTCCGGGGAGAGATAAAATTCCACTGGTGTTTCAGAGTCCTCATAGGGTTTACTTGCAGGAGTTGGGTTGATGGAGCCTGAACCACTCAGCTCAGTCACCAGGACCCGTGCTGTACCAGACCTGACCCCGTGGGGCACAGACCCATGACAGTAACTCATGTTTCACGCTGTATAAAATAAACAATCATAAAGTTATATTGAAAACACCAAAACGGCTTGTGAAACAAAAGGGAAGCAGTGAGCAGTACCTTCTCTACAGCCAGATATTCTAAGTAGCGCTAAATAAAGCAGCATGTACCCTAGCTACATGCTGGTGTATACGGAAATATAATATTATATCTATAATAAGAATATATATCACCTTTTGCAGAATTTTCCCGTCTGTGTCACTAGATAGTCTATACATTTACATTCAAACCTACAACTGAAGGCTCGCAAGCAAAAGTTTCCTTGGCAACCACAGACGACTTCCTGGATACGGCACAAACTGACCCCAGAGCCGCTGAATGGAATTCATTCAGCGGCTCTGGGGTCAGTTTGTGCAGTTAGACCCAGTTAGACCCGTGGCTCCCTGGGATATGTAGTACACTCCGGTATTTCTTATGGTTGGCACTCATCTAATCTATTATCCAGTAGTTACTGGATAATATTCTGTCGATATTGATGAGATCAATCCAGGACTGATAACGTTTTCTTGTGCCTTTCTTTTTTATTTAAATATTTTTTTTGTGTGCACTAGCAGTCTGTTTGGGATCATCAGAATGCTGAAAAATGAAGCTGTTCCCAATCAGACGATTTAGTGGATCAAAATCTAACAGAACCTTTCTACATTCATAATAATAATAATAATAATAAGTCGTTTCATCTCAACATAAGATCTGTTTCCATTGATTTTCAGCCCAGTTCTTGTGTAATTTGGCATACTCCAACCTTTTTTCCCCCTGTTTCCCTTCATGACAGCCACTGAGAACATTTCTGATGAAGATTCAGCAAACAGTAGATTGATCAACTGAAGGACAAGATACATCTCTTAGGTCCTGTGTCGGGTCTTTCTTTCTGTTGATTAGCTGTAAATCGTTTTATGCCTGTCACATTTTTTATTGTCCTCCACTGCCCCAGATTGCCCAGATTTTTTTAGGGGCACACTGCACAGTATTAACGATTTTCCAAGTTTTCAGCAAACAGTTCTTTGGGAAACATCAAACACTGCGTTAAACATGTGTTATCTTTGACATTTGTCATACATACAACTAAAGAAAATGATGCTAGTAACAAAGAGACTAAAAATACCAATTTAAATTATGTTTAGACACAACGCTGATTCATGCCTCGAGTGAGGTACATTTCTTATACTTGAATGATTCATACAGTCAGTGTTAGTGAGTGGTTGAACAAAAAAAAAATATTCCTCAAAAGCATTTGGGTTATGTCTACAACAAGTCCTCAGCCTTGGTCAAGCACATGGACTGGGCTACAAAATGAGTACAAAAAAATCAGTCAGTGTCCAAAGAAAATTGTTGAAACCGTCAGAAAGACTAGAGAACTAAAAGAATTAAGAAAGTCTGGATGAGGAGGGGGAAAATTACAGAAAGGATCAGAGCACAAGCATAAAACCACAATGAGTGGCCAACTGTTGCACTTGCATGGAATAAAAAAAAAAAAAATCCCAGCACCTGGAACAGAAAAATATGAAAAAAAAACATACAGTTAAAAAAAATCAACAATCCTGAATAATTAATCTGTGAAATTGAATATGAAGAGGTTAGAAACATTACTACTTGGAGTGGACCAATAACGGTATTTTGTTTCAAAATTACATCCTACTGAGTTGTAACTACTGAAACAAAAAGTGTTACAATCACGCCTGCTCTCCCCTACCACATAATTTCGACATTACCTTTATAACTATCACCGGTTCCCAACCTTGAGTCATCACATAGAAAAAGAATCATAATGTCTGGGAAGTTTTGGTGATTTAGTTTATTCGTTTTTAAACTTTGGATATTCTCAACCAAAACACTGCTAGTCATCTGTTTGGGTGGCACTTACTTTTCAGAGTGGCGAAGGGTTATGCTGGGTAGAGATGGATAATAGTAATTTTAAAAAAAAGACAGCGTTCCTGTTTGTCAAACGAATTAACTTGGCATTCATGACTTTCAGGTTTTTGCATGAATTCAGATTTACGTGCCTCTTTAAATACTCGGATTTAGCGTTTAAATGTGTAGGTCCAGTGGCCTTCACAGTGGAGTTGCCAAAAATCCGACAGCACAAGAACGCCACGGTAACATGCTTGGTAACCGGGGCGGATCTATGTTTGATAGAGCTGGGCGTGGGCAGTACTCTCCTCATCCCCTCCGCTCTCTCTGGGAAGCACATTGTTCAACGCGGGCACATTATAGGACCCAGGACCAATGAATGCCTTGGTGCAGTTTAGCTACTTAAAATTACACAGTTTCTTACAGTGAATAGGACGCAAATACCTGAAGAAACGGGGAAAGAGACTCGGAATATTTTGTGGCTTTTTTCCGATTTCAGCGGAGAAGCAAAACAATTGAAAGATTTTCTTCTTCCTCTCCGGTAGAAACGCCGCTCCTGTCGCCAATAGACCTCTGCCTGTTGTAAGTATACTGTACACATCCTTGCTTACGAAAAATGTCGGTTTTTTTCCCCTCACCGAGAAATATGTCCTCTCTTAAGTGCTTTCAGTGTTTTGGGCACCGCTGGAGATTGCGGTCCTTACAGAAAAACAGGTTAGCTAGCTATCATAACATTTTTTTAATTCACGCCCGGCGAGCTTGAACATTATCCTGCTTAGAACTCAGCCTTCTTTCTACCCTGCCTACATAGAATGATTTTCCTCCCAGCCCCTGACTGTTTTAAGCCAATTATATATTTTCTGGTAAGCGGTCTTCCTTGAGTTTGGGTGTTAAAACTTGGCTATAAAGGGATAACATGACCATCCAGGATTTCCCCCCGCTTTACCTCACTTTGAAAGAGAAACCGAAGACATTTGCAAGTGCCATTGCAATAGATGCTAATGTACCTCTGTCTTTTGTATTGTATAAGGAAAAGACTGGAGCAGGCTGTGAGGTTGCTGGTCTCGATAGTGGCGTCAGAGACAACTAGGGTGACGCCCCGTCACAGTGAATAAAAGCTATCACTGCGGAAGTGAGATTCCATTACAAGGCATTCACAAAGATGATCATTTCAAGTCTCGTATCTGATAAAAAAAAATGGCTAGTAAGGTGAAAGGGATTTACAAAGACAGCACCAAACACTCAGCGAATGGCCATAGAAGCTGCTGGACAGTAAACAATTAAATGCACTCAGCATTCAAAGTAGTATCAAACATTTGAATGAGTGCCCTCTTAGGCAATACAACAGAAAGTGTTTCACTCATGTGTTTTTCTTGGGGCTTTCTGGTACACGGTTTCTTTTTTTTAATCCGCCACATCGTCACGTTCGCTGACCACAGCATCTTCTGTGAAAGTCATAATCATGCAAGTGAATGTGCATCAGTCTATATGACTACGAGAAGGAGGCTTTGCAGCGATTCTGTGTGAGTAAATATTGGTGTTGGTGTCTGTAGCGTTTTGGCAAGTCAGCTGGAAAACAGTTGGAGGTGGTCCAGTGATTGAGGTGTGAGGTCAATGTGTCTTCGTTTTTTCTTTGAAGGTTTTTATGCAGCCAAGCAGTAAGTGTGACTCTAAAAACCAAGATTTTACGAATAACACCGTTCCCTGCTGGGTTTTAGTATTGATGTGTGTGTGTGTGTGGGGGGATGTTGAATGGACATTAGGTGTTTTTATGTGACCCAGAAGATGCTTTCTTTGCTTTCACATTGTTTCATGAACTAAAACAACTCATTGAGATTTACCCAGAGCCCACATTTAGAGTTTTGGGGGTGTTAGGTGTCTAATGATAACCCTTGCAGCTCCTCCAACCGGCAGGCTTTTGTGTGGAGGTCAGCTGCTCTTTTTATCTCTGCTGCTGCCTCCACTGTGTCACCCTGTCCTACAAACTAAAAGGATGACCCAGTAGGGAAAAGGTCACTAGAGGCTAGTGGCTTTCAGAACAGCTAAAAGGCCTCTTTAGATAGTGAAACATTTAGAAATTTGGAAAGAAATGGTTTATTAAAAGAACCAAATTCAGCTTTGTGTTAAATTCTAGAGAAAAGAGTAAATCCTGTTTTTTAACTATGTTGTAGTCAGTTTGACCCTCCTACCAACTTCATAAAATCTGAACCAATGTCTTCACGTAATTGTGTTTCACTGGCCTGAGAGCAGAATAGCGCTTCATTCCTAAGCTGGTGGAAAACACTTAGTGTTTTGGATGCTGTTTAGAAGAATGATGTCACTGGAAAGCAGAGGGAGGGTGGGGTGGTTATCGAGACTTTAGGATGGGTCTTGGAGTCTCCGTATTTGACCGTGACACCTCCCTTGAGAGGGTCTCCTTACCATCATAGCTCCATTAAAAATCTATTATCTCTACAGTGGGCTTGTGGCTCTGCCAGTATGGAGCCTTTAACCAATTAAGCACTTAAATGGAGACCAGAGTGCATGTTGAGGAAGACGGTCATCCATGTACCTAGCTCCTTGTGTCACGTGTGTTGAGAAGATGAAAAAGATGCAATGAAGTTTGGCTTGGAGGATTTTCATTATGTTTAATATTTTTCACTTTCTTGCTAGACTCTTCTCTTCTGTGTTTGTTATGCCCTTGGTATATATAGAGAGCAGTCTTCTCCCTTGCCAATGAACTCTCCTGCTACCATCTGAATTGCTGCTCTTTGCTTGCACCCTCCGTAAGCTGTCACGTAAGATTATCCTTTTGGTCCAGGCGAGGCTCTAGGGTTTCAAAATGGACTGTTAATTTCAGACCGGCGGTGGTGCACTATAAATAACCCTAAACTCAAACATGCTAAATAGTGGCCCTTGATCATATTAGAGAGCTGCTCTACAAAGGTTTTGGGAACTTTGGAATGAGATAGGTGCGGCCTGTGTGACAGCTGTGGCAGATTCATTACTGTTTTTTTGTTGAATGACTAACAAAAGTCACCCTGCTGTAGGATAATTACTTTGGTCACATGTACACCGTGTGTAAAAAGGACACAGACAATTGCCACATCATGAATGCAAGTTTTTACATGTGTGCAAATAAGGGCAGCAGAGTTTAACCATATGCTGAGAGCAACTCCACTCGGGATTGCAGAGGAGAAGATGGGGATATATTGTGTTTGATACAGCTATACCCAACATACCCATCTGTGTGTAGAGGAGAGAAATGTAGAGGAGAGAAAAGCTCAGACAAAACGCTCTTTTGCTTAGTCCCTGAGTGTGGATGAAATTGATGCAAGTACTAATGATTTTGACCTCCAGAGGCTGTGTCCTCGTCTTTCCTCTCTAACTACACAAAGACCCGCTCAGTATGAGCCCCTCCTGACAACAAGTGGCTGTAGAAACGCAGCACTGTCTGTGTCAGTGACTGATTTTGCTATTCATCTCCATATGTATATGTGGATTATTAATCAGCAGCTGACATGGCCTAGTTTGAGAGAAGACGGCTGTCTGCTTTTCCTCCTCTGAACTCCCAGTAGCGATGCATGGATGTGTTGAATTTGCATTTTTTAGGCTGTAAATATCACTGGCTTGGCAGGTGTACACTAGAGATCTGGTTATGTAGAAAAAATGCTGTAACCACGTGTGTTAAATGTTGAAGAACTGTGTATGATGCTGTATTCGATTATGTAGCTATCTTTTTTTTGTTTTTGTTTGGCCTACATTCTTCATACTAATCAGTTCAGCGCACGAGTTATCACTGCCATATTGATGAATATCGGGTAAAAAGGAGGCATTTCATGCATATTTCTGTGTGAATCTCTCATAGGCTTTGGCAACATTTCATCTTTTGGAAAAAATCTCAACCCAGAATGATTTAGCTTCTTTAGTTTTAGTGCTGTGACCCCATCTAGCTCTTTCAGGCTTGAGTTTCCCTACTGGCTAACTGTCCAGGCCGCTACTGCCACAAATAGAATCCAATTCTGTGAAAAACAGTGCTTTTATTGTTAATTGTGAGGCAGCGAGTGAAGATAAGATGCACAAGTGCTCACCAGTGAGGCTTGTGGCATCTGATCAATCTCTGATTAACAATAATGTTTAGATATGACAAAACAGAGCGAATACGTGGAACAGCTGACCAACAGTATGGTTGAGTATTCAGTTTTAGTCATCAAGTGTTTCATCCTGTATGATGGCATATTGGTCATCCTGTCTTTTAGTGAACTGGAATTAAGTCATATCAAATCTTTGATCTAAATGACTTGTCTATAGTTGAACATTTTATCTTGTGTCCACACTAAACGTGAAATAACTGCCGATGAGTCTATTATTGTTGATCCTTGCCCTGTCTGGAGTTTCAGCAGCCAAAGGTGTTCCAGCGTCTGCCTGCCCCACACAAGTCTCTGTTCGCCACACAGCTGCTGTTTATTTAGTTAGAGGGGGCTCTAAGGAGCTAGACTGGCTCTGCTACTCCACCAGAGTCTGCAGTCCAGCCAGGGCAGGCTGCACTGTGTACCAGGCTGATTTATTTACACTGAGGGAAAAGGAAGCTAAATGTTTAACCACAAGTTTGAGGGGTCAGTATAATTCCCTTCCTGTTGTGTTTCAGAGTTATAGCAGCGAGGGTGTTTTGACAAGGAGGTCGTTGTTGGTAATGGTGATGGTGCTCAGAGCTACCTGTTCCATTAAGGTGAAGCAGTGGCTTACGGGATGCAGGAGTGTGTGCGTTTGTGTGCTTGCGTATCATGGTGATTGAATGAGAGCAGTTAAATGACTGTGTCCTCAACTTAGCAAGTCTGGTTGTCTCTCAATCATTAACATTATTGCAGTCTTGGTTAATCTTAGTTTGTCCTAACGGCACAGGCACATACAGCCTCAGACACAAATAACCCAAACAGGACTTTTTTTTTTCTTTCTGAGAATGCAGATTCTATTAATACAACACCACACCCAGAGACAAATATAGAACGTCTGTTATTTTTTTCCTCTCCACAGCTAAATTGACCTTATATGTTTCATTTTCTTTTGAAATTCTGTGTCTTGTCCGGTTATTGAACTGACCACGGGCTGTGTTTATGACAGTCCACCTGTTACTTCTCTCTTTATACTGTTAGAGTTCAAGATTCACCCCAGCTATTGCTTGTACTTTCATTCCTTTGGGAGTCAAAGCACAAGAGAGAGGGCGTGAGTGTTTACTGCTCAGGTCAACTGAAGCCCTGATGTTTACACTCTTAAGCGCGCAAGTAGTTTGTGTAGCAGCTATAACAAAGAGTGCATTTTATATGAGGGATGACACACGGCTCCCTGCGGAAGGTAAAAGAGCATATGTGAACTGTGCTGCTCATGAAATCCTGACAGATTGATTATACACTGCAGCAGGTGGTGCAGGTTAATGATTTTCCTCTTCAGGACCATTCAGCAAAGTGAGACACTATTAATGAGCATGTGGAGATGTTTAACCCACATGTGCCCGTCTTTTATGCTAAATGAGACATAGTTGAAACTTTTGAGGAAGAGAGATTTAGGGTTACACTGGGTGTTAAGTAAAGTTAGTGTTAATAGTGAACTGTTTTGTTTAGGAGGACTTATAATATACGAGTTTTCACCTTGAATATTTATCAGAGTCATTTTGCATTAGTCACGGTTCAAAATGAGTCTTATTTGTCTCATGCTGGGGGGCTCACTGTCTGAAACAAGCTGTTTTAGCTGCTCTCCCTTTAAGGTCACCCTCCCTTTTTTTTTTTTTGAACCAGCCCATATTATATATAGACTGTATATACACTTTAAATTCATTGTATAGTACAATTATGACAACCGAGGCTTTGCTGTTTGAAAGACAGATATTTGACGTAGAGGTGGCGTCTAGAGGTTGTTGGTCTAAATTGTCAAACAGAAAGTGAAACTATGCTTCTGTTAAGACACATGGCTTTCTATCATTTATAACTGTTCTCAGTTACTTTCCTCTTAGGTCTTTAACCAGATATGACATCATTATTATTCCACTCATTATTAGTACAATGTCAAACTGTAACCATAGTAGAGTCCTGTAGTTACAATGGGCCTCCAGCACACTTGTTGTTAGTCATAGATTTGTAGCCGATTTAATGTTATAAAACCAGCACAACAAGTTCATATCAGTCAGTAATAAATCTAACTCATCATGTCTTCTACTCAGAAGCTATTTGGTCATTTTTAGCTTGCATATTTGGTGAGTTTGTGGTCAGCTGTCCATACAATGAGTCTCACTTTGCCACAGAACATAACAGAAAAACCATATGACTACTTTCTCTTTAACACTGGAATTTTACTGGCCAGCAACGCTGTGGTGGGGGAAGCTGACCTGTGGGTACGTGTCTTTGCACTGGTTTGTGTCTGTACATGAATATTTGCAGCTTCACCTAGTTTGGTGGTGAAATGAGCAAAATTGTAATATACATAAGTTTTCCCACATTTTTAAGCATGCAAAAATCTATTACACTGGAAAAATATCTCATTAATATTTGAATAACTTGGTTTTTCTCCCAGTTTTAATCATTTCTCCTAAATTTATGTAGGTTTGAATGTGCCCGTTTCAGGTAACAGAAAATTGATATCGCACATGTTTCCTCGCGAGACTTGCGTATTTCTTTAATAACATGGGTTGATTTATGGTTAACTTGACCACGTTACATCGACTGGACGTATTAAGTGGGTTTGGTGGAGCGTAGGGGGCAACTGCAGGCACACCTGGGGGTCATAAAATCGTAACCCTCCTGGATGGATCGCTGTAGAGTGAATCAACAAGAAATCCTTCATAACAACAGTCTCGTAGATAGTGATTTACCTCATCGTTAAAATGAAACGGTGGAAGAGTTTTAAATATATTTTTAGAATTATTTTATTAAAAATGTTCTAGTATTGACTCAATTTGATCTTTATTAATATGTATTTATTTATTTTTGGATCACTGTCCCTGTATGGTCTAGGGTAGACCTCAGTAATCTAAACCCTGAGTGATATGGATCTATCTGCCAGTGTGATGCCCCTCCTTTTTCTCTCTTACTCCCTCTCATGCACACTTTTTGCTGCTAACACTGAGCGGGAGAGGACTGGAACATTGAGTACCTTCAGCACATTTTTCACATTCCCCTTTGAGGGTCTCAACTACAGCCCCCACTGCATGCACACACTTCAGCATACACAACCACTCGTGTTTCTCACCAGTGGGCATTAATGGTATTGTCATATGTTTTGTCTGTACCACCAATTGAGGACACGTCAATCTTGACACGTGCTTGTCAAAACTGTGTGTCATGTTTATTTTGGTCATTATACTAACCTGCACCTTTCCCTCTCTCCAGCAGCGGTGGTTGTGTGTGAGTGTGTGGTTGAGCTGCAGCTGCAAACATGACGGAGTATAAGCTGGTGGTGGTGGGAGCTGGAGGCGTGGGCAAGAGTGCACTTACCATACAGCTGATCCAGAACCACTTTGTGGATGAATATGACCCCACAATAGAGGTATGACGTGCTTCTACGTGTTCTGTACATTATTCCTGCAGCAGTTATCTTTAGATGAAGTATTTCCCCTTGAACTGTTGTGTGCTTCTGCGACATTCTTTAAAATGGTTCATGTGCAGTCTTTGCGTAATTAGATGTTTTATATAAATGTCCAACCCCACAGTCTAAACCAAGTTACTTTAATTAATTAACTTCTGTGGCAATCCTCCAAATGACAAGGCTTGAAAGAAATCCATAATTTCAGAAAAGAGAAAAGCATTTTCTCCACCTTTTACTCAATATTTTCCTGAGGAAAAAGACACTGGAATATATTGCAGAGCAAAGAGGAAGGCCAGTGAGAATGTCTTCTCCTGTCTTTTCTCCCCTTTTTCTCCCTCTCTATCCCTCTCTTTCTCACCACGCCTGCCTCTGGCCAGACAATGTCCTTTTTGTGTATTTGCATTCCTGGCCCCTATGCTCTAACAAACAAAGGGACAGCACTCCCATGTTTTTGTGACTGCATGTTGGAAGGCTAAACATTGGCTCTGATACCCTGCTCCTCTGATCTCTTGATTTTCATTTGACCTGAAAGTGAGGAGGGAATTTAACAAAGTAACCTAAGTTGATTACAGTCAAGCAACATTCAGTCACTGACATAGTGTCCCTATAGTATACTTCTTTGCCCTGAGTGACCCAGGGTAACAATCTGCAATGGACCACCGGTTACATTAAGGTGAACTATCAGTTTTGTGTGATGTCTTTAGCACTTCTCTAAAAGTGCAAGTTTGTCTTTTTCTGCAGGACTCATACAGGAAGCAGGTTGTGATCGACGGGGAGACCTGCCTGTTGGACATCCTGGACACTGCAGGTCAAGAGGAGTACAGCGCCATGAGGGATCAGTACATGAGGACGGGGGAGGGTTTCCTGTGTGTCTTCGCCATCAACAATACCAAGTCTTTTGAGGACATTCACCAGTATAGGTGTGTCTAAGAGTAATGCAAAGAAAGAGAACTGGAAAATGTGCACCTCTGTATTTCTTGGCCAGACCGTAGGCCTGTTGGGGTGGAGCTCCGGTGCTAAATCATGTCTGTTAGCTTCTCTGGATGTGCATATGCAGTGTGTGTTAGAGGGACTCCCGTGGGGTCTGCAGGAAAAGGGCTTTATATACGTGTGTGCCAGCTCTCTGCAGTAGTTGATGATGTCATGCTGTAGCGTTTAACACGGCTAAAGAAAGCTTAGCTCCCAACTGGAGGCTTACAGCACGATGCCAATGAAATCGATCCTGACTCAATTAGAGAAGCAGGGAGAGGTAGCGCTCCCAAGGACAGGGAAGGAGAAAGGGAGGGTGGGGGTGAGAGTTTCAGCTGGAAGTGACAGTGTTTTCTCTCTTTGCCACATTTTGTCTTTCTCATCACATTAGGCATCCACTTGCTGGTCTTGCATGAGGCTACACTTTAAGTCACAGGTTTCCAGAGTGTGTAAATGTAGATTTGTTTGGCCTGTCGCCATTGCAACTCAGCTGTTTTGGACCCTGCTTTAACATAACTGCTCTTAAACCATACAGGTATGCAGTGCACTTTGGCTCAGTGCCCAGTTAAATGTTTTGAGTTATCTAGACATCTGCTGCCTGTATTTACAGGCAACAATTGTTTGTGACAAGAAATAAAACCCACAAAAACTTTCCCCCCCACTATCAGTGCTGACTAGCGCTACATGGCAGAGCAGTGTTCATCCATGTACCAAAACACCAAATAAAGACCAGTCCACAACTCTTTAAAGCTAAACTTTAAGCACTCGCCTTAATACCAGGTATACAGGTATCTGTGGTTTGATAGGGTAACTTGTTTGCTTTGACATCAAAACTCAGAGCAAGTGTTGTCATAATTACCATTGGCAGTATTGACTGCAGATGGGTTTGGCTGACTGTACTGCAGGCTATACTGGGGCTGATTGAGAAGAAAGGCTGGGCTGATGGAGTGATCTGACCCTCTCCTCTCACTCAGTCCCCCCTGGCTGCATGGCATTTGGCACTTGCTGCTGTAGTGATGAGGTAATGCTGTTTGCCGCCTGCCTGTTGTCCACCCACCCTCCCTCCTTCAGCAGTGCAGCACAGCCCAGCACCGGTAGGCACTAGCTCTTCCTCTGGGTCCTAAAGTTCCCCGGGTGGTTGGTTCTCCAGGGGTGGAGCTGTTGATGATGCTGGGAGGATCTCATCCAACAGACATGCAACTGTGGCTAAATAAAGTGCTTGGATGTATCAAGGAACAAAAATAATAATAAGGAAATGAAATAAACTAAATTTTCAATTTTCTTGTTTTGCAACGCAGAGAACAGATTAAACGTGTTAAGGATTCCGATGATGTTCCCATGGTCCTTGTGGGAAACAAATGTGACCTCCCTGCGCGCACGGTGGACACGAGGCAAGCCCATGAGCTCGCTCGCTCCTATGGCATCCCCTACATTGAGACCTCTGCCAAAACACGGCAGGTAAGCAGTTTACATAAAGTAAGGAGCAACATAAAGTTTTTCCGCAGAGGAATACTTTTCTCGTGTCCTGCCTCTTTTATTGGTGTTTGAATCTTTAAAATTCCTCATATGCTAATTTTGCTGCATCATCATTATGTTATCTGCAGGTTATGTCAGTGTTCTTATTTAGGCTGTTTAATTTCACATTTTGCAAAAATATTCATGCGCATCTTACAGCAGACCATGCGCTATGATGTGATTTGTGTTGCTGGGAACATTTTATTATGCTGCAGGCAGTGACTCATAGCCAGGTTACCTTGGCTTGAGAACAGAGCTACAGTATTTGAAAGGGCTCATAAGGACCAGTTGCCTCACAGCTCCCACTGTCTGTGACTCACTGTGACACATTATGTAGGTACATACATACTCGCATTCATCGCTACACCTGCAGAATATCTGTCACTCAAAAGGAAATGCAAGAAGTAAAGAAATGCAGTCTTTTTAGTCATCATGATTTCTTGACAATGTATTTAATAATTCTCAGTGCACGCAATGATTAAGGTTGTCATGGTAATGTTGCCAATTAGGTGAGCACACCTAAAAGCTTTGCTGTCAGTCAGAAGACGTGCATTTAATATGGGAGCCTTGAATGGGAGCGTTTTAAGTGCCTGGATTTTTCTGTAACATTTTTGTGTGTTTGCGTGTGTTTACAGGGAGTAGAGGACGCCTTCTACACACTGGTTAGAGAGATCAGGCAGCATAAGTTGAGGAAGTTGAACCCACCCGATGAGAGTGGTCAAGACTGTATGAGCTGTCGCTGTGTGGTGTCGTGATGCAGGTGAGAAATTATATACACAGTAATGGTCACCAAATCAGTTTGCAAAGCTAAGTTGTGAATGCATGGAATGATGGAATTCACTGGCTTTGGGGAGGGTTTACCTTTAAAGGGACATATCATTACAAGTTAATACAAAGTTGTTCACCTTTATCCTGTTAGGGTGGGAGCTGGCCTCTTCCAGGCTGACAAAGCCCCCAACCATAGAGTACAAGCAGCCACTGATTGATGAGTATGAAAATGATGTTATATGCTATTGTAACTGAACATGTAAGGGAGATTTTGGACTGATATGTTAGGTAGCACCAGAGTCGCACATAAATTTTGGGAATATTTTCTCAGAGCTCCAGAGCCTGAGCGATCAAAGCACATGGTAGCCCAAAGCTCTATTGCAAGGGGTATCAAAAATACAGCCCAGGGGCCAGAACTCACCCACCAAAGACTCCAATCTGGCCCACAGGACAGCTTTGGAAAGGCCATATATTTTGAAGTTTTACCATTTTTCCTTCCGATAAAAAACTTCATATTACACTAAAGTAATTAACAAATAGGTGAGCATTTAAATAAGAAAATGTCTATGATTTTTCACCATCTACAATATAAAATTCCATTGTAGATAGTCCTTTTACAATAAAAAAGGCAATGAGCTACTTTTTCTGTAATTTAATACATTTATTACTTATAATTTAGTCCCAAAGAGTCGTGCTGACAGATTTCTTCCATTTACTATAGAATTATTTCTTTATCATGCAGAGAAAACTGAGACATAGTACTTGCAATGGCAGAAAGGGGTGCTTCACTGGGTCAAACATGGAAAATGAGCTTGATATCTCTGTTCTGTTGGTTTCACCATTCATTTGTTGACCACCTGTAACTCTGTGTAGATGATGCTCATTGTAAAAAAAAAAAAAAAGCACTTTTGAAACAATCTGAGTTTTAAAACTTTAATTATATCTTGTGTCACTTTCTTTGCCCAGCTCACTGCTACATGGTGAGAAACGCTACGGCACAAAGTGGCAGCATGGACTTAAGGACTGGAAGATGAAACAACCCAACGATGAAAACAAAAACTTTTCCAACAAAAGGATGATTGAAACAAAAGCCCTGACAGAAACCATCAGGGCTGACTGAACTATAGACTTGTATGGAAAGGGGAATATTGGACTGTTGCCTAAGTGGCTAGCGGAACTCGACTGGTCCAGCCCCATCTTTTTTGTTGGTCCACATCGACCTGTGAGCAACACCACTAATGACTCTTTGTCAGCTGCAATGTGGCGTCGCTGGGTAGCTCCACAACTTTCCTGCTAACTTATTGTTTTCAGTCTCAACACTGGTAATTGGGGGGGCGGGTATCTCACCTCCGCCCTCCTTAAAAGCCTGATTCCACTCCCCATCCCCCACCTAGCTGCTGGAAGGAATGAGTGACTTCAGTGGAAAGAACTGGAATTGACTTTTAGTTAACCCAACACCTCTCATGCTAACCCATCCCATTCCCTGCTTCACCCTACCTGCCTTTGGTTTCTTTTGAATGGCAATGAAATCCCTGCGCTCTAACTGGATACAGGGGGTGGATGCTGACATGGGAAAGACTGTATTTTTTGTTGTTTATCAATTAGCCTACCTGTAAAATAACAAAAAAAATCTTTGATTTTTGTATTTGATATGAAACATTTATTTTTGATTGGCAGTTTTGAAAGTGCTTATTTCAGCTGGCACCTGGTTTGACATTTTTTGACCTGCCTGAGGTAGTTGAAGATCCTTTTGGACTAGATCTCTTGAATGGAGAATTTCTAGATAGATGGCTTACCGCTGCCTTCTCTCTTTACAGATGTTTCATTGCGAGTCGTCTTGTGGAATAATAATAGTAATGGTTAGTGTACGTAGATTCTGGTGCAATAGAATAATTTACTTTCCAAATTACAAAGTATTGGGAATATACCCTCTGTCATGACTACTTATTTTTCTGCTTTACTTTTTGTTTAAGAAGGAGAGGTACCGTGCGTGAAAATGTAGTTGTTGTTGTCTTTGCAGTTGCAAAAGCACGATAGGTTGCCTGTAGAATGGGATAAATACCTTAAAGTTGGCAGCGAGTCGATTTAAAAAAAACAAAAAAAACAAAACAGCAATGCAAAAAGTCTCTGCATTTCATTTTAGTAGCTGTATGGTGTACAACAGCTATTTTTAGATTGCAAGAATCACTCCTTGTGGACGATAAGGCTCAGGAATTGGTGTCCCGGAGGATATCTATCAGTCCAGGAAACCAGGGTTAATAGATGTCATAAGTTAGTTTTTGCAAAGTGTAATGCACAAGTCCTGCCTCAGAGTAAAACTTCAGTTTTTCCACACACCAGACTATCCTCACACTGCTCTGCTTTATCTGCCACTTTCAGCTTTTCAAAGGAACAATATCAAGTCAGGTGCTAGTCATGTCAGAACCATATTTACTGTATATGTGGGACTATTGTGTGTAACAGGTGTAAGGAGCGGGATATGGGAGTGCATTGTTTTGTGTTTCTTATTACAGACAGGCTTGTGCGCTCCGTAACCGGATTAATTTGCTGCCTGAATAAAAAGACTGATGTGTGTTTACTTTGCCTTATCTGTTAGCTAGGTCGTACCTCATGTGTGCAGCGAGATGGTCATCTGTTCAGTTTGCTGAATTGTTTGTTTGTTTGTTTTAACTATGTGTGCAAAAAAAAAAAAAAAAAAAGACACGAGTGTGTTGACTTTCGACATGCGCTGTACAGAATTTGAAAGACAGGTCCCTAAAAACACTACACAGACGGGCTTTTCTGTAGTAATGAACTTTAGAGAGAACCCAGCATAAGCCAATTTGTCATAATCAAATATTCATGACATTTCAGTTCTATCACATTGGAACATGTGATAGTGATTTGACTAAATTGTTGCATTTAGCACAGATTATATCTAGATTATAGTAGTTCACTGAATTGGGCATGTGTCAAAATGTACCGAGTCCTAAACACTACAAGCCTGTTGCTTCAAATCCAAAGCTCTGATGTAACAGATGACAAACTTTATCTGGCCATTGTCCTTGATATTGTTGATAATTGATATTATACATGCAAATGAACTCTCTTTCACTCCCACCATTGCTTACAGAAATATGACCAGTCTAATTACTGTCTGGATGATGGTGGTCAGGTTTTGTGTTCTTTTCTCTGCTTGGAGGAAGGATATGAACTGTGAATGTGTTTGACTCTCTTGATACTGTTTGAAAGAAGCCTCGATTTTACAATTTATATTGCTTACATTATTTGAGGGATAATCGTAGGGGCCCTACTTTTGGCTGTGTTGTACCCAGCTTTTATTTTTCATCCACTGTACTCAGACATTTCAATGGAAAAGGAGCGTGGAGTTTGTAGTATGTAATTACAGTCCTTGTGGTATCCTTGTTAATCTTTAAACAGTACATCCGTGATATAATAATACCATAGAATTTCACAAATCTATGCATTCAGATTACCATTGCATTAGAAAAAGCATCATGTTGTCGCAATACTCAGCCAGTGAACCACCAGTATACATGTCTGAAAACCTGGCGAGCATGACAAAGACTTTCAGGACCATTGGGGGTTTTGCACAAGGATTCGGTGGGCTCAAGGGCTTGTTTGTCCCCTTGCAGACTGTGGAATGGGCGCGTGGATGGATTTTGTGAAAAAATGTCAACTGTTTAGCTATTTAAGATGTATTTACTCTTTGAAAATGTGGCAAATGTATTGCAGGACAGGAATAAAGATGTCAAGATCAAACTGCTTTGGTCCACTCGCCACCAAACTTTTGTTCTTAAGTTTGTGATTTGCTTCCCCCTGCAGGCTACTGCCGTGAAGTTGAAGGACTGGGACAGCTTTGGTTTAAAAAAAGACAAAAGTAACTATTGCTTTTGTCTTATAATAAAAGCTGATGACATATATAGATATTCTTGATAAATGTTTTATATTTAACTGCTTATAAAGAAGAGTCCCAGTGTACAACAGCATGAGGCCTATATAATGTGAGAAAATACAGCTCTGATAAGGGGTTCAAAGGGCAATCATAAACCCTGTGTTTACACATGACTCTACCATATAACACTGCAGTGACAACAAATTTAATATTGCACAACTGAACATTAACGTGTAGTTTTTAAAACCCTTCAGGATGGTTAGATGTTAGAAGAAATTAAAATATTACATTTAAGTTATAGTGATAACAAGCGATAGGGCCCTACATTCATTAATGAAAACTGGGCGGTGACCACGTAGTGAATAAGGGAGCAGGCTTTCAAAAGAAGCCTTGGTTTAAAAAAAAAAAAGTTTGATTGATGTGGGATTCACACTTGTTAGTTATTTGGCTTACTTTACAACTGAATTCAATAAAAGTCAGCAATAGTGGGTCAGGCTTGTGTATTTCAGTCACCTCCAGCATCTGAAAAAGAAGGAAGGACTAAACAAGGAACATTGTATAGTATAAGAAAATCACTGAAGTGTATTACGTATTTCCCAGTTTTACATGAGTAAATGGTATCTGTGATATTAAATTAGCTCAACTAAAGCAGAGCATTTGGAACTTATTTCTATTCTGTCACTACTGGAGTTGACTGTTATTTATATTAGTGCCACAGAGTCAATGGTATGAATGAAATGATTTATTTGACAGTGATAAGTTAGTGTCATCACTAAATCAGGAAGCAGAAAGCAAGACACATGCTAGCAGATTGATCTAACAGTGACCCATGATACAAGTCACTTCCTGTTTTTATGCCTCTTCTTTAAGCCATGTAGAGTAGTTATTGGTTTTCAGCACGGAAGATTTGCATACTCTCTCTTCCTGGCTTTCAAGGGTCATAAAAGATAAGAGGTTCTCGAAAAGCCATGACAGGCAGACATTCGCAGGTCTGACACAGTCAAACAAAGTTTTACTGAATGAAAAAAAAGGTGGCATTTTCTTCTCAGAGAAACTTTAATCATGCCATACAGCGAAGATACGATTAAGAAAATGCTTCCTAAGGTAAGGAATGTTTCATTTATCGCTGGATCAGCGGCTGTAGTTTCATGTACAGATTTCTCCAGTGTTTGTTTGTTTTTTGTCTATTCTCCTTTTAATTTTTTGTTATTTTATGTTTTGAAGATATATCTTCGGAAGTGTGTGGCTCATGAAATAAACGTGGCATTAACTTACTTCAGAAACCTTGTGCCCGTAATGGATAAATATGGTAAGGTTCACAGTCCAATGCTGCTGAACTTTGTAAACTCGGTGGAAAAAGGACCGTTGCATTGTAACAGTAACTGCCTTTGCTGTGTTTTGTACAGTTTACAATGATGGAACTACAAAGAACTTGATGAGCTTAACCGGAACCATTCCTGCCACGATTAACAGTAATAACATTTACATTCCATTTTGTTCTCTTTCATAACAAAATAACTTCAAACAAAAAATATGAAAGGTTAAGAATCTCTCTGATTTTGATATCTTTCTCTTTGCCATTATACAAGATATAACATATAACATTCCCATTTGCCTGTGGATTGAGGAAACCTACCCCCAAACTGCTCCCATCTGCTATATCAGACCCACACAACAGATGATGATCCTCAGCGGAAAGTATATCTCCAGCAATGGTGAAGTCATGCTGCCTTACCTGCGAGAGTGGAAGAATGTGAGAATTGAAGCAATATTTGTTTTCGACAAAGCTGCATGTGGGGTTGATTAGGGGTTGATTTTGCTGGCACTGACACAATGTGGCTGCATAACTCTACAGCCAGAGCGCATGAAAGTGACCCTTTCCTTCTATTATTAGGGGGAGTGTGACCTAATGAGCCTTTTTCAGGTGATGGTTGCCGTGTTTGGAGAATTTCCTCCTGTGTGTATGAAGCCTTCTCCAGAGCCTGAGCAAGCCTCTTGTAAGTAGCACACACAAGCACGAAAGAAGCCTCTATGCTGTCAAAAACAACATCTGCGTCCTGATAAGATGGAGCCAATAATCGAGGATCCGCCTGATTGAGTTTGAAAATACCTTTCACTTGTCAGAATGTCAGACATGATCATTATTTGATTAACGATATTTATTCTATTTGTTCAGGTTGGCTGCAGTTCCACAGACAACCAGAAGTATTTACAGACACAGATGGAAGTTTATATCTGTCTTTAACAAGAGAAGACGGGCAACCTTTTCAGCAAGAAAATGAAACTAATTGTTAGTATTTTGTGCAATTTGGCAACAGTTTGTGAGAGAAACGTTTTTGTCAGTTTTTTTCCCCCCATATTGTGGATATGGTATCTATTGACTGTGTGTTAAATAGTGAAGTCTTCAGATATGAAAAAGCATGCTGTATTTTTATATTTCAAATGATTTTCATCACAAATTAGCACCCTTTCATTTGATTTTGTGTGGTAGCAATAAACATTTTAACCACCTTCATTGCTTTACAAGTGCCTCATAAAGATGTTGCTCAACTGCATCAATATTTTCTGGGCTGTTTGGACTTTAGATGGGTGTGGTCCTCTGTCATTTTATAAAAGCCTGTCTTATTTTATAAACTGATATAAAATAGAAAAAAACTACCTCTGTCAATAGAATATAGGTATAAGCTTTTTTCATCAGTGTAAACACATACCCGGAAGGCTCTGACTGAAATATAATCTTTTGTAAAAACTGACTGATTTATTCTGTTATTGAAAATAAATTGCTATGTTAAACCTGCATTGCTTGTTATTGTTGAAATAACTCTCATGGAATTGTAGTTCACTAACAAAACATTTGATTTTTGCCCATAATATTTAATATAGCAACTATAAATGGCTGAATAAATATAGCCTATGTCTTCCTTGTCCTGCTAAAGAATATAAATGATGGCTAAATGTGTGATTGATGACTATAAGTATGATTTTGGGATACCACATAAAGTTGTGGTCAGAAGTTTCTATACACTCATCATGGGAATCATGGGAATTAGAGGCTTTGCATTTTTTTAAGCTTAAACACACATGAACACATTTGAATTTATTTTGAATTTTCTCTAATCCATACCGGAGCAAAAGTATACATACAGGCTCACATATACGCATATATTTCCACTGATATTTGTTTAAATGTCCTAAGTTAAGTCAAGTGGCTTTTATTGTCATTTCCAACCATGTACAGTGGTACAGTACAGAGTGGTAGTGGTAGTGAGAGCCCGAATGCTCTGGTACCTCTTGCCAGAAGGCAGCAGGGTGAAGAGTGTGTGTGAGGGGTGTGTGGGGTCCTCCACAATGCTGTTGGCTCTGTGGACGGAGCAGGTGCTATAAGTGTCTGGAGGGAAAAGAGGCTTCAGTGATCTTCTCAGGTGCTGTCACGATCTGTTGTAGGGTATTGCAATCCGATACAGTGCAGTTTGCATACCAGACAGTGATGCAGCTACTCAGGATGCTCTTGATAGGCTCTCTGTAGAACATGGTGAGAATGGATGGAGGGAGATGGGCTTTTCTCAGCTTCTGCAGGAAGTAGAGACGCTGTTGGGCCTTCTTATTTATGGAGCTGGTGTTGAGGGACCAGGAGAGGTTCTCCGTCAGGTGGACACCAAGGAATTTGGTGATCTTGATGACCTCCATAGAGGATCCATCGATGTTAAGTGGACAGTGATTGCGCCATGCTGTCCTGAAGTTGTACCTTGAATAGACTCTTTAGCATCAGTAAGCTTCTGGCATACCTGTGGCTGAATATTTGACCAATTCATTTAAACTGGTTGGCTTGCTGGCATGGCCCAGACTTTTAAACATAATCCATAATTGGGACTTTGGGAAGGCCTTTCCAGAAGCTTGATGTTAGTGGCGATCATGGCTCAAGAGTTGGGAGTTTGCCCTGTAATTGGAAGGTTGCTGGTTCGAGCCCCGGCTCGGACAGTCTTGGTCGTTGTGTCCTTGGGCAAGACACTTCACCTACCAGAAGGGCCGATGGTGTGATATGGCAGCCTTGCTTCTGTCAGTCTGCCCCAGGCTACAACTGTAGCTTGCCTCCACCAGTGTGTGACTGGGTGTGTAAAGCGCTTTGGGGTCCCTAGTGGGGACTAGTAAAAGCGCTATACAAATACAGGCCATTTAGTGTGCTTTACTAATTTCAAAGCCAGTTTTGATGTATGGTTTGGATCATTGCCCTGTTGGAATATGGAATTGTGTTTAAGTTTCAATCATCATCATAATTTGAGGTAAAAGTAGAAGAATTTGTAAATACCACTGGCAGCAAAACAGCCCTAAAGTGTGATCCTGCCAACACCATGCCTGTCTCAATTTTACTTTAATATGAGATATTTAATATTTAATATGAGCTCTTAAAAATCTCATATCATATTATCCCAATATTATCCCAGTAGAGCACTAAACTCTTGGAATGAAGACTTACTCATGGTTTCTAGAGTATCCAATAGTTGAATGGCAGGAAGAGCCTGCAGCTCTCTCTCTCTTGTGGAAACAGCTCCTTTGGATTCAGGAGACAGATACTCTCTAGTTTTAAAATTAGATTTCAAACTTGATAACACTTATAATTAGGGGTAGAGCAGGCTTCCTTCACTCCTAATGCATTTGGATGCCACTGCAACATGTGAATAATTTTTGTATATTCTCTTCCATAATGTTTGTTTTGTCCTTGTCTGCTATGCTCCCCTTTTGTTTCTTCTCTATTGCCTCACCCCGAGTCCTGTTGTGGCAGATGAGTGCCCCTCCCTGAACATGTCATGCTTTAGGTCACTTTTTGTAAAAAGGGAGTTCTTCCTTCCCACGGTAGTCAAGTGCTTCCTCGTGGGGATTCTGTTTGTGTGCATCTCACGGAAGTAAAAACAGTAAACATTAAATAAGACGTAATTATTAATTCATTTAATGTGTACTTTTACAGATTTATATCACGGGCTATCGTAGAATTTGGGGATCTTACATTGACGTGTTAATCACATCACGTCACACAGGGACCGGAAGCACTAAAGAGAACTGCCGGAAATTCCTTTTGTTGACCATCGGATTTTTGTTTTCAAGCTCCTTTTTACAATTACTCGTTAGCTATTTTGTCGATTTATGAGTTGTTTTTTGAGTATTCGCGTGGAACACAGATACAGTTCCCGTTTACAAGACTGGAAGATTTCTCGTAGTAGCTGAATCACGCCCTTGTTTGAGTCCGCCCGAGCTAGGGCTAACGTTAGCCTTGCATTTACCGGAGCTCCGCTAGCCAGCTTTAGCTTGCATTCGCTGTCACTTTAGCTGTCATAAAAGTCAGCTGTTAAGACGCTTAACTTATTAATAAGAAAAGTGAAAATAAACACCTGAGAAACATGGCAGTAGTCAACGAAAGTAACCTGAAGAAAATGCTAAAGGTAAGTTTGAGCTTGAGTGTTGACTCTTGAAAAACGATAGCAAATTAGCTCATAGCGTCCTGTTTGACACTGGCTAACGTTAGAAGCCAGTTTAACATTTCCTGGTACGGTTTTGTTTAATAGACTGTCAATTTTCGCCAAATTTAAGATAATAAAGTATCTTAAATATTGTTTTGGTAAAATATATTGTACTAAATTAGATTGAGGCATAACTGTGTAACCATAGAACACACAGTTGCACATATTATTAATTGAAGTTACTTTGGTTAAAAAAATGAGACCACAGTTTTGGAGGTTACCGTAGACCTGTATTTATATTGCCAGTCGTGTTCAGAATACTTTAGAGAATTGTTTATTACCAGGTTTGTGATGCATCGGTGGGAAAAAGCTAATGACTCTCAATCGGTTGCCAGACCAAGGGACTCTATTGACACTAGGGCTGCCACGATTTGTCGACTAGTCACGATTATGTCGACTATCAAAATCGTCGACGACTGATTTAATAGTCGACATGTCGTTTGAAGCTTTGTAAGATCGCAAAAGACGCAGGAATAAGTAGTAGGATTTAAGAGTGTAATAACGGACTGAAACAGAAGATGGCAGCACTGCATGTACAAGGATGCCAGCTGCCGTTAAACCCCGAAGAAGAAGAAGAAGAAGAAGAAGCAGCTGTGTCCCAGAATTCATAGCGCGGCCCAGCTTAGTTTCCAACAATGGCAGTAGCTAGTTAGTTTTAATATTACTCTTATTATTCTTTCTGGGTCACAAAATAAACGTTTAACATATTTTCAGGCGAGAATGTAGCTGTTTAAACCTCAAATATCGGCTCAGTTTATCAGGACACCACATATTTTCAAAAGTGCTCCGACGTTTTCGGAGACGTCTGTTACCCACTAGCTCGATAGCTAGCCGGGGGCTAGGTCACTAGCGCTGTGAGAACACCGGACTCCCGGCAAATTGTTTTCAAACCCACCGCCGTCTTTCGCGACTCAGGTTAAATATATATGAGTCACTTAGATAAATTAAAAATGTTGTTGTTTGGCTTTTTTTTTTTTTTTTTTTTTTTTTTTTTTTTTTTAGTATTTTATTTGTTCCTGAGTAAATCGGTTTGGCTGAGATTAAAGTTATAGTTTTTACACAGCTGAATAAACGTCAAGCAGACAGCTGATTATCAGAAGTGTGAGATGCTGGAGAATATACTAGGGTGTCCTGTTATATTTTAGATAGCAAGGAGTTTATTAAACTTTACCGAAACAATCTGCAAATTTCATTAAAATTGAATAAACTATCATCTTGTCTTTATTTTTAGTTAGCACCTTAAAAGCTTAAAGCTGTAAGCTAATGATAGTTATATAAGAGCAGATGCTGCTGTTGACACTGGTCTTAAACACTTCTCTGATAAAAATGAGTTTAATATGGATAATTGTATCCATACTGGTATTGTACTAATTTACGTTCACAAGGCTTTTTAATTGGATTATTCTAATTTATAAGCAAATGTATAGAGGCAGTAAATTTAATCTGTAAGGTGTTTCAAGTCCTGTTTACAGTATGTAGAATTAAATAATGGTTCTTCAAGGTCACCCCTTGGAAATTTTATCTGTGGTGTACCACAAGGATCTGTTACAGGTCTATTACTGTTTCAGATTTGTCTTTTGAACATTTCCTTTATGTACGTGATTCTTATCCAGCTCTTGTAGTTTGTGTAAAAATCCTAAGGATATTGAGCTTAGCTCAGTAATAAGAATCTGTTATCCCGCGGTTAGAAGAACAGTAAGCTTGCACTTCATTTGTTGAAGAGTGAAAGTATTATTTCTGATAGTAATAAAACAAAACAAACGTGGCCTGTCAGTGAAATATAATTCAGTTAACATTAGCTCAACTGACAGTGCAAAATACCTATCAAATAAGTTGACTTTTATTATTAGTTGTATTTTTTTTAGTCATTATTCTGCTAATTAAGTGATATATGTTTTTAGTCTGTGATATGTTTTGGAGTGAAATAAAATCAATCTTGGTAAACAAAATATTTAAAAAAAAAAAAAAAGTAAAAATATTAATTTTGTCTCCTCTACTTGTTGCCCAGCAATACAAATACAGAGACCTGACTGTTCGTGAAATAACCAATGTGATCTCCCAGTACAAGGATTTGAAGCCAGTCATGGATGCTTATGGTAAATTAAGTAATATTTATCTCGTGTTTTTAACTGCTTGGTTTCACTTGTATGTTGTGTAATGGCATGCATCTGCTTGTATTTCAGTATTTAATGATGGCTCCACAAGAGATCTGATGAGCTTGACAGGAACTGTTCCTGTGAGCTACAGAGGTAATGGATGTTTCTTTGCTCTCTAAAAAGAGGTTTTCCAATAAATTAATAACTTTATATATATTTTTGAAAATTTCAAGCATAATTAAGTGAAGTTTTTTTTTTTTTTTTTTTACTACTATTTATAATGTCTACTAGACTACTTTTTTTTCTATCCGATGTGGTCACTCTGACTTACTGGATTAACTGCACTTTTTTTTTCCCTTTTTACACCATTATCTCAGGACAAATGCCAAACCTAAACTTTCTCACCTTGTGGATGTGGACAGAAAGCAGTTTTTTTAATCTTGCTTGAATATCAGACTTTGTAATTTTTTTAAAATGTGTATTTGATGTACAAAGATACATAAAATGTGTTTCACTTAATATGTTCTTGATAACAGAATATGGAGTTTGTTAAATATTAAGGGAGCAGTGAGGACATTAAGGTTTTGGACAATAGCTATATTATAACACTGTGTATTTGATTTCTGTAGGTAATGTGTACAACATCCCAGTGTGTTTGTGGCTCCTGGACACATATCCCTACAACCCACCTATATGTTTTGTCAAACCTACCAGCGCTATGATGATCAAAACTGGCAAGCACATAGATGCTAATGGAAAGATTTACCTGCCATATCTACATGAATGGAAACATGTAAGTAGTAATTCTTTTAATCCATGTTTAAAAACATGTTTTAAGGTATTAAAAGCATGTAGTGTGACAACTAGAGTTTCTGCACACAAAAATGTAGCTCAAAGAATTTACTAGATGGAGAAAAAGGCAACATTTCGGTATGCTGGATTATAGGACAAAAAAAGGGCCTTTGTGGCTCGAGATGTAATTTGCATTCTTAACTTGCCTGGCAATTTGGTTAATAAAATGTGTCTCACTGTTTTATAGCCTCAATCAGACCTGTATGGTCTGATTCAGGTGATGATTGTGGTGTTCGGGGAGGAGCCCCCTGTGTTTTCTCGTCCGACCACACAAGCTCCTTACCAAGCCTTTCAAGCAGCCGGACCCCCAAATTGTGAGTGACATACATTTCTTGTACACAGTAGTCTGTGAATTCTTTTTCCCAAAGTGTTAGAAATGAGTTTTTTGTTTGTTTTTTTAATGGTGCATTTACTTCCTTGGGCACCAGATGGAGCTCACATACTATGGCAACACAATACTGAAACTGATACTTTATCTCTGCCTCTTCTGTGTGCCTGTGAGCAGTCCCAAAAAAAAATCAATGAAACCTTTGACCTTTGTGTCCTGAGATCTCGTTTTTTGTCTCTCTCTCTCTGCTGCAGCTTCCTACATGCCTGGCATGCCTGCAGTGTCACCGTATGGCCCAAATCCTAACTCTGGGTAAGATTTCTCCCAAGCCCTTTTATTTGCTGCCTACAGCTAACACTTATACGCAATATGTGTGACACAACAAATTCAACATGTTTGATGGTGGAGTATTCACTGACTTTTATTATCAAGACACTGCAGCACTGGCTCTGTTACATGTACAGCTGAATTTTGCAAATACGCTCTTGAAATGTTTCAGAATAGAAAATGTAAAGCATTAGCTTGACAATCATCTAACTATTTTCAGAGGCTACCCAAGTTATCAGTACCCAGGGGGGAACTCTTACCCAGCCACTGCTGGACCGGCACACTACCCCACCCAGACTCCAGTTTCCACAGTGGGTAAGTATTACATCCAGCATCTGGGTGCATATGTTTTCTACTTCCAGGTATCTTTGAAATATTAATTTAGAAAAGTTTTAATTCTCAGCAAAAAACATTATTCACCCTTGATAAAACTTTATGATCTTTAGTTAATCCATACTGAGACACTTGACCTTTTGACTTCGACTCTCTCACCCTCTGAATAACTTCAGTAGCGTACCAAGTCACCAGTGAAAGGTCATTAGTGTAACTAGAGTGGGGTCTATTAAAGGCCAAAGGGTGGGATGGCCCTGAACGGAAAGGGAAAGCTTCTTTTTGCCCCCCACAACTTAAACTTCAGAAGCACACAGGTCTATATTTAGGTTTGGAATGGTAAAGGAGAAGAAATGGGGTCACCTAGTGGGTGAATTAACTCTGACATTTGTGGCGCTGACTCCAGACTGTACACAAGGTGGTCTTGACTCTGCAGACATTTGCCAGTATATTTACTGCTATATAATCTGGAATTTGCCAGTCCTTGAACTGTCTTGTGTAGCTAGTATAAAACACTAATAAATAAACATGTAAATTGTTTTACAATACAGTCCAAAATACCAGCTGTAATGCTTAGTAAGGTTGCCTACATGGAATTTGTTTTTCAATAAAAGTATGAATTTGTTAAGATGTAATTTTCCTTCTGTTGCTTTTTTCACCACCATCCTACAATATTGTTGTCACCGTGGATAGTGCTACAACCAGAACATAAATCATAGATTGGCCAATGGGTGTTAAACTGAAACTAAAACTGGAGGCCAATAAATGGCTTAACTGGGAAAATCATGTGAATACTTCATTCATTTTCCATCATTCTGGAAAACACCCTTTTGGACCCTTTTGTTTGTATATAAACCTTGTTGTCAGATTTCTCTGTGGTGATGCCTTGCTGTGCCTATAAATACTGTTGATATATTTTAAATGTAGTGTGAATTGTTTGAACTGAATAACTGCAATGCAAGGAGGAATAGTGGAGAGTTTTTCTTGGCTCATAGTGAGCTTTAGGGAGTGACTATGTGCGCTGGTAGAGTTGGTCTCTGTATATAGTAAAGGCCACAAGTCCATGTTACCATATTTGACAGAAATCTGTGCATTTTCCTCTTGCCTCCACCAAGAACCTGAAAAAAATGTCTGTTATGGTTTAGTCAAACATCCTCACCTTAGGGTGGCACAGTTTCTCTGTGGAAGAAAAGCCTCCACAGAATTATGATTTAAATTATCATTTTTACAGTTATCTGAAGATGATTAGCTTTTGTCAATTTACAGTAAAGGCCCTTTTACATAGGACATGGTATGTGTAAAAGAGACTTAACAAAATCAAATATAATTATATTTGGGTGAGATTATGATTTAAGTTGTAGTAGTATCTTTTTTTCCATCTGGCTCTCCTGTTCACTGTCTCAGATGACTTATTATAATCTCTTCCTCTTAAGGCCCAAACAGAGATGGCACCATTGGCGAGGACACCATCCGGGCATCTCTAATTTCTGCAGTGAGTGACAAGCTTCGCTGGAGAATGAAGGAGGAGATGGACAGAGCTCAGGCAGAGTTGGATGCCCTGAAGCGAACAGAAGAGGACCTGAAGAAAGGACATCAGAAACTGGAAGAGATGATCTCAAGACTGGACCAGGAAGTGGTGAGAGATGATCATACTTTCAGTGTTAAATCTTTCTGTTTGTTTTGTTCTCTATTCACCACAGTTAACTGTTACAGCAGTCATTTTTGAGATTTGCTAAATATGTGCAATCATCACGATGTTTCCACTAGACTGAAGTTGACAGGAACATCGATCTGCTGAAGAGAAAAGACGAGGAGCTGAGCGAGGCCTTGGAGAAAATGGAGAACCAGTCGGAGAATAATGACATTGATGACGTCATTGTGCCCACAGCGCCATTGTACAAACAGATCCTGAACCTGTACGCTGAAGAGAATGCAATTGAAGACACAATCTTCTACCTGGGCGAAGCCCTCCGCAGGGGTGTCATAGACCTGGAAGTTTTTCTCAAGGTAACCAGATCTAGATAGCTGCTAGCACATATAAGCAGAAACAAGTATACAGACACTTTAACCTACCTGCCTCTTTTTTTTTTTTTTCTGTTATAGCATGTACGTCTTCTGTCCAGGAAGCAGTTCCAGCTTCGTGCTCTTATGCAAAAAGCCCGCAAGACTGCTGGGCTTAGTGACCTCTACTGACCCACGCTTACTACCTAGAAACATTCATATCTTCATGCTCTCTTACTCTCTTCTATCATCTTGTATATCAACCAGCTGCTCTATTTTATAGTCTTATATTGAATTTATTCTGATAGAAATTTGAACAGCACCAACAAAGACAAAATACATATTTGAATGGTAAATTGCAGCCATAGTTGTAGCTAGACAGTTTAGATTTTAAACTAACCAAACACTCCTTTGAGGTCATTGTGTAAGGACATGACCTAAACATGAGAGGGTTATTTTTATGACCAAATATTAAAAGCAAAAAACACTGTCATGACATTAAATTTGGCCTGAAACTAAAGCTTACAGGTTCTGTTGGCAATTTCTTTGCCATAACACATGATTTGGCTAGTAGGTACAGATGGTAGGGGCTTAAGTACAGATGGTAGGGGCTAAAAGTGAAGAGCTTTGTAGAGAGCCCATATGATCACTCCCTTTTGTAATGAAAAGATATGTCTGTAAATACACAGGAGTACTTTTCAGGAAGGGAAGGGTTCATCCTCAGGATTTCTGTTCATGTTTCAGTAGCCATGAAGTTATATCCATTAACCTGAACCGATTTGTTTGGGTCAGACATTCAGCTTTAATTTGAGCTCTTATCCCACTTGCACACACTACTATTACTACATTATTTTCCATTTGTATGTCTCCTTATGGAGGGTGTGTGTGTGTGTGAGAGAGAGGTTCTTTCAGTGTGTGGCGGCTGCTTGTTATACCCGTTGACTGCTTTAACCAGTCAATCATGTACATTTTTTTGTTTCACTCTGTAGAGTGTCTCTAAGGTAGGTGGCAGGCTTGGCATACATTACTGGATCGTAAAGGAATTTCTCCATTGTATCTGATTTTTTTTTTTTTTTTTTTTTTCCCCCCATGCTGTCCATTCTCAGTCCTAGTGAGAAGGTTAAAGTAAACATAAGTTAAAAATTTGTGAATAAAACTGGGTGTTAAGAGGTACAAAAGTAAACAAATGTACTAATCAAAACTTTAACTTGTGTAAAGTTTTTTTTTTCCTTGAATTTAGCCTTTTACTAAATGCACTTTGAATTGTATTATAGATTTTGTTTTGTTGTTTTTCTCAGTTTAACCATAGGCAACTTGCTCTTTTATGTAAAGATGTAAATCAGTACAAATAAATTGATTTAATAGGTCATCTCTTTTTGGTCATGTCATTCATGTGGCTTGCATAATTGATATTATTCAACGATTTTCTGTGTTGCACAACCAAAAGGTAGCGGTGGTTCAGAGTGGGTTGTGTACCAACTTGAAGATTGGTGCTCTAGTCTGTACACCAAAGGCCAAAATAATGAACTATAATTTCCTCCACTGGTTTGTAGAACTGCTTTCTGTAAGAAAAGCAGTTTCATGCTCTTGACACAGACCACTTATGAAACCAGTGATCGTTACATATTAAAATGCTAGTGGTTGTGAGCAGGTAGAATAGTATGAATACGAGTAATTTAAAGGCAAGTTAAATATTTTGATGTCTTGCATGAAAAGCTCAGATCAGCCTCATATTGGGCAACAGCTACTGACCCAGCAGCTCCGCAAACAAACAGACCCCCCACCCCAGGTTTGATGGTAAATGCAGGACAGAACACAGGACAAACTTGAATCATCCTGGCAGATTTATTTGATGTTACAGCAAACAGCTCAATATCCAGCTGCCATGACATGTTTCCCAGTAATTTATCGATAAATCCTCTTTAATATTGTAACATTAATACATAAATATATCTAACATTTATAAATAGAATTTGTTTTTAATGTTCTTTTCCAGAGTCAGGTGGTGTGTTTAAAAAAAAAAAAAAAAAAAAAAAAAAAAAAAAAACCTTGTTAGAACATTTAGGGTACACAAGCAACTTTTTTTTTTTTTTTTTTTTTAAATGGACTGTAGCAGTCTTATGATTCATAACCCAACCCTTTTCCACTGGCTCTGTTATCTGAGTTATATTATGGCAGTCACATTTTATCCTTAATAGATGTAAACTTTGCCAGTTTTCTTTTTGTGCGCCATGAAATTTGCTTTCAAAAGTATTTTGTCAGTGCACTTGTGGTTAGGCTTTTTAAGAAGGCTTCAGTACTAAGCAAGTTTATGGAAGTCTGCTTTACTATAATATAAGGTACTTTGGTATCACAAGATTTTGGACCAGTGACATATGCAGCAGTGTTACTGTGGGTGAATAGGAAGCCCTCCTCATACAGAATGGAATGTCTCCGTTATACTCCAAGATATAAACAGAGATTACCAAGTGGAGAAACATAACTTCAACGGCCACAGAATGCATACAGACTGACCTAGGAGTGTACAGAAAACGCAATAACAGTACTCGTAACATACAGAACACAGAATATATATATGCACAAAGACTGCATGATTTCAGAGAGGACAAATGGATGACAAATACTTGCTCTCCAACACAGGCTGACTTTACGGATACAAGCATGAGTTTCCAAAAATTTCATGGAAGATCAAGGCCAGGTTGAAGGAAGCAAAGGAAAATGACACCTGTATGTGAATCTCTCAAACGTAAAACCCAGCTTTGAGAGGTTTAGTTAGAAGCACTTGGCCTTTTAAGAAATTCACAGGTGACATCAACCAATTACAATGAGAGACACAAGAGGGAAACTAGGAGGGAGTCACATGGTGTCATTTTAGGGACAACTGGAGAATTCAGAGACGTGCTTTTCACAGAGTGAGCTCCTTCTGTACACCCCACAGGGTCTCAGCACTCTTCACCAGCTGCTTCTCCTCCTCAGGCTTCAGCGTCATGTGAATGACATCTGTCAAGCCACTGTTGCCCAGGATACAAGGGATGCTCAGGAAGACTTCCTCCTTCACCCCATGCATGCCCTATACAGTAAAAGGCAAGGAAATGTAATCATTACAAGCTGACCTTGTCACATCTGCGGGAAGTATAGCATTTTCTTTTCAGCAAGTAAAAATAAAGACTGAAATCCTCATCTACCTGGACAAGTGTAGACACAGGGTGCACTTTGTGCAGATTCTTCATGATACTTTCCACTAGGTCAGCAACAGACATACCAATGGCCCAGGAAGTATAGCCCTTCAGCTTGATAACCTCATAGGCTCTGCAGCATGGACAAGAAATAAAAATGAGCATGGCATATAACAGACTGAAAGGAGAAATGTGTCATGTTGTGCGATTTCTTTTTTAAACAAGTTTATAGTAGACATTGATTGCAGCCACTGGTATTTGCATGAGAAACTTAAATTTGACGAGTTGCCCATAAGAGTTTTGAAAACAGGGATACAAAATTGACAAAATTGATTTTTTTAATTAAAATATTTAACTGCCTTTAAAAGATAAGACAAATGAGTTCTACTAGTCATACAGAGGTGCACATTTACAGATACCATTTCTTCTGTTGAAACAACGCATGTGGATTTCTCTCATCTTTGTAAAGATAAGTGAAATGATAAGACTCAACTGGGACACAAAGAACATTGTATTGCACATGGCTGAACTCTAAAGACCCAGCTATTACAATACAAGTCTACGGATTGGCAGACAATAAATGATGGTGCAATATTAACCTTTCTGCTGAGAGTTGCATACAACTTTCAGACATACCAATACAGATAATGGGTCATACGGCGTCATTACTGCCATTTATGGATTCAGTGTTAATCATTGTCAGGCACTTCAGTTAGACACAGGAGTCAAAGAGAACAAGTGAGCTTTAGTCTAACACAGCATTTCATGGGGAATAGTATAGGCACTCCATACATGTTGTTAAAAACAAAAATCAGTACGTTTGAAGAGGCTGACAGACTCCAGCAAATAAATTGCAACACTCACCCATCAACCACCATCTTGTGCACTGCCTTCCAGTCCTCTGGGTCACCCTCAGCCCCCATCTTTGGGTTGAGGCCTTGAAGAGAAACTCCAGCAACGTTCACACCACTCCACACAGGCACTATGAGAAAGAAATACACCCCACTGAAACAGGAAATTCCGAACTGTACGTGACAGTATAAATTTCGCAAATAATGTCGCTAGCGTACCACTAGAGTCTCCATGCTCTCCGATGATCCAACCATGGCAGCTAGAAGGATGCAGGTGGAGCTTCTCTCCCATGATGTGGCGGAAACGAGCAGAGTCTAGGTTAGTGCCAGAGCCAATCACACGGTGACGGGGGAAGCCACTCAGTTTCCAGGCAACATAGGTCAGGATGTCCACTGGGAAGGTGCCAAATGAGAAATCATCAGCCATTAATCTGCTTCGAACAGGAATTGGACCATGTAAACCCCACATGATGTAGACTCCTTGTCTAACCTGGGTTGGAGACCACCATCAGGATGCAGTTGGGGCTGTACTTGACGATGTTGGGGATGATAAACTTGAAGATGTTAACGTTACGCTGCACCAGATTGAGACGGCTCTCGCCCTCCTGCTGGCGGGCACCTGCAGTCACTACCACCACCTTAGAGTTGGCTGTCACACTGTAGTCTGAAGAGATGGAGGGAGAAAAGACAAAAAAAAAAAAAAAGTTGTATTCCACTCCAGGTTAGTCAGTAAGTAAACTAAATGACAGTTTGTCAATTCTCACCTTTATCAGCTACAATCTTGTGCGTCTTAAGGAAGAGGGATCCGTGCTGCAGGTCCATCGCCTCACCCTTCAACTTGTCCTCCATCACATCAACCAGTGCCAGCTCATCACACAAGTCCTAATTATCATATTATAGGTCATTTTAACAACCAAACAAACTTTACATAACACAGCAAACACATCATTTCTGGTAAATGTCGTTGGATCTGGTAAGTCTATTGCTCTAGCCATCACAACCTTTACATCTATCCCAGTGAAATCCTATTGAGTAAACCTTTTTCAATCCCCAAATAAGGATAGTAGCAATCTTCTTAATTTCAACAAGTTTATTCCCCTCCTACCCGTCTTACCTTGAGCAGGATACTGACAGCAGTGGCCATGCCCACCATGCCAACACCCACTACAGTCACTTTGCACCTGCTGCCAACAGGCTCCTCCTTCATCACATGGCCAATGAGCTTCTCCATGGTGGACATCTATTAAGAGTAAAGATAAAAGGAAATTAAGGATATGAGACACAAGACGTAAGGACGCCATGCAGAAGTATAAAGGGGAAGAGAATGAAGGGAGGGGGAGTAAACAGAGGGGAGTGAGAGAGCATGAAGAAAGCGAGACGCATAATCTATGAAGCAATTTGAATGTGTGGTTACTAGTTGGCTCACAAAAAAAGTTTCCATGACTGATTTCACATCCCACAATGAATCAAGCCTGGATTTTATTTTATTTCATCATTACAGAACTGAAATGTCATTTTCATTTGAACACTTTCATTAAGGTTGAGAGATTGAGCTTTAAAGAGCCTCTCCTTGCATCCATGGCAACCACTGCTTGTGAAAGCACTGCAGCTTGCCTCTGTGCAACAGGGAACATCCCCAGATGACCTCACACATGCACACACACTGCGTTTCCTGGCTCCACCACCGGTGTGACAAGGCACAGTTTCCACTGAGACGTGTAGATGAGCACGTATGGCCAAGTACAGGCCCAGATTAATGCACTGAGACATCTACTAGAGCTCACTTGAAACCTCTAAAGTGTATGAATGTGACCTTACATCTTCCATGATTTATGTCCTCGGTAAAGCTTTCCCAAACGGGTTTATGGTGTTAATTGCTCCCTTCTAGTCTTAAATGCTGCGCGTTAAGAGAAGAGGATAAAGCGGCCTCTGCATTAGGGTGCGGCTTACTTTTGAATGAGCATCCACTAGTGTACAAGTGACCAGTGTCCTTGAGCTGCCAGGCATCCATCAGTTTACTTGAAACAAACAAGATGGCTGGAGCCAGAATGTCAGTCTGACATCAAGGTGACCATCTACAGCTTGTTTAATATACAGTTTGCTCAAAACTGTAGGATAAAAATGTAGTAGTGTAATCCATACTACATGTACCAGCATTTGGACCCATTATAATCTAGGATTATTGCCAGTGTTCTATATGGGACAGTGCTTCACTGCTGTGCTCCACAAACCAGGCAAACTGCTTCCTTAGTTGCCTGAATAAGAGGATGACTTTTAGTAGCTGGAAGAGTATAATGGGACATTACACACAGTCCTAGTGTTATCATGTTTCCCAACATTATTGTGCTCATTTGGTTAATTCTTTTGCCAGCAGGCCACTAAAGGCTATACAGGGTGTCAGGTAACGGCTGCCGTTCAGCATCTCAGTTACAATGCTGCTGCACATCTCTTGTCCACATCTGAATTCAAGAAAAGACAGTTGTTGAATTTAAGTCCTAGAAAAGCTTTACCGCCCTGCAGTCGTCATAGAACCAGACATTAGTTTCCCCACAGTCTGCATCTATCAAATATTTATCCACAACTCTGTGCCAAGAAAGGTCCGATGAATCAGACAAAGCCGACAACGCGGGGACGGCATTTCTGGCAAAGCCATAAAACACCAACGAGACAGTTAAAGACACTGCGTCCCTGCGATAGACAAGCACGCCCAAGCGCAGTAAATTGCAAGGGCCAGGGTCATTTATAGCTGTTGGAAGATGGTCGCCACCGCGGCTGTAGGCATGCGTAGCCAATGCGCATTTTACGTCACCAAAACCAAGCGCCTCGATCACGGGGATGGATTCAAACAGAAAGAACATAAAAAGGTTTTTAAACACCAACGAGTCGGAATATTTCCTGTTTTTATTACATTTTATACAACGGGCGAATAAAATACTCCATAACAGCCCACAAGTAACTATGCATCTGCAGAATGCCCAAGACAACCTGTTACCTCTGCTTGACTTGTTTACTTACGCTATAAGGAAAATAAAGAAATAATACTGACAGAAATCTTAATTGAATTTAATCTGCAGTTGAACCCAATTAATGCTGATTACACATCGTCACGCCCCGGTCTGTCCTCTAGCACGCGGTTTGAGAGATTCAGCTTTTAAAATCTTTAAATAAAAACAGTCTTTAGAGAGTCCTGGGTGCAGATGTGGTGTGTAGAGTCAGAGTAACGCGACCCATCTTACCTTGAAGGTTTCAAAGAAACGGGTGAAAACAGGAGTTGGAATGTGTCAGCTCCACACTAACGCTCTTTGACTGAAGTGCTGCCGGTGTGGGGGTGTCTCCCCGTATTTAAAGACAGCCTCCGGCGTGGACGTTACGTACCTACATATTAATGAGGTCGGATGGTTGTGTGGGCACTAACCCGTGTTGAATGTCACGTCCACGGCAGGATGCGGTACTGAGGTCTGGTATAATCTGCTCTGTGTCCTTTAATATTTTCAGGCAACTTGCATTTAAAACGATGGAAAACACGCACTCCGTTCTCGCCCGTGATAGATTAACGCACAGGTTACAGTGTAAGGTGAAAGTACAGGGACGCACTGCGCAGTCTGTCACAGTCCGCACATAGAAGAAATAGTTCCCACCTAAATTACTTCAAAAAGCCTCAGTGCTGGTTTCTAATGCAGTTCTGTCATCCACACGGACACAGTAACAGATAATGATTTTAAATGAGGGTAGCAACATTCTCAACATATCATTATAACCGCGGCTTGGTTGCCGGACGTGAGTGGATATTTCGTGACAATAATAAGGGAATTTGTGTTAAAAGTGTGTAAGTCACCGAGATAAATATCACGTGGCTGTTAATTTAACAGGAAACGTTACGGTTTTGATTTGAGGATAGCCTTTCATACGCCGCCCATGTGGCCGTGACTGGAAGGAAACAGTGACTGTGTCGTCATACAGTCAGACGAGCAGCATTTCGCGCCACCTCCTGTCCACTCTGAGTTATTTCAAAACTAGTCGAGTTACTCACCCGTGTGCAATAAAACAACTCATTTGTCCTACATGTCAGGGGAAGTTTTCTTACACAGATATGATTCGGCTGACAAAAGGCGCGGAAACTAGCATCCCAACCCTCACCCCGCCTTATTAAAATTCGGTGTTCTGAATCATCAAGTGGCTTACACTGGCACAAAAAAGTGTGCTCTCAGACTGTCGATTGCTGTTGGCTGCTCTTTACACCTCTCCCGACTTGAATTTTTTTGTTGCAAAACAAAAGCTTTCAGTTAGGACTATTTCACCAACGTGATGTCCTCTTGGCTCACAGCTTTCAATGCATTTTTGAGCATGTGAGAAAAAAAAAAACACATGAAAATAAATGGACGGTAAAAGGTCAAATCGGGTCGACTTTAGTTAAATCGCTTTTCTGGGCAGTTTAAAACCAAAGATTTAATAGTGGAGTGATTATGCACCCTTTTCTCATTTTAATAAGGTTATCAGTCATTGCTAATTGAAAAGTTCACTCAAATGAATGTACAAATTATGCTTTAACCAATGTGTAATTTTCTAAGCATGCCCGTTTAATATATATCCTTCTGGAAGCAATGTGTTTGATGAAGTTGGAAACTGAAATTGTCACCTATTTATTTGACACAGTTCTTGGAGGATATGGAAAAGAGAATTCAAGTATCCCAGAGGATTTTCTGTCAGAGCACGTGTGAATAGTGGAATATGTTAACTTGCCCTTGAAAGGATCATAAAGATAACTTAGGTATTCTTCAGTCATGACACCTAAAATACGCACTCACACAGGCCCTGGCCACTTTGTTAGGTACACCTGTTCAGCTGTGATTCACATGGCAGGAACTCACTCCATTTACTCATGTAGACATAGCCAAGGCAACCTGCTGAAGTTCAAACTGAGCATCAGAATAGAAAAGGAAGGTGATTTAAGTAACACAAAATGTGACATGGGTTTTGATGCTAAACAGGCTGGTGTGAGTATTTCAGAAACGTCCAGTGTACTGGGGTTTTTCTATACTGTTTACAGAGGATGGCCTGAAAAAAAGGACCTATCCAGTGAAATGCAGTTCTCTGGGAGAACATGCCTTATCATGCCAAAGTTCAGACAAGAGTGACCAGACTGCTTCAGTCTGATAGGAAGGCAACAGTAATTCAAATAACCATTAGTTATAACCAGGGTATGTAGAAGAACATCTCAGGTTGCACAACACATTGAACTTTGAAGTATAGGAGCAGCAAATCACACAAGTTGCCACTCCTGTGTAAGAACAGGAAACTGAGGCCACAGTTGGCATTAGTTCACTAAAATTGGACAATAAAACATTGCATCATCTGATTCTGACATTCTGATGGTAGGTTCAGAATCTGGCAAAAAAGAAAATTATAGGATGAAGTCATCCTGCCTTGTATCAAGAGTTCAGTCTGGTGGTGGTGGGATCTATTTTCTTTGCATACTTTGGCTTCCTTAGTACCAATTACTATTAATTCATTATTTGGAAGTTTGCTCATTTACAAAGACATGAACACCAAAATCCAGGAAAAAGCACATTACATAACAGTTATAGATTGATTTGCTTGTCATTGAGTAAAGGAAGTATTTCATCCCCAAGCAAAACACGACTTACTTGGAGACGTACTTGGAGAAGAGTGCCTGCTCGGCAACTTGAAGCTTCAGCTCCCTCTACTGATTTCCTACAGAACTGAGGTCTGGAGACCAGCTAGGCCACTCCACAACCTTTATGTGCTTCTTCTTTAACCACTCTTTTGTTGCCTTGGAGTTACATTTTGGGTCACTGTCATGCTGGAAGACCCATTCACAACCTCTCTTCAGTGTTCTGGCTGGGAGAAGCAGGTTTCAATCCAGGATTTTACATTAGTGCAGCAAAGTCGCCATGTAAAACCACCTCAAAGCATCAGAATCAGAATCAGAATACTTTATTGATCCCTAGGGGAAATTATTTTATGTTACAGTGCTCCATTATAAACAAACATTAACAAGACAGACAATACGCTAACTAAGAATAGTACAATATATACATATATATATATATATTAGAGATTGCACGATACCACTTTTTTATGTCCGATACCGATATCATAAATTTGGATATCGGCCGATACCGATATGAATCAGATATAGTGTGTTTTTTAATCAATAAAACTGTTTTTTTAATATCTTGCTGCTTTTTGTGTAAGTTCATACTCAAGTTAAAAAAACAAACAAAAAAAAAACACTAAAGCTATTCTGTTATACCTGTATGCAAAAAATGCACTGCACCCAAAATATTTCATAGTTCAGCAATACTGATCAATCTAATAAACTTAAACCTACTCCATCCTCCCTATTCTGGTATTTTAAAGAGTAAGCAACCTAACTAATAGGGCTCTAAAACTCCCAGCAAAAAAAAAAACGAAAAAATAAGGAACCACCCCCCACCCTCCACCTCATGATGCTTAATCGACGTAATCAACTTTAATTTGATGCAGTGTGAAAAAAAATGCCCGGAAATAAATTATTTTTCAAGAATAATTAAATAGATTCAACATCTTTCTTCAACAGAACTGCAGACTGCACAGATGGTACCTTCCCAAAGGAAAAAGTACTATAGCTTACTAGGGTATATTAGACTTAATAGTTACTATATACAGTAATGGACTTCTATTCATTTTACATCAGATTAAAACTTTGGGTGTAAGATTCAGATAATTATTTAATAAAAGCTAGACATTTTAAATGAGAATAAGAAAGAAAAGTATGTCTTTGTGCCCCCTTCTCCCTGTTCATGCCCTATCGGCCCCCCTGGCTAAACTTTGCTAGATCCGCCCCTGCACAGTTACCAGCCGTCAGCTACATAGAAAAGGATCCTGGTCTAGAAAGTAATATTAAATAAATTCTAACAACAGATTATCAAGCTTAAACGTGCTGCTGTTATTCAGCCGCTGGTTTCCTCTTTCTGGTGCAAAGTGGGAGATAAACAAACAAGAGAGACGGACTGATCAGACTGATCACTGATCAGTTTCATGATTGAAGTAGCAGCAGGAGAGGGAGGAGGAGAGAAGAGGCAGTCGCTCCATATATCGGTTGTTAAGCTTAACCTGGGAATGCTTTACAAACATTCAGAGATGAACTTACACACTTGCTTTACTTCCTCAGCCTGCTCCCCCAGCATGCAACAGCATAGAGGATCACACTGGACACAACAGACTCGTAGAAAATCCTGAGCATTTTCTGGCAGATGTTGAAGGACCTCAGTCGCCTAAAAAAATAGAGACGACTCTGGCCCTTCCTGTAAAGTGCTATGGTGTTTTTAGCCCAGTCCAGTTTATTGTCAATGTGTACTCCAAGGTATTTATAGTCCTCCACAATGTCAACACTGACCCCCTGGATTGAAACAGGGGTCAAGTGTTTCCTGGTCTTCCTGAAGTCCACTATCAATTCCTTGGTCTTTGCCACGTTGAGCTGCAGATGATTCTGCTCACACAACGTGACAAAGGAGTCGACCACAGCCCGGTACTCTGTCTCATCATCCCAGCTGATGCATCCAACCACCGCAGAGTCATCAGAAAATTTCTGAAGATTGCAGGTCTCTGTGCAGTGGCTGAAGTCTGTGGTGTAGAGGGTGAAGAGGAAGGGGGAGAGGACAGTCCCCTGTGGTGCCCCTCTTTTGCTGATTACCTTGTCAGACACACACTGTGGGAGACGTACATATTGTGGTCTTCCTGTCAGGTAATCAACAGTCCAGGACACCAGAGAAGCATCCACCTGCATCGCTGCTAACTTATCACCCAGGAGGATCGGCCTGATGGTATTGAAAGCACTAGAAAAGTAAAAAGACATGACCCTCACAGTGCTCGCCGGCTGGTCCAGATGGGTGTAGAGACGATTGACCAGGTAGATGATGGCGTCCTCAGTTCCGAGACGAGGCCGATAAGCGAATTGAAGGGGATCCAGATGTGGTCTTACTATGGGTCGCAGCTGGTCCAGGATGAGCCTTTCCAGGATCTTCATGATGTGGGAGGTCAGTGCCACGGGCCTGTAATCCTGGGGGCCACTGGGACGTGGCGTCTTTGGTACAGGGACGAGGCATGATGTCTTCCACATCACTGGTACCCTCTGCAGACTCAGACTCAGCATAAACAGTTTATGAAAGACCCCACACAGCTGGGGGGCACAGGTCTTGAGGCCGAGGGGACTCACTCCGTCTGGTCCAGCAGACTTGCCTGAGTGAAGTCTCCTCATTTGCATCTCAACCTGGTATAGAGTGAAAGTGATGGGAGGGGTGTCAGGAATCTCACAGGAGGCAACAGCGCCATGTGAAGAGAGAGGCTGGCACAGTGGTGTGGCTCTGGATTACAGGCTGACTACAGGTGAGGTTGTGGGGGTGGGAGCAGACACTGTGGTGTCGAATCTATTGAAAAACAGATTCAACTCGTTAGCTCTATCCTCACCTCCCTCAGCTCCCCTGCTGTTGGTTGGCCTGAATCCAGTGATGGTCTTCATGCCCCTCCACACCTCTCTCATGCTGTTCTGCTGGAGCTTCCACTTCCATAATGTTTCTACCTCCATGCTTGTCTGTGGGGATTGTGTTTTTTGGGTCATACTCAGCATTTCTCGTCCTCCAAACACGATGGGTTAAGTTAAGTGTCAAAAAGTTTGATTTTATTTTCAGCTGACCACAGCACTTTCCCCTCAACCCTTTTCTCAATCATTTAGATGTTCACTGGCAAACTAATGATGGGTCTGTACATGTGGGTTCTTGAGCAGGGAGACGTTGTGGGTGCTGCAAGTTTTCCATCTGTTGCGGTGTAGTGTGTTACCAGTGGTGTTTGTGCTCCCAACTGCCTTCAGATCAGTAACAAGCTCTACTTGTGTGGTTTTGTGCTGATCCACCATCTTTCTCATAATCATCCTCCCACCATGAGGAACAATCTTGCATAGAACTCCAGACCAAGGACAATTGATAGTCATTTTATATTTCTTCTATTTTAGAATAATCATATTGACAGTTGTCACCTTCTCACTAAGCTTCTTGCTGGTGTTCGGTAGCCCATTCTAGCCTTGTGCAGGTCCACAATCTTGTCCCTGACTTCCTTTGACAGCCCTTTGGTCTTGCCTACGGTGGTGAAGAGGTTGGAATGGAAGAAATTGATTCTGTGGATGGGTGCGCTTTATTCACATAACAAACTGAGATCATGAGTATCTGATATTGATTGACTGACTGATTGTTTAATTGGCTGTAAGCTGTTTGCCCCATGAGCAGACCGCCAGTCTGTGGGAGCCAGAATTCTGGCCGGGTTGTCAGTGATCAAATAAAGCACCTTTGGGATGTGGTGGAGTAGAAGATTCACATTATGGATGTGCAACTGACAAATCCACTGCATCTGTTAGAACATTGCCTGTCTAAGACAGTGCAGACAGTTCACTGTTGTGCAGTCATGGCTGCTGCCCCCTGAAAACCTCCGTTGCAGCTGCCGCTGCCACATGCTGCCACTGCTGCTGTTCACATAACATTTCCTAAACCTCACCTTTACCACAGTCTTATTCTTTTTTCTGTTAGCTAGTTGGAGCTTAATAGCGATGAAACAGTATAGTCAGAAAGTTAATAGAATTGTTATCTGCTTCCTGTTGTGTCTGCTTTGTGTATATTGTGCATTCATGAAACAATCCATTGCGTGTGATTTGGCTGGGAGAACTGTGTGATAATGTTTTGTGTGGGTTGTTTTTTTTTTTTTTCAATTAAATTGATGTCTAATAAATGAGGATATTGTTAAAAGCCTAAATGAATGAAATTAAATCAAGTAAAAAATGCAATTACACTTAGATTTTAATGCATATAATTGTAAACAGTGGTGTGGTGGTTATCACCGTTTACAGAAAGAAGGTCCGTGATTTGAATAGAGTCTGGGACCTTTCTGTGTTGAGTTTGCATGTTTTTCCTGTCTCTGCATATGCCATCTTTGAGTGCCGGGCTTCCCATCTACAGTCCAAAGACATGCATGGCGTTAGAATAATTAGTGATTCTAAATTGACAGTAGGTGGGAGTGTGAGCATGAATGGTTGTTTGTCTCTGTGTATTAGCCCTGCGACAGACTGGCATCCTGTCACGAGTGTGCCCCGTCTCTTACCCGTTGACAGCTGGTAAATGCTCCAGCACCCCCTCGTGCCCCTGAATTGGATAAGTGGAATAAAATGGCTGAGTGGATGGAAGCTGCTTTATTCATTACTCCCAGGTTTTACCACAGCTATCACATTCACTGATGTTCTTCATTGATAACCTTTTACATGTCCATTTATCAATCCTAATGCAATGCAAGCTGCTCACCAGCAGGAGGTGCTGTTATAAAAGCAGCAAAACTAACTCAGCCTCCTCTTTAAATTGAAATCATTTCCAGTTGGGTTTGATTATAATGCAAGCAGCATCTAAACAGTTATTTCATCCAGCAAAATCCTGCACCAAACTCGCTGAAATTAAATCATTCGCAATTATGCGGTAAATTGAAATCTCTCGTAAGGCTATGAATTATTCATCACATTGAGTTCTAGTCTAGTGGCTCAGTAGGAGTCCACAACGAGTAGTGGTTTTAGACCCACAGGGGTCTTCTACTTTATCTTAGTGCAGCACAGCTGAAGAAAATTTGTTGACTGAGATGTATTTCACAGTTTTTAGGTAAACATTTTAGATCAACTACTCCTGCGCAACAATATACCCTGCTGTATCAAATCAGATGTAACAAATTATCCCAAGAACCCCAGGCTGTTTCTCCTTAAACTGTAGCACCAGCTGTTGACATTCAACAAGCTCAGTCTCACTGCCTGTGACTTTAAAAATAATAAACACTTCACTACATTGTGTTGAGGTGATCCAGTGTATGGCAAAGACAGTATATGACACTGCTGAAAACAGATGAAGTTTCATTAGATGTGTGAGAAATCATGCTTCATCTCCTGGCGTTTAATGTTCTCAGTTTGCCTGCAGCGATATATATACTCCAAACTTTCCCAGACTCCAAGCAGCTTCTTCTTGTCCTTGCTATTGAATTTCTTGTCTTTGCCTCCATCATGCGCCGTCACTTTCAATGCGCTCCAGAGAGTGTGTAAATTGAGTCACTGCTGGGCCCCACAGTGGAATAAAAAGACACCAGTTTGTCATGTTAGCTTCCCCTTTCTCACCACAGCATCATTTGCCAACATACAGTTATTGCACAGGGCGTTGGGACCGGGGGGTGTCTGTTGTGGGTGATATCTGTCTCAGGCTGCTCCAGTAATGGAGAGGAATCTAATCACCTCACTACAGCCTCCTCTTCCTCCTCCAGCCTGTGTTTAGAAATAGAACTGTGGCAGAGAAAATAAGGCCACATCAATCATAAAAGGATTCTCCAGGGAGCCACTTGATGCTCAGAACTCTGGCAGAACAACATCCAGCTTACTGGTGTTACCTCATTTTACCTCTGATGCACACAGTCTAATTTATAGTTTTCCTTTGCTCATTTGTCCTTCGGTTTCTTTCGGCACGACTCGAACACTCTCGCTCCTCTTTCCCTTTCTTCTCACAATCAAGTTGCATCGTTCTCATTCTTACATCTCTCCTTCCTTCCCAGCTCCCAGCGCTCCCTCTCCTTTCTTCTCCTTGCTTCCAAATTTGCTTCACACACACCTTCTGCCTAAGACTGATAACATCCCTGATGGAGTTCCTTTATTAGCCACCCACAGGCAGATTAACCAGAGCAATAATACACCAATCAACAGCAATTACGCACTGATAAGCCCAGGGAGATCTCTGCTGGGTGTGGGAAAGGATGTGGCATTTGTAGAGTGATTGCATGTGTTTTAGTGCAGGATTAAAGGTTGTGTGTCTGTGCATACATTTACACGTGTTTTACAAGTATATTTAATTGAGCACGCTTTGTTTTTTGCCTGCGGTTTTAATCCCTTCATAGGGCATATTATTATGATCAGATGTGAAATCAGTCCTAGTCTCAAGGTTCTTCTCAGGTGCTAATTGAAGCCATGACTAGGCAAGCTGTATTCTCATCTGTGCAGTTGCAAAGTTATTAATGAAAGCATGAGTGCAGCAAACCAGCTGGGTAAACAGGGGCTTAGAATCAATATGGTATATCATTTATTCTCCAAGTATACCATTATGATTGAAGACATCCTTTCTCCCATCATTACACATTAAAACACTTCATTTGCAATGTTGGCACTTGTTCGTTTTTGGACATCACAGCTTAAACAGCAGGCTGGCATTGTTATAGAGCACCTAAATGATGATGAAAACGAGTGGAAGCATAGATATGAGTTTTCCCCCTGCAGGCATTCACACACCAGCCAAGTCTGACTTCAACAACAGCTGCATGAATTTAACCTGCTCCCCTTCCAGTCTGTTTTTCTGTGCATGTGCAAAGACGCTTTCACGTGCATGCATGTACACACCTGCTTGTGCACAAACTCATGCGTTTGCGAGCACAGTCTTCCTTTTAATGCCAAACCAGAGACCTTGGAATCTGTTTACTGCTGTGCTGCTGGAAAGCCCACCAATCTTTCAGTTCCAGATTTGCTTTAAGTGAACTTGGCGAACTGTGTGTGGATACAGCAGATTAGTCCTCCTTCAGAAACAGTGATCCAGCGGACCTCTGATTATTTTTATTTTTTTTAATTTGCTGTTTTATTCAGTCACAGGGCAGCAGATATTGATTAACTATGGTGTTTTGTGTCTGAATGTTTGCCATGTTGGTCTTCTGTAACTGTGAGGCAGCTCCAGTTGTGACCTCAGAAAGTTATTCCGAGAACACAAAATAAAAGACATTCAATTTCGATTTCAAGCCTGAAACTGAATACATTTCCCGTTGCTGTCCAATCTCTAATTATTTCGTAGGACTTACAACTGTGCCACTGTTTAAAGACAGCGTGCGCACATGCATGGTAGACTGCAGCAGGTAGCCTCACATTCTTTTATATGTCACTGGAGATGCTATGTGAAGCTTCTGCCTCCCAGTCCGGTGACCTTAACACCTGTGATTGATATTGGAAGGGAGATGTATGTGTGCAGGCACGGTCTAGGTGGTGTGTGTGTAAGTGTGTGCGCTTGCGTGCATGAATGGTTAAGGTTAATTGAAGTTGTTAGAGTGAAAATGATTCCCTCAGGGGGGACGTAGCAGGTGGAGGCAATGGGTGGGTGCAGCAGCCGGTGACGGAGAGAGGGGTGAGATGGAGGAATAAAGAGAAGGGGGGGGGGGGGGTCAAAGGGATTGCTCGTCCCCTCCAGTGCTAAGAGGCAGTGATACATGAGGACGGAGAGATGATGTGATTCATCTAAAGGTCAAGTTTGTCTGTCCGTCCCTCCATCTGACCCCTCCACCCATCACTGTTTCTTGCCTCAGAGCTCCTTGTGTTTCTCCTTACTTATCTTGAGTAAACCGGGTCCAAGTGAGTCTTTTTCACATAGTCATTCACACCAGAGCATCTGTTAAAGCACCCTCATCCTGTCTCACGCATCCTTCTATATCTCTTGCTCTGTCTGTCTGTCCCCCCCCTGTGGCCTTTCCCCTCTCCTCCCATACTAGCCTTCATTTCACAGATGACAGGTTGGCTGACTGTAATCCAACAGATGCTGGGGCGGGAAGGCCTGACCAACTGTTTTAACTCCAATCAGCTTTTATTGCTCTCCAGAGGAGCCCCACACAACCCCCTGCCAGCATGACATTTCAGAGAGCAGGAGAGTAAAGGCGAAAGTAGGAGAGAGCAGTAGCTATACTCTGCGTATCTGTATGCACATGTGTGACTATGCGTGTGTGATGATAAAGGTAGGGGGCTGATGGAGAAAAAGGGTGACAGTCATTACCCTCTGTGCCTGGTGTGGAGCCAAACTGCTGGCCTCAATCAACTTAGACACATGTGTTTGTGTGTGTGCGAGACAGCGAGAGTCCAGTGTCAGCAGGGATGGAGATGTCGCTGGTAATACATCTGCCACCGTTGCCCGCTCCCGACAGCCCGAGCCACCCCTGCATCGCCCACGTCTGTCGCCTCCTTCCCGCTCTCCATCCATCTCTGCAGCCCACCTCCATTCCACAGCCTCTCAGCCTCTCAGCCACAGCCTCCCACAAAGACAAAGGAAGCGGCAACTTACAGTAGTGTGACTTTGAAGCTATAGTTGCTTGTGTCATACGTATAATCTATGATCCAAAGCCATGTATTTGAAGGCGTACTAAATGTTACTGTATGCACAGTTACTATCAAAGGTGCTGCATGTTTAGCAGTCTTCCTGAAGTAGCAATAGTATGTTTTTGTGTTTTTGTATTAGTAAAACAATGATAGTCTTTCAGATATTATGCAGGCAATTTTATGTTATTGACATATAAATCCAGTGAAAACTAAAAAACAATTACTTGGTAATGGCATAAGTGTAGAACAAAGCATTGAGGCTAAGCAGCTTAGCTTTGACTGGTGATTAATGCACTGATTTACCCTCTGGTAATTTAAACTAGTTATGCTAACTGCAAATGGGGTACCTCAATGTTTGTGATGTTGTGATGGAGTACCTACAGTAACAAAAAATAATAGAAAAAAAGAGTGTTTACTGAAGCACAAACATTTAAATGGCACATCTACAAATTCTCACTGGGTTCTGCTAAGTAGCACAATAGCAGACACCAAGAAGCAATTCAGTATTTGATATAATGGCACCTCTGTTTATTGGATGATTAGTAGGGTTTTACTGCTCTCTGTAGAAGCGTGGGCCACTTGAACTCTGCAGCTTGACCTGCAGGCAATTAAAAGCAGTGAAAGCTAGAGAAAGATTTATTGGGGTGCAGGAGAAGCTTAGCTCTTCTAATCACTTTTACTGGTGCTGCCACAAAGAGGTCATGTGACCTTGCCCAGGAAGGTGTTGTTCAACAGGACATTATACTGTCACACCTCCACTGAGACACACACGCCTACTGTACATTCTTTGAAGCATGGCCCTGTTCATGTTCCTCTGAATACTTCTTCACATGAACATGTACTGTACGTTCTAGCTGTCATTTTCGGATTAACTTCTCTGCCCTTTTTATCATAGCAGCAGAAGATGGTGGTAGAAGTGGTTATACACGTGACAATTCCTATTACTTTCTTTGTAATACTACTTAGTATTGGACATGTTTATAGAGAGCTTGCTAGTTTTGGATAAGCTGACTATTATTTTTAGAGTCAACCATTCAAGATGTGCTTAAAGTGCACATTTTTCATCTTAAATTCAAGGGATTTCACTAAAGTATTTCATTAATCCAGATTTTCTGAGGTTCCAAAGTAATTAGACAAACTAATATAATGTTAAATATACTGTAAGTATTACTGTAGAAGGCATGGACCACCATCACTTGCATTTCCTCCCTGCCTGCTCTGCTAGACCTGTATCTTAGTTTCCTTTATTGGCTGCTTGTTTGTGGGTCTCTGCCTTCGTTTTTGTCTTCAGTAATGGAAAAACATGCTCTATTGGGTGAGATCAGGTGACTGACTTGGCCCTTGAAGATTATCCAATTTCTTTGCCTCGATAAAGTCTTGGGTTGTTTTTGCAGTATGTGTTGGGTCATTAGCCATTTGCCCTGTGAAATGCCATGTGATCAGTTTTGCTACATTAGGCTGAATCTGAGCAGAGAATATAGCTCTGTACACTTCAGAATTCCCCCTACTTCCTCCAGCAGCAGTCACATCATCAATAAACACTAGTGACCCAGTTCCACTGGCCCTGCCGTAACATTGCCTCAACAATGTTTGACAGATGATGTGCTATGCTTTGGATTATGAATTGTTTCTCTCCTTCTCCATATTTTTCTATTTCCATTATTCTGGTAAGAGTTAATCTTGGTTGTTTTTCAGAGCTGTGCACAGTCTTTTAGATGTTTTCTGGCAAAATCTAATCTGGTGTTCATGTTCTTGAGTATAAACAAGGACCAGCCTTCCACTTCAGTTGTCCACCATGATCTTTCAGACATTTTTGTGTTGAACTGGCTGGAGCTTTCCCCTTTTTGAGAATGCACTGTTGTTGATTTTTCATACCCAAAGATATATTTAAATTTGCTTTATTTTATTATTTAAGTCTAATGATGCCTTCTCCACTTGCAACATTGTCTTTTGGAATATGGAGAGTACAAGTGAAAATCTACTAAATTCAAGTTCAATCAACTCCAGGTCTTTTGTATTCTTAACATGTCATTGAATAATAAGGGGACCGGCCTTGCTTGGCCAAAGTGTTCAGTGTTTTGAGCCTCGGAAAATAAGGGAATATGTATGAAAATGCCTCTAATTCTTAAACAGTTAATACAGTATATTTTCCAAACCTCTTGAGTTAAAGCTAAAAGGCTTCACTCCAATCACATGTTTAAAATCCACTGTGGTGGTGCACAGAGACAAAATTACATAAACTTTTGGTCTTACTGTATTTGCCTTGGTCCAAATACATGAATATGTGATGTTCGTAGGGATAAAATTGTATCACCACTGCCAGCGCAGCGATCTGCCACTGTTGGAAAAAGAGGTACAAAAAAGCTTCATCTCTCTGTAAGTTTTTGCCTATATTATTCTTTCAATAATTCTACGACAGGCAACATGTTAACATAAGACGATTCCTTAAATGTCTCCTCCTAAAATTTGTTTGGAGGAGACATGTCACCGCTTAATGCTCCACTCTGTTCGATGTACCAGGGAGTGATGAATAATGAGGCTGTATTCAATGTACATGATACATGAGGTTAAAGTTTGTTTTTATTTTAAGTAAGACCATTAGATCATGTAACTGGCACACGTAGCCAGGTTCACAAGGCTAGCGAGAATGACATTGCCAGAAGCAGATTTCAAATTGGCTAGAGAGTGAAGCTTGCTTCAGTACGTGTGTGTGAGTCATTTTCAAGGTTACTCAGCTAACAGAGAAAGGTCACCCGTGTTGCCAGCTCCACATGCAGCTGCTTTAAGTCCAGACTAAATAATATTGGCACATGTTCAAGAATTTAAAAGTGTCTGTTTTCCTTTTTCTGATAAGAACTTTATAAAAAGGTGAAACAGCATGTAAGAGGACTTTTTAAAGGGTTAAGGAGAAAAAGAGTAAAGAAAAATGCTTTTAAGTAACTATCTGCACTTCATACGGACACTCTAACATCTCCAACACAGGCACTGAAAACTGTGGAGAAACAGTGTTAACTTGTAACCATTGCTTCCACTATCTTAATTGCTGAAGAAAACATTCCTGTACTTATATGTGTTTGTACTTTAAACTCAAACTGACAGTGTGGAAGAGGGTTTGTGCACGCTAAATCAATGATCAGTAAGTTTATTACGGCTAGATGTAGTTGTTTTAGTCCTTCACCCCACGCTTCCATTAAATGTCCCTGTGATTAGCGAGGCGCACACAGCCAACCTAATTATCCAACGGCACAGCCAAACCCTCTACATGATTACTAACAGTTTGCTTCTAATACTGCAATTACATTCTTCGTAATGGCAAAAAGCTATGATTAAAGAGGAAATGCCTGCTTTGTGTCTGAGCATGTTTGTAAAGGCACAAGTAGCTAGCTGAATGCAGTTGTGTGCTTAAAACTGAGGTATTTCTCCATGCCTTCATAGATAACACCATTGGTCGCAGCCCCCGCTTAAATTTTGTATTTAATTCTAAAATTGAAGAAAAAAATAGGGCTTGAATGAAGGTTTCTTTTCTGTTTGATATTGAAAATGTAATCATCTCTCTCATGAGTCACAATAGGAAAGAGCAGCACACCTTAATTCTAGCATATTTCTCTGTTAACTGAAGTGTTGAGGGCTTAAAGGCTGCAGCACCACAGAGGAGAAACAGAAGCAAACTGGGTCAGATGAGTGTGGTTGTGATTTCATGATGTCAGTGAAGAAAGATGAGATGTGTGAGACTGTGTGAGAGCCGAGAAAATCTGAGACAGAGCGTCACTTATTCTGCCAAGATTTTGACTGGAAATGTTTAAAAAATTGTATAAATGTGTCTATTGTCATAACTAAAACGGGGCGATCAGCATTTCCTTATCCTATTATTAGAACATTGTGAAGATGGATGTTAAAGAGGTGCTGCTAGTGGTAGAATGTAAATTATTATTATTATTTTTAACCAGCAGGGGGCAGTGGAACTGCAGAGGTGTGACAGTGAAACACAGAGACAGAGAGGCTTATTCCCTGTGGAGAATATTCCTTCCACGGCTCCACTCCCGGGCATGTCAGTGTACAACTAACATACTGTGGTGACATTTGAAATGAACACCAGCTGACCACTGATCATGGTACATGAACATGCTGGATGGTGGAGCATATGTCTGTGTGTGATTGTGTATGGGTGTGTTTTTCAATCAATGTGTGTGATACCAGTCATTTGCATATATATATATATATATATATATATATATATATATATATATATTAGGGGTGCAACGATACACAAAATTCACGGTTCGGTTCGATACTTTGGTGTCACGGTTCGATATTTTTCGATACAAAAAAATGTTCATGCCTTTTTAATTTGTCATTTATTAAAATTATAAATATATATTTTAACTCAAAAGTACAGTTTTTAAATTTAATGTTGCTGAAACAAAAGTAATTAAAAAAATAAATATATCACTGTGATTGAGGAATCACTCATCTTTGGAAAAGAGAGTTTATTACAGAGAAATGGCTCTTTCCAAAATAAAAGTTATACTATACGCTTCTTCTGGGCTATATTCTCAGCAGCATATTGTAGCGGGTCAGGGCTCTGTTTGTATAGTTATGTTTTGTTTATGTTGCCATAGTGACGGGTGACGCCCTCTCGCTGCGACGGTGTGTCCTTCCGGGGTCAGAGGGCGCCCTGTGTGTTATTGTTGTTGCTGTGCGGTTGCCACGCTGAGCAGTTAGCTAGCGGCAGTGTTCTTCTGCAGATGTCAATAAACGGCTGTGCTCCCTGGCTAGCTCATGGAAGCAAGACCAAACAACACCCCCGTCTCCTCGTTGTCTGAGCTCGCCACATTGGTGTCAGAAGTGGGATGATGGTGGCACCCCATGTTCTGACCCGAGTGACTTTTTCCCCCGCCGGTCGTGACCAGCCGGTGCGCCAAAAGAAGGCACCTGGACATTTGCAAAGTGAAAGCAAAAAACAAGTGCAAATTCAAACGCGATTTCAATATGTCACATATTGACAGTGGCTCACCGATGCCAATGACATAATTACCCAGCTACATTTCCGAAAGAATGCAAAAGCATTGACATATATTTTTCCTTCCTACAATAGCCCGACGGGCAGGGCAGAGATAGATTTTGGTAGTACGACTGGAAAAATCGCTAGCCCCGGGACGTCGGGCTAGCGATTTTGCAAGCCCTGTGTTACAGGCATGGCCCTTTAAGGATGAAGCCTGATGGGAAATGTATTCGGGATGTGTGTTAGCGGGACTGCCTGGTGTGTGTGTGTGTGTGTGTGTGAAGAGAGAGAGCGGAGAAGGGGAAAAAGTAACGGTTAGCTACAGAAGAGACGGAAAGAAAATAAATAAAAGGAATATAATAACTCCCTCGACAGCCAGAGTTGTGTCGGCGATGCTCGCTGTGAGTAAACTGTTTCAGCCCACTGTACGCGGTGTTCGTGCCTTAGAGAAGAAATAAAGTTCGGTGAAGCAGTTTCCTATGCCTCCTTCGATCTTTTTGCTAGCTGAGTTGACCTGTATAGTAAGCTGTTGCCGGCTACGAGTCAGTTACGGAACCTTCAAGTAACTGCCAGAGGTTTCCTTACTACGGTTCGGGGCCGCGGATCTGGCGCGGTAACACCTGTATCTGATTGAGGAATCACTCATCTTTGGAAAAGAGAGTTTATTACAGAGAAATGGCTCTTTCCAAAATAAAAGCTATACTATACGCTTCTTCTGGGCTATATTCTCAGCAGCATATTGTAGCGGGACAGGGCTGTTCGGGGTTCTGTTTGTACAGTTATGTTTTGTTTATGTTGCCATAGTGACGGGTGACGCCCTCTCGCTGCGACGGTGTGTCCTTCCGGGGTCAGAGGGCGCCCTGTGTGTTGTTGTTGTTGTTGTTGCTGTGCGGTTGCCACGCTGAGCAGTTAGCTAGCGGCAGTGTTCTTCTGCAGATGTCAATAAACGGCTGTGCTCCCTGGCTAGCTCACGGAAGCAAGACCAAACAACACCCCTGTCTCCTCGTTGTCTGAGCTCGCCACATTGGTGTCAGAAGTGGGATGATGGTGGCAGCCCATGTTCTGACCCGAGTGACTTTCCCCCCGCCGGTCATGACCGGCCGGTGCGCCAAAAGAAGGCACCTGGACATTTGCAGGACTTTGTGTGGGGCAATGGGGTCATCGGGGACGACTGACCCCTTAGGTGGGGGCTATGTAGCGGGTCAGGGCTGTTCGGGGTTCTGTTTGTACAGTTATGTTTTGCTTATGTTGCCATAGTGACGGGTGACGCCTTCTCGCTGAGACGGTGTGTCCTGCCGGGGTCAGAGGGCGCTCCGTGTGTTGTTGTTGCTGTGCGGTTGCCGCGCTGAGCAGTTAGCTAGCGGCAGTGTTCTTCTGCAGATGTCAATAAACGGCTGTGCTCCCTGGCTAGGGAAGCAAGACCAAACGATACCTCCGTCTCCTCCTTGTCTGAGCTCGCCACAATATTAAACATATCAGGTCCCCATAAGGAGAATCATGTGCTAACGGCTGTCTAAATGACCCGGGTAAAGTTTGTAGCATGCATGCTTGTTGTTTTTGTCTGCTTCCACTTGTCTTTTCACTAGGATGATGTCGGAGTAAATGTGCAGTCATATTCGTTGTGTTCCCACTAGTGCTGTCAGCGTTAATCTCGTTGAAATGACGTTAACGCCACAACAAGGCAAATCTCTATTAAGGAGCTACCCCTGCTTGGGGCTAGACGGCTAACACGTTAACGAGCTAACTGCGCGCTAACACACTAGTTCCCACCCATGTAATTGAGCATTGCGTGGCACATCCAACATACTGTTTTACTTTAGTCCATGACCAAAATAATTCCAAACGCCAGATCTGAATGAGGGTGGGGGAGCTTAACTTCTGTCTCGCTAGCTTGCCCTGCTCTCTTCCTTCTGATGATGCTGTCTGTGTTGAGCGCTCAGTGGATCTGCGCTAGACAGTGCAGCCTAGGCGGAGTAGTCAAACGCATATTCACTGAGCGCTCAACACAGACAGCATCGTCAGAAGGAAAGTTGATAAAATAAATTGCAAATTTTGTATTGTTCGATACATATGCGTACCAAACCGAAAGCACTGTATCGAACGGTTCAATATCGATACGAGTATCGTTGCACCCCTAATATATATGTATAAGTGGCTCATGTGTCCCACATTTTAAAGTCATCTTACACCCTCTGAGATGTGGACAAATCTCCTCTAGCCTCTTGATAATTATGATATTTTATCCCCAGATATGTACATGTGACCGTGCAATGTGATCCTGCTGTGAACATGTAACCAGCCTTTTTGTGTTATTCTCAAAGCTATCAGCCTTTCTTGAGTATATAGTTACCCTGCTTCTGTTAACTTTTGTCCTTTTATTCACCTTTTTTTGTGTGAACCTCAGCAGACAAAAGCACGTATATGCCCACAAACCTGCACGCAAGGTGTGGAAATGAAAACCTCACTATAGAAGTCCTTGGGTGGAGATCTGCTTGAGACGTGGAGAGAGTATTCTGTATTATTTCCCCTTGGGTGCTTGGTTTATGGTTCACCTTCACTGCCCTTTCATTAATCTCTCTTCTCCCCAGTTTTGTAATGTTTGCAGATGATCGCTAATAGTCTCTGTATGTGGATGACACTCTAATTAATCAAGCACTCTATGCTGGCCAGTCCAGTAGCAACCAACAGCTTCTGACATGCAGCTAGCTGGCAATAACCAGTTTGTACAACCCTGAAGGGCTGCAAGTTCACACATATGTGTTTGTCCGTGTGTGGCAGTTGTTTCTGGCTGGAAACGCTACACTACAACAAGAGAGTGAATTTGTGTGTTGGCGAGGGATTTCCTATGTGCACACATTCGGTATGAGTTAATGTGTTTATGGCCCCCTCTTGATTTGGTCAGACTCTCCTATAAAGCTATTCATTACATGGTAGTATGGTGAAGTAATTATGCAGTCTGGGCTTCCTGTCACGTCCAGAGGTTATTGGACTCTTGCCGCACATCAAATATGTTGCACTTTTTAGTAAACCTCTCTCTCTCCATATCCATCTCTCTCCCTCCCTCTGTGTTTTACTCTCTGGCACACCTCGTCTTTCATCACATTTCTGCAAAGCAGACAGAGAGAGAGAGAGAGAGATGTATCAAACATCAAACCTGATAATTTCTGTTAAAGAGATCTTACACCTTTCTTAGGCATTTTTATATCTTAATTTCAGAATTGTTTATTTGTTTGGCAACACACTATTAGTATGCTCATGCTGTGGAGTGTTGGAGGCTCCAATTGCAGCCGATTGCTTTTTGGCCGTTGGTAAATTTGTGTTATCTAACACAACTCTTTGATAATTCTTGCTCCACTGAATATTCAGCAAACATCCAGAAGACAAGAAGCTCTTTCTGAATTTTGTTTATCCTTCTGATTGGATTTTGCAGCTTGGTGGCTCTGTGTGTGTTAACGCATGTAAATAATGCACATAAACACATTCGCACACGAACTAAGAAGGCTCCTCGTTAATTTGTGTGCAGAAAAAGGGGGTGGGCGTGGGGGTGTGGGCTGTGAAGGAGTGGAGATGGATTGATAGGAAGCAGGGAGGTACAGGCAAGGTGATTAAAAACTCAGGCTACAGATGTTTCTGGAACACTTCAAAGTGTTGCGCCTGCCAGTGCTGGGCATGATGCATTATTGAAACGGAGCCCACCTGGCGCTGACATCACATACCCTGTCCACCTGGTGCCGCGCGGTCACGTGGGTGACACTCTGGGTCACACCTCCTCACACAAACCTAGCTCCCAGTGCGTTGAAGGGCATCAGGGGATACAGCACACATTCTCAACATAGACCTCAAAGGCACTAAACTGGGGCATGTGCAGACTGTAAACTTGGCCTCATGAATTGAAAGTGAGGAGGAATAATTTGCCAGTTGCAAAACTTTTTTTCTCCTATATGTGGAATTGATAACATGAAAAATATTATTTCCTTATTTGGCTTGTACCTGCTTCTAAAGTTTTTTTTTTTAAGTAATCTGAGAAAAGATTAAAGAGGACTGTTCTGCTCATTTCCCATTCCATGTTTTGACTATCACTCTACTAAAGTAGCTTTGCATGATTTACAGTTTAAAATAATGCTTGTTTGTCTTGCACTGGGTTTCGGTGCGGTTGCAACCTTCCCCCTCCATTTAAGTCAACTTTTCTCTGACTGGCTGGTCCTTCCAGAGAGTCTGAACAGCAGCGGAGGGGTTCCTGAGCTGTGTGCCTGAGCTGTGTACCTAACGTGACCATGTTAAGGATGTAACCTACAACTGACATAATCCAAAACCAAGAAAAAACTAACTGAAACTGAGTGGTTGCAGAAGTCCGAGGCCTGAGCTTTTTACTCAGAGAGTTACTTGCAAATCTGCTGACCTCACTGTTTGAAATTTTGCCTATGTTTAATACAAGCATCCATCTTGTAAGAGGATATAAAAATACAGCATAAAAGGTCTGTTTTATGGTCAAATTCATGCAAACATGCACAAAGATGCAGCAGCGTAACAGTTTAATTTCTTATGGAGTCAATAATTGAAATGCAGTGACCATGATTCAGTAGAGTCTGCATTATTGAGCATATTCAGAGGAAAGCCTGTGAATCTTTCTGGAATATCCTCATCTTTGAAGTAACCTCCAGTGTGGTGTTGATGCAATTCTTGCTGCTTAATATTTCAGCAGCCTCCTCAACCTTGTTTTGTTCAAAAAAAAAAAAAAAAAAGGAAAAGGAAAAAAAAAGTAACTAGAGGTCACGGTTGTGTTTGTGCGTGTGCATGTGCATGAATATATGTGCGTGTGTTTCTCCTGCATGTGTCCCCTGACACCTGTACTCTCTCAGGGTGTGAGGAACAGACAGAGGCCAGAGCCACAGTCACAGGTCTCAGACCAGTGGGGTGTGAAATGAATCACAGGGCCAACACACTCTCCCACTGCTGCACACACTCGACTCGCTGTGTGGGTGTGTGTTGCGTGGCGTGTACGCGCGCTTGCGAGAGACAGAGGAGCATAAAAGGAGAGAAAGGACACTGAAAGAAAGGGAAGAAGGGGAGGTAGAGACAAGAAACTCCTACACTGTGGTTTTAGCTGCATTAATAGGTCCTCAGTTAATAAAGTCAGTATAAATATTTATCAGCGCTGTAACGCTTTCTCATGAGAGATGCCGTTTGGACTAATTGCGGTGTAGCTTTGGCATTTCATTTTCGTTCAGTCTTTATTGTCGACAAGACTGGGAAAGGCAAATGTGTAACAGTCTCAGGACTTCAGACCCTGCAAGAACCAGAGTCACAACTGCTTTTGTTATTTTGATTAATTTCAGTGTCATTAGGGAATTTGAACCTCATAAGTCAGCCCTAAAATCTTGTTTTGTGGATTTTTTCCCCCCACATTATGCTCACGTGGTGCAAATTCATAAATAAATTTGTGTTTGAATGACCCCAAATGAATTTAAGTCTAGCTTTAATATAACACCGGTGTACTGCTTGCACGGGTTTGCCTGTGAGAAACCATAAAACACAACAGGGTACAATTCTTTCGCTAATTTTTATTTCACTTGGATATTTCAGCTTCCTTTTGTAGATAGCAAAAATGATCTCATTCATCTGCCTAAGGTGAAAAGCTTCTCGGTGCTTACCATAAATCTGAATTTAAGATGTGCGGGTGCAAGTGACCTTTTGTGACCTGTAAGGAGAAAACTTGAAATCAGTTTTTTTTAAGCTTTTCTTTTCAGCATATTTGCATACTTGAGTGGAGTATTTGAATGAAAGTGAGACATATTTGAATAATCATGGATAAAGGGTTTTTATTGCACGACAGAGAGTAAACATACAAATATTTGAAGAATTTCAAATGAACTTGATCAGAGAAGCTCCTTAATAGTAGATGTAAATCTTGGGCTTAAGTTGAAGATTTACATTATATTTCTTATTTTTTAAAAAGGCTTCAGTTGATGGGCACATTCACGGGGGCATTTAAATTTTGCGGCTTATGCTTTACATGTTATTAGGCACTTACCTTGCTTTTAATGAACTGTTCATTCGGGATTAAACTCTTTAAGATCACAACCTGCAGCTCTTCTGGAAAAAGCAAAAATCCTCCAGCAACAAGAAACGGGGCGGCAGAGTAGGGGATCCGGTGCTCTGGTTGGTTGTATCGGCTGTCAATCATCCACGAGTACTCGGCAGCACCTCCCACAGACGCACAGCGGCAGCGCAGCTTTCACCCACAATGATATTCAAGGCACTTGCGGCTCGTCTGCAGCGATAGGAGAAAAGAGGACAGAAAAGAGAGCCTCACCTCCTCTAACAGCGAGTGAGGTAGGGAAAAAGAGTCAGAGAGCGAGAGGAAGACGAGAGGCTGTGGAGTTAAAAGAAAGACAACGGCGGCTTGGACCTCCTGCCAGGACTCTTTAATTGTCTGCGCTTTATTATAAAGTGTCTAATTTTCACACAGATTCGACATGTCATCATCCGGTAAAGACAACAGCGGTGCCCAACACGCCAATTACGTGGGACCTTACCGTTTGGAGAAGACGCTCGGAAAAGGACAGACAGGTTAGTTGGGACAGCTTGCTCGCGGCATCCTCTCTAATTGCACAATTTATTTTCGGAGCGCTCCGCAGCGAGTTGAAATTTGGCCGGCTAGGGTGTCTGCAGGTGATAAATAACTAACCGCTTAGTTACAAACACCTGCCCAGCCTTGTGGGGAATTTGGAGGGTTGTTTCGCCAGCGGTCTGACATAATCATTGTTCACACAGGATGTTGCTTTACATTGTTTTATTGGCTGTGCGTTGGCGTTGGACTGTGTGTGTGTGAATTAAGGAGCAGCAGCGTGGAAGCCGTTCAGCAGCAGAAATGATGACAGTGTGATGGGCAATGAAAATGAACTTTTTGTGTTTTGGCTCCCCTGTTTGTATGTGTGTGCGTGTGTGTGTGTGCTCTGTGATTGGAGCACAACGCCCGTTAATCCCGATTTGCCTGATACATTGATCTATTCTTAGTCCGCAGGCACGCAAGGGGGAGGCAGGCGTTTCTCCTATAGGCTCTGGCTGCAATACGTGGGTTTCCTCCGTTACGGAGTAACATGTCCCACCTTGACAGATGAGCTGTTCACAGAGCTGGGAAATAAGAGCCACGCTGATGTATATTCATACACCCCCAGCCAGGAGATGCGACTGGGGCTTCCTATACGAGTCACATGCTTTATCTGAGCCTAGACAGCAATGACACTGCAGTTTCTAAAGTTGCATGGCACATGCTCTCTCCAATCAGCAGGTCTCGATTCCATAATATTTCACGCTAGGTTATGAGTAGCCCACAAGGCAGTAGCACATCACTGTCCAGTACGTCCCCCTGTTGAACGGTGAGAATCCTCTGCGATCAAGTACATGCAGCCAGTGGAGCCATGTGAAAGGAGAGGCAGGCACAGCCCTGTGTAGGCAGAAATAGCAGGAGTGATGCAGCATGCTCTGTAAGCTCAACAGCACTTAGAATGAGAGAGGGAGTGGGACTTTTTCTTCTGCTCTTTCACTATCTCTCTCTGTAGATTTTTCTTCCCATCTGTTGTCTAAAATGGCTACAACAGGCGTCAGTTCCCCTAGCCCGTCCAGCTGGTCATGCTGAGCAACCCTGTGTGTATGTGCAAATGTTTGTGCACGCTCTCAGACAGTATGCTTTCTTAAAATGACCACTTAGTCACCTGACCAGCGCTCACTGTTCATTAGTGGGTCTGAGGGGGGAGGGAGCACGTCTTCATAATCCCTCTTTAACTGTAGAAGATATTTGAACGAGTCCTGTTTCGCACCATGACGCCCACAGGTGGATTCAATAAAAGTTTGTTAACCAGCACAGTGCGATGCATAATGATTTCCATATGATCTATTAGTCGTAGTTAAAGTTTATGCAGCAGTTGATTTTTAAAACAACCTAATAATACACGCAGTATTCACATCCTCCTGACACCTATCTATTTTATCATTTGTATTTATAGGAACCCCTCACTCACTTTTAAATAGCTCTCAGGAGTCCCTAATGTGTGTTTATGATGGTGCAGAGCTGGTTCCATGGCTGGATATTTAATCATATGTTGTCTCTGTAATCTATGGCACAGTGTGTATTCATGTGAATGCTGGGGCAGATTTCGATGAACGTTTCGTACTCTCCTCTGAAGTCTAGTATGGAGTATGCAAGTTACAGGTCAGCTTGCAAGATATAACTTTTATCAAACTTACTTGGGCTGAATTTATCAAAAGGTTTTTACTTTTTAAAACATTTTTCAGTCAGACAGGTTTTTCTAATTGAATAACAGTCATTTAGTTTGAATGCTTTTGCTCTGGTTTTTCAATTACATCTCGGGGCTCATATGCACTGAAATAACCAGGCCCAGCGTTATGTGTTTGTCCATGTTCTCTGTTAGAAAATTCATTTGGTTATTGGCATCTGTGGTGCTAGTCCACGCCAAACCTATTCAGATTAATGACACTGCCTAATATCCCATTCTCCCATTTACCATTTGTTAATCTGTCAGATCTTTTTCCCAGGCCCCACGGAAAGGGTTGGCCTGGCAACTGAGTGCACCCAATGGGCTGGTCTTAACCGCAAGTGGCAGCTGAGACTGTCCAATGAGCAAAGTCCTCTGTGAGCTTTCCCAGGCTATGGTTGGCTGGTATTATTGGAGGGGAGAAAGCGGAAGCCCTCTGGTAGATCTGGCGATCCTGCTCAGAGGAGTTGTGCTTTTCCATGTTCATTAAGTGATTAGGCCCTGTCCTGACATATACACATAAACACACACACATGGCCACCTCAGTAATTCTGGTTGGCTTTCTGATCTAATCCTCTACACAGCCAAAGCCCCGTCAGCTCTTACTCACACGTTCACGTGGCCCAAAGGTAGCATTCTAACTCCTGTCCCACTCTGGCTTTCAAACTCCACCTTCATGTTACTGTGCAGCTTGCATACAACAAGTCACATATACTCTTTTGCAGTGATGCAGTACAAATAGTGGGATGCATATTCTATATATTCCCTTGTCACAGAAGAGCAAGCGTGTTTACTCAGTACTTGTAGACCATATGACGATTTCTTTGTCAGGTGTAAGATGGGGCCTGAAGCAGTCTTGAAATATTGAGTGTTCTTATCGGGGCTGAAGCATCAAAAGTATGGAATCCAGGTTTTGGCCCAACCTGCCCAGTGCACTGTCTACGGTTCTATGTAGTCAATGAGCCTAAAATCCAAGATTTAGTTCATTCTGGAAGGTGGTGGGAAGACTAAGGAAAAACTCATAATTTGTTTTGATTTCACCATGATTTGATCACGACAGACAGACAAACCCTGTTATCCTGATGCAACTCTAGTTCACGCTTTACATGAAGAATATTTAAACACCACAGTGCTCACCGGATTAACATCCTTAACACCTCCACATGGCTAATTAGCATGAACAACATGAACACATGGCTAATGATTGTATCATTATGCATGATATAAACTTGACTGAAGCTACTTCTCAGTTGGACTTTCTCAGCCTTTATTTACATGTGTGTTGTTTACCCCAACACAAAACGTGCTCTTAATGGCTAAAAGTTTTGGCTAACACGGTGGTGTCTTTGCAGTTAGCTACAGGGCCGAACTGGTCTCATTTTAGCGTCTATGGAGGATCTGAGAAGCTGTGTTTCACAACTTTCACTAGATTTCTTCCCTAAAACATCCTATGAACAGCTCTGGTAGCCATGGGATGACAGGATGAGGGCAAGAAACGTACAATAGATGCAGAAGGTGGAACATTTGCATTGTGGATTCTGGATTTGTATTTGGTATATGTGTGCATTTACTCTCTCAGAATTCCCATTCAGCTTTACTTTCTGTCAAACACTTAAGTTGAACTCCATGCACTGTTAGGCTGTATTATATCCTATATTAGCTTCACGAGCCTCTAATCTGTGTCACGATGGCCTAGAGACTGAGGTAGCACTTATTAAAACCCTTATTAAAATGTAGAACTTGAATGTCTCCATCACGCTGGGATTTGCAGTCACAGCCTTCTTGCATTTCAAAATCGTGTAGCTTTGTTTGACAAAGCTGAATATGTTTAATTTGTGTTTTTGCCAGTGCACTGACTTAACACAGGCTGAATCACCGCTCTGTTCCTTAATGCTTTGGAAAACACTGCCTTGCTTTGCCTTTACTTTGTTCCTGAAGGCTGTTGATTAGTGAAATAGAGGCCTATTGTCTGGAAAACACTGCATGCTAATCCAGCGTAAATCCCAGTTTTGTTTTTTGTTTTTTGTTTTTTCATGCTAGACTTGGATATTGACAGGCTAAGCGATGGAGGTTGATGTGTAGGCTCCTTGATTCTTTGGTTGACGTTTAGAGAGTGAAATCATTTGTGCTTCAGTGACTTTCATATTGACTGCTCAGCTGATAAAAAGCTCTGCGTGAAGTTGTGTCTTGCGTTCTCTTTCTCTCTTTAGGTCTCTCTGCTTTTATCTATATGCTGGAGAGTTCTTGTTTTGGGTTTCCTGTGCCTACCAGGCATTGGAGCCAGCATCTAGCTGGTCTCGCTGTTTTAGAGTCAGCAAAGGGCCGGCTGGTTTCTAACTCCAACTGCCGATTTCACTATTTGTAGTATTGGGTTGTGTTTGTGCATCTTTGTGTATGAACGATGGAGGAAAATCCATCCATGTATACATTACCCAGATTGTTCTTGGAGCCTGGTGCAATGGTGATGCACAACCGTTAATTCTGCATTGATTGATAGCTAGTAAGCCGGTGATTTAGTTCATCGGCCACTCCCAAAGATTTCCTGTCAGGTGAAATAGATCCATACTGTTTCACAACACATGATATTCCTGATGATGACAAGTGACTAGGACATGTTCGTTCAATGCTGTCAATGAAAAGCCACTTGGCAAATCCACAAAAGTGAAATGCATTTGGGTGCTTACACGTGTGCGTCTTGTGAATCGAACAGGTGATCGTACTACAGGTGATCTATAGCCTCCTTGCCATTTTTTAAAAAATAAAAATAAAAAAGGAGAAAAAATGAAACACAAAAAGCTCAAACACAACTCTCTTACTCCCCCGTGTTCACAAGATTACCCAGAAAAAGTTGCCAGGTTTGACCTAAAATTGGTGAGTGAGGGGAAATAAATGAAAGGCTGCGATGATAGGCCCATGTTTCAAGGGGCCTGTTCAAAGATTCAGGTCAGAGAAGCCCTGACCCAAAAGCTGTACTCTGTTGCTCCCAGCTGGATAGCACCTCATGTTAGGATGCTGGATCAGAGCTGTAGAGCAGGAAGGCAAGCTTCCTCGGTCTCAGCCGTTTGGCTGTCTAGCTAAAGCTGAAGCCCTGCTCTCTCTGTATTGAAATGTATCTGAAATAATGGGAGATGTGTGCGTGTCTCGCCTAGGTTGTTATATTTTGGATAAAAATATATATTTAATGTGTATTTAGGCTGTTGCTTCAATGTTCTGGTCATTTTTATGGGTTCTTTAAGTAACTCAAACCAAGAATGTAGTCTTTTCACAGTCTGCATCGTTGGCTGACGTTATATAATGATGATGGTCTCTGTCATTTAATGTCCCTCTCTTCTCATCTCCCTCGCTCCATCTCGTTCCCTCTCTGTGTCCCTCTTCCCCATGGCCAGTCAAGATTCATACAGGGATTCAGCCATGTGGTAAATCAGACAAGACCTCAGTGGAATTGCATCGATTGGGAGGAATGTATGTAGCCAACGATTTTCAGAGATTAATGACGAGGAAAGAGGTGGAGAACTGGTGCAGGGGGGGCAAAGGGAAGGAGGAACCTTGAACCGAGAGAGCATGAAGCTGTGGTGAATGTTCTGACTGAAGTGGAGGTTATTAATTAAGGCAAAGTATCGATCATTCTCTTCATTATTCTCCCCTCCTCCCTGATTTTCATCTCTCTATTGCTGACCTCCAGGCCAGGAAAGGGTTCAGTCTTTAAATGGGAGGACAGTGAATAAAGAGCGGGAGTGCTGGAATAGTCTCTGTGGCTGATCATGAATGAGGGTGTTTATTTATTGTGTGTATTTTTTTGGACAGGCCCTATCACATCCTATTTGGTTTTCAACCTAACTCAGTGCATGTGCTGTCACTACATCTCTGTTACATTACATAGCATGGAGAATCGGGTTAGGGCGACGTGATGCTACGGTCTGTTTTCCCTGAGTTACAGCGGGCCACATACACACCCACGCAAACAATATCTGTTCACTCTGTCCATATCTTTCTCTCTATCACTGAGGTCCCCACTTCTGCTCAGCTTCTGTGTTTCGTGTAATGTGTTATCGTCTCGCACTATTTAAAATTTCACACTGCTAGTTTTGCAACGCAGCACTGAGAATGCGAGCAGAAACGTACCGTTTTTCTTTTCACGGTGCAAAAACTGTTACATTTATACTTGATTTTGTTTGCACTGTTCAAACAAAGTCACTGTTTAGTAAAACATGCCTCTTGTTCGGCTTTTAAACATCCTTCTACCAGCCGCAGTCTCTGTGAATGTTTGATGCTGCCAGTCAGCTTTTCAGTCAGTCAAGTCAGCTGCCACATCTTTTGTTCTGTGTTAACTTGGAGCATTTAGGAGACACTATAATGTATTAAACGTCTGTGCGCACAGCAGTTGTCTTAATCAGCCAGCCTCTCTTTCTTTCGCGCTCTCTCTCTCTCTCTCCTCTCCCAGTTCAGATTAACCCTTGCTGAGCTGCTTGTCTGGCTCTGACTGTGAGAACACCGGGTTGGTTGCCAAGGTTGGCTGTCTGGTTGTCATGGTTTCCCTGCTTCTTGCTGGTTCCCAGTCTTCCCTCATGAAGAAATAAAGGGAATACTCTCTCTCTAACTCTCTCCTCTTACTGTCTCTCATGCTGTCTCTATTGCTCTCATTCCTCTCGCTTTCTAGCTCTGTAAGTGGCTGCAATCTGAAGTTAGCATCGTAACAGTCATGCTGCAAAGTCCTCCGCTGCTTTTCGCAAGCTTGTCTTTGTTTCTGTTTCCCTGCCTCGCTGCTACATGCCTCTGGAAAAAGAGTCTGTGAACGACTGTTTTGAAGAAATGCTGCATGTGTGTGTTGGCCGTGTGCTCGCGCGTGTGCTCAGACATACGGTCATGGATCAGACCGGCTTGCCCTGCTCTGTGCTCTGCGCTGTGTGCTGTGTTCCCATTTAAATCTGGGAGATTAGCACATGTGGGGAGCCTCGGCTTTAGTTGCTGTCAGCTCAGTTAGCCTTGGCACGCTGTCCTCAGATCAGGGGGGAATCTCTGCGCTCATCCCCCCTCCAATGCTGTCTGTCGCGCTGTACCTTATCCATTAAAAAGTAGAGGAGTGGGCCACTGACCTTGACTTTTGCAGCGTTTTAAAAAACACACACATCACGTTAATGCAGGATGTGAATTTAAAGATATTTTTTTTAAAATGAAATTTTATAAGATTCCAAATGTTAAGTAGCATTATTTAAAATGCTTATACTCCGGCAAGCTTTAAGTGGTATATTTAATTTTGTGAATCTTCCTGTTTCTTTTTAACTAACTAACAAATATCAGCAGATGCACACTAAAAGCCTTTGTGTACTAAATGAATACATTGGAAATCAAGTGTGAAGATAAATGAAAGAGTCGTGTTTGTCATTTTAGGATTCTTTTTAGCCAAGCTGGCTAATTCACCTGGGGTGCTTTGCCATTAAGAAAGTCAGCTAGCCTGGAAAGTTTTGCTTATTGAAGTATAATTGAATTTCCAGTATGAATACACTGAATGAATGACTATTAAATTGCACGAACTGGTGCCTTTGCTTTTGCAGACCTGCTGGCAACTCCCTTTGGACTGCATTCCAAGAAAAAAAAAAATACATGAATGAAAATGTGCGCTCATTTACTGAGTGAAGCGCATCCCAGATGGCAGGGGCAGGGTAATTGTGATGCATTCAGAGTTTCCACTGCCACGCGCTCTGTTGTCAGCTCTTTAGGATATGGAGCACAATGTCATCCACGAAACACCTGAGACGTGGCTCGGCATGTGAAGTGAAGCAGACAGGCCTCAATAAGATTAGGTTAGATGAGCATGACTGGTCACAAACCGGGAACCTGCACTGCCTTCTTGTCTCTTTGACACTGACTTCTAACACTTGGCCGGACTTAAGAGACTTATCACAATGTTTGCGAGCTCAACTCATTTTATCCCAGCGTGAAAGATGAAGGTGACTGTTATTTATCGAGAGAGGGAAGAGGACAGGTTTGGTTTGATAATGGGCCTGGATCACAGGTGTACCACAGTTGTTCGGCCAAAACAAACAGTTTCTTTTGTGTTGCCACTCGATCAGAGACGGGGTCAGCGCTTTGAGCCTGCTGCCAGGTCACATCCTCTGTCATGACTACAAATTAGGATGAAAACTGATCTGAGATGACAGTGAGTCTAGTACAGTGTAACTAATTATTGGGAAAATTCAGAAACTGTATTATTCTCATACATTTTAGGTAAAAAAACAAAACAAAACAACCAATCTGCTTCATATTTTTGCACAATCTTTGCTTTGGTTTGCTCAAAGATTCTGTTAAATTACTACTTTAGAAGTATAGGGGTGTTTATTTCAGTTATTTTGTGTGTAGGCTTTGATTGTTGTTTGTTGTGGCTTCCGGTGTTCAGCTGGAAATGTAGATTACAGTAGCTCTGCTGTGAAATAACAGTTCAGTGACAGCTAAATGTCAGTACTTTACTACTGTAGTTAATGTGTGTTTTGAATGTGTTTTTTCCCTCTTTTGGCCTAAATTGTTGGTTCATCCAGTGCTACTTTCCTCAAAATCTGTGGCCTTGCAGTACTGTGCTAGTTTGTAAAAGTATTTCAGCATAAATCTTTTGATACCACCAGAAAGCTTTCCTATTTGGACATTGCACCAACCAGAATTTAGCTTTCTCCCTGTATTATTATTATTTAACACCAATTAATAGGGGACAGCATTAGACTAAAGATTAGGTGCTATTTATTATGCATCATTACCACTGCACTGCTTGTTCCTTTGTTAATGTTCTCATATGAACTGACTGGAAATATTAAATTAATTCTCATATAATTCGATTATTAACTCTAAAACTCACATTTATGTTGCAGTTGAAAATGAATAGCTCTATTTTTCTTTCAACAGGCTTAAAGTCTGAGTCAGACGAAGTAAATAGAAGCCCTATAGAATCTATTCAATACTGATGAAAAAATATCTTCAAAGGAGCCCAACTTTTGTTGGTGTCAGATCTTTATCTTTTTTTTTTAAAGTTTTGCAATTTTTCTTTCTTACCTTACGTCTCACTTCCCTTTTCACACTCTTTTTTTTTTTTTTACAAATTAGACAGTTTGTGGGGTAATTGTTAAAATAAAAAAGCGATGAAGTCATTGGTTGTTTCATCTTTCGATCCCAGCTAGTTGGCTTTGTTTATTCATTGCTAAGAGCAGCTTGCTTCTGCGGTGGCTGTTGCTGTGTGTTAAGCCACTGTGTGTGTATGTGAGAGTGTGTAGACTGGTCTGACTGCTGGAGCTTTAGTGTGCACTGCGTGTTCCCATTTCACAAGCTCTCTGTCGATACATAACAGCATCTGAGGGCTGTAACTCATGGGACAGGGGTGAACATGAGAGAGGCAGAGAGGAAGGGGGGTACAGCCTTGCCAAAGGAGAGAGTTTCTGAGTGAGAAAAAGAGTCACAGCAGTAAAGCGTCTCTCAGGGTCAGTGCCTCTATTATCATTCAAATCCAGCATGCACACCAACCACGTTGATGCACAGTTGCACATGGTGCACAAACACGAGCACACACACAGAGACTGGAATGTGCTGTGTAGCAGTACTGTGGTGGATTTTTTTTTCTTTCTTTTAGTTATACAGGAGTGGCTGCAGCAGAGCTTCTACGGCATCAGTGGTGGAAATGCATCCACAGCAGGAAGGATTGCTCTTGGTACAGAGCCTGAAGACACACAAACATGTACACACACTTCTTCATGCCCGTAGGATATTTAGGAGGCTTGTTCCTCTACTCTTCACTCCCGTCCTCCGTTTCACCTCACAAGAACTTAACTGTCAGTGAAGACGCGTTGGAAAGTGTTTCATACAGTCTGTATATTTGTAAATTGCACATGTATCTTCTCACTGCTATGATGTGATGAGTCAGTAGCCATAGCAACACAGACACACACTCTTCATGTGTAATTTCACATGCCAGGGGTACGATTGTGGCCAAGCCCAAATAAGTTGTTGTTTTGATTGGTCAGCTGTGTTTTCTATCCTCGGTGCTGTTTTGATGCATTACAGGGTGTGGAATGAGAGCACGATTGTGAGTCAACAGTGTGTTCGTGTCCATTTGGCTCTGCAGACACTGCTGCGTGTTGTAGAAAAGCTGACGGCATATGCAGGTTGGCGTGTGGCACCGCATGACTCATGGGTACATTATTATAATCATTATGACAGTTACTGTCCGTATATGATACTCTTTCAACCCGTCTGCTGTGGTGCAGACAGTACAAGTTTACCTTGAGTTTATATAATATCTCTTTTGGGAAACATTTAAATGACAGTACTTGGACCAAACCACTGAAGGAAAGGCTTTGGTGAAGCTTTCATTCAAAATATTTAAAATTACTACCGAGGATTTCAACGGATAAATAATAAAGCTGAACTTATCCTTCTTACACTTGTAATCTCCAAATTCATTTCACCTGTAACCTCAGAATTCATTCCTGTTCTCTTGTATTTCTGTGTCCATTACACTCTGTCCGTACATGTCTTGCAACAGTCTCCCTTTCTGACCCTTCCTCTTCCTGCTCCCTCGTTTCCTCGCTTTGTGCCTAATGGAGGTATTCCCCTGCAGCCTTCAGACCTCGCACTGCCATTCTGCTCAGGTAGGGCTCATTTCATGCAGCATGATTAGATCTCACTGGCTGCAATTCAGGGCTGGATAAGCCAGAGTGCTGTGGGCCTGCATAGTAGCAGAAGGAATTCAATTAAATCTTTACATATACTCCCCTTGCAGTATATACCTGCCAATCTGCACATAATATGCACATAAATTTTAACCCACACAAGCAAGCATGAATGTAAAAATTCTCATACATTACATCAGGCTTTCATTTTTGCACACTATAGTGGCCGTGGCTTAATATACAATGAAATTTGATCTATGTATATATGATTAACCTTGCATAATGCATTAACTCTTATAAGATTACCACCTCCCCTTCTTTTCCAGCTCAGTTTCCACATCTTTCTCACTGTAACACACCAAAGACCCCATTTGTAACATTAAAAATAGTAAATCACACACACACACAGCCATTCATGGGTGTGTGCGTAAATGGGTTAATTTGATGTGAACCGAGGCTATCACAGTGCATCTAATGAAAGACGCATACCCTGTGTTGGCTTTATGGGCCAGTGCTGGTAATTGCTTGTAAAGACTGATCTGAGCTGAATGTATCCTCATACTTCATGTAACAAACCACAAGGGAAGACACTAATAGTAATTGGACAATGATATAAGACTAAAGTGTGTGCGTGTGATTTTAACGTGGCCTCTTCTCACATTTTATTATCTCTCATTAAAGTTTTTTTTATGTATCTGAGATTTTGTAATGCGTGGCATTTCATATGTTTGTCAGCATAAAACAGAAGTGAGAACTGCACTGCATTATTACTTGATGTTGTTCACTCACGTTTCTGATGCCCTTAAGCTTGTGACTGTGTCTGTACAACTTGAGCTGATTAGCCTTGCAAGGGACCTGAATTTATTACTCTGTCTTCACCAGTGTCATTATACCTCAGCCTCTTATATTCACTCCGTAATGAGACTTTATGAAATATTCTAACCTTTACCTGGAGGTGCTCATTGTATGTGTGTTTCTGTGTATCGGCACTGACGGATACAGCGAAACGAGGGACAGACAGACTCGTGAATACATTTCCACGCACCTGCATGCGGACATAATTCGAGCCTGTGTAATGATTTGTTATTCCAGAGTTTATCGTAGCAGCCGATGAAGGGGTCCAGGCTAGATCAGGCTCATTAAACCTGAGCGAGAGATGTGCCTGTTGGCTGGGTGTGTGTTTGCTTTAGTCTGCGTCTCCTCTCTTCTTACACTTCATCCCCGATCACCCTCTCCCTCTCTTTCTATCGCTGTCTCTAACGGAGTACAACACTAAATCAGCCTGGCCTTTTAATTAAAAGTCACATTTTCTGTGCTCTAAGCGCGCTATAAACAGGCTGAGCTGCACATGGACACCTCGCTGCTCCCTCTCTAAAACATGTACAGTAGACTGTAGACTGTACGTCAGACCAGCGTCGTGAGAGGAATGTTGATCTTTAAGAAAAACCTCTTCATTCGTCATGTACTTAATTTTCTCACTCGTCTAAAAGAAGTAGTTAATTTACCCCCCCTTTGTCTTGTTTGACTTTAGGAGTAGACCCTCTCTGCTGCCCTTGCCCCATTTGAAGATCGCTTTAATGAAGTGCTCTTGTTCCCTGTGAATTATACTGCAGCAGTTTTTATGTCACGTATGAGAAGTCCCATGTATGAGGGCATGGAGGTGAGAGATGAGTACAGAGAGCTCACCGAGGCCCTCTCCCGGGGCCCGAAGTTATGTGTCCAGACTACGGAGCGATTCATTAACCGATTCCCAGCACTCGCATCAGGCCTATTCGGGTTCACACAGGCTCTCAGCCTGATGTTGATCTTGCCTTTACATGCCCCTCACACACAAGGCAGTCTCTGAAGTCTTATGGAGAGGCTAAGCATGGTTGGTGGAGATTGGGGATGAGGGTCCTCCATCTAGTTGGTGTTATATAAGCACAGAGTGATTAGTGGTCTCCCTGTGGGTGTCGTCTTGGTTTAATGGCTAGAACCTCATGTCAAACACAGCTGCTATTTAGTTTTAAGTGGATTTTACCCATTTCTGTTTATGTGGACGCATGCGTAAAATTTCATTTCTGCAACACCAAATCGCATGCAGGGAGTGTTCATAATGTATGAATACGCATAACCCGCATTGTTACTCTGAGAGCAAGCATATGCATAGATATAACAGTGATAGCTTGTATGTGATTAATCTCTGAGGCCCTGAGGTGATGGGGTCAGAGTGGAGTTGCCTGTGGTGCTAATGACAGTGATTAAAGTGGGGGTCGCTGGGGCTTAACCTTCATCAGATTCTTCTCCTCAATATGCTGTCCCCATGGGACATGGCTAACCTTATTACTGCTGAGGAGACCCAGTTTTACTCTTCATAGTCAGCGTGATGAGTAAATTGATGTTTTTTTTTCTTCTTTCACTTTATAATTTTTTACACAATGCCACATCATAACCTTAAACTTTTCTCTTTAGAAATTACATTCAGCAGAAGTAGAACTGGTAGCATTGTAAAGCACTCTACCAAGGCTAGCCCTTATTCTTTCTAACATCTAGTTATTCAAGCAGTTAAATATTTGGCAAATTATTCAGTGATATATTACCTCATTTAGCTGTGGAGTGTATTGCAGGGAAAGTTTAAAGCCTCTATTAGCTGTTCACCCTGTAATCTGAAACAACCCTGTTTGATTTCGTCAATTTATCATATAATATATAAGCCTTTATCACATTGCAGTCCATTTGGCATATTAAATCTTGTAACCCACATTATCCATTGTGGCACAACCCAACATCCACAATGGCAAAGCAGAAGCTGATGACAAGACAATATTTAACTTCAAAAGTTCTTTGAATGTTAATAATCTGGATGAGTGATTAGCCCAATTATAATAATACAAATAATGGCCTACATTTATATTGGTTCAGCCAGTTAGCAAAACAAGTTAATTAAGCCACGCCACATTAGTCTATGATTATTTTATTTGGACATGTAATAGCTTCAGAATGCCTCAGTGCTCACATGTTTCCAACCAAACATTGCAAATGATCCCCATCATATTAAAACCACTGGCCGCTTTGCCTTAATAGGGGTTTCCCATATTCCCCAAGCTTGCGGTAATATCTGAGTTGGATCCACATTCTCAGCCCAGCACACTGGTGAGACTGAACTAAGAGCTGAAGTCTTTTTAATGGGTTTTATCAACCATTTTCAAAGGTGCTTTTTCCTGCACCACTTGCTTTGGTTTTTTTCCATCAACTTCTTCCTCGCTCTCTCCACCCCCTCCCTCATTTCCATCCGCTTCTCCTTTTTTTTTTTTTTTTTTTTTTTACCCTGCCTTTCCAATTCCTCCTTCCTGTCCTCAAACTCCCTCACCATTTTCTCTGCAGCTCTCAGCGTCACCCTGCTGTTCCTCTCCTCCTCCATCTCTCTGTATTACCCCTTTTCAGCCTAATGGGATCATCGGTTAACATGTCTCCCTCTCTAGCCTAGGTCTCTACTATATCCTCGCTTATCGCTGTGAAGTTAATGAAATGGAGTTCAAGAATGACCTCTTCCCTCCATCACTCCCTCTCCACTTTCTCACCTATAGTATCTTCATCCCCTCATAGCAGCCTCCTTCTCTAAGTATCTTTATTCTTATAACCTTATTATTTCTTTCCTCTGACTTTAAATCTAAAGTCCAAAGTGAGCAACCCTCAGTTTTTTTTTCCTTACTCGCCTCTCTCCTATCTTTAATTCCTAATCCTAGTCTTTGCACACAATCGATGAGGCTGTAAATGAATTTCTTCCCTTCCGTCAGTATTATTATCTCCCCAAATCCTTTTTAAATGTCTGTATTCTGTAGCTCTGCCTAATACTGAAATAGAAAGGCCTGGTTGCACATAATGTTGTGTGCTCAATAGGTATAAACACCACCTGCCTACTCCCTTGGCCTCCTTTTAAAGCTTTCTTTCCTCTAACTGCCAATGTTGCGCTTCTATCAGTGACCCTGAGTCTTTTTGTATAAGTTGTAAAGCAGAGAGGAGGAGGAATTCTGCATGTGTTGGTGTATATGTCTTGTGCATGCACGAGTGCTGTCATCTCAAGCCTCCCTAACTGTCAGAAATGTCACATAAGGGTTGCCCACACAGATGGCATTGTTGGTGGGCTGTGTACGTATAATGCTGTCACCGTGTGCGTGTGTTCGTGTGTTAGAGAGAGAGGGAGAGTCTGGCTGGCCTGTCAGACTAATGCACAAATATACTGCCTGTAGCTTGGCTCATGGGTTAGTCAATGAGGAAAATGCATATGTGGATAAATGCAAAGGATTATCTGTCACGGAGTCCCTGAATATAATCACGCACGCACATGCATCCACACACACACACAGACACACACAAAGCAGCAAACCGAGCAGGGAGCGTGTGCCGGCACACCTGGTGAGTTCAGACAGCATGTCAGCATCTCACAGCAAGAGGTTCCAATCAAGACAGCGATGCTGACGTCCCCACCAGCCCCACCCCCACCTGGCTTGTATTCAGTCACCCTCCTTTTACCCCACCTACCCATCCATGCATACATTCCCCCACGCATGAACACTGATATATCTTTACACCACACTTGAGTGCAAAAAGATTCTGCTTTTTTTTTTTTTTTGTTGAGTTGCTTTATTCAGAAGTACACGCGGGTGAGTGAGTGGGAGTGCCGGTTATTTTTATACTGTGCATGCGCCTGTTTGCGTGTTAGTGTGCGCGCATGTGTGCATATTGTTTTCTTCTATACCTGGTTACCTTCATTGCTGGACATCATTATAGTCATATGGTCACCATGGTAACTAGCATAGTGTGTGTGTGTGTGTGTGTTGTTGCTGGCTTTGATGACGCACCTCATTCATTCATTCATTCATTCATTCATTCATTCATTCATTCTTATAACTGTTACTGGGGCTTTGAAACTCCAGGCCACATTACACTTGGGGGTTAGCTATAATTGATAGGACGGTTATGTGATCAAAGGCCCATGTGATCTCTGAGATGTCACAAAAATTGTCAGCGATCGCAGTTTATTGCTGATATGTTTTTAAAATTTTGCTGTCACCCTGCTGTCGCCTCATTATTAACAGCTACCTCATTGGTAAGGCACTCATAAACTCTCTTATGCTAGTTGTTCTTTATGCAATGACAATAAATTAATATTTAAAATTCTCAATAAACATATCAGTAACTGATTTGATTAAGTTATAAATAGTTTGGTATGTAGCCCCCAACACCCAAAAACCTGCCAAAAATGCAACACTTAAATGTCTTAGTCGAAGGGTCTGTCTTCACATTACTTCCTTAGACAACCTTAGATTTTTGTCCTTCCACAAAAATCCCCAAATAAACTAGATCTAAACCAGAGAAAAGAAGCTATTTCTTACATTTGACATGTTGACAATACAAATATTCAGAGAAAACCACTCTAATATATGAAGAAAACAGACCATTAATGGGGATTCAGATCAGTGCAGAATAAGAACAGAATATCATCATGGATATAACACTTAGGAAAAGTAAAAGGTAAACTATTTGGAGGAAAAAGAAGAAAACCATCTTTACAAGAAAGAAAATAGATGGATAAGGCCTGAGAGAAAAGGAGATGGTGGCTAGCTGCAAGGATTAAATCTCACTCAGGCCCAGCCCTGTGAGATTACCAGCTATCCACTCGAGTGCTATGAAAACACCGGCAGATTAGGCGTACACACATACACATGCAGGCACACCCACACACGCACCCTTATGCATGCACGTAAATACACAAACAATGTAGTGGATTAGGTCCCGTTGCTAACCCAGGGGCCAGGGTGAAGCAGATGGCTGCCCTTTGTATTGTTATGCAACCTTACTGAGAAGCACTCCACATTCATGACTCCACAATTCATTTTCCTGATGCATAGCACCCATAAAAACAAATAAGTATAATTACATTATATTATTTTATGCATACTTTGTGAAAACAGTTTGTAATCTTCTCTCACTAATCAGACATCTATTAAAAGCTGTGAAAAGATGAACCGAGTAACAGAAGAAATAGAGGAGGAAGAAGACAGGCGGCCCAGGTAGAGCGAGGGTAGTTGTGGCACAGCGCCACAAGGTTTGGAAAAGTGCCAGATAAGCATCCTTGCGCACACACAGATATACGCATTAAACACTTGCAAAACCCTCCCGGTAGGGTGCTCGGGTGAGCCAAGGTGACCTGACTTGGTGATGGAAGGGTCACCATGCCAACAGGCTGACTGATGTCACCATGGCAGCCTATGTCTGAAGGAAAGGGGGGAATTGAGTGCAGAGGTCTGTGTGTGTGTGCGCGCCTTGTGGTGGCAGGCCCTGTGTGTGTCAGGAGTCAGATGGAGTCAGGCCCTCAGAGTATTCACTGACAAGCTGACATTGAGAAAGTCTGTGTGGTACAATATGGAATGGTTGTAGGGCAAGAAACCGATTAACTGTGTAACTGTGTTCAGCTAGCTCTGAACACAGTTACAGTATATACATTCACTGGCCACTTTATTAGGTATTCTTTGCTATTATCAGTTTTGTTTTGTTTTTTTTACCCCTTTTTGCCTTCACAGTGCCTTAATATTTTGTGGCACAGGTTAAACAAGGTGCTAGAAGCACCGCTCAGAGGCTTTGCATTGCTTTCCATGTTGACATGATAGGGTGACGTGGTAGGCCATTTGATGTGTTATCATGCTAGAAACGGCCATCAGATGATGGGTACACTGTGGTCATAAGGTGACGGGCATGGTCAGCAACAGTACTCAGGCAGGCTGCGGTGTTTAAATGATGTCGCAGCAGAAATTGAGACCGATCAGACCCGGCAACAATTTTCCAATCTTCGGTGTGAATTTTAGCCTCGGGCACTAAGCTGACAGGAGTGGCTGCAAGTGTGGTGTTCTGCTGCTGTAGCCCATCTACTTCACTATTTGAAGTGCTTTGCATTCAGAGATGCTCTTCTGCATGCCTTGGTTGTAATGAGTGGTTATTTGGTTTACTTGCCATCCTGTCAGTGCGAAGCAGTCTGGCCATTTTCCTCTGGCCTCTGGCATCAACAAGGCATTTTTACCTAGAGAACTGTCACTTACTGGATATTTTCAGACCATTCTCTCTAAACCCTAGAGGTAGGTTTGTGGGGAAAATCCCAGTAGATCAGCAGTTTCTGAAATACTCAGACCAGCCCCAGCCAGTCTAGCACCCACAATAATGCCACACATAAAGTCACTTAAATCACCCTTCTTTCCCATTCGGTTGCTCGGTTTGAACTTCATCCATTTCTGTTGACTATATCTACATACCTATGATTAGCTCATTAGAGACTTGTGTTAGCAGGCAGTTGAACGTGTGTACCTAATAAAGCGGACAGTGCTGTTTAAGTGTGTAAATATATATTGTTTTTTTTGGTTCTTGCTGTTACCCTGCTGTCGACTCATTAATAACGGCTACCTCATTGGTAAGACGCTCATAAACTCGCCTCTTTCTTCTCTTTCTGTTCCCTCAGTGATGAGTCTTTAGATGAACACTCCCTACAGTGATTCACTGGTTTCAATTACAGATTATAGAAACACAGACGGCGGGCGATCTGACCAAGCTCTCTGTGTCTGTGATGCCTCGCTTTTTATATATTCTCACCAACGCACGTAACACAAAGGAACTAAAATATCTGTGACTAAGATGATCATTGCCTATTTCCAGTCATTTCACACAAAATAGTCACTTGCTGCTCATTTCTCAAAGCCTGTGGTCTGTCATAGCAACACAGCCTACTATTATGCCACATTTGAAAGATAAGAAGAAATGATAAAATACAGTATGTCCTTTACTCTTTTTTTTTCTCTTCATTTGTTGTACTCGAGTACCAATTTCACATTGGGACACATATTTCTAAGTGCAGTATTTTAATCTGCCGTGAGGTATGATGGGAAATTTCAATCATGCTGGGACACAGTGAATGGTTTCTAGGGGGGGGGGGGGGAGAAAGATACGTGGTGATAAAGAAGGTTTAAATAGCATTACTGTCAGAATAAACCATGAAGTAGTGTTAGAATAAAACCCAGAAGTTAGCTTTCTATTGATTTTTAACTAACCACTAGAAGGCCTTTAATAGCTCTTTGGGGAATAGACTATTTATGTGGAGTGTTTATTTGAACACACTGAGTAGAACTTTTACATGTCATAATGTTACGTAGTTTGTTGCCCGGCATTATTCTTTAACAGCTGAAGTGTTTAAGTATATGGACTAAACCCAGTGTTTTATAGAACTGAGAGCTGGCTGGCCTTACTCTGTTAATGCCAGAGTTTACTGAAAGGTCAGGTCAAAATCACGAGCATGTCTCTGTGTTTCAGTGATTCTCTTGGGAAACAAGTATTCAGCTACTTTTCTCTACCACCGTTTCGCTCACTCTGCTTCTCGCTCTTTAGTCTCTGGTTTTACATCATCTTTTATTTATGCCTACATATCTACAAATGCATATTCAGGCTGTTTCCGAGCCTGCCATTACTTACTACGAAGAGAGAGGCTGGATTTATACATTGGCCTGAGTCTGACTGAGGTCATTCTGAAAAATGGGTGTCAGTCTCACGGTCACATGCGTTGCTCATATGTGCATGCACGTGTGCACATTAAAACTCTGTTGCAGGCACAGCAATAATAATAGTCTGGCATCCATTAATTTTTTTGGGTTAGAACAGTCATTACTGTCATCACTGTTCCTCTCTGAATCACTTACTGTCAGAAGATGTGCACACACAAAGACACTCTCACTCACTTTGAATGTTGCCTATACCCTTTCAACCTCTGCTTCTGTATTTCTGTTTTTCTCCCACCCCCCTCAGAGGTGGTGAATCCCCAGGATGACAACCCACCCACCCCCCTTGTTTGCCCCCCTCCATAGCTGCCTGTCAGCCAGGAAACAATAGGGACTGGGGCACATTTGCCTTTAAAAAGAGGCAACACTGACTTACCCTTCCTTCCTGCCGCACTGGGTGTCTTTCTCCCTAGCTTCTTCTTGACTCTGTCTTCCCCCTCACTTTCTATCAACTGTGATAACTCATTAATGTCACAGACCTGTGTGTATGTGCTACAGTTGGCCTATTGGTGCAAGAGAGCCAGTGAACTATGCGATCAGGTTAAACACAATGAAATGGAAAGAGGTAAAGGCCAACCATGCCCTATCATATGAACAGGTCCATTGCAGTGTACATGTCAGACAAGAAAGAAAGGTTAGCAAAATGTAACGTGAGCACTAACACATTTGATTTGTTTATTTATTTAGGATAAATAAAAAATGTGTATGGCATGCTGAAGTAGACTGATGGAAAAAATGAATTCAATTAATGAATTCAATTAATTAATTAATTAATTAATTCAATTAATGAATTCAATTAATAAGATTAAACCTGTAAAAACTAAATTTTTGAGTGGCACCTGTTTATCAGTTGTTTTATCATCAGTATAACTTAAAGTAAATTGTTCACTATGAGGAGGGGCATGTTATTAATTATGCTTTTTTTTTTTGCTTTTGCAACTGTAAGAATACAAGAAGAGATAATAAAGGTTAAAACATACAAAGAGGGAGACGGATCGAGCTCTTCTAGCACCATCACCCCTGCCCCCCCTCCCAAAGGAAGACAGATTTATGTTTAAAACATCACTCTGACTGAGCCAGGTTCAGCTAGAGTTAAATGCTTTGATCAGCATGCTGATTATGCTATGTTCCGGACACCTCTGTGTGTGTTAACCTGTCCCTTTTTTTTTCCAAAGATGGATGCTGCTTAGCATGGGGACCCTGTAGTCCTACAAACCAAGCTGTGCTGCACTTTAGGCTGGAGAGTGTATGTGTTTTTGTGTGTGTGCCCCGGGCACTTCTTCCTGAGTGGTCCCTTGGTGCTCCTCAAACTGACATAACAATCATGCACAGACACACACTCAAGCAGTTAGACAAGCACACCTAGGGACTGGCATATGAATGCCCACGCCACACACATGCGTACCCATATATCCGTAAGGTAGAGACACACACGCACAAACTAACAGACAGTCATGCACAGTATAGCCGCAGGCAGTATGGATCAGTGAGGTGCTTAGGAAGGCTAAGATAAGGGTGAGGACAGGGTGAATACAACTAAGTACTGCAGAGTATCATTTCAGTATCAGATGAGCTAAGCAACCATGAGAATCCTGCACATTCGCCAATATATAAGATTTTTAGAATTCTTCTAACACCAGGCTGATTTTAAAATGTTCTTTTTTTTTTTTTTTGTTATTGTTGTTCCTCATCGCCATTGATTGACAAGCCACCCTATCAATGCACTTGAAGGATCGCTATTTTCACGATTATACTGCAGCCTAATGGAGGTGAATCATCTGGTTGCAGATTGTTTTCTGTCAGCGCTGTGGGGAGGTGGTGGGAGTTGGTAGTGGCAGCTGCGTATGTGTGTTGCTGAACTGTAGAGCCCTGTAGTTGATTCCTGTCAAGCCCATACCACCACACTCAGATAGAGCTTGACCAAGCGTTTAAACGCTGCTCCAGGATTTCCCGCTGGTATGGGCTGAGTGGAAGTGTCAGTCACTGAGAGGTGTGTTTGTGTAGAACTGGCAGCACTGAGGGATGCTGGCAGTTTAGAGAGGTCGAGAAGGTTCAGGAGGCTAGCTTTTGGCATTAAATATGAAAAGCAAGAGAAAAGATGGGTTTGATTAAAATACAGAGGGCGATTTTAGGAGCATGGAGTGTGAATGACCATGTATGAGAAAGTGGGTCATTGAATACCTCAGGCTTGGGAAAATCTCATAGCAGATACCGAAAGGGGAAGTACTCTGTGTGTGTGGTATACACACAAACCCTTGTTTATATGCCCTTAAAAGTGCATAGGCATGCTGACTGATAGTCAACCTTCAAACTTTTACAATGCTTTATAATGTAATTTTGTTTATTAGAACCACGGGTAATGTTAAGCCTTCAAAGATGCTTTAATAGTTGGGTAACTTTACTTTTTTACCAGCATAACCTTGGTAAGCTCAGTTTATATTAACAAGAAGTATATCTATGACCCTGGCAAACAGATATTAGTGACAAGGAGCAGCACTATATTTATATATATTTTTTTTAATGAACCAAGAAAAGTCTGTCAGTCTTTAAACTGAAAGCACTCATTGATAGCCAAATTCTGCCATAGCATTTCCCTTTATAATAACTCTCAACAACTCTCATTTAGGATTGAAGTGCTTTGCAGACACTTGAAACTTACAAAGTTTTCTAAGGAGTCAATCCAAGCAAACCCAGTTACATTCCAACCTCCCATTTGTAAGCGATTCATGTTGCTGTTTTCACATTGATGGTGCACTTTAACCATCTGTTGGTAGTAAAACAGAATTAAAATCAATGCCGGGGAACGATCATCTTATTACAAAGACACCGGAAAAATGATGGCATCTATTAGGCTGCAGGAAGGACACAGAAAAAAGTAGTTGACTGCTGTAGCAGGTGCTTTGACAAACACTGTGACTGTAACATCAGTTAGGCACCACTTGGAAAGACTTGCTGGTCTACTATTTGGTCTTATTTCAGTTAATTGCTGAAAAGAGAGACTGCTGCTGAGATGGTAGGAAAGAAAGCCCCTAGTGTGTGGATGCTCTGACATTTGTTTGGACCTCGTACCAAAACAGCTTTATGATGTCTGATGTCTTTGGCCATTTTCAGATGGTTAGGCACACTGCCACACTGCCTATTTCTTCATGAATTGTTGAAGATTATGAGAACAAGAGCTCAAGTTATTGATCTCCAATTTCCTATCATCTCAGATGATCGAGCAGCTGTGGGATTTTCTGGGAAAAAAGTGGTTGATAGAAGCCACACGTCTGCGGACTGAAAAGATCTGCAGCTAAGAATTCTGTGCCTGACACCACATAACACCTTGGTAGATTAAAATCCTTATTTTGCTGGGAAATACTTGGAGCCACCACCTGTGGCTCCGTTTTACATGCTATATAGGTAGATGTAGTGCCACCATCTCTAGTTGAGGTGATGCTTCTGTCCACAACAAACCAGAGATGACCTGAAACCAGAGAGAAGGAATGACTAGGGCAGCCAAAGAGTGTGTCTTGAAGGTTAGCCCGACCTCTCTGACTGGGCTGGTGTGGCTTAGAGATTTAAAGGCATCGTATGTATGTGTGAGCCTTTTGTGCCCCTGCGGCATTAAAGTCGCTTTAAAGCAGGAGGTGGGCGGGGGTGGTTGGAGTTCTCACTTCAGAGGGGCAGCTGTGATGCGGGGGTGGTGAACAGGGGGGGGACTGACTCTGTGAATTGGCCTTGAGGGAGCTGAAACCTTGGGAGCGTCAGTCATCCACTGCAACAAAGGAGACTTTCTACGTGTTCATGTATACGTGTGTGAAAAAGTTAAGAGCCTGAGCAATTGTTTTTTAAATTAATTGTTTGGTTTTTTTTGTATATGTGACTCTGTGTTAATGGGAATAAAAAAAAAAAGTGCTGCCACTGCAAGATTTAAATCATAATGAATCTACTGACCCTGAGAAATGCTGCATTTGCGAGTGTTCGGTATGGTGACTGTGTTGGCGTGGGGTGGGGGCAGCTAATGAAAGCGCAGCTTGTATTTGTGAGGGTTTCTACGGTGACCTGCTTTGTCCTTTATACATTTGAAATGCACTGAATCAGGAGGTGGTGGAGCTGTTATTGTGGATGTGTTTATTGGGTGAAATGTGTTTTCCTGTTTTGACTGTGTGAGGGCTTAAGAAGGTACCACGAGAGGCACTCGCACTCAGACTCACTTGGCTTTTATTGGAGCAGACAAAGCACACAGTCAAACAGCTGGCAGCCCGACGGCCACGATAACATTAACGAAACATCTATCCAAACATATTAGTAAGCATTTGGAAATAGTGTGTTTGACGGTGTCCTTGTGTGTGTTTCTGCTGCTGTCAAGATCTATGTCTGTTTGTGGAAGTGCAGAATCTTAAAGTCCAAGGTCAAAGTGTTTTTTTTACAGTCTTTCTAGCAATCTGCCAATTTCTCTGGTACAAGTACCCTCTCCCTCTCATCCCTTCTCTCATTTGTCCTCTCACTTTTTCCATTTCTTTTCCTATTGTCACTTTATCTCCTCTTTCATCCGGCTTTTCCCGAGTTTGGCTTTCCACGTGCTTCTGGCTAGAGGACAGCCATTTCTGTGTGTGTGTTTCTTTAACCTCTAATTCATCCACTTCCTTTTATTATCACTGTATTCATCCTTCTGTGTCCTACTCTTTGTCTCTCCCCCTCTCCTTTTTTTCCCCCTTTTCCTGTCACTTCTCTCTATTGTCCTGCTTAATCTGGCCTGCTCTCCGGCTGTGCCTTGTGTGTCCAAATGATGCATTAATCCAGGTTACCCTGACCGATTGTTCATGCTGAATATGCCACGCAACACACACACCCACACCGGCTCCCCACATCATGCAGACTTAACGCATGTTGCTTGGAACATAGCTGAATGTAATCTGTGATCCTTAAACAAAAGGCATCACTGACAATGAATGAAGCCATCATTTCAACTCCCAGCCAGCTGAAATCACCCTGATAAATACATGAACTGGTCGCCTGTGATGTATCACCCTGGACTATTTGAGTTGCAAGTTAAGTGCTTCTCAGTGCATACATCTGACTGTTATCACATTGAAATACTCATTGTCTCCAAGTAGCTTTGATTCTGTTAATTGTGCATGCTTCGTGTGGGCTGTATCAAATTGTAGTTTCTTGTTTTCTTCTTTAATTATTTATTTTATTGCAAACATAAATGTGATATAGATCAGAAACTCTGGGCTTTTCTGTTTGATCAGTCATAAACTCCCCATTCCCTAATATTCTCATTTAGTCCTTGTGGCATTTAGAAATGTATTTAACTTATATTATTTCCAGCTGTGATTAATTTCCCTACGAGGTAGATCTGAGATGGTGAATGCTGTGTGTGAAAAGTGTGTATGTGTGTAAAAGACATGGTGTCCTTGAACAGGCTTATTGCTGCAGCTGGAACACACTCGCTTACTCTCTCGCTCTCTCTCTCTCACACACACACACACACACACACACACACACACACACACACACACACACACACACACACACACACACACACACACACACACACACTCTCTCTTACAAACCAACACTGCATGCCTACCACCTACCAGAGCTGTTCTCCCTCTTTTTCTCCCCATTTGTCCCAGCTTGACTGAAGATGTGAAAGTTGTGAGATGGAGGAGATGGTAACAGAGGGTCATTAAAGTGGCTGGCATTTTTACAGGGCAACATAAATCAGAGAAGCACAGCAGAAGTTTTTGGTCAATGGTTTTCTCTTTCGCACTGAAGGGATAAAGAGGCAGATAGCGAGAGCGATTAAGCTTTGAAGAGACTACCCGAATCTCATAGGGGGAACTGATCCTGCCTATTTAAGCCAACACGATTTTGCAATAGGCCCAAAACCAAATCAAGTGCTTTAGTTTATTTTAGCAGAACACAAACCAGTGTTATATTTAACTCTTAGTTGCATTTTCTTTTTTAAATGTCAGCTGTTACAAACGGATATTTCTCGAAAAACTAAACTGAAGGCACAAAAGCACAAAGCTAGTGTTAATCAATACATACAGAGTTCAGACTTTATTGGATGTCCTCATACGCACAGGGAAAGAAGCCCGAGGCTGCAGGAACTCTTCCTCTCGATCACGTACGTGCACACAAACACACACACTCACACATACTTCCTTCAGGCCCCTTTGCATTTTAGCTGCAGGTCAATCCTTATGAAATGCTCTGAAATAATTTCTCTGCTTCATCCTCTTTTACCATTAGAGCACAGATTTATAATGCAAATGAGTGTGACCTAAGAGCTTAAGCAAGTTTTAGTAAATGGGGCAACTTTTTTAGCCTTGGTGTAGTCATCCCAGGGCGCCCCACCACCCCCACCACTTTCTGTATTTGAAGCTGTCATGAACGCTTCTCTAAATGTGATTGGTCTCAAAAACATATTTTTAACACGAGCGTTTACACCGACTCCCTTGCCCCACAGATCTGCGCTTGTACCTTCAGACTCCGTGTCCAATGGTGTGATTTCACTGTGTTCAAATATTTGTTGCATGCTGAGGTTTTTTCTTTTCTTTTTTCTGCAAGCGCAGTATGTTCCCATGATTCCATTTTGCAAACAGATCATTTCATGGGTGTCAGTACAAGTTGTGTTTTCTGCTTGAGTAACGATATTGAAACCTCTTCCACTACACCCATTTGTGGATTATTGTCCAATCTGTTTGATGTCAGTCTCTATTCCAGTCTCTCTCTAGCACCTCTCCTTCCTGTCTTGCTCTCTTCCTCGCTCCCTGATGCCTTTGCTTTACTTTTGTGCTCATGATTTCCACTCTGCATACCTTAACAATTCCCTCACTTCATTAGCTGGTGACAGAGAGGAAAATATCTCCCTTCCTTTTTTTTCCCCCTTTAAATTCACACCTCACGGTGGCACAAACCAAGTGATATAAGGAAAGGAAAAGAATTCAAGCTCTGGTAAGCACATAAGGGCTTCTAATAATTTTATATCTACTCTCAGCAGTTTCCCCAGAGGCACTGTCCTTGGTCTGGCGTGGCAATGGCTTGGATGGGCTGACAGTATTAGCAGGAATTCTTCGTAGAGCCCTGGTTTAACTTTGGCTTTGATAGCACGGTAGCTTACCTTGAGTCTTTTAGCTTGATGGGTTTTACAGTCTCTTACCATTCTTTTACTTTGTGAAAGGACTGTCGTATAGCAGCAAGTGAAACATTTTTAAGTAAGAGTAAGACATTGCTATTTCTGCTTTGTCCAGGCCTAAAAAAATCAATAAAAATCTTACAGAAAAAGCTGCAGTGTGTCCCCGAGTAGCTGCTAAACCTCTGTACCCAAATGCAGTCTTATCTGCTTCTCCCAGCTGGGCTTCTGTTTGCGGAGTGTTATAAAGCATGTGTGCATGTGCTGTGTATGTGTGTTTTTAGAGAACGAGTGTATGCGTGCACAGGTATGTGTTTTTATGAAGCATTCTTGTTTTAAATAGTGTGTGTGTGTGTGTGTGTGTGTGTGTGTGTGTCTTCACTGTATTTGTATTTGTGTGGTCATAAACACGTCAGTGGCACTCAGAAATTGAAGGTGTGATGCTCTCTGTTAGATGCTGGTAAGGCAGCTGTCAGAGTCACACACACCCTGTATCTGGACCATGATGCATCAGTTCTGAAGCGTGTAGTCTTTGACAGTTCATAAGTAGGGATGGAGAAGGACAATTTGTCACAGAGAAATACTAGATATTCAATAACCTAGTGGCTTTGGCAATACAGGATGCCATTCTTTCTCTCACTCTCACAGTCTGTCTTGGTCTCTGTCTGCTTCCGAAATGAAATGCTTGTCACTATCGCAGATTATTCTCAAAGAGAATAGTCATAAATGAACAAATCAACCTGGATTATTGTCATACTCCTGGAAAGATTCACATTACCGACACAGTTTCCTGCCTAGTGTTTGACTAAACAGGCCTTCGAGTGGGAAATGACTTGTTTCAATAGAGGTCCCAGAAACAGCACAGCAGGTCCTTGTGAGGATGAAGCACTTCTTTGATCATTACTTAAGAGGCAAAAAGACCTTCTCTCTGTTTTAATTTCTTCCCATCTTACCTGGGACCGGAGGCTAGAGCACAGACAGGGAGGCAGCAGAAGAAAAGCATGCTCCCTTTGAAGTTATTGAAACAAGAGGAGGGAGGAGTGGGAAATACCAGGGAAGGGTAGAAAGTTGTTGGGCTGCTGGAGAGGTTGACCCAAACTGTCAGGTTCAGCTTTCTCTCTTTGGAGTTGAAAGTGAGAGCATTTGATAGAGTTGAGCTGAGTTGGTACTTGTGGAAAAATAGTAAATATTTTGGACCTTTTTCCCACAATGCATCAATTCACACATCTGCACTGAAGAAAAACCACCAGTTGCTGTCTGCATTGTCTGTAATGAGAGATGCCTCCGCGTGCTTGGCTGTTTGCACTCAGTGTGGTGCTGTTTAGTCAACATGGCGAGAAGCCAGTGAGATTCCATTGATTCCATGGACAACAAATCCCACAAAAACCCTTCATCTTGAAAAGCATTTTTCACGGCTCTTAACCCTTTAGAAAACGCTTGTTTCTGACAGGGTCAGTGTGATGTCATTTGAAAGCAATGAGGATCTGACACCAGTGACAGGCGTAGAGAAACCTCTGAATGGAGCCATATGCATTACTGGCATTAAGCCTGTCAGGCTGTGGCAGAGCGTAGAATGTTCTGGAACATCGTCTTCAAAGAAACGAGAAGACAAGTTTCTTTATTTGAATACGACATCAGGGTTGGTGTGAGTCAATCATAACTGAAGTCTGGGGATGCATAAAGAACATGAGAGGAGGGAGACATGGAAAATACATCATGACTAACCTCCATCTGTCCAGCAGATAAGAATATTCTTAAGAGTCAATTTTTTTTTCCATTTCTGTTGCATTTTTATTGTGAATATAAATTGAGCTTGAGATGAACATATCATTGCAGGTATGCATAGTAGCGTGGTGCACAGGTGGCATAGACGCCGGTCTTATTTTTGTGTGGGCAGATGGACCTCATACTATTTTGTGCAGGTAACATGAATGATCCAATTACCATGTTCCAGGCTGCAAGACAAAACCTGCCTCAACACAGAAAACAGCAGCTTATCATTCCAAGAGAGTTGATTTTTGTGATCGTAGGTAACTTTCTCCTTTCCACCACGACTGAAAGCAAAGTGGACTAAATGCCTTCAAAACTTCAAATTGAATAAAAGATGTCATTTTTTGCGCATTACACGTGGGAAGAAATGTAATTCTTCTCTCGGTCTGCCTTCAGGGACACAAACAATTTGTTTACTCAAATTCAGCAGATTTGTGACATTCAAAAACACACACGCAGATGCGACTAAGACTTGACTTTTTAATTCTCTATAAATTAGAGTGTAGATGTTTGTGCACCTCACCCAGATTGCTTCACGGCTTAATGTGAGTCTCAGATCTGATAAGTGCTCTCCAATTTCTCCACTAGTCCCTCCTTAATAATAATTTTGTGTGTGTAATGTGTTTATAGTAGCCATGAATAACGCACCATGCAGAGAAAGATTTTTTGTTTTGATAATCATAATGAGGCAAAATAGCAGCTTTGATGCATGCAGCTTTGAGATAAATTGTTGTGATCTAACCATTCTACTACAAATATTGGCTCTATCCAACAAAATGAACTGCTAACACATTTTTAACCTTTTCCCTGTATTTTTCTAAGCTGTGCTGACAGATATGAGTGGCATCAGCAATATATTATGGGCTGGACTTGCAGAACTAAAGAGTGCTGTTTACTGAATGCTACGTGTACGTGGTTATTATGCTGTTAAAAGCTGCACAGTGCATCTGTGATCATGCATGAATCTGCGTGTGCCTGTAAAAGTTGTATTGCGTTGGCATTGATGTTAATTAGTCCTGATGCGTTTCCTGTTTCATCCACAGCAGAGCGTTCCCTGTTCACAAACCTTGAACAACTCTCATTCTTTTGAGCCCATTACTCCCCCATCCGCCGCCCATCTTTCTCTCTCACCCTCTCTGACTGCCTCTGTCTGTGTCAGCTTGTAGATAAGTTGGCCATTAACCCTGCTAATTTACACTGCAACAGGGCGAGAGGGAAATGAGCAAAGGGAGGTGAGTAGAACACAGTGCCCCGGTGCTGTTCTTCCTAATAACCAAATGTTTTCTCTAGCTTTTTCATGTGACACCAGCTTGGAAGGCTTTCACTGACAAAGAGGTTTTAGGATGAAAAATAGCCAATTAAGTATTTAAATTTGCCTTCTTGAGGAAAATGTAGAAGTTGATGATGACAGATGATGGGTAGATGGGGGAGCCTACCACCACATTTTCTGGCAAAATTTATCAAAGTTAAAGAGCCCAGGTGTGCACTGACTATGACTTATTCAGCTATGCTGACAATTGCTGGTTGGAAATCTGTCTATTCAGACTTTATTCCCATCACGATTTTTTTTACAGGCCTTTCTGCTGTCAGTTGTTTTCTGTGTGTTTGTGTGTCACGCTGATATTATTATAATACATAATATTAAAGACGGTCACGCTTTCTGCTGGTGCAGCAGACAAATTGAAAGTCTGCACACTGGTGCAATGGTTAGCAATGTTTCCCCACAGCAATAAGGTCCTGGGTTCAAATGCACCAGCTGCGATTTGAACTGAGCGCAGTTGCATGCTCTCGTTGTGCCTCTGTGGGTTCTCTCCAGGTACTCTGGCTTCCTTCCACAATCCAAAGAAAGCATGTTAGTTAAACTGGTGATTCTAATGGGTGTAAATATGAGTGAGTTTGTCTGCCTCTGTGACAGGCTGGCAGCCATCGTGTACCCCATCTCTCGCCACATGATGAAATAATGAAACAATGAAAATTTGGCAAGTTAGAAAAGTCTTTAAGAAAAGGATGAATGAATTTTAACAGGAAAATCCGATTTTTTTTTTTTTAACATTGAAAATAACAGTTATAGATCTTCCATATGTGGAGACCTGTGTGCATTATAATGCATCATGCTGTTTTGACCTTAGACCTTGTAAATCATTCAGTTATTATTCACCAACAGAAAGTAGGCCATGATCCTATACCGTAGATGTAGGACCACACTGTGCTACACATGCACACATTGCTGTTACAGCCGTTCTCAAGGTCACGGTCCTCCCATCCTCCTCTGTGTTTGTCCCCATTTATCCCATGTATAATGGGAATTGCTGACTGGTTTAGGACATGCATTTTCCACCCCCGTACTTGCTCCCTATACAGGCTTTTGTAGATGCATGACAACTACATTGACACATGCAGGCTTTTGTGTTCAAAGCTTTGCTTCTATGTAATAGTTGTTTGTCAATTATAATCAGTCCGACTCTGCATAAACGTAATGACATCAGTACCACAGTACCTTGTGCTGTAATACTCCACTGTGTTAAAATACCTTCCGGTTTGACATCCGTGCTTTGATTTAAAGCCTTCAAAACATAGATGTCAACAGTAGCGACTAGTATACCTGTTTTTTTGTTGTTGTTTTTTTTACCTCTTCCTTCTCTGTGTTCTCCCCTTTCTTATTAACCGTGCACATTTTTATTAGGACACTCACAGTGAAGAAAGAAATTAAAAAATGGGTCGGGGCAGAGCCTGACACATTGTTTTATTGTGCCTTTCTGGATTGAAATGCTCTTGGTCTGGGTGTGTGCTGGGGGGAAGGGGTGTGTTGGAGGGTGATATAGGGTTAACGACTCCCAATGCCCGAGGTCTAGCTGCTGTAACCTTGTCAGTTAGTGAGGCCAGGTAATTACCTTAGAATGACAGGTCTGGAGGGCAGTGTGTGCGTGTGCGCGTAGACAAGGTATACAATCGGTGTACACAGATATGTGTACACATGGAGGTTTGCGTGTGTATATGTGTGTTATTTGGGAGGTTGGAAGAGATAGGAGATGGATGGTAGGAGGCAGCATTTCTTATCCTATTCAATTAGGCAAGATAAATTGACATGTGCAGAGGAGCTCCTCATTGTATATGCAAAACACTCAGCAAATGGTTTCACTTGAGAGCTACATCCAAATGCAAACCTCGCCTAAGATAAATTAATGTTATTGTGTAGACATTTTGCTCTAACAGGCCTTTCCTCTCCTTTCCTTTCCCCTGTCTGGTTGCTAGTACCTGAAAGACATCTATGTGTTTATCCCATTTTCCATAATAACAGCTGCAGTTATAGACATAAAGTGACTTGGAAGAAGTTTTGATCACAGACATTTTTTAACAACCTTTCCACTTATCTCTCCCCAAGCTGTTAGTTTCTCCCCTGATGCTACACGCGCATTTCATTTCTTGCCTCCTCATGTGTATCAGTACAGGTAGGGGTACGCCTAGGCTTGTTGATCATTCGGGTTTGTGTCCCTAGTGATTTAAGCTACTCAGCTCCCGTCATGGTCCCTACAATGCAGTAGGATTTATCCAAGGATGTGTTTAAAATGACGCCTCCAGCACAGTATGTTAGAACACCTTAATCCATAGTGGGTATACAGGAGGAGGAGAGAAAACGAGAGAGATTGCGGTCAAAAAGGACAAGAATAAAGGCAAAGAGTACAAGGAAAAGGAAAACAAGGAGAAAGAGCGCAGAGAGAATGACTTTGAAAGTGAAAATGGATTACATGCTGTGTGTAAATGTTGTCATCAAATACTCTATTAATACACGCTTGTGGCATTATTGCAGTACTGCTGCTCCAGAGGAGGAAGTTTCTGTAAACTGTAAATGTGAAGGGTTTAAAGGAGATATTTATGGCACAGAAAATGAGTGATTATTAACAGGGATGCAACACTTAATTTTTTTCCAGTGCCACTACCAATGTGGAAACCTCTGCTTTCCTGATACTGAATACTAATCCAGTTTTAAATTATAACCTGTATTCCTGTGATAATTTCTCTTGCGTTCAAGGCTATACCAGGCTTGACTTAAACATTGATTTCTCTACTTTTTAAAGGAAATTGCAAGAAATTCACATTAAAAAATGTACCAAGTGTTATTTTTTTTTTAATACATAACAACATCTCTGCCGTTTGCTTTCACACTCTTCTTGTTTCTTACACTGTGTGCAGGTGTCTAGCCCTTCAGAGGAAGGTGTAGTGAAACTAATATTACTCTATTTGATGACAACTTATTACGTTACTACAACCTTTCAAATTAGTTATTTTTTAACAGAAATAAAGGAATGAAAAATGTAATGAATGAACAGGGAAAAGTCCCACCGGCAATCACAGTTAGTTTGGTGTTAAATCAAATTATACTAAACTCATGTAAGCAAATAAACGTAACTCCTTGGAGTAATGGTCATTGTCACAGGTAACTAATGCAGTCTCGGTATCAGCAGTGAATTGATGCATCTCTAATTATTAGGCTAAAGATAAGCAGCGTCCTCCAGGGTTTAAAAATTAAGCCACACAGACTGAATCAAAAAATGGTTTTGGCCTCTATAGCTTATTTACCCCTCCATGACTACATTATGATGGATGTTTTATTTTTTTTAAATTTGTTTAGACAACTAACTCCTTTACATTTTATTGAGATTTAAAGGTGCTGAGGTGGAGGTAGCCAGTAGCTATCTGCTTGCCCACACCATAAGTGTGTTTATGCTGCTGGCACCTTTTGGAATCATTTTAAACTTGGTCCTGCAGTTTTGCCACACTGGCAAAATTTTGTTTGGTTCAGTAAATCTGAGATTAGTGTCAATGATATTTTTAACATTTAGATCCACTGGTTATTTAGTACTTTTAAATGATCAGAACCAAATCTGTGCGTGCCAGTGGATGTAAAATTGTGTTGCACAGTTGTTCAGAAAATGACTCCAGAGTGATGCTGGAATTTCTCCTCTCAATCCTGCTTTCACCTCCTGCTGCCCTCTCCCCCAGCCTCTCCCCACTTCATCCAGCCTCTTTTCTGCCTGTTGAGTTCTTAAGGAAAATATCTCTCCTGACCACACATCACGCTTTAATCTCATTTGTGCTCCTTTTTTCACAGCAACTCCAGAGTTGGCAGTGACTGGTTCAGAGTATTTGCAGTACTTTCGCAATTCCCCGTGGGGTCCAACTTTTTTTTGAACACTAATTCTGTGTTTGTGGACCGCCTTTAGTCCTATGATCACAATAAGGAAACTAATTTAAAAAGCTTCCAAGTGTAATCTTTTAAGCTACACCTCTCATCCATAATACCTCTCCTGTGACTGCCTGTAAAGGGCTATTTAAGATGCTTGTTTCTGAGACTTAGACTTTTCTTGATCACTCTGATCTTATTTAGAGGGGCTAAGCTGTCTTTCATTCAGCGAGATCTTAGCAGGGTAGAGTAGCATGATTAATATATACAGTTAGGTCCAGAAGTGTTTGGACAATGACACAATTTTGTAGTTTTTCTTTTGCACACCAACACAGAGGAGTTTAGATCAACCAAGATGTGAGTGAAGAGCAGACTTTCAGCTTTATTTCCAGGGGTTTAATAAAAGCACTGCATGCATTAAGTCTTTAGGAGCTACAGCAATTGTTATTCATAGTTGCCCATTGTCAGAAGCCTAAATATAATTGGACCAGGGACAGACAGTCTGTTTTGTGGCCAGGTGAGGCTTGTCCCCTTATTATTTCACAACAGTTTAAGCAGAGAAAAGATCTGGACTTGATTTCAAACAATAAACTTACATTTTTTTAGCTTTTCATTAGAACTGGAGCCCAAAGAGATGTTGCTGCAAGTGAAGCAGGTTGTTATTAGAATAAAACATCTAAATAAATGTATCAGAGAGATTGCAAAAATGGACAAATCCATAATTCGGTAGATTCTTAAAGAAAGAATGCACTGGGCAGCTTTGCTGTGGACTAATATCCTCTTTCTGCTTCACCTAAGAAGGACAAAAATGGGAAACAGATGGCTGGAAATGTTTTTGATTCTGTTGGTCCTCAAAACCTTAAAGGTCAGTGCTGAACCTGTTATATTCTGGAATCCATTTCATGTAATTGCCACCAGTACTGCACATTAGATCATAAAATAAAATAAAATATTATTCATAGACTGAATGTGTTAACTGTGGAATTGTTCGATTTTTGCCATCTTTTTGTTCTTAGCTACTAAAAGTGCAAGCATACATGTAACTCCTATGGAAATACGGCGCATGTTTAAGCTAACCACTTTCGATTCGGGTTCGGGAAATTACTCCCAGCAAAATGAGTCTCATTCTGTCCTGTGGAAAATGTAGGACCGAAGCGAGGCAAAGAGAGAAAACGAGAAAGGAAGGGAGTGTTATTTTGGGAGAAAAGAGAGGGGATCTAATCCACAGCTATTCTCCCTCTTCTCAGTCATTGCTGCCTCCCCAGACAGATTACTGGGCTTTGAAGGCACCCTCCAAAGAGGCAGATTTTTAAAATGGGGGCCATTGGTGAAATAGAGAGGGGAGCTGGGGTGGAGAGGGGATAGGATATATCTCAGAGAGGAAGATTAGTATTGCTCCTCAGTATTGTGTGTCTATGTGTGTGTGTGTGTGTGTTTGTGTGTAGGGAGGGGCTGTTGTCAGACAGAGTGACAGAATGAGTCTTTATCAGTGTATGTTTGTGCACTTCTTGTTTCATGTGCAGGTACTTATTCCAAGTGTTATATGTTTGAAAGGTCTGACAGCCTCTCCAATCCATCCATTTCTTCCTACTTTCCGTCTTTACCCTCCTGCTTCTTCCTTCCTTCCTTCCTTCTTTCCTCCCCTCCGTCCTCCCACACCATTCCCCTGTGACGCGGTATAGTTATAATCCACTCAGACATGTTCTGATGTTTTTTTTTTCTTTTTCTGCTTTCTGTTGAGTGTTGGTACTCACCCACACACTCTCTTTCACTCCATCTCTCTAAATCCCTCACTCCGTCTATTTCGACTTTCCCTAGAGAGAGAGAAAACGAGCAAAAGAGAGAGAGAGGGAGAGCGCTACTGTATGGTCTGGTATTTTTGTGGCAGCCATTATGTGAATCTGCTGTTTGTTTGTCTTTGTTTGTTCACTGTGTAGCCAGTAAAGATGTCATGATAATGTGTCTGTGTGCTTTGCTTGTGTGCACATTCATCTGCAGTACAGTGCATCTATTTTGTCAGATGAAGAGTAAATATTGTATCTCTATGTATCTTTGAATGTAACAATTTGTACACGTGGGTGTGTGTCGCTGTGTGTCTGCTGGGCGCTGTGTGGTCCACAGTGGGTGTTCCTTGTGCAGTGCAGGCCAGGTGTTTCTCTTCTCTCCTTCTTTGCCTCCTAGTGCTCGGCAGACTGTTTGATCTCAGGACAAGCTGTGAGCATGTTTATTCTGATGGGTGGTGGGTTTTTTTTTTTTTTTTTTTGCCTGCCCAATAAATGGAAAGGTCAGTTTAATATGTTTAATTGATACAGCTTTATATATATCGCATAATTTCTTTGCAAAGTAATAACATAAATGTGCAGTTTTAGCTGCAGACATCACCTCCTGACAGTGATGTGATCACTTGCTAACAGAAGATTATGTGAATCAAAGTCTGTCCATGAAAACAGTTGTTACACATGACACGTATGACTAAATTTACAAGTTTATGGTCTCGGTTATTAAATTCTACTCCTCATCAATATAGCATAAAAATTTAGAGGAAAGCAGACAATAGTAGTATTAATACTACTAATACTGAGAACTAACTGCTTTGCTGGTTTTCAAGCAGATCCACTCTCATGTGCCACCTGTGGCTCCAGAAACTCAAGATGGCAACAGGGGACAGAGGAATTGATCTTCTCATCTGTCTTTTGTCAGGTTAATTTCCCACAGTATGATGAATATGAATATGTGCTTGCTGGTGGTGCATATTCTCTGTTTTCATGTTTCCTGTTATTTAAGCCTCTGTGCACATTTTTTGGCTGCATGTCTTTCGCTTTGGATGCTAAATTAGATTCAGCCTGGAGTCGCACAAAAGATTAGACACATGGTGTGGGCACTGACGCCATGCATCTCTCCTATTGCAAATGTTTTCCATTTATTGTGGTGTGATCTATGACTACCAATGAATGGATGAGAGATTCAGGTCACACTCACATTTCTGTCATTTTCTGCTTCGTTCTTGTTGGTTATCTATTCATTGTTGCAGAGTAAAACCTTAGTGAGTGAGCCATAGTTTTCTGCTCGAGGATACCCACAATGCAACAGTCTCCATGGTTAATCCTATTGGCTACTGACGAATCATCAACATTCTGCAGTATGCGTCACTGCTGAGCAGAGTGCCAGAACAAGGCGAGACCAAATACTTAACTACACCTTAAGCTTGTCATATATGAATGAGCTGGAGAATGTAGAATAGAGCTGGGCCTTAATGTCTGGCTTTTTGTTAGTTTGCGTGCATGGTTTTCTTTGCAGAAGAGTATGTATGTCTACATTAAGTTATCGGAGACTGCGTGGGTGTTGTTTGAGGGGGTGAACCTCCCATCTCTTCTAGTGAAGTTGAATTAGCAGAGCTTATGGAACGATTTCATGTTAATGCTGCCAAATACAGTTCCTTAATCTGCCACAATTCCCTGTGCAGCACGGCCTTACTGCTTAAGAATACCCTGATTACTCTTCTATCGCATACATTAACTTTTACTTCTCCCTGAGTTAAAAGCAGAAGTGGCGAAAGGTTTTGGAGAGCTGGAAGACCCAAAGGGAAGATGAGTTACTGGAGATGCTGTATGACAAAAAAGATGATAAAGGTGTATTAGAAAACAAAAGGAATAGAAGGAAAACACAAAGACTGCTTTTGTCAAAATGACCTTGACATTACAGGTTGTTCATACTTTTTCAGTCATGTGAGTGGTGTAGAAACCTGGAGAGCAAAACGAGTTTCAACAAGCCAACAAGAAACACTATAAAGCTGAAGCACAGGCCAATTTCAATTTGAAAAAACAAAGCTATATAAAATGTGAACACATTCCCATCACCAAAACAGGCCCTGCGTCAATATCACTCTGGCAACATCCATGTAGATCTCATCCTGTATCCCTCCCATTACACTATCGCCCTAATAAAAGCATGCAAAAATTACATTTATAATTATGTGCCGATCATAGTGCTGCTGTTTTGTGGGGGAAGGACAAGAAATGCTTCAATCAGACCAGGGTGGCTTTTGATTAGCTAACATTAGCTAGCTACCTGGGTTTTTAGTTTTGTCAGGATTGTTGTGATGAGGGTGTTCTAACCAATAAATGTTTAGATTTGGTTTAAGTCCGTGCAATATTATATGATATAAATGTAATCAAAACTAATACAAAATGTCAGTTTGCAATATCTCGTCACTGATAGTGTGGTTGGAGTGCAGAAAGAGAAAGATGTGTGCACATTAATAGACATAACCTACCTTACACTTGACTAGCAGCTGTGAACAAAATGAGCAGCAAATAAACCTGTCAAAAACAGCTGAAAAGAGCCCTTTTTGCACTCCAGGTGTGCAGTTCCCGTGTGTATGTGACATCAGGGGAAAAACCCTGAGTCAGCTGCATTTCCACAATGATAAGCACTTCTGATTAGCTGTTTATTTCAAACTACAGAACCATCAGAAAGCAGCTATGCATTATGATTTCTAATTAGTAACAAACACAGCAACAATGCCACACACACAACATAAGCATAATTTACCGTCACTGACTTGGTTACATGGATAGGGAAGAGGGGGGGTAAGGAACAGAAAAGGGGCAGAGGCAACAGAGGGGGGTTCGGGGCTCAGGATTTAATTTCCGCTTTGCACTGTGAGATAAGTCAAGCTTAATGAGCTGACAGAGAGAGATGGGGGGGATCGGAGGAGCTATGAGAGCTCGGCCTCAGAGAACAAGGGAGTGAAGAGGAAGAGCGAGGAAGGCCAAGAATGGAGGAGGAGGGTAAATGATTGTGGAACTTGGGGGTATCTTGCCAATTCTTTCAGGCCTGATATGTGATGAGAAGGAGAAGTGATGAAGAAGACAGAGGTAGAAATCTTTTCTCTTTGTGCCCTTGTGTGTATATGTACTTGTATTACTCCACAGTATGGAGACAAAATAGCAACTCTAAATATCATAAATTTGAAAATTTTAGTGCTAATATTGGGTTTGGGTAAAGGCTAAGCTTAGGAAAGTAGGGGCAGGTTTTAAGATATTTCTCCAGATAATGAACGTGTCAGTGTAATGTCCCCCGAAGTGACGAAGCCCAAATAAGTGAGCTCATGCAGGTGAGATCCTGAATTTCTGAGTGTAGAAAGCCCGTGTTTTTAAGGAGGTATTGAATGATTTAAACGTTTGCTATTCTCCTGTGTATGTGTGAGTGCCCGTCTGTGTCTGTGTGTGTGTTTGTGTGTCCATAGAGACTCTGAGATGAACACTACTGATTCATCTTATGCTGACAGTAGCTTCAGGACTTTTTGCTGAAAGCAGCTTATTTTACTGACTGTGTGTGTGTGTGTGTGTGTGTGTGTGTGTGTGTGTGTGTGTGTGTGTGTGTGTTTTCCTTTTTGTGAATATGTTTACTTGTGTTTCAGAGGATATCTAGAGTTACTTTATTGTAGATAATTCGATTTGTAATATTAATCGAACTTCATATACTAATTTTACACCGGAGAGAATGCTATAGAGAAATGCTCGATGTGAAGTAAGTGAATTAAAACCAAACGCAACAACTAACTTGGGACGCTTTGTTTTTCCTGTTTTCTTAATGAATGTGTCTGTTTGTGTGACTGTTTCCACTCAGCTGCCTGTTCCAAGCAATCCTGGCCTGGGGCTAAATTAGTTGTTCCTTCTCCGCAATTACAACTTTCCTGCATTTTTATTAAAAAACGACTGACTGCGGTGCTGGTTGAAAATCATAGCAATGTGAATTTAACAGGTCTTTAGGCGAGAGGTTGACAGCTGCATGGAATAATAGAATAGTGTTGCCTTGAAAGCGGCTGAAAGCACTCTTGGGCTTGAAAAAGCTGTCCCAGTGCTGTTTGTGTGCGCTGACACTAGGAGCTCTCCTTGGTACTGAAGGCACCGTGCGCTCCATTTGCTTCCACTCGCAGCCCTTTCTTTTTTTTTAAGACAACTGCTGAGCTGTATTGACATCGCCTCACATTATTGCAAGGTGCCAATAAATCCTCCCTTTATTAGACCTCGTGTATTGATCCATGTTTTTTCCTCTTTTCAGATCTCTAACTCTCTCTGCCCATTTCGGCTTAATCCTTGCAATTTTTTTTCTCCTGCTTTTGCCTTCTTCATCATTTGGAGCCAAATGTCAAGCTCTATATCTGTCGCAACTCTGGGAGCTGCATAGAAGGAGAAGGGGTTGTCCGATGGAGGAGGGGGAGGGGAGACATGCCATGACCTGCTTTTCTGGGGCTTAATGTGAGAGATTTGCTTAAATGCCAGCAAGGCTTTGATGCTGGTATATATGGGACGGAGGCAAAGGGAATGATTTTTACGTTTTTACTATTATCAAGGTCCGAAAAATATTCACATAATTATTGCTTAGCATGCATCGACAGTACTTTGAACCCCTTTGAAAGCATATGCTTGAGAGTTGATGCTTTCCTTTGTGTTGCTTGATGCTGATATGCTGTTGCATGCACACATGGGCACATATCTAAAACTGCTAAAACAGGTGGGAGATAAGCTTGAATGATTTGCTGTGTGTGTGTGTGTGTGTGTGTGTGTGTGTGTGTGTGTGTGTGTGTGTTGCACCTGTTCCCTCGAGATGTGGCTCATGGATGTATGATGTGCATGTGCATCTGTGTGAGACTGTGAGTGTGATGTTAATCAGACTGTGACACTAAGACAGAGTCCTGCAGGGAAAAGCTTGTTGTGTCTGGAGTTCTCCACAGGACACCCCTTCACAAACCTAAAGTGCACGCAGACACAAAGACGTGCGCACACACACGTGCATAATACACACAGTGTTTGTTTTTTTTTTTGTCTTTGTCTTTGTTTTCCCATTTTCTCCTCAAGCCTGTGTACTTAGCTGATGAAAAAGTTTGGGGTCTTATAGCAATTCAAACTCACATCAGTTAAACTGACAAACAGAAAGTGTCTGCTAAGTCTTAACGCATATGCATCAAAATAACAATCTTAAGAAAAGAAGAGCTGCAAATAATGGCTCCTATGTCTTTTTCTTCTTCTTTTCCCTCTTTCCACTGCTTCTTTTTCTTCTTGTTCGCTTTAGGGGTGAATCAGTGAATCATCTCCTTCCCTCTCACACTATCCCCTGCATCCTCTTCTGCCGTAAAAACCTGCATGTCCTCTTTCACTGCATCCATGAATCTTCAAGCGGTCTTCCGCTTTTCTTCTTGCCAAATGGCTCCATATTCAGCATCCTTTGTCCAGTATATCCACGATCCCTCTTGGCTCCTATGTCTTTCGCTTCTTCTTTTTCCTCTTTCCACTGCTTCTCCTTCTTCTTGTTCGCTTTAGGGATCAACAGTGAATCATCTGCCTCCCTCTCACACTATCCCCTGCATCCTCTTCTGCCACAAAAACCTGGATGTCCTCCTTCACTGCATCCATGAATCTTCAAGCGGTCTTCCTCTTTTCTTCATTCCAAACAACGCCAATATTCAACTTCCGTCGTATATGCACGATCCCTTTGTGTACATATCCAAACCATCTGAGCCTTGGCTCTCTATATTTGTCTCCATACCACTATTGAGCGATCCCTCTGATATACTCGTTTGTAATTATGTCCATTCTGGTCACTTCAACAAACTCCTGTGTACGTAAATTAAAGTGGGAAAGCGGAGGAGTAAGCGGGATGCAGCACAGCATATTATAGGAGAGCAGCATCATTCGCCACCTTTCCTCACATGAACCACAGCTGTCTGTGGTTTCACACAGTTATACACACTCACACACCCTCACAAAGCCCAGAAGGGCTTTTGTCAAATCGTCACCTCGGCTTACACATGTTCTAACTGGTAAAGTCACTCACACACTAACGCCCGATTCTAACACTTACACATCATACATTTTTCTTCACGCTCACACAAGCATGAATACATTGACAATACTCCAGCTGTACAAATACAGATGAACACACACACTTTGGCCTCTGGGCTGTAATTTGTCTTCCGTTATCCATTAGAGCAGTTGGATGGAGCAGTGGGGAGAGACTGGAAAATGGCAAACAACAGTGAGGAAGTTGTAAAGAGATATAGTTTCTTGCAGCATGGAAAATGTGGCACATAAAGAAAATATCAGTGGGATATCTGTGTGAAGGATATTTACCATCTTCAGCTTAACTTTAAAAAACAAAACAAAAAAACAACTCTGTGTAATCCCCTGTGTAAACGCGAGTGGTAACAGACAGCATATCCTAAGGCTGCAAAGGCCAGTGAACCCTTGGCATTTGCATTATTAGATGTCTGCTTGTATCTTCTTTGCAGCTGTCAGGGTCATGGCTATAGAGGTTACTGACATTTCTGGCTGTCCAGTTAGCCTCGACCTCACATGCTTTTTATTTTTTTCCCTTTTCTCTCTCTTTCTTTTTTCACATAAGCACACACGCATGGTAGGGGATGATTTTGTATTCCAGATAAGATATCTGTTTAATGGAGATAATCCACTTTTGAACTGCTGGACATCTCTTTGATTTCTGTCTTTAACACAAATGTTACACACGTGATACACGTTACCGGATTAATTACCAAAGCGAGCACATATACAGTTGCTTTTAAGGAGTCAAAATACCAGGCATACTCACATCATCAACAGCTGACATCGTTGTCATCAAAGCCACTACCAGCATGGATTCTCACTCTGGAGAGCAGTGCATGGCAGGATAAGGTCACCCTGTTCTGAGAACTGGCTGCTTCATTTCCCAGAGTGCTGCTTGAGTGACTGCTTCAGTGGTTGTGTGTGTGTGTGTGTGTGTGCTTGTGTCTGTGTGTGCTTGTTAGAAGTAGAGTGAGTGATGTCAGGGCCCTGAGCGGACAGCCTTTTTTCAGCTGCTGTTAATCACACTCATCTCTGACAGAAGCCCAGTGTTCAGGCCTTTACTCTGCTCTCTGTCTTCTTCATACACTTCTTCATGTCCTCTTTCTTGATTCGAGAACGTAAAGAGTTTCTCTTCTAAATGTAAAAAGATACTGTGCTGCTTCTTCCTAAGGAACTACTACTTGTTGACTTGACAGACTCGTAGAGCATCTGCCCAAACAACATGTGGTACTGGAAGAAAGACGAACAGCTACAGTTATCACATATGTTAAAGGAGACTCTGTAACAGTGAGCACGAGCAAAAATATAACGTTTCATAGGATCGCTGTAGCACAGCGATTCTCTCACAGCAATGGGCAGCAGCACAAGTAAAGCTGATAAAATGCGATGGCTGACCTTCTCAATAGTTAGTGCATTTTAGACACACATTCATCCACAGGCAGTTAATACGCCCACAGTCCCCAAATAGCTACATGCCTAAATTTAATTTCTCTTGTGCACTCATTCCTGAGAGGGAAATGAACATTGTCTACTTCTGATAGAATGGAAAGGTCACAGTAGCATCTGGTCTCAAAATAGTTTTCAGATATTTTGTCCCTTTTCTAACAAAGTTGCGCAGATTACTTTGGGGGCTAACAAAACACTTTCTGTAAACTTCACCATCACCCCTCCTGCCTCCTTATTCAGCTCCAGCCTCCAGCCTCTCTTCAGTGCCAGATGGTATAGACCATCACTGTTAACAGGCAGAGATGGGAAGAAGAGAAGAATAGTGAGAAGGGGATAGCCTGCCGGGCTATCCATTTATTATTAATTTTGAGTAATAGAGGCTTGTATGGCTGCATACATTATTGAGGCCAGGTCCTTCTGAGGGCAGTTAAACTGAAGTGATGCTCGGCTTAATGGATTGGGACACAGTCAGGCTGAAAGTGCATTTACAAAGTAGCTGATGTAAAGTTAACACCTGTTTACACTTGGCTGCAGATGAGGAGAATTTAAAAACTTTTAAATTACTTTGCAGTGGTAGAGTTCAAAGACATGATGAAACAAGCGGGCCGTTTAGGGTTTGGTGCTGTTCACTTACTAAAGCTGTGGAGGGATTAAACGATGACGCGAGGTAACTTTAAGTAAATTCTGTTTTCGAGGTACGTCAACATTATTACTTATGTCAGGCTTATACCTTTGGTAGTTGTGATGAGAATGTGCATGGGTCAGAGTGATGTCAATTTTGCCATTTGGCATTTATTTATTTATTTATTTATTTATTTATTTATTAAAGGTATGCAAACGTCTGGCTGGTCACTATATCGCAAGAGCACTAGCTGTATAGACTTCCTTCATGCAAACTCCAACCAGATAAGTGGTGCAAATGTGTGCATTGGGTGCTTCTGCAAGAGTGGACAATCCCTGCCCCTGACATTGAATTAAATATTTCTTGGACTGCACTGAAAAGGATCCATGTTTGGCAATCGGCACTTAACTCTAACCACTCAAACTCCTACTTCAGCATCATATGAAGTACTTATTTCTGGGAGTGCATTCTAAACCTTTCTTGTACACGAGGCTATAATAAATATCTGCCATACTTACGGTGTGATAAAATCTGTCTACTGCTTATATTGTGTGGTCTTAATATTGCTGCAGATATCTGCCTACCTTTCACCGGAGGGATCTAATCTGATATTAGTATTGTTTTCTGGCCTGCATTAGCATGCACTGTCGGCTTCCCTTGTGCTTCTTGTGTAGGTGTATAAAAACATGACACTGATAAAGAGAATCTGATATGAAGGATGTCGAGAATCTTAATGTGTTTGCTGTTGCATAAGTAATCTCAGATTTCATCTGTATTGGCTGACTTCTCATGGGCACGCACATTTACAGTGCATACATGCACAGCTGTTGTAGTGTGGAGAAGCCTGGATGTGGGTTTGAGTGGGAGGAGAGTCGGGTGATCCTCTCAGCTCTGTGGCAGGTCCTGTCATTGGAAAGAACAGTATCATTCTGCATTTACATTGATCCTTATTAGGCCTGGAGATTAAACTCTAAGCAAGTGTGAACTAGCTCGGGCTGCAGCGCCTTGAAGTTTTCGCTGTACCACTCTTACATAGACCTCAGCTCCCACACACACACTCACTCAACACTCTTGCTGTCATGCTTTGGCGTTAATCTGGGACACAGTCACCAGGAGATGTTTCTCTGTCTAAACCTTTTTTAAAAAAAAAATACATTTTCTAATTCACGCTCCTTGTGATAAATGTGGCAGACAGGAGTTGTTTCTCTTTAATTCAGTTTTTAAAAATAATTAGTTTTTAATCAGCAGAGGTTGCCTTTAGAAAATTATTTTTTTGTGTTACTCACGCATTTTTTTTTTTCTTTCTTTCAGTTAAAGCCAGAATTGCTACTGTTACGATTCATTTCATCGTTACTTATATCCTATAGCACCGCAGCCTCCAATCAAAACCGTCTTTGTTTCAGAGGGGAGGCGGGTAGATCTGAGTATGGTGAGATAGAAGGAGGTCTCCTGGGTAACAGGACAGGTCATGCCATGTTGTCATGTTGTACAGTTTCCAATTATATTATGGGCTGTTTGTTTCCCCAATCCTGAGTTGCTGGTGTCACCCTGGCAACTAGCCAGTGATGCAAAGTGCAGGACCGCAACATCCAAGGCACCTGTTTGTGTGTGTGACTTGTGTTTGTGTGAGAGTCACAAGAAGACTAACATGAACGCAAAACATAGTGAAGGTGGAGAAAGGATACAATCACATATAACCATAGCCTCAGTAGAAACTACATCTTTTCTTGACCTTTCAAAAATATCTTTGGCAGGGATTGACTTTCCCCCCCCACTTGGAGTAATCCAAACCTTCATATCAGCATACATATCTTTTTACATATGAGCTCATATCATATTGAATGTAACATTTTCCAGCATATGAATTGACCCGTGCTGTGTAAGCACAGAGACACATTAACACATGTGCCTTTAATGTTTGTGTGTTTATTATAATGCCTTATCTGTTCCTGTCTCTCAGAAAGCCTCTTCTGTACCAGTGATGTGAGCTTTATATATTTTCCTCCCCAGGGGGGGACAAGAAACTGCGATCACATGGTAGACGTATACACACGTCGACTTACATCACATGAAGAGGCATAGAGAGAAGGGGAAAAAAGGATAAAGAGAGATATCGAATATCCTTTTCTGGGCGTCTCATGTTGTGTATTCTTCAGAGAGCAGAGATGGGTATCAGGGTGTGTTTCTCCTCTGACATGGACGAAGAGCCGCAGAGCACAGACCAGAGCACAGATAGGAAGGAAGGACTTAAGGAGGGAGGGAGAATTATGAGGGCAGGGAAGGAGGGTAGGAAAAGAGGGAGCAAGGCGAGGGAGAGTGTTCAGGAGATACAGATCAGGACCTGGAAGCAGTTCTCCTGTGTCCTGTCATAGATGAAATGCGAGGTGATAAGAAGAAAAAAGTCAGAGGACAGAGAGACGAGGGCATGAAAATGGAGGGGTGAGGAAAGGGCAACACAAGGCATTTTACTACTTGTTCTCAAACGGAGCAGCAGGTGAAGAGATCAGTACAGGAGAAAAATGTCAGAGAGTCACTGCAGTATATTATGCAGAACAAGAAAGTTCAGCAGGAACTCAAATGGTTCAGATGTTCTCTTTCTGTAGCTCTACATTTTAGAGCAACTTATATGTAACTGCAATGTGAAAGCACAATTTAAGTGCCTCATTTAGTACAACATTAGCGCATGCAGGGTATATACAGTATACAAGTCACTTTGTTAGGTATACCAGTTTCACTGCCCGTTAATGCAAATATCTAATCAGCCAATCATATGGAAACAACTCAGTGCATTTAGGCCTCTACATAGGAGATGATGTTCAAACCAAGCACCAGAATGAGGAAGAATGGTGATTTACGTTACTTTGAATGTGACATGGCTGGCCTGAGTATTTCAGAAAATGCTGATCTGCTGAAATTCATTCACACAAGCATTTCTGGGGTTTACAGAGGCTGATCCGAAAATGAGAAAATATTCTTTGTCACATATGCTTCCATGTGACAAAGTGAGAATAATAATTTTTCTCACTAAATCAATAGCAGTTCTGAAACTGAAAGGGGGTCCAACCTGGCACTACCAAGGTGTACATATAATGTTCTTCCTGTACGCCCCCCCCCCATTTTTGCACATGTCGAGGAGCGTGTCAGGCTACATTTCACTGTGTGTTATACTTGTATAACTATGCATGTGACAAATAAAGAACCTTGAACAAGTGGGTTTGGGTTTATTTACACTTACCTGAAGCATTGGACATTTAGGATTCCACCTTTCCATGCATCCAATTCTGTTACTGCAGTAGCGTTAGGTAAGTGTATGAGTAGAAACAACTTCTGAATTAAAAATGTTAGTGGCAGTAGAATTTAGACAAAAGAGGTTTAAATATAATCAAGTCAATGTAAAATCACTAAACCCTGACAAATACTTTCTAAGTCCTTGTAAGGTTCTTATAGAAATATTACACCCAGCTTTAAATGATACTCTAAATGAACACCGTGCAGTGGATTCTTTTCTTTTACTGTTTCAGTAATGGCATTTCCACCCAGCATGTTGCTTGTCTTTAACACATAGTCAGCCAAAAACCTATCAAGTTTACTCAAGTGTATCCTGTTTATTTTGTTGATGCAAAAACCTCTTTATAACCTTGATGGATAAATCAAGTAGCTTTTAACAGCTTATTTCTGTTATTTTGCCATTTGTCTGTTGAGTTTATTGGGCTTTAAAATTAAATTTGTGCTGTTTTTGTAACACACAGTCTATAACAACATTTGCCCTTAATTATCACTTCTCATACAAAGGACAATGTGATGAGTTCTTCTAGGGACACACTGCACTTTAACACTGTAAATAAGGTAATTTGCAGAGTGCAGAAGAGACACACAATTCCTGAAGTCCCCTTTGGTTTCCATGCTGATAACAGGCATTTTGGAGTTTGCAGCTTTCAGTCAAAAAATAGTCCGGCACAAAACACATCGTAAAACAAATGTTTTCACTATACTTTAGGATTTTGTATCATTTTTAGGTGATCGCTTTGTATAGAGTTGGGCTAACTGTCTGCTTGTTCCCTGTGCATTCATAGGAAGAGTATTAATCAAAGAATGGGAATAGTTGTTCCCAAAACGATTCTGCTTTTCCTTTATTCCATTGTCCGGGTGAGGATTTCTTTCCTCAAGTGGTTTAATCCTTTGTGTCCAGAGGCCAATATGTCTCTTTGTTAACTGAAACTTTACCTTTCTGAAAAGAGCTAAACGTGAAATGTATTGCAGAGCAGTATACTGCTTTACTGGCTTTGTTTTTCAAAGCACTTTAATTTAATAGTGGCCACAGACTGTCCCAGCATTACAAAGAGTCTATATTTGGTGAGCTTTGAGCTCCTTAAATGTGTTACTGTGTCAGTTTCCCTTCACACAGAATGCGTATGTATATTCAACTCCTATTATTAGAAGAGGACATTCTCCGCTGGCTGTATTTACAATAGAGGTGTTGAATATTGAATTTCACTTTAAACAAGGAGCTTGAAAATACTGCTTTACCCTGCATGGAAACACATGCTCACACGAAGAATCAGCAATGCTGGGTATCACCCTGACTTCTCATTGCTGTTATTCCCATCCTGTTGCCCAGGAGACCAGTGGCATGTAGCTGCAGGTGGGTGTCGATGCCTTCCTGCCTCCCACTGGAGTTCAAGGTCTGCAGATCACATGCTGACATCAAACAAAGGATTTGTTCTAAAGACCGTACGTCTTTCTTGGCTAATCTCTACATTAATCTTCATCATGAAGTCTTTTTTTTTTTTTTTTTTTTTTTTTTTTTTTTTACAGTATGACATTGTTTGTCTCTCTCACCTTTTTTCTCTGTCTTCCCCTCCGTCGCTCCCCTCTGTGAGTACCATTATGTTACTAAGCAAAAGTCTCGTATCAGTATGTTCATTGGCGGAGCTCATCTTTGGCTGGTATTACATAACTGCTCCCCTCTCATCTCAGTGCAGATCGTAAGATAAATGGCAGTTAAGCAGAAGCAGAAAACTTTTCACTGAGTTCACCACTCTTATTTGCTTACATCTCCTCTAGCACATCGGCATGTTGCTTGAAAAGGGCAATAGATAAAGAAGCAGCAGGGGAAAAAAATACATCTAAATTCACTCACTGCTCTAAGCAGATCTTTTTTTAAATGGAGCTCAGATATGTCAAAGGGATTGGCTTAGTGAATGCATAAGCTTCTACTTCCTTTTATTGCCCTTTTATTCCTAATGTTGGATAAATATGTATTTTACATAGTGGACTAGATAGAGATAAAGTTCAGAAGGGGGGGTGGTGAAAACATTCTTGGACCACAATAGTTGTCAAGGTACTTTAGTTTGCAGGAGCTTCCCTCGTCTACCTATGGAGGGAACAGTTGCTGTTGCATGCACTGTGACACTGCTGATTCATAGGTTTTTTTTGTTGCCAGGATGTAGAGGATGCCCCATCTGTCAGATTGTGATCTGTCTCTGGTTTTGTTCACATAGAGAGGGACAGAGAGGGTACAGAAAAGCAGTAAAAAGACCTTCTCATTTAATAGTTTTTCTTTTTTCTTTTTTTTATTTTTTATGTCTATTTACATTGTAGATTCTCACTGAAGACATCAAAACTAATGATTCCACATTAAACTAAAAGTGTGAAATAACTCAAAACATGTTTTATATTTTAGATTCTAAAACAACAGCCACCTTTTTGCTTTGTACATTCCTGGCATTCTCTCAATGAGCTTTGCAAGGTAGTCACCTGAAATTTTTTTCAACAGTCTTGAAGAAGTTCCCAGAGATGCTGAGCACTTGTTGGTCCTTTTGCCTTCACTCTGCGGCCCATCTCATCCCAAACCATCTCGATTGGGTTTAGGTCAGGTGACTGTGGAGACCAGGCCATCTGGCGCAGCACTCCAGCACTCTCCTTCTTGGTCAAATAGCCCTTACACAGCCTGGAGGTGTGTTTTGGATCCTTGTACTGTTGAAAAATAAATTATGGTCCAACTAAACGCAAACCAGATGGGATAGCATGTCGCTGTAGGATGCTGTGGTAGTCATCTTGGTTCAGTGTACCAACAGTGTCACCAGCAAAGCACCATCACACCACCTCCTCCATGCTTCGTGGTGGGAACCATGCATATAAAGACTATCCGTTCACCCTTAGAGGCGGATAGAACCAAAGATCTCAAATTTGGACTCATAAGACCAGAGCACAGATTTCCACTGGTCTAATGTCCATTCTTAGTGTTTCTTGGCCCAAACAAATCTCTTCTGCTTGTTTCTTTTCCTTAGCAGTGGTTTCTTAGCAGCTATTTGACCAACTGATGGTCCCAACCCCATTAAGAAGGCAAGAAATCCCACAAATAGAATAGAATAGAATAATCCTTTAATTGTCCCACAAGGGGAAATTTGGTATGAACCCTGACAACCCTGACAAGGCACAAAGCAGTCAACAAAGCAAAGGTTGGCTTCTTTTAGGAATCTAAAATTAAAGACACATTTAGTATTTTATACATTTTTTTTTCTTTGCTACATAATTGCAGGGATAGCTCAGTAGGTAGAGTGGTGGCCCCATGATCGGAAGGTCGGGGGTTTAATTCCCCTGAACAGCTACCCTGAGGTAACCCTGAGCAAGGTACCATCCCTACACACTGCTCTGCAGGCGCCCAATGGCTGCCCACTGCTTCACTGAGTGAATGGGTTAAATGCAGAGAGGAATTTCCCCACGGGGATCAATAAAGTACACTTTCTTTCTTTCTTCTTAATTCCAGATATCTTGCTTCGTATATTTGATTTCTTCAGTATGTATCTGCATTGTAAAAAGTAGTAAAAATAAGGAAAACCCATTAAATGAGAAGGTGTGTCCAAACTTTTGACTGTTTATATCTATCTATCTAGATATATAGCTATATAGATATACATACATACATACATTTTACTGTTCAGATTTTAGGTTGTTTGATCTGCTGTGTGGAGCAAGCTTTTGTCTGATAGCTGCTTCTTATCTGTAAAACCATAATTTTGCTAATCTGTTGTGTCTTTCCCTGTGCTGCAGAAGATGCATGCATACATTCGCACCCTCCTCCATCCTTCTTTCCCCCCCTTTTCCCGTCCTTGCAGGAGCCTTTGAAAAGTAATGGGTGTACACAGAGTACGCTATTGATTTAGTCTTGCTGTGCTCAGGGAAAAAGTGAGCTTTATTTTCTCCAAAATACAAACCAAAGAGGAAAACATTGGCCATGTTATAGAGGGCTTTTCACATTCAATTTCTGTCTGTTTTCTTTTTCTTCCCCTTTTGCTGTTTTGTCCTTCTCTTTGTTCCGCCTGTCTTTCTTGTCAGTCTTCCTTTTGTTTATGAATTTTCTTTCTCAATTCATGTCTCTCTCTCGCTGAGCTTCAGCTGTCTATTTACTGCGCGTTTTGTATGTTAGACACCAGGTAGTGCCCAACACTGACCTAACACACCCACATACTGCATGCTACTCCTGCATCTGTAGCTGCCTTTGTGACCTAAACTTGAGTGAAACACACATCTGCACAGAATGGAAACACAGGCACATACACTACACATGTAGCAGGGCTGTGTTGTGGTGTGTTGTGCGCCTTGGGCAGTCCTTCAAGCTACTGATAGAGGTTTAAGACAAGTGGCTGCTCTTTCATGTTACCGAGACAGTGTGCAACCACCCATACTAAACGTTTGGATACAGAAGGGGTGGATGCATGGTCAGGTTGAAATCGAATGGATAAACTGATCAATAAATTGATGTGTAGGCATACACAGGCTTGAACACAAAAAGAAAGCCTTACCAACTTTATAAATAAATCACTTGCTGCTGTGGGACTAACCACAAAACCACAGTGATCAAATAAACAGCCTTCTTTCAAATTAATGGATCTGATCTGAAGAGATACTGAGACAGGTTTTTACATATCTTGGTGTCATCTGTTATGTGGTCTTTCTCTTTACTCCAGGGACTGGATGATTATGAAGTGTGCCCCTCTTAGAATTGAACTCGCTTTCACTGCAACGTGTCATCAATAAATTGTTTGTGAATAAATAAATGAATAAATATGAACCACAATATGTTGTGCAAGACGGTATTCTTTGTTAAGAATTTCCTCCTCCTCTATCGGCAGCCACCAGCGTCATCACCCTGATTAAGTTGCATAAGAGAAAAGAGAAAATTTGGCCTCATTTACATCCCCTGGGAAAGAACAAGTGTGGAGAGGGAGCTGAGGGAGGGAACGAGGAGAGAGCGAGGGAGCGATGTAGAAAACAAGGTGTCCTTGCGATCACATTGCAGTTTTTCTTTAAGTGTTTGTCATTTGATTGCTCAGCGGTGGAAAGGCTTTTAGAGCATATGAGGAGCAAATTAAGAAAAAGGGAAGAAGCTGGAGAACTAGAGCTCTATAAATAGTGTTTGTGTTTGCGTGTGTTATCCCTGCAGCCTCATTGCAGCAATATTGAGTTTGAACCTCAGATTATGCAAAAGGGATTTAACCTGTGACATCAGCCCAGGGTGCAGCTTATACATAAGGTGGTAGTCCACATGGCTGGTGTTTGTGCTATTTGTTATTTTTACCTTGGTTATGTGTCAATTTTAAAAAGTAAGAGCTTGCATTCTTTTGGGATGTGCAAACAAATACAGAACTGTGTATTATTTGAAATGTATTCTTATCCCTTTAGGAGGTATGACTTGTCACCCTCTCCATTGGTGTTGTTTACTCCCCCCTACTTGGCTACATGGGGGAGAAGTGTAGCCCTGTCACTGTGTCCCTGCAGACACCAGCAGCTTAGCTGTCATGGAAGTTTCTTAGCTACTTGAAGCTGTGGACCCATTCACACAAATGGGGAACAAGCCAAAGAAGAAACTTGAATTGAATATAAGAAATATTTCTTGAATATGAAATAAGGACACAGTGTTAGAGTTTATATTTACGCGTATGCACCTTTCATGTTAATCCTTTAATTACTTAACACTGCTCAGAACTCGTTCTGCCTTTTGGTTTTGTAGCTGTGACTGCTCATGTTAACACAATACCCCGTGTTCTTGTTGCAATAAGTGTAACGTGTATGACTTGTGTCCGTGGATTGTAAAGGGTGTGCTGAGGCTACTCCAGCAATGACAACATTTCTTATGTTTACTGTCTAAGAGAATCAGCCAGATAAAATCAACAGGAGTAATCTCAATATCTGCTTGAAAGCCTGAAATTTGGCACAAAATAACCCCCCAACCGCCCCATCCCACAATCTGGTACATGAAGTCAGAGAGTGTTAACTATTAACCAGGCAGGGGAATGAAGGCTACGGTTGACTTTCATTACAGGGAAATGTAGGATTCAGCATTTTTGGATCTCCACCAGTGCTCTGTAACAACACAGTGTTATATTTTCCACATACGTGAATATGCAAGGGCCTGCCTGGGCCAGACAAAAGTCTACCTAAACAAAGGTGAATGCAGACGTCTGCGTTTTGTCCAGTGTGTTGTTGTAACACTGCATTATAAGTCACAAACTCTCCATGTTTTCTCCATGTAGACTCAAAATGGACTATAAAATAGTATAAGAAGAACTGCTCATCTGTTGTGTCTGCAGCTGTCAGAATAACCAAGCCTGTACCTTTTTATTTTTTTTAATTTTTTATTATTATTAAATGTTCACCAACATCCTGGGATTCTAGTTACAGTGAGTGATGCTGTGTTTTCTCGGTATTTAGGGATATCTGACAGTCACATTCCAGACCAGTATCTAAAATGACAACACTAAACTATATCAAATAAATTGAACAGTATAAGAATGATGAATCAGTTTCTGAGAGAATTCCCTAAAGGCACGTAAGTTAAGGATCAACCCTGTTGAAGCAGAACAAGCCAATTCCCTTAAGTTACATTTAATATTCACTACATCTATTTAATATCCCCATATTGTGCAGCTTGCACTTGTGTTGCGTTTATTGGTTATATAGTTTCTTGAGCAAATAAAGATGAAATGTAGTACATTCGACTATAACCCACCCCGCTACATTTATGAAATGACGCTATTTAAGTTGATGGGAGAGAGTTAGTCTGGCTGCATTAGGTATGAGTGCATTAATGTCATGGAAATACTTAAACACACTAAAATATAAACACTAAACATGTGCTTATATTTTATACCCATGCAGAAATACTAAAGAGTCAGGATGCATTTCTTTCCTTTACATTTATGGACATGTCCACAGCTTAAAGACTGCTGCAGCCAAGTGTAGATTTCTAATCACCTCATTGTCTAATGAGATGCTGATGGAAGCGGGCATGCTGAGTATATTAAGAGACCGTAAGAATTCCAAGCTGCAGTTAACATCAGAGGGTGCAAGTGTGTTGGCTTATGCTGGCTTGACTTGCAGTACCACACTATTTTATGCTACTGCTTTGATTAACAATGGATGACTCTGCTTTGTTCTTTTCTATCTCTCTCTGTCACTCTATCGCTCATCCTTCTTGTTTTTGAGTAAACTCAGTGTAGATATGTGAGAGGAAGAAAGATGGGAGCTGAGACTGAAAATATAGAAATATCGAGAGGGAAAGATGAGGAGAAGGAGAAAGTTGGGTGGCAGAGTAACAGGTGAGTGACAGGAATGATGGGGACAGGAAATGGGGTGGGGGGGGGGGGCAGATGGATAAAAGAATTCGGTCCATTTCTTGCTTGTATAAATGTTTGAATTTCAAAGGTGCTACTGCTGATGTGGTGAACACTACACCCCCACCCCTGCTCCTTCTCTTAGCCAATCATCGCACCACACTGCTGTATTTGGGTCATGGCAACGTGTTGCTACTGTCTCCACTGGCAGATACAATGTGCTGTAATCTCCAAAAAATAGGTTGGGAGAAAAGTGAGGAAACTGGAAGAAGAGAAGAGCCTTCTTAAAAAATTGAACCTCCTCTCCTATGATTTTCTTGTAAACACAGTATCATTTTTTGCTGTTATTTCCCTTTTTCTTTCTTTATCTGAGAAATTAACAGTTTTCCCAGTTTGCCACAGGATTCCCATTCTCCCATCCCATCTCTGGCCTTTGCTCACTTTTATTCACAAGATGTGAATAAAGTGTCATCAATGAAATCTTCACAAAAATCACATGTTTAAAATGAATCTAAAAATCGCTGGTGTTTAACGGAGACTGAGCCATTGATTTTCCTACTGCTCACAAACCCTGCTGATATTTAATGGATGGTCCATCGGGAGAAAGAATTAGAGATGGAGGCAGTGAGAAAGATCAAGTAGAGGGGAGAAAGGCAGACGAGAAAGAAAGACAGAGTTTACAACACACCTAGATAGAATTTCATGTCCCTGTGTGACTAAATTGATTGTTGCTGCTCGTACATCCTTAAATTAATCAAGATTGTTGTAGTTTGGTGACGGTGGCCACTGTGCTCCTTCATCTGCACCTTCCCTTGTAATTATTTTGGTCCTAGGACAATGCTTGCACTTCTGAGCTGACCCCAAAACACGTTAGTGTACCCTATATGATTTATTTGTGTTTATTCATCTTGTCCTTTAAATTACTACTTACTGTATGGTTGGTATTTTAGAGGGCTCTTCTTCCTGTGGATGTCAGTTGATAGGGTAGATGGTGTTCATGTAGTTAATGCCAGCTTGCAAATCTGTAGCAAAAAAGCAAACAGCTATGTAGCCACACAAGAGCCAAATGTAAAGACTGACTGAGCAGTCATAACCAACACAGTAGAAGTGATCATGTGTTTGTTAAACAAATGCACATAGACACAGTCTGCATAATTGTGTTTCTGAGACTAAAACGAACGCTGTATTTTCAAAAAAAAGTACAGAGCAAAACTTCCAAGATTCATGCATAGAAACATGAATTTGTATTTTATTTGGAGTTCTGAAACTTGATTATGTAACAAAGGTTTTTATTCTTTTTGTATCAATAAAATGCTGGTGTGGTTTGTGTGGTTTAAGCTAACAAGATAAAATCAGTTATTTTGGGTTTGTTTTCACAACCGCTGTGAGTGGTATGCATTTTTGCCAAATCTCAGCAACACGGTGCTTAAAGAAGCAAATTCACAATTCATTTCTGCATGTTAACTGGCAGTGCCTCATTTTGCAACCTTTTGAAACCCAAAAATCATGAATCAACCAGACTGACACAATGTAAAACTCCACCAAACTTTTCGTTATCTGTGCACTCTGCTGGTGTTTGGATACTCATAAATATGAATAAGGTTATGAGTCACACAGAGTTCAAACGTGTGTGTGTGTGTGTGTGTTCTTCCTGGGGATGTTGTGTGTTGAGGTAGAAAATGTTTCCCTGAAGGCTCCTTCATGCAGTTTATTACACATCAGTCCCATAACAACTATAATCTCTCTTCCTCTCTCTCTCCCTGTCTGTCAGTCCGTCTATCCTTCTCCCTTCCCTCTTCACTACATCTCCTTCTGTTCACTAGTTCTTGTTGCCCCCTTACTCTCAGCACTCACAATCCCTCTCCTCTCTGTATGTTGATTTTCTCTGAGCATCCTCCCTCACCCACCCGTCTTGCTCTCTCTCTGGTAGCGGATGTGGGATGTTGGGACCGCTCCACAATTTTCCCTGCATCATTGCTATCTGGTGGCAGCGATAATGATGGCTGGAGCGAGGGATGGAGGGGTAGAGAGAGGGAAGAGGTGAGATGGAGTGCTCATCCACAACAGCTGCCAGTGACTGCATTAAGCAGCCTATGTATGTTGCAAAGGGTCTGACGAGGGACATTGTCATCTACCCTCTGTTGCTTTGCTCTTCCTTACACACATAGAGTATAGATGAGAGTTTGTGAATGTGTTTTTACACGCTTGTGTAGAAAAGTACCCTGGACTCAATGCTGCACACAAGAATGTGTAAAGGTGTCGTCATTCAAATGGAGGTTTTGTGCAATGAAAAATGCTAATATTCAAACCGTCAAGCTAAATTTATCTAAGGCTCCAACCAAGAGGCTGAAAAGGACTGGGGGAAAAAAAAAAAGCCAGTGTGGGAAGTGGCAAAAAAGAGCAGGTCTTTGAATGGCCACTTTAGACAGGCTCTAAGAATGAGTCAGTCTCCATAGACTCCATGATAAAATGCAAATATACAGCAAAAATAAAGATGTTCACAGCCTGGCACTGACAATAGATTTTTAGCTAAATTCCCCATTCTTTATAACTGTGTAGTGGTAAATTGTTTTATAGCTCAACTATTTTAATTCTTATGCCTTAAGGTTATCATTATTGGGGTTGTGGCTGTTTTGATTGACAAGTACAAGCCAAGGAGGCTTCTGTAGCCAATAGCGATCTGCTATGCCTCATCTCACCTAATCTGACTCACTGAATCACTTGTGGTGTTGCTGCTTTTTCAAGCATCTCTAATGGAATTATTGGGCAAATTATTTTGATTGCTGTGCAACGAGTGTACTAACAGCCAAACCAAGGTGATTGTGCTTATATTTGGGTGAGTGAATTTCTAGTAATTTTTATATTCTTGGCACTAATTAGTAGGTAAGTCTGTAGGTATGCAGCTTGGTAACACAGTGAGGTACCTGATAACTATACTTCCTTGTCCAAATATGGCTACTTCTGAATTCAAAACAGCAACACAACTTCACAAATAAATTGAAGAGGCCAACATATACTAAGAGTGGGTAATTATCCTCAAGATTACATCAAGTTTTTGGATTATTTCAGTATCTCAAGAAAATTTGCTATAAAATGGGGGGTATGTTACATCCTTATGTGAGCACAAAATTAACCTTCATAGAATTCACCATTGAAATATTAAGTAAAAGCCTAAAATAATTGCTTAACACAACAACAACTAAAGTAACCTAACCCTTTAACTTGACAACAGTACGTTATTGTCACGTAATCAAACTGAAAAATATTTTCTACCTTGGATTTTGTATTTCGCTTAAAGCCCTCCTTTTTCCACTATATAACCACATTAGTAATTTCCATCCACCGATTGCGTTTCCTGTTATATGGATTCTAACGAGCCAGTGTTCCAGTGATGCTCGGTTGACTTATTTATTTACATTTGGGTCGCACATCACATCTGCTAGTATCTCCTCCTTGCTTGCCTTCCTAGCCTGGTTGTACTCAGTGGTGTATTTTTGCCTCAAGTGGTGACACAAGTTTGTTATTTCCACCTTCAGCAGCAACAGATTTCTTGCATATTTTGCAAAGTACTGTGGTTTGCTGGAGGTTGCTGAAGTAGCTCCCTTTTTCGGTACTAAATCAACATCGGAGGCTGGCACGTCACTCCCAGACATGTTTGGGTTTGTGTCATTGTTGTGCGCTCTAGGAAACACTAACACATGGTGCCGATATGTCATTGCAAGATGACATTTTTGGTCATGTAAAAAGGTATTCCTGTATTACTGGTGGATGGTTTGATATGACACAGCGCTAACGTTTATAACTTTTAATGTACGGTTCAAGCCTCCAACCTTTAATTTTAACAGAAGCTCTCCTTGCATTTGTAATAATGTATCAACAAATATGGAAACAAAATCAGGGCATTGCGCAGGTTCGGCTTGATTGCAAACTGAATCGTGAAATTGTTGCCACACCATTGCAGTGTTTACTCCTCTTTGTCCTTTGTGGTGCTCTCTGAATGGATTTGTTTTCTATCTAGCCAGCCTGAAATGTTACAGAGGTATTGTGAAGGTAGATGATCGACTACAATCTCCTCCCCCTCTTCCCTTTTACGAGTTGGACCCCATGGAGTGAATTAGGTTAGCTATTTGTCTCCCTGTACAGAAGTGTGTTATAATTTTAGCAGAGGGTATGCTTGGATGTGGTTGTGCTTCCTTTTTCTGATTTGTAGGAAAGCATGAGAAGCACAAAAAGAAAATAAAAGTGTGACCTTTAGTTGGGTGACAGCGTCCTGGATTTAATGTTTATTGTCACAGATTGACTAAAGACACTTGTGAATCAGTTTGCTTGTTGTTTATGTTTTGTCTTTGGGGCATTATATCATATTATAACATCAACATTACACTAACTAAAGAACAGGAAAAAACAAGATATATGTAATTAATGAAGTCCACTGTGGTCTATGATTTTTTTTTTTTTTTTTAATCTGCATTACTTATCATTCCTTCAAGCATTTAATAATTGATGGAAAAAAATGTTCCCCATCCTTTAAATGTTCTTTCTCTGCTTTCTTGCGCTCTCTCTCTGGGTCTCTTGATACCCCATTAGCTAAGTTTTTTGCTTCCTCTTCTCTTACGCCTCTTAGGCCCATAGCATAAGTACATCCATCCACACGTGGCATATGTATTGTACATCAAGTTAAACCGACCTCTAAATCTCTTTCAGTTTCCACATTTTCCCATTCTCTTTGAAGGATATGTTGTTTTTGGTGCAGTGGCATGCTGTTTGCTTATGGCATAAATATCTTCTCTTTTCTGACTCCTCTCCTCTTCTTGTCATTTGAAATTCTCGGATACTCACTTTTCCTCTCTAACCTCCTGCTAGGTAAACCCATTGACCTCAGCTTCCACTGTCTGCATCCTACTTGGAGAGCCGGTCCTCTTACTGGCTGACCTGGCTTTTGCTTTCACAGTGTTGTTGTATTTATGGAGCTGCGAGTTTGTTGCATAGCTCTGGTCTGTTGCTTGACCTAACTTTACAGGATCCGGTCTGTGCGTGTGGCTATGTGTGTGTCTGTATAGTCATGCATGTCTTCTCTTTCATCTATTTATGTGTTAGTGTGACAGTTCTGTTTCCCAGCACACTTTCTTTACCCGTTGCCTTTCCATTCGGGTCAGAATAGAGAGCCTCCTTCTCCTCCATGAGATGCAGGCCACAACTGGCCAGAATGTTTCGAGCCTGGGCAAGAGGACTAGTAGAGGTCCAGTCTCTAGTCAGAGCCCCCAGAAGGCTTTTTGAAGTGTGTTCAACAACTGAACAGGGAAATAAACCATCATTTTCAAAAGTGAATTGGGCTATGGACCCAACAGCTCTCTTTCATACTCTCTTATTCTCATTATGTTCCCTCTTTCCTCGCTGTGGTTTCTATCTCTCTCCTTCTATAATATTCTCACCCTTCCAGCCTTTCTGCTCACATCCCCTGACTACGGGAGCTGAATGGTGCTCATTACTGAGCCCTTTAGACCAGTACTGGTGGCTCTCTGCAAGCTGTGAACCAGCTAGCTGTCTTGTTCTGACTGGCTCTTTGTGTTGCTGCCTTGGAAGCAGGGAACACTCCTCTGCCTCTGCCCTCCTAGGAGTGTAAAGCTCAGACGTAGCCACTTTAAATCGGGTACAGTGAGCATGGTTCATTGAATGATGGCCGCTGAAAGAGAATAGAGGGGGTGAGGAAAAACATGGGAATAGTAAGCAAAGGTGACTGCACTGCAAGTTTTTCAAGAGGAGAGATTCTGCAGTGCTCTGCCTTAGAAGAGACACCGAAACAGCCACAGACAGGTGCGCACACACCACAGATCATCAGTGTCACCAGTTTGCGCTGTTTTAATTAATAATTTGGTTGCAAAACATACAAAAACACAAGAGGAGTAATTAATCTTAATTTGTCACCAAGGTAAAGTATTGTAGTAAGGGACTTGTCATGTTCTTTGGTTAACATTAACAGACACTATATGGATCACATCTGCCTGATGTTTTTGCAAAAATAAGGATGCAGTGAGTTCTATCAGTGTAGTGCTGTCGTACAGTCTAATACATTACTGCATAGATATGGTTTTGTTTGTACAGGGCAACACATTTATTAGGCCACCTGTCATGAAAACATAAATATTTTCAGAATCTGTCAAAAATATGTTTAAAACCATCAATTATGTCATTTATTAGGAAAATAACAAACTGATTTAACGTTTTTAAACCCAAATTTGAGCTGACACGTTGTACTTCTCTGGGAAGTTAGAAATTAATCAAGCATAACATTCAACCACTAAAACTAATGTTTCGTATTTCAAGTAAATAACTGTAATTCTGCATCTTAATCAAAAAAATGATAATGTGCATTACTATTTTTTTTTTCTTTTTCTATGTAAAACAGTAAATTTGAAAGTTTGCAGATGACAGCAGTAATTATATTTTAACATTCAAAATATCATTTTAATTTCAAGAGCTTGGACATATTAAACTTTATAGAAATATAAAAATGATTTTGGTAGCAGTACTGTGAATTTCAGGGCGGCTGCAGTGTAAACCTTACACTGGGTGGTGGTATAATAAATTTGTGCAAAAGCACCCAAGTATTGCCTCTCTGCTGCACAACAGCAGTTTTTTAACCTTTTGAGACTTTTCCGTAATGCATTCTTTGACTCTTTAAGTGTTATTATTTCATTTATTTCATTACACTGCTGGTGGGGCTACAATTGCTGTTTTATTATGGACTGGAAAGAATCGTTTTTGGGGTTTTTTTTGTTTTTTTTTATTGTTAGCCAACAACTTCAGTGGCTCAGGTTTCTTAACTTCACAAATCATTAAATGAAAATCGTGAAAGATAAACGGTACAGCATAAAAACATATTAAAAATGATGATCTGCACATTTCACGATCCACTATTGGCTATAAAACACCAGGCAATCTGATTATTAGTTAATATTTCATATGGAACGATTGTAATTCACCTACCCCCACCCATCCCCTCAGACATACAAAACTCTGAACCTCCACTTTCACTGATTCCCCAACCCAACTCGCACATGAACTCTTGCCCACAAACACTCAGATTGTGTTGTGCACTGTTGTTTTTATACGATTGTATTGTCTTTGTACGGTAACTTTATGTTGTTCTAGTGTAACTCTGAGGGCTGTTGGAGCACTGCAATTTCAAATTCCTGTCCATGATCTGTGCATATTGTTTTTGACAGTAAAGCTGACTTTGACTAGTCAAAGTCAAAGTCGCTACACAACTTTTTATTTTGTTAATGTCAGCCATAGTGTTTTTCATCACATTCCTCAGATTTCTTCTTTTAATGCTCTATGTGGACATGATATCTCCTCATTGTGTTTGTGTGGGCAATATGTCTGTGAGCGTTTACTCTAAGAGCAGTCCACCAAGCTGTGTGGTAATGCCCGCAAAGAGAGGTCTACAACTCTTTAGCAAGGGGCAGGACTCCCTTTGGAGACACCAGTTATGTTGTGTGTTTGTGTCCTTGCAAATGCCGATATGTTTGTGGGGCATTAATGTTGCTGGTGGCAATCTACAAAGGATTTGTGGTTTGTGTGAGCTTGTGTGTAAGCACGTATGTTTGACAGCCTCACAAGTGGCCCACTCTTAATGAATTCCTGCAGGTTGGTTTTGCTCTGTGTAGAGCAGTGTTGGATTACATCCCAATGATTCCCACTTTACTACAATCTTCTTCACTGGAAAGCAGCCACAACATCACCAACAGCCCTTTCGACTGAGAGCTGCCCAGAGCCAAATTAATATGCTGGCTGACCACTTCCTTAAAGATATGGAGGGAGACAATGAGACAGCTCAATTTAGCCTGAACTCCTCACAGTTTGGGGGGGGAAAAAAGAGAGAGAGAGAAAAAACACTGGAATCGGGCTGGTTGAATAGTGTTGTTTCTTACTAATTTACACTTTCTGTCCCACAGCTTGAATATTAAACTATGTCTATATGTTATATTTTGTTACTGTGTGTTATTTAATTATCTGGACTAGTTTATTTCACATCTTTGAGCAGCTATGTGGCATGCAAGATGCAGTATATAGGTTATGACTTGGTAGCATAGAAGTGACTAAAGTTTTGAAAATCATATTAGTATCTAAAACTTCTTTCACCTGCTTCCTTTTGGAAGCTACAGCACGTCGTGTAGGTCATCCTGTAGCATCTGTCACACCGACTCTCTGCATGTTCTCCTTCACTGGGTACATGAATCTGCTCTGTGGTCTTCCTTTATCCAACATATTCACTGTCCCTCCACCCCACCACGCATGTTCAGACCATCTCAGCCTTGCCTCTTTAAACTTGTCTCCAAACTACTCAACCTGAGCTATTCCGCTGATCTACTCATTTCTGATCTTGTCCGTCCTGGTCAGGGTGGGAATCATATTTGCAACACACTCTCACCTGTATCCACAAGCCTTAAAGCATTCTGCTGAGAGAAAGAAAATGACACAATATTTGGTTTTCTAGTTATTCACTTAAACTAGTAAAAATGCAATTATAATGCTTATTTATGTTTCACTTTTGCTGCTGCTCCCCTACATGTTATGAAGGGGGTGACAAGAGAACAAGATTATGCACCACATTAATAATTTATGTAGGAATATTATTGTATTCTCTATGTTATTAGATTGTACTGATGCAAAGTACACACTATTTAATAGAGGATTTGTTGGGATACTGATTTGGTTTGCATTGTGTTTTGCATGACTTAGAGTGTGTATGTTTTCGTTCTTTGTCAGTGTATACAGTCATTTGCACTGGACTCTCTTCTCATGTCTCTCCTTCCTCTGTGTATACATAATTTCCCTCATTGATTTCTGGCTGGACTATTTGTCACCCACTTACTCAAGTCAAATTAGTGAGCACCGTTCGTCGTATCCACAGTTCAATCTATTACCAGGGGTGGGGTGGGGGGCATTCCCACACTAAGCATAATGAACATCATGCTTACTGGGGGAAAAGCCTTTGTGCATAGTGTGTTTGGGTGGAATTAATGGGAAATTTCCAGCTTGACAAAGCATGAGTTATCCAGCATGTGCATGGATGGAATGAAACTGTGGCACAGAGCTGGTAGGTGTAATTTACATTAGTGCAAGTCACTGCTTCGGTGACCCTTTGCCACACACAAGCCCGGAAGGAACGCTTAGCTTCCCAGATGTGTATTACATTAAATACAAAACCAGTTCATTTGAAAATAATGCATTAAATATACGGTATCGTCATCTCTTACATTTACTCCCTTGCCTCACTGCATAGAACCAGCTAGCTTTGTATAGCACAACAGCCAAGATATAATAGATTCCCATCATTAATAAAAGAAAATCAAAATTTTGTTGTTGGGGGGAAAAAAAGTGAAGCAACTGCTCACGATCATGCTCACATACACTTACACACACCCTTGTTTCTATGGGACAGTGAGAGAGTGAAAGCTAATGTTAACCAGTCTGTTTTAAGTGGAGTGGTATTTGGAGAAACTGCCAAACACGAGTCCCATAGATCCCCACACCATTCCCCTCCCCCCCAGCACAAGAACCCATTACTGCCAATTAGCCCAGGTCCCAATGAACTGTGAATGAACTATCACTCTGTGTGCGAGAGAGACAGAAAGAGAGAGACAAACACACCTGTACGCATATAGAGTCGAATTCACGGGCCATTACTGTATGATTAGAAAAATAGCACTCTATTTTTAGTTTGAGAGCTGAAAAGCTGTGACTCAAGCACAGGCACTGTGCCGCTGTGATTAAAATCCAGATTAGAGCACGCATGTTTTTGGTAGTGGATGAAGTGGCTGGCGAAAACTCAAGCAAAACCTGTCTGTGGTGCCTTTTATTTTTATTTGAGCATGTTTAAAGTCATTTATCTGATTTAAAATCTTCACAATAAATGCTTAGATGCAAACATATATGTTCCAGCATTACTCTGAAAACAGAACAAACTGAGAAAATTTTCCACTTTTATATAAAAGCACTGATGTGTTGTGTGTTTCTGCAAAGTCAAAAAAATCTTCACTTGCTTAGTGATGCGAGTGTGTCTGATCAAGCCACTTCATACTGAATCACTGGAATGCCAGAGCTATAGTTGAAGTTAAATAGAGAGTGGCATTTTCTGCTTGTGTCAAAAGCAAGATTTATTTTCAAAGGTTTGTCTGCCTCTGTGTTGGTTCTTCTAATCATATTTGAGGGGAAAACACGTCTCGGCTCACAGAAAACAAAAGAAACACATCTATGAGAAGAAAGCACGTAGCGTAAAGTCACAGAATAATAAGTGAAGATAATGTTGGTGGAACAACTCGGCTCACTATTAGGGCCATCAAACAATGACCATGAATCCTGGCAGGGAGCATGATATGGTGTCTGAATTTGACGAGTGTGGCGTGTTTACAAATTTGGGTATCACGTTATCTGTGAAAAACGATTGTGCACACCTCCTTGGTTCAGTATGCCATGAAAGAAAACTTAAATGAGAGGTAGGCAGAGATAGCAGAAATAGGAGGAAAAGTAAGGATGAAGAGATACAGGAAAGGAGCAGAAAAGATAAGCTGGAAAAGGTCAATACACTGGAGCTCAAGGAAATGAATCAAATCAGAGAAGAAAGGGGTGAAGAGTGAAAAAGTCTATTGTCTCACACGGTGGAACTGGTGCATAAGATAATAGAAATATTATTACACAGAAAGAATCGTTACGGATTCTAATGTGTGTGTTTTGGTGCAGTCTGGACTCAGAGCTGTGAATTGTCTCCATATGACCTTGACTATTTTGTAGGCAAGAATCAGTTGATAATAGCTTAACAACTGTGAGCAGAAAACGGTGAGAAAGGCGAAATTTAAGTTGAACAGCTGAAAGAAATGTGTTTCTGTTCTCCTCGGGTGATTTCTTTTTGTTACCCTAACTGGCATTTAATTGTGGTAGCTTTTGCAGGTTGTCCAGTATGAGGTCTAAGTATGAGCTATTAGGAGCTGCAACTGATGATCATTGTCGTTAATATCTAGCCAATCAGAGTTCCTAGTCGCTTGCTTTGTCCCTTCAGCAGTCCAAAACCCAATTCAATTCCATTTCCAATCAAGCTTTGCTTGAGAAATTACTTTAATGATGGAAGTATTTAATTTGCTGCTGATTTTCAGTCAATCTCTTAATATATTAATCAACTTATCATTTCAGCACTTGAGCTGTTTTTCACTAAATAGATGGAGAAATGGAAATGTAGCTTTGTTCTCGGCTCCCCGTCTGGATTTGCACGCTTCCAAGGGGTACAGCTGGAGAAGGTACACAAGCTGGGTGCAGTTTTTGCAGGTGTATAGTTTGCCTGGGATTGATTTATACATAGCCCCCAAATGGTTTGCCTTTAGAATTTAAGTCACTTTTGTGTATGACTGTGTGTGTGTTCCTTTCTCTGTGCGGATGTGCGTGTATGCCTCTGTATGTGTGTCTGGCGGAGCAGGGAATCCCGGATCCCTGCAGTATTCTCCTCAGTTCAATGCGATGCACCTGAGCCCCACTCTCTCAAACCAATCGGGCGCTTGTGATTCGGATCAGGGGCTTCGCGTCAGGTGTCACAGCGGTAGACCTGGACACACACATGCAATCAGAAACATACACACACTCAAGCACCTGTTATTTGTTTTAGCACCGGACGCGCACAATGTCGTTCTTAAAATGCAATTTCTAATTTGGTTAAAAAAAATGCCAATGTTGACATTGTCTTTGTGCGCACTGACATAATAATAACACAAGCTAGGATGCAATGAAAATAAAAATGTATGCCACAGATTTTCAGTGAAAAAGAGGCTTCGGCCCACTCTTATTATATAGAAAGTGTACTACAAAGAAGCAGTTTCAAAGACAGTGATTTTATGATGTCGCCATGCACAATTAAAATGGGGTATCTAATTTTTATGCTGCATTTTTTAACATGACAGTGAATGTATCTGTTAATATGGCCGACTGAAGGACATTTCAGAGCTCTAGAGTGGTTCAGACAGCTGTTGTTTCCTCTGCAGTGTTTCTGTGGTATTATATACTCTTGTAATTCTACACCATGTGTTGTGTACATATAAGAACGTCTGTTCGGGTCAGTGCAAACAGCATGTCTGATTGTATGTACTGGACATGTGCCAGCCGCTGACCTCCCGTCATGACAACAGACCACAGCATGCAACATGGTTCAGAGGCAACAGGGCGATCAGATGGTCGAGGGAAGGAAGGGGGTTAGGTGATTGAAGTTAATTGGAGGAGAGGGGACAAGAGGAAGAGGAAGAGCCAGGTAGGAGAAAGTGGACACAGGAAAGGAGGACCTGAAGGGTGGAAAAACTAGCCTGATTGAGAAAGATACAGTGAGCCTTTCAGAGTCAAAGCACCCAACAGTTTGGATTTCTTTGCATGAAGAAGCCTCATTATTTTCTCATGGGTGGTCGGACATGATTTCACCGAGAGAGAAAGATAAAGATAAAAAAAATGTAGAGAGGAAACGGAGAATTAGAGCTGCTTTCCCCCTTTGTGATTTTATCAATTTCTGTTACGGTTCCACATAATCAGCCAGTAACCATAGCTGAAAGGAGACTTTCACTGCTTTGCACACGTACACTTCAATTTATTAACAAAGTAAAATTGGGATATTATTAATAAAAAGTTTGCATTTCTACCTTTATGTAACTAGCTTTATTCTACACTTGTTTAAAAAAAAAAAAAAGTACATGTATGTACATGTATTTAAAAGTTGTTATATTATCAAATATGATGAAAACTGAAGTCTTCAGTCACTAAATTAACTGAATAATCTATTCAGTAAAGTTGCAGAAGCTTTGCATTTATGCACATTTTTCCCATATGTGTTTCCTCACAACACTGAGCTGAGAATATACGGCAAAAATAAACCGTTTTTCTGCCCACAAAAACTGTTACACTATGTGGGTGTGTCAGAAGTTCTAGGATTAACGTGGCATAGTTTGCAGGTGTTTGCTAAAATGTAATCTACGGGTTGTCGTAATGACTTGTTTTATGTTACTTTATATTAGTAATGTGTTTTGGGTTTGTTTTTTTTTTCATTTTAAAAGCTTTCCGGTGTTTTACCAACCTTCAGTTATATTTTGTAGAATTGTGAAAATTGTTAAACCATGAGTGCGGTGGATTGCTGGTTTGGTAATGACACCTGTGTTACCACTGACAGGTGTGTGCAGAGAGATGTTTTACTGTTTGTTTAAAGAGCTGTGAAAGCAAAACATTTTTTTTACTAATGTCTTTGAATATTAAGTCAGTTTCCAGTTAAATTTCATGCATAAATTTCCTTACAGTGTCAGTTTCAGTAATCACAATATTAAATTCTAAACCACTTATTACTGCAAGTTACACTTAATGCCACCTAAAGCTAGCATCATTCTGTAATATAAGTAATAAAATTTGCGTGCCATTTATTAACAGTTTTTTTGTTTTTTTTAAAACGTTTCATATACACACCAAACCATTAAATATTAGGATTGACTTTGATTCCATAGCTTCTTTCGTTTGCAAAGGATCACCACAGTAGTCAGATCCAAATATTTGAATTAGCACAGGTTTTTGCAGCACATACTGATGCAACCCTCCCAGGATTTGTGTTCTCAAATATTTGAACCAGGGACCTTTCATGTGTCAGGTGAATGTGTTAACAATTACCATAGAACTGATTAAGGCTTATTGTCCAGGAATTTCATTATTATCAATAAAAAAGTTATCAGTTTAATTTTTGCATTGATAAACTTGTTGTAGATGGGGTTGGATTATCTATAAAGATACTAGAGTCATTTAAAGCACTCATGGACATGTACATACTCCCCATATACCCTCACATACAGTACATAGACATAGTTAACATGAACTCACTGCCTCACACTGCCTCACAGTTCAGTCATTCCTTCCACCCTTTTCCTGCCTTTTCTATTTTCTTTGCTTAAATTTTGTGTTTTCCTTCTGTTCAGTTGGGAAAAGCTTTACTTCTTTTAATTAGTAGTGGTGTTGTTCTCCTCTTCCTCCTCTGGTCTGGACCACTAATACTGCAATTAGCTCCTGTAGGAACATTTCAACCACAGCCTTTGTTCTTGTGCTGTACCATGGCCCACATTTGTGCATTACTCCATAAAATGTTGTGTGTCTGATGCAGAGCTCCATTTTAATAGTGTAGAGAGGCATAATCAAAGCTGGCCTCATTTTACTCTGTCAGAATCACAGCACACAGAGCTCTTGTCGGGTTGGGTGGGGGGGCGGTGTAGGACTTTTTCTTTCTTGGCTGGAAAGGTTTCTTTTTATTCTCTTTGTCTTTTTTCCCTCTGCTTCTTCCTCACATTTTTCATCTCACCTTCCTCCACTTGCTGCATCTCTTACTCATCTTTTTTGTTTCTTGTCAGATCTCTCGCAGCATTCTTTCAGTCTGTCCTTGGGGACAGATTGAGAAGGTCATAAAAAGCAATAGAATTTAATGGTGTGACACAGCACTGTTAACCTATGTGTGGCTCAACTTCCACACTACATTCTAAAGCACGACAGCTCGAGAGGCTGATGGTTGTTTAGGTCGTAAACTTCCTGACCCAGTCTCTCTTACTACCCTGCAGTCTGGCTTTCAAAGGCAAAGCTTCACGAGTGGAATGAATTTTATAAGAGAGAAGTACATATAATATAAAGTTGTTTGAGGTGGAGACAGGCAACCTACCTCTACCTTATACTCTTTAGCATGCATACAGTTCACTTTTAGTTCAGCTGCACAAATAGAAATTTCCTTTTTGTTTGTTTTTTTTCATTAAATTAAGGATATTTTTATAAGTGCAGTTGAAAGAAATACATTAATTACTGTAAATAGTATTGTCAAATTTGCTATGGACCAAAAATTAAGTCAAGTGGCTTCATTGTCATGCCAACCATGTCCAGTACACAGTGGAACGAAACAAGACCACGGTGCTACATATAGCATATAACAGACAATCAACACAGTACTACATAAAGTGCAAGTGTGCAAAAATTGCAAAAAAAACAAAACAAGGATAGTGCAACACCAGACAGAACAGAACAATACAGTCACAAGACAATGCAGACACAATAATGCATTAGAAAAGTGCAACAATGACAGTGGGTTGTGCAAAGACTGAGTATTGTGCAAAAAGTAACCTGATGTATGAAGGTGTGCGTGTGTCATGATTAAAATCACAACTGAATCACAAAGCTTTTTTTTTTTCTTTTCTTTTTTTTAATTCCAAGCTGTCTCCATCTTTGGTAAAACTACCAACAGTTCAGGTGAAAGCTTGATTGTGAATTGCAAGTAGAAGCTAATGAAGTCTTCAGCTGCTAAGGCTTAAGCGGAGATGAAGAGTATCCGTAGAAGATTGCTTCTTTGTAATTCCATAAGTCCAGATTTATCTTTAATTTTAAGACTTCTTCACACCTGATCACTCCTTAGTCATTGTAGCTAAATGTGTTAAATTGGTTTTTAGCAAAATAATTCTCTTTTGTTGTTTATCTAATGTACCACTGGTCCATACACGACGTGTTCGCTTGTTTTGTTTTTTTTAAACCACAATGGTGGCAGAATCTATCTTCATCGAATCATCCAGGGAGTGTTTTTTGAGAGTGTTTGCCTTTCATGAAAAAAAATCACCTATTGGCATTCTATGTAGCTATCCAAACTGCTTTCTGGATTTCAGAGCTCTTTTTTTCCAGTTTCTCTCTACATTCTGTTATTTATATATTGAAGTAAGCCTGTGGTAGAAAATGATCATTTACTAAATGATGTGTGGGGCAACTTTGGTTCAATGTGGAAAACCTTAGATTGTGCTGTGAAAATGGGAATATGTGCAGCAATTGACTGAAACATATAGTGACATAACAAGTGGATGAAATACAGTTAATTAAAGCAAAACAGTGTTTAACAAGCTTGAAAGTCAGTATTTGGTGTCACCACCTTTATTTCTCAACGAAGCCTGAACTCGCTCAGGCAAGCTTTCCAATAACGTCCTTAAGTAGTCCTCAGGAATAGTGTTCCGAGATCTTGAAGGATGTTCAAGAGCCCTTTTGGATGTTGGCTGATTTTTGCTATGATCTCTGTCTACATGATCCCACACTGCTTCAGTAATGTCTGCATGCGTAATTGCATCAAGATTGGCTGAAATACAGCTCCAAACCACCACAGAGCCTCTACCATGTTTTACAAATGGCTTTAGATGCTCACTGTTGTGCATCTTTTCTGGCCTCCACCTTAGATACTGATAATCAAATTGGGATTTTCGTCTTCCATAAGACCTGTTGCACTGATTTTCCAACCAGTTATTGTGTAATTTGGCATACCTCACCCTTTTCTCCCTGTTTCCCTTCTTTAAGAATGGCTTCTTCACAGCAATCCTTCTGCTAAGATCCTTTCTGATGAGCTCTGTGAATAGGACATAGATCTACTAAAGGGCCAGCAATATATCTCTCAGGTTCTGTTTCAGGTCACCCCCACCCCCCCCACCCCAGTGTCTTAACAACAGGACTTTCAGCGTCTGTTTATCTGCTGTGATCATTTTTTTTACGCTTTCAGCAGCTTCTTTTGTCGTTCATTTGTTTAGATTCCCTCAATTTTTTAAGGACACATTCTACACCATGGTGAGATTGAAAGTTAATAGCTCAAATAGCTAATGGCTCTTTGTGACTCACCTTGTTGGTGTGAAAATACTATTTTATGCTTGATAAACAGTGGTGTTACCTTTGCTTTTTTTTTTTTGTAGATTCAACAACTTGTTTTTTGCAGCAAGCTAATAGCATGGAAGTGCTTTTTATTTTTAAAGCACTTTCAGGAACTCTGCAAGTGGTATGAGCTTGAATAATGCTATCTTCATGTGATTCCGCTCGTTGACTCCACAGATTGGTATTATGAAAGTGATAATTGTCTCTGAAGGATGTTTTTTTTTTTTTTTTTTTTTTTACCTGCCATAATACAGCAGTGGACTTAGTTTAAATGTATACCAAATATAAATCTACTCAGGCTCTATGTCTTCTCACACACATTCAAGGTTAGCATTCTCACTAAACATCTGCCTTTCAGATTTAACCTCTGATCCCTTTTCTCTCCCCTCTGCTGAGACTAACCCAGCAACTTTTTTAAAACATGCTTCTCTTCTGGATAAAACTTTCACCCTGTGATCATGGAGGAAAAGATGGAGGGATGGGGAAGGTTGACGGAAACTGAAAGAGTGTCACACTGTGCTGAGCAAGGTGGTGAAAAAAGCAAGGGAAAGCTCTCTTGCATGAAATAAAAAATAAAGAAAAAGGAAGGCAGCAACATCTGTGCGGGAACTTCAAACACCCTTTGAAAGGCAAAATGGGATTCCATTCGGGATTCTCAGGCTTGGTAAACAGCCGGGTTTTATTTTGGAAGTGAGTTAGAGTGTGTGTGCTTGTATGTTTGTTTGTGGTTAGAAGAGGAGTGCTTTGCAGGAGATGAGAAACTGTCAGAGATGGTGTCCGTGAGAGAGGAGAACACATTAAAAGAGGATGAGGACTTTTTTTGAAAGATGAGTACAGTAATTGACATATATATGTAATCACTTTGTTGTCAATGGTGATTCCATTGGATCTGCTTAGTTGTAAATTTCAGGATATAGAAATGTATAAATTTTTCTGCTTTTGTCTGTATCCTGTTACTAACCTTGTTTCTCTCTCTTCCCCCCCCCCCCCTCCTCTTCTTGCCTCTCCGGGGTGTTTGGAACTACAACAATTTACCACGATGTGCTTTCACTCACCTTCCAGGTAAGGCCAAGCCAACTGTTAAGAAAGTTGCTACTTATTTCTGAGCCAAACATGAGATCTGGAGAAGCCTTTACCACCTTTACCAGTGGAGTGCACTGAAAACTCTTCTTTTTCTTTTCTTTTGTTCAAAATGTATCTTTTTGAAACCCCACACTGTTGCCACGAGTACAGTTCAGTAGCAATAGACAGCATCTCCATTTTCATGGTTTAGCGTAGGGGTGGGCGATATAAATGATATACGATAGAAACGATATAAATTTGGCCAACGATAGAGATTTTGACTATACCGCTCTATCGCGATAGCGCATGTTGATGATGTCATCAAGCTGCGCCTGTTTTGGTCGAAAGCGTCGCAGCGGCTAAAACCATTATCATCTGCAAATTATGGCGGGCGACAGTCATAGCAAAGAGATGAAGCACTTTTGAAATATGGGGAAAGCCAAAAACTGCGCTTCCTCCACTTCCGTAACATTGATTCATTAATGTTGAATTCTCTCGCAGCTGTTCTATTCCCATGTTGTTGCAGTATATTAATGACTAACCTCGTATTGTGGATGAATAATCTCAGTTGTTCTCCTGACTGAAGTTTGGCCCGTGTATAGCATCCTGCTATGCGATTGCATTTGTCCCTGACCACCAGAATCCCTCACGTTAACTTATATCGAGTGGAAAAAAGTTGGCGTTCATCCTCCAGCTTCACTGTGCTAATGTTATGCTAACATAGCTGTGTTGCTAGCAATCACGTAGCACAACATTATATACCAGGTAGTCCAACTTCAGTAACCCTACAAACGCCACTGCTGTTTAGTTTTCTGTCTTCATTTATGTTGGAAGTGATAGCAGAGCTGTACGTTTGAATTAGTTTCAAAAATCTCTCAGTCAGAACATGGTATGTCATGTTTAGGTGGAAACTAGCAAGCTAACTTCCTGCTAACTTCTAACTCTGTTAAATTTAATAACTTCTGTTTTCATGGAAGCCTGGATGTTAAACTTAATTGTTACACCTGGTAAAGCAGCAACGCTGCTTATTAAAGATGAAAGAATTCAGACCGTTTTTAACTCTGTGCTCGTTTGACTTTGGGACCTGAAACAGACTCAGCTTTGGACCCAGATTACTCCGCGAAGCTCCTCACTACGGCAGCCGTAATGCTCTGACGATCCATCAAAACATTTTTTAACAGATTTCTGCACGCCAAAATCGGTTCGAGGTCAGTAAGCACAACCAGAATTCATACATAAGGCACACTCGATTTTTGAGAAAATTAAAGGATTTTAAGTGTGCCTTATAGTGTGGAAAATACGTTATACAGAAGAAAAGAATATGTCGCGATATATATCGTTACCACACATGCTTCAAATTATATCGCGATATGGATTTTAGGCCATATCGCCCAGCCCTAGTTTAGCGTTGAAGTGTTTTTTCAAAAGACAGAAGCTAAAAGAAATGTGACCTATGCCTAGAACTTCTGTCCAGTTCTGGTCACAAAAGCTAATTCCTGCAGTATTTGAGAAAGAGATGGTACAATTATAACACCTTTTTCTATAAAAGAAGACATGTTTTTTGCAAAAAAAAAGGTTAAGGCTGACATTACATCCTGTGTTTAGATAATATTATTTTTGCTTCTTCTACTGATAACTGTAGAGACACAAGGAAACAAGAAATATAAAATCTAATGAGTGATTTAATGGATGTTTTAAAAAGCCACCTCTGTAACACGACTTGCCAGGTGAGAGACAGTCTATTCTAGCTTAAAAGACTGGTGTGAAATAGTGACACAATGAATTAATAACGAGTTCTGCTAACTTTCAATACAGGCGATTTTTCACTTACCACTTTATTAAAAGACTCCGAAAGGGGAATTGGGTGCAATAAAATATCTTGAACTGATTGTTTAAGAGGTCTTTCATGCATTAGCAAGGCTTCTGTAATGATGAGGTGCTGTTCATCAAGTGATACAGGCTTCCTGGAGGACTAAGAGGATCTATAAATAGAGACAGAGCTGAAATGGGGAAAACATCAATATGGGCTCGTAGGCTTGTCACTACTACATTGTTATAGGATATGTATTTTACTTTTGCTGTATTTCTCCTTTGGATGTCATTAACTTGTAAATTTCTCTCTCTCACTGTGGGTTTGAATTATTTTTCCCAGCAACTACTTGTGACTGTTGGGGAATATTAGTTTTTCCCTCTTGACTTCTGGTTGTCAGATGATTGCAGACCTTTCTGTAGGCCTTAGTGATGTGATGCAAGGTTCTTATCATGATTGTCACATGTCCAAAATGTCATAAAAATGAATGTCTTCTGGTTAGTGGCTACGTGTCTGCAAAACCTCAGTGTAGGTGTTCAGTGTGTGCGTACATAGGTGTCTGTGATACAGCGGAGTGGAGCTCTGAAGTACGGTGATATGCATAAGTGGAGTAGTGTAAGTCGTGGCATTCCCACTGCACTGCTGTCCTTTAATAGACAGGGGGCACCAACTATATATTACATCCTTTCTCAGTAACATGTTCCTCTATCTCTCTGTTGAGCTGTGTAACCATTTGCTTTTCACTTCAGTCAATTTGTCTCCCACTCTTGGTCGTATCACTGCTGTCTTCTCATGGGGTCCCTGTGACTCTGTGAACTGGTTGGTTACACTGTGTGTTTCACTGTTTCTGCTGTGGTTTATACATTGAGGAAACCAAACAACCTCTGGCTAAGCGGATGGCACAATAAAAAAGAGCTAACTTCTCAGGCCTGGACTCCGCAGTCTGTTTGCACCTACAGGTCAGTGGGTACTCTTTCAATGATGAGGATGTACACATCCTGGACAGGGAGGAACGCTGGTTTGAGCGCGGAGTCAAAGAGCCCGCTTATGTGAAAAGGAAAAGACCATGTCTAAATTGAGGAGGGGGGCCTAAGGGTATATCTTTCACCCTCTTACAATGCTGTCATTCCCCAACTATTTGTGAATGGTACTCATGGCCATTGATAAATGGTCATGATAATTTGCATATTAATGATCCGGAAACTGACCTCACAGTCCATTGTTAGTCAGTGGTGCTGGTTTCAGTCTTTATGCAGATGTACTGTTTACAAGGTTGGGAAAACCTTCAGTCAGCTGAGATGGAAGAAGTCACTTGGATGAGTCACAAAACTTTACTCCCACTGAAAACGCTACGTCCAGATTAACAGAATCAACTTTTTGGAAAAGGTAGAAAGACAGAATGGGGGTGAGATTGAAAGTAATTGGGGAAACAAGGGCAGGTAGAAAACTTCCAGAAGATCATGAAAATACAAGAAGTTGAAAGGCATCAAATACAAAGAAAGTTGCAAAGAACCCTGTGGCAGAAATGGGAAGAGAGTGTGATTAAAAACTGGCAAGAAAAACAGGAGTGCAAGATACATGTGAGGAAAAAGTGCATGCAAAAGGGAGCCCCCATCTGGCTGGAGCTAGTACTGATGCCTCACACCCCATGTCACCCCACACACTCCTTTACTAGCGTCTTCCTCTCTTTCCTCTTCACTCGCTTAGTCCAACCCACCCGTGTGACACTAAGAAACTAATCACTTTATCGGGTTACAGATGATATGCTCATACAGATTAGCAGTAATCACTTTCCCTGATGACCGTGGCCACCGTGTGTGTGTATGTATGTGTGTGTGTGTGTGTGTTGGTTATGCTTAAATGAAAGTTTGCATTCCACTTATAGAAGCAACTAAAACTCCTCTGTTCCTGCCTCTCCTCTCTTTCATTCCACACCCTTCTTTTCCTCCTGTCCCTCCCTATTTACACTTGAGTGCTGCACCAAGACAGAGCTATAAGGCTATTTGCGTCATCAGCTTCAGGCAGAGCGTGTCTCGTGTGTGTGTGTGTGTGTGTGTGTGTGTGTGTGTGTGTGTGTGTGTGTGTGTGTGTGTGTGTGTGTGTGTGTGTGTGTGTGTGTGTGTGTGTGTGTGTGTGTGTGTGTGTGTCTTTGACCTGATCTCTCCACATACAGCGTTTGGGCTCTGGCGACATGCCCTGCTGAGTCCAGAGATGCACAAACAAGGGAGATAGAAGTGACTGAGTACTGTGTAATGTTTGCATGTATGCAAATTCTGTCATTTATTTTCAGGTCTGCGCCTCACATCAGTATCCTCGATAACCACCTCTGCCTTTGTCTTGTCTCTATAAAAGCGCTGTAGCAACCCCCCACTGACCCAGCTAGATACAAGCAAAGCCCTTGACATGAACTCACCTCTCTCAAACCTCTCCATCTGTCATGAGTGCCTGAGAGGATTCTTGATCAGTTGTTCTGACGCCTTGATTGGCAGTTGCTGCACTACATGTAAAGTGAAATAGTGTTCTTTATTTTAATAAATGCTTTTTCCACCCAATTTGAAAATAGATGCCACAGTGTAACAACAGACAATAAACTTGATGCAAAAAAAAAAAAATCACCTGGTGTAACTTTTCACAACTAATTAGATAAATTGGTAACAAGTCATCAACTTAATTAGGTGTAAAAAGAGCAGAGAAGACTGAGTCTTTTAGAAGGATGCCATATGCCCATGTAGGCTCTCATTCACTGTTTCTCAATTTAAATTTGCAAAGAATTTCATCATCTATGATACATAATATCACTAAAAGATTAATAGAGTCCAAAAAAAGCAACGGGGCCCTCGTGCAGCTCTGCATTTTAAAACATTATTCTGCGGTTGAAATCACTGCAGGGCAGAATAATAAGAATTCAGTATTTTTTATTTGTTTTTATTTTTAATTTTCTTTATAAATTAATAAATTTGTTTCCAGGCTATGTTTACTCATTTCAGTTGATTTTTTTCTTGTGTGAAAATATTGAAATTCAGTTTAATTTTTATTAGCTTCATTATTATTTTTAGTATATTTAGATTTTTATTATTGGCAATTATTTGTCAAGGGGGAAATTTATAAAGTCCCGAGTAGATATTACAAGATGAACACAGCACTTAAAATGAATTTGAGTTAAACATATGACTAAAACATTGCCTGTTCATTTTTTTTTGTAGCGCACAACAGTTTTTGGTTGTTTTTGCTTTTTTTATGTTGTTTGATTTGTCAGTTAACTAAAATGTTTTGGGGTTTTTTGACTTTGCTATGGTGGCATAGTAAAGTTAAGAATAGAAAAACATTTCTATATGGACTCTATATGGACCACTGTTAGGACAGACAGCTTGTTGGCAAAGTTAGAAATGCAAAGAAAGAAATATACATAAAAAAGTAAAGTAAAAATGTCGTGACCCATCCCTCATTCCTTTATGTTTCGCTTCCAAGGGGCCAGATATACTTGTAATTTTTAAAACGGTCTTGAGCAAAGTTCTTCTGACTTTCTAAAGGGCCTTCTAAGTTTTTCTTTGGACATTGGCTGCTTTTAAACACCTTTTCAGTTCAGTCCTTGTACAGACCATTTTCCAAGGAAATGTTTTATGTCTTTTTTAAGTTACTTTCTCAAGGGATAGACCAGTGTTGTGTCTATACATAATAGACAAAATGTCAAAAATACAAGTTGCCAGGCATTAAAGTGTATTTTTGGGCCAACAAGATGAATCCCAAAGAGTTATTATCTCAACACAGTGTGCAGTGCATCCTTCAAAAATCGCAGGAAACCAGACAAGTCGAGAACAAAAGACTTGACAGGCCTGAAAATTATCTACAGCAGATGAACGGTATCTGAAAGTCATGCCCTTAAAAATAGGAACAAAAAATCCAGCAAAAACCTGACAGAGAATCTGAGAGATGCATCTGGTTCTTTAGTTGATCAATCTACTGCTCACTGAAGCATCATAAATGGTGTCAGTGGAAGAGTGGCTGTCAAGAAGCCATTCTTGAGGAAGGGAAACGGTGAGAAAAGACTGAGGTATTTGTCAACTTGCACAAGAACTGGACTGAAAATCAGCAATAACGGGTCTTATGGAGTAATAATCCATGTTTGAAAGTGTCAAAATGTGTCTGCAGCCACCTGTAAAACATGGTGGAGGCTCTGTCATGGTTTGGAGAGATATTTCAGCAAGTGCTGTTGGGGATCTTGTTAAAATTGATGGAATTACGAATGCAGAAAAGTACTGTCTGATTTTGATCCATCATGCAATACCACCTGGAAACCTTGGTGGCAACGGCTCAATTTTTCAGTATGACAATGATCCCAAACACACTGCCAATGCCCAGAGTCCAGACCTCAGCATCACTGAAACATTGTAGGGTCATCTCGAGAGACAACACAACGAAAGGCAGGCAACATTCAAAGACACCCAGAGAACTATTCTTGAAGACTACTACGATTTCCCATTTCCCCTGCAAAATATCAAGAAATGCAGGGTGGCTATAGACTTTTGCACAGTACTGTAAACGGTATCCAGAGACATTTACAACTCGTGTTTGAGGCCTAACCTGGCCAGCCTACAGCCCAACCCTGTCATCTATTAATAAATTAGCATTAGCATCCCAGAGAGGATGAAAAATATGCACAACAGGGGGCTTCAATCTGTTGAGCAGCTAAAATACTGTCTAAAGCAAAAAATGGAAAAGGTTTTTCTTTCAGAATTCTTACAGCAATTAGTCTCCATAGTTTGCAAAGGCTTACAGAGTGTCGTTTAAAGAAAAGGTGATGCAACACAGTGGTAAACATGCCTCTGTCCCAGCTTTTTTTTAAACATGTTGCTAGAATTAAATTCAAAATGAAAAGAATATTTTCTAAACCATGATAGAATTCAACTGACTTTAAGTTTCCCTTTTTTGATTTTTTTTCACTCAAATAGATTTGATTCTTGAATGATGAAATGACCCCATGTCCCCACCTGAGTCATGAGTGTGACGCTGGTGAAAGGAATCCTTTTCAGATAAAGAATGACTGGGTAGGGGTTTGAATGGTCACATTTTTTTCTTTGACCATCAAATGATGTTGTATGCCCAGACTGGCCTATAAATATCCATCATGCTTTGGTGAAAGGTTCATTTATTGCAGGACACACACTTTCAGTAACAGTTTTTTGCACAGCAAACATGACTCGTATTTTGAAACCATCCATACAGTGATTTGATCATTTCATTGTACAAATTAACAGTGAGTTCTTGTATTAACCACATGTAAAAATTGATTATATACAAATACAGGACAAGGTTGGAACCCCTTTTGCCTTCAGAACAACCTTAATTCTTCGTTTCATTTATGACATGAAGAATTAAGGTGCTGGAAACCTTCCTCAGAGGTTCTGGTTCATATTGTCACACAGTTGATTCAGATGTATTGGCTGCACATCTTTGATAGCCCTCTCAACCCAACACATTGTACATACACGCCAAAAATAAAAAAATTCTCAATGCAGGATGGACCTGTGCTTTCATATTAATTATGCCAAATTCTGACCCCAACCATCTGAATATCAGAACAGAAGTTGATGCTCAGCAGACGAGGCAATGCTTTTCTAAACTTTTGATGTTCAATTTTGGTCACCCTATTCAAATTTCTAGCCTTAGTTTCCTGTTCTTAGCTGACAGGATGGCACTGTGTGGTCTTCTGCTGTTGTGGCCCATCTGCTTCAACGTTTGACATGTTTTCCATTCACAGAGATGTTCTTCTGCATACCTGAGTTATAAAAAAGGTTATTTATATTGCCATTATTGACCTCGAGCATTAGGAGATAGTTATGTGGGAAAACCATACCAACAATCATGCCACATTCAGTTAAACTGCTTTTCTTTCCCGTTTTGATGCTTAACTTTTTTAGGTCATATTGACCATGTTGCTCTCAAGCGATTGGCTGATTAAATATTTGTGTGCAATTAATGAGCACTTAAACAGTTATACCCAAGAAAGCGCCTTTTAAATTTGTATAGGCGGGCAAACAGCCATGCAGTAACCATCCTCATTATATGGGTCTGTTATTAGTGTAAAGCACCACAGATAGGGGAGGTCTAATCAATACATCATCAGTCTCTCTGACTGTACCATTATAGTTTTAATGACTGCAGTATTTTCCCTACTGATGGCTTTCTAGGCGAACAAAACAGTTATCAGAGATCTCTAAAAGTTCACCGCTGCCATAGTGAGCGAAATGAGCCAGAGGCTCCAGTCAAGTGTCACGTAGGAGGTGGTGACATTTTGAAAACAGAACGCGACTAATGAAAATAATAAAAAGATCACCGATTAATGTTAGTTTAATAAAAGGCTGATTTTTATCTTGTTTGTGAATTCTTTCCTGTCCAAGTGCTTCTTAAATATAATCTTTTTTTAAACTATGCATTACATATTTCTACTGTGGTAATTAATGAGCTACCTGTGGGTGAAGTCCAGATTTGTAGCCACACTGTCTGGTTCGCTGCTGCAGCTAAGCAAGATTAACATTATTGATTAAACATGTTGATTTTAAGATTACAGAAAATGTAAGAACCATCCAAAAACACATGTTTGTATTGTTATAAAAAGGAAAGAAAAGCTCACATGTATATTATCTGAAGTTGGCTACGTCTTATCATGTTTGCTTTATCAATTACATAACATTTAATTATTTGTCGGAAACACTGCTGATTAGTTTTCTGTTTCAAATGCACTCTGGGAAATTAGTATACAAAGTGATAACCCCATCCACCCACGCTCTGCAAAAAACAAAAACCCTTATTAAAAGCAGTTATCGCTCGCTCACTATTTTTAGGAAGTTTTCAAAAACTTGCATAAAATTTGTGAGAGGTTTTGAGGATAAAGCAACGTGATGCTTTACTTTCTTTAGGATTTGGTTTCACTGGTTTTAGCTGTGATTTCATCCATAGCTGTGTGAGAGAGAGAGAGGGGGAGATGGAAATGAAGTGAGACAATGCTTGCTATAGATCGTGCACCTGTGTGTGTGTGTGTGTGTGTGTGTGTGTGTGTGTGTGTGTGTGTGGCTCATGTTCTTCAGGCTCACAGCATGCATCTACTCCTGCGGTCCTGTATGTGGTGACAGGCTGACATCAGAGTAAAAGCCCCCTGAAGTTGTGTTGAACAGATGTCTCTCTCTGCTCTCAGTTTCCCTGATGCTGGTACCTGGCATGCTAACTTCTCTCTCTCTCTCTTCATATGTCTGTCCTTCTGTCTCTTCCGATAAACTTCTGGTAAAGTTTGCTGCTCAAACTGGACATACTTTTCAAACTTTCTCCTTTTTTTTTTTTTTTTTTTAAAAATGATCTCTTTTTGATATTCAGGCAGAGGTTTCTTACAGCTCTGTTAAACATCTCACTCCCTTTGTTCAATAAAAAGGCCAGGTGAAATGGAGTCTTGGTGAAGTGCCCCTGGTGTTCCACTTTGTGTACTTTAATTTGTGTGAGTGTGTGTGTTTCTGGCCTGAGTGTGTCTATACTTTTTGTACAAGGCAGCGTTCCAAGTTCTGTGACGTGAGCGCAGACTCTGAGCAAGCAGGCAATCTGGGAGTTGGATTGTCTCCAGAATCGCTTTCATTTTCATTCACAGGAGAACATGTGTGCTCTTGTGCACACACACAAACACACACGCACACAAACAAACACACAGTGATAATTACAGAGAAGCCGGCGAGTGTTCAAGCAGGGTCAGTGCCCAGCTTTCTTTGTCTTAGTAATATTTTATCTTTTTGTCTATTGTCTTTTGGAGTTGGATATTTTTTTGCTTTGTTTTTTCCTGTTTGCTCATATACACAGACACGCATGCACAGAAACCACCGGAACACATGATGCAGCAGAGCAGAGCTATCCCTCTTTACAATGTGTCTCTTAGGAAAATGAGAGATGAGACAATATCTACTGATCAAAAAAAGGAGAGTAAGGTGAGGAAGAGGGGACTGATAGACGGGGTAGAGGGAATATGCGAAGCAGTGACAATGAGACACTCAATCTACAGGGGTCAAAGACCAACACAGAGACAAAGAGTTTCTGCTCGATGGTTGTTAGAAATTCCCTTGTTGCTCTGTTGAGATACAAAGGTTGCTCGGGCAATGAGTTTGCGGCTGCTGATGCATTGATTTAGTGAGAAGAGTTGCTTAATTTATCCCGCTTCTTGACAGAGATGTCAACAGCTTCACCAATGGCTGCTGGCTACCAGCACTTCCTCCCACCATGAAATCTCCCATAACTCATTATGTATTCTGTTCTTCTACACGGTGCACCATCTCCAACTCTTTCCTGTCTTCATCTTCAGTATGTCCCCCTTGGATGTGGAAAAAGCCAGTACATTAGATGTTAGGAGTACATGATTTAGACCAAAATGATAATCACAATTAATTTGATCAGTATTGAGATCACAATTATTTCCCATGGCTATTCATTGATTTAAATAAGGAAAAATATTTTTATTACACTTTTATGCAAACAGAATACTGCTCTTAGATCTTTATAAATATTTGCATTGAGATCAAATATAAGTAAAATCATTGTGTGAAAACATAACAGAAAATTAAATTGACAGTTAACTGCTTTCACCTTTACATTGTGCTACATTGCAATGTTATAATTAACAGTACCTCACCTAAATGCACCTTCTAAAGCAAAATATGAATACTTTCACTCCATTGTATGCATAATACAATACCTACACGATGGATGTGACTGAAGTTGGCAGGCAGCTGTGAGATCCTGCTCTACTTCCCCTGTAATGTTTTGTGTACGACACAGATATTGCCATCTTGGAAAAGATGTAAGAGGATAATGTAACTTTTTCCCCATTAAGTTGACCGTTTCCTGAAGGCTTCTTTACTCACTGACTTTACTGGACAAATAGAATGGGTTTGGTGAGATATTTAAGTGTCTCTGTGAGCTGGATGGATACTCTGATGCTTTTAAAGATGTCTGAGCTGATGCTGGACGATTCTTATCAACAACTGTTGCTCTGATTTTCTTGGCATTCATTGTACTGTTGTGGTGTGTTTTGAGGTGGTTGAATAAGTTAGTTCTGTTGCTTTGTGGTGTAGAAAACTCCACAACACTGTTTGCAAATGATTTCTTCTTGATTGACATCACCGGCCCAAATATTTCAATATTATTGGATATCTGACTTTTAATGTAGCATGATCTACCTACACTAGTCCAGGGAACCTCAAGCCAGACGGGTTAGAGAACAGCTGTGATTGGCACATTCAGGCAGGTGATGAGATGGTCATTTAGTGACCCCTTGATTTGCATTCTGTTGGTGGGGCACGCATTTTCATCATTGCATAATCATGTTCATTTATTTTTGGAGAGCCCAAATTGTGATCAAGATTAATATTCGATTAATTGTGCAGCCATATTAGGTGTTATGTAAGAAAGGATTGCTGTGAAAGCATACGGCTTAATGAGGTTTTAGTGAAAGCAATGATATACAACTGTGGGTCATGGAACAGCAGCTGAAATGAAAAAGGAGAAGTAAAGTGAGAGGAAAATGAAAGTATAATTGGGTGAGAAATGGCAAAAGGAGAAGCTGTAAAACGGCAAAAAAAAGTTCCTTTAAGATACAGTAATATGCAAATGACCCCGTGTGACTGTGTGTGATTGTGTTCTGGATGGATGGATTATTCATAGATGCAAAAATAGAGAAAACAGGGAAATGTTCCAGATCAGATGAGTCATGTTTACTCATCCCAGTGCTTGCGCTGGTGGTAAAAATACGTGTTTGTAAACGTGTAGTTATGTGAGACATTTTGTTACCTATTGTATGTCGCAACTCATATTAACTTGAGATATGATGTCATAACTGTTTTACCTGCGTATTACTGTAGAGCAGGTATATTTAAAATGTCAAATTAAAGTACAGGTGCAACCATTTTCAACCTTTAAAGCATGTAAAGAATTAAGATGATTGAAAATCACATGATTCATAGTGAATAAATGAAATGATTCAAATGATTAAAAGCTTAATTAAAGCCTTTTTTTTTTTTTTTTTTTTTTTTTTTTTAAATATGAGCAAAAATGTAACAGAGCTGAGAAGCCGCTCGTACTCTATATGTGTGTCTGTGTGTGATAGCCTGTGTCACTCTACTTATATAGTTTTTACTCCCAGCATGGATATTTTCAGGATTCTGTATATTGTTGTCATTACAGTAATATAGTTGCTTTTTGCATGTGTTTGTGAGACAGTTCTTACACAAAGGCAGGCACACACACACACACGCACACACACACATGCACACACACACACACACACACACACACACACACACACACACACACACACACACACACACACACACACACACACACACACACGCGCGCACACACACACATACACATAAATCTCGTCCTGCCCTTGTTTCCATGCCTTGAGGTGTTTCTGATTGGGTCTTGCACTAATGGTGGCTTTGACACTTTGACCTTTTCTCTTGGGCAGCACTAGTTGAAAAAAGAAGGCACTACAAAGATGTCAGAAGCATTAAGAAAAAGCTGAGAGGATTCCTCTTCCCAGTATTATTTATTTATTTATTTTTTTTGCACCTGCTGACTTTTTATCAGGAAAAGTGTGTCTGTGTGTATCAAAGTCACACACCAGGGGGTAGCCCGCTACCTCAAGTGCACACACTGAAGCTCTATAGATCGTCCTGTCCACACACTGGTATGTAATGTGTAATAACAACATGTTGACCATAATAGTGGGGTGTATACTCACCTTGAACAGGCTATCCTGCTGTTACTTTCTTATTCCGTTGCTTGTTTATGAAAAGACTGCATGTCAGAAAAGTTAAAGTCATACTTTTTCTTTTTTTTTTTAAATTTCACAAACAAGGTAAACATTTGTCTGCTAGCCATCTTTGTATGACCAGTTTCACTTCAGTTGTGTGAAACAGAGTTTGCAGTTTGTGTGGGTGCCGTCACCCCCCTGCGAGCCCCAAAGTGAGAACGCAGTACCCTCATTGCCAATTAAACTCCAATCACCAAGCGAAGATGTACTGAGACATCAAATTACATCCAATATCCTCTTCCATACTCAAGCCTGTCTTTGCCAGCCACAAATTAGCTTACAAATTAAGACTCTGAAGATGGGAGAATTCGAGTTGCCAGATAACAACTGAATAACATCCTGCCGTTTTCTTGATGCGTCGTTCCAACTTGGATCCAACGTCCTCCTTTCTCTTTGTGTGTGGAGACAATCTAGTTGTGTTTTTCCTGTTTGAGCTTCGACCATCCATTTCAGTTTTAATTGAGAAGAAAGGTAGTTAATATGACGGGCTGACGAGAACTCATTCTCGGTGAAGTCTATTCCGGTTTGACCCATGTTTAATAATGAAGATGTTGCAGGGAAAACCCAAACACTTTTAATTAATGAAATAACTCAAGCTGAATTGTGGTGGCGGAAGGTTTGATTTATTGCTTCTTCTTTTTTTTTTTCTCTTTCGAGCCCACACAATTGGCCTGGCTGCATGGCTTGTTTGCCAGCAATGTTTTTTCCCATGTTTCTTTGCATTCAGTGTGCATGTGAGTGGAAAAATACAGAAAACCACACTTGTGCTGCCAGGATGTTTTCTATGGTTACAGTGAGGTTTCGTAATATTATCCAGTCAGATATTTAATAATTCATGCTTTCATATTGGGGTTATCTAACAAACGACAGTCACACAGTGTGCAGCTCTTTGAGTAGTGTCTAGAGGCTGTGAAGCCTATCAGAAAGTCATAATCAAGGCATCAACTGACACTCTCCAGGGGTTAAAGGATGAGCTAACACAAATGTTCCAAACATGGCACATGTGTAAACTGGTGAGATTTTTTTTTTTATTTTTGATTGGGCACCTCATTATTGTATGCAGTTATGTATTTACTAGCCTGATGTCAGACACTCGTTAGACCTAGTCTCCATCTTCAATCTGCCATTGCTTTGATTGGTTGGCTGCCATCCATCCATTGCTTTCATTCTAACTAGGTTCTGAGGTTCTGGGGTGATGACATCATTCACTGATGTCATCACTGGTGCATACCCAGGCCTACATCTTGACTTTGCTCTTGACTTTTAAGACAGGGTTTTAAGAATAGAGTGAATTGAAAACACTTCATTAAGTTCCCCAGCACTGACGGCCAGCTTGACAACAGCTTGACATCAGGGAGAGTCCCCCCATAACACTGATTGGCTAGTAGTTGATCCTCCTGTAGTTTCCCTTGTTTCGACTGGTTTTTCATTCGAGAAAGTGCTGTTTCATGATGAATCAGTCGACGCATGGGGTGGACGTAACCAAAGGTCTGGATCCAAACACTGTAACACTGTAGACGAGTGTGTGTGTGTGGGTGTACATGTGTATGTACATGTGCATGTGCACATGTTTGTCCTGTCTGCTGCAGTTGCTGCATTTAGGTCTGGTGTGGCTAATTAAAAGAATCCTGCTTGCATTATTCATGAGGCTGTAATTATACATTCCTTTTGCTGATCCCCAGTCAGACATTAAAAATAGATCTGAGTCTCTCTGCACCGCCCTCCTAGGCCCCACTTTCTCTGTGTTTTGACTGTCTCTCCACGCATCTCTCGATTTAGCTATCCTTATCAGTATTTCTCAGTCTCCCTGTCACTGTCCTCATTGTCACAGCCTTTTTTTGTATTTGTTCTTTCTATTTATCCTCTCATCTCCTCTGCAGTGTCTTCATTCATGCTTGCGCTGATGTCCCCGTTCAGGATTCAGGCAGAACATTCCTCTGACAGTGTCACTCTCGCTTGGCTCTGTAGCCTGACCTCCAGTCACATCAGTCCAGAATTCTGACTCAAATATTTTGAATCCGCAATGACATGTCCACAGCGAGATTCAAAAGAGAAAAGATATCACTGCCTGCACTGTTAGACATTTTATTGTATTTTTACATTAACTTACTGGCAACACTATTGCCAGTAAGTTACTGTAATTACTGATCTACAGTATCTTTACTGTTGTGATGTTTTACAGTTCAACCACTTTACTGTAAACATATATTACAGTATAACACCTTTACTGTAAACGTGGTTTACAGTTAGAAAGACTTACCGTGATTAAGTTTTATAGTATCACTGTACTGCAAATGTGGTTTATGGTATAACACTGTAATTGTGTACAGTATAATTTGTTTAGACTGTAATTGTGTTTTACAGCATATAAAATAATATTAACATTCATATTCAATATAAGAACATTTACAAAAAACAATATAATTCAATAAAGTAGTCTCAGAATAGTGAATTAAACCAACATTTATTGTTGATATTTTTTTTAACAAGAAAAACATTTTTCAACTGAATAAAAACAATGTCAATAACCAAAATAAATAGAAGCGTACATGAAAACTACACAGTCCTTCACCTTTCTGTGTCTGATTTTTTTAAGGAAAACAGTTTTTCATTCCACTAAAAGCAGGACAAACCCACCACCATGAACATTAAATAAACTATTACAATTGTAAAACAAAAATCATTTACAAAATGTAATAATTATCAGTGGGTCCCAGGAAATAGAATGTGACATGGGATTTAGATTTCCGTTACCAGGATGGTCGGGTTCAGCGTAGTCTTCATCACCACCTGTCAAAGACACATCATCAATATTCATGTTTGCTCAGGTTATTCACTTGTTCACATCTGTCTGAGATCATTCATACTGTTGTATGGATGTGTGTACAGTATGTATATAATTATCAGCTATGTAAAAGATATTATCATCTCTGTATTCTTACCTAGTTGGAAGTCCTCCATTCAAACTCAGAGAGCCGCTGGAGGAAGGTGGTGATCCAAGGGCTGATGCTTGTAACCTTCCTCTTTACGACACGACCTGTCTTGCGGCTTGTACCAAGTTTTGCAGGGCATTTTGTTCCCATGTCTGGATTGATCCTCACAAAGAACCTTTTAACGGAAAAAAGGCTGCTTTAATTTCAAAATTAAAACATACATTACAGCAATCACCTATATGTTTCTGCAACTGTAGTCAAGCTAGAGCTGGGCGATATAAGATTTTTTCATATCACGATATGTTTTTTTCATTTCAGGCGATAACGATATCTATCACGATATAAGCCAAATAACTATATTTGTAAGATTTAAATGTGCCGTTGCTCACAAGTAAAATGTGAAATAATCAGCAGCTTGTTTTGATTTAAATATTTATTTCCCATAATAAGTTCAACAGGGTAGATGTACTTAAGGAACATGAGACTTTTTCAGATAAATAAAGGCAAATATTGCAAACTACACAAAAGGCAGCCGCTAAAGCGTTTAAGTTTCAAAATAGAACAAACAAAACAGACTAAACTGTCAATTCCACTTAGAAACAAAATATTAATTCTAAAAATAAATCTTAGTTTGTTTTACAGAAGAACAGACAAAACTAACTTTTGTCAATATCAAATAAACTGAGAACTAAAAGGAAATTCTCAATCTCTCCTTGTTGTATAGCTTAGCTTTTCAAACAGTTTTAACAGTTACTTTAGTCTGACAAAAGCCGAATGACGAATTAGCGCTTCCAGTCAGAGACTGAGGCTACGTCCACACGTACACGGGTATTTTTGAAAACGGAGATTTTCCGTTTTCGTTTTAAAAAATAATCCCGTCCACACATAAAGGCAGAAATGAAGGAAAACGCTGCTAGGAACATGCCAAAGCAGCAGGTGGCGCTAGATTCCTAACCGTGTAGAAATGTTGGCCAATCAGAAGTCTAGAAGCCTCGGTGGGAAAAAGTAAACAAAGCTGGGGCATAGAAGCAGAACCGAGTCGTATGTGTGGACGGACAGTAACTGTGTATATGTAAGCATTTAAACACTGCAGAGAGTACAATTAACAGTAACAGTATTGTAGAAATTCATTTCACCGAAACAATAACGTGGCGCACAGTGTGACGCATGCACCAGTTTATTGTATTTCCAGACTTGCTTTCGGCACAATTTACAGTGCACGCTACTCTGTTTTTTGTCAGACTTGAAATAGCCGAAATACCTTCACACTACGGAACTTCTATGGCTCTTCCGTTCGACAATCTCTCCGGCATTGGAACCATCATCTGTTTTCTCTTCGGTGACCTTCGGTCACGCTCGGTTGATTTTTCTAGTCGGCACACTCATTTCCTCCATTACCCGGGCGGTACGGTGGCTGGCTGCTTCCCAAACAAATACACATGTGCGGCTTGGCACTTGTGCTGTACGTAACAAGTCACGCGACGTGACGTTGCGGCTGTGATTGGTTCGGCTCTGCGCTACTTAATTTGGATTGGCTGACCTTTTTTTTTTTTTTTTTTTTTTTTTAAGAGGACAAGAGCGGCGAGGTCTATCGCGATAGTTTAATTTCTCTATCGAGTAAAAGTTATATCGCGATACATATTGTTATCGTTCTATCGCCCAGCTCTAAGTCAAGCTATCACATATATTTCATTCTTAAATGGTGTAAGCTTTAATGGTGTAAAGTATTTACCTCTGTATCATCTCCAGTGTGATGGACGCTGACTCCTGATACTCAAGGTTGAAAACGTAGTATGACGCAAAGAAGACAGCAAGGGTGCTGGCAAAGTCATGCATCTGCTCAGGCTCATAAAATGCCTTGCCCTCCAAACTGATCATCCAGCGGCTTGCAGACATGAAATTATTCCCTAAAAACAGACAAGAGTCCAATAAGACAATGTGCTCACCCTTACAAATAAGGTTTCCACAAGAATGCTGGATAGCAGGCCTCACACTGTACAAAAATAGAATCCACACGGTTTGCTGCTATTTCTCTTATTATTTATTATGTAATGAAAATTATGATCAATTACAGGGAAAAACTGCCTAATGTTTTGGCATTTTGGCCTGTGCTGAAATGTTAGGCTGTTTTTTCCTGTTGGTCATTGTGTATAATAAATAATAAGAGAAACAGCAGCAAACTGTGTGTATTCTATTTTTATACAATATAAAACAGACAAACCCCTGTTAAGTAAGTTGTTGTGGGTACAAATACCACAATAATTACATAGATTCTTTACAAAAATATTACAAGAGGATTGAAACTATTTACTTACCAAGCGCTATTACCCTTGGTGTGATGGGTAAGGTCATCTCTCTCTCAACAGACATCTTGGTGGAAAAAGCCTTTAAAACACAAAAGGAACTGATTTGAATGATACCCAAAATCATTGAAATATTTTTCCTTTGTTTATGTTGACAGTATTGAGAGTTCATGTGTAAAATTTTAAATATAATTACGTCAGCCAAGATGAAGATTGAGTTCTCTTTTTCTTGGAAGTACTTCATCAGAAGAAGGATGGCTGCTGTGGCGATCTGGTTGTGGTTCAGCTTTGCACTGTGCACTCAAGTAGCAGATGTTCAATCTCCTTGTTCCACTGAAGTCTCTGGCTTGCAATGCACCACACTGGGCGGGAAAAGACAGAGAGACAATTGTTAATTTAATGTTGCATTTATTTAACCCTTGAAAAATATATTTACATAAGTAAATGGAAGGAAAAAAAAACACACAACCCATCTTTTCCAGAATAATTCAACTAATTGCTCTTTTGACCAACCTAACACAGACGTTACATGGTTTTCCTATGAAAAAGACCCTGGAAGACGTTGTATTAAAGGAAAAAAAAACATGCTCCCCTTCCCACTTAAAAAAATAATAAATATTAAACTTAGGTTGGAGTTCCTCGTACCACCAACCTAATGTTATATTAACTTTTTAATGTTGTGTACTGCAGCTCACACAAAATTAAATAAAGCAGGCTAACCTACATGAGCAAGCTCAAAACTGGATAAGATTGTTTTAGCAGTCTCTAAATTTCCAAAAAAAAAGTTGTCTTTCTTTATTCTCATTAAATGTGCATTTTTACCTGCTGCTTTAGCTGAAGCTAAATGTCCCACTGTTAGCGTGGCCAGCTTCTCAATAGTCATAGAACAGAAGCGCAGGAGGACAATGCACCACACTCGGCGGGAAAAAGACAAAGACTGTCGTTGCGCCTGTTCTTCGCCCATCCCCGTGGAAAATATATATCTAAATATATATTTAAATAAGAAAAGAAAAAACACACACACAACCTATTTTTTCCAGAATAATTCAGCTAATGTGCTATTTCGACCAAGCTAACACCGATTTTAAGCCCCCCCTCCCCCATACACAAAAAATATATATGCTCTTAAGAATTAATAAACGAGTATGTTAGGTAGGAGAGTCCTTTGTATTACCTTATGACGTCCCGTTTGCAGTTTCCACACAGAAGTCCAACAATAACGAGGTGCAAAATCTTTTGTCCTCTCGAGCATATCGTAATGAAGAGTTAACAAAGTTGGCCTGTCTTTCCTCTCCTGTCAATCACTGGATCACAGGTCATGTCAGTCAGGATATGGAGTGGTGGTTGGGAGTGGTGGTTGGTAGAGGTAGGTGGGTGGGCGGGGCCAGCATGCATTCAGTGTGTGTTTCACTAAGTTGGGTTGACTAGTTCCCAGAAGAGTTCTGTACATGTTGCACGTTCAGTAAATGAGCAATTCAGTTACTGCTCGACTGAGAAGCCTCCGCCAAATTATTACAATATTCTCCACTGACTGAAGTTCGCCTTTCTGCGTCTTTTTTAAATAACTTTATTCACTACTTGTCACGAGTACAAAATTACACAAAAACAGACAGCAGCAACAACCTAAGTGAAATCCAACAACAGAATAGTGGCAAGTAAAAAAATTAACAAAAGGAAGTGTGAATGTTGTTCAGGGTTAATCAGAGATAAGTGATGGAGATGCAGCAATGTGAATTCTGCTTTTTTTATTTGTAGTTAACCTTATAGTCTTTACATATGAATGGAAGTCAATTAAGAAAACACAGAATTTTGGGAGAGATTTGGAGAACCTTGCTTTATAAAATTTCCCTACAAGGAGGCCTTTCTGCATTCTTTTCCCTCTCCCCAGGAGCAGCTGTCACTTGAATTGATCTCTATGGCAATGCAGTGGCAAGCACACATTTGCAGCAGCTGTGCATGTGCATACAACTGCATGCAGCAGATTAGATGATCAGAATTCTTGAACCTTACACACAGGCAAGTCCCCTAAAAAGTCAAAACCATAATAATTTCACTGGTATCATACTGACAAATGGCATAGGTTGGAGGAAAATCTGGAAATGGTTGGCAGTGAAAGAGTTAAAATGTAATGCACTATTGCAACCAACCACTGAAAGAGTAAAAATACACAAACAGTATGATGAACCATTCAAATCACATAATACAGTAGCACTACTGCTAATGTGTTAACGGTAGGTATAACTACTACCGCAATTTTAAAAAATACAGTAAGTAAATGTAAATAACTTTAATATACCCATAATGCAAAGCAAATTACAGTAATTAACTGTAGAAATGTTTTCAGGTAAGTTACTGGGCATTTTGTGGTATTTTACTGTGAAAAATACAGCAAAGGTTAACAGTGTGTGATCAGCTTAATGGGGAGACAGCCTCCTGAACAATGGACAAAATCACTGCCAAAAAGTTTGGCCTGACTTTTTATTGTATCCATTTGATCTAACAAAAACAGCTGTAGCAGAATTCAGTGTTTCATATGGAAGTGTAACATGAACCCTTTACAAATACCATAGCAAAGGGCTGAGCAATTAGTTTTCTAAAGGAGTCACATGAGAAACTGGGACTGTTGTGGAGGGCCGAAACAACAAGCTGAACTCATTTCTGCTTAAATCTCATTATGTGGTCCTGCACAACATTCCCAGTTTCTTTTGTGGCTCTTTGGGAAAATTCTTTACCCACCTTAGTTTGTGGAAATGTGGGGAAATGTGTAAAGTGCACAACATGTCTAAGCCATAAACCAGGAAGTCAAATATTCATAAGACAGAATGCACCTACCTCAATGACAATGAAGCTTATTTGCCTTGTAGGCAGAAGCAACGGTGTGAAGTTTGCATCTTCCACCAAGCAAGTGATGAGCTTTTCCATTCCTATATTTACATTCTGATAAGGCTAATGTGTAAAGAGTGGGGATTTTGCAAGATATGCCAATCAGAAAGACTGTTACCAACTAAATGGATTGCACTGTTCTTACTGCCCTTGGGCGACGCTCACAATTGTTCTCTTACTTGTATCAGAATGTGTAAAATAGATTACCACCTTGAAGCCATCTACAACTTCCATCACCTCGCTACATTTCATTCTGTGATTGTTGGGGCAATGTTATGCAAATCACAGTTGTATACATGAAATTGGGTTTTCACAGCTTTGGTACCTCCCTCGCTCTACAAACAAACATGCTTGCTTTCTGAAATACTCGACCTACACCTGTGAACACATAGAGAAAACAAATATTATGAAGAATACAAAGTGTGACTTTTTGTGTGTGTGCATGTAATTTGTGTTTAATAATGTAATTTTAGTTGTATGAAAATGTTTCAAAGTATCAAAGGTAAACTGAGACCACTTTGTCTAGAGGCTATTAGTATGGAGTATTAATAAAATACTAAGTTGGGAGTTAACTTATATTGGCGCTGCTGAGGAAACGTCTTATTTTACACAGGCCAAATAAACAGTTTCTGTATTCATGCGTCAGTGTGCCTCCCTTCTCGCTCCATCACTCCAGGGCTAAACTGCTCTTCCTGCTTTTGAAGCTGTTCTGTTGGTCTGGGCCGCTGGTGTTACTGATGTTGTTGCTGTTGCTTTGGTTGGTAGGGCTTAGAGGGTTGCAGGGGAATTCAGGCTGGGTAGACTAACGTCACGGCTGACTGAAAATGCAAAAGGAGTGAAAGAAGAGGCGGAGGAATGGAGAAGATACAGATTTAGTGAATGGGGAGAGGCGAGAAATGATGTGTGTGAGAAGCAGAGAGAGGGAGAGAAACTGAATTCATTGAGTAGCGAAGTGAAAATTGTTTGATCGTCAACATTCCTCCTCCCGCACAATATGACTCAACAGCTTTGTGCTGGTGTATACTTTTTTCCTTTTCTATCTTTCTTTTTGTACATAGGTAAGATGATGAATAGAAATGTGGAGATAAATAAGTCAGAAAACAATGAGGGGTGAAGAAGAATGAGGGGAAAATGGCAGGGAAAAAACAAAGCAAAGAAAAGGATGTGGAGTAACTGTATAAGCAGAGAGAAAAAGCAGAAACTTATTGGAATAGAAAGCTGGGCCAGGCCAAAAGGTAAATCTTTAAACCAGGTCGGGTGTTTTCTTCTCTGCAAATATGACTTCTCACAAATAGCATTGCATAGCATGATGAGTATAGATACATAGTTGGCACATAGTAATATTCTGTGGGAGGGATTCACTGTCTTTCCTTTCTATAAATGCAAGCAAACAATTTGGTGACATTATTTTAATAATAATAATGATAATATTTCTGTATCTGTCACTTTGTCACACCCAAGAATATACAATGAAAATGTGTGCTTGTTGAAGCCACCACCGACTGATGTTTGACATTGCAGACGTTCAATGTAGTGATATTTATTCAGCAAACAAGACTGAAGACGGCATAATTTAGTCAGTTTCTATCCTTGTGCTGGAAAGTCAAAAAAGGTACAAAGGTGTGAAGATGTGGGCGTGAAAGTGTCTTCTACCCTTTGCCCTCGTGGAGGGAATTCCCACGCCCTGCTGCAAGGGCTTTCCACATGGTCAGAAAAGGCTCTAGGAAGCCCTAGTACCACATTGTGTTTCCTTTCAAACACTGATCCTAGGGCAGGGCTGTGGCCCTGATGTAGAGCAGTCAGGGTTAGAGAGCAGAAGTGGAAAGAGGCTCACAGATCTGTGCCTAAGGGCAATGAGCTTCTCACAGCCAGCGCCTCAGGGAGAGAAAGCTAAGCCAGCATAAGCTACTACCATCTGCCTGCATTGGTTTAGCACTTCTGAAAGATCAAGATTTGAAAGTGAGAGAGGTGTGCTAGTGGGAACATCTCTTTTTCATCTTTTGCTCTCCTTGCCTTGTAGTTGCTTCCAGATGGAAATTAATCCAGTAATGATCTTTAACTGCTTGGTTGCCAGGGCTGTGAGGAGGATAAAGCAGAAAACACTGACTCTGTGTGTGGCTCTTGTACCTGTGTGCAGTTAGCAGGTGGAGATCATAAAGCTCTTCTTCTTCTAGGCTCAGGAGAGTACAGGGTGTTCATGTACGCTCTCTCCCTTCTTTGTTTCCTTCTTTTGTCGTTGATTGATAGCATTGGAAATCAGCTTCACAGTCAGGGTCCCACTCCTCTCCTATCTGCTCTTCCCCAGATATCCACTTATGAATCAGCCACTGATCAGACTACTTTGAAAGCTGGAGCGCTCTCACAAGTTAACACCGAAGAAGCGAGTTTCTCTCCTCATGTGTTGGGGGTTTCCCGTCTTTGCCAGGTTAAACAACTTGAAGGGAAGGGAGAAAAAGGCAAACATGCCAACAAGGACCTATTGGGAAAACCTGAGGGTAAAAAAAAAAAAAAAAAATAATGGGGGGTGGGGTCAGATAAACTGACTCTGTCAGTTCCAGTCTTTCAGCTTGATTCTGGTACATATTCAGTTAAGGCTGGACCCTAAGCCAAGTTTTGACTCCCCATGTTGTTTATATACCACTACAGCATGTCGTTAACATTTTTTGTTTTTTCCTTTCCTTTAGTTTGTATTTTGTCTGGTCTTGCTATGCTATGCTCAGGGCACCTCCCTGAGCCTGGTTCTGCTGGAGGTTTCTTCCTGTTAACAGGGGGTTTTTCCTTCCCACTGTTGCAAACTGCTTGCTCATAGGGGGCAGTTTGATTGTTGGGGTTTTCTCCAGTATCCTATGGGGTCTTTAGCTTCCAGTGTAAAGTATCTATAGACAACTGACGTTGTGATTTGGTGCTTTATAAAAATCAGAATTGAACTGTTCTGAAATCATTAACAATATCTAACAGTATCAAATAGAGACGAGCTAAAGTTTGTCAGGGAAATGTGTTGCACACATAAATTGTTGCGTGGGCTGAATGTATGTGTCAAATTGGTAAAAACATTGTTTCTTCAGGCCAGCAGTCTCATGTCAATTAGATCTTTTCCAGAAAAGTTGCTTAATTCAAAATGTTCCAACTTCATGCCGTCATAATGAATACACTCTAGGACCCATTAGAGAGATTTCTTAGGACAGCAAGTTCAGCAGCAATATCTTGAAACAGTGACTTGTGAAGTTAGACCAGAGGTTCATTACCAAATCAGAGCTGACACATGGCTCAGTGATATAGAGAAGCAGATGCACTGCCAGATTTTTTTTTTTTTTTTTTTTTAAAGTTTTTGAAAAGTAGCTGATTAGAGGGATTTTCACAACTGTGCACATTCTGCGGTTAATTAAGTTGTCCCATTGGCGATAAAGAGGTGCTGTACAGCGGATGCTCTATGTGCATGTTCTTTGCTTTTTGCGACCTATTGCTTGCTTCGTGCTTTCTTATTTAAACCTTTTCTTTCAACCCTTGTTTACACCTTTTGTCTAGCTCACTCGGCACAGTTTGCTCAGCTTTTATTTTAAAACTAATATTTCTCAGCCGAGATTTGTGACATCAAGCAAGCTTCCAGCACAGTGCACTTAAACAATGCTCAACTCATGATGCTCACCGAGCAATCGGCCAAAGTTATCACTCTGCGTCTTCCTCCAGCAGTCCCTCCACATTAGGCCATTAATCACAACGGGTGCATGAAAAATAAAGATTGTGTAGCTGGGGTACAGGCTAGAGTGGGGTGGAGGGGGGGTCAGTCAAGTGGTCTCTTCTGCCCACGAGTCCCTGGTCAGTGCCATTATTCTTCTACTGTTGTGAAGGCGAGAGTTTTGATGCTATTGATTTGGGAGGAGGGCAAAGGAGAGGAGACATCAATATACTTGCTGATGCAGTGGCATCGCAACCTTCACTGCACAGCCTGCTTTTGTCCGTATATTGCATGTGTCAGTGAAAAACACGTGCGTGTCTTGTTTGGTTCATAAACCACTCATATGTGATACTAAATCACAATACAGTTCTTCTGTAGCGAGAATCTAAAGAATGCTACACATCAGCTTCAAACTTGCACAGATACTTGCTTCACATGCGCACACAGAGCCATGCGCTGGCAAATGCAGCCCTCATGTGGACCAAACCTTTGTGCTTTCAGCTGAAGCCTTACATTTGAACCTATGTTCAAAGACAGCCTACCTACTCAGCACAGCATGAGCCAGACAAAGTCCTGGTGTCTTCCTCTTCCCTCGCTTGCCACTCCAGCTTTCATTTTTTTTTCTGTTTGTCCAAGGGTGCTGTTATAGACAGGTGAAAGGGGCACTGGCAGTAGGTGAGCTCTTAAATTACAGCACACTCGAGAGCAGAGGAGGGGAGTTTATTTTGGGTCATGGAGAAACTGAAGTTAGCTATCGCAGCATACTTGAAATAAGTGAATCATAGTGCATTTATTTTGAGGGTTTTTTTCTTAAATGTGTTTGATGTTGGGAGAAGGATGTTGGGGTCATGTATGGGACGTACCGTAATATCATCAGCTTTGTCATAGATGTAAGAGCCAGGGAATTTATTTTGAAGGTACAAAATTGCAGAGAGATCTCAACCACTGGCCACCAGTCTACAGCTTGTCCTGTGAACAAAAGCCAATTCACTGACAGAAATCCAAAAGAAAAGAACAGAAATGCTTTACTTATTGCATTTGTCTGGTGTGTTGTGGCAGGATTGACAACTTCTTCAGGGTTTCTTACTTTGCTCTGTGTTGTAGTTTGGCAAATACGGCTTTGAGTTTATAGGGCACACTTTGACATTATGTCCAAATGTTTACTTGGCAAATGTTTTTTTTTTTTTTTTTTGGAATGTCTGAAAGTAAGACCCACACATAATGACATGCTTTAGCTTGTTTTAAGCTCTCTGTGCCTCATTTTCATATAAAGTACAAGCCGTGCTACCAGCCTAGCTTCAGGGATAGCAGTGATTTACATCATTTTGATTCTGACACATTTCAACAACCTTTTATGCAGACATGGACAAGTTGACATTTCTGGCCTTTAGAAATATCCTGACAACGACTGGATGGATTGCTGTAAAGTTTAGTACAACAATTCATGTTCAGCTGAGTATTTAATTGACACATTTGGCATTGTTCAGAAAGGACAATCTGACTTTTGTCTGTTGTTGGTTTTAGCTAGTAATTTGAATGTGTTTTTCCACGAGCATTAGTTTTATTCGCTTCTTGTTGTGAGTCATAATTTTGAGATATTTTGCATAAGAGGGGCTAATGTCTTGTGTCTTATGTACTGAACTTCCTTGTAACAGTTCATTTCAATCCATAAGCAAAGTGGTTGTAAAATCATAATGTGTTGTCTTCTCATTGCACATTTTCTCTTGCTAATGTGCCCCCTGCTCAAGAAAACAAAGGCATTGGAGGAAGATGGATAGTGAGGCGAATAATCCAGTTAGCTTTTCATGTGTTTGCAGGCAGATATTTTCTCTTTAATGTGTTTATCATGACTTATGAGCTTCTCTATAGCAGTCATTAACATATGATTACCATCACAAGTCTAATGGGTTTGTCTGTTGTTCCCCCTTCTGCTCAACTGCTTCATCCCCTTTCCAAAATGTTTTCTTTCTAAATCTTTTATCTTCCTCTTTTTTTAACATTTGCTTCCTATCTCTCTGTCATTCTCTATCTCTCACACCTCCTTTCCATGTGTTTCCACTTTCGGCCCCTGCAGCCTCTCAACTTCCCAAGATAGAGGCTCACACCCACACACTCCCCATTATTGCTTAATTATCTGTGGCCTGTCATTTGAATAATGTTGTGTCCTTTACTTTCAATCTATTTAAATTTTTTTGGTTTCATCTTTCACTTGATCTTTATTCACTTTTTCACTCCTCCTTCACTATATCCCACAATTGGCCCTCCCCCTACCTTCATCTCTGTTGCGTTCAAGGCATTTCATACTTCTGCTTCTCTGTTTTTCAACACCTCCTCAAAGCTCATTGACTCTCCTCTTCTATTGGGTTATACAGAAATAAATCTATGAGAAAGACATAGCTGAGGATCCTAAAAGCCCACATTGGTCTGCTTCACACCAGCAAACCCTTTCTGTAGGATATTACTCTATTCTTTAATCTTTCATTGACTGATCACACCTTATATTAAAATATAGGCTGTGATAAAAAAAAATAAAAAAATATGACTCCATCCATTTAAAAAAAAAACCAAAAAAACTGTACTTGATTGTAATTTGGCCATTATTAACTTCAAGGATGTTTTACTGTACACCTCCGGACCACTGACATTATTCGTGCTATTTTTAGATTGCTCCCTTGAAGTTCCATTCACACCACTTGCACTCGTGCAGCTGCAGCAGCAGGCTTAATCTTCTGCTCTGTGTCAAATCAGCAGTCCTTTCACTTGAATTTCAGTTTGAAGAAGAAGATGCAGTCACAGGAAGCTGACACTTGCAAGTAGGGCAAGGAATCTGTCACTGTAGAACTCCCATGCTGACTGTGATCCTGGGGAATTAATTTATAGTGCACAATGTTGGGGAAAAAAGACAAGCATGCTCCTTACTGTGCTTCTCACCTGATGTGATGTGAGCCACATTTGGGCTTCCACTGAATACTGCTGTCTTCAGTAATGATCATTAATGTGAATGTTGAGTCAGTTTGACACAGACGTTTATGTTTGCTGTCTGTGCAGGTCCGAAGTTCTCTGGTGAAACTGAGTTTTCATCAGGAAGGTATTTCTAGGGAAAATTCTAAATGTATGTGGAGGCACCGAAATAGGTCCTCAAAGTTTAAAGAGGCTAAATTAAATCGGGTTCAATTTTGCTTTTCAGCTGTTAAATTGCTGAAGTCTTTTCTTTTTTTTTTTCTAGATATAGTTTCTAGATATAGTTTGCAGTTTATATCTGCCAAATCATGAGAAATTTCCATGAAAGAGAACCAAAATTTGTTTTTTGGGGTGTTTTGTTTTTCTTGTTTTCTTTTCAAACATCTTTCTAATAAAAATGCAGCTCAAATGAAAATGTATTGGTGCTGTTGTCATGGCTTCCCTGTATCAAATGCACTCATCACTTTGTTCCACTGTAACTACACTCATTGTTGTTGTATCCCTGTCGGTTTTCTACACTTAAGTGAGGACACCTGGGGACATTTAGTAAGGCAAAGCAGAAGATGCTTTTTGGGTTGTGTGAGAAATCACAGGAATTATATGAGTTTTGACAGAGTCTTCGTGTGGGAGTCCCTATACAACTGACTGGCACACTCAGATTTCTACCCATGAATCAGTGTGTTTGTCTTGTGAAGAAAATGGTAATGTTTTCTGCTGTGTTTTTGAAATATGCCACTCTACTTTCAGTTTCTCACTACAGCTCTGTGCAGTTTTTCTTCATTCATGTCATTTTGGATGTTGGTTGATAATTAGTTTTTTATCCTGTAATTCTTTTTTTATAATCCTATTGTTTGTTGCCATTTTAGATGAATTAACATTACTGCATTACAGTGGTTTAATACATTATCGGAATCAATAGAGCAAATGGCCTGCTCACTTACTGCCTTTATGACTCAAATAAACCCCAGAGGGCAGTTAATTTAAGGCTCTGTGTGCACTTCACAAGTCATTACAAGCATTAGCAACATTTGGTCCTTAGCTGCTTTATATTATTCTTGTCAATGCACTTGACAAGAGAATTTTTTTTTTAAGTGTGTTTTTTAGGAATCACAGCCCATTTTAGGACTTTTCCTAATGTGTTCAGTGGAAATTCATATTCAGCAGAGTGTCTGACCTAATGAAATGTGTATTTCCTTTTTTTCCAGGGTTGGTCAAACTTGGAGTCCACTGTGTAACATGCCAGAAAGTCGCCATTAAGATTGTGAACCGTGAGAAACTCAGCGAGTCAGTACTAATGAAGGTATGTTTGCGGCTCTTAGTCTTCGGACTTTCTGATGAGGATGGTTAGTGCAAATGAAAAAATAATTTAGTTTTCTGTATTGTTTTTGCCTTACTATCTTACCTTAAACTTTATTATTTGTCATGTTCCCACAGTTGATGGATGGATAGTATTCTAAGCTAGTGGACTTCCTTAGCAGAACCAAGGTTTCAAAAAAATCAACAGCTGATCTTGCAAAAATTCTTAAATATTAGCAGTTTATATCACAGAGTGGAATCACATGCTGAGGTAGTGACGCATTTCAGACTCAAAGAGTCAGCTGCTTAGCTCCCCCATCAAGCAAGAGTCAGAGCTTCTAATGCACAACAGCAAAGCGGCTTTCTGTGACTATAATTAGTATGCTTTTACTAGTAAGTCTGCATTGTTTCTTTTTAAGGCATACAGTAGGATAGAATTTTTTTTTCTTCTTTTTTTTGTCATTGCATCATAGGACTCCTGCTGGGAAGTTCCATTCAGTTCAACATTGTCCCTTGTTTTGATGGAATAGTTGTAAAGAAACTAAAGAGAAGAAGAAGAGCGAGGGCAACTCAGAGACGCTACAACCTGAAAATGGTAGTTATAGGATACACGCAGAGACAAGTGCTTGCTGTAATTGTTGGCTTATGAGCTGGAAAGCAGGAGGAGAATGGGTCTGCTCACAGTAAAGGTTATCTGAAAATGGAAAATCCCTCAGTTTTGGATCGCTTCACGTGGCATCATTATTCAACTACAGATGAAAAATTCTCTGTCCTTGGATATTGTTATTTGATAAACGGTCTGTATTTATTAGCTTCTTGCTGTGTCAGAGTCTGTTTTGCTCTTTGCTTGCTGCTGATTTGTTCTTGAAGTCTCTCTCTGTTCTGCCTCTTATCCCATTCAACATGCAGTCTTAATGTTCTCATGAAAGACAGGCAGGTCATTTCTGTGAGAGCTTCAGCTCTGACAGACGTATTGTAGCAGAAGTAGAGGAACTATTGTAACACATGTCGGTGAGCTAGGTGACATCTTGCTGTCCTGCAAAGGAAAATGAGGGTAACAGATGCCAAATACTGACAGGTTTCCAACAGGACCGAGTCTTTTGCTGAAGCTGCAATTCAGAGCCAATTACTGACCTCAGCCATTGTCAGTCTTGTCTCAGCAGTGTAGACTGTTGGGTGTGTGTGTGTGTAACAGCAGGTGTAGTGTATGTGCCAGTGAGAACTGAATTACGTCGGGGGGAATATGTATCTACAAAAATTCAAATTTATCAGCATTATTCTACATGTATAAAAAGAGATTCTAGGTTTTTTCCACTCATGCTGCAAGTCAGTATTTTTGGATCACATGCTAAAATGTCAGTGTGTTTGTGTTTGTGTCTACCTGTGCCTGTTGTTGCTAACCTGTAACACTGTTTACATGGAAATGGTGTGTGAGATTGTGTGCTGTTGCTTTGTCAGAGCCATCCCATATGGAAAAGAAATAGTAAAAACTTATATGATTTACTCATGAAAGTGGCCACTTTCTCATTACTTTCATATATTGTTTTAGTAAGTATCCAAAACATGCAAGTTTTATTTATATAACTTTTCAAGGGATCTTATATCAGTTTTCACTCTTATATGCTTTTCATACAAGTTTCACACAAGACAGATACAAACTTTATAAGATTTATATATATCTTTTCCATATGGGATGTAACTCAAGTACAACTCAGCCGTTCTCACAGTCTGGAAATCTAATGGCATGACTCATTACCAAACTTACATGTTACAAGTTACATGTAAATTTCCTGCTAGTTTTGGAACACATTATGCTTATTTTAATGCTTGAGCAGGTATAGTTGAAGGCAGTCTGGTAGCAGTTATGGACTCCTCGTCGACCTGGAGAGAGTGTTTGTTTGGCAGGAGGTTCAGGCTGCTGAGGTCCCGAACAAATAGACTCAAGGACAGCTTTTACAACAGGGCAATAGCCCTGATCAATGCAAATAGCTGACCTGACTGGCTACCTACCTGGACTTTTTTTTTTGGGGGGGGGGTTAACAACGGTAAAAACAGTAATAATAATAGTATTTATATTTATAACAAGGTGCAATAATAATTAATGTGCAATAATAACAGTGTGCAATACAAATACACTTATTCTTCTTTTTTATTACTAAGTTATTATACTGTGTTGTGTTGTTTGTGTTGCGTTGTGATGTGTCGTATCGTGTCGTGTTGTGTTACATGTAGTGCCGACGTAGGACAGTTTTCCAATTTCATTGTACTATTGTACTATGTATGACTGTGCAATGACAATAAAGAGTTATCTTATCTTGTTGTCTGATGGCGGCGGTGTCAAAAAAACGTGGTACAACCAGTGCGTGAGCTATCATCATCATCCAATCAGCATTTGATCAGCACATAAGTAATCCCCATAGGTGGGATATTGGGTGACTACACAGCAGCACGCTCGCTGTGGGTGAAAACCTCTCTCTGTTTGCTGTCCAAATAGTAATGAATACACAGATGGACACATTTGCGGGACCACAAATTACACCTAACACTGATCTCACAAATTAGATTACAAATTCATTCTCATGTTTTGGGGCTTCCTACTATGACTGGACAGGTGTTTTCCAGCTCAAATCTAGTCGAGGTTTTCCCATATTCCCATTGTGTCGCAACCCATACTCTCATGTGTCTGCTCTTCGGACTGCATATTTGGCTGTCAGACTGTCAGAATGATTGGGCTGTAGCTTCCTGCATAGCGCAGGCTGTGAAATGTCACCTTTTAATATGCTAATGTCTTGGGTCCCCGTGGTGCCATTAGGGGAGAGTCTGACTCGCCCAGACAGGTGTGTGTTTGTGTGTGCGTCTGTGTGTGTGTGTGTGTGTGTGCATGTGTATTTGCAACACTCCTGATGACAGATATACTTTGTATGCATGCATACACTCATAGACAAATATAGGCCACACACAAATGTGCAGAGGAATGTGTGCACATGTGCCATAGCAACATCTGCATGTTCTTTAGTATGAGCATGTGCACATCCTCCACGACCTATGTCATCCCTCTCCGTCTGTCCTTCTTATGACTGGCCTTGGGAGTCAGGGGTCTGTGGAGATGAGGAGATGGGTTGAATTAATTGTCTCGGAGTATCTGGCAGAGAGGTCTTTTCTACACTCTCAGTGTGTTGAACTTTATATAACTAATGCTGAACTCTTTATTCCATAACCCTACAGACTGTGACACTAAGGACCAGAAAGACATTGAATTGTCTTGGTTAATGCATGCGTCTATGAACTTTATGTCAGTTTGTAACCAGGGAATGAGCCTTGACTACTTCAAAGAGCAAGTGCGGCCCAATGTTTTTTCACTTCTAAGCAGAAAAGCTAACAATGGAGTTACTTGAATAATAATAAGAGTCTCCGTCAGCGGGAAGTGGTTGCCTGTCATGTTTGGAATGAGAGAGAAAAAGACAGAGAGAGAATACACAGTACGTGCACATATGACAGTATGTCAGCAGTCTTTCGCACTGAGGCCAAACTGAATGAAGGAAGGCAAACCGATACTAAGAGAGAACCAACATTTTGTGCATGAATCTGAGTGCTTGTGGGTATCTCAAGGGAATAGTTGATGTTTCTGAATCTCAGTCAGTTCTCTCTCTACCTCCCTCTACTTTGGACATGTCTCTATGAGATCAGGCCATGAGGTTGAGAGAAAGCAAAAGGGAACTGTAGTAAGAAGAGAGATGGACATGTTGGGAGAAACCCTGCTGGGAAAATATAACACAGATGTCTTTGTCGGGACACCACATCTCTGCGCATTTCTTGTCAGAAGTTCCTGTTTTCTTCTTGATCTATTAACTGTGACATTCCCACATATGGCATGGCCCTTTGTGTTCACTTCCAGCGTAAGAGTACAAATCCAGCTTCCATTTCAACCATATCCCTACCGCACACACACACTCCCTGCCCTCAAAACTGCCTTAATTCTACATGGCATAGATTCAACATGATCCATATTGACATGACGTGTTGGGTGCATATCCATGATGGGAATTACCCCTTCCATCACAAGATGCTGCACTGGTTTGACTGTTGAGGTCATTTCAGAACAGTGAACCCATTGTCATGTTCAAGAAATCATTTTGAGATGAGCTTTGTGACATGGTGGGTAATCCTTCTGGAAGTAAATAGGTGCACTGTTGTCATGAAGGGATTGACATGGTCAGTAACAATACTGAGATAAGCTGTGGTGTTTGAATGTTCAAATTGGCCTAAATGTGGTAAGAATTACAGCATTATACCTCCAGCAGCATCCTGAGCTGTTGATACAAGGAAAGTTGGATCTTTCCTTGTATCATGGTGTTTTTATGCTGTTGGGTGGTTGGGTTGGAATTTATTGTAAACAGCATGAAAGCATAGATCTAAGTCTTGCAGCAGATTCATCAGTGCAGACAGTGTTTTTCCAGACAAATGGAGGACAGAAGTGTCAGGCATAAAAAAAGAGCCAGAAAAAAACTGTCTAGGCAACAAAGAAGTGGTTAAAGAAGAAGCACATTAAGGTCATTGAATGGCCTAGCTAGTCTCCAGACCTCAACTCTACAGGAAATCTGTGCAGGGAGCTAAAGCTTCAAGTTGCCAAGGGGCCGCCAAGAAACCTAAAGTATTTAGAGAGTTTCTGTAAAGAGGAGTGGGCCAACATCCTTCCTGAGATGTGTGCAAATCTGGTGACCAATTAGTCTCGGTTGTGTTTTGCTTGGGGATCAAATACTGTATTTCAATGACACGTAAATTAATTTATAGCTTTTGCATAAAGTGTCTTTTTTCTGGATTTTAGTTGATATTCTGTCTCTCTAGATTAAAATGAAACTACCATAACATTAGAGACATTATGTGATTTCATGTAATCACATAATGATTTTGAAGTTTTCCCTGAAAAAAAGAGGATTCACTGTAACATATTTCTACCATACTGCCTGTCATTATACTGTATATGAAAAAAGCAACTCCGATAAATCTGCAGTTCAGTCTTAGGGTGGGTATTATTGTTACTAGCCATTAGCAGAGGGATCAGGGTATCTTTAACATGCAGCAGTTGGTAGTTGCTGTTGATGCCTGCTCTGTTTTCTTCCTCTGAGCCAGCGAGCTGGTGGCTGCTGCTGCTGCTGTTGGGATAAGGACAACTAATTAGCCAGAGTGACTCCCTCTCTCCTCCTGAAGCAGCACAACTTCAAAGTCACTCTACTGTCCCCAAGCTCAGAGAGCGAAAGGAAGAGAGGGAGAGGAGGGATGAAGTGCAGGATGAAGGAAGATAGGGAGGGAAGAGTGTGAGTGGGTCGGGGGAGGGTTAGAGAGGGTGGTGAATATGAAGTTGGAACATTTTAGATGGATGTCTTATGAGGTAGACATTGCTACATAGCCATGCTCATTTTGATGGCTTTTAAAGACCATAAGGTCAGTAAGGTGGTTTTCTAACTCTGTCCTTGATGTAAGTCAGCTCAGTTTAAATGTGAAATGTGCACCCAAGAAATTGAAAAGTAGTTTGGAGATGCAGCAGTGTGCGCTATAATTGCCCCCTTAAGCAAATATTTGAAACACTGCACTGAGGACTATAAGCCGAGAACAGCACGACAATGCCACAGCTTTGGTGCGAATAAAGGCAGAAATATTTAGAGTTAATTAACAAAATCAGGGCTGTTTGATTATGTGGATTTTCACAAATGAACATATCTAGTATAATTTGTGAAGTCTACATGTCTTAGTACATAATACAGATGCCCTGAAATGAAAGAAAAACTCCTTTTAGACTGTCTATATGACACTATAGTATCTGAGTTTTAAATGCGCAGATTGTAAAATAATAATTTCAAATAAAACAGTCACAGAAAGACAAGGAATCAAGGTTCAGCACACCAACCGACAGAGATTGTGGTGGGCGGGTGAGGAGCAGAATGCCATGGCCACAGATGAATCACACAAGTTCTAATCTTGTTATCCCGACACCTCTGTGACAGCACTGTAGCTTTCTTTCTCTGCCATCTCTTCTTTTCCCTCCTAATGATTATAGATTGTCCCTTCTCTCCCATCTCTGTATTGCCGCAAGTGAGTTGGATATAGAAATGCCTCCAACATACACACATCCTCTTTAACTTAATGTGTGTTTATCTGTTCGTGTGCATGGCCGTGCCTCTGAGTGTGCACAGACACCCTTTAAAATAAATGGGTTTCATATATTGTGCCTTGCCGTGTTGATCCATCGGCTTTGTCTGGTGCTGAGCCAGAAACTAGGACTTAACTTGGTTTGATTTTAACAGGTTGACTGCACAGAAAGACCATAGAATTACCAACTTTGTTTCTCAGCTGTGCTTCCGCTCAATTCTGCTGTTGATATAGAGTATGCTTAGGTTGGGTGCTTGCATGACATGCATATGCATGCTACTGGACACGTTGTAAACGTTGGAAAGAAAAATTCTTCTGAATTGGACTGCAACAGTGACGATTTCGTACAACTGGGAGTACTTTTACCATCGCAGAGCAACACAAAGTGGCTCTGTCCAAAATAGAAAGAAAAGTGGGGGATCCTGTGGCCCCTATCGAGCACGGAGTATACGAGCATCAGTGTCTGTGTTTGAAAAATAGATGCCTCACAGGTCCTCAGCTTGCAGTATTGAAGAAGCCACCAAGCAGAGTTTCAAAGAAAAGCTGGATCTAGGGCTGTCCAAAGTTAAAAACAACAAAGACTTTGGACAGAAACTCTCACAGACACAGGTTTGAGATCTTTGCATTAAATATTTTTGAGACATAAAGCAAATAAACGATTTTATAGGAGTGCATGACATCTGTCAAGCATGTGGAAGAAATATGATGGTACTGATAAATTGGAGGATTTTACAGGATAAAAGATTGCTCCATTTTGCTACATGCCATACTCTATGGGCACAGCTTGACTGGAGACATTTTTCTCTATCAACAGGGCAGTGACCCAAAGCTCCAAACTGTGCAAGAAATATAAGAGAAAAAGTGGTCAGCTGGCTTTCTGCCATTAATGAAGCAGTCACCAGATCTCGACCTGGCTGAGCTGTTGTGAGAACAGCTTGATTCTAAAGTTCTTATCAAAAATATGAGAAAAGTGCCCCGTTTCTTTTCTTTTGTCTCCCAGTTTCCTCACAGCATCCTGTAGGGACCTAAAGAAGAGTATTTTTTTTCCCATATTCGGCCTTGTTCTTTGTCCGCTATCAGTCACGATGAAGGACACTCCATATTTTACATTGTAAATTGCTTTCTAATCATCCAAATCAGTTTTTTCACAGTCTGTACTGAGTGGCAAAGAGGCTCTGGTGAAATGGAGAATAGATTTTACCTCCAGTGCCTGAAGACTGGTTTTGAAGTTGAAAGAAAGTTTTAGCCTTGCTTGTGCGACTGTATAACTCATGGGTCAATATCACTGACTGAAGACACCAGACACTGAGGTTTACACACTTCTGACTGGTACTTGGAATATTAAGCATCCGGCACGTAAAACTGTGCGGCTCTTGACTGCTGCTTTGCTGCTGCTCACTGTGGCGACAAAGCTCATCAAACACATGCAGTGTTGTTTGAGTGATTTTACCTTTCATATGCCTTATCCTGATAAAACAGAGATGGAGTGCAGACTCGAAATAATGAAATGCAGGATAGCAGAACAGAAGATATAGCAGGATCCCCCATTGAGCCCGACAGGAGACAGACAGACATCTGAATCGATGGCATTTGTTTCCCCTCTTCAAAGGCAACAGCTGCTGTGTTGTCAGATAGATGAGAAAGCTTTATTTGCGTTTTTATTTGTTGTTGCTTTAGTTTTTTTTCTTTTTCTTTTACTTTGTGAGCAAAGGGCATATTCTTTCCCCCTTAAGTAGGGAGATGATTTCATTGAAGAGATCAGCTGAGTTCCCCTCCACAGTTCAGATAGCTTTTCATGGCTATTTATTTATGCTTTTCTACCTGTCGAGCGTGAATTTGTCTTCCTTTTCAACCACTGAATGTCGGTAGAATCCTTTATCCACCTGTTTAAGTAGGTACATTGTGTTCCTTTTAGAGGAAAATACTCCAACCTCTATCTTTACTTTCATATTTTACGTCCAATGTGCTGCATAGAATTCTCAACGTGTTCCCTATATAAATATGCTTTTGGCCCATAGCCCAATGGCCTGTGATTGGGCTTACTGCAAGATATCAACCTCCAACACGATGCAATTGTCTTCATTATTGTGAATAAATTCACTACTATTTGTACAGCGCGGTGGAAATTTAGAAAAGAGCAAACATTAGCACGATTCCCATTTAGTGTTGTTTATATAATTCAGCGTGCGTGTGTGTGTGTGCGTGCGTGCGTGTGTGTGTGTGTGCGTACCAGTTTTGTTTTTTTGACCACTGAAGTGAGGACATCAATTGGTAAAGTATCTTCCAGGCTAATTTGCATATATTTACTCGCTTTTATTCACGTTTAGCTGTTGCAAATAAACACGTACATTTGCTCCAAATATGTTAATGACTGGTCAGTGTGTCGAACATCAAAAGCAGAACACTTTTAACTTCATCAGCTCCTGCATCTACATTTCTGAGGGGGATTGTTAGCTAATGACCCCGTTGTGCGAACACTCTCTCAAGGACGTTCTTTCCTCCATCCTTTTCTCAGTCACATACTATACATGACTACAAGGCATAAGTGCAGGCGTGTACTGTAAATTAGTTTGAACACTATATATTATTGCATATGCCATTTATATAATGAAGTGGTAATAATGCGCAGTACTAACAGAGAACTTGCGCCTGTTGTGTTTCTTTAAATATGTCTAATACTCACTGTATCGCCTAATTAACAAGTGTGAATGCTAAAACAACTCCCTCATTACAATGTGAGATTCATTCTGAATTTATTTCCAAAGTTTTGAGCCAATTTAAGTTGTTTCAGCTGACCACTCTTACTTATTGACTTCTTCTGTATACAGTATTGACTTCTCTGTCTGTCTGCAGTTTATGTGTCAGTAAATAAGTCACGTATTCATATGTGAAGTTAATTAGTTGGTAAGTAAATCACATCAGCTCATCACCTATGTCTGCCTGAATTACCGCACCAAATTATCCCTGTCAATTTTTTCATTACCTACTTTCTGTAAGTTGTTGTTTTTGCACATCACTTTACAAACCAGTGCAAACCAGAATGACCACTAGCTTACTAGTGGCAAAACTAAACATTAACGTTTGTGTGTGCAGCTTTTTCTTCTAAAAAGAATTACAAGAATTTAATGTAAATAAGGCATTTAATGCAAATTTGTCAGAATAGTTAGATAATCCACTTTCCTGAACAGCAGCAGCAACTATTTTATTAGCCTCAAATATAGACAACAGTAAGTTCTTAGCTTTACCCTAGTGTAAGTGATACTGTACAGGCGACCTTCAGATCTCATCATCACATTCTGTTCTGAGCTCTACCCTCAGTGTCTATGAAAGCCACTTCATTAATCCACATTTCACATCTCTCCACAATCCAAGGTCACCGTACCAGTCCCGTCTTGTGAAATTAGTGAGTGACACAAATGAATGAATTGACAATAACCAAAAACAACCAAAACAAAAAACCTTTGCTGCCAAAGCGATCCACTGCCTGCCTGTCACTGTTAAATTGCTCGTTCTGCATGTGGCTTTCGCAGAAAAAACATGCATAGTCATTCACATAAGCAATCGCACGTCGTCTCTGCGACTCTTTAGCATGTGTCCTTCAAGCGCATCCATAAGCTCATGCAGTGGATTTGAAGAGGTTTTCATGATTAGACCCAGTGTCCGCAGGGTCTAAAGCACCTCTGCTATTAGACATTATTAGGACCAAGGTTATCCAGGGACATGTCTGTTAGGGTGAAATGATATGGCCTGCCACTGGTCTAAGTGCCAGCCTGATGAATCTGTCAACAGCACAGGAACACATCACAGACATGATTAGAGAGATAGAATGAGAGAAACTGAGAATAAATGAGGGCCAGCAGAAGAAGATGAAGAGGAGGAGTGATACCAGAATTGGTCTTGGGTGGGAAGGGGTAATGAGCACAATTTCAAAGGTTGGAAGATGGATAAAGGATAAGGACTAGCCAGCTAGCAGAGACTATGTCCAGATCGATTTACATGTCTCTGGCATTGATCAAACTCCCCCGTGTAGGGAATTTACCTCCGCTTCACAAAGGATGACTGATAAAGTGATTATCAGAGAAAAACCTGCTGCACTGACTGACTGCGTATGTATCGGTGTATTTTACATTTGTGTATTTGTGTGGTCCACAAGGACGGAGAAGTGATAAACAGAAAAAGATGAAAGTAGAGAGAGATTACTTTTTTCAGTTCAAAAACTTTCACTGAAATGGGATCATACAAATAAATGATTTTATTTTGTGTTTGTTTTGCTCCCAGTGCGACCAGCTCAGCTGTGAGAGATAACGCAGCTACCTAATGCGCACACGCCTCACCTCAACAAACACTGTTAAATCCACTGCCCCGAGCCTGTCTTTGTAAATTTCCAAACCAATTTTGGATAAGCAGGTTCCCCCAGAAGCACACATTAATATCATCTCAAAGTTAGTGATTATTCCCTGCACAAGAAGTAGATTTGGGACACATTACAGACTGATGCCCGCTGCGATGTTGTAACGAGTAGATAGTTTGTGTTTGTCCTTGAAACAGATGTCCTTATATGCTGGTTACCAAGACTGACATGCAGCAGTCTTCAGCGAATCAACTCCTTCCAACTAACATGCATGTGCAAGAACACACACACACACACACACACACACATGCTTGCATGCACACCAGCTTGGCTACCTCCTGTCCCTTATTCTGCCCTACTGGCTCACTGACCGACATATGGATGGATGGAGGTGGCTCTTGGCTTGCCATGATCAGTGGAGTGTATGTGTACAGTGTGTGTGCAGCATAGAGTAATGTATCCACATGTCACAAGTATGAATGCTGACAAGCTGACTGGTTTTGTCTGTGAGCCAGTAGCCAAGCTGTGTTGTCTCCTCCCCTTCTGCTCCCTAACAGTTAGACCAGGTCTCCTTCTCTACAGCCGTTACCCCATCCAGATCTTACGCCTATTTTCCCCATATGTTAACTGTTCATTCTATCATTACCCTAAAATAGTAACTATATATATAAATATCATAATGTAGAGTGAAACATGATATCTACTTGTATAATGTTGAAGACTGGTAGATTAAGAGTAAAAACTGCTTTGTTTAAAAAAAGTAATCTTTGAATTATAAAGCTGAGCTGTATGAAAATACATATTCGGGGGAAAAAGACGTTATGCTGTAAAGATAACGATCTCTGGCACAAAGCTGTTAGAAAACAATATAATAGATTAATGTTAAACCATGACTCATGCCATCATAATCCTATATTTTACACATCTTTCAAAACGCTGAGAAATATGGAAACATAAAAAAAAAAAAAATCATTGTTGTCAGTTAATGTCGATATTTGGTTTGTTCCCCAAAGTAAAGCTATTAAAGTGGAGAGGTCTCTCGCGTCTTTTGATGCTTGTAACTCGTTACGTTGCTGCCTTGTGTTATCATTCACACTCTGCTTGGTGCATGGCAATGTTAAACAGGTTGTCCTTTCCCCATGTTGTGTTAATTAACAATAAAAAGACCCAGGAGATGGGGTGGTGATGTGCAGGGAAGATGGCTCAAGCTGGCACCACTGCTCCTCCCCCCATTTCATAACACTTTTCTTTTGCTGTTCTCCGTTGGAGAGAATTACATGGCTTTTCCTTTATCCCTTCCACATCCACACACCCTCCCCTGTCTCTCCTTTGTTTTTTTTTTTAATCCACCCAGCAGCTTTTGCACGCACTACGGCCTCACTGTTAGCATAGCCACCCTTTTTTTTTTATCTGACACACATGGCTGCCCTGCTGACTTTGATCCTTAGATCTCAGTATCAAGGGGCCATTCACTCACTTGCCTGGGGAGGTGACAGAAATGTCTGTGTTTTCCTTCTGTGGGGTGAGAGAGGCCGGCTGGAAAAATGGTGTGAGGTGCAATAAGTGGAGAGTGAGAGATGACAGAGCCTGTGATCCAGTATTTCACCCTTTGAGATTTTGGGCTGGCTTCTGTGTTTGGTCATTCTGTCACATGCGACATGAATCTAATTTCTTTGCGTCTTTGTTGTTGTCTGCATGCCTGTAATCCCCTGGCCTCTATCACTGGCCATGGTGATAAAACTATTGATGTTGCCACTCATTTGTTTGCTCATCCATTCGGTCATTTAGATCCAGGGCTGTAATTTAACAAATCAATAGCAAGCTGATGGAACTATGCTAAACTGGCTGCCATCCTCTGAATTTGGAGTGACACCACTTACTCCTTTTGTCTTATTTTTCCAAGTAGCTACAGCCTTCTCAGCCTTTCTCCCTCACATATGCGTATTATTCTATTGCAGCATCTACATTTTGCTTGCAAATTGTAGTAAAGGTAATAAATCATATAAGCTGTACTTTTTACACCGAACAGCATCAAGACCATTAGGACCATGAGACTTTTTCTTTCAGCATACAGCTTGCTTTTTTTATTACAGCTTAACTGTAGTTGCAGTTGTTGTCTTAGTTAACATCTTTTAAAAAAATCACTGTTGCTGTTCCTTCCTATTGATTCATCTATTGTGGCAGGATGTGACACTGATGGGAAAGCCTGTGGGTCGAAGTGTGCCGATCAGCTCTTTCACTAACAAGCTCCTGTTCTGATGTCTTCTGCTAATGATGTCCACTTCACAACAATAACCACGCTGCTTTACATTCGACCCCTTTTTTCTGGTGAGGCGTCTTTTTTCCTGCCTTGCAGACCCGTTTTGTTATCGAGAAATTGACCAGAAATTGCTGTAATTTGAACTGCCAAACAAAAAAAGAACCCAAGACAAGATAAAAAGAGTGTCTTCATCTAACCTCTGTTTAGGTGCATGTGTGCATCTTGGTGAACAATGTCCAAGTGCCTGCTAATAAAGGCCTAATGAAGTCCCATGGAGAAATGGCAACTGGAGAGAATTGTCCACACTCACAGATGTGAAATTTAATGAGAGACTGTGGCATGCACAGGAGCCAGGCCAAGATGGAGAATGGCCACCTGGTATTGTTTATTACTAGCATGAAGTTACAGAGTGTGTGTATTTGAGTGAGTGGGCAGTTAGTGGCTGTGTGGATAAATGCAGAAACCGTTGGTGTTCCTCCTTTGTATGTGTTTCATGCATTAGGTATGCATGAATCCACTGCATGAACAGAACACATACTGTGTGACCCCCTTTTCCAGAAGAAAGCAAATGAGGAATAACCGTATTTTTCCAGTCACCTTTTGATAACTGTAGGATACTTAAAGAAAAAAGGCATTACTAGAAAGAGCAAAGGTTGCTTCACAGATTTATAATAGTATGTTAATCAACACCAAATCTTGCAATAAGCAGACTGTTGTTCAGTTAAGTCTTCACATTAAGCCTCATTTCTCTTTTTTTCAATTAACTAAAAGGAGGCGTTAAAAGAAGCTTAGGATGTCGGCCCTGTAGGATTTCGACAGCTCATCTCGAGTCCTGGTTAGCATTAGTCTCCTTGCAGGGAGCCTACTGCCAGCTAGCGAGCTAGCCACCATGGGCTCATTCTTAACAACGCACCTTAGCCTCAGGTGAGAAAGTGGCATAGTGCAGTGCTGCTGATAGCACTCATTAGTGTCTGGATTAACCCTGATTAGCCTAGCTTTTTCTCATGCTGCTTCTTCATACCAGTGGTAATTATCCCTTTATACCCTTTTCAGACTCAGACATGTGCCTAGTTTTTCTAATATATTTTATATAGGTTTTTATTCTCTTGTGGGGTTTTTTTGTTTTTGTTAGGCCCAGCTTGAATAATAAAACGCTGCACCGCATTTTCTTTGGAGAGACTGAATGTATTTAAGCAGTTTTTTGATTGTGTTTTTGCCAGATACAAAGTTATTTGCTTGAAAAATATGAATTGTGTGTAAAGGTATACCACAATCACAGACTGAGCAGAGACCACTAACAAAACCTGTCTTGAAATTAAAGCATTGTGAGTATATAAGTCAATAAGACATGGAGATCTGTGCATATTACTTATTGAACAAACAACTTTGGAGAATTTAATGAGAACATAGTTAGCTGGCAGATCACAGTTTTGACTTCATTCCACACGAGTGTTCATAAAGCCAAGCCACGCTGAGTATGACATTAAAGCAATGTGAAGGCTGTCACAGTCAAATGACATAGTGAAATTGATTTTGATGAGATTGAGAGAGGAGCCTTTAACTCGCGCTGTTCTTTCATCTTCATCCTTGTCAGTCAAAGTTAGATGCTGAAGGTGGAAGGGAAGATGGGCAAGAACTGTGGAAGGGTGAGCTGATGGCCGAGAGGAGACCAGGAGGACAGGGTGCTGAAGAGCAGTGGTGGATTCTCTCGAAGCGGGTTGCATGCTGATTTTCAGTGGCAGCTGTACATGCTGACAAAGACCTCTGGAGATGGTGATACAAATCCAGAGTGATCAGCTGGATTTTGGTGAAATTTTGCTTTGTACAGTGTACATGTCACCTAGTAGCTCTGTACACAAAATTAAACAAAAGGGACTTTAGTTGTCTCAGCTGTCTGTTTCTTCTGGACACAGTAGTGTTTATATTTACAGTACAGTCAATAACTCGAGTGTAAAGAAGCCTCTTGTGGGCAATGTTCATGTACCTGAGTGCACATTTTGACCCATATTGACCTATGCTTTGTGTTGTTGACTGTGGGTAAGAGCCAGTCCGTGGACAGTGTTCAAATGTGGAATTCCTCACATTTCTTATCGAAACAAACCGACTTGTGTTCACGTCAGGAAAACCAGTGGATTATGAAATGTTACAGTGTTTTCAAGGCTTGTTTTGGAAGAGAATGTGTAAGATAAGGCAAATGCAACCTGTTTTCCATCTGTTTTTGAAGCAAACATGAGATAGCAGTTATTACTGGCTGGGAAGCTAACCAGCTCAGAGTCTGATCAAAGCTTATCTTTGTCCGTTCTCTCACTAGAAAGTAACAGTCAGGTCCTTTCCTTAGTTTACTTATTCCAAAAAGTTGTGTGTGTAAAATAGAAAAGAATGTAATGATTTACAAATCGCATAAACCCATTTTTATCAGATGTTTCAAGAACCAGCAGAAAGAACCAATACTGAAAATCACTATTGGATGCTTGTGATCTTTGGGCACTCAGATGACACTGCATTAAAAGCAGATGTGATTCTGTCATGGAAATCACTAAATTGGCTCTGGAACACTTTGAGACAAAGCTTAAAACAGACTGAAGCAAAGTGGAAAGAAGTTCTGTGGTCAACAAGCAATATTTCAAAACTATTTTTGGAAAAAAATTGACTCTGACAATTCGGTTGCCTATGGAATTGTCGGCTGAGACATCTGGAAAAGCACCATTAGTGCTCAAATGCTGAAAAGACTATGCCAAAAGATGTATTTGCATCTATTACAGCAGCTTGACTTCATAGTAGAAGACTCCAGGTGCTAAACTGTTTTGCCTGCAGTTGGTTTGTACAACTGTTACAGACTGGTGGAAACCCTTTCAGCAGTGCCTCATCAGGGGATGTTTTTGGGGTTATTGAGTGCTTTGCACCTAAAACAAAGTACTACACTACTTTGGTACTAAGGTTTAAAAAAGAGAAAGACGGGAATATTTATTTTTTAATAGGCCCGATTATATTCTTGGTGTGGAGTCTTTTTAGGAATGTAGCAATTTACTAATTTCTTCTTCCTTCTTTTTCTTTCTTACAGGTGGAGCGAGAAATAGCTATTCTGAAGCTCATAGAACACCCACATGTTTTAAAGCTACACGATGTCTACGAAAATAAAAAATACTTGTAAGTATCACCAGCTGATTTTGGTCCACATTTGATGTGTGTGAAATATACAAAATCATAATTGTAATGCAAACACAATAAAAGAAGAAGGAAATTTGTGTAGCAACTTTTGTGACTATGAGATATTCTTACAGTCAGCTGCTGTTTTGGACACCAGAACAGTTGTTAAAATGCCACAAATCATTGTGGTGGTCTGCAGAGCAGTTGTGATTGGTGTATTATGATTGCAGGCCAACAACTACAGCCTTAGAGGGATAGATGCTCCATTAGTATTGGCATGAAGCATTTAATTTAGTTGTGCACGCTAGGGGACTGCTAATAGGGCGAGGAAGCCTTCGTAATGTAAACACCATGACGTGCTTATCAGAGGCAACACCATGGCATTAAGAAACATTAGCCACGAAGAGCCTGCTGCAGCAGCTGCACATACACACACAAACACTGCACGCACACTCATGCAGACACTCATACATTTATCAGCTTGCTTTAGCAGTGGTGAGTGACAGCCCCATCAGTTGTTCATAGTAGACCTCTTGATCTATAGTGGACTGTTTGCCAAATAAATTCAATTAGTTTTCATTTTTAGCTTACAAAGCAAATAGGATTGGACATGCAGTGCTGTACATGTCGTCTTTTAAGATGATAGGAACTGCAAAATATTATGATTCATCCTATAATTGGATTATTAAAATCACATTTTGTGCACATTGCTTCATGACTTCTGACAGACGGTCACTAGTAGCGTCACAAAAGACAAATTGATTTACATTTGCACCACGAGTGACTTGAATACACTCTGAGCTTTGCACAAGTGATGTAATTTTTCTCTTAATGTTTCTGATTCTTAGTGCGATATCTCCACCTGAAAGCCAGTAATTGATAGACATACAGCATGTTTGCAGCTTGCAGACCCAGAGCTTGAAATACTTATTATTCTGCTGGCACAAGCTGTTTAAACTGGTGTTGCGGGTGTGTACAAGAGGTGATGGAGAATTTAAAGGAGCCTGAGAGGAATTTTGGTAAAAGAACAAACTATATCAGAGAAATTCTTCAAGTAGCCTCAACTAGGAAATACGAAATTTCTTACAAATCAGATAGTGTGTGAATTTTTTTTTTTTTTTCTTTTTTTTTTTTTTTTTTTAGCCTAAGATGTCAATCAAGGAGTGCAAGATCTACTGTTGTTGTAAGAAATTTACATACACTTATCATGGGCGTGAATGTCATGGTAATATCATTTTCAGTGATTTCTTTGAGCTGTTGTGGAATAATTGCACAGCATAGATTTTTAATGACTTTAAAAAACAAGAATTTGGTCCACAAGTTATAAAATATTTATTCCCTCCACACGGGGACAAAATTATAAATACAGGTCAAATTTTTGCATACACCCCCACTAAGGTTTGGTTAAAAGGCCCTTAGCAAATCGCACCTTAATCAGATGTTTTTGGTAGTCATCAACAAGCTTGTAGCATAATTCTGGCTGGATATTTGACCACTCTTGTAGATAGAATTGGTAGAGTTCATTTAAAGTGCTTGGTTTCCTGGCACAGACCTGCCTTTTAAGAACAGTCCATAAATTTTCAATGAAGTTGAAGTCTGGGCTTTGAGAAAGCTATTCCAGAAGCTTAACGCTAGCTTGCTTTATTCATTCCAAAACCAGTTTTGATGTGTCTTTGAGTTTCCACCATCTAGCTCTCAAACTCTAATTTATTTATAAGGTAAAAACCAAAAAACCCAACTTATATTGACCAAAGTAAATAAGTAAACGTATGCTAGCAGGTGCTAAACATATACAGTCATGGCTGAAAAAAAGCATAGGCGACACAATGAGTAAATCAGACAAACTCAAATTCCTAATAAGTTTAGGTTTAGTTTTAAAATACTCAGTGGAAGGAGCAGACTTCACTGTGAGGGAAATGCTGTTCTACATTGCTAACACTCCTATGATTTAAAATCCAGAGTAGCAGACAGTCAGAAGCATGCGATCAGCTGACTGGAGGAAACAAGAAGTCAAGTAGCTGTGTAAGAGGTTGGACATGTAAAAAGGAGGCAGGTCAAGAAGAGCTTTACAGACAACTTTACAGAGCAAGATCAGAGGATCTTGAAATCACTTCTAAACTTCACTGGCAATAAGTGGAGAATAGCTTAAACAGATTAATATGATTTCTTTTGGAGGTGCCTTTGAGCAGCCTAGCAGCAGTATTTTGGGCTGAGCTGAATCAGAGAAGGAAAAAGCTATTTTTAACCATTGAGTTAATTTGCTTATCTTAAAGCCAGATTCAAATATCACACCAAGCTTTCTGACCAAAGAAGAAGTTGTAAGAACAGGTTGGGACCTAAGACGGAACCCTGCGGTACCCCACAATAAAGTGTAGCTGTGGAAGAAGAATTGTTTCCAAAGCTGACACAGAATGGTCTATTTTTGAACCAGTGTAGTGCCAGCACAGAAGTGCAGGCATTGTAGGGGATGTTGTAAGCAATGGCATCACTGAGATTAAAGAGGACAAGGATCAGGTATTTTCTTGATATGAAGCTGAAAAAAATTCCTTAATTTTTCTATCAATTTTGAGCAATCTACAAGTATCACTCATAGCAAAACAGCTCCATAACATGATGATTCCACTACCATGCTTGACAGCTGATATAGTTTTGTTAGGTTTGAAGGCCCCTCCTTTACTCCTCTAAACATACTGCTTGTCATTGTGGTCAAACAGCTTGTTTTTTGTTTTGTTTGACAGTAAAATTTAGATTTAGAACTTTTATATAGTTCTAGAAATTTAGAACTTTAGAATTGGAGAAGCTTCTTGGATAAGAGCTAAAACATCTTCAAGAAACTTCAAGAAAAAGTTCAGTCGCTTTCTTTCCAAGCTCCTTAGACTAACGTGACCTAGATGACTGAGAACCTACACAGCCATATCTGACAATAAATCTTTTTTTCTTGAAGACATTTTGCTTATACATGTGGGCAGCTGCTAATATTGGTCGAGCCCAGAGGTGTGGATTTTGGGACAGGGGCTTTTATCTTGGTTAGCACCCTCACAGTCTATGGCTATGTAAAACTCTGTTCACCGTGTGACACTGTTGTTTCCGGTTCTTGGCAGGCTTGAGCCTTGGGGGTTCCTCGGTTGTTTCTGAACATCCTAACCAGTTTCCTCTCATCTGAGGTTGTCAGTTTAGGGCTTCCAGACAAGCACAAGTTATTCAGTTGTGACACTTCTGAATAACTTGTACTTGCATACAATTGTTTGAACTGTTGATCTTGGAATCTACAGTTGTTTCCAAATAGCTCCAAGAGACCTTCCCAACTTGTGTAAGTCTACAGTTCTTTTGATCTTCGCTGAAAGCTTCTGACCACAACTGTATGTCTATAAGAGTTAATAGTAGTAGTAGAATTTTCCTAAACCTTGAATACTTTAGCTTAGATATAATATTAAATCTGAAAGGGAAATCCTGATTCTTGCATCATAATAAAGCTATTTTTTCAGAGACAAATACAAATTTAAAACAGAATAATCGGAGGAATTACAGCAGTAACAAAAATGTATCTTTTTTTAGGGTAAACTCAGTGGAGCATCCTGCCTGAACGCCAGTATTTTAAGTCACAGACCAGAAAACTTACCTCACAGAGAAATTAAATTTGTAGCCGTCCTTATTCTGCATGCAAAATGTATGTGTTTTTGTAATTTGTGTTCACTCACTTGTGTTTGGACTGGTTGTTATTTTTGCCAAAGCTGCCGAGGCTTTTCCAACAAAGGTTTTGCCTTTGGACTGAGGGCTGTTTAATGAGCACATGCGCTGTCACTAGTTACAGTTTGAGACGCCATATGTTAATAAAATGAAAGAGACCCATGTGCACCCTAATATCCAGAAGGGGAGAGACAGAATATTTTACTATCAGTCTGGATTTCACTTTGTCCTAGTGAAGATGGAGTGAGTTTGAGTACAGGATATATGAGCAGTTGAGATCGGAGCAGGGCCGGGGCACTCCTTGCTTTCAATCCACAGACGCAGCTGCAGGCATGGGTCAGTGAAGATTCATCTCCTCCCTCTCCCCTTGGAGCTGCAGAGCATGGCCACACAGTCAGGATGACAGAATGCTTGGCCACACAGACTCAAAGGCCACCTGATGAAGGGCCGCATGAAATGATGAAGTGATGGCAAGGAGGGGGTGTGTGTGTGTGTATGTGTGTGCTATGAAACTAAGTAGATGGACAATAGATCGCCAAAGAATTATAAAAAAGATTAATCAGCATGATATAGTTTTTCAAAGATAAAGATTTTAAAGCTTGGTAGTCTTTAATCTATGTGCTTCGAGGGAACTATCATCCTGCCATTGTGCCATTTCTCAGAAACCTTAGAGGTCCAAGGTTTTTCTTTTCTTTAGGGCTTTGTAGAGAGGGCAGGTATTTGTTCTGGCAGGTATTTTTCTTCTTTCTGGGTGCATGTATGAGAGTTTTTTCTCATGTACTCTCTTGATTTCATTCCTATTTCTTTGTCTCCTCTCTGTTTCTCAGGTACCTCGTGCTAGAACACGTGTCTGGTGGTGAACTGTTCGACTACTTGGTGAAGAAAGGCAGGTTAACACCTAAAGAGGCCAGGAAATTTTTCAGACAAATCATGTCTGCCTTGGATTTTTGCCACAGTCATTCCATATGGTAAGTGACATCCTCATGAAAAACATCCTGTCATAGCTGCTGCTACTGTGGAGGGTGTAACGGGTTGGATTGCACTTATGGAACAGGAGCTAATAAAGATACTGAGTGAAACAGTCCAATCTTTTTTTTCATTGATACTCAGCAGTGTTTTTGACATTTGGAGAACAAATATAGTTTTGACATAAATAAAGGAAACTCATATTCTCAAATATACATTGATAAAATAAATGCTTCAATATCTGAGATGTAGAAAAAATATTGAATTTAAAATTGTAATGTAAAAATGTATGTAAGAAATGGGGCCCGGCCGGGCACAGCCCGAAGAGGAGACATGGGCCCATCCTCCCGCAGGCCCACCACCCGCAGGAGGCGCCATAGGGGTCGGGTGCATTGTGTGTCGGGTGGCGGCCAGGAGCGGAGGCCCTGGCGGACTGACCCCCGGCTGCCAAGACTGGCAATAGGGACATGGCATGTCACCTCTCTGGTGGGGAAGGAGCCTGAGTTAGTGCGTGAGGTTGAGAGGTACCGGCTAGATATAGTCGGGCTCACCTCTACGCATGGCTTGGGCTCTGGAACCAGTCTCCTGGAGAGGGGCTGGACTCTGTCTCAGTCTGGAGTTGCCCCTGGTGAGAGGCGGCGGGCTGGGGTGGGTATTCTAATATCCCCTCGGCTTGCTGCCGGTACGTTGGGGTTTTTCCCGGTGGACGAGAGGGTTTGTTCCCTGCGCCTTAGGGTCGGGGAACGGGTCCTGACTGTCATCTGCGCTTACGCGCCGAGTGGCAGTTCAGAGTACCCAGCCTTCTTAGAGTCCCTGGAGGGGGTGCTGGAAGGTGCTCCACCTGGAGACTCTGTTGTCCTGCTGGGAGACTTCAATGCTCACGTGGGTAACGACAGCGAGACCTGGAGGGGCGTGATTGGGAGGAACGGCCTCCCTGATCTGAACCCGAGCGGTGCTTTGTTATTGGCCATAACGAACACCCTGTTCGAACATAAGAGTGTCCATAAGTGCACGTGTCACAAGGACGCTCTAGGTCGTAGGTCGATGATCGATTTTGTAATCGTATCACCAGACCTGCGACCATATGTTCTGGACACTCGGGTAAAGAGAGGGGCTGAGCTGTGAACTGATCACCACCTGGTGGTGAGTTGGATCAGGTGGAGGGGGAGGACGCTGGATAGACCTGGTGCACCTAAACGCGTAGTGAGGGTGTGCTGGGAACGTCTAGCAGAGGCCCCAGTCCGCGAGATCTTCAACGCACACCTCCGGCAGAGCTTCGACAGCATTCCGAGGGAGACTGGGGACATTGAGTCCGAATGGACCATGTTCAGCGTCTCCATCACCGAAGCTGCTGCATTGAGCTGCGGCCGCAAGGTGGTTGGTGCCTGCCGTGGTGGTAATCCCCGAACCAAATGGTGGACACCAGAGGTGAAGGGAGCCACCAGGCTGAAGAAGGAGTCCTATCGGGCTTGGTTAGCCTGTGGGACTCCGGAGGCAGCCGACAGGTATCGACAGGCGAAGCGGAATGCGGCTCGGGCAGTGGCTGAAGCAAAAACTCGGGTGTGGGAGGAGTTCGGAGAGGCCATGGAAAAAGACTTTCCGACTGCCTCGAAGAGATTCTGGCAAACCGTCAGGCGTCTCAGGAGGGGAAAGCGGTGCTCTACCTGCACTGTGTATAGTGCTGGCGGAGCGCTGCTGACGTCGACTGAGAAAATTGTCAGGCGGTGGAAGGAATACTTCGAGGACCTCCTTAATCCCACTGACACGTCTTCCGAGGAGGAAGCAGAGTCTGGGGATGAGGGGAATGACCCGCCAATTTCCGGGGGTGAGGTCACTGAGGCAGTTAAACAACTCCTTGGTGGCGGAGCCCCTGGTGTTGATGAGGTCCGCCCCGAGTTCCTGAAGGCTCTGGACGTTGTAGGGCTGTCCTGGTTGACACGCCTCTACAATGTTGCGTGGAGATCAGGGGCAGTACCTGTGGACTGGCAGACCGGGGTGGTGGTCCCCATCTTTAAGAAGGGGGACCGGAGGGTGTGTTCCAACTACAGGGGGATCACACTCTTCAGCCTCCCTGGGAAAGTCTATGCCAGGGTGCTGGAAAGGAGAGTTCGTCCGCTAGTCGAACCTCGGATACAGGAGGAACAATGCGGTTTTCGTCCTGGTCGCGGAACACTGGACCAGCTCTTTATCCTCTTGAGGATACTTGAGGGTGCATGGGAGTTTGCCCAACCAGTCTACATGTGTTTTGTGGACTTGGAGAAGGCATTCAACCGTGTCCCTCGGGGTGTCCTGTGGGAGGTGTTGCGGGAGTATGGGGTGTCTGGCCCATTGCTATGGGCCATTCGATCCCTATACAACCGTTGCAAGAGCTTGGTTCGCATTGCCGGCAATAAGTCGGACTCGTTCCCGGTGGGTGATGGGCTCCGCCAGGGCTGCCCTTTGTCTCCGGTTCTGTTCATAATTTTTATGGACAGGATTTCTAGGCGCAGCCAAGTGGCGGAGGGCTTTCGCTTTGGTGGCCTCAGAATCTCATCTCTGATTTTTGCAGATGATGTGGTTCTGTTGGCTTCATCGGGTGAGGGCCTCCAGCTCGCACTGGATCGGTTCGCAGCCGAGTGTGAAGCAGCGGGAATGAGGATCAGCACCTCCAAATCTGAGGTCATGGTTCTCAGCCGGAAAAGGGTGGAGTGCCCACTCCGGGTCGGGGATGAGTTCCTGCCCCAAGTGGAGGAGTTCAAGTATCTCGGGGTCTTGTTCGCGAGTGATGGGAGAAGGGAGCCGGAGATCGACATACGGATTGGGGCTGCAGCTGCAGTAATGCGGACGCTGCACCGGTCCGTCGTGGTGAAGAGGGAGCTGAGTCTAAAAGCGAAGCTCTCAATTTACCGGTCGATCTACGTCCCTACCCTCACCTATGGCCACGAGCTGTGGGTAGTGACCGAAAGAACGAGATCGCGGGTACAAGCGGCAGAAATGAGCTTCCTCCGAAGGGTGGCTGGCCTCTCCCTTAGAGATAGGGTGAGAAGTTTGGCCATCCGGGAGGGGCTCAGAGTAGAGCAGCTGCTGCTCCACATCGAAAGGAGCCAGCTGAGGTGGTTCGGGCATCTGACAAGGATGCCCCCTGGGCGCCTCCTGGGCGAGGTGTTCCAGGCATGTCCCATCGGGAGGAGGCCCCGGGGCCAGACCCAGGACACGCTGGAGAGATTATATCTCTCGGCTGGCCTGGGAACGCCTTGGTATTCCCACGGATAAGCTGGAGGAGGTGGCTGGGGAGAGGGAGGTCTGGGCCTCTTTGCTTAGGCTGCTGCCCCCGCGACCCGGCCTCGGATAAAGCAGATGAAGATGGATGGATGGATGGATGGATGGAAAATTGTAATAAGATTAGCTGTCCTCTGCATACATACAAATAGGACTGTAATACAAGAACTTTGTGAAAACCACAGACTAGATGTAATATTTGAGATACTTGGAGTTAAACCCATAAGAGGCACATTCATTATGTGTAATCCATAAAAAACATCAGTTACATTTAAAAAATGTGTAAAACTATCATACCCAGGAGGCGTAACAAAGTCAATTTGGTTGTCATACAACATTGAACAAATAATGAATTCACCAGTAATGACTTCTGGAAAGATGCAGACTTTTCCTAAAGTGAATCTATAATGTAAATTTCAGTCAGTTTATTCAGATCTTTGGAGTGCTGTTTAGCTTTCATACCAATCATTCATTATGGAGATTACAGAATGGAAAAAAAACCCTTAATATTGCTTATTTTGCAACATGTTTGTGAGTATCGCTGACATGTGGCAAAGAGAATCTCAGACACATATCTGAATCTATATGCATTCTTTTCAAACAAAATCAAAAGGAAATATGAGTTTGTTTATCGTGAAGCAGATAAGCCATGACAAATCAGTGAAAAAGATGTGGTGATAACTTGAAAAGTTGAAAATATGATTCAGTGAGAAGCAGAAGGGACATTTTTTTCTCAGTAACATGATAAATTAGGCCTGTGCAAAGGTCTCAGATCACTTTTCAGGTGTCTCTATTTATTTCTGCAAACCTGCGAGGTTAGGCAGAGTGAAGGCAAGAGTAGAAACCCTCTTATCAGGAAGGAGGACAAACAGACATACACAAACTGTGGAATAGTAAAAGCACATCCTGTGGAAGAATAAACGTCAGAACTGGATGACCGTACCTGCTGTAGTGTGTGTGCTCATTTCTCTTCTTCTTGATATGAAATGTTTTCATAGTGAACCCATCTATATTTTATATTCTGTGTCTTTTGGAAGATTATTTTTGCATGACTGTAAACCTGTTCTAAACATAATTTCCATAACATGCTCCAACGTGACACATTTTGTTTGACTTCGGGGGGTAATTTAACTGTTTACCAGCTCATAGGCTAGAGGCAATCATATAGACCTCAGAAGTCAAACATGTCAGCAGGAGACTGATTTAGGAACCTCGTTTGTTTGTATGTGTTTGTTTCTTGCTTTCTATGTGTGTGTGTGTATATAGGGTGTGTCGTGTGGAGATTATACGTAGTGAACATTTGTTTTCCTAAACAAGGCAGTGTGTTTGTTTCTGTGTTTCAGAGTGTATTCTTTTATTCTGTGTTTTATCAGCATCTTCTTACATGGCAGAGCACCAGGACCATAGAGCTGAATAATATCAAATGCATTTATTTTTACCTTCTTGAGGAATAAAAACTGGAAATCTCCAGCTACTTGCCAGAAGCTGCAAAAGGAAATTGCAAGATTCAACATATAGACAAAATATAGTCCTACATTCAGCTACTTGAAATTTATATATACTTTGTGTATTATTTCCTAAATCAAATAACAGCTGGGTCTGTTAATGTAAAACAAAAATTAACAGGATGAGTTTAATTACATAATCTAGTAACATAACACACATAACAGTAAATTCACACAAGTGAAAAATGTTAAAAATTCTTAATGACAGGTTAATTTGGTGAGACGTGGAGAATTGGAGAGGGAACCAAAATGCAGGACGTCCGAGGCAGACAGATTACACAAAAAGGGAGCTGCTTATTTAGGCTGAACTAAAAGTCCAAAAAACACAAAAAACACAAACGTCTACAAGGAAAAATCAAACGCTATCCATATGCTGGCAGGGAATGCACAGGGGATATAACCAGAGAGCTCCACAAAGAACCAAAGAAAGCAGGTGAAGAACAGAGTTTATACACACAGAAGGTTGATTAGGGAGGAGACACAGGAAGGTAACAATTAGGAAATCGAGGGAAGACAGACAGGAAGTAAAACTGACATACGTCTTATACCTAAATACTAAAAACTTCAGTGCAATTATGAGACAGGGAAATACAAAGGGATTAGAGGAGACGGAGGGAGGACTAAGACAACAATCTGTACCAGAAAACCTATAAAATTAACTTGTCCCTAGAAAAACAAATTCAACACACAGTAGAATAAGAAGGAATTAAAATGGCATTCTAAACTCCAAGTACTAGCACAGAAAACCTAAGCAAGAAGTCAGACTTGAACATGTTCAATCAAAGTTTGAAACAAAAATAAAGAAAAAGAGCGCTTCACACTGAATAAAGATGAAGATAGAAAGTCTAACCAGTCAGCTAGAAAGTCAAAAAAGAGAGAATGGAAAAGGAGAAAAAGAGAATAGCCACACCATAAACCAGAATGCAAAACTCAGAGAGCAGACTAAAACATAATACAAAAGGACAAATGGGAAGGAAAATAGTACAAAAATACAAGGGAGCAAATCCCTCTATTCACTCTTTAAGTGAATAGAATTCAAAAGTTATGAGAACAAAACTCAAAACAAAACTGTGGCAAAAGACCATCACATTCATATTATTAAATTATTGATACACTGTGTACCTGAGGCCAATCATGAAGTACAGTAAACAAACCTGCTGCTACACAACAGAACTAAAAGATAATAGAACTGGAGTCATGTTTGTTTTAGTAAATGTGCTGATTGTTTTCACGAGTTAAAAATTCCTGCATATTTATCTACCTGCATATTTGCCAAAGTATGCATATAAAAGTTCTTTGGAACAAGACTATTCACTCTGCTTTTGTTGTTTGTGTCAACTGAGTCAACGTGGTGAGTCAGATTTCACTTCAGCAAAATTAATGTTTGAATAAGCAGTAAAGCGTAGCTAAGGTGCTGTACACAACGTAGGGCAAAGACTAGATCAGGGTCCGTGTTTACTTGCAGAAGTAACAATCAAAATGTGCTCATTATCCAGCACATTATGATTTTGTTTTCTTGCTGATCACACTGTGATAGTCATCACTGGCAGGGGCTTGAGATTTAAACTAGGAGATCATCATAAAACCCTAGCGTAGCCATGGCCAGGCCATGGCCATTGCATTTTTCATTGGCACTATAACTGTTTCCAGTTATAGCCAGTCAACTCATGATGATAATGTATGCCCATCATAACTTTTGTGCCAAGGCTATGTGGCTGAAAGTGCTACAAAGAGACACGGAGGCTTTTCTATTTCTCCGTGCACAGTAGAGTATTATACTGATGAAAGAGACGACTCTAAGCCAGTGAAAAACAGCATTCAATACTCCTTTTAACCTGGAGCGTAGTTGTGAATGGCTCCAATGTAGATTAGTATAATGTTGCACAGTTAATTAAGAGGAAAAATTAAGGTAATTTGTCATGGAATTATACAGTGCAATTCTTATGATTAGATATTATTTGTATTTTACTGCATAGCTTATAAACGACCCTCTTCCAGTATGGCTGTTGTTATTTACTTATTTGTTTGTTTTTTTAAATGAGAGCTCTTGTGCACAAGCTGCTGCTTTCTTCAGACTAACTTTACACTTGAACTATCTTTAGATGATGCAGTCACCTTTATTTTATTGTCTGAACCATCAAATGATGCTGATGCATTTAAACTGGAACACTTGGAGGGCTGAACCCTCCCCCCACAATATAATTGTTGCACAAGCAAAAATAGAACAAAACTGTTCCACCTTAGGAAGGAATAAAAATTAGAAGTCTTTTATCATTCCATGTAAATACATTTCTGATAATGGCTGTGAGAACAGATTAGATCAATTAGGAGGAAGCATCTGGAGCTGATGTTAAGTGCATGCACAAAGAGAGATTATCAGAGCTGGGCAGTTTTACCTCTCCGTCCCTGTTTTACTTTGTTGCTGTCTCACTGTCTTAGCTCCTCAAATCCCCTCACTAACACTCTCAGAAAATGATGCCTTGTAAATCTGTCATGAGGAGGATTATTTGGGAGTGTTGCTACACCGACTCGCCCTCCTCCCAACCTCAATTAGGGCCAAACAGACAGGCAGACGTAGCCCTTCTCACCTCCCTTCCATTCTCACTAGTGAGATCTCAGCATCCCCTCAATAAAAAAGCATTTCTGCAATCATTCCTTCCATTTTGACTTGTCTGCACAGGAGACCTACGCAGGCCATTGAAGTGCCCCTTTTTTCTCTGTGACTCACCGTGCAGAGTGGGGGTAAACACATGCTCCTCAACCTTTTTCTCCCATTTTTACTTCTTCACATTTCCTCATGCTTCCGTTTTCCACCCACGTCTTATCCCCAAATAAGATCTCTTCAGCTTGATGGATGTAAGGCTTGAAATAAATGAAATAATGTAGGGGAAAATGGGGGTTTTATGACTCAGTGTTTTCTCTCCCTGATTCAGATTAGTCTCTGATTCAGAGTAGTCTTTTTTTAGGGAGAGAAGGGGACAAAGTGAAGCACACGGGGATAGCTGCCAAGGGAGATGAGGCGAAGATAGGTACAGCTGGGGTAAAAACCGATGTGCGAAAATAATCTTCATTGGAAGAAATGCATAATAGATGCTGCAGCAGTGAGAGAAAAGCATAAATATAGATCTAGTGTCAAACTAGCTTCCTATTCCCCCTTTCCTTCTCATTAAGACATGCCTTGTATTTGTTATTTGAAGTCTTCTGAAGTGAGATGTGCAAACCTGTGACTCACACAGAGACGGACTGACTGGCAGACTGGTTAGAGCACAGATCAGAGCACAGCGCGCCTATGATAATATGACATTTTACTGATCTTTGTAAAAAAATTGTCTTTCACTTGCTCCTGTCAGGACATCAGAGGTCAACTAGAGAGCAGCACTTCTAGAGTTGCAGTTTGTTGCTCGAGGTCACAGTAACAGTGTAACAATGTTTCAAAGATGTCATACAATTTTTCAGAAATGTACTTCTTCATTTAACTTACGAGTCACAGTAACATGATTCTGTCAGTCTTCAACAACACATATTAATGCATTTAATTGTAGTGTCATAATTGGATGCACTTTTTTTAAATTACAGTTTAGCTTTCTATGATGAACCCAGTTCACAATGTCTCTATTCTTATATTCGCAGCTTTATCTGCATGGACACATTCAAAGCTGTCTACAGATGAGAATAAAAGACTATTTCACCCTAACCAAAGTAGTCTTTCCACCTGTGGGAACTCTAACCCTTTCACCAAGGAAGCTTCCGTTTATGTGCTCACACATATTAACGCAGTCTTTCCTTTTCCCATTCCTGATAATATGATGTGCACATTATTGCTGCCACCTACATGACAAACAAATGCTTGGTCCAGAAGTCACATTAAACCCACGCAGTAGCATAATCCCGCATATCATCCACATCCACCTTTTTCCCTCACTTTGTCTCTCCCACACTTTGTCATTAGCTGCTGCATATCTCCCTCCCGGAGGGAGAACCAACCACATGCATGAATGGAGATGTATTTGGAGCACATATCTCAAGCCCCGCTGATAACATAGTGACATAGTGGAAAAACAGTGGTAGATATATGGACTGTTAATTATTGCTCCAATTCATTTGTGAAGTATAGAATAGGTCATTCTGAAAGAGCATCCATGCCCAATGCCCTTTTGCAGTAAAACAAATGCATCTGTTCCACAATTCAGAAGACTGATTCCTTTAACAGTGTTCCACTGCTTCACCAAGTTTCCTGAAGTATGTCTTGGTAGTTTTTGCAGACTCAGCGTGAAGACAAACAAAGACAAAAATGATCACATACCTCGATAAGCTCTCATCAGTGCACAAACGTGCATGGCTCATGCATGATTTTACACCATTTGAAGCCTGGCTAGCTTTTACTTATGTTAATTAATTAATTATGTTCAACAAGTAGGGTCATCAATATCTCAATTTCTTTGCTGTTTGTGGGTTTGCCAATATTTGTTGGAGAGCTGTCCATGATGATAGTCTGGCTGCCTGCTTACCTGCCTGTAGAAAGCCTGTGCCATATAGCCTATCATTACAGCTGATGGCTCCTACAAACACAGACCTTTTTTCTCTCTTTCTCTTCTTGTCTTTGTATTTGTCTGATATTTTCTTCTCCTGCAGTGCCACTTACTGTTGAAGTGTAACTTTGTGAGAGGAGAGAAATTGATGTTGAGAGGAGGTGAAATGGAAAAATGGAAATGGGATGGGTGAAATGGTTATGGAAAATCAAGCAGGAAGAAGGAAAATGAAAGTAGTGGGTTGGTTTATGGTCCTCGATTTAGGGGGAATGGGCTAGTGGTAGTGAGGGGATGATTGTTCAAAGAAAGGTAAAATAAATTAGGCTGTGAAATAGGAAAACAAAATAAGATCAAGTGCAGGAAAACAAAAACAACAGTTTAAAGACATGACATGCTGTTAGATGACCAGATAAGAGATGATGTTGAAGCCTCCCGAGCAGTCGAATTTCGTACAAGGCATGGATAAACACTTTAAAGGAATTTTACACTTGCATGGCACCATGGATTAGATGGCTGGTGTTACTCTAGGTTTTTAAATATCTATGCCACTCTTTCACTCCACTGCTTTTCTGGCAGCTTGTCTGTTTATTCTGCCTTGAAGGTCCGTTGCTCATCCTATCATCCCTAGTCAAACTCCTCTGGATTAAGAGCAAACGCTGAGTTGCACACACAGATTTGGCACAACAAGCAAACAGTTTGTTTATTGCTGTTCTGGCTGTCATTGTAATCCCACTTTTAGTAACTAGATTATATGCAACAATGCATTAATGCCCCTTTGTTGCTCAAACCCCCCCATAGGCCTAAATAGAACTGGAGGAGATGACACAAGGGGTGCACTGGGAGACGTTCACAGGCAGGTCTTGCTTCTTGATACTGATCCAGTTTAAATGCAAGTCTTGTGACAGGTAATTACTTAAATGTGTACGTCATCTGTGTAAAGATTTTGGCAGCTGCCCAAATGAACTTTTTAATGTCACTCAAATAGAAGATCAAATGAGTCTTAAAGCAATGTGTGGGCTTCAAATCTGGCACTTAAATGTATGTATCATGTGGACTTTTACTTTAAAATTGTGTCAACATTTCTTCAGTCCTTGTATTTCTGTCCTGATTGACAGTTTTGAAAGCATGTGAAAATGGTTCATGACAAAAAAAAATATTTTCAAACAGTATTCAAATCATATGAAATGCATTGTGTTCAGCTGAGAAATGTGGAAAACACTGTAATATATATGCAGTGGGGGGGGGAAATAACTGTTTGATCCCCTGCAGAATTTGGAAGTTTGCTCACTTACAAAGAAATGACCACGCTCTCATTTATATTGTAGTTTAAGTTTAATGGAGAGAGAGAACGTCAACCAAAAATCCAGAAAAACACATGTAAATTGATTTACCTTGAGTGAAATAAGCATTTGATCCCCAATCGTAACACGACGTTTCTTGTTCGCCAGATTTTTACCCACTCCTCTTTACAGAAACTCTCTAAATCCTTTAGGTTTCTTGGTTGTGCATACTTAGCAGCTTAAAAATTCAGCTCCCTCAACAGAGTTTCTGTAGGACTGAGGTCTGGAGACTGGCGAGGTCGCTCCCTTAACGTGCTTCTTCTTTAGCTACTTTTTTGTTGGCTCGGCGGCAATGTTCCCTCTAATTTTTCATGTGTCTGAGCGAACATACAAACTCCCTGAGCGATCCCTTGGACCACTGTGAGCAACATTAGACGTGTGCACTGTGGTCACACCAGCATCCAATCCACCCAGGTTACATGGTTTATTAAAATAATCAAATTACAGCATTTACATTTATGTTAGACTACTTTTAATTAACTGCTTTAGCCCACTGACCTGACCTGTGTAGTATGTTAACACTATTGGAAGTAAAAATAACTTGAACTTCAATTTTTAAAACACAACTTTCTTCTTTTTTTTCCTTTTTTTATTTTATTTTTATAAAGCTCTGACTTGTATTATGAGTCTGAGGTCTGGGAGAGAGTCCTGTAACTCTGTCTGCAAAATACAGTATATAATGACCAATGTTGGGCAATTAATTATATAGTTAGAAGTAACTATATAATTAATTGCCCAACATTGGTCAAAAAAGTAACTGAGTTATGCAAACAACAAAGTTTTTTGCAGCTGTTTACCTAAAAATGCAGCCAAGGTGTTTTTTAAACAAACATTTCAAACTATTTACATAACAATCAGCTGTTCTGCATCAAATTTGATGCCTCACAAATTATTTGTGCCACTCCAAAAATAATTTCTGTCCACTATGAGATAAAGGAGAACAACAACCTGATACCTGCAGGCCTGACAACAGGAGATGTATCACTGCTGTAACACCTGTAACATTCAGCAGTCGCCTCATTGTTCTGACACACACAACAAAACTATTGACTACACTACACACTAACTACACAAGATTTGCGCTAAACTTCGCAAATCTCTCACATCTTAAAACACCACCGTCTCTCCTAAAACTTCCCCTTTCCTAAACAACTAAATGCCATGTTGCCATATCATTTTTTGATTGGTCGACATGGTACATTTTTCAACCAATAGTAAAGGGTGCGGTTTTTTTGGTTTTGTTTTTGCTCACAAGCCGAGAGTGCTTTCGAGCGTTTTCTTTATAAAATGCCGTTTTTACCGTTTCTTCCCGCAGTAAATATAAACAACGATAGTATTCAGGAAGAAAACCAAACATTGCATTTTTATCATAACTCTTTTTTTACGTGGCCTATCAACACAATTTAAAAGCTGGTATAAAGTCCACACTTTTTCCGTCAATTGTTCCGTCTGTCCTGCTCACATCTCCAATGGTTGTTCACGTTGTCATTAACGTGGCTTCACTCCACATCAGCCACGCCGCTTTGCTAGCTAAAACACCGGTGTCTGCACATAAGGACGCTGTCATAGCCTGTCAACGACGTTGATTGGCTGCATATATACGAATGTGAATCACATTATTGGCTGGACTATGGAATAAGGTGGCATCGTTCTAATCCCATACGGGAGCAGCCAGTCACTTACTGACTAACACTGCAAAACAGAATTGTTAAAGTTTTAATTTTAATTTCAATTCAGGTTAGATTTTTTTTGTGCGCAACGCAGATTTTATGTGCGCACAGACCGTGCCAGCAGTGCGCAATTGCGCACGCGCGCAGCTTAGAGGGAACATCGCTCGGCGGTATGTTTTGGGTCATTGTCATGCTGAAAGACCCATCCACAACCTAGCTTCAGTGTTCTGGCTCGATATAAGTAGCATAAAGATTAGAGACTGTTCATTTATTTGTAGGTGCTCAATATCACAAATTCAGCAGGGGATCAAATAATTAATTCCCCCAGTCTACTGTCATTCACTCAGTCTGGACAGAAGCATCACCTTTTTTTTTTTTTTTATCTTTATCAAATAAATTTGAAAATATTTAAATACTTTGACTTTGATGAAGGCTCTAAATGATTTCTTGTGCTATTAAGCAGTGTGTAGCTGATGCAAACATAACTATTTTTTTCACTTGTTTAAGCTGCAATGCAACTACATTACTGAAAAAAATTTAAAAATGCATTTTTATCTTTCTCATCCCTCATTGCTCTGAATACATAATTAACTCCACTGGCTAATGAAGGATTTTGCTTAGCACATTCAAGTCAGCAGTCAGAGTTGTCCTCTTTTTCTAATTCCATACAATATTAGCCTAAAGCTTTCTCTAAGTGAATGTGCTTGGTCTCCCTCTAATTGGGTCACCAGAAACCTAAAAAAGTTTGAGAGGAAAACAGAAAGGTAGAAAGAGGAGAACGACACCAGGGTGCGCCGAAGGCTGAATGGGTGCATTTTGATTCTCAACAGTGGTTTTAAACCCCACTCTGTGCACTGTATTGCACCAGGATAACTGTAGTACCTCATGAAAATTCAAAAACAGGTGAGTCATTTTCCTGGCATGTTAATAGGTCAAAAAGATGCATTTGATCCATTAGTGTTAGTTGTAAGTGTTCTCGTGGCTCCAATTAGAGCCACATTTCTTGGTGTGAGCTGGCCTAATGAAAAGCGACATTAAAACATGGTATATGTCAAATGTGTCAGCATGAGAAAAGTATATTTTCATTGAGCTCCAAACTAGTCATAAAACTGCTCATCGCCATAAACGTGTCTGAGAAATTATAGTGATGTGAGCCCCAAGAGGACAAAGCCATTACAACCTCTTGTAAAACACAACATATCAGCAAAATATGTGCAAATGATCACAGGCAATTAGGCGTACGCTGTTTGGTTACAAGAATCATGTCCAACAGCCCCTTGGGGTAAAATCCTCGCTCAGATAACACGTAGATTTTGTAGACAAATACATATCACCTTTAAATTACAAGGAATCGTCATCAGAGCATAGTGCATAGTGAACTGACAGGCTTGTGTTACAAAGGCAAGACTGCATGGAAATGATGGATGACAGTACTAAACTTTAAATTATGCACCCCCCTTTGGCATTTTCATTTTTCTATTCTGTTCTTTTCAAATGATCCATTTAAAGCAAGCATAGCAGCATTTATACAATTCTCATAGACCTTTGCAAAAAACTATATGCATCCGTGGCATCTAGTGTATTCTTTCTTTTTGTCTTTGATTCCTCAAGCAAGCCAGTGGTATGCAACTCCTATTCTTTTTAAGAAAAACTACTCGATGCCATTGCAATTGTTGAATTTGTTTAACAGCCTCCACCCTTGCTTGACATATACAATATCCCTACTGTGAGGTGTGGTGTGTGAGCAGGATTACAGTAGCAAAGTGCAGTCTAATGTGACAGAGAGGCAGTTTAATGTCCCATTATAGATACCAGGGTCTTGACAACCAATAAAGCATTTAGATGCAATTTGTTCCTCTGGTGCGTTCACTGCTTAAATGTGCTGTTGCCTTTTTTTTGTGGAACAACCTCTTGAGTGTTGACTGTTTGTTTTACGTGTGATGGGCCTGTGACAACGCACTTTCTTTATGCCGTGTTTAGTGCTCTTTAAGAGACAAACTTAATTTTTGTTGTTGCATCTGATGAAGACTGTTCAGGGAGGGAATACTTGCTTTGGTCAGAATTTGTGTTACAGTGATGAGTGATTTAACGGTCATAAAAGACATAAAGTTTAAGATTAAACATAATTTCTTAAGCAAGATTAGTCTTTTTTTTACTTATTATATCAAAATAACAAAAAGGTTAAGGGCCAGAAGCAAAAATTAAAGCACCCTGCATAGTCTGTGCTTACACCTTTTGGAAAGTATCACAGCTTATAAAGACTTTTGGAGCCGCTTCACATGCTATCCGTTTTTATTTGTTAGGTGTGTAGGTGTGGCTCTTTGAGGTTCCTGGGTTGTTTTGCATGCACTGGTCTTTTTAATGTGTATCCAAAGATTTTCAGTGATTTTAGGGAATGTGTGGGCTGTAGCTGAAACTTGAGCTTGCACCTCTAGGGGCTGTGGATTTTGGGGTGTATTTAGGATCACCATGCTGTCTTACAAGTCATTCACTTTTCATCTTTAGTGTTTTTCATGATTGTGTGATGGTAGGTTTCAGAACTGGTATTCCTTTTGCTCTTGGCTCTTGGCTCTACCATTCTCTTGCTTTGTGAGCTGGTAGGTGGGTAAAGGAACCCTTGATGGATGATTTTTGGGAAATATGCGATGAGTTTTTGTAAACTCAGCCTTAGCACCCACAGGCTACTTAAGGTCTGAGATCTGACCTTACTTTTAAAAAATGTATAAGCTAATTAATTAATAATCTGAGAGCTGAAATATTTTGTGCACAAATTTTTTAGGCTTCTCCTTTTTTTTTGTTCCACTCAAAAATAATAATACAAAAACGACTAATACGACATTAATCTCCCTTAAAATTTACAGTGTTTCCTCGTTGTCTTTTAGCTAGGAGACTTTGTCCATTATTTCAATATTAATGAATCTTTTAACACATTCATAAATATCACTCCGATCATTATATAATCAACAGCCACTCTGAACACTTTACAGTAATGCTCTGACCTGTTGGGACAGATGCATGCACCTTGGAGATGCACTGTTCAGACACTCTCATATTGGTGCCCCTGGAGCAGTTTCGTAAATGTTTGTTCCTTCCCCATGACAGTGCTAGTTAAAACTCTCAGGCTACTTGCATCACAGTCAAATGATGGTTGTGTGAATTGATGAAAGATTTAGCCTGGGGAGAACTGTTTTAGATGCTATCTATGTTTTATTTCAATTATAGCTGAGATCACAGAGACTGCCAGGATGATGATAACAAGCCAGCTGACAGTTAATCCCTCAGGACAGGAAACGAGTTTTACAGCAACTGATGTCATCTAAGGTTAAATGTCCATTGTGATGAGGCACTCTTCAAAGGCAGTCACATCCAGCTATTGTTCTATCTCCCCTTTCTATCATTAGAGTAGCAGGAAGATGAAAGTCGAGATAACTCTGGGGCTCTCCAATACCCAAGACCTCCTATTAAAGCAAAATGGAAACTAAGGAAGTACATAAAGATTGTAGAAAAGATAGCCAAGTAAGTGTCAGCGTATACACATACATATACATGTCTGTGCTACCCTCTTCAGCATTGGCAGACATCACAAGAACTGTACAGTATGATGTAATAGAACCCTCAACCCGGGAAGAGATGTTAAACATCCAATAAAATGCTAACGCCACTCCTCTTTGAAGAGCCACTCATCAAAATTGAGGTCTTAACCTCAGAGTCAGCATCAGAAAGTTATTTCTCTCAACGGCTCCTTTTAAGTAGGGAGATTATGTCTGCTGGATATTATCCCCCTTGCTGTGTTTAGTGGTACTGAATGGCATCTAATGAACACCACCTCTGCGGTTGCCTCCCCTTGATGCCCTTTGCTCAGCCAGTTTGCTGGTGGCTGTCTGGGAGATGAGAGGAAGGAGCTGAAGGACAAAGAGAGAAGGAAACAGAAGGAGAAAAGGACACAGCAGGGGGCTCTCACACCTTTTACCAGTGCAGTTACAAGGTGGGAGCCCTTAGTTTTAGCTTGGACAGATCAAAGGAGAGAGGTGTTGCCAAGAGCACGATGGTAGCAGCAATAGCTGGTTACTGTTATGTCTTGTTCATGCATGGATCCAAGTGTGGTGCACAGGTGTTTGATATACCGTTCAGGACCCCTTTTGTTTCTCCTCAGTATCACTTGCTTTTATTAAATATGATGAGCTTTTTCACGTTTCATTAACTGCTGCATGTTTCTATCTCATTTTCTTTCAGTCACAGGGATCTAAAGCCAGAGAACCTCTTGCTAGATGAAAAGAACAACATCAGGATAGCAGACTTTGGCATGGCTTCCCTTCAGGTTGGCGATAGTTTGTTGGAAACCAGCTGTGGGTAAGTAGAATCACAAATGTAATGTCTGTATGTACTGAATGATATTAGATATCAGACGTCCCGAGGGAGTAATTAAAAGGTCATAGTGGAGGTGGAAATGCTGCTATGGAAGAGGAAAACGGGGAGAATTCAGAGAGACTAAGTGGAGTGAGTGGAGCCATCAGGCTCTCAGCTAGGTGCAGCGTTGTCAAAGTGCCCATAATCGTGCTGTGCTGATCTCTTCAGGAGACACTTTCAGTGTCTATCACCGACTGTGGTATCTGGCGATGAGCGTGGCCAGGGCCATGGCCACACATTACTGCTCCCGTCTTCTAATATTTCACACTGGGTTTATGATCTAATAGTCACAACCGCACCAGGCACATCAATCCCATGACATTAATGAATTTGCTTGCAGGAAGAGTCACTTTTAAAGTGGGACTACACTCGAAAAAGGACCGAGGTCTCTTTTATTGTGGGAGTGATTTTCTTCAACCCTAAGGTCAGGTGTGGCGGTCATTGTGCAGGGTCATATTTATCAATAAAAGGCAACACACTTTATGATGACTTTTAAGCACTGGGGTCATAAACTCAGTGACACCATGGATTAACAGAAACACCTCACTGCTGCACTATAGCATTTCACTCTTCCATTAAATTCACTTCAGAAAGATTTGAATATGTAAGCACAACCCAATATGATAGAAGTGCATTGTTATTTTTATTCTCTTTATCACTAGCTGGGCCCACGTCCTCATTTAAGTTTGACAGCGTTTTAGTAGGTAAAAGTGAATGCTTTGACGTGAATTGAGCTGCGGTTTGGCGAAGGCCTCGAAGGGGACTGGCGATGGCTCCCGGGCCTGGCAGATCCCCATGTACTAAACAGAAGTGAAGAAGTTGAAGAATGGAGAAGAAGGACGGAGGGAGGGTGGAGCACGTAAACGAGAATGATCAGCTTGCAGAACTAGGGGAACCTATATAGATGACAGCCGGAAGGAGCGTGTTTGGAGGCGTGGTCCTGCTCCTGAAATTCCGATACATAATCTCCAATTATTTTCCCAAGATAATGAAATCTTATTGTCTAGTGATGGAGTAAAATAACATAGAGTTTTGATAAGTAGGTATAGTTCACCTATTAAAACATATATAGAACACAAGCAGGCACTCGATAGGGAAGTAATGATGAGTCCATGTTTTGATGTCAGAGCTGGCTCAAAGTCTTGCACACACTTGGGACAGACATCCATAACACTCTAGAAATGGTTCCACAAATTTGCTCAAACTGAGTGGTCTAAGTTGTTATCTTGCTTGTAAAGTGGATGTCTTGGGAAAATATTTCCTCTGCATTTGCACATGACACTCTGTGCACGGCTGGATATATGCTCTGTGACAGCTGTCCCCAGCTCAGATTGATTCGGTCCAGATTAAGCCTCCAAATCAGCTGAAACTGAAGTTACACACACTTTACACACGCAATACAGCAACACACATGCGCACACAGAACAGGCTTAGTTCATCCCTCACCTCTAAGTCCCTATGTCCTCTGCTTGTTTGGGTGCCTCTCTGTCTCTGACTCCCTCCCTTTATATAACACACACGCGCGTTCATTGTGCATGTGCATGCAAACACATGCATCCAGTTGAAACTGTTGCATAATTTTTTTTTTTCAGCAGTCGCACAATGCCTAAGCTCTCATGACTCATCGGTAAAAGATCAGGCCAACTCAAAGCAGTGCGCATAGCAATCTGCAAGTCAGATGTGTCCACCGTTTAGTCATTGTTCAGCTTTGATGACCACATTAAAGTTTTCTATTTTCCTAGAAAGCCTATATGCAGCAGCTCTTACTCAGCAGTATCTTTTGACCAACTTGATCTATATTTGATTGCATTCTGCTGCCACTCACTCGGAGGAAGCCTTAATTTGATAGAGGTGGAATGAATATTCTTTGCCCTCTTAAATTTATAAAGTACTAAAAGTACCCTGTTGGAAGCATGAACACAGAGCTGTCCATGAAACAAATGCATGCACGCAGTTTGGTCGGGGCCCACATCTGTTCACGATTTTTTGTTTTTACAGATTAACACTTGATTGCGCTCCTAATAACATAAGTCGTCATCAAGTCATTTGACATTGCGTGCCCTGCATCTGTCTCTCCTCCACTCTGACTCCACATCTGTGAGGAGGAGAGAAGATATATAGGAGAGAAGAGTGAAGATAAAAGCAGCCCCTTACATTAAATTGTTTCCCTGACACAAACACAGAACCTACCACCTTCAGGAAATGAGAAGACAATTGAGAGAAATACTGTTTTCTTTCCAATCAATAAATTTAGCCACTTCCCATCTGCATATTAATTTCAAAGTTTGCACATGTGTCCATGTTTGTGTGTGGATATGTATCGACATGCTTTTGTATCGTGTATGCATATGGCTTCCCATGTGTGTTGGAGTTGCAAATGATGGCTTGCAAATTAAATTAGTTTTACATTATTACTAATGATAATAATTTGATACAGTAACGAGAAAACGAGCAAATAGCATCTTGATTGGCAATCACTTTGAGCATTGTCATTTACAGAGAGATCAGGTGTCTATCTGAACAACCCTACGGCACCAAAAACACGAGCCTTACAGTCTTGATTAGATCTTGTCTGTTTGCATGTACGTCTCATAGCAGAATGTTGGCGCCATTAATGTTTTCGTGTCTTCGTGCTGTTTCCTAATATGTGTGTATGTGTGTTGTTATTGATTATTCATGCCCCTCTGAATGTCCCGTCTCTAAGTGTAGATATGACACTTTTTAATTAAACACATTTATCTGGCCCCTTCTCATCATGCAGCAGTCTGACACAAATGTATTCCATTTGCTGTGGGTAATGGAGCTGAGTGAAGATGAAACTTGCCCCAGGTAGAGTAGTGGGAGCCTCAGAGCACATACATAAATACGTGCAGACATACAGATGTATAGCAGATGCATTGGCAAGCATATTCAAATATGGATTCTGGGATGCAAATACAACCTCTTCCTCTGTCTGTACAAACCCAGCTGGGAGTTCATCACTGCTTACTGTTTATTTACTATAATTCCATGGCACAGATTGATGAAAGGAAATTATCTTATATGCAATGAGGAAGTGCACGGATTTAGTCCAAAAAGATGAATTTTCATGAAGATCAGCTTTATGTCTCAGTGTCTCAGCGCTTCTTTCAATGCTTCTGTCGTAATTCACATCTCTTAAGATCACGATACATCCCTTCATACATATGTGTCCAGTATACTGTGTATTGTAGAGGTCCAGAAATCCCTCTCTAGACAGTTATGACTCATGAACTCTATACATGAGATAAAGCCAACTTTTTATGCATCAATTTTGTGGTATTTGTTGCCCTCTGAAAATAGAAGACAGTCCTTTCCTGCCTGTTGATTTTATTTACGTGATGCTAGTGGTGTTAGTTTGAGAAAGACAGAGAAAAGACTGATGTAATGCCAAACCCACGTTGAACTGTTTTTCTAAAGACTACATTTTTCTGGTCAGTGGGAAGTGGCTCTCACGGTTTTCTATTTATCTTTAGTGTCCCACCATATAACCTGAACCTGGTGTGAGCAGCATGGATGTTTCTACAATATCACCCATACTTGATCCGCAATCAAATGTGAAAGGAACTTTGCAGCATTGGCCCCGTTAACTGGCTTGTTCACTGAAGCGTACTCGGATGGATTTTATCGTGTCATTGAATGGTTGTTAACTTAATGAAACACTGTATACCTGGTGTAGTTAAGCTTGTGCTGCGAGTCGCTGGCAGCAAATTACTGACTAAATAGAGCTGTGATAGTGGGAAACATTGCAGCTGAACTAGGTTAGCCTTTCAAAAGTCAGAATGTTACCATAATAGCAGAAGGGGCTTTCTAAACATAAAATAATGAGTGGACTGAGTGTTTCAAAGTGAGCACTATAAAGCTCATCCTAGACCCGGTGTTCCTAAGGCATACCAAAAGTGGCCGCACCTTTAGAGGATGAATACATTAAACGTTTTCGTTAGATAAAAGAGTAATGCTTCTATTTTAAAAATTTTTGATCAAAAAATCCTAATAACATGAAGCATTTTACTGACTTACCTCTTTTTTTTCGTTATAAAAGAACTACATGGATCCTTTTTTGTAGCAACCACCAGTGGTACCGCGCTTTAAAGTACTGATGCATTGGCTTCAGCTATTTGACCTATTGGCTACTTCCACCTCTTATATGTGGGTCAGTTCATCTGAACCCATCTGAATTCATGAAATGTAACACAAAAGAAACCGTACAGAAAACAAACACAAAACTCCCACCTCACTCTCACAAATTTGCCTGAAAAAATGCTAAAATTTCGCGTTTCCGTTGGTTTGGTTTTTTTGATTTAAGTGTCCCAATGGATGAAGGTTAGGTATGTTTTTACACATGAAGTTCCATATTTTTTTTCTGTGTCAATATCTGCTACTATGGCTCTGTGAATATAGGCTGTAAAGAGTGTGGCATAGAATGGTGGATGCTTGAAGAAATAAAATATTTGCATTCCCAGTCTTTGACAGTAGATTTGAAGTCCTGTCGAAACCAAAGCTGTAGGGGAACGTGTGGCATTTGATGAACTGACAAGGAATGACCTAAATGGGACAAAGCTATAGGTTTTGCATGCCTTGTGTGTTGTGGCCTTCATGAAGTAAAATGAGTGCAGAGCTGATGGGTTTTTTTCTTTGAAGAAAAGTCATCAAGTACTTATTTGCACAGGCACTTGGAGATCCCGAGTTGGCACGGTAGCCGTGTTTGTTTTTGGCCAGTATTTTGACAGTCTGAATAAGCTGGGCTGTCAGAGCTGGTATTCTTGAGTGCACAAGAAAACAGCCAATCTAAAGGCTGTTTACAAACTACGTAGTCCCTCAGTCGACCCAAATGCTATGCCATTAAACAGAGTGAGACAAAGAGGTGGACAACACATTTCATAATGGTAGGAGGTCTAGGGAGACAGGTGATTTGTTTTGAGGAGCAAAGAAATTAAGTTTTTTATCTGATTAATTGATTTCCAGAGAATCCCTTAAAAATATAGGAATGTCAAACAGTGAGAAGAATTAATATATAGAGTAACAAGTCACCCATATGCTGCACTCATCCATAGACCTGGGCTTATGGAGGAGTCTTTGCAAGGTAGCTCCATAAATCTTCATATGATATTGATATGTCAATCTAGTCATTGGCTTTACTGTCAGTCTATCCAGGGGCTGTAAAGATTAGTGGGTCTGTTCACCGTCTGCTGTGAGAGGATGCCCTTGACTGAGCAAGGCAGAGGACATCCAAACACTCTCAGGACCCCTAAACTCCTAAAACACATCTTGATCTACGTTCGCTGGAGAGTTTTACTGTCTGCATAAATTGTTGTCTTCATATTTTCAGACAGTGACTTATGCTTGTTTGTTTTATCTGTTGTGAACTTTTATTTACTCTGCAGCACAACTGAAAAAAGTCCTTAGATAACTTGAACCTTCTGTATCTGTTTGCTCCTTTTCCAACAGATCTCCACACTACGCATGTCCAGAGGTCATCAGGGTAAGTGACTACTCACAGAATCACAATATTCATTCCTCCTGTGCTAACTTATTTTTAGTCGTCCTCCGTCTTGTTTCAGTTGGCCTTAACGTTCAGTCTAAACTTGTCTAACACAATGTTTTGCCCTTAGGGAGAGAAGTATGACGGGAGGAAAGCAGACGTCTGGAGCTGTGGGGTCATTCTTTTTGCTCTGTTGGTGGTGAGTGTCAGCTTGTTCTTCAGTAAATGATGTTAATATTATACTGACACCCAGTTTAACATCTCTAGAGGCATATTGCGTAATACAATTTTGCCATGAAGTGTTGCTTTTGTGTCATATCCAGCAGTAAGTCTAGCCTTTTGCATCGTAGTGAATAAATAAAGAACGGAAGTGAAGCTTGAGAAATAAAAAGGGAGTGCTAGCCTAAACTCACCACGGAGCCTCTGACATAAACTCAGGTGTTAAGGAGTTAAATTCAAATTCTGTCATCTAAATGGAAAAAAAAAACCCTAAATGTTGCATAAACACCCTCTAGCTGATATAGTTGTGCTACAGAAGATCAGAGAAAAGAAGCATCTTTTTATTCATTATCCTGTACCCACAGACGACGCTGTATCCATAATCAGGTCTATTCTCTAGCTGCATTATGTCTGTGGTTCCCCAGCCATGCAGCCCCGAAGCTTTGTTTCATCAACAGCTGTACTGTAGTTCCTACACACTCCAGCTCCATGAATAATTCATACAGCCAAACTGAAAGACAAGAGCCTAAAATAAATACCAATGCTGACAGGGCAGCTTTTGGCCACAGGCCCTGTGTATTTGTCTTTGTTTTTGCCGCTCTCTCCCTCCACTCTGTCTGTCTTATGTGTGTGTGCACTTGTTTTAAGGATAGTATACTTAGTACTGTTGTGTTGCATAAAACTGATGTTGCTTACCATTATCTCCATCATGACCACGCTTTTCTCGCTCCAAACAAAAGTTTTTTTTTTCCGCCTCTGCTGCTTGACTGCAGAAATATGCTGTCTCTCTTCAGTTTCGTCCTGCTGACTAGCCGCGAGATAACCATTTGTCTGATTGTGGGAGACACGCATACTCCGCAGGAGTTAGGCTGCACTCAGATCATCTGTTACACAAGTCTACCTTCCTTTTTCCTGCCTCTTTATTTCTCAGCAGCTCTTTCTGTATTTTCCTCACCCTTTCCATCTTTCTCCACCCCTCCATCTTCTCTTGTGATTGAGGTTGCCATTCATCAAATTGCTACATCTGTGAGGTGTCAGCACCCTCTGATAAATGACTCTTATGAAAGAATTCTAAATGAATGAGGTAAATGAGAAATCTGGGTAATTATTAGCGAAGCCCTTTTTTCAGCTCACTGCAGTTTATTATTTATTTAGCGTTGCTGTTTAGGGCAAAATGCTCCAACTGGAGAGTTGAATGAGTTGCGAAAGCAAGCTGAATTTTTAAGTCGTGCAGGATTAAGATTCGAAATGTGTTTTTGTTTCTTCTAGCGAGTCTTGTTAGTCATTAATAATCTTTTTTTTTCTTTTGTGACTTCAGTCAGTTAAAATCATTTTCTCTGTCATAATGCTGCTGTTGTATTAAGCGCAAATTCTTTCTTCTCTACTTAGTTCCCTGCTCCTACCTCTCACGTCTGCCAACTATCATTTCAGTCTCTTTTCTTTTCTCTTTTCTCTGCCTTTATGTTTCTTCAGGGCGCCCTACCGTTTGATGATGACAACTTAAGGAATCTTTTGGAGAAGGTGAAGCTGGGTGTGTTTCACATGCCACACTTCATCCCTCCAGATTGTCAGAACCTTCTCCGTGGCATGATTGAAGTGGATGCCTCCAAAAGATTAACGGTCAGTTCAGTAAAGAGACTCGGTGTTAACTCAGAATTGTGTGTATTTGTGCATATCTTTTATGCACATAAAAGTAGTCAGTACACTTTGCAACCTTACCTCTTTATGCATAGAGAATAAAAGGGACATGAAATCTAATATGGTGCAGAGGTTTTAGGGGCATTTTAGAAGTTAAGATTGTTAGCATTGCAGCAAGCCCAGACATACAGACAGAATCATAAAGAGCAATCTTCAATAAGAAGAGGAACTTCTGCAACAGATAACATGGCCTTGCAGAGTCCTCAGCATCAACATAATGTCCTATTATCATGTCAACATCACCGAGTCTGCTTAGGACTACATTAAAAGACAGATGCAAATGAGACAGCATATTTCCACTGAGCAGCTTTTGAAAGTTCTCCAAGATGGGTGCAATAACCTGCCCCACAAATGGAGTGAAGAAGGTTCTACTTTTATCTAGTTTAATTCAGTATTCGTATAGTACCTAGAACTTAAACATTACAGTCTATCAGCAAAAAATATTTCGTAGTTAATATTTACTACCAACAGTGTTTACTAATCAATTTTAGAAGCTACAAATTAATTTTATACATAATTCAAGAAACTATTCCTGGAAAATATTTGGACAGATGTGGAGTAAGAGTAAGATCAACTAACTTAAACTAAAATATATAGTATCAGTTTGGTGCTGTTGTTCTTTCTTGATACAAATGTGTTTGTATCATTCCCAGTTCTGTGTAAGTTCAAGTACATTGTGTGGATTCAGGAGAGGAGTGTTGCTTGTGTACCGCACACTGATCACCTTGGCAAGGTAACCGGATTAGAGAGCAAGAACAGAGATATAAAGGACGGAGTGTCGGGTTGAGAGAGATGGACAAAGGCGAATGTAAATAATGAAAGAACTAAAAAAACGGACATGTTTACCAGAGAGACAGTGGAGCCCTTCTTTGTTATCCTGCATTTCACATTCAGAACAGTGCACAAAGCTACACCCAGTCTGCAAGTTACTGTATTTGATCACATCCTCATTTTTACTGTATGCACACAGCTTCTCCAGGTATCTCTGTGAATCAGTGCATCAAACAAAACTATTTTCATGCACTTGCCAGCAACATTCGCCAAGGGTGGTGATGACACCACCCTTGGCGAATGTTGCTGCTCCATTTCTTTATGCATTAAATCATCTCAAACCGTGTCAGAATGAGTAAGAGTAAAGTAACAGGAATGTGAAAAACAGCGGCAGGAGTAGCAGCAGAAAAATAAAGTTTAGAAACCGACATGAAAAGAGATGTTCATATGCAGGATGCTCATTTGTATTGAAACAAGAAACAGAAAGATCAAACCTTTTTATTATGCACTATGCACACTATATTATTTATTTTTCTGGTCCCTCTGTCTGATGAGGACAGGTCACCCTGAGATTCCCTGGATATGTCCACCAGCCTCCAGCAATGTCCTAGTCAAAGGGTTACATGCAGACCATGCTGCTGGGAGAGAATATGCTACCTGTCTGCTCCTCTCTTGCATCAGGACTCCACACAGAGCTCAGGGGATGTGTTGTAACCTCGAGGAATGTCAAATATCCTCGTTAGATCGAGCATTCGTGGAGTTTATAGTGACCGCTAGTCAGACCTGAGCCAGGTACACTGAGGGGCAAAAATGACATCATAATGGAATATGACATTCACTTATGTGGGATTATTTCCATAATAATGTTTGCTGAATCAAATCAATGGGGTAATCAGACTCTAAATACGGGCTGTGTTTCAGTAGGTCTATTGTCACCTTCTGTTAATTAGGTTTGTAAGCAGACGCACACAAGTAAACACACAAAGTCAAGGCCTCCTCAGAGTTTGAGTGGGAGGGCACGTACCTGGGATTAAGGGGCTTAGGCCAATAAAAGCCTTTCTCTCCATTTCCTGTCTGTGCAGTCAGGGACCCAGAGGCAACTAAGCCAACCACCTCAGCGCAATCATCTCATCTTCAGTATTCAAATGATAAAAGACACCGTGGAAAGATCTGCCTCCTCATGGTATCTGAGTAATACAGAGGATTGACTAGATTACTATAATAAAGAGCAAAGTTCCTAGATGGAAATAAAGAAGGTGTTTTGTTTTTTGTAAGAGACACCAGAACCTTTCTAGAAGTGGACTGAAACACTTTGTTTTAATGATGACAATTGTTTTTAGGCCAATGTAATCTTTTAAAGACTTGCCAAAATTGGCAAGTGTTATCTCTGAATCTGAAATACTTACGGATCCTTCTGTTACTGCTCTCTCAGCAATTACAAAGACTGCAATGACTACAGTAAGAGTAAAGCTGAAGAAAATGGGGTTTAGCATTGTCAATTGTCAAGACAACCTGCTAAAGTAAAAAAAAAAGAAAAAAGCATCAGAATGGGAAGAAAGGTGATTTCACACACTGTTGAAATGCTGGGATAACCACTTGTTAAAACCACAACACGTCAGATCTTGGAGCAGATTTGCAACAGCAGCTGAAGAATAGACCAGGGACTGCTCCTGTCAGCTAAGAACAGAGAAACCAAGGCTACAAATAGCATTAGCTCACCAAAATTGGAAAATTGAATATTTTTATAATATATTAGTCTCCATTTCTGATGCAATATTTGGATGAAAAACATGAAAGCATAAATAGACCCCCTATTTTGTATCAACAGTTCAGGCAGTTGGCACACTTTGGACTGTTTAGCACCAAGTGAGCATATCTAAAACGGCGCAGCCTACCTGAATATTGATGTTGACCATGTCTGTCCCTTCATGACCACGGTGCGCCCTTTTTTTCAATGGCTGCCTCCAGCAGGATAATGTGCCTCGTCAGAGAGCTAATCATCGTCTAAAATAATCTCAAACTGGTTACTTGAACATGGCAACGAGTTCACCGTACACAAATGGCCTCCATAGTTTACAGATCTCAATCCAAGAGATCAACTTTGGAATTTAGTCGAACAGGAAACCCACATCAAGGATGTGCAGCAACATGAACCAAAATCTCCGATGCAAGTTTCGGGCACCTTGCAGAATCTATCTCATGAATAGTTAGAACATTTCCATCGGTCACATGGGGTTCAATCGAGCACGAGCAGGACGTACATATATGTTTTATATATTCTACGTAATTCTTTCTTTTTACATTCATCGGGTCCCAGTCGCCCCAAATAGCAAAGAGAAATTAAAAATGCATGCCATGAAAGAGTTTGGGTCTTAGGAGGTTAATTCAATGTTTGTTCATTGTGTAAAAGCGGTTCTTAACTGTATATTTAATTGCATAAAGTCTGTAAGTATTTAGGCAGCGACACAACCTTGGTAATTTTGTTGCTAAAAACATTCAGCTGGAATTCTTTGATTCATGGCCGTAACACGACTGCTTATCATTAAATTATGCAATTAGTTTGGAGCCTGTGAAACTAGAAGGATTAAATCTTTTGTTAAATCCCTTGAATCACAGCTGAAAGTTTTAACTTCGAGCACATCTTTCAGTTACACGGTTTCCAAATACTTATACATCTGACTTTATGTGTTTCTGTATATTATGACTTGAAACAACAGAGTAAGTCTCTACTGTAAACACGGATTGTGGTCCTTCCTCCACTGAACAGCCATGTGACTGTTCTCTTTCTGCTTACAGACCTACAAACACAAGTAAGCTGAGAATCACATATGCAGCACCTTGATAAATATACACCTCGATGTGGACAGAGCATTCTCAGCCAGTATTATACAGCATCTCTTCTGCCTGAAAGCAGCTGGAATCAGTAGTGACACATTTAGAAACTGATTGATGTGATTCTACGTTTCAAACCACATCACTTTCAACCCTGTGTGAGATACCAGACTCTTGCCTCCAGGCCTTCAATAAAAGTCGGACAGAGTAGGTCACCCACTAGTCTCTATCTGACTGGCAGGGTGTCCTTGTCAATATCACGACCTCTGTGGTAGAGTCACCTATAGTCAGTAACCACAGTCTTCTCGGCTCTGTGATTGCACTAACATCTCAGGAAGGCATGCATCGGTGCTGAAGCACAGAGGTAAATTCTCTAGGGAAGTGGTAACATCAAGACATTGATGGAGACACTGACACGAGAACTATGCATCTGAATAAGTGACAATAATTAGAGCTGTCATGTGTATCTCCTGTGGTTCCACAACAACAGCTTGAGCAAATTAAAAAGTCCCAGCAGTGACATTGATCCGCTTTCCTTCTGTGGGCAGTTGAAACACCGTGGAGTCATTCTAGCAGACATCTTCCTTTGTTGCTATTTTGCCCGCTGTTCCTCTCTTTCTGCTTTTCCTTTTTTGACAAAAGACTACGCTGACAGGGTTGGTGACAAAGTGGCCACTCTAGATGTGCGATGACAAGGGTAGTATTAAAAAAAGTGAGTGTGTGAGTCAGTGAAATGGGAAGAGGATGAGAATAGGAGATTCCCTTCAGACCAGAGGGCTTGGCAGGGTCAGCTGCATGTGTGAGGGAGATAATATTCTGTGTTTAGCTCAGTTGTATCACCTTCCTCTTTTTGCCTTTGCTGAACCTTTCTCTCCTTTTCCTCAATATGTTTTTTTTCCATTGGCAGTCTTAACATTTGAAGGTCTCATTATTTACTTCCACACCTTAACCTGCCTGTATTGTCTCTGTTTTATTTCCTTGAAACGTCGTAAGTTCAATACTTACTGGCGTTGTAATGTGCCAACAATTTCTATACCTTCGTTTATCGTTTTATTCTCTTGTCAACAACATGATACTATTTTCCAGTGAATTGCATTTTGTGAACTGATCTTCATTTTTTTCTTTTCTCATTACTTCTCCAGTTAGAACAGATCCAGAAGCACACATGGTACATGTAAGTAGTCCTCTGTTTTTTTTTTTTTTTTCTTTATGTTTACACTCCTGTCCTCCCTTCAGCTATTCTGCAGGGCTTGTAAACCTGAAGGGAGCTGGCACATGAAAAATGACTTTGAGCTCCAGCTCTGTACACAAGAGTACATTTAAGCAGGGCACGACTCCACTCTCGAGGCTGTGGGGGTAAATTGGTAGTGCGTGAAAGAGGATGTGAGGCATATGGTCAGCTGAACAGAGAGCAGGGCAGCAGGAACCGAAATGATGAAGACTAGACTGAACCCAGCTAACCTCAGTGTACCCAGCGTTTGACATGCCGAAAGGGGTGTACCCACCTTTTTAGGCTAACAAATCTTTTGAGATAATTTATTGTACACTTGTAAATAAACGAGTTTATTAACTAGGAAAACAAATTAATAAATGCTAGAGATATGAATACACAAATAGAGTATGCATGAGGCTCTTCTACTAAAGGCTCCAGTTGTGTCTCTATCTTATAGCTTTCCATCCAGAGCACATTATTCAAAAAGGGGCCTAGTCGTTACCGGTTTGGCCATTATCGATCCGTAGATTTGCTATAAATTGACAACATTGGCTTTTCCTGGAACATCATTCAAACAACTGTCTCTGTTTCACTGTAGTTCCACAAACTTTTTTTGTGTGCGGTCAGTCTCTTTTGAAAATTACACTGTTTTTAAATTTACACTACTTGATTAAAGTGAAAAGTGATCAAGTGGAAGAATTTACTTAACCTCCTTGTCATCCACGATCTTAATTTGTGAAGGTGTATAAAGCCCTGTAGGTCTTGACTTAATAACAACACCATTCAATAGAAGAGAAAATCAATTTTTAAGGGGGTGTCTTTGAGCATCCTACTTATCTGCATCCACGATTTAAAGTGTTTACGTCTTCAAATATGCTCGCTATTATCATGAGATTTATTTATTTTTCTCATAACAGTGTTCTTATAATAGATTTTAATAATTTACAAGTGTTTTGTTAAGTATTAAAAACATTTACCAGTAGGTTTGAGGATTGCTTTTGGCAATGCAATACCAACGATGAATCATCAGAGGAGAGTCTGCATCTTGGAAGGGGCTGAGTTATGGTTTCTGTCCTGTACTGAAAGATCATGTAAACACAGGAAGACTGATATAAGAAACAAGAGGAGACAAGAGCTAGGCAAGAAGACTAATGTAGTATGAGTTTTGTCAGTGAGGAAGTTGCCATGCTATCTGTCTCTGCACGGCAGGCTGGCTTGTCAAGTGACTGGCTGAATGAATGAACTTATAAATGAATGAATGAGAGGTGACATTTGTCTGACAAATGTGGTCATTTTCCACAGGCAACTCATCTGTGATGTAAAAACATAATAAAATAAAATAAAAAAAACATGTCAAAATCACAAAAAGAAAAACTTTTGACACAAAATTGAATAAAGCCATCAACCCTGTATTTTTAGATGGTGATTGTTCCAACAATCTTTCAGCACACTTGCCTGGAGCTGTGATGATGAAGAACGCAGTGCCAGGCCAAACAGATAGTTTATTTAACTTTCTGAAACTAAGTGTCCCACGAAAACAGTAAGTCCTATATAAGAAAGGTTGTAAAACTGATTGTTTACACAAACAGTTGCAGAAACATTAGTATAATTCAACCTCGGCAAACTACAGCCATAAAAAATTGCCATGAAGTAGAAACTGTGAAAAGCTGGCAAAGTCAAAAATCATCTTATTCTCTCTGATATTAAGCATTTTTCACTTTTTTTCAATTTCTAAAGAACTTATTCCTGTTTACTGAACCAAATGGTTAGTGTCCTTAAGATCTTTATTGAATCAGTCACTCTTTTAGCAATAAATGAAACAATTTTCACCTAAATAAATACAACTTGCATTCAAAGAATGAAAATTAGGCAAGACAGACAAAATGTAAAAGCCAGTGATCATGCATGTAGCTCATGTATGGTTTCATGGCTGAATGCAGACCAGGGATGACTCTTATGTGCTTCTTATGTTCTGACAGAAAGGGGCTCATATTGTTGACATTATCCTTGATAAAAATGCACTGAAATGCAGAAAAACAGAATCGGAGACAATGCCAACAATTCCAACCTTTCCGCCACTGACCACGGCCCCAAACTCTGCCGAGTAAGCATACACAGTACCATTTCAGAAGGAATCTAAAGTCATGTCAGAGCCTGTGTGCTGGGTACAGACAGGCAAATGAGGCTAATGAGAAGGAACCTCAGAATCGCACATGAAGGTAGGAGGCATTAAGATGCTGGCGAGGGTGATGGTGCACAGTGAGCAAATGGCTGGTAGAGATTTTGGACAAGATGCCCGGGACAACCTGGATGAGGTCAAGATATGGTGGAGGGGGAGGACTGCATGACATACATGGTACTTGCAGTATGCAGTATCAACACTGAAGGTTGCATGGTGGTGCAGTGGTTAGCATTGCTGTCTCACAGCAAAAAGATTCCAGATTTTTCTAGGATAATTGGTGTGCCTGTGAAAGTGTGCGATTGTCTGTGTTAGCCCAGTGAAGGACTGGTCACTTGTTCATGGTGTACTCTCTTTGAACCCAAATTGGATAAGCAGTTAAAATGGAAAAAGGGTAAATGGTCTATTTAAATCACGTTCCTTAGTTGTGGATGATTTGTTTTTTCTGGAGCCATATGATATGACCACGGATTTTCATGTTTTGACGTCTGTCTAAAGTACGCTTAGTGGTGCTTTCATTTTACTAACTGTGGGATGTTAAAAAGAAAAACATGTTTGATTTTTGAGCACGGATAAACCTGTTTTGAGGGGATTGTTTATTTTGCCAGAAGAGTCAGCCAGCTGGTGATAATAAAACATTAAATAGCAGGGAGAATGCGGCGAATTATGACCTCACCGGCTTTCCATATAAATCAAAACTTAAGTAACAGTTTCACCCGTGGGTCGACATTATAAGTCCTCGTGAAGACTTGATTTATTGAAGTTGGACTGTTATATATTTAGATTTCTTTTTCATTACCCTTACCACCCGAATTTATATGCACATACTGAAACAGGAGTGTTGGTGGTTATGTGGGGTGAACAATCAATGTAGGTCTGGTTCACAAGTTCACAGCATATAGAAAAGTGGAGGTCTGTGTCATTTCAATAGCTGCCAGTGAGGTTTATGCTTCACTGGGTTCACTGAAGGAAAAATAATAGATTCAGGGAGGTAAAAAGTGGAAGTGTGTGAGTTCAAATCTGTCTCTGTAATAACTTCTAAGCATTGGCGCATTTCCAGAAGTAGTAGATTTGTGTGTGAAAGAAACATCTAGCATATTATAGAAATCTTTGTGAAAATGGACTGTGCAGTATAACCTTTTATTTCAGTCCTAAAGAATATAAATGTGTGTATGCATGTAAAAAAAACAGCAGAAAAAGGTGACATAAATTAATCTAATAATAATAATAATGAAGAAACTACATTTAGAAATCACGCCAGAGTAGAAGAGGCAGGTTGCTGAATATAACAGCATGACTAAGTCATCTGCCTGAATCCTGCTGACACAATCACCCTCTGGAACATGCAAAAGTGCCTACACCTGAGGAAAACCTGTGACTTTAAAAGTCTCTTAATATAAACTAAAGTCATACTGACACAAAAGGTCATATTAAAGTTTGTACATCTACGATTTTACACAATTGTGTTCCAAATGCAAGTTTCTATATGAAAAAACCAAATTAAATTACTGAAAATTAGTAGCAGTAGCAACCAAACCCACTGATATTGTCCTTATTTCTTTTTGAATGTCTTTGTATTAACAGAGGAGGCAAAAATGAACCAGAGCCAGAGCAGCCAGTTCCCAGGAAGGTGACCATCCGCAGCCTGCCCTCTGCAGAAGATATCGACCCCGACGTACTGGACAGCATGCACTCTTTGGGCTGCTTCAGAGACAAAAACAAATTACTGAAAGACCTGCTCTCAGATGAGTGAGTAAATGGCTGTACAGCAGACAGTAGTACGAAGGAGAAAAAAGAGAATGGGGATTGGTGGTTGTTTTGATAAAAGAAGAGAGCGCTGCAATGAAAGGATAGGTGTGTTGTGTCTGTGTGCTCACTCAGCCTTTGTTTTCCCCAGCTCCTGTAAAATCCTGCGAGCCTGTCGCTTTAGATGTCAGAAGCCATAGATCACTTAATTGTTATCACACAGCGCTTACACCGTTTGCCACCAGATACATTCCCTTTAAACTGATCCTGGTTTCCACTGTGAACATGCTCATGGGTCAAATTGTTGTTGTTCTGCTTTTAATATTTGTGTCTCAGTTGCAGTTTCTAATATTTTTCTCTACTGTGTGTGTGTGTGCGTATAAATGCTGTCCTTGACTTTCATACAGTTGTTTGTTATCAATGTGTGTCCAGTGTGCAGATGTTGCAGTTTTTCTTTGTTTCCTTTTCCTCCTTTACCACTATTTTACATTTGCCTATCCTCTCCACTTTAATGCTAAGCAAGCATTACTCCATCACTGTGCCCTCTACCCATCCCTTCCATTTTCTTCCTTTCTCCTGGGAGGATCTCGTAATAGTGCTGGACTGGAGGAAAATCTGTGGTCTCTATCTCCCTTCCCCTGTTTCATTTTAGCTGAAGTTGCAGGTCCTTGTCTCTTTGCCTCCTACTGCTTTCCAATCTGTCTTTATTATAGAGGGCCAGTCCCTGGGAATTTTGCATAGAGAATATTGGCCTAGAGGCTAAAGATATTAGGCTTCCTGATTTACCGAGAAAGAAAAGGTTGAACTCGTCATGTTTTGAGACTTTCATAAACTTACCAGTCGACTCTGCATATAGAGATGTGCCGCGTCTTTAAAAAATGCATGCATATTATTACACGACGGCTTAATGATCTGTAAAACTAAACTTTTGTTTTAATGATGAGAGATATTTATTGGTGCTTCACAAAGAATCCCAAAAGATTATAGAACATTAATCATAGTGAGGGATTTTACAGTTTGATATGGTATGAGTACTTTTTTTTCCCCTACACACCCTAGGTATCTAATTATACGCATGGTTGTGTAGGAATTAATTAAGTATTTTTACTTTTCCTGACATTTCAGTAGTCTTTTTACTGCCACCTTTTTGCAGCGACAACCAAGAGAAGATGATCTACTTCTTGCTATTGGATCGAAAGGAGAGGTACCCTAGTCAGGAGGACCAGAATCTTCCCCCTCGCAATGAGATTGGTGAGCCCTGGAACAACGAGAGAATTGTTCATAAAGAGTGTAACATTAGAAAATGATATTTTTTTTAAAAAAAGAACAACTCAGAAAGCTAAACCACAATATGACACACAGTACGTATGAACTGTACCACCATGTAAGAATCGTGCCTGTTTTTTAATGATTTTTTTTAAACTAGTCATGGATTTGACTACTGTTTACACAAACAAAACCATCCAATTTGCACAATACTAAGCACTACAAAAAGGTAACTCATGAATGCTCCCAGTTTCTGAACGATTCTGCAGTGTTTTCCTCTGTTAAGAAGAAATTGGATCGGCTCCAGTAGCGGTGGATTGGCTCTGCAGTAGAAAAAGCATTCTGCTTATTGAAAATAAATAAGCTTTTCAATGAAATGTAGTAGCAGAAATAGAAGGTGTCAATAGGGCAGAGAAGTTTTTTTTTATTTTTATTTTTTTAAAAACTGTCACCCCCCAACTGCTTTGGCTCAGATATTAACTCTTCAAAAAAAAGAAAAGATATTCTATCATCCGTACACCGCAACCAAGCACAGATTTCCACCCACAGAAGTCTGAGTAGAGACGGAGATGCTCTGCTTAGACGTCTGCCAGGGTTATTTTCTGACAAGAACACTGAAACAGGAGTATTACGTGCAAATGTGTGTATGTGAGTAACTGCTCTGAGATACCGACATCTTGATGAATAGACTCCCTCTTCAGTGAATGTGATACAGTCAATACAGTGGCCATTAGTTCAAGGTCTAGGAGGAAACCATTACTTATTCACTATTAGTTAAAATGTCATTGCGATCAGCCCTAAACATCACTCAAACCCTCACATATACACAAAACTGAGCAGCACATAGATATACTCACAGAAACATGGACACGTGTCTGGTGCTTTGCATTTATTCCAAATCACCATGTCTTTTTCTGTCACACACAGATCCTCCGAGGAAGAGAGTGGACTCTCCCATGTTGAATCGTCATGGCAAGAGGAGACCAGAGAGGAAGTCCATGGAGGTCCTCAGTGTCACGGACGGAGGCTCACCTGTCCCGGCCAGGAGGGCTATCGATATGACACAGCATGGACAAAGGTACGCGCAGAAGTGAGGAGAAAAACTCTCTCTCTTTTTTCTTTTTTTTAAATCAATACCTTTTTAAATGAACCAGTAAAGACAGACCTTGTCCTGCGTTTGTGTGTGAGGAGGATCTAGCAGCCCTGTGGTGTTTTTACAGCTCTGACAGTGAGTCTGGATCCAGTGTCAGCAGGCTGCATTGTAGACAAACATAAACAGAGACTGACTCTCTGCTCACTTTATCTCCTGTCTCACTAGTAAATCAGTTTACAGTAAAAGCTTGGATATTCCTGATGCCGGTACAAAATGCAGCAAAGAAGAAAGGTACTCATTTGCCACTCACCCCTCACGCTTTTACCTCTCCCCTCTCTGTCTCACTTATTCAGGCAAAAGAAAGATGCAGCATGGCTTTTTCTAGTCAAATCTTTGTTTTTAAATGATGATGGCATATGTTGCTTGTTGTGGTTGCTTCACATGTCTTGTAGTTTAGTAGCAGTTTAGATGGTTATTTAATCCACAGTATGCATGGCTCCTTACACATAGGTGCAAAAACAGAGGCAGTTACGAGATATGAGACTGAAAGCATAGGCTGGGGTTTAGCCCGTTTACAGCAGCCTAAATAGCACACCCTGTATGAGGTTTGCTAATTGCATGTGTAGGTAGGCGAGCTGAGCTATCAGCTGATGTCAACTTGTATTGAGCCCAGCTGAACCGGAATTGTCTGAGCTTGACTCTGTAGTCGGCGTGAAGTAACACTAATGCTTTTCTTCTGAAGTTTAACTTAACTCTTTTAATTAAGTTTCATCTCAAACCAGGGAAAACTGCATTTGCAATTCAGAGGCTAAATATTTCTACCCCCACCCCTTCATTCTGCCGTTAGCTCAATTATCTCTTCGTTTCGTAATCTGAATGCACTGATAATCACTTCTCCTATGCTGTGTCCCACTTTCTCTAGTTGCAGAACAATTTTCCATTTCTCTATTTTAGAAATGCCGGAACCACACCCCCACAAGGCACAGCGGACTGATTTAAAATCCTTCTCTTCATCTTATTTGAACAACCAATATATCGCCACACCACACATTTGTGCTCAGAGGCAGTGACATTTGTGACAGCGGGGAAGATTGAATCTGAGGGGATGATAACCTGATCTGCCTAATGATAGTCAGATTGGCAGAGTGCTGGAAAAAGCTTTCAGAGATACAGAGCATAAATGGAGAGGTGGGGAGTGCATTTATTATATAGAATAAAAAATGCAGTCCTAAAGTTAAGTTCTTCAAATGTCAGGTGCATTAATAACTTTTCTCCATAGTGCTTTGCCAACAACAAAATATCGAGAATTTGATTCGTACCATTTCACCGAGGGAAGCCACTTGAGAAGTTTTGAATCCGTTTCAAGAGCTCCCACTTCTAAACATGTGTGCTTTTGTTCCTTCTGTCTGCTGGTGCCTCCAAATTCTAGTTTAAGATTCATCCTCTTTTGTTTCTTCACTTCTGCTGTGCCTCTTCATCCCTTCAGGCGGTCCATGTCTTATCTCTTCTTTATTTAAAGGTTGTCTTAGTTTAGTAGCTGCCTTTTTCTGCCCTTCACTCTGACTCATCTCATTTCAAGTCATAACTAGAATCCCAAAAAAGGTCAGTTTGCACTGACTGGATAAACCATTAATAATAGCCTGCTAACATTAATTCGATTGGTGATGACACACATCTTGAATAGTGTGAATTAGAAAGGGGCTCTAAAAGTCGATTTTATGAGGACAACGTTTGCGTCTCAAACTTGCATTTCAGCAGCTCCAGTCAACAAAAACAGCTCTGCTGCATCTTTCTTCAATACAGCTTCAGATCAGTTTGTTTGCTCTTTTCCCTATACCCAAATTTCTTCCAGGGCACCGCGCCACTCTTGTATATCGCCACTGTCTCTATCTTTCCTGTGGGTTCCTTGTGTGCTGCTGACCTTCAATCCCAAACACCCCCCTCTGTTAGTATGGAATTGCTATGCTAATGAGGACATGCTGCTAGTTTTTCTCTGTCTGCCTTCCTATCGGCTGTGGTAGATTGTAGGTATGCCACAGGCCCTCTGCCTCCAAATCAAATCAAATCTTGCTCTCCTGCTATACATGTCTTTCCCCCCTACTGCAATCCATAACTATCCATCTGATCAGTAGGGGGAAAAGAAGTTAGTAACAAAGTCTGTGTGAATCTTGATTTTGGTGTGTGCGCTTGTGTGTGTTTTTCAAACTTTTCTGGCTTTTATCACGTCCTTGTGCACACTGTGTTTGATCATGTGCTTGCTTGCATGTGCGTGGATAGACGATGGTGCTGGGGAAGCGCGTACGTAGCAGAATAACGTCCAAAGATTTAAGTGACTTTGTCTGAACCTAACCTTATCTTTCCTCAACAGCAAACTTTTGTCGACAGCGCAGAAGATTCATAGAACTTCAGATCAGAGGGCCTCAGAGAGCGGACTGACTTTGAAACATGTGTTTTGACAGGATACATTTCCACCAGCGTAAATAGTGAAAGAGAGGGGGAAACGGCTTGATCTGAAATTGCATAACAAAAATGTCTGAATTCCTGTCCTTTATCAGGCATTTTGCCTCTCATTTATCACGTAGTTACATTCAGAGTATCAGCCCTCACTTTAGTTTCATACAAATGATTGTTAATTCGACTGCTCCTATGAAGTACGGATGTTGGAATAAAGGTGCGGTAGCTATGTTGTGCAGTAATGCACATGGAGACTTTCTCATGTGAATGTCCGTTTCAATCTTTCTATGCAAAAATGTCACTTAAAAAGACATTTAAAGCTTAACTCAAAGCATAAGAAATCCACTGATTTAATTTTAAATCTTAACAACACGCCAGGAGAAATGAAGGGGAGGTTAATGATATGTAAATGAAATATGGAAAAATGCTGCAGCGAGGAGGAGAGAATATCAATTGATTTTTTTTTTATTAGAGATTTGCTCTAGTTGCTTCACGCAGTTTGAATGTGGAGTAGTCAGAGCAGTCGTAAGAAGTCAGCTCGCCTGCTAATTACTGACATTAATTTATTTAAGAGACTACAATAAGCACAAATAAAACACCTTAAACTGTGATCTTTACTACAGAAACTGCAGAGGTCTTGCTATATTTAGACATTTAAGCTGTAAATATTAATGCACTGAGTCTGCAGGGACTTGTTGAGGTTCAAAGAAGCAAATGATTTCAAACAGTTTGTGGATTTATATGAATACTTACTATGTGTAAAAAGAGGCCCATTGGTAAGAAGCAGCCAATATAGAGGTGCTAGAAAGGGAATATGTATCTCAGTCGTATTGTGCTTTGGCTTTGGCAGTGTTGTTCATTTTCTGTTTGGCTCTTGGCACCATCCGTTTTATTTTTCTTGCATTTTGTTTTATTTCAGTCCATGCCTTCAACCCAGAATCTGTTATACTTGTTCCACCCCCCCGCAGCCACACGTTAGTTCCCCAGGCGCTTTGGATGGGTTTCTGACAACTGGCGGTCACATACTGAGGACATGGGTCCTGTTTGAAAATAGGCTTATGGGAATTAATGACTACTAGATAAGAGAACTACCATAATAGGTATCAAAATTGCATCAACAACAACCCAAAAAAGAAAAGAAAAACATCTTCTAGTTCAGTACATGTGCCGTATTATTGTCCACAAATAGCAATGGGTATTTCCAGAGACCATGTCTCTGTTAAACACTGCATGCACCAATATTCTTACACAGACACAAAAGTCTGGGTATTAAGTCTTCACATTCCGCATTTATCAAGTTTGTATCTGAGCAGAAAAGAGTAACATTAGTTATGACTCTAGCTCTTGATGTACGGGTCCATTGATAGTCATGACAGTGAACATGCACTTTACTGGGAACGATGCCATCAGCTTCCTGTACTCAAGACAAAGTCAGAGATCCATAGTTGTAGTTACAACTTCTGATTGTAGACACAGCGGGAAGCTTAGTTGGTTGTTGTCAGCATTGGAAAGATGACTCTCTTCTCTCGCCTTGTCACCCAGCAGCTAAGAACAGAATGGCAGAATATAAGAGAGGCCAAACTGACCCAGTAAATCTAGAGAATTTACTGTGCTACTGGATATATTGCTGAAAAGGAACCCCTTTATCAGTGATCTTGGCCCTGGAATATTTAGCTGTAAGATTTCTTGGAATTGGTACGTTCAGCATCAGGCTAGTCAGTATTCCTCCCTTGATAAGAAGGTAACCTGTCAGGGGAGGAGTCCTTTGAGTGACTTGGCAATGATGAGGCTCATGTAGTATCAGGATAAATTTGCCATGTTCACAGCTACCAACAAGCAGCTACAGTAAAGCAAGCTAAGCTAAATGAAATTCACGTGATAACACCCACAGTATACATGTTATAGCAAAGAGGGAAAACCAATCAGTAGCCAGCTTACTGCAAATGATGTCCAAGGGCAAAGCAAAAAGCGCTAAAAATGATTTAAAAGAATAATTATAATAACAGTCAACTGGGAGGGTTCAAGATTTGTTGCAGCATGGCCTTTACATGTGCGCTACATAGCCAGAATATTCCAAAAATAAATCCAGGATACTGTATGTGCATGTAAACATAGTGAGCACACAAGCACAGAGTAGCTCGAGAGTAGAGTAGCTAGCTTGCTACAATGTTGTCTCCAGTGCAGGTTTAATAATGTGGGCTTGTGGTTTCTGTGATACATGATAAATGACTCCCTCCTTGTGTATGCTGTTCCCTATAAATAAAGCACTGAACAACAACATTTTATCCTCTCTCTGAAGCAAGGTTGAGCCTCTGACAGCCTATTACTGTACAGCACAACCATCTGCAACATTAGCTTTATAGGCCTTCTGGTCCAACACTAACAGATGCAGAGTGCTCCTAACAATATGCTCATAATGGCCGGAGGACGTTGTGTTTTGGCCATGTTTAAATGAAGTTCAGTTGGCTACATGGTCACAAGTGCTGCAGTGAGCAACTGTGGCCATGTCTCAGTGGATTGTAGGACTTAAATGTAAATGATACCAACTGTCTGGTCAGTTGTTCCATGAAACAGGAAATCCTTGCCAGCATGGTCTCGGCACGCCTACTCATGTGTAAAAGGATGTGTGCACTAAATAAATTTGTAGAAGGGGAGCGGTAAACTTATAAAAATAGCTCGCCAGTGGGTGTTTCTAAATTTCCCTCACTTTCTTGGTAGCTTTTAATGTTCCTTATTCTGCTTTGTTTACTCTCAGGAGTATGATTATGGCTGTTGCAGTTGTTATAACAGTATTATCATTTTTTAGGCTGATAGCCATAATCATTTTTCGTTTTTGCCTCCTCGAATGCCGTGTGGTCTTGTGGGAATGCTTCCAGCATTAGAAGTGAGCATATGGCCCTGTTACTCCACACACTCTTTATTTTTCCAGCCATCCTCCCTTTTTACTTTTAAATGATCTCAGTCTCTTCTCAAGTTTGTTCATGAGATCTTCTTCAATCAGGTAGTTTAAAAAGAAGAAGTAGTCACTGCTTTTTATCTCTTCCTTTATTCAAGCAGAGATAAAAGATCTATAGCTACAGACATACATTAATAAATGCACCCATGCTGACATAAAAAGAGAAAGTGGGGGGAGAGAAGGAAGAGGGGTATGATTAGATTGAATGACAAAAAAGAACAGTGTTGTGACAGTGAGCAGCTGGTGTTTCCAAGTGTTGACAGGCGTTGTTTTTGGGTGTGCGTGTGTGTCTGTGTGTGTACATGTGTACGTGCGTGCTTGATGAAGACAGATTGTGCTGTGATTGTTCATTTCTGAACAGGACTCCGCTCATAGGGGTTATTGACGGCATCTGCGAGGGAAAAGACAAACATGACAAATGGCGCTCAACCAAATGTCTCTCTTCATTCTCCCTCTCGAGATAGTTTCATGGCCTAAAGGCTTAAGAAGTCAGAATGATTGGTTTATTATCAAACTTTAAATGTGGCTTAAAGCTAGATTGAGTCCTAGTGTGTGGGAAGTTTAAATTTGTCAAATCAATATCTGTTAAACTGACTTTTGAGTGAGATTAATTGCTGGTAGTAGTTTTTACCTCAGTGCTGTTACTGTGTTGTGATACATGTACCCTATTTGTGTGGTAGGTGTTGTGTTTGCAGGGGGCTTGATAGTAACCCGTGTGCTTAGTATGACAGCTCCATATGCTGCTCCACTTTCTAAATAACGTGTAACAAGTAACCAAGCGTTCACCCCCACCTGTGTTCATTCAAACACATAACAGGTCATGTGTTGATACCACAAATTACTGTTCTCCTGTGTGTTCTCACATGTTTGTACCACAGGTCGCGGTCTATTAGTGGAGCCTCCTCTGGTCTCTCCACCAGCCCGCTCAGCAGCCCACGGGTGAGTCGTAATCCTCAGTTCACATCCAAACACGCACACACATAAAAACACACACCTCTTGACCCAGTTCTTAAATAACTAGTTAACCTTCTGGGATAATGGCCAACCAACTACTGCTGATCACATTTTATTGATGTCATATTATGTCAGCAATAGAAAATAAAAAACAAAATTCTTTTTTCTGACCATGAAAGAAACACACACACACACACAAAGAAAACAATATTTCTCTGCACAGCAATATTTTTCCACCAATCTGTTTTACCGTTATATAAACATTTATCAGCCTTGAAGGATCTACCTTTGTGTTTTGAGAAAGTATAGGTCCATTTTGATTACCTTTTCATATCCTGCATCATATCAGGGCTTCCTGTGTGTCCATATAGCTTAGATGTTTCTGTTAATGCTAAGTAAAACCCACTGCTGAATGCACACAGGAGGCATGACAGCACAGAAAACTTTCTCCACCCCACAAAGCCTCTTCTCTCTCCATCCTCTGCACTTATTATCCTTCTCTCTGTTTTCTATGGCCTGAGCTCTTTGGAAATCCAGCTCAGGGAATGCTTCAGAAAATCCCACTTTCCTTTGCTCAAAGCTGGGGAGCTTGTAGTAAACTTTTCCAGCTGACTAACCTGAGAAGGCTCCAGATTAGCCAGGATCCTAAGACGAGCTCCTCACCACACAGGTTCTTGCAGGCTTATCTGAAAGGGAAATTGATTTCTCAAACCCACCCAAAGCCTGGATTGTGTTCTCAGCAAGAAGCTCTGTGTGGGGTTATTTTCTCAGACTTAGCTTCTGGAAGACAGGAATGTGTTGAAGGCAAATATTGAACCAGTGTGAGTGCAAATGAACCATGCAAAATCAGTACATCAATAAATAATCAGGAAATTTGACTGCAGAGTTGCCACCTTCCACTTGTTTTTGAGACAGCCCAATTGGCCTTTTGTCTCTCTCGTGTGTTTGTGTTTGCTTGCTTGTCTCTGCTGGGAATGCCTTGTATGTTTTATGCAAATAAAGTCTGTCTTTTTGTGTTTTGTTTGGATTTTTTTAAAGTGAGCACATTGTTTGCTGGTATTGTTATTCCCATTTCATTTTTGTTTTGTTTTGCTTTGAAATGAGTCACTGAATGGTCTTTATCATGTTTTCTTTCTCTCTTTTTTGTTGTTGCACTTGTTACCTGCCTCCAAATCCTTTGGCTACTTCTTCCTTTACCTGTGTGGTGGTTTGCCCTTCCTTTCCTTTGCTTTGCTTTGTGTGTTTGTGTACTTGCATGCATTCTTGTGTGTGTTTTCTGTTTGTTTCTTTTGTTGTCTTTTTGTTTTACACCTCTTCTTCCTCTTGGCTGTGTTATTCTTTTAATCTAGCCTGTCAGAAAGTTTGGTGTACCACCTCAGTCCCCAGACTTGTCCCCGTCCCCTAACACCAGTCCCTGTCCGTCCCCTGAGCCCGTTCCAAATCGCGCAGGCCAGCGTATCTCCACCCCCAATTCGCTCGCTCCAAACAGTGAGCCCCTGCCAGAAGCACTCAACAAGACACAGACGCTCCCTGCCAAGTCCAAAACTGTCCCAAAGCCCCTCCAAGCCACACGATCAAACCCACTTCCTGAAACCACCCTTGATCCAGAACCTGCAGTCAAATCAGAATCCTCCACTCCCTGCCAGCTTCCATCACAGCCACCCTCTGCCTCTGTGCCTCCTACCCCTACTTCTCCATCTTCCCCATCCTCCCCATTTTCCTCATCCTCCATCGCCAGTGCTACCATCTTAAACAGCCCCCAAGTACGACGAGCTCATTATGCTGCCAACCCCCAACTCTCTGTGCCCTTTAGCCCTGTGTTGCCCCTGTCACCAATCAGGCTGCACCATTTTCACCCTGTAGCACCAGCCCCTTCTCCATTTACTGACCACCCACCCAAATCTATCCCCCTCATACAGGTTACCCCTCACCCTTCCCCTCGAGGCAGCCCCCTCCCCACCCCAAAGGGCACCCCAGTGCACACTCCCAAGGACAGCCCAGCTGGGACACCTACTCCAACACCGCCCCCAAGCCCCTCTATTGGAGGCATGCCTTGGAGGACGCGCCTCAACTCCATCAAGAACAGCTTCCTGGGCTCACCACGTTTCCATCGCAGGAAACTCCAAGGTAGATTTCAGCCAATTTACATGAAAAATTGCTGACTAATGCTACAATCTTGGTTTTCCCCCAAAAGTTTTACTGTACATTGTACCGTAATATACTTTTTGACAATTTTAAGTCTTTCTCAATCGTCTGACATCTAACTCTGCTTCCACAGTTCCCACACAAGAGGAGATGTCCAGCCTCACACCAGAGTCTTCCCCAGAGTAAGCAGACGCTGTCCATTTTGAAAGCACCACTGCTATCATAACTATGCATAACCTCTCAGCCCCTTAGCCACTGGCTCAAACAGGCTCCCTCTCGATAGGATGATGTTTTGGAAAGTGTAACATCTATGAATGTTTGATTTTTGCCTGCTGAGTCGACTTGTAATGACCTCCGGTCTGGTCTGAGTTGGAAAGAGGACAGTAGCAGGAGGTAGTGAGTGGGTTATGAGGGAGGCAGGACGAGCCTGCGTGATGCTTTTGAGTTCCCATGGGCCTGATAACTCAAGGTTGGCCTAGATATGCCTGTTTGGTTGGCTGGTTGCTGTCTGGGTTGGTCATTTCCACCTGGCTAGATAGGAATTTCCCAACTGAAAGAAGTTGGAAAATTGATCAGAGAGAGACCCTGTTTTAGCTCAGCCCGAAGTATACAGTCACGTGAGCTGTAGTCAGTCTCCTACTGCAGAACAGTGCATCTCTTTCGGCTAATCTACATTTGTTTCCATATTTTACTAGGTATTTATATTGGTTTAAATGTAATGCTAAATATTATAAATCTTATATCTAATATTAATGCCAGAAAATAGGAGTCCATATGGCTTACTAGTGGTTGGAAGTGCACCTGGGCTGAGGCCAATAGTAAATTCATCTACCTCTGCTCCTTCTGTTCACAGAGAGACTCAGTTATCTCACCCCACCCCCCTCAAATCCATTCATACACAATGCACTGGAATATCCTCTGTTTGCTCCTTTGAATCCCTACAGAACTGTGGGGAGGTGGTTGTTTCTCAGAATCAATAGACTGATAGGGAACTAAAACAAGGTTGCAAAAATGGTCAGCTGTATAAAGATGTATGTGTACAACATTGGGCTTATATTCTGCTAAATGTCTTTTCTTTCCTCACAGACTTGCCAAAAAATCCTGGTTTGGTAACTTCATCAACCTGGAAAAAGAGGAACAGATCTTCATTGTCATCAAAGACAAACCTCTCAGCTCAATCAAGGCAGACATCGTTCAAGCCTTTCTCTCGGTAGATACACCACGTTTTTGCTAATTTCTTCCTTTGTCCCTTCTGCTGAACCCCTGACCCTTTTCCCATCTGCTGCGTGTCCCCACCTCTCTCTGACACTGTATCTGTTTGTGCATGAATGCAGCCGTATCACCTGGGTATTTGCTCTCTAATGCAGGATGTTGGCTCTGCTACGAGGCAGGCATGCTCTGAGTGTTTGCTAACATGGTGCTGATTTATGTAGCAATCCAGTAAACTGCTTGTATTCACCACTTCTATTTTCTCTTTGACTGTGGACCCACTTGAGGTCAATAGAAAATCAACACTGAGCTTTGGTCATTAGCATATAGATGTCCTGCCCTCAATACAGTGCTCTGAGCATGTGTGTTTGTATATTTAGATGTGCAGGGTGAGAAAAAGCGTAGATTGCATGTGTGTGTGTCTGTGTGTGTGTGTTGTGCTTTATTATTGCGTGGTTCTACAAATACATGCAGAAATGTAAGGCAGCATTAGCTTTTTCAGTAAGCGCAGCAGAATCAGTACCAAGAAACAGTAAGCAGTGGTCGTTGATATTCAGAGTACATAATTGAACAGAACCTATCCTCACCCCAGTTAGATTTAACAAAGTCTAAGTGTACAAACTCTGCCGGTGCGGGTCAATGTCAAATCTGTTTCCTCATCCCTGGAGGAAGCATTTTCCTTTGGGTTATGCTAGCTGGTATTCCAGACAGGAGATTGGCACCTGAATCAGTGGAATTATACCTCTCAGCACTCTAGCATTAATGGAATGTCAAACCCTCTCTAGCACTATGGCAAAACGTGACAATTTCAGGGCTCACCTGTTCATTGGGCATACAAATTCATTTTAGGCGGGAGAGTGCAATGTTGTTGGATGACTCAAGATTACATTAGCTTAAGTCTCTCTGGCATGCATGGCTACTCCCCGAGGCATTAATCTCCTTAGAGTTTCAAATGTGGTTCGTACTATGTGGAGGGTATTTTAATGAGGGTTTATTCACCTTGTCATTTGCAAGGTGTGGGAGAAAAATTTAACATCAGTGCTTCCTATGCATAATCCCATTACTCGTGTCTTTGTGCTACCTATTTTTATTCCTGTTTTTTTTTTTTTCCTCTTTCTGACATTTTCTTTTCATGATTCCTTTTTTGCCCCCACAGATTCCCAGCCTGAGCCACAGTGTCATCTCTCAGACCTCTTTTCGAGCAGAGTACAAGTCAACAGCCGGCCCCACAGTCTTCCAGAAGCCGGTGAAATTTCAGGTGGATATCACCTACACAGAGAGCACAGCTGCCACTAAGGAGAATGGCATCTACTCTGTAACCTTCACCCTGCTCTCAGGTTAGGATACTTCAGCAATCATAAAAACATCTCAACATTTTCACCTGCTTCTACCCTTTTTTTTTTTTTTTTTTTGGTAGAAAGGCTGTCCCTGTTCAGGAAATTACAGTCATGGCCTTTAGAATCAAAAGCAGAATGTTCACCAGCGGTATATTTGGTGGTACGGCTCTGGTATCCACACTTCTGTGAGGATACGTGGAAAAGCAGAAGCAGGAAAAGCATCGGTGACAACAGATATGACGCTGATTAAGTCGGGTACCGGATTAAAATGAGAAGATCTTGTAGAGTGGGGTTGCAGATGTGTATCAACTGTAGGCAGGCTAAAGCAACTTAAATAATCAGCCTTGTTTGAGATTTGCAAGCAAAATACATGAATGACTGTCATGTGAACAATCAGCCGATGGTGGGCTGGAAGTGATACGAGCTGACCTGTCAGAATTGCAGACTAGGTTTAACTTTGTGGCTTGTGTGAACTAACACTTGTCTCAGTTTCCATCATCTGTGGGCACTTGAAGTTTGACCTGCATGTGTCTTCACTGTTTGAGATTCGAGTAGATGCAAACGGTGTAACAGTGGAACTGAAAATCAATGGAGAAGGTGTTGTAACAGTATTGAAAGACACTGTGTTGCATACAAGGGAGGAATTAAATGGTAAATGGCCTGTATTTGTATAGCGCTTTTCTAGTCCCTAAGGACCCCAAAGCGCTTTACACAACCAGTCATCCACCCATTCACACACACACATTCACACACTGGTGATGGCAAGCTACATTGTAGCCACAGCCACCCTGGGGCGCACTGACAGAGGTGGAATTAGTTCTCTAAAAATTCAATACACCAAGTCTTCCTTCTGTACTTGAAGCTGGAATCCAAGAAAGAAAGAAAGAAAGGGTCAAGTTCAAACCAAGGATCTCAACCGATCACAGAGGACAGACATGCATGTATTATTATGGCATTTGAGCAGCTGGCTCTCCATCTCATTAGCCTTAAATTCAAGCTCACAAATGACAAGTGAAACACTTTGAATGTCACACTTTAAACTAATGGAGTCATGTATATTCAACAAACAAACAAGCCTGAAGTCTTTTTTTTCCCCTGAAAGCATGTTGGTGTGTTAAACTTAATGAAAAACATAATTTTTTTTAAATCCTGAATTCTTGATAAGACTTAGCAAACTGAAGTCAAGCTATGCACAATCCCACACTGAAACCGTGTGTTAATGCTTAGTTCTGCACAAACACCTGCATGCTCTCTTTTACTCTCCTCTTTCTGTTTCACATAAATGGGGGCACAGCTGAGCTGAATGGGCTGTAATAGAAGCCAGTTCTTCATGTCACTGACCGTATACTGTACACAACAGGTAGACAGCAGGAGCTCTCAGCAGCACTCATCTCTGGCCCTCATTTATAATCTCAGGCTTTCTGCAGTTTTCCACCTCACATTTTGCACCACGTCCATATCCCTGTTTGCTTTGCCTTCAAAAACCAGTACCTTTAAATCTATTTGGTTATTGCAATATATTTGTACAAGTTCTGCTGTGTGCCTTCATGCTGCTGATACTCTGTATCCCTGAACAGACTTTTTAGGGGTTTTTCAGTATAATAACATGCCCCCTCCCTCCATCACGTGTTTTAGATCTTCTCAGTAGGTATGCACAAGACACATGCAAGTATGGGATCATTCTTATCATCAGTTGCATTTGATGTGTTTGTCTATATATCACACCAAAAATGAATATTAATCCTTTCCAGAAACTTCCTTGTTTCTTGTCTCATTGTGGTGCATGTAAGGGGCGATGATTTTCGAGTCACTGGAGGAGAGTTGGAGGCAAGGAAGCAAAAGTTAGCATAGTGAAAAGCACCCCATGACTTGTCACAGAAGAGAATAGATCTATTGATGGCAGCATTGAACTCGTAGAAGTGCCGCTTTCGTGCATTCTGGTTTACTGTCATGGTTTGCTCACACGCTTAATGGAATAGAGACATCATTTATGCTACTTTTGCTTTACCTACCAAGACAACTGTAAGTGTTTTCCATGAAAGGTCTACTATGTCAGCATTCATGTGTTTATCTATGTTTCTGTGAAGGACCCAGCCGACGCTTTAAACGAGTAGTGGAGACGATTCAGAGCCAGTTGTTAAGCACACACGATCAGCCTGGGGTCCAACAGCTTTCCGGTGAGTAAGAATTCCTTTTCAAAAAAATATTTAAAAAAAAGAAATTCCAAACCTTTACCAAAACCTCTTCACCCATTCCCCTACCGCCTCATCTGCCCATCCCGCCCCTTGATGAGCTACACTCGCCGCTATAGCTAAGCTAAATCCAACCCGTCTTCTCAGTATGCTTGAAATCCTCAAGCCACTCTCTGCTTCTCCAATCGGCTTCCTCTGCATGCCCGTGCCTCACTGCTATGAAAGGGTGGGAGCTGCTCTCAAGCACCGACTGCGGGTCAAATGTTGTCTCTCTGCCCACTGGCAGTGAAGATTAGAGTAGAGGGTAGGGTAAGCCGATTCGCATTCTGTTACTCCTACTTTCAAGACTGATCACTGGAGCCTGTCACCATGGCAACACCTCTGCCCCTTAACGCACTCCCACATTGCACTGCGCCAAATAGCGACACCACACCTGATAAGTGCGCTCTCTAGGCATCCCGTGCGCTTTCACTCTCTGTATGTTCACCAGTCCACCGCTAAAAGCAAGGTACAAACACCTCTGAGGTCAACAATCATCATCACCCAGCCATTCACATGTGAACTTGATGATATTAGTCTCTCTTTCTTCTCTCATCTTTTCAGTAGTTTCAGAGGTGACTGTTTCAGCAGATGTAAGCACGTTTTTTGTGCCATTGTGGCTCGATACTGTTTCATAAAAGTGAAGTCTGGATGATGAAGAGTCATAGGGCTCCGACTCGCCCCTTTCTGCTCTTAACATGTTGACTCTTTTGAATCATTGTGAGCTGTGTGCATCTCACTTGCCATCCAAGAGCTCCATCTGCTGGCCAGACAAGTAAACAACATCAGGAGGAAACGTTACCAGTTGTGAACAATGTCTGCGTCTTTCTGTCCTCTTAAACTCATTTCCAGTTCCATGCCAGGTCTTGGTAGCATGTCCCACTACAGTTTTTTAAGTGTGAGCTGTGTCTTTGCTCTGTGTCTTTTACGCAAAATTACTCTCATTGGCACTCAGAAATGAACAGCAGTCATGACAGCTGTTATGATATTTAACAGTCTGTTATCATTGCTGTGCCTCAGTAAGTTTACCAATTATTTTTGATCTTTTTATATCGTGCAGCTCATTACCAGGCTGAGGTGTGGGAAGGGTAAAATTACAATAAGTTACATTAGATTAGGTTTTAATGGTGGTGGGGGTTTTGACGTAGTGGGCTGTCTCTGTAGGAGAGATGACATTGTTGGAGTATAATATGAGAACCGCTTAAAGCAATAGATGGATAGATACTGAAAAGTACACTACTTTTAGTTTGTGTTGTCCGAGATGATACAGTTGGTATTAAAAGTCAAAGTAAGTTATTTTTGACAAAGGCTAGTTGAATGAATTAATGTCTTTACGGCATCACGCTGAGAAGCAATCGGCATGAAAACAATCCTATTCTCCTCCTCTCTATTTACTTTGACCCACTTACACACCTCTAGTAGTACCTGAACAAAAGGGATTTAAAAATAAAAGTCAGTGACTGTAATTAAGAATAGAAATTGATTTGCATAACATTGTGTCAAAGGGCTTTGTCAAAACCTGGTTATTAATGCCCCTAATCACTAGTGATGACAGCATTTCTGAGACCTGTACTTACCAAGAGTTAAAGTATGGAGGAATGCAGGAAGTAAAATGTAGGTATATTCATTCAGATAAAGATGCTTTTGAGAAAAGGCAATATTATGTGGTCTGTTGTAGTCTTTTCAAAACACGGATTCCCAATCCAGATTGGGAAAGAGTTAATTGACTAATGTGGAATTAGAAGTATAAACATGGGGAAGAAGTTAGCTACAGCCACATTCCTGCAGGATAATGGATCAGTAGAAACTACTACTGGCCTTCTCACATGTGCACTTGCATGCAATTGCTCATTAATCCGTATATGACAAATTTTCTAATTTACACAATACTGCAGGCAGTCATCATACTGGAAGTGCATACAGACTGATAACAGAATGTTTTACCTCAAGAAATTCTATTTTATAATCTACATTTTGCTGATGTGTAGACGCAGCATGTTTGTGCGCTTTATTGTCCGTGTAGCTCCTCAGTCTGTTTTTTCTTGTTTTACTGATGCTATAACTGTTTGCTTGGACTGCAAAGAAGTCAGAAACAGTCTTGTTTTTGACTGATCAGTCACGCTTATGCGGACCATCACCTCTTTTTTTCATTTTTTTTTTTTTGGTGTACTTAATGCTTATATGCATGCGTACTGTTGTCCATACGTACACACACTGCACGTGTTTCCTCTTTCTGAGGTCCATTCAGGTCTCTTACTGTGTTATGTACGTCACTATGAACAATTACCACAAGGTAGACAGCCTCACTAATGAGAAGTCTATGTTGCCCTTCAGTGCTATGGTTATGATATCAAAACACAGTAAAATTGTGTATTAGAGAATACAGCATAAATAGTTCACAATGAAGTAAAATTTGAGGAGTGATTTAAAAGTAGACACTTCCAAATCTAATTTCCTCTGGTAAGGAGGAAATGGATACAGAACTCTATGTAATTCGGGAGGCTCTGTCATGAGGAGCGGGCAGGTTCATAAGGTGTGTGTATGTCTGTAATGGAGATGGGACTGAGGTTGTATAAGTATTTAAAAATAAAATGAATGAAATTTAAGTTTAAGGCCAATTCTGTGTATAACAGGTGGCTAGTGTGGTGTAGTATGGATGGAAGTAACTTCTCTGAATCTGTTAGAAATCTGACAGCTAAGTTTAAACAATCAGAGATGTTTTTTTGGATGTGGTCCCTGTAGAGGGAATTACAGTAGTCTAGAAGTGATGCTGTTTCCTTGAGGTTGAAGGAAAAATAAAAAGCTTGCCAGCTTCTAGCTGGCAAAAACACGACTCATGATTAGTATGTCAAACCAAACGTCTGACACACCTACATTGAGGATGTGTCAGACGTTTGATGCTGGAGGACAGGTTTCCAAGACTTTTTATGTTTCAGGGGGAGCAGTAATGCTTCTTTGACAGGAAGCGTTTTCTTGAATTTCCACGCTTTCTCATTTTTCGCTTCTATCATCTTGTCTGTCCTGCTTCTGGCCAGCCAAACTCGTTCAGACACACCGGACACTATATCGACTTAATGGGCACTTGTGTTTTTTTCCGTGGATTGCGCTGAAACGTATGCATGATTTGCCGGGGCTAATGCATTATGTGGTCTAAACACGGCTGCTTCGGCAGTTCTCATCCTTGCACAGTGTACGTGGGTCTACCACCTCCTCACCTCTGCTCGCTCTGCCTTACATGTAGCCATCTCTCTATCCTGTGAACCCCATTGTTCATTAGTTTGTTTCTTCTGTCTTCTCTCTTTCCCCCCTTTTTTGTCCTCTTTTCTTCCCATCTGTGTACCTAGGCAGCCCATTGAGTAACTTCTTTGACGTAATTAAACAACTTTTTTCAGACGAGAAGAATGGACAGGTGCCCTACCCCCCTGGCACGCCCTCCAAGCACTGCCCCTCACCCATGCACGTCCGGAGGCATGACCCAGAAAATAATGACACCAAATTCCCCGCTGCAGGCCGAGACAGAGCCCACTTGTCGGTGGCATCTGTGGGGACACCAGAGGAATCTTAGACCGTGGCGCTTTGTAGCCATCCCAGTATCACTTTAAGCCAGAGACACAGAGAGAATATGCTATCTGTACATAGCTAGATATATATATAGAAATCATTTATGGACATCTTTTCTATAAAATGACTTTATATAGATAGAAATATATTAAAAGAATCAGAGTGATATTTTGCAAACAACATGTTGCACCAACACAACAGACACACACCCTTGCCATTCCACTCCCCTTTCCATTACCCCTCAGTGTCCACCATCATTACCACCCCTGTACCCTAACCATCTAATCACCTGTGGGCCTCAGTTGTTTGCTCCCATGCCGCTGCTAACCTGTGTGATGACCTGACTTGTTTCTGATACCAGGAATTATCCAGAAAACCTATTAAAGTCCATCCTCCTGCTCCCTGCTCCATTCGCCCTCCCTCGACCACCCCTCCACACCCCTCCAGCGTGCCAAGAGAGACGGACAATTGTTGACGGAGGACTCTTCTTATAGCGGTGTGCTGGGGGAGGGGTTACCATGGAAACAGACCCTTCATGCAGACTTCTACCTTCATCTTCCTCTGCACCCCGACTCCACCCCTGGCAGCCATCAGTAGAAGTAGACAAAAAAAAAAAAATCCTGTAGTGTTCTCGTTCTTAGAAACACACAAGCACACACATCCCAATAAAAACAAGACCACTCGCTCCCCTCACCAGCTATCACCGTTCTCTGACCTCAAGGAGCATTTGCTAATTGGAAAACGAGTATTATTCAAAAACACTACAGACGCCACATACACAAAACATACACGCACAGATCCAGTATGCACAAAAACTCTGGGATGTATCAACAATGATGAACAACATTTTAAAAAAAAAGAAGACAACATGCAGAAACACGAGGAGGAGAGAAGGGAGAGGAGTTTTGTGGAAAGCCCAAACAGCCGACACGGATGCTTGCTGGATTGTATTTGTTTGCTTTTTATTATAATGTACTTTCTTTGTGAAGAACTGGGTTTGAAATACTAACTGACTTTATTAGACTTAATACTATTGCTGCAAAACAGACTGGAATTGTGTTTTCAGAGAGGAGTTGGGTGCGAGCAGAACAGGGCAGCGGGAGATATTAAATGATAGTATAGGGTTGGGGGGAGGGAAGTGGGTGGATATTCGGGTATTTAAAATGAATGATCTATTCTGTTGTACAGACTGATATCATTTCTTATGTAAAAAAAGAAAAAAAAAAAAGAAATGTCTAGTTGTGACACTGTTTAGATACCATAGGAACAGGTTGGTAAACCTGAGCCTGCCACTTACTGTCATTTTAAATTCTGTGTATTTTTGTTACATGATCATGTACGTCTTTGTTTGATTGACCCAATAATGATCCAAACATTCCTGTTTCCTATTATCTGCAGCATTTTTTCTTTGGTTTTCATTTATACCTCTCTCTAGTCTCACTTACCAGCAGTAGGAGTAGAGAAACAAACGAAAAAATGACGTGATAAATGCAACTGTGGATATTTTTGTATTGTTGTCCTTATTTATTCATGTTTGTTCATCTCACTGTTTGATTTCCTAATTTATTATATCTTGGCTATTTATATGAACAAAGCTGTTAGGTCAGTTGAATGTTATTTATTACCCTCTTGTGTGTTCGTAAATGGGACATTTAAAGAAAAAAAAAAAAGAACTTTTATTTCCTTTGCTTTGGTCTGACTTTAACTGAATTATGTGAACTTTGACAAGTCATAAATTCTCTTTTCCATGCTCTCTCTGCAGAGGGAAAGAGAACTTGTGGGAACTCTTGGGAAAAAAATGATTTACCAGTAATTTAAGAATGTAGACTTAGCCTCTTTTTGGAGAGGGAATATGCTCTTCTATTGATATTTGTCAGTTTCATATTATTGTGCGTGTAGGCCAGGCTGGAGGAGAAGAACACCACAGATCCTGATCTGCTTCTTCTCTTTGTAAATAGACAGACAAACCGTGGGGGTTGATTGTTTTCTCAACAATGCTGGGGATTCCTGCTCTGTGCTTTTAGCTTGTATTGCTGTGTGCATGTCAAAACATGAGCTTTTCTTTGCATGGCTTTAGTGTTAATGTTCCATGCCAAACTCACTCCTTCTCTCAGCCTTCATCACTTCTCTTTCCACAAAACTACCTTTTAAAATTTAAATTCCCCTTCTGTCCCTTACTTTCCCACCTTTTCTGCTTTTATTTCTGGCTTTTTTCTTTCTTTTAAATTGTTCCCTTGGCCCTGCTGATCTTTCCCTTCGTCCTCCTCCTCCTTATCTTGTGCACAAAGTTTTTGAAGGATGCTTCCTCAACTCTGTACCTCTCTCTGGAAGGCTCTGAGGTCTGGGCTCTCTCTCTACCCGTTAGTAGTAGAGGCACAGGGAGGGGATACCAGTACTACAAACACAAAGCAATACCCTGATATGCGCCCTCCTTTCTGTTTTCTACAATGGGAAGCTAGCAGCACTAAGGATATCCAATGATTCAGAGGCCTACATGGGTCTTTTGACAGAGCAGGAGCAAAACTGACTGTAATCCCCATAAAACGTAACTGTGAGCATCTTCAGTGCTGAAACAAATAAACTCATTCAGTTATGGTGTGTTTGTTATCCTTATTTCTACCTGTGCAAGCAAGGGTAAGTGTAGACCAGAGAGGAAAAAGGTTTCATAAACAAAGTTAAGATCGATGCAGTAGATTTTTTATTTTTTTTTCCCCCCTCATTATGTCACATGCCATGGATTTGTGGTAAGATTGTATTTCATATGTAATTATTTCCATTTTGTAGGCTTCCTCATTTGTAAATCTGCCGTTTTCCCCGATTCCAGGTGAGTCCAAAACAATTCACACATGAAATGATTTGTTTACCAGGTTTAATAATGTATCCAGCACAAAAACAGACTCTTGTCGTCCAAATCCCATGTTAGCCTCCGCAGCTGTACCTGTGTCGAAGCATTAAACCTCAGCATACACAAGCTTAATAAACTGTTAGAGCGTACCTGGTAAAACAGCAGAAGCATTTTTTCCATACTAATAATCTGCTTTGATTAAAATAAAAAAGGGGACACCCCGTTAAATACTCTCACATCTTTTTCTCATTAAATAGAAAATGTCCATCCCACTCTTCTGAAATTTTCATTACTCTCATCGTACTTAAAAAAACAAAAAACAAACAGAAAATAAAAGCTTTTACATTAAAAAAGTAGATTTGTTAATCCAAAGCTTACATTGATGCAGGGAGTTTAAGGCTGCAGCCTTGCTCCCACTATGCAATACTATAGAACAGAAAGTTTAAAGTCCAGCATCAAAAGGCCACCTCACTCAATTCTTCAATAAAGGCTTCAGTCTGTAATCACTTTACATTGCTTCAGTCAAAACTGTGAGGCTGCCACTGATCCCAATCCTCCAGGGCAATTATTTATGTTGCAAGCTTTGTCCATTAGAGGGCAGCATTGTCTTATTATTCAGACTTTCAACTTGTTGCTTGTCCAGTAAAGCCTCGTGAGCCCTGGAGAAAAGGCATCATATTTTCTTCTTCGGAACGCTGTACGTCACAAAAAACATTTTCATGGAGTGCTCGGCACAAAGTATGAAATGCAGAGTTGCCCACAGAGTAAATCACCGCCAGGCATCTCACCAATCTGTGCCCGTGTCAAAATATTGCTCCTTAACACACAAAAATCAGATTTTACCAAGAAAACTTCTGTATTTGAAACACTTCAGATCTGATTCTGTATCAGTGAAAAGGTGAGACTTCTTAATTGCCACATTTATCCACTTATTTCTGTCCTCTCTCAACAGCATCTGCCATGTTGTCTTCAGACACGGGAAGTGACGTAGAGAGAGCGAAGTCGTTGAGCCAGGGTGGTCTCCAGCTCCTCCACAAGTGAGTCACCCCGGCTGTGCGTCAGCGTAGAAGTGGAGTTGTTTCCTTGTCGGGCCCCCGGGGGTCCCAACAGCAAGCTCCGAAAACTCTCTCTTTCCAGCAGGGCAGGCATCTGCTGCAAGAAGTAACCTTCACACAACGAGCTCAGCTCCACCGAACCATTAACCTGACAGAAGAAAGGACAGTGAAATGACCAAATTTTATAAACCTAATTTATGTAAACCTAAATGATCAAAACAACTTTTATATCAACGTCATATTTTCATGCCTGAAATAGCACTGATGTATACATATGTACTGCACTCACAGTAGTGCAATCCAAGTCTATCAGTAATTGTTACCTTAGCAGTTTTGTAGATGCAGACTGCATTATCTAGGCTGATATGTTGAGAGCAGATGAGTTCACAATGTCTCTGTAGCGCCCCCAACTGGAACAAACTAGCAGCTGACAACAGCTGCAGGAGAAAACATGAACATTTTAATGGAGGAAAAATAATGTCATGCATCCTTTCATTCTGTTTGCATACAAGCAATATTTAACTTTGTGTAACATGTATTTGGAATTTTCCTTTGTTTTCAGTTCAAGAAGCTACGAATTGTCGATAAAAACTAATGAAAAAATGAAGAGAGAACGATTTTTAAATTGATAAATGCACAAAAACACAGGACATATTTGAAAGCCCAGCTGGTGCACTTGTGATAAGGGTACTATATTTCAAAATCAAAGTAACAGCTTCATGCTTAGAAAGCATTGGCCAGACGGGACGATTGAGCTCAATTGTTGCTATGAACACAAACTTGTCTATGTCAAGCTTGCAGCTAAACTCAAATTAAAAAAACAAAAAAAGAACAATCTCCACTGTCAGCAAGAATGAGTAATTCATGTGAAGATGTAGAACTAAAGCTGGGATTTCTAAGATACCAACCCTGAGACAGATTAATGCGATTAACAATTCTTACCTCTAGTAAGTCAGACACCTTCTTTTTCAGTGACTCAGTTCCTCCACAATACAGGTATGACATCATCATCTGTACAGAGGTTAGAGGTTTCTTTATGAGCAATTTGATCTAAATAATGTCTGTTTTGTCATATGCAACACATCTAAATAGGGAATGTGTTTCTTACCTGAAATATGTTGTACTTGACATCGCTGATCTCAATCTCCTTATCGGAGCTTCCATCTGATCCATATGATGCCAGCAAAGACTTGAATCTAGAGCAAAATAAAACCCTTTAAGTAAGGTCTTATCAAAAAGCCTTAAAATGCACTCTTGTACCTTTCTGCACTCACCGGTCAGAGGCAGTAACCAGAAGCACTCTGTGTGCGTAGAATGGTTTTCCCTCAACCACAAATGTCACATCTGACATCTCTTGGTTATTCAAAAAGTGTGGGTCTGTAGAAAAACATCAGCACATGCATAAAACCCATAATGTTCTAGTAACAGCAGAGTCTGTACACATTACTGCTGATAAGATTACCAAAACAAAAATATCAGACACTCTTTTTACTAACTAATATTCATTAAAAAAATCTAATTTACAGCCCAAGTGTTACATTTGTGTTGTTTTAGGGTTTGTATCACTGTATAAGGAATCTGTTGACGGTGACTTTAGGCTTAAGAAAACTGTATTTAAGGATTTACTGGTGTTTTAGATGTCAAAATGACTAATTATCACTAGCCAATACTGAAATCCTATCCTCTTGGAACTCTGAGTATGTATATCCATATACTCTAAAGGATCATAGTTTCCTTACCCAACTGTGCTGAAAGAGTTGCCTTCATCTCAGGGATGGCTGGGAGGGGTGCTGGGCCAAAACAGTGACTAAAAATAGCTGCCAACTGCTGTGTAATGGCGTCACTCTGAAGGAAAGTAATAGAACGAGAAGAAGAGAAATGTATAATTAAATCTGTTTAACACTGAAAAAGTGTGAAAATCATACTCATGATCGCGTTTGACTGTACCTTTGTGGTGCGCAAAATATTGAACATAAGGGGCAGGCCTGTGGTGACCAGTTCCTCACAGTAGTCCTCCTCTTTGATTGTGTTAAAGTCTTTGAGCAGGGAGAGGGTGACCCCTGTCCTGGACTGCTGCTGGGCGCAGCGAAGAGATTCCAGCCACACGTGTAGTTTCCATGGCACGCCTGGTTAAATAGAAAGGATTTATTATTTGGTTCTATAAACTGGAAAAGTAGGCACATCCTCTTCTTGCCATTTGAAAAGTACCCATAGCATGCAGCTCCATGGTGACGTCCAGGTAGCCATGCTCGGCGCTGTAGTAGCTGGCCTCTTGGAGAGCCTTCATCCTGGCTTTGCAGAGCCTTGGTATGCCCACTTCTGGCATCGGCAGGGGACCATTGGAAGAGTTAGGAAGAGGGGAAAGATGGACGAAAGGGCAGATCCCAGCCGTCTCATCTTCAACCCCCTCAGCCAGGATCTCCTCCAGAGACAGGACATCGTCTTTGACTTGCTGCGGCTGAGTCAGTAGCTTTCTCAGCACGTTCCTGACAAGATAAATAGGAAGTAGAACGAGGGCAGAAAGAGGGCATGCAAGGAAGGAAACAAGAAAAGAAAGTTAGAAGGTGGAGGATCATTAATATCTGCCAAAATGGCAACATGTACTTCCAATTCTGCAACCCTGGAGTCTCCTCTCTCATTACGTAATCTATCACCCTCACTGAGCAATGTAAAGTGTTGAGTCTACATCGTGTTCACACAGACAGAGTGAACAGGTGGAGAAGTTTACACCACCAGCTGGTCTTCAGAAACAAATTGACTCTGAATAGAATGACACCTTAAACTTTCCTTTCACACTACAAAACCTTCAAGCTCTTCCTAAATCACACGATAAAACGTTTGAATCTATCCTCACAGCACAAACTCTAACTCTAGTCATGTGTAACATAAAGCTGACAGATGCATTATTTCTGTGCTACGTGTGCAAATGTTTACAGTTGGTCTTCCAGTACTAGTTTTCAGCATATGTTCAGACTGGGGGATACATACCTGTGTCCATGTGCAGCAGCATGACTGAAGCAGTTCATGTCCTCATAGAGGGATGATGTAAGGGCGTTTCCACCATGGTTCTTTGATAAGGGGTCAGCGCCTCGTGCCAGTAGCAAACTCACCATCTCATAGTTGCCTGAGAAGCACAAAGAGATAAATATTTCCACTTTGTTCATAAACTTGCAGATAATTTATTATCCTTGTGCTTATTTTTCCCCACTTGTCCAGTGTACTTGATTTTCCACCATCATTCATCATTCCCGAAATTTCAACATTTTTGTTTGTTACTGGTTTACAGGCCCATTTTAAACATTTATACACCACAAACATAAATGAAAATTTATCACATTTCATTTGGCATATTTAAACAGCCAACACATTCATTGCAGGCACTATTTACACACTGTCACTGCTGCTATGAAGAGCGTGTGTTTTCTTTACTCAAGCTACATGTTGCTTTCAGATGATCCCACAGAGGAATGCAGGCCACAGACTACTAAACAACCACAAGCGGCACACTGCTGCTGTCACTGCCCCTTCATTTACTCTCTCATTTCCTCATTCCTCCTGCTGAGTCACAAGTTAATCCAAGTGTTACTCTAGGTGGTCTTTGGAACTAGCAGTCTGTTAGTTACAAATAACCAATAAAGTTATTATTACCGCTTTTAACAAAGGTGATAGACAAGCTGTACAACAAAATCTTTTCCTTTTCCTACTGACTTTTCGCCTCCATAATTATACATAAGTGGTAATTTAGTGGCCATAACACAGACCCACTGTGAGATGGACACCACTCCCACTCTAACATCAGCTGTTCCTTGTGTGTTTGCCCACCTGCTGCTGAAGCCAGCTGCAGTGGAGTGTCTGCTGTACTCTCCTGTCCATTGCGGACTGCAGCCCCCTCCACATTGGCTCCTGCATCCAGAAGAAGCTGCAAAGGCACATTACCTCTGTTATATTAAACAATATTTGACATCTTGTAAGGGTCATTGTGACATAAACAAGCAACATGTAGCTTGTTTATGTATGTGTTTCGGACCTGCACCACAGAAATGTGTCCATGCAACACTGCAAAGGTGAGGGCTGCCCAGTGTCGACTATCAGGATGCACAGAGGGGTGCTTGGGGGAGCAGGGTGGTACCTGGCAACACAGATTAAATCAGTATTACACACCAAGATCACAAACACACGCACACAGAGAAAACATTACATTCATAAGAGCCTCTTACATGCTTTAATAATGGAAACCTTTCCTGTTTATAGATGTAAAGGGATACAAAATGTGCTTAAATTAAGACGGATTTGACCACATTGGAAATACTTAAGCATATTTACCGCCACGTCAAGGTTGGCCCCAGCATCAATCAGCATCTGGACGAGGGCTTCGTCTCCAGCTGCGCAGGCGTACATCAGAGGGGTCATACCCTGTAATGAAAACAAGAGTAGAAGCAAATGCATGAAGCTTTGAAGAAGTTATAACACAAAGCTATGTTTCCATCACTTCTAAGGATATTTCATGGACTTACAGCAATTTCCTTGAGATTTATCGTATTGTATAAGGGGCCTGCTTTGTGTCCCCAAATGAGAGGTGGTTTGCTCGAGCTAACGGCTTACATTTATATCTCCACAACATAAATTAAGTAAAATTTAAATACCTGGTCATCCATACTGTTCACCCCATCTGGTCCCAGTAGATCGATTGCTTGGCCAATAAGATCTGTGCGACCGCAGTTGAGCATCCGAAAACCCAAATCAAGGTGGAACTTATCAGAGGCAGCTTTGGAGTCGAGACGCTTGAAGGAGCTGAAGCAACACTCAGGCCTGAAACAAAATTAAAACTGAATAAATAACCAGTTACCAATTAATTTCTGAGAGCTGATGGCTAATTTATCAGGATCTACTCGGTCGCTTTTCTAAGATGCTTGTTTTATGCATCTTGTGGCTTACATATGTTAATGATGCTTTCTATAGAAAGAAGTAAAGTTAATGAGCCACACAATAGTTAACAAACATTAATTTACCGCATACAATCATTTGTTAAATACAAATGATTAAACGACAGACGTCCAGCTCAAATAAAACATCAGTCTTAGTTTTTCTTTTCCTGAAATTATTAGTAAGGTTTGTATTTATATTTTAAGCACTTTCATCCCAGCAGAGCGAGTGAGGTGAATGAGTGTTCTCACTTACTTCAGTTGTCTCGGCTCACAGTCCAATCCTGGAAGGAGAAGCCTCGCCGTCTGTCTGACATCATCGCTGTCCACTAATAAACTCCTGCGATGCTCGGCATGAACTATGGCCACCCTCATCCACTCCATTAAAGGTGGCAGCAACAGAAAAGGCCTATGAGCAAAAAAAAGAGAAATCATTCACCTTCTGTTTGCTTTGGTCCAATTATTACTGGTTATGATAATGAGTACCACTCACTGCTAGGTAACAGACATTAGTATTTCCCTGTATGTACACAGAAAGTGAATCTTTATTGAACTGAGCCAGTAAAAGATGAGGCTGTGTGAAAGACTAGATGACTTTAGTGGGGAGTGTAAACTTAAACACTCATAATTCAGTCACTTTGGAAATTAACTCATAGACTGTCTTCAGCCAGATGACTTACAACATCACCAACCCACATTCATTTCACAGCACGAGTCATCTTTCCTAATCTCAGCTGGTATTCTCGCTGATGTCATCCCTCTAAGGCTCAAGAAACAGATGTTTCTATATGACTAGATCGCCAGAGTTGGGAGTTCGCCTTGTAATCGGAAGGTTGCCGGTTCGAGCCCCGGCTTGGACAGTCTTGGTCGTTGTGTCCTTGGGCAAGACACTTCACCCGTTGCCTACTGGTGGTGGCCAGAGGGCCCGGTGGCGTCAGTGTCCGGCAGCCTCGCCTCTGTCAGTGCGCCCCAGGGTGGCTGTGGCTACAATGTAGCTGCCATCACCAGTGTGTTAATCGGGCGGATGACTGGTTGCGTAAAACCCATTGGGGTCCTTAGGGACTAGTAAAGCGCTATACAAATACAGGCCATTTACCATTTAATCTTTGCGGTCATGTAAAAATACAAGATAGCGGCTACTTATGTTTAACCAAGATCTTCAAAAAAAACAGGAAGAATCACCTGAAATTAAAAATTGTGACCTAAAGCTGAAGTAACAGTGTTGTTATTCCTGAAGAAGTATATGTGGGGGAAAAAAAACCACGAGGACACAACATTTGGTCTGCTGCCATGTTTGTGAACGTGGCACTTTGAAAGTCATTGTTTGATTGCAGTCTTTGCATTTGTCCTTTTATAGTCTAGCTTGTTATCTGTTATCAGTCCCTTCTCGTCTGCGCCTCTCTCCCACCATATGTGGATAGAATGTGTTTGTGAACAATGACAAATTAGCAGGAATGTGACTGCTGTTTGCTTTTGATCATATGAAGCCTCATTTAAGAGCCGTTAATGATTGTTTGAACAACGTCTCTGTGTTATTAGACTGCCTTTCTCATGCTGAGACATTGTTTTTTATCAGTGGCCATTCCTTTGTTCTTGGAAAATGAAAGACTTACATAATGAATATCCATGGTAGCAAAAGCATGGGCAGTATACAAGAACACAGCAATGTATTTTGGGATTATAGTTAGTGTCAGTAGCACTGCTGTGCCATTTACTCTCCTTACTGTGCTTACTTTAAAAAGCAGTAGGAGGCTTCCTATAGCAAAGAACCTTCTGCACAAGAGCACTCGTTCATCACGGGTTTGTTAATAATGCATATTGCAAAATGGCTCTCCTCCTCACAATTGATGTGGAGCTTTTAAAACATGAACCTGATATAACTTAAATTGAACAAACAGCTGCATCCCAACTCACATAAATAATAAAGCTTTTCTTAGCTAGACTGTATGAAATTAGTGGTTAATAATAAAGCCATGCTTGTTTGATAATTAACACTGTTCTGCAGAGTCTAATAATAACTTTTTTTTGCTGACATTTGAGGCCTTAACTGAATTTTGGGCATCTGCAGCTCCTCTGCTGTCAGCTCTTCAAGTCTTTTTCTCGAGCTATTCTCTCAGATGTTGCCTCAGTACTTTATCAGTAGCTAGTCAGTCAAAGGGAGGAGCTTCTGCTGTCACCCAGGCGTGACAGTTAACAAGCAGACAAGGGGATCAAGGGGAGGAGGGATGATTAAGTGTGACTGGTAGGTGCATATAATGAAGGTTTTAAGTGTTTGGGAGATAGCAGGTGGGGTATGTCGAAATGAAGACGGGGGTTGGGCGGTAGTCTGTGGGTAGTTCAGAGGGTGCAGAGTGATAAGAATGTGACGTTTCTGAGGATGGGCTCAATGGGCTTGGGAATCAATGTTTATTTCTTCCTTAATGGCCTCCACTCAACACAAATTGGGCTGTGTGAGTGTGTCTGTTCATTTGTGTGTGGCTTCCTGAATGTCATAGGTATCCACCCTACTACTTGACTGCACGCCTGCAATCAGACACTAACTAGAGCCAACTTTGCTACAGTTATTATCCAGATTTTCCCCCTCTGTCCTTCCTTTTGTCAATCAGCCAACAATAAAGGTAGAGTTTTTCTATTAATAATGGACAATAGTGTTTGACAAGATATTTAGCTGCATTCTTATACCAATTAGCCAGACATGTACTGCTGACAGATGCACACTTATAATGTCCCATCCTATCTCTCCTATAGGACCAATCTGCCTTCCTTTTGACCCTCGTATGTGTCCGGGTTATGCCCCTCAGCCTGAAACGCAAATTTTAGCTTCATCAGAGTCTCTGCAACATCAAAAGCCACAGAGCCTGTTAAGACCGAAACCAGATAGTGCCTCTGGCTAGCTTACTGACCTCTCATACTAAGGCTTCATACAGAGAACAGCAGGATATAGAAACACCGACATACACAAACTCTCCAACACGTGAGCATGTAAACGTTAGCTTTGATTCATGGTGCGTTGCTTACCACCATCTGGTAGGTCATAAAGACAGTGAGCTCAAATCATGGTCAGGTGTGTTCGAACGCTGACCTGTCCAAAATGAAAAGCAAAGGCTTTTCTACCTAGGAGGCAAAAATCACACACGCTACACTGGCCCCATGTGTCTTATAAAACCTATAACCCGAAAGGAACTTAAATCAGCTTTTAAAGCGGACCTCATCACAATTTGCCAAAGGGTCAAGGTTAACCACTGATCTTGTTTCAGATTGCAATCGTAAAGGCTCAGATATGAATGGAGACATAACCATATCTGATGTAAATGCAGTTAGAAGTAAGCTCCATTATTAAAATCATCTCTTTTCCTTTAGGGAGCAGAGGAGTAGGGGGTCTGTTTAGAAGAATGTTGGAAGTGCTGCTTTTTAGTGAAGTTGCAATAATAGTAAAAAACAAAAAAAGTTAATTGTTTTTGATCAACTTTTTTCTGTATGTTTAAATAGTGGAGTGTGAAAATAAGACAATAATATCTGCCCTCCCACGCTTTAAGCGCCCTCTTACTCCAAAACAAGATTATTACTCACAACTAAGCACCAGCTTTAAGAGGATCAAAACAAAGAGGGTTTCTCTTGTACTCTCAAGGATTCGGCAATAAGGCTCTCACCAGGCTCCCTCTAATGTCTGACGATGTGGCCCACACAGATCTGGTGGTTTTGGGTTTCCACCAAAGGTTTTACACAGCTCTTAATAGAGGCTGAGCCAGATAGAGGGAGAGGCCCACTGGAGGAGAGAAGCCTGTATCATTACCAGGCACTCGTATTGTAATCGCTACCAGGTTTTCACACCACCTGAGTGTGTTCTCTAACATTCACAGACACGCAGTCACAAAGAGATAGGAATATGAACATGCAGAAAGGCAAACCTGTGTGCAGCAGCTGTCAAGAAAGAAAAAAAAAAAAGCATAAAGTATGATGGGATGCCAAACTGTTTTATCCTGGACACATAAACTAGGCTGATATACATCCAGCATTAAAAACATCTGAGGATTTATAACAACAGCCAGGTGAAAGAAAAGGGTGTATATTTGCTGTTGTGTTCACTTTGAAGCTAACGGGGACTTTGTCTCACATGCACTTTGTCTGCTTTTTATTAAATGCACAGGAGGCAGCTGGGTTTATTTCCATACAAACGTGTAGTGAAGGGAAGACAAGGTGGATATTTTTGGTGATTTCACTGTGAAAACATTCATGTAACTATGATCACCTGACAGATGCTATGCCTTCATCATAATCCTAACATGTGATTTTCATTATCAGCATTAAAGGGCAAAATCTCGTCAACAACATTAACTGATTTACTGCTGCAAACTGAACACTCACACCTTAGTGGGAGCGCCAGCACGTTTATATATGCTTATGTTACCTTTAGACATGCCTGTATAAATCAGTATAAAAAATGTAATTAAGCCGCGAACACTTATTGCTGCCAGTTTTTACATTTCTGGCACAAAAACATAATTGAAGATTTCTTTCTGAGAGCAGACCTCATGTGTGTTGGCAGGCACAGCTACTTTTGTCATGTTACCTTAACCGAAGGCACATAATCCATCACATTTATCTGAAGTGCTGAATATCACAGTATCAGAACTGCAAACCACTGTGAACAACAGTGATGTAATGCAATGTTTTCGAACGTTTTATCACATTTTTTGAGAATAGAGACGTGACTCGGTTGAGTGTTACTCAACAGTTACTTCTGTAGAAAGCAAAAAAAGCAAGAAACGCTGTAATTTCCCAGAGACACCTACAAACATACGGAAGGGGTTGGTATGGAAGGTTTGTAGATAAAGCCACAACTTTTAAATAAAAAACAAGTGGAATGTGCTGCACTGTGTCCAGACTGAGCAAACATTTTAATTCCAAGAAACAACAGGAAATAAAGGGAACAAAAAAACTGCCAGACTTTCTCAATGCAACTAAGGAAGATTGAGCAGACCCTAACAAAATTACAGACCATTTCCACCTCTTAAAATTCTTTTAAACACCAGTCTTCAGCCTAATTTACACTCTAAAGGTGCAAGTCACCCTTCTATCGCACTACTGCTGACACCTAGAAGCCTTTTCTTGCTTGTAATTCAACAACAGAAAGTTAACACTTAAATGAACAAAGGCTAATGGGATTCGGAAAAGGATGAAAGTGAAGTGTTGCCTGCAAAAAGCTTTTCACTTCATTGAGAACCCATTTGTTCATTTTTGAAGTTAAAGGTTTCAATTTGGGTTTGTTTATTTGCAGTGGCTACACTTCTGGCATTGACCGTATTTTGGTCAGCTTCATGAATCAAACCGAATCATTTGAAATTACAAATGTATTTAGGGAGATAAGCATCAAATGTATGAAAGGGAAAATCAGGAGTACCACTTATTTTCTGTGAAAGGGGGGGGGGTCGAAAACAAAATGGAACAGGGTCAATGATTAAGATTAGATCTGTAATTTCACCGCCTATTTTGCACCCAGAGAGGGAGCATCTAAACTGCTTGTGTCCAGTCATGCATAATTCCCACCTCTCTTTGCTAAGTGCCATGCGTGGGGGATCCAGATTGGGATTCTCCATGGACTCCATTTGTGGGCAACGCAGGAAGTAGTAAAGGGTGTGGAGGGCGTCAGGCGACCAGGACACAGGCTGTTGAGGACGGGCGTGGCGGGCAGGGCTCAGCCCTGGACGTACTGAGCTCAGGCGCTGCATGTGGTGCATTGCACGGGACACCAAGTCACCTGGAACCACAGAAACATTAATAGTTAACAAGTCATATGTAATTTAAAAAACTGAAGGTTAAAAATGATTTTCCTGATTCTGTAGTATGAAAAATCAGTTTATGGACATAAATGAGTGGCATATTAAAAACTGTTTACATTAAAAGCCCCATGGGCTCTCAGTCAAACTGGATTCCCCCCTCCAACCATGTCTCTAGTGGTATTTGTCATTAGCAAAGCCAGACGACCAGTCTAAATAGCCATTCACCCATGATCAAGGCTCTACTGAACTGTTCATGTAGTAGCAGAGTAGTTAAAAAACCCTCTACCGTGAAAGTTATGCGTCAGTCACGTGATAATAGCAATGCTAACATTAAGTCTTTTCAGAAAGTAGAATATAGCGATTTGACAGCGAACACTTAAATGAAAGCTGTTTGTATAATGGTGCTCATCAGATGATTCATCAGTTTATACTCTAGCAGTGAACTATGTGCAACTGAATAAAAGTACATTTTGCTTAAAATATGTTCAGTGTGATATGCAAAAATTCTTAAAAAAAAAAAAAAAGAGAGAGAGAGAGAGCCAGACCGACAGGAAAAGAGATCTTAGGCATTAAAGAAAGTGTAAAGTGGACAGTCGTCACAGGGACAGGGAGGAGGGGCAGGGAGAGGCGGTGTGAACGAGGGAGCCCAGGATGAACTTGGGATCTTGTAACACTCATTTAGCATAATTACCCCCGGGTAAAAAGACAGCACATCAGCTAAGGGTGAAGAATTCAACAGAGCGAGTGTGTTTGTGTGTCAGCATTAAGAGGTTTGGGGTACTTCTAGGGGATTAGGCTGGGTAACCCTCCCAAAACAGACCCCACTTAAAGCTGAAGGGCCCCCTTTGTGATAACCACCACCAGCAGTTGCTCCAGGAGGTCTCGTAGGAATCATTGGCCATGATGGAGAGCCTCTCCTTTCCAGAATATATTGTGCCTTGAAGCAAAACTGAGCTCCGGGGGTCAGATGCCTATGAATAACTTCACTCTTAGATTACAGATATATTGGAGTTTTTGTGAAAGCTGCATTTTCCCATAGCCAGTGTGTTTATTATGCTGCTTCCCCTACAATTTTGGCCATATAGTTGAAATGTGCTGTAGCCTACTATCAGTTATCCACCATGTTTGTGTATGGTGTGTGTTTGTGTGTCTGGTCAAGTCCAGTTGAGTGATCAAGTAAAGCCGGGCAGCTTGGTACAGATGCTCCTGTGTCTGCCTGGTGTCTTGGGCTAGGATCAGAGTGCCAAACCCACCGTGTTTTTGCTGCGTGTATGTGAATTAGCGGACACAAGCCTGTGTGTGTTTCTAGGTGTGAATTGGTCTGGATATCAGCCCTGCCCAGAACAGCACAAATTCACCCCACCAGAGAGATGTTGCACAAAGAGACTACTGAGAGAAAGAGCGTGTCTTTGTCCGAGTGCATGTGTATACTTTCTTAATGCCTCACTAACTTCAGCGGTGTATGAACCGTGGCCTTGTGCTTTAGGAACAAACAGCAAAGTGTTAGCTCATTTAGAGAAGGAAATGTATCCCTGCTCCGTCCAACTCTAATATCCACGTTTCCTCTGTGCATGCCCCAAAACTCTCCATCTTCACCTCTCTACCTCTCCATCATTTCCTCCTGACTCTCCACACCTCTAAACCCACTCGCTCCTTAAATTGAATCCTCTGCCTTACAAACTTCCATCTCTCAAACTAACTCTATTCCTGTTTTTATCTTACTTGTTATTCCTACCCCTCGTTGCCGCCAACTCCCTCGCAGCCTGCAGTTTGAACAGACCACACGTACTGTAGAGTACAGTAAAGCTGTGTGCCTGCATGACTCTGTGTTTACCATCCACGATGCGTATGAATGTCTAGAGCTGTCTATGTTTAAACAAAGAATCCGTCCAATCATTCAAGGTCTAATACCTAATGGACAAATAAGTACCAGGCTTTTCAGCGGCTTTATACTTTGTATTACTACATCAATCCAAAGGAAAACATCAGAAGAAAAGACGGATGCAATTGTATTCAGACTGACAGCAGGCTCTAATAAAGTCAATAAAGTCTGAGGCATGCTGACACAGTCCAAGTGTTGCATTGTGGACCAACTTCACTGAAAAAAAGACTGTGTACTGCTTTGCAAACAAATTACAGATGACAAATGTACAATCTGAGGCACTGTGACTTTATTCTCCAGAGCTCCATGTGTAGATAAACTGATCCGCTGTTTATTTTTAGAAGAGCCGGCATTAGATGACTTGCAGATTCAGGCACACAATGAGACTCGGGACAGAAAGTGATAATTATATGTTATCTTTGCTGCCTACTTTGCTGCCTGAACTATTATTTTCTGTTGAATAAAAAAAAAATAAAAGGTTATGTGTCTTTAAGAGAAGAGCAAGAAAAAAGCATTTGTGGTCAAGCACCAACATTTTTTTAAAGTCAGGACATTTTATTATTTCTGGGAACTGGTACTTGTCTTTTCTGGCAAGGATACTGTGTAGCTTCACAGCTCAGAGGACTTTAATCAATTAAAACATGATGTGAAAAAATGCTTCTAATCAGGACCACAAACACTATTTACAATATGTATACTCACTGAGTTCAGAGATGCTGCCTACACAGGTAGCCAGCAGTGACTGTTCCAGTGTCCTCAGCTCCAGCTGGGCATAAGCATCCTCCCTGCTGTCCACAGACGACTGTTGGTTCTCTGTGTAGGGACTGAAATGGGCTGGGAGGGACAAAACACCTACAGGCACAAAAGCAAAAAGGAACAGATATTTAGATATGATATGAATCATTTAAATCAACGTCCATAACTTCTGAAATATCCATCAGGACTGCTGTTGTAGAAATCCCTACACGACCGGTATTTGCTCACTGCAGCCGTCGTAATCCTTATAACATGTAATCCACACCACTGAGGGCAACCAAACACACAAGGGAATCTGAGCCTTGCTCTCAGCACATTCAGGAAAGTAAACAGAGCACATAGTGACATGAGGCTAATGCAAACAAAACCAATCAAAACTGTATTAGACACATGTTGAGTAAAACCAAAACAAAGTTATGAATTTTGTGTTATTCCAAATACTTGCCTTTAACATTACTAACATGTGATTATTTTAACACCGCAGAAAAGACATATGTTGTATGTCTGTAAAAGAATAAGGGTTGCAAAGCTAGTAGATGCATGATGGTTGAGGCTGATTTGTCTGATGTATGAAGGAACAGTAAGTGAGACAGAGGTATACTGGTAGATAAGGATAAAAAATGATGGTAGCACAGACAGCAACCTTCATTATAACCCAGGGGTAGGCAACTCCAGGCCTCGAGTGCTGGTGTCCTGCAGGTTTTAGATCGCACCCTGGGTTAACACACCTGAATCAAATGATTAGTTCATTACCAGGCCTCTGGAGAACTTCAGAAATGCTGAGGAGTCATTTAGCCCTTTAAATCAGCTGTGATGGATCATGGACACATCTAAAACCTGCAGGACACCGGCACTCGAGGCCTGGAGTTGCCTACCCCTGTTATAACCCATACAGCGGACGTGCTTAGCAGCACTTGCTAAATACATCCTTTATAGTTTTAGATTTTATCATGCAAAAAGAGGAAGTGAAAAAAAACACAACTAATCGGGAAACATCTTAATTGAAATACATAAGCAAACATTATAACATGGTTGTTTCCAGCACATTAAAATAATACAATTTCACGAGTTGTGAGACAAAATTCATAATTGTACTAAATTATGAGGCACAGCTACTGATGAAACTATGGCCAATCATGAACACATTTGGCATTTCCTCTTTGAATAAACACTCAGCAGACCCAGTTAGTCCAACCCAACCATCTCCGACAGTTTGAATATGTAATGTTACAAAAAATAAAAACCTGGTTGTCAGATGAGCAGGCAAGGAGATACAATCATTTCTTGCATAACGACATAATGTCCTGTTCTTTCACTGCTCTAATTGCTGTGTTCCAACTAAAATGGATAACAGTAGCGACCAGTCAAAGTAAGAACACAGAGTGGCCTTTTCTGTCTTTCAGAAAAGATCTCCTGGGTAAAGCTCCCAGCTTAATTAGTTTTGCCTGGTTTGTTTTTAGTTTTTTTGGTTGAAAGCCGAGGTAGCTACTGTGCATCTAATTGATCTGAATACAGTTAGCTGCCCAAAAGTTAACCTTTATTTTGGCTTCTGAATATGAAGCAAGCTTTCTGCCAAGCCAGAGGAAATAAGGGGGGATGGCCGAGGATGAAAAAGAGAAATGGAAAAGAGGAAAGATGATCAGAGCAGGTTTGTGATTTATTTATGAAGCCAGAGGAAAAAAAGCTGCATCATCTTAAACTCTCCCTTCTCTCCCAAAAGGGAAAACATGGGCTACCGTCCCTAAAATGACATTCCCATGTGCTTCCGGCAAGTGCTGTGTTCTCACTGGAATCAGAGTGGGGATGTTGAAAGAAAAAAACTGCTGAAACATGTTGAAATAAAATCCCATCATCTTACACTACAGCCTCTTCTTTTTAGTGATACATGCCAGCAAGAGATAACGATACTTTTACTGCTGACAGAATCAAGGAAGGCAAAGGAGGAATGTTGAAAGAACACCAAGGGAAACCACACATACATTTTTGGATATATACTTTTGTTTTAAAGCCTTCAGATACACCAAAATGCCTGGGTATAATATATTCAGTATATTTCATATTTTTGAAATGATGTAAACACATATGAAAAATATGGCAGGCTTCATACTTACAATCTTGTTTCTGGTCTTTCATATAAGTATAGACAAGAGGCAACAGAGGCCTTTGAAAGTGACACACAACTACCACAAGCCATTTTCGGAGGTAAACTGTTGGAAGAATAAGATAGGGGCATTGTCTCAAGATGTCCTTTCTCTCATATAGCACCTAACTGAAGATAATCCACTTCAAAGGGTTTCGCACTACAGGAAACACTTTGTTTGGTTTAAGTGATGGTTCTGCCTGGATGGAGCGTGCAAGACAAACAAGGAACATTGCTCTCTGTGAATTCACTGGACAATTACTTGTGTCTCACATATCAACACAATTAAAGATTACAGGGTGAAGGGTTAAGGTTATAGGGTGTTCAGTGTCTGATCTGACTGCATCTGACATTTGCTTTTCCATCAACTAATGTCTAGAAATGTTGAAGGGGTGCAGTGAATGTAGGTGTCAGCGCCAATGGGTGGAGTTCATCAAAGACTAAATGACTTTGACATGTGATCATGACTGATTCTAAATATGCTGCCTCATTGATAGAGTCATGTGCCAGAGTCACAGTGTGTTTCAGTAAGTACTGTACTGCACTGAGTCTCTGCCCAAACAGGTTAGCAGGATTTGTTCTTATTATACTGCATGATTTATGACTGAGACGAGTCCCCCGCCCAGACAGTAGCAGTCACCTCAGTGCAATTTGTAATCAGGCGGACCTGACAGCTTGAATATCTAAAGGTGTTAGCACTGGATTACTCAACACAGGGTACATGATACACTGACTTCTGCCAAAGGGGAAATCTAGTCTCTCTCTCTCGTACTTTCTCTGCACCATCTGACTTGTATTATATGTGCTGACTCCCCATTCCAACACAATAGAAACGGCTGGCTGTGGCAGACTACTACTGCTACATGCCACACAAACAAATTATACACAAGCTTCAACTCATTCCTAATCACGGATGAGCACAAACACACCAATACACTGTCATCTGTCCAGATAAAAGAATGCAAATGTGCATTATGTGCAACGTCAGCTGTGATTTTATATAGAAAGGTCTCATGGGAATTTGGGGGGGGTTTCTACAGTATTCTACAAAAGGCCTTTGGCAATCTTTCCAAGGAAAGTTGAGGGAAGTTTGTTAAAACACATGCTGCATACATGTGAGACAGGAGTCTGATGATTTCAGTTTCTCTTCCTCTGTAGATGGAATACACCTCAGGTGCTTTACTGTGTGTACACAGTCATGCTTTGTGGACACTATAGCCACAGTGGCCTCAATGTCAGAGTAGTATGCTGTTTGTCATGTGCAATCAGAAGAACTCATTCAAATATAGCTTAGTTCAAGCTGTAAAAGCAATTTTGAAAGATCTGTCTTGTTACTGTGGGTGAGTAAAAAATATGAATATGAAGGTGCAAGACTTGTCTTTAGAAACGAGCAGTGCTATAAAACTTAACACTTATTTTGACTCCCTGTAGTTGGATTTATTAACAAAAAAGTCAAATTGATGTTATTTCTTTCCTCAAAACCTTAACTTAAAAAGAGAAACCCATTACTAACATCGACCTGGTTTCAGTTGTGAAGCGTACCAGCCTCAAACTGAAAAACTGAAGCTCTTTAAACACGATGCTTGTTGAATATTAAGCCTATATTAGCATGTTGCAAGAAGATCTGAAGCAGAATCTTTAAAAATGTTAACACAGCTTCAATTTATTCTGTAATATTTCAAAGCTGTGGCAAATGGTTAAAACCACTTAGTGTTTCTCACAGTCCCACCCCGTTGCTTGCCTCACCCTGAACCCGAGCCTGCGTCATTTGGGCCTGATGTAGGTCTGAAAGCCAACCAGGGCCTGTCTCCACCACCACTAAATAATATGAGTACCAGCAGCTCCAGTACTATGTGAATTATTTTTCTCTGGGAGAAGCAGAGGATAAGATGACAGGATGAGGGCAGGGAGGAAAGGGACTTAGGTCGCAGAGCTTTATAGGAAGACAAATGAGTCATGTAGAAAAAAAAAAAAAAGAATATAACTGAAGAGGAACTGGGGGAAAGGCAGGAATATCTGAGACTATGAAGAGAGCGAGGCACGGGAAGAGAAGTGACACAAGGGATTCATTCTTTTGTGGTCATTATGGTTCCATTTCTGAGGCTGACCTTGCAAATGTCATGTGGGGAATCTCGGCAACAAATCAAAGCTGAAACTTACCACAAAGCCTATGGCAGTTCCCAGCCCATCTCAACCATCTCTCAGGAGCGTTACTGCTGCTCCTAGCTTAGCCAAGCTATCACTCACGACTATGTTTGACATGCTGTCGAAAGAAGGTCAGAACAATCCAACAACTAACTTTTTGGTGTGCAGAAAGCTTTTTGAATGTAGTCCAGGGAGCCTGTCACTCCATGTGTCTTTATAAGTGGTGTTACATGGTTTCAGTTTCAAAATTGAAAAACTAAAGTATAAACTGCAATCTGCAAGGACAATATGCCAAAAACTCTGATGGAAGAGCTGATGAAAGTTGATGCATCCTTGCCTTCCTTCTTGTGCCTCGACCCTCACTCTGTTACTCTTGTGTTATCTCTCAGTGCAACAGTTTGTTCTACTTGAATAACTTGTTCAGCAGAAATGCTTTGTAGCAATATTAATAGGCTGGATATCTAGACTCTGGAGGACATTACTGCTTCTCATATCACCGTCCTTGGGAACTTACCTATTCAGAGCATGTTAGGCATGCCAGGCTTTCAGACTGCATTTTAAACTCTCAGAAAATAACTGTCATACATAACAAGGCAAGAACATCTGTGTGATTTTTAGATTTTAACTTTTCGGTTTAACTTCTTCTTCCCACTGGCAAAAAATACATTCTTTGACCATAATTGGTCTGTGTGTGTTAATCTGTTTTGTCTACTGTAAAGAGAGCGTGTGAAAGACACAATACATTGCTGCATATTCTCACTGAGCTGATAGAAAACTTGAGACTTCTCACACACAGCATGCGCACACACACACACACACACACACACACACACGCACACACACACACACGTAAACACCTGCCTCTCCTCCTTTAACAGCCTCTTCATTCATTACAGGGTGGATGGATCAGAGAGTCAAGGAAAGGGGGCTTCAAAGACACTTCCCCTGGCAAAGAAGGAGCTCTGACTCTGGTTTAGGAGGCTATAGACTTGTCCCTTTGTGGAGACTGGAATGTGGACAATCACACAATAGTACAGTGTTTGAAAGAGCTGTCTTTGGGCGTATATCACTCCCACCGTCTCTTGTCTTTGACACCACAAACGACCACACTCCTGCTTCATTCCTCTCCAGTGGAATCCATATGCCAGATGTGATCCTTCACTCATAGACCTGACCTCTTGTTTTCCACATGTAAAGGCTCCAAAACACCTGTTTTTCACACTTCCAACGTCACCCGCACAGCCCCATTCTTTTGTTTCTAGGCATTCCGTCTTTAACACGGCATTGACCGGGATTTGAGAGAGAGAATAACTGTAAAACTGATGACACAATTTTATTACTGTATATGTGTATATCTCTGTTGAATCACCATGATTAGTTTTGGTCAGCTCCACTGATTACAGTACACGGTGTTAAAAATATACATGGATTTTCTAGCCCTGGCAAACCCTCCTAATGATCTTATCTAAACAGATTTTTTTTGTAAGACAAAGAACCATTCAGAAACTTGAAGTGGGTATTAATATTTGTGCTTAAAATAATCTAGCATTTGACAAGTTAGCATACAAGTTCGCACTACCTATGTGGAGCATGGACAGAGAAGCATTCATAAGTCGAAGCTGCTGACAGTTAAAATCTCAGTATTCACTAAAGTGGCCATACACTGCAGTATTTGTGTTCAAATCGTTATGGTTCTGAATTAAAAGGCAACAGAAGCTAAGCCTCTCTTTCATACGCAGTCATGCACACACCCAGTCACACACCTTTCAAAGCCTGAAAAATCACAGACCTTGGTAGACAAGTGAAGTGAGGTCTGGCCAACATCCCTCTGACACCTTTGGCAACCCCTGGCTTTAGGGGGGCACAGGTCAGAGGTGGTCTTCAGCTGGGGCTAAAAAGGGAAGTAACCTTATCAGCTGTGTAAATGTAGCGTCCTGAAGTCACTGACTGAGAACAATTACAGAACACACTAAGATACAAAGTTACGTGAGAAACTATTTTCTTTACTAGAAAGATATGTAGGGTAATAATGCGCTACTCCTGTCCTCCAACTGCTCCCTTAGAACTGGCTTAAAAGTAAGTGAGTAAAACTAAGATCGGAAAACAAGCATTTAAAAGTGTGACATGTAATTGCAATGCCTGTGCTGAAAGTCTAATTTCTGCATTGTTCCACTGTCAGAAGTCAAGCCAAAAACCCAGAATGGAAAGCCACAAAGATTAGATCTGAACCTCCATGTAGGGACTACTAATGTGAACAGAATGTCTGAACTTAAGGTTTTAGGTCTTACTATTTGAACATCAACGGATATTTTTTAAAAGTGTTACTTCAACCATGAACTGTGCTGCTCATTTGTAAACTCCACCAAGATGGATAAAAGATCTAACATCTAGACATGCTCAAAGCCATGCTGACAAGCCAAATTAAGTGGTTCCATCAGTGCAACAATATGACCATTGAGCTGTAAATATGCTCTGCAGTAGCATACCTACAACCACCCCAACACACTTTCACTCATATTAGGAGTGGCAGGATTCAGGAGGGCTGGCTTCGGTTTCCCACAGACTTGAAAATATCACATTAAGCTCCACACAACCAGCCCTAATCCTAAACATGACTTCAGCTTTCTCCCCTTATCCTCTGCCTTCCTCTTACCCTCTCTAATCATGTTTTATATTTTACACTCCAGGCTGACTGTGGTGCCTGGGGTGAGCTCGTTTTATTCAGAAATCCCCTTTTCCATATGCTCCATATAGTGTGCAGGAAAGGGACGCTATAGCTCTATTATTGGATGACTTGTTTTATAGGGTTCGCTGGCTTGTTGTACAGTACTCAGGCTGTAACTATACAGCACAGGGAAGCTGGTCTTGTTTCTCTAATGACACAGGATGATTGTCATTACGCACACATATAAACATAACCTCAAATCCACCCTCTTGTAATCAATGCCCATGAGGTGAAGCCCTTAAACAAAACTACAAAAACAAAACACAGGAAAAATAGAGGAGTGCAAGTATAATAGGAGCAGTGTAACTGTGCTTAGGTTTATAGACAAGTTCTCATTATTGTCCTTTTTAAACATCAACAGATCCATCCGCTGAGTGTTATCTCATGGTCTTAATAAGAGTGGACATTATTGCCTGTAACAGATCAAGGGCTGGCCTTTTAAACAGAGAAACAGTTAACCTCCTCATGGGCTGTAGGCTGGGCAAACACGTACAAATTGTCTACGTGTTTGCATGTGAGTGTGTATTTGCGCTAATTGCTCCCTTTCTGTCTCTGTGATCAGCTCATTTTCTCTCAGCTGGAACTTGAGAGTAGGAACAAAGAGCCAGTCAGTTTGGATGGCAGACAACATGGTCATTGAGCAACGGTCTGAACCTGAACTCGACACCGACTCAACTCTCAGTAGCACATGCTAACAAAAATGAAACAATATTACAACAATCACAATCCTCAAGAGTCCGGTTTATAGGAAAAAAGGAGAAATCAGCTTTACTGTCCAGCTGGCTGTGTGTGTGTGTGTGTGTGTGTGTGTGTGTGTGTGTGTGTGTGTGTGTGTGTGTGTGTGTGAGAGATGGATGCTTAAAGCCAGAACTTTGAAGGTTAAACGTGGTTTTTAGCTGGCAGGACCAATTCACAGCTTCAGTGATTCATGGGACGTGCATGAATCCACTACCTTAGTTTGAATTTGATTCACATAAACGCATTACTTCTGCCACCATTAAATTATCACACTACCCCCAAAATAAACATGAAGATGACGACAGAAATAACCCTCAGCAGCATGAGGCGGTTCGATGCACATGGAACTGTTTAATTATCACTTCAATCCCTCTCTATGTCTAACGCCTTTAAAAAACATTTTTGTGACTCACCATTTATTAGACTGAGCTTCTAATTTCTCTCAGCTCCCTAATTTATTTTTTCTTTAAACAAACTAAATTTAGCATTCACAAATTAGTCTGGGCAATATTTAACACAATTTCAAGAGTGGCGTCCACAGACAGTCACACTTTCAAAAAGCTTGAGGAGATAAATTCACACACCGTATCCCTCTGAATGTCTGTGTTCAGATATAAACTTTTTTCTACTGCAGCATGGTTCTCATAATCCAAGTAGTGGTTTTGATAGTTAGGCTTTGGAGTCTGATGTTTTCAAAGAATTGGATCCAAATTCCCCCTTGTAAATCTAAAGCAGTTTTCTGCTGATTAACATTCCGGGTTTGCCTAGGCAGAGAGCAAAATCATGATGCAGTGAGTCAAACTGGGGGCTGGAAACAAGGCTGGGTGGTGGGTAGATTACGATAAGTACTGTAGGTCCTCTCACTCTTTCAATCACTGCTTTGCTTCCTTATCTTTGTCACTTCTAAGCTAAATCTGTTTCCCCCTCACTGAAACAAACTGATACAGAGGGCAGCAATCAATCAGATCCTGTTTTAAGCAACACAACATCCAAGAATATTAAACAGTGAACAAAAAATCAAGATGCTAAATAAGTGAAACAGTAGAAACAAACCTTTTGTCATTCAGCATTATCAAGAAAAGCTCCACGTTTTGCATACTGCTCGTATATTCTAGTTGTATACAACTGCATCATAAAATATTCTGTGATTACAACAACATAGTCTGTGTAATGTGTAGCACCCAAACAAACTCGAGCAAAGACACTTTCAGTTTAAGTGATTAAAAACTCCAGAGTCAGCGCAATGAATGTGGAAGGCTATGATGTCTCTTGAAGACAATAAAGGATTTGTAGAGTAGTGCTGCATTAACCCTCTTACTACTACACATTCCAATTAAACCTGCATTAAGAAAGGACAACCCACAGACATCCCATTATAGCCTGCCATTGGTGAGATAAATAAAGCAGATGAATGTGCATCATTTCATGGACATTACAACTCATCAGCATTTCTCAGCAGCAGTGAGTGAACAAAGCTGAGCTTTGCTCAAAAGGCCAGCGGTTCTTTGTGTGGCGTAATTAGCAGGGCTGGGTCCATTTACATCTGTCTGCCTTTACAGGCCACTGATGACAACAACAACTGTCCTCAGTACAAAAAGACAGGAGATAGTTCAATACTGGGAGGGGATGCACAATTGTAACGTTGTACTTTGAAAGCGGACAGAGCACCTCATGCAGTTAGTCAGGAAATCAATGTCAGTGATGGAACATCTGCAATATTGCAAATAAATCAACGGGCCACCCTAACCTCAGGCACAAATGATGACATTGTGATAAATGTGCTTGCTCCAGTCTGGCCACACACATATAAAAACAGAACGAACTAATTGTATGCGCCAATCACTGACATGTCATAAAGAGCACAAATGATGGGGTCATGTGTCAGTCTCACAGATGACAGCAATAAGCGGATCAGAGCACTAAATATCCTCCGTCTGTGCGACCTGGGTGCGTTAGGGACCGGCAGGGTGTGTCAAGATGTCGACCTCTTTAGCAAGACGTAGTAAAATAGCTTTAACCGTACCAGTCACTTTATTCAAAATGCTCTATGACCCATCTGACACCCACTGAGGTTTACAGCTCGCCTATGACCCCAGCACACCCCTTATACGCCCCTTCACACACACGGAACATAGAGGGAGTGTCCGCACCTCCAAACAAAGCCGACTAAAAGACCATTCCTGTATTCAGTTATGTAATCTCTTGACCCCAAACTCTTCACATACATAAAGCCACAACTGGACACACAAAGACACATATCCACCCTCTTTTGTGTTCATGAGGTAGCAAGTGTCCACGTGGTGGGCAGCAATACAGGAGACACGTAAAAGCTAAACAAAGCGTCATTGTGTCTTTACTCTACTTACAAACATGCCGATGGCACAGTGGTGGTGGGCACGGAGTTTGGGAGTTCTTGTGTTATCTACTCTGTTTTCCTTAAATAAGCTCAAAATGAGAAACTGAGAAAAGAACTTACTAACTTTGTGGTAATCTGCATATATGTGAAACCACAATGCCCTTCTGTACTAAAACTGAAAATACAGATACAGTGTTCGCTCCAGCGTTTCTCCGCTTCCTGTAGAAATGATGACTGTGCTTCTCTGCATTTCTGGACTTGAGTTCCCATTTTGTGTCATGAGTGTGAGAAAAAGAAAGAATGAATAGAAAGAAATAGAAATAACGAACAAAGAAAGAAAATTAAAGCACCAGGCTGTGTGAATCTGGTTTTGGCCGGTTTATTTTTGTGCACCTCAAGATATAACAAGACATGAAAAAGCATAAATCTCTGTCTGGTGTACCCATTTATTTCTTATTTCTGTACTTCTGACTAACTGCAAGCCGGCCAAATATCACAAAAAGCAGTCAGTGTTAATATTTCTGGTTAAATAAGAAAATGACTCCACTAAGAAATACAAATACTGCAGCAATTATGTTAAGTCATCATTATTTTGTAGCACAGAGTAACCAAACAGTGATGTGTGTCCAGCACAAATATTTCAGAAGTCTATGATGAGTTTGTGTTGCTTCTTCTCTATAGGGGGCACCTGCTCACACATTCCACAGCAGCAATCATGGGAGCTACACAAATAAAGTTGTGGGAGGTGAGCATGTGTGTGTATACAGGGGTTATGTTTGTTACTGCGTTCCCAGCTGTTGCTTCTGCAAGTGCTATAGACAAGCTTCGCTCATTCCGTCTCCTTTAAATGTTACTAGGAGTTCATTTTAGCAACTTAACGTGAGATTTACCCCTGAGGTACGTTTTATTGGGTCTTTCCGCTATTGTAGCTCTGTGAGTATGAATGTGTGTGTGACTGTGTGCAGTCAAGACGTAGGTCAAGATGAGTCTCTTCCATGGGTCTCTGTGGACCACCCACTGAAGCCCCATGCTCTAAGCAGCAGATGGGGGAAAAAGGCAAGCATCCCAGACAAGACATCACAAGAGACTGTTGCCTTTCTCAATCTCTGCTTCTTACAACTGCAAAACCAGAATACTTTAACAAACAGAGGATTGTAAGAAGTACAAACCATGCAATGGATGAAGCCAATTTGCCTTTAAAGAGATTAATAGCTTTGGCAACTAGTGCGTGCATGTGTGTGTGTGTGTGTGTGTGTACACATTTCTCCCTGAGCATAGCAGAAGAACTGGTCACTTTACTTCAGCTGACTTTCCCACACTGCTACCCAAAGCCACAATGGCTAAATAATAACTGACAGTCTGTTAGCCCTTCCTAACACAAACACGCAAAAACTCACACCCTGGCACACATGTGAATTTTATATTACCAACTGTATCCTTTACAGAAATTAATATAACCTGGCAGGAAACAAATGATAAATCATTGTGACTGACACTGCTTGAAACATATTCGCAATCTTAACAAAATAAGAGGGTATAGCGAGTGGAGAAAAGTTTCCAAATTGCTGTACAGTAAACCCACTCAGACCTGTAATATGTGCTGAGTGTTGGGCTCAAACCACCATGGGTATTGTTAGTAAATCATGACTATTGAGAGGTGCTAGCCACATCCTGACCACACACAATAAAACACACACACCCCTCTACCCTTCCCAAAGAAAAATAACTGCCCAACAGCCAGAGACGCTTTAAACAGGGTGGTGTGCGTGGGTGTGTGAGTCTTGTAGAGGAATGTTTATGTGTAACAAATTTGGGGAGAGGACTGTTATTGCGTGCACACATACACAGATCTAATACAAATGAACAACCTATTTTCATTCTCCTGTTCTATATGCTGCTATAGTCTGACTGTGTGTGATGATGACAGCTGAGCATATGCACGGGTCTCGCCATCTTTATTCACCATCCCTTGCAATTCTTTCTTGACAGGCTTTCACTGGGCAAAATCTCTATTTTCTGCCCCATAATTCAACAGTTTTTAAAACTCTCTCTAACTTTTAGTTCTTGCACTTCCTGTCCCATTCCAAGACAAACAATAATGCTTGCTTTGCCCACACGGGAAACCCCAGAACCACATATGGCTAGACAGACAGAAGGAAAGGTTCATGGGATATTTCATTCAACTGCTTGCCAAGTGTTCAGAGTTGGGTCTTGGAATACCTAACCTCATAGGTTTAACACACACACACACACACACACACACACACACACACACACACACACACACACACACACAGTGTTTCCTTACCCTTGAACAATTCCCAGGCTCCAATTTCAGCCCCCATGCAATCTCAGAAGGGCGTTCAGAAACAGGAGAGTGATAACAAGAAACATTTTTACCTTCAACCACTTGAAAGAAACATGAAGAAAACAGAACATAAGATACTAATGATGAGATCTAGTGCACAGAAGGAATTCTACATAAAGACAGTGATATATATTTGTATATATAAAAAAAAAGAAAGATTTTTCTGGTCCACTGCTGAAAGCCAGGGTTAACCTAGCAGTCAAGATGTATACAATATGATACCCAGAGATCGCTAAATATATTCAAAATAAGACCTCTTGGGTGCGTTTTCATGTGAACATAATTATGCTTTCCCCAGTCATCCTCTCTGGGTAGCAGGAGTCTGCAGGAGTGTGCGATACAGATTTGCATGGGAAGTCTCTGGCTGACCTTTGGCCAGGGGTAATTGGCAAGACAGAACTAGAGATGAGAAAAGAAAGAAAAAGAAGGCAAAACAGGGAGGAAAAGGGTTTGGAAGGTAGAAGACGAGGAGGAGTGATTCCTTGATTTTGGTTTTACACTGTGGTGACACACAAATCATCTTGCAGAAATGCAAATGAACTCATACATAACAAAGACAACCACAGAAAAAAAGCCAGAGAGTGTTAAATGGAAAGTTGCATGCAGTGTATGAGCAAGGGCATGAATAGCACTTGACCTGTCAGCTAACTGCTGACCTCACTACTCTGTAGCTACTAACACAAGTTGGCCAGAGGGTAATTATGGGCTACAGAGCAGCAGTCCACAAGAGCCAAGAACCACTAGGCAGGTTCAGCTGTGTTTTTTCCCCTCTGTGCTTGTCCCTCAGGCCTGCTTTTCTCACTGTGCAATTCACTACTTTTGAGTAAGTCCATAATTTATTCCTCAGTATGGACATGTTAAATTATTTTAAAACACACATTCATAACCTTTCTCTCTTCCTGTCTGCTGGCAAATTGTACCGAAATCAAAGCCCAATACAAATCTATCATTCAATCACTGTCTCACACATACAAAACACTATGTCACTGGTTTCCTTGTAATTAGATGATGAAGACTCTCGCAGTAACGCAGAGTAGCAAGTGTGACTGATAAGAATAAAGAGCCCTCTCTTTATTCTTATCGGGGGGGGCGGCATGGAAGGAGAGAAAGATGGAGCCTTTGGGAAGCTTCCAGGGGTCAGGGCAAGCAGAAGCTTAAATCAAGTTGTTCTTTCCCAGCATGGCGCTGGAGATTATAGCTATCCATTCAGATATGATGGATGTAAAGAATGTGTGTTTTCTTTTCCACTTTCCTTTCCTGAAAAGCAACAGATATCACATAGAGATCCCAATGAGGTTAAGAAGTACTTGCTATCACAACTCCATTCAGAAAACAAATAAACCCGCTCCATGCTGATAGTGTAGGGTTCCTTTCTATCTGTGTCTGCCCATTTGCTACTTATCAGACTGTGCTTATATCTCTGGTGTTTTTGATTTTTTTGTCTTAGTGTGCAAGCGTGTTCTGTTTGAGTTATCTTTGTATATTCAGACAGCAAGATAGAGCCACAATGTTATCAGAGCCAGAGAAGCACCAAGACTTCTCCTTCCTCAGTCTCCACATTTGGGCTTTCCTCTCAGGCTGCTGTCGTATGTACATTCTCCCTCGTTCCCCTGACATCAGACTGCCTGGACTGTGGAGCCTGCCTGCAGACCTCATGTCAAAACAAAGCCTTTCAGCAAAACAAATTAAGGCAGTTATGTTGAAATGTTTGCATGGCACCACCTGAAAGAGTAAAAGCTGTTCTTTTTGGCTGGGGCTCGGCTAACTGGCTGGGTGTTGGCGTTGCAATATTTATGACTTGCTAACCCTCAGGCTGACTCCCTCCCCACTGCAAGCCTTAAACTCGCAACACATATGCCCCCTGCATCTCCATCATGCAGACAGACACACCCTTTCTTAGCACCTGACTGGAGTACTGAAAGGCTCCTTCTGTGGTGGAGGCATTTCCTGCCAGGCTATAGACAAGTATGTAATTGCTCGGGCATTTGTCTAATGGAAAGTCATGTTGACCAGCTCCACAACCTTATTTTTCACCTCTGTTAACTGGGTAGGTTTTAGATTTTAACTTATTTGTGAATGAGCTTTTGAGAATTCCTTTATAAGACTTATTAACAGAAGCGCCACAAGGCTATATGCGGTGCGTGGTCTAATATCTAATGCAAAGCATGTGGAAATAAGAATGGGCTATAATTAGTCACACTTGTATTTACAGGCCACGCTGGTGGAAGAAATGTCTAATCCTAACACGTTTAAAAATCCCATTGGGCTCATGGAGAGTTAAACCAAATTAGGTTTGATGAGCTGATGAATGTGTTGGCATTGAGGCTGTTTTCTGAGGCTGTAATTTGCTCCTAGAAGTCTAAAAGAGGGGAAAATATTGAGTATTTTAGTTTAACTCGTGCTCTGTTTAACTCCTGTCTGACTCACTTCCTCTACAGCCTCTCCATGCATAGACAAAAGCAATACAAACTCACTTCAGATCACTGAAGATACTAATAGACCAATTCACATTCAGAGAGAATGCAAGCTAGACTGCAGAATTAATCAATGCCAATGAAATAATGAAAAAACAACAACAATAAAAAAATAAATAAAACTGGATCACTGTCCACCCTTTTTCTTAAGCCCTTAACTATTAGATTTTTTTTTAAGGTTACATTTCTCTGAACACGTTCAACAAAGCCTCCTTTCACTGGTATAAAATTCCTACCACATAACACGCTTTCCCCTCCACAGCTCAGATTATATCAGTCCTGGAGAGGAAATAGTGCTGGTGTCCAGCACTGTCTGTGACCCAGCAGTGACACACAGATGGCCAACACAACACAGAAACAGAGAGAGCAGATGTGGTTAAAAACACAGAGGCCATCAATTCGCAGAACACATCCAGTCAAACACACACTTCCATGGACATGGGCCCACATATGTACACAGTTAAATACAGATGTAGCCCAAATAAGCGGGATCGTGCCCAAGGGACAAATCCAGTGCAGACACATAGTAACACAAACAGAGTGTTAGGTCAGAATTTTCTTAGTGCAACAGCAATAGCATTTAAGCCCTATAAACACAACAGAAACAAAACCTATGACCTATGTATAATGGCTAACATTTTCAAAGGAAATGCATGGTGATTATGTATAACTAGGAGTCTTTAAAGTCTGGAACTTGGGAACTAGGATAATCTGATGATGTCCCCACAAACTCTGTCCTCAGCGTTAATCTAACCTTTCATGTCCAAAAACATACCTCTTAAATCAAAGTGTATGTCAGATATTCTTAAAGTCATACTTTTATTTCATCAAATTCATTTCATTGTTGGCTTTTCCTAATAGTAGACATCCTCTTTTGGTTACCTATGAGATTTGATCTGTTTATTTCAGTTTCAGGAAGGAGTACACATGTGGTGGATGTGCTGTACAGATCTTATCGACAGAAAGAGGCTTAAGTCTGGAGCAGAGGGTGTCCTGTCTTGACAGAGTCTGCTTTCCTGTGCCCACATGTGTACTCCATATGGCTCCTTCCCTGCACTAACCACAAGGGAATTCCAGGAAACCTAACTGTACATGGTTTTTGGTCTAAATATGCTGTGTGCTGCGGTGGCTCTTTTAATCACCACATATCCATGTGGATGACCATGCCCCAACAGGTGATGTTTTTAGAAGATGCCACTGCTGGTTAGAAGGTTTCAGATGCAAAAAAAAAAAAGAAAAGAAAGAGAGAAGATATACAGCAGTAGGATTGGATAGAGAAAAATAACATAAATGTGCCAGAAAAGACTGGAATATGACTACCTGATATGCTGTTACAGAGGTCAAATAAATAAATAAATAACCAGATTTGATAGGCCATACCAAAAGAAACATTTCAGATGAAGCCAAAGAAGTCTGCAAATCAGCACAACTTGGGAAAGGGTTGATATATCCTGCGATGTCGGCAAAATCTGCTGAGCCTCAGAGTTTATATACGTGTTGTTGTTGATGAAGCTGCAGGCTCGACATGCAAACAAACACATTCCAGTGTCTGGTGAAGAAAGATTAGACAGTTCAGGGAAGGGAAGACTAAACAAGTAGTACCCTTACTTACGATGGCAATGATAACCAACAGCCATACTCTGCATCCATTTCTGTCACTGGTCACGGGCATTTTGAGAAAATTTTAAAAAGCAAAACTCCTCTTTGGGCATTCAGATAACTGCATCTTCTTGAATTCGGTGAAACAGAAGTAGACAGTCTCCACTCATCACTGTGTTTTAATGCCTTTGTTAGCTGTCACTCTGTCAGCCCTTAATCAACCATGTTGACAGATAAGACTAACTCAGGACTGCACACAGTCCCAGTATGCACACTGCAGTCCCTCTTAAAAGCACAGATACCATCAGAATCGGACTAGAGGCAGAAATGGATGAGAGTGCACGACATCAAAGCAGAGACAAGCGCAAGAAATTTCAAAGGCTGCAATGACCTACTTCTGGCATGTATGCACACAACTCCTTTAACCTGTCAAAATGGGCACTGTGCTCACTGAGCCTGACACACTTACCAAAAAGCTTGTCATAAATGCTGTTCTTGCATTGTGCTTGCTTTTTATTTTCCATTGCTTCCATCCTATTCTCTCTATCCAACTTCTCCCTCTGGAAAATTGGCTCGCTGTTCAGGGAGTTAGAGAAACTACTCCCATCGTTAATGCAAACTATGAACCAATGCTCAACCTGCGAGTGATGTACTGCGAGTTGGGCCTTGGTTTGTCCCAGTGAGGAAGAAGCTGGTATGTAGTGTATAACAGCTTGTTCTAGCCATGCAATGGCAACTATTAAGCTAGCGTACTTGTGCAATTTTGTTCGTCTTTTTTGTACTGTTAACTACACTTATGGGAATAGTAATACAAAGACAACAAACTACAATAAATAGTGTATTTGGATCCCGAAGGACTAAGGTGAAATACTCTACTTGTGTAAATTTGCAAATGCTCATGTGTACAGTAGTGTATGTGCATATGTAAATGAATATCAGTATGAACTCAAGTGTGACTATCTCGAGGGGATAAATCTGTGTGCACAACGGTGAGGCTACCAGCGACTGTGTTTGCTTTTCCAGTGCAATATATCTGAGATCTGCAGTCTCCACACACTGCTTCTCTGACTCTGGTGGACAAAGAGGTCACTGACAGAGTCACAAAAAGCTCCCTCTTTCAGCTTGTTTACAAAAACAACAGTTTAGACTTTAAAGGAAAGAAGAAGAAAAAAAATACTTTCCAAGCTCGGCTGAAGAACATCCAAAAGAAGCTGTGCCCTCATTCAGCACTGGCTGGAGTGATCACAGCCTTTACTTTGGCTCCCAGGCTGCATGTACACACTGGAGCAATCCTCCACACAGACTCTAACTCTTCCTCAGCTGCAGACATTTGGCTTGAATCTACCTGGCTATATCAAGTCGACTCCAACAGATTTCACCAGAGAACGCAGCACAGAGTAATTAAATCCAATCCCTGCTCACAAAAATGTGTTTCCTCTTAAACTGCACGCTTCCCGATCTTTCTCCATGCAGTCCTCCCATCTGATCTATTTGTGTGTAATTAAAACATTACAACCCAATCACCCACAAAATGGTTCTACATTGACTACAATGGCTGGCTTTAGTTTTGCTGGGGGATACAAGCTGCCGAAAGGGTGCATTCCAGCTAATGCCTATTAGCAATTACAACCATGATGCCTGGCACTGATTTTTTCAGAGTAAGAAGCAGGAAAGCTGATTATTTTAGTAGGGGTTTGTGGTTTGACACAGACTTAGGGAGTTATTCAGAGTTTACTCTTTGGGATATCTGTGAATGGAATGAATGTTTAAAGGCAAGGCGGAACTGATCTGCACTGGCCCAGAAACAACCAAATAAAGGACTGAATGAAATATGAATAAAGAGTTTGTGTGCATCTGTGTATAGAGATATTTTTTCTCTTGTACTTCAGCTAGAATGAATTGGTTGTGTTATTAGGTTAGGTCCTTTATAGCCATTTGATTGGGCAGATCTGACAAAAAAAAAGCAAAAGAAACATAAGCACAGAAAGGCTACTGTAGTTTAACCTCCTTAAAGGTTTCAGAAATTGGTGACCTTCTGGCTCACATCCAATCATAGATGTACATCAACAGTGGCTTTCTGATGACATGCAAATCTACACTGAACACAAAACAAACAAACAAAAAAGTGGTAAAGTGCATTCTTCTGCTGAAATAGACCACTAGTATCAGGGAATACCATTGTGTTGTCAATGATCTCTAAAGATATCAAGTTAGGTGGTGCTTTGTGTCAATGTAACATCCATGTGAACATGATTTCTAAGCTGAGCTCTGCCTACAGTGTCACACTCTCGGGTTAGGCAAATGAGTCACACTGTTTTAACTGTTTACCATTCAGTGATGAAGCGTTTACACTTAAACACCAAAGTATAAATGGTCTCACGCAAACACTGCAGAGACGCGGGCAGGAGTATAAATAAAGCTCGTGTCAGCCCTTACACTGAGATGATGCAATGCACTGTTATTCCTCTTAGATATTGCTGACATTCAGGCAATGCTCCAAGATGCCTGGTTAAAGATTGCAACCATTTGCCAGCCTGTCATCCTGCTTCCCTCATTAGCTTCCCGAGCTGTAATCCCAGCCCTATGGACAGAGGAATGTGACTCTCCCGTTGCACATTTTTCAGTGTAAACAGGTCAAAGAAGTTTTATAAACATATAACTTCCCCAGTTTGCTGACAGAATACCGATTTCCAATATTGAGATTAGAACTCTGAATCTCTAGACACAAAGGAACAACTGCTTTCAACTTTGCAATCACTATTTGTATGTCACTTGACCTCTTTCCCATGAATATCTGCCATGCCCATCTCTTTGGTTCCACTCCCTTCAGTGATTTACTGTAAACAGTGTTAAGAAAAAACGTGACTCATGCTGCTGTAATATGATAGGAGGTACATTGCCAGAAGGCAAAATAATGTTAATACAGTTTTATTAAAAGAGACAGGAGTCATACCTGAGGTGGTTCACAATATGAACTCCAAGATTATTGTTTGACTTTATTTTCATTAATTTAACAGACACAATCACCTGAATGAGAGGATAGGAAGTCAGGGATAGTTTCCTGGTTCGGTGCTATTGGCTTTTTACTAGTCAGACAAACCATTCGTGCCGTCATATCTGTGAAAGCATCACTCATGGTTTGCCAACAAGGGTCAGTATCCGCAAAGCCAAGTATAAGAAACCACATTTAAGTACAGTGAAACACAGCACTGTAAAGGGTTACTGTTTTTACAGCTGGGACAACACAAGCAACCACTGCAATCAGTGACATTGACCATTAGTGTGAATGCAGCCTGGTACATGCAGTCACAAATAAAGCTTTAACACAAAAGCACGAGAGTTTAGTGAAGCATTAACCCCATCTACTAAAGCTTTAACACTTAGTTTTGTTGGCCCTTCAAACAAATGTCTGCCGGCAGTTTTCAAACGGGTCACCTAAATTAATCCGTGTGGATATTTAGGAAAACGGGTTTGTTGTTAATGCTCGTCTCCAACATACTCAACACTCTTGCGAGCCCTTAATATTATTAACATTTTTAGGTTTTTTTCTCCCAAAACTCAGTTTGATCCTCACCAGATTTGTGCAACAGGGGAATGTATTTTCAGAGTGCTGGTTTCTCCATCTGTGTGACCACAGCACTGGGCTCCTCTCCCTGCATCTCTCTGCCCACTGTTCCCACGCCTCTTTATGGGCTAAATACATATTTAGGGAAACACTGAGTAGCAAATCATATGCTCTGACAGTACACCCCAAACCCAATACTAGCAGTCTTTTTACTATCTTCATGGATTTAAAGAAAGAAGAGAGAAGAAAAAAATGTTGTTAGTACTGGACTAAGTTTATCTATCCATGTATGATAGTTTGAGCATGAACGCTCTCTTTCACTGAGCCCCTGCTTCAGACTATACAAGTATTCACATTCAAGTTTTAGAACAGCAACCCAAATATCAAACTACTGCCCAGTGCAAAGTGTGAATGGGGCTGGTGATTGAATTTAAAGTCATGTCCCCAAAATAAATGACCCTCTAGTCAACTGTTTGCAAATCTAACTACTGGACTGCTGTTACAAGCCCCTTGAGCAAACAACTATAAAGTCCGAGAAAAGCGGGAAAAAAGTCCTCCAAACACTTGAATGGTGCTCACTTGGAAATTGTCCTATTAGCCAGACCAAAGCTTAACACATATCTGTGTGCTAGACATAACGATCAATGATTTCATAGCCACTTCTACTGTCCATTAGTAAAGCTACTACTCTGCACTTTAACATGCTCCACTGTACTGTCAATACAAATTATACCAGGAAGTGCTCGCTCACGCCATTTCCTTGTGAGGAGAAATAAATGACAAATGGATTCTTCTGTATAGTCACATTGTGTATAGCGTTCAACCAGTGCTGTAGATCCATTTATATGCAAGCAAAGAAGACTAAATTGGTTTCAGGGTCTGTGTGCATGTCAATGTGCTCGGGTGAGTCTGCAAGTGTAATGAATAAGATCCTGGCACATCACAACTGGGTTTCTCTAATGCACTCCCTGTAGACCAGAAGAAATAAACAGATAAAGATGAAGTGGATGTGGATGTGGATGTGAACGCAATGGCAAAAAAAAAAGGGAGAAAGAGGGAGAGAGAGAGCCAAAAGTTAGACTAAGCATGAGAGGGCAAGAGGAAAGGAGGGAGGGAGGGAGTTTTCAGTTTTGTTATTGGAGCCGTACAAGTCATTTCTAACTTAAAGAGTTCCAGATGTGGGTCAGCCTCTGAGAAAGAGGCAGAAAGATGAAGTGAGATCAAGTGAGAGGGAGGAGTTTTAATAGAATGTGCCATGCATTCTATATGATCAATAATCTACCCTCCCATACTGGTTTGTAAGAAGGAAATGGATATTTGTTCTTTGTTTGGGTGGTAGGCAAAAGAGGGGATGTTGCTCAGCAGTAGGAGGTTGCCGTTTAGGGTGTAGGGTGTCAGGTGGAAAGATGGTAGAGGGGTATGTGGCTTCCATATCCCAGATTTAGCCCTATAAAAAGCTATGGTGGTCAGAATAATAGTCTGTTGTTATTATATGCACACACACACATCACACGATGGTCTTTCTCAAGACCAGTGACTAAACTCACCAAAATAGGCCAAACCTAAGCTAAAGACATCTGGTGAAGTAATGTGAGAAAAGCTGCTTTTTAACTTTTTTATGAAATAGCACCCCAATTCAAACGTAAAACCAAACAACTGGCCTGTCTAGTGTACAGCAATGTTCTGTTTATAGCACTTGCAGGCTTAAATGGAGCAGATATAATGATGAAGCCACTGGAAGCTGTACAGACTTTGAAATGGAAGGTAGCAGTTAATATGTGAGTGCATGCATGTGGGAAAGTACTATCTATTATGAGCACATTGATCTCAGATCAAAAGTTGGCCGTGTTACATTAGCGTCTTCTCCACATGCACGGCACACTTGCACATAATTGTGCAAGTGTGCTTCATAATTGTATTTAATATTAACTATCTATAGTTATTTTTTCTTTCTCTCTCTCTCCGAGTTGTGTATATTGTTCCTTGGTGCGTGTATGCATCCTCAGCATTTGCTTTGACTCCCTCTGTGTTTGACTAAGCTGCACGATCACACAACAAAAGGCCATTGTGCTGCAGTAAAATAGCTCTGCTCCAGGGAGCTGGTAGTGGGCCACAAACAAAGGCTGGTTACACTGTCCCAACACAAGCTCATGCATCAATTCAACACTGGGCTGCCAAAACAGTCATGGAAAGAGCACTGTGAGTGTACTAGGGATCAACAGAGAAGGCGGAGAAAGAGACTTGATTCAGAAGGGATGTGAGGGTGGAGGAAACAAATAGGCAGGGAGCAGGATGCACAGCTGTAGCTGGAGGAGAGAGGAGGGAGAGATGTAAGATACAGTATGCAGGGATGGTGGTGGGTGAAAGAGATCTGTCTACCAGGAGCACAGGATGAGGAAATGGAAGAAAGGGAGGATTTTAAAGGAGTGTGGCCAACACAGCGAGAGGCTGAGAGGTGAAGTCAGCGCATACAGAGAGCTATGTCAACAGACAAGCCTCCTGCCTAGACTCTGAAGGCTCTCTGCACTCCAAACCACAACAGTAGAACACCAGAGTGACATGTGAGGACTCAATCTCGCTGGTTGAGTCTTTTTTCTCAGCAATTTGTTGTTTTGTGACTTTGGTTGAACAGAAAATGCCTTCTTTGCCCACATTAGAGGCAATTTTCTTACTCTGACAAGTCAAATTGGCAACAAATACATCAAATTCTCACACACTAAAAGCTGCTGTTGTAATCAGCACCAGCACCAGGACTCGGAGGGAATGGAAAGTTGTGATCAACACTCAGGAAGACCAATATGTGATACAAAAAAAATAGTATGCAACAAAACATTCACTGAAGGTCCTCACTCTATGCTATGCACTGTGTTAACTTAAATGCACTTTTATATACATCATTTATATTTACCATTAGCGTTCTTCCCGCAGATGAGGTGCTCATAGTGTTGCAGGACTCCCCACAGCTCGGCGTCATTGTTGACCACCCCCTCCATGGCCTCTGCACTCACCGTGACGCACCCTGACCCCAAATCAGGCCCTGAATGACCCCTCTCGGCCATCAGCACCCGGGCACCTATCTCCTCCACCAAAGCTTCCATGCATGCAGTTAGGCATATGGCCGCATACTCGTGGATGCGCACGGAGATGCGGGTGTCCACCATCCAGCGGAAGAAGCGTCCCACAGAGAAGGAGAGGCCGCAGCGGGCGGACTTGCCTTTCCTCAATAGTTCACCGGCACTCATGCTGTACAAGGAGATGGCCTTAACTGTAGCAGAGACGCAGTAGTCGGCGAGGGCCCAGCTGAGCACCAACTTCATGGCACTCTGCACTTCGAAGCGTGTGCAGCGGCAGTGCATGACGCTGAGACGCTGAGCCTCTCTGGAAATGCGGATCAGAGCCCTGCGGAGAAGGGTGGACAGCCGCCTCACAGCCTCCGGTGAGAACACAGGTGTAGTCCCCCATTTCATGCTCCCACTCTCGGCCACTTTACGCAGTATTTTGGCCACCTCCTCCTCAGTCCATGGAAACTCTTCCAGTTCAGGTAAGCGTGGACACTTGGAGAAGATGTCCTCTGGGTCTTCTGGAAGGACAGTGTTGACCGTGTCCCAGCTGTTGTTCCTGCTATTCATGGAGCCCGAGTAGTACCACCAGTTCCCCCGGTGAGGGGCCGTCATGAATGCCTGGGAGTTTGACTTTGAGGAGGACAGGCTGAGGGATTTGCAAGAGTCCCCCGCCCCGTAGCCCGAGTCCAGAGTTAGGTCCTCCAGGGTTTTCATGTGGGCATTGCTCAAGCCAGCCATTGTCGTCCAACGGCCTTCACAGAGACCTTCTGGAAGAGAGGCGAACCTCCTCAGCGGCTTACCTGCAAAGTCAGAGAAGCAGCTGACGAAACTCCTCGGCGAGCTGGACGAACTGGTTACACAGCGCAACACTTGTCAGACATGCTGTGGAGTTCAGCGTGGGACGGCGAAATACTACAACTCCTTCAGCAGACAAAGTCCTGGTTGTTAGAAAGAGCAGACTGAATCAAAACTCTCTCTATTTCATTTACAAAAAGGACAGCCAGGATGATTCAAGTCGCACCCGGCTCACCTTCCCCCTGATCTCACCGGGATTTAAACTTTCCTCCGGTAACCTGTCTTTTAAGAGATGAAAACAGTCCTTCCGCGATTTCAATACAGCCAGAGTCGAGTTTACTTATAAAATAGCTCCATGTAGCCGCTCAACAGACAGAAAGTCTTTCTTTTTTGCGCAGATAATTGTGGAAAAGTTCGAATATATATCTCTGCTCTCCTCTCACAGCTCGTCGTCACGTACAGTGTACCGGAGAGACTCGGCTGCAGATGTGCGTGAGGAGGGACTGCTGCTGAATGACAACGCGGAAGCAGCTCAAACACCAATCAGAAGACGCCCGACTCTCACGTCAGCCAATCAGAGCACACTTAAAAGCTCTCCTAAGTTGGAAAACAAAAGTAAACTTAATTTCCCCTGAAAGAGGGATACCGTAACACTGACGTGTATGACCTACTACTGCATTTGCCCATTATCCAAATATCACACAATGTTTCAGATATTTTGTGAGAACATTATTTTAGAAATATATTATTTTGTCAAATCGAGAGCTCAAAAATACTATTAAATATGATTAAATTATTAAATACTATTTATTGTAACAGTAACAGATACATGGCACATCATCCAGTCCCTAGTTAGTTCCTCACGTTCACTCAGAAGTACATGGCTTGTTCACTGCATATTAGTCAACTGCACTATAAGTGTAACAGATACTCTGAGCGCCTAGTAATGCTGTAAGACTTATACCATATGAGGTGGAGTAAAGTTTACTTTTGACTGTACAAGGTTTAGGGTTTTCACCGAAAACTGCATTTTAAGCTTATTTAGAACAGGAAGGAAGGCAGAAATACTGCAACAGCTCGAATAATGAGAGATTTTGTAGTGGTTAACTAGTAGTGCACTGTACATTCTGCTCATTCAGCACCAGTTCAGCAGAACTAATAAAAAATAGGCCTGTTACTACCTGCTTCTCATTAGTCTGCGCTCACATAGGCAGGGTGTGTCTCGATTACACATAAGGGGTTTAAAGCACAAGACTCACTCTACGTACCTGCTGGACCGCAACAGTGGCTGCAATAAATGTTATCTTGTATATACAGACCCACATGTTACATGACATATCGTCTGTGTGCTTGAAGTGGAAAAACCCAGTCCTGATATGTACATGCACTCGTATCATGCTGTCTGTATTAGTCAGTCATAGAAACTGAAAAAAGTAAAGTACATGTAAACTCCCCAATTTCTTGCTGTTAGTCAGAGCAGAAGACACACGGGACATGGGAGAGGAGATCACAAGGGGTCAGCGCTTGCCTCATCCAGACCTTGTTTAGCTGTGGTGTGGACAGCGCTTACCTCATGGTCTAGAGAGGAAAGCCACAACCGTGTCAATGATTAAATGTCAGTTCTGCTGGGAAGTTTTTTAATGTTAGCGTCATGATGTTTCACTTCTCACATATCACTCATATGTGATCACAGTGTGATATGTGATCAATGCACAATGAGTTCTCTGGACGTATTAGAAACCATTTTTACTCGGAGGAAGCTTCGTCACCTGACTGACGTCATCGTAGCGTATTGAAAGTAGTGTTTCCCGGACAAATTCATGTGTAATACTCTGGCTGTTTTGTTCATGTAGATTTCCCAAAAACAAATGTGTAGCATATAAATAATAACAAAAAGCTATAATTTGCAAATCCTTCGAACACTATAGTTTACAGAAAATATAGCAATGGGAAAATGTTATTTATCCTTTATATTGACAAATAGATGTTCATTAAAAAAAAAAAAAAATCGTGAAATAATTGAAAACTGGAAAAGTCAGCTGTAGTAAGCTTTATTTCTCTGGCAATGAATCACCCTACCTCTGCTCAAAATATGTTGAGCAATGTTATTTCCATGTCTCCATTTTACCACTTCACGGCCCGTGTGGGACGAGCACCACCGTGTGGTCAGAAAAACAAATAACATTTTTATTTTACTTTTGTGTCACTTTTTCTGTATTGAGACCAGGGTTCCAAAAACATAAATAAACGCACAACAAAAAAACTAAAATATTATCCAGATGTAAGGATAAAAGTTTATTTGCAAAAACAAAAAACAAACAAACAAACAACAAATGAAAATAAAAGTACAATACATTCTTAAAACCTTTTCTCTACAAAACAATTTCACAGAAATTACCTCGGAATGTATACTTATTTTTCATTTTGTAAATGTTTCATATATATATATATCTATATATATATATATATATTCTTATATTAATGTGTTTCCTTTATTTTAAATAGTCCCATGTGAATGCAAAATGATGTACAGTGTAGACCTTTTTTTCTGTAGAGGCAAAAAAGGTCTAGAGGGCATTTTGACAATCATATAGTCAATAACAGATCGTTAGTGTTCATCCATATACATGTCCAGCCAAGAGCCCTCCAGCCACTCTTCCTCAATATAAGTGCCATGTTGCATAAACAGAAGGCATTAGGAGCCCGGCCTCCAGCCAAAATAATGGGAGCAGGTGGGGTCCTACTGGACTGCAGCTGCCAGTGACTCTTTATCACACCCTCTGTTCCCACTCAGTAGTCATTCTTAACGATTCTCCTTCTATCTCACCAGTGAACACTTCGTATCACTAAAACCTCAATCAAACCTGTCCTTTCTTTTGAGATAATACAATAAACAGTGACACTTCTATGATCCTTTAAAGAGAATATTATTTTCCTCTTTTTACAGTATATCTGAATTTACACTGACTTTACAGCCTGCTGATAAATACCGTTGTATTTCTGCTTGTCTCGGCCCTCGTCAGTCATTAAAGTAGCTTAAAAACTGCCTGCAGCCAAACCCTGATAAAGGCACACATTTGTGAAACAGCCATGCCTTGCACCACCGTGTCCCACACATGAACTGGTCTCCCTTCTGTTAGCGCTTAAAACAAGCTCAAACAGAAGAGTATCTATATTTTCGACAGCCAAGCATTCCCCGTCTCTGTGGGATTTTAATACGAGAAATGAAGTTTGCAAACAAAAAAATCTGTCAGTAGATCTGAAATGCTCACAAATTCAGTGTCATTGAACAGGAATAGCATGCCAAATGTAAGCACATGCTTAGTCCAGATAAATAAAAGTCCCTTGTTAACAAAAAAATAAGAAAAACCCCCTCATCACTTAAAACAAATCAAGTCATAACCAATAGCTTGCATTATTATAAATGCTCTATTTTAAAATTGACATTATAAAATAATATTACAAACAGATACAAACACACAAGTTAGCATGACAAGGAAAAGGATAAAGAAAGGAATAAAATAAAGGTGATACAGAAGGAGAAAGAGGGGCAGAAAGGGATGTATCTGTTTGAGAAAGGGCTTTTTCTGAACGGAAAACTTTCTGTGGTTTATAATATCAGATACAAAGAGGAGTTCAGCACCTCAGTCATTCTAGTCAATGATATTTAACAGGTAGAAGTTGATGTACTGCTTTATCAAACAAAGTGTTCCTCTACTTGAGCTACAACCCTGCGTCTGAATCGCCTGATGAACACGTTGACACACATTCTATTAGGCTCCCGCGTGAGAGCATGTTAGCAAAAAGATCTTAGGTTGTCTCCACATCTCCGTGTTAGAAAAAAAAAAAAGGGTGCTTTCCGTCATGGCAACACACCCACACGCCTATATATACACATACCCACACATACAAACACACACGCTCTCTGCTTTCCAGTCTGTCTGAAAACATTGCACCAAAAAGGACAGAGAAAAGGAGAATAAAAATAACTCTTCTCTCTGTACAGTAGTTCAGTCAGTGAGGCAAAGTGATGACTCAGGTCCGTCTGCGTAAAAAGCACGCCTCCAAATTTCAAATTTGGAATCAGTTTCCTCGTACAGACAAATACACAACAGGGTCCGAGGAGTCCCTGAAAGGAGCCTGTTTCGAAAAGGCAGAATTCAGGCAGTGAGCGAGCTCCGACAGGTCTCTCTCTCACACACACAGTGGGTCTGCAGGTAGGTTTAGGATCCTCTGACCAACAGGCTGCGCTATCCCTTGGGAGTTTTTTTGTTTTGGGCATTCCACATGCCTCTCTTGGAGTGGTAGTAGTGAAAGAAGTTCCTCAAGCGTAGTCTTTCTACTTCCAAACCGTTCTGCAGGACCCTAACGAACGAGAGAGACAGAGAGAAGTTTCATTTTTTGTCTCGGATCATATTGCAAATACACTTCTACACTAAAAGATAACCCTGCATATAAGCTGATAACCCTGATTTTCATGTGTTCGTGTACTTCTAAATGAGAATTTGGACATGAACAACATGAACATTAGAATGAAGGTACGCTGTATTTTATTACCTTGAGCGTTTAAACAACACGTTGATAGCTGTGTCCTTGCTTTAAATTACTTCTTTTAAGTCAGGTAAGGTCTTTTTTTTTTTCCAAGTCAGAAAATTGTGTTATTCTGATACCGCATGAATACACAATAATCTTCGGTTTCTTTAGCTCAAGTTTTGAAATTGCTACAGCTATAATTTCCTCTGCCACAACGCAGATTAAAGGACTAACATTGAAAAATTACAATTTAAAAGATAATTTCCTGATCACTATAAACATAAATGTTCAGCTTTTTAAAGCTTCTTGTGATCTTCCCTTCCTGAGCTGCACTTTCACTAATAATATAAACTTTTACAAAACACAGGGACGTTTTTTACAACATGCACTGCTTTTACACAGCTTTTGAGGTTAAATTAGATGTTCACTAGTTTGTTCACTCTGTGTCATACATGCTTTGAGAGTGTTTATGTTGCAGAGCTACCTGTCCAACAGTTCCCAATCCTCTCCACCCCAGCGGTCTTTGAACTCTTCTGTGTTCATCCCTCCAATTTTATCAAAATCTGATTTATAAATTCCAAACAGACCAAAGCCGTTTACCTCCCAGTAACCTTAGAGACAAAAGAAAAGCACTGAGTCATACAGTTTGATGGTGCAGCAACAGGAAAATCTGATGCCTACATATGATTGTACTTCAAAAAGTGTATTTACTACACATATAAAATAAAAATCACATATATCACCGTAACTGGGGAATGAGTTTCAGTGCCCCTTCAAACTAAGCCTTTGTTAATATGTAACACGTGTATTTTTTGTGTGTTACCATCAGGCTCCTGTGGTGAACTACCACAGCTGAGTCTCATGACAATGGGAGCAAAAGCAAGGCGTCCCTCCACGCAGTGCTTCCTGATGCTTTCCAAGATGTTGAGAGGGAAATGGATGTGCAGGTCACACAGGAATACGATGCTGTGGCTGTCCTGTGGGAGAAAATGCAAAGAAATGCTCAAGTATGTTTGCTACATCCAAATGATATCAAAATCCTTCCTTCAACTGGGCAAAAGAAGTGTCTGATTTTTGTGTGTGTAAGCTGGTGCAAGACAAGCGGATGTTCACATGCGCTTTACCGCTTTTTACATGGGCTTTTAGGATTAACGAGAGCAGAAGCTCTCTTTAGGTCTGTGCTCGGCATGAGTGGGTTGTCGTCACGTCAACAGCCCATAGGTCATTTAGATATGAGTGACAGTCGTGTCATCCCACCATGACAGCACTGACAGTCAACTGACGGATCAACGTCTGTCCAGACTTCCAGCTGCTCCATTCTCCCATGGGTGGGTAATGCATGCGTGCGAGACAGAGACAGCCACAGAATGGTGTAAGGGCACATGCACACAAATAACCTGTGAGAGGGCGTGGATGTGACAGCTATGGCATACATATGACAGAGGATATGCGGCTATCTGTCTAAGGAATTCCCTGTCAGCCACAGCTGGACTCTGTGCGAGAGAGCCAAGGAAGGCAGTAGGAGGCTTGGAGATAAGGGCGAGATCCACAGTCCATGACAGACCAACCTCGCTGTGATGCATTCATTATGCATGAGTGTTCTTTCTGCCTGTCCATCAGCCAGTAAAGGTCATGTGGTCTGTGCAAGCGTCTGACCTTCAGTGAGTGGCTTTTGCCTGCCAGCTCACATATTGTCGTCTTCTCTATGTGTGCTTGTTTCACTGACCTCAATAGTGTCCACTCCCATCTGCAGTCCTGCCGAGCGCTCAAAGTTGCCTTCTCTCCTAAGATACTCATATCTGCCAAAACACAAATATATATAAAGCGCGGCAGCCTTCAAAATATTAAAAGTCACAGCACACAGCTCCTCGTGTCGCATGCACACACCTTGGCACACTGCTCTCTCGAAGTGCCTGCTCCACGTCCATATCTTCGCTCTCAAAATCCACAATGATGATGCTGAAATTGTCATCTTTTGTCTGCCGGTGAAGATTTTCCATGTCAGAGATGAACTGCTGCACCCAGCGAGCCTGGTTTTTTACTGAAGAACAGTAATACCAAAGGCAAAAGGACAGCAAGTTGAGAAAACAAAGAAAGTATAGGCAAATAAATTATTCATCTGAAGGATGCTGAATCTGCCCTGGATTAACTTTTGACTCACCTGGGACCACAAAGTGTACCATGACATCTTTCCTCCATTGGAGCATGACTGGCTGGCATAGCAGGGGCTTAGCATATGCAGTGCTCCAGGGTGTTGCTGCTGCTCGGCCAGACGACTTGGTGGGAGGAGGAGGAGGCGGTGGGGTGGTGAGGCTGGGAGTGGCAGTGGAGAGGGCCGAAGCCGGTGCTGAGGCAGGGGCAGAGTCTGTGTTCTCTAAACTTTCCTCCCCCTGCTTGCTGCGGTGTAGCAGCAGGTAAATGTATTCTGAAAGGCGTACCACGCTACGTCCTCTCTCCATAAGCTCCAGCTCCACGAGGTACCGGTTCCCTCTTGCCGAGTCACGCCGCTTTTCAACGTTGATAATTCGCAACAGGGTGTAGATCCTAGGGCAGACAGACAGAAAATATTGAAAATGCACAGAGAGGTTGCACATATAGAATACAACGTTTTACATCATTGGCACAAGTGGATTAATTATTGTTTGTGTGTATAAACCACTTCAAAAAAGCTGATTCTCATTATCTGTGGCGCATTGAATTTAGCATGGATGATGAAAATAACAACAGAGAAGCTACTTCACACAAATAGCATCAAGGTTTGCGAGAACTACTGAAGAAAACTGTAATCAGCATACTGAAGACTGAGAGCAAGACTTCAAAGCACCAGGACATGAGCAATATGTTGCAGCAAAATTACCTTTTGCTTTATATAACGATTAGCATAAGTACCACACCTAAACTAACAAGGATGCAGGGAAACATAGACCTTGTCTGTTTTATTTCATTTTGCCATGCTTACCCCCCATTGTGCTCATTGAGTTTCTCCATGTACTGTGCCAGCACATCCACCACCTCGCTCTCTGCTAGCTGCAGGTTCCCAGACACATTACAGCGCAAGTCATTCCAGTCAGAGCGCAGAAGCTCAAAGTCCATCGGATTGACTGAGAAAGTCCTCTGCCAGTTAATGCTCTCCTCTGCCCAACCTGGCCGAGCCTCCACCTCCTCGTAGCTGTAATCTGACATTTCACCCTCCTCTGGCTCTGGCTCGGGGTCGGGATCAGGATTAGAGTGGTTTGTTTCTTGGTCGATATCTGGAGGGTTGGGGTCTGGCTGCTGCTGGGACTCTGTAATCTCTGAGGTTCGCAGGTAAGAAGTAACCCGTGATTGACCTTGGATTGTGTTGTCTGTAAAGTTTAACCTTGGTGGGGTAACAGAGGGATGAGGGGGACCGCGGTGAGAGGACGGTTCGATTAGGTGGTGTTCTTTACTGGGTGGGTCAGCCATGATGGTAGTCTTTAAATCCCGGTGCTCTCCTTTGCTTTTGCTTTTCTCTGGCTGTCTTGCCCCTGTTGCCTTGTTAGAAGACTTTACCACACTTTCATTGTGTGTGTTGGTGCTTCCATTGTGAGGAGAAGCCTTACCTTCTTTTATAGGGGGGTTAGGCCAGAGCTGAGGCGCACTAATCAGACTCCTACTTCCTGTTACGCCTCCCCCACCACGTCTCCTGGCACCCAGGTTTACCAGCCTGGTGGTCTTTCCAGTCTGATACAAAAAGACTCCTGGGAAAACCTCTCTAGGATGGCGAGATGCCCTCTCGTCCCTCCTCTCTCGCCGCTGCTCCCTCTCCTTCTCTCTCTCCCTTGCAGGCTTGGGCCTGGTGATGTAGATCTTGTTCTCCTCCCTCTTCTCTTTTTTGCTCCCGGGAAGCCTATCGTGGAGGTTGTTGCCATGTGCAGAGTTGCTGAGGATCTGCCTGGCTCGGCTAGCAAGGGCAGAGAGGGACGACTTTTGGGGAAAGAGAAGAGAAGACTTGCTGAGTTTAGTCCGTGTGTCAACTCCCCTGTCTTCTCCGCCACCTGTTCCTCCGCCTTTCCTGGCAGGGTCTAGTTCTGCAGAATCAGCGCGGACCCAGGACAGAGAGCGACCCCTAACCACGCTTTCGATATCAGGCTGAAGAACCCTTGCTTCGATGTTTTCAAGTCTCTTCCCCGTGTCCTTTCTCATATTCTCCCTTGTATGATCTCTCCCCCAGTCTCTGTCCAAATCCCTATCCATCTGTCTGTCTCTGCGAGGAAAACGCCTCCTTTCTCTGTGCTGTATGATACTGTTGACTGGGCCCTCATCTTCTTCATCATTAGGATCCTCCTTCTCTTTCTCCTTGTCTCGGCCAGCTGGTGTGGGCTCAGACTTTGATTGCCGATAGGAGGGATTTGAAGTATGGCTGGTCTGGCTTGGATAAGAGGGCTTCTTGGGTGACTGTGTGCCAACAATCTCTGCCTCATCCTCTGTATCTACCACCTCCTCCTCCTCTAGGAAATCTGGGGACACGAAAGAGACTTAAAGTTGAATGAGAGTCTGTACGTGTGCGGGTGGGTGCATGTGTTTGCTCATTATTAGTTACCATCTGGGTTCGGGAAGAAGAACGGCCTGTCATCTTCTTCCTCATCCATCTTCATATATTTGTAGAAACCAAACCTGGCAGACAAAACAAGAGGCAGCCCAGGCACACGCACACACATGGCCACATGCATTAACAGAAGGTTGAAGTTTCGATGTGCCTTGCAGCATAATACACTTAATCTATTAGTGAGGGGTCACATGAATCACTGCCATCAGATTCACAGACACTTGAACACTTATTCTGCATAATCAGTGTACGCGCTCATATATACAAGACAAAGACAAATGTTCCCATACCTCCCTAAGAGATAAAAGTAATAATGTCCTTACTTCTCCAAGTAGATAGGGGACTCTCTGTAGAAACACTTGTTTTCTCGCTCCATGTGGGTGAGGCGCGTGAAGTCATTAGGGTAGACGAAAGACAGATAGACCTGATAAACAGAGACATGTCAATCAAAAATGCAATCGCCCCAGAAAACAGTGACAGGAGGAAAAGTTAGGTTAAACTATGTGCACTTTGTGACAGTGTTTAATTACAACCAGTCACTTTATATAATGCTGCATTTTGTTAAGGTCATTCTTGTCTAATCTGAAATGGATTTGCTGTGTAACTTGCATCTCTCTCTCATACCAGTTATCGTTCATCTTTGCAGATGTTGCAGTAACCTGTGCTGCCCTAAAGGGGGGAGCAGTGCTCAACACTGTCCTCCACTTACTTTGTTCATGCTGTGCTTGACACAAAGGGAGAGATGCAGTGGCGATATCCAAATCAGCACAGATGTAGCTTCTCTGTTTCTCTGTTTGCTGCGCAGTTGATCGGGATATTACACTGGGAATACTTTTTAAGGGCCACTACCATATCTGGTCACATTTCTGATGACCCCGCTAGTCTACTTTTAGCAACAGCTGACTGTCGAAAAATAAAAGCTGATTCGAACAAAAGCGTCACTCTTTTTGTGACCCAGATGGAAAGTGACTTACGAACTGCAGGCCCTGGTATCTGGCAATGGGGAAATCTTTGACTACATAGGTTGGAGAGTAAAGACAGGCCGGAAGAACGTTTTCCAGTCGAGAGGGATCAATCATAGGGGCTGAGAAGAGACAGAGAGTGACAGGAAGAGGAAGAGGCAGGCAGTTATTCAACAACTAGGCCAAACCAATGTGTGTATAGAACACTTAAATAAATGAATAAATACAAATCTAAGAGTCAGATAGGTGAGTGATGAAAAAAAAGCAGGAAAATCCAGAAAAAATGGAACACAGCCAACTGGATGAAATTGCAGTCTGAATACAGCTAAGATGACAACTGCAGACAATCGAGCCAGACAATCAGGCATTTAGAGAAAACGACAGGCCAGAAAATCAGGATGAAGACAGAGAAAGAGGACAGCCTGAAATGATGAATGGCAGATTTACTGCTATAGAAGGTGTCCCTGGGATCCGGCTTCAGCATATCAGCTCCATGCAGGATGGTACGGCCTCCCTCCAGACCCTGAGGCTGTGTCTCCTCTGGGAGACGGATGTGACTGGCCAAGGTCTGAGGGATGTGGTCCACACTGTTCATCTTCAGATTGGACTCATCTGGAAAAAAAAGCAGTGAAGAGACATTAAGTTAGAGTCAGCGGAAAAGAGGAAGATTTTTTATCTCATTTCCTTTTTTATGCTCCTCACAATGGACAAATTTGATATTTAATGTTTAAAAGAAGATATGATTTGGGCCACAATTACAGCAAAATCGCTACCGTCTATGACGAGGTGGCGACTGAGGAAGGAAGAGACGGAAGGAGAAGCAGAGGGGAGATGGCACAAAGGAAGCAGAGGAAGAGGAGGAGAACCCTAACAAAAGCTGAAGTGAAGGATCAGAAAAAAGTTGAAGCAAACAAAAGCAGAACAGAGCCGAGTCATAATTATACCAATCGATAACAGGGTAGGAGGAGAGCGCACGCGTGATTAATGGCATGTCAGTGGCAATGCCTGATGGGAGAAGTGCTTTATAATTAACAGGGTGGTCAGCATAATTTTTATCCTCAGGAGGGTGAATTGTGTCCACCATCTTTCTCTCTTTTTTTCCCCCAAACAATAAGATATCTGTTGATCACACTGCTGGTTTTTACTACACACAAGTCTTGCAAATGTTGACTAATGGGCTCGTTGATCAGCAAAATAATGGAACCCCTTTTTCTTCCTGTGAAAAAATTGCATCATTTTTCATATATTTGTATTATCATCAAAACCACAGCATTCATTTATGTGCAGCAGAGATATTGAGATGGATCTTTGCAACAAAAACAAAGGAAACCAAAGAAAAAAATGCTTGTTTAACTTTACACATTTATAGCAACTAAGTTGACTGCATCTTTGGTGTTTTTTCACTTAAATTATGAAACATAATCTGTGGCATTATTACACAAATGGAGCTTCCAATTCGGGTTGTGCCAGTAAGAAATTACTTTGAAACTATAGACAGAAAAACACTTGCATGAGCAGAGGGAAGCGTGGCACAATGAAAGACATAAAAATAGCTTGGGATAGTTTTTCAGGTACATAACAAAATATCTCTAAATTTATGTGCAAGTATTCCACTTATACAATGCAACACTGATTGCAGAATCAAAGTCCTACAACTTTAACTGGTGTCCCAGAGCAAAGAGATGCATGTTTTTGCTCAAACAGGAAGGATTATTAAATAATTTCCAGAGTGAGTGAATGGAAAAAACAACTGAGGGAGGCAGAGTGACATGAGGGAGGAGAAGGGATGGATGGGTGGAGGACGGGAGACAGATGAGGAGATGGTAATGCTCGAATCCAGCAGGTGACCTCATATATGGTACGAGGCTTCATTCCTCTCTGTCACAGCTTGTCATAAACAAGAAGACAGGATTTGGCATGCATCCACATAACACTGCAGCTTTGCCCAGGATGACAACTCCACACATCATTTTCTGTGCAGCTGGCATTTCCCCCTGTTAACGATGCTGAATCTTTGTGACACATTACTATTCTTGGAGCTATAAAGGTTAGACATCTACTCTGGAGATAGTGTTCTCATTTCTGCTAAGAATGACACCTATGGAAGAAAATAGATCATCTATTAGATCCTGAAACTTCTCTTTAGCCGCACGTAGGGAATACATGCTGTGTTCTCAAACTGACATCTGCAGTGAACCCACAGAAGAACAAATTTCGTTTAAATAGGTTGTTTCTATGGCATGATTGAGCCTTTCCTTTTGGCAAGCTCTCAGCTGAGCATTTTCAGCAGATTTTCTATTAACAAAGTCCAGTGTGTAAATGCCAATAAATACAAAAAATTAATCATGAAATTATTAGATTCCACGACAAGATGACACAAATTTGATGAATTGCTCTTACCTGTGTAGAGGGAGATGTAGGCCGAGTCTATCACTTCATATTTCAGACCAGGCAGGAACGGACGCCACTGTGTGTGAGAGCAGAGAGTGAGAGAAAAGGGACTGAGCGAGAAAACTAAATGCCAACGTGTTCAAAGTATACGGCGAGCAGAAATCGTCCATCGGTCTTTGCTGCCTGAGCTGTGACACTCTGTGTTATTGATCTTAACAACATCACAGGATCGATCTGAAGCAGGGTTTTTGTATAAACACACATAGTTGAAGACAGAAGAGGAAACAGAATAAAGAATGTAGGACATATACATCCTTACAAAAGGTGTAAGCAAGGAAAGGAAACAAGAGGAAAACGACAAACAAAGAAAATAGACCATGAACAAAGAGACAACATGGCTGTATGGATAAGACGGGGATGAGTAGGTGTAGAAAAACGATGTAGTAATGACCTGAAAACAGCAGCGAGAGAGAGAAATAAAAAGGGGATGAGAAAGAGACAGAGAGGCAAGCTACAATTCTTTTAAATAGATTTCACAATTACCTCGTCACTTCTAGTTACCAAGGATATAATCACAGGAGACAGGTCATTTTCCAACCCTCAGCTTGAGAATACAAATATAAACACCCTCCTCAGGCTTATGCAAATGCCCCCAGTGTATGCACGGCATAAAAACATGCACACTGTTTTGGATTTTAGGGCATTTTATCACAAATGAAGCGCTGAGTGTAGCACCAAATTCTGAAATTTGAAAGGCATTTACAACATCTACAGTGCTGCGAAACAGTGTTTCTCCCTCTACCGTATTTGTTCCTTTTTTTCTGGCTATTTGTCACATATTTGGCTAAAATTAACCCAGATAAATAAAAACTCTTTGAAATAAAGTTGGCTCCTAGAACCTGGATGTTGACGTATCCTCGGGCAGGATGCAGAACCCCAAGTTGCCTCTGAGAGCGTGAAAGTTAAAAGTGCTTAGGCATAGAAAAAAAAAAGCATTCGTGTGAATGAGATTTGGAGTAAGAAAGCACTTCGAGTGCTCAAATTGAGTAGAAAAGTGCATATAAGTACCAGTCCATTTACCATTTATCACTTTAACCTAATAACTGGTTCTGCCACCTTTGGCAGCAAGAACTGCAAGCGTCAAGCATTTCCGATAACTACCGATGAGTCTTTCACAAGGCTGTGGAGACGTTTTCAGCCCACTCTCCTTTGCACAAGTGTTTTAATTCAGACACACTAGAGGGTTGAATATTTTTTTCCCTTAAAACATAAAATCACCATTTAAAAACAGCACTTTGTATTTCTTCGGGTTATATTTATCTATTATTAAAATATGTTGTGGATCTAAAACTTTTAAATGTGACATATATACAAAAAGTACAAAATCAGAAAGGCAGCAAATGCTTTTTCACGGCACTGTATACTGTATGCAAATGATACACGCCAATAAAGCATTGTTTCAGAAACACACATAACCGCAGAAGTGCATGTAGTGCATTAATGAACAATAAATAAGGACACAGGGTAACATCATGCAGAAAAGCACCAGGGGGTGGCCCAGCAGGCCAGCAAAGGCTTCACTATCTTGCTGTCATTTCAGGGTGATCGTCTTCAAGGTCAAGCCAGAAGGCTCCACAACCCAACTCCAGGAGGGACAAAAAAAAAAAGTGGACACCACATATTCAGTGTAAAATGCAGCCAACCTTTCTGTTATTCTTACACGCCAGAACACACAGCAAAACTCGAGTGATCATCCATTCAACACTAAAAAAATACATGAATCAATCCTATTTCAAGGTTTACTTCCTTTTTCGCATTACTTTTAATCACATGTCACAGTCTTATTTTGGAGCTCTTTTTCCTGCGTCTCGCCACTTTGTTTCACTGTAGGCTGTAACTGCGTAGCTGCATTTCTGGAATGTATAACGAAAAACAAAAAAAAAAACAGACCCGTTTGTTTTCGCCAAAGAAATGCAACTCAAAATGGCTCAGCTTTACAGGTCAAAGCTGCAAGCGAAAGATGTTGTGAAATTTAAAATGAGAGACAATGACAGTTGATGCTTTGACTTGTGGCTCGGAGCGTGTTTCAGCAGTGCGTTTAGGAAGAATGTCAACACAACCCTTTCCAGAGCTCAGTGGAGCACAGCACCGCTGATGTGTCATCAGCCTTAAGTGAGGCACACAACACTTGTGCTCCTGCAGGGCCCATTTTCTAAATATGTGAACTTCTGTTCATTGGCTGACCTCATATATTTGCTAATGAATTCCTCCAACCCAGCGAGTGTGCGTGTGCATGTGTGGAGACACACAGCATCTTTTATGAAAGCGTAAATGTAGTGTGTCTTGTGTGTACAGGTGTGTTTACTTTAAAACACTTTTGACAGGAAACAGCAGGAAAAAGCAGAGGTGCGCTCACTAGCCCTGCAAGTTCAAAAGAAAGGGGGAGAAAAAAAATCAATATCCAAGGGGAAATAATAAAAAGTACCAACAGTGGAAACAAAATGACAATGAACAACAGGCAGTGTTGTTTCACACAGGCTAGACCACCGACTGATATATAAAGGTTTGATTCTGTTTTCAATCTGATGATCAAAAGAGGGTTTTAATCCTTCTTAGTGTATGGTTTGATACCAAACCGAATAACACACGCAGCTTTTGTTATTTGTTTTTATCATTCAACGATTAGGAGTTTATTGCTTCTGAGAAGACTGACTGCTGGCTGCTGTATTTGTTACCTTAATTCAATCAGTTGCACCAGAGCCCAACGCTCTATCGATAAAAAGTTGTTTTGTTAATGTGACACATAAGTAGGAATGACATAGTGAAAATAACTGACCGCTTCAAGTTTACATACAAACCACTTGAGATTTGTGGTCAAATAAAATTAACAGAAATTAAGCACTTTATTTGTTTGATTTATTCTTGCGAATAATGACTTTTATGCTAGTACTAGCTCACCTTGGTACATTTAAAAGGTTGTCAATTTCCATTTGTTCGACTGAGGACGGAGAGGTTCATTGTGTTCTTTGTATAGCTCATCTCTCGTTTCCTCCATGTTGTACATAGCAGAACAAGACAGATGTTAACAAGCCTGATGAAGCCTGCCTTAGGGGAAAAGGCAAGAAGAGAGCGGCGCTACTCTGATGTTATTTGCAACCCCAATTCCAAAAAAGTTGGGATGATGTGTAAAATAAACACAAAATGTAATGATTTGCAAATCTTATGAACCCATATATCATTCACAACAAACACAGAAAGCATATGAAATTTGTAAATTTAAAAAATATTAGCTCACTTAAATTTGATGGTGGCAACATATCTAAAAAAAAAAAAAAGATTACTATTATGTTTAATCCTCTTTTCTGTTAACAACAGTTTGTAAGCATCTGGGAACTTAGCAGACCAGTTTGCTGGACTGTTGGAGGATGAATCTTATCCCATTCTTTTTGCTGCTCAGCAGTCCTGGGTCTTCTTTGTCATAATTTTTTATTTCATGATGTATTCTTGAATGCATGCAAAGCCAGTTCGGCACTCATCTACTACAAAGCCATTCTCTTGTAATAGTTGGACTATTCAGTTTAGCAGCGTCTTGCTGAAATATGCAAGGACTTCCCTAAAGAAAAAAGCAGTCTTGATTGGAGTATATGCTGCTCTAAAACCTGTATATAACTTTCAGCACTGATGGTGCCTTAACCAGATGTGCAAGTTGCCAATTCCATAGGTACTAATACAGAGGCTTTTGAAGTGACTGCTGATAACAACTCTTCTTTAGTCAAGGAAGATGTGACGATCATGTTTTCAAAAAAGAATTTCAAATTTCAATTCAATTGACATTTTAAGCAAGCTTTACATGATGGAGCTTTAACCAGCATTGGTGGATGGCACAGTGAATTTGCTCACAGACAGTGATTTCTGGAAGTGACCCTGAGCCCACGCAGTGATTTCCACGACAGGATCATGGCTGTTTTTAATGCAGTGCTGCCTGATGGCCTGAAGATCACAGGGTCTGACGTCCCATATTGATTTTCGGCCTTGTCCCTTGTGCAGAGAGATTTTTCAGTTTCTCCTTATCTTTTGATGTTATTATGTACTGCAGAAGATGAGACATTCAACGTCTTTGCAATTTTATGTCAAGGAACATTATCCTGAAGTTGGCACACAATTAGTAGACACAGTGTTTTGCAGTTTCCTTTTCCAGCTTTCCGTTGCCCCTTGTTCCAGAGTTGGGTGTGTGTAGACATGTTTCTGTCATCAAACTCCAAATGAGCTAACATTTTTCATGAAGTAGTAAAATGTCGCATTTTAAACTTTTGATATGTTTTCTATATTCTATTGTAAATAAAATCTTGGTTTATGAGATTTGCAAATCTTAGCTCCACCAAGGATTTAATGTTTTTGGTAGAATTTGTATTCATAGGCATCATTCTGCCTATAAATACAATAGCTCGAAAGGTTTTACATGTATTCTGATAAAACTTTGTAGAGGTGTAGAATGGAGTCACATAAACAATCCATGAAAATTTGGTTTACATCGACCAAGGTCTTCAAGATTAACTCAATGATTTATTGGTTGAAAATTGATTAAAAACCTTCTAACTTAAACATTAAAAGAAATGTGGTGTGTACTGTCAACATATAAAAAGCACCGTATAAAACCTCTGACCTCTTCTTTGAGTTCAAAAGATTGATCTGAAGGTCAAAGTGATATTATTGCTATTTAAAACTAAGTTTCTTATAACTATTCTGATATAATATAATAGGCTAAAGTTACTCATATCCAGTTATTTACAGATCAATGCCTATTAAACATTACTACTTCTACATAATATTTGTGTAATTAAAGTAAACACCTGTCATCCCACCATGCAATTTTTTGTCATGCAATTTTAAATAATTACTTGTTGTTTAAATATGCAAATTACCTAATATGATGTAACATGAGTGGTTACAATAACATACATTGATTGTTGTCCAAGTCGAACTGTCAGACAGAAAGCACTGAGAAATGGGTCAAGGCTAGAACAGAGATAGAGGATGGTAAATAATATATTATCTTAGGAAGGCTTGTTTGTTTTTATGTGTCCTTTGTTAACTGCCCAGGGTTATAATTTAATCATAAATGGATGGAGACGAAAGCAGCTCAAGAAAAAGGCTGTGGTAAGCAGGCCCTATTATATCCATTAGGAAAATAGCTCTGAAATCACGCTGTGCATTCTTTTCAGGTTCTTATATAGTACGAGAAAGCTTGGTTTTTATTACTGAAGTAAAAGAAACAGATGTAATTCTTCCTATTAGGACGATAATTAATATACCTGACAAACCATTTGTTACGATTCACTATGAGTTTGAATGAAAGCCAGAACAAAGCACAGGTGCTTTCATTGACCTGACTGTGTTTCTGTTGCCAGACAACTGTTTGGCCATAGCAACTACGACTGCACTGAGACTGACAGGCTGCTAACAAGCCAAAAATGATAATATTAATACGAATAAGAGTCTCATGGAAATGTATTAAATAGTGCAGGTTTCATTTTTTGTTACACTTAACGTGACTTTTAAACAAATGTATTTCATTTTTAAACATATTTTGTGTCTACACCACATGTTTTAGTTTTCCTGGAGTAGCCTTCATAATTTCCTGTAAATGTTTTAAATGTTAACCATGAAAGATCTAATTTTAATAATGTGACAAGTGCGTTGGAAACAGAGGGATCATATGTGAGGTGAAAGAAAAGGCAAGGAAATATTGCCTATACTGATGAGATGCAAGAAAAGTTGCTTTGGTCAGAAGAGAGAAAGTGTGAATTTTAACACTGGCAGTAATTGAAAGTACTGTGGAGCTGTGGTGCTGCCCATTGACAAGCGCCTGGCAGCAGAGCATCAAGGAGAGACTCCTGACAGGCTCTGAACAAATATCTCCCCAACAGAGCATAGCAGAAACAAAGGACTGCTGGTGTTTTGATGCTATGCTGATACTGTTGCACAAACTTCATAAAATGAAAGCTGACCAGGATGCAGACAGCCAAAAGACTAAGTAAAACACTAAAAACCATGAAAACAAAGATTTAAGCCCATGAATGATTATACTCTTATTTCAATTGACAAGTAAACAGAGCTAAACATTTACATTCTAGAGGATAAATGCCACTTTCCATTCCCAGTCAGTGACACGAAAACAGTGGCTTGTTTCTCCACGTCATATCATCTTGTTTTGCCTGGGGATGAAGGGACAACATTCAAAGGGAGATGAAGAGGTGGATACAGAGACGGGGTGTTTAATTTTCTCAGTTAAATTATACATTAACCAAAATCTCTTAGACCAGACATTTCCAATAGACAAATGAGTCCAATATCCATAGCAATTACGGGGATGTTGTAGTGATTGTGTCTACAGCGACTCAATGTGTGCTCTGAGGGGAAACTAGTTAGTCACACTAAAAATCACACAGGTTTCAAATCAAGGCAAATGTACATGACAAAAAACACTGCAGCTACATAAAGAAAAATGAATAAAAATGGGTGTGCAGGTAATTTGGATTAAAAAATGTTTACTAGAAAAGACCAAAGCAATGAAGTGAGCGCAACAAGTGTGAAAAGTCTGAACTAATCAAATAGTTACATACAAATTAAAAACGATCTGTTTCTAATACATAAAATGGAATGAATATATATATATATACACACACACACACACACATATATACACACACATATATATATACACATACATACATATACAGTGTACTCCGTGTTGATCATTTTGTCATTGTTTAGTTTCCATGCCTGTTTCCTGTTTTATTCTGTCAGTCATCTGTCTGTGTACATTAGCTTTAGTTCTACTTCCTGTTTCATTAGTTACATTTATCCCAGCTGTGTTCTCACCTGTTTCCAGTCATCCCCATTATCCAGTCTATTTAAGCCCTCAGTTTCTCTCAGCCCTCATCATTGTCTCCTGTCTAGTTCAGTCATTCATGTTAAGTTCATCCAGTCTTATAATAAACACTGTGCACTTTCTCGGTCTATCTGCGAGTCCTGCGTTCGGGTCCTCTGTCTCCATTTTCTACACACCCGAATGTGACACTTTATCAACAACCAGCTAAAAATGAGGGGTTCACACCCCCCACAAATTATTAATAGTTTAATAATTTCAGCTCAGTGTCAAAATCTATGTCTTGTTGTCAATTATGGTTCCATTACTCTGTCTCCTTTACTCTCCATTTCACTGTGTGTAAGCCCCTCCCACCACAGACTGGAGCTGTAATAAAAAGACAATTTTACCCAAAATTTGCGAATTCTTCACTCTAATGCCCACAAACCTAATGTCCTTGCAAGTGTGAAATCGACTAGGTTGATGGTTGTAAAGAAAAGCAAAGAACAAACATATACAGAGATTTCTTCCTTCATCTTTTGATAAAGGACAAAAATTCTAAAGATACAGTTTGTTGACTTTCCCACATAAAACAGTGTTTTCACAAGACTTAGAGGGACAGAGAAGCAGTTGGTGAGAGAGTATAAAGGTAGCATAAGCTAATGAAATTAAACATGAATGCGGGTGACAAAGCGCTACATGTTAGCTTTTTTAATGTTGAAACTGTGTGTCATGTGTGGGATGGTGCTCTTTGGGATGTGTCTGATGGAATCTGTGTGATGACCAGTGTTGGTCAAGTTACTTGAAAAAAGTAACGTGATCATAAAAAAAGTAATCCCGTTACTTTACTGATTACTTATTTTCAAAAGTAATTAATTACTTAGTTACTTAGTTACTTTTTAAAAACACGATTTACAACCTGAATAGGTGATAAAGCGATAGATCTTTCAGCACAATTCTACTTTTTCTGCATAATTCATCATACAAAATGTAATCAAATGGAAAAGTCCCTTTTTAAAACTTGTTTTATTAGTTTTAATCTTTTAACTTTATGCATCAAGCAAAAATTTAATTATATGCAACATTCTCTGACTGGAAGAAATGTGTTTAATATTTAAACCTATTTTCTGCACATTCCAGCACATAAAATATATATATATGTATATTTGTGTTTACACTCACTCTTTCAAATAGATGCAAGTAAAACACAGCAGAAAATAAATAAAGTCACAGACTAGCGGTCCTGTTGCTCTATTTTCACCTGTAAAGCAAGAGTAGGTAGGCGGAGGTTTGCCCTGGTGCAGGTGTGCTGCAGCGGTCAGTGGAAGGATACGGCAGTTTCTCTGTGAGTTTCCCATTGCGTTGTAGCGCACTCGGTGCTTGTTTGGAAGTTTAGGTTTTTTTTTTCGCTGTACAAAGAAGTTTTCTTCCCACGCAGTGAACAGCGGACGCTAATGTTTTTGTCACTTTTTATGGAATCAAACTTAAAGTAAGGTCAGTACTTCCACGCTTTAAACGCTGCACGCTCATACTCTCTCCTGCACTGGATATATTATCCATTGTTGATCTGCACACAGCTGTTGTCACGAACGTCGCACTTGCTTACGTCACTGTCATGAGACATTCTCGCAAAAAAAAATCACGGTTTTAGTAACGCAGTAACGCAGCGTTCCCACGGGAAAGTAACGGTAATCCAATTACCGTCTTTGCAATAGTAATCCCTTACTTTACTCGTTACTTGAAAAAAGTAATCGGATTACAGTAACGCGTTACAAGTAACGCATTACTGCCCATCTCTGGTGATGACAAGATGAAAGTCAACATACAAGACAGGAAGAGAGATACGAAGATTAGCTCTGCTAACAGCTTTAATTCCCACTGAGCTTACCCCTTCTTGAGAATAAGACAAATACCATGGGAGTGTTATGATCCCAAGCAATTAAAGACTGTCAGTGTGGTAAATATTATATTGATGTTCTCAATTTTTCCATAAATTCATATGCACTAAATGATTTCTTGGAGTGAAGGTGCCAAAAGCTGAAATGTGTTCTGATTGCAATATGGTGGCTTGCACAATGAGGCAAATAACAATTATAGAGTACTGAATTTGCTGGAAAAACACAAAACAAGAAATTAATTTGATTTACATCAGGAATCTCAAAATTAATGTCCTATTTAAAAAGAGAAATGTAAATATACACATGGGACAAAAAGGATATAAGAAAAAGCTTTAAAATGTATTTGAAATGGTAAAAAGGAGTGAAAGCTGCAAACCAAACTCAAATAAGAAATTGTAAGAAAAGACACACGCAGCAACAGTTTGCTTGGACTGCAGATTTATATGGCGAAGAGAAGTCATAAGCCAGACATTGAGAGGCCTGCATGTGCTTGTGTGATGGTTGTGCCTCTGAATAAATGCAGAATGTGCAGAGTTTGGGTTGACGGGTGTGTGCAGACATGGGCGTGTGTGTTAACTGGTGGGCACTAAATTCCTGCACTGAAATGCCTCACCCCAGCCTGACCATAAACTTGCCATTGCTAATTAAGGCGTGACTTTCTTCTCTTCCTTTCCCTGCGACTCTTTCTCTCAATCATAGCATTTAATGACCAAAGCTTTCCTTCATTCTGTCACAGTGCTAGCAATAGATGTTTTCCATTAGGCGAGTGGAAAGGTTCTGTGTTTTACTGACAAAGATCCAGATGGTAATTAGGAAAGTTAATGAAACTGCTGCTCACTAAATCATCTGTCATATCGCACGTTCCATTTAAAAAATCCATCACTTTAAAAAACATTTATCTGAAGGAAAACACAGAGGCAGGTACGCACAGATTGCAGAGGAAATAGTCACTTGAAATGTGGGTTGGTAATGTGTCTACTTACTCTAACGAGTTAACAGTCTCTTGAGATATTGTCCTGCTCTTCCTAAACACAAAGTTGTTTCCACCCCCTTGAGGAACGAATAGTGAATTCTGAACCCGTCTCTTCCTGTCTCTAATGCTGTTTATGTTCCACCTCCCTGCAGCTATTTTCCCTAAATCGTACCCACAATGAAATGGAAGGATGCCAACACAGGCGAAACAAGGATTTTCTCTCTTATTTTCTAACCAAAATAGAACGTTCAGATTGTGCTTGTGTATTATTCACTATTTACTCCACCTCATTTCTTCAGAGGAATCGCTACTAGAGAAATAAATTCCCCAGAGGAACGAGTCCACCTTTGGCCATACAATCGCCGCTTCCCACAGAACATAGGAGAAAGAGCTGTGAATCCACGCTATCTGTTGTTTAACAAATGAGCGCCTGGGTTCCAGTGGATTTATGTGAGTCCTGGGCTTATGCTGTTCTAGGATGGTCACGGTAAATCTGCTATTTTTGTCAAGGTGTGAAATGTATTCCACAGTTAAATCACACACAGGGGCCTTCCTAAGACAGTGTACCAGACACACCACACATACACGCAACTACACATACATTCCTCCACACAATCTTGAGCTCCTGCAGAACTTTTACGTGCTTCATTAAATTGTTTCTACTAGTAGAAACCCACATTGACAGCCTCATGGGTAGTTGGCTAACAGGCAGAAAAAGAAAGAACAAGAAATGGAAAGAGAGAGATGGATTTCCATGTGGCCTTGATTCATTAGTAGATACAGTCACATTACCTGTATGTGGATGACTGGCAAAGTCTGTTAAGAAAGAATACCATAAGGCAGCGGTCCCCAACCTTTTTTGCGCCACGGACCGGTTTATGCCCGACAATATTTTCACGGACCGGCCTTTAAGGTGTCGCGGATAAATACAACAAAATAAAACTAGTACCGGTACCGAAAAAAAGAAGATTTATTATATATAACACATGTGAAAAGACCCAGGAAAACCGAGTTAACGATAAAAACGATAACAAAATAACGCTGAAAACCGATAAAAACCCTGAAAACCTTAAACATTTCACACCTGAGCCTCAACTCTCGCGGCCCGGTACCAAACGACTCACGCACCGGTACCGGTCCGAGGCCCGGGGGTTGGGGACCGCTGCCATAAAGTATAGAAACACTTCAGATAAGGGCTTTCAGCACATACCGTTTATACATTCTTCTTACTTTTTCTTCATATTTCAGGTCAAATTTATTTCTCCTCCTCTTTCATTTTTCTTTCATTTTACATCATCTACATCTACCGTCTAATGCCTAATTCTATTACCATTTTGTTCCCCTTCTTCCACTTTGCAGTAGGCTGATCTCCAAGTAATGGTCAATACCATTACTTAATCTCCTCTAATACATGAAATCAAGAAAGAAATAACCTTGTCTCTGTTGTCCTTTGTATGCTGCTAGAGGTAACCACAACTAGACATAGCCACAAAATTCTGCAGATTAGCTTTAAATCATATACTATACATGTTTTGAAGATGGTGTAATTAACATTTCATATAAAACAAAAAAAAAAAAATTATGTGTAATGCCCTAGAGAACACTGTGAGAAACTAATAGGATTTTCTTTATAGCTCCTTGCAAATAGCTATGATATAGTTGCTTGGATAGGGTATTCTCTTTTTACTCTTGTACTAGAGTCTGCCTGCTGCTGGAGTTACCTCAACCTTTTGATCTACGCCAGGTATGAGGATAACATATTGTTGATTCCTGCAGTCGCTGGGCGGCAATGACAGTCATCCCTCTAGGGATTATTTGGTGCACTGCGAGGGTTGGCTAACTGTTGCAGGCATAAATGAAGGTCCATTAAAGTGTTTAACAGTCCACTTTTTTTCCTTTCCCACTTTCTTTAAAGCAGTGGATTAGTGCGGTATATTTACAGTTCACAGAAGTTTGGCCAAAGGAGAAAAAAAACCCGACTGTGAAAATCAAATTAAAGCCAAGTGGAGAAACAGTTCTGCATCAGGCTATACCCCATTTAAGTTAGAACCCCTGGCAGCAACGGCACGGCGGCCTGCTTGCCACCATTGTCTGACACAAAATGACAGCACAGTGAGGAGATGCAACTCATGCTATCTAAACAACACCCCCGCCTGATTCCTGAAAATAGCAATTAATTACTCAGCTAATTTAAAACAGCACCATGCTTGTCCTAAACAGCGGAATAATAGGACTAAACACATTAGAAGAATGAACAAGCTTAAAATATCTCCACAATGCATACATAACACTATACATTGATGGATCCCTTTGCAGAGGCACATGTTTCTTCAATTTACGAGTAGCAGTCAGTAGCCCAGTAAAAAGGACAACACTGTATTTCTGCAGATTTAACGGAAATATTCTCCACTATTCTCACTGTCAACTCAGTGGCAGCATATTCATAACACACTCACATCAATGACCCAAAACATCCCACAGAACCTGTATAGTACTGTGACCTGCCAATAATGGATAACTTAACTGTTTGTGTGAAATATTGCCAGTAGACTGAAAAAAGGAGAGATCAGAGTACAATACTGTACTTTATGAGCACCATTCGGTAACATTGGTGTACTAGTGTTTGCCATTGCTAGCAAATGTGGTAATGATTAGCAAAATGGGAAGTGATTACCTTTTTTCTTTAAGTAGAAACTAAAAATATGACAGGACAGTAAAGTATACAATCATGCAGAAAGTAACAAAATTGATTTAGTAGAGGAAAGCAACCAGAGGCTACAGAAAGAGAAAGAAGCGCAAAAAAATAAAACAAATTGTTAACCTTGAGGGTAAAAAAACAACAACTTCTATTTAAGAAGAGTTCAACTCCAAGAGTACAGCTGCTGTTCTTCCTCTTATAATGGTCACCATGATGAAGATAACCTGAGGCTTATTAAAGATTCATTCCATACGCACACAGCAGTGATCTCTTTTTATCATCCGCCTTCCTACTCAAAGTACAAGCTCACACGAGGCGTATGGGCTCTCGTTTGAAACTTCATCTCGAAATTAAGCCTCACTCATCTCTTTGCTTCGCCTGAGGTGCAAAAAAACCAGTGAGTGAGAAATGGTGCAGAGCAGAATCAAAGTGAAAGAAGCACAGAGCAAAGATGCAAAGAAAGGAAAAGCTGAAGAGTGATGACAGATGGAGGACTGGAAAGAGAACAGTTAGAGAGATTTTAAGTGAGTGAAGGAAAAGCCAGTGCACCAACAAGCTGGGCATGTATTGGATAAAGTTGTAGTGGACAGATGAATACACTGAAAGACTAAGAAATGCAAAGTAATACACAGGTGAAGGTTAGCTTTCGCCTTCAAACATTTCCTTTCATTCTTTATCTATTCAGTCACTACTTTGACACTGTTAAACACAGGGTACAAGTTAAAACTAAATGGAAATGTTCCTGTCAAAGGGCAAGGTTTTCACCAGACAGCTGAAGCTATTTTCATACACAGACACTCAGACTGCTGAAGTCGAAATAATTGTGAGGAAAAAGATGTACTCAGAGAGGCAAAACCACAGAAGCGGGGTAGGTACACTTACCCCAACCTCTACGTGATCCGAGCCCTTGTCATCCTGCTTGTGGAGAATCTCAAAGTAGTATCGTCTGGATGAGATCAGACTAGAGGGGAAACAAGGAAAGAGCAATTATTATTATTAGATATTGAACATTACTAATATATATATATATATATATATATATATATATATATATATATATATATATATATATATATGTAGGGTTAATCTATCTAAAATATGCTGTCCTACAGGCAAGAAGGCAAAAAAAATGGCAGTAAGCCACAATCTAAAAATCCTCATTTCCTGAATTAATCACGATCGATGCTGTGCATTAATTAATATTTTGCTCTTATGCAGGCTCCAGTATTTCTCTGAAACTCCTGGCTAGGCTAAGTAGAGGACTGATTTAAAGTTTTACTGGGTATATTTTTTCTTACAATGTGATAATGCAATATTTCAGTTTTAAAAACACTTCATGGATAACAGGCCTCCAACTGTTACTGCGTGGGAGACACCAAAACACTGCTGAACACATCATTACCCCTCAAAACACACATGTACATTAGTGTCATCATGCATATGTATCTATGCGTGGACTGTGATAAGTATTTCCTCCTATGATTTCTGGCGTTATCTGCAGTCATCTCCACCATTTTTGTGTCGTCTGATTTGCTCAGATCTTTCTTTGTTTCTGTTTCCTGTGACTATTTTCTTTGATGTTTTCCCTTCCTTTTCTTCTGTCTCCCGTTTGTCTCCTAACACAAATACAAACTGATTTTCTTTGATGAAGTCTTTGTTTTGAATTGAAAATAGCCTGACAAAAGCAGGACGGATGTGATTTTAAAAAATATAAGGGAAAAGCAAAAGGAAATAATTTTGTTATATGTGATCCTTGACACTATACCCAAGAGGAATCATGATAAGGATGCACAGATACCTCCGAGGAGGTAAGACAGGTTCTTAGAAGCCAGCTGAATGGCTGGAATAAGATCCAAGCCATCAATACATACGACCCACTGATCAGCAGATACACAACTGGAATACAAAAATAATAATAATAATAAAATGGTCACAGGAGGAGACAGATGCCACTGACATCAAGACACGAATACTCCTCACAATGCACTGAGATCTCCACCTGAAGTCCAACACCCTGAGGCTCTATGAACAATGGAAAGAGGGAGAGCGAGCATTAGTGAGTGTCAGAGCCACTATTCAGGATGAAATATGGATGCATCCATAAATACATCACGAAGATAGTCCCCTGAGATGAGCTGCTCCAAGAGTGTCTCAAGCAGCTGAAGACATAACAGGAACAGGAAGAGGAATGGCTTTGTGGAAAACCAAACTGCATGGGGTGTACCAATGACAGACAGAGGAAGTGACTGACATAAAGAAATCCTACCACTCGCTAGAGAAAGCCTGCCTAATGGACAGCACAGAGTATTTGATCATGCGAGTAGAAGAACAAACTAAGGATCAGATCCACGGAGGCTTCAGTAGCCATAGCCGACAGAACCAAGGTTGCAGATTGTGCAAAGGTACCCCGGAGATTATCCAACACATTGTAGCAGGGTGTAAGATGCAAGCTTGGACAGTGTACAGGAATATCTGTGCCTCATATGAACTAAAAGTCCTAAAGCGTCCATGGGAGACACTGACAGAAGTGGTTGAGAAGAACAGGGTTAAGATCCTATGGACATGCTGCTCAACCAACCTGACATAGGACCAGAGGCCTATACTTGTGATAGATCTCTGCAGACTAAATCTCCAAAAAGTTGATTCTGTTCATCTGGACGTAGCATTTTGTGGGAGAAACGTTTCATCACTCATCCAGGTGACTTCTTCAGTCTCAGCTGACTGCAGGTTTCCCCAATCTTGGGGGTGGCTGTCAGTGCGCCCCAGGGCAGCTGTGGCTACAATGTAGCTTGCCATCACCAGTGTGTGAATGTGTGTGTGAATGGGTGAATGACTGAATGTAGTGTAAAGCGCTTTGGGGTCCTTAGGGACTGAGTAAAGCGCTATACAAATGCAGGCCATTTACCATCTTATAAACAGTACATTTGCATAATGACTGAAACCAGCCCACTGAAGGAACAATGGGCTGGGAGGTCAGTTCCTTAATCTTAATTATGCAAATTCTCATGATCATTGATCAACAACCACTGACCAAAACCCTGCAGACTAAAGTGATCCCAGTGGTAACAGCAGCATTAGGAGCTGTGCCCACCCCCAAACTGGAAGACTGGCTCCAGCACAACATCAGAAGGCAAGAATTTGATGCACAGTATCCAAAGTCTCATCAGTGTATCAGTTCTTGTCCAGGTATCTGGACAAGAATTTATACACATATGTTTAATTGTGATCTAAACGTTGCCCTACTGTAGAGCTATAATTGAAACAACATGTCTTGGTTGAATTTAGGTGGAATTGAGCATATATTTTACCATTTAAAACACCCCTTAACAGTTAGACTGTGTGTGTGCGTTTTCATTTCTGATGTTGTTGACCGAGTTGAAAGAAAAGGACAAAAGCTGAAGGAGGATGGTCACGTGTCCCCCCCCCCCTCCCCATGCATAAACGCCGCTGCATCATCCGGCTGCCCAGCTTTCTGTAACCAATAAATCATTGCAGGTGCACGGGAGCAGTGACAGTGTGCTAAGGTCACTCTCTCATGAATAGGGAATATCTCTCTGTGCAGCTGCTAAAATGGCACTCAGAAAAGTAAGTGCCACTTTCAGCTTTTGGAACCCTGCTTGCCCTCTCCCAAACGATTCAAACATCACTCCATTCATAACCCCGTAATTTACGCTGAGCTGTGATTAAAATCCAAAGACAAATCTTATATTTAACTCACCGCTGTAAAAACACAGTGAAAAGACCCATCATGGTTAATGTTAGATATGCAGCAGGATTGAGTAATTGAGATTTGAGAAGAGACCAGTAGGCAATAAACAGTGAAGGATATCACATGAAACTATTACAATCAGACACCAGTTTTAAAAAGGGGAATTTATTAGAGAAACTAATCTCCCTGTCCTAATTCTACCAAATATCATTTTTGGTTAACACATGCCATCTTTTATTTTCCCCTGACCAACCTGGCTTACTAATCAATTTTTTGGACTTTTAGCATATCCACTTCACATCCGTGCCCAAACAACTTGAGATCATTTTAGAGAATATGATCCTATTTCCTGAACCTTCATTAGATTGTCTACTTAAGCCTATAATCTGACTCGATCTGGGGGATAATTTAATATGAGAGCAGAGAGGATGCAGCCTGCCGCCACAATATTTCTGTATTACATTGATTAAAGATATGAAGGACAATCACATTAAAATAAAAGCTGAATACAACATACTACTGCCTGTCAACGTTTGACATCTCTTTCCTTTAGCTCCACTCTTACAGATGCAAGCCTATTCACGGCACACTTGTCCGGCACAGGTTTGCTTCCCTTACTAGTTAAAAGAAGCTAGAAAAACCAAACACACAGAGAGACAGCAGACAAAACTATAACTGAAACAAAGGCAAAGTAAGACAAAGAAAAAAAAACCGTATCACACAGAGAAGCAAATAATGGAAAAATATGAAGAGAGCAGAACATTAAGTTTTATTCACGTACTTTTCTGTTGTTTGTTTATCTATTCCCTTTATAACTTCACAGTCATTTTGTAGGCCATTTCACGTTTGATTTGTGTAATTTTGTTCCACTGTTCATATATTTGTTTACCCAGGAGAGAATAACTGTTGGCACTTTTCGGCTTATAGCTATTTCCTGTTTTAAAACTTTACATAAATTTGTGTCTTTGCCTTGTTTCTGTTTTCAGTCTGTTGTGAAAAATATGAAGATTTTTTTGGGAGAAAATAAAGAACCGGAAAAAGATTTGAATCAAAAATAATTTTTCAAAAATGAGTATGACAAATTATGATGGAGAGAATTTGAGATACTTCAAAGTGTTTTAATAAAACTGAAAGAACGCAGCAAAAGATGGAGAATGAGAAAGGCAAACAAAAGAGCATAGAGGCACAGTGTAGGAGGACTGGTCACACCAATCGTGATGGATGATGAGGCAGGCTCCGGACGAAAGAGATGAAGTGACAAAGACACAGACGGAAAGAAAGATGAAGGAGAAGCGATAAATAGCAAATGAACTGAAAGAAAAAAAAACACAGGGAATTATAAATGATTCCTTGAAGGAAAAAAATACATTACAGTGAATACCACTGATCACTGATCACGTCCTGCCAGAAAAGAAAAGGGGAAAAAAAAATTAAAGAACAAGTGAAGGGCAAATGAGAGATTTAAGAGGAAAGAATAACTATTAGTGTGTGACTCAGAGGATGAGTAGAGGACACAAAACAGCAGTCTAATTGCCTGGCTAATTGGAGTCTTTGTTTCCAGTTTCCCTTCATTGGGCTGAATGGATAGCGAGACAAAGAAACTTGACTTGGCTGGATAACAGAAGAACAGACTGTTGAAGATAAATACAGAGAATATCTTGAGTGCCTGCCGGGTATCTGCTACCTTTAAAGTATAAAATATTTATTTGCCATGAAATGTATAGAAAATCCTCTCACAGAATCGTACAGAAAAGTGTTGGACCAAAGAAATACTCTCACGCCAGCAGACTGACAAACACACACACTCTACTCAGAATTACTGATCTGGTTTGCAGTGAGCAGAAGTGAAGTGAAATAAAGGCAGTATACTGTCCTCCCCTGGTTAATACCCGTCCTTCTTCTCCTATTGTGAAATCATGACACACTCTCCAATCTGCCAATGGCCACGGCAATTTCCTGATTCTACTTTTTCAATATCTCTTCTCTTTTTCAAACTCAATTTCTCATTACGCTATCTGACTGTCACCCTGTCCCCATCTCTCTCCCTTGCCCGATTCCTCCCTCTCTAATACCCACAGGTGGCCTTTAAAAAAAAAAAAAAAAGACCCTTCTCGGTGAGTACACTTCTTTAAACTACATTAATGATACCAGTGTTTAGAGCTGCCCCAAGGAGGCCCACAAACTTCACTTTTCTCTCCTTGCGCTTTCTCCCCTCTTCATTCCATTTCGCATACATTCCTCTAATCCATCAGAGAGCTATCGCGCTGCTCTTCCCTGCAGCCTCAATAAATCCTCTTTCTTCCATCCCCTCCCTTCGCTCTGCCCCTCTCCGTTCTCCTTCATCCCCATCCTCTTTCCCCATCTCTCGCTCCCTCTCTTTTTCGTGTCCGTCACTTCTTTCTGGCTCTTCTCACAGAGTCTCCTTTTCCTTTATCTACCACATCCAATTCCCCCATATGTAATTATCTAATACAACATTATAGCATTACTTTCTCCAGTGCCTTCCTCCCCCCCCACCGTCCATGTGAAGAAAAAAAAAAATAACTAAACTCAGTGGGTGTATTTGTGCTGCGCTAAAGCAGATGCTCTTTTGATCACAGTGAAGTGCAACTATAATTATTACACTGCATCAAGGTAAATCTATAGAACACGTACAAGTGACTGAAAATGTATCTGCAGCTAAAAGATATACACGGATAATTCGTGTGATATTTTATGCCGGTTTTTTTGTAAAGTCACAGTACCCACTATTTTAGTGCCATAAGCACTCATTAATGCACCAAACATGCTTTAATCCACACATTAAAAAAAAACTACTTTAAAAAAATCTACAATTTGTTGAGCAGTGCAGCAGCCTGGCTGTTTCAGAGATGCTCTGATCCTGGCCACACTGACTTGGATCTCATCAAAACCGTTGAGGTCTTTAAACTGACACACATTGCCTGAACCCAACTGAGTGTTCTCTTTATGTCTAATAAATGCCAGATATTTCTCATCTGTTTTAATATTCATGAGCGATTTTCACAGAGTTTCACATACTCAAAAAAAGAGTGCAAGAAGATCAAACACTGATTCCTGCCTCACCTTGGCACACCTGGCCAACTGTTAACCTGTTAAAAGTGTCAAGTTTTCAGTTTCCAGTGTAGAAACCATCTGACAAGCACTCTATATAGAGCTGACACCTTTAAGCACAGTTGGATTCAGTTTATTAACAGGATTTCATAGCAAAACAAAAAAATATATATATTTAAAAAAACTAATGTGCTAATGATGTGTCAGAATTCTTTTCTAAATACTGATCTCTTCTTATCACATGCTGAAAGATCCCGGATATTCCAGTCAATTTCCAAACAGCTTACATATCACTTTGCTGGCTGCTCAGTATGTAAAGTTAGACTAACCTCACCCTTCATCAACATGACTGTCGGTCGCACTCCTGCATTACTGCCAATCAGATGTTAGTTTCTGCAGTTTTACACAGCTCAAAGTACATCAACACCCGAAATTCATTCTGATCAAACCTAAGCCACTGCACACTTGAACAGAAAGAAACTCTCGAGCATAGATTTGCATCTCAGCAGGCTCCCGTCACTCATAGAAACAGATGGTGGAGTAAAGGCCCGAGGGAGGAAAGCAGGACAGAGAAGTCACGGCAGATTGCTGGCAAACAGCTTCATTCTAGTTCAACTGTTACAGGGTATCAGCCAATTACTATTAGCAGAAAGAGGTTAGAAGGTCCTCACACGCAACCAGGGCCATATGTGCACACAAGGAAACAGAGGTCACTTACATACAAAAAAAATAAAATAAAAATACTAAGAGATCCCAACTGGAATCAACATAGAGTGTCTTAACGAGGCAGCAATTTTGGAGTGGTATAGCAGCAATTTATAGTTTTGATTGCTGTCGTACTTCCTAATATGAAATTGAAATTGAACAAAGGTTCAATTTGGCTGAAATCTGGTGACCATGAAGGTCAGAGCACATCATTCAAATCTTTTTTATACTTATCAAACCATTCAGGATCTCTGCTTCAGCCATCCTGGATAATACCACTCCCATCAGGTTAAAAATGCTTCACAGGAAAATGGTAATCACTCATAACATTCTTTTATCGATTTTCAGTAATACGTCCCTCGATGGGCAAAAATGGATCAAAACCACGCCAGAAAAAAAGTCTTTCAGAGCATATCATGAAAGCCAGAAGATCCAATGCTCAGCTCGTGTGCGTGCTAAATCTGTATTCCTATGATGTCATGTGCAAAAATCTCTACACTTTCCTCTCTCAAAGTACTAAAATCTCTTCACCAGCTAATAGCCAGCAGTGCTTAAATGATTCAATTATAGATACTGAGAGATCCCATAGAGAAATAACTGGTCATTCTCCACTAGGTTTCACTCAGTGTTGCTGCAAAAGGTGCAGTGGACTCTCTCCTCCAAGTTACTATCAGTCCTTGAGGTTCTTTACCAAGTCATGCATATAAACAAAACAAAACAAAACTATTGAAATAGAAGTAAAAAAAATGCAAAGGAAGAAGAAAAAAGGTGGTAAAGAAGAAGTAAAAACAAAAAAATCCATCACATGTCACATGTGTACTCACACAAACTGAAGAACAGACCCATGTGTCTTTGGAAGATTTGAGTGTGAATGGCATTTGGAGCTTATAAATTGAATACTGCTCCTTCTAAATGCCAAATGTGGTATCACAGACAACCTTAGAATCATTTTCGACCTTTGCTTCTCATCACATCACTGCCAAAGTTCAGAAACAACCATTTCTGATTCGAGGCATTACAGACTGAAGGAAACGATTCTCAGCATTCTGCATTCAACAGAAGGTTCACACTAAAAGTTAAGGAAACAGTCAGTGTGCCAGGGGCTGGTTCTGTGACCCAGCGTTTTCTGTTATTTTTTATTGTTGATTTCTTATGTTAATATTATGTTAAAATCATGTCCTGTTCTTAAGTTAAGGGTAGAGTTGAGTTGTTTTGTATTAGTTATTTCAAAACTTTAAGTTCTATTATTATTATTATTAGTTTGTCTTTGTTAAGTTTTAGTCTGGTTTATGTTTTTTCTATGTTCCCCTTGTGTCTCTCTCCTCTGTGTCCTTCTCTCTCTCTTACTCCCGCTGTCTCTCGTGTCAAGCTTGCGTGTCCCAGTTCATGTCTCTCCATGTTTCCTGTTTTATTTTGAAAGTATTGTGTTTCTATGTTCAGTGTGCTTAGTTATACTCTTCCCCTGTGCATCATTATGTTCGTTTGTGTTAGCTGTGTCTCCCCATGCGTTTCCACTTTCCTCATTACCCTTATGTGTATTTAATCGGTGTGTTTTCATTCAGTCTTTGTCGGGTCGTCTGTTTGGTTTCATGTCCAGCCACACCATGTCTCAGAGTTCTTCTTACTGATCAGGTTCATGTTCAGTTTATTTCATAGTTCCATAGTCGCATGTAGCTGTTTAGTTCCACGTCCTTGTCTCTCATCACAGTTTTCATAGTTTATTAGTTACTACCCAGTTTAGGTTTTCAGCGTTTTCAGCCAAATAAACGGCTCGCCTTTTGTTTAAACCATAGTTTGTTTCTCCAGTGTCTGCATTTGGGTCCACTTTCTCACTCCCACACAGACTGTGACACAGTGTTTGATTACATTTTTGCAATGGAACTTTTACTTTAACTGAAAAATTTCAAACTGAAAAAATGTAAATACTTTAACAAATTAAATAAAAATACAAATCACAAAAAGCAAAAACTAAATGCACCAAAAATTAAGTGAAACTTTTTTTCACATCAAAACCACACATAATAAATATACACATAACCTTTTTCAGTTCTTTTCAGCGTACAACTACCTCTTCAAACAGTTGTATTTGTATTACAATACCTGTTCTGAACTTCTTAAATTTTGTCCCTGAAACTAATAAAAACTGAACTTTTTCAAAGAAATACCGTGAAATACCCCAAATATGCAAATCTACTCTGGAAACTAATAAACTAACTGAAAAGAAAAATTCTAATTCAATGAAAAAAAAAAAAAAATCAAAGCAATAATAACTTGTGGTGCTGGCAAGATTTTTTTCAGCAATTAAAATGATATTCCAATTTAGCAATACTGCCACATACAGATTTACAAAAGCAAAGAAATGGATGAGCCAGACTAGCAGCACAATAGCTCCCAATAAAAAGGAACACAATAAGGCACCACGTTTTGGAAATGTGCAAATGCAAAAAAAAAGTACATGTCTGAAAATAGGATAATAAACTCATGTGACTAAAGGTGGTGAGTTAGGGTGGTGAGTATCTTTTATGATCCATTGGGTTTGGGCAGTGCATCAATGCTTGTGTATCTCCTGGAGGGCAGGAAAATCACCTCTGAAGTGCGTTGCATTCCTCTACGGTGCAGTTTTTGTACCAGATGATACAGCAGCACAGCAGGATGCTTTCAATGGAACTGAGAATGCTGGAGCTCACGCTAAATTTCTCCAGGTGCCAGAGGTTGTACAGGGGTTGTTGAGTCTTCCTCATCATATTATTGGTGTGCATGTGGACCGTTTGGGATCCTCTGTGATGGTCATCTGAGGTTCTGTTAATGTAAACGGGTCGTGCTCTCTCCTTGTCTGCTTGAAATCCACGATCAGCTACTTGGTCTTATTAACACTGAGGGCAAAGTTTTCTTGGTTATCAAGAAACCATTGTGTCAGATGGCTGATCATCCATGGTTATACCCATCATACTACTTCTAATCTTCAACTAATTGCCAATCACGTTCCAATTTGAGAGCCAAAAAATGTTCTAAAATCGAGCAGAGCAGCAGCCCAGCTCGGTCTGAATTCAGGATGGTTCAACTTATAGAATTTTAGTAAATGTCAATCACGCCCTGGTGTTGTGTGTGCAGCCTGAGGCTCTGTTAGCTGTTTCAGAGAGACGAGATAGTGTTGACAGGGTTATCCGAGTTCCTTATCTGACTACTTCACTGTCACTCATCAAGCTGTTGTGACAGCACCTAGCAGGCACTGCCAAACTATCAATTCACAGCAGAGGCGGAGACAGATAAAAAATTATCTCAAATTGACACTGTTATTCGATTAAAAGTCAAAACAACATATTCTGCTGGCATCAGAAAAAAAAAAAGTTTTTTGTGCTTCTTACTTTGATTTGATGTTTTTAAAGTTTGATTTTAAATGCACAGAAATGTAACAACAAAATATGTTCTATGTTTAGTGTCATTTGATTAAACACAGTAGAGCACTGCTGACTCAGATTCTGGTGTTGAAACTCCCCGAGTGTATACCAAGAGGAGGAAAACGCCCTGGATGGATCACCATCACAGGCAGAAAACGAGAGAACCCGCGGAAAATCCACCAAGACTCTGCAAGAACATGCAAACTTGACACAGAAAGAGCCGAAACAGCAGAACCTTCTTTCTGTAAGGCAGAAAATGAATGTGGGGACATATTAAAGAAACTGGAGCTGTCAAATGTTTTCTATTGTTCTTCACAAATAAAAGAGTAGCTGTCAAATGATGATCAAATATTATTTATATTGTGTTCCAAAAAACGAGCATGTCACCAGAAATCTAAAAATTGGTTTTAGTGCTGGTACTATAATTCATTTGATGATATGCTTACACAAATCCTTACTTGGATCTATTTCAATGAGGAACTAAAAAGTGCTTTGAAAGCAAGGAAATGGCTGAAAGAGAATATCAACACCCTCTATTTTCAAATTTTAATAAGCTTAATCATATTAACCAAAAATACACCCACTCACTAATAGCATGAGTCATCACCTCCAGGAGTTGATAGCCAGGTGGTGTAGATGACTGTGGATGACATCTATTAAAACTGCCACCTAGGATGAACTTCCACACTTCATGGCAACAGGAAGGCCAACATGTGAGAAATACATCATTCCAGCTGGTCTTTGAACTGCGTGCACACAGAGAAAGCATTCCTACTTCTTCCCCTTTTACTGCTTTTAATTCAATGTTGCACTGTTATAGTCACTATGACACGAGGTCCAGCAAGAGAGAAAGAGTGGACCACAAAAAACGAGCAACAAACGTGAGCGATCCTTGAAGGGAAAGATGTGGCAGATGAAAGCACGTTATCCAAGATGACTACATGTTTGATTTGATCTGTTTTATGTGTGCCTGTCCATCTATTTGAATATGCTTAACTCTGTGGATGTACGTTTTCTAGTTGCAGTTGCCTCTGATTGCATTGTACGGAGACCTCCAACAGCCAAGTGAAGTGTTTAAAGTGAACCTCTCAACAACAATATGTTTCATTCTCTGACAATATGATTCAGCCCTGCAGCAGCCATTAGTCACTGTTCACTCAACTCTACTACAATCTGCTGTACAGGTCCAATGAACCAAGACATATAAATAACCACAGTCCAGAGTGTGAAAAAAACGAAACAACCTTGCTAACGTAGGAGTGTCTGTGTTTCACTCTGCTCTCCTCTGTTCAATTACATTTCTGACGGCTGCTCTCTGTTTGGCTCCGTTCTGCTCTGTACTGTTTGAGTCTTTTAGACTCCATTTTAATATAGCGCTGTCTCATTCCATCTAGTTCTGAGCCCACTATGAATAAAACCAAGAACAGCAGCACAGTGTGAGAGCTGTTTTAAATTGCAGTTTTGATTAAGGCTTTGTGCAGAACTTAGCTATGGCAGAATGAAGTCTGTAAATAGGCTCAAATGGCCCTGAACTTATTCTCCAATAACAAATTGTACGAGAAGATCAGGCTGACAAGGGCCTCGTGTGTAATGACTTATAATTTTCGCAGTGCCCATCTACGAAATTGAGTGTAATAAAAACCCGGGAACACTGAAATCATTTAGTTTTGTTCGATTATTCCTTGATTTTATCAGGTTTACAGATCTTTGAAATTACCAGGTTATAAAATCTAATGAGCGATAATAACAGCTGCTCACGTCGTCTCTTTTTTTAAATAAAAAAATAGACGGAAAGTGATATGTTATTCGCTTCTGCACTGCTAATTTGCTCATTTCAATTCCATCCCATCTAATTTGAAGAATACCTTTTTATGAAGGCATGGCAATTAATCCTTCTGCACAGATTTGCCACGTTTGGGAGGATATCCTGCCACAAACAGATCGAGTGCAATGGTGTGTGAGGGATGCAAGTTGCACGGGGCAGCACAGGGAACATGCGGAAAATGACAAATTAATTTTTTTTTTTTGCTTTGAGGTCCCACAATAAAGCCATTAGCTGCAGAGCAGACTTTCAAATGGTGCAGTATTTAACAAGCACATTCACATTAATGCAGACAGGCCTGTATTTTTTTTGCATGCAAAAGTATGAACATGTTCTCCGATGTACATCCACACATGAAATAGCAAAACCGATTTTGTATAATTATATTGAAACTGACTTTCATGTCCTCTTTGACATGGCTCCTCTAAAGCAAGTGAAAGTGAGCAGCTATAAAATCAAAATAGATTTGACTTCAGTTATCAAGCTTAAAAGCGCACAATTTTCAACTTGCTTCATGTCTGGGACGAACAAAATAAATAAATAAATAATGACATGACAGAGAAATCATAAATCACTTTACACATCAAGGCCAGGAAACATTAAACGCTTTCGGAGAGGTAGATGAAGGCAACAACTGCTGTGTGTTAATCATCGTTATATCAGATTTCATTGGGATAGACAACGCGCAGTCCAGCCTTGTTCTCTTGAACACTTCCCCTTGACTGGCATAAGTTAAAAAAAAATAACGACAACACACCCAAAATACTTTTAAAGCAGATGCAAAATACATTCACACGCAGAAACACAGTAACAGGTCACAAAACTTGAAGTGTCACACTCAAATTCCTCTGCTGCACAACCTTTTTAATGTTCCTGTCATAATCTGCCTTCACGCTTGGTTGCTTTGTTGTTGTCTTGTTATTGTGGGAGACTGCAATATACTTGTCAGACAGGAAAAGAAAATAGAAAAACTTTCAACCGCATCCTTCTGTCTCTTCTTCTATTTCATTTTTGTCACCTCTTTGCTCTCCCTCGTAGGCTGGTGAGCTTTCCGTGCTAACCAGACCCAGTTAATCCTACGCACAGAGATAAAGTAACACTTGCACATACAACATTCATGAATAAAAAGGACTTCAGCATTATGATTCGGTTTTATCCCGTCACAAAAACAACCTACACATAACAAACCTGCCAAAAAACAAAAGCACGTAGGCACAAACCGTGACGATAACCTACCGAAACCTCCAAAGCAAACACAATTTAAAAGCACACACACTGAGGTGTTACGTATGTGTAACTTCCAGCCAAGAACCACACTACCACTTTTTTGTCATGAAGACCTGGAATAAGAACAGACTGTACAAACACACAAGAGACTAAACTGTGTGCGTGGGTATAGCTTTACAAAAAACAAGAAAAAAATATTCAGCACCAGTAACGATGAGAATTCAATATATGATTAGACGCTGGTGCGATGGAGAGAGCCAGCCTGAATAAACTGTAATGTAAAATCAATACTGTAATCAATATAAAGAACGTAAAGGTCATCGTGAAACATATTCCTCGTCACCTCAGAGGTCCATTTACACATCCAACCAACACTTCTGATGTTATCACACTATATGTTCTGTCACTTTCTTTTTTTTTTGCTGGTCTGGAGCATTCAGGTGTGTGTTAAAACAATACCAAAGAGTACAGACAACAGCAATGCTCTTGAAGAAGCAATTGTTTCTGCCAATTAGTTGGCGAAGGGTTATATGGTAATTTCCAAACAATTTCAAATCCAGGTGTGGACGTTCCTGCAAATTCATCCCAAGGTCAGACCGAGCAATGTTCAGAGAAATGTTAGAGTCTGAAGGCCTCAGTTAGCATGTTAAACGTTAAAGTTCATGAGAGTACAATTAAAAGAAGACTGAAAATGTATAATTTGTTTGGCTTTCTAGGAGAAAGCTTCTTCTCTCTAAATAGAGCATGGCAGCATGGTTTAGATTTGCCAAGTTTTATCTGAACAAATAGTTTTTACAGCGTCGTTTGGACAGATGAGAGCAAAGTGGAGATGCAGCATCTCCATAATGCACAGTACCAGTTTTGGTGAAAACCAAACACAGCACAACAGCACAAACACTTTATACCAACTGTCAGGACTGTGGTGGATGGATCATTATTTTGGTTTTTGGTTTCTTTGCAGCCACAGGAACTGGACACCTTGCAGTCATTGAGTCGACAATGAACTCCTTCTCCACTGTCCACAGTATTCTATAGTCAAATGTGAGGTTGTCTATCTGACAGCTAAAGCCTTGGGCAAACTGGGTCATGCAAGAGGACAATGATCCCAAGCACAGCAGCAAATCTACAACAGAACGGCTGTAAAATAAAAGAATTAAAGTCTTGCAGTGGCCCAGACAAAGGCCAGACTTCAACCCGACTGAAAGGCTGTGTTGGGACCTTAGGAGAGCTGTGCATAAATGAATTGTCACACACTTGAATAAACCGAAGCAATATTTTAAAGAAGAGTGGGCCAAAATTCCTCCAGAATGACATAAGAGATGGATTAAAAGAAAAAAAGATTACTTTAAGTTGCTTCAAGTTATTGCTGCTCAAAGCAGCTATGAAAGCAATTCAATCATGGAGAGTATTTATTTTTTGCACTCACCACTTCTGCATTTTGGCTTATTTTTGTTAAACAAATAATTACACAGTGTAATACATCATGTATTGTTGTTCATCTCTAATTTTATGCCCTGGTAAGAACTAAGACAACCCACACAGAATGTGAGCTTTCTTTCTACACTGTATGTAGTTGTTATAATTGTTCATAACCTAATTTGTTACATTTAAAAGATCCAAGTATCCCTTAACTTCACCCCAAATGCCAGTGATTTGAATAATTTAGGCCAACACTTGTGCTTCATTCAGTCGGGCAAATGAGGCAACCCAAAGGAACAAGAGCTTTTAGAATCGGTTCTCCTTCACAATCATATAAACTTAACAATGAGTTCAGAAGCAAAGTGGATGCGGATAAGTGCTTACAATCACAATGCGGCAGATATTATGTTCACTTTGTGAATCTGTGGCTGTCTGTATGTCTCTGTTGTCATAAAAATTGGGTTCTGGAGACAGGTAGTGTAGTAAGAACTACGACAAAAGAAGCAGCTTTGAGTACTTTGTCACCTGTCTATTTGCTTGTCAACCTGAGTCTCACAACCATGCAAGATGGAGTCTGAAAACTTAAAGATCAATATTAAAGGAGAGTTTGAAGATGGGTGTGGCCCAAGAACTCAGTGAGTCATCATGTAAACACTAGGGAGAAAGATGTGTCGAGGACTGGATAGTTTAATGCCTCTCCATCTTACATTTACTGAGAAAGAGAGTACTTTCAGGATTAAGACTGTCGACACCTGAGAGCACTTCTTATACAGTATGGTAATTCATCTATAGATATAGGTACTAGCATGCATACAAAACATGCATAGAAGATCTGCTCTTCAGTCTCCAGGGAACACTTTCTTCTTATATGTGAGAAGTTGTAGTGTAGGGTTGCAGGACCAAGGCTTCCTGTTCTATGTGCCAGTTATTGTTTATAAATGTAATCTTGTCAGATATTGGCTGATGGTTTCAAGTTTGCATTTTGGTAAATGTGTTTCTTCCTTTGCTCTCCATAGGAAGCAAAACCTATACTAGGGGTGGGGAAGTCCAGGCCTCAAGGGCCGGTGTCCTGCAGGTTTTAGATCTCACCCTGGGTCAACACACCTGAGTCAAATTATTAGTTCATTACCAGCCCCCTGGAGAACTTCAAGACATGCTGATGATGTAATTTATCCATACAAATGAGCTGTGTTGGTTCAAGGACACAGCTAAAACCAGCAGGACACTGGCTCTTGAGGCCTGGAGTTCCCCCACGCCTGACCTATACAAACACAACTGTTCTGTACTAGTCAGACTGCAAACAGAAACCAGTACCAAAAATCATGTTCCTTGATAATATCTGCATCTACCTAGCAATTACCTTTATTGCTATAAATTAGGTTGTAGAGTAATATTAATGTGCAAATACAGCAATTGCTGCAGACTGCTGCTTAACAGGTAAAGAGACTATTTAACAGAAACAACCATGGAAGACTAGATATTCACATCCTGACTCTTAGTACATATATTGTCTTGCTAACAGCTTTCAAGTATTCCGAATTGTGTTTAGGTACTTCCCCCTACAGTGTATACAGACTGCATTTTGCTATGATGGCACAAATACACACACACTGACAGGTTTACAAGGTGAAACTAACAAAACATCCGGCAAAACCTTTCCTGGGAGATCCTCCATCAGATTCTTGTGCCCTTTTGGTCTCTCTACTGCTGAGAAAGTGAAATCATTTTGCCATCCTGATACGTGTGTGGTTGTCAGAGGTACTTACTGCACAGACTTCGAAGACTGGGACCTGAACTTGCTAAACTCGCCTGGAGCGGTCCACTCTGTCCCCAGCTGCAATACAGAAGAGACAAGACACAGGTCAGAGAGAAGTCTACGACAAGCTGGAGAAGAGAAAGGGGCTCCACAAGCCTCAGAGCAGTATGAAAAATTCAGTTTGGTTTGCAAATCTTTTTAGAAATCAGCTGTGTGCTAAATAAAATATCAACTTTATCTTCATTGGGTACTGACAGAGACTGGTGTCTCAGTTAGCAGGTGGATGTCCTAAATTTATTTTTAAGTCAGAAATTGGATTGGTGGATCGCAAAGGACACCAAAAGATCCTGACTGCCTCCCTGGTTAGCAACATAAATGAAAAGAAAATGGGAAAACAAGCTAATACATCCCAAAACAACAGGAAGAGTCAATCAGAAGGAAAGTTTGGAAAGGCAAAGTGAGCTAACAAATGAGAACTAATGACAATAAACAGACAGAAATAGAGGAAGTCAGATTCCCTGCCAATGCTGACTCTGAGAAGCCAGCTCATCTAAACCCCTGGGGTTCCTGTTTTGGCCCTGTGGTTGAGTCGGTGCCCATTCATTCTCTCAGCAAGCCAACACAAGTAATTAGGGCCCCTGCTGTTGCTGATCCATAATGAAAGAATGAAACTAAGATCACAGTGGGCATGTCTTTAATTGTTTGTGTTGGCCACACAACTGAGTTTGAGACTGGTCAAAAGACATTGCTGCGAGTGGTGCTAACAAATCAAAAGAGACAGTAAATAGCTGTTGATCCTCAATCTGTGTTACACAATACATGTTCCCAGAGGAAAACATATAGTGATGCACATGCATACACAAACAAATCAAAATGCCAATTGTACAGTGGCATATCTGAATGTGTTTGCTGGCATGAAAGGAGAGTCCCTATGATAATAAACCTTAAAATCATGCAGCCTGTCCAAAGCCAATCAGGCCCCTGGCAATGCTGACGCCTCTGAGAGTCTTTGTGAGGCTACTGAGTAGAGAGGAGGAGGACACAATGTGTGCTACTGTGCTTTCAACTCTGGAGCCCACAGCATCTTGCTGCCACAGTGCATATTCACACCAACATTCCCTTCAAATATTCCTCCGGTAGGAGTTAGGTCACTGAAAGTGAACATCAGGGAAGCTAGCTAACCGAGCACTAAGCAAAGTACTCCAGTAGCTTTGCATTAAAGATGAAGATACATTTGCAAACACCTACGTGAGCATTTACTGGAAACAACTGTAATAAACTTTGTCCTCATATTTTTTGTGCATACTTGTTACAAAAACATGTGTGTCAAGTTGTTTTTGTATGTTATTTAAAAAAGAAAGACTCACTTCTTATGCTGATAAGCTAAAATCTGCCATGTGGATATGACAGCCTACAGAGTGAATGTCCGTTAACTGTAAAATTGTGCTGCTGGATACCAGATGTTCCGGCTAACCGTTTGATCTGTTACACCTATTATTTACAGTTTTATCAGTCACAACAATTCCACACATGCTTCTATTACTTTCGACAGTTAGTAACCGACCTCCATGACAGTTAAAATAACTCACAAGTTTCATATGACTGCACAAGGCATTTCTGTAGAAGTGTAAAATCTTTCAAAGCAGAGGAAATTGGTGAAAAATGCAGCACTAAATTGAAATAGTCAACCTATGAGAAGACACTATTGAAAATGCCCCTATTACTGTATTGTACTTGCACGGTTTATGTTATACTCTCCCTTCTTTCAGGGTTTTTTTTTTTTTCTGAACATAAAAGGTAAAATAGAAAGCTATCACACAGCAGAGACAGCACAGGAAAAATATCAATCTCACCAAGTTGTGTCATCTAGTGCTGACTCTACATGCAGGAAACCTTCTGAGGGCGCATACAGGAAATCATTAAATTATATCTCTACAGACATTCGATTTATTTCCAAAGTAAATAGAATTTTTGGAGTGAAACTTGGTTTTATATAACTGGGATTATATTTACGCCGTCCTTTGAGCTCTAAACCTTTATGTGCCACGAGACGACTTACCTATTTATGCTCTGCAAAAATAGTTGATGATTTAGATTATTTTCTGAGCAGCTCAACAAAATATAGGATTCATAAAAACAAAAAGTCAGGGTGAACATAATTCAAAATTAAAGCCTTTTTATTTTTAACTTAATTGTCTTTTTGTGTCTCTTTTTTAGGGTAACAAAGACATCAATCAACGGTGTGCATTGTGGTTACAAGGACACACACACACACACACACACATCTAAGCACACACACACACACACACACACACACAGAATTTTTTTCTCACTGAAGGATGAGTCATTGCTTAGTGAAGGCAGCATCTCCTCACCAGAGTAGGGAAGAGGTAAATCAGAAAGCAAGCAGCCAGAGATTGATGAGGGGTTACTCACACACAGGCACACACACTACTCATATTACACCTTAAAACACAACTTCTCACTTGCATTTTGTCATATTGTACTTCTACTTCTGAAGTCCCCTATAAAAAAAAAAGTAAGCCGGCAAACTTGGCAATCCAATTTCTTCAACTTAAATTGATCGAAGAAGCCAGAGAGATAGGACGCTCATGTACACTCTTTTTTTTTTTTTTTTGCATCTGTAAAGCAGACACAAACACCCACACTGCACATCTGTGTGTGAACCTCACCCACATATGTGGGTACCTTAAGAAATCTAATTTCAGATGGCCACTGGCCCTGAAACACTGAAAAGCGAAACACAAAACAGGGTCGAGAGATAAAAGAAATATGAGTGTGCAGTGGAGCTATGGAGACATTACTCCTCTTTCTATCAGCTCCTTTTCTCCCGCTGCCCAAATAAGACGAGAAAAGTAATAGAAAAACAGCTGACCTGTGATATAATGTGAGTGCTGCTTTCTTGCTCTTATTCTATCTTGCCTTCAATGTGTTTTTTCAATTGAATCCAAACTGCGAAATTTTAATGACTAAAAGCTCCTCAGCACACTTTAACCTTTTACCAGCACTGCTGAAGAGGCGGACACAAGGACATACCGGGATTGGTCTGTGCGTACTGTTTATGTCGGCTTTTATTCAATTTAAGTACACTGGCAACAAAAGAAAATAAGGGGCAAACTTTAAAATGAAAATTGTGCCAGTGCAACGATCCTGACATTTTACATGTATTGGCTATAAAAATATTTAAATTTAACAGACATTTATTTATGTTTTTGGATACAGCTGCATTTTCTTTGAATGTATGACAAAGCAGAGATACAACCTTGGAATGATACAATAAAGCACCTATGGTTATTAACAGGGGATTTAGCTTTATCCTGTTACTGCTCAGGCATTATTCCTCTCTCACACTCAGCTTGAGCAATTTCCTGCCTATCACTAATCAGTCTGTTTGCACACACTACAGACATTTTGGCATGCTGCGAAGCGTCACAACAGGAAAGCATAGTTCTAACTAATATTAATTATAGCCACATTCCATTTAGGACTCTCAGTTCAGTGGACGTCATCATTAAAGTCATTAATTCATAGTGTGAATGAAAAAAGCTATTACATAGCAGAAAATGTAGAAGACTTTTGAAAATGCTTCAATACTGAACCACACTGATGGTGAAGAAGTTCAAGTCTCACGTTTTGCCAGCTGGTTGAATCAAGATGAAATAAAAACAAAAACATTCACAATTCTACCTGTAATAAGAAAAACCTACCCTATTTAAATTGGATCAATCTTCTTTTCCAGCTCGTCTCCCTGCTCACCTCTGGAGAACTTCCAGCATTGCTGCTGTTCTTGGCTGCTGTGAAAGCTGCATTTGACCACTTATATGTTTTGCTTTTGAGATGCCCCCTGGATCTGCTCCAGAGTTTCAAGGTAGTGACCATTATAGTTAATTTTAGAGAACATGAGAACACCACAGAAACACATTTGGCCAGCAGTTTAGTGACGATGCAGAGGCTGTTCTCCCTCATAACCCTCATCTGATCCATCTGATCCAGGGGGGTGAAAAAGGACGAGCATACTTGTGGTCACGCTTCTAACCTGATATACCATCTTTGGGTTTAGTTATTGCATACCCTTCATGGAAACTGTAAACCCAGCAGCTGAGAGATAGCAGTTTCAGCTGTCATCATGAATGAAGGCCCTCAACAGGTTAGTTTGACAGAGAAGTTGTTCTCTGCTCAAGTGTGAGGTTCATGATGAAATTACAGTGGTCTGAGGATTTCTGGGGAAAAATTTAAATGGAGCAGTAGCCCTTAAAGCAATTCATAGACACAGAAGAAGATGATATTGAAGGGAAAATCAGGTAGATTTAGATTCAGTACAGCTGTCTGTGCTGTCGTAGTCGTGCTGGACCCTATTACAGCTGTCATGCGACGAGAGGGTCACAGATCCATTGTAGGGCTATAAAAAAATAATAATAAGTATAGATTTTGTTTTTTTTAATGGTTGGAGCTGCAGAATTTCTTGATTGCACCATTTGTAATAAAAAGAAACAGGTGCACTTGGAGCCAAAGACCATGAAAGTTTTTGTTTACATATTTTGGTATCATTAAGCATGAAGTTGGTTGCTTTAAAATTTGAATTTGAATTTACCAGTTTTCACACATTGCAATCTACCATAAAATCAACCTTCAGATACTTTAAATGGATGTGGACCATCAAACCTACTTTCATGCCTGAATTCATTTTTTTCAGTTGTATGCACACATGTATCTAACTATAACATGAATAACAGCAGACACAGACGTGCTGTGTACTGTGATAGATCTTCTACAAGGCTAGAGAATAAAATGCATCATATGCGCGTTGTCGCTTTTAATCCAAAATCCTATTCAGTGTCTTTGATCAGGTGCTTTTACCTGGTAAAACGATGGGGCATTTGAAACTCATTAACCACTGTTGTTGCAGACATTTTTATTCACTGTGGCAGGAAAACCACAAATGTTAGTAAAATTAATGATGGCATTGTTCCAATTTAGGTGTTCCAGTAAGCTGTGCCACTGACAGTGCAGAAACAGCCCCAGCTAAGTACACGTCAAACATCTTTTATTTTAAACGTTTATATGATTAGGTGAGATTTTATGTGATTTTAAGTCAAAGAAGCTGACTTAATTCCATCCCTCCTTACAATCGATACGGCCAGGTGGTAGAAAAAAGAAAAAACTTTTAAATCTTATCTGCTTATCAGCTGTTCTACAAATTGAGTTTCTTGGTTTTTTGTAGAGTGGGGCAAAGTTGTGAATTGGTGCACGCTCCTACAACAGTGACAATGTCTTGTCTGTCAGGGAATGAGAAGCTACTGGTGCTGTTGAGTCCCATATTGATCGCAGTTCCCTGACCCAGTTTCTCGTACGCCTGTGTATTTTTGTCTCTGCTTTTTGAACCAGACAGATTAGACGTCATAGCATCCACCTTTCATCTCAAAAGCTGGAAAAAAACTGCCCAGGAATGGCTCGAGAAACAACACAAAAATTCTAAGACATTTACTCAGCCTCCAAACTCCTCAAATCTCAATCCGATTGAACATCCTGCAGATAAACAGCAAGCAGCCAGATCTATGGTGGGCCAACATCGCGCCCCATTGTGGAAGGGGGATCTACACAATATAACATAGGTGTTTTAAACATTGTGGCTGATTTGCCATTTGCGCCAAGTGTCTGTGCAACCAGACATGAACTACACTAAGGCATCAGCGCACGCACAGCCTCGCACACATGTGCCGTTTCCTGCTCATAAGGGCCTTTTAATATCAGACAAGACTGGGCTGGTTCTGTGGGAAGCTCTGCGGGAGCTGTCTGGACATTCTGATTGAAGGAAAATCTCATTACAGATTAGCTGTAGGCAAAAATATGATTAACGGCAAGGCGGGACAATGGATAATCCTCATTCACATTAAGTTCTTTCGTATGCGTACAGATAATGTCCCAGCAGGAACATGGAAAGTGTTCTAATAAGAATAGTGTACCCAACCAATCGCACTTCAACAAATTGAGAAGAGGGAGCTGGTACATGTAAGGGACCGAGCAGCAGAACCAAGCATGACGCAAGGTCGATTTTGTTCTCTCACTTGGGTTCGTATATATTTCGTTTTTAAGTAGAGCACCTAAAAATACGAATATTTGAAAGGTTCTTTTTTTAGTCATAAAGTCATAAAGTGAAATATTTCTGTTTTTATGTTTTCAGTTGGATGATTGTTGGCTGATAGTATTTAGTGTGCAGTATTTTAAATGATTAGAATATTTTATTTTGAGTTTGAGTAAATTACCACTCAAACAATACAAATACTGTGTATGTGTTGGTCTAGTTCAGAACAGGTAAATACGATCAAGGCCAAAACTGAGAGACTTGACAGTCCAGATAACAAACATTGCCAAGGTCTACTGGGGAAAAGGCCAGCTGTTCACAAAGTGCTGTATGAAAGCATGTTAATGCTAAGATGACAGGTAGGGGAAAGTGTTTCTGGAAAAGGTGCACAAGCAACGGGGATGACCACTGCCTTGACATGATTGTTAAGAGAAGTCTATTTGAGCAACCTGGGAAAATTCAGAAGGATTGGACTGAGGCTGGTGACGGTGCAATAAGAGCCACCGTCACACAAATCTTCAGGAACAGGATAAAACTGTTGCATTCTTAATATCAAGCTACTTCTGATCCAGAGATGTCAGAAGCATTCTTATCTGGGCTAAGGAGAAAAAGAACAGGACTGCTGCTCGGTCCACAGTCCTGTGATCCACATATGAAAGCAATTTTTTTCATTTTATTTGGAAATATACATCTTAGAGTCTGGAGGAATAATGGAGACAGAATCCAAGGTCTTTTATGTCCAGTGTGAAGTTTCTGCAGTCTGTGATGATTTGGTGTGCCGTGTCATCTGCACGCAGCTATCTACCAGAAGATTTTAGAGCACTTCCTTCCATCTGCTAACAAGCTTCGTGGAAATGCCAATTTCCTTTTCCAGCAGGATTCTGCCCACAGTGCCAAAACTCCTACATAATGCTGAATGTGTTATTATGGTGGTTGATGGGGCAGCTGACTCACCTGACCTGAAACCCACAGAGAATCTCTGGTTTGTTTCAAGAGGAAGATGAGAAGCCGACCCAAAAATACAAACGAGCTGCTGTCATCAAAGCAACCTGAGCTTCAGTAACACCTCAGCAGCACCGCAAACTAATCGCTTCCATGCTACGCTGTACTGATGCAGTAATTTGTGGTAAAGCAACGCCAGCCAGGTACTGAGTGTATAAATGAACACACTTTTTAGAAGCTGGAGATTTCTGTATTGTAAATGCTTTTTTAAATCATGGAAATATCACAATCATGTTTAGATGTGTGATTAATACAAAAGTTGAGTTACATTATGAAAAACTAAGTCAGAATATTCTAATTTTTTGGAGATCCACTGGTACCGTATGCATTTGTGTGGATTTGGGATGACCTACACAGGAACTAGGACTCAAGCTTACCTTTTGAATGTTTTATACATGTTTGAGAATAACAGAAATACACATCTCGAGATTAAATCATTATCTTCTTTGCTGTAATATTTGGAAGACAAGAAAATACTGACAGGGGTCACCATGGAAACAGCACAGAAACACTTCAGCTCTATTTTTCATCACATCACTGTTAAATGCCTCGTGGGAGCGCATTCGAATTATACTTTTAAAGATATATTTGCTAGTCATTGGCGTTTTCATTTGAAAGCACTAGCCTCAAACAGCGCATACTAGGAAGCTTATTCAAATAAAAAAGATCTGGGCTTGCTGGATCCCTCACACACTTGTCTGTCAATCAGTGGATTTTTTTTTTACTGGTGTGCAATCCATTTGGACAGAGGTTTACAGGGAATGCTAACTGGGGTTATTGGGGTTCCTCCAATCTCTGGGCAAGATACAACTCCACAAAAAAAAAGGAGAAAAAGTGCCCTGGTGTGTCCAACGGTGTGTGTATTTGGGATTGGAAAAATGTGGTATGAACAGAATAAAACTGTAGTATACTGTGTATGCTATTTGAGTGAATGGGTGAATTTAGAATTCAGTGTAATGTCCTTCGCATGCACAGGAAGATTAGAAAAATAACCTTTTTTCACTGTCGTAAATGTGACACACAGAACACAGAAGTGGCTGAAGAATAACCCCTGCCTTTAATCTTTATTTAATCTTCAGAAAATAAAAAACAAGCTAAAATTGAGTTATTTTATTATTATCTGGTTTGAAATAACTTAAAAAACAACATAAATTAATTGTGTATTAGAGCAGCGGTCCCCAACCTTTTTTGCGCCACGGACCGGTTTGTGCCCGACAATATTTTCATGGACCGGCCTTTAAGGTGTCGCGGATAAATACAACAAAATGAAACTAGTACCGGTACCGAAAAAAAGAAGATTTATTCATAACACACGTGAAAAGACCCAGGAAAACCGAGTCAACAAAAAAAAAACGATAACAAAATAACGCTAAAAACCCTGAAAACCATACATTTCACACCCGAGTCTCACTCTCGCGGCCCGGTACCAAATGACTCACGGACCGGTACTGGTCCGTGGCCCGGGGGTTGGGGACCGCCGTATTAGAGCTCTTACAAGTCTTAAGGGCAGGCTTTGTAGCAAGCAAAGAAGAGCAGCGCATGTCTCCTCAGGGTGTAAAGTGTTTGTGCTATATGAAACACAAACTCTTAAAAGTTGGGGAAAATCTGACTACTTCAAAATCCTCTTTCAAAAAAAAAAAAAAAACCTACAGTAAGAGAAAATCTAAATAAACTCTTTTTCCACCTAAGCTCATGCAGATGGTTTGAACGGAGCAACGATTTAGATTTTTATCCGTGAAACACAAAGTGCCTCTCGAGACTGGGAAGGCAGTGAGACCTGTCTGTCAGCCGGTGGCAGGATGAATGATCCTTAGCCATAACGCTGCTCCTCTGCCATTACCTAGATGATATTTCTCCACTGCTAAATGTCACATCAATATTCTCTAGCAGCCAATTAATCTCAGCTCCCATGGAACCTGGTGACATCTCGCATCCTGTTGGAATACAGATGGCACCATCGCTGGACCTTTGCTCTTAACACATATTTGCTGAGAGCACTCATATGGTGCAGTTCAAATATTGTGCAACCTCGTGCATCTTTCCCTTCTTAAATCTTTCAGAGGGTTTCGCAGAGAAAACTTTATTAGCAGAGGCAGCGGCAGCAGCACAGCTTGACTTTTATTCAATTGCGGGCAGAGGGTACTTCAAGGATAGATGGGAAAGGAAAACGATTTTTCACAGGATGTTCTACAGGAGGATTTAAGTCTACTGTATTTTGAGGCGTGTGTTGGGGAGGTGAGTGATAGCCTCGGTGTTAGGATGGTGACATGAGGGGAGCGGGTGATTACTAAAGACGAACAAGGTCAAATCGCTCATTGTCCCTGCTGTTGCTGTATCGCTGAACTCTGGCAGAATTAAAGGCTTATGTTGAGGTGTGGTCAGAGCTGGATGCTCTTACTCACATCTCAGCAACGATTTTAGATGGCATCATTTCAGAGTAATAGCTTTGACCCTTTAAAGTCTCAACAGTAACTATGATTCCACAAGAATTGCAGTTAATCATAGTTATACTTGCCTGATCTGTCATAGTGTGCATAGCCATATATGAGAGAAATAAAATCCATTAGAAGCCATTTAGAGATATGAGTCACCGTCACCTGAATATCCTATCAGATAATAAAGTCACTATGTAGTCTAATGATTAAGGTTTGGCTTCCCTGCGCAAACTGTACTATGGATGAACTTCCCTAGAGGTATATATTATACTAAGTGTTTTACTATTTAGGTCATGACATTAAGAGGTTGAATTTAGGCCCCAGAAGATTCAGGCTCTTCCTACAGTAACAGCTTGTTGCTAAGCAATGCCATTTAAAAACAGGAGAGTACTGAAAAATGGGTTGTACTAAATGGCTTTCCTTTGAATCGTAAACTATAAAGAATATAGGGACCCTGCTGATTTTAAATGGAGTGACCCTCTGTGTGTTTCAGATAATATTCAGAAGTGTATCACAGTTTGTTGCTTACCTGTCCTACATAGACCAGCAGTCTGGCATTAAGAGGAGTCTCATCAGGGCTCAGCCAGAACTCAGAGTTATCGTCTGATGATACTGAGAACTGGAAATCACCTGGAAGGGAGAAAATATGATCAAAGTGTGTGTCAGTGGAAGTAGATATGTATGATCTAAGAGAGTATAATCACGAAGGGCAGAATTTCATAAGAAATGTGAAAAAGAAAACGCACCAAAAATGTGGTGCCCTGCCGGGAGCAGTAGTCATGGATGACATGCATGGTTACGGTGATATGAAGATTTTCCTCACATGAATTTCTAATCTGTATGTAACAACTACATGAATGGAAATAAACACTTGAGCACAGACGCAAAACAGTGAGAACATGGGGTGCAGTAAGTGGAGCTCACAAACATTGTCATTCAGTTTATAAGTAATCTCAGGATAGTGACAAATTGTATTTATTTGTCATCTTTCCTCGTAAATGTTTACACGTTCATGGGTAATCAGTGATCTGAGAGACAGTGATCTTGGTTTTCAAATGTGGAGTCATCCTAAGAGCAGAATAAAATCGAAATGGTATCCACACCGTCAGATTATCTTTCATTTCTTCTTGTGGATTGGCATGCAAATTCATATATACTATTGTATATAAAAAAAGCGTAACACAGGTGGACATACCTGTGAATACAGATTTCTTTTTCTTTGTTGTTCTTTTCCACCTTTATTTGATAGACACAGTGAAAGCAGGGGCAGAAAGAGAAGGGGAAGACATGCGGCAAAGGGCCGCGGGTCAGACTCAAACCCGGGCTGGCCGCTCTCAGCCATATGGCATGTGGTCGACTGCTCAACGCACCCCAGTGAATACAGATTTCTAATAATGTTGCTGCACTGACTATTATTTATCGAACTAAAATAAGCTAAAATGCAGCATTGCTATTAGAAAAAACAAGGTATAATCTTACTATTTCCACAGTGATTAAGAGCGGGATAGCTGCCACGGGCTGCTAATCAAAAGCCCTTGATTAACTGATCAAGTGTGGCCATCCTTATAAAAGCAGAAGTTTTGGTTTGGTGTCTTTTTGTTTGTGTTTTTCTGGTCTGGAGCGCTATTGTGCGTGTTAACACACTCCAAAGACTCAATGCCACTTCGGCAATGATTTTAGAGAAGCAATTGTTAGTACCCATCAATCTGGGAAGGGTTATAAGGCCATTTCCAAACAATTTAAAGTCCATCATTCTGAAGTGAAAAACATTATTCACATGTGGACAGCGTTCAAGCCAGCTGCCAATCTTCCCAAGAGTGGACACCTCAGAAAATTCACCCCAAGGTCAAATCATATAATGGTCATAGAAATTGCAAAATTGCACCTGAACAAACCACAAGGCTTCTGAAGTCCTTGGACAGACAAGACCAGAGTGAAATTGTTTGGCCATAATGTGCAGCACTACATTTGGTGACAACCAAAGCGTACAGCATATCAGCATGAACATAGCATACTAAGTGGGGAGCAGAGGAATGGCGAGGGTACAGCTAAAGTTTGGCTGACATTGGGACATTGGCACAGCGGCAAATCTAAAACTGAATGGCCGAAAAAAGAGAAGGATCAAGGTGTTGCACTGACTCAGTCAAAGTTCAAAGTTCAGACCTCAACCTGACTCAAATGCTGTGGCAGGATCTTAAGAGAGCTGTGCATAAATCAGTGCCTGGAAACCCAAATAAACACTGTAAATAAGAGTGGGCCTAAATTCCTCCACACCAATGTGAGCGTCTGATAAATAATTACTTCAAGTTGTTGCTGTTAAAGGTGGTTCTGGAAGCTGTTCAGTTACACTCTGCCTAGCCTTTGACACAGTGTAATATGCCGTGTGTTACTGCTTATCCGAGGTTGTATTCAAATACTTTTAGAAACTGTCAAGCAGACTCTTTGTTTCATTATTCATTTTATAAAATGACAGAATTAAAAACAAAGAGCACACTTTCTTTTTCACATTTGGGAAATCAAGTCTGCCGTGTAAAATGATGAATGACGAACACTCGTGAACACAGAATGAAATGTAATAGTGTTAATGTATTGACTCTTTTCTCCTCTTGAGCACAGACTCTTTCGCTACTGCCGCTGCTGGATTCTTGAAGATAATTGTAGAACGGCACCTGTTAACTTTTCTATCTCCAGTGGATTAAAAACCCAGGCTTTGCTCTTTATTTAGTTATTGTCACGGCGAATTGTGATATTGGTGCTCGACTGATGCTGCCCTTTTTTCCATTCACCGCATAAGCACTAACCTCAGAGTTGACTTAACTGTGTGATCAGCTGTTTCTGAATAGATCTTCCCATTTTGGGGTTGCTGCAAACCCAGGTCAGTACGGTGAGACATTCTAATATTTTGCAGGTGGTAGTGTTCACTATAATAAAACTAATTTGTTACTACACTATTGCAATATTTAGGAATTCTCAAACTACATGTTAAATTGCCACATTATTCTATTTTAAATTTGGTTGCAAAACATAATTGAGAAACGACGCGCAGGCTGTCACCGAGAAGATAATATGACCTTTAAGCCATCAGCAACGGAGAGTGATACCCCAAGTGAAAGCTACATGAGGGGCTGAAATGAATGGTAATCTAATTAATAACTTCATATTCTGCAATTTGTGTAAGGGCACTTGGGCATTAGAGCTTTCAGTTCCCATAGCAACTGGGCTTGAGGGTAAGGCCATGAGGGAACTGCAATGAGATTTAGCTGTGAGACTTCTGGCATTCAGCCCTAATAAAAATGTGAATATCCACTACATTAGTGGCTCCGAAGTGCTTGGATTAAGAGGGCTGTGGAAAATGTCTACTCTTTCAAATGTGCAAATGCTTCCTCAGATTGGTGACTTACTAATAGAAAAAGCTAGTTACCATCTCTGTAAGGGTGAAGGTAGCCAAATATTCTCAAGCCATAGTTCTTCCACTTTGGAGCCACTGCCAGTTTCTTCACTGTTGTCCTGGCCTGTAGTAAGAAAGAGGGAAAAAATATTGCAACTTCAATAGCAGCAAGTTAAACACTATCTCATGTTAAGTCACAGTGAAACATTCAGTTCAAAAAACACACAATGAAGCATAAAGCAAACCTCTGACCCACTTGTTCAAGTCTGCCACTTGATATAAGGACAATGAAGACTAAGAGACGAGATACTGTAATAAAAGAGCCTGCTTTAATTAAACATAAAGCTAGCATGCTCACAGATCACAGTGAGCATGCTAGCTTTTTACCTGGAAATTATTGCCATACAGTATCAGTCCCATCATACAATTTTATGCATGTGGCCATTTTTTGCCATTTTTGATCTTTTTGAGACATCTGAAACTGCTGTAAGTTTTGCCAGTGATGCTGTTAAACTAAATAGGTTAGCAATTAATTATTTAGAATGATATTATCAGATTAATGTTGCTGAGCCTTTGCAGACTCAGAAGGACGTAAAACACAGTGATTTCAGCTACCAGTGAGGCGCGCTCCACTGCTAAAAGCTACTGATTTTATGACAATGATGATTCACTGTTTCACAGGTTGATTTGCACATGCACCAAACACCTCAGCTAGGAGCAGCTGATGAAATGTGCTTGTGGCAGTTGTCAATTTCAGTCAGCAAATCAATAGGTACAAATGAAAAGCCTGCTGTCTGAGACTAAGAGCCATTTTCCAAAATAAATAAATGAATAAAAATTCTGCTGGTAAATATGACACAGACACAGCTAGCTGCATATGTGACTTGTGCGAGCAGGGAGACTGACAGGCATGCACAACCAGTCAATACTATGTGCCTTTAGTGTTAATGCACGAAAATACGCACTGCTGTACTTACATGAGGATAGAGAGGGAAGTGCAAGTTCTTTCTCAGCTGGGCTACAGAGGAGCCGCACCAGTCCTCAAACACGTGAAGGTTAGCCTGGCCCTTATACTGTCAACACACAATCACACACGCACAGAGGACACAGGTCATTGCACACACTAACAGCGGCATCATACGTGCTGTTAAACAGGAGATACGCTTCAGTGCTTCAGAGCTGCCATCCTGCCTAGAACGTGCTGGAATATGTGCAATTTCCTCCATGTTGCAGGAAAAATCAAATCTCTTTGAAACACGCGACTGCGGAGTGAGGTTAGAAATGTTGTGAATAACAGAAGAACTCAACAGGAGTATCGGGGGAGTGTGAACTGAGAATGTCTGGAGCAGTTTCTCAAAGCTCATCCCCTGCCCATAGTATGACATTTGTCTGAATTACACAGGGAAATCACAGGACACAGCAAGGACAGATGGTGAAACCAGTCTGCTTTGGGGCACAGTCTCCTCTCTCGTGCACTCTCTCTCGTTCATCACACACACACACACACACACACACACACACAAGTCTGCTCGTATTGGAGTGGGGATGACTCTCCATGGACTTGTGTGTCAAACTTACAGTGCTATGGAAATTATGTGCTTTGGGTCACGCAATGTTTGAAAAGAGAGAAAAACTCTACAGAGTGAAACAATGAAGAGTGTAATTCTTAATATCTTCACTACGCACTCTGATGCGCTGTTGCACATTAGCACATTAGCACATAACCTCAACTCAGTTTAACGTCAAGCTCTAGGAGCACAGTGGAAAAAAATGTTTATACTTGATGGTCTCGAACTGTACCAATATACTATACCACATACTGTACACACATATGGTATCCTTTCAACGTGTGACAGCAGTCTCAGCAGGTTGCCACTGTAATGCTGCCACAGATATTTACAACATCACAGAGTACTTGAGCAGCAAAGCTGACTCTCTCCAATTGACTATGAAAAACGGCACAGCGAGGTTCCCCCGATTGGATCAAAGGGAAAGATTGCTTCAATACTTTGGCCCCATTTCATTCGTTAAAGGTAACCTTTTTGTGCGTAGAGTAGATGCTGGCTGTGTAGTCAACAAGAAGTGAGCTGTCAAATCAAGAAACTAGAGGAGTGGCAGTGACCTCATGTAAATAAAACACAATCCTCTCATTAGAGAGATTAGAGGAATGGGATATGGAAGGTGAGCAAACGTCTCTCTGACTGCTACTCTAAAGGACAAACATGTTGATGGAGGGTGTTGTGCTCCTTTAGTATGACACAGGTATTCGAACAGATGGCATGACCTGCGTGGTCCCCGTTTCTCTCCACACTCTGCATGGTCAACTAAACGTCCAGGACAATGACAGCAACATGGCAATTACAGTCCATGAATAAACCATGGGATGACTTTGTTTTGAAAACATGTCATTCCCAAACAGTGGGACGCCTGATTTAAGCTCACATATTTTTATTTATTTATTTTTTGGTAAACGTTCATTTTAAAATTAAAGCAGAAAGAGACCGTTGAAAGGCTGACAGATTTAAATCTGAAAAAAGAAATGAATGAAGAAAATGGATGAGACTGTCTGATGTTTAAAAAAAAAGGGGGGGTGGGGGAGTGACAGATAGAGATGGGGAGGCACAGTGAGGTTAGAAGGATTTAGCAGATGGGGACTAGTCCCTGTGTAAATATGCCTTATATAAAGCTTTTAATAGATTTCCTGTGGGTTTTAAAAGACCTTTTTCGGCCTGACCTGCTCCCCCCCCCTCTCTCTCCTTGTCAAATAGCAATAAGCGGACAGCTTTAAAAGTCTCTAATTATTCACACAAACATATCCCTGTGTGGCCCTGGAGAGGCCGTGGGCTGTAAAGTAAAGGCTTTTTACTGTGGGGGGGGGGGGGTCCACTTGTGTATAACTGGCTCTGTTTTGTGGGTGACAGGGAAGCAAGAGCTCTGTCTGTGCTCTGGCCTTAACATGATGCTGGATACGGAGTCAGGGAAAAGGGAAGTTGTCTTTCTCCAACGACTCTAACTTAAACTCAATCATTTTTCTCTGAGTGTTGCTTCAGCCTCCCCTCCCTCTCTCAGGCTTCAGTCCCACTATCCCTAAAGTTGTTTCTTCTTCCCTCTGACCTCTCCATTTCTGCCTCTCCACCCTTCTATCTCTGTCTTTGTTCTGCCAAATGCTGTCAGTGTCTCGACTCTCATTCTTTAGTTTCCCTGAGCTCAGCTGTTGGCTGTCACTCCACCACACTGTCTCACTCCATCTTCTTTTTGCCTCTCTTCTCGTTCCTCGTTCTGCAGCGAGCGATAAAATCATACTCACATTATTTGTTGGTGTATTGACAATGATACTGCCTGTCTGTGTTTTTCTTGTTTTGTGCTTTTTACACGATGGGTATAATATAGGAATGTAGAGATTGTGTCATTTCAGATGACAGCTAACTTTCTTTTATAGCTAACATTTATATTCAGTAACTGGCTAAAGAAGAGACAGAATGACTGCTGCTCTTTCTTACTTTGCTGTTTTACTTCCGTTTATGTAGCTGTTGTTGTTTAATCCAAAATCACACTTTTAGCAATCAAGTAAACAGCCATGGGCACTCTCAGGAAGGATTGTTTCTTCTACTTGAACTAACTAAATATTAAATTACCTCTGTCCATCACAATCATTCTTCTGCATCTGTATTTTATCAGAAGTAAGTCCAAAGTGGCTATGTGCTGGGCTACTTGTTGGGACTTATAGACTTCATATATTTAGTAGTAGATATGGCTTCTGCTTAAATTGCTAAATACACTATCTATCCATCCATCCACTTCCGCTTATCCTTTTTCAGGGTTGCGGGGGTGCTGGAGCCTATCCCAGCTGTCTTAGGGCGAGAGGCGGGGTACACCCTGGACAGGTCGCCAGTCTGTGGCAGAGCTAACACATAGACAGAGACAACCATTCGTGCTCACATTCACTCCTGCACTCACAACTATGGGCAATTTAGAGTTCCCAATTAACCTATCCTCACTAACTGCATGTCTTTGGACTGTGGGAGGAAGCCGGAGTACCCGGGGAGAACCCACGCAAACACAGGGAGAACATGCAAACTCCACACAGGAAGACGCTGGCCTGATGGTGGAATTGAACTCAGGACCTTCTTGCTGTTTACACTAGAAAATATATTCATATTCTTAGAAAAAACTATTATTAGCGACTTGTGTTTATACGCTGCTCTCAAGACAAAGCTGCGTTTGGTTCATTTTAAGATAAATTTCTCTTTACCTGTGACTGAAAGTTCACCATAAATGCAACATGTTGACATGGAAAGCAACATGTAAATATGAACAACCTACAAATCTTCTCTCCTCTACTATCATGTTATACCAATGGACTGATACATATTTCAACTGTCTACATTATATGAAAAATATGGCAAAACATATAGCATATAAACAGCAGTAATACACTGAAAGCATACGTCCGTAATTCTTAAAGTTTTAACAGTCAGTTGTGTTTAAACGCAACCTGTGCCCAGTCATCCTCTTAAATGTAAATGTAGGTATAATCTTGTCCATTAGTTTCTCTTGTTTGAATTCATTTCTTCTTCCCTGTTCATCCACACCCTGCTTAATCTCAAACTATTCCAGATATTGTACAAACACCTGGCCCACCATATGTGACAAAAAACCCCAAAAACAAAAACAAAACAACATTACCTCTTTTGCAATGATCTGCAATTATATTCAACTTCTTTTCTCCTCATCAAGTTCCAACTATGAACAAACAAAATCTACTTTAATTGTCCATAATGAATAGATCATTCAGATATAGAAGTATGGCACAGAGCGACTTCAACTTACTTACAAAAGTATCTGCTGATGATAAAGAGCGCTTTGCAAAAACACTTATGTTAGAGAACTGCATTAAGCTGGAAAGCGTTACAAAGTAATCAGAGAGTTAAGATATTTAATCACTTCACACTGATGATTGTCTAGAAATTGTGGACAATTAAAAGGAGACAATTTTGTTCTGTTATTACTCTCCTTAAGTGGGCACCCAGCTAGGATGGTACCAAAGGCACAATGTAGAATGCTCAATGAGGCGAAGAAAAATCCCAGAGTAACAGCTAAAGGCTCAGAGAAATCACTACAGATGGCAACGTTATGCTCATGAGAATAGAGATGTGGAGAAAGAGTTGGTGTGCTGGTGCCTTTGGGCCTAGACAGCTTGCCGTCATCGGGTTTATCAAAGGGTCTTACAGTGGGGCAGCTAAAACTAAGTAGGAGATGGAGCAAGCAAATGACCCTTTTAAACATTAAAGTAAATGTATTACAGAGTGGTTCAAACAAATAATAATAACAATAATCTAGAGTGGCCCAGCCCTAAAAATGATTCCAAACATCCATATATGACCTGCATTTGTTGGAAATGCTTCTCCAAAGTAATTTATGGCATCTGTCAAACATGAGGAGCAAACTAAAAGAACAAGAAAAAGTACAAGAAAAGCTACCCGATTAAGAAGGGCATTTAATCTAAAGCATCAAATACTGTATAGTACACTACTCTTATCACACCACACATTTCCCCCAGAAAGCTACATACATTCTGCGAGCGTGTCTTTCACCACATCTCCTCTCTCTCATCCATCTGGCTGAACCATCAACCCAGCAAACAAATAAAACTTTCTCTTTTTCCCATCTCTCTTCTCTGCGAGGCTCTCCCTTTCTCAAAATCTGGTGCAGCCTTCTGCGCTTCCCACTGGCAGCAAAGCACTGACAAATGGCTGCTCAGTGTACCCACTGACGAGCTTTCACACCAACTGACACTATTAATCCCTATTGGGTAAGAAAAGTGAGACATGATGTTCCTATCAAGGGCAGATTGGGGTATATACAAAGCCACTTTGCTTGCTCGCATGGGACATGCAGGACAGAAGGCATTAAAACTCAGTGTTGATACATCACAACACTGTACTATATGTAAGTGTTGAATAAATAGGGAATAATTGAACATGCACTATAATTCTATGAACATTTAGTCTCTCCCTCTCCTGTCTCACCTTCCTCTTTCCATTAGTAATTTAGGAAAGAAAAGAAAGTGGGATAAGAACGAAGGTACAGTGAGGGGAAGAAGCACTATATGGACACAGATAATGAGAACTCATTTCACACAGTGAGAGCAACAAAAAAATGGAAGACACGGTTTATATGATCTAGATCCCAGCCACATCAACTACTGTAATGAGGGTTTGTATAATCTGCCATCTGTCCTACAATTACATATCTTCAGTAATGCCAAAGATGTAACATGAGGGGGATGGATAGGCTGCAGTAGATATGTCAAACTGAGGAACATGACACAGGGTACGACGAACGAACAGCATTTTTTCTTATCTCAAACCCTTACATTTAAATGGCAGATAAGAGAAATCACAGTCATTCACCAGTTGGCATTTTGAATAGACCGAGGAAAAAACAGACAAAATCAATAGTGAGAGGGAGACAAATATCAGACGTCTTCTCCCGCATCTTCACCTCATATTACTGAGGTATGAGGAGAGGATCGAAGAGCAGACAAAGATCTGATTTGTCCTACAGTCTTGTCACTCCATGTGTTTCTGTGCGAAGAGACAGCTGTGATGACTGCTTCCATATGAATCATGTGTCTGTGTTGTGCCACAATATCTTCCTCACTTCCCTCGAGTGGTAAATAATAGGCTGTCAAAATCTGTTTCACCAAAAGTACAGACATAAAGATACTTTCAGCTCCACCAAGAGCCAAAAGGCCAGACGCTTTAGTCAGTCAGTCAACTTGGAGACCGTCATCCTCCACCTGTCCTCCTCAGTGCACTAGAATTGAAACCAGGCTTAATGCTTTAATACGACGAAGTTAAATCTCTGCTCCCTGTGGCTTTTAAAATATCAGTGACATGTAAAAAAACATGAAAGTTCCTCTGATATCAACATCTACAATGGCTTAGCAGACTATTAATCCTTCTTACCATCACTTTCTTTCTGCGTGTGACTAAATAAAATTGTTTAAGAAGCTCAAATTCTCCCTAGATACATGTCAGCTTTGCTGCAAATGACTGTTTATCCATTCTTGTCTTGCTAGTGCTTGACTGCTAAAAAGTGGGGCAATTTACTTTCTTATCTATGCCCCATGTCAGTGCATTTAAAGTGCCAATGTCACCTCTGAATGAGCAAGCACGCTCGGCCAAAGATCCTCATCAAGTCAGCAGCGTTTACCTGTTGCAAGCCACACAGTTGTAAATGTATTAAAAGTGATGAAAGTGCCTTTTTTTCTGTCTATGTTGTTGTTGTTTTTTTTCATTTTGCAACTGAATTTATGTGCATGTGGTTTAGGACTGCTTCTGAATGTCCATGTGACCTCTGCCAGTCTGTGACGGCAGGCATATGGCACCACTCTACCTCTGCCAGTATGAGTCTACGCCTTTGACAGTGCCAGCTCAGTGGCCCCACAGACCTCTACCATTTTGGCTGTGCACCAAGAAAACAAGTTAATGCTGGTAATTAGGACAGAAAGCTAGTGAAGAGAGCGGAGGAAGAGCTGCCGCGCTGCATGGTTTCTGACAAACTTGGCTTAGGCCTGACATAGCAGAGATAAGAAAGGATTTTTGAGTGTTGAACTTCCAAGAAATTCTTGAAATATTTGATAGAATTATGCAGGATTTCCAGAAAACTCAGATACTAAATGACAGGGTGCTTTAAGAGTAGGCTGGAAATCAGTCAAAGAAATGCCATGTCGACGTTTAAAAGGGAGCTTTGACGCTAGTCATGCCTAATGTAAGATGTTGTGGGTGTGGATGTTGCAAAATTTATTTTCCTTCTGCGGCTGCTTTGCTTTTTCATTCCACACCATGAATAAGAAAATATGTTTGGTCAATGAAATCACTTACATGTTTGTGAATGCAAAAACATATCCTGTGATCTGCAAAATGATAAAACACAAGGCACAGGAGGAAAAAAACAAAACATAATAAAGCTTCTTGCTATGATCAACCCTTGAAATCTATTTAGATTTGTGCAATTAGTCTACATGGTCCAGTATCAGACTGCCTACTTGGCTGTGGTCCTAGCTTGGCTGTTTCATATCAATGTGACTCCTCATTTTCTAAGTAGCACCGTTTTAAATTATGCCAAAACCATCACCACATTTAGATGCAGCCCCTCGCTATTCAGACAACAGATGTTTGCAGGGCATATTAAATCAGAAAAGCAGACATCATCCACATATGACTGCTTTAAAAGCCAAATGAGAGTGTTTGGCTGTTTTGTTGCTGAGAGAAGTCATGACGGCAAAGATAAGCTAACCTGAGACCAGCTCAGGAGAGTCTGCTGAAATAATGCAGTTACTATAACAATATTAGGCCCATACTGCACTCAGCACTGCTTTAATCTTGCCTTGGACAAAAGATTACGTGCATAAAGCTTTATGGAAGCAGCGAGAAGTCAGAGTAAAAGGCAGAGAACCTACGTGAACTGTCCACTGTGTGCTGGAAGATCATGCTGGTTTGAAGCAAAGACTTTGTAGTTAAACTTTACCCCACTTGGAAAATTACTAATTCAACACATGTCCCAGGCTACAGACACACATACATACATGCACAAAGCTATAATTAAACCCTGCTGAACAGATTACACTTCCACAGCTGCTTTCTCTATCAATAATCCACTGCTTAATACGCCTGTCTGCTGCTCCTGTTGTTACAGCAGGTGTGTCAACTACACACAAAAGACAGCAAAATCACATCACTTCAGCCATGCATGGCTTGAAATCTAATCATTATTTTGGATCAAATATTTTCATCCTGACACAATAATTTATCCTAATAATGATAAATTGCAGTTTGATGTTTCAATAATGCCACCAGAAATTGGCTGGATCTCTGTTTGACCTCAAATACCAACTGCAGTTGAAAGGACAACTGATAGAAAATGAGGAAGATATTCACACTAAGTGGCCTTGCCAAATTGAGTGGATTAATTACACAAACAGCAAAACAACCGAGGAATCACAATAGCTCTGTCTGCGAGATGCAAGAAAGGCTTTAAATTGAAGATGAATAAGTGATATGTGCAAAAGGAGAAATCACATCAAATAAAAAGGAGGGCAAATTATTTGTACTACCTCTGGTTTCCAGGGTAATTTCTTGGTGTGCTGGCTGAGGAACTTCCGAACACGGGCGTGATCTCTGCCGTCAGCCCCTGCTGTCATTGGCTCGTCATCCTTGAAAAACATACAAAAGAAAAAACAGCACTTTTAAAAATCAGTTACCATAAACCAACACCGATAAAAGGAGTCGACTAATGGCGGTCATGGATCTCAGTGGTTAGACTAAGGCCTTACATTCATGAAAGCACAAATCCATTCACCCATTCATCCATCCATCGATTACTGAGGTAATCTGACTCTCCAGAGGCTGCATATAACTGATATAGGAAATGAAAACACATACTGTACATCGTGAAATAACAGGAAACAGCTTTATTTCCCTACTGTTAAAACCTTGTGTAAATGCCTCCGTACTATTCACGCCTAATCCAGCATTTTGAATTGCCAAAGCCCTAATGTCCAACATACTCCAGTTATTCACCCTGCGGCCAAGATTTTTCCTCCAGGGGACTAAGCCTCGTGCTCCAGCCAGAGCACTGCAGGGCTCTTTCTCTGTGGTCTGCTAAGAGGCATGTACATGCTAATGCTGCGCTGTGACGGGTGGGACAGAGCAGAGAGGAGAGCAAGTTCTCAGCCAGCTATGAGGAGATAAAAGGCTGTGTGCCTCCCAGAGGAGGAACAAAGTCGCAGAGCTGTTAAATGAGTGGCAAAGCATCCTCCATTTAGCAGAGATGTCAAAAGAGGCACACCTCCACTGAGAAAAGCTGGAGAGGTTTTCAGCACCCCTGAAATGAGGGGCTTTTGTGGAGAAGGCGCTAGTGTTTGCAAAAGATTCAGGGGAGGAGAAAAAAAAAAGATTTTTTTTTTTTTTTTTTAGAGTGGAGGAAGCAAAGAGCCAGAGCTGTCAGATGCCAAGCCTTTGATTACTTTTTTAACTTCCAAGGGAGAGAGATGAAGGAGGGCAGGGAAAATAATGATGAAGAAATGTGACAACAGGCTCCCCTCCTGTCTGTCACCAGAGGAGCGTAAAGTACCTGATGTTTGTGGGTACCAAAAGACTCACAAACAGACTAGTTCTGTTGCGTTTGTGCATGGCGTGCGCACACACACACACACACACACACACACACACACACACACACACACACAGATCAACTCAACTAAGGACAAAACATTTATATTGCATCAGCTGGTGTCTCATATAAATCAAAAACAACAGGAACACAAAAAGTATGAGAAAGGACTCAGCGGTCAGTCTGATGAATCAAGAGCTGTTTGAACACTAGCAAACTAAATCCCAGTGCCTGAAGCAAAAATATTTTTGACACATTTGCTGGAAAGCTTACATGAAGCTGAATCTCAAATATTTTTGCTGTTTCACAGCCTTCAACAGCAGATTAAGTTTTGTTAGTAGAACTTTAGTTATTAACCAATAACTGAAAACCTCGCTAATTAAAAGCCCCTTGCTCAGTCTTTAATGAATCCACAGTTAGACTTTTTAAACAGGCTCATCTTTAAATATTAATTTCCACAAAGCTCCATACTTTGACCAGTTTTCTTTCTAATATTACTAGGCATTTATTATGATTATTATTGAGATCCACTCATCCTTCTTTATGTTTGAGGTGTTGTTTATCTCAGCATAAAAGCTGCAAATCTCGGTAGTCTTATAGTAAAGTTTAGACCTTGGGCCGTCTCGGTGACATTGCTTATTATATGCAAACCAAGAGCCTCTTGTTCCTGACAAGTCAGCTTTAACTGTTTACAGGTGGGAGCGATGTTTGAATGATGATTAAAGACAATTCGCGTACAACACATTAGAGATTTTGTAGTGCGTGGTTACTGATTCTAATTTAAAGAGCTAATGTTTTAGAAATAACTTGAAAGAACAGACTTTACTTCTTCACTGTGGACAGTAATTCACAGGGACACAACTCAGTAAACTGCTGCCTCAGCGTGATCTAACTCAAAGTCTGCTTATCGATGCAATACTAAAAGGTACAGTTAACTCATTGACCCGAGGCTGCGCTACATTCTTCATGAGCTGTATCTCCTTTTTCCCCACTATAGTGTGTATTGACGTTCCACTTTGACAAGTTGTTGCTATTACTTACAATGCACAAATACTCACAAAGACTCATTATTTCAGACTTACAAATCTCATTGTTCGCTGGCACAGGGCCCAGAACCATGTTAACATGTTTTACTGATAATTAATGTTGATACTAACTGGGGCCTGTCAGATGACATTATATATTAGAAGTTGCATCAAGGCAAAACAGGAAATATCAATCACACTGATGAGGCTGCCTATTTATCATATGTTTACAACGCTATTTACCTTTTTGACTTTTACTCAAATGGAATAACAAATGATCTATTACACAGCGCACACAGATCTGCTGCAGGAGGAATGCATCAGGGACATAAGGAGTTGAGTGATAGAACCGATCAGAGAGATTTTATCACTGAAATCCATCCATCTCGACTGTCAAAACCCTCGCTTTTGTGGGTGCTTGCCTCCCAGCTGTTTCCTTCCAGGCTCCACATGTTCAGAGAGCGAAATTCAAATGGATGACCTTGCTTATCCTAGGCTTGGAAAACAGCTGGGAACAGTGTCCTGGAATACCAATGAGCTTAATTAATCTGCTTTGCTAAACACAAACAAGCACCAGCATCTGCAAAAATCGGTATCGCAGAGAACGGGAAAGAGGGGCAGGGAAGTGGGGCTCATCTCACAAATCGTTTTTTCCCCCCTCCACCAACTAAGACAGATTCCACAAGTCCACAAATCCTAATTTCCAACCACGTGAGACTTGATAACCACAGTGGACTAATTGCAATAAATTAACTTCTTTATTCATATTAACTGCCCCACAGGTATACAGTATGTTAATTAGCCCTAACATAATAGTAATAATTCTTCCGATTTTGCATGTTGTAGTTTCAGTGAATCAGCAGTGGCTCCTGGTAACTGATTGATCTAATTAAAATATGGAAATAGATGCACAGACACTGGGATATGACAAGCGACTAATCACAAATTATTCATCATTTATAATAATGACACATAATATTTTGGGGGAATAACAGAAAAGTAAAAGAAGTAAGTAAAGAGAAAATGAGAATCAATAAGCAAGATAACACGGGACAAATGAAAGGTGATGAACACAAAAGAGGTCAAATATTATCAGTGGCACAACAAAGAGGAACAGGAACAACTGAGAGAAGTTTGATAACAGTGCACGGTATGTTTAGGAAGTCTAGTCCTCAGAAATCTCTCCGGCACAGCCAATGTCTGAAGTGAATGTAGACTGCCAGAATCCCATCTGTCTTTACTGAACAGACCAAACAGACCACTGTCTGCTTCGTTTCTGAGCAGTACCAGATAGCTCTGTGCAGCATTACACACTCACCAGCACCAGTGATCTGTATGTGATGTGACTACAGCTGAAGAGATGGATTTTCAGTTCGCAACTTTCAGGACACACCGGGATCCATAAATTTACTGTTTCTTTCTAGCACGGTTAAACAGTAAGAGGGGAAAAATAACATCAATTTATTTTATTGAAAAGAAAAAAAAACTGTGCTAGCTTAATTTAAATTAACAGGGACAAAGGCAAGTTCTCAGGCCTACAGCTAGACTTTCCTCCTCACTGCCGTAGTAACAAAGTAAAAGAAGCACAGTACATTTTCTTATCCTTACCCAAGGCTAACTTCAACATCCAAATGATAATCTAACTTAAAAAAAGGAAATGAAGCGCCATGGGTTGGCTTGATTTTAATCTTATTCTTGTCAGTTTGTTGCTTTTCACTACTTTACATCATCGTGAAGAAAAATAAAGGAACACTGGGTCTATGATAAACAAAGAAAGCGGCACAGGGAACAATAAGAAACCTTTGATTTTCGAAATGCTCCGCTTGACGGCTGAGGGAGATGAGTCAGACAAAAACATTATTATGTGGCTCACTTTTTCCGCTTCTTTATGCCTTAAAGGGCAATTATGCCAGCTTAACAGAGATATGTATTAGAGAAAATTACTGAATTATCACCACAAGAGTCTTTTAGGGATCCAAAAACATGTTTATGCAAGTCCTTGGAGATTTTTCAAGGAGCACAACAAGGTCATTATTTGAAAGGGCCCATACATTGCGCTTCACTAACCACCAACACGCTCACTATGGCAACACAGGGTTTTTCAGCAGCAGCTGGTATAAAAAAAGCTTATGAGCTAGCGCCTGAGTTTATACATTTTTCCTCATTTGTTCTGTGCATTACAATATATTCTGTAATATTCTATAATACAGGTACAAGTACAGCAAATGAGATGTGAAGGGTAAGTCTGTCACTCAGCTTTGATCCACACACAAAGGTGAATTTCTCGTGGGTGGTCATTGCTTCTCATGACAATATATCGGCAGAGAACATTGCATTTATTGTTGTAACTGCAATGCTATTTAGCTGTAAATAAAAAGAGTCAGGGACATAATTATATCTTTCTACCTATAGACAGTATATTGAGGAAACAATGCCCCGAAAGCATGTTCATGTTCATCAAAGAGTTCATCTTAAACTGTGAAAGCTGCCTGACCAACCCTGGCTATTTTTATAAAAAAGTGTGTCTATCACTAGCACATCAGCGCTGCTGGAAACTGAAATTTAATTTTGCCTGCAAACTGTCATATGCTGGCGTGGCCGCTCTGAGTGTTGGCTAATGAATAGAATTGTCCTGGGAACCACCTCGGTGATCCTGGATCAGTACTCGAGTGTGCTGAGAGGTTGAATAAATCTGCACTCTGATCTCACAATCAGCTGTTCTAGTCTATTTCAGTAAGAATACAGCTTTTGGAGTCCCAATACCCTTACAACCAAAATCCCTATTTCATTTAACAAAGTAGCTGGCACTGCTGAATAGAAATCAGCTCAACCAAATGCATTCAGTTAAATGATTGCAGAACAAATCCCAACCAAGAGAACCAAGGAATGCAACTATTTTTGTCTCACTGCTTGCATTATTCATGTAAGAAATTACATGCTGGTCAATGGAACAACAGTAGCAAGGCTGAGTGAGGAGGAGAAGGAGAAAAATGGAACATAAATAAGGAACGGCTGCAGCCGATAATAAGAGCGATAGAGTCAGGAGCTCCAATTCATTGGCTGGAAGATTAATGGTGCAGAGATGAGTACAGCAGGGAGACAATAAGACACAAAAGGGGAAGAAGGAGGAGAGAGGGGGAGGCAAGAGAGGAGATGGACAGATGGGGAGATGAAAAACTGCAGACAGTTGAAGCAGAAAAGTTAGAGGGTGACCTGTTTGGTATTTACAGAGCACAGATTTTCATGTGATGATGTGTGTAGTGTGTGCACGCATTCATTTTTACTGAAAACATGTGTCTGCATTCATGCATCTAAATGTACAGCCAGCACAAACTGAGTAAGTCGACATCGATTTAATTTAATTTTGGTGGCTGTGTCAGAACTGTATGGAAATATTTAATTAGTTTTTACAATATAACTTATACATTTATAGCTGTTTATACTGTTATACGTACCTTTCGGTACAGCATTAGGAAAATACTCTGTGAAATGACAGTTCAAAGTGTCTTAGATCTTTATCATTTCTGTGTGAATAGTAGTTGATTAGGACAGGGGTCTTATTTAGTGAAAAAGGAGAGATCACGTGAAAGGAATCGAGAACAAACGCAGAAAGTAGAAAGAGAGAGCCAGAATCTGAGCAGGAATCCAGCCTGATGCCAAACACACTGTAAGTTGGAACAGCATGTCAGTATTTTGTTGCCCGGGCAATGAAATGTATTACTCTTCTACCATCGAGCAATTGGGAGGAAAGAGAGAAATGAAGCCACATTAGGCCTGACTTTTATGTCCAGGCTGATTACTATTGACGGGGTGTGACACGGGGCAGCTGGCAAACAGAACAGGCAAACACTCAACTGCCAATCATCGCTGACCTGCCGGGGCTCAGTCTGACCTAATCAACACACAGCCTCCTTCAGAGGTGGCCTCACACAGTGATGGATATACACACATGTACCGACAAACAATTTTGCAGTGCCATAAGGTTACAGTGATGTTGAAAGTACTGGTAAAAACAGGTTTCTTATCAAACATAAGCAGAAGGACAAAAATGTCAAAAGTGTGGATAAATAGTATTTTCCTATTCATATTTTCAAAATATGAACTTGTTGCTACATTACTTGTTCATAAAATGGAGTATTTTTATCAAAAAGCACCTGGTTCCTTTCTTTGAGAGAGCACTGTTCCGCCAAGAAATTGAAAATACATGAATCACTTTCTTATAATGACACGAATGCTGAAGAAAAGGCTTTTTGTGGGATGTCGTTTGCGTGTTCCAACAACAATAGAGAGAAAAAAATATAGCAGAGGAGAAGAGTTTCAAATGTCACAGAAAAGTTTATAGAGTGACAGTAGTTGTTGGGTTGTGTAGATTTGCTGCCAGGGTTTTGGACATATTAAGCCTTTCCCGTACTTTGGTGGGTAATCTAATTAGGATCCTGTTACAGTAAATCCAGATGAGACGGAACAAATAGACGAAGGGTTTGTGCAAGCGGGTCTGATCGACCTTCTGCTGTCTTTGTTGTAGCTTCTGTTTGTGAATTCGCTTTAAGTTCCATTTTATATTCTGTCTTTTTGTCTTACAATCTGTGCATGTCTACATCTGAAATTCTCTGCTGGTGTTATTTGGTTTTCTTACAAGGGGTAGAGTGTGATAGGCACAGAAGTGGTTTGGCAATGATGAAACAGGCTGGTTTCCTGGGGCGAATAGCATCTAAAATGCAATGCCTGACCTGAAAACGAAAGCACTTTTCTCTCTCCGTCGCTTCACCTGTTCATGTGTGTTTGTGTGTTTAAGAATGTGAACTCCGCTATGAACTATGTGCGTATCACATGCCCAGCATCCAAATCTCAGCACATCTGCTAGATGGACATCAAAGCATAAAGATTTTAAAATGCTCTCTCCTCCCGCTTCACACAGCAAATTCAGAATGGGGTGACTTTTCATCCACGCAGCACACAGATGTATACCACATAACTAATTAGTAAAGGAAGCGCATCAAAAAGCTCAAGTGTATTATGAATGACAGATGCATCTGTGAAAAGTTTAATAATTGGATAGGGAATGTTCCAGAGTCTCTAATCTGAAAATGGCCATTTTTAAGCTCAACCACATTATCACATGGAACAGTAAGTACAGCCCTCCGTTTACACTCTCAACTCATTACATTTGGAATTAAGGGTTCCAGATTAGGTGCCAGTGATCTGAACCTCTTTAAACTGCTTAAAACTTTAACAGCTATAGAGTTTTCTCTCAGAAGGGTGGCTGTGGCTCAGCCAACCAGTGGCGAGTGGTTCCTGAGCTCCTTACTGTCACTGGGTGAAATCTCATGCAAAGAGGGTTTTCAGGTTGCTAGCACATGTGGTCTCCTGTATTTTGCATGGAAGACAACCATGTGTCTGTAAATACTTTCAAAAGTCACTACTAAATGGCCGGCAGTCAAACTTGAAGTGCAACCAGAAATATGGAAGTAAAAGTTTTGCGTCAGCACCGCAGCCCACATGTTTAAACAGCACTACTTTTATTTTGACAAACAGCCTTCATTTCCTGTTTGTGTCACACTTTTCACTGTTTCCTCACTGATCAGAGAGCTCCTTGCGAGCGTTTGCAAGCAAGCACTCCATGGTGCTACAGGCAACTGTGGTAATCTGCTAGTGTCCATAGCAATGGCAGGGAACAAAGCATCTAGGAAATATTACGTTTTCCTGTGCAAAGAAGAAAAACGTAGCCTTTAGAAGACATTCAAGGTGAAAAGGGAGAAAACACTGATAAAACTACTTCAGTGTGCTTATGAAAAGCCAAAAAGACATTCAATTGATCCAACTTTGTCACACATTCAAAATGGCAGACAAGTTAATGTCACATGGTTAGCAATCACATGACCTCAATAATCAGCTTTTCTACTCGCTATTTAACTGTGTGGCCCTTTAAGGCTTAGAGTTAAAGCTCTGTAAGACCTCCAGGAAAAAAACAGAAGAAGAAAGAAAGTCTAGCAAAATAACCAAATTATACAAAATAAATGATCCAACTGCAAGTAGTATATTCTATTAAGTGGTTTAGCTTTAACATGACTGCCTTGCTTTAAACCTATAATTTAGTCCACTAGATGCAGTGGACCAACTTCTCTGGCATCATGACAGGAAAAAGGCAGTTTTGTGTTAGAAGGACAACCTTCTTAGATAAGTGCTCTGGAAGATTAATGATTTGCCAATTGGGGCCATGAAAGGGACCTGAGCTATTCTGAACTCATTGTAAAGTCTTGTCATATTTTAAATGGCCAGTGCTCTCTCATTTCCAGCATCCCTGAGACATTGCGACTATATAAGAAAAGGGGAAACTTGCTGAAAAATTTAGACAATTTTATCTCTAAGGTCGACCAGTCGATGCGAAAACAAGGTTTTCAAGGACCTCAAAATTTAATCAAAAGCCATGCAGGTAACTCATAAATGTAGGTGTCTAAATGAACTTTCAGAGAGAGATGAAATAGCAAAAACTCACTTGCATGGAAGTCGTCCCAGAAAAAGCCTTCAAACAAGAAAAAAAAAAAAGAGTTTCCAACAAGAAGATCCGAGTATAATTATAGCCTTCCACTGACACAGGTGTGAACTAGTCATGTGCTATGGGTCTGAACCGGGGATACGGTTGTTTAGCCGCAGTAACAGTGGACATTAGTGCAAACCAAAATGCTTTAAGGAAAATAACTTCTTACCAAATCTGAAACATGATGGTGGAAATGACTCAGGGGCTGAACAGCTGACTGCTATTAGTTTTAAATCACATCAAAGACTGCTTAACCTCCTAAGACCCGAACTCTTCCACAACATGCATTTTTAATCTCTCTTTGATGTTTGGGCATAATGGGACCTGATGAATGTAAAAACAAAGAATTACCAGATTTTTTTTTTAAAATTTTGTTTCTAAGAAAAATTAGAGCCACATATGAGGATATTTGTTTCAAATTTCGATAGAACAGTAGCAGTATAATGTCCTCGTAAGTGGATATCAGGCAAAATTATCAGATATCAGAGCAAAATTAAGTATTTTGGTCTAAATAACCCAAAATGTGATGTCCACATATGTGGACGCCAGGTCCTAGGAGGTTAAAGATAACGTGAAGCCAGATGAAAATGAAACACAAGCAGAGCTATCAACGGGATTCAGAGGTTCCCTTCAATACAGATTAGCACATCCACCAAGGAATGGTTAAAAGAATAAAACGAGGGATTTTGCCCAAAATCAACACGTATAATTGTATAATGTATAGATTTATTTTAATTTATTTTATCCTGCTTTGAATACATTAAGCATACTGACAAGGGACAACAGATGCGCCAGTCATCACAACATAATCAGAAGAAACTGACTGGCTCAAAATTTGATTGCTAATGCTGAATACAAACCATTACAAAGTAAATGTATTTAAATTGCAAAAACAAACAAACAAATGCAACAGTGCAAAAATATGCAAAACCCTTTGTTATAACAACTTATTGTTTTTAACTATAAAAAGCACATTTGTAACTAGCTTCCCTAGTGATAACTGATAACTGATCCCAGTGTCCCAGTTAACAAGTCCAGCGAGTAAACACTCACAGTAACCACTGTACTACACCGGAACACCTAACGGCATCTGAATAAAATGGGGCCATTAGTTACACCTGTATTTGACAAGTTGGAATGTTTTTTATGGGCTAAATGTGAGCTGAGCAGTGTTCTGTGTTGAGCAGCCATTTCAGCTGCAAGTTGAATTTTACCACTCACAGCTTTGTCGCCACTGTGGTGAGAAAACAGTACATTTCTGGGACTTTGGAGCAAACCTTGAAAAATAACTTTCTCCCTAATACATACAATATTAAAGGGAGTTTGAACTCCAAATTATATTTTTCATATTTTTTTAAAGTCCAAAAGAAGTCTAATGATTTATGTATGAGAGTGTGCAATAAATACTCAGCACAGTTGTGTAATTACACATATCTCTGTATTTAAGAGCATCCCAGTAGACAAGACGACAATTACTGTACATCTGAAGGTCGAGCTAACAAGACATACTAACTGTGTAATTTGTGCTGGAGAACCTTTGGCATGCTGTATCTGTAATACGTGCAGCAGATTCTTTACTGCCCGGCCAATTTCTGTAACTGACATTTGTGCAGTCCAGCTTCCTCCGTCCTCCTTTAGTAGTTTCTCCCCTCTATCCATCTTCCTTGGGTAATTTTCCAGTTCTTTTCCATCTACTTTTTACTTTATTTTTAATCTAATTTAACTGATTTCCCTCCAAGTACAGAGAAAGCGAAATGAATTTTAATACAAAACCAACCCATCCCTGATTTGATATATAAGAAACCGCTTATTACGTAAGCTCTTTACATGTAGTTTATGTTTGCCAACCACTCAGCATCAAATTTGCACTACAAAAAGCCCTAAACTTTCTCTCTGCTCTCTATCTCTATCTGAGAAAGACTAATTATTTTTTTAGCTCTAGGAGCAGAGAACATGTCATACTCAGTGTTGCCTCTTAAAGAAAGCTGGGTCTGTAAGTAGCTCTGCATCCTCTCGCGGTTTGCAGACATGCGTCTGTTTCGCATGTCAGGCATCTTTAACCTTAACGACATATTTTGAGAAACTGCTTTAGCCTTTCTCTTTCTTCCTGAAGCCTCTCTTCCTGAGAGCAAGTCAAACTGACAGAATAGATATGGGCGTGTTTGAGTAGGAAGCTGCCAGATAATAAACTGCGTCAAAACTAATGTCTCTTCAGCTTTCGCCTCCACAGCCCACTTCATCAACTGCACACCTGTTTGGAGATCTCAGATCCACGTGTTGGTCTCATCTATTACCATCTCAGTCAAAAAAAATAAATAAATAAGAAATCTCTAACTCACTTCCCTTCATTTGCCTCTAAGATGTTTTATGCAGCATAGTCATCTGTAAACATGCCTCATTCCCGTTTGTCACCAAGACAACAAGACAGACAAAGAGTAATTAAAATTGCCCCTGCTGCTTTGTGCTTAATGTCCCTGTCAACCCAATATAGTCTCAGAGCCACTTCACAGCAATGTGCTGCCTACATTTGGCCCAGGAGCTCTTTTACATTGCCAAGTCACACTGCAAAGTACTGAGCTGAGGTGCAATTCATAAAATTATTCCGCTCACCTGACAGCGAAAATGTACAAAATGGGGAAGCTTTTATTTTTCACAACAGTGAAATGCATCACTATTGGGGGGGGGGGGGGGGGGGTGTACAAGCTCAAGTGGGCTAAGCCTTTAAAAGTTTGACAAAATTACTGCCATACCAAAGAAGAACATGTCAAAGTAGGCAGCAGTGACAGAGAGAACACTCTGAACACTTTATAAGTTAAGATTTATTGTATTTGTAATAAGTGCAGACTACTTCATGCAGACAGTAGATTGGTGCAGTCTTTTAATAAGCTCAACTGGAGGTTTTTCAAAGAGCATATGTTGTGTGAACCATGCTTTTTGTACATATCTGAAAAACACTGAATACAGAATTATAGTTTTGATATGAATGACACCTTTGATCACCTGCGCACGATTCTGACATCACTGCTTTTTCTGACTGGCTTTCAGACGTCATCATTCAGCCTGTAACTTCTTTGAAATCTGCTCTATTTTAGCACCCAAGTAGCAAACTATCAAGCAACTTAGTGGCTGGGCTATTCACTGGTGTCTGCACAAGTTAGTGGAGATGGATAGTAGAGAAAAGCGCAATGAATCTTCATCATAGCCAGTCACTGCTTGTCTCTCGCCCATATACACCCACAGTCCCAAGCTGTTCATTTGTCTTAAAGCTATGATTGTACATCTCAGACCTCATGCTCATTCAGTCCCTTTCCCTGTCCCCCTCCGTGCTTCCATCCATGCTTCTGTCCGTCCAGCCAGTCTCTAGACACTCGGAGGGAGGTGGAAAGGTAATTTATAGCTTATCCCAGGACACGGCATCCACCTCTATTTACAGCACACCCACATTGTTCTGGAGACCCCATCAATATCAGGCAGGTGCGTGGGTTGTAATATCATCTATCTGCAAGTGTCTTGTCAGATCAGAGATGACACGTACCATGGAAAGACACACCAGCACCTCTAGTACTGTATACAGAGACATCAAGAATCCCACACACTATAGGATTCCACTCACTCATACCCTACACACAAAAAGAGAGAAAAAAGGTCTTTGATATACTCTATGATTAAAATTTCACTGTCTGCATGCAATTTATGTTGTGTTCTATGCTGTAAATGATAAAGACTGAAATAACAAAACCTATAAGAAATTCTCCAACATATATAGATGCAATAGGGATACAGAGGAGTATAAATTGGCAAACCCAATAGCTAACAGGTTTGAATCTGATGGCAGGAGAAGAAGATGACTGGCTGTGACAAAGCGGTTGCTCTGGGTCAAGGGTTGTTCTTTCAGTCTTACTACGTACATCTGTCTTGTCACCTCTGCTTCTTTTACCATGACATGACGTCTTTCATCTGATTTTTCTTCTTCTCTCTGTCAGTCACGCCAACAGCTAGAGAAAAAGGTGCAAATCCCCTGAACTTACAAGCATTTCTGCATTCATTTTGCCTAAAATGTAATTTGATTTTCATGTAAGCTTCAATCACACGGAAACATCTGACTAAACTTATAAAACCCAAGAACTTTTTATGTCTTTTTTTGAGCACATTAAGTAATCAGAAGGCTGTCTGGGAAAAGTAAGTGAACTCTAGAAACACATAAAAGCTCCTTTAGCAGCAGCAAAACTCAATCAAAGCTTTTTTTTCTGGTCTTTTGTGAGACTTGAATAATGATAAGACATTCTGGATCATTCCTTTCGCAAAAAAAACGGTTTCAATTCACCATTTTGTTTTGGCTGATGTCTTGATTGAACAGCTCTGTTTGGGTTAAGCCAAACCCTGTCAGATGAGCTAAGGTTAGTTCATTTCCTTGGCCATTTAAGAAACCTATTATACTGATTTACTTTTGTCTTTTCTTTGCACCTCATAAAGCCTCTCCCAAACCTCTGGTTATGGACGGCCGCTCCAGCAGCCTCCAGTAAATTGTTTTTGCTACAATTTCCCAACACTAGATGTTGAGGTCCTTAGGCAAGTCACTCAGGACCAAGATGGTCTGTTGCTTCGCAATTTAGATGTGGTTTTGATATACGTGTGCAATGCACATTCTTGATCGATAGAAATATAGTTCAGCTTTTCTTTATTTTTTTAACTATATATTTATTTATTTATGATCACACCTGTTGGATTTGCTGTGAACTCTGCAGGATGCAAACTCTCAAGGAGAGTAGCAACTTTACACCTCCCCCATTGGTCTATTTGGAGACTAGAAGTAATTTTTTTCCTCACTTTCTCTGTTATGCATCTCTATAATACTAAGGTTTCTATACAGTGCTCTAATGTCCTGTGAAAGTTGTGGCTGAGGCAACGCACCAACCAATCTTCTGGGAAGAGCAGACTTTATCAGTAACAGGGCTCGACAACGCAGTACATTGCACGTATTCCCTTAAATTTAACAGCTGAGTTAGCAGAGAGGTTTAGTGACATTTTCCAGCCTGGACTAAACAATTACTTAGTTTGTTCAATAAACACATGAAAACCGTGTGTCATTACTTCAGTGAAAATGTGCCTATTATTGCAACTTAAGTCCTATTCACATAAAAGCAGCATCACCTCATTGTGTAATAATTACAGAAATGGTCTGTGATCTGAGCCCCATGCAAATCTACCCTGCCCATAATTTCTAAAGAAAAAACAAAAACAACCTCATATTATCCAACATTTTCCCAAACACTGAGGTAATAGTATTTGTCCTATTTAAATTGGCACTCGTGATTTTCATTATTTTCCTTTCCTCCCTCTGTTCTGCTTCATTCTCTCATCACTATGGAGGCTGTGTGAGTACATATGAGGTCTCCTGGTAATACCAACCACACACAAGTAGGACTTTAGATGAAGGCTACATCACATTTCATGTGTAATCAATGCAGAAATTCTGGTAAACGTAAAGGGTTTACTCACTTTTGTGCAACTCTACTTGTACCTAACTTGCTCTTTGCCTAGATAAAATATAGGAGCACATAGTATAATGTGTCTTTTACCACATACAGTTGCTTCATTATGGCTCCAGGTGAGCACGAATTCCCCATCTTTTCTGACAAAAAAAATAAAGTTTTTCTACATGAATAAGTCAGGATAGTCAGTGCTTTCACATTTTCATGCTACATTTCACAAAATAGGCATGCGAAATGATTCAAACACTTCGACATGCCTTCTTTCATGTGCTAGTGTCACAACAAACTGAGTGCAAGCCGCGACTGTACTTTTGTTGTTCTTTGCTATTGCAGCTTTAGATTATTAAAGATGTTTGGCTTTTGTGTCTTCATGAGTTGACTGCCAAGTTCCAGTTTTATCTTTAAATAACCTATAAACGCTTACATATATCTCATCTGTAAATCAGGCACATGCATTCAGATTAATTACAGTAATATAAAATACTACCTACCTACTGCATGAATCATCTTGACCCAGAGAGTCACTTGCTGCATACAAGCAGCTCTAAACACTCAGATGGAGGGAGGTGAAAAAAAAGATCAGTATAGCAGAATAACCTGAGTTGGCCTCTTTAAACTTTTAATAACTGCCACCTGTGCGTTCTTATATGTTCAAAAAAGAGATCAAAGTAAACAGCAAAGAGTGTTCTTGCCAACTAAATCTGTGAAAAGTGTCTGTGAAAAGTCTTCTCAATAGGAAGAAATGCACACAACTCAATTCTGCTCCAGAAATATGAACAAAATTGCATTTTTCAAGCGAATTGGTTGATTTCTGGCGAGCCTGTATGACAGCAGAGAAAAAAGTGGGAAAGCAGATGTGACACGTTTGACCTCTGCTCCATTAGTTTCCAGCAGTCAGCCATCTGACAAAAAAGTACAGACTCTCCTGTGTGGAAGTTTTGGTTTTGTGTCATATGACCCTGGACTATGAAGCAAAGCTGGCTAGTTAGTGTTAGTATCGGGAAGGCGCTTAACGATTCTGTCTGTGATATGTGCTAATTAATGTTTGGTGCAAGCGACACTGTTTGCCTTAAAACTCAGTTCACTAGTTTATGACGAGACCTTATCCAGGACTGAGACAACACGGAGAGGGGAAAAGAAGAGATCGCTTTTATATAAAATCTTGGAAGTACAACCACTGCTTGTTAAAGCATACTTGGTGTTTCTTCGCTCAAAAATTGCCCCCACATGTGCCAAAACACTCCTCATCCAACAATTAGTCACTAAATAGTACACATCTCAGCTTTAATGCATATTTAGTGTAACAATGATGAGCATTAAATTGACCTTGAATAGAAAATAGGTCTCAAAGGGTCATCTAGCTAATTTAGTTAAACAAATCTTTACCTCTTACACACTGGCATCCAGTCATTTGTTTTCAGTTCTGAACAAGAGTGAGCAAAAGATATGTACTTGTGCTACACCATTGACTCACTGGTTACAATTAACATAGTGCTTCTCCAGACTGGTCAGATGCAAATTGAAAAAGCCAATAAAGATTGGTTTTCTCCCACAAGCTGCCATCTCACAGGAGTCTGAATGGCTACTCTGGATCCATCCCTGCCTCCCAGCCAGCAGCATTGACCCACGTGTCGATATACCTGTAAATTTCTTCTGGCTAAAGTGAGAAAAATCAAGGCAGCAGGTTGTTTAATGACAGAATAAATCCAGGAGGATGTTCAAAGCAATTGATATCCTGACAATACCATCAGACTCCAACAAAGCACTTCTGTCCACTATTGTAGCGAGATTAATAGCCTGTTTGGTTGTCCTGCTTAAGTCTTTAACCCAGGATAAGTAGAAAAACCACCATCTTGTCTTTTTTAAAGTTGTTTCATGCTCAAGGTTTGATGACAGTGCAAGTCATCATAGGAGCATGAGAAATGCAAAATATCTGAAATACAGCACGACTGAAACCGAACTGATCATTTACCAGCGTGGCAGAGGTCAAATTTGATCTGGGTTTTCTAAGATAATCAAAGCAGTGTGGCAGTTATACTGACAACGAGGCAGTGTCATAATATCACAAAAATAATAAAACAAAGAAGTGGTATTTTAAAGTAAAAGCAGATCTTTTTCTTAAACCTGAAGAATGAGGTGAGGCTGAGACAATGAAAAGGCTGAGAAAAAAGAAATATTATTTAGGCTTAAGAGAGTTAGGGATGGGTTATCATATGTGCATGCCTTCCTATATTCCATCAAAGTAAACATGAAGGCAGCAGGTGGGCAGCAGGTGCATCATCATATTAACTTGCAGAAAAAGGTCTTTGTCAGCTGTGATAACTGCTGAGACTATTTTCTAAGACTAGTTTATCAGACAGACAGAGAAAATAGGAAAATAAAACAAATCCCTCCTTATCAACGTGTCTTTATTTCTTTTGAACAAACTTATTTTTAAATGTTCATAAACACATTTTGTGGATTCTTTGTACATCAGCATAAACAGTGCAATTGAACAGTGGAATTGCTAATCCGCAATCACATATCAAATATGAATGAAGCTTTGTTACACAGTGTCAAAAATCATTTAATAATTGTTGTCGTTGACAAATACAATAACGGCCTGTCTTGATTATAAGACAGTGTTTATATACTGCTCATAAATACTAAATATGAGTGTGAATCTCTCCACTTACACTAAACAATGATCCCCAATATTCTCTTTATTGTTGAAGATCAGAGACAAAAATTGGTAGAGGTAGAGACAAAGGTGACAAAGAAGTGATGATGAGGCAAATAAAGATCTTTAAAAGAAGAGAAGAAGAAAGTGTGTGACCGTGGATGATGAATCAGACAAAGATCCTGAGAGATCAATCAACAGGCTCCAAGTGTCTGGTTTCTGCCTGGACAGCATGGGGACAGCAGAGATCAATAAGGAGCAAGGCCTCCTGGCTGGTGGCTGCTTCAGCACGGGTGGAAATAGATTATAAACTGAAACACATACTCCAGTTTTCTACTTCAATAAGCAGAGAAATATTAGAGTTAAGGAAGGGAAAATAACAAAACAAACAAAAATGTATATATAATTTCATTTTGATGATGATGACTTATAGCTCATCAGGACTGTCAAGAGAAGCTGGTTCAGGAACTTGTGAGATCCCAGCCATCTACGAGAGGAGCACTCTGTGCTTCCGTCTGCTAACAAGATTTATAGAGATGACAATTTCCTTTTCCAGCAGCACTTTGCATTTGTTCAAAAAACTCCTGCAAAATGGTTTGCAGACCATATTATTACTGAGTTAGCCAACTCGTATGATCTGAATCCCACAGAGAAGCTATGGTGTATTGTCAAGAGGAAGATGAGAAACACCCGACCCAAAATCACTGCTATGAAAGCAACCTGGGCTTCAGTAACACCTCTGCAGTGTCACAAGACTGACTGTCTTCATCCCACGCTGTACAGATGCAGCAATGTGTACGAATATACATCCTATTCAGAAGCTGGGCAATCTTGCATTTTAAATCTTGTTTGGATTGGATTGGTATTAGAATGTTGTGATCATTTGAGATACTGGATTCCAGATTAGCCATGACTGTCAGTAGGGCTGTGCGATATAACCAAAATCTCATATCCCAATATAAGAATTCTATCATCCCGATAACGATATAAATCACAAAAATGTAACATTTTCTGTAAATTCTGTGAATCTCGGGCAGCTCGACTTGCGGGAAGTGTTTCTAGTTGCGCGTCATGTAGCTGGAGTCGAGTGTTTTAACAGATGCATGAAACTATACATTTTTAGACATAAGTTGTAACAGCCGCCGTTTTCTTTGTATTTATTACACAGCGTGCTGCGGGGAAAAGCCTGTTCTAACGTTTGAGTCTAAGGTTTATTTTTTAGCACCTGGTGGCTCTTTTTTACTTCTCATCTGTAAATAATCTGCTATTTCACGCGATTCAGTTTATTTTGAAAAGTCTCAACAGGATCTTGAGCTTTATTGTGAAAGGTTTATGTGGAACATAAACAAGCGGACACGTGATGGTGTTACCATCGTTGTTGCTAACCACAACGCATAAAAACAGGCGCTTGTATATAAGAGAAAGAGAGAACTTTAAGAAATTAATATAGCCACTACAGTGACCATCAAAACGATGAAAAGAATACTGCCATAAACAGTTTATTTTGCGACACCACGAAACAAACAATAGCGTAAAATGAAACGATAGATGTTTTTATATCGTCATCCGACATATATTGTAGCGGGTCAGGGCTATTCGGGGTTCTGTTTTTACAGTTATGTTTTGTTTATGTTACCATAGTGACAGGTGACGCCCTCTCGCTGCGACGGTGTGTCCTTCCGGGGTCAGAGGGCGCCCTGTGTGTTGTTGTTGTTGTGCTGTTGCCGCGCTGAGCAGTTAGCTAGCGGCAGTGTTCTCCTGGCAGATGTAAATAAATGGCTTTGCTCCCTGGCTAGCTCACGGGAAGCAAGACCAAACGATACCTCCGTCTCCTCCTTGTCTGAGCTCGCCACATTGGTGTCAGAAGTGGGATAGCTCACCCTCGCCGTAATGGAGAGAGACATTCAGAGGCTGGAGCAAGCTGTCGAGGAGAACATTCCCCGCTTGGGAAACTGGCGATTGAAGAGAGAGGAGGTGAGCGGCCATGTAAGTCCCCCGACGGGTCCCGATGGCGCGAGCGCACCGCAGCGGCGGCCCGTCGCGACAGATGCTAGGGCAATGCTCCATGGGCTACCTCTGTCGACCCACACGCCGAGCCCCCAACCGCGAGCAGTTATGCCTACCACGCCAGTTAAGGTACCGAAATACAACGGGCTAACCCCGCTAGAGCCCTACCTCTCACAAGTGCAGCTGGCCACCAGACATAGTGGCTGGAGCGAAGAGGAGACTGCTACACACCTAGCGCTAGCATTAGAGGGAGATGCACTGCAGATACTCCTTGACCTAGCCCCGGCAGAGCAGCATGAGCTCCAGGCCCTCACCGCGGCACTCGAGAGGCGATTCGGGCAGCAGCACTTGACTGATCAGAGCAGAGAGCAGCTGACCAACCGGAGCCGTCGACCGGGGGAGAGCCTGGGCACCTTTGCAGCAGACGTGTTGCTGTATGCTCGTCATGGCTACCTGGAGTTTCCAGCAGCAGCCTGTGAGGAGCTTAGCCTGCATGCTTTTCTGCGAGGACTTTTCCCAGAGCGACTACGCCAACATGTCCGCCTGGCCATGCCTATGACCCTCCGTGAGACGCTCCTTGAGGCTGAAAGGGCCAAGCCGGTGCTCACCTCGCGACCTAACCAGCAGGTGCCCCCCCAAACTACCCCCAAATCAGAGCCGCAGACTGCGACGGGGAGGGGGAGGTCACCGAGATGTCCCAGCTGCAACCCTCGGTGCCCCGGAGGCGTCCTCGTCGACCGACCGACCGACCGCTGCTACCGGTGCGATGATCCTGGCCACGTGGCGCATGACTGCCCAGCACCAGCCCCGAAGACCAGAACTACGCAGCCTCAGGGAAACGAGGAGGGAGCGGTGTAGCGAGGGGACCACCGCTCCAGCTTCCTGGCCCCCTCCAAGGACGATGCACAGTGGTGGGCCGAGTTGGGCACCTCAAGGGACTCTACCTGAGCTGCTGTGTTGAGGACCAGCCATGCCAGGCCCTGGTGGACACGGGGTCTACCATTTTCCTGATACGACCTGGCGTGCTCCCTGGAACATCCGGGCCACTGGTGAAGGGTTGGTTGCCCACAGACACCCAGCTGATGACAGTGACGGGGGAGAAAACTCTTATGCGGGGGAAGAAAACGTTGCGGATCCGAGTGAAGGATCTGGAGCTGGTGCACGACTTCTGGCTCGCCGACATTCAAGACCGGTGCATCATTGGCCTGGATCTGCTGAGCCGCTGGGGGGCCTGCGTCGACACCGTGAAGCTGGCTATCACTCTTGGCGCAGAGACTTTTGCCCTCCAGTGCGGCCAAAAGCAGGGAGCGGAGGGGACCAGACGAGACAGTGCCATCGCGACGATGGCCAGCCCCCTCCACCGCCTGACTGACAAGGGACAGCTGTTTGGCTGGGGGGATGCCTGTGCTGCGGCTTTTGCACAGCTGAAGGAGGCCCTCACCAGAGCCCCAGTCCTGGCCTACCCCGACGCCTGGCAACCTTTCATTGTGGACACTGATGCTAGCAATGTAGGAGTCGGGGCGGTCCTTTCCCAGCAGGACGAGGCTGGAGAACGGGTGGTGGCGTACTTCAGTCGTGCCTTGGGGCGAGCCGAGAGGAACTACTGCGTGACCCGGCGGGAGCTGCTGGCCGTAGTGCTAGCGGTGCGGCACTTCCAGCCATATCTGCACGGCTGCCGGTTCCTCCTGCGCACTGACCATGCGTCTCTGACTTGGCTCCTGAACTTCAAACACCCAGAAGGGCAGGTGGCCCGCTGGCTGGAGGTCCTTCAGGGCTACGACTTCGAGATCCAGCATTGGGCAGGTCGACAGCATGGCAACGCTGATGCCCTCTCCAGACGGCCCTGCGTAGCCATTGAGTGCCGCTACTGTCTGCGACAGGAGGAGCGGGCCTAGGAGGTGCTGGGGGTGGCTACAGCTCAGGCCACAGCCAGTGGAGGGGGGTGGCTCCCATTGATAACGCAGCAGGTGAAGCGGGAGCAGGAGGCCGACGCAACGTTGGTTCAGGTGGGGGCCTGGCTGGAGGCGGCGCAACGCCCCGCCTGGACGGGGGTGTCGGGACAGGAGCCCGAGGTGAAGGCCTACTACTCCCAGCACAACAATCTGGAGACCCAGGACGGCCTCCTGTACCGGAGATGGCGGGCCCCCGGTTAGGGCAGACATCACCTGCAGCTGTTGGTGCCTCGGTCGCTGTGGTCGCAGGTGCTTGAGCTGGTCCACGGCTCGGTGGGGGCAGGACACTATGGGAACGCCAAAACTCTCCGCCACCTCAGGGGACTGTTCTACTAGCCTGGCTGTCGACGGGATGTGGAACTTCATGTGCACTGCTGTGACACCTGCACAGCACAGAAGGGCCCAACTCAACGCTCCACTGCCCCCCTTCAGCAGTACCTGGTGGGGGCCCCAATGGAAAGAGTGGGAGTGGATGTCCTGGGGCCTTTCCCTGTCACAGAGTCACGCCTGCCGTCCAAACATCACGCCTGCCGCTCTGATGTTTGGACGGGAGCTCCGGACGCCTGTGGATCTGGTGTTCGGGTCCCCCCCCCCGAGCCGGAGATTGATGGTGGGCCAGAGATGGACTACTACAGGAGGCTGAGGGAGCGGCTGCAGGTGGTTCATGACTACACCCGCCAGGCCCAGGCCAGCGCCGGAGTACGACAGAAAAGAGTCTACGACACCAAGTGCCGAGGGGGAGTTTTCATGCCAGGCGACAAGGTTTGGGTGTACTGCCCGGTCCGCAAGAGAGGAGTGTCCCCCAAACTGTGCAGTCACTGGCAAGGGCCGGCGGAGGTCGTGGAGCGGCTAACAGAAGTGGTCTACCGCATCCACATGCCGGGCCTGGGGCGCATGGTGGTGTTGCACCGGGACAGGCTCTCACCGTACTGACCACTCACTCCGGCAGACGCTGGGGCAGGGGATGATGGTGGCACCCCATGTTCTGACCCGAGTGACTTTTCCCCCGCCGGTCGAGACCGGCCGGTGCGCCAAGAGAAGGCACCTGGACATTTGCAGGACTTTGTGTGTGGTAATGGGGTCGTCGGGGACGACTGACCCCTCAGGTGGGGGCTATGTAGCGGGTCAGGGGTGTTCGGGGTTCTGTTTTTACAGTTATGTTTTGTTTATGTTACCATAGTGACGGGTGACGCCCTCTCGCTGCGACGGTGTGTCCTTCCGGGGTCAGAGGGCACCCTGTGTGTTGTTGTTGCTGTGCTGTTGCCGCGCTGAGCAGTGAGCTAGCGGCAGTGTTCTCCTGGCAGATGTAAATAAATGGCTGTGCTCCCTGGCTAGCTCACGGGAAGCAAGACCAAACGATACCTCCGTCTCCTCCTTGTCTGAGCTCGCCACAATATGTTATATCGAACAGCCCTAACTGTCAGAAATAATACAAAAAAGGCTTGGAATATTTCACATTACATTTAATGAATGTCTCTTTGAGTGTATGTCTAGTATATGACTAACAAATGCTGGGTTTTTTCATGATATTCTAATGTTTTGAGATGCACTAGCAGAAGTAAGGTGACAATCTAAACAGGTAAACAGAAAATGACCTTGAGTGTCAGTGGTATTAAATCGTACCTGCAAATAAAAGAAACATTGCTAACCTGAACAGCATTTGGTTGCTTGTTCACGGCTTCTCAAGCTTTAAAACTGTCATATTAGCATTTTTGTAAGCTTTACATATTCTGTAGGACTCCACATGAGGGTACATCATTAAGTTAATACATCTTCCCGCATACTGGTGAATGTTTTAAAGCACTCTTAGATAAAAGAGTGTGGATTCAACGAAAAAGGGGAGAGACACAAGCCGGCACCTATGGAAAACTCCTGAAGGGAAAGCTGAAAAGTAAATCAAAACACAAAATCCCCTCCAATTCTTCTGGGATATGGCACTCGCTCTAAATCTGGCAAACAGGGAGTACTGATGAAAGCAGGAACTGTTCCCACAGGGATACAAATGAATCTTCTCCACCTCTTCCTTAGACCCATAGCAACACAACATGCCCACACCAACAATTTTATTTCAATTACTCACATCGCTCTCTCCCTCCATCCATCCATTCAGCCATCCACCCATCCATGCTACTCTGCTAAGTCTTCTTATCTGCCTCTTGTCAAATAAATTCATGAGCAGTAGGGGATTTGTCAAGAAAGATGAAGAGACGGGTGAATGCTTTGCTTCTGTTGTTTAGCGTTTTTCAGTGCGGCTCTTATCCCGGCCTTGTTTCTATTGTTAACAGATTCCTTGAGTCTTTATGGGACAGAAAATGGAGGTGTGTGCAGTTTTTGTTTCCCTTTATCAAGTGGCAACAGGAGCAGCAACCTGCCTGTTTAATCTAGCAGACACAAACACTGTCTGAGTATAAACCACTATACTGATGACTGCCACTGCAAAGCCATTTACTGTCATCCAGTCATCTAAAAGCACTTAAAACATTAAGCACTTAAACACATTTGTCTTGATGCATTTCCCATTGAAGGCCTTTGACCAGCAGATCGTTCTCTTCTCATACAGCATTATCTGCTAATGGTGGTGTATGATTAGTTCTGCATCTTATAATACATCACGTTTTTATCTATTGATGGTCATGGCAGCAGCAGTGTAAACCAAGATACCCAAGCTTGTATCTCCATGGCCTCATCCTCCAACTCTTGTGGGACGACACAGAGGCTCGCCAAAGCTCACCAAGAGAAATAATCTCTCCACCAGCTCCTGGATCTACCTGAAGGTCTCCTCCCAGTAGGACATACCCAAGACGCCTGACCTCTCTTTATTCAGAAGGAATTGTAGCTAAATGCCCAAACCACCCCAAGTGGCTCCTCCTGAGAGGAGTAAAAACTTGACTCTTCTAAAATGACCTGTAAGCTGAGCCCATGCAACCATCGGAGAAAACTCACTTCTGCTGCTTGTTTTTTTTTTTTACGTGTTTAATAAATATTTTTAAATTGGTTATTTAACACCAACATATACTATGAAAATTCCATTCAAATCACAATTTACAGGACTGCTGAAACTATGCTAAACTATGCCTCCTAACTAAAAACTATGCTTTTATACATGGGGATAACCCATGGATAACTATCTTGTGATGTAGATATTTTATAGAGTGCAAAAAACATAAAATAAACAAAGGTTTGCCTCATTGTCAAGCTTGACCAGACTTTTATTGCTGTTGCTTTTTACCTTAATGCTCTTTATATTCTATGCAAAACACTTTGAATTGCCTTGTTTTACTTTATTTGTCTTTAACAGACACTTAACTTCACCTACCTTTAATATAACCTACCCCACTGAGGAAGACAGGTGGGGATTAGAAGCAGAAACAGAGATAAAGACCAGTGTTACGTCTTATGATCTAATGACCTTCACCCAGCATGGCCCCAGCGTGAAACTGAGCTGTAACAGCAAACAGACAGCCCGAAACAGATTAACACTGACCACTGGTGAAACAAAGCAAGCTGGTGGGAAGTGGAGCGAGTGCAGGAAGAGCGGGAACCTTCTAAAAGGATTGTAGCCGATACCACAGAGTAATTCTTCTCCTCCTCTCTAACTGGGATACAGCAAATGGCAATAAAGCTAAATGCTTTCAAAGCCTAAAAAGGAAGGGAAAAGACCCCAAAAAACAAAAACAAGGAAAAGTGATAAATTATTTACATCAGTCTGGGAATGTGGGTATCATACTGAGCTGTCCATTTTGAGATTTTTCCTAAAGCATGAATGCATGTTTGCATGTATATTTCAGTGCATGTGTCCACACACACAGCTGTTGATCTTGACAAACAGGCTTCTACTTTGCTGGCATCTGGTTGTGACAGTGCAGACCTCGCTGCTGGAGTCCTGCCTTGGAGTTTACTGCAGGCCCACAGCTTGGATTTCAAGCTTCTGTGAACTAACACCAGGCTGACAAATGCCTCAGTCGTAATAGTAAGAATGAGTGAAGGCACTGAAACACCCGCAGGAAAAACAATTCTGGACTGAATCTTTAAATAGCCTCCTATAACGGAGCTGTCAACACTCAGAAATGTGAAAAATGACAGAGAAGAATTCATTGTCTGTAGGGTTGCAATCAGTTATGAGAGGCATTATCAGAGGCTTATGGCTACATAAGGGATATGCACTGCTGCATACGGATCACAACTTTAAAGAGCATCAAATGAAACATCAGTAGAACTATGCTCAGATTTTTTCTGGAATACATATGTTTTTGTCCTTTAATTGGGATCGATCAAAGAATATACTGAAGGAACAACGTAGTAACCTTAATCACACATGTTACCATTACATTACATGCAAGCCATGAAATCAGGAATCCAACATCCTCATACAATTTCAGGAAACCATTTTTGTTTTGTTCTCCTCTCTGATTTGTTCCACATTCGATCCGTTGTGTAAGATTGTTGCAGTTATTGTGTTTTGTGACTCACTGTTTCTGTGTCATTCTTATAGAGTTATGATTTTAAAAAAAAAACACCCTGTCTTAAGCACGTTTATTTACCTAATTTTAAGAGGTATTAAGGACCTGATTATTTTATTATTATGTCCTGATATTTAAAACCTCACGACTGACAGAGGGTGTATTTTTCTTTTACCATGACCGTATAGAAATCCTCTCCATCTTAGTTTGTTTCTCTTAACCTTCTGCTGCTCGGGCTATCAAGTTGTCCCATTTGTCTTAAGTGCCTTATGAAGTTGCGGGTTCAATAAAAGTTTATACTTTACAGTTTGCTTCATAGCTCATGTAGTGATAGAAAGGATTTTGCTTGTAATAATTCTATTATCTCTCTGTCTCCCATTTGTCCCATTTAGACTGGCAACCTGTAGCTTAACCCCAGAGACTCTGAGTCCTTGATTAAAATACAAAAATGTAATTAAAGTATTTTGGCGACCGGAGTGACAGCACACTGGAAAATTGGACAGAAAACAAAGTATGTCAATGTGAGGTCAGGCATCCTTGAGAAGGGTGCTCAAGCTGATGCACCAAATGTCTCATGGGAGATCCATTTCCACTTGGCTAGCTGCAGATTCAATCAGTTGGCAGGAGAGAACTCTTTCAACCAAATGTCAGCGATGATGTCACTGAGTTGCTGTGAATTCATCATCCTGAATCACTGAATCACATCAACTATCCTTTTTAGCATGTGACAACATTTGAAATGCTAAATGTAATGGGTACTTGGAAAAAAGAAATGGTCATGTGTCACTTTTCAAATGTAAATGTAAAACTGAGGAGTTATGACGCTAATCTCAACGGGTCCATTTACAGATTAAGTGATTAAGTCTAATACCCAACCAGCACACACAGCCTTGCTTCATCAACGACAAGTTTGTGTCGTGCAGCTGAGTGTGCTGAGTGTCACTGATGATCGAATATGTTTATTTACTAGTCAGTCTATGCTCTCTGCTCCTCATTATTCTCCGGGAAGTCTCCTACTGCCATCACCACCTCCATCCCATCTCCCATAAACCATCGGCAAGGCCAGAGCAATGTAAGGCAGCCGTATTTACAGCCCTGAAAGCAATTGGAGGTTAACAATGAGGCCTGGCTGCTGCAGTTTATGGGCCGCTGTAAAATTGCCACTATGATTAAAATCTCCGTCAGGTGAAAGACAATGGTGCAGCCCTTTATCTCAACACTCCCATGAAATATCTACTCGCACTCATCCTCCCTTTCTTTCCTCTATGACCTCATTTGCAGGCCTTTACCTTGGTTAACTGGCCTTTTACGGCTCACTGTCTTATTAAAATCTGGGGAAGCGTTCTAAGAGTTGTTGGCCTGCCCTTTGTGAAAGTGTGTGTGTGTGTGTGTGTGTTTGACAGTGCATTGTTTGCATAGCAAGAGTGCATGATATTTTTACAGACCTGATATTTTTGTGGTGTCTTTATGATTTACCATTTAAACCTTAACTGTTACAAAAAAAAAAAACTTTTGACAGACTCCTCACTGAAGACTGGTAGACCCTCTTGACTTCCAGCTTGTGACTACCAAACTGTCTCTGCTTTGACAGGCAGAGCAGGTTACACTGGATACAGTGTCATTGAGCTGAATTACGTTTGTCACCTTGCAGCATTCTTAAGAAAAAGTTATAAAGCAAAAATCTAAGTGTGGGTTAAACCACCTGGTGGATGGACTTTGGCCATATTACACAAGCAGTGTAAATTCAAAAACCTTCATGTGCACTCAGATAAGGCACCACCAGCTGTTTATTGATTCAGAGGTTCCAACCAGAGGTGTTCACCTAATTCAGAAGTATGAAACATGAGGCCAAAGGGCCAGAATCGGCCTGGCAAAGACTCCAATCCAGCTAACTGGAGAACTTCGGAAAATGTTTAGGGGTGCATAGATTTTGATGTTTTAACTGTATTATGATAAGAACCACATGCTTACCAATTGATAAAGGATGGCCCACTCCATTCCCCATTACTATTACATTCCACACCAAAGTAATTAAGTAACAATTAAACAACTAAGTGACATCTGGTTGTGACAGAGCAGGTACATGCAGTGTTGAATGTCTGCATGTGGCCAACTGTAAAGTGCAAGCAATATGCAATTAGTGAATTGCTTCCAGTATTAACCCCTCCCCCCCGGACTATGAAAGGTGATTTTGAGTTCCGTTTTGCAACTTTTCATGAGCAATTGGTGGTTGAAAAGATAATACATAGCCAATATAATCTAACTGTAAGCTATATTTACTTGTTGGAAGTGAACTTTCTCACAACAGAGACAGCGGGAAAGTTGTGTTTGTTTTTAGACACGATGTGGGTGTTGTATGTAATCAATACATTAATAAATTACAGTATAATAAAATATTGGTATCATCACAGAAATCATTCAGTACAATCCTAGAACGTATAGATAGGGAGTACAATAACATATAATATAGTATTTCACATATTTACATAATGGCTACTGTATGCGCAGCAGCAACACACAGAAACTAAATTAAAGCGACTCCACGGGAGAAGCTCTCCCAGGTTTCTGCTGTTATATTGCATTTTGTGTGTATTTCATACCATCAGAAATACCATTACTGCAAAAGTAAATTTCAGTATTGTGGTATTCTGTATCTAACATCAGTGGCAAGCATGTGACTCAAATATTCATTTACTTTCATACCAATCCAATCTGCTCATCGCTAATGCGTCTCTTTTTTCTCCTTTAGTCTCTTAATTTCTTATGAAGCCTCAGCACTTCCCTTCCCTTCTTATCAGGTACAAGGGATGAAGGGGTGGGCCCATAAAAGCAATCTGCCAGTGACAGGAATAGCAGGAGGCAGGGCACCGAATCTATATCTTGTTCATTTTAACAACATACACATTCATACACACCCACCATTCAACGCCCACATGTCCATATACTCTACATTGGAATATGTATGCACCAAGTGGGAAAGAGGAAAAAAAAAAAAAAAACATCCTTTATGTAACCTCATTCTCATTCTAAAAAAAAGCAAGGCAACCACCTGGAGGCTGCAAATATACAACTACAGGCAGTTTGTGACAGTGGATACATTCATTATAGGTAAAAGCAGGTGGCTGGGAAGATATTATACACCCTGACTTAGTTTCTATAATTTCCAATCATGACAGACAACTATTGAAACAGATTTTTCATTATTATTTATTTACAGGGAAGAATATACTTTTTTTTAAAAAAAAAAAAAAGGTGCAAACATTTGCTTCTCAGATCAGATGGTACTTTGATACTCCTCATCTTTACACGTCTCTAGACACACATCTTATCTGTCCTCTTCTTCAGCGTATTCTTCATCCCATCCTTATATACTTGCCCTTAAAAAGTCCAGATAAACACTTTCTGTGTTTCCTCCGTGCCACCACTCTCTCGATGCATCTGACAGCAACCAAGAGAAGCACAGAACGCATTTACAAGGCCCGTGTGAGGACTGCAGCTTCCTTTTTACACTAACACTCACTAATATCTATGATGCCACTGAGCTTCATCTATCTACCTCTTATCTGGTTGAAAAAAAATACACTTCTATATGGCTCTGCTGTGAGAACCTGCCTCTAAAACACTGCCCGATTGCAATAAGGTCATTCTATTTTGGTTTAGGTTGTCTATTAATCTTGAGTGCATAAAGCCTTAAGGGATTTTCTCTGTTTTCATCCAAGCCATTTCATTTTATTGTTTGAAACTTCTGAAATGGCAGCTTTAGTGAGCTATTAGTGCAGCACTAAACATTAGAAAAGCTGAACAGAAGAGGTAAACAAAAGAGAAAAGACCCATATGCCCATGACCCATATTACAATTTTTTTTGTTTTTCTTTTTTTAAACATACTACACCTTCCTCTCTCTCGCACCAACACACACACACAGACAGACACACTCAGCTTTGACTACCAGGCCTTGAAACACGAACTACAGGTTTGACCTTTGGCAGTGACATTATCTAAATAGGGAAGTGTTCACAGTGGAGCAGCGTAACATGAACTGAAGGTGTCAGTTATGCTGCTTTAGATATTCCTCAAAGATGCCAGTGCTGAATAAGAAGCACTGGCATCTTTGATGCACACACACACGCACACACATGCACACACATGCACACACTCACACACACACACACACGTCAAGCACTGCTGGAACAAAGAGCGGCTAAATGGTCATGTAAATTTATAATGAAGAGAAATGCGGTTATAGAGCCCAACAGGAAAGTCGTACGGGTGAGCCATGTTAACATGCACACACACAAACACAGGTGCACACACACACACAAACACTTGAAAGGAGAAAATAATGCTTGCTACAAACAAAGAGGTGTTATAGATAACCATAAACGGAGCTCCTGTACGGCACAGATCGTAAATCCAAATAAGCACCTCCAGCAGCGGGCCATTCCTATCTCTTATATTGCAGTTGTGATGATTTAGTGCATGTTTACAGTCAAAGTATGAACACCGTTCAATTTAAGTAATCATTATTTGAAGCAAACCAAATCTATCACCTGTCAATTAAGGGACTTATGACAAAGTGGCACTATTAAAATTCATGAAGAGCGTGCCATAAACTTTCTTAAACATTTTGGTGACTTCAGCAAAACGCTTACAGTGTAGCTGAATTTTTGAGCTTCAGCGGACAAGACTGACTCACTCTGAGAGCTGCTTTCATTTAACTATTATGAAAGAGAAACCCTAACACCATCAGGAAGGTTTAGAGTTTAGAGGAAGGCGGTTCAGAAAAAGCCTGCCGGCTTCCCTTCACTACTCTTATCGGTGCAAGCACATTTTCTAAAGTCTTCCCTTAAAACGATTTTGAAGACGACTGCATTTTACAGAGCGAGATACATCGCCCTGTTCTTATGGCCGGGGCCCTCAGCTAGTCGACAGTTGCACAGCAATGTTTTAACAATGTGGATTTTAACTTGAAGTTTAATATTTTTAATATGTCTGAAAAACTCTTGGTTGAAACTCCTTCTGCAACAATAACCTAAAATCAGCATTTCTGGTAACTACAGAGCACACTGGCATAACATGTGGGAGAAATTTAGATTACAGAGCTGCTTTAGCTCTGACATATTCATAGGATATGACATCAGTGTCAATCCACAGAGTGCACAGTGTTTCTATTCTACTATAGTTTCCCAGCTCCTGAAGCAATATCATCCTTTATTATTATCATCCCAAATTCTACTTTCTATTCCATAATTAAGTATAGCTTTATTGATTTGTTCCCTTATTTCATCTGTTTGCCTTTATTATTATGGTTTCTTCTTCTTCTTCTTCTTGTTATCATGTATTATTTATGTATCTGTATCTTTGTAGAGCCTCACAAGTCCAGATAATTCACATCCACATAACCACACAGCACATCCTTGCACATGTAAGACACACACACACACACACACACACACACACACACACACACAGGTTTTAATGAAATATGGAGAAATGCATTAATATTTCTTATTTTTACCTCCACACTTCAATATGTTGTATATTTGCTGTAACATTTTACAAAATCTGGTGATTTCATTTCAGGCAGTTAAAAGTTAGTACATCAGATTAAGCTACATATGTCTATATCATCTGCTTTTCAAGGGCTTATACCTCTTCTGGCATAAAACATTCAGCACAGTCAGTGAGTATTTAATTACTGCATATCCGCCTTCAAAGAGTGAGCTGATCCTTTAGCACTTCCGGTAGTTTTATAGATATCTGAGCCTCAGGCAAGATACTGCTTCAAGGTAGACGGGCTGTCAACATGAGTGGCAAGTGATGGTGTGCAAACCTGGTCAGCTGAGATTTTGAAGAAGATATTAATAATAAATTGCCTGCCTTAAGGCTAGATGACAAACGGTGACTCCTCTGAGTATTAAATGTTCGTTTTTACAGCTAAAAAAAACAACAAAAAACTTTTGAGTCGCCTCCCATTTCTGATTATTTTGTTTCTACTATAAGGAGCCAGACTTTCCTGTAATTTTTTGTAACAGTTTGTCAGGCTTTCTGAAAGTCCTTCAGGAGTGATTTACTTTTTGGGGGGAGATGTTAAGCCACTTTATACTGATCTGCTCATTCAAGCACAAAAAGGCAACTAACTCAAGTTCTGAACCACTGTTGTGTCTCCACAAAACAGAGAAAGAACCAATTTTAAATAGTATCTGAGGCACTTTGTTACTGTTGCAGAAACATGTAAATTGCTCTAGTTTCTTTGACATTCCAACAAAGAAAACCCAGGAATAAAAATTGTGTTTTTGCACCAACAAGGTACTAATAGCTAACGGCTTTTAGCAAAAATAGCAAAAAAAACTTGGGCTATCTCAACATGATGTGTAGTGCGTCCTTAAAAAAAATAAGGAAACTGGATGAGTGGATATGCCATGATTAAGGGAGGGTAACACGGAGAAAAGCCTGAGGTATGCCGAATTACACGAAAAAAAGAAATTGCAAGAAAGTTTCACAAGACTTTGTTGAAGTATTGACTAATATTGACTTTGACCTTGTTAGAATTGTAAAAACTTTATTTTATCCTTATATACCATTTTTCAATTTGTGTTTGCGTCTCAATAAATCACTGCAGCCATTTCCCATGTTCCAAGCAAACCATAAAGAAAGGGTGGTTCGAGACTTCTGCACAGTGCTGCTAAAACAAACAAACACAACCTTGTTGCAGTTGCTGTGAGAAAAGAGAAACTATTTCATGGTAGTTTTATGACTCCATAAATGTTCTCAATTCTGTAAGTCCCCAGATGGTTTTCAATCTCTAAAGACCAAATCACCCAAAGTAAGCAGCAGAAAGTACAACGCAGAAGCTGCTTAAAGCCATTTATCCCTTTCCATGGAGAAATTATCAAAATATTTTTTCTTTGTAATCACTCCGCAAAAACTTCAATTCACATTGTAAATTGTACCACGATGGGTACATATTTAGAGAACGGGGTTGTAATGACAACAGTTTATCACATTTATTTTCACAGCAAGAGTTTTTTAAGAGGATTTTTGATAATAGTCCTCATTTGGACTGCACATGGGAAAAAAAACAAACTGGTTTGTCATTTCAACACACAGCTGGAGGAAGTCTACCCCGGAGGTCCCGTACAACCGAAAATTATCTAAAATAAATGAAATTGTCTAAAATTGCTCTACTTTCCTCTAAATAAGACTTGAAGTAAAGAAAAAAAAAAGACTAAATATGAGCTTAAGTGTCAGATTATCTCTGCGGCTTACTGCTGCATGTACCAAGTGCTAATGATCCCTGGCTGTGGTCCAACTCTGTCTTATATTTTGCCGTTGAAAATAACTCAGACTAATTTCACATCTCTCTGCGTGAAAACTATCAGAGAAATAAATGCTCGAAGAGGAGGTTAGATTGCATAATGTATTCACAATCTAATTTGAGCTGTGGCCTCCCAGAGCTGGAAACATTATTAAAATTCACTGCAGTGGGTGGGGTCAGGAGGCTAAGCTGGAGATGGGCTGGAGTAAAAAAAGAAAACTTTCTAAACAATAAAATCTGATGACAGACGCCTTTATTGTTTCGTCTTCAACATTAGCCAGTTTCATGGACATCTTTACCTATAAGCTGATTGTCCTGTTTAATTATGTTTAATGTTTTTAATTATAATGGGAGGGCTTTGTAGCACTGGACTCTTGCAGAATAAAACATGTAATAAGCAGTAGGTGCATGAACAGGACTACCTGAGCCCCCTGCACATAAGCAACGATCCACATTGCTGCTTAGTCAAAATGATGTGGGCCGGGTAGGGAGCATGTGATTAGTCATGGGCATCAAATTAATATTCACTCTTGAGTGGTAACACAGAAAATAGGAAAGGCATTAAGAAAGAAACACTCACTCCCGCATCGTCCTCCCTGCTGTCGCTGGTGTCCTCGCTCTTGTGGTGTCCGGCTGAGGAGCGAGTGTCCCTCTTTCGGCTGGCGTCGGTCCCCTCCGTCTGTCTCTCTCCATCTGGACCAAGGGGGAACATGGATATTGCTTAGAAAGACAGCGACCGCTATTATCCCAATTTTCAGGTTATTGTCATCCACATTTCCACTTTAATCATCATTAATGGCATCATTGTCATTCAGATTTCTCTCATTATCATCACCGTCATCATCACTGTCGTCAACAATAATTTGAAGCTATCACCCTTTTTTCTTTCAACTCAGCCTCTCCACTGTCATCAACCCCAGATAAAAGTTCCCAGAGAAAGGCAGATTAAGTGTGAAAAAAAATTGTAATTGGAAAAGCGAAAGGAGACAAGAGGGAAGAATAAAACCGAGTCCAGAGGGGAAATGTGAAGCAGGGGGAATGAAAATGGAGGGGGGAGAAGGAAAAAAAAAAGAAGCAAGAGATCGACAAACGGAGAGACAGAGAGAATAGCTTTTGCTGGGAAAGCTAGACTGCGGTCATGCCACCGATGGATTATGGGAGTTTTGCTGCACAATGATGACAGTTGCCTTGGCCAGGAGCGAACAATTGGAACTTAAAACTACTCATTACGCGTGTGTATGCGTGTGTGTCAGCTTTTGTGTGTCTGTCACAGAGCATATGTTCAAAATTGCCATTTCTCTGCCAGTAACACGTGCACATGCATGCACACGCGTTGTCACGGATGATCGCACCGCACGACTCAATACAGAGAAGTTACAAGATATTTAGCACTTTATGAGAGCCTGGTTATTTGGAGTTACAAGGACCAAATAGATACTGTAAGGTTTCCTCTAAGGGTTTTCACCTCTATGAGGACTTCATATAAAAAATAAATAAATAAATAAAAAAAGAGAATCCATACTCAATTCAGTCCAATCTCATTTTATTTGTATTGCCCTGGACTTGATCCCATTTGGCTGACATGGTACATGAATGCACAACACTTCTGCAGCCTGGATGGGCTGCCATAAAAGGTGGCGCCACTGCAATTGACTTGCCAATAAAACGGGAGAAGGAGGGGCCTCGATTGCATTACAGTGAAAGTGGTTCATTACTGTCCGCCTGGCCGCTGTAGCTGCGGCGTATATACACGCATACATTCACACACACACACAAGAATGTGCGCACATGCACACAAGGGATGGAATGTGATTAAAAGACAGAATGGGGAGAGCGGGTGGTCATAAAGCATAATGAGAGCTAATAGTTTTCCAATATGTCCCCTTAACAATGAGTCTGAGTGGGCTGAATTGGATGCGGGTGGTTGAGGGGTGGTGGGGGGGCTGAGCTGTGGGATGATTGATGCAGTCGAGGAGAAAGGGAAAAACAGAGAGGTATACTTGTGCTCATACTCCTCATTCATGTACAGAAACGGAGGGGAACAATTGAACTACTGTCAAAAAGCAATCCAAGCCGAAAACAGACAGAATAAATAAAATGTCGCAAAAGTAAAAGTTTTCATCTCTCTAATTCAGCTTGTCCTGCATCCTATCAAAGTCTCGAGCAAACGTAATATCTGCAGACGGTTTGTTTTCCTCATTTGTTTGGAAATCATCCCGCCTGTCTCTCTTCATTCCCTCCGCAATCTCACTGATTCTACACAACTGTAATAAAAATACACTTTGATCTGAAAAATTATCATCTTTTTGTGGAACAAATGAAGCACTGGAGAAAATTACCATGTTCACAATGACTTTCCTTAAATAAACTCTATTCCCATCTTTCTCTCAGTGATTGTGTTCCCCTCTAGAATGAAGTGTGCCGAAAATGATTTTATAACTAATAAATAAATAAAAGAGACACTTCCACAAAACGGACAATAACACAATAACAACTAGTGGAAGCGGAGGAACCTGTAAGTGCCATTTTCATGTCAAACACAGCCACTTGAGCCACAGGAATTGTGCTACGAAAGCCATCACCCCGCAGTAGAACTCGATATGGACAGCCTAAGTACAGCCTCCGGGGTCTATCAAAGCTCCACCAGATCAAAGAGCAAAGAGCAGCTACGCTAAACCTCATCTCACTTCGAGCCCTACATTGTGGAGTCAAAAATAGAAGGACACTTCAACTTCCAGCACTATAACTTGTCAGATGTTATGAATGCGCATTTCCCTGGTGGGGCGTGTGCCTTAGAATGATTTAGAAGGCTGTGATATTAAAATGCCAAGACGTCATGCGGCATTGTAAATAAAGTATAGCAAGTTACCCAAAAATCACTCCAATGAAAAAACAAAATATCATTTCTTGATAATTTATCCAGCTCTTCATTTTGAAATGTATTTTCGTTCCTCTTCTGAGTAAACAGTGTGTGAGTCACTGCATGAGTCAACTGGCAGCATATCTTTCTGTAACCATTTATCTGAGACTATTAAGAGTAGGCACTGCACCAAGACACTTTTTTCCTTGTCTTGCATCATTTATGTAAGTCATCACCTTAAATGTGAATGTGAATACAGAAATTATTATAAAAATTAAACAACAACAACAAAAAAAAAAATCATCTTTGAAGCTGAGTGAGATAGTTTCAAACCCCACAACGAAGAGCAACCAGAAAGGGAAAAAAAAACCCATCCAAAGCTGATTTCAATAAATCATGATTTGCATGCAAAATAAATATCAAAGCAGTACAGTCAAACAGACAGCCAAATCCATTACAGCTTTTCTGAATGCCAACGATAAACAGAGAAAAGATTAACGGCATTAGAGTTACAAAGAAAGAAAATGGAAAGCAGGTGTCAGAAAGCAGGTGACCAACATGAGAAAGCAAACTTTCTCATGAAAAATTATTCATCTTCCAGCCTCTGAAGCAATGTCTTTTAAAATTTGAGAAGAATATTTATCCTAAAAAAAATAAATAAAATAGTGTATCTTCACGATAATGTCCATATCTCTATAAGAACAGCCCTATCAAATGAAAAGGAAAGTGGAAATTAAATTTATGCTGATATTTGTTACATTATAATTACACTTAAATCCTTTGGGGTCATTTTTAAGATTGAAATGTTTGGAAATACTGAAAAAAAAAAAGGAGAAGATAGTTTTTAAACTAATTAATTCAATCAACTCTTCAACAATACAAAAAAAAAAGTGAAGATAATGAGAACAGCAAGTACTTTTCTGTGTGTGCGTTTTAGTTAGTGTGCACGTGCGTGTGTGTTTTTGAACATTTGTGGACAAATGTTCAAACATTCATTACCAACAAGTCCCTCAGCACGCTTTAATACTCTAAAAATGGAGACAGTAATGCAAATGTAACGCTGCATGGGTGCGAGTTCCTTTCTTAGCATATAAACCAAGTGACGACATGTGGTTCTGCACGGCTCTGGAGAATGACTCATAAATAATAGTCTCTGCTGGAAAGAAGTGATTTGATGACCAAATCAAATGGCACTGTAGTAAACTGGGACACGTATTCTCCTATGTAACCAGCCTGCACTCCTTCAGTGGTTGTGCACCAACTACAAGTTTAAAAAGACCGAAAGAACAGGATGTGCAGACGGACAGCACAAGCAGACCATGATGAAACGTGCAAAAGCCACAGTATGGCGCTGCTAGCAAGTGGCTGAACTGTGACGGGACTTCAAGCCTCAATGCCGGCTCTAATGAAGTAATGAAGAGCCGACTGGCAGGTTAATGGAAGCCAATTGACTGTGCGCTCTGCCACCAGCAGGAGACCAAGCAGAATACTAATCCTTGAGGAGCCACCTCTCTTTTGTTTCTTGTGTTCTGCCTAATCAGTTCATTTCCCCCCACTTCTAAAACAGGAGCACTATTTACTGTGAAGATAAGATGGTGTAGAGCAACTTCTTCAACCTCCAGAGGACACAGATAGTGAATAGCTTTTGGAGCACTTTGCAGATTAGATCTTTTGCGGGGTATATTGAAAATCACAATAAACAGAAGTGTTATCCAAAGGTTGACGTGGGCATAAGGAAGTGTGTGTGTTAGGGGAGGGCGTGGGGGGGGGGGGGGGGGGGTTCTTCGAGCATCTTCTTCTTTGGAGAAGTAAGTAATAAATTCACCTTGCCTGGCTGCCCTTTTAAAAGTAAAGCTATTCTAAACTCTATGCCTTTTTAGTGAACTGCAGCTGTCAGAGCTCTCATCAGGGCTGTACGTGTGCCAATTCAAATGTATGCCTGTACTTTACTGTGTTTGTGCATATATGCATGCATTTGCGTGTGTGTGCAAACGTGCAAGCATTGTCTGCATCTCCTTTCATCTTCTAACAGGACTGACTACACTGGGTTTCACTTCGAGGTGGTGCTCCAGTGTATGTTAAGTGATAGACAGAATGGTGATACAGCAGAATGCTAATCACAGAATCAGAGGAGCGAGTGTAGCAGGAGCTACAGGCTATGCAATGAAGTGAGAAAGAGGAAAACAAAAAAAAAAAAAAATCCAACATTATGGAGAAGAAAAATAAAACAGAGCTGGTTAAGTAGGACAAGTTTAGTTTAAACAGATATGAAAAAGCCAAGTCAAAACAAATTAACTAATAATCTATGTGGGAGCCCCCCAGGATCTGTTCTATGCTCAAGTCCCTCTGGTAAACAGGAAGAAATAATAGCAAATAACAGCACGCAGTCAAACATGCCAGCTCACAGTGGTTCATGAAGAACGCCAAGCGTCATTATCACAATTTATTTGCCAGTGTCATCTCTAGAGCGGCTCCTACATGGTCTCCTTTCAACTTGCGCAGTCAAGCATACTCTGTGTTAACACGGGGCTGGCAACAGAGCCCAAGCAGGAAAGGAATATATTAAATGACTTATGGTTACAAATGGAAATTACAGTGTCAAAAAGGGGGTTAAAAATAACTGTAGTTCATTACTGCTGCAATATTTTTCTGTACAATGTCAGATAATAGTAAAAGTATTTAGTGATAAGTACTAAAATTTTGAACATATCAGCAAATCTGCTCATTGCTTTATTTGTGCTATTATCATATTAGAAAGTGGTCTGTCATTCAGAGCACAAAACACTGAACAACAACACAGCAACAATTACAAAATATTCAGTTTGGGTACAAATATGTCAGATTTGTACATTTCAGCTACTAAGGTCCAAATATTGTTTATTATTTAAGAACACATTAAACAATTTAGCTTAAATGGGCCTTGGGGTGCGGGTGTGTCACCAGGGTGCAGGGGAGACATTCCCCCCCCCCCTCCCCTCCCTCTGGCCACTTCTGGCCACCTGTGCCTCAATTTTATCTCACAACTTAGACATCCACATTACTTACACTCTCATAACACACACATATATATAGGGCCTTGAGGGTGGGCACGTTAACGGCATCCAGTGGACGGTCTGCGTACTCAAACCTACCTCTGGCGCCGGTGCCCACCTCTCAATTTTAAATCCATGTAGACATTGAGGGTTCTCGGGAGGGGCCGTGCTAACACCTGCTGCTCTCTGGCAGCAGCACCATGCTCTCCCTTGTTTTAAATGCACTTTAGAACAACATGCAGCAACACTACACATGAGCGGGAGGAGGGAGGTATGGGGTCTTCACACACCCCCGTTCTCTACTAGCCATCGGGGCGGGGGGGGCTGGGAGGAGATGTTGGCTGTCCGATGGGCCTCCCTGCTGCTGCGGAGCCTGGGACGGTCCGCTTGCCTCCACCCCGGGGGGAAGGGTAACATCTCTTGGGTCTGGGTGCTGTTTCCCCCTCTGGGGGAGAGGGTACCTGGACCCGGGGTATAGAGTATGTTTGGGGAGTGTGATTGTGTGTACATGTCCATTTATATCAATCCTTAGGTTGGGTGAGTGCTGAGTGTTTGTATATGTGTGCATGAGGGTGGGAATGCATGTTTGTGTCTGTGTGTGCCTGTTTGTCTGTGTCTATATGTCAGGTCGGGTCTTAGACTCCACCTCTCTGGGAACTCCCAGGCCCTCCAAAGTGGGGAGGCCTATCTCCCCTCACCACACTCCCTGCCGGTGACTGATGCCCTCAGGGGTCGGTGCATTGGTGGTTCTTGGTGTCCGGGACTGGGCGCTCAGGTATGTACCAGCTCACTCCCGGTGGCTACTTGGCGGGGCCTGGCGCCTGTTGCTCGGTCAGGCCTCCTCCGGGGTGCGGGGGGCCCTCGGGCCTCCGGCCTCTGGGCCTGCGGCTCGGTTCACTCTGGCACAGCTGGCTGCCGGCAGAGCCGGCGGGCACGCCGGTGCAGCCCCCTCTAGCTTCTGCTCGGTGGCTACTGGGTGACACCTCGTCTGGGGATCCTCAGCCCTTCCCATGAGGGTGGCACGGATGCCCCTCCGGTGGTCCTCCTTGGGCTCTCGCACTCTGGGGCCTCTGGATGTCTGGGGCCTGGATCTCCTCCATGCCTGCTTCATGCCCTGGGGGACAGGGCTATGGCTCGCTACATCCTCTTGCAGACCATTACATGTGGAAACCTTTTGAATACAAGCGCACTGATCCACACAGGTGTGCACATGGATGTTCACTGCTCGTAGACTTAAATTACACCTTTCTTGGCTGCTACTTCAAAGCACATTGTGCGCTGTCTGTCCTGCGTGCTGCACAACAACATTGAATATTTAGTATTTACTGCTGTTTACACTTAGCTAGATTAATGCGATGGTGTTGTGTTTAGTATGTTGCTTTGGTTTGTTTTTTTTGCTTGTTTTCTATTCTTTTTCTCCCAACAGGTGATCCAGGAGATTTTTTTTTTCCCCCCTTTCTCACTGTTCCTCTTCCCTTCTGTTTTTCTTTTCCTTCCTCTTTCTTTCTCCCTTCCCTATCCCCCACTCATGTCTGTCCCGTCTGTAACAACTGAAAATAAAATAAAATAAAAAATAAAAACAAAGGTCGATCAAATGGACCAATACGGCAATGCCACGATGATCCATTTGGCAAAATAAATCCATTGGGTATCTTGGTTGGTCTTCAGACAACAATTCTGACGGCTAAAGAACCAAATGGGACAGGCAACTGTACAGCGACAGATGCAAGCTGATGAGGAATAAATCTATCACCTCCTCGCCTGATCTCAAGGTAATAGCAAGGGAGAGATTGTGCAGGGCTGAGACGGGATCCTCCCAGCAAACATTTTGACGTTGAATTATCATCAGCCGGCATCTTGTCATGGCTGAAAGATAGTTCCAAGATGAAAGTTGAACTGATGTTGTGGATATTAGTGCAACATTGGTTCGAGCTACATCTTCAATGCCGTCTAGAGGTCAATGTTAGACTTTCTAGTACTGGAAAGTTTGTGTTCAAGGATTGTTTTCCTACTATCTCTTTATTGATTAGAAAAAACTAAATAAAGAAAATTAAAAACATTTCTCAATAGAAAGAACTGAGAAGAACATATTCCCTTGCTGACATTGCGGACAGCAAGGACATAATTGTATGAATTTGACACGATAAGATGCGCACACCAATAAAATGATAAACTGTAAATGGCTTAATAAAACAAAAACAGTCACTCAGTTTTTCTACTGGACACTCGTCTTTGCCCCAACCATCCTCATACTGTAGGTGCCAAACTGGCAGATATGTTTGAGTTTATATATGATTAATCATCTTGTATTTTTTCTACTCTATATCAGACATCTGTAGTTTTGTTATGATGACCATGAAGAATATCATAAACCCACACATGTTGCTGGATTTTAAAATTCTAGAGTGGGATGACTGTAGGATGGAAATGATAAATGGACTTGTTTTTCAAAGCACTTTATTTTACACACCTCATTCACACAAACACTCTTTTCCCACTATTTGCTTTATATGTGCTTTATATGTAACATTAAAACTCTGGGAGCATCAGGAGGAACTTTGGTTAAGGAGGTAATTGGAAGATTGGTGGATTGATCCCAGTCTGTGTGCCAAAGTACAGTATGTTAAACATTCTGAGAAAAAAAAAAAATCATAAATGACCCCGGTTTGAAAAATTGAGCAAGAAATTTAAAATACAGGATCGCTTTGAATCAAGTATGGGGTGAAATGTAAACTCTGTGGGCAAACATTTGTCTGTCACATGTCAAATCAGACATAGTATTCTCATGTAAAACATGCAGGTAGCCTGATAGCCATGTAGCAGAGCTGCTTTTTCTAGCATAGATAGTGTCTCATAGTTTCTGGGTCACATCCAGAATCATTACCCTTCTGCTGGTGTCACTAAACAGGCACTCTGCTGCTTTGAGCTTTTGTCAGAATTATATTTTAATTACCTTTTTTAATGACCTTTAATTTTTAAAGCCTTATTATCACAATATTGTAATTCTCTATAGTGCACCACAGCATTGAGGCTTGCTCAGGAGGTAAATTAAAAAATAGTTTGTTATTTCTAATATTATGAAGGCACATTATAATCACTCGAACTAACAACTACTATACAACAGGTCCACATATTAATGTGGAAGGTTTAGTAAAATGTAATTGTCTTTAGAGGCCTTTTCTTTCTCTGTAGCATCTTCAGCTTCTTTAGCTTTATACTACAGACTTACTATGTGAAATCATCCCAAGGCCTCTCTATCGTATTAAGTCATAAGGACTGTGCATCTCAGTGGAGCACACTAAGGTCACCGTCATGTTTCTGTAAACATTCTGGGATTCTGAAAAGGGTAGCTGTGGCATTATTTTGCTAGAGGCGGCCATGTGAAAAAGAAAAAAATCTGGTCAGCAACAATCCTTAAGTAGATGCTGGCATTCAAATGAAGCCTAACACCTGGTATCAAGGGGACTAATTTGTGCAAGAAAATACGCCCACCCATTTACCACTAGCGTGTTCTTTGCAACACAAGGCAGGACTGATGGATGACTTCATGCTGTTTACTTCAATTTCTAACCCTGCTGTTAGTGTATCACAACAGGAATTAAAATGGGAAAGTTGCAGTAAGCGAGTAGAGCATTTTAAACAGTTTGATTAACAAAGTTTGATGATTGTGAAACCACAGTATAATCGTCTGCTGCTTCAAAGTTTGACGAACTGAATTTAGAGACGGTTGAGCTGCTAACAGGCATATTTATCTGCCTGTTCGCTTAAATAAGTTTAGTCATCTGGCCCTGACCTTCCTCGCTGTCAAGGTGGTTTTGCATGCTCAACTGTAGCAAACTATGTTTTGTTTTTCTTTGTTGCAGTCAAATCCCAGCAGGCCAGCTGGTTCTGAGATGCTGAAACAACAATGTCAGGAGCAGCAGCAACAACACTTGGTTCAGAGTTACCTTGCTTATGCATCGTGCCTCTTCTATTGTTAGCGTGATCATTTCTGCAGTCACATCCTCTAACTTACTTGTTGAGTACTAATGCATATGTGCTTAGATTTTGGAGGGACATTAAGCAAAAATGAAACCACGAACGCGAGGAAAGCCAACACATGGTATGAAGGTGTTTGGACATCAAAGCAGACGGTGATTTTATAGGAGGTCGGGACAGCAGACACGCACAGTAACAGCATGCGCCGAGTAAATTATTGACGAGTTGAACTCGTCTACTCCACGAGTACACTGTAACTCCATCTCAATGACGTAGGCTGTAGTCCCCTTGAGCTTGCCGCACCAAATGTGTGGGAACACTAAATACACCCCTCCCTCTCTCTATTGGGGAGATTAAAATTGCATAGGAAGATGAAACAAAGGACTGCAGCTTTTAAAAGCATGAGAATGGGAGAAAGAAAGGAAGATCAAGTGAGAGGGGGACAGGTTGCAAAAGTGGAGAGAGAAAGAGGGTAAGAGGGAGGGAATTATATAGAAAGTCAAGTAGAAGACAGGCACAATGGTGAAGACTATAGGCAACTTGAGCGGGATGCAAAGAGACTGTAAGAGAGAATAGAGGTGTGTAACCACAAGGCAAGGAGCCAAAGCTCACCCAGCTGCTCACACGTTCGCTAATTTAATCACTCGTTTCTCAAACAACCATTCATTGACTGATTTAGTCACTTACTTGTTCCCTCTTTATCTCTCCTCCCCTCTCTCTGTAATGCATTTCCAATACACTGCGCTATTTTTTATAAGAGGAGAGCTTGTAAACTTTTACAAAGCACGGCTTTTAACTCCGCAATCAGGCATTACAGTATAAGACATGGTTGGCATAAGCCAGTGAAAGATGTCAAACTGTTGTGCCAGAATAGTTTCTTAATGATTCCTTAAGGACCAACAAACATCCACGCATACACACACACACACATATAGATACACACAGGATAGCATGGCAGGGGGTAACTTAAGTGTAGCAGGCTTCACTGGGGCTCTGCTGGCCAAATGGAGCTAGCTAATTATAGCAAATAAACTGCACTGATCTGTGCTATTAGCTGGTCAGTAATGAAGCAGAGTGGAGGGCTCCTTTGACACTGATGAATGGGCCTGGCTCTGAGTGCTGCACTCCCTGGCCTTTAGTTCAGCTCTACTAACACAGCATTCTGAGCAAAGTGAGGGTGCATTAAGGCAAGGAGCATAACAAAGCTTTGCAGATGAGATAAATAGAGACAAAAGGATTGTGACAGAGAGGAGCGAGAAACAACAAAGAACAGACAGAGAGAACTTGATGGGAGGAAAGATGAAAAAAAAAAAAAAAACACAGCAGGAAAGTGTGCTTGTAGGCCTGTGGGTGTGTAGGGCAGAAATAAAAGACTGCACAGAGATGCATAATGTGCTGTAATATGGGTCAGGGGCAAAGAGGTCCCACAATCTCTCTTTTAGCCTTTCCTGTAGCATCTGTAATGTTTTGCACTTCATTAATAGCCATCTAAAGCCAATTAGGAAAAGTCAAATAACAAAAAACAAAATGCCTGGATGGAGACAAATCAGAGCCGCAACACCCAGCACACACTCAAAGATTAATAGACACCCTGAAAGAAACTAGAATGACCTTATTGCAGCGTCAGGGTAAAAAATACTCACACGTCTACGAGCACACACATGCACACACACTAATACTTAACAGGGTATTGTTGCAGCAAATCTAATGAATAGAATCAATTAAGCATTTGAATTTCAGAGCAGATGATTTTGGCAATTAACAACGACGGGGATCAGTGTGAGGTCTTTTGGCTTCACAATGGAAGTCAGTGCGTAAGAACTTTGCTCATTAATATAACATCTACTTTAGTACATGCATAAATACTAAAGGCAAGCTTTGGCCTTTCATTTCTCCATATTTGCATTACTTAGCATAGCGTGGCAATGCAGAGAGTAGCATTAAGTTGTCAGTTTACATCCACAATTAGGATATGCCAGGAAGCGCTTAGAGTTTGTCTTGAAACCATCTGGACTGTAATGAAGTTTTCAGCTGAATCTACTTGAAAATTTAATACAAATATTATCTGCTCTTAAAGTTTTCAAAGCTTCTGCAATCATCTTTTTCTTAGCTCACTAGGGCCAAGGAAACAAAGAATCAACTTGTTAAAATTACAAGATACATTTTTTCCCAAGGGAGACAGAAAAGCGTAATCTGATCTAATCTAATCAGTGCATGCAATCCGGCGATTGAAGACAATGGTATAAATGTAAATATGTGTAGTTATAAATGTACAGTTTGTATTGCTTCTGTGAATCAGGAAGTTGGTGGTTGGGTCTAGTTCACATGGACTGCAACCCCACAGAGTCCCAGGTCAAATTACTGACCTTCAGGTTATTTCCTTCAGTGTGTAAGTTTGTGGCTAGACATAAAAGAGCTTTATATGGGATAAAGCATTTAAATGTGTGTGTGAATGATTGAATGTTGTTTGTATAAGATGCATTTGAGTGGTCAGTCTAGCTTTCTATTTTGAATCGCATGCAAGAAAAAAAAAAAAAGACAATTCTGTTCGTGCCCATCTAGATGGATGGATCCTGGATATGGGCTGCTGAATATAACAGTCGGATTCCTCTGCTACCTGCCAGTACACTCTCCCCGCTAACCCTCAGATGGCCGTCTACCATCTTCTCCTGCTGCTCAGTGCCCACGGCCACCCTGAACTTCACTGGCCATCTCGAGCCCTCTAAGGTCAGCTTTGGCCCTATGCAGGGTTACCATGGAGACAGGAGTGTAAAATAAAACATTTTCATCAATGGCAAAATCCACCAAAAAGAGAGAAAGTAGAGCCAGAGAGCGAAATAAGGAAGATGTTAAGAAGCTGCAGCAACCACTCACAGACAGACACATGATTGCGACCAGAGCAGATCAACTATATCCAAATGGAAGTACACACACACACACACAAAACAACATTAACTCAACATTGCAAAATGCCTTGACGCACCTGTGTGTTGCATTTGCATCAGTGCAAATAAATGCTCAAAGCGTGCAGACCTCTGGATAATGATGGTTTTAATTACAGCGCTGTGAGCAAAGTGTACAAAGATATATATGCATATGCGCACACACACACCACTATTTAATCCTCACTGTTGCTAGTGACACCCAGAGGCCCCTGCTCCAATCATAGTACAGAAGATAAGGAGGCAACTCTGAGCCAATGCAGAACCACAACCGTCAAAGCTGATGTGTCACCGGGGAAGGAATTAAAGCGAACACACAGGGGTCGCCTGCTTCCTTGAGATCCCTTCGCTCATTAGCATACATTTGTAAACAAAGAAATGAAGGCAACGAGGGCCTTGGTGCTAGTGCGGTGTCATGCTGTTAGCAAGAGTCAGAGCTAAACAGAGCATCTAAATGAGGTGAGAGCTTTGGAGGAGACCTTTCTATGATAATGCATCGATCTTCTGTGCTCCTGACAGCTGAGCAGCTACACTGGAAGACAATGAGAGAGAAACATTTTGTGTCTGTACCACGCCTGCATCTCTCCCAAAAAAAACTTCAGAAGACAATCTCACGAGTCGAGGTCCAGGCTTCAACTTGGTTAGTACCGAGCGACATAAGCCAGACATATTTTTCTGAAGACACTTTGCTTTAAGAGCAGGAAGAAAAGACAACGTAAATGAAAAAGGAAGGTTAAGGAAGAAGAAAATGGGAACTTAGCTATACCACAGTAGGTTTGACCTAGAGCTTTTCAGAGATCTCAAACACTAACCTCTAAATAACCTGTTTACTATCTCTCCATCTTTTTGTCTCCCTCGCAGGCATCCGTCTCCGCTTCCCTTTTGTCTTCACTACCTCATTCTGTGCCATCTCACTTGCAATTACTCTTCCTACACACTTTGTATTTATTATCCCCCTTCTTCTCCGCTTTCTCTCTTCATCTCAATCACTCATTTCTTCCATTTGATGTATTTGTAGCAAAATAATACTTGAATATGGTTTCCGTGTGGAAACCCCGATGTGGTCATTATCTTCCACCAAGTGTCTGATTATCATCATTCCAAGGAGTCATTACTCTGCTGATCATATCACCTTTGTGCTAAGAGAAAGGAAGATGCTATATAAGGGTGGTGATGGGGAGAGGACAGATATAAGAGATAAAGCAGGAGTTTAAAAAAAAGTATGTCTTGACATGGTGAGAGAAGAACAAAAGAAGAGGACAGGAGAGAAGGAGGAAAGAGGAATAAGAGAGTATCTAGGAAAAAGGAAGTGGTGATATGTTACATTCAAGGAGAAGGGGAGGAAAGGGAGATGGAAGAGGAGAAGGAGGAGGACAGAAACAATAATAGCCTTGTCTTATCACTGTACAGTGATAAATTTCCTTCTCAGCAGGGAGTCGGTGCCCAGGCTGGGGCTAGGCCTGATGACAAACCACTTCCACCCTGCAGTGCAGTACTGGCTATTTATGATCAGGGAACATATACGAGCTAGCCACGAAACCAGCAGGGCCCCAATTCATCTTGGGCCGTTGTTGTCACTCTTGGGCCCCAGTGACAACCTGAAATGGGCCTACTCCGTCACATCCCCCAACTCTGCCCTCGACCGTGACAGACACTTCAGCACATCATCCGCTGCTTACTGGTAATGATTCAATGTTACGAGCAGTTTTTCACCTATGTGGATTGTTACCTAACCACACGTGACATCTGACTTACAGTAGTTTTAAGGCGATGGGTAAGCAAATGTTTTATAGTGTTTAAAAACAGATAGCTTATATTAATGTACTTGTTGGTATGGATAGCACGGGTTGCCTAGTCAGCATTTCTGTAATGGAGAACAGTCGGATTAAGAGGCAAATTTAAAATTGCTGCGGTGGTGGGGAAAAAAGTGTAAAACAGTGAAGTTTCCTTTTAAAACGTGACGCAAGAGCATAAAACTGCAAGGCAATTATTATCCCTCATCAACAAGCCCAACTTCACTTAGTTGTTCTGTAGAAAAAAAAACCCAGGACCGCCGACCCCAACTTAGTCACTAAGGACAGAGAGCACCAATAAGCAGAACACAGGGCACTCCATAGTAATTAAATCATGCAAGCTGCTGTGATTGTTTGCATTTTGTTTCTTGTGTCTGTTTACCTCTTTACAGATTCCTGCTTTGCATAAATTATTCATTGGTGTTCCTTTTTGTATCCTCCAGAAACAGCAGAGGCTGGTCGCGCTGCAAATTTGAAGGCAAAAACACAATCCACTGATAGACATCTCTGACAGTGGCTTGGAACTGAATAGGAAGGAAGGAAGTACTGCTGTTAAGCTTTGGCACAAAGCACATAGAGATCAGCCAAATTCTCTATTCTTTTCATGTCAATCCAAATATAAAGCTCCTATTAAGAAATGTCAGACATTTGCAGACATTTATAGCGCAGAAAATGACGATTTGCCATGCATTTCCATCTTGTGAACATACTTTGTTCAAGTAGACCTCAATTGTTTAATGGAAGATATGGAATCTACAGCAAAATGACTATTGAAAATCATTGTAATTGAGGCAAATCACCAGCAGGAATGGAATATATTCAAAAAGGGAAAAGAAGTGTTTCTAGGCACCCCTGAGCCACATTATGGCAATAACGCACCCATCCTATTATTGCAATATGGAATAAAAACAAGAGATTGTCCTTTTATGTGAAAATTAGGGAAGATTTTTGCAACCACATCACTTCCAACAGAAACCAAATTATAGCTTATTGAAAAGTATATTATCAGATGGCAGAGCTGTGTAACAACTGATGAATTCTCAATGTTGTGTATACAGCTCCTTTTGGTATTTGGTGAGTGTCTTTGTGTGTATATCTCTGTCACATGACATGGTTGTGTTTTTGTTGACTTTATAGCAGTAAAGCAACAAAACATCTTTAATGGAATTTTATATTTACACACTCAGGATTCTCTGCAGCTTTGCAGCTTTCAGCGTTACATGTTCACAGTTTGCATCAGTATCAACAGCAGAATTTGGAAAATAAAGATCTAACCAAAATGGTTGCGGATTAAAAAAAAAAATAACATAGCAAACTAATGATGCATGTTGCTGTGTGTGTGTAATTGAGAAAGCAAACTGACAGGTCCACTTCCAATTTTAAGGTATTGTCAAGGGAGATGGTATTACTAGGGTGAGAAGAGTGTGCTACAAAATCATTTTAATGTGCCTAATTGAACAGATGCCTAGCTTGCTCAGTGTTTGAGCACAGGCAGAGCTTCAATCAATGTGTTGTTTCCTCTAATTTGCAAAGCCAGATCACAACATGTCCAAGCACAGTGTGAGAATATCTCCGGCATTTCAGAGACGTAAGACATGATAATAGCTATTTTACAAAAATTGTCTGGTTCAATGTGGACGGAAAGAGCAGTTAAAAAACTGTGACTATTAAGCAAGGTGACATCTATAACTAATTTATTTGAATACGTGCAACATAGGACACAGCTAGCATTTGAATGCAATAAGTAATGTAATGAAACAGAACAATACAAATTAGCGAGTTTCATTAAGACATGCACTTTATCAAAATTAGCGACTATGTTGTGGTATGGAAAAATGAATGTTTCTTAATGAAGTAGACTACTCATACATATAAGAGTAGATATTCATTTCCTTTAGAAACTAATGCGGTGTCATGACTTGGTAGTCATTGCCGAGGTCTTTGATAGTTGCAGTACAGACGTAGGTGAACTTTCAGATGCATGTTTATATAAAATTGTGCGAATAATCTAGAACAAAAACATCGCAAGTCAAAGTCATTCTTAAAAATATATCTACAGTTTCTTCACAGGCTGGTGATTGTCTGGAGACAGGTTGCATCCCTGTGGAATCACGTTGTGATTGAAAGTGGCTCACCTGTGAGCAACCAGTTGGTCACCACAACTACTTGCAATCAGTAGCCAAATGCAAAAAAAATTGCAATTGCTAGACAAGCATCAATTTTTCATAGTCACAGGGATGTTGTCATCCTGTTTTTGTACTAAGCCATTATAAGCACATTTGAAACAATTACAAATCACTTTTGTCTTTTGTTTTAAATAACTGCTACACTTTTCTCCGTACAGGTTTTATCTCAGATATCGTCTACATTGTCTTTTTTATGCCCCACAGTCTGTCTCTGCCAACCAGTCAAATCACAGTTTCGATCCATGTCTGTCCAGACTTGTCATTGCTTTTTTATTTTTATGACATTAGACATTTTTGCGAAATGTTGTCATAGTTGTCATGTCAATTTTAGATAATAGCAAAGCATTTTGTGGTAGCGGTCTGAAAACGGGAAGAGGAGACGAGCGGCGAGGAGCTGTCTTGATTTATTCACCTGTGACTGATATGGAACGTACTGTCACCCATATTTAAACTTACTCTGCAGCCATTTATGACCTACTGAGTCAAGTGATGCATACCTGATTGAAACCTTAGCTAAACGCATAAGTTACACAGCACTGTATAAACACAAGGTTTTTCATTCTGTTTAACCTCAACTAATGAGAACCTGATAGGAGGGGCACTAACAGCTAATGCTTGAGATGTAAATCGGCTTTCACTGTCTCTATGGACCTTTGTAGTATCTCGCTGGGAAACCAGGCATTCACCCTGTAGGAGGATTTAATCTTGAAAACCATCGCCTTGGGCAACAATGCTGACCCAAACATGAGCTAGAGGCAGAAAAGCAGAATTCGATCAGTTACCATTCACAATACTAACGTTATTATCCTGCTTTCGATGTATACACCGGCAGGAAAGGAAAAGCAAGACTTCCCTCGAGTCGTGAGCTAGTATTAACCTGACACAATCGTTCCTTCCTCTCTCCTTCGATTGCAGCAGTGTACTTTCTGTCTTCTGGTTGCACCCCTCTTCCATCTCTGAACTTCTTTTTTCAATTGGTGTTTTATTTTGTAATTCCCCTTTCTGCTCCCAATACAATCTTTAGATTTTAGTTAATACATAAACAGACAAGCGATGAAGCAAATGGACTGACAATCAGCGCTTCAATACAAAGTTGTGCAATAGCGTGTAAACTCCTAATGATTCTAAAAACATATTCACGAGGGAAAAAGCTCACTAAAACACTACCTTATAAAGAGAAAGTCAACACCAGCTTTTCAATTGGATAAAGTTTAAATCTACCACAGTGTGATTTGGGTTGTCTGAGTCTAAAGACCACTACAGATCATGTGACGTAGCAATAACTGCAGACATGCATCCAGCTATTCAGTAGATGTTATCCTACAGCTTATATGTATCTAAAATGACGCCCTCAACAGCTTATTAGAACCGCAGTATGTATGCCACACACACAATGTTTGCTTGTAGCAAACTTCTAAAACGTATAGAATTACTGCAATCTAACAGTGTGCAGGTATCTTAACAGGAATTACCTTATCTTTGGGTCTCATCCCCTATTCAATGCAGGCTCCTGAAGAGTGATCAGTGCATGCCAAAAGGGTGTAAAAGTGAAAGAAGTCTGTCGATTGTGCAGGACTGCAGAAAAGACAAAAGCTCATTCTGCTTACAGTGGACTCATGAAAGCATTGCTTCTGCAACAAGTTATGCAAAGACTGAGGACATTCAACAAATAGGCCAGACAATACAGCCGTGTAACAAACAAGAGGGGGCCCAGACTGTCACTCTGCTATTGTTGCTAAACACATCTACTATGCACGTTGAACAGTAGAAAACAGAGGAAACGGGCCACAGTGTCGGGTGAGGGGATGTGGGTTGATAAGTATGGCAAGGACTCAAAAGACAGACAAATTACACGCAGGCCGTATCCACTTGCGTTCTATAAACTTACAGTTTAATCAGACATACTTCTTTATAACCAGGACACACAGAGACAGGAAGAGAGATAAATAGTAAGAGAGAAGTAATAGGAAGAGGCAAATGAGAATGACAGAAAGAGAGAAAAGGACAGCGGCAAAAATAATGAGATGAGACAGAGGGTGACCTTAATCAGCCACTTGTCAGGATGTACATGTGCATGCACAAGCGCACACACGTATACACCGACACACACACCAAAACACCTATAAACCCGGTTGGTGTGTGTTTGCACAGCAGTACTCTGTTTCATTACAGGACCATTTCGCCCAACTAATACCCAGACAGGAGCTGGTGATAAGGAATGTACACACTCTCCTCAGTACACAACATCTCATTTGAGCAGAGGAAATTGGAACGAAGAGGAGAAAGGAGAAGTGCACAGAGAGGTGAGGAGGACAGCAGATGAGGAGTAAAAAGAGTGGACGGAAGAGTGCAGGATAGCAACGGTGAATGAATGTTTGCAGGAGCAGAGATAAGCCTGGTCCACCTCGCGCAAAGGCAAAGCTGTGAGTCCGAGATTGGGGAGGATGGAGGAGAAAAGGGAAGAGGGCACAGACATAGTGGGAGACTGAGGTAAAAGGGCATGCTGAGGGATGCAAAAGAACAGAGAAAATTATTTTTTCTTTACTTTTTTAATATTAGCCACCAGAGGGATTAAAAAAAATATGCAGAGAACCACAGCTAAAAGAAAGTGTGATGGTTTGCTGGAAAACGCAACTACATAAAAGGAGGGACAGGAGAAAAGAGAGAGGTGTGGTACATCCTGATTTCTTTAATTGCAAGGACATTTTTCTTACACAGCGTCTCCCACTGAAGATGTAAGGAAGGGGACAGGAAATATGTGAGAAAGGACAGACGAAAATAGTTTTGAAAGAAGGAATATGTTCTTTCTTCTTAAATGGCTTCTGAAGTCCCATCTATCTCTAGTGATGGCGGCACAGCAAGTTCAGCTGTCAGTCAGATGTTAAAAGTTCTGTGTTCCCTTTTCTTGGTTTTCAGTTTGTATTTGTCCCCAAATATACAATTTCAAATGCTAATAAAGATTCACGCTGCTGTTTATTTTTCCACTAACTCACAAACAACTTCAAATTTGCTAAAAACCCTGGTCATGCTCAGATGAGTCCAATTTCCTCATTGCTGAATGCAAACAAGTAACATGTTTTCTAAATTGAGTGAAACCTTCTCATGTCATGTGTATAAATTCACTAGTTAATTATACATTTTACCATTACAATGTTTGGAAAAAATACTTTCAATCTCACATGTTACTGAACAGAAATGACAGACAATTAAAATACTCTTGATACTTTACTGTAAGGCTTCATCAGTTAGCATGAATATATTCATGACTTCATGTGTGGAAAAGCACCATGTAAAACCACATGAACTATCGGGAACATACATAAATTAAAAGCATTTCACGCATGCCTTCATCCACAAACAATTGATTAGTGCAACAACTAAAGTGTTTTCAATCAAGATTCATGTTTTATTAATAATGTCCATGTTTTCACTGTCAACTCTGCAGGTCATGGAATGGGCGAGAAAACTGAGCAGTGATGACTGATGATTGATGACGAGGGTGACAAGAAATCGTCCATCTATCCGTGCTTCACCTATCCCAGCTGTCGCAGAGAAAACGTGGGGTACACACTGGAAGAAAGTAACTTTCTTTCCCTTTTTGTATACAGCCTCTGTGTTGGTGTTTCAATTCAGCCTGATGTTGATGTGGAAGCGAAGATGCCCAATTACTTGTGCTGCTCCACCACATCAACATTCTGGATAGAAACAAGTGTTGCAGACATCTCATTCTCAGGTTGATCACCATCTCTCCAGTCTTACTCACATTTACAAGAAGCAGATGATTTCTCCCAGACCACTCCACTAAAAAAAAAAAAAAAAAACAACCCACTAGTGCTCTCCACTCCTCCTCCTGCCCATCACCAATACATCCGACCACTGCAGAATCATCAGACTATTTCTGTAGGTGGCATGACTCAGAGCTGTGCTGAAAGTCTGAGGTGTACAAGATGAACAGGAATGGAGATAGCACAGTTCCCTGTAGAGTTCATGTACCACACATCACCAAATCAGACAGAGCACCGCCCAGTCTCACACATTGCAGCCTGTCTGTCGGTTAGTCAGCACTCTGAGATGGTGGACATCATTAATGACCTTTTCTCTCTCAGTAGCAGGCAGTGGTAGTAAGGGAATATAGTGATGCATAATTCTTCATGACTTCAGAGACTTTCGTAAATAGTGTCGCTCACAGAAATGAAGTCAAAATCTTGGATTAGTTCTACTATTTGGCCACTGTATAATGTTAGAGCGATGATGATGTAGACAGACAAATACGCTGCACAAATCACTAACAGAATCCCAGAAAAGGAGGGCATGTGTCCTCCTGCTGGCTGTTTTTTGTGTTTTTCACCCAAGGGTTCCCTTCTCACCTCTTGTTTCTCAGAGCAGGAAAAAAAACAAACAAAAAAAAACAGTCACACTGGAACAGGTTTTGCTCGAGTGAAACACTTTCTGGTTCCTGCAAAGAGCGAGGACAATCGGTTAAGGGAAAGGGATGCAACACCAATGGCAGCAAAACTACTTAAGGCAAAATTTAAGGGTCAAAGGAAACAAAAACAAGTAGCATGACACATACAGAACAGCAAAAATGCACATGATGTTGATTGCTCAAGACAATAGGCCAGGAGCGCTCACACTATGGCCTGCACTGAGGGTCACAAGAAAATACAGAGGGCGTGACAATATTACTTGTAACACAAAGTAAAATGACTATGGGCTGTGTCAAGGGACATGGGTAACACCAAACTTCTGCCAGGAGCTGACTAATGTCTGTGTTAACAGATCACAAAATAGGGAGTGAGGGGATAAAAATCTTACTCACTATGGCGAATCTAGCCATAAGGAATGCTGCCCAATTTGTATTCATCCGTACAAACAGGGGCAAACAACTAGGGAGGACAGCAAACACTCATGCATACACTGCAGGGTCCTGGCTATGGGTATGCAAACACACATCAGTGATACAGTAAGCACTGAGGAAAAATAAGCAGAGGAACAGAGACACACACTAGCGTTGTGTATCACATTAAAAAGCAAATTGATATAGTATAGTTAGTAGCATGTTTCCCATCCCTTCATCCATACAATCTTCTGTAGCCTGCCAGTGAAGTTTGCAAAAAGATTAATCTGCTGTAGCGTTTGCAGGATGTAAACTGTAGAAAATGAAATGTGAATGAATGTTGTTTTTCTTACAAACTATACCGTAGGATGAATGAATTTCTGCAGAACAACTATGAACAAATTCCATTTCCATTCTTAGCAGCCTCTGCCCATCTGTTCTTGCTCTGTGCAGCATCCATCACAGAGTCTAATGGTGGACCAATACTGTCAAATGTCTACTGCTCAGGATGAATTGAGCACCTACTCACCACCCTTGACCATGCCAGCGCTTGACATCAGAAACCAGGTCAACAGAAAATGAAAAAGGCTGCTGACCAAGCATGCATGCTGACTATCTCCCAACAAATGCACAGACAAATGCGCACATATGGTCCAGTTGTGTATTCATTTATAACCTACAACAAGTTTGAGATGGATACAAGGTAGAAAGCAATTGCTAAATCTAAAATCAAAGGCAAAGCAAAAGCGATTTTTCCTAGTTATTTTTTTCTTCATGCACAACAGGCCCTGTGGTGAGGCTCCCCCCTTCCACATTTCCTTCACTGTAAAAATGAGTAAGGGAGAAAAAAAGAAATCTCACTGAAATGCCTTTAGACAATCAGGGAGAAGAGATGCACTATTATTATCAGGAAGCCCTGAGGCATGATTACTGGCTGAGGCAGCCAATTACATTGAAGCCATGATTGCCATGATTGGTTGATTCCCTCTGTGTTTCAGCAGCTAGCTGAAAAGAGAAATGCTGGCAAAGATGCTCTTGGCCAACTGAATTGCCCGATTAGAGAGGTAAGGACAAGAGAAAGGTGCAGACTGTTGGTGTGTTTCGTCAGAGAGACGAAATACACCACTGTAGATACATGTATGTTGAGATACATCAGTGTCCTGTAACTTTAAGGACAGCACATAGCTCATTATTCAATTTGCATTAGAGAACAATTAGGCACAAAAAAAGCATTCAGAGGCAGAGTTTTGTCTTTGCAAATTGGGCTCTTCAAAGCAATCACCACATAAGCATATAGTCAAAAACAAACATTGATTGGAGCTTATGTTAAACAAAGAAAAAAAACCCAGATGGTGTGTGAGAGGCAGGCAAGCAATTTCAACAATTCCACAAACACGCACAATAAAAAACACTGCAAAGAGCCCTTAGAGGGGTTAGGTGTAATCCTGCTCCAACTCTCACGATGCCACTCTGTTCAATCATGATAAGCATGAGCAATCTCCATAAACTGGTGTAGAATTCGCAGGGGTCTGCGTTGTGTGTTGTGTGCATCTGTGTGGGCAAACATGTGATGCAAGATCAACATTGTTATGAGCAATCATGCTTAGGCTCCGTTTCATTATTTTCATGGTTGTACACACCGAGTGATTGCATGTTAACACACATTTCTGCTCCAAATAGCACCAAGAAGAAAATGGGTATTACCTCATGCAAATAGATATGTGGGCCTGTCCATCTACTGGTGCACATGCTAGAATCAATACACGGACATCATCATTCAAACACCGCTCGATGCTGGCACTAGATGTCAAAAGCTTCACATGGAAAATTTAATGCTACATCAATATTCTTTCACATGGATATTTCTGTACATGAAAGAGGGAACTCACAATGGCATGCTCGAAGAGTTTACGCATGACGTCTCAGCATCTTTTACTTTCTACAGCCTTCTGTACGGTTTAGTGTCATTGGTCTGAGAAAGACCTTTTCAAATTAAAGATGTTTAGTCACGTAATAAAAAGCTTTAAGATAAAAATCAAGAAACAAAAATGATATACATTTAGCAACAACAGTTTAAGGTGGGGAACAAAAACAAACAAAAAAAAAAGAGGAAAAAAGGTCCAACAATATTGGTGTTATTTAGAAAGATAATGGTACTACACCCTCCTCAGCATGTGCCTATATGCCTATGCTTTGAAGGGTAATAACCATTAAAAACGGATAAACATGATGGATGGTCCCTCTCCTCTTTGGTCTGATGACATGGCGTCATGGCATGTTTTCCCCCCAAAAATGTCAAATTTAGATTTGTCTGGCCACAGAACAGTTTTCCACTTTGCCTGAGTGTTTTTAACTTTGGTCCAGAGAACATTGCAGCATTTGTTGATCATGTTGATACATGCCTTCCTCATTGCATGATAAAGCTTTAACCTGTATTGAGTTATTTGGTTGCTCAGCCACCATGGGGGCCATGCTTCTGCCACGCCACGATCCTGGGTTTCGGCACCACTGTGACAGAACGACGGACCCGACCATATAGTTCGCACTTTACAACATTTTATTTGGTTGTTGTTTCCTCTAATACTCTATCACAGCTTTCCAGATGCCACCCACACACTCACAGCAACACCTCAGGTCCTTGCACATCCTTTAAAGGGGAGACGTAATTGGTTGATGGAGCTCCGGTGTGTCTCAGCCTCCCCTGGAGCTGAGCCCCAAGCCACACCCTGCTACAACATCATGTACCATAGATGATAAAATACTCAGTCTTTACAACCTTACATTAAGAAACATTCTAAAATGCAGATTGGTGAGCCTCTGCTTATCTTGACTAGAAATTCTGCCTCTATAAGATGCTCTTTTTATATGCAGCCATGTTTCTGCCAGTTGACCTAATGAATAGCAAAATGTTCCTCCTGCTCTTTCTGTTTAGTACCACTTACTTTTCCAGCCTTTTGTTGACCTCATCCTAATTTTGACACGTCTCTGCTCTTAAATTTAAAATGAGCTAATATTTTTAAGGAAATAGTAAAAAATAAGTAAATGTAAAATGTGACATGTTTTATTGTAAATAAAGTCTGGGTTTATGAGATTTGTTTTTTTACATTTTACACACGGTCTCATCTTTTGGGAACTGGAGTTGTACAATTTCACAATTGCAGTTGACTCACTTTCTGCTACAGTCTAAATACACGTCTACCAGATTAAATAGTGGTTTTAAATCTAACAGGCTGTGTGTCATATATGTGGTTGTCTGTTTCCCTATTCTAGGTTAACCTGTCCAGGTGTCCACTTGCTTAACGACAGCTGGGAAAAGCTCCAACCACACTGCAGAAGTTGGATAAGGGTTAAAAAAAATGAGTGGATGGCTTTATCCTCATTACTTAATAAAAATATCGATGTAAAATATGCAAGACCAGTACTATTTTCTAGCTTTTCAATTCACGGAGGAAGAAAGCATGGGGTATTTTCCATTGTTTTGGCACTCAGGCATATTGTGAGTTCTAAAATACAAGCTGAAAAGACTCATAAAACTTAAAGAGTATCCCCATTAGGCTGGACATGGCCTCCGAGAGGTTTTACTTGTGAAAGGTGAATAAGAATGGATGTCTCTGGGGCATCCCTTCCCTCTCAGTAAATTACAAAGAGATGCTATCGGCCCTCATGACGATAAGTTTGTAAAAAAGTACATGTGATAAAGGTTGAAAAAAGAGAAATACAGAGACAGAATGAAGTCCCTGAGGCCTCAAGTCTAGACTTTAGACCCTGTAATCATATTATCAGTGTTTCATTGTGTGTGGCTGGGCTTTTTTGTCCAAGCAGTATACATTCAATAGTGCCTGCATTTTCCGCCGCTTCCTTCCAGTTTCAGCTTGGAGCCCAGGGTGCTTCCAGCTCCCACATTAGAGCTGGATCACTGCTTTCTTTCAAAACTACATATAGCCACTATGTCCAGAGCTTCTCTGATTCCTTGTCACCCTGGGTCAGGGTTAAGTAATTGGCTTGGCACAGACTCATCGCCTATAGATAGCTATACGATGACACTAACTGGGAAACAGTTCAACTTGCTACAATGTCACAACGAATCCTACCAAAGGTAATGCACTTATGGGATACCCATAGTTGGTGGGTATGATTAAAAATATGTATCTGAAAGATCTACTTCTTAAAGATCACACATTTTTGTGCATCAGACAAATTGGGCGAGTGTGTCTCTGGTGGGCAGGATTTCATTAAACGCTTGGCTCCCATCTGAATTGCTGTTCGTCTGAGTTAAAAGCCATCGATTTCCACACCACCTCCACACAAAACGAAGAAAGAAAAAAAAATGTGCCACATGCAGAAACAAGTCCCCATTGATTCCTCAATGGCATGAAAGAAACCTTGGCACATATAGTCTGACACTAGGACAGTTAGCTCCTTCCTCTCATGATGGGGGTTGCTAATTGACTTGACAAGTCAGTGAAACAGCATCAGAACCACAAGATGCAGCCTTCTCAGCTTGGATGTAGAAAATACTGAAGCTGCTGAAGTGCTAGAATTTTAAAGACTTTATCCTTTTTCTAGCATGGCACTGGCAGATTATGATTCAAGTCCTCAAAGTGGACCAGAAGTCTACTGGCAAAGACTACACAACAAGCTGGACTTCATATAAGTATATTTATGGATAAAATATATGGAAACACGTCCTCGGAAAATATCATAGCTTTTGTTACTTTTAGATCAATAATCTAGACACCACTACATGCCAATCAATGGGTCAGCCTGCTAATTAGTCCCATACTGGGATAATATGGTGGAAGTATTGACTGGTAAGCGTTTGTCTACAATGCTACATAACTTTCAACTGGGATATTCAAACAGCATCTTCTTATTTTTGGAAACTGAAAGCTACAATTAATCTTTCCATCTATTAAAGTCTACAGCATTATGATGACTTATCAAACCTTACTGAAAAAATATATATATATCGATGCTTTAATATTAAATAAAAGCACGGCTAGCTTGAGATCAAACCAAGTGTGGTATTCAGCTCTCATTCTGATATCAACTACACACCTCTGAAGTGTTGTTATTCATGCTGGGTGGTATAAACAGGACTTGATATAAGCTTAAAGTGGCTTATTGTACAGTCAGGAGGATCTGTGATATATATAAAAAAAAAAAAAAAAGAAATGTGATTAAATATTTTCTCAGGATAAAACAAAATATTAAAATGATATCACACAATAAAAAAGTGAATAAAAGCTCCACTAGTAAAAACTGCCCCTAAATAATTAAAAACCAAACATTTGGCACAAGATTCAGGTCATGAAAAAATTAAAGCCAGTACACTGAAGTGGTAAATTGACCTGCAGTATGGCAACATCCTGCAGAGTTGGGATGCTATTATCGAGACAAAATCTGTCTACAGATGGACAGATGGATAAATACCATCTACTCAGAACCCACTGGCTATGCTGTTGTGGGTGGCAATAAAACCCCTATGAGAGAATTATTGTGTCATCGTGCTGCCCATGGTTCTCCATTACATCATCAGAGTTTCCATCTTCTGGCCATGCCGTGTTTCGCTGCCACCCAATGTGCTGGGGGAGGGGTGGCGACAAGGGGCCACAGAGGGCAGACCCTGCAGGGAAATCAGAGCCCGCTCTCTCTTTGTGTGATGCAATATCACGCTTGTGTACCCATGAACGGACGCCAAGACATTTAAGTTCAGAGCCAAAGAACAGGCCATGGCCACATACGGATTTAGCAAGGGCCAGGCTGGTTGCAAGAGCTGTAACACTTACAAATGCACATCCTCTCACACACATTATACACACACAAGGTAATAATGAGATAAAGTAGCTTGCAAACAAATATGCTGCGGGTGAGAGAATTTGCGAGAATCAGGTTAACTTTTAGAAATCCCATCCATGCAGTAAGAGTGTACACATTCTTTCACGCCATTCAAAGCGGCAGGTGAATAAAGAATAAAGAGGACTGCCTACACCGCTGCCAGAGGCTGAAAACCTTTTTCACGTACAGAAAGTGAAAAAGACTTTCAACCAGTCACTTCGGAATTTTTGGAAGTGAAGATAAGGGACGTCCAATTACCAGAACGTCACCTGAAGAAAACATTTTTTTTCTTTACACTGCAGTTTACGCCACAGTCAGAGCAGCCTGCTGTACAAACCTCTGACTCTTCTGCTCATAGTCACTGACGTTCCACACGTCAGTGCGCATGCCCCTCTGTGCTTCTGCTGCTCTCGCCTTGGCAAGTGGGTAGGAAAGGGGAATTGTGAATTATGAAATTGGATTATGAGTTCGGGAATTCACTGAGCCCCATATTGTCTCTCAGATGCTCGAGAGAATATTGGGAAGGGAGAATTTTAATATTTTTGAAATAAAAAATGAACTAGAACGGCTGTTGCACTAACATGCTGGTAAAAAAGAATAAAAGGATGCTTTATGGGGTGGTGAAGAAAAGGCGATTTGATATGTCTCAGTAAAAAGCAGCTTAACAGACTTTTAAAAAAAACATTAAAATAAATAACGTATTTGTGTACAAACTAAAGCACTGAAAAGCAAAATGAAAAATTATAATGAATAATAATTTTAATTTTGAGAAAAATATGATTTTACAGTGAAAGAAATGTGTGGGATGTCTATTGCATGCTATGCTATTATTGTTTAGCCTTCTCGGTTTATTTAAAAACAAAAATCATGCTTTTAAAGGCTAGTTAAGCTTATCAGCAGCAATTTCACTGAACTTTTATTCATTCAACTACATGTACAAACACAGTGATAGCTGGGATTCATATTTTTTTTAAATTATCTAAAACTTTAATTTTATTTTCAATTCAATTTTATTTATATAGTGCCAAAATCACAACAACTGTTGCTTCAAGGCACATTATATTGTAAGGCAAACACCCTGCAATAATACAAAGAAAACAATCCCCAACAATCATATGACCCCCTATTAGCAAGCACTTTGGCGACAGTGGGAAGGAAAAACTCCCTTTTAAAGAGGAAGAAACCTCCAGCAGAACCAGGCTCAGGGAGGGGCGGGGCCATCTGCCATGACTGGTTGGGGATGGGCGGATAAAGACAGGAGAAAGACCTACTGTGGAAGAGAGCCAGAGATGAATAATAACAGATAATTAAATGCAGAAAGGTGTATAAACACATAGCAGGTGAAAAAGGTAACTGACGAAGAAACACTCAGTGCATCATGGGAATCCCCCAGCCGCCTAAAGCCATTGCTTGTCGCATAGGGGGATATGATATCCCAATTAAGTCCAAATCTCCTGTTTTCCATATGCACACTATTCATTTGAGCCCAGATTTAGACCCTAATAAAACATGTTCTCTGCATTAGTTTTTCTCTCTTCCTTACTCCTGACCCACAGTGAGAACTTATGAGTGAGTGGGGCTCACACATGTAAATACAACAAACTTAAAAAATAGATACGGTGCTGTGAGAAAGTAGTTATCCCTTCCTTACACTTACATGTTTCAGATCATTAAACAAAATTTAATATCAAACGGATACTCAGTAAATACAAAGGTACGTTTTCAAGAGGATATTTCTTTTAAGAAAAAAAAAGGCATTCAAATCAACCTGACCTATGTGAAAAAATGACCCCCACCCCCTCTTGAATTCATGAATTAACCATGAGTAACCACATATTTTGGAACACTGAGTTCAAAGAAAACTCATTGACATATATCAGCCAAGAAAGGGTTACAAAGCCATTTCTACATCTTTGAGAATCCAGTGAATCACAGTAAGAGCCATTATCCACAGATGGAGAAAACCTGTAACAGTGCTGAATCTTCCCTGGAGTGCCCAGCCCACCAAAGTCACTCCAAAAGTGCATAAAGGACTCGGGCCTTAAAAGAACTGAGAACAACATCTAAAGAACTTAGTTAAGGTCAGTTTATGTTTCAAAAATTTGAAAATAAAGGAAAGAGTGGGCAAAAAGAGCATCCATGAGTTCCACAGAGAAAACCACTGCTGACCAAAAAGAACACAATGACTGATCTCACATTTGCCAGAAAACATCTTGATGACTTTGAAGTCTTCAAAGTACGAAGGACGAGCCATGGCCACATTCGGATTTGAAGTCTTCTAAGTCATCTATGCACCAATGAGACAAAAGTTAAACTTTCTGGAAGGTTTGCGTCCCGTTACATCAGGTCTAAAACCAAGCATATACCATCCACCAATACTCCAATGTGGTGGTGGTAGTGTGGTGGTCTACAGCTCCTTTGCTGCTTCAGGACCGGGACAATTTGCCGTGAGTTATGAACAATTAATTTTGCTCTCTGCCAAAGAAAATAAAATAAAAAAAATCCTAAAGGTGAATGTTCAGCCATCAGTTGCCCTGAAGCTGAAGCATACTTGGGTTTATGGAGCAGAACAATGATTGCAAAAACACTGGCAAAGTCCACCTTGAACAGCTCAAATTGTTATTTTTTTTTAAAAAACAGACCACTTTTGATTGCTTAGCAAAGTCAAAGTCCAATTGAGATACTTTGGCATGACCTTAAACAGGCCCTTCATGCTTGAAGGTCCGTGTGCAAAGAAGAGTTGGCGAAAATTCCTCCACATTGATGTCAAAGACTTGCTGTCAGTTATCACAACTGCAGTCATCACAGCAGTTCTTGTTGCCAAGGATGGCACAGCAGTTATCAGGTTTTTCACATCGGGTCAGGTAGGTTTGGATGGCTTTTCCCCCCCATTAATAAATGAAATCACCATTTGAAAACTGCAAATTTCTCATTACTCAGACTATCTTTGTCAAATATTAAAAAATGTTTGATGAGCATTGCAAATATCCAGAAAAAACCCCAGAAAGAGTGCAAATACGTCCTCACAGCACTTTAATTTTTATATTCAATCATAAATGTTAGGGGGATTTATTAATGCCAGGAGAAGAGATTCCTGTAATCCATGAGAAATTTGTGACTTTTCTTCATGATTGAATGCCCTGTGCTGTATATGAACAGCCTGTTTTACTGATATTAGGAAAGCAATAACAAAGCGTAGTGGCAGAGCTCCCCTTTATATTTTGTTGCCTGCGTTGTTGTTTGTGATTTTGTTGTTGCCTTTGATGTGTACCAAAGTCACTATGCAAAAGGAAATTTGTAGATGGGAATGCAAAAAAATGTAGTCATTAAAACCATGTCTTTTAACCCCAGAAACATTCGTAGGCACACGCAGACACAGCTGTCTAATTATGTGGACCACAAACATATCCTGACATCTCAGCTCTCAGACAGACGCGAAGGAAATGTTAGTTACCACATGATTGCATGTGTGCACACCCATTCAGCATCAGCAAAGCACTGTAGGCTAGATGTGTCTGTGTGGTCCTAAAGCCTTCTGACACCCCAATCAGCCTAACTCTCAATTAGCAAATCTTAAGACACTTAAAGAGAAAACACTACAGAAATGCCGGGAGAGATTAAACAGAAACGGAAAGACATTTAAAAGAAAAGTTCCAGAACGTTAAGGAAAAAAGCAACTGAAAGGAAATTTTGCAGGTGCCGGCAAACATCCGACTGCACATCAGTTTCTTATTTATTTTATTTTGTTTTTACCATCCTGTTCCAGGAATTATGATATTACACACTGACCAGCTTAAGCTTACATATTCTTGCCAATAGAAAGTTAATCCTACAAGTGTGTGGCTCTTGTGTCATTAGAAACTGTGCTTTACTTTTCTCCTGTCTCACAAATAAGCGGTCAAACCACAGAGCATGACAAGAAAATCGCACAGCCTATCAGTGTGGAGAACAAGATGACATAATGAGAAGATGTCTTTATGTGTCATAATGCAATGTAACCAGAACCTTTTATTTTATAAGACGCTTCCCTTCCTGCAGTCACTTTTCTCAACTAGCAAAAGCATAAAAATATACTGGGGTTGGTTTCACCAGGACGTTAAAGCATTTTTAAGAGTCTCTGCTGGGAGGGTAATGCAGAAAGGAAGTAAAAGTTTCCCAGGGTACCGGCGGGATTTTTCAGACAGCTCAGGTTTACATCCAGATTATTGCTTCATATTCTTCAGAGGTGAAATTGTACATTGAGCCCATATACTCACTGTCACTTCAAAGGCTTTGTTGTCAGCTGAGGGGCAGCAGGCAGAGACTACTCTGGCTTCCCCAGAGCTCTTAAAAATTCAGGGAGAATAGCAAGTTAAACAGAATCTGCTCTGATTGTTCACTGGTCACAGGCGGGTAGTAATCCAGGTCTTAAATAGCTATAAAGATTTTTGAGTGGAAAATAGACTCACCTAATACTGACCTGCTACTTACTCTTCTCACCCTCTTTTCTCGCTCTCCTAGTATTGACGCTCTGTTCTCTCAATCCCCGAAACAATCTTCTACTCTACTCCACAGCCATACAGAACAGAAACCTCGGTTTCTCTTCAAGTTGCTGAAAGTAATTTTGGAAAATGAAGGTGATGACTACCTGAGGCAGGGCGAAGGAGAAGTTGACTCCACAGAATGAGCGACGTGAACTGACATGTTTCCCTTAACGGGTGAAGTTCACGAGTTTACAAGTTGGACTAAATGAAAGTTTCACCCCAATGATTGACTCCTTGCTCTGTATTCATGTTTGACCTTTTAGCCCCAGGGCTGCAAAACAGACTTCTGCAAACAGAGAGAAGCAGGGGGTGTCTGTCTTTTTGTTCTTTTTCTTGCACAAGGGTTGACAAGGAATACAAAAAAAAAAGAAGAAATTTCTATTATTCTGAAAAGAGATTTAACTCCATAGTGATGTATTCATAAGTGTCTTTATTTACACCAACAACTGACGGTGTGATTTCCCAGGCACAATTCAGCTGCCTGACCATAATTTACACATTTCTGTTTTTCTTACATAATAATAAAATAAGTAATTCTTATAAATAACCGGGGTGCTTAAATCTGAGAGGGGAGAGGTTTGTGTTTTGCTCTGACCTGAATACAGCACTGAAGTTGCTGAGGGCTGCAAGCTTGTCTGAGCTAACAGGATGAGGTTGTGAGGCCAGACTCCCAGAGATGCTCAGTCAAGTATAAACAACCACATAGTGTTAGTAGGATGGTGGACAGACAGAAGAACGATGATTTCATTTTTAGGTTGACTTTTAAACTAATGTCCAGTTCATTCATCTTCCAAGGGTGGCTGGGCTACTGCCACTGCCATGTGTGGATGTGGGGGACGGTATTTTGTGTGCGAGTGTGTATTGTTCACTGGGGTGAGGTGTCGGCTGAGTCACATGTAGCTGTGTGAGTCAAGCTGCTGACAGGAAAATGTAGCAGTAGAAAGCTGATACAAGCTTTGGCTTTACTGTCATTTAGATAATACCGTGAGCACACAGAAACACTTGCTCACTCAGTGCACACGGACCTCTTCTATATGCCAATTTCAGCACATTGAAAGCCAACATGCCCTTTTTTCCCCACATGTTCAGCACTTTTTCAGTTTTCTCCACTGATGTCCACAGATCCCACTACCCATTTATGACAACCTTAACAGTACAAAGCTTCGCTTTATGGCGGAGAACAATTTTATTCCCTTTGATATGGAATAAAACCTCAGTTTGACGTAGCTTAACAGGTCTGTAGGTTTGTAAAATATGCAGAGTTCACATTGATCCTCTTTTAAAGGAAATCTCTTGGCAACTGGAGTCTGATAATATTCTCTTTTTTCTACTTGTCACGTTGCCCGCTCCACAGCTCATGCACCTATTTTCCTCGCAGCTGGAACTGAGAGGGCAAATGTTAATGTTTCCAGAGTTAGGTTCCCTGCAGTTTAAATAGGAGGCATGCAAGCAAATTCTACCCACAAATGTCTGTGTGTGTGTGTAGTACCCCACAGGTGCGGGCTCCCACAACCCCGGAAGGAATAGAATCAAGGCAGCAAAATAGGAATCCCCCGCAGCATATGAATGAGCACAGAGTGCTTGAATAAAGGGGACGGATATAGCGGAGGACATGAGTGCGGCTGGGTGTGTGGGTGTGTGGGTACCAACAAGGATAATATCAAACCCAGAGGGAAAGCAGCCTGCAGCAGGACACAGGTGCTACTTTCTCTGGAAGCATCGCACACAGGCAGCATTCTCTCACTGTAGCACAGACAGCAAGAGGTGAAGGGTGAGAGAGACAGAGCGAGAGAGCTGCATGTCTTGGCACATTGAAATGATGGAAGGCCACCACCTGCAGAAAGACCAACCCGAAGTGGAAAACCCACACTGTGGGAAACTGAAAGAGGCACACAGGCTTCACATTTCAGATTTAAAAAAAAAAAAATGGTGTGAAAAGAAACCTTTTTGTTAACCAGGCTTTAGTTTTTAAAGGTACAGTTTGGAAGACCTCACCCATGTCAGGCGACTGCAGTGAACCGAATTCTGTTTTCTGTTTTCTTACTCCTCCCAAATCAAAAGCTTTACTTTTGTGGCCGCTACAGAACAAAAAGATCAAAGATGCTACATATCTACCCGTCGAGCAGAAGCAGGCAACTGCTGAATCACCTTTAAAATCCACCCCTCTCTCTCTGCAGCTACTTTCATCTGGGAAAGACTACTGTGCCAGTATTTACCCTCATTTTATCCCGACGCTGATCACGTCTCTCTTTCCTGCGTTTTCTCTTAACTCAGATCTTTCATATCTTGAGTCTGAAGTTGCAGACACAAATTAAAATTTGCCTCCACGGCAACTGAACACCTATGAGTTACCCGCCCCTCTGCCTCTCAGTGGTCTCTAGCTGCATACACAAAACGGGATTAGGTGGAACGGTGATGTCAATCTCCAAGATTGTATGACGACTGATGGCAGGGCAACATGACCTCTTCCACAAGCCAGTGCTACCTAAACTTAATAGTTTGCATTTCTGAGAATATGTCAGTTTGTTGGAAGACATAATTACACATTAATTAATGTACATTTATGAGTACTACATTATTTCTTTTCTGTTAAATAAATTCAAAAAAGAAATGATTGCACCTCTAAGCATAACTGAAACTGAATAAGGTGCAAGTCTATTTGCAGGGTTACCACTGAGAGACAGACAGCCATTCATGCTCACATTCACACCGATTACCCTAAAATATATGAGTGCGAGAGGAAACTGGAGTACCCAGAGAGATCCCACACATGCAAATTCCACACCGAAAAGGCCCCAAGCTAGTCGTGGATTCAAATCCAGAACCCTCTTTTTGTGCCAATCTTTGTGTTTGCCACCAAAGCAGCAGTGCAGTCCAACACTGGCACAGAATGATGAAGAGGACACAAGAATCATCCTTTTTATCTTCTGGTCATTGCATCTAAGCATAATACATCAAACCCCCTTAAAACATCACAACGTGGACCATGAAGTAAATTATACACAATACACAGCACCTATAGCTACACAGCAGCAGAGAGCTGCCTGCTTGAACTCAGACATACAACGTGTACAGCAAACACACGTAAAGAAGACCGAACTGAGGGTCCAAACTGTGCGATTCCCACAGGTACAAACAGCTCCGACAGTGTAAAAAACTATTTAACGTTTCAATAACCTAATCAAGCTGAGCAAAGCCTTCACCTGAATGAGCATGTCTGTCTGATCAGGGTAACAAGCAGTATCCACTTCAATCTGTGACGACTCGGCTTAACATCAAGGACGCTCTGCTGATTGGATGATTTTTTTTCTCCCCCCAGAGCAGCAGCTAGTTTTAAGGGCACTCAAAGAAAAACAAATTACTCTTCTTTGCGTGCAGATTCGATACACGTATGTGAGAGTGTGTGTTTCACCTTACAAATGTGCGACCTGAAAGCAGATTAGTGTGGAGAGGCAATATAATCAGCAATCCTCCAATTCTAAGCAAAGAAGAAAAAAAATGAGAGGGCGATAGAGAGGAGAATACAAGGTCTATGTGTGTGTTATCCTGCTGCATTGACCCCATTTGCAGAAGGGTCAAATCCCACACTCAATTTTTCCATCACTAACATGAGCTTTTCAAGTGCATAGGTATGGAAAACTGTTGCAAACAAAAAGTCTCCTATTTACCCTCAGGCGCGCGCATACAAAAACGATCCACAGAGGTACAAAACTGCAAAACGTTATGCATAAAAACATCGACACTAAGCTGGGAATTGAGTTCCTGACAAGGACACTGGCTCTGGAAGAGGCGTTGACACAGTTTTTGCCCAAAAGTCTGATAAAAGCTTTTCTTCATGTGCGACAAGCTGCAAAATGACTCGGCAAACACAACTAACAGTCAATGTAATAGTAATTATTTTGCCGTTTAAAATTCTTTTTTCAAAAAATATCTGCGAGTTACACGAGTACGCTTTGTTGTCACTCATGATTATGCTCGATTCTATTAAGCTGAAAACAACAGAGATGTCTGGAGATTGCGCGGGAATATTCTTCCAGCTGCAAACTGGTTTATTTCTAAAGCAGAACGCTGACATCCACACTCTGGTCTGAGGGAGACAAAAGCAGTTAGTCACGCTTTGCTGCCGAGTGCACAACGATATTATATTATAAGAGGGCAACCCCTGAAGAGTGTGACAACAGTCATCATGACAGCGGGCTCGTTTATTTATTTTCGTCTTCGCCGGCCACATTTACTTAGCTTTTGAACAGGACATGATTGTTATTGCTCAGATTAAAAGTGTGACCTTTAGTAAGTCACACAGCCTTTTTTTTTTAATGAAAATTGAATCATATATCCTGATGTATAGGCCACGTTCTAACATGACAAAGTGCATATATTAACATCTACTGCATATTATAATGTCACTGCTGTTTTTACTTTAAATGCCCTTTTAGCAGTTTTATACATGCATATAATTTCTCTTGCCAGTTCCTATTGTTTTTATTTTGGAGAGAGGTGAGCCAGGAGCCACGCATTTATTTATATGGACTGAATGATTTCTAATGCACAGCGCAATAAAGCGTGAACTCTGCATCACTCTGAGCAAAATGCCAAATAATTCCACAAACAAAGACACAACCTGCTTTGAATTAAGAAACCATCCGTCTTGTTATATGCAAGTGTACAAGTGTATACACACACACAATATGCAAACAGATCTATCCATCTACTTGCCAGACCCACATTAAATGCAGCACATTAGAAATATTGCTATATGTCCTCCAGCACTAAACATATACAAGGCCTTGGCTGCTTTCTCCTTCTTCTTTGTGATCTAGAACAAGATCACGTGATCTGAAGAAAGAAAAAAAAAAAAAGTGCTAGACCAATGCATTATACCCATCGGCTCATTGCCAGTTCTCCTGTCCTCCCCAACAAATGTAAAAATACCTCATTTCCACCGGCGGGGCAGGTAGCAGCAGCCTCTTTGACAGAGAGATAATAGAGTTGAATCATTCTGCTCTGCTGAAGAAGGTGAATCTCCATGCCAAATGCACCTGGATGGAAAGCTAGCATTTGTCCCACGTCTCATTTGCAAATGTAAAAACGGATGTAAAAACAGGGAGTGGAGATGCATGTGTCATTTTATTTTATTTTTTTTGCTTTCCCACAGAGGACAGAAGTGAAAGAGAAGCAAGAAGAAAATGTAAAAGCAGGAGGGAAATGGCAGATAAGAGGGTGGAGGAGGAGGTGGAAGAAAGCGTGGTGACATAAGATGTACCTCTGTGAGATGAGCTTTTAAGGATGTCCAGTGGGCACCGTCCTACGAGTGAGCAATAACACTAAGAGAACAAATGTTTTGTTCAGACGTGTGCTTTGATAAAAAATTATTTTAAGATAATTAGCGCTCAAGTTCTCTTTCTTTTATATGCTTTTGCTATCCTTTGATTTCATTTGTCTTTTTGCTGTTGCTTTTATACTGTTAGAGCTAGCAGAGGGAAAATCCCGGATGACAAGCCAGACGGCTCTTAGCATTGATATTCCGCCGAGTTAGATATTGAAGGCTCGGCGTGACGTTTTGTCCTGGAGGAAGGAATTTATAGCAGTGCCTTCAGCTGCAGCCTTTACCGTGTTGGATACTGGGAAAACTGCCTGATACAGTGGGTGCTGAAATTTAAGAGTGAGTGAGTTTCTCATTCGGTATCTAATGGAAAAGACAACTTGGCCCAAACTCGGTCAGGTAATTCACATCGGTTGAAGCCGTAGGCGAGAGAAGTGGCCTATTAAGGATGCAGTTCCAAGGTGGCGAAAATCTAGCTTTGACAGTTAAATATTACCTCCCTGATTTAGTTTGAGTTGGGGGGAGGGTTAAATTTTGTATTACACTGCAAAACATCCAAGTAAGATATGTTGAGTGAGAAGTTTTTTTAATATATAAATGCATAAAGATTCACTCGTGAAAGGTTTTTGTGTGGAGAACAATATGAAAAAAGTATACTGAATTCAGCTAACATGGTGAGTATTGCACTGGCTTACTTTAAAAAATAATGTAATCCTCTAAAGCTCTGACACATTCTTACTTCAAGAAAGATCCTTTTTATAACTGTTTAAAAAAATTACGGCTATAAACGGTCGAGTGTGCGCAGAAAACGTCTAACTGCTCAGCTTGTTTACCATGTTCTTGCTTCTCTGCTTTCAGCACGACAGCGTGCTTTATATCTTCTTGTATACAGCTAGAAGAAGAGCAGCTCTTGAAAATCAAAAGTTGTCAATAAAAGAATTAAAAAAAAAAAAAGATTTGAAAAGGAATTTTGCAACATACGTTAACGTCCACTTCCGTGGCTTTGAGCTTTATCCTCTTATACAGCTGAATCAGCAGGATTAGTGTAACTGAGGCTCAGAAAAGAGGGAAAAACTCAAATAAATTTTGGCCATTACATGATAGCAAATTAAAAAGCTCGGTTAGTGAAGGGATGTTAAAATTCAGTGCACACTGCCGGATCTCCACTCAAAGCAAGCATGCACAGTTATGCAAACACAAACAGAGCCCCAGAGTAAACTGGAAACTTTCCTTTGCTCTTGAATACCTTTCCTCATGACCGGCCACAATAGGAAAATGGGAACAGTGTTTAACAGGCCTCGGGGAGCGATGCCATGCTCCTTCACAAAGCGGCTCACATCAAGCTGCTTTGTGAATCAAGCTGGGCAGCAGGCCTTCGAGACAAAAGACAAAAGAATGACAAAGTGCAGCCCTCGTCCTCTCTCTTTTTCTTGCTCTCATGTCCTGCCTCCTTTGGCACTCCAACACGTAACCAAAAATAAAAAATAAAAATTATACATAGAGGGAGACGGATATAAAATATGACAATGTAGAAAGGAAAAAACCTTAAGAGGAACCTTTATAATTCAGCTTAACTAAGCAAAAAGTTACAAAACTACAAAAGCGTCATATTTGAAAGCTGTCAGCAGGGTAGCTCCATCAGACCAACTGTGGAGCAGTGAGGAACCTTATCCTAACTGCCACATTTTTTTTTTATCCTTTTAAATATATAGCCACACATAAAATGCGGGATTTATAGTAATCTAAATGGTGGAAAAAGTCCTTAAATGTCAGAGTGAAGCAAACCTCAGACTCTCCCCTTCACTTCACCCGAGAAGCTTTCATAAATTTGATGAATTCCTAGCCCACCTCCAGATCTTCCCCACACTTGTAAATATTCATAAGTTTATGATGAATAGTAAAAATGTGCATGCCAGTGCTTTCAAAAGAAAACAGGGAATACAAGCGAAAACTACAAAGAGAGTTGCACGCAGGGACAGTCAAGCTTCAGTCAATTTACTCTTTCATATCAAGTGTTTCCATTTTCTGGAATTTTCTGCAGGGCTTAAAAAAAATAGCATTCAAAGCTGGTTACAATGCAACCAACACCTTTGTCTCCATAAAGTCAGTCTATTCCATCTCCAAGGTTTATCCATCTCTCTCCTCTGATCCCTTCCCTGCCTTTGTTGCAAGTCGTCACAGCCTCCGGGAGAGGTGACCTTTTCCATTAACCACCGCCACAGAAAGCTCATTCTGAGCAGCAGGGAGCGCACAGACACACACTCTTTGATGATTGATTGAAATCCTGCAAGGTCCGGATCGCTTACAGTAAGGCAACACCAAAGCTGATACAGCCCCAACACGGCACAGAAACCCCATGAAAGAAAATACTTTTTGCAGAGGTGGGGAGTAAAAAGCGGAACCAAACCTGAGCACGGAGGAAACTGACAAATCCCATCACGACAGGGATCACGATCATCTACAGTCGATACTCCCACCTGACATCTGTCTTTCTGGCTCTCGCTCTTTTCTCTCTCCGTTTCTCACTTCTTAAACTCACCAATTCATTCTGATTCAAACTCACCTCCCCTGTGTCTCACAGCTGTGTCCTATTAAATTGTCCAAATTGTGTGGGTTTTTACGAGTCTCTGCTGAGGAAATTGGTCTTAATTAAATCTTAATGGCGTTGTTTAACAATGTGATTGGAGAATTATTAGATACCCCCGCTGTATAATCTAGCTACACCTGAATAGGTTTCTATATATTACAGGAAAAACCTTTCTTTAAGAAGGTAGCCTGACTGGCAATGTATTTGTGGCATAGGTCCAATGTTTTGGGAAGGGAGGGACCACCCCCTTTCTTTTGTATTTGTGGTTATGTATGTGTTGATGAATGAGTTAGCGTGAGCGGTAGGTAGTCTCATCTCTCTGTGAGAGCACACTGATAAAAGTAATGGTAAATGGCCTGTATTTATATAGCGCTTTACTAGTCCCTAAGGACCCCAAAACACTTTACACATTCAGTCATGCACCCATTCACACTGGTGATGGCAGCTACATTGTAGCCACAGCCGGACACTGGTGCCACCGGGCCCTCTGACCACCACCAGTAGGCAATAGGTGAATTGTCTTGCCCAAGGACACAACGACCGAGACTGTCCAAGCCGGGGCTCGAACTGGCAACCTTCCGATTACAAGGCGAACTCCCAACTCTTGAGCCACAATCGCCCCATAAAAAAGTAGCTACAGCAGCTATTTTGTGTGTCTAAGCAGCCCCGGTATGAGTAAACTGTTAGTATCCAGCTGTACGCTGTGCTCGCCACCTCCTAAAGGAATAAAGCGATGTTGGTGAAACTTTCCGATGCCTTTCTGTAGCTCTCCACTGTGCTGAGTTGACCCAGAGAGAAAGCTAGTTACCAGCTTTGACCCAGACTAATGGTAGGAGCCACAAATCTGATGTATATACAAAGCTCCATGGACAGCACAGGCAGATTATTATGAATGTGCACCATAAGCACTAAATGGCTTCGGTCATGAGTCATAGCCACATCCTCCCATGATGCATCCTGCTGCATGTCCCACCTGTTGCATGAGAAGGGTGTCCTTCTTCTGCCCAGTCGCTCCTCCCCAATTTACCCCACCCCAACCGGCTCCCCACCTCGCCCCAATCATAGCAAGCGTGCCAGTGGGCAGACAGTGCCATCATTCAGCTGCTTCCTCTTCTGCTCGGCTAAACACTGGGCCTAAAGTGCAGACGGCAGCGAGAGCGGGGAGGTGTGCACTCACAGACACATGCAAAAACACACACGCAAAAAGAAAAAAAAAGAAAGAGAAAAAAAACAGACTACATCACACATACACACTTGCTCCCTTTTGCACAAAATCTCTCCGTTTCACTCGCTTACTCTTGCACATACACAGACAAATCTCCTGCGGCAAAGCTGTGGCAGCGGGCCAGAGATCTCATCTGCATGGGGCAAAGCTGGTACCTTGATGGTGGCTCGTTAGGCAGGCCAACACAAATTTCATTAACCCTGAGGTTAACACACTCTGGACTTGTGTTTTTTCCAGTGCTTTTTACTGACCTATCAACCCGACCTCTTTCATTTCTCAATTCTATATCCGCATCTGTTAAATCTTACATGCAACACTTAGGAGTCATGAAATGCACTGTGGGCATGTGAATGCAACACATGCTGAGTGTGAAATATCTTTGAGCTGTTTTACATTCTGTCCAGCAGCACTGTGCAATTGCTTTAGCATTAGAAAGAAAATGCGAAATGAATTGCAAGAGGAAGCCAAAAGCGTTACTGAGGAAATACACAAATTCTGACTGTGTGTGCAAAAGGAAATGTAATCAAATTCATGTACTGAACGTATCAAAGGTGTAGGGTATCATTTCCCTCCCTTAATCCGTCTCTTGTCTCCACCTTTAACAGGCAGATCTCACCGCGTCCGAAGCACATCGAGGATGCAGTCTGAGCTGTTACAGAAACAGTTTATCCTGGCTGCGGAATAAGCCAAAGAAAGAGAGATTTACTGGGTTGGACAAATAAGCTGTGGGGCAGATTCATGGTTGAGCCTGTGGCAGTTACCCCAGCTCCCAAGACGCAATCTAACAGATGCCACACGGGTATACTTTTATGACTCAACCGCTGAAATGGAATAAGATGTCAAATTAAATGACAGTTTCATGCATAATGTTAATTGTTACATTTAATTATCTCTCAATAACGGTGAACAGAGGCAGGAACATTTTGAGATTCCATTTTCAATTTTCAGATCACAGCAAACGTCCACCTGGAAATTGAATCATGTGCTTGTATACCTTCAGAAACAGTTCTGTGTGGGACTGCAAGAATATAAATTGCAACAGTAGTCCGGCTGCAATTTCATAACTCAGTGCTTTCAGATTTTACTTTGATGAAAAGTGCCTGTGCTCTTTCGCAAAGAAACAAGATACCAAAGTGGAAGCAATCTCTAAAATCCCAACTACCCAGCTGGGTTCACACCTGTCCCTCACTTCAACATGCTCAAACCATTCACCTGATGCAGACCTGCACACTGCGCTCTCGCTGGGCTCGACTAAATAAAAAATAAATAAATAAATAAAATACACCTAAGATATAAAACTATAAAAAGCTCCATAACTGCTTTTTACTAAGCAGAGGGTGCATATCTCTGTTTGTTTGCTTCTTTACCAACAACTATCAAAGTGCAAGTGGGCACTGTGGGTAACTGCATTATTTAGAAAGCTGAAAAGGAAGATATATTATTATATTCACCACTACATGAATAAATGATGAATAAAAAACTGCTATCTATGTGTTTAAGATTTTAAATCCTGATAGATCACAAAGTCTCTATAGAGTGCAAATACATTTATTAACTTACTAATTTTTTATACATTTACATATTTCACCTCATTATACAAATGAAGACGCTGTCATTCCTTTTGTGTTAAGGTGTCGACTACTGCTTGATTGAGCCGAGGCTCTCAACAGAGACGACAGCATTCAGTCAGAATCTTGTACAGAGAAGTGAAACCCCACTACAGTTTCAAATAATACTGTTCCAAAGGACCATTTACGTTTTAAATTACTGATAAATGCCTATGTTTACTTTAATGTTGTTTTAATTGGATATATTTTTATCTAGTCACTTCTTTATTTTTTGTGTCTTTGGTAATTTCAGGCCTTCATGTAAAAGCAGTGTCTGTTACCAGTTTGGTGCAAGAGTGACCAACCATAAGAACCTCAAGAGCTAAAATTAGGAAAAGTGACACCGGAGGGCATGGTTACCATGACAGCGAGCCAACCTGAGCCTGCCGCTGCCGAGATACAACAACAACAAGCTAAATCAAACTTTATGTCCAACTGCAACTACATCTGAATGCTTGAATGTGATTATGTATGTGACTTGGTTAGTTTTTTTCCCCCTCTCAAGATTTATTACATTTTTATGACAACGCATCTATAAGATGCGTCTGTTTTAATTTCAAATTCCATCTAGATATTTAATAGATTCATGCTTCCTGGAAACCTATGAATGCACTTGTCTTCATAAAATAAGCTCCAAGCACCACATGCGCCTTTCCCATATGTTGTCTCCATGGGCAACCAAGCAGTCAAGCTGTTGAAAATCCTGAGATTTCCTCCTCTTCGACTTCCTCTTTATCCACGGTGATGCAAGGAAAGGTATGTTTGGATTATGTGCCGTTCGACAAACACAGGCACCACATCTGTGTTTATATGAGGGGTGGCTGCGTGTATGCACATGCATGAACCGCCGCGTGTGTAATCGCAGTTAATCAATAGAGGGCTGTATGCAGCAGCAAGCTTTCCCCCTTTGCCTTCTCGCCCATTCCAGTGGACCTGTTGAAGCTGGAAAACAGGGGGGCTGCTGTACGACTGGGTGGCTAGGTAAATGTGGCACTCATCTAATATGCACTGCTGATTTACCTGCCAAAACACATCTTCATTAAAATTCAGATTAAATAAAGGCCAGTCTGGCCAGTGTGCCGTCATAAAACTATTTAATTATACCTTTTGGCTTTCGTCATAATCATAGGTGCAACAGCTAGCATGGCTTTCAAGAAAATATAATTAAATGCCCTAAGTAACGCTCATATATTTACAAATGTCTCATTAAAATAAAATTATATTTCTTTGACTGGTCTATTCAGTATATCATAGTCAATCACCTTATTATAAAGATAGAAAATAAAGATTGTTGGGTTTGTAGATTCCCTACTACTAATGGGATATGAGAAAAAACCTCTTGGCCAACAGTTCCTTTTTCAAAGAGAGTCCAAAGGGTCAGAAAAAAGCTAGAAAGAGTCTACTCATGTTTTATCCCTCACTTCACAAGCTACATGTGCTTATAGTGACAGAATCAATAGCTCACTTCATGCTTCCACCTTACAAGCTTTAAAAAAAAAAATCACAAAAAACTAAGTGGACTGCCCATCGCCCTGTTGCCGCTGGTCTATCACACAGATTCATCCTGTATTTAATAATTTAGTGGTATAATAATTTAGCACGGTTGTGGCTGACTTAGTGCTCCTAATGACGACAATCCTGAACCAAAGAGGCCTAATGACACTTCTAATGCAGATGCGGTCAGATTGAACATGAGCTGGTCTTTAACATGCCGGCACTCCTGCGCAAGGTCCTGCGCCCATGTGTGAATAGCACAGTTAATACTCCAGTGAATTCCCAGTGAGCAGGTGGGCGTCACATGTCCGACCTCCTGCCTTCAGCACGAGAACAACGCTTTTCCACAAGTGACAATGCATCTCACTCCAAGCAGACCAGTGAAAAACAGCTCAGATAAAATATCCAAACGTTCGAATAATTTGGTTTACTTATGCCACGCAAAAGGTAAGTCGCTGGGTAAAACCAAAACAGAACCTTGCTCAAGGCCATCAGCGCCCACTGAGAGCACTTTTCTTTCTCTGCAACACAAAGACTCATCAGACAGAGTTCATCCGTTCTGTTTCCATGTTCAAACTGGATTCTCACTTTTCTGCTTTTTTGAGAAACTATCGTGATACAGCTTCTCACAACATTAGTCACAATTAAGCTGGAATGGCCTCCGCTGGGCTCTTCATGCTTCTGTTTCTCAAAGCCCTGCTGGTCATACGGCAGTAACACTTCATCTAGTGGATGATGAAGAACGAACAAGAAAAAAAAAAGAAGGAGAAGATTGGGTCAAGATAAATCTAATTTCCTCCAAAATACAGACGACCAGAATGGAAATTTACCAGTGTCACTTCATATTGAAATAATGTCGTAATCAGGCCAAAAATGAAATTACATTATTTCTACCTGCCCCACCTCACTGCTAAGAATCAATTGAAGATTGTGTGGGAAAAAAAGAAAAAAAACTGGCAGCCCAATATGAATATTTACACACTTCATAGAGCCCCATTTCCAGTAATGGCTACATCTCACTTAGAAACCCTTAGTACGAGAAGGGACATGTTATTCATAAGAGGTTAAGTAAGTTGACCTGCTCAGATGCCTACTAAAAAGGAAGACAGTCAATTAGACACATAGATCGGCACTGCAAGCATAACAGCTTCCTTCCTCACCAGACAGCCGCAGCAGACACGTCACAAAGGCAGTTTATTAAAGGAACCCTTAAAAAGATGAGCATAAGTATATTGAAAATATCTGTGTGTGCTGAGGTCCGTGACTTCACTCAATGAAAGGAACTGTCATGCTCTTGGGCTAATTAATGCAAAATCGGGAACGACACTGCAGCAATAGCAAAAATAAATAAATAAATCACAGGTAGTGAAGAGCTTCCATATATGTGAACACAGGTTATGGATACAAAACCACGAGTGTGAATATTTTTAATAAATGCATATTAAACTGCTGTGAATACAGCAGTTTAATATGCATTTTTTATTCCTCGAGTGATCTGCAGTATACCTGCAGAGTACAATAATATTTGCTTCATAAAAGAGTCAGTGTAGGAATACTTTGCTGGGCATTTACACTCAAAGCCCTGACACAACTTTACAACTAACTTAGCAGCAGTAAATAAAAGATATTGGGCAGTCTCCAGCCCTCCATATGATTCAGGATTCTCATGATCATAAACTATATCTGGTCTGTCACTGGGGAAACCCCAGCACTGAGATCAGACACAATGGAATGATCCTTGTATGTCAATCAGCCATGTGTGCATGTGCACGGACGGTGCCCACAGTTTCAAGGACATCATAATTATTGCATATCACTTTACACAGACAGCTGCAAGAGATACAGGCACACCAGCACCCAGCGTTAAATCTGAAGTAGGCTCGCCAGTGGTGTATTAGTTCCAGTACTTTTTATCATCAGCCATTCCTGTAATGCTCAGCATCATCTACTGTTACAGCCAGCCGCTACTGCTGTGCACTGTGGATAAACGCAATCAAGCCTTGGTAATAAGAAGCACAACAGCAGCAGGTGGAAATGTGCCTCTCGCTGCACTGCCCACCTTCTAATATTTTTCAGGCGTTGCTGTGACCTCTGAAGCCACCTTCACAAGCACCACTTTGATTATTGATGTTGAAGGTGAGGCCCGGACTTTGGACCTGGACACATAAACAGGTGCTTTTTTCTTAGCCTGGAGAAAGAAAAAAAAAGCTCTGGCTAATTTATAAGACATGCTCTCACTCTCTCTGTGAGAGTGTTACTTGTTGTAGTAGATCAGGTTCTACCGATCACAGCAAACAAAGGAGAGCAATGTGTCAAAGCCAGAAGAGCGTTTGTTTCATGAAAACATCTGAGCTACAACTATGTGACTGTTTAGAGACTGTATGGCATTAAAATCTTACTTTTCCTACCCATCCTACAGGAGCTCGCTATTCTAGGTGTTAACTTTATAGCAGTGTTACTTTAGTTAATGATTAAAACAGTTTTCATAAAATGATTGTTAAATGGTTGTTTCCGGTACTCCTCTTAGAAAACTTAAATGAAACGAAAAGACAGGTTTCTCTTAAAAAATCTACCTTTTCCGTAGTTGAAGTGTAGTTTGATAGTCTTGCCCTGGTTGATGTGCAGGTAAGTGAACCAAACCGCCGAGGTGAGCAGTACAAGCAGCAGCAGGAGCTTGAACTGCTTCCGGATCTTCTTCACGGGGAAGCGCAGCATCCTCGCTGAAACATCCTCCGGTAGGCGCCCGGTAGATGGTTAAAACGAGTCCAGAAGGCTGCTGACTGTTCGGGCGCTGCTGTGTTGTGTTTCTGGGCTGTTCGCGCCTCTGCTGAAGGACTACCTCTCCCAGTTACAGCGACGGCATCCCTGCGAGTGTTAACTACAGCCCCAATGCGCGTCTCGTCCTCCCACATCCACGGGGTGCCAGCAGCGCCAAACTCGTTGTATCCTCAGATCTGGTAGCAAACACCTCCGTGGCAGTCATCGTTTATGAATGCAGTCCGTTGTCTCCCCTCCCCTACACGAAAACCGCGGGTTCAGGCTTCCCTGCTGGAGTTTTACAGGCGTCCGAGGGGAAGCGGAGGAAAAAAGGACTGCGGATCAAAAGCCGCTGAGTTCTGCAACCGTGGGAATAAAATAGCAGTCCGACGATAATCTACGCAAATCCCCTAAAGCTCAAGCCCATGCTGACACCACGACGGTTTTATCGGCTACTCGAGGATCATCCACGACCACGGCTTTAGCGCAAAGTATCAAAGAGTAATAGGAGAAGTGTAGTTTCCGAGAGGAGACGTGGTCGCACTTAGCATTTCTGCAGGTGGGTCATTTAATCTTTTTACCGCCGAGCACAAATGAAGTGAAGTGGCCGTCAGTGAAACGCGGGCTACTGCCAGAGAAACCTCGAGGTAACTGGACTAGGAAGGGGGAAAGGTCAGGGTGGCAATCGGCCAAATGTCACAACCCTCCGCGCTCCATCTATTGTTAAACACAGCGCACACAGAGAGCCTGGCTTCCAATCGATGGCAGCGCGTTCAGCTGGAGCGCGTTTTTATTGAAGTCCGGGGAGAGGAGGGGCGATCAGCTGTCATCCTCGTACTCGGGTGGGTTTAAAGCCCAGCGACGAGTAAATATTACGAGATGCAGATAAAAAAACTGCTCCATGGCGGCGTAACAAAGGTGGGTTACTCAAAAGCGACTGTGCAATAATTTGAGGTCCGGGGAAGAGATGCCCATGTGCTCTGGTTTCTCCGTTGTCTTCACGGCAGGTGCATTTTTTTTTTTTTTACCTCATTCTCCCAAAGTAGGCTAGCAGCACTGTCCGACTGCACAATTAACACAAGAAAGACCACAAGCAAGCGAGCACCTCACCAGGATTAAACAAATAAGCACAATACGTGGCACTGCTGGGATGCACTACCTTGTGTTGTTTTTTCTCTCATGAGCTTTTTTTCCCATTAAAACGCCGCAACAGCATCATCAGACCTGCGTGTCAACGAGCACTGGGAGTAAAAAAATAAATAAATAAATAAAAACCAGCTGAGGTCCAGGAAGGGTGTCGCGGAGAGCCCAGCAACAAGCTGAGGAATAACCGGGAGAGAACATGGTTTTGTTTTGCTACAATGAAGGAGGGTATCTCCAGTCCCTGCACAGCTCAGTACGCCCATCAATTGAGCATCTTACGGTGCAGAGCAACCTAACGTGAGAGGACGAGGAATGACAAGTCCGTCGTCCAATTACAAATACGCCATGGGCTCAGAGGAGGCGGGTCTACTTGTTTGCCTTCGCCGTTGCTTGGCACTCACACGATCCAGCATCCAATAGCTGAACGCACATCCTGAAACTTGTTCACCGTTCCTGTTTTACCATATCCCCCCCCCGAATTCAAGGACCCATGTTAATTAGATGAGCAATGATTAGTCGCTTTTCAGGAAATGTAGAAATAACTCGCCAAATGAAACCGCTCAAATGGCCTTTGGAAGATTAATTAAACCACTGTACACCGAAAAGGGGAGGAAAATCACATTTTATTCTAATTTTGGTGTTGGGTTTGTTAATTCCTTCAAAAATGTATTTCTAAATCAATTAGTTTCAGTAACACTCATTGCACGTTTTTTCTGATTAAAGCACACATTTTAATCCCTCGACTGGAGATAAATTTCATTTGTTTGCCAAACTAAATTGAAACAACGTCCCAGTTGTTTCAAAGAAAAATGATTTGGTCGGATTACGATTTAAAACATTAATCGTAAGCCTAATACTTGAAGCGGAAGTGAGAAAATTACTAAATACTTCAGTCATGTCATTACGAGGCTGGAAACCTTGTGAGCCATCTTTACAAATTATCTAGACAGCCTTTGTGTGTGAGCTGTGTGGCGACACCCTGTAGACCAGTCATGACGCACGCTTGACTGCCCCCCAGTGGTCAACGATAAAAAAGAAACTATAATGAACGCAACACTAATTTAAGAAATAAAAATAAAAGAAACGATTGCATATGTGTGAAAAAGTTTCATGACTTGTTGTTGCTGTGAGGGGCTGCTAGTTATTTATATCTCATGAGTCCATAGTGCATACTTTTCTGTGTCGTATTTAATAGTTTAGGTACAGATTTTCTTAATAAAAGTGCTCAGAGGTTCTTTTATTACAGCAGGCCCCGCCCAATGAATTCAAATTTCAAGTTTTAATCATCGTGGTAGAATTTGTCAGCATAACCTGCTCCAGGGAGGCTTTGGTGTACATTTATTAGGCTGTCTGGAGTTGACTGCCCTTAAAAACTGTTGTGTTTGCATTGTAATGCATATTGTGATTTCCCTAAATCTTCCCTCTGACAAATACCCTCCATATGGTAACATTTAAAAAGACTCAAACTAAACCTGAAACTAATAAAAACTTAACTAAATCTAAACAGTTACACACAAAGCCACTCTGGAGAAACCTAAAGTGAACTAAAAACAAAATCCTGAAATGAAATAAAAGGGTAAGTAAAGAAAAATACAAAGTTTTATAAATGTTTTCACAATAAACTAATTGGAAACAGGAATATTTTTGCAGTTAAGCTAAAAATAGTTCAAAACAAAAACCATTACGTGTACTTAAAAAGTCAGTATGAAAGGAAAATGTGCACAAAAAGAAGAAGAATTCTATAGCAGTCAAAACTAATTTTACACCGTGGGGCACATACAGCCCACACTGTTCTTAAGTGGGCCAAATGAGTACATTTCCCCTTTATGTCAGCATAAAGATGTTTAACTACACATTACGTCCCTTAAGTGTTTTAAAATAAGACACAGTAGTGCAACTTCAACAGCATGTTTCAGTTTTTCTGGATGATAAGTGTGTAAAATTACAGAAAAGTTCTGGTAGCTCGACGCCCAGACTCTCTGTATTTATAAAATATAAGTTTATGTTAATTCACACAAAATGTTTTTTTTTTAAAACCAAAATTTCTGTAGGTGGTGAAAAACAGGAACATGTTTGCCATTTAATTGTTTATCTGTTACTTAATTCCTTTGGTTTAGCCTGAATGGCCACGGGATCTTTATCAGCAGGAAAAGTCGCAAAATGTTAAACGTCCAAATATTTATGTCCTCCTTCACATTTTTCAGCTTTCCAGTGGATCGGATTGGAGTCTTTGCTGGGCCGATTCTAGACCCTGGCCTTACCTTTGACACCCCCGTTCTATAGTTTTGGTCTTTGTCAGCTTGGTCAACACAACTGGCAGAGGAGGAGGCTTTGGTGTGTATATGTACTGGTGGCTGGGACTCAGCTGCCTTCAGAAAGATGTTTTTGTCTTTTAATACCTCAGAAATTTTTAAATACTGCTCTTGTGGGTTATTTTTTAAACAAATAAAAATGAAAACATCCATTAAATCAAAACTATAACTCATAAATGAAAAGAAAATCTAAACTGCAATAACAAAACTCTTTCTGGAAACTAAACCAAACTGAAAACGAAGCATCTTGCTGTCTTTTTGGATCCACTGCTAGACTTAAACACAATGCTGTGTTCATTATTTAGTGGCTCTATAGTGTAGTGAGTTACACATATACCTATCAAGCAAAAGATCCCCAGTTCATCTGTGGAAGCAGACACAAATCCCTTGGGGGTTGTATCAGAAAGGGTGTAAAAAATAAAAAAAATAAAAAAAAAAATCTGGCAAATCAAATATGTGGAGCTACCTGCTGTGGCAAACCCTTGTGAATAAGGCAGCAGCTAAAAGTAGCTTCTTCTGCTATAGTGATCATTTCCTACAGTTACATACCATGTTGAGTTAGCACGGCACTGGGATGGTGGGAATGATAAAAAGGTATAAAACCATCTCAGTCTGGCAGGTGGTATCAAAGAAAGGGTTGGGGGAGCTGTCGGTCTGCTCACACCCACACAGCCTGCAGAAGATGTCTAAGTGACAATATCTGTGGGTGTGAAAGAACAAGGCGTGTACACATGTGATATATGAAATAAAAGGAGCCTCGCATAAACCTCTAGAGAACAAGTCGCCCTTTTGAATGACAAAATACATTAAACATGTTGTTTATTCCCAGCAAGATGTAGTTCCAGTCAAACAGCTGCAGCTATAGTAAGACGCTGATGCCATTATGAATCTAGATAGAGATCAAAGACACAAAATCTGTCCTATCATATTATGACCTCAGTTTAGTTTGTCTCGACTGTCCCTTCTGAATCAGTTGGATCACAAACCATAATCCCCTCTCTCTGTGGAATAATAATGTAATCTTCAGAGCAAACACTGAGCGTAAATGAAATGTTTAGGTATTCACCTGGGCCGTATTGAAATGAGTGAATGACCCCAGTCAGACATCATTCACGCCGAAACAAAAACTTCACAGCGTTCACCTTGCTTGGACTGTTGCAGTGAACATTGAAGGTATTTCATCACGCGCACACACGGGGTTTGAAAGTCACCCGAAGTATGTAATCAAGTAGTTTCCTGTACTTCTTTTTTTTTTTTTCCTTTTCCCATTTGGATGCAGGAGATTATCATAGGCCTTCTGAGGGACATTCTTCATTACATTTGATCATCTGACTCATTTTTGTGAGGCTTGAAGTAAAAACCGGTCTCTTTTGTGCTATAATCCCCTGTTTGTCTGTTCTTCCGTTCTTTCTTTTTCATCCAAGATCAGGCAAGCATCCAATGAGCAGCGAGGGACCTTCACTTTTTTAACACATATTACAAGTGAACAAATTGTCACACAGCACATGCAGCTTCATTTAGTGACGACTAACACAAAGAAGAAGGTGTAGACTGGCTTAGTAAACGGTTTAAAATAATCTGAAACATGCGGTCGGTCAGGTTTCACGTTTGTGATTTCTGTTTTGAATTTAACTTGCAGTGATTTTACTTCTGCGGGAACATTTGGCACCCAGTCCCACCCTGCAGGGATCTCCATGAATCCTGGAGGCAGATGAGCTGGTGTGCAGTGCAATGATATGGACAGAGAGGGTATGTTCAAGGTGGGGACAGATAGAGGTAGGTATGCTGCTGTTTTGTACGGTATTGCAGAAACCATGCCCATGGGGAAGAGTCAAGGCCCAGTAGGCTGTGAGGCACTAATTTAGCACTGAAGTTAGAGAAAACTGAACCACAGGGTACAACATCACCAGGAGCTTAGTATGCAGAGGGCATTATCTCAGAATATGATGATGTTTGCAATTTGAAAAAAGAAAACGTGACGCAGACGAGCAAATGAGGAGAAACCAACCTCTTTGTCAAGGGTGCCATAGTTTTAATCAGCAATTCTACTAAACCGGGAACTGCAGCTTTTTAGGAATTTCTTTCTTCGCACTCACCCAACATCTGCTTGTCTATCTTTGACTGTCTCTGCACATCTGTCGGCCTGCCTGCCTGTCTGTCCACCTGTCCTCACAAACACCCCGCCTTGTTGTCCTCCAACCTTCGTTTTTTCCTGGGCAGCACAGCAGCCCACAGGCTTTGATGAGAGGTCTAAGCTAAAATGTCACAGGGATTAACAGGTTTTGCCTCCTGCATCCCTCCGGATCAGTTCTGGCTGCCCTCTGTGCCTCAGCTTCTTCCCCACCAAAACAGGTGCGGATTGGCATTTCTTTCTGCTCCTCTGTGTCCTATTGAATTTATTTCCAGAGAGGGAGGTGGAGGGAATAACATTCTTCCATGTTTATAGATGAGTAAAAGAGGAAACAGGGTATGAGGAGAGGTCAAGTGAAAGGATGAGGAGGAAACAGGAGATCAAAATCCTTTGAGCAAAATATTTGAGTGAAAATTTGTTTTCTATATTTCAGTTCAGCTTTGATTATTCACTTATTTATATCATTTTGATAAATATTGAATCTTCCTTTACAACAGATGCACAGAAACAGATGTGTGCCCTCAGAATATAAATGCAAAATAATGGAAAAGCTGTCATTTAAAACTTTTAAAACTCGACTTTAATTTTTACATTGAGTCGCTGCACAGAAGATGGACGCAAGCACTCTGCAGCTGTCTTCTGCAGCCATCCAAATACCGTTGTCTCCAAATGAGTTGTCTCCAGAGATGTGCGGCTCAGAGGGGCCTTCACATAGATAGAGCTGTTGCCATATTAAGCGGCAACAGCAGTGTTCTCTCTGATTGCTTCTGCAAAAAGTTAAATAGACCTAAACGCCCACACAAGTCCACCCTCTATCTTTCCACAAAGATTTTTGTCAGTTGTGGAGCACTGCTGCAGTGAATTAAAGAGCAAGCTACAATCCCATGTGAACAAGTGAAGAATCTAAATACAGAAACTGTAAAAATAGCTCTGCTGTCAGCGTTATGTTAGCGGTGAATGTATCAAAGTGTGAATTCTTCAGTGTTCTTAGTCGTGAACGGTTTATCTGAGGAGAGGGCACGCAATATCAAAGGACATCGTCAATGTGATCTTTGATGTGCTGAATATCGTAGCTTCTTTTTAAAAGTACCAACTGCTTCCATTATGTAGCCACTGAAGAAGCTCCGACAGCTGAAACCGGAGTGACTTTTTTAGTCTTAGAGTCCATCTTTTATCAAGAGTGAATGTGTATCTTGGTGCTTTCCAGGAATTCAGTGCTGACAGAAAAATCACACGAAATAAAACTCAACCAACTGAATCATCCTGTTTTTGTGTTTTTGAGTATGAATGTGCTTAGAAAGAAATCTAGGTCATTTCGCCATCATTAATATGCCAGCCAGGTGTAGCACAAAGAGGATTAGAGGGAAATGATGCCAATAGGGCTCTCTATGTCTGCCTCTCCTTCATTCTATCTCTTTCTCTCAAACCAAACAATCACACTTAAGTGCTCCCCGCTGTACCTCAAAGAGCATTTCCATGACAAGCAGTCAAAATTTGCAATAAAATATTTCTGTATTATACCAAGCTTCAAGGATGAGCTTGTTTAAAACCCATTAAACAAGAAACAGTTCCAAAATGTAACTTCTGACATTGCATAAAATCATTAAAGTAAATGTCAGCACAGACACTGTATAGTTTCCCTGCTCCTAAAACTCACAGGTAGGAGTTTTAAGCAGCAAGCTTCGCCTGAAAGACAATCATGAGCCAAACTGTGTCATTCACAAATGTGAATCACTGTATCTCTCTGTAAGTTTTCAATATAATTTTGACCCGTCTAGTTGTTGCTCTGCACCCCATTCTAATGCCAAACACACCAGTGCAACTCCACTGCACCCGAAGGTTAACTAGCTAACACAGATGGGCGCAAATACGAAGCTTGATGCAGAAGGCAGAAATCGCATCCGTCTTCGCTGAGTGTAAAAATAGGCTTGCGTCATTTGCCAAGACACAACTTCTGTTTTGAAAGAACATACTCTCTGGCATTATTATGATCTTTGAATAAACACACCAGTAGAGATATGGAGCCATAGACAGGGAACACACGTTTGCAAAGCCACAAACAAACATGAATCTACAGCAAAATTTCTGTTCGAGCCTAGTTCAAAAGGATAGCTCTGTAAAGTGGGAAGGCGCTGGTTTGTGTCACGTTTTCTAGTGAGTCTACATGCTCAACATAGCTATAGTTTTATTCATTTGTATATATATTTTTAAATGCAACTCTAATTCCAGCATCTGTCACATTCTGGCAGGTTAAGAAGTGTCTGTGTGGTAGTCTTCTTGTAAAACTAATCCATTTATAGTTTGTGCTTTATTTTTGACTCCTGTCATTTTCTTGCATGAGTCAGTAAACAAAACAAACGCAGCTCTTCAAAGGTGCATCCAAATGTCTCCGTCCAACATGTCATGGTCCCTTGGTCTCTGACCCGGTTGTTTTAGTTTTTTGTGAGCTCAAAGGTCGTTTGACCATCTGTGTTTGTGTTCTTCATGAGTTCTTTATTCTTTGTTAGCACCCAAAGTTGATCTATATTAAGTTGATCTCTATATTGCTTTGTATGTTGAGTCTTCAGTTCTTGTTAGTTTTTGGTTACTGAAGATTTTGTGGAGTTTGTTTTCAGTTAGTTTCCTTTCAGTTAGTGATTCCCTTGTTTAATTGTGTCTTACTTCCTGTTTTATTTTGATATCTGCTGGTCTTTTGTGTCTCGTGTCCATTTTTACTTCCTTCCTGTCATTTTCTAAGTAAACTTCAGCTGTGTCTTTTTACTCCAGGTGTTTCCAGGGGATTATGGTTTGTGATCCCAAATTACATCTTGTGTACATGTAGTTTCAGTCTCCTCTTCAGCCACAGTGTGGTTTATGCTTCTATTTGCAGACTTTGTGTTATGTAATTTGGTTTCCTGCCAAATAAAGGTTGGTTTTAGTTTGTTCTTGCCTGTCTGTGAGTCCTGTGTTTGGGTGCTATTTCTGCAAACCTCGACACACTGATCATCTGCCAGATAGAGAGGAAGAACTGTCATAAGTTTGAATTTGTACCTTCCTCAGAAATGTAAAAAGAAATGAATATATTTTGGACATAAATGATTATCTGCAGCTTATTTAGCTTAGTCATAACATAAGAAATCTAAAGTGTAGGTCTTGCAACAATATTAAATATTACAATTAAATAAGAATGGTCTCATATTCTCAGTGTTTCTTCCTGAGGTCATGTTTTGTTTTTAGCAGTTTTACAAGAAGCACTTTTTACTGTTTTTTTCCTATCTAGCAGGAAGACAAAATCTCTAAAGATTCATTCTCAGAAAATTGAAGTCAGTAACTATCATCAGTGAAGCAGATGTCTGAGGTCTCAGCGGGCCCCGTCTCTAGAGATGAGAGGAAGATCTACTCTGCCGACCACTCAGACCAGTCCACCTCCCTGGATTTATTTCATAAGAGGCAAAGGAAGTGAAAACAAAAGGGAGATGCCTTCAAAAAGCAAAAACATAGGACGAAAAAAAGAAATGAGCCAGGCAGGATAAAAAGCACAGAGCATCCTTAGAGGGAATCCAATGAAAAATCAGGTGGACTTTAAGGATCTTGTGCTTCTGATAAATTAAGCAAAAAAGAAGTTGGGGGGGGCATTACTAGGAATGCAAAACTGGGTGGATGAATTGATGCATTGATGCATGACCACTACATGGTGCCATGGTTGTTACTGTTGTCTCACAGCAGAGGTGATCTGAGTTCAAATCCCCTCGTTAGCTGGCGTCTTTCTGTGTGGAGTTTACTGAGTTTATATGCTCTCCCTGCACCTATGTGGTTTCCTCCAACTACCTTTCATAGTTTAATTACAGAATCTAAACTGGCCATAGGTACGGATGTAATGTAGAATCAATATAGATGTGAAATCAAGGTCTTGTTGTGTAGAGCAATCAATGCAAATCCATTCAATAATAAAAGATCACTGAAACAGATGAGCAGGAGGAGGCCGCCAGTTTTACACAAGTAAGATCATCTCGACAGCAAACATTCTCACCTTATTTCTCATACCACCATTCTTGTTTTTTTTTAAACTCACTCTTCAACTTTCAGCCAATATGAGTAGGATTGCAACTAAAGAACATTTTCTCAGTTAACTTAGTCATCATCTTTCAGTCATCAGAATCATCTCATCATCTCATCTTCATCAAGACTGGATCATTCAGCTGAAATCGGCTCTGTTTTTTCACCAATGCCTTCCCACCAGTGCTCCTTTAAAGCGCTTCTGTTTTCATAACAGACGAGTTCTTTTTTACCCTGAACTCACACTGCACCAACGCTATCTGTGCCCACCTGCTGCCTTTTGGACTGGTTTGGATATTTAAATATTCTCGTCTCTGTTAGACTCTCCAGACTCCCACTGCTTTCTGGACTTCTAATTTTCTTCCAACTTTCTTTAACTTTTGTAGCAATATTTTCGCATTTGCTTTTTTTTCTCTTTTGAGTTACTCTCATCTCATTGTGCAATCCCCTCACTTTTTCATGTGCTACTTTCTAAACTACTTTTTAACCAAGTAATCATCAGCAGTGATTTTTTTTTTCAGATCCTTTATAGCAATAGCAGAATTAGCATGAAAATGTAAAAAATGTCCCAAAAACACAGTGTATCCACAATAGCTAATTATATGGTAGCAACTAAATGCATTTAGCGATGTAGACATGATCAAGATGACTTGCTGAACTTTAACTCCTCCAAAAAGAGAAACTTTCAAGTGACTGACTGGTCTCTGTCTCTGAACGCACCATTCCACAAAAATCAAATCAAACTCAAACTGCTTCTCTGAACATGACAGTGAGTTCGCTTTACTCAGATGGCCTCCACAGTAACCACATCTCAGTTCAATAGAGCATGTTTGGGATTCGGTTGAAAGGGACAGTTTGCATCATTGATGTGAAACAGAAAAATCTGCATCAACTGTGAGGTGTTAGCATCTCGTTATAGACTAAAATTTTAGCAACTTTTTGAATCTATGCTGCAAAGAATGATTTAGTTCTGAAGACAAAAGTGGTACCTGGTAAAATCAATGAGCTGTAAATGGGCCTTTGCTCAGTATCTGTTTTTTAGGAACTAGACAGAGAAGAACAGGACATACAATGAAGAGGAAAAAGTAAAAATAAAGGGAAAAAAGAAAAAACATGCATATAACATTTTAAAGTTTTTATTAATGTAATGATGTGTTCAGATATTATTATTTCTATCAGTAGTTTTCCTTATCTGCCATACTGGAATCGACAAATACATTTTTTTACCCATACGTTATCTTCTTGAAAACTGTAAAGTGTGATTTTCTTTCTTTTTGCAAATTTGCAGAAAAACATCAAGGGTGTGACCTCAGTGGAATTCATACAGACTTCTTCTTTTTCCTCTGTTAAATGCCGCAGGCATTGCCCCAGTTGGAAAAAAGAAGGGGGGATGGGGGTGCTGTACCGTTTCTCTTCATTATATTATTTTATATTGTATTATATTATTACAGTCTATAGTTTAGCCGTTTATCCTGTGTTGGAGTGATAGACACACTGCAGCTCTCGGCACATGGTATAACCAAGCTTTTTAACATCCTGAAGAGCACACAAGGACACGCAAGGTCTGAGAGCAGAGGATGATAATGTATTGGTTAATGGATGTATCATTGCTAGATGTACATACATTTTCCACTTGTAATGATATACTGAGACCTCTGACACCCAAGCAGAAAGGAAAATGTTCATCAGAAATGGAGGCTGCTAGAAACTCTCTGTCAGCACAAGCTCTTTGGAGAACATTAATGCCTGCAATAGCCCACAGAGTACCATCAAACAAAGTGACCTGTGGGAAATATTAGCATTATGGCCCAGCTGAGTGTAGCCTCAGCAATCATAACCCAGAACAGATCACAGCCTTATTTGTCCAGAGACAGGACACAGCAGGGGTTCAAGCTGAGTGCCCTATCATGGCTCATTCACCAAAAAAGACTCGAGAAAAATGTGGAGACCAAACTGGCAGGATCCCACAGAGCGTGGAGCATTGTGTGGATTAAGAACATCATAAGAAGAGACATTTGGGCTGGAAGCAGTATAACCAGAAACCTTGGGCACAGACTAAATCTATGAAAAACTAAAAGCTTTTTAACAAGTAAGTTTGGTTGGCTGTGTGTCTTGTTTTTTTTCTGAAATAATCGAGCCAAGGGGGGGAATAAAAATCCTTTTGCAATTTGCTATGCTGGCTGCTGAGAGAGAGAGAGAGATCAAGGACACTGAACAAAGAGGCAGCGAAGTAGGCAGGGAGAAAAGACGTTCTTGTGTTCCACTTGCAGTGAGACAGCAACCTGTTCAGCACTTTGTAGCTTGCAGTCACTTGCTACTCGGTTAGACTGTAGAGTTATACCATCAAAGAGTTTGCTGGGGCTGCTTAAAAACGACTCTCTGTGGCAGGTATCAAAGCTTACAGCGCTAATTAGCTCTCAATGTGTAGTTATTTGCTGCAGGAGGCAAAACTTACATAAACTTCTTGGATTTACATTTTTTATCACTCATGTTGAGGTTAATTGCTCATTTCATTGGCTTTTAAAGTCAAATTTACATGCAAAACCCCAGGGTGAGGAAAAAAGGTTGGATTTGTACACTAGCTCACATGTAAACATGCTCACGTGTAGTGAAATGCATGTTCGGTTCTTTTCTTTTGTTAAAAAAAAATCCTATCTAGTAGGTAACAGTATACGGAGCTTGACATTTGCTCATACTTTCACGGAGGTTTTATATGTCCAGTATTGTTCCTTCAGCTTCTCATAGTGTGTATTCATTATGTCCACACAAAGAAGTAGATACACAGCTACACATGTGAAAAGAAATGAGGGCTGGGCATGAGGGAGAAATCCAAATTCAAAGTAAGAAAGAAGGAGCACAGTTCATCAGTGATACAAACACAATGCTTTATCTCACACAGCAGGTGTGTGGATTACCTTTTAATTGGATCTTGGTGTGAGACTGGAAAAGGCAAAGGCCTATTGTAGTCGCTGCTGAAAGGGGGATGACAAAGCAAGAAAAGGACAGGGAATGAGCAGAGGAAGGGAAGTGAGTTACAATCTTGCATGCTTTTGGGAACACACACCCAATCACCACAGGAAGAGTGTGTTAAATGCAACCGGCACACTTTTATATAGACCTAAACACATTCAGGTATATAAGCATGAGCACAGGGCTAGCGGTTCTTCCGCTTGTCCTATTAAGTCACAATATAGGATATTAGCTGTATCACTGTATCAGTTGGAAAGGATGTGCCTTTGTCCCCTCTTATCCACTAGAGTTAAATGATGTTGCACCTAACCCCACGGAAGTGGGAGCCCAATATCTGCCATTTGCAAAACTATACTTCACATCTCTATTGGTGTCTACTTAAAGCCAGGTGCAGTTCACCTCACCTTTACATCACTATCATCATACTATCAGAGCTCCTCCAGACCTCCGGGGTCAAAGCAGAGCACACAGAACAGCACATGTGAGAGAGGCAGATGACCTCTTCCTGCAGCTCGTCCACCTTCGCCTCCTCCATGAGCTCCACCAAGTATCCTAAGGTGGCTCAGGGCTTGGCAAGGAGCGCAGAGGGTAGGGATCTTGCATGCAAGATCCTCCTTCATTCTGGCATTCTTAGCGCTAAATCTTTGGTATTATGAGACAGGCAAGGAAGGACTATCTAAAAGAGCTGTCTTTGCTATAAGCAAAAGCAGCATAATTAACTAACATCAATGATTAGCTTCAACAACCATGTCAAATCCCCTAATGTAGAGAGCAAAAAGAAAGTTTATTACCTACTGCAGACTTCTCAGCACTTAGTCAGGCCTCAGTTCTTTTTTTCTCTTCTCCTTTCTAAAAAAAGGAAAAAGAAACAATTGTGCACTTAGGTTGCCTGTTTGTACAATATTCTGATAGTCTTACTGTGGATGTACTTGACTCACCTTTAGAGCACTCTGGGGTTCAATGTAAGACCTCCGCTGTGGTGGAGTCCTTCAACCAGGTACAAAAATCCCCCCAAATCCCAGAGGGAGAGTCTGTCCCAGATTTTGAAGTGAAGCTACGCCCCATCACTGCCCAAGAGGGTGAGGTGAACCATTCTTTTCATTCCACAGCAGCTTGAAATTTTACAAAATGCCCTTTGCATCTTGCAGAATCTCTCCTCACATTATATTGCAAACAAGTGCCCTTGAGACTATAAGAAAAGCGTGCACCAGCCAAATTTAGACACTTGCCCATGATTTGCCTGGAAACACTGGATGACACAAACAAAACTCTACTGGGAAACAAAAGTTTCATGTGATGTGAAAATTTTAGGTAAACATTTTTTCTTACTGAGCGAAGGTACTGTGGGCTGCATCTGATAAAAGTCCTAACAAAGACCTCACCAAGGACAGAAATACTGTGATAAAGACTTTATAGTTCTCATCACCTCTATTGAAAAAGCATTTGCTGCTTATGCTGAATACCAGTGCCTTTTTAGCATAAAATCTACGTGTTTTAATCTGATTCACTCTACCTCTACCTGTAAATTATAGATTAAGAGAGCTGCAGAAGCTCGCCCATCACAATATGCAGAATACTGCAGAGTAGCCAGGCTATTATCATTCATGGAATGACCCTACAGCTACTCGTCTCAAAAGGAAAGCAGAAAATGATGATCCTAAATCATTTAATGTTATGGCAACTGTTATAACAAAATATAAATCTTAACCTGATCTGTCTTTTTGTCATTCATAGGTGACAATGCTGCATTCAAGGCAAATGTGACTGGGAATCCACAGCCCAGTGTGAGCTGGGAGCGAGCTAGTGGGTTCCCACTGTCTGTGGCAACAAAATCTTCCCATGACAACATCGACAAACAGCATATACTGAAGGTTTGACACTGTAAAACTACATGACTTATCCTTGGCCTAATTGAAATTTGATCTACAAAATACTAGTTAGACCTGCCATGATGTATGAAAAAAAGGATCGGAGGCAGATCTGGAGGTCGCAGAGGTAAAGATGTTAAGATTTTCATTAAGAGTGACTAGGATGGACAAGATAAGAAATGAATACATCAGAGGTTCAGCTCAGGCTGAATGGTTTGGAGACAAAGTTAGAGAAGTGTGTCTGAGATGGTTCGGACATGAGCGGAGGAGGGATTGTGATATATTTGACCAGGATGTTACCAGGCAGGAGGAAAAGAGGAAGATCGCAGAGAAGATTCGTGGATGTAGTGAAGAGGGACATGCAGACTGTTGGTGTGACAGAGGAGAATGCCCTAGAGATAGGATAAGATGGAGGCAGATGATGGGCTGTGACAACTCCTAAAGTGAGCAGCTGAAAGTAGAAGAAGAAGAAGATTAAATTTCCCCCTTTTTATGTGATATTTTAAAACATTAAGGGATTTTGTTCACTGTCATTGTGTTGCTGCTGACTAATGTTAAGCTTGTGTTATATCTGATGAGCATCCCTGTTTAATTTTAGTCATCTAACACTATACATGTAAGTAGTATTTACTGTAGCTTTGCATGTACTTGTGTACTCTGTTTTCTCAAGTTTTTCACTGAATGTTACTCTGTTGACAAATAAATCATGCCATTAATTTTTTTTAAGTTAAGACTGTAATTTCAGCATCATTATCTGAAAGTGTGAATTCAGGGTTTAGGGTATCTAGTAAAAATGTGTTGCTTTAAAAGGTGAAATACTCTTTCTGGGCGTGGTATCTCTGTACAGCCTATCATTAAGCTGAACAGCTCCCCGTTTTGGTGCTGTCAAGTGAGACGACACACCATGCATCATGAGGAAAAGTAGATAGGACGGGGGAAAAAAACTCTCACTGAACCTTTTATCTATAACCACTCCACAGTGGATTTAGTGCTTTCTCTGTACCAGCCGGGGAGCTTAACTGAAGCTTAAATAGCTATTATAAAGCAATTAACTTGTGGGTGCTGACATATGCATCTCCCCTTGCCATCTGTTTCTCTGGTAAGGGATGACTGTTAAGTTCCAATACTGTGTGTTGAGGAGTTATTCCTATCATGCCACTGCCTTCTACTGCTTAAAATGAGTACTGCAGTGGGATAAAAAATGACCTGAATGACAGTGTGACAGTTTGAAACGTCTCACTGTAACTAGACACGTTGCTTTTTCCTTCATTAGTCATTTACCTAATGTCTAATACCTTCTCTCCAAATTAGATCAAAAATCTGACCTTGGAGGATGCCGATGTCTACAAGTGCACTGCCTCCAACAAGCACAGAGATGCTGCCTTCTCCATATCACTCAGTGTTACAGAAAGTAAACCAGCCATATCGTACAGCATGGGTTGTTTGGAAGCCATCAGCACAGTTTGCCTCCAGTTTTCTCCTAGTGCCAGAGGTGAAAGTTGCTTTCTCTTTGTTTCCAGAACCACCAATGGACTTCAAAAAGATGCTGGAGAAGCAGCAGGAGCACACGCATGTTGTCTAATACTAGCTGTGACACTCCTAGAACCTGTCAAGGTGTGATGGAGCACTCTCTGATCAATTGCCAGATATATGTTTTTGCATGTATCCAGAAATACCCACAGGACAAGATCTAAAGAGTTGCTGGTGGGACTGAGGAAGATTCTTTTCAGCTACTATCGCACATATTCCTATTCTATGTCATGCATGCAAACAAGCATAGTATATACCTGTATAACTGCTTCCTGTGTAAGATATTTCTTCTTTTGCAGAGGTATGGAGAAGAGAAGAAGAAGCCACCTACAGAGGAGGAGATGTTAAAGATCCTGGCTGGAGCTGACAAGAAGGACTGGGGGGGGGGGATCTGTGCCAAGTATGGCTTCAGCAACATCAGAGGCATTCTCAAGAAGTTCAAGGAGATGAAGAAGAAAGTGGAGGTGGAGGTAGACCTGTGATGCAGAGAGCTTGCACACATGACACAGGATCAAATAAAGATGAACAGGTTTGGGATATGACATTTTTTAAAAACAGCTTAAAATAGAGCAAGGGAGAACTGAGAAAAGTTTACACAACTTGGCGACAAAGTTAAGTTAGTAAAGCAAAAGTCAGCTGATGTGAAGATGGGAAATAATTCAAAATGTCATTATTTAAGTATTTCTACATTTGATATGTTTTACAAGATGGTGCGTGTCTTGAAGCCCCTGAAAGACATCACTGTCAAAGTTGACATCGTGTTCAACACTGTCTTGGAAGTGAAGGATCCAAACATCAGGATCAGTGGTTTTTGGTAAAGCACATCAGTTTTCTGGTTCAGTGTCAAAGTCTGCTTATTTATGAATGTTACCATGACATAAACCACTTGTGATTTCTCCCCTCATCTCAGCGTTGTGCTTGCAATTCAGGGCACAGAGCCGCAGTGGGTCCAGTACTCTCATGGGAAATATGAAGTGAAACTGATGGGAACTAAGCACATGCTATGCATTTCTATTGCGTGCACCTGAGTGACATGGGCACCTACACTCTGCAGGTTGGAGACAAGAGACTTTCGGCATGTGCAGAGTGGAACTCGGGACTCCTTCTCACTGCTCATAATACAGATTTTATTGTATTTACTGTCCCCATTTACATACTCCTTTTCACATGCTTTCTTTACATTTGTCATTACTTAACACCATGTCATATTTTATCCCCTCCACTCAGTGTCAGTATTTATTTGACCCAGAGATCAGACTTTCTCACTTAGTTCATATTACTCAAAAACCCTCATGTCAACCCCCTCCCCCCCAGATCCATAGCTAGTTGGCTTTGGAATCCTTGGATATCTTTACTTGACTGATCAATAAAAACCCTTCTTGTCTTCTGCTATATCTCATTCAAATGAACTGCTTAAAGTCGTGTCTGACTTAAAGCCAAAAAAGAGTAAATGAGCGACAGACTGCTGTGTTTGAGGTCCATCTTTCCAAGAAAACAGATCGACCCCTAATCTGGAAGGTTAGTGTAGTTAGTGTGTAGTTCAGGAAGAGAATCATAGGATTTAATTACACTTTTACACTATCATATGATATCGCATATAGGATGAGACTGAAAATGCTTTTTAAAGATCGTTTCCTGAATTTCTTAACATCTCAGTTACTCCAATAAAAGGAACCCACAGATACAGTATACTGCCATTGTTTGAGGAAATATAAAACACTGGAATGTGGAAATAGTTTTCCCAGAAGTGTTTTTTGATTTTGCAGGTAAAGGAAAAGGGAAGGGAAAGAGATGAAAAGTCTGATGTCTCTCTGTATGAGGATGGTCTGACCTACACCTTAAAGATTAAGGATATGAAAGCCACTGACACTGGAAACTATACAATCAGCACTGGAGACCTCACTGCCACCTTGCTGCTTTTCATTTGCCAACACAAAAAAAAAACCTAGTTTGTCTTGTTTTTGTTGTTTTGTTTTTCCCAACAGAGCTGTCTTGTTGGAGCTAATATTTCCAGGGAAACAAACCTTCACAGTTGAGATATGAGCTGCCACTGCCTTGTTTTCCTCCCCTGAGATTAGAAGCTTCGCTCCTTCGTAGCTATGCAAAACAACATCATCTTCCCTGTTTTTCAAATGAAGATGTATGGGGAGTGCAATAAATCCTCCCTCCTAGTGCTCAGTTGAAAGTAATCCAACCAAATCCCTGCTCACAACAAGCTCATTTATTACAGCTCTGCCTAACAAGACATTTACTTGCCCAAGGTGCAAGTTGGGGCATGTAAATATCTTTACAAGGACACGTGGCTGTCCTCTGGGTTTGCACCAAGAGAAGCATAGCAATTGAAGTTGTGTTAATTATAGTTATTCATGAATATGAGTACGCTCTATCTTTTTTTTTCTTTTTTTCTGGGGCTGAATATAAAGAACAAGCCTAATAAGTGCAAGAGCATTTAAATTCTGTTCATACTTTCACCTTGTAATCATCAGTGTCTGTGCTTCTACTTCTAAAATTACTAAAACTTTGTAAGTGTAGTATGCTAATAAAGTCCACATTAGCGCTAAAGTGCCTCTCTTATTTTCATCCTTCCTCTGTTTTAATTCTATATAGGCATTCCCATCAAGTTTACCAGAATGTCTGTGTGCATGAGAGAAGCACAGCCCGCCTGGAGTGTGAGATGAGCTCCAAGGACGTGCACATTCACTGGCTGAAGGATGGGTGTGATATCACAGCAAGCGGGCGCTACATCTTCATGCATGAGGGGAAAAGGGCAGAGGTTATTATAGAAGAGTGTCAGCTGGCTGATGAGGGAGAGTACTCTGTTGTCTGCACTCAGGACAACGATACACACGAATATGTCAAGTCTGCTAAAGTCACTGTGGCTGGTAAGAATTCTGCTCTGTAGAGAAAAAGAACCCTTAAATTTTCTTGGACTATAAGGTGAAAGTGCATGTGTTCCTCCACTGATCAAACAATGCAGTAAACTGCAGTTACAGCAAAAGAGAAATAGAAAAATAGCACAGTGCTGTTCAGAACAAAACAGAGTGTCAGTGCCAAAAAAGATGCTTTGTGGAAACAAAACACAGGCCTATTGTGTGTATTATTATAGTACTGCACAGCCACAGAGTAGTGGTGAGAGTAAGTGCTCCAACTGTTGAATTGTTAGCCACAGATTCCTATCAGGCAAGCACCCGGTGCTCTCCCTTGCAACACTGCAGTAGAAAGACTTGCGAGTATGGCGATCTATCTTCTTCACTCTTGTGTAACTTCCCATATTCTTTTGTCTCTCCCTTGTTGCACTCCCACACATCCTTCCTCCTCTTTCAGGCTGTTACCCCTGCAGAATTTTTATCTGAGCAGACTCCACCATGTTCACAAATTGCTTACTGCTCTCAAGTTCTGTAAGTATGTTTTACAATAGTCATGCTCGTGACTTCCACCTTTCAGCTTCTGACAATAAGATGGATCATTTTGGATGTAAAATACTACTAGCATATTTTAGAGAGTAAAATGGATGTTTCTTTTGCAGATTTCAGCTAAAGCCAAGGCAATGGAAAAAACTGTAAAAATCTAACAACACAGCATAACTGATTAATAATTAATTCTATGAATGTTAATTCTCTCTAAGTTCTTTTTCTCTGTGTGTTGCCAGAGTGTTTTGCCTCACTGAAGAGTGGTATGTCAGATGTTCAGTGTTCGACAGGCTCCCCTGCAGAGCCGAGTGTTGTTCTTGCTGATGAGAAGGTGGATGGAGTATGGCTGAAGGATGGGGTGGAGGTAAGAGATAACGCAGAACTGGATAAAAGACTTGTTAGCTGTTAATCCTGAAATGTAAATTTGGCAATTTTTTTTGTCTTTTTCATCCATCCTTTTGTGTTAAATTCAACAGTTTTCGAAGCTGAATGGAGTTCAGGTGGTAAAACAGGGAGCTGTGCACAAACTAATTTTCTCTGGTGTGAATGAGTCCCATGAGAGCAAGTACACATTCAGAGCTAAAGGGGCTGAAAGTGAGGCTGTGCCCAGTATTGCAGGTTAGTGCAGTGGTTCCCAAACTGTTTTGCTAGGTCCCCCTTTGTTTTACAAGAAAAATCCTCGCCCCCCCCCCCCCAAAACCCCCGCGCACAAACACATCCTCCAAACACACACGCCCATGTTTTTTTTTTTCAAACTCCATTGTGGTTTATTTCTATGGGGAACAGCTGGGACAAATCAGACCTAATGAGACAAGGGGAAGCAAAACTAGGCACACTGCACAGGGACTTTCACAATAAAACAGGAAACAAGATTCTTTATTTGTCACATGCATAGTTATACAAGTACAATACTCAGTGAAATGTATCTAAGCTTACAGCATCTGGTATTACAAAGGCAAACCAGATCCTAAGCTTACCTGGTATAAGGATGGTGTGAGGGTTATGGAGGATGAGGGGACCAAGGTGGAGCAGACAGATAATAGCACCTCATTGGTGCTTAGCAGGTGGATTAAAATAAAGGGTGTCATCCTGTATCATATGCAGATACAGTTGTTGTTTTTTATTCACTTTGGATGTTTACTTGATGCGTGAGAGAAGATTAGTGGCGCATTTATGCGTTGTCTCAAGAGCGACTGTGGTGCTGCTGTTACTGACGTGCAACTCATTGTGATTGGTGGATGAAATCACACAATCATATTAATTTAAAGCACTTTTTGAAATGGAGGTTTGTATTTAACTAACACATCACTTTCTTTAGACCGCCCAAAGCCTCCTCAAGGGAAAGTTGAGTTTCTTGAGCCGTAAGAGAAGTGTATCAAGATGAAATGGAAGGCTCGAAGTGACAACGGGGGTAAGCAGGTCACCAGTTTTGTGATCGATCGCTGTATGGTAGGCAAGAGGTCCTGGAACAGGGTTGGAGAAGTGGATAGTAGCATTAATGCCTTCACTGATGATAAAGTGGAGGAGGGCCATGCATACTAGCATTGCATCAGAGCCATCAATGAAGAGGGAATGAGTGACCCTCTGGAGACAGAGGAGGCCCGTGGTGGAGAGCCCATAGGTGAGCACTAATCATGATCAAAATCAGCCCAAATAGGTCCAACTAGAGGTGAAAGGTAAAGAGAAATGCTTTATGGTTTACAGTTCACTGCAGTTCCACTTCATTGCCATGCTAAAAGTTTCATATCCTGGATTTGAGATGTCTATTGACATCTGTTTAAAATCCACTTATCCAGAGCCTCCAGGTACAGCATCACAGCCTCAGGTGTCTAATTTAACTAAGAACACCATGACAGTGAGTTGGAGTCCTCCAGCCAGTGATGGAGGAGCTTCAGTTCACGGCTACATCTGTGAACTGAGGAGAAATAAAGGCTGCAAATCCATAAGGAGCTACTCACTGGTCAGGCTTGGAGCAGCGTGCCAAGCCAAGCAATCTCATGCGTCACTGCAAATTTTTTATTGAAATCAGTGGTACTGTTACAAGCCGAAGTGCCCATTTTAGCATTTTATCTAATAACTCCTGACTCCTAACCTAGCTTCCTTACTGATGCTACATTCACATCTATCACATTCAAGCCTTTATTACTGTTTCTAGAAACCAACTTCATGGTGTATGGATTGGTGGAAGATATGGGGTATGAGTGACTAGTGTAAACAGGGCTGTTGTAGGCACTCCCAGCAACGTTTCTAATCCCATGCTGGCTAAAAATCCAGCACGTACGTCTTCCCCTCACAGTGTGTTGTTTATTTTCTTTCCTGAATCAGCAGGATGGAGCCCATCGGTATGTAGGCTCCCATATTGAAGCTTTGAGTTTTGAATTTGTGTCTTAACCACTTAGTCATTTGCTTTATCACCTATTTTACTCTAAATGGATACCGTGCTGTATTAAAAAAAACTTGAAATTAGCAACTTATCCAGTAATTTGGAAAATGTTTACTCAGATCAAAAATTAAGTGTAAAGTTTTGCCATTTCTAATGTATGGTTTTGCTTTTTTTATGCCCCTGTTGGCCATTAAAAAAAAAACTGAGTAATTCACTTTATATATGTGGAGTTTATGTTCCTTTTATTTCTGTACCTAAATATTTGATTTATTCAACAGTATACAAATTTAATTTTCCCCTGAAGCAGCTCCCGGCCTAGTGAGGAACCTGAATGTATCTGATTCCACAAACTCCTCCGTTTCTCTAAAGTGGACTCCTCCACGCCAAGGAGATGAGCCCATCAAGGAGATGCTAAGACGTGGAGGAAAGCCACTAAGATCCCCGTCTCCTGTACTGCCTTCACAGTGGTGGGACTTCAGGAGCAGATGAGGTACCACGTCCGTGTCCGAGCTGTCAATGAAAAAGGGGTGGGGGAGCCCACTGAGCTAACAAAAGGTGTATTGGCCATAATCGTGTGGTTTTCCAGGCTGGAAAGGCAATTTGCCTTGACTTCAGCTTCACTGTAAGACTTCATCAGTGAAATAAAGTGGCTAATATTTAACAGTTGTCTTTCTCTTCAGGAGGATGTAATAACTGTACCTCGAAACACAAACCACAAACATCCAGTCAGACACATTTATATCCAAGATGGCATTCTCACCACAGGAAGACAGGTCATCACAAACACCAAGAATCACTCCCAGTCATTCACTTCTTCCACTCAGCAACTTGACTCTGACATCTATTCTCCTGAAGAATAACTATGGAGAGGCTCACTATAAAGTCCATGTCAAGGTTATAGGTAAGTGTCGAATGCTTCATTATTTACTCCCCACTTTGTCCTTCTTTAATGATTGTATTCTGTAACAAGAAGTCACTTCAGATCCATTTTTGCTGTTTTTATAGCTTTATACAAACTTCCAGATCTGTCAAGAGAAATTTACAGTAATTTCTTCCTCTTGTTCTCCTGCTGCTGTACTCAGATGTTCCCCAACCGCCAAACAACCTCCAGTTGGTGGAGGAGATCCTGGACACAGTGGCTCTGCAATGGGATCACACCCGTGACCTGGCTGATGAGGATCAGGCAACACATTATGTACAGCTTCCTGGTTTACTGGGACCGAGTGTGTTTTCATTAGCAAGTACACTGTTACTGGACTGCTTCCAGGAAGGAAGTACTATTTTTAGGGTCACTGCACAGAATTCAGTCGGTGACAGGGATCCCTTAGATTCAAAGCAACCTTTCATCATCGCCAAGGAGAAAGGTAACAGTAGTGTATTTCTCAGTCTCAGTCATGCTCTTTACTCAGATTTATTTATGTCTGCTGTGTGTTTCCAAGAGAGCATCAACAGCCTTCAGGGGAAAGAATATGCATTACCTCAAAGTCATGTTAAACTTACTTTCCTGCTGCCGCTGAAGGACTAAGCCGTTCTCAGAGGACATGACTGCACCATGAGCTGTGCCTAACAGGGGCTGCCAACTCCACTGGTATGAAAGACATGGCTACTGATATCAGCAACCATAATATATGTGAAGCAAAATTTAAAACATCTGTGCGTACAATCTTTGTACACACAGATGTTTACTTCTGTTGCCCACAAGTAAAAAAAAATCTCCCCTTTGTAGGCTTGCTGGTATCAAGGGGAATCCATGATCTCTGATTCCACTCACTTTTGGCACCGCACAGTTAATGGAGTGTGCACTCTAGTCATCCCCACTTGTGGAGCTCAAGACAATGTAGAATACACTCTGGTGCTGGAAAACCCTCTGGGGATGGTCAAGTGTACCTGTAACCTAGTAGTGTATGGTAGGTTCTACAATGACAGAGGGTGGAGAGTGAAATAATTAATAATTTATAATGATATTACCTTACTAAATATATATCTATATGTTGTGACTTTCAGATAAAGATGACAAGGGTCTGCTGGAGAGCTTCCTGACTAATCAGAAAAACAAAGAGATGCTTATTTTGGAAGGAGTCTTCTATAATTGGCCACTTCACTCGTTCTTACATTGCTGTTGGCATTTTCACTCATTTTGGTTTGACTAAGTTCTGTATATCACTGATTATAATTGTTAGGCATGCTGTAGTTTTCTGTTTTAATTTTTTTTCAATTCTGGTAATACTTTTAACAAACACTAGAGGTCAGACTCTCACTCTTCCTTCAGGAGTGGCTAAATGTTTGGTATGTTTGGGGATTGCTCTTCATTAGTCAGCTCATTCAGCCAGAGAGATTGTCTTTTATCTTTAGCTCACAAATGCTTTTCTGTCTTAAAAATAAGAAAGAAAGAAAAGAATAGAAAAAAATGTTTTTTTCCCTCCTTATAGGTGTCCAGTTCTTCCAGAATAGCTTGTTTCACGGGACTCTGCATCAGGCCACCTATTAAAAAAAAACCCTCCAGTTTGTTGCTCTAGTTTTTGTGTGACCTTAAGATTCAAACGAAACTAAGTTAACTCACGGTACATGTTGCACCACATCCACAACAGACAATAGTGTGAGAATAGTTTTCTGCCAATTATGCAAAAGGCCACAATTTAAAGCTCACTTATCCCCATGGCTTACTTTGCGGATCTGTATCATGTAATTACAATGACCTGTTCTTGAAGGCAGGCTGGAGCCGTTGTCAGATATCTTTCTTTTCTTGCACACCCAGCATTGCTTGGCGTATTGGACTGTGCTTTAAAAAAAACAAAAATCAAAGTTGCCTCAAGATGTATTTCAAACAAAAACAAGAACTTGTTTACCTCAAAGTGCTACAGGGCCTCAGGTACAACTACGTTTTTAGGACAGTCTGCACGGATCCGTTTTCACTTCTTCGTTTTTGGTTGTCTTTTGTTTTGAGGTTTGTTTGGTTTTTTTTGCTTAGTTTTTTGTGTCTTTTGGCCAGTGACACTAATCTGCAGCCGATTTGAGGTCAGGTGATCAACTTTGCATGCCAGCTGCTTGGCCACTGCTTGCATGCTAACTTACTGTATTGCCTTACAATGCAATGCCGGTATAAAGGGTGTGTATGAATCCAACAGATTCTACTTTCAACCATAACGTCCACTTAACCACAGTGTTATCCATTCCTTTTAAATCCAGTGCTTTAAAAAATACCAGATTACTTTTAATCTGCATATCCGACAGTCTCTTTAAAAGACATTGCCTCAGAGCGGACTTCTGCTGCTTGAGACTGAGTGTGGTCTGGTAAGGAGCTGCCAGCCTGACAGAGAGGGGTTACAACCCCTCTCTATCCTTGCGTCACTATTGCTGGCGCCCACAACTCCATTTGTATAGACCCACCAGAGGACTGGCAGTCAGACTGCCAGGTTCAAATCAATTAAGCACCAAAAGGCACTAAACTGACGTCACAGGTACCTTCCGCTTCTCCCCTATTCAGCTAAGCCACAATAAAGTTGAAATACCGTGGAGTGAAACTTTGAATGGTTAGTCTCGGCATTTCAAAGAAACTAAAGGCTGCTGCGCTCAAACGGAACTTGATTCTTGTGAATTTCTAATGGATTTCTTTGATGTTTTATTGTATCACATTTTCATTAATGTGATTAAGTTTGTTTTTTTTAAAAAAAGAACTTTCTTCACTCTTCAGGAGTGACATTATTTCATCAGTTTCATGTATATTTCGTGTCTCACGAGGTCTGTTTTTATAAGGGCCATAAAAGAGATACTTTATTTCTTAGAAGACTGGACTTCTTTGATGGCAAGACTTTGGCTGCAAATGAATGGGACACATTTGAAAAGAACTGGCACGGATTCAGCAGGACAAAATTCTTAAGATGTCTGTGTGCATGTTGAGGAAGCAAATACAGACAAGGTAAGGTAACAGGAAGCTGAAATGGAAGAGAAACAGAGAGACTTGTCGGTAGAACTCTGACTGAGTTTTCACAGGGTTAACTGCTGTTGAAAGCACATTTCCCTCGGCCAGACAATACTGCACAGCAGCTACTAGAACAGAGCTCTCTGTTGTCCTCCAGTTCATTCTGTCTGTAATGGCACTTTACTGCTGAGGACCATCAGCTTCAGTAGAAACACAAAACACCAAAGAGTTATAAACATCTGCTGACATTTTCAATGCAGTGATCCTAGGAAACAAAAAAAACAACAACAACAAAGAAAAAAAAAAGAGACATTTTGCTGAACTTGCATTGTAATTGCATTTATTTCTCCAATAGTTATTCACATTCATAGCAGTTTCACTACAGGAAAGAAACTATTTCATCTCTACAGTCATGAAAGAAAGAAATCACAATAAAGTGAAAAAAATCAAGGACAACAAGGTAAAGCACGTCATTGAATTAAAAGAAAAGTGAAACATTCTTTCAATAAACGGAATTCAAATTCTGCGTAGCATGGGACCTTAAAACAAGAATTAAATAATCTGTGGGAAACGAATTTGGCTTTTCCCACATTAACAGGCAAAACATTTTGGGTTTTCATTTTCTGCAAATGAAAGGATAACACTTTAAAAAAAGATTTACACATCAAGGTAAGTAACACTTAATTAAAATGAATGTCTTTGAAAGAAAACACATGATTCTCACATGCTGATTTGTCACTTTCAAAACACTAACTTTTCGAGAAAAAATGAAAGGAAAAACGAGCATATACTTTAGAGGATACAGTACACAATAATCCTTTGTTAATAACACTTTCACTGCTAGGTTTAAGGAGAGATCAACTGGCCTTACTTTGGGTACAGAAAAGTGCAGAACATGGTGAGGGGGAGGGGGGTAATTTTACAAAGATGTTTATTTCCACATATTTCTCTTAAGCTCATACTGATGTTGCAGGGCTGTCAGTTGTAGTAAAAAAAAAAAAAAAAAACACATTGGTGTTGATGTGGAGGAGTCACATCAGCCCACTAGTCATGCATGATAAATATACAAACTTTACAGCTATCTGTTTTGAATGCAACCCACTTCATAATCATGAGCACAGTGCATTAGCAGCAAAGTCTTCAAATCAACAATCACAAGAAACAACAGCAAAAAGAATTCAGCAAGAAAACTTCTAATCAAAGAAAAGTGCTAACCTATTCAGAGGACCAAGTGAAACCACAGGACTCACTGTGGAGACCTCTGACAGCTCTCTCTGGTCCCTTTTATATGCGCACACAAAGCTTTGAACAACGGGCCGTTGACAGACTAAGGTAAACTGATGCGCCTGCTGGCCTGCCATCTGTGGGGGAACAGGGTGGTAGCTAACAGCTTCCCCTCTGTGTCATATTTCACCTTGTAATCTAATTCAAGCTACAATATCACCCAATAATAACCTCCGTCCTCAATGAAAAAGCTAAAAGCAATCCTGCACCAGTGGTGGTGGTGGGGGGGGGGGGGTGGGGGGGGGATTTCTGTCACCTGTGAAACAACAACAGCTGGTTTGACACATGACAAACCTCTAATGTTGACAAGTTCCACTCAGTCAAATGAGTTCAGTTTTGGATTATAATTTAAGCTTGGTTTCTGGAGCCCAAATCAAATAAAAGCAGACACTTTAGAGAAGAAACAGTTTGGCCAAGAAGAAATATCTCAAAAATAAATGCTCTGTACTGTAGGAACAACAGTCAGGAGGCTTTGTGTAGCAAAGGACAAAGAAGGAGGTGCCCACAGAAATTGCCCACATAGTAAGGATGAGTAAGACTGCTTGACTAAGTCCCGCCATCCCTGCACGGTTTACTTGAGGCCATGTACTAGAGTCTGTGTTGGCTAGCATCTCTACTTGCACTCCACTTTCTTTTAAGACTGCTATCAAGCTTCGGTGGATGGCTTTTAGCACAAAGGCGGCCGATATTAATTGTTGACAGAGCGTGCTCCATCGGTGATGAAAACAGGGAGAGAACTGCAGAGTCAGAGTCTGCAGTGCTGGGAGGACAAATTAAAACACGCAACAGAAGAAAAGTGGTCACACGACCAGACTGATGGAACATTTCTGACTGACAAAGCAGAAACATTGTGCTGACAAGCATAGTGACAGGCTGAAAGAATATTGAGGAACTTTCTGGCAAAGCAGTAGTCAAGAATAGCCACTTGTGCCAAGTGTCTTTCTCGGTCAAAGCAAAACTGCGATACTGATATTGATAAAAACCTTGATGACAGTCAACACCATTGTCTGCCTGCAGATCTGTCATGGTGGCTAAGGTGATGCCTAAACACCTTTTGAAGTGTTTGAATGTGTGTGGGGTTTTTTTTTGTGGTATGTTTTTTTTTTTGTGCGCATGTAGCTGCTGACAGCTGTTGGGGTCAATGACCCAGCAGAAGAAACCCATAACATGGGCTTGTATTTTTCCACGGTTGCTTCATAAACAATATATACACAGCATCACATCTGAGAGTTTCATTATTAAACTATTGCGCTAAATATGTTCCACTGTCATGTTTAACAGCGATTAATAATTTAAATGTGTGATCAATCAGATTTTTTTCTCCACCAGCATATAAACAGGAGGCATGTCCAGCAATGGAAATTGTCACTATTAAAACACTAGCCTAAAGTTCTTAACTGACAGTAGATCTGCAGTCTGTTACAAAGCTGCAGTTCTGAAGAGGCGATGGGCATGAAGATGGTTTTAAGAGCATTGTGATAATACAATAAAAATATCCAGTAGTGTGTGTACTTCATAGAAACTCCGTTGGTTCACAGCATTTCGGGCCTTAAGTTGGTTCTGATTTGCCACAAGAACACACAGACGTTCAAGCAACAGCTAAGAAAAAAAAAAAAAGCAGTGTACGCACTCTCACACATATGCAGACGCTCAAAAACACGTGCAAGTGTAGACATCTGGAGAAAAAGTTGCAGTGTAATTCTTAAATATTCAGTAAGACACTTAGTTTTAAAATAAAAAAAAATTTGCAGGGGACAAAACAAACGAGAGGTGAGAAGCAGAAATATGTAAGAGATGAAAGACAAAATAGGAGCCAGCCTGTTAGGGATTAGCTGTGGCGGATTTTGCAGGATTAAAGCTGATGAAGTGTCCTGTGAGAGGGAATTATTGGGAATAATGGGATAACTGTTTCCTCACATGACATGCCAGTTCCCTTGTCTTCCCTATTTTTTTCCATTTTGGTTTTTCAGTTCGTTTTGGCTGCCTTAAGGACAAACCGCACACTTTTGTGCATGTATGTGTGCATTTCATTATGAGCGAGTGAGCCCTTTCCCAGGGCCCTGACAGACACACACAGAGTTGATAAACAAAAAGATTCCATCCTGTAACATAGCCCTTCTTTTCAGTCTTCATAACATTGCTATTAGGCCAAATAAACGCATGTCAGCTGATCCATTCTAGCAATAAGATCCCCATGAACTTTTTCCAATAACTAACACAGCAGGAGCTGTGGGTGTCAGGTGTGTGTACGTGGTAACATTTGCACCTGCGTTTCTTAAAAAGCTGCTGGTGGGGAAAACAAATTCCTGGTGGACTTAACACAAAAAGGAGAAGCAGGTGCACACTACACAGCAAGTAATAATGTGTGCAGTAGTCTGCTGTGACTATGGTATTTAGTGTGTTCTCTTTGTGACAGCGGGACACTGACAGCAGTGTGAATCTCAGGAGAAAGCTAAACTTCTTCCCCATCCAACAGAAATGTTCAGTCATGAAACTTACAGTACACACTGGTTTGTCGACACCCAAATTTCCCTCCCTGAATTTCAGCCTTATTGGTTTACTTTTTGTCATTTTTTAAGCTGTGCATCTAGTTATTCGAGGACATCATAGAAGAAAAAATACTTTAAAAAATACGTTGATGATGACGACTTATGAAAGTGTAGAGGGGCAGGATTGTTATAAATAATATCAAGGGGATCGCAGATAACGAAAACAGGTTTGGACAAGCTTTTAGAATAGCACCCTTAATTAAAGGGAACACAGAGCAACAGAGAATGGAAAAAATATGTATACGTCAGTATTAAAAAAAAAACAACTCCCTTTTTAACAACAACAAATAACAAACTAAATGTTAAATAGTAATGCTGGACAACATAAAGCATACGTCTGTGCTGGGAGTGTGAGGTGTGTGAAAGGACTGTGTGCCAAGCGAGGTAAAAATCAAATACATCAACGCACACAGACCCCATTGCTCTCCCATACACACTCCTTGAAGGTGCCCAGTGACATGCTTCCATTAGCCAGTTAAAAGTATGTAATACTCTCTACATAGCAGGTTAATATTACTGCACTTATCACCTTTGTAACTAGGTTGAAAGCCATTCTATCTTTAGAGGAGGCAGGTAGGACTGTTGTTGGGGGAGGCAGAAGATAATACTACTGTATCTTCTTGGTTAGAGGACACATGTGAGATTACAACGCCAATGGGGCAGAAGGGTGATGCAAAGGCTGTAGTGGCCCAGCGGTGTTTGAGCACCATACTGAGATGAAGGCTGGGGGCTGGGAACCTGGCAGTGAGATGTGTCCATAATCACATGGTTTGGAGACTGCTGCGACTCATGTTCTCTTCCTGGCCACCTCCACGTCCTGGCACTCAACAGCTGACAGTGCTATGAGCATCTGGGCAGCGTAGTAGGTGGCCATGATGATGGCTCGCGAATGGGGCACAGGGAAGCAGAACTTGTTGACTGCAATGGTGAGGTCGGAGACCATGAAGAGCACGGCACCCAGGCAGGCAGACAACTTGGTCCAGGTCCACAGGTCATTCGCCAGCTGCAAACCTGCGATGGCCCTCCAGCCCATGAAACCAATTAGGGCGATGTAGACGGCCACCAAATAGGTGAAGGGGCCGGAGAGGTAAGGGTACAGCAGGATATAGCACAGAAAGGATACAGCAGTGATCACCAGCCCAGCACGCACATTAATGGGCTTCATCCCAAAAGCAGAAGAGTAGAGTATATGGGTAATGGCAAACATCAGAAGGCCTGTAGAATATTGAATAATACATGAAACCATAATTAGGTTTTAATACAAGTTGTTTCCATTGAGTTTTATTTAGTCTTTCTAATGGTTCTGATTAATGTTTTCAACGGGCTCAAAAGGCCAAGAAGCCAGGAGGAGTCAGGTGATAAAACAATTCCTGAACCAGGGGTTATGTCTGTTAATATTTGATGGCTGTTTACAACAGACATTTTTTTAAATGGACACACCTAGACATTTATTGTTATACGGTTGAATTACATCTGATGAGATAATTGTTAAAATGCAGAGCTTTTCCTCACCATGGACAAAGTAGCCCTGCTCCTGCCAGATGAGAAAGGCATCACCCAGAGCAGAAAAGATTAGACCAGCCAAGATCTTGCGGGCACTGGAGTGAGCACAGAGAAAGGTGAAGCCATGAGCCAGCAAAAACACCCACAGGCAGAAGATGGGCAGGCATTTGATCAAGGCGCTGAACCAAGATGGGCTTGAGGTGGGCAGCCACAGGACAAAGTATACACAGGTTGCTTTGAAGAATGGCACCAATTTAGGGCCTTCACTCTTGACCTGAAAGTAAAATGAATAGTTACATTAATAACTGAAATATAGTTGCAAATACATGTGATGCTCTTATAATCATCGACTTAAAATAGATGCATTTTCTGTTTGAGCTGCATAGTGTTATATTTGTTTTTTTCCCTCCTTTATTCACAAGTAGTGAGATTTAAAACTGCTGACTTTGTGTGGCCATTAGTTTCTTGCCGTCAGCCATACGTACACGTGTCACTGAAACCAAACTTTGTGGGAAAAGGCTGTTGAAGGAAATGAGAACGCTCCCAAACTGTGACTCCTAGTAACCTTTAAATTTCTCCTTTTTGCAACTAATTTTATTATGTTGTTTTTCTTTCTCGTCTGGTTTACCTTCTTCCTCGTATATGAAGTTACTGAGAACTGTGAAGTGTAATCATCACTCAAGTTCCTCTTTCCAACTGTTTTACCAGTCATACAGGGAGTGCAGAATTATTAGGCAAATGAGTATTTTGTCCACATCATCCTCTTCATGCATGTTGTCTTACTCCAAGCTGTATAGGCTCGAAAGCCTACTACCAATTAAGCATATTAGGTGATGTGCATCTCTGTAATGAGAAGGGGTGTGGTCTAATGACATCAACACCCTATATCAGGTGTGCATAATTATTAGGCAACGTCCTTTCCTTTGGCAAAATGGGTCAAAAGAAGGACTTGACAGGCCCAGAAAAGTCAGAAATAGTGAGATATCTTGCAGAGGGATGCAGCAGTCTCAAAATTGCAAAGCTCCTGAAGCGTGATCATCGAACAATCAAGCGTTTCATTCAAAATAGTCAACAGGGTCGCAAGAAGCGTGTGGAAAAACCAAGGCGCAAAATAACTGCCCATGAACTGAGAAAAGTCAAGCGTGCAGCTGCCAAGATGCCACTTGCCACCAGTTTGGCCATATTTCAGAGCTGCAACATCACTGGAGTGCCCAAAAGCACAAGGTGTGCAATACTCAGAGACATGGCCAAGGTAAGAAAGGCTGAAAGACGACCACCACTGAACAAGACACACAAGCTGAAACAGTCAAGACTGGGCCAAGAAATATCTCAAGACTGATTTTTCTAAGGTTTTATGGACTGATGAAATGAGAGTGAGTCTTGATGGGCCAGATGGATGGGCCCGTGGCTGGATTGGTAAAGGAGCAGAGAGCTCCAGTCCCGACTCAGACGCCAGCAAGGTGGAGGTGGAGTACTGGTTTGGGCTGGTATCATCAAAGATGAGCTTGTGGGGCCTTTTCGGGTTGAGGATGGAGTCAAGCTCAACTCCCAGTCCTACTGCCAGTTTCTGGAAGACACCTTCTTCAAGCAGTGGTACAGGAAGAAGTCTGCATCCTTCAAGAAAAACATGATTTTCATGCAGGACAATGCTCCATCACACGCGTCCAAGTACTCCACAGCGTGGCTGGCAAGAAAGGGTATAAAAGAAGAAAAACTAATGACATGGCCTCCTTGTTCACCTGATCTGAACCCCATTGAGAACCTGTGGTCCATCATCAAATGTGAGATTTACAAGGAGGGAAAACAGTACACCTCTCTGAACAGTGTCTGGGAGGCTGTGGTTGCTGCTGCACGCAATGTTGATGGTGAACAGATCAAAACACTGACAGAATCCATGGATGGCAGGCTTTTGAGTGTCCTTGCAAAGAAAGGTGGCTATATTGGTCACTGATTTGTTTTTTTGTTTTTGAATGTCAGAAATGTATATTTGTGAATGTGGAGATGTTATATTGGTTTCACTGGTAAAAATAAATAATTGAAATGGGTATATATTTGTTTTTTGTTAAGTTGCCTAATAATTATGCACAGTAATAGTCACCTGCACACACAGATATCCCCCTAAAATAGCTAAAACTAAAAACTACTTCCAAAAACATTCAGCTTTGATATTAAGGAATTTTTTGGGTTCATTGAGAACATGGTTGTTGTTCAATAATAAATTTATTCCTCAAAAATACAACTTGCCTAATAATTCTGCACTCCCTGTATTTATTTTTGTCCAAATAGATGAGGCACACAACACACATACAAATTCAGAGTATGAAAAAGTTTCACAAAACCCCTGGAATGATGAGCCACCGGTGATTCTGAGAATCACTTTTGAGGCAGGCCTGTGGGATCAAAAGGCAAAAGAAAAAAAGAAAGTGGGTGAGGTGGAAGGGAAAGGCACTGAGTGTGGGTTCACTAGAGGTGAGATTGCTGGAGGAGAGAAGAAGAGTATATGAAGAAGGCGGGAAGAAGAGGAGGAACAATGGGTCATAGTGCGGCAAGGAAAAGTTTCAAAGGACTGGGCAAGAACTGCTGGTTTGATGTCCCAAAGGGTTATTTTACAGCGTGTTTTTTTGCATCCTACCCTGATATATTCAGTGGTAAGCAAAATGATGTAAAAAAACAAACAAACAAAAAAAGCCCTGGCATGGTTGCAAAGTTCAAAAGAGAAAAAAAAGGAAAGAAAGGGCAACTAGGACAAAGAGAAAGGAAAATAAGAAGAAGCACAAATAAAGAAGCCTTAGGGGAAGAAAACAGTGAATGAGCTGTTGTACCACCATTCAGATGACAGCTGGATGTAGTAGCAGAGGAGGAGTAGGACAGAGAGACTGAAGGATCTTACAGTTTATTACTGTGAAGGAAGGTAGAAAGGAACAGACCAGAATTGCACAATTCTTCAAAAAAGTAACAGATCAAATGACAGTGCAGGATCAACTGAAGTGTTCAGTTTATTTTAATTCAATTTTATTTGTATAGTGCCAATTTTCAATAACAGTAGAATGAATGAGACTTATATAGCAAGGTAAACCCCTACAATATTAACTGGAAAACCCTAATGATCAGACGATTCCCTGTGCTCAAGCACGCAGAAACATGGAGAAGGAAGAAGGGGGTGAGGTTTAAGTGACCGAGTTTAGGTGACCCCAAACCTACTCTAGAGTACCTGATAGACTACCAGCAGGAAAACAACAGGGATCTGACGCATAAGTTCATACAGTCATGACCAGATTGAGCTAAAAGTAGGACAGCAAAATAACTATTGCCTGGGTTCTCCAGTATTAAAAGCAGGATGCTGAGAAGATCATTTGCATGTTCCCTGAAAGCATGCCAGACTAGGAAGGCACTTTGACCATTTTTCTAAATGTATTCAACAGTCTGCTTCAGGGAGGATGCAACAAACACATTACTTCTGTCTAAATTTCCTGAATTATATGGTCTCCAGGAAAGCCCTTGCTTGGAAACAGGTTTCCATCAGGTAGATATGCCAGGAGTGTGTTTTAGCACTCAGTTAGCTATATGTTTATCCACTGCTTACATGTGTTATATGATCCTCCCAGGAGCTCTGCAGACCTACTAAAGCTTCATACACAACATTATTTGATACTGTTCCATAGTCACAATATAAGTTTTAGCTAATTATATATATCCTTAAGATGTGATTGCAGAGTGTATGAAGATACCTAGCACACGCACACAGAGCTTCTGGATACCTAGTGGTCTGCGTGCCAAGATTGGACATTTACTTTTAAACTCACCTCTTAAGCCGCTTCAGCATATGGATTACAATACTAAAATTACCCCTGATTATTACTTCAAATTCCTGCGTTATAAAGTACTTTTAGTTAGATGTATCCTGTAAAAATAAAAGTTGTTTCAGTCATTTTTCTTTGAATATTTAGGCTTCCTACCAAAATGGCAAAAAGTAACAATACTTGCTCTGCCACTTTTTCACTCTGACAAGATTAAGATAAATTTCAGCAGTTTTGTTTTCTGCTTTCACAATACATTTAAGATTAATATCAGTCTCCTCTAGGTACAAGTGTAATGCTGTTTTCCACGGCCATCAAACCAGGGCTAGGTATATAATGGGAACTAATGCACTCCTTTCCATTATCCACTTTGCTGTACTTGTACAGTGAACCTATCTATCACATTAAGGCCACATAGGTGGCGAGGCAAGGAGACGGCCCTGGCAACACTCCCAGACTAACCGATATGAAAATTCTGCTTAAAAAGCCAGGGTTGTCTTACTTTAGGACAGAGCACAAGAAAACACCACATGCCATATCTGTTACACTCCTGGGACTCAAGGATGACTTTAGGTATTCTCATTACACATATAGCAGTTAGTTCTTATTAAATAAGGTCCAGTGAAAACAGTTTACTATGCTCAATAAGGCAGTGTCAGTTTGATTTCTATCTACAGACAAGACTAATGATTGGTTTGGCACTTAAGAAAGGAAAGGAAGTTGGGAGGAAGTCAGTGATTCCTATAACCTTTAGTCTGTTCTATGCTGGGTTTGAGATACTTTTCAGTTTCGTTTTTTATTCTTTGCCATCCAATCATGGCATGTACACGCTAAACAAAATCCTTTAAGAAGGAGAAAGGCATAACTAAAATAGGATTTGAAACATTTATAACATAATCCTTTAAGTCTTCTAATACAATTAGGCTTCAATTTTGTTACAGTGTTCTATAAAAGAAGTTTCATTTTGCTGACTTAGATATGAATCCAGATTATGATAGTATCAGGAGTTCAAGTATTAATTTCTGTCATATCCTAAACAATTACTGCTGTAATATTTCCCCACCCCATTAAAATGTGATTGCACAAATTTTTCCATCAGGAAAGCATAATTGCTTGTGGGAATCCATAAACTGCTTTATACCAGTTTTAATGGGTTTCTTGCTCAGATGATCAGCATTGTTCTCCTGTTCAGTTTCTTGTACTTGACTGAAATTGGTGGAGTTATGTAGCACACTATCATCTCAACTGTAAACCAGTCCACTCTTATTCGTGGAGGCGTCAGTTTGTCTGTGGGAGCACTGAAGACAGGGACATTAGTGATGGCTGTTAGTCCTGTAATAGCCGGCTGTCGCCAGAAAAAAAAAGGAGAACATAATACCTCACTTAAGAAGCAAAGAAAATGAATCGTTTCGTCATCATTTATCTGTCTAAATGATCACATTATAAATAAAGGATGTTTGCAAAAGTGCAGGACCATATAAAGCTGAACAGCTACACACACCTGCTCCTGTCCTCTGTTAAACAATAATACTGTTAATGATTCACTATATTTGCATGATTAGTCAATACAGATCGACTGACCTTTAAAAGGCACCTCGTATCCTAAACCAAAGAAAAGACAATTTGTTCTTTCTTTTTTGTGTCCTTTTGAAGTACAGAAATATGGCGCCTCTAAAGTCTGCACAGCTGGCATATGAGTCTTATGACAATGTTATTTCTACGAAGCATCACACAACTCTGTTTTTTCCACCTTTGAGCTGCTTTAGCTCAACAAAGATGACTTGAAGACATTTGGGGATGCAGACTAGAAAGGAATACAACCTTACTGCTGCACTGTATGACGTCTTGAGTTCCTGACGTAAGAGTAAAAACTTCAGTTTCTGATAAAAAAAAACAAAACAACCCCCCCCCCCCCCCACTGTGGGCACTGGATGTGCTGATGCCTCTACAGATGATCAATATAGCCAAAAATAAGCAAATCAAGTTACGGCATGCAACGTGAGTCAAAGTCTTTGGGCAGTACAGATTGGTTTCAGACTGCATGTGCCCTGCCTGTTTGAATGGTTCCTTGACATATCTACGGTAGATTTAAAAATGTTCATAGAGTCCCTTATAAGGACAACATTCTGCTCACTGTTGTAAAACTGAGTGTAGTACTGTGTTTAAAAAAAACATACCAAAGAATCAAGCAGGAACTGTTGAACTGCATCTAAGTAAAACTGAATAATAGCAGCCTCCAGTGGGACAATAATCACGTTTACTTCTGAACAGGTACTGGCAATTATCAGACACTAACACACCAATATTGCCTGTTTACGTTTTTCAGCATCAGAAAAACAACCCTGAATAAAAGCATACATCTTTTTCTCAGCAATGCTGGGACCCTAATAGAAATAAAGGAAAACCAGGACCTGCACAGTATCTTCATCACTAAGGAAACTAGTCTGTATGGCAGGCATTCCTCCACACAGCCTTACACACCCGGGTTTTCTACAGGCCAACTTACAATGAACCGTCCTTCATGGCCCCAGCAAAGGGGGTAAAATTTCATAGCAGCTCTGCTAGAGCAAGATGATGCTCCACCTGCTTAAATTATTCATGTAGTTATCAGCTTTTTTGTCAAAATGGACGATTTCCAGGTGAGGTCCATTATTGAGCCAATAGATACGCCAAACAATAAACTCTATATAAAGCACAGCTACAACAAGGGAGATGAAAAGAAAGCCAGAATCGACCACAGCTCGGCGCATGCGTTACTGGAGGGTAAGGAACGGGGAAAAAAGACAAAAAAGGTCGTGGCATGACATCTTTTTCTTTTTTGTCAGGGATAGCCTTTCGAAATTTGTGTATGTTCAATACCGAGAAGGAACAAGCGAGCAGCGTCGCTGCTGTGCCAAAAAAGGGAAACGGCTAGACGGAAACAAGAAAGTTTCTGCCTTGTGTCTGCACAAACACATACAGATGGACACTATTTAATGACGAGAAAATGAGATAGCTGCGTGAGTTACCGCGAGCACCTGAGCGAACGGTTTTTCATTTAGCAGACGCGCTTATTTACTGGCAATTAAATAATGAACCAGAGAGCATGCGCTGGCCTTCCGAGATAAAGTATGACAAGATGTGAATAACAACGAAAATGCCCCAGTAAATGCTTGAATAGCGGCTCGAGGCAGTCGACAATGCACACATTAAGGATGTTATCTTCGGAAGTCTCGTTATTGTATCACTAGCTTAACTAGCCGCTGTTTATTCCTGAATGTTTTAAATGGCCATTTGAAACTGGTACTTACCACTGTTACTGGAGAAACCATTTCTCCCTCGGTGCTGTCCGTGCCGCTTAAAAAGGATACACTGATTCGTTTGAGTCTTCTTGTTTATGTTTTACTGAGGACGGCGAGATGCCGATTGTTTTTGTCCTCGATCCTGTGGGCGGTCCGACATCAGAGAGGCAGTGACAGGCCTTTCAGTGTTGACCAATAGGTGCAGAGATTGGTCTTAGAGGGCGGGATAAGGCGTCAGGCGACGCCCTGATAGGAGGAGTCGGGGTGCCTTTTACATACCGGAGCAGATGGCCTTTATTTACATTCTACGGAAATGGAGCTTGATTTGTCGAGCTTGGTTTTTGATTGCACATCGACAGTTCAGCGTTAATTGATCATATTGAGCGTTAGAGATGAGAAAACATTACTGCTGTATGGATGATGAATTGAAAGCTATTAATAACCACTTTTCTGCCGGAGCATTTTCAACTATGACACCTTATGCTCCTCTTTTTTTTGTTTTAATTCAATTAAATTCAGTTTTATTTAGTGCCAAATCACAGCAACCGCTGCTTCAATTTGCTTTAAGGTCATTGTCTCCAAACCATACGCCATGACAGGCCTCACTACTTTCTTGTCAACCTTCACTGTTGCTGCTGTCCTACTGTCACAAACCACTCCTGTCACTCCTCCCCACCTGCTCCAACCTGTGTGCACTCCCTTCTTCAACTCTCTTGTGCACCGTCAATTGCTTTTTATGGCTGACCCCAGGTATTTAAACTAGTCCACCTTCACTACCTCTACCCTCTTGCATTTACTGTAACACCTCTCTTTCTCTAATTCACACATGTATTCTGTTCCGACTTTCATTCTCTTTTCCCTGGAACATACCTCCACCTCTCCAGGATTTTGTCCACCTGCTCCCTGCTCTCACTACAGATCACAATCTCACCCACACTTTGAACTCATCTATCACCCCTACCACCTCACTACAGTCTGGCTTCATACATGTTCTCCACCACCTTCACAGGCATCTCTGCGACTACTTATGTGATACCAGTTTCTCATTTTCTCTAGCTCCACAAAGCTACAGTGCAGCTTCTGATCTTCTCTACACTTCTCTATCAACACCCTCAAAGCAAACATATTTTTATTTATCTATCATTTTCTTCTCCGCTTGAAGACATACTGCTACTCACTGATTATAAACTTTCTTCTTAACCAAGCTTCCACAACTGTTTCCTAGCTTATGTCATGGCTCATCAGCTTTATGCCTCTGTAGCAGGGGCGATTTTAGCCCCATTTCTGGGGGTGCTTCAGCACCCCCAAAATGAATCAAAGCACCCCCAACGATTTCTTACTTTTTTTGAAAATATTTGCTGTTTGTGGGACACACTACTAAAAATATAAAAAGCATATAGTACTTAATTGAGATGGAACATTTTAACAACAAAAGTATAGATAACCCAGGTTATCTATACTTTTGTTATACTTTGTTACAAACCATTTTGGGAGGGGGGGGGGGGCCTCCCCCCCCTCCCAAAATGGTTTGTTCCAGCTCGGCTCTTCCCTGCTCTGGCTCTAGCGCCGTTGCTGCCAGAGCGATAGTGGCTGAGAGCGGAGGTGGAAGTGCCAGGCTTAAAACAGGACATACAGGGAGTGCAGAATTATTAGGCAAGTTGTATTTTTGAGGAATAATTTTATTATTGAACAACAACCATGTTCTCAATGAACCCAAAAAACTCATTAATATCAAAGCTGAATGTTTTTGGAAGTAGTTTTTAGTTTTAGCTATTTTAGGGGGATATCTGTGTGTGCAGGTGACTATTACTGTGCACAATTATTAGGCAACTTAACAAAAAACAAATATATACCCATTTCAATTATTTATTTTTACCAGTGAAACCAATATAACATCTCCACATTCACAAATATACATTTCTGACATTCAAAAACAAAAAAAACAAATCAGCGACCAATATAGCCACCTTTCTTTGCAAGAACACTCAAAAGCCTGCCATCCATGGATTCTGTCAGTGTTTTGATCTGTTCACCATCAACATTGCGTGCAGCAGCAACCACAGCCTCCCAGACACTGTTCAGAGAGGTGTACTGTTTTCCCTCCTTGTAAATCTCACATTTGATGATGGACCACAGGTTCTCAATGGGGTTCAGATCAGGTGAACAAGGTGGCCATGTCATTAGTTTTTCTTCTTTTATACCCTTTCTTGCCAGCCACGCTGTGGAGTACTTGGACGCGTGTGATGGAGCATTGTCCTGCATGAAAATCATGTTTTTCTTGAAGGATGCAGACTTCTTCCTGTACCACTGCTTGAAGAAGGTGTCTTCCAGGAACTGGCAGTAGGACTGGGAGTTGAGCTTGACTCCATCCTCAACCCAAAAAGGCCCCACAAGCTCATCTTTGATGATACCAGCCCAAACCAGTACTCCACCTCCACCTTGCTGGCGTCTGAGTCGGACTGGAGCTCTCTGCCCTTTACCAATCCAGCCACGGGCCCATCCATCTGGCCCATCAAGGCTCACTCTCATTTCATCAGTTCATAAAACCTTAGAAAAATCAGTCTTGAGATATTTCTTGGCCCAGTCTTGACGTTTTAGCTTGTGTGTCTTGTTCAGTGGTGGTCGTCTTTCAGCCTTTCTTACCTTGGCCATGTCTCTGAGTATTGCACACCTTGTGCTTTTGGGCACTCCAGTGATGTTGCAGCTCTGAAATATAGCCAAACTGGTGGCAAGTGGCATCTTGGCAGCTGCACGCTTGACTTTTCTCAGTTCATGGGCAGTTATTTTGCGCCTTGGTTTTTCCACACGCTTCTTGCGACCCTGTTGGCTATCTTGAATGAAACGCTTAATTGTTCGATGATCACGCTTCAGAAGCTTTGCAATTTTGAGACTGCTGCATCCCTCTGCAAGATATCTCACTATTTTTGACTTTTCTGAGCCTGTCAAGTCCTTCTTTTGACCCATTTTGCCAAAGGAAAGGACGTTGCCTAATAATTATGCACACCTGATATAGGGTGTTGATGTCATTAGACCACACCCCTTCTCATTACAGAGATGCACATCACCTAATATGCTTAATTGGTAGTAGGCTTTCGAGCCTATACAGCTTGGAGTAAGACAACATGCATGAAGAGGATGATGTGGACAAAATACTCATTTGCCTAATAATTCTGCACTCCCTGTATTAGCTGCATTTAACTTTCAGTTACTCTTTATATAGTTAGGTAGGAGTCAGGCCATGTTTCTTTTTAGCTGAAAAACATTACACCCAGGTAACCTGCAGTGTTGAAAACTTGTTTTCCAATGATGTTTGCTACCCTACAATCCGTCCTGCTCTGTAGTAACATCCGCAATATTTGACTGTCCTGTTGATCTCATTGAAATGTATATAGCCTATTTAAAATCTAAAACTTAACATTGTCCGTAGCCTGCTGTTGTTACAACTGTTTGAAATATAATGAGAGAAACTGGTTATTTTGTCATATGTGCATGTACCGATATTGAACCCAAGGTACTAACTAGCTAACTGACTGGATGACCATTAACCTTATAACTCCTGTTGTGTGTGTGTGTGTGTATACAGAGAGACAGCCAGGTTCATAATGGATATGAGGACGTTTTTTCAAAAAAAGGAGCCACATTCAGGTAAAAGTGTAAGATCAAATGATCCATCAATAAAGGATAATGTTAGATCAGTGTTTCAATATTTATATGCTTTATTAGATGTACATGTGGTTTGGTTATTTGCCTTTTGGTTGAAAGTACACTGAGAGAGGACTTTTTTTTATTAGTGATCTTAATAGTATTTTTTTTTTAATCTAATTGAATACAATCTATTTGTGTATGATTGTCAGTCCAAAGAGGGGAACATGAGGAGAAAGTACAAGATCAGGAAGAACCAGGTAAGAAAACAGACAGGGAGTACTAACAGGCAAAACAGAAACTGTTAAACTGGCAAAGGAAAAAAAACAAAACAAATTTTACTCATACAATCTGGAAGTTGTGTTCTCCCTATATTAAAGCTGCTATACAGAATCTGCAAAACAAACTGGGTTGTCAGCCTTGGCACTGCATTACCATATTGAGCTTCAGTCAGAGGAAGTCACGGTTGCCAAAGACTTTTTTGAAGCTCAAGAGTGAGGCTGGTGCCATTCCAGATATGTTAACATTGTACAATCTTCTGGATAATCAGATCTTCCTCACACTGAAAACTGTTATTCAGGTTGCCCTAACAAACCCAGTTAGCAGCTGTAGCTGTGAGAGGTCTTTTAGTGTCTTGAGTCAGCTCCATACCTGGCTGAGAAGGACCATGGGTCAAAGCTGACTCCAGCACCTGGCTGTGATGTCAGTTGAGAAAGAGATGCTTGAGAGACTTGACCACCAAAATGTGATAGACAGATTTGCCAACCTCAAGGTGAGCCGACATAGGTTAAAAGAAAAAATCTGCAGAGCCATAGTAGTATCTGCAGTAAAGATCTTTTCATACATTGTATACATTGTACCATAGGCCACAGTGTCTCAGTTTTCTAATTTTTTAATAATATTTTGTACATTTCAAGGACTCTTTTATTTTTGGAGTGTATTTTTTATGTATCTGTATTATATTATACATACACTTTAAAAGTGAATCTCTGTCCAAAAAATGCACTCCGTTTACTTTTTACTCACTATGAGCATCATTTTCATCATCAGTTTTTTTTTTTCATTCCAATCCATTCTTCTTTAGCAGCATTTAAATAACCTTTATCAGATTTGATGGTTTTGTTACAGACTGGTCAAAAAAGTGTTTTGCTTTTCTTTCACAAATGTGGGGATTAAATTGTGTTAAAATGTACAAAACAGTGATGTCATGTTTTGTGACGAGGACCCAGGCACAGAGAGACTTGATGAATTTAAGAATCTTATGATTTTAATAAAGAAATTTGCAGACTTGCACAGAGAGGTTAAAATTATGATGACTGATAATGGAGATGAAGACAACAGACGATGAGGACAGGGAGGAACAGGGGTTTAAATGCACCAAGGAGACAGTCAGAGGGAACTTGGGACAACTGGAGACATTTAGGGGTGCAGGGACTAACAGAGACAAGGAAGAAGTCTCATCGTGATGAGTAAAGTTTACCTTGCCTGGATGGGCAGCTCTCTGGGTGCTCAGCACCCCCAAAGCTCTGATCCTTGAATCGCCCCTGCTCTGTAGTAACTACACCTCTGCACGTACGTCACACTCTTGTTTTTGAAAAACCGTACCAACACACTTCTTCTCCATAGGCATCCACTCACTCTCCAAGATTGTGTTAAACACCCTTGTTTGTTGCTGCTCCATATCTGGACCACCGCCTTTCCACTCTTGATTCTCCTCATAGCTGTCCCCACCTTCTTCTTATTAATCATCTGCACTTTCTGACTTTATATATGTATATTTCTACTCAAGAAACAGATATTTTGCGCCCTAAATGCATCAAATTTCTAGAGTGTTCTAGATTTCCACAGTAGTGGCGACACCATGTGGTCTGCAGCTGTCAAAACGTGTTCTGGACGGACATTGCGTAAGGAAACTATGGGGCCGAAAACGGAAGTGCTCGTCATACATGTATCCGGCAAGAGTGTATGGAGGAACTTCTGGAAGTCCCGTTATACGAACAGACAGTCGGTTCCTTTATCCACGATCAAGATGGATCACCGCTTCTCAAACCACGAGTTTCTATAAGACTGCATCTTATAGTGTATATAAGATGCAGTCTATGGGTTAGGAGGACCATGTGACATTTTCAGAGTCATCGTCCTGTCTTCAGCGGACATGCGTCAACAAAAATAAAAATAAATATTCATATTTGGAAGTTAATTTGTTGGGTTATTCTTTTGTTCGTGAAAATGAATCAAAAACTCGCTTACATATAAAATATTACACGAATACACTTCGGGACTAAAACGTTTTCTGACTCGTACTCCCACAAAGCCGGATATACGCACAAGTGAGTCATCTTACTTCCGTTGGTAGCTCTTCGGACCTTTAATTTTCGTTCTACCCAGCTGCTAGTCTCTACTAACACCCGGCGTCTGTTGTGCTCGATTTATTTATTTTTTTGTTATTTGGAGGTTTTTGTCCATCTGTAGGTGCTGAATACGCAAATTTTGATGGGGTTTCCCTTAGTTTGGTGCGTTATTAGCGCAGAGCGGAAGTTCGCCTTTCGAGCTTTTTGGTTAGCTGACGTTAACGTTGCCAAACGTTAGATTAGCTAACTTTGCTAACGCGTGCTATTGTGAAGAAAGTAGGATTAACTACTCTGTTTGCAAATGTCCTACAGTAGACTGTTACTGATACAGTCGTTTGTTACAGCTGTCTGGCTAAGTAAAGTTTGGAAACGCCTGAAAGCTAAACAGTCATTCAGCACTCCTGCTTGAGTCTTCAAACAGCCAGCCTACATCGCCGACCGAAATGATGGATTTTGATAACATATTGAACATCGCCTCACAAAACCAGGGCCTCAGCAGTGTACAGGTGAGTAGAAGGCTCTCACTGGCAGACGTTTTACTCAGGCCACTGAGAAAACTTAACATCTGTGGGTATGTGTGTGAAAAAACAGATCAGGGAGGGTCTGTTAATGTAGCCAACTTTCATTGTCGTCATACTGTATAGACGTGTACAAACATGCTACATTTTATTGTGACATTAGATTACCATTTTTTGCTATATCATTATGGGGAGGACTGTAAATGTTAAACAAGAGTGTACACTTTCCCCATAAACTACAACTTGTATTGTATGTGTTCTTCTCTTTGAGCAGAAGAGATACAGTTTACAAGCTGGACCCCCGAAAAAGGACCCAAAGTCAAAGGGTGTAAATCCTGCTGCTGTGCAGGCACTTCTGAAGAAGCAAGTCACTGAAAACAAAAAGAAAGGTATTAATGATTTAATAACTGTTAAGTTTCTAATGCAGAATATTGGGATTTATTAGTTATGGACTGTTGTATACGGATTGTTCTTCATTCATTGTGTGTGTGTGTTTTTCCTAGAATTGGAAATGAAGAAACAGAAAGAGGAGCTATTAGCCAAGAGGGTTGAGTTAAAGTCAGACCGTAAAGCGCGTGCCATGGCCTCCCGAACTAAGGATAACTTCAAAGGCTACAATGGTGTCCCAGTGGTAGAGGTTCCCAAAAAGAGGAGATCAAAACATGATATGCAGGAAGATGACTTGAATGGGGGAAGTTTTAGGAATAATACAATTGACCCAGAGGATGATGAGGACAACTACGAGTATGAACAGACAGATTCAGAGCCAGAGTCCGAGCCCGAGCCACTGAGGCCTGGGAGAATAGCGGGTAATAGTAGCAGTAGTAGTGGCAAAACCTCTTCTAAAAAAAACAATGGGCCGCCCAAGCCCCCTGCACCTTCCATGAACTTTGCTGACTTGCTCAAATTGGCAGAAAAGAAACAGTTTGAACCAGTTGATCTAAAACCCAAAGTAGTGAAAAAGGAGGAAAGGCTGCGCACAGCAGATGAGATAAAGGAACTGGAGATTGAGCGCAAGGCTAAGAAACAAGACAAAGACAAAAACTCAAAGGCAGACAGAGGAAGAGATGGGAAGTCTCAGTCTGGTTATAGTTCAAGTCAAAAAAACACTTTTGAGAGGGAACAGAAGAACAGCAGACCACAAAAGATCTGCTTAGAAAAACAAAGTGTGCCCAGTGGGTCAATAAAGAAGTCACAACCAACAGTATTTAATGATACAGGCCTCTCTTTTTCCAAACTCTCTGGTAGTGATAGAGAAAGAGAAAGAACCAAGCTGTCTTGCAGTGATAAAGAAAAATCCAAGACAAGCTTGTCTAATTCATCAGGTGTCATAAACAGTAAAGTACCTTCAAAAGCCATGTCATCTCAGGTTTTAGCCAAACAAGGGGCCCCAAAGCCCTCGTCTAGCCACAAATCCAGCACCTTAAGTGACCTTAGCTTCAGAAGAGAAAGCTCGTCATTACTTCAAGGAAAAGTTTCAGGTATTCCTGGGAACAGGCCTTCTGGTACAGCTGGCACAGGCCAGAAGTCCAAACAGGTGAGTTCTCAACAGATTAAGCCTAGTCAGGGTAGCTCCTCAAAGCAGGGACCCACAAATGGAGACCCCAAGTTCGGAAGGGGAGAACCACCACGGTCTGGAATGAATTCTGCAGCAAAATCAGGTGGAAATTCAGTGATGAGACCTTCTTTGAGTGGCCCCCCTAAGGCTGGGAGCCAGCCTCAGTCAAAAACTGGAGGGACATCTGGTAGTGTGCCAAAGGCCAGGCCTGGTGGTAGTGGCCTTCAAGGTCATCCTGGAAGTATTGTATCCCGACCTCAAGGAAGTGGACCAGGTCGGCCTGGCAGTGGAGGACTTGTACCAGGAAGACCAACTAGCAGTAGTGGATTAGGACCTGGAAGACCAAAGTGCACTGTAGTGTCAGAGACCATCTCATCCAAGAATGTTGGTGGACCCAGGCCAGGCATGCCACCTCGGCCGGGGATGCAGGGGATGCAAGGCATGCCACCTCGGCCGGGGATGCAGGGCATGCCACCTCGGCCGGGGATGCAAGGCATGCCACCTCGGCCGGGGATGCAGGGCATGCCACCTCGGCCGGGGATGCAGGGGATGCCACCTCGGCCGGGGATGCAGGGGATGCCACCTCGGCCGGGGATGCCACCTCGGCCGGGGATGCCACAGAGACCTATGATGAACAGACCACCAGGTAACAATCAGAGTGAAAATAATGATATGAAATTAAGTTAAGTTAATCATGGGTTCAGTTACGGACACTGTTTAGTGTTTTAGTCACGAGGATATTTAGTAGTGTTACAAATAGCCTGACGAACATAATCCAGAAACACTAAGCACCATACAAAGAACTTCTCTCTACATTTTAAATAACATTCAACATTTGAACTCTTATTGCAATGGTTACCTGTAACAAAACAAGCAAAAAGTATTTGTAGGTCATATAAATGATGAGTATTTCATATTATAGTGCAGTGTGTGTGTGTGTGTGTGTGTGTGTGTGTGTGTGTATATGTATATGTGTATATATGAGAGAGAGAGAGAGAAAGAAAACAACTTCCCGTAACCCACAAGCAACACAATACAAAGGAAATTGTATTATACATTGTGCACACAGTAATAAACCCATCAGCGTAATATTGTGTTGACTGCTGCAAAACAGCTCTTACCCACTGGAGCATGAACATGGGACATCTGGGGGGTGTTACATTGTGTCTGTGTCAGGACACTGACTGTGGATTGTTTGGACCGTGTGGATTGCAGGGTGGGGTCTGTGTGGAAAAGCATCAATTCCAGCAATCCTAAGCGGCATAGGCTAGAATTATTATATCATATTATATTATATTTAAAATTGCTAACATTTGCTAACAGCCTGAAAAAAACACAACAGTCTGCTACAGGGCAAAGGGTTTGTTTGCCCAACTGAATGAAGTGTCAGCAACACTCACAGCCTTTGTCCTCATTATTGTGTCGCAGAGCTGCGACCTACCCCAGACAAAACATAATTTCAGTGTCTTCTCCCTACTATGTTTATATTGACAAGGGAAAAATTTGACATGCCGCATTTTGAAAGTAATTTCTATATTCATTATCCAGGACCGATGCTGCCACCTATCACATCTGCATACAAGAGGAAATATGAGGATGAGGAAGATGAGTATGACTCAGAAATGGATGATTTTATTGATGATGGAGGTGAGGTGCAGGAGGAAATTTCTAAGCACATAAAGGAAATCTTTGGCTATGATCGAAACAGGTAAGGCTTGTCACTACATGGTCTGATGTAAGGAAAAATCCATTTAATTGAACTGAAGATCAAATTCTATATTTGTTTTCAACCTCTGCAGATACAGAGATGAGAGTGACTATGCACTAAAATTCATGGAGAGCAGCTGGAAAGATTTGCAGAAAGAAGAAGCTAGGAGGTAATAAGATTTTTTTTGGGGGGGGGGACCTCAGTTTCTTCTGTCTGTGTGCCATTTGTCCATAGTGGTCTACTCCTTTTAAAAAAAAAAAAAAAAAAAATACAAAATAATGTTTTGTTCTGTATTTCTGTGATTTGCCACTTTAGCCTGAGAATGGCTGTGCAGGAGGATCTGGAGGAGGAAAGAAGGGAGGAAGAAGAGCTGAAAAGAAAAAACGTCAAGAGGAAAAAAATGAACTGAGGCCTCATTGTTGTTGAGAGGAATAAAACAAGATCATTTTCTTCATTTTGCTGAGAGATGCGACAAAGGGATATACAAAACCCAGTGACTGTCCACTTTGGGTGCTTTGTCATTGCTTCTCTCCCTGAGATTAGATAAAACCTAGCAGCATCTCAAGAAAACTGGAGAGGAAGAATTTTAGTAAAAGAAGGCTTAAAAAAGACAATATGCACAAATTATTCAGGCACTAGGATTAAAGTTCTCACATTGTCCTTTCTTATTTATTTTACCTGCTGAGTGCAGGGATACCTACAGTCCCATCTGTTTAAAAAAACAAAAACAAAAAAGATTGGCATCAACAACTACAGTAATGGAAAAGTGTGATTGATTTCTTTCTTTCTTCTTTCTTTTTCCTCTTTTTTTAAAAAAAACAAACAAACAAAACAAAACGCTAACATGAAATGTTATATAAATGATGACATGCTATTTTTGAGGCGAAGTTGTTGCATATTTTTCCAGACTTTTATTGTAAACTCAGTAAAATGTAGACGACATTACCATTTGATACTTTGTTTTATCTTTGCAAGGATCTGACTGACAATAATGCATTAAGGCTTTTGTTTAGTTTTATGTCTGCATTTTCAGAGTATGACAATCTAAAGCTTTTTTTGGACTGCAAATGCAATACAGCAGGTAGTCAATGTTTTGCTTTGTATTTCTGTGGAAGAGAGAGCAAAAACGATTTCCTTCCCTAAATTGTGTCGAGTATTTTTGTTTATTTTATTTAAAGAAACTGGCATGGTCAGTATGTAAGGTTGTGCTCATACAGTGTGGTAATGGCGTTACATATGTTTTTGTACCTGCCACTTTGCCGTAGTTGATGTCACAAGTGGGCGGGATCCGTCGCCCTGTGTCGCCTGACTACTCCTTAAAGTTTGCGGAAGTTTGTTTTTTAGAGTTCAAGTGGAAGCAAAGTCTCAGTCTGGTGGAAATCAAAAGAAACGAGGATTATTTTTTATTTTCTTTCGGGGAGTCGTGCTTTAATAGATGGACCTCACGTCAGAGCAAATCCAGCGGATTCTTTCGAAGGTTAGTGATTTATTACGAGCTGCTTCGAAAGATCCTCTTAAGTTAAAACTCAAAACATAATTGCCGGGTAGTATAGCAGGCTAATATAGGTTAGCTGCTGTCTCCCTTCACTAACTAGCCGAACCAGCTCTGTTACTGAAGTCTGAGAGAAACCTGGATGGCAATGAGACGGGGAAAAAAGAACAGAATGGTAACTTATTTAAAATAGTAATGAGACAGGAAGGGCAATTAAAAAGTGCTAAACTGAGCTGCTTTCAACTCGTGTCTAACTTTGCGTAGATTGCAGTATTATTGTGCTTCACTTAATGTTGTTTGTGCCAATGAGCATTTCCATTGTAGGTGTGGAATACAGCAATACGCAATGACCTGTTGGACCCTTCAAGAAAATGTCAATATAAAAGTAATTGTTGGGTGTTTTGTTGTCAGAATAAATGTACGATGACAAATGTTCTTACAGCCACAAATAAATTAATTAATGTAAATAAAAGATTACTGTAATGACCCAAATCTGTAGAGAACTGATGTGGTACAATATACCTCATGTGTGTAATATATAACCCAAATATGAAACAGTTAAGTCTTCCTTCTCTGCCCCCTGATATTAGTACAAATTTCGTGATGTTGCTGTTGAGGAGTTGGAGAAATTCTATCGAATCTATCCTGGGATGACGCTATCCACAGGCACATACAGTAAGTTCTTACATTAAACCCATTTACTGCTGACCTTCACATTTCCTTCACACACAAGAACATTAAACTTAAACTATCTTTACTGATATTTCAGCATTTAGTGACAGCACCCAAAAAGACCTTCTGAAATTAACTGGCACCATCCCGGTCCAATATGAAGGTATGGCTGACCCAAACTCTTCTCACTTGCCTCCCAATTTTGATAGAGTTGTATAATTTAATAGCATCACTAATTTGAGCATCAGGTCATAATTTTGTACTGACTGAGGTGTCTCTGTCCAAAGGTCGCTCCTACAACTTCCCCATTCAGCTGTGGCTGTTGGACTCCTTCCCATTCACTCCTCCCATATGCCACTTGAAACCCACTTCTAACATGGTCATCAGAGAGGGCAAGCACGTTGATGCCCATGGACGTATCCACCTACCTGGCCTTCACAACTGGGATCATGTAAGATCTTGTACTGTCTGGTTGAAATTTAAAATTAAAAGCGGACAAGGTGCTGAAATGTTGCTGTTTCGTTTCCTCTGTAACAGCCAAAGTCATCTGTGGTGGGTCTTCTGAATGAGATGGTTACCAAATTTCAGGAAGACCCTCCATTGTCCTCAAAGACCACAACAGACAAGAAAGATCCCCATGAGCTCCTGGCGTTTGTCTCCAATTTCCATATCAGTGATGGTGCAACTCCTAATATATAGTTTTATTATAACTGATGATCAATAATGAGACAAGTAGTTCATAGTGATGGCTTTACTAAATTTCAGGTGGAATCAGCCATCACGATCAACCAATCAACAAAGTCTCAGTTATTGGGGGAGGAGATTTAGGAATGGCATCAGTTATGAGCATTTTATCCAAGGTAATCGCCTAATTTTATTTATTTTTTTAAATAAACTGTTATGTCATACAATTATTATTTCACCAGCTTCAGATGTTAGCAATTCCTATTTTACTATTCATAAGTGGTTTATCTTGTTATCTGCTTTCCATCCAGTGTAAAGTGGATAAACTGGTTTTCATTGATGTCGCTGAGAGTTCCACCAAGGGTGGCAGTACAGATCTGGAGATTTTCAGTCTGCCAAAGGTTGAAGTATCCAGAGGTACGTCACACTGCACCATCAAATAACCCAGAGATGCTTCTTTGCTGAGTCACCAGTGATGTCAGTTTGATTAGAAGGGAGAGGACTGGCACTGTGCTTGTGTAGAGAGCATATTTGATGACTCATCAGGAAAGAGGAAAAAGAAAACATTTGAACAAGAATGGGAATGCCACAGTCAATGTTTGCTGAATTAACAATGCCTAAGCTTTGTGTTTTTCTTTTACAAGTTTTGCTGTGACAGGTCTGCAGGAATTAATTACCATTGTCTCTGCTGTGCTAGATATCTCAGCCTCTGCAGGCTCCAGGGTGGTCGTGGTGACTGCAAACGCATGGAGCAGTGAACAGTCGTATGTCACCGTGGTACAGACCAACGTTGACTTGTACAGAGGAATAATTCCCAATCTGGCACGTCTCAGCCCTAGCGCAGTGATGCTAATTGCATCACAACCAGGTCGGTAACAGCAGCAGACACGCCTTCTACTGACTGCTCGGCTCATTATATAACTAACGTACGGTCACTCACTCTCTCTCTCCAGTGGACATCATGACCCACGTTGCCTGGAGGCAGAGTGGCTTGCCTCCAACACATGTGATTGGAGCAGGGTGTAACCTGGACTCGGAGCGACTCAGTCATGTCATGGATATCAACCTGAACACACACAAACCAGCCTGGGTCATAGGAGAACTTTCAGATAACAAAAGTGAGCCAGAAAGAAAGGACTGACTATTTAAATATTTGTTGTTTTTTTTTCCTTCAGTGAGTTCCTGACCTGTACACTGACTGTTTTTCCATTTACAGATATGTCTTAACCCATTTATTCACCTCACGTGTTGGGTTTTTCTTTTTGTTTTGTTTGTTTTTCCCCCAACCATTTCAACCATAAGCAGTAATGCTGCACTACCGGTTCAACTTGTACTTTCTTTCTATTCTAAGGACTTGGAAAAAAACACTAGTCATCCAAACAATTACGCTTCTGTTTTTGTCTCACAGTTGCTGTGATGAGTAACTCTGGGTTGAACTCCAGTGCATCACCTGAGATTGCCCAAGGATCCAGCTCTACCAAACCACTGTTAGACAGGTACTGGAATGAATTATTATAACTTTGAACAAAATGTTATAATAACTGTAAAATATTATAAGTGCATTTTTGATCAATTAAGTAAATATTTTTCTTTTTAAAAAATTGTTTATTATTTTAATTTGTGCCTGCAGAGCCTTTGAGATCATGAAAAATCGAGGCCAGCGGTCATGGTCGGTGGGCCTTTCTATCGCCGACATTACAAATAGTGTCCTGACAGATAAGAGGAAGGTGCACTCTGTCTCCACACTTGCTCAGGTAGCAACACTAAGTGGCTTGTTATTGAAGCAACTAATTCAAATAATGTGAGTGAGTGTGTGTGAGAGAGTGTGAGTGTGTAATGCTTTCAGGGCATTGTAGGAAAGGTCATTGATTATCTTGTTCTAAAAAAAAAAGCCTTTTCTGTTTACTTTAGGGTTGGGGTGGCATAGCTGTAGAGGTGTTCCTCAGTCTGCCGTGCATTATGGGAGTAAACGGTTCCACACGCCTAGCTGGAGTGTCACTGGGACAGGAAGAAGACTCCAAACTAAGGAACAGCGTTACCTCCCTTTCCAACCTCATGGCTCAACTTAGGATATGAATGATACGAGCGGTGTGGGCGTAGCTGTGCTACTTACTACCCCGTCCTCAGCGGGTGGACTGTGTCTGTGTTGAGGTTGCATGTGGTTTCTCCTTGCACTAAAGTTTTTAGGTTACAGGCGTTACTTCTATTTTGAATTTATATAAACCTAATCACAGCATTTGTTCATCCATTCTCCTCAGACAGTGTATAGCAAATCAATCAATACTGTCAATGTACAGACAGCATTTTGTGTTCCCAGTAACCACATCTATGACAAGCCGTTCATTTTGTCTGGGTAAAAATGACAATTTGTCACAACTTGATACATGAATGTACAGAAACTTTCTGCAAAAACATAAAAACTTGTGACGCTTGTAGCCTTTAACTGTTTTGTCAAGAACAATCAAAGTTGAAGACAAGAGTGCACTTATACCTAAAATGTATTTTTAACCCATTCCAACAGGGTGGCTGCAGATAAAATATGAAGTACGAATATTATACATACTGTAGGATGCTGGCGTTGAATCAGTGGATTATGTTGGAATGTTCTTCTTTCATATTTAATATTAAGGAACTTCTAAAGGTCTAAATTTAAATCTCTTGTGCCCTAATGTACTTTGTAAAAAAACAAACAAAAAAAAAAAAAAACTAATTTAAGCACCTTGATATTGAGGTATATACACTATATGATACTGTGGGGTGTGCAATAAATATCTGAAAGCAGTTGTGAATTGTCTTTGCAGAAAAGAGGAGGAAAAAAAAAAAAAAGAACAGATAACCCGGGTTTGTCTCTTTATAAAACTCATAGTTGCATAACTGCACAAAAGCTTTGGTCTGAGCCCAAATCTCACTGATGCCAAACAGATCCATAAAAGGAGTACTGATCCACAATTGGTGGGCAGGTCACATGACAGAATACTCCAGCAAGCCAAAATATACTTGTGTGGGAGCTAAGGTCCAAGTTGTTAGACAAGAATGTACAGTGAGTCTGCAAACCTAGACCAAAGACTTTAGCACGAATTTGTAATTCCATAAAAAAAAAAAAAACATTAAGAACGGCAAAGTCTGTAATAACAAATGTCAGTGCAAAAAAACAAAACAAAACCCAAAACTGATGTTTACATACAATGTCATAATTGTAAGAACATAAACATGTTTGACTATACAGTAGTTCCTTGTATTTTATATTATGGCTCAACTTCCATTTCTCAAAAAAAAGTCCTTATAGCAATTAAATAAAACACTAAAGTCACCAATAGCTCTAAAGTATGTGAAGAAACTCAGATGAATTTTTCTTCCTGGTTTATATCAGTTTTAAACAGTGAGATATGGGATTTGCTCATGTATAAGTCTCTGAATATGTGCACATTCATAACCAAGAATAAAAGGAGGAACTATTAACAAGCAGAAGTAGTTTCCCAAAAAGCATCTCGGTCTTTGAGTCTATTCTACCACTGAACACTAGATGGCGCTACTCTCAAATAAAGTGTCAATGGATTTTACTGAGAAACTGCTGATGTGATGGAATAAAACCTCATTTTAGTCTTTCCTTAATTAAATTTGATACATGCATGTTTATATACACAGTACATTATTGCTGTGAGATCAAGTATTAGACAAACAGATAACACTGGAACTATTACTTTGAAAAACAAAAGCATCCAAACAAAGAAATTAAAAAGACAAACAAAGTACCCACTGCTACCTGCCTGGGAAATAGCTGACCTGACCAGGCTTCATGTGATATAAACTTCAGTATTTAAAGCAGAGAAGTATCACATCGTTTCATATTGCTGCTGGTGGATACAGCTTTAAACTCTCTGAAAGGTTTGCCTGTGCACTGCATTAGTGGTCCTTTTTTAAATCAAGTACTGACCTAAAAATTCTGTAAAGAATAATAACAGTTTCTCATTACAGTTTGATATACTGTTAGATATGTGAGCCTGCTCACAGTTTGATATAAATTCAGCATAAATGTACAGGCTTTGGTTGCAAGGTCTCATTTGGCAGCCTCAAAGCCCTTGTGTTAGAGTTGCAACCCTCAGTGCACAATGATAAGGTTAAGACACTTTGTTGGGACACTGTTAAACAGAGAGAAACAAACCAATGGTGAAATGCGCAGGTTGTATGGACAAACAGTCTGAAAATTTCTTATTACAATCCAAAAAACTGAAACCTCATTTTCTCACATGACAACAAGAGCAGGCAAGTTAACACTTTTTCTGTGCAGCCAACAGAATTTAAATACAAATTTGACACCACTGCCCATAAAAGAAGGTGCAAGAATCTAATACACGAAGCATGAGCACACGCGAGCACACACACAACAAATTTAAAACTTACTGGCCTTTCACCTTGAAAATGTCTTTGAAAACTAGACAAGCAGTAACAGAGAATCCCAAGCATATTGTCAAAATCAATAACTCAGTAACATTTGTATAACACTTTAAAATGTCACCGACTTGGGCAACTGATGTCCACTTTGAGGCACCCTGCAAAAGTCTGGACTGGACTGGACCAAAGCTACTCCTACTTCTGACTGTCCTGAGGATCTTAAGTGAGTCGGAGGTGACCCGGTGTACAACAGCGGTGCTGGGAAGGCAGAATGGTCTCTGGGGCCCCTGGAGAAAGGCTTAGAATAACCGGGTGACATGGCTTTGTGCGGGTCTGAACAGCTGGCAGTGGTGCATTGGAGGGGACTAAGTCTGTCGGCAAAACTAGGTGGAGGAGGGGCAAGGATAGGATCCTCCACCCAACTGCCCTCTCCTGCATATTCTGGTTCTTGTGGCAAACTGGGAAGGGCACATAGTGAGGGAGGGGAAGCAGAGTGATGCATGTAGACAGGAGGTGGAGGCAGAGGGTACACAGCAGGGTCATATTCTCTGTTGTATGATGGGTTGTTGTGCAGGCTAGGAATTTCCTCAGGAGTGGAGCTCAGCACTCTTTCTAGATTACGGTCATCTTCATCAACCTCCGAAAGGTTGTCATACTGTGAGGTGTTAGAAGGCCGTCTATCTCCTGCAGATACCGGGACGTATAGAGAGACTGGGAACTTGGTTGGCTTTGGGGGAATTCTGGGAGAGGAAGACGAATCTGTGAAGGCACGATTGGGGGAGGGTTTTGAGGGCAAAGGTTTTTTCTGCATAATGTCAAGTGATGTCGGAGGTTTAGGGTATAGTTTTGGGGATAGCTTAATTTGATTGACCAGTGGTGAGGCTGAGCGGGGGGAGTGAGAGCACTGCTGGATACCCGGGCCAGTCCTAGCTCCCAGATGGGGCGAACAACCTCCCAGTGGCATTTGGTCAATCTGGTTAGGGAAAATGAAAGGTGGAGGTGGTAGATCGGGGAGATCCATGATTTCCTCCTCAGCTTCCATTGTATGCATATCCAAGGGAGGGGGCTCATAGGGTGGAGGCCAATCCACAGGTTCTTCTTGGATCTCTGTGACTGAGGTCTCGTTTTCCTCGTTGCCCCTCTCTTGACTAACTGCTGGGAACAATTCCTTAACATCTCTTCTTACCCCTACTTTTGGAGGGATCGGAGGATTTTGACAAGGCCTCAGAGAAGATGGTGTCCCTTGTGTGTGAACCACAACAGGGTCTGGTGAAGGCAAACTAGGTGTGTTTGGCCTGGAGAGGCTTCTTGATTCCTGGGGCTCTTCAAGGGAGGGAGGCTGATGTGGGGTGATGCCAACTGTTTCCTGGGTATCTGTACTGGGCTGGCTCTCAGACTGCGGACTTATTTTGACCTCCACAGAAGAGTCAGGCTGCAATGGGAGAAGGAGTACTGGTCTCTCTTGACCCAGAGGCTTCTTGGGTAACTCATCTGACTTGGCTAAAAAAGGAAACAGAATTTGTGGGTTATTACAAGACAAACGCTGTGGACAAAGAAGCTTAGGATGGGGGGGGAAGCCTGTAAAAGAACATAGGTGCACCTGGAGGAGGTTGGTCCAGCTTTTTACTGCGTAGTTCAGTCATTGCTGTCTGCAACTGTTCAACTACAGCATCATCAGGCATGAAGAAAGAAGCAGCCAGCTGCTCCTGAAGAAATTCTCTCAGGTCCTCTAACTGAAGTTTCTGCAGGCGCTCTGATTACACACACAATACAGACAAAGGAGGAGCAAAGTAATCTATGAGGATCATCTCCATGAGGTCAGGAATAGAAATGTTACTGTTAAAAAGAGTAGTTAAGCTCAGATGTAATGTTTAAAGATACCAAGTAAAGAGATGCCAAGTAAAGAATTGGCCTGTTAAAGGAGTTGTTTTGCAAGAAATCAACCAATGTGCCGAGCCAGTGCTAGAGTATGCCACCCAATGAAAAATCAGCTTTTGATTCTTCTCCACAGCAACCGACTACTTCTGTTATGTAAGCCATCCAGTTAGGAAGCAGCCAACCGAGAGGAAGCGTGCGATGTAATCCACACAGTAACACTCACTCGTGTAGCAACAGCAGCCGCGGCCGTATCTAGGGATAAAGCGCGGCATGGCACAGCCTCATACTCACTTTTGTGTAACTTGAGGATAGTGTAAGCCATAGCAGATAGCATCTTCTCCCCTTCCAATATGTAGATGTCCCATAAACGCAGGGTGAGGGTGAAAGGTGTCTGTTAATTTAAGAGTCAGTCTCATCAAAACATAATAAAACTGCCATAGGTGTAGTTCTAATTTAAAAGTGAAAGTAAAAGAAAGCATTGTGAGGCACTCATTAATGGGACTAGATATAACCCCCCCGAAAAAACAGTGAAGATCTGGAGGAAATCCAAATACTCACTCTTTCAATGAAGCACTGCAGAAACCATTTTGTGGTGTAAATCCCTGTTGTCATCTGCTCCTTGTCCTGTGGAGCAGGAATGAATGCGAAACTCTGCCTTAGAATTTGTTTTCAGTTATAAATCTCGCTTTCCAAATACTCTGGAATCTAAGATCTGCAACATGCGGCCCTTTGCAACATGAATTAATCAAAAAAATGAGAAATGACCTGATTGTTTGAAATGAGTCTGAACATCTAAGGTTTCAAAGAGCTCAATTACTCTTGTGGATGGAAGGATGGATGGAAGGCATCAGTCATCAGTCTGCTACTCACCAGGTGTTTCTTGAGCTTAGGCAGCATTTTGGACAGGATTAGCTCATGATGAGCCTGGAAACGGTGCAGCTTGGGAAATCCCGGGATGAAGAACCCTAGCAGGGAGGGGAAAAAAATTAGTCAGCATGACTATAAATTGTGTATGGCGATAGCAGAGATGTATTATATACAAATTAAAGAGAAAACGATTACTAAAGTTAGTAAAGGATCCTTATATTTTTAATTGGTTTTAAACAGTACAGTTACTTCCCAGACATTAATTAGCTGTGCTTTCCTGTTTCCCATCTCTGTCTCACCGTGCATGGAATGCTTGTTGTCGGTAAGGAGTTGGGACAGAGCCCAGAAGGCATCCTCCTCATTCAGGTACATGAGCAAGATGGCAGCGATCTGACTCATCCCCTGGCAGTAGCTCACCTCCTGGGGGAAGACAGGAGCAGAAATGGCTTTAGTTAAACAGAACGGGCAAATGAGAGGAAGTATTCATAATTTAATAGAGCAAACACACACACACACACGCACACACACACACGCACACACACACGCTAAGAAATGAGGGAACAGAGAGCATCTGAATGTCTTATGAGGTCTGAAGACAGACTCTGGAAGTTTTACTGTACACAACAAGATGTAGTGTTGGTATTATCAGCACTTCAAACCTGGATTGTACAAATATGTACACTAGCCAATCAAAGACTCTCAGTAATGTCATGCATCCGGCTTCAATTACTGACAATATGACTTCACAATGATTCAGTGACTTAAACTAAACTAGCCCTTGGCAAGCACATACATGCAAACACAGACACATGCTTAGTATTTGTCCATATTAAGGCTGATTTATTGTGTAGCTACCAACGGACACACCAGAATATCCTTCCAAGGAAAAGCATAAATACAGTTAGGGTTATGGTGAGGTTAAACTACACATTCCCCACATTCTTCACTACCATCACATAGGCAAAAAGAACAAACATGCCTCCCCCCCTCCATCTCTCTCTTCCCTTTTCTCTCTTGGCTCTCCTACTGACCCAGTTTCTTCTGAGCAGTGTGTGAGAAGAGGGGAAAAAGGAAAAAGGGAACGACACATGCCCATTTCCTCTGGCTCAAACACCTCTACCACACAGGAATCGACTACAAAAACCAATCAGAAAAACAGACTTTGGCTTGCCTGCGTGTGGTGTACTCTTCAAAAGTCTATTGCTAAATTTCTGCTAGTTGAAAAGCGTAGGAATATTAAAATCTGTTCAATATGAATGCAAATGATAGATGTAAGTGTTCAGACACAGGATACAAATGCATACGAGTGCTGGTTGATTCTGTGCATGTCTGTAAACTCTGAATTTCACCATGCAAAGAGAAACACTTGGAAAAATACACTGAGACCCTCAAGCAGATGCATGAAAAACTCATTATCTCTGCCTTCAGATCCACAACTGTGATTCAAAGACACTGGTGCAGAGACACTGTTTAGATGACTGCTAAGTGAAAAGTAACCAACTTGGCTTCTATGAGAAATGAGGATGTGAGGTTTGTTTTTCTAAAAGCTGCGCTTAGCTGGAAACAAGGCATCTTACATTAAGACAGAATAAAATCTTAGAACAAAAGAGAGTGAATTGGCTTAATACTTGTCCTGAAGCTAAAATATTGTCAAAAGGGGGAAGTTGGTCTAATAGTGTGAACAATGGTCTATCTGCTACACTGTGTTGCTGTACAATTAGGCCAAGCCAGTCATAAATAAAAGATCTCTCCTAAGGCTTTAAACAAGAGTGACAACAGATGGGTCTGGATAGCTTGGCCTGTTTTCCACTGTACAGACACTAACACTCTTGATGGATGTGCTGCTTGTTCCTGTGCAGCTAGTGTACACAAGACTCCTCCATATTATGCAACACAATGTTACCGTAAGTACGGACACAGATACACGGACAAATTTGCTCACCGTGTTGTAGACAGAGTAAGCAGCTAGTACGTGAAACAGCGCCTGTTGCCTGGAGAGAGAACAGAGAAGCCACCAGTTAAAACAAACAAACAAACTGAAACGCTGTGTTGGAGTAAAGCGGTTCAATTGAACCAATTATTTTATCCACCCAGTCGCTTAATCAACCCTCAGTATTGTTGCTACACATTTAAGTTTTAATGTGTGACAGGACTTCTTTTATGGCTGAAAAAAAAGATGTCCAAAAAGATAACTTTTATGGTTTTCTTTTCGTAATGGCTGACCTTGTGAAGTAGAGAAGTATATATTTTGTTCATGATATGTGAAAATATGCTGTCATATACGGAAAGCCCCACAGATGTTCCAGAAATTACATCTGATTACAACTGCTTCAGACCTTGAACACAGGCAGCCAATGTGTGTAGGCTAATGTGTACAACGTGCACACGGCGTAGGGATAGTAACAGATCTAATGTACGCAGATGTAGATAGGACAATGCCCCCACAGGCTTCTATAGTAAATAGATGTCTTATGGACAGGGACAGAGACAGGAAAGGAGCTTTAAATAGCTGTCAGTTTCTCAGTGTGTGTGAGACAGCTGCTGACTTGCAGGGAAGGAGTGGGCAGCCAGGCAGGATGGAGCGGTGTTTTGGTCTATTTGGACTCGGTGGCTTTGAATTGGAGGGGAAGTACATTACAAAGGGCAAAAACAGAGCACTCAGTTACACACTCAGAGTGAAGAGTAACACATAACAGCGCCTTGCCCCAAGCAAATACAATGAGAAACACAAGAAGGTATTTAGTGTTTGGAAGGTAAGTCTGTGTACATTTGGTGATATAAGTTTCTGTTGTTGCAGTGGTATTACAGTACATGTGACGCCAGCGCACATTTCTGTATAATGCCATTTCCTGTGGGGCTTTGCGCACTGACAGGAAGGCTAATAAAATGCAGAGAGGAGGAAACCACATCTTTGGTTTTGTGTGTGTGTGCATGGCACTGTGTGAGTGCGTGTGTAAGTGGGGAGGGGACAGGGCTACTGCAACGTTTAGGTCAGAGGTCACACCCTGCAGGAACCTCTGTCAGGGGAAACCTGGACATGTGACCTGACAAAACAAAACAAAAAAACCTGACGAGGCCACTTGTAACAAAAAACCCAAAAAAAAACAACCAAGGTTTAACAGTTTGTATGTGTGTATAATGTGTTACATGTGGATACAATGAAATACTTCAGCTTCCTCCTGAGTGAAGCTAAGAACTCACTTGACTCCAAAGCGATCCATGAACATGATGTGGTTCCTGAAGGTTCTGTTAACATCCAAGTCTATCTGCTTAATTTCTGTGGAGAAGTTACGAGCCTGCTGCTTCATTTTCTGGATAACAGGGGAATGACATTTCTGTGTATAAAAACCAGGACACAGTTTCTCAAAATCATAGAAAATTGCCAACAATTTTAATAGCTTACCTCATATTTACCATGTTGTTTCACCTTCTCTATGTCTAAAAGCAAGGCCCAAGCTTGTCCTCTAAGTTGGAGAGGAATACCTTTATATACACGCTTCGCCAGCTGAAACAGATGTGACAGGAACACATGAACACAGGCTCTTCATGAGGCGGCAAAAACAGACAGAGGGACAGCATCACGTTTGAATGCTTCTTGAGGTGTACGCCTTTTAGCTCTCTAGATTGACACGGATTCATCTCATACACTCATGTACTTGTTTTTTTTTTTTTTTATCCATCTCCTCACGATAGTCTGGTAAGAGGAGATGGATAAAGGAGTGAGCTGTGCTTAAAAGAGGAATGGAAAACAGATTATAAAAAGAAACAGAAATAGTACATCAGATAGCCAAGCAGAAAAAAGGAAGCATGGGCTAAATTAAGACATGTTGGTGTCTGAATGTTGATGGGTGACTATCGACCTTTTCACTGCTCTTGTATTTGTCCCATTTCTTCACCATCTTCAGCCATTTCTCAACTCGCTCGAGCTCCTGCTGCTTTTGCTGGAGAGAAGAAAGACAAAACAACATGTGGTTCAGTGCATGTGAGAGTCGGACATAAATAGATCACTTGAATGGTAAAAATATGGTAAAAATATGAAGTAGCTATACGTTAAAATGTTCATACCTTTTCTTCAAGCACACTGGGTGTTGGAAGCTCTTCCTCACTGGAGAAGGGCAGGAATACACAATATGTATCAAAGCGGTAGATTAAGAGAGTAATCTACATTTTATAATGATAAAAAAAATCATCATAATCTGAGAAGTAGCATAGACAGAACGATGGGACCAATTCAATGCAAGGGAATGTGCACAAATTTAAAATAGTGCAAGGTAGAGACCAAAGCTTCAAATGTACTTACTGCAGGAAGCCAAAGCGGTCTGTGATTTTATAAATGCTGTAGTCAGCATCCTCCCACGGATCAATGCTGACACCCTCCTGCCTGCCCTGAAACACAAACAGTTCAAATCATGCATATTTGGACAGATCCATTATTTTCCTCTTTAAACCCTGCGAGTCAGTGCACTACATTTTAAATTAGGAGCCTGAGACATGAGCACATGCCTTGACATTTTCTGATGATGTTCTGCCTTCCTGACAGATGCAATTGAGCCCATGCAAAGGTAGGGAGCGTGTGAATGCTGATCTGTGTAGTATCCTCCAAATGAAACGTGACAATCTTCTGTGGCTACACCTCTACAAATGCATTATGCTTTGCAAAAATATCCTAAGTGTAACCACAAATTGGTCACTATGGAAATGTTCACAGTCACAGGTTTTCCTGTAAACACCTACCTTGTCATATTTAGAGATGATTTCAGCCCGTTCTTCTGCTATTAATGTGTCTATGTCCTTCTTCATGTCAAAATCTATAAGAAAACACACAGAAATAGATTAAGAGAGTAATCTCTCTTAACCTGTGTATATGCCAATGCATTGGCATATACATTGGGTATGTGGAAGAATATTGACCTAATATTGAGGTAAATATTGATTTACTGCTGATTGGTATGGTAGGATAATTACACACTTGATCCATGATATAAAATGTTGCTTGGATGTAAAAGAGATAACTGTAACATAAAACTGCTACAATCTCCTTGCATTAAACTTAACGAGATCCCTCCATAAAAATATGACACATACAGAAATTGTGAGGTAAACAGCCTATGAGTGTATGCTGGAGTTGGTAGAGGGCTTGAAACAGTACGAAGCAATGCAGCGGCACTGACATGTCAGAGCGAGTAGGAAATTTAGAAATTTAAATATGGAATATAACGGATGAGGCATGTTACATGTTTATGACGCAGTGCAGTTAGAGTTGGCTGTCTGAATTAGCTTGCATGGTATTGTCCAATGCAATTCTTCACATTGACTTTTTGAAGAGTGTTTGTTTTAAAAAGGTTACACAGGAAATTAGTATAATAAGTCAGCCCTTTGGAATAATACTATGTTATACTGATTCTCGACACATGCAGCCAACAGAAACCTCAGGCAGTAGATCTTTCGTAGCATGCCAAGCAGCAACAGGTGTGAATGCACCTGTCATCTCACACAAAGACCCTTTAACTTTTCCCTGCAGACCCTTACTCATTGTGCTGACAGGAGACATTGCATTTGAAGCGATCTACAATTCACAAAACGTACAAGTTCAGGATGCAATTTGTTTCTCAGTACCTGTAACGGTGTCTTCCCACACACATAAAAAGGTATCCAGTGCTGCTGAAATATGAGCACTTCTTGGGACTCTCCTACAATTAAGCCTAATAATGGAAGAGGTTTGCCACAGTAGAAACAGGTGCTCAGTGAAACCAGACCTCTGAACAAATGGACTCTGTTGCTCTTTGCTTTCCTTTTCAAAATTTCCCTTTTTCTCATCCACCTCAGCTTGAGCCATTTCAGGGTTTTGATGGCATCAGCATACTTTCTGAACAGCTGTGTAAACCGTCTGTGAGGTGAGCTCGGTAACCAAAGGCTTATCTTACCTATATCACATGATCAGATAATGTGGTCTTACTAGTGTATTTATCATAGGCTAAGAAAGTCGTAAAGAAATAAATTAATAAAAAGCTGAGCACGTTAAGGCAACTATTGTTGTGATCTGGTGCTATATAAATAAAACTGAATTGCACTGAATACTTTAACTATGCACACAATGTTTTTTAACATCGGAGTTGATGTGTGGAGTGTCATGGCACCACATTGTAAAGCTACATAATTGTTTTTCTTAATTAATCGAATTTTTAAGCCCTCTTGATTTAATTGTATTTTCACAATTATCAAAAGTTTAATTTATGTTTCTCTTCTAAGACATGCACTGAATTTAAGTGAATATCGAGGACTAATCTTATTTTAATGCAATGACTTAGTAGGAACGTCACACAACACGGATGTGTAAGCAAGGTTATGCCAAGAGAACGTGCTCTGTTATTATGAGTTCAGCTTTAATGGTACTGCCAGTGAAACTTAATTCAAATGCATGAGGAGTTAATTGATTTATATGCCAACAACTTTAACCCTTATGGTCATCAAAGTGAAGATTGCTTTACTGCATTTTCACATGTTTATAAATTTAAGTTGTAAATGTATAAAATATATATATATATATATATATATATATATATATATATATACACACACACTCCGAATATGTATAACATTTCATTATGCTTTGTACAATGGAATTTTACTTTTTAAAAGTCCTGTTTGCTGAGGGAATTTCTTTAAAAAATAAATAAATAAATAAATAATTAAAGCATCTGTCGGGCTTCATCATTAGGTCTCAGATGCTTTCTTCCTGTGTTGAGTCTCCACACTGCTGATAGCATTGTTTTTGAGCCAGGAAGAAAAGGAAACTAGTGACTGCCACTCCTTCAATAACAGGTTCAAGGAAAACTACAGAAAGAGTGGGACAAAATTCTTCTTCCTCCAGCCATTAAACAAATATTTCAACTCTTTCAGACTTGGACTGTGTGATCAGCAAGAAAGATTTCAGTAAAACTGCAGTTGATCTGTCTGTGTAGGTTCTCAGTCATCCAGGTCAAAGTAATCTAAGGAGCTTGGAAAGAAAAGCGACCGGACTTCTTTAAGTTTTCTGAAGACGTTTCACCTCTCATCCGAGAAGTAAGATCATATCACACTAATACAACTGGTGATTTGCTTATGACTCATAAGCAAAATACAAGAGAAAACAGCTGAGGCTACATCCGTGGCTGCATCAAAGTAATTTACTTTACTGCCCTTTTTAAGTGGTGAACAGGAAGGTGGTTACTTGTGGTCGGGATCAGGGTGTCAACAGATGGAAGCTCAATGGAAAATCTGATTAAGCAACTGAGAAGGTCACCAAGTGGGAGAAACCTCACACGAATATCACACCTGGGGGAGTTAATATGAACAGGGATGTGTCGTTTGTCTAACTGTGTAGAAAACAGAAGGAATGAATAAAGGTTATGTGTTTGAAAGAAACAAAATCGGCCGCTTGAGATAGTGAAAGATAGTGAGCAAACAGTAAGCTGGAATTTGAGATGGTTAACACCGCTGAACATTCAGAAGAAGAAAAACAAAACAAACAACTGTATGGCTACGTTTTGACAACCATGTTGCTAACAGGGTAGAAACTAAGGCTTAGATGACATCATTTCCTGTTATGACATAGGGCTCTAAATTAGGCTCACATATATAAGCTCACAGTGCACAGTTGTAACCACAAAGAGCTTGCAAAGCATTCTGAGTCACAGTCAGCTAATTACAAGGTCTTCAGCGGTGATGCCGTGATGCGGCAGTCAAAACTTCCTTTACTGATTTATCACTAACATTTCCTATCTCTAAATGTTGCTCACATACTCTAAAATGTCATGGATAAAGCCATAACCAGCCTGGCTTTTGCAAGGAAAAAAATTAAGCCAAGTAGCTTTATTTCAAAGACTTACTGGTAGCACACTTTTAAACAGCTCTCCGCACTGAAAACCAAAAGGCCATTTATAGTTCTATCAGCTAACTGCGGTTCAAAAACTAAAAGATATATTTAATCTCACAGGAAACAGAACACAATTCTCAAATGTTATTTAAACATATTTCTGTTTCCCTTGGTTTCTGATCATCTCTCTTTTGGCTTATAATCAATCTTAATCCGAGCGGATTCCGATTTAAGACAGAGGATTATACAAGCGCCAAGTAAGAATGAAAGCTTGGGATTACAAGTAGTCTGGCAATAACTTACCGTAGGGCCCTGGAAACTAACCACAAGCGCTAGACTCCTATTTAGATAGATACACGATAACATATTTGCAATATGTGCGTGTGGGTTGATATCTTGAACTGAAGCCTTCAAGTCAAACTACCTCAGACAGTTTGTACCAGCACAAGGGCAAAAACACAAGGGAGACGAGCTGAGGTCAAATTTGGAAATACTGGAAAAAAGTTGACCTGAATCCCGAAGGTCAGATTCGTTGTTAATATCTGATATTAATATTGTTATTAATATCAAATTTTTACGTTAATGTATTTTATGTGGCTGTCACTCAAAACACTAACCTCACTGCTGATGGCGACGCAAAGCAAAAGACGCCAGATGTTTCGTTCTTTTGAGCACACGATTAGTCAGCGCTGCATGGTCAGCCAAAGGACACTCAGATCAGACAAGCTTGAACCATGCACCAACTCAGCCTGGTTACCTTGCAGAGTAAACTCTCACACTCACTCTTCAGATGCATATTTTATTATAAACATGTACTGTAAACCACCACTGTTCCTGCAGAGGATCTTACAACCTCACTGTCAGGGTACTAATAAGCATGAAGTGTCAAAGACAAACACATTTTTAATGAGTCACGACTAAGATGTAAATGATCTAAATCTGATGCTTTATCAAGGGTTTCTCACTTCCCTACATCAAATGAAAAAGCAATTCAAATTAAGAATATGGTGGAATTATACATCTGTTGCTTAAGTTTATAATCGTATTAATTACTACAGTCATTAGCAGAACAATTTATGACAATTAAATTGAAAGAATGTCCTGTGGTGCATTCCATTTCCCCTGTCATTACATTAGCTCAGTGGTGTAGCTTTGTGGCGGCTGTGAAGAACAAGTATGTCATTCTAGTTCAGAGAAGGGAAGCTTACAAGCAACCACATGGCTTTAATTTCCACATGATGAACGCTCAAGTCCCAGATGGCAACAGAGCTCCAGTTTTGTAATGGGTGTCAGACACACAGTGTATGCATGTAAGCACGGATGTGTCCAAGAGAAGCAGAAAAGAGCTGGAAAAAGCAGACAGAGAGCAACGGCCACGAGGTGCCCTCCCTACTTTAAGCAGGGGCGAAGAAAGATGATCATCCAGGGTCAAATTAGATGGTAATAGAGGCCAACTGAGAGCACTATTAAGAGATGAGGAATGTCATAGAAAGCTTAGAACCTACTTAGAGAACAGGAATCATTATTACAACAAACACAAGAGTGACTATTTTTGCCTCTAAAAAAATTAAGTTATGAAACCTCCATTAAAGCAAGACCAAAGCAGCTGAAACAAGATTATTGTATACTCAAGGTGAGTTAATCAGAGAGAATTTTTCCTAAGTACAATATAATGGACATTTAGCTACCAAGTCATATTTTTAGAAGCCACGTTTTAACATGCTCAAAATATGATCACATTAATATAAAAAACAAGCTCAGATATCTCAGTATCATCAACAGCTTCTATATATGGCTCCATACTAACAAACATGTTTGGCAGGTGTGATGGTGCATGGACAGGAGCCATTTGTTTCACCGTGCCCATGCCAGTAGCATTTTTCTCAAGGCTTGCTCATAGTGGCTACTGACTCATAGCAAAGTAAAATAAACTGTGTACTAAATCTTTTCTTGACTGAGCTGAAGCAAACAGCAAGTCCATACTAGGAATTCAAAGGACAATTTGAGACAAGAATAATACCACCCACCTTAGGCCACTTAGAGAAAATCTTACTTCTTAGAAGCTATGGTCTCCTTAACAAAAGATTCCCTGTCTTCCTTACTGTCTGGGCCCTTTCCCCCGCCGCCCCATCTCACTCACTTTTTTGTAGTGTTTATGCATAGAAAATACAGACACAGACGTTGTGGCCCAGGGGGAAACATCCAGAGCTCAGGGACTGAGAAAAAGCACAAAGGCTCAGAATAGCTTGCTGTCCCTAAGGACTTTTTTGTCCTGCTGCACTCTATATTACCCATGTCCCTCTGCCTTATCATTTTTCCAGAGAGAGCCACACAGAACATAGATTATACCAACATTACTCACCATCCAAATGTGCCCTTTTTCCTTTCATGACAAAGAAAAAAAACAAGATGGAGCAGGAGGAAGAGGGCTCACCTCACCTTGTATCACTCAGACTGAAAGCAGTCTCTGTTCATTACTGTGGCTTGAGAGCAGGAAGGGGGGGGGTCTAATTATAACAATGACCACACAAAGTTTTAGATGCTAGAGAAGCAAGCCCATCGCAGGCCTGTTTCCCAGAGTGCAAGCAATTTTTTGAGGAGTGGTATGAGGAGGACAAGAATGTCAAGGGAAGAATATTCATAAACACAAAACCTCAGATCCTGCAGAGAAAGCCACATTCTCATAAATGGATCCTCATCTTAAGAAAGACACAGTCACAACATAAGCGGTGTAGCTAGAAAAAAAACCCAAAACCCAACATATATCCACACTTTAAATAACTACTGTTGTGGTAATGTTAGTAAACTCATACGTGAAGCTGAATGACTAATAAACAGAGAAAAACAGGTTTTAAAAAAAGCAATGCTTAAATCATGCTGATGATAGACAGATCTCATATTTAACCATTTACAAAAGCATCTTGCTGCACAACAAGCGTCCTTCACTAAATTAAGAGCAAACGCTCAGGTCACATTACTAAGTTCAAACGTAACCTCTGATACAGCTTCCACTCTTTACAAACCATTATATTTTGCCCACCACAGCACAGTGCTAGGTTTTGGAAAGCCAAACAGATTAAATAATTCAAGAAGGTGAACACAAAGAGAGGATGTTGCCCAATGAGTAAGAGCCGACCACGGCCAAAGTCAAAAGCTGAAGAGAAAAAAGAAAAAATGCCAGGCTTACCGTTACACACGGCGCGTGCGATTCGGTCAGTTTTAATGTTGTTTACAAGGACAGAAAGAGAGGATTATGGAAGGGGGACAGCATACACTGGAAGGACACTTAAAGCAGTTCAGCAAAACGAGGTTAAGTATTTGGGGCAAAAACTAATTTAAAGTGGCATCTAGAAAAGACACAAACAGAGCCAATCATAGAGGGGAAATTCCAAGATGGTCCGTTTTAGCCATTCTACAAATGTCAAAAAACAAACAAAGATTTCAGCTATTATCCCATGAACCGACCACTCGTGTCCTCATGGGTGTAGCAGTTTTCAGCCTGAGTGACAATTTACAATCTCAACAGCGGTGTGACCTCAATTTCACTAATGACGGCGTGTGGGAAAAAGAATTGGGATCATTTATAGACAAACTAGCTCATGCAACTGTCAAAATGAGTTCTCGCAGAAACCTAGTTTCTTGCACCATGATTGTGATAAAGTAACATACTGATCAAATGCTAAAATGCTGTATTTGAGACTTAAGGATTATAATAGTGTAAAGTAATCTTATTACACTGGTATCTATCATCTATTTGCCCTCTTATAACTGCCTTCTTAATATGATCATCCTTGTGTATTAATATAATTTTAAAAGGTGCTAACAATCGCAGTCTTCATAAAAGCATCATAAATGCCCCACTATTCTGAGATATTCACGGACTATACTATTAAGTTCCAATCCACTGGATGACTTTGGCTTTTCTGTGCAGAGTTTTCAAGTTCTTTCTAGGAGTGCAAGCACAGGTTTGGCAAATGAGGAACGCAAGTTGTGTGTAGGTGTGAGTGTGACTATGTTTGTCTGTATGTAGCCTGTAAAAACACAGAAAAGCTATTCAGGGTGTGCAAAGGTCTATTACGCAATGCATGGTGACACAAACTCCAGGATCTTGTCACTCTGAAAAGAGAAATGTAGAATACTAATAGCTGGGGATATTGAAATGTTTTGAGGAAAATCTTACTCATTTCTGTCCAAAATAGCTTCTGTGACATCTACCCTACCATAGATTATGATTGAATAATACTGTCAGATGAAGGGATTTTGACCAGCCCATTTGTGACATCTCGACCTAGCATGGCTCACAACACAATGTGCGAGACATTTTCATACAGATCAACAAGCAGTGTTGCAGCTTCTGGTTCTGATGTAGCTCTCATTTGAAATAGGCCGGACAGCTTTAAGCACGATACAGTAAATAAAAGCAAAACAAAAATTAAACATTATTTTGTTGGTTGATAAAAACAGACCAACACCTGGACTTGCCTCAAGTGTGCCTCGGAACAACTTTTCATAAACATAGCTATAGCCTATACTGCTAAGCCCCCACACGCGATATGACACCTCCCCAGCTCTGACCACGATAGCATTGCAACAAGATGATCAGAGATTACCTGTAGGTGGTTTAATCATGTGACAAGGCCACTGAAAACCTTTCACGGGTTACACTATTGGGGTAAAGTGTTTCTTTTTCTTCTTTCTTTAAAAGGCTGGCAAAAGGCTTCACTATTCGGTGCTTTTTGTGACACTGGCCCATTTGTGAGCCTTTGGAATCTATCATAAAGCCGCCATTCAGACCAACAAAAAGACTATTGTTGCTTCTCTGCTGTAATAATATTATCCCAACAGAAAACAATGCAAACTCCTGGCTGAAAACGAACATGTGAACCATAAACAGACGTAAATGTTGTATCAGAGTAAAAAAAAAAGAAAGCGTCTGTGTTTATGGTTTATTTGACTAAAGCCAATTATGATCCTTTCCTCCAAGTGCTAACCAAGGGATTTACTTATTATCTATAATACCGCAGAACATAATACTACATAATTGCTTTTAAGTCTGCTAAGCAGGGATATAAAACAGCAAATTTATAAAAGCTTAATGAACACATCAGTGTTCTAAAAAAGGCAAATTCTAGTGAGTCATTAGGAAAAAAAGACAAGGATAATAAAATAAGGGCTCACATGCTCTGCCTCACATGTGGCTGACATCCTGCTTGCAGTCAGAACAATGTTTAAAGGGAAAAGTTTTACTCACACACATATCCTAAAGTCATCATGTGCTGCTGGACTCTAGATCAAATTGACGGTTTGAAAACGATGAGATCCACGTAATATTCATTTTTGAAAATGCCATGCCCTATCTGTAAGTGCACACAGATTTACAGATTTATTTTTCTCATATATGAAAATCTAATATTAAAGGGTGGTTGACTTACTGAGACTTGATTTATTGCTATCTGAAAAGCTTTACAACAGAAACCAAATCAAATCAGTTCTTAACTAAAATAATTAGGAACAGATGCAGGAGATAATTAAAGAGGCAGGAAATTGTGACGTATGGGTGGGGTTCTCACAACAAGAAGCAAAAACATAGAAACACCTTTCTGATATGAACAGAAAGCAGCATCTTTAAAAAAAGAACACAGCTGTGAATTGTGAAGTGTGTGTATGAAAACCTAATATAGCACTGACTTAATACGCCTGTACAATACTTCTCATGCTATTACCAAGTACATATTTAAATTAAAGAGGTAATGTGCACATTAGCAACATGCACATCTGTAATATGAGTCTGCAATCCTACACAGGGGAGCTAGAGCTGCTGGACATCTTTCACTTGAGTCTGTCTGTCTGTAACCTCCCCCCACTCCACATTTGAACCAGCCAGACTCCCATTAACCTTCCAGAGGGGGGACCAAACACGGTGTAGCATGACATACAGACCAGCTACTGGCCTACTTTCGGATGCTGGAGTCTGCTTTCTGAGTGGTGGGATATTCAGAGTAAACCCCAGCTGGCTCCAGTTAAAAAACTATGTCGCTTTTCGGACATAAAACGACAGGACATTGTGTCGAACACAACTATAGTTCCCGATTTTGACACTTCTCTCATACCTGCGAAGCATACATTAACACAATGCGGAACTTAAAGATGGTAAGAGCGAAACTGATTAAGAAATGTCTTTGCTTCGTGAGAAAAAACCCCAGACTAGTGCTGTTCGGGTGAAACGCCAGATAATTAAGGACACAGAGTCATCTTCCCTGTTCTTAAACACTTGTCTTGTCACGGTTAACACGTAATTTAACAGCTGGAAAGCCCGTGAGAGTGATGCAAAATCAGAAATTCCCAAAAATGAATACCGCTCCTACACTTCTCTTAACCACAGAGGGTTTGCGAAGTTAGCCAACTTCTCTCACCATAAACCGTATCTGTTCCCTAAAAAAAAACCCCAAAACATTCACGAGCACAAACCTTCACTTCCATTAACGGTTAACACGAGCGCTTTCTAACAGCCCTGCACGTGCGACTAGTTTTAAAACGAGTGAACAGGGGTTCATTTACTGATCTCTAGCTGATTGCGCAAGTTGTGAAAACACAACAGGACAGGAAAAGACAGTAACAAACGGGTCGTTTCGTTACAAGCGCTAATCAGATGGAGAAGACAACACAGTGTGTCAGAGACGCTAAAGCTGTCTCCGCTCACCTTTTGAAGTGACTTCTCTGTTGCCGCGCTGTACAAACTACATCCACTATTCTCATTCTCTCCCTCGCTGCGAAGGGGAGCTGTCACACCGACGTTGCCACCGCGGTAAAGGCTCGTCCACGAGTGTCGACTACCTCCGCTCAAATCGATGTTGGTCAAACGGACAACCCCTCCACCCCTTCCTCCCTCCTCACTCAGCCCTGCTCCACATGCCGCGAGCGAGCTGGCTGCAGCTGTCTGACAGGCTGCACACCAGTGACAGCGTACGACGCACGCGCATGAGCAGCCGTGGGATCCTTACGTCTCCGTGAATCCAAAGTTTGGACGTGTTTTTCGTGTTTGAGTTGCACGGAGGAACGTAAAGGCGAATACACGGTAGGCTGTCGATTTTTAAGTGTATACAAAATGTCAACAAGGGAGCTGTTGCGTCGTTTCCCTCATATTGCGTTCATGTCCTGCGCGTTCAGAGCGGAAATCTCCCCAGCTCGCGTACTGAGCTTGCGTACTGAGTTGTCAGAGACGAATGATGGAAGCGCTAAGGAAGGCTATAACAATAATGCATCTTAACGCACTGGTGTTCTTAGAGAGTTTGTAGAGTATTTGACTTAAAAAGATCTAGGAAAATGAATGTGAGAAACTCTGTCCAAAAAAAGTCATATTGCGCCCTCTGTTGGATAAACAGTAGCTATGCAGGTGATACTGAAAGCTGAGCTGCATCCCATAAATAAGGTTTGGGTTTTTACATATTTAGACAAGCAGACATTTGATCTTCTAAGAAATGCTCAGTGATCAGGGATTTTATTTTTTTCCCTCCTTCGGCTGATACACTTTTTTGGGATTGTTGCTATGGTGATAAAAAGCAGCACCAGTCTCCATCTCACCCTGTCCATATCCTCTTCTGTCACACCAACTCTTCTTGACTTCATTCATGAATCTTCTCAGTGGTGTTCCTTATTTCTTTGTGTTTTGCAACTCAATATTCAAGTATATAGTAAATGGACTGGCACTTGTATAGTGCCTTTCTATTTAATTTGAACATGCAAAGCGGTTTATACTTCAAGTCTCACACTCATGTTCATACAGTGTTTTTTTTTTATCAATAACTAAGCAATTTTATTTAACACTCACACTTTGATGGATCCAATGCCAATACTGAAGGGTACTTCGACAGGGGTACTTAACCTCCTAGGACCTGGCGTCCACATATGTGAACATCGCATTTTGGGTTATTTAGACTAAAATACTCAATTTTGCTCTACATGGGCCTGATATCCACTTACAAGGACATTATACTGCTACTGTTCTATCAAAATTCTAAACGAATATCCTCATATGTGGCTCTTATTTTTCTTAAAAACAAAAATAAGGTTAAAAAAAATCTGGTAATTCTTTGTTTTTTACATTCATCGGGCCCCAAAATGCCCAAATATCAAAGAGAAATTAAAAATGCATGCTGTGGAAGAGTTTGGGTCTTAGGAGGTTAAGGATAAATAAGAAAAGTAATAGATGGAAATTTAATTATTTAGATCTGTGGTCAAACAATGCCTCACAATATGGCCTCTCAAAAATGTTGTGGATATATGATTCAAGGGAGGAATTTTTATATTTAATGCTTAAATGTTTATTTCTAAGCTATCTGAAAAAACAAATTAATAATTCCAGGATGCCCAAATGCAAAATGTAAAAAGAAGTTTCCAAGAGAATCCCAAAAAAGGTTTATAATAACTTTTGCAGCTGGTTAAGTCCAAGATTACATCAGTTGACATGTATTAGAAGCATACCAAAACAAAGCCTTTGTTGATGGAACATCAGAGCAATAGTGAGCTCTGGACAAAGTGTCAGAGATGGCAATGTTTGTCAGCAGTAAAAACACAAATTTCTTCCAGACAGAAAACTTTTCAACAACTGTGACACAATGGCAGAAACATTATAGATTGCAGTTGCTTCATTTCCTTCGGAGCTGGTCAGTAAGCAGACTCTGATGCAGTTGAGGTCAAAGCAGAAGTAGTTCTTTAGACTGTAAAATAACTCTAAGCACACTAACAAATTAAAAATTAAAAATGACAAAAACAGATTATAATCCCTTTAACATGGTGCAGCTTTTTGGTAGTCTAGTCTTGGTGTTCTTCTTTATTTTTTCCCTTTTTAACTATGTGCAGGCCTACTATATAGGGCACCAGCTTTACCTTTCTACCAACAACTTTGCTGCACTCACTGCCCAAAGCAAATACGAGCATGCACTAAAACTTTCCTGGACTTGGGTAGAAGAAAAACAAAGGATATTTGACATTTTTCACTGTGACATCAAAATTTCAAATCTAAATGGGCTGACCCAACAAGGAGAAGGGTGGCAGAGCATCAAGACACACCTCCTGCTGTTACCTGATGATGCATATCTCTTTATATTTTAGTTTGAATAAATAGCTCAGCAGCAGAGGCTACATTCAAACCTGTGATGGACATGGCTTTTCCACCAGGAACAACAGTAATGACTCTGTTTAAGACAGTGCCCTAACTACTGCCAATGCTTTATCCAACAAAACAACCCATCCACCTTGTCACCTGTACAAACAGTGGGTGGCTTAACATAAATTCACTATCAGCTATCAGTACACTGAGAACTGAAGAAAGCAGTTTATTTCTATCAGACACACACTTTCCCCAACATTATCTCCTCATTCCATGTATTGGATATCAGTGTGGGGCATTGAAGCTTGCCAAGAACAAACAATGAACTTGTAGATACAAGTGGCGTTCCCAGTGTGGAGCAGTGAATGGAATAACATTGTTAGTTGAGAGATATTGAGTAAAGAGCCTCTTTGACCTACAAACTTCATGGAGGAATGGAGTTTGATTTCCTGACACGTTTAAAGAAAAGTAGCTTACATGACCAGGGCAAATTTTCATTTTGAGGATGATCATAAACTAACCAGCTCAAAGATCAACAATGAAGAACTCCACCCACCTCACCATCAAGGGCAAATTCCATATTCTGCACCCCAAACACTCATTCAAAAGCTGAAATCAGAGCTCTTCCACAACGGACCTTACAATTTGACAATTTTATATAAAGATCATTTATAACTTTGCCATAAAATTCAGTTGTACACCTGTCATACTGTAATAAGCATTAAACAGCCTTATCAGCTCTAACAGGATTGCACCATGACATTATATTCAACCCCATGCACTACTTAACAGCCCACATTTCACCTGTTATGGCATGGTCATGGTGTCACTGATCCCATCTCCAGCGTAATGTCTTTGCACAGGTTACCAGCTGTCATAGTTTCTGTAGAGCGGGAGTCCTCAGGGGGGCGCTGTTTTAACCACCTTTATATATGGAGGCCGCCGAAAATTGAGATATGTGACGTAGCAAAATGGGCAGTCCGTGTATACAAGTCTGCGCTCTCATTCATAAGGAGTGTTAAACGTTAGCAGTTCCTGCCGACAGCCAGCCAGAGTCACATCCTCCTCACAGCTGTAAGTTTTGCTCTTCCACACTGACAACAAAGCTTTGTGCGTATTTTCTTTTTCTTAGTGCGTAGCGGCCTCTCATGACACTGTTTTCTTTCTCCGTCTCTCTTCTGTGCTCCTTTGGAATTAGTTGGGGAAAATGCAGAGCTACGTGCGCTACGGGGGGAAATATTACAGGCTAGACAAGTGAAATCCGTGACTGTCAATTTGTTGCAGTACCTTGTCGGCGTAGTGTGTGGAGCTGTGAGGTGTTTGCATGGCGTTCAGGCCATTTCCCTCACCCACTCACGCAGCTGGAGGTTTTCTGTGTGGCAGCTTGGCCTACAGAAACCAGAGATCAACTTCAATCTAAGCATCCTGCCTAAACCACTGAAACGGTCCATTGCACTCAAAGCTATTTTAACAGCAGGTCATGGGAATGCATGTCAAAGAGGCCTCTACTGCATATCTGTGTGAATATAAACATTTCACCTGTCATGACTTTTCTTTCTTTCTTTGTTTTTGGTATTGCTTCTCATGTTAGACTCCCCTGGTGATTCCTATGTTCTTGTTCCCAACATTTATGTCGGCAAAAGTCCAAATAAAGGCCTTTTAGTGGCCATCGCATAATAAAACGCATGTAACTGTAATGTAAAGTAACGCGGACGTGAACCTTAGAGAGCAAATTATTTGATTGCACCAGAGGACACATGTAGCGAAGGGTGTGGGTATAAATGTCACCTACCTGTGAAGGTCAGCAAAAGCTGGCTTGTGGTGTCCTTGCTGTAGGAGCGTGTTTACATTCATAAACTACAATAAAACACAATTTATAGGACCGAGAGGGTTAATTATTTGTTATTATAAATAAATAACGCGTAGTGTGTTTATGTCCAGGTTACACACTGGTGACCTAATTTCACTTAGACCACGTGGGAGGATATTTGATATAATTTTACAAATGTAACCGGCATGTGTGGGCCTAGCTTATGAGCCTGTAAGTGTTCGGTAATGACGGTTGGTTTTATGGGGTGAGTGTGGTGTTTGCAGCCATAATGATAATGCAGACAGTAGTACAGTAACTGCATAAAGACAAGGGCTAGTTGCAATGGTTGCAAAGACCTAAATCGCCGGTTATACGACATCCACAGCAAAGGCTATGTTTTCAGTGGCTCCTTTGTTACCACATTTGACTGTGCTGGGTGGCACAGGACGATTCGTGAGTACTGTGTTGCCAGTTTTACGCGGCATCTAAGCGGCGCTGTGCTGCGACCTTTCCCCTAGTTTCTGCAGCACAGGGTGGATCATGTGATGTTGGAAAGTAGCTGGGGGGAGGGGACTGGCTGCTGAAACGCTGCTCTGTGGATGCTGTTCCTTCAGAGGAGTGGAAGAAGCGACGTGTACTGCTTTCAGAGTGCTCTCATTGAATGAAATAAAAGTGGACCCTGTAACAAAAAAAAGGAAAAAAGATAGAAATCCTTTAAAAGAAGATGGTCTTTGCAGAGAAACATCTCTTTGGAAATAAGGGCTTCATTAATTTTCTCCTGAATCTGTAAAACCTGAATCATGCTAGTCATTTTGAGGTTTATTCCATGGTAAATTTATGACAAAGCAGATGATCTGTGTATTAGAAGAATTATTTGAGGAAGTCTTATAAACTATGTTTAAAATATAACAGAATTTGTGCACAGCTTGTCAAGTTCATTCATGTTTCTTCTAAGCCAATAAAGCATTTTTAATTCAGTTGCTTTCTGTTTGTAGCAAGAAACAATTAAATCTAAATAAAAATATATATCCAGGGCGCTAGCAACTGGTTCTCATTTGTTCATAAAAAAGCATCTTGTTAATTGTTTTCTTGGATGCCTCATAAATATACAAACTACAATGGAGTCTTTTATAGTAAGTGAGCTGGAAGACCCACTTGTTCAAATACAATAGACCAGACATTGCTTTGATCAAGGTTACTTCCCAGTGTTGCCTTTTACTGAGACAAGTTAGTTTCAGATTTTTCCAAAACTAATGGGTGGGGTAGATAATTATGGTAACTGAAAAGATTTACTTTATTTATTTATGCAGCCATATCTTGACTAGGGTTGACGGTTTTAAAACAAGACAGGCCTCATGCCAAACATCAGTTATGTTGGACTACCAGTATAACCAGTTCAGAGTTCAGACATTTGTAAGGGGTCACCCACCTGTGTGTGGCCTCTGATCTCAGTTTGCAGGAGCCTGTTTAGTTAAAAAGATACACATGACTTTCATTTTGTGAAGGACGCTAATCCAATCACAATAGTTGCTAAAAGGGATACACAGTTTTTTATGATCCTTACCAAGCTGAGAGCAGTGCCCATTGTGAATTCTTTCTAATGCAAAAAAGTAATAATAATAATTAAAAATGATTTGTGCTTTAGTCACAGTGTCAGTGAAACTGCATTCAACTGTTTTAAAAGTCCAGCAGCAACCCTTTTAACCCTGTGGCTGATTCCCTGCAGATAAACAGATTACATCTAAAAATGGTAGATAATCGGCAGTGTTGGACAAATGCTTTCAAGACACTGATAGAAGCTGAGGGATAGTTCTGATATTTGGCTTGCACCAATCATTCACAGCCTTATCAGGAGATCAACACGCTGTGTTGAACCTTGTAGTGTGTAACCACTCTTGAAGTTACTATCTGTGTTTAGCTGTGTGAAGAAGAGTTTGTAGGAACAAGAATGAAGATTTGGATCAGTTGTTGATTGACATGGTCCTTAAATCGTTGGCATAAACTTTATTCAAACTCTCACTTTGCTAATATTACTGTTTGCTCTTACTGTCCTCAGTGACCCTGTACATCAGTAGCCACCATGGCAGAAGCGCACCAGGCGGTGGCCTTTCAGTTCACAGTCACCCCTGAAGGCATTGATCTACACCTGTCTCATGAGGCTCTTCGCCAAGTCTACCTCTCTGGCATCCACTCCTGGAAGAAAAGATTTGTTCGCTTCAAGGTGGGAGGCATTAAAATAACCAAAGAGCAAAGTTCAGAGGTTTTATGTATAGTAATGGCTATGCACACAACATTACAGCTCTTTTCTATTTAACATTACAAGATCCCAAGTAATTCTTTGTTGTTTATTAGGTTGCTCACACTAGAAGGTCATAGACTCTCACACAAACAGTCAGCTGTGACACTAACCTTCCTGCCCGTTCTTTGTGTCCTAGCCTTTGGCCTAGTTATCTGTTTACACACCGCCATAGTGAATGACTCAAACCCAAAGACCTGCTAGCATTTTCACACATTCCTCTTTTGTTTCATGTATGTAATTAATGATTTGTCACATGTATCCTTATAACTCATGATAACATGTTATGAAGTAATTAAATTTTATCTCCTTGGCCCTATATGACCGCTTTAATCCCCAATTTGACTTACATTTCCACAGAATGGGATAATGACTGGTGTGTACCCGGGAAGCCCAGCTGGGTTCTCCATAGTGGTTGGGTCCTACATGGCTTACAATAAATTCAAACAGCTGGATCCATCTTTGGGGCTGTTTACCAAGCTGGGTCAGCATATGCCCATCAGGTAAGCTGATCCCACGAGGTGATATCCTGGTATTATATGGCTTTTTGTACATTTTTTTTTTCCTATTAAAAAATAATAACTTTTATTAGTGTTTTCTAAAGTAGATTGTTTCTAAGTATAACCCTAACTACCATGCGCATTTCTTTACATAGTGGCACAAGTGAGAAAGCAGGTAAACAAATGCAGTGGGAATTAGCTAGGTGTTGTTTGGCTGGAAGCAGGTATTTTGCCAAATGCGTTGGCAATGGAGTGTGTTTGACTCATACTTAAAGATGTTGCAACATTTGCAATAATGCGCATGCTTCATACAGGTCTGTGTGTTACATGAGTCTGTAAACTAGTCTGTTTGCTACTCATTTTCTCCCAGCTACCTGCCACAACTGATTTTATTATTTGCCAACAATGTTGATCATGTTTAGTAATACTGTGCAACCATGTCTTGAACACGCAAAGCCTTTAATGTTTTTCTTATCCACAGTGCTCTCAAGTCAAGTCAGCTGTTTTTTGATGGTGTTTTTTTTTTTTTAGTTTATTGAAGAATGTCTGAAATATTAAGAGTACTGGAACCTTCTTTTTTGTTTTAGTAACAAGTACAACCTGTTGGTGTTAAAATGTTTGAAACCTTTAAGTTACAAATACAGAAAAATCTACTGCATGATCAGATCTGTCCTCTTTAACCTTGGCTACACTACATAACAGCGGTTTAGGACTTTACTGCTGACAGTAAATTCATCAAAATGTTTTAGTCCTCCTATCAGAGTAAATAACACACATCATTTATCAGTCATGAGTCAGTGTGTCTTTGCTGACTTTGGACATCGCCAAGTCAGGAAGTAGCTGTGCGACAGTAATTGCCCCATGTTTTCACTATGCTGTTGTAGTGTAGTGCAGTCTTAGATTGCTCATTTGGCCAAGGTTGATAATAATTTGTTTATGTAATGACTTTGAACATCATAGCACTTTACTTATTCTTCAGTCAGATTACTAACTTACAAAAACATACAGAGTTTTGTAAAGCCCTATTAAGCAAAACCATAATTTGTGTCCACTCTGCAGTTAAATGTTTAACATTATATTGTCCTTCCTCCTGTTTCGTTCTCTGTCCACAGCCGATATATGTCCACAGACAGCCAGAGGATAGTCGGAGGAATTCTAGTGGGCACAAGCCTGTGGGTTACCATAATAATGATTATGAGGACTGTCCTCAAGTCCTTGCTGTCATGGCATGGATGGATGGAAGAACGTCATGGCTCCTTGTCCTGGTCGAGTCGCATTTGGATGGTGAGATAATGTGCTCCATTGTTCCAGTCACTGAAGAGGAGCTAATTGGTAGAATGTCATAGAGATGGACCTTATTGCCTTGAATAAACGATGCTGTTTTTGCAACAGTGTTATTAAGCACTTGTGAGTGTCTTCACTGGTCATATGCTGAATAAAATGTTCTACATTAAACAGGGCTGAGGTTTTATACTATATTTTAAACATTATTATAATCATGTGTGCTTGTTTTACTTATAAGATGAGTTCTAAACAGCAGGTAATTATTGCTAAATTATAAAGCTATTAAGGTTCAAAAATTAGTCGCTTGCTATGACAATTAGGTCCAGGCAGAGATACAATGCAAATCTTGTGGAGGCCATACTCGAAGTGCTACTTGTGTCATCTTGTTATTTACTGCTGGTTATGTCTTTGGACTTTGCCTCGTACCTTGCTGGTTTCCAGGTGAAACAAAACATCACTTCAAACTGCCTTATCTCTCTGCTTGTCCAGGTTCTAGTGAAGGTGTTCTCTGGCCGGAAACCAATGCTGTACAGTTTCCAGAACTCTCTGCCACGACTACCTGTTCCTTCTATCAAGGACACCTGCAAAAGGGTAATTTCTTATCTGGTGTTTTTATCTACATTGATGATCATGCTGATAAAGGTGCTAGGCTTCGGACTGGCACCAAAGTTGCATTTTGAAGAGCAAAAAACTTCTAGGTTTTCACTGAGGAAACCAGTTAAGATAACCCCACCCCCCAAAAAAAACAAACAAAAAAAAAACATGCAATACACTGGAACTGCATGTAAACAAAAAAGCCTTAAAGGTACTGATTTCAATTCATTTACACATTCCCTCAGGCTTTGACTCTGTGGTGCAGGGCAGTGACTGGAAAGTGACCTTCTTGCCTGTGATTGTCTGTCTGAGAAGACACTGTGTGCTGCATATTTTTTCCTGCCCTTTGTGCTCTTTGTTAAGTCAGATACTCTTTGCTTCACTCTTTCTTACCTTGATTTTTCTGGTGTTTTCAGTACTTGGAGTCAGTGCGCCCACTGATGGATGATCAGCAGTTTGAACGAATGAAAGGCCTGACTCAAGACTTTGAGAAGAATCTGGGTCCCAGGCTGCAGTGGTACCTTAAACTCAAGTCCTGGTGGGCGTCCAACTATGTGAGTTCCTCTTCTCTGACTTTTCACACTGTCATGATTCTTAGGTCAGTCTTACCCTGAAAAGCAATGCATTGAAAACTTCTGTTTGTTTCCCCCCTTCTCTCTGCCTGTCACAGGTCAGTGACTGGTGGGAAGAGTATATTTACCTGAGAGGCCGTGGACCTATCATGGTGAACAGTAACTATTATGCCATGGTAAGGCAACTCCACCTCTGTTAGGTAATAGTGAGGTAGTCTCCTCATGATGGTCTGAGTGTTTGAAGGCATTTTGTGTGTGGGTTTTTATTTTTTTCCCTGACACCTGGCTAAATCCCGAAAGCTCCAATTTGAGCAGTTTTCATTTTAACGTGACCCGTTTATCACCACTTTGACCCCCAAAAGCGTGGATGGTTGTGAATTGCATACAAACCCTTTTAGCCTTTTAATTATTAACTCTTTGTGTGTGATCTTTAAGTTTTGCAGAGTAATCAGCAGTTATCTTGTGACATACTTGTTACACAATGTTGTAAAAGAAATAAAAGTAACACAAACACTCGAGCAGCTTCACGGTACTATCTGCAAAACGAAACTCAACATTTGAGACTAATTTATTTATTGCTACTATATATATACTGGATAAGAACAGCACAAATAACAAAAAACTACGACCTCTGAGTTTATGATTTTGAATGAATGGAACGAACACTTTCAGTTTGTTTCTACGTGTGAGCTGTCTAAAATGTAACTCAACTGTCTTCCTTTAACTTCGATTTTCATATTTGGCTTTTGAATGAGAGTATTTCTGTGCTACACACATAATCTAATTTGTAACTTAGAAAAATTTCAAGTTATTAAACACTATGTACCCTAATGATATGCATTCTGCAACATTAACCCTCGTGTGTCCACGAGTAATAATATACTTTATTATAATTTCTCAGGGCAAGTTATAGCTGAAGTCTTGTAGTCTTGGAGTTAAAGACGTCAAGTCTTCAGAATCCTGGCAGCCAATCACCTAATTACAGCATCTGTACTTTGTGGATGGGTTGACTGGCCGCAGTGTCTGCATAAATCTAAACCTCCCATTTTTTTACCTGGATCAGTGACAAAGTCAGGACACTGCAAATGTGTCAGTTGTTAATTGTAAATCTGTCACTAAAACCGGAACAAAAATGGATCCATGCTCTTGCTTACAAACCCTCTTTATACTCTATGCAAATTGTCTTTGACCAAAATAACTACAATGAATCAAAGGCCAGATTACATTTGTATCAATTCTAGCTTTTACCTGTTGTAAGAACAACACATTATCTGAGGTTTGATTTAAGCTAGCTGCAGACTTCAAGTTCAAAGACCAATTTGCAGACTGAGTTGTACAATCTAGATCACACCTAAGATCATTTTCTTTGGATTTTCTTTTTTAAGACAATACAGTATGAATAGGCAAAGTGTAAATTGACATAAAAGACACATTTTCTCATCATCTGACATAGTAAACAACTCATCCTCTTAATTAAATCACAACTCCAGTGTGTCCAAAAATTAAAACCACACGTGCTGCCAGATGTATAGTTTAGTGGATAACACATTCGGCTAACATCTCGAAAAGTCTGTGGTTTGAGACAAGTCGAAGCGCAAATTGCTGAAAGTGTTGGAAACGAAAGGCATCTAGTGAAAAAAAATTGTCAGATGTGTAGATTATTCTCTTGTGAGTAAGAGAGCAAGAAGGAAGGAGTTTCTATACTGTCCCTGTTCCCAGATGAGCCATCTCAGTCTTTAGGCTTACATATTTGAAAGACTAATGGTGCTACAACAGGTTAAAACAAAACAGAGCTGCAAATGTTTATGGTATTGTTGTAATATTTAGAACAACATATTACTCAATAAATTAATCAGCTATCAAAAGTACAAGTGCACAGCTTTAGATAAGACGTTGGCAACTTGCTTAGTGTGATCTATCGGTGGAACTACAACAATAACAATGCCAAGAATTTAGCACAGGATTCACTGCACTGCGGTACACACCTCACTCCACATTGAGTTCACCTTCAAAACTGGTCACACATCTGTGTTTACCAACGGTGAACAAAGATTCAGTTAAAACAAAGCAACAATCTGACTTTTTTAATGCACAGGTTAAATGTGCAGCTTAAGCGGTAGTTATTATGTTTCTGTTGCCTCACAAGCTGTAGGAAGATGTGAGAACTTCTTATTGATCATCTCTGTTTCTCCAGGACTTCCTGTACGTGTTCCCGACCTCCGTCCAGGCTGCCAGGGCAGGTAACGCCATTCATTCTATCATGCTGTACAGGAGAAAACTGGACAGAGCTCAGATCAAACCTGTGAGTACAGAGCTCCTCTGTTTGACATTTAATGATTTGTTGAACTATGTGAAGCGTACATAGTTGTAACATAAATTTCCTACTCATTCACACTGGCTCCATGTAAATATTTAACTCATACTTTACTGATTAATAGGTATTATCTCAGTGTGTTTTTCTTTTAAGTTTACAATGAAAAGCTGCTTATCTTTTAACGACCATTTCTTGTGTGCTTTGATGTAAGTTTGTTATCCACAATCTCACGAATTATTATATTTCTACTCTGTCACCCTCAGCTTACCGTAACTAACCATGCACTGTGCTTTCTGCTTGCTTGTTTGAAGTGCAGTTGTAATTACCAACAATGCAATATCACAGGCATTTTCTAAAAGCTTAGTAAAGAAACTAACCCACCCCAGTGCCATGTATTCCTGCATCTCCGTCAGCCCTTTGCCTTCACCAAGCTGCATGATGCCTAAGTGCAAATTCTTACACTTGCACAATAACAAAATATGTTGTGAAAATGCCCACTTACCTTTCGCCAAATCCAACTGTATGCATTTATGCAAAGACCATTGCATGAGCTAGCTCTGTTACAGACTCACACTCGATTGTCTCTGTTTTACTGTTTTGTGCCGGACGCTGCGTTAGATATACTTGCTGGCGAACAAGGTTCCTCTGTGTTCAGCTCAGTGGGAGAGAATGTTTAACACCTCCCGCATCCCCGGTGTGGAGACAGGTAAGAGGAGGGCACGTCTCCATCGTGCCCTCTCCCCCTTCTACCCTGTGACCCTGGTCATGTTTGTTGCAACAGCCTTTGGAAACCCTGATTACTGTACTCGTTCTCATCAGCACAGCCCTGTGCTGTTATTGGCTTTAATACATAGGAATGTTCACATTTGTTTAGGTGATACATTATGTCACAATATTCTAAAAGCTTTCAAATTTCTCTTAAAAAATACTGTTGCATCAGGGCTTTGCTGGTGTATTTGAGATAGTAAGCCACTGGTTTCTGGACTCCGCTCATGTCTCTTTCCCTGGAAGCCTTGCTTATCAAACCAATCCTCATCACTCCCACTGCACTTCATCCAGTCTCCTGGTCATGTAGGTGTGTGTCTGCTGCGGCTCTCTCTGGGATTTTAGTAAATTAGTTTGTCATCTCTTTGTGTTTGACTCTCCCCTTTTGCTTTTCAGCTCATGCTCCTACACACTATTCCCATGTGCTCAGCCCAATACGAGCATATGTTCAACACGACTCGTGTCCCAGGTGTAGAAACAGGTAGAGTCTTTAGCTGGCGCCTCCTCTACTCCAACTGTACTTTTCCTCAGGACATTTGTCCATCAGTTTGAGTTGGAAGTCTGACCTCTATGAATTGATAATGCATGTGTGCTGCTGTGTGCACATTCAAGGACTAATTTGCATGTCACTGAAATATAGTTCATAAGTTTTAGAAGACAAACAGTCTTAGATAAATAAATAAAAGAAGTGTATTTTTCATGCAAATAAAATATGCAGAATATGTATTTACTATAATACACAGTTTACGAAAGAATTATAAGAATAATGTTTTCACAGTCCTGGAAAACATTAAGTACACTGTTACTGCTGCCATAGGAATTAAAGGAGTTAGTAGTAGACAGGTGCAGTTAATCAAATGTGATTAATTTATCATTAACACGTGTGATCACCTGTATAAAGGTAGAACTTGTTGTTTTCTTTCTGCTTGCTGGTCTGAAATATTCTGCTGTGTGTTAACACAGTCTCACAGTCTTCCCAAGAAGGGATGTCTCAGCAAATTAACCCCAAGATAAGACCGTGCAATGGTCATAGAAAGTGCAAAAAAACACAAGAGCTACATCTCAGAGTCTACTCTTAGTTTGCATGTTAAATGTTAAAATTCATGACAGTGCAGTTAGAAAATAAATATGAAAATAACTGTTTTTTTTGCTGTGTCAGGACCCAAAGAGAGCTATACATTAATAAAAAATCCTGCAAACTGCAATTAACTAAAACAATGCTGTCAAAAACAGCAAAAGGATATTTATTTGTTTTAAAGTACATGACTTTACCTGTTTTTAAAATGACTTAATTGGAAACGTTATAAAAAAATGGATCAGATTACATTGTTTTGGCCTTGTAGATTGAATTTCTGTAATACATAAAATTATTCTTTTTAAACGTAATTTAAGAAGTAAAGTAAAGCAGTGAAAATCAGCAAGTGTTTACTTTGATTCATTCCAAACTTTTTGAGGTGCCGTGTTTACAGGCACAATGACGTGCACGCAACTACTACAAAAAAATATAAGCTTCTTAGAAGAGGTAAAAATCCTCTAATCAAGATTACGAGCAGTTAAGTTTAAAAACTCAAACCTGAACGACTCGAGGCCAAGACAATAATAAATGTACAATAATAATAAATTGTGTTGCTTAGCAGGCACATGGGACCCAGCAGAAGGTATTTAACGCTACCTTTTTAGACTGAAGGCATTTAGAAAATAGAAAAATGTAGTGTGCTTTTAAAAATAAATTTAATAAAATAAGTTTTATTCAGTGTCTTTGTAAGCAGAAAGATCTGAGTTGCTGCAGTGATTAGAACGGCTTTCCAATTCAGCCCTGTGGTATACTGGGCCCAGAATACTCATACTGATGGAGGTCCTTACTATAAGAAACTACAGTAGGCTAAATATTATTATTTGGCTTGTTCTTGGTGTAAGTATTTGTTTCCCTTTATTCTACCAGTACCAAGTACATTGCTTGTTTGAGTGCTCAAGCTCCAAATTTGTAGTAAAATAACACAGTAGCAATGAGATTATGCAAGTAAAGCTTTGAAACTGGCTTCCCACATTTGTTCACATTGTTGTTCAAACAAGCATTGTGTTCCCAACTACATTCTTGTTCCCAGTCCTTCCCTTTTTCATCCCACTTGCTGCACTCCTCATTTCAACCCGCCTTAGTTTTTGTATTGTGTAAATGAATTATGTTTTTCTTTTAAAAGAAAACTGGATATCACATCTTTTTACTTCTGGGGCAAATTACTGTTTACTAACATCTGTATTGCTACCAGAAATAAAATAATGCAACATCCACTCGATATTTGATATTTCTATAATTATTTCTCCTTTTTCACAAAGATGTTGGCATTAAACAACATGCATTTCTGATTATACACACAAGTCACCCACATGATGTGTGGTATGCAAGTTCTTTTATTTAAAAAGAAAAAAACACAACACATGTACAAATATAAATATACCCTTCTCCCCCACAACCACAGATTTTCTTCATCTGTCTTTCTTGTTTTCCTGTTTTCTCTCTTCCTGTCATTGTTCTTTCTCCACTAGACACCCTTCACCACGTGAACGAGAGCAAACACATAGTTGTGTACCATAAGGGACGTTACTTCAAGGTGTGGATGTTTTATGATGGCCGGCTGCTGTTGCCACGGGAGATCGAGCAGCAGATGGAGAGGATCTTGGCAGACAAGTCGGAGCCCTTGCCAGGAGAGGAGAGACTAGCAGCACTCACTGCAGGGGATAGGTGGGTATCATTGCAGAATAAGCTGGAGCCAGGATTGATGAGGCCACACAATTTTACTTTTTAATCTGTAGCATGACAGGAAGTACAGCAATGTAGGCAATGCGTGGACATTTACAGTGGTCATAGGCTGAATCAGTGAGTTTGGTATTCTTCAAAAACTCCTGGTAGAACTTAAACTTTATTTTGAAAGATATATTTTAAGAAATTAAAAATGTGATTGCAAATTGGTATTTGAAATAAAGAAAATAAACCTGAAATCAAAGAGACATCAAAGTCATGTTAAAATAGGCTAATAATATGGGCCTGGGCATGTATCATATTTCAAGCATGGCAACAAGATTAACCACTAACTTGTTTTGTTTGAAGTGCAGCTGTAATTAAAAAGCAATTAAATTAAAAGCGATTTCACAAGCATTTTCTAAAAGCTTAGTAAAATACATTTTTACGGAGTAATAAAGAGTGTGGTATTGACGGCTCACAGTTTTCTCATACTGACAAAGAAAAATGTACGCGTATTTATGTAACATGCGTAAAGAAATCTTTTTAAAACTACTGTAAAGTCGCAAAAATGACACTTAGCTCCAGCTTTTATATGCTTTCTGTTAGAAAGATTAAAAGAACATATTTTACACTCATGCAGCTATGTCTATGCTTTACTTTTTGAACATATTTTTTGTTTTTACCTTGTTAGGACACCGTGGGCAAAGGCCCGTGAGATGTTCTTCAGCCGTGGAAAGAACAAGCAGTCTCTGGATGCTGTAGAAAAGGCAGCCTTCTTCCTCACCCTCGATGATACAGAGCAGCGCTACGATGCAAAAAACCCAGTCAAGTCTCTGGACATTTATGCCAAGTCCCTGCTCCATGGAAAATGCTACGACAGGTGGAGATAAACTTTATAGATTTTATGGCTAATTTTCAGTAGGTTTGTGGCATTAACCTGTTTGCAAATTAACCTAATAATATTTTGTAACCCTTCAGGTGGTTTGATAAGTCCTTTAATATGATAGTTTACAAGAATGGTACGATGGGACTGAATGCAGAGCATTCCTGGGCAGATGCTCCGATTGTTGGCCATCTGTGGGAGGTAAGTCACTGGTTTTGTGGAAAAAAGTAAATACGGTATCTCGTAATATCACGAGAAATATTATATAGTTAAAGCCGTAAATATTTAGGCACAAGTTTTGTCATTTTAACTCTGCACCACTACAGATCAAAAGAATCAGAGCAAAAACTTTAAAAGTAACCAAACCAACAGTCTGATGCATTCATGTCTTAGTAAATGAGTAATTTACTGGTGAGCAACACCAAAACACCTGGACCAGTACAGCCAAGTCAGGAGGTAGGCGTGTTATTGTTAAAATTGTTAAAATCTACCATCTAAAGATGCCTTCATGAAGGTAAATGCAGAGGATTTGCAAAAAGTGCACTTGTTATACTTAAGAACCAGGTCAAGTTATACTTATACGTCATAAAACATCTAAAGGACCTGCACATTTCTGGAAAAAAAATGTAGACAGATGAAACAGAGCTTAACTTGTACCAGAATGATGGGAAGAATGGGAAGTATGGAGAAAGAGAGAAACAGTTTATGATGGACATGTATGGCAGCCAGTGGAACAGGGTTACCTGACTGCTGAATTCAGCATGCCCAGGATACCTTTCTGTTATCTGGATTCACTTACTCTAAGCCTTGGCAATCAGGATAAGCATTCACATGAAGCTGGTTATCAGCTTGTTGTGCTGCTGGCAGCATCTAACCAATCTAAGAGTCATCATATGATTATTCTTCTACAGAAAATGATCCCTATGAGTGTCACCTACAAACTTACTACAATAGCTGCAAGTCCAGTAGTGTAAAAGAGACTTGGCAGCAGATTAGAATGAAGCAGAAGAACATTTTCTAAATCAACAGATTAATGCATGGACATTCCTGTGACAATGTGACGCACAGTTTGTGCTTTGTTCAGAAGTTTTATTAAGATTTCACAAGCTGCATATATATAATATATATCCCCAGCAGAGAATCTATATCACACTTAAACATGCTGTGAATAAAAGAATAAGTGCTTCCAGATGACGGAGTCTCTGCAGACTGCAGTGACGTTTGGCAGTAAAGTTTGAATATGAAAACAAAATTCAAACATAGGCTTAGTTTACATGCAAATTTGATATGTCCCTTTTTAGGATCATATGTTATAGAAAAACAAATTACTATTGCAAAACTGTGGCCAACAAAGCTGCTTCTGAATTTATTACTGATGCTCATCAGGGAAACAGACTTTAGACACTACTGAAACACTTTAGACCCTCCTACACTCCCCGCACTGTCCAAGAGACTTCTAGGAATGGTGACGCTATTTTCTGGAGAAAATTGTTCAGTAGGTGGTGATTTCATACCTGCTGGTCTGGAACAGTTCACAGCATAAGTTACCATGGCAATATACCCTGCAAGAAGTGAACTGCCGTAGATCTCAACTTAATAGAGCGTGCTTTTAAGCATGCAAGCCGCATCTGAAGGTTACTGCTGCAGTAAATGCCTAACACAGCATCTTAAGTGACTCAGTAACTCATTCAGTTATTTACTGATGGTTTTTTTGTAATCCGAGTGTTAAAAAGGATTTTTAATTTAAAATTAGTGTACGTGGTGGTGTACAGAAGCAAACTTGCAAGAAGACATTGCAAGCAAAACAGCAGAAACTTTTGAGTGAGATGAGTTAAAGTGTTGACTCTCTTGCAGCATGTACTTTCCATGGATCCAAAGCTGGGATACACCGAAGATGGTCACTGTGTTGGGAAGCCCCATCCTAACCTGCCCGGCCCTCAAAGGCTGCAGTGGACCATCCCTGCTGAGGTAGAAAATCTTTTACTTTACACCATAATTTTATATTAGCAGAACTTGGATTCCCTCTTGTGGAAGCATAAGCTAAGTACACCAGAGTGGATTTAATTAACTATATAGATGTTTGTTTATTGGATGTTATTTTTTGGATTTAAATAGCTTCTAAAACTAATCTAATAATTTAGTCATCTTGACGTTTCTTCATAAAATGCATATATATAAATAGATATTTTTGTCTGAGTAAATCATACAGTTATGTTCCCTTTATTCCTCTAGTGCCAGGAGGCCATCGAGAGTTCTTTGACAGTAGCCAAAGCTCTGGCAGATGACGTGGACTGTCACATTATCCCCTTCACTGACTTTGGAAAGGGGCTGATTAAGAAATGCCGCACCAGTCCTGATGCCTTCATCCAGATTGCCCTGCAGCTGGCCCATTACAGAGTAAGTTCCCGCATCCTACCATTTTTTTTTTCCTGTTCATATCCTTATCTGAAATAAGTTTTTTTTAATATATATATTACAGAAAATATTATAAAATCAATCTCATATTTAAAAGTGTAGATGTAACTTCTCAGAAGCCAGCGCTTTCCAGCCGCATGCAATTAAATTAAGTTCCAGCAGAGGGCAGTCACAACTAGCTGGCCAGCATAGATTTGTAGGCAGTCAAGCAGTGTTTAGTGGATTTAATAGCGAATTAAAACTTTTATTTTTAATTATTCATGTTGCACTTTAATTAATAATATGACACAAAACATTGGTGTTGCACGTTAGTTGTGGTATGTTTCTTAATTGGTCACACCATTTTAATTAATAGCTAATAATAATACATAAACCTCCTAAGAGCCGCAGGCCTTTGTAATCATTTCTACTGTTAATGCATAAAAAAAATATATTTACATAAAATGTTTTCTCTTTTTAATCGTGATTTAATTAAATGTAATTCTACTCTCTCAACAGGACAAAGGGAAGTTTTGCCTGACTTATGAAGCCTCCATGACTCGTATGTTCAGGGAAGGTCGAACAGAAACGGTGCGCTCCTGCACCGTGGAGACTTGTGCCTTTGTTCGTGCCATGGTCGGAGATGAGACAGTAAGTCCCCTCCTTTCATTTATGTGCTACCGATTTTTTTTTTTACTTATTGTTTTTTCACTTTATTATTGTTATTGTGTTATTAAACTATTTGTCATATTTCACTTCTGTTCCTTTCGTATTTCTTTCTACAGAGAGAAGAGCGTCTCAGGTTGCTCAAGCTGGCGGCAGAAAAACACCAAAACTTGTACCGTTTGGCAATGACAGGACAGGGCATCGATCGCCACCTTTTCTGCCTCTATGTGGTTTCCAAATACCTCGGAGAGGATTCACCCTTCCTGAAGGAGGTATGAGCTTCTTTTCACAAGTTTTGTGTGTTACAGGTACTCGAATAATGCCCATAATTGCCCTTATAAACTTTTTTTCATACATAGAAAAAAGTTACGAGCGAACGACCAATACAATAATGTGTCTTAATCTGTGGATTTCATAAATCTTTACATTTAGGTCCTGTCTGAGCCATGGAAGCTGTCCACCAGCCAGACTCCTCTGCAGCAGGTTGAGCTGTTCGATCTGGTCAGACACCCAGAATATGTGTCCTCTGGAGGTGGTTTTGGTCCAGTAAGTTGTCCATCAGCTTTCACAGTGTCTTTAACAGCTGTTTGTGTTAGTTTTCCTGCAACAAAACACATAAGGTTGTATAATCCTTAAATTAGAAAAAAAAAGTTGAAATATTAAAGCAATAAAAATGTATTACTGTGTATGGGATAAGCTCAGAGTCTACTCTCTCGCTTTCTTTGCCCACAAGGTGGCTGATGATGGTTATGGCATCTCCTACATCATTCTTGGTGAGAACCACATCAACTTCCACATCTCCAGCAAACACTCAAGCCCAGAAACTGTAAGTTCACTAATTTTCCATTTTTTTTCCTTCTTTAATGGCCATTTTAAATGAAAAAGCTTACTGGAATCTTCTTGCATTTCTTTCTTCTTTTGTTTTTTTAGGACTCGCATCGTTTTGGGACCAACATCAGACAGGCCATGCTGGACATCCTGGGTCTCTTTGAGCTCAACAACAAAGCTGCCAAGTGATGGCTGTCTTTGCTGGTGGAAGGCTATGAGTAACATATATTCAAAAAAAAGGTTGTACAGAGTCACTTGTTGGTTTAGAGGTTATATTTATGTTAATTGATGTTACAAAAGTAAGGATGATTGAAAGGAAGCATTATCGTTAATACGTTTGTGAGGCACTTATGTAAGCTGTATATTTAGGCGTAGCGAGTAACCGGTGGTGTTGGGTACAGGTAATGCACAGATCAAAGTTGGTTTTGGTTTTTTTTCACAAGACTGTACATACCGGTGCCTTACTGACCCACTAATGTAAAAAGGGCAGAAAGGGCGTCTGAGATCAAATCTGCATTAACATATTTCAGCTAAAGGCTTGTTCAGTGGCATCATCAAATACTTGAATTGCATTTTAAGTTGCATGATGGTGCAATATCTTTATTTCTGTTCCCATCCTATGCGTTAGCTTTGTCCTTAAGTTTCTTTAATGTCTTGCAGTTGCAGCTCCTGAAGCACTGACCAAAGCAGCAAACTTGATGTTGAATTTCATTAAATTTGCATGCTGTGTGTGCTCTCCATTATTTCATAAAGTGAGGTTTAAAGAGAGGATGATTCTGAACGTTTAGCAGCTATACCCAGTAATTTCACACAGACAGGAGTAAAATAAGGTGTCTGTGATTGCAAAAGTTATAAACATTCAGCTTGGATCAGAGTAGCGAGCCTAACATCACTGTAATGTTGAATATCAACACGTTGCTACTGTCTTTTCTTATTCCAAGTGCACAGCCAGTGTTTTTGTTCAGGTTTGGCTTCTATGACTCTTATTAAGTGGCGACAAAGGCACATGATTTTTTTCCTTGTTCGTTGTTTTCATACTCAGGTTTTGCTAACTTGGCCTAGTGTCCTAGGGTGCTGGCTACAACACTGAAAACGAGTGCTTTTGCTAACATGTAAATGTGCAACACTAGATGTTGAAATGCAGTACAATGCCAATGTGATTCCAGTGAGATGGTAGATAGCATAGCGTGAAGTTTGCTGTTGAAGTGAGAGTTCGTAAGACAGGGAGGTGTGCGTCTGGATTGAATCTGACAGCGTGAGGTCAACAGTGACTTTACTTCTTTTGTGAGGGGTTGAGGGGGGGAAAATCGCCAATTAACTGTACTTTAGCTCTGTTGCGCACTCCATCTCTGACCCTATCGTTCAAACCTAGGAACTCCAGACTACCCGTACAGCCTTTTGTCACCTCAAAAAAAATTCTGTAAACTTTTATGAGCAATCGGATTGTTGGTTATATCAAAGCAGTGTTGCAGCTGTTGTTTTTAAGTCAAGAAAAATCACATGGTCGGTTTTTTGGTCTCTTCAGTAAAGTTGGATATCATTTCTTCTCTTCAGCTATTTTTTAAGAAATGCAAGTTTCTAGTCATGTATAGGAATGCATTTTTTAAATAATGTATATGTTGTCAGTCCATCATATTTATTTTTTTCAGGTTTTAGCTTCTGTATTTTAACACATCTTGGTTATTTGACAGCGGATCGTCACAAATGACGACCCCTAAGTTAAGGTTTTGCTGGTTTAAGAAAAAACATGGACAAAATGCTTCCTTTTCTTTTGTCATGACAGTTTTGTTATCCCAGACTAGTTTTATCTAGACCTCATGTTTACACTGCTGCATGTTTTTGAAGATGAAGCTGTATATGTTTGCCTTTAATTTAAAGAATTGTTAAAAGACAAGCAGCTGATATACCAAATTATGTTTGAACAATAAAGTAAATGTCAGATGGCTGCATCACCTCTGAGGTGTCCCTTTTTGCTTATTACGCTTAATACATATCTCTCCAAAGAAAAACATTTTACTCACCACACAGCCACTGTGGAGGCTGCGAAACAGTCATTGGAATTGTTCGATTTATGGCCAAAGACATGGCATCAGTTTTTAGAATCAAGTAAAATAAAGACTAATAATCTTTGTGTATTTATTCCTCAGCATAATTTAGCTTTAAGGAGTTTTTGGAGTAGATTTGCTCATTTTAGTTTAGCTTTTATTTCAGTGTTTAGTCTTTTTGTAGTGTGAGCGCTATTGTTGGTTGCTCTCTGAAGTTGTGTGTAATTTACTTTGTAAATAACTCAGCTACATACGGTCACGGGTCACTTTCTTCGGTATACCTGTTCCAGTACTACTTATTAATGAAACTAATGAATCTAGCATCTTATCTAAAGAACGTTTACTGCATGATCACAGTAAATAGAATTGAAAAGCACATTCAAATGTAGGCCAATTTTTAGCAAGTATTTTTTTTCCCCCACTCAGGTGGGAAAAATACTTTCTATATTTTTAAATTTCTATATTAAAATTCTGAGCATATTTGATACAGTGTATCAATATTTACTGTTATTACTGTAACAGCGCTAATGTTTTAATTCTCCCATTAGACAGCACTAAAACATAGCAGTACTTTGAGGTAAACCCTGTACACATTCATAAAGGTTTTACTTACTTGTCTTCTATACTGGACATCATACACCACTAGTAGTGCAGGAAAAATGTGTATTCCTCAGCTGGTTGGTGAGGTCGGTTCCTGGAAGTTGCTGGAACGAGGAAACCGGTCACAGAAAGAGCAGTGCATCAAAGCTACTACTACTAATTAAGAAATAGTTATCATATTCGGGGATTTCCAAAAGTTATTGTGTTTTATCCTCCAGCGACCATGGATAAATAAAGTCATAAAAGTGTATGTGTTCCTAAAGTGATATATTTGTAACCTATTTCAAAATCCCCCTAAGCCCAAAGGTCATGTACTTTGCACCATGACGATTGTTTATCCCTTGTTTGCATTTTACTTTAACTGCAACCGTCTCACCCCCATCTGCGTCTAAAGGTCATAGCTATGTTTATCAGCTTTTCTTAGTTCTGACAATTTGTAAACCTCTTGAAACTGGTCTGGTGTGAAAATGAGATCTTTCCTTCCTTAGCTTAGTGTTTACTTAATAAAAAGGAAGCTGGGTGATGGCATTAGCCTGCCATCTGGACAGGTGGTTGAGCTCAAGTGGATGGCACCCAGGAATCAGTTCCGTCTCTGAGGGTATTAATAAGTCCCTCCACTAAGGCTGTTCAGGGTGCATTCAACAATTAACCTAAATTAAATTGAAGACATTTAAAGGCATTGCATGGTGACAGATTTCCAAAGAGGGGCAGGCAAGAAGTCATTACACATGATTGTTTTCTTTCTCTGTGCACCTGCCTTAAAAAAAAAAAAAAAAAAAGATTTCGCTTTCAAAGCCACTTCTTTGTCTTTTTCAAAAGTGTTTTTTAAAAGCATAAAGTCTGTGCAGACTTCCTGTGCATAAAGGAACATCTGATTAGTATTCTAACAAATGAAAGAAGGACTTTCTTCTCTGCTCAAAATACAAGACCCTCACTCAATCGATTACAAAACCATGAAGCTTTAACCGCTGGCTTACCTAATTGGCAAGATGGAAAAGCCATTCACTCGGGAACAGACACTGACACCTAAAACCTTGACTTGCACTTTCTAAAAGTAGACTTTGAGAAAGATCTGTGGCCTCTGCTTGTCACCATGTGCCACTTGCGCCAAAACACCCTCAAAGAAAAGAGGGGAGCCAGCGTTGCCTATCCTGTTTTATAAGCTATTTATGCATGCAGGGGTAGAGATGATTCCATTTTGTCTGGCGGTAATCACTGGCAGTTGTTAACAGTAGAGAATAACATTGTTCTAATTGCTGCTACCGTATGTAGATCATTCGTGTCATTCATGATTTGGGTTTTTGGCAGGACAATTTGTTTTTCCTGCACTGCTCAACAACTTACATAAGGCTTGGTTATGCCCCAAACTAATTGGGTTGAATGTTAAATGTTGATTCACTGACCAAGGAAAAATATAATAATTGGACCTCCTGCTAAATGTTAGTTTAAGGGTGGATGTCTTTGACCACAGGATTTCTGGCAGGATCTGTACTATTGTTCTGTGAATTAGCATTAAACTGGAACTGACGGTGGGAAATCCACTGTTTAGAATGACGGATCAATATTGAACATATATGAAATTGATTTATTGTACACACAACTTGAATTCTTGAAACAACTGTCTAGTAACTGAAAATAAGGAACTTTATATTAAAGTTCCTTTAAGGTTTAGCAAAGAAATTAACTCTGTAACCTCTGCTGTCCCTTGGAGGAGAGTCTTCTCAAGTCTCTAACACTGCATCTTCATCACCTCACAAACCATGGAGCCATACTAATACGTCTTGTGAATTTTAATCTGGCTGAGAACTGCACCCAGACTTTAAAAAGTGCCACATGAATCTGAGTGTTTAAAGTGCGGGTGTAAACGGAGATGGTGAGTTCGGTGGCCGGCTTGGAGGGACTTTGAATGTCTCCATTCAGCTGCACCTGTCTAACTGCACTAAAGGAGCCGGGACTGGGGCCCCAAGGTGGAGCTCAGCCAAGTGGCAGCAAGAGAGGAAGGTAAGGAAACGGAGCTCAGCGGAGGCTGGGCTGAATGCGAGTCCCCTGAGAATCTCTTCCACCGCCTACTCGCCAAGGTTATAAATAACTTTTATTAGGTTTACGTGGAATTAGCGCAGATGTTATTTGTCAGTATCTGCTCACAGATATAGACATAGACCTGCTGGCATGGGGAGAAGAAAGAGGGGAAAGGGTTAATATCAGGGCTTAGCATAAGATTACATGTGTGCAAGATGACAAGGAGGATATTTGTTAAAAATAATAAATTTGAATTCTGAAATTAAAAATGTGTTCATTTTACATATTTATTATTGTTATGTTTAATTGTGGTTTTGAAGCATGCCCCAGTATCCCTGGCATGTAAACAAACAAAAAACATAATCTATTGACCACTATCCTAAAATGATGTTGTTTTATCTTTTGTTTCAAAACAGCCCTGACCTATTGAGGCATGCTGTCCACTTGACCCTTGGAGTTGATGTGCGTGGTATCTTGTATCTTGCACCTTTAAGCCCTGTAAGTTGCGATTTGGGGCCTCCATAGATTGGACTTGTTTGTCCAGCCACTGGGTTGAACTATAGGAAATCTGGGTCACAAAGTCATTGTTGTGATCTTCAAACCATTCTTGAACCATTTTTGCTTTGTGTCAGGGTGCATTATCCTGCTGAAAGAAGAATGCAATATCGTTTCCATGAAAGGTTGTAATCAAAGTCTGCAACGATGCTGAGGTAGGTGGAACGTGTCAAAGTAACATCCACATAGATGCCATGACGCAAGGTTTTCTAGAAGAGTATCACACTGCCACAGTTTCCATAGTGCATCCTGGTGCCGTGTATTGCCCAGGTATGCAATGCACCCATAACTGGCTGATCATGTGATGCAACTCCTACATGAACCCTACCAAAGCATTTCATAATGTGATTTGTTAGTCCACACCCCCTTATTCCATTGCTTTGGGTCCAGTTGATGCTCACATTGTAGGTGTTTTCGGCGGTGGACAGTGTCCACTTACCTGTCACTAGTTCACTGCTGTTGCTTCCTTGGACCACTTTTCATAGATACTGATCACTACAGACCAGGAACACCCCCAGAAGCACTGCAATTTTCCATCACAAGTTGGACAAGTCTTCCTGCTTCTTCTTTGAGGACAAATTGTTCACTTGCTTCCTAATATATCCCTAACAGGTGCCATGATGAAGAGACAATCAGTGTTATTAACTTCACCTGTTAGTAGTCATAATGTTGCGCCTGATTGGTGCAACTGCAGATTGCCACTGCCTGCACAGTCAAACACAAACCAGCATGGAGACAGAAAAAAAAAATGTGCAAACTTCAGGATTGGATTTGAACTAAAAATTCTGAAGTAATAAGAATTAAAATCTGGCAGCTCCACTTGAATGTGGCCTCCAGTATGTCATGAAGTAAATGCAAACTTGATGAGTTAAGTAAGAAAATGTAAACTTTATTGCAACTTTGTCATTCTATGTTATCTGATTTACAGAAGAGAGAAAAACACTTGTAATGGCACAGTCATTGTATTACGGTCATTGCTGATACTGCAATAATCTAGACACCTGTGTCGTCCAGATTTGTGGCATATTAAGGCACATGGCTCACTCAGTCTGTAGAGGGAAGGAATAACACAACAAAGCTTTTCCTGCAACTCCTACATTAACCTACCAAAGCATTCCATAACAGCATTATATAATGGGAAAAAGAAAAGCTCCTCACATGAAGGGCTATGGGAAATCACAGTGTGTCCATTGTACATTCTGCCCCAGGAGAGATTAAGACGTTAATGTGTTCACAACATACTGCGTTGCACTAAGACATCTGGTGATCTGATAGGAAACTTCATTAGACCTGAGTGTTTGAGCTGATACAGTAAACTTTTTAGATCAAAGTTACACAATCAATTTAGTTGAGATAAATGTTAAGTTTCCAGAGTTTGTATCCTCACTGTTTGCCATTTAAGATTTTCCTTTATGGAACAAATTGATTTAAAAAAAAAAAAAAAAAAGCAACACTGACAGTTGACTATAAAGAGCCGAGCTTCAGGGTATAAAGATTACGTCTCTTCTTGGACTGATTTTAAACATAATCAAAAAATAGAATCAGTCTCATTTACATTTCATTTGCTTAGAGCATTAAGTCTGGGTTCAAACAGCTTTTACAAGTAAACAACTAAACTTAAGAAAGTGATAGAAGTGTAAAGATAGTCCAGAGAGTAGGCTATGTAATGGTACACATGAGGAGAGAAACTGAATTACTCATGAAGGTTTATGTCAGGTGGGCCTCTGCACATCTGTGCTTTCAACAATTCCAGCAATTTCAGGTGAATCCTTCACAAATACTTTGTTTCTCTCCAAAAAGCCAATTTCTCATATGCAAACATGGTATGCTTACAACTGAGAGCATTGTATTTATTTGATGTGGCTCAACATTTGGAGAAATATAAGTTTTGTACTTTATTTTTATGGTGAGAGTAGTAGTAGGTAGAAAAGTACCATCATATGACACATCGATCATATGTGCCTATCAAGTAATTATAAACTGAAGACACTCAACGTTTGCATAGAAATTGGAAAATAAATTTACCGGTTTCAGTAAAATAGGCTTAAGAAATAACAAAAATACAACTTTTTGTTTTTCCATTTCGGTTTTTGTACAGAATAGACAAATGAGAAATCTCCAAAAGAGTGATTTTTAGCACAATTGGAAGTCAGATTTTGCATCTTTTGGACCAAACTATCTTTATACCTGGTCCAAAGTCTTTCACTGAGCCTCACGGCTGCTGCTGGTGGATTCATACTCATGAATGGGAGTGATATCACAGTCAGATTATCAGATAAAAAGGGACTGATTGCATGTATTTATACAAAATCTCCTTTTCACCCATGTGGTGTCATCAGCAAGGTTGTCTTTACAACTTAATTCGGCTCACATGTAAGAACACATCAACAGTCAGTAAAGAAAGAGGCACTCACTTAAAAGCGCTTGATACAGCAGGTTAAACTCTAATCTAAAATTTAAATATATGCAAAGTTACGATGAAAGTGGCTTGGCCTCAAGTTCATCAGCATACAGTACAAAGGGACATTCATGGATGTCTATGACTTAACTATTCTAAGAATATGAACTATGGGGTGATAGGCTGTTGTGTCTAATGACTTTGTAAAGCAATTCATATACGTTACTTGAGGTACATTCATCTTTCATAAAACATCGGCCCTTTGGCCTGATGAGTTCAAGTAAGAGCCTTTCCATAGAGTGAGCAAGACATATGGTACCATGGTGCTTGTATGTAGCTTCCTGTGTTAATTTCCCGCCAGTAAGTGTTTCTCTCAAAAGGCCCTTTTAACCGCCTTCCTTGTCTTTCTGCATCTTCATTTGGTCTTCTTGAGAAATTCAGATACTTTTAAGCAAACAAGGAGCTTGCTTTGTTCCTCCTTATGAAGAGAGCCAACAGCAGCTACAAATTTAAAGACTGTAGAAATGCAGTATGTAAACACACATACTTCTCCAGAACCATTAAAAAAAAAAAGAAAACAAACAAACAAACAAAAAAAGCAGCAGAGTGGATGAAAAAGTCCAGAAACAAATCACTAAGAGGTAAAACCATTCAGCATAAAAAAAAAAAACAAATGAAAAGAAGACAAATAACATAAAGGAAAAAAATATTTTGAACCATAAAGTGCAAGTATAAAAAAAAATATGTATATACATATATGTATATATTTCTACAAATCGTCTCAAGGCAGCACTTGAGGCAGGGTCAATGGTCTTTAGTAGAAAAGTGCAAGTTAAGAACAGCACAAGTACCTAAAAAAAGAATTTGATTCAAAACAGTAACAGGATAAATCACGTGACTCTGTGGGACAGTCATCCGAGTCAGCTTCTCCGTAAGAAAACAGCCACCTCCGTCAGGGGGACAGGGTAGTCGTGCAAGAACGTCCCCCCGTCAAACACCCGTGCGTTCTGACTGTCCTGCCATTGAAAGCCCCCGTCAGGTAAATATATATCCCTCTGCACTGCCCCCTTCTCCACCACGGGTGCCACTAAGACCTGAAAATAAATACGTATAAGGGAGATTGCACATGCGTGACATCAGGATACGGCTGAAGTTGCTAAAACATGCCAAGTGCATTAGATCCCACATCATCAGAACTCCGTTAACTGACCTCATCTCCAATGAGGAACTGGTCATTGATGGTAAAGGTCATGGAGTCAGTTGGATTGAGCCACCACATTGGGCGATAGATGGGGTTTCCTGTCACCTGCCACTCCTCTGCATACTTTTCAATCAGCGGTGCCACATCCCTCTGGTGCCTTGTTAGGTAGTTCCGAGTTAGGTTTAGCACCTATGGATTACCATTTGAGACACGAGAACGAACATTATTGTGGATTACAGTAAAAAGAAAAAGAAAAAACAAAAGAAAACAATTAGGATTATAACGATCTAATTAAAATCCATCGTTGCCTTGTTCTTGGGCAGTATTTTCATTCAGAACCACTTAGGCCTTTTTCACATCATTCATCCAAAGAATCTATTTTCAAGAAATCTGGATCAACAGAGTAACTGAAACCAGTGACCAGCCCTTTCCTAAACTAAATCATCCACCGCAAGGATTTCAGTACAAGAAAAATATTGACAGTGAGGTCTGCTAAGGACATTTGTGCCATCTCTACACGCAGACTCAACTCAACAGTCACTCATTGTTGACTTAGTGGGTTTAACTCTGCCAAAGCCTTTGTGCTCTCTCCCTTTGCCCAAACGACTTCAGCATTTCTGGAAGGGTCACATCCTCTTCAGAGTCTCACGACAAAAACAAAACTTGACCGCCTCTATAAAAAAAATGTATTTTTATGACTTGGGATTGAGACCATTTGTAGGAATGAGCCACTGGTTTGAGTGAATCTTTCCCTAATTGAGAAGCCAGGCATGTGTGTGGCTTTGAGGTTTTGCTGCTATTCGATTCCAACGTATTTGCTGCTGTGACCTGTCTGTGACCGACTGCAGTCTCACACATTCTGGAAATAAAGGTGCACCACATTTAAAACTGTAGTAAAAATGTCTATAAAAGAGTCATTTATCATGGGCAATGCAACAGTCTATCTCCACTAAAATATCTCCCCGCTCTCACTTCATCTGGGTTTATGAACTGAAGACCATGCAAGAGACCAAAATGGAAAACATTGCTGCTGTCAAATGCCTCGCCGCCCAAAAAGGCCTATTTTTATCTTTGTCACACAACACAAGTCACAACTAATATATTTTGCTGCTTTAGCTCCCTCCTAGTGGAAAAAAATTCATTTGATCACTCCCACTCTGTCACACTTGTCAATTACTCATGGAAATCTTAATTGCCACAATAAAGTATTTTTCCAAGACTTGTCCTCAAATTCATTATCATTCCTGCTGAAGTGGCCCTTGAGAGTGAGAGCGAGCCATAAATCTAGAATAGGGATTGTAATTCAGACCAGATGGACTCGTAACCACAGGTGAATGAGATGAGGAAAGGCGGGAGGGGAAGGGGGTTAGGGAGGGCATTACCCTTCTTCCTCTGCAGGAGCATAAAGCGTTTTTTGTTCAGGAACCTGAGCTCTGGTAACACATTGTCAAAAGCATCAATACCTGTCATCAGAGACTTAAGGCTTTGTTTTCCTGCTGTGCATGGTGAATAGTGTGTTCCTCATTTCCCATGGAGAGGTTCATGGTTCAGTCCTGCCCCTCCTGCTGAGGGGAGAGTCAGATCTGAGTTTTGATAGATCAGGTCTCAGCAGTCCTCTAGCTCCTCTGCAAAAGAATCGGTGGGAACTTCTCAGCGCTTGACCCTCAGAATTGAGGGCTGGCTGTTGGGCCAATGAACCACTTCTCTAAGGTCCCTTTTTCAACAGCAGCATGTGGGAAGGAAGGATAATCTCCCACCCCCTTTTAGAACATCTAATTGGCAGCATTCACACCTCACTACACTTGATCTCTCCGAAGTAAATCTTCACAAGCGAAAATCTGGTTAGCAAGTCATGAGCAGAATGTGAACCTGCTAGGTTGTCACTAATGTGGATGACACAGCTGTAATGGCACCCAACGCAGGCTGCTGCCGGGTGGCTACACGAGGCAGACCGGTAGTATACCTGGCCCTCCCCGAAGATCCAGGGTGGTGTGTGGAAGCTCATAACAGGAAGAAAGGCTGCAATCTCCAGCCAGCGGATGAACAACTCCTCATCTGTGACCAGGTCTCCAGACAGAGAGCCACCTGTGCAGAGGCAGAGAAAAGACAAAAACAGTTAAACAGTGGGTACTCGTGTGGCTTTTTTAATTTGCAGATTTAAGACAATGCAATATGATGTACGTTGGCTTCTCTATTTTGGAAAAAGATCAATTTATCCTTTTAGATCTGGTTCATGTTAATTACTGGTGTTTTGCAAGCTAGTGTGGGCTATAACATTGTATTAAAACTATCTTGATACAACTCATACCTCATATCTAATGAACAATTTAAGATGTTTCACGGCAGTTATATCAGGCCCATGTTTTACTGACAGCTCCCAGCTTTGTCCAAAGCAACACTAATCAAGCGCTTTTTTCAGTTCTCACAAAAAGGCAAAAATATCACTATGTGATTAAAAAAGGGACCCATAGGTTCTCGTATTACCTACTGCATCAGGAATGAGGAAGTTGTATCCCAGCAAAGTGTGGTGCAACAGGTTGGGAATGATGGCCTTAAGACCCATCGGGCTCCAATCAGACTGCAGGGGGGTCATCCTCACAAAGAGTGGCTTGTAACTGGACCTGAGACACAAAAAAAGTCCTAATAAACACAAATGTGCCTTACGGGAAGCAATGCCATTGTGCATTAGCTGACAGATTACCGTGTCCCTGCAGTCATAATGGTGGAATCTCCTATCCTGGTGGCCAGGTCAGCCAGCAGGCTGATGTACTTGTCTCCACCCAGAGCTTGCGGTGGCCGCAGTGCCTGCTCCTCAAACAGATTCCCCTCGCCCCCTTCCAGCATGATGTACTCCATCCCTAAATGGGTTTGAAGGGCTCCTACCCTGTCCAGGAACCAGCTCACTGCTCCTGGATTTGTGATGTTCAGCTTTACACAGAACTTTCCTCGCCACTGACTCATCACAGGGATCTGGATAGAGGGACAGAGGCAACTGCATTCTAATTGGTGTTTATTTTACGCTGCTATTATTTTCTCTGTGGATAATTGACTAATTATAAACCGCAGTGCAACTGCTGCTGCAATTATAGATTTCCTGGTTTAGTCCTACTGCGTTTGCATTGCATTGCTTTTTTTAATTTGATCAAACTGGAGCTGATTAATGCAGAGAGTCTGCAATGTAGGAGGAAAATATCCCCAAATCTCTGTCTGGTTTCATGTTTGACCGAATAGAGTGTTTTAGTAGCGTGAGGAAAGTTCACTGTCAGGGAAAACTGTACTTAGCATGAAATAAAAATGTGGTGGGTTCTTTATACTGCCTCCCACAACAACAAACTAAATGAAAATACATAAATCTCAGTTCAAAGTTCAAATGTGGATTACTGTGGACGCAACTAAGTGGTTTACAATATGATAGTGTGTGCCTCTCATGCCTCACCAGCTGTCCCTGAGGGGCTGAAGGGAGACTGAGCCAGTAGGCCTCAGTGCCATCAATAAGGGAGGTGTGGAACTGTGTGGTGTCCACCCCCAGGAAAGGGGACATGGTGATGGAAATGTTAAGAAGCTTGACAAGTGGGAGGTCCCTGGTCAGTCTCTTGGACATCCCCCTTTTCCTGCTGTTGAGGTAGTCATGGTCCTGCAAAGTGACAAAAAGACAGACAACAATTCTAAATGAATAGTTTAATGGTGCTACTAGCATACACCTTTGCAAAGTTGCTTTGCAGAATTGTAGCTTTGAGAATGCAACTTCTGTCAGAACCATTTGACATTTGCTAGAGTCCTTTGGGAATTAGATGCTAAGAGTCAAACTGAAACTTTGCATTACATAACTGTGGAACAAGACAAAACATATGTAAAATAGCTGTGGGAGGAAAGGCTATATTAGCTCATATTGTTTAATTTCTTAGATCTCCCCCCGTCCACACTAACCATTCATTTCTTCTGCTTTTTTTTTTTAATCCAGAAAGAAGTAAAATGCAAAGAAATTCAAATAATGTGTTAGACTCTAGGCTTTTATTCTAAAAATTTACTTTAATTTCTATGTAATAAAATTAGAAACAATGCAAACCTATTAATAACCAAATCACTTTGATGCCAGTTCTTGCAGAGTAAAATGGAAACTGTAAAATAAAAATTAACAGAGTGACTGAAAATGTATGGACTCTTGTAAAACTGGAGTGAAAGGGGATCATTGTTGCTAGCCACACTTCTACACAGCCTAACGTGTTAATTCTGTAAGTTTCCATGCAGGATTTTATGCTTGGCTGGTTCTTTATTGAAGTATGAAGGGAGTGAAGTGAGGTGGTACCAACAAAACTGGTGATTAATATCCTTAATATCCAAGCCATCCATCATGATTGCGTATTATTCTGTATTATTATTATGTTTCTGTTCTTTCACAACTACTGAAAATGCAGTGGAAACATTACCAGTGTGTACAGATATAACAGGATGCCTGGAAATAACCTTTTATGGACTGATTGCATTTCTGCCTGCATGGTCTTCTGCTGTACAGTCTGGGTCATATCTGAGCATCAAGCTGGGATTACTTGCTCTAGTTGGCTAAGGTTCCTTCAAATCTCAGCACACCCAGTTCTTTGCCATCCTGCAGTTACCACACTCAGAGCAACCTAATACCTATTAGGAAAGGCTCTGTTTGTCTTCTCTCAACTATATTTGTTTTGCAAAGGAACACCACCAGGTTCCACCAGGTGTTGACACGGATTGACTTGACTGTGGTCCGGTGGTGTTGTTACCAGGCAGTTTGCAATAGCATTTAGGGAAGGGAACTGTATGGATGTGCAGCTGAAAGAATATCTGAAAACATATTTGATGATGAAGTGCCCCATTTACATGCTGTAAGGCATCACAAAGTGTCCTGAAGATTTGATCGGCATTTTGTGGAACTAAGTTCTGTTAGGCAAAAAACCCCAAACAAACAAACAAACAAACAAAACAAAAACAAAACAAAAAAGGAAAAACAAACCTAATCTGGCTTTTGTTTTTCTATGTTGTAACATTTCACTGAACCTGTCCTCCCTCCCTTGTTCCCTGCCTCCAGTGCTCTGGAGATCCACTTAAGAAAACTCTTTCATCTCTATCTCTGACCAGTTGTGGGCCTCAGACCAATGAACTCTTACCAGATTTACTACCTGTCAGGGTTCCTGGGTCGTTGACTTAGTGATTTCAGTTTGTTCATGTTCAGTTTAGTTCGCCACATTAATGTTCTCACTTCCTGTTTTTTCCCATGTCAGCTTGTCTCTTGTGTCATTAGTCAGATTATGTTCAGCCCTGTACTCACCTGTTTCCAATCATTGTCATCATTCAACCTGTGTATTTAAGTTCCTCGGTTCCACCAGGTCTTTGTCGTGTCATTGATGTTGTGTACGCTGTCCGTGTTTCCAATCCAATAAACCACCAGGCTTCACCTACCTGCGAGTCCTGCGTTTGGGTTCCTTCTTCCTCGCCTCCACACAAAACCTGACAGAATGACACGACCCGTGCCACGAAGACACGATTGGAACCCAGCGGACTCGGACCTCTATGAGCGGCAGGAGGCAGCACTTTCCCGTTGGGCAGAGGAGTTCAGGGGAAAAACAGCGGAGAGAGAGCATGTCTTCGAGGGGACTCGCCTGGCTCTGGGCGGGCCTCGGAGACGCCGCGTTCCCCCACCTGCTGCCTCACCTGCACCGGAGCATTTGCCGCGGAGAGTGGGCGTTTCAGCCGCTCCTTCTCTTGCCACTCCGCTCCTCGCTCACACACCCGCCGCCTCATTCACTGGACCTCCAACCTCGCCATGCCACAGTTGCTCTGCCTCCCAACTCGGCTCAACGGAGGCTCCCGCGCCAGAGGCTCAGTTGTTTACCCTGCCCGCTTCCTCTTCCCGGAGAAAGCGGCGCACACGCCTCCATAATATGGACCATTTTGAGCAACTCCCGGTGGTGAGTTCCAGTGATTGTTTTTCGCACTCTTCGTCTGACTCTTCACTTTAAAAAAAAAAAAAAAATAGACTCATCTCTGATTCGTGGGGGGTTTCCCTCCTGGACGATGATGTGGACTGGGAAGATTTTTTTTTTTTTCTGCTCTGGTCCCCCAAGGACTGTTCAGTCAAAGACTGTGAATAGTGGTGGCAGAAGGACCAGAATAATCCCTGATAAACCTGGCAGTATCACACACCCAGTCATTATTTCCACCCCTATCAGTCAGCCTACACCCAAACCTGTGCCAGCTCCCAGGAGGAGGGCAGCTGCGTCCCAGTCCACTCCTGCACCCGTTCGTGTTCCTCGGGTGGGTGTGACTGGCGTCCAGTCACCTTCCATTCTTGTCCCAACACCCAGGCTGAGGGCAGCCAGAACCCAGGCTGACCTCCCTAGAAGTTCGGAAGAGCTAGCCTCTCCCCCTACTAGTCTACCTCTTCATCCACCTCCTGATCCAGCTTTCCATGCTCTAGCGCTTTCCCTGGTTAGGCTAGCGGACCTGTCCTCTGCTCGGGCACCAGCTTTACTAGCCCAGGCTGCAGCTTTATCCCCTTCACTAATTCAGTCGTTAGCTCAGCCATTAGCCTCACCAACCTCTGATCCTTTAGCCTCCCCAGTCCAGTCAGTCCGGTCGCCCGCAGCTCAGTCACCCATCCTCCCACCGCCTGTGGTCCAGTCAGTTCAGCCTGTGGTCCAGTCTCCTACCCAGTCACTCATTCACCATCCTGTTCAGTTTCCTGACCTGCAGCCACAGCATCCAGAGCCAGCTGTGAGCTCTCTAGCTCCCACGCAGTCTCCTGCAGCCGCCCCTCCGTCACCGCCGTCGCCTGCAGCCGCCCCTCCGTCACCGCCGTCGCCTACAGCCGGCTCCTCGTCCTCGACGGATTCGGCCACCTTCCAGGCCGCTGACTGGACCTCGTCGCCGGCGCGGCCGCCCACCGGACCTGCTCAGTGGCCGCCCACCAGAACTGTTTTGTTTTTGTTTTTTCTTCGTGTCAGCTTGTGTCATTAGTCAGATTATGTTCAGCCCTTTACTCACCTGTTTCCAAACATTGTCATCATTCAACCTGTGTATTTAAGTTCCTCGGTTCCACCAGTTCTTTGTCATGTCGTTGATGTTGTGTACGCTGGCCGTGTTTCCAATCCAGCCAGTTCAGTCATTTCAGTTCAGTCAGCCCTCCGTTGCATGTCCTGTTTCATCCGCTGATCATAATAAACCACCAGGCTTCACCTACCTGCGAGTCCTGCGTTTGGGTTTCTCCTTCATCGCCTCCACACAAAACCTGACACAACCTCTGTGGTTGAAGCAGTGGATTATGAAAATCTGCAGCTATGCAGTGGAAGAAATGAAGATGAATGAAAAAAGAATAATATACACATCTTAATTCTAGTCACTGGGTTAACAAACTTTTCTAGGCTTAGTAAAAGAAGAGAGCTACTGAAAATAGAAACTCCATGAACTGGCTTCTCATTTCAAGACCTCGTATCAACAGACTAGTAGAATTGAACATGAAGCATGGGCCCCTGCAGCCAGCTATAATGTCAACACACTATATTTGTAATGTTTAAATAAAAAATTTAAGCTAAATACAGCTGATGCCTGCATCCGCAAAACTTCTATCTCCATCAGTTGATACCTGCAATGGCAAATGGCAGCAGCACCGCAGCAGGTGACCCAATCCACCAGGAATGTCCACTTCAGTGCGATAAAGCAAAGGTTGCATTCGAAAATGCTGAAAACAGCAACCTTTTATGATGCAGTGCTGACTTTTTATAATCTATTTATTAATATGAGAGCTCACACCTGCCATACAAAAACTGTCAAGACACAGAGTGTGTTACCAATCCTTATCCACTATTTGTTAAATCCTGTTGGTGGGTTAATTTTATTTTGTTTAATTTCATTTAAACGGTTTAACCAGTGGGATTTTTATCCGACCCAGATTGGGTTTGCCTTAGCAGAATATTTTCATAATGAAAACTTAACTCTGTCACAGCCTTTAAAGGCTGGGAGAAGACACAGCACAGTTCAGTAGTCAGTGTGTGTCTGCATCGTGTACCATATCAGAAAGGAGGGTGGTGGAATGTTCATTGAGGCTGATGACTCCCTCCCCCAGCTGGTGTCTCTTCAGACGATTCGAGAAAGTCCTCATCTCCCGCTCCACCTTCGGCCCTGAGTCCATGTTGGCGAGCAGCTTCCAGAATGGCAGCCTGCGGCACACACACAGGAATCAGACTGGAACAGTTAAACACAGTTGGCTCGCCAGACTAAAGTTTCAATCGGTGCTCACCAACCACACCAGTGCACCGCTGTTATAATAACCAGAAGTGAAGCAGAGTGAAATTTACATCTGGTCTAATCTAAATCTAAACTGAACTAACCGCAGTGCTTTCATGTTGGGCAGCTCCCTGCTGTGCTCCGAGAGCTGTTGCACTGCTTCCTGGTGAGCAGCTTTTACATTGTGGGCCACACACACAGTGTACTGCAGAGGGAGTCGCTCCATACTTGGAAGTGACTGTAGGCAGAACTGCTGTCTGCTGTCCAGCCCGAGCTGCAGGGGGATGTCAGGAGATACAAGCACTGCGACACCTGCATGGTAGGAAGCACACAGGAATGGGCGTCGGTCATTAGCTTACATTGTGCTTGTGGATGAAACCTTGCTTTAAGGAGTCAGATAAACAGCTGCAATATAAAGTCACAGTCTAGGTCATACACTCATGCGAAGGAAAAGTCAGGTAATTCAAACAGTTATGATTTAAAGAGGCAGAGATCAGCGCAAATAAGACAGTCCATTGCAAATTCCACTTATATGACATAGTGCATGAGTGTTACTGAGACCAGTATGAGTATGACGGATGGAGTGTTGTGGGAGGTAGAGTGCAGCCTGTGTCAGCTGATATTGCTCCACTCAGATGTAAGAAAAACACTCCCCAGAATGAGATATAGCAGCACACAGTTGGATGAGTTTACCCTGAAACTACTGGCAAGTTCTAAGTAGGTAGGTTACACTGCAGACCAGTGAAATGAGATTCAGGTAGCCTGGAAAGTAACACTGAGGGCAGGGTTAGAAACATTTTTTATTTGTCCATTATGCTTGCTTCTGGGCAAACACGAGCATTGAATGTCCCGTGCATGTTCCCTCTCCAAATAACAAAACTTACCAGAAATATTGAAGATTTGAAGATGATTTTTGTCTACTTTATCCTTCTAAAACCTTGCAGTTAAGGGGGCCTCTTTAGATTTCTGCTACTGCATGCACATACAGTCCATCAGATGGCTTGCATAATGACAAGATTATGTGTAGCTGAAAATTGTATCTGCAGATGTAGTTGCCCTGGAAGGAATGCCCCATTCATCTCAGGTTACCCTAACCCTAACCACTTCTCCCCTAACCTGACTCCCACCTTCTCCCTCCCAGCTTTAACAACCTTCAGTTCCTCTGTGCTCTGCTTGGCTATGTTTCTGTCCCATCTAATAAACTGAGCCATTAACACAGACCCTGACCTCGTATTGAGATTTTGCAAAAGCTGCTCAAAGTAACCAAACTGGGGTTTAAGATTTGTGACCAATCAATGAACAGATTAGACAGTCTGAGAAACTGGTGAGACCTTGGCTCATTTCAGCTGCTCTCTCTAGTTTCAGTGGGCTTACTGTTCTCATGGAAGCAGGGACCAGGAGCAGGCAGGGGTACTCGTGTACCAGTTTATAATCAGATTAATAGTTTCAGAGATCAGTATTTAAAAGCCTTGTGAGGAGCCTTCAGCCTCAGGGTAATTCCCACGTGTTTGCAATGGATAATGTCAAAGAGATACTGGTAACACCTCAGCTGCCTCTCACAAGGTATTAGGTCAACATCCACGTGTTTGTTACAAATTTATAAATGGCAGATAAATGCAGATTTTATTTAGGAAATATTTATGATAAACATTTAATTTTATGTATTTCTGACATACAGAAATATTTTCAATAACAAAGGAGTTGAATGGACGCGATAGAAGAAAGTTGATAAGGCAAAGGTGCTTTGAAAGAGTATGGTGGTGTATGATGTGGTTTGCAGAGAAAATTATAAAGATTTATAGAAGGATGGAAGTGGAAAGAAAGTAGTGGAAACATACGCAAAAGGACTACACCAGACAGCAAGAAGCCTCGTAGACTAATGTGCTGCTGAAGCTGCAAACAGTGGCTTTTACTAAAGTGCACACAGAGTGGAAAATGGAGTTGAATTTGCCTTCTCAAGTCATAATTAATTTTTGTTGGAAATGACACTGCAGAGCCTCAAGGAAATGAGACAAACTGATCCTAAACTGCTGTACCTGTTATTCCATCTCGGATTAAACGTGCATTTTTGAAAGTTAAGTATACCAAATCCTGTCGTCTGTTTATAAAATCTTACTCAAAACACTATGAACGCACTGGTGTGCCTTTTTTCCTGTCAGGGAGCTTGTCATTTAAAAACAACCCCCCTCCCAAACCATTCTAATCCTGTTTATTTATTACGCTCTGTAAGACGCAACGTATGCTAGCAGGATTTATGATCATTTTAAAGAAAATGAACAAGATTTGAAGCCTTAAGTTGCTCCCATAGTGGTGTACCCAGGAGGTGAGGGAGATTTTTAAAGCAGCTTCTTAAAAATTCCCCAAAATTCAATACATTTTCTTTTTTCTTTCTTACTAGCTCTCAAAAAGTGACATTTTGTGACTGGTGGAAAATATGCTCTCGCCTCGCCTCTCGTCAATTTAAAGATTACACACGTTTGCTGTACAGATCTGATTGACGTTTCTCAGTTTTGTAGCTGTTGACACGCAAATCAAACAACCATCAGATATATGTGGACATACATGAATTCTCACGTACACGTCTCTCATGCACACCTTGTTCAATGTGCAACTGCAGCTTTCCAAGAAAAACAGTGCTGAGCTTATAGGACCATAAAGACTCTTTGCTCACTTTCACTCAGTCTGACCTCAACATCTGTAGGTGGTAGCAGACCCTGTGCACCTTCACCAGGGTCGGTAAGGTTTTAATGTGGCGCCTAGGATCCTTGAGAGTGCTGGTCTGAAGGAAAATGCTACTCTATGACTCCCTGCTGCTGTGGACCAGATGAACTGCACTCTTTTACCTGTCATAGTTTTACTGTTCTTTCTGACAACCGTGCAAACTTACAGACCTGACTAGGGGTTAAAAAAATGTGCATTCAAACACTAACCCTGTGTGTGCGGGTGTGCGAGTTTGTGTGTGTTTGGCATGTACTTCTTTAACAATGGAAATTTCGTTTTTGTGCCCAACCTCAAGAAATTGATGGCCACAAAACTGGGACATTGCCATTGTAGTAAATTTCCAATCCCACTTATTGAAGAAATAATGAAACACTAAAGAGGCTCTCTCTGCTCTACTCCTATCATCAATCAGTTTTATTGTTTCAAGGGTGAGACACTGTGTTCTGTACAAACATTACAGATGTGTCCTTTTCACTACCAGCAGATTGGATTAGACAAACTCTAAAAACTGCGAGAGCTGATATAATACTTTTTGTTTGGCTTCAGTGGCGACGTTAGCAAACCGTTTAAACTCATATTCTGACATTCTCACTTGAACAAAGATTTCACTAAAGCTCAGGGTTAAAGTAAGGAAAGGGAAATGACCTGAGCAACCACAGACAAGTTACGTGTCTATATGAAGAGTACAGAAGCTGTCCCGTTGTTACACCCTTTAAAAAGTCTTTCTTCTGTTTCTTGCCTGTTGTCCTTCATGGAAAGTAGAGGTCAACTGTGGAAAATGTTGTGGGGTGATTTTCATTCAGTAGTTCTCTCATACAGGAGATGACAGCTTGCTTTTAACAAAGCTTCAGCTGGCTAACGGTGTCATTCTTTAAGTGTTTCACATCTTACTTTGCGGGAGTGTCGAGGTTTCGGGGCAGCTGCCCATGGACCTCGTCGTGACCTATTGAGCAACGCAGATGAGTGTTTTGGAGCAGTGTCCTACGTTTGGCATCTTGATCTCGGATTGGTTTAAAAACCAATAAGAAAATCATCTTTAAAACATTTCCAACGAGAAGACATTTAGTAAAAATTAAGAACATAGCTAAGAGAGCTAGATTTCTTTTCTGATTTCTTTTCTGATTTCTTACTCTTTGGTACTCCGTAAGCCTTATTTGTGCTTTCAATTACTGGTTAGGAGAAAGCAAGTGTATTTAGTCTTTGCATCTCCAAAACATTTGTAAAAAGCTTATAGCTTGGATACCTTGCATTCAGATTGCTGAACGACATTAAAATTTTTTGATAATTATCTGTTTTTCTTTTGTGGTTTCCTTTCTTCCTCTTCTATTGCTTTCCATGAAACTGAGTAATGGAAACATGTTTTAGCTTTAACTGTTCTATCCCTTGTCAACATAAAGCTCCGTTATATTAGAGACAGAAGTCACGTGTGCATGTGGAGGAAGTGGTGTAATATCTTAAAGAGTTGTTGTAAAGTTGTTGCGAGGAATCTTGGAGAAAGCGTGTTCTGTGTGTTTCTCTTCGTGAAAAAAAAAAAATCTATTAAGAAAAACTAGATTCATTACTGGCTGGCTGAGCACAACAGGAGGGGGACATTTAAAGTAGTTACACAATCACATTTTTAAAAAACTAACAGGTTTGCTCTGAACTTTCGTTTGTAATAACAAGTTGGAAACTCACGATGAAAGCCAAACTTCAGCTCAGTACAAAGCATTTGGATACAGGCCATGGAAAAATGAAGTCTTTTATATATCAGAATAGAATTTCTGGCAAATAATTCACCTCTCACTTGTGTGCCAACATCCAACAATTATTTTACACATAAATCCTGCCGTGTTAATTAGTCACACACGGGACAAAAATGGCTACTTTGCTTTCAAATCAATGTGTTTCAAATAATCGTTTCCGCCGCTTGTATTCCCATTACTGCTAAAGATCTCATTATATTATAATCTATTTCATTTTGTTTGTTATTTTAGGAGACAAATAAAGAGACAGTTTTCATCTGTTACTGGTTTGTCTACTTAGTATTGTTTTAAGCCCACAGGCAGCACACAATAACAATCTTTTTGAACACATGCAGTATTCCCATGTCAAGCCTTCGGACCTCTAGCTGTAGCCCTTTTAATATGCCATTATAATGCATGTGATCTAGGATGCTACTTTGCTAATAGCTACTAGTCCAGTTGTGTTTTTGAATGGATAAAGACAGGTGTGGCTGTGATAAGTTCTTCCAGTTGGAAACGCTCTCAAATGTCACTCTGCTGCATGGTGGCATGCTGTATCTCTTTCATCCAGTTTCTCCACCTTGGCTTTACTTTGCTGCTCTTTACCTCTCTTCTTGATTCTCTGTTTAATATCACCAATTACCATACATATATGCTCTGTTATCACAAATATTTCAATCTGTCTGCCATGGTCTTTAACTATCCCCAGGAGTCCTCTTAAGTTTTTAATGTCAGCCACAGCTCTATACTGCCCACAACATTTATAACTCTAGCTATGACTAACTAGAGTCAGTGTAGACAGGCCACTTGCAACGGTCAGCGGGTTCAAACAGCTGTGAAGCCTAATGTTATGTTAAAACTGCATTAACTGTATGTTTGTTCCTCCAAAGCAGATTTATGAAGACAGCTCAGATGAAAGTGTTGTCAGTCCATTAATAATAAATAATATTAACCAAAAGTAAAGACATGTGGCGATTGTTTTACTTTTTTTTTTTTAAATTACTATTGGAATACTGCCTTCCCAAAATCTCCTTTTTTTTTTTTAACGAAAAACAACACTGGAGTTCTTGTTTTTCACCCCAAAATGAAACTGAGCACTGATGATGCATACCAGCTTTTCTCTACTGTACATTACAATACACATTTGTTGGCGCAGACATATCGCTGCATTTCAAATACACATGAACAGTGTGTACTGTGTGTCTATGACTGCATACGGTGCTGTGTGCATGCAGCTAACTCCTATTGAGAAGCACTATCCTAATCACGGTTTGCTGAGTGTTGGTGGAGACAGCTGGATTTATAAGCAACTTTTCTTGAGAAGAAACTGTTAGCACTTGGAAAGGGGTGAGGAGCTGTGCATGCTAATAACCAGTGATATATGATATAATTTCTTCTCTATATTTCTGTAAGTATTTTTCCATCTGCATTCAATTAGACTTGATTAAGTGCAAAAAAAGAGAAAAAAAAGCAGGAACAAATCACTTTTCTAATTAAACTTTCACACGGTTGTGTAACCTCACAAATCTCTATAATGATATCCACACATGAATGTGGAGTTTCTTTGCCACAAAAACTTCTGTAATTGTTTCCTGTCCCAATACTATTATCCATAAAAATGAAGCAGTTATGACTCAAACACATTATAAGATTTATAGCTGAATTTTCCATAGTTTTTTTTTTTTATTTGCATTTCATTTATAGTTCAGTTCTGGCTTCCAAGCTGAGTTTGCTTATTTTTTAATAGTATGACAGGTATTTGTCAGTGTCTCGACTTCAATAACACTGGAATACACGTGACATTACAGCCATAATAATGTTAAAGCAGCAGATTCTATTAATGTAGTCATCCCAAAACCTTTGCATTTGAATTTATCTCTATATTCTTTGATTAATGTATCAGACGTTTACACTTAGCCTGGCTTTTTAGTTCCATTTTAGTTAACTGGAATGTTTTTCCACGCTTTTACTTTGGTTTTGGTTAACTATAATAACCTAGTTCACAGTCATAATCACATTGGATTTTAATCTGAGATATCATGTGGTTCTTTGGACTGAGCTGCTGGGCAGATAAGGAAGATAAACGCAGCTGATGAAGACTGACAAAATGCTCTTTCTATACAGATGAGAATAAAGTGTTGTTATTTTGCCCGGAGCAGCAAAATGAGCACAAATTCATTTTGATGCATGTAAAATGCAATATTTTTGTACAAAATATAAATGTAAATTCAACATGTAGAGAGACTATAACAGGGGTCATGCAAATAAAGGGTAGATACTAATAGAGTATGCAAACTACTCTGGAATTAAACCATAACTGGATATTAACTCCATTCCTCTTCTTTCTGTGTGGAGTGTGCATGTTCTCATTGTGTGTACTCTGTGTACTCTGGCTTCCTCCAAAAGTTCAAAGACATGCAAGATGAGTTGGTTGGCGACTCTAAATTGGCACAAGTGTGAATGTGAATGAATGCCTGTCTCTCTGTGATAGCCCTGCAACTGACTTTTGATCCTTCCTTGGTGTACCCCACCTCTTGCCCTATGACAGCTGGGATCGGCTCCAACCCCCCGTGACCCTGAATTCCATTACTAGAAAAAAATGAATGTCTGGCTGGCTGGCTGGATGGATGGATGGATTGATTTGTCTGGCATGTGACGTGATGTGGTCTGAGAAGGTGTCCATTTGCTGTCAGTTCTGACAGTAAAACACAGTACATCACTGGACTGCCTCTGAAACTCTGTCTCGTATGCCTTTTGTAAAAGTGGCTGCTAATTCACAAATGTACCAAGTTTACACCGGAGAGAACAGCTCTTTCGTGCAGTTCAAGCAGGTGTAACATTTCTACTTGCAGCACAGGACCACACAAGTCTGAAGGTTAAAGCCCTTGTTGGTGATGAGATGTTCTGTAGGTTACACAAATTACTTCTTTAACTAAATGGACCGAGAAGCTACTAGTTTGTCACACATCAGACTGATTATGTTGTTGGCAAATAAGGAAAATACATGAAACTTATGTTCTTGTGATCTGTTGGACTGGTGTCCAATATCTGAAAGAAAAGTGGGAAGTGTTGAAATGCTTGGAAAATGTCTTTGATCATGGAAAAACATTTTCTCTCGGGCCTAATGTGCACATTATGCAAATCCTGGAGCCAAACAAAGACATCCTTGAACTTTAAAGCAGGATATCATGTTAAATATACCTTTAATGCTCCAACAGGCATCATTGTCATTGCTGAGCATCAGTTTGCTATGTTTGGGGCTATGTATCTGTGAGAGGTTACTTGGCAACAAATAAACAGTTGATCTCATTGGGATCTCATGCTATCTCTGGCTGCATGTGTGTGCATGTGTGTTTTTCTCTCTGTGGAAAGCTAAGCAGATAAACAAAGGGTTACGGGGGTCCTAATAATTACTGGCATCCTTTCACAAGGTGGAAAAGGGATTTAAGTCATGTGACTCTCAGGCGAAGCCTGTCACTGTTACATAACATAGCAGAAGATATATGTGTGTATATGCGGTTGCATGCGGTTCCATCAGCATGTAAATGACTGTGAGTGAAGCTAGTGCTAACAATCAGTGAAGTCGATGATTATTTGTGTCGCCTTATTGGGTGATGCCACTGCATTCCCTGTGGCAGGTTATTTGAGTTTTGTAGTTACTCACAGCTAAATCCTAAACCATTTACAGAGCTCAAAGATATTCACTTAAGGCCCTACACCTAAGGCCTGCATGTAGAAATGAGAATATGTGAATATTAAAGATTTTTTGAACAATGTCAGTGTGCTAATAATAATAATCATGATCTCAGATTGATATCGAAATTCGATAGGAACAAAGATTAGTTTATTTAAGCAGTAGCTCAGAAACCAACCCAACACAAAGACAAATTGAATCTCCATAGTCCATGAGATTTGTGTAAACGCACATGCACACACTCTCTGCAGACATTCTTCATCAGTCATATTAACCATTCACATCCGCTAACAGCCCCTGCCTCTCCCCCCTTACCCCCGAGGATAAAATCTAACACCCTCAAAATAACCTGGTGAGTTATAAGAGTCAGCAGGGCCTCCATCCAACCTGCTCTTTTAATAGAAACAAAAGACAATTACTCTGGTATTCCTAAGAGTTAATTTAAGATGCTACAGGTGGCTTGATTGCCTTTGTACTCTAATCTCTGAATTAATAAACTGACATGCCACAGCCAGCATCGTGTTACACTATCTATGTGGCGAAGCCAACTTATCTAGTATGTTGTGTGTGTTTTAGGGACGCTGCTTTAGTACCATTTTTGCCAGCTAAAGCATAAATGCTTACATGAGGGGCTGAAAAGGGTAGGACAACACAACAACATCCACAGGGCTTCCCTCGCGCCCTGGGATTCACGCCACATGAGTGTGGCGTGAATCTCATGTGGGATCAAGTTTCAAGAGTCCTTGTTCTTGTTCTAACGCTGCACCAATAGCAAGCGTGGCAAACTGCCAACATCCTTACTGAGGAGATCTTTTTTCTTGTAATAACATAGCCGTGGAGAAGATTTCTAAATCCATTTCTAACGACGAGATCGAGAGCAAATCCCATCAGTGACCTCTTACCCGATGAGCCAAGGAAGTAGCGCTCCAGGGCAGAGCCGAACCCAGAGGGATTGTCCTTCAGATCACTGACGATGAAGGGCTGCATCGTGGCGTTCTGATCGTTGATCGGCCAAGTCTGACCCCGAACACTGGCACCCCCGTACCAGGATATGTTGGCCATGGAGAAGCAGTCCTGAATAAAGACACGCATGTGCAAATATACATGCAATCACACATTAAAGGGAAAAGGGAAAGAAAACCAGAGTGAAATGTTTGCAAACAAGAAAAAATAAAAAAATAAAACAGTGATTAACTAATTCAATTAACTTTATAAAAAGCCACATATTATTAAAATAGTAGCTGAATTAAGTATGGAAAGAGTAATGTTTGTGAGGAGAGGGTAAAAAATTTCTTTTGGTTTTAAAACACTTTAGCAACCTCACTAAAGGGCACCAGCATTTTGTCAGTATTTGACAAAATAATAAGAAAAGAAAAGAGAATAGAACAGAAAGCTTTTGGTTGTCATCACTGTTCTGTGGTAAATATAAGGAAATTAGAACAACAGCAGTTGATGCATTAGGGCAGCAACTCTCAAGAACAAATTATTTAAGAGCATCTAAATATTTTAGGAGACTTACAGTCCATAATAAATTTCATTTCTGTTCTCAAATTAGGATTTTACTTTAATTTAAACAGCTACAAATGTAATAACATTATTCATAAAAGCATTGTATTAACAGTTTTTTGACTGGATGAGTTAATGTAATATTTGAAATTCAGTGTCAGTTAAGGTTGCATCTGGTATATCAGTGAATAAAATGCAGGGATTGAGCGTCAGAGAATTTTATTTATTTTTTTAAACAAATGCTTCCCCTTCTGTCTTCAAGAGACAAATACGCAGAACTTAAGTTTATTTTTTCACATCAGCAAATCTGGGTTCCATTAAGCAGTTTCAAAACAGATGCCAAGTAGTCACCTGAGAGGCTCTGGGCAGGATTTTTGGAAATTATGAAAATAAATGTGACTTTGGTTTAGAAGATTTTCTGTGAGCAGTCACACCACATGACAGGGAGTTAAGTCGAGGAATGTTCCAGTGGGGACAGATTAACCTACCCAAACTTTGCAACAGTTAAATGCCTCTGACGATTAAGGCAGGGGAAAGTACAGTAAGTACTTCACTCAGTGTAGTTAATTAAATGGCTTTAGAAAGAGACAGGAATGAAGCATAACAAGTCACCTACAACGATTTGACAAAATTTTTTGTCCCCTTTCTGATTTATTTATTTCTTTATTGTCTATTTGTCACACTTATGTTTCAGATTATCCCAAAAAATTAATATTAGACAAACAAGCCCCTCTTACTCTAACTCTAGTCCCACAGAATGAGACATTATCCACAAATGGAGAAAACTTGAAGAAGAGACAGGTCTACCAAAATTACGATGAGAGTGCACTGACAACTCATCCTGGAGATCACAAAAGAACCCAGAATAGCATCTAACTTGCCTCAGTTAAGGTCAGTGTTCATTATTCAGCAATAAGAAAGAGATTAGACAAAAATGGCATCCAATGGAGAGCTCCAAAATGAAAACCACCGCTGACCAAAAAGAACAAAAAGACTCATCTTGCATTTGCAAAAAAAACATTTTGGCAATCCCCAAAATTTTGGGAAAAACATTCTGTGAACTGATGTGACAAATGCTTTTTGCAAAGTTTGCGTCCCGTTACATGTGGCTTGAAAATAGCAGAGTATTTCACTAAAAGAACATCCTATCAAGAGTCAAACATGATCATGGTACTGTGAGGGTCTGTTTTGCTGCTTTAGGACCTGGACGACTTGCAGTTATTGATGGAACCTTGAATTCTGCTTTTTCCTAGAAAACCTCTACCAGAAAATCCTGAAGGAGACTGTCCGGCTATTCACTGAGGCTCAAGCACAGAATGATCCAAAATACACAAGCAAATCCACCTTCAAATGACTACAAAAAACTAAAAAAAATTAAGGTTTTGGAGTGACCTAGTCAAAGTCTGGACTTTAATCAGAGTGAGACACTTTGGCGTGACCTTGAAAAGTCAATTATGCTCAAAAACTCTTCAATGTTGCTGAATTAAAACGATTCTGCTCAGAAGAGTGGGCCAAAACTACTAGGACGACTAAGACTTATCACAAACACTGGATTGGAGTTCTTGCTGCCAAGGGTGATACAAGCAGTTATTAGGTTTAGGGGGCAATTACTTTTTCACATAAGGCCAGGTAGGTTTGAACAACTGTTATTTGCCACACCTTTTTTGTGCTTAATAAATAAAATCATCATTTTAAACTGTATTTTGCATTTATTCATGTTATCTTTGTCTAAAATATGTGAAATTGTAAAACTAGCTTGATTATCTGAAACAAGTACCAAGTGTGACAAATATGCAGATAAATACATTTTAAAATGGAGGAAAAGAACACTGTATGTGCACATGTTTGTTTCACGTAGTTTAACATAATTCCGTGGCCATACACTGGAGATCAATATAAAAATCCAGTTAAATTTAAAAAAATTTCTACAAATTTAAAACATTTATCCGGTTTTTTGAAAACGATAATCACGTATGCCGCAAGAAACACATTTAACTTTTTCTAAAAGGAGATTTCTACCATTTTGAAAGCTTCTCTTTTCCGTTAATAAGTTATATAAACAGATTGTGAGTGAAATACATTTTTTCTTCTTGATTATTGATATAAAATATATACTTTTAAAGTTCTTATTCTATAATATTTGACGGAGAAACTGCCTTATATTACTTTGCAAAGGGACCTGCTTATAAATTGTTGCACACTGTGCACCAGAAATAGGCTGTTATCAAAGCAAGGCAATGTCATTCCGCAAACTACAAACTACAAAGGGGGACATTAATGTTCCTAGCCTGAAGAAAGTGCAAAACTGGGTTTGCACTCCACATTTTGCTGTGATTTGTGTATTTCGTGTGCACATAAAGAGAAACATTACCTTCAGCTCCACATGACAGTGTACCGGTGCCCAAGTCATGCTGTAACACTCCGTCTCCGTATCCTCATTCGCTTCGAGCGAGATCTTCACCTCGGCCACCGAGTCCCAGGTATAGCAGAACTCGGTTTTATTGAGCCAGCACAGGTTCCTCACGAAGGGAATCTCTATATCGGGGTTCCCTACGTTCCCGACGTCAATTTCCACGTAGGTCTTATCCTCAGTCAGGGTCTGTATGAGCAGCGAGTGGGTTTTTCTCTCCCAAATCAGTCCGCTGAAAGTTCCCCTAAGGATCCAGTTTTTGTTGGGCTGGTCCACCACTTGCCAGTATATGATCCCGATGGTCATTACGAAGAAGACGGCAACCCCGAGACAGGCTATCGCTCCTTTCCAGGTCTCGTTCATCTCCTTCAATCCCGTATCCCATGTTACCTCTGGGATGGGGCTAGGGTTCCTATTTCGAGCGTGGGGCATGTTGTTTTTGAGATCAGCAAAGAGTCAAAGAGTAAAAATGCTGCAGAAATCTCTGAGCGTCAAAATCATCTGTTGCTTCATCATGTCATGGTGTTTTCAGTGAAGCTACAGTGTGAACCATTCTACTCTTTATCATTACACGGTTTACACTGCTGTTTTGGGTTTTTGCGCAATTGTGCCGGCAACAGAGACCTGTCATGTGAGGAAAGCTGTGAGAAAAAAAAAAGCCCAGCGCAGAAATAAAATGATATGAATGAATAACGGACTTACCACATACTGCTGATGTTTTAAAAGGATTGGATTTGTAAATAGCATTGGGTGCAGTGAGCTCTTAGGCAGCCTCAAGTAGGGTTTGGCAGCAATGCCTGCGAATAGCTCATAAGACGCTGTCTTGCTTGTCCTGCACTTTCTGACGTAACGCCGGGTAGTTTCTTCAGAGGAAAGGTAGAGAGGGGGAAATAGGGGATCAAGGGGGCCTGGCAGAGTCTTGGAAGTGCCCGCCGGGGTGAGGAGGCCACGGGCAGCCTGGAAGGGAGGGACCCCCATGCGTGCTCCCAGACTCTCCCTGCGCTCTCCATGCGTAAAGTCTGAGCACACTTCTCAACTGTTGGTTTGGTAGACGGCGAGGAGCGTCTATTGGAAATGGCAAGGTCGGGGAACATACCATACCTCATCCAAATGAGATCCCCGGGTGTTTCAATGAAAAGCAAAGGGTAATGTCAAGGACTGATGGTGAAATCATGAAAGAAGCGTTCAAACATTTAGGATCAATTATATTTCAAATTATTCAAGCTTCAAGCAATTAAAATAATAAATACAAATTTAATTTCATTTTGTTTTGGTGGGTTTTTTGTCGTTGTTTTTTGTTTTGTTTTGGGGGGTGGGTGCGTGTTATCTTTGGGCTCATTACCACAATGGCCAAAGAAGTTTTTTTCCCTCTATTTTTAATGACAAATAATTATGTCACTTGTTGACTGGCTCTACAGACTTTGCAGGGATTAAAATGGTTTTTGACAATTTGTTAGTTTTGCTGGTTACAAAATGAAATGAGGCACCTGTTATTTATCACACATCTCTGCTGTATCTCCAGGGCCAAAGTCATATAGCTCAAAGCAAATACATTACAGTAAACCTACTCCTTTATGCATTATGTGCATAAGTTATACCAAAAAGCTATATTTTGAATATATAAAAAACATCAAAAATCAAATTTCAAATGCTGGTCTTGGTGTTCCTCCTTAAGTTGTTTAACCAACATTCTACGATACAGTAGCCAAAATGTTACAACCAAGTGTTTTGTGTAACGTGTTGCTCTTTAGTATTGTGACTTTTGCACATTTTAGATACAGCACTGTCACAAAAAAAGGAATCCATGGTAGATTCCATATGTGTTTTGATATTTAAAGACCTGTGTGTCATTAAGTGTGTGAAGTTTAGTTTGTTGTGTGTGCTTCCGTTTCATGTGATGGGCAAACGACATCTGAGGACAGAAATGCTGCAGGTGATGGTGTGATTGATTGATGGTGGGATTCTGACTGTCAGCATTAATTTTGCCTTGAGTTATAAAGTCAGCATAGATTCACTGGACTTCTGGTCAACCCATACTTTTATATGCTAACTAATCTCAGTGGACACTGAGATTTGTTGATGCTGAACGCTGCTCTCACTGAAGCATATTTTCTGTTATGCAGTAACTTTTTGCAACCCAAGCTGTACACTGCTCATGTACATTTTAATTTATCACTCTTCATTTATTTCAACACAGCTCTTATTGTAACATGTTTATGGCTCTTTTGGTATCAAACAAAACTTTTATTGGACGCAAAAATGAGACGAGAGGAATCACAGATCAGGAACAATGTTGTTACGTTTGTAGGCTGAGGTCTTCTGTGGTGCAGTGCACCAGATATCCCAAGAGTGTTGACTGACATACCTTAAAGATCAGTTGCCCCTGTCCTCATTTATGCATGTCAGCCACTCCTCCTACCCCCCCGGTCTATCACATAACTCTGGCAGGGGCAGAGACACTGGATAAGTCTGTGGGAACCCGTGTGAGCGCTCTACCTAATCACCTTATTCCAAATGCAGTCAATTTAAAAATCTCTGAAAAACTGCATGCAGCTTTATGATTACATATTACCATAGGAATGTAGAAGAAGATTGTCTTGTTTTATTTTTTTGCAGTGCTTCTATAGGCACCTTGTTTGAGAGACAAAGAAGCTGAACAGTCAGTTGATCTTTCAGCTTACGTCTTTCTTACAGTGATTGAATGCAGCAAGTATTCAGGACCTCGGGTGACATATTTGAACTGCTACCTGTCTCAAACTGTTTCAGATTCTGCATTTTTAGACTGTGTCTTTTTGCATGTGTGCATGCACTGTACTTGAAGATATGCTCATGTGTTTTTGTGTTTTCACGCTTGCATTCGAAACCCTGAAATTCAAGTTCAGCGGTGGCCCTGTCGCAGCCAGGCTCGTGGGTCAGAGGTCAGGTTGGTAACTTCAACGGAACATCCGGGAGGGGGGAAGGGTCTACATTTACACGCTATCCGGATTGCCCATGACACTGGTTGCTATTTATAGTCAGAGGATTGCTGGACGGCATGCACCCAGTCCATTCGAGTGTGTGAACATGGGACAAGAAAAAAACATAGGACTCTGACCTTAACTGGCCACTACCTCTGACCACTCATTTAGTGTTGATGGCACAGGGGCAAATGTTTAATTAGGTGTAGGATGGACAGGCTAATGATTTATGCTTGCGGTGTCAAGTAGATTTAGTACTTTGCTTAGAGTTGAAATGATTTAAACCTTCAGTCATGTTCTTCAAACATAAAATATAAAACATCAAATATGAGATTATGTCAGAAAAACAGGAAATATCAGGAAACAGTGGTTGTGCACAATAGTTACTTATTTGGCCATATATATATATATATATATATATATATATATATATATATATATATATATCACCATGGTAATAATTTATGTTCAGTCATTATCAGTTGAATTCCCTGATTTGCTACTTAATCAAATCAATCTAACAAGACAACTCTATGAGCTTAAGAAGTGGTTGTGGGTGCTACATGCCACAGTCAGCTTGCTCTTATGTGTATTAAAACATGTGATGGTAAATATGATTAATTCTAAAGTTTTGTATTACACCAGGAACAATGACGAAAAGTCACTGGAATCTATGGCAGGCCCATCTAGTTATTAAGATATTTTGGTGTGAGCTGTGGCGGTGGAGCACCTTCTACCTGTGCCACAAACAAAATGTCAGTATAGACTGGACAACTTGTTAACTGACCACTGATGGATGACAAGCCACAGTGTCTTACTGTGTCGTATCTCAGAAACATCTGCTATAAATTGTCAACAGGTGATGAAAATGCTATTATAAACAGCTGCTGCCAAAAATGATAATTGGTTCCCCTGATACAGTTTTGCCTCATCCCTGAATGTGGTGCATAACACGCATAACATGCTGTAGTCCAAACCTACTATATGAGCCTCGCCTGTAACAGCCGAAGGCCACTTTTAACTCAATTCTAGTTTGAAAGCATTCTCTCATTCATTGCTGTCTGTCTTTATTTTTGTTTCTGTAATTCCTAATCATCCGCTTTAATGTTTCTATGCAGTGAGATGCTAACGTGCTACTAAGGCGCTGTTTTTGTGTAAAATTCACTGAATGTAAGGTATTTGGCTGATAAAGTGTCTAAAAAAACCCTTCATTACAGTAAATGTAATAGCTTAGGTAGTGCTGCTTTCACCTTGTGAGTCTGTGTATGTTGTGTGTATGTTTGTGGACAAATTGTGGTTCTAATGACAAAGACCTACTTTTGAGGACTTTTGCGGGTGCTTGTGTGAACCTATTTGTGGACAGCTTTCGTTAGCATTACAAACGTGCATGATGCTGTCATGCATCTTTGTCACATTAGCTATCACATAGCCTGTTTTACCCAAGCAACTGTTTAGGCAATGAGCTGGACCATTCTTCAAGAAGGTTTGAAGTGACTTCAGAAGGAATTGCTAAAACAGTGGATCTCGTTACGTGCAAAACTATTGAATTCAGCTGACAAACTTTTCCATCCATGTCTGGATCTTTAATTTACTGTTTCCTTTTTTCTTTCTCTTGGATATCCAATACCGACGACTTCTCCTGCGACTGCCTGAGAGTCAGAGGGGGAAAGTTTCCATGCTGCCCCAGTGCTCACTCTTGGCAGGACAATGCCACAGTAGACTGAACTGTTTCCGTCTATCCACCTCTGCTATTAGAGCGCTCCCTCCTCCACCCTCGAATTCTCCCAGCTTTTACTGTCCCAAAATATACAATCTCTGCTTTGCTTTTGCTGTCTTTGTTCTGCTCTCTTTCACACAGACACAGTAAAAAGTGATAGTGATGTTAAAAAAGTACAATTTCAGTTATTGAATGACCATTGCTTTAAGAATGAATTGTAGCTATAGCAGCTACATGCACAACTGAGTATTAGTTACAATTGTTGCAAATACAAATGTGATAGACTTTGTGTATGAGTGCTTTTGCGTGTGTGGGTGTGTCTACTGTAGCTAAAAATGCAAGACAGACAAGCAGCCACCGACCAAATCATGACTTATTTAAAATTGAATGATAAGCATAATCAGCTACATCTATTTTCCCAAAGAGCCAATTTTAAACAGTGATGAGAACAGTTGTGATATCACAAACTCTGTATTAAAAAAGCAATAAAAAAACCCAATATATCAGTTTGTGTTCTTACAGCAGCCAGTGAAATTAGTTAATGAGCACTGCTCATAAAATTAAGGGACCACTCGATCATCGCAGTAGAACACAAAATCAATTAAACTCAAGCATGTCAATCTGTCCACTTAGGAAGCATAACTGATTATGAATCCATTTCAACTGCTCTGGTGCAAATAAAAGCATAGATGCATTGGGGATGCAACAAAGAGACAACAGTCAAAACGGGAGTGGTTTTGCAGTTGGTCATGGTCAAAAGCTACTGCTCTGTCTTTATCTCCCCTGACTGCACAGGCTCAGGAGTGTAAAGAAGATACTAGAAGATGGCCTATAGCAGGAGGTGATCTGGACAAAGGTGCGGATGGCCATTAACCCAGGAGCATGACTGATTTCTGCTCTTTTTGGTGAAGACTGGAGCAGCAATGCCAGAATCTTACAAAACTGCCTCCAGGAAGCTGCTGTCTCCATGAGGATGGTACGAGAGCTCATTGCCCTTTAGTGGGAACTGTGCTCACGACACAGCACGGTGCAGATTATCTTTCTCCAGAGAACACCAGAACTTTCAGGGCCACCACTGGCACTAGCACTGGCATCTTCAAAGTTGAGAACTAGCACATGACAGAAGTGAAAGAATCTGGAAACACTGCAGCGAATGTTAAGATGCCTGGAACATCATCATTCAGCATGGCCAGTTTGGCAGTGGGTTAGTAATGGTCTGGGGAGGCATATCTTTGGAGGGTCACACAGACCTCCATGTGCCAGCTAATGGTACCCTTACTGCTATTGGATTCTCAGACCCGCTGTCAGGAATATTTTTCACAAAGCTAGAACACAGATGCAGGATTGAGCCACAAGACTACTGTGAAATGTTCTCTGCTTTCAGCTACAATGGCAGAAAAATATGCAGGAATCACTGTAAACATATCTGGTATGAAATATCTAACCAGCCATTTTCTTATGATTATCAAATTCAGGATTGCATGGGGGTCACGTTGCTATGAGGCAACAATGCTTAACGCTGATCCACTGTGTTGACCTGAATTGTTTATTTAATTTAATTTATCTGAATTTTATTAGGAAATCTCAGTGATATTGATGTGAAAAAAGTAAAATGCAGGATATAGATAATGATATTTAATATAAAAACACCCACAAAATACAAACAAACAAATACCGACTAGTGGCATATCAAATAAAGATAAGATAAGATAACCGCATCCTTCTCCACATTCGTTACAGTGATTTTAAATTCAACAATTGCTATAAATATGCATAAGTTTTGATTTTTCTGCAAAATACTCTTAGTCCAAAGTGTATTAACACTGACGATTAATAAAATTATGATATAATTACTGAAAATAGTTATCACATGGCATTAGGATTCACTGCCCAGGTGATATTTGCATTGCGTTTATAAAGCAATGGCTAGCGCCCATTTGGTCATTGGTCCATTTATGTGAATGCTACTTTGAAGGACCAAAAGGATGCGCTGCCAACACCCAGATGCCAAACACCATAGGAGATCCCCAGAGGTCCTGTGACCAGGTATGAGCCTGGCATAAGAAGGATTTTCAGTGATATGGTGTGGCTGTTTGATGAATACTTCCTCCTAGTTAATGTCTGTCATCTTTTTTATTCTTCAGATATCCAAGTGATGCATTGAGATTGAAACAATCTGTTATTTACTTTCAGTAGAAATACTGCTGTGTATAAATAATAAAACAACTACTAAATGAATTTGTAGGTTACCTGCACTCTGATAAGCTCTGTGTGAATGTATCAATCTATTATTAGTTGAATCATGAATTTTAGAGCTTATAGAATTTAACCTATTTTAATGAACAATCCAGTGTCGTTATGCACAATAAGCAGCAGCCACTGCATTCTGGCATTCAAGCTTATGTTTTTAAAGCAACCGTCGCACCTCAGGCTCATCAGCATAATGGCTCCCTGCTACAGCGTCGTATCAGCTGTCAGATGAACCAGTTCCAAAGAAACAAACAAGTAAACAAGCAATGAACTCAGCAGCAGCAATTATTTACATTTCTTACAGAAAAAAAACAAAATGAAACTGGACATCTAGTGGCATTATAGGACACTCTGAAATAGTGCAACAAAATGCCTCATATACTGACGCAACTCTATAATAATAAAAGCCTTCCACACACACACAGACACACACACACACACATCCACTCCATGACATCTTAACTGATGGAAACTCCCCTCCCAAGCACAGTGTGGATTGTCAGTGAGGTCCATTTCCTGCCAGGTCTGAACCAGCTGAGCCACAGACTCATGTTCCACTCAGGGGGTCTTCAATCATCTTTACCCTTGGTGCAGGCACATCGTGTTGTAAGAAGAGACAACAAGTGTGGAGTCTGAAGCAAAGATAAGAAGATGCAGAGATGGGAGGAGGTCTCCCTCTGCTGATGCCTAATCATATATGTCCTGAGAATATACTCAAAATCTTCTTCTTCTTCTATCAACTGCTCCCTTTAGGGGTCGCCAGAACAGTCATTTTTGCACATGAACAAACCATTGCAGGCTTTGTCTTTCTTTCCTTTCTGTCCAAACTGCTCAACCCGACTGTTTCTCTGCTATAACTAATTTCTCAATATGCTCACAACAATGACATTCTCAAAAATGAAACCGAATGCGTGACAAAGTAATTGAATCTTTTCAGTGCTTTTTTTTCTTTTCTACATAACAGTCCGGTATAAAATGGGGATCTTTTAGTTTATAATTCAATAAGCTGAAACAAGGAGCACACATATCATACAGCTCACTAACACCCTAGCATCACAGGAAGGTAGTATATCCAATGCGCTTGCGCATTGCCAATGTTCCCGGAAGCACATCCCTGCACGTGTAGGATTTGACAACCTTGAAAAACTATAAAGTAACTATCAGCGTATGTCTGTCAGTAAGAATTTCTAGGGATGCCAGTAACACGACTGCTGTGAGTATCAAGTGTTTTGTTTAAATAAGAAGCCTCAGTTTTACTCGTGGATACATTGCTAGTCATCTTTTCTGGCAGTTTAACCTAAGAAAGCAAGCTATTGCTAGCATGTCTCCCAGCTGACCTGTATGCACTCTGTCCTGAATGCAGTCGGATTAGTCCACGTTGCTGTCAATAACTGTCAGTGTATTTTAGACTGCAAGTTATGTGCTCACTGTGAATTTCAGATAACTAAGCAACAAGAACTTAGCTGGCGCTAGCCTGCTATGCTAAAAACAAACGGCATAACATGATGTTGGAGTTGTTGTGCAGTCACTTTGCAGGTTGGTGAAATTGCAGCAACTAATCTGCCGCAATATTAAATCATCGTAGGGGTAATGTGACTGTTTACGAGGTTTAACCCACGCTTATTAATACAGGGTGCTGTTATTAGTGCACCGTAGACATTGCACGGGAAATGTGTAGCTTGTATTGCTGAGCTACGTAAATACAAACGATCTTGCCTAATGGGGGACCACCGCTAAACAGAAACAGCATAAACACATTTTTTTTTCTATTTGCTCAAGATCCAATAAAATGCTACACTGCTAATATTTGATCATTTAGGTTTGGAGACTTGGATTTGTCTGTTTTTTCAAGTTTCAGGGAGAAGTTATTATAAAGCGTGGCAGTGCAAAACAAACTCTGTGTGTGTGTATTTAATAAAAGATTGTTTCAGTGTCTCATATTCCTTTGAGTCTCCCCCATTTACCGGCTGCATTTGTTTGTGTCTGGAGGAAGACACATCTTTGACCTCACATCCTTAGGTATAGACCAGGAGTGCTAAACATAAAGCCCCGATCCTGCCTGCTGGATTAACTGTATTTTTATAAGTTTTACAGCTTTTCCTGCTGATGACAACCTCCCCCATAGCCATTCATACTATACTGAATCAATGTAAGCAATAAAACAGTTAAATGACAGAAAAGCTCCCATTTTTTTTTTTTTTTTACTGTCTACTATAGAAATTAAGTTAAAACAAGAAAATTTCAAACATCGACAGTACTTTAAGTTTTATAAATAGGGACAGTTTGGGCAGTGAGCTACCAGAACTTTTCTGTAATCTTTCACATTTTTCATGTAGAAAAACTGCAATGTGCTGTCGAAAATGCACTTCTTTATTTTATATTAAGATATCTCAGGGATTAAATGTGTAGGGAAATCTGTTTACACTGATAACAAACTGAGTTTTATTCGGCCAGCTTAAGATCAAAGTGGACCTTATGTGGCCCTCGATGTAAAATATATTTGACATCCCCGGTCAAGACCTCTGTAGTTCAATGCTCTTGATTTCAGACAAAGTTATTCTTGCCCATCCTTACTTCTATTTGTTTTTTCAATTTGTCTTAACTAAGTAAAAGGAAAGATTTGCTACCTGCTTATATGGCAGTGAGTAAAATCTCCAAAGAAATTCCGTTCTACGCATTTGTGTGAGCTGAAAGTTTAAGGAATTGTTCCAGATATTTTTAGTAGAAAAGGGAACCCTCTTGGTGCTGGACTGACCTCAGCTGCTTATCTTAAATCAAACAAAGATTAAAGACATAATTTTACTTGATTATCTAGGTAGCAGTTATTGTGATTTTCTTTTAGACAATATTATAGGATTTATGGGAACGATATCAAGGATAATAAGAGCCAGCCTGTGCATATCTCCTCAGATATCCTCTCTACCAGCTGGGCAATCCCCAGCTGAGGATCTTCAGACCTAGCTGGTTTCTGACCCTGGTGAGGCCGGGGAAAAGAGCAGCCTCAAGACACTGTCCAGTTTCGCATCCCAATGGAGTAAGTCTTTGATTATAAACGTTAATATGTATGAGTTCATTACCATACACCTTTATTTATCACACCGTTCTCAGGTAAATTGATTTTGCAGCACATAATACTTGGAGAAAGTTTTACTATGCACAGATTAGTGAGTCTGTATTTATTCTCAAGGTTGCCTCAAGTTTAGACATGGTTATTTGTCCATAAAATATAAAAGTGGATGCTAATGGATGCCTATTATTCTTTGAGTAGGAAAACATAAAGGTGATTGCTGGAAAACTAAATTACAGTCTCTTGTGTGTTATATTCTTCTCTATTTTAAATGTGTTTGTGACCCAACATCAGTTCACTGAGACTGAAAATCGTCTTTTAGTTTACATTTAGGTATTCTAATGCTACTCTTTTCCCTGATGTAAATAACAAAGACCTCACAATGTGTCAGCTCACACCCCCCTTTCCCCCAGCCCTAAAAAAAAAAATCAACAAAACTCAATATTTTATTTGTCATTCACTTACTGCATGCATACTTGATTCATTTCAGCTCCGTGTGAGACTCAGGGAAACACTGCTAATATGATGACTCGATGTGTAAAACAGCCAGTAAATCCCACGCTTAACTTCCTGTTAATGCTACTTTATTTAAATGCATAGTTTTTCAAGCAAATTGTCTTTTATAATCACCAGCACTGGCCTCTAATCACCTCTTTCTGAACTGTAAATGAAAAGTCCTTGAAAAAGTCTTTTGGGAGAGATTTGAGTATTTCCTAACATATTAATTTAACAGATCTCACGATAGAGCTTGTTGTACATAATTATTATAACTTGTATATCAGATATAATGCCTCTGATCTAAAATACTTTTACGTCAGTGGAATATTTCATTTATAGTTTTATTGCCACAGTGTTTTTTTTCTCCTGTCTTTTTCCACGGCGCCATAAATTACATACTAGTCCATTTGTTTGGTCCTTTCAGGCTGCCGTTGCCCATAAATGCAGGTGCTTATCGTTTGAAGTCTGCGTATTGTTCCAGTTGTAAATTTGTACACACATTAATCAAAAATCACAAATGCTTACTTGTACATACTGGCCCTTTGTAAGCATTCACTCTATCTCTCTGTTTAAGTACAAGCTGTTCAGCCCTAGAGCAGATTTCCTTGGATTGAGGATCCTTTTTTCTTTTTTTTCTTTCTCCATATGCGATTGATAATGAACACAAAACAAATGAGTAAGAGTGGTCAAGTGACTAATCCAAGAAGAGAACAAAACAAAACTACACTAAACTTAAAAAAGATATAATGAACATAAAATAAACTTTAAAAAGACCCAATCATTTTTTGCCCTGTATAGGCTGTAAATTTATTTTAGAGTTTAGACTATAGTAGTTTCAGTTGAACGTATGGTACAATGAACATATGTTTTGCATTTAGTCTGCAGTAATTTATTTTTACTGCCACAGTAACGGTCTTGCGGGACCAGTAATATGTCCCTGATGTTTGACATTGTGGCCACCAGGTGGTGTGACAGGCTCAAAAACAGAAAACGGGGGCCTCAGTCTTCCACAGTGTAGATAGTGTGTACCACCTCATGATTATCCTCTAATGAGCTTAGTTGCAACAATGACTTGTGACAGGCCGTCATTTCACTCTCACATGGAGAGTGACGCGTGAGGTGAGGTCAAAAGTACTTTTATTTGGCTTTGAACTGGGGCATTTGAATCAGTTTGTACACATCGAGTCTTCACCATTAGTCTCTCAGAGAAGCTGCATCAACAGTGAGACAGAAAGGGAAGGCAAAACTAATCTTGTCTGTGTAGATACGATGTTCTTATTTTGTCAAGTTTCTGCTGTATCTACTGCGTCACTAAACGTGACAGGAGGTCCAGTCAGCACTTAATAGTGACAAGCTGATTTTGACTACCGCTACAAGCCAAGGTCACTGAGGTTACCAGCACTCCTGAGGCAATGAGAAGCCCAGAACCCACACTGGGGAGAAAAATTGAAGTTTGAGGCAGATCATCTATGTGTCTCTGGTGGGGTTTAGACCATAATCTGTTCATCCAGGTGCCTGGCCTCCCACTCTGATTCTTGCCTCTTCTCTGCCAAACTCCTAGGGTGCTTATGTAATTGTGTGTCTTTGTGTGTGTGTGTGTGTGTTTTTCTGTATATACTTGTAAGTGTGAGTGAGTCCGTTTGTGCGAATGGTGTGTTTCTTTGTGTATATATGCACAAAACTGGGTAAGTGCAGGGTGCGTGTGTGTTTATAAGGGTGTGTAAGGTGTTCTGTTTTTTTCCTCCCAGTCTTTGATGCTTGCGAGAGGTGCATGGCTGATTGATATGCTGCTGGGGCCTCAGTGTGTGCTTGGAAACACTGTTATTTTTTTCACTTTTCTTACCAACATCGTAGTAAATGGACCCACACAGAGAGACAATGACAAATGTCACTCCCACTCCCAGTTTATTGATAAGTCTGAGTCACTGTGGCAGTGAAAGCTGTTGTAGTTATGATTCTCAAGTGTAGGCGGTGTAAGCGTGGGTAAATTTTAGAGCCGAGCAGCTGTTAATGAGAACTGGTAACTGTTGGCGTTCTCAAGAGAATAACACAAGGTGGCCTTTATCTTGCTGACACCTGGGAGCTAGATATCCATAGTTGTTTGTCTTGCTCTCTTTTGCTTTTCTCTAGTTTTCGTACTTTTTGGCAGTATCACTCACTTTCTGGCATGTCTTCCTCCATCCTTTCCCTCTGTCCCACCCTGGGCCTGCTGTTTATTGTGCTTTTCTTAAGCACTTTGCTATGTGTCCAAAATCAATCCTTCTTTGACACTTGTTTTTTGAGACACCTGGGCTGTGTTCTCTGGAAATTCTCTTTCTACCTGCCAGAGGGAGGTATTTGTTGGTCTTTTTGATTGTTCTCAAACCTTTTGTGCTATGTAAGTATTTCCCCTCTGTTCTATAACATCATCAAATTTCTAGGCTCACACCCACGCACACCTTCTTGTACCTCACCTGGCATGGCGAGAGGCCAGTACACTCTCTCTCACACACACACGCACACATGCACACAAAGAAAAGAGCATGCCATTGAACTTTCAGTTGAGTCTGCTACTCAGTCACATTTCATGCTATGCAGACTAATAACTATGAAACCAGACCATGCTGTGGTTTCTCACTCTAATCAGACTTGAGCGAACTGACCCTGTAGTACTGCACCTCACGATTTCTTTTGCCAATGGTTCAGTTCCTGGACCTAACAGTGTTGGAGTCACCAATATATCTGGTCACCTCTTCAACGTAATAAGCACACGTTTGAAACTGTGCCATTTTTTTTTTTCATGCTTGTAAACCCAAGTTAATGTCATATTAAGTCATTTAGCCTGTAGATTTGTGATGTAAACTCTATTGACCTGTTTCTCGGTAAGAACTTTTGTGACTTTCAATGACCGGCTCTTTGATCTATTTTTGTTCTATTGTCAGGCTGCAGGGCAAATAAAAAAACTCTAATCCTTCACACGCTGCTTTTATGCTCTCAACTTCTCAACTGTCTCTTTTCTCCTCAAGTCTCGGGTTCCTTGGCAGCTTTCCCTCTAAACAAAGTCGGCTACTATGATCTCGATACTTAGTGTTTAGCACTTTATGTGTGTGTGTATTGTCTCTGAAGATGGGAGGGTTAAAGTAGAGACTGTACGTATCTCAACCTAAAATTGACAATGGGCAGGTCAACAATGTGGAGCGGCTTTCATTTGCCTTTCATCTGTGCAGAAGATACTCTCCTGTTTCATTCTCACCGCTAAACCACTTTGACGCAGTGCACTTTGATGTTCATGTGTGCATGTATGAGTATGTATGGGCTGTGTAGTGTACCTTCGATGTTTAAACTATTGTGTGTGTATATAAAGGCCTTATTAATTTAAGCTAGTTTAATGTTTCCCTGACATTTACCATAAAAGTGTGCTGTTTGTCTTTGTTAAGGCATTTTTCTTCAGTGTATAATCCATGTATTATTTCTTGTAAGACCCCCCCCCCCCCCCCCCAAAAAAAAAAACAAAACAAAACAAAAAAAACCCCCCCCAAAAAAACCTGTTAGATTCACAGTTGATGCAAGAGCAATTCAAACAGCAAACAACCAGTGCCTGAGATTTCTTTCCCTAACTCGTCAATAATTCTTTCCATCGGGTTCTGGTGCAGAACCAGTTCTCCTTGATTCTGATCCTCTGGACTGAACATTTAATAGTTTTCCTATGTAAAGCTCGGATATTATCAAGTCATGGTGGATGGAGTCTGTGGGCTGTATCGGCTGGTCATTAGTGACTTTCTTGGTGTAACCCCTCCCAGAACCATTAACGTCAGTGGTTCGAATAATGTCTCTGTGGTAGCTTTGTTTTTACTACCACCAGTCTTTTCTTTTTTGTTTGTTTTGTTTTGTTCTTGGTGAATAAAAATAATGATGAAATACATGAACTGGTTCTACACTGGGGGCCACATCGGGGTCGAGAGGGTTATATGTGATCATAAAAAGCCTAATGGCTCCTGATGAGATCATAAAGGAAGGGCAATTTTTAAACTGTCATGTGTGTCTGTTACTTGTAAGCTGTAAACCAAAAAGACTATGAGCAGCCAAATATTTAATGCAGCTCTTTTTTTCTTTTTTCTTCGTCAAACAAGGGGCCAATTAAATGTCTTTTAGTAGTTTCTGAACAAAGTAATCTTTCTATGGTTGTGACAGCAAAATCAAGCTTATACAAAGTGATGTTTATCTTAAAAAAGAAAAAGAAAAAAAGGAAATAAAGCACTATAATATACTTTCCTACTCTAACCTTTGTAGGCCACAAGCCTAATTCAACCCTTCACACAGCGCTTTGCTCCTAGACATTTGGGTTTGGTCTCAATCACAGACCTCCAGATTAGCAGATGACCTACTCTTCCTCTTGAGCCAAGAGCAATGCCATATTCTTAGAATGTAATGTTTTTAGAGTGGAATCAAAATCAGTTGGTACATTTTTGTGTTCATAATTCCATCAATTTTGACAAGATCCCCAACTACACTTTGTCTTACAGATGACGATCATTTGAGCCACAAATTTTTATTTTGGATTCATCGTTCTGTAAGACTTTCAGACATTGATTTGTTTTTTTTAAAGATAATTTGGCATGCTTCAGACTTTTCGACCTGTTTTGATATCCTTTAGAATGGCTTCTTGACAGTCACCCTTCCATTTAGACTATGATGATAATGCATCTATTATTACTTAAATTAACAGGTTGCGGATCAATGGAAAGGCCGTTCATCTGCTGTAGACAGAGTATAAGTTGCTAAGTTTGCTAAGTTGTCTGTGTAGACCCAACACTGGCCCATCCCTGACTAAGGTGCCTCTTTTGCGATTGAGTGATTCATATGTAAGTATTAAGTAGCTTAACAAACAACGAATATTCCTCTGAAAAAAATAAAGTACTGGAATGAAAAAGCAGCCAATGTCCAGAAAAACACTTTGAAAGACTTCGGGAAAGCCTGGAAAACTATTGCTCAAGACTGTTTTAAAAAACTGCAAGATGCTCAGAAACAAAATATAAAGAAATGGGGCTGGTTTAAGACTTTTGCACGGTACTATAGTGGAACTTAATACTTGACATATGAATCACCATGACTAGGGATGGGTACCGGTATGGCACCGATTCTGACATAAACGGTAGTAACCAGACCAAAAAACAGCGCACATTTCGGTGCTTTATTTCAGTGCTTTTTTCCCCTGAGATGTGATACACACAGGCGAAGTGGTCAAAAGTCTGGCTGTACTTCACAGCAAAATATGCAAACTCAGCAGCCTGCAACAAGTGCTTTAAGGTGATACTGTGATACTGTCAAAGGAAGTAACACCTCAAATCCGATGAAACACCTGGCGACGCATAGCGTTTTTTTTAAAGCCGAAAAATGCGCCGTATTTGATAGCTTGCTGCGAGACCTCACACCGTGCACATCTACTGCAGGTGTGGTGCCTGTTATCGGACCCGCAGTTAGCAACATCCCCCAAAAACCCAAAGAGGAGCGTCCTGGCCCCTAGCCCTGCCAGTGTAGCAGAAATGATGAAGGATGATGATGGCAGCAACAGCCGTTTTTTTTCTGCATGAGTAGCTTAATGTTGTTCGTGTATAATTTACGTTGAGTAGGCTTACCACGTTATTAAATTAATGCATGTAAGGTGAGCTAGCAAACACCGTTGTAGTTACATGCAGCTGTCTTCTTGTTTGATGGCAGATACTCCCTTCACCCTGGCCAAAAAGGCTAAAATGACCAAAGAAAAAGTGGAAAACAGTTAAACATGAGAGGTTTTTGGACAAAGTTTGTGTTTTTTCCATTGTTTAAGCACTGCTTCCAGCCAAGAGTGATACCATATATGCCCTATAGCTGCAGAAAAGGCTAACATTGTTATCTTTTTACAAAAAAAAACAGCTGAACATGAGAGGTTTTTGGACCAATTTTGTGTTCTCCATTCTTTAAGCACCGGTTTGAGCACCGGTTTGAGCACCGTTTAAGCACCGGCACCGTTTCAAAAGTACCGGTTTGGCACCGGTACCGGATAAAACCTAAACGATACCCATCCCTAACCATGACCCTTCAATATAAAGGCAAATTGAAGGGACTCTTGTTGTGAATTGATGCTATATAAGTAGAACTGAATTGAATTCAACTTGGGTACCAGGTTGTCATAGCTTATTACAGAAAATTGAGATTTTGTTGACACATTAAGGATAACAGTTCTAATGGGAGTTTTTCAGTATTGTCATACACTGTCAAAGCCACCTCTTGCTCTTTTTCAAATGTGTCCTTTCACCTACTTCTTTCATGCTTTCAGAGCACAGGTGTAAATTGACTACCTAAAACCAGTGGATGTGATACTGATAATCTTTTTGGCTCCATGCGAGTTAGCCCACATTTCAGAATAGGAACGATCCAGAAGCTTGTAGATTCTTTGCAAGTGAGAGATTACATCTGAAAGCAACTGCAAGTAGGTTAATCTGCAGATTGATGAATCTGCTTTATTGTCGCACATAAACAATCGTGTCACAGCCAGACAGAGCAAAAGCTTCAAAAGCTTTACCTCGTTTATGTCATCCTGCTTCCAGCCCTTCTTTCTTTAACACTGCATGATATTAGATCAAGGTCCCTTGTCTCCCTTTACACTCCCCCTTTAACAATGCAGAACAATATAACTTTTTTAAACTGTTTTCTGACAATGAAGCTAGTGTTCCTGAATTAAACCTGCTTGGCAACAACGGACCATAATTGAACCTAATCCATCGTCTGCGTCATCTGATGCCCTTCTAGGTTTTGTGTTTGGAGTTCTTTCATCGTCTTGGCTGAGGAATCTTTGTAGCATGAGTGTTTGCGTATAAATATATACCAGTTGCTGAGGAACGATGCCGTTAGCCTTAGCAGTTGCTGGAGACAGGTTTTCATTCTTCCTGAGAGGCAGAAGTGCGAAAGGTTAGCTTGTGGAGTCAGATGGGTGTTTATACTGGGATGATGATCAGATGCTGCCTGCATCGCTGCTGGAGACGCCACGCCCTTTGTCTAAGTTTAGCCTTGTTTATGTGCACACTTAACTTGACATTTTCTCCTCAGCTTTCAGCCCAAGGCTTTCTTTCAGATTGGGTCCTGGTTTGTAGCTGAGATGGGAGTTATGTTTTGACTCAGGTCACAGGAAAAACAGCTATCTCATGCAACCCCTGTCAAGTGTGTGTATGAATTTAGAGTACTGTATAAAAATGCAAAGCAGTTAGATATACAGCTAATGCCATAAAGTGATTTTATTTATCAGTTAACTCCACACAATACACAATGAACAGAAAAAACACAACCTCATCAGTTTTTGTCCGCTTGTGGTTACAAATGAGTGCCAAAAACCTGGATAACAGTTTTTTTGTTTGTTTGTTTGTTTGTTTTGGTACATGAAGTGACTAATGTCAAATAAACGAACTCATGTTGGAGCTTGATATGTCACATTTCTGCCGATCAGTCCGCATAAACAGGTACCCTCATTACTTCAGTATGGCTGTTTCACAGCGAGCTTCGGTTTCAATTTCAGTTCTGTTCATTTGCTCTTTTCCACAATGGCCAGTTAAAGCATTTTGGGCTTTAAGAAGCAAACACAGAAAAAAAATAATAAGAGATGGCCCAAACACATGGTGGGACAACCATTTGTTTACACTAATCACAGCAATTTGTGTATGAATGGTTACAGTTAGCGAAAGGTGATACAACACACAAAGCAACAAGGGTCAAATTAAAGATGTGATTATTAAAAAAGAAAAGAAATGGTAGTGTATAAAAAGTAAACGGAAAAATATCCACCGTTTCACGATTTTACATGTTGTCTTTGCACTAGTTTTAATTAAATATTCAATTTGAATGATTTTCGAGTCATTGCAATTTTTTTTTATTTTTAATATTTCCATTTTTGGAATCATGTATCACAACTTTTTTGCAAAGAGTTATAGTTTGGAAGACAGTTGTTGCCAAGTACATAACATAATACAAACATGAATCGCGGTTTGTAAATATACACTAGAAGCTCTTGTATCCAGCAGCAGAAACTTTAGCTCTACCCCCCCAAAAACAGAAATTTATATAACCTGGTAATAGAACTCTTTTTTTTCTATGATGGATGCCATTGCTGTGTTTGTGGTGGCGGGATAATTTGAGTTGTAAAAGCAGTTGGGATTTAGAAATAGTCTCCTCATTAATCAGGATCAGTTCACTGTGCTAATGATCCAGAAGAGACCTCAGTGGCCTCTAAGCCACTTTCTTCTCTTCCAGTTCCGCGCAACTGCTTTCTAGGAAAACCCGACTGTGTAATCAGTCTTTCTTCCCCTCCTGATCTGACGTACCCCTGGTCACTTTGCTGTGCTTCACTGCCCTCTGGCACACACACTGTGAGACAGTAGTTATGGTGGAGGGGGGGGGGAGCGTAAATGGAGCAGAAGACGGATTTGCATGCCACATCTTTTTCCTCTTGACAGTAGAGACAAATGCATCTAGAAGTGCTCTCAACAAGATCCTTTTTTGTCACAGTAAAGCAGAAGCCTCTTCACACTAATGCCCCTAGTGGACCAGGACCACGATTGAATGTTGAGAGGATGAAACTCACTGCCAAGTTGGTTCTCACTTTTCATAGCTGGGCAACTCTCTGAAGTTGATGTTTAGTAGAAACCCTGTGATGGTCAAATCACTATATCAAGCCATATATTTTGATTAAATGGTGGATTTGAATGTGGAAATTCTTATTCAAGTATCAAAAAGAGCAAGGCCTCAATGCACAAATCTTAGAGGGTCAAAGAGAAGGTTTTAGTTCTGCACCAATGTCAGGTTTGCCAAACTTTAGTCTATTATAGGGGGAAAAGGCAATTGTTTGTATAGCATGGGAACATATATTACATCACTCTTAAGTACAAAGAGTCTTTGTATTCACAGATGGGGTTTTCTCATGCAAATGTTTGCCTCAGCTAATATTGTTACAACAACTCAAGGTATCGGGCCGTCACCTTGGAAAAACGGTGAATATTACATTATCCTGTTCTATTAAAGAAACGTATGAGGTGATAGAAGATGCCATATCCGAGGCACTCATGTCAGACCACAACGTCGCTATTAAGCACTTTGTCAGACGCATTTGGGAAGTGCTTTCTACCAGGCTAATCCAATTGGCTTGATTGATTAGCAGTTAAAAGCCTTTCTTTCCCTAGTCAGAGGAATCTGCTTCAAATGCTGCCCAGCAGGCTAGCTTTAGCTAGGCTGGCCTGCCGGATCAGTTGGTGCCAGGCCCACTTCCTGTGTAGGGTTTCACAGGACGCGATCAATACTTGCAGACAGCTAATTGGATGAACACTGACACTCACATTTCTCCTCTCCACTTTACGGTCCATAGAATAAAAGCTGAATATGGGTTTGTACGAGAGTGTCCTGTCCGTTACATTTGATAATATAACAACAAAGTTTATGGGAATGCAATGTGGAAATGAGCTGCATCATTTCTATGTAGGTGTCAGTTAAGTGAATGTGGCATTATATGATCAACAGTGATCCAGTATGTAAGCCTGCAAGGGCTGGACTTTAACCGCAAAGATTTTTTCTCGGCCTGTTGTGTCTCCAAACACACGTCCAGATTAATCCTTATCATATGCAACGCCTTATTCTTGGAAGCCTCCATAACCTCTGTTCTGTTTTCTGTTTTTCTGGGTATATCTGGACAGAATGACCAAGTACGATGTAAAGAACTACTTGGAGAAGATCTATAATCTCCCTGTGGGAGTTGTCCGGACCAGGATACAGTTTGGTGAGTCTTCTCATTTCTTTGCACTCAAGCACAGAGGGCCTGTAACTTTTTCAGAATTTGGAGTGATTGTACTGTTTCGCAAAGTATCATCATGTTATTGCCAGGGTTGGCCTTATCTCTTTGTTTTTGTTGTTTGGGATGAAAGTGTGTTCGCTCAGCTCTAAATGGGATACAAGCACCATCGTTTTTTTGGGTGTTTCTACTCTTTCTTATTTTCATCTTCATTGTAATCTTCTGCTTTTCTTCTGATAAACATATATATATATATATACTGATTTTTTTATTTTCTTTTTTATATTCATGTTATATTTATTCGCTTTATTTATTAAACCATTTAATTACGCTCATCATTTAATGTAATTATTTACCTTTTATGAGCTATTTTCTTCAGTGTTATTGTATTTTTTTATTGAGCTAAGTTGTTTTTCAAGTGCTTGGTGCTGTAACTCAGTCATTTCCCAGTCTTTTTGGATGAATAAAGTATTTATTTTGAGTTTATAATTGGCTTTCTTTTCCCTCATCACATTTTAATCAGTTTCTATAATGACACTAGTGCATCATAAATATGATGTTGTACGGGCAACACCAACACAGTTGATGCCAGTGGTGGAAAAACATACAAACATCATGACTTTGCATGCGTCTAAAGGCTTAGTCAGTCCAAAACATTGGGAGAGGGTGGTGAAAACACTTGATTCCTGGTATGCAATACCAAGCCACAAATATTTCATCCAAATTAAAATCCTAAAGTTGTAATGCAGCTGTTCTGAGTCAGTGGGGTAGATGCGCTCGCACACACACACGCACACATGCATACGTGGTATAAATATTTTGATTTCAAACCGAATGCATGACTTAAGTACAACATAAAAGATTTGCATATAAGTAATGGACTATGTGCAAACTAAATATGAAACTTTTTTTTTGTGATGTGTAACTCTGTACACAAATCTTGTTACACACTAAACACAGTTCACCCTTACAGTGAAGATATACCGAAATGGACTGTTCAAAAAAATTAAAGTAACAATTTTTAATCAGAGTATAGCATCAAGTCAGTTAAACGTCTGGGAAATTGATCTGATCAGTTAAGTACCACAGGGAGTTGGTAATCAACCCCCAAAACAAGGAATGGTTTTACAGGTGGAGGTCACTGACATTTTTTTACCTCTTGGTCTTTTCTGACAGTTGGACATAACCGTAGGTCCTTAACCTGTCAGCAGGACTGGCATTTGGTCCTTTTGTGCAAGGGGGACAGAGTGAACAGTGTTAAAGCCCTACAAAATGACCTTCAGCAGGCCACTGTTGTGAATGTGTCTGACCTCTAGTGTGCCGTGTGCTCACTGTCCAGCACTGTAGAGCTCGATTGGCATTGAACATACAATACCAGAACTGATAGGTCTACCACTGGCGCCCTGTTCTTTTCACAGAGAAGATTCACCCTGAGCACATGTGACAGATGTGAAAGGGTCTGCAGAAGCTATGGAGAATGCCTGCCACTAATGTTGTTCACCGTGACCGATTTGGTGGTGGAGAGGCATATCCATGGAGGCATGCACAGAACCCTACAGGGTAGCCAACAGCACCCAGACTGCCAGTAGGTATCAGGATGAAATCCTTGGAACTATTGTCAGACTCTACACTGGTGCAGTGGGTCTTGGGTTCCTCTTGGTGCACGACAATGCCCGGTCCCATATAGGGAAAGTAGACAGGCACTGACGCTACCATGTTGCACTTTAGACTGTGTAACTGCTCAGTGATGCCCTGGGCCAGATCCCAGGACAGCACCCGTCGTCTCATTAGCAGCATGCTCCGATGTTGTCAGGCATGCATAAAAGCACTTGGGGCCACACAAACTCCCGTGAAGCATTTTGACTTGTTGCACTGAAATTTCGGCAAAATGGAGACGCCCACGGCATTTTATTTATTTGGATTTTTGTGGTGTCTTTGAATTCAACCCTCTCTAGGTTGATGATTTTCATTAAACTATTCACTTGTCTTTTGTTCCTAACACATTACCCAGTCCATATCAGTGTAGATATCAACATGATTTTTCCCATTGAGTTCTTATGTTTTCAGTGTTGCTTGCAATGTATAAACAAGTCTTGTCTGTAACTAGCAGGATGTTTGATCAAAGCATTGATTGAAACTTGCAAAACTACTTCTGTGTACTTTCTGCCTGGTGCTATCTATCTGTACGGCCCCATATTTGGTTATCTGGTGTAGTGCTTAATGTTATACCAAATTACTGCCATATTAAAAATGTAATGCATTTACTTAATTAAATTATGTAAATGTAATTACATAATTTTTAATAGGGACAAGCATTTCAAAAACATACCGTAATTGTCGGGCTATAAGCCGCTACTTTTTGCACAAGCTTTGAACCCTGCGGCTTTTAGTCAAGTGCGACTTTTCTATGGATTGTCCATGATTTTGTCATCGTAAGACGATTTGTTTTGTTTGTTCCGCTTTTGTACGGCCACTCCGTTGCCTGGCAGAAGGGCATGTGATCAGACACACCAGTTATCGGGGTTCAAGAGTGGTATGTTGGTCACATGTCCATCCGCCAGACAACATAGTGCCGTACAAGTAGCGCGAAAAACAAACTTCAAAGTAGCGCTATGCGTTCAGCGGGAGTCGTGGATGACCAGCGGCGATAAACTTGCGAAAAGCAAGTTATGCTCAACTCCACCGGTGGAATCTGACAGCATGGAAAAGTGTGAAAACATCCACGATCACCAACGGATTTCGAAGGGCTGGACTGCTGCATGATGGAGAGGAGGACTCCGCCACGGCCCTTCTGAGGGTGTTCGACTCTGACACTGACAACGAGGATTTGTTTGGTTTTGAAAGTGACAACGAAGGAAAGAAGCTGAGAGTGGATGACGAAGCCATCTTGAGCCTGTTCGTATCCGACACTGGAGAAGAGGACTTTGGTGGTTTTAGTGTGCAGGAAGATGGTGGTGAATGACTGACTTTTCTTCTTGTTAAAGCCGTGTCACTGCACCTGAGCCTAAAAGGTAGTCCGAATCTATTTTTCTGGTGTGCTGTAGGTTATTGTTATGTATTACATTTGTTACTCATTCATGAAGCACAGTACATGTTTCGTACTTGTAATTACCGCTACTTGTACATATACCTAAAAAGTTATGCAAATGTGTACCCATAACTTGTTTTTCAAAATATTAATAAAAGGGGCGTGTCTCCAAACAGCCATCTCTTTCCTGACAATTCCCTTTGTGCATATTCTCTTACATATGATAAGTCAATATTGAAACACCTGCGGCTTTTAGTCAGGTGCGGCTAATGTATGTACAAAACAGGATTTTCCCCTGATTTTAGCTTGTGCGGCTAATATTCAGGTGCGCTTTGTAGTCTGGGAAATACGGTACTTTGATGTTCACTGGAAGTTATTCTTCAGAGATTACCCCCCACCCAAATTGCTCAAATAACTGAGCATATTCATAGCAGACTTGTGACATGCTGGTACTTGTGACATGATGTTACTAGCTCATTACGTCCTACAGGGTAGGCAAAAAATATTTCTATAAAGTATTTAAACACTTCTACATTTCTTTAAATAATTTATCAAACGTCTAAAAATTTAACTTGGCAGCGATTCATTTTTGTTTAATTTATTTTTTTCATTTAATTCAGAATAAAAGCCTGAAGAGTTTGCAAAACTTTTCAAAGGAGCTAAAAACCATAATATAAATCTTTTAAAACAGTTTCTGACTTGTGCTGGTTTTACTGGAAATTATTTGTAAACATGAGGTTATATTGTTACTGTTCTTTTCCCCCATGATAATTCTAATTCTCTATTGTGAGAATTGTTTTAATTGTTTTTTATATAGCACTGAGGTTCACAGAAGCAGGGTTTTAGGAAACATAAAGTCTAATTGGTTCATTTTTGGAGACTGTCAGCAGTGGTTAGCGGTGATTAGCAATTTAAGCTTACATTGTAGACGGCCTTCCACTGACATGCAGCAGCGGGAGTGTTTTCCAGCGGCTAGTTGCGGTGGTGGTTAGCGTGCCTGGCTCTCCTTTCTCCTTAACACACACAGCTGCTTATCTGACGATCTGCTGCTGCAGCACTCCAGCTGTCCCAGGACACCCCATGCTCCCTCCACATAAACACATGCTATTCACTTATAAACTTGCTGCTTCGTCCCCTCCTCATCCCAACCTCGAATCCCTGAGTCCTGCGCCCCTGTCAGGGATAATTTCAGAGCCAAAACCAGTTTTATCATTGATTTAGTAATCCTATTGGCTTTTTATGGGTGAGTTAATGGCTTAAGTTTTTAGGGGCTCAGTATAATTCTAGGAATCTGCAAGTTCATGATAGAACAGAGGAAAAGGAGAATTGAATTGCTTGAAGATGGAGAGATGCTAAGACCCTTCTTTGCTAGCTCTGAAGGTCCAAGAGGAGAACACCCCTCCACTTCTGGCAGAGAGAGGTGCCAAGCTTAGCCTAGCCTGCAGTCTGAGGAACCAATTAGAACTGTTTATTTGAGTTGTGTCATTAGAAGCTAAGAGAAAAGCTCCTTGGTTGAGAAGAAGGAAAGAAGGGAGATTTTGGGGGATAGAGTCGGTCAGAGAAGTAAGACTAGCTGAGGGCCCCGGTTATCCTTAGGTACGTCAGAGAAGGTATCACTGTCTGCGTCAGGGGTTCCACTCCATTTGCAGTGTAAAGACGGGAGCAAGCTGAAGAGAGTAAGGGGCGCAAAACAACCCTTTCTTCCCTCCATATGCGGCAGGGGTATTTTGGAAGGAGTTGCCATGGTTACTCCTCTGGTCTGGGATTTGTAACGTGATAGCTGGCTGCCAAACCGCAATCTCAAAGAGGGAGGAATTGTGCTTGCGTTTGCGAGTGTTGTATGAAAGGTCTGTCTGTGTGTCTGTATACGTTGGGAAAGGAAACCAAGGGAAATATACTTTCTTTTATATCTTTTCGAGGTATTATGCACTTGTTTGTGGGTTTTCAAAGACCTTTCGATGTTTTATGACAGAACTGGTCAGGGTCGTACCTTGCTATTTCAAAGGTTGTAGCATTTCCCTGTGGATTTCCTCAGCAACCTAATGGCAAACATACACACACACACTATTTTTACCTTCATCTCCCACCCACTTAGGGGCCTCCACTTAGCCAGCGTGGTGGAGGTGGTGGTGGGGTGTGTTTTACAACCCTGCTCAGGGAAAGCCCTGAGCAGTGGGCTGCCCGGCTAGTGATTACTAGCTACACGTACCACACACACATAGGCATGGACACACACTCACGAATGACTCACTACAGGGGAATGTTTCCCTTGTTTTTGAATGTCATAAACTGTTCCCATGGAAATGGCAGTTACTCAGAGGGCCTGTTGACTTGACCACTGGGGTCTTATTGAGATTAGAGTTCTATAGGAGAGATGGACCGTTTTATGCTCTGGTTAGTATCCGTCATCATTGTAGTTTTTGTTGTAATGTAAAGATGTGTATACCTGTATCTAGGGCCTCAAAAAATCTCTTTGATTTATTTGAAGTTAAGTCCCTAGCCTGCCTCCACACACATGTGGTATCCCTACACATGCACGCACTCAGCAGTTACCCGGTTCCCTGACTTTCAAACCCAGAGAGGTCTGAAAGGAATGAGGATGATGTCATCATCACCTGCAGTTGTGAAAGAGGTTAACCAGCACTACATGGTAAACAAGATTGGTTTGTCCTTTTCCACACATTTTCAATTATAACTTGGGCTTTTAGCCACTATGAAGAGAAGATAACCCTTTGTTCGTTTTTTGCAATAGTTCACTTTCACCTCGTTTTCAAAGTTCAGACCAACCACTTTAGTTTATCTGAAGCCAAGATTCCAGAAAGGGAACCTTTGGATAGAATCAGAATCAGAATACTTTATTGATCCCTGGGGGAAATTATTTAATTAATTTAAATAATTTAAATAATTATATAGCAAAGATCCATCCAGAGAAATTGAAAGAACACATAAAATTCTTTTTTTCTTTCAATGACTTGAAATTGTGTAATGCTGAAGTTAAGGATCAGCAGTGGTAATGCACTGGAAGTCTCCTGGCAGTCCATGGACAGCTCATCTACCTGTAGAGAGTGTCTGTTGTCGATAGGGACAGCGTACAAAGTATGTGGTAAAACTAGTCTGTGGGAAACTCTTGCTTGTACTGTTGTTGGTCAGTCAGCCAGCTGCTGAAAATATACAAAAAGCTTATTTTTTTTCCCCCCATCTCCTTTTTGTGGTGAACTTCACTGTCACTGCTTTCCCCGTTCTGGCTCACTTGTCAACCAATTAGTGTTCAGCTGACACATGTTGTCATCCTCGTCCAGCAACATGCAGTTGGGATTTTTGAGGACTGCATGGGGAGTACGTTTGCTTTGTTTAAAACCCCTCTCCATACCACTCCGTAGGGAAGTGCATACGCAAATGGACATATTTGTGGTAGCACAAATTAAGCTCAAGTCCACTGCTTCCTGGGCTTTTGTCACCCTGTGCTCGTCCCTTGTTGTTTGATGTAGCTAGGGCTTCTTGCTTAAAAAAAAAAAAAAAGAAAAACACTCACTAGACTCCCTAGTGTTGTTCTGAAAGGAATGGAGCACACTGTTGTAATTTCTGGGCAGATAATTAGTGCTTTACACGTTTTGTTGACTGACTCGTAGTACAGCTAAAAATGTTGCAACACTGCCCACAGAGAATAATACTGGTACCATACTAGAGACTATAAGTCTGTAACTGATAAGCCATAATGATATTCATTTCTTTTAACATTATACTGTTATTTTTGCTTAGTCATGCTCTCACTATATTCATAAATATCATCACTTTGTCCCTCTGTTCTCTTTCTAGTTTACCTTCAAAAGTAATACCTGCTGCTCTTTCTCTTTTTCAGGGTCCAACAAGAAAAGAAATCATCTAAACCAGAAGGTTAAGCAACCAGATTATAAAGTAGCCTACGTTCAGCTGGTGAGAAAACATAAACACACACACTTATCCTTCTACTCCTATCTCTTCTGGTTAGTGTGTAGTGTAGCTATAGCTCACAGACTCCTACCCAGTACACAGTGCAAGGCAGAGACCTCACCACAATAACGCTCTCTTTTTTTTTCTTGGACGGCCAGCTGTGTGTGTGTGTGTGTGTGTGTGCGTGTGTGTGCGCTCGTGTGTGTGTGTGTTTCTTACTGTGGGGGCATTTTGGGGGCATTGAACTTTAATCTTTTTTTCTTGTGGGCTTTTTTTAAGGGAAGAACTGGGGTTGGTTGAGATGGATATGTTGCATTGCCCTGCAGTTGGCTTTGAAGGCTACATCCTTAATTCACTCTTCCTTATACACATGCTTGAGAAGTACAGTTTCTTTACCTGACATTCTTCCTTTGTTCTTGAGAATAAACCACGCGCATCATATTATCTCATATCTATAAATTGAATCTTTTTCCTGTGCACCTCACCAGGGCTTTGCCATATCCTACTGTACATGGTAATCCTGGAATAAATGTTTACGTGATTGAAATAAGTGTAATTTAAATTATAAAGCTACACCATGTATTCACGTGAAGAGCGCGCAAAACAGAGCAAGGCCAGATATGTCTGAGAGCGAGAGCAGCATGTCATTTTTTTTGAAGAAAATTTTACTACCTGAAGGGAGAGATACTTCAGGAGTATGGAAGCCATTTGGCCGCAAGAGGTCAAGCCTCTATCAAAGCAAGGGGCTTTGCAAAATATGCAAGAAAACTGTAGAAATAACAAACTTATAATAATTTTTGAGGCAGAAGCACACCATTGAGTAGATGAAGCTATGATGGCATGTGAGGGGGAGATACTAGCAGCTGGTGAAGTAAACAAATGAGTCAACCGAGCATCAGGGGAACACTCGCTGATTGTGCTCCATATGACAGGAAGAGCAGACGGTGGATGAAAATTACTGATGCAGTTGGTGCATCAGGTGGACGAGGAGGGATTTAAGCAGCTGGGCAAAAAGCTTGACCCAAGTGGCAACATTTTAGTTAGGAAATAATTTTTAATTTCCATTTTATTATGTGACAATGTTGTGCAGCCTCTTGAAGAGCTACAAGATGAAGTTACTTTAGTTATTGTTAGACTAAAATGTTAAGCCATCATGTTATACGTTTATTTGCAATGTCCAATGAAAAAAAAACAATCTATGCTACTTTTGTGCTTGCTTTTGATTTGTGCTTTGTCATGTTATCAATGATGGTAGCTCATTCCAAAAGGATGGATTGCAAGTTGTTATCGCAGATTAAATTTACGGTATTATCACAAACATCCTTGAACAGCTACATCAGCTACAGCTCCCACCCGTACGGCTCACACGCTCGGGCAGCCTTCTTGAAAAATGGGTTGGGGTAAAAGTTAAGCGCAAGACAGTCTCTTTGGTTTCATATGAGACTTTTTACAACAAATATTGAGATATGGTTGGATGGAGCAGTCATGTTCACTTAGAAAGCTGTTGCCTCCAGACCTTTACGTGAGTATTCTTGATCATTTCACTAAAGCTTAAAGTCTGTTAGTATTTGTACATCCCTCACCCACCACTTGCAAAATAAAACATCACTAAAGTCACCTTATTAATGGCCCTTTGATCTGTATGAAAAGCAAGTTTTGTGCAATTTTTGTTTTGTGATTGCTGTTTTGATCTTGCCCAGGTAAATCAACACTGGGGTAGACACTTGTATATACTGCACCGCCCACCCGACCGGGTGCCATCAATCTTGAAATGGATGAATAATGAAAACTGTCTAAACATGACAAAAGAGGATGAAAAAGAGGATACATAATTGAAGCAGCCATGAATCTTTTAAAGGGGAGACTTCCTCTTGTCTAACACTAAGGCAGAGGCTTGTGATTTTGTGTGTGGCAGGAATTCCCAGCACAGTTAGTAGTGACGCTTCTGTCTCACCAGACATGCACCACCATTGTAGGTAGGAGGATGCAGAACACTGCGCACACTTGGGTACACACACCTGTGACATGTGCATCATTCATGCATAATGAGCCCTAGAGAATAGATGTTTTTCTTTGAGTGTCATTTGCTCCCTAGTCACATTCATGTTGCAGGTTTGTCAAGTCGTGCACACTTAACTGCATGCAGAAATGAAGATTTGCTGTCTCTTTGCTGCTAAATGGCTAGATATAAAAACCAAAACCCTGTCTAATTTCTCTGGCTGATTTTTGTAAAAAACATGCTCTCTCCTCACCCTTTCCTATAGTACTTAACTTTCTTAAGTATACACGTACGCACACGTTCACACACTCTCAAACACAAAGGCCCAGAAAACTCTTGTTTCTTTTGCAGCAGTTGGTAGAAAACAAGATTGTGCCTAATTGACTCCACATGTGGAAGAGTTTTCTGTGGGTAGATGCTCACACTGTGGTAGCCCCGTTCTACTACCCTCATCCTTGGCTCCCCCCTCCTCCCCCTGCACATCAGCTAATATTGCAGCAGTAATACGTTTGCCCCCTCTCTCATTCCTTACTCTAGGTTTGTGGTTGAGGGGAGGCCTCCCGTTTTGCAGGGTTCCGTGACGGCCATTTTCCTTAGGCTTAGGGGGCACCCCAGTACTGGGGGGGGGGGGCTGTTTCTGCATGTGTGAAATGTGCATTGTGTGTGGGAAAGTGTGTACAAGTGTGAGGGGCTTTAAGGGTGAGCTAGGGAGGTGACCAAGGCCATGATGGAGCCGTGCCAGAGCAGGGAGGTCCAGAGACGGGGCAGAGCAATCAGGGGGAGGGGAAAGAGGCTCTATGTGTGTGAAACTGGGTGGTGGGTGCTGGTGGTGAGGTGACAAAAACAGCGGTACAAATCTTCAGTAAATCAGATTGCTTTTAAGCCTGACTGGCTTTCAGTGGGACTAATGTGTTTAAAATCAGACTGCTTTTATGCACCACTTGGCCCAGTTGAAGGCTAACTCAAGCCGATGTGCTCAGGGTAGGGCTGGGCGATATGGCCTAAAATCCATATCACGGTATAATTTGAAGCATGTGTGGTAACGATATATATCGCGATATATTCTTTTCTTCTGTATAACGTATTTTACACACTATAAGGCACACTTAAAATCCTTTAATTTTCTCAAAAATTGACAGTGTGCCTTATGTATGAATTCTGGTTGTGCTTACTGACCTCGAACCGATTTTATGTAGTACACGGCGCGCAGAAATCTGTCAAAAAATGTTTTAGTACGACTTTGGTAAGCTATGAAAGCACACCGCTTGATGGATTGCCGGAGCATTACGGCTGCCGCAGTCAGGAGCCTCGCGGAGTAAAATGGGTCCAAAACTCTGTCTGCTTCAGGTCCCAAAGTCAAACAAACACTGCGGCATCACTGAGAGTTAAAAACTGTCTAAATTCTTTCATCTTTAATAAAATGATCAGTGTTGCTGCTTTACCAGGTGTAACAATTAAGTTTAACATCCAGGCATCCATGAAAAGAGAATTTATTAAATTCAACGGAGTTGGAAGTTAGCAGGAAGTTAGCTTGCTAGTTTTCACCTAAACATGATATAGCATGTTCTGACTGAGAGATTTCTGAAAAAAATACAAACGTACAGCTCTGCTATCACTTCCAACATAAATGAAGAGAGAAAACTAAACAGCAGTGACATTTGCAGGGTTACTGAAGTTGGACTTGCTCGTATATAATGATGTCCTACGTGATTGCTAGCAAAACAGCTACGTTAGCATAACATTAGCGCAGTGAAGCTGAAGGATGAACGCTAACTTTTTCCACTCGATGAAATTTAACGTGAGGTTTCTGGTTGTTAGGGACAAATGCAATTGCATTGCATTAACATGAAACTTGTTCTTTGAAATTTTGCGTTTCACTTGTCCATTTAGAAAATTCACTGTAACCATTTTAATAGCTCATCTGTGCTGTTATTTTCCAGCCTAGATTGTATTCTGTAAAATGTTTCTTAGAGATTTATTTAGACATTTAGTTTCGGGGTGTTTAGTGATTTAGTGATGAATGCTGTCATTTTTTTTGATTTGCATTTGCCTTCCTAACTCCTATTCATCTTTCCACTGGATTGTAAATCACTTTGTGAAGTTTCTTAAAATAAGTCATCTGTAGCTAAAGCATTGGTCATGATTTGGATATTACAGTGATAGTTTACAGGTACCTGTTAAGAATTACTGGTACAGATGCTATAAATGATGTGTTAACAGTTGTCTGTAATAGTGTCAATGTCAATTTATGGATAATTATGGGGGTGGAAATGAAAACATGCAGATTGATTGAGATTTATAAAAAAACAGATGTAGATTTTATTGAGTGTTTTCAATAACAACACCATATTAACAAACATATTTTTTTGTCTCTGAGTCAGATTACAATCCTCAAAGTTGGTATTTAGTTAACATTATAGTGACATTTATAGTGTTTTGGTGAATAACTCTTTAAGTCACTTACTTGTCATACAAGATGCATCTTGCCAGCTTTTTAGGAAATGTTATTCTCTCTTCAATTTGTACTGAGTGGTTGTAAATTTAGTTGTTTTCACACAAAATCTTCAGATGGTTTCGGGGAAATAACACTTGACCTTTCTTACAAGTGATACACAGCAGGAAGTACTCTGCTACGTGGCTGCACAGTAGAGCCTGGAAAAAAATGCAACTGAGGCTAAATGTTGAAATTGCTGTTGAAATTCTTGAGAGAACTGTTTTAGTTCTTTAGCTTTTCTCTGCATTGCTTCACTCTTCCTGGATGCCAAAGGCAGAGGTTAACAAGAAATGCCAGTACAAATATTATTATATTTCACTTACATGAGTCGTGTATAATGCTTACAGAGATTTGGGCAAAACAAAAAAAAAATTAATTAATTTTTATGTTCATAGTTGTTTGATTGCATCTCTTATACAGGAGAGGAAATAATTCTTTGATCCCATGCTGAATTTTGAAGTTTGCTCACTTACAAAGAAATTAACAGTCTTGAATTTTTATGGTAGTTTCTTTTTAATTGATATATATATATTAGGCGTGCAACGATACACAAAATTCACGGTTCGGTTCGATACTTTGGTGTCACGGTTCGATATTTTTTCGATACAAAAAAAATGTTCATGCCTTTTTAATTTGTCATTTATTAAGATTATAAATATATTTTTTAACTCAAAAATACAGTTTTTAAATTTAATGTTGCTGAAAAAAAGTAATAAAAAAATAAATCTATCTGATCGAGAAATCACTCATCTTTGGAAAAGAGAGTTTATTACAGAGAAATGTCTCTTTCCAAAATAAAAGCTATACTATACGCTTCTTCTGGGCTATATTCTCAGCAGCATATTAAACATATCAGGTCCCATAAGGAGAATCATGGGCTAACGGCTGTCTAAATGACTCGGGTAAAGTTTGTAGCATGCGTGCTTGTTGTTTTTGTCTGCTTCCACTTTGCACTAGGATGCTGTCGGAGTAAATGTGCAGTCATATTCGTTGTGTTCCCACTAGTGCTGTCAGCGTTAATCTCGTTGAAATGACGTTAACGCCACAACACGGCAAATCTCCGTTAACGAGATATATATATATACATATACACACACACACACACATACATATATATATATATATATATATAGAGAGAGAGAGAGAGAGAGAGAGAGAGAGAGAGAGAGAGAGAGATCTCAAAGAGCTGTCAAGGATGTCAGCAGGAGTGCCCCCGAGTGCCCCCCCCTGAAATAAAAACATTTACTTTTTATTTCAGCATGTGCAATTTCTGGCATTTGTTGGTCCCATCATTACTCCCTACCCAGCACTGCCCCCACCCCCAATATGGCCACCCCTGTGGAAAAAATTCTGGAGGCACCTCTGGCTACAAGATCAACAGCAAGAGGCTTTGTGAGAATGACCATTAATTGCGCTTGATCATGCCTGGTGGGGTGAGAATGATTACAGGAAGGTGGCGGATCAGCTCAACACTGCACAGAAAGAATTATTAAATGAACTGAAGGCAGTTGGGACCACATTCTCTAAGAACACCATTTCTTAGCACACTATGTCATAATGGTTTGAAGAATTGCATCACCCACAGTGTCCTCCTGCTCAAGAAGGCACATGTACAGGCCCATCTTAAGTTTGCCAGGGAACATCTAAATTATTTACAGAAGGCTTAGGGGAAAGTAATGTGGTCAGATGTAACCAAAATCAAGCTGTCTGGCATCAAGTTGACCTGCTGTGTTTGGAGAAAGAGAAATGCTGAGTATGACGCAAAGAAGACCATCCCTACAATCAAGCACGGACATGGAAACATTATGCTTTGGGTTGTTTTCCTGTTAAGTGTACACTGCACTGAGGGCTCAATGGAAGGGGCATGTACCATAAAATCGTGGATGAGTACTTCCTCTCAGCCAGAACACGGAAGTGAGATTGCGGATGGGTCTTCCAGCATGACAATGACCCAAAGCAATATTGCTAAGAGAACAAAGGAGTGGCTAAAGAAAATGCACATTAAGGTCATGGAGTGGTCTAGCCAGTCTCTGCTGTTTTCCAGTCATTGTAACCTGATAGAATCAAAGATGGCATATCCATGTGCATTAACAGTCATCCAGACTCACTGGCAGGATCTAAGTGTTGATGTAAGTTCATGTTTTTGTTGGGTATGATTGTGCAAATCCCACTCAAGCTCAGAGTTTTATCTGTAGACAAAAGCTCACTTCATACAGTCAGAGATGGTCTGCATAAGGCTGAGAGTAGTGAAAGTAGGTGATGAGCAAAAACTTTGCAGCAGAAGGGAGAGCAGGAACACAGATGGTACAAGGTATTCTCACGATGCCGGCCTTTAGTCGTCATGAAATGAGCAGCTTGTTTTGTTTACACATAAGCCAGTGATTTCACTGTTAGCATAGTAGTGTCAGTGTAATTTTCCATCTGAAAGATTCACTTACACATATGCACATTTTTGTACAAGTTAAAGGCAGATATCTTTAACCCATACAGTCATCTCATTTAACAGGTGAAAGGTCTCTACTATTGTTTATGTGGCTGCTGGCCAAGATCTCTTTAAAGTAGTAAATAAGCTGTCAAAGTTTCTCTCCTTGGCCCCAGTCGCTGACAGCATTGGAGCAAACCAAATGCCCCAGTCACATTCACTCTGTCCCCCAAAACACTGTCCTGACCCCACGACCACAGAACAAAACAAGATACGGGGTTGGACCAGCACTTGTAGAGTAAGTGGTAGCTTCCTTGAAATCGAAATTGCTCATTTCCCATGTTTCTTTCAGTCGCTTTCTCCACCCCCGCTCAATCCACATGGAAGGCATCTCTCAAAGTGAAAAAGCGCAGGGAGAGACACAAACAAACTGAGTTAGACTGAGTAGCAACTATGGAGGAGTTGTGACACAGCTGGAAAAAAAGGAACAAGAAGAGAAGAGGAAAAACAGCTGTATTCAGAGCGATTATGTGAAGGAAGCTATGGCCAAGTATGGCTCTCTTCTCTGTTTGACTGACACTAGATGGCAACGTTTTGCTGTATAGCTTCTCTTACTAGTCTCCCTTTTTTCTTGTATCTGTTATTGACTCCTTGTTGCTTAATAATAGACACAGTATGGTTGTGCATATATGTGCAACTGTGTGTATCTGGCTAGGATAAAGGGTGGTGATGGAGGGGGGGTACAGGATGGGTTGCTGCAAACCCCTCTGACCCCCAGCCCCTCCCCTCCTGTTCTCCACTCTGAGTGAAGCCCTGTTCTATGGGACTGGAGGTGCTGAATCAGGCAGTGAAGCTGAGGGAAATCTTGCTTATCTGTGTGGAATTTTATTATTTTCAACTATTTGGATCGTGATAGCTCCCATTCACCTTCCCTCCCTCTTCCTCCTTTTCACCTTGTCACGCAAACACAGGCTTTCCTCACACAGCCTTGCCCGTCTGCCGCTTTGCTTCCTTCCCTTCTCTGTACGGCCTCACCCTTGCTTATCACGCCAATTAACATTTTTAACTTCTGCACTTTTCCCTCCCGAGGCGGTCTCATCTTCCCCTTTGGGTGGGATGATTTATCGAAAATGCAATTTCAATTCAGTTTGTACCTCTAGTAATTCTTGTGAGAATTTTCTCCTTTATGATAGGCCATGGAGCACAGAAGTTAACTTTAAACACATACCGAGGCCTTAGGTGCTATACTGAATCATGGTTTCTTACCAAATATTCAATTTAAAGAATTGTATTTTATTTATTTTTTTAATGGGCTATTCATTTTCTCACCATTAATTCTCCGATTGACAGCTGAAATAAGAAACCGGATTTGTCCAAGGATTTGTCCACATTCATTTAGAATGGCATTGAGGGTTTAAATTAAAAGCTCACAGTGAGTCATATACAGTGCCACTAGGACTTTTGTCATATTCCTACATATGAAGCACAGATCTGCGCAATTATTCAAAACATAAAGGAATCGACCGTCTGAAAGATTGAATCGAGAATGTCAGATATATCTAATATTTTTAGTGTATCGCAAGAGTGCACTGAGCTATAACACACAGTTGACGTAACAGAGGCTTTTTTTAAGTCTTTATAATAATTAAAAACAAACGCGATAAATTAATTTTCAATTTATCTACAGTCTTGCATCCTTGCGTGTGCATAACTGTATCTGTCAGCATTGTAGGCACATAAATCATCTAAAGGAAGGCATAAGCTTATCCACTAATTAGTGTGTTTACATATATATGTGTGCACAGACATGTGTGCATGCTGGTGGTGAGCATTATGAAAGCAGAAGCTTTTCTTGGCAATCAGGCTTCTCTTTAAGGCCCCCCCATCTCCCTGTATGTCTTGATTTGGAAAATTCTACCCCTAAGCAAAATCTTGAGCGTGTGCGTGTGTGTGTGTGTGTGTGTGTGTGTGTGTGTGTGTGTGTGTGTGTGTGTGTGTGTGTGTGTGTGTGTGCAGGTTTCATAAGAGCTCAGTAGAGAGAGAACATGAATTATAGAGAGCAGAGCGGGGTCTAGGAATCTCACACGCAAACCTTTTCTTTTTTACTTTTTAATTTTATTGACCGTAGTGGAGGCTCTTAGTTGTGCCTTCACATGTTTGACTCTTATGTCCAATTCATTTTAGATGCTTTAAGTGTTAATGCAGTGACTGTGCTGTAGATGGATTTGCATAGGGCAGGTTTAATTATTATCACGAAAACCCAATGGAAACTCTCAAAAGCACAGTGCTATAGTAATTTGGTGTGACAAACAAATCTCACAACAAATCAACGGCTCACTTGAACTACATGAATAGTCTTCAGGGCTCTTACAGCCTCTCTGTCTCCTGTCTTTTCTTTTGTTGTTTTCTATTTACTTTTGCTTTATCTCTCTCTGCAGCATCTTCTCTCCTCACCCTCATTTCCTTCCACATTCTCTCCAGTTTCCCCTTATTTAGATAGCCATGGCAACACAGACATACACACCGACCCATACACAAGCGCGCATGCTCGTAACCTTTTCTTGATTACCCCTGACCTCTAGACCTGTAATGACACAGCTGCCACTTTGATCAGCCAGTCAGCACGCGGCGCCGCCCGTGTTCTCAGCGGTGCTGCCACCGGCTTGATAACATGTTCTGATAGGCCTGTGCTGATGTATTTCCTGTTTTGGTATGCTTCTTCATTTTTTTTTTTAATTTTCTCCACCAGCTGGTCCCCACATTCCTCAGAGTGAGGGAGGGGGGCAGGGGCAACGCCGGGATGTTTATGTTCATGTGCATGTAGGGGTGAGTGTGTTGTTTTTTGTGCAAGGGTCTAGCTGTGTTTGTGTTTGGTAGCCTAGATAGTTTGGTCTAGGGCTGGGAGGGTGTGGGGTAGGTGGAAGGGATGCTTGAGAAGGGGTGTGTGTGTGGTGGGGTTGTTTACAAGTATTGGCAATCGAAATGGGGTACATTGTAGGGGGTTGTGGGGGTGACTGACATACATGCAGGGGATAATGATGGTGAACAGCTGTTTATGCATATGCTTCTGCGTGTCTGTAATGGGGAACAGTAGAGATAGGCAAACTTTAGGCGTAATATGGCTTTAAGGTATGATGGAGGATGGTGGAAAAACTGAAGAAATCGAACTCAGTTAGTTGTTGGTCATTATTGTTAATATGGACAGGTGTGTGTGTGTGTGTGTGTGTGTGTGTGTGTGTGTGTGTGTGTGTGTGTGTGTGTGTGTGTGTGTGAGCGCACGGTTGTTGCTGCTACTTCTGCTATTATCATCTGAGTGTCCAGTTTGAGATCAGATTGATGTGAACGTCTTTGTGGGTGGCTGGATGTGTATTTAGGTAGTGATGATATTTTCCTGAGAGCTCTGTTACCAGGCTCCAATGTCTCCAGTAGCAGGCTGGGAGCAGACATGCCCAGGCATGAAACCTATCATGCATGCGCACGTGCACACATGCACTTTCTCACTCACGCCCTCCATTTGTCTCTGGGCAGAAGTATGTGCTTATGTATTACTGGATGTCCTACACTAGTATGTCAGAGGGTTTCAGCGATAAATCTTAAAGTATTTTCAGTTGGACACTAGAGGCGATGTTCACCAACGTTCTTTACTCCTGGTCCACAAAGTCAAGTATACACAAGGGTTTTAGATCTCTTCTTATCCAACAAATGAATTTGACATTTTCTGTATGGTTGAATTAAATGGTAAATGGTAAATGGCCTGTATTTATATAGCGCCTTACTAGTCCCTAAGGACCCCAAAGCGCTTTACATATCCAGTCATCCACCCATTCACACACACATTCACACACAGGTGATGGAAAGCTACATTGTAGCCACAGCCACCCTGGGGCACACTGACTTTAACAGTCTTCCATCCTTGCGTGTGCATAACTGTATCTGTCAGCATTGTAGGCAGTAGAGGTAGGACATAATATTAGTAGGACTGACAATGAGGCACGCAAGGACATATACTACTGCTTGCCAAAGCTGACCAAGTTATTTGGCCATTACAGGGCTGTGGAGGAGATGTTATTGTAATTGGAGGGAGGCTGAGGGTCATAACCCTAAATTAAGCCATAGCAAAGTACTCTTGGTTTCTACACTTCATCTGTTTTTCATTGAAAGTGATTATTTGTTTTAGACTTTTAACTGACTACAGTAATATATTGTACATTAACTTAATTTTGTTTGTATGTTTTCACACAAAATAATTTTAATTTCGCTGTCTTTCCTGGGTGCTATTAAATTTGTCTTTTAATACGTACTTCTTTTACATCCCCACTCTCCTTACTTAATATTACTGTTCCTGGAACTGTTCATTGCCAAGACATTTGGACAGAGGAGTGTGTATGTGCGTGCGTGTGTGTGTGTGTGCGCGCGTGTGTGTGTGTGTGTCAATGAGATAAAGTGAGAGTGAATGTGTGGCACACCCAGGAGCCAGGCAGCAGGAGCCATTTACAATCATCTGGCTACATCTCTTCTCCTGCCCTGTTCCATTGCCTTTCCTGCCTCGCCTAGTTTGCTTTGACCATTTACTCTCTGTAATTGCAGATGAAAATGCACTGTTCATCTTGTGTTTTATACATGAACTGTGGAATTATGTCCGAAATGTTTGAAGTTGCCATTTCTTACATGTAGAAGAAATATACCAGTAGAACTGTGATATTCTTGATACCCAAATTGATACCATGATGGTGGCAGACTGTTTATTTGGAATGATAACATTATATTTTCACAAGTTAAAGACAGAGAAAATGTTAGGGTGGTTGCAGAATATCTCAATAACATTGCCACAACGTCTAAAGTATCTATTTTTACATTAGTTGTTGCAAACATTTTATCTCTTAGAGCATAGCTGATTTCACAATGACAGTGCCAATTGTCGAAAAAAAAAAAAAAAAAAGTCATGTCACCATAACCCAAAATATGCCTTTATTGCACTAGTCGTATTTACCATGTGTAGTTTTTCACCTGTGGTATTAAAGAAAACAACAACAAGAGAGAGACAACATTTTTTTGGCGATTTTGGTATTGAAAGGTATTGTAACTAGTACTTCAGGTGATTTCCCCTGTTCATCTTAGTAGAAATGCTTTTTATGCTAATGATGCTGCCTTGGACGTTGCACTAAAACACTAACAGTTGAACCATTTAAACCATACTGTGCACGTGGGAAAACATACTTAGATAACACATTGACCTACTATAGACCGACCTACTGTATTTAGGCACAGCCAAACACAAAGAAAATATTTGCAACACTATAGATGTCTTGAAGGCTTTCCAAGTTGGTGTCATTACTGTTGGTCTATTACAAATGAGTTTCGTTTTAAGTGTGTGGGGTTTTTTGCTTGTTTGGTTTTTACAACCTGACAGTGTTGTTCTTTTATATAAAACAATAGGAAAAGTATGAAGCGTTATTATGAGAAGGGCTATGTCAAATCATATCATCTGCGATCATCCATCCATCGTCTTCCGCTTATCAAGTTCAGGGTCGCAGGGCAGCTAGAACCTATACCAGCTACCACAGGGCGAAAATTGTTACACCCAGGACAGGTCGCCAGTCTTTCGCAGAGCTAATGCATAGACAGACACGGGCAATCTAGAATCTCTAATTAACCTAAGCTGAGAGTACCTGGAAAGAACCCATACATGCATGGGGAGGCCCCGGACACGTAATGGATTCAAACCCTGGACCTTCTTAATGTGAGGCAACAGTGATAACCACCATGCTACCATATCTATGATAAGATAAGATAAAACTTTATTAATCCCTCGGGTGGGTTCCTCTGGGAAATTCGGTTTCCAAAAAAGCACAGCACCAACAGAAGTTACACAGAATGTAAATTCCAGGTACCGTAATTGTCGGGCTATAAGCCGCTACTTTTTGCACAAGGTTTGAACCCTGCGGCTTTTAGTCAGGTGCGGCTTTTCTATGGATTGTCCATGATTTTTGTCATATCGTAAGACGATTTGTTTTGTTTGTTCCGCTGTTGTACGGCACTACGTTGCCTGGCGGAAGGGCATGTGATCAGACACACAGTATCGGGGTTCAAGAGTGGTATGTTGGTCACATGTCCATCCGCCAGGCAACATAGTGCCATACAAGTAGCGCGAAAAACAAACTTCAAAGTAGCGCTATGCGTTCAGCGGGAGGCGTGGATGACAAGCGGCGATAAACTTGCGAAAAGCAAGTTATGCCCAACTCCACCGGTGGAATCTGACAGCGTGGAAAAGTGTGAAAACATCCACGATCACCAACGGATTTCGAAGGGCTGGACTGCTGCATGATGGAGAGGAGGACACCGCCACGGCCCTTCTGAGGGTGTTCGACTCTGACACTGACAACGAGGATTTCTTTGGTTTTGAAAGTGACAACGAAGGAAAGAAGCTGAGAGTGGATGACGTAGCCATCCTGAGCCTGTTCGTATCCGACACTGGAGAAGAGGACTTTGGTGGTTTTAGTGCGCAGGAAGATGGTGGTGAATGACTGACTTTTCTTCTTGTTAAAGCCGTGTCACTGCACCTGAGCCTAAAAGGTAGTCCGAATCTATTTTTCTGGTGTGCTGTAGGTTATTGTTATGTATTACATTTGTTACTCATTTATGAAGCACAGTACATGTTTCGTACTTGTAATTACCGCTACTTGTACATATACCTAAAAAGTTATGCAAATGTGTACCCATAACTTGTTTTTCAAAATATTACGGTAATAAAAGGGGCGTGTCTCCAAACAGCCATCTCTTTCCTGACAATTCCCTTTGTGCATATTCTCTTACATATGATAAGTCAATATCATCAAAAACACCTGCGGCTTTTAGTCAGGTGCGGCTAATGTATGTACAAAACAGGATTTTCCCCTGATTTTAGCTTGTGCGGCTAATATTCAGGTGCGCTTTGTAGTGATGTGCGGATCGATCCTGAAATATCGATTCCTTCGATACCAGTCATTTATGTTCTAGAATCGATTCTCACATTCAAATATCGATATTTTTAGTAATTTGGGGTTAATTTGTAGTTTATCATTAACAGCAACACTGTGGAAAGAAACTATAACATTCGGATTGTCTACATTCAAAGGAACTACTTCCTCTTCCGCCTTTCATAGTCATGTGCGAAATACGGCTGTATAAATGTCTTGCAGCCCCTTGGCGTGCGCACTCACAACAATGGCTGAGCGTAATTGTGCGGACGTATTTTACCTCCACACACAGCTGAGACATGGTTTGCGATACATGTGGCAAAAAAGTGCTCCAAGAGTGAGGTGTCGTGGCTATTCTTTCCCAACCTTGAGACCTCAGAATTAGGGAGACATTCAAAAGGGCTGTTGGGGGGGGGGGATAAATACATTTTACAGGGTTTATTTATCGGATAAAATACGTTAAATGTCACCGTTATTATTGGCCGGCCCGGAAACAGCGGGGGTGTCCAAATTCAGAGGCTGCTTCCACCTGAGGACCGGCCTTTGCGGTCTAAAGAAAGCCGGGTAGTACGTCATGAGCTCCCTCGGTGGAGTGAAACTCAGCCATCTGCTCCTTGCTATCTAAAATATAACCGGGCACTGACGTAAACTCTCGACTGTCTCACACTTTCTTTAATTAGTTTTCTGTTTGATGTTTATTCAGCTGTGTGAAAACCCTGGAGGAACCCTACCGAGGGATTAATAAAGTTACATTTAATTTAATCTAATCTAATAACTTTAATCTCAGCCACACCGATTTACTCACGAACAAATAAAACACTGAAAAAGCCAAACAATAACATTTTTAGGTTATCAAAGTGACTTATATATCATGTTTAACCCGAGTAGCGAAAGGCCGCGGGGGTTTGAAAACGATGTGTCAATGGGCTCAGATATTTGAAGTTTACACAGCTACATTCTCACCTCAAAATACGTTAAAAGTTGGTTTTTTTGCTACCCAGAAAGAGAAATAAGAGTAATATTAAAACTAAGTAGCTGCCGCCATTGTTGGAAACTGGAATTGGCTCGGCCGCGCTATGAATTCTGCAATATGGTTTTTCACTTTTGTTGTCCAGGTGGAAATTCGGGAGAATGGTGGCTCCGGGATTCTCCCGGAAAAATCGGGAGGGTTGGCATGTATGGTTGTGGCAACATCACTAACCTTGTCAAACACCTCAGAGTAAATCATATCACAGAATATGACGAGCGTATGTTGAGACGAACTGAAGTCCTCTCACGGAGTCCTTTAGTGCTGCAGGCAGGCAAGGTGTTCAAATAGCCACAACTTCAGTTTTTTTTATTTCTATATGATGAACTCTGCATTATTAAGTGATAAGAACAACTAATCTGATGTCCTGTAATCATTATGATGCTATAATTTGAGATACAATAAATAAAATAAGTTTTTGTACAAAGTATCGGTATCGGATCAGTATCGTCGATACCACCCTGAATATTACTTGGTATCGGATCGGAAAGGAAATCAGTGGTATCGCACATCACTAGCGCTTTGTAGTCCGGGAAATACGGTATTTACATTGCCAAGGACACATGTCCAGGCATGTCTAAAAGCAAGAGCCATGTGATGGCCTCAAATGACCATTTGGCAAAAATGGACCTACAGGGAGTGCAGAATTATTAGGCAAGTTGTATTTTTGAGGAATAATGTTATTATTGAACAACAACCATGTTCTCAATGAACCCAAAAAACACATTAATATCAAAGCTGAATGTTTTTGGAAGTAGTTTTCAGTTTGTTTTTAGTTTTAGCTATTTTAGGGGGATATCTGTGTGTGCAGGTGACTATTACTGTGCACAATTATTAGGCAACTTAACAAAAAACAAATATATACCCATTTCAATTATTTATTTTTACCAGTGAAACCAATATAACATCTCCACATTCACAAATATACATTTCTGACATTCAAAAACAAAACAAAAACAAATCGGCGACCAATATAGCCACCTTTCTTTGCAAGGACACTCAAAAGCCTGCCATCCATGGATTCTGTCAGTGTTTTGATCTGTTCACCATCAATATTGCGTGCAGCAGCAACCACAGCCTCCCAGACACTGTTCAGAGAGGTGTACTGTTTTCCCTCCTTGTAAATCTCACATTTGATGATGGACCACAGGTTCTCAAATGGGGTCCAGATCAGGTGAACAAGGAGGCCATGTCATTAGTTTTTCTTCTTTTATACCCTTTCTTGCCAGCCACGCTGTGGAGTACTTGGACGCGTGTGATGGAGCATTGTCCTGCATGAAAATCATGTTTTTCTTGAAGGATGCAGACTTCTTCCTGTACCACTGCTTGAAGAAGGTGTCTTCCAGGAACTGGCAGTAGGACTGGGAGTTGAGCTTGACTCCATCCTCAACCCGAAAAGGCCCCACAAGCTCATCTTTGATGATACCAGCCCAAACCAGTACTCCACCTCCACCTTGCTGGCGTCTGAGTCGGACTGGAGCTCTCTGCCCTTTACCAATCCAGCCACGGGCCCATCCAGCTGGCCCATCAAGACTCACTCTCATTCCATCAGTCCATAAAACCTTAGAAAAACCAGTCTTGAGATATTTCTTGGCCCAGTCTTGACGTTTCAGCTTGTGTGTCTTGTTCAGTGGTGGTCGTCTTTCAGCCTTTCTTACCTTGGCCATGTCTCTGAGTATTGCACACCTTGTGCTTTTGGGCACTCCAGTGATGTTGCAGCTCTGAAATATGGCCAAACTGGTGGCAAGTGGCATCTTGGCAGCTGCACGCTTGACTTTTCTCAGTTCATGGGCAGTTATTTGGCGCCTTGGTTTTTCCACACGCTTCTTGCGACCCTGTTGACTATTTTGAATGAAACGCTTGATTGTTCGATGATCACGCTTCAGAAGCTTTGCAATTTTGAGACTGCTGCATCCCTCTGCAAGATATCTCACTATTTCTGACTTTTCTGAGCCTGTCAAGTCCTTCTTTTGACCCATTTTGCCAAAGGAAAGGACGTTGCCTAATAATTCTGCACACCTGATATAGGGTGTTGATGTCATTAGACCACACCCCTTCTCATTACAGAGATGCACATCACCTAATATGCTTAATTGGTAGTAGGCTTTCGAGCCTATACAGCTTGGAGTAAGACAACATGCATGAAGAGGATGATGTGGACAAAATACTCATTTGCCTAATAATTCTGCACTCCCTGTATTTCAACTCCCTCTAACAAAGCAGAGTGCTTTTCAAAAAGCTGGAAACAACAAAGCACTTGAGGTAAAAAATAAAAAATAAAAACCCCACCAATGACTTCAACCAGGCTTCAAAGGAGGAGATTCTAACAGCTGGTGATCTGCAACCCAAATGTAAACAGATGACTCCACCGAGCATTGCTAGCTGCACTCCATATGACAGGAAGAGCAAATGGTGCATGTTATTCATTACTGATGCAATGACTTTAAGCAGCTGGTTGAAAAGTCTTACCAAAGATACAACTTCACAAGTAGAAAATATTTTTTCCGTTTCATTATTTGATGATATCAAGAAATCATTAAACAGCAGTCATGGTATACCTTTACTTTTAGGTGGTTAACACTGTGGCAGTGGATATGTCACTAATACTGCAGTATAATGCTTCTGCTGGTACCTCATTTCAATAGTGACAGTATTGTTTGTTTTTTCCATAGTCAGAAATTAAACTATAATTATTATCAATTATAAGTAAATTTTCCTCATTGTGATATGATTTTTACTTAGTCTAAATTTTGTTTAAAAGCCCCTTTTCACTTGTATTTATGAAGTGGGAATTATATCGGCTGTATTTAAGATGAAAGAAAACAGGCTCACAACTCTTAAATTCCACCTTAAAAATCACTGTCAGCCTGTTTGGATAGTGTCTCTTAAACACCTTCTGCGCACATGTACACACACAACTATTAGAGATGTCTGTCCTTTGCTACAGTTTACCTCATCATGGTATGTGGTTTACCTCACATCACCACATTGTTTTCTAGCCACATAAGCCACTGCCTCTCACCGTGTTGTCAGCACCTCTCCGCCTCTTCATGGCCCAGATTTCTCTCTCACTTTATTAGCATCTGTCTACATGTGTTTGATTTTTGATTAGCTCAATATCAACAAGCTGCAACATTAAATTGCATCTGTGGTACATGGCAACATAAAAGCGACATGCCCTGGTCTAGGGTTTCTCAGCATTGTAATTAGATGATCCGTGTTATTCTTTTCACTTGTAAGTGATTTTGTAGCTTATCGGTTTATCTTTGTGTCCCCTATCAAATGAGGGGATTGTTTTTCTGGCAGTGTATAAGAGCTGGCGTTAATGGCTCAGTTTCGATTTTCAGACCATTTAAAGCCCTCTGAGGCTGTATAACCACCTGAAGAACTCCTTTTTCTTTAACTCGGTCAAGTGTGGTCATCCAAGAAGTTGGTGTACTTGACCCCCACCTCGCAGTCACAACTTATTTAGCTCCATAATAACTCTTGGTGCTTGATGTTTTGAGAGAGCACAAAAGAAATGCTGATCTCAGGCTGTAAAAGAGTGGTTAGAAGGTCTTTTCACATGGATTTTATTGAGATTATCTGAATGGAAGTCACTATTTGACCTGGAGAGTAGTTTTACAGCTGTTAAACAGTCTTTAAAGTAATAAAATGTTGCTCCATGCTTCTTTCATTTCAGAGGACATAAAATGTGATATGAAAAAGGCTGTTTTGTGGATTTGTGATATTGGAAAATGAAATCAAACTTACCTCAATGGAGTTTAGTAATCAAACCTCTTTTTTATTATTATTATTATTATTAGTCTTGGAATAGTTCTTATTCTATCCTTAGCAGTCAGCGGGATCTAGGTCTTAATATATCATCTTTCACATCATGAAGTCTGGTCACAGTCCAGAGAAGCAGGTTGAATTAGCCTTTGCTGCCTTCACTGTGCGACTGTGCCATAATGTTCTATTCAGCTCCAGGCTGGTAAAGTGTCACTTTACTGACCTGGCACTTTCCTGTTTTCATCAGACACTTGAACATATCCACCCAGAGCAACTGTGACTTTCATATTTTATAGTTAAATATAACAGCCATCGTTTTTTCTTGAATTAATTTTAGTTTTTTTCTCCCCCTCTTCTTAAAGGACACTTACTCCAACTGTTTTAATAATGCACCCATAAGGAGTCAATTTTAAAAACAAGAAAAATTCTTAGAGCTGTTTTTAAGCTATGACTGCATGCTCAGTTTGTCACAGATCAGTGGGAAAGGTCGATCGAACTGAATAATTGTCCTTTATGAGTTTCTTTTTGTCTCTCGCCTAGTCTTCTGTTTTCCCATCTCTGGGGTCAGCAAAGAGGGTTACTTAGGTCGTGCGCATGACTTTGTGTATGTGTACGAGCACACATATGGATTCAACAAACTCAGGTTTCAGATGGGGTCATTTCACTCGAGTACAGTGTTGCCTGGGAGGCTTACACGAACTACATGCAAGCAGTTCAGTTCCTCCTCAATGTAGCGGTTAAGAAAACATGTTCACACCAGTTGTTTTCCTAATTTGACAGCTGCCCCCACCAACTGGTTAAATCTCTGACAGTGGTCCCGAAATGTGACACTGGCCAGACTGACAGTCTAAATGCACATTTCCTGGGGCAAAACAAGGCACTGAATTAGAGCTTAATAAAGAAGTATACATGTACCTACAGATGGGAAAAGTGAAACGGTGTGGTAATGAGTCAATGACAACATTTACCCCCCCACCACCCATTTCTTTCTTTTCCCCATTGAGAGGAAAACTGTGTTGTAATGGATTGTTCATGTGCGTAAGAGGAGTATGTTTACATTGCATGGCAGTACGGGATCGCTTCCCAATATTCCTGGATGGCAGCTTGAGTCAACTGGGAGCACGTTGAAGATGGCAAAGCTGTAGGGAGAGGGAAAATACGCCTCCTTCAGTTTGTCATCTAGGAACTAAACGAGTACCAGAAATAAAACCCTTAGAGGAACAAATGTGGAAGGGAAATACACATAATAATATTGCCTCTTTCTCCACTTTTGTCCTTTTTGGCCAGGACTGGGTCATCACCATAAATCACTCAATATGCTGTCATACACACACTCCCTCTCTCACTCAGATACACAGAAAGTCAGACAGACACACAGGACAGATCATTTTAGCTCAGCGCCAGGAGATGGATGAGACTGGGGTTTGCCTCTGCTGTGGTGCGATGTATACATTTCAAACAAAAGTATGAATCCTCTCTGCCAACACTTTCTCTCACTGCGAAAATGCGTCCAGCAGACGGTTGACATACATGCACGCACACACTCAGGGCGCGGCCTGCTGCCAACAATAAGACTTGTTTAACGAGTCTCAGCTCTTTGTTGATTTCAGTCTTGCTGCTTTGTTGTTTTTGTGAATCGCGCTCTCCGAGGCTGGTATTAATCTTCACTGTCTGTATACATAAGGTACCCAGAACTGCTCTGTATAACTGGGAATTGTCATGCGACAATGTTTGGTTCAGGTCGGGTGAAGTCTTGTTTCATTCACTGCTTCATTGTTCATGTTGTTGTGAGCTCTTGTGTTTATAGGACTGGGGTAGACCCCTTCCTTCGTCACCTCCTACTTTCATCTTTTTCCTGTCACGTTTACTTCCTCACATACTCTAGCCCCATTTTTCTCCCTTTGACCTCCTTCTCCTTTCTCCTTCTCTTACTCCTGGCCTCATCCAGTGTTTGCGTTCTGGATTCTGGATTCCTCGATGGCAGTGTGCGAGAGTGCAGCGAGACACTGAAGACCTTGGCGTTTTCCAGGTGTTTCTCTGGTGTTTGGCACTTCTCTGCCTGTGCCTGACTTATTTTGCACAGTCATCTCTTACTGTTATACTGCCCTCACTAGAAAACCTCCTGTAGTTTGAAATTGAAACAGAAGAACAGGGTAGCTTTTGACCGAAGGTTGTGCATGTTTTTCTCCAGGCACTCCTCAAATCTGGTATCAGAATTCAGACCCAACTGGCCACATGTTGAGAGTAACATGAATTCAGGCCTGTGTGAAGTATCCTACCAAAATAGCAGTTTCCATAATGTGTTTTGGATAGTTGGATGGATTTACTCAGGCTTTTCCAAATACCATTTTCTGGGGTTTGGTGCCTGAGTGCTAATCAAAAACAGGGGTAATGACTTGGGCAAGACACGCCAGAATTTAATCTTGTGACACTGACAAAATTACCATATACGCAAAGAAAGGCCACAGCTGTGCTTTTGCTGTTTCAGCTGTAACTCTACACATAACACAGTCACTGCAAACTCAAGATGCAGGAATTTGAACAAATTTGGTAATTTTTAATGTCCAGTGTTCTGCAGTTGAAATCGTTTTTGATTTACTAGTCTGACTCACTAAAACAATTCATTTAATACAGAATTGTTGGTACCGCTTTACTTTTTGTTGCGTTAAGCATCATAAGTAGATCGTATTATTGTACGATCTACTGTACAATATAAAGCACCTTGAGGCGACTGTTATTGTGATTTGGCGCTATATAAATAAAATTGAATTGAATTAAGCAGTGTAAGGAGTTGTACACGGACACTTGGAAATCCAGGGTTTTGTCAGGTAATGCCACGGAGAACTCCAGAGGTTCCCAAAGTGTGGGGCCCGCCCCCTAGGGGGGGCGCAGAACCATTGCTGGGGGGGCACGTATGAAAAGGAAAAAAAAAAGAATGCTTGGACACTGCTAGCATAATTGACAGGTTTTTGGCGGGATTCCCACACAAACGCAAAGCAGGAGATGAAGCATCGCCAAATATGTTTCCAAACCAACTTCCTTCCAAGCCAAAGACTATAAAATATGGTGAAGCATATCTTCCCTTTGGCTTCACCTGCACAAGTGCCGAGGTAGGTCTCTGCGACAGAATTACTTTCCCCTGCGTCGGGAGCAGCACTGGGCTGTCCAAATCACGGACAAACAGCATCCCACATTCTTGATTTTTAGTTCACAAACACTTCTTGTAATGACTAACTACTCCTGACATTTTGGAGATGTTAGCTCTTTATACAGTAAAGTTACAGCGGGATACAAATAACATCAGGCTGATCCTGCCACAATTTGTTCCCCCTGTCCAAACCACGGACTAACAGTATCCCACAGTTGTTTATGTTTTTAAACCCATTTTGCACACAGAGGCATTTTTTTGAAAAATGGATTGATAGTAATGTTGAATATTATTACACAGGAAAAAAACAACTACAGTAAAATAATCACACTGTGATGCCTCTGCTTTTCTAAATGGAGGGACAGTAACTGTGTGTGTATGTAAGCATGTAAAACCTGCAGATAGAGACAAAATACTGTTAATCTCATGTAAATCATCATAAATAACGTGGCGCACAGCGTGACGTGAAAAAAGGCACATACCTTTGACGTTGCGTGACGAACTCTGTATTCCTCGTCCACACGTAAACGCAAATACGGAGTTTTAAAAAAATCCTCCCTTTTCGGTGTTTCGAAACGCCGTTTATGTGTGGACGAAAGGCCCAAACGCATAGAAACAGTTGCGTTTTCAAAAATACCCGCGTAGGTGTGGAAGTAGCGTAAAAGAGTTAGTAGTTTATTTCATTGCTACCTGTAATTTATTGCAGTTTACGTTTATTCATGTAGTTGTCTACTAAATGTTTGTGGTGTGAAATAAACCTCAATGGAGTTTGAAAACAAAATATGGGTGTGTGTGGTTGGAGGATGTGTTTGTGCAGGGGGGGGGGGTTAGGTGTTGGGGGTGCGAAGATTTTTCTTGTAAAACAGAGGGGGGCCTAACGAAAAAAGTTTGGGAACCACTGATATAGTCCAAGTCGAGTGCAGCAGAACAAAGACCATTGTGGAGGGTTTATTCTCATGTCCAACAGTATTATGAACTAATAAGCTTACTGGAGCTTGTACTTGGTAAGCTTGTTGTTTGTTGCTAGTTTTTCACACCACTGTGCAGACTCTGAGATCTATCAGCAGTTACCAGTTGCTGGACTATGTCAAATTTTAGCATATTGCCCAAAATGCTATAGGCTGTCCTTATTCGCAGCTATTTTTACAGTAGACACAGTCGGATTCATTCTGCATCTTTAGCTTCATGTTGCCTCTCCCTCTGGGAATTAAACTATGCTTTGCAGCAATTATATGCATGTTTCTCTTGGTATTTTGGGGGTTGGAGACAGACAAAGTAACATTCACATCAGAGCCAGACCATTCCTTAACGCCTACACACTGACCCCATACAGAATGTTTCACATATTTAGTTGATTGACAATTGTGTTCATTGAAACAATTTATTTTTATTGTAGCAGGCCTCTACACATAATAATTGATCAATCTGAGTCATTTAAGTGGATTTTATTATGAAGAGGAAGCTGATAGTGTAAACTACAGTTTTAATGATCCTTATTTTCATTTTTTTGGAAAACCCAAACAGCACATCATAAAGATACATGAGACTTACAGAATAATCTATTAGTATAAATATTTACAAGTGTGCATAAACTCTGACTGGGTTTGGTGTGCGTGCTCTGTGGTCATCTAGAAATAAGCACTTGTAAAGACGGGACAACAATGTTATCTGTATAATTACATGATTTTCTTCATAATTTCATGGTGTTAAAAGAGCAAATATGGAAGAATAATATACATCAGGTGGGGGAAAAAGGTTTGTGGTTTACAAACGGTTTGTTTCACTGTTTTACTTTCACTCTTGCTCAGCTTTTATGTGCAAGTAGATTTGGTTAATTTGATGACAACAGCAGCTGCAGTCACAGTAGCAATAGTGATGGATAGTACCAGTAATTAAAGTAGTAAACACAGTAACAGCAGCAACAGTAATAGCAGTGGTGGCAGCAGTAGTAAATTCTTGTATGAGATGTTTCTCCTGCTTTGGCACTAATCCTGTCACACCTCCGCCACTCCTAGAATGTCAGTTGCAGGGTCATCAGCTGGAGGCAGGAGGACATATAGGTGAATTTTTAGAAAACACAGACTCTCGTTTCACTGTTATGCAGATGACTGCCAGATTTATGTTCCTCTTAAAAAGAAAGATGGGTCGTCTGTAAATCGTTTACAAACATGTCTGGAGGACGTCAAAGTCGTGGTTGGCGCTAAACTTTCTTTGTTTTAATGATTCTAAAACTGAAGTAATGGTGTTCAGACCTGCCTCCACTGCTGTTCCGTGTGTTGATTTGCAATCCCTGAAACCATTCTGTAAACCAGAGATTGTTAATCTGGGTTTTAAAATGGATCCTGAGTTTAAGCTTGAAAGCCAGATCGGGTTGGTTGTAAGGTCTAGTTTCTTTCATCTGAGGCAACTGACCAAAATTAAGCACTTTCTTACGAGACAGCAATTTGAAACAGTAATCCACGCTTTTGTAACCGTTCGGCTGGATTACTGTAATTCTCTTTATTTTGGGGTGAGTCGGTCTTCTGTTTTTCGACTGCAGTTAGTCCAGAATGCTGCTGCACGCCTTTTAACTGGCACTCGTAGATACGAGCATATCACCCCAGTTTTATATTCACTTCATTGGCTGCCCGTGCATTTTAGGATCCATTTTAAGCTGCTTTTATTTGTTTTTAAATGTTTGTCCAATGCTGCCCCTGTGTACCTCTCTGAGCTTCTTCATCCATACATACCTTCCCGGTCCCTCAGGTCGGCAGACCAGCTCCTCCTGAGCGTGCCCAGGACTAATCGTAAGCTCAGAGGGGATCGGGCATTTGCTGTGGCAGCACCAAAATTGTGGAATGAGTTGCCTTTACATGTTAGACAGGCACCTTCCTTATCTGTTTTTAAATCACATTTTAAAACATATTTATTTACCTTGGCTTTTAGCACAGCAGGACTTGTTGATGTCTCTTAATATGTTTCTTATTAATTATATTATTTTTAATTTTAAGATATTTTATATGTAATTTAAACTGTTTCCTCTCTGTTTTATATTTGTAGCACTTTGGTCAACATTGTTGGATGTAAAGTGCGTTATAAATAAAGATGCTATGCTAAGATGCTATGTTTCCTTGCCATCCCCTATAGCTACCTTTTGGTTTTTACCCAAACTGCTATCCTTCCTCTGGAGCCCACAACCAAAAACTTGATTTCTCAGCCGCCTCCTAGCTCCCTCAAAGCTATCCACAGGTTTGGGCTTCCACAGAGTAGTTGGATAACAAATGACCTTTTATAGCAAAACACTTCGTCTGTCTACAGCTTGTTGAAGCATTACATCATAACAGTATCTTTGAAAAGGTTAGGTTTTATGTAGCATCAAAGAAGTGATGTCGTGCTTATTAGGATTACAAATGATATCTTAACTGCTGATAGTAGTGAATGTTCTGTTCTAGTACTACTCAGTGCAGCAGTTGATACAGTGTTTTGTTTTATCACTTCTCTGCAGCAGTTTTGTCAAGCAGAACCATTGTCTGAATGTCTCGTTGTGCCACACACATTTTTTGTTTTCATTGGTGACCACAGCTCTCAATACTGTGCACTGAACTGTGGAATCCCCCAGGGGTCTATACTGGGACCTGTCTTTTTGTGTGTGTGGCCGCTGTGTCACATTAGACAGGGAGACAATATTACATTCCACTGCTTTGCCGATGACGTGCAGCTCTAAGTTCTACTACGTTTTTAAAGTTTTAAAACTTATATAATGTCGAACGGTTATTAAGAAATGGACGAGTGAGTTTCAGACAAAACAAGAATTTGAGTAATTGGCACAGACGAGCTGCATCCAGGTATCGTGTCTTCTTGCCCGGATGCAGGGGTGGGTACAGTGCTGGCTGTAGCTCAGGAGGTAGAGCAGGTCATTTACTAATCGGAAGGTTGCTGTTTCAATATTGCCGTATGAATGTCTGTGAATGTTAGATAGAAAGGCACTTGCTTAGAAAAAGCACAAAAAAGTGCTTGTATGAATGGGTGAATGAGGTAAGTTGTTTAAAGCTTTGAGGGCTCAGGTAGAGTAGAAATGCCTTTCCTGGGAAATTGTCTTTATGAAGAAATGCTCCTGCTTCACCCAGACGGCATCATCTACCACCATGGTTTTCTGCTGTTTCTGGCTAGCTTTAAAACAGAACTGTCACAGTGCTCCCAGCATCCAGTACATTTAGTTTGATCTGTATGTACTAGGGCTGCCACAAACGATTATTTTGATAGTCGACTAGTCACCGATTATTTTTGCGATTAGTCGACTAATCAGATCATGCATCCATTGGACATAAAATGTACAGCTTATTGCACAAACATGCATCTGCTCTTATATAACTATCATTAGCTTACAGCTTTAAGTGTTTAAGGTATGTGCTAACTAAAAATAGAGACAAGATGATAGTTTATTAAATTTTAATGAAATTTGCAGATTGTTTCGGTGAAATTTAATAAACTCCTTGCTATCTAAAATATAACAGGACACTGGAGTATATTCTCGAGCATCTCACACTTCTGATAATCAGAAGTGTGAAAACTATAACTTTAATCTCAGCCAAACCGATTTACTCAAGAACAAATAAAATACTAAAAAAAGCCAAAAATAACATTTTTAAGTTATCTAAGTGACTTATATATATTTAACCTGAGTAGCGAAAGACGGCGGTGGGTTTGAAAACAATTTTGCCGGGAGTCCGGTGTTCTCACGGGCTCTAGTGAACCTTGCCCCCGGCTAGCTATCGAGCTAGTGGGTAACCGACGTCTCTGAAAACGTCGGAGCGCTTTTGAAAATATGTGGTGTCTTGATAAACTGAGCAGATATTTGAGGTTTACACAGCTACATTCTCGCCTGAAAATATGTTAAACGTTTATTTTGTGACCCAGAAAGAATAATAAGAGTAATATATAAAACTAACTAGCTGCCGCCATTGTTGGAAACTGAGCTGGGCTGCGCTATGAATTCTGGGACACAGCTTCTTCTTCTTCGGGGTTTCACGGCAGCTGGCATCCTTGTACATGCAGTGCTGCCATCTTCTGTTTCAGTCCGTTATTACACTCTTAAATCCTACCACTTATTCCTGCGTCTTTTGTGATCTTACAAAGCTTCAAACGACGCGTCGACTATTAAATCAGTCGTGGACGATTTTGATAGTCGACGTAATCGTGACTAGTCGACTAATCGTGGCAGCCCTGGTATGTACTGTAGTCATGTTCTAACCTATAATTTAGGTTTGTATGCACTGTTTGAGGTTAGTGAAAAGCACCTTTTCGGTAGATTGTAATTATTTTTTTTATCAATTGTAGTTACAGCAGTGGCAATACAGTCAACCACCTGCCTATTCGCGGTTCAGTATTTGTGGATTCGCGGATTTCTATAGCGCTAAAATATTTTTTATTTTCATTTTATTTTAGTGACTAAATAAATTTATTATGATTAAAAAAATATTTACTAATTTTCAAATATTAACATTAATGTAAAAACACCAAAATATCAGTAAATTGTTTTGTTTTGTTTTTTTTCTTAAAAAAGATTTGCCAAACAACATGCAAATTCCTAACACAAAGCTCACGGGAAAATTAAAATAGGCATTTTTAGAGGTATTTGCAGATTTCAGCAATTCGTGGGCAGTTGTGGTCCCTAATCCCCACGAATTCCGGGGGTCGACTGTAGTGGTGTGGCCTTAGCCCGAGGTGTCTGGGTTCAACTGAGAAGAGTTAAGAATGGGTTTCAGATGTAACTAAGCACAGATGTATAACTCTTGTGGGTGAAGGTTATTTTCTCTGTGATTCACTGTAATTCGATTCTATGAGAGAATTGATCATGTAGGTTCTTTTAGTGTTTTAGATGTATTGACAAATATATAGGGTTTTTATATTTCTCTGGTAGATGTTCTACTGTTGTTGGGGAAACTACTAAGTTATAGCACTCTGCTTAACATGTAAATGCCCTGTGATAAAAATGACATGTTCTTGCATTTTCCCCTCATTTGATCCTTTGACTCTATTGTTATCAGTCTCAACTGAATTCTTGTTGCCAGGTGTCCACGAGGGACGCTCAGAGAGACAGGCTGTAGATATGTTTGCATGTCTGCATGCATGACCTGTCTCTGTGTGTGAACGCACTTGTGTGCAAGTGAGTGTGCATGCATGCATATGTGTGCTGTCTGTACTGTACTCTGTCAACATGACACAGGCTACATTTTGCCAGAGATGCATTAGTTATGGCTAGAAATGGGTTAGTATGGAATAAATAATGGATACCATCTTTTCCCTCTGAATAAATCAAGACCAGAGAAATGGACAGGAGAGGAGAGCTAAAAAAACTAAAGACAAGACAGTGAGTGAGCATCTGTGTCATATGAAGAGTAACAGAGCAAGAATGGTGACACACTCTCCTTCTTTTTTGCAAAGAACTGTGATTTATTTTAGAAAGGTGCAGTTTGACATATTTGTTACACAGAAAGTGATTTACAAGATTGATGGTTTTTGAGTCTTAACAAACAACTGATTTCTCTCATTAAGTAAGAACACAGTGTTTTTTAATCTAAAATTTTTTTCTGTGCTTTCTGTCTTTGCCTCCTCATCAGGCGCTGGGCCAGACATTTACTTTTCCTGACATCTTCCCAGAAAAAGAGCGGGCACCGGCTGAGGGCTCTATGGAGGAGATGCAGGAGAAGTTCATGGAGGACGAAAAGCAGAGGCAGAAACTCGACCCCAGGAGAGGAGGGGTCACCGAGTGGTTTGGACTCTGAGACAGACTGACAGACTATGCGTGTATGTGTGCATTTCATAGGGATCAACATGCATTGACTTACAATATTTTGATGACACTTCTGTTTCTGTAAGAAACACTTATAAGTGTGCATGAAAGAAGAACGAGCATGTGCGTGGGAGACTGCAGCCATGTGTTTCGTGTGTGTGTGTGTGTGTGTGTGTGTGTGTTTGTGTTTGCGAGGCGTCAACTGAGTAACCCGAGCCAGAACAGAATCCGAGGAGGAGGAGAGTGGCCAAGCTCCATCTTTGATGAACCCAACTCGCCAAATTTCTATCACCTCAGATGACCTCTTCTCTTCCTCCTCACACTCTACTTTTCCCACCTCCTCTCCTTTTTACCACCATCTCTTTGGCAACAGTGTAATTGCACCTCCTCGCTTTGTTTCTCTCTCTTTTTTTTTGTTTCAGAGGTTTTCTCCCTGCGCCCCTACTGTGTTTTTCCTATTATGCTCATCCCTCCGCTATGATCTCCTTCTTTCCCACCAATGACTGTGATGTCCCTAGTAGCCATTATTCTTAGGCTAGTTGGATCTGACTATCTGGGCAGCCCACAGCCTTCTCTCTTTTATGAGTTTGCCTTGGATTAATTGACCACTTAAGGTAAACAACAATTAAAATGTTTGAGCAAAGCGAGCACATGGAAATTACAGGAGGGTTATATTGCAGCATTTTGTGGTAGCCCATCTTGCCGTAACTCTGGAAAAAGATTGTACTCTGTGTGTGTATCTTTGCCTACCGTGCAAGACTTACCAGTGAATCTGTCCTATTGTACATACTGTTGGAATAAGACCTAATAAACAGTCACTTGCTCTGCTTTGTCTTGTGTTGTCCTTTCTTCATCTCCCACGACTGCTGTGTTGAAAAACAGCCACCTTGAGATTCTGTTTGCTGCACAAGTTTGCCTGCGCAAGTGCCAATGTGGTCTGGTAGCTGTTTTGACAAAGTAATGATCTGTGTTTGAATCGGGCCAGTGGAGGATGGAGCTCTGTTACGGTAATAAAGCCCATAAAAGGGAGGGACTTCTCCTGGGCACCCTCAGACCCTCCATTATACTGAAAGGCCAAGGTTACTGTAAGTGTCCCCCAGCCGTGACCACTAATGCTCTCTGGCTAATACAAAGGTCCAGTCCCTGACCTCACCCAGCCAACTCATCTATCACTAAGGAGAATGTCAATATTGATCCTGTTGGCCCTTTGTCTGCTGCCTGGAACCACTCACCCCCTGTGTTACTATAAAGCAATCTGATTTGGAATGAAACAAGACTCCAGTTACACAGCCCCTCCGTTTCTCACTCTTTCCCTTGTTCTCACTTTTTCACTTTTTTATTTTCTTCTTTCTCTGCTCTGCTCTCTTGTTGCCCAACCTGAACCTCCAGAGAAACAGCTGCTTAACCAACTGAGAGAGAGTCCAAATTCCTTTTCTCGCTCTCCCCCTGGCCTGAACAGACCCCACATGAAAGTTGGGAAATCAAGTTGTGGTGTTTTCCAAGTAATTATCTGTTCCTGTTGTCCTCTTGTTCTTTGTCACGGGGAAGCCCTGTTTGTTCTAAAGTCACATACATGCATTGGTACATTAACAGCAACTGTCAACAATAATCTGACAGTGAGCCGCTAACATTAAATCTCTGTTTAAGGCCTGCTGACAGTGGTGGTTATGTAGTGTTGGGGATACATTTTTATTTTTTTAACTGCAGAGACATTGCACATTGAGACACACTCGGTTAATGAGCTCATCTCTTGCTCACACACTTAAATGTCTCTGAGTCATTTCAGCTCTTTAAAAAAGACAAGTAAACAGGAACAACTCATTAACTGATAAACAGAAAAAGACAAAGTCATATGCTAGAAGGAGTGGGTTATTGATGTAACATCCTCTGAACAGTTCCACCATGACTTACATTTTTAGGGCCAGATTTCCTGAGGGCAAAACCCTATGTCATATTTCCTAAAGAGGTCTGTCAATTTTGTAACTGAAAACACTGACAGTTATTTTTTTATACTGGGCTTATTGCATATGTGGGCCTGTTTGTAGTTTACGTTTCAGAGTGCACACATTTTTCTGCAGGCAGTTTAATGCAAAATTCCACTATATTTAACACTGAAAGAAGCACGCTTCAATTTGTGATTCTGTGACACTAAGAGTGTTCCTTTATTTGAAACAAATGCATAATTAGTGTGCATGGATCGCTCAAAGGTGTAAGCATAGTGCCAAAGCTGTAGCCCTCTCCTGTGGCTCGTCACCTCACACCGCACGTTTAGAGCCGAGCTCCACATATTTCTCATATTTCATATTTCTCAATAATGCTTTGATGAAAGAGAGCAGACCTGAATTGATATCCAGGTGGAGCAACGGAGACAGATATACATATAAGGATGCCTCTTTTATTGGGTATCACAATTAAATTTTAGAAGTGAGCAAAATGTTTATAGTGGTCCACAATATAAAGAGTGGTTCAAACTGAAATGGGATTTAGAAAATAAAATTGATGAGTGCATTTACGTGCATGGCACAGTGACAGCAAATCCACTCACGCACGGTCGGATCAGGATCTGATGGTAAATGATGATTTTTGTTCTTCCGCACGTCCTGCAGGTCAGCTGTTAGACAGATTTCAGGTTCTACGGTTGAATAGTTTGATACAAAGCAGGTCTCTTCTGCATGTATCCCCTGAGCTGACAGACACGTTTGGGGATTGCAAACATTTGTCCACATGGTTGCCGGCAATTTCTAACTAGCATTTAAGAGTTTTCCGTTACATCAAAGGCACAGATTCTCAGTCAGCGGAGAGACAGAAACACATGCATAAAACCTTTGCTCACCATGTCTCATATGCACAATTTGTGCAGTTGCAGCTTCACTATTGCTGCTGAGTACATATGTACCCTAGGTTGGTAATGTATTTAGCACTACAATGCAAGCACACTACAATTGAAAATGAATATCTGTATGGCACCCACACTGCTGCATTACAGACACCACAGAGTCTCTATAAAAAATAAAATAAAAAATTCATAGCTACATACATCTGTATTGTAAATAGACACTTCCTTCACCTTTTGGTGCCTGAGATACAGTGTGTATATAACCCTACCACCACCACCTCCCTCCTTTCACCCTTCTACTTCACATGCAATAAAAACCTACATGCGTCCCCCCATCTGGTTGTGTCTGTGCTATCCCTTGTTTGTTTGTTTGTTTGGTGTTCTCGTTGTGTGTCAGCTGCCGCAAGGTGGCTGTGGTGTAAGGAAAGGGGAATATGGAAGTGTGCAGGCAAGCTAGCTCTGCACTTGGGTGCAGCTGAACTTGGGATGACTATAAGCAGCTCCAGATTTATAAGGATCTTGGTGTGCTTAAACATGATGCTTTATGTATTGTAACGCACCTCACGTTGTGTAATTGCGGAGGAAGGGAAGATGAACATGTGTGCGCAAGACACGAAAAGTTCAGTAAGGGTGGAGGGAGAGAGCAGATGGAGGTGAAGGAGAAAGCAAAGTGAGAGTGAAAAAGAGATGACATCATCAAGAAAATGCTGAGCTGGATTTAAAGGCTACTGGATAAAAGAGGTCTGATCCCACATTGCACCATCTCTCTTCCTTCTTTTTCCCCTCTCTCTTCCACTCTCTCTCTCTCGAGATGTACAGTGCAGGTCGTGTTGCCATCCCTACACGGTTAGTTAATGGAAGGAGGATTGAATATTTTAAGCAGCACATCACTCTCTTCCTTTCCCTCCTTACCCCTCTCTCCTTTTTTCTTGTGTGGTTGTGCATTAGTCAAGTGCACACATGACCCTGTTTCTTCTACTGCAGTCCACAATTGGAATCTGCATGACATCATGCTGTATTTTTGGCATGAGTGGTGGTATAGTGAGTGTCCTCTCTGACTCTGTAGCCTCTCTAGGGACCTAGATCTCCTTCTTGCTGGTTGTAGTAACTGCCCATTTGCAAGTGAAATCTTTGCCTGCAGATGCTTCACTGCATCCTGTAACTGCTAAGGAATTTAGATGAAGCATCCCACAATAACACTGCAGATAACTTTATCTCATCAGTGTGTTGTCACTGGGGTTGTCTTGTGAGGAGAGCCTGTGCCTGACTGCGTGCGCTGATTGACACTGAGTAAGAACTTCTCATATACTGTAATGTGACAAAACTGACAAAAACAATACAAACTTTGAGCTGAAAGTGTTTTCCCATACATATGTAAAGGCAATCCATTGCAAACTGTCTGTAAAATTATACATACTCATATAGTTCTACAGTTACTACACCTACCACCTTCTTGTGCAGATGCACAGACTTTCACACACTCACACTTGTGTTCGCTAAGACAACCGGGGTTGCCTGCTGAGGATTCTGACGGCCTCTCTTGGACCAGCGCCATGCACATTCCTCCTTCCCCAGGTTGCCATTGGTTCATCTGAGCTCAGCCAGTGCACTCTGTCACCCCATAAGTGTGGGCTTATGTGTGTGTGTGCGTCTGTTTCAGTGCGAGTCCATGAACCATAAGACGCTTACATAAAAAAAACATCTTCCGTTTGAATGTAGGACACACACAGCCAATATAGGCGCCTAATGCTTGTGTTCATGGCTCCTTGTGAACCCCTCACATGCAGAAAACGTACCCTGATATGGCCCCTCGTTGTATATATACAGTCATACTGTAGTCACATTGATACACGTGTTGGCTTAGTGCCATGAGTAACAATTTAAGGAATACACTGGAGAAAGAACAGGCTCTTCATTGTTGTTTAGATTGCTTTTAGTAAGTATAAAACATTAAACTCATATATTCTAATAACATTTTCTAATATCAGGAGGTTTTGGTTGATGGGCTTGTTTAGGAAACCCTAAATGAAAAGTCTCAATTTTTTTTTACCAAGTTAAAAATTGAAAATTTATACTAAAAAATAGTGATTTGTAGTGTTTTTCCCATCATTTGTCTTATAATTCCTTTGAACTCACAATCTAAATTTGCCACGAGATGATAAATGAGATGACGGTGAGTACTGTTTCTACCCATATGTAAATGTCACTAGATAATTAATATAGACGTGGATAAAATGAAGATAAAGTAATTTTTATTACTTTTTCAAGCATCCTTTGCAGGTGATGGTTACTTGAAATCTGGGCATCACTAAAGCCATAAAGCTGGGTCTGTCATGGTCCTGGGTCGAGCGACCCAGTGTTTGAGTTTTATGTATCTTTTGTATTTATTTGTGCCTTAGCTTAGTTCACCTAGTTAATTTCTAGATTGCTGTTTAGTCTTGTTGTCTCCCCCTGTACTAAGTCTCCCTGGTTCATGCGTCATGTCTGCGTGGTTATGTTTAGTTCATGTCATGTCTAATCTCCATGTTTCCTGTTTTACTTTGAAAGTCTGTATTCAATGTCAGTGTATTTAGTTTCACCTCTCCTGTCGTTAGGTTCATGTGTTTCAGCTGTGCTCCCATGTGTGGCCACTTCCCCTGATCATCCCTCATGTGTATTTAGTCTCTGTGTTTCATGTAGTCTGTGTCGTGTCGTCTGTGTTCCCACCCTGGTGGAGCATGTTGTCACGGCCAGTCTTAGTATTCATAGTTTTTCCTAGTTTTACTTTCCCAGTTTAGTTTGTCACTGCGTTTCTGCCTTGTCTGCACTCCTTGTCACCAGCCACAATAAAGGCTCGCTTTCAGTTAAGTTTACTCCAGTCTACTCTCGTGTGTTCGCACCTGGGTCCACCACACACACCACCGCACGGTCTGCCTCCGCAGAACGTGACAGTACGACGCGACCATGCCGGACCCAGCGACACAAAAGATGGAGATCGTCCTGGACAGTGGAGTCGCTATGCGACAAATGGCTGCACTGTTCCAGAGAGGAGGAACGGGAAGAGTTAGCCCGCCAAGTAGGGGTGTGCGTGTCCGTGTTCCCCTGGTTATGGGAGACGCTGCACCCCCTCATCAGCGACTTTCTCGTCTCCACTCTCCGACTGCGCCTGCAGCAGCAGCGGCCCGGTGTGAGTGCACCGTCACCAGAGCCATGCTGTTGCATCGTTACCCCGCTGCCTCACGAGCCAGTAGCAGTCAGAGTCGGAACAGTGAGGCTCACCGCCGACACACAGTTGGCTCACGCTTCATCGGCTTCCGCATCTTCGCCACCGCCTGACTGCACTACGCGGCGCACGGAGATGCCAGAGGCTGTTGACTTCGGTGAGGAGGAGCGGCAGCAGGTGTTACGGGCGTATCGGGAGGACGAGCTCCGTTGGAAGCCCTGGCTCATCTCAGAGGAGGAGCTCTCGCCAGCCGCCCCGCCTCGGACCGGCCGCCCACCCTCGCCGCCTCAATCGGACTACTCGTCTCCTGCTTCCTATCTGGCACCGATGTGGTCGGAGGACGAGGAGCCAGTCGCTATGGAAAGTCAAGTTTTGTCCACGGCCGCTTCAAAGAGGAAGCGGCGTTCACGCCGCCGTCGCGCATCGCTACGGCCTGTCTTGCCCTCCACTGAGCAACACGAGGATGCTGTGGGGGGCATGGATTTCGACCTCGAGGAGCGGCAGCGCGCCGCATGCGCGCAACTAGAGGAAGAGCTCCGGTGGGAGCCGTGGCTCGCTCCTAACTACGAAGAGATTTTCCGCGGGACACGCCTGGCCCTTGGGGGCCCCCGGAGTTGCCAGGAGCTCCCGCCTACCGCTCCGCCAACACTCGCCTCCTCAGCCTCTGCGACGCTGCAGGAGGCCCCACCGTCCACTTCAACGGGGTCCACAGCCAAGAAAAAGCGGCGTTCGCGTCGCCGTCACACCGCCCAACACTCGGAGGTGAGTGAAACTGTTCTGTCACCCCAAGTTACCTCTGAGTGGAAGGCGTGTGAAGTGAATACAGACTTAGCCGGAGATATGGCTAGTAATGAACTATTAACCAAGCCACAGTCTAGAGACAGTTCTTCTCAGTCAATCACGACTAATTCACTCAATCCTGCAGGGACCACAGAATCTACACATAGACTGAAAAAGACTTCCACTGCTTTTCGTGTTAATAGTGGGAGGGAGGTGTTTCCTTTTGTGTCTCTTTCCGTGTCTGCAGTTCCGACCAAGTCTGAGCTGCCTATGGCAAATGTCTTCCCTCCTGAGTCGGCCCTGCTCCTCCACCAGTCGCTTAATGAAGGTAATGAAAGCATAACTCAGTCACTGGTGAAGGTCATGTCTGGACACCATGTTCTAACTAAAGGTTCAGCTGTACCTGAACTGACCGGCTCCCAAGCCACACCCTTCTTCAATGGGCCAACAAATCTGCCGGTGTCGGAGCCGGACCTCAAGAAATGTGTTTTCCCACCTCTGGGGCCCTCTGCAGCCGCAGTAAGCAAGGATAATGCAGAGGTGGCGGACCATGAATTAAAGTGTGACATAACTAGTGCTCCTGTTTGCCCAGCTACACTTGTGTTTAATGAACTGAAAACTGTGAACGCTGATCATGAACCCATGTTAAGTCGTCAAGATGCAAACATAACTGCAGATCACGGTGACCTGGACTGTGTAATGCCACAACATGAATTCTGTCTTCCTGAAGGTAACACAGAGGGCGATTTTGAACAGTTTTGCTCTAGCACCATTACCTCCAATCAGGAGATGGAGGCCGAGATCAGGGTTAATGTGACACCATTTCCTCCTGTCTCTGTGAACTCATCACTAGATAAGATTTTGGCCTCGAACAATGGTGTTACCACTCACTCACAGCCTGAAGTGTCACCTGCTTCAGTTAATGGTTCAAGTACTGTTTTACCTGTATCGGTCTCTCAACTCAATATAGCTATCACTCCGAAGCCACAGATCACTACGGGTGCGGGTTCCAGCAAACGCATCTGTCCAACATATCACAGTCATGCTACTACTATGCCATCAGTTAGGTCCATGCCTGAGTATTTAATGTTTGTCCAGGAGCCACACCCTGATGGTCTAAGCCTTGTTTTTTGTGGGTCGAGTGGCAATTCTTGTTTTTCACATGGTTAAACCAGCCCCTCTGAGCCTTACACTACCATTGATTGAGTCCAACCAGCTTATGTTGACTCCTCCTGTGACTACAGAGACTGGGCCATTAGCCTTTAAGCCACTTACAACTGATGCAGACTCTGAGAACCTAAAGACTGCTGGCTCGGAACTGGTGGTCATTAACACTGCTCACTTCATGGACTCCTGTGCTAAGATAGTAAGCCCTATAGACTGTTTTCCACCTGCTCTCTCTCTCTCTCTCTGTGGGATTATGCCTCAACAGCCTGTGTTTGCTCAGCTCCCTGTCCAGCCAGCGGCTCAGCTCCCTGTCCAGCCAGCGGCTCAGCTCCCTGTCCAGCCAGCGGCTCAGCTCCCTGTCCAGCCAGCGGCTCAGCTCCCTGTCCAGCCAGCGGCTCAGCTCCCTGTCCAGCCAGCGGCTCAGCTCCCTGTCCAGCCAGCGGCTCAGCTCCCTGTCCAGCCAGGGGCTCAGCTCCATAACTGTTCATCCTGCGTCTGCTGCTGGATGCCCGGGTGTGCCTATCCGGCACCCTGCAGCAGCCACACCACTTCACATCACGTCAGCTGGAGGGCCCGAGGAGCCCGTCCAGCCACCATCTACTTCTGCGTCGCCTGGTCCAGCCGCGGCCTCTGCTTCTGCCACGCCTGGTCTAGCGATTGTTACACCCCCGTCCAAAGTACATCCAGCACCTCGGCATCGTCGGCCAGTTTCTGGGCCTCTAGCCGGACGTCATCGCCGTCGTGGTCGGCCCCCAGACCGCCTTCGCCTGAGTCGCCGCCGTACGGTCGGCCCCCTGACCTGTCTCTACGTCATCGCCGCCGTTGCCTTCCGCACGGCTGGCCTCCGGACCAGCTCTATCACCTGTGCCACCCACCTGGTCGGCCCCCCGACCGTTTGACCTATGAACTCTTGTGCCTGCGAGCTCCGGGTCGGCCTCCTGAACTGCACCGCTGCTGCCTTCTGCACGGCCGGCCTCCTGATATGAGATGGCATGGCCTGTTGTGTTGCCGCCCTCCAGGCCGACCCCCTGAACTTTGTTTGGACTTTTGTCATGTGCTCCAGTGTTTCCTGTCGGCTGTTTTGTTTCCTGTCCTGGGCCCTCCGTCCTGGGCCCTCCGTCCTGGGCCCCCCGCCCGCCCGGGCTCAGTGGTCCGTTTTTTGGTTTGGGGCTGTCTGGAGCCAGCCCTTGGAGGGGGGGGGTGGTGTCATGGTCCTGGGTCGAGCAACCCAGTGTTTGAGTTTTATGTATCTTTTGTATTTATTTGTGCCTTAGCTTAGTTCACCTAGTTAATTTCTAGATTGCTGTTTAGTCTTGTTGTCTCCCCCTGTACTAAGTCTCCCTGGTTCATGCGTCATGTCTGCGTGGTTATGTTTAGCTCATGTCATATCTAATCTCCATGTTTCCTGTTTTACTTTGAAAGTCTGTATTCAATGTCAGTGTATTTAGTTTCACCTCTCCTGTCGTTAGGTTCATGTGTTTCAGCTGTGCTCCCATGTGTGGCCACTTCCCCTGATCATCCCTCATGTGGGAGTCTCTGTGTTTCATGTAGTCTGTGTCGCGTCGTCTGTGTTCCCACCCTCCATGTTGTCACAGCCAGTCTTAGTATTCATAGTTATGGTTTCCTGTGTCTTCATAGTTTTTCCTAGTTTTACTTTCCCAGTTTAGTCATAGTTTAGTTTGTCACTGCGTTTCTGCCTTGTCTGCACTCCTTGTCACCAGCCGCCACAAAGGCTCGCTTTCAGTTAAGTTTACTCCAGTCTACTCTCGTGTGTTCGCACCTGGGTCCACCACACACACCACCGCACGGTCTGCCTCCGCAGAACGTGACAGGGTCTTTACTGTAGATGTCTTTAGTTGTTTGTGGGTCTCTCTACCTCCCATTAGTTTGAGCTGAAATACAGCTTGGTGGGGTGATAGTCATATGACTCACTGACTCTCCACTTCTTTACCTTCAAAAACTTTTGGGTCGCTTTCACATGTCATTGTCCATCGCTACCGTGAGGTGCTGGCCAGTCAAATGAACGAATCTGAGCAGAAAATATAACTTCATCAGGCTAGTTCTGTCTTCTGTCAAATCACCAGTAAACAAGAGTGATCCATTACCAGTGGAAATCATGAGTGCCTATGCATCACACTGCCTCCACTGTGTTTTACAAGTGATGTGGTACGCTCCACAGTCGTTACGAGGCTTCTCCATACATCTTTTCCTCCCACTTTGATAAGTCATATAAAGTTACAAGGCAAGATGAGGTAGTGGCTGTTCTTTCTGCCAAAATGCAGTTTAACAGCAGGGTTTTAATAGTTTTGCAATTTTCATTAGTTTTTATTTTTATTTAGTTTTGACTTCAGATTTTCAATTTTATATCATTTTTAATTAGTTTTTACCATTTGTTTGCTAGTTTAGTTTTTAGTTTTTATTTTTATTTTTTTGAAAATCCTTAGTTTCAGTTTAGTTTTGATTAGTTATAGTTTTGTGTTTGCAATAATTATGTGTAACAAAATACCCTTGGGTATGTTGCTATTCCAGCTACCATACCCTGGACAGGTCGCCAGTCTGTCGCAGGGCTAACACGCAGAGACAGACAACTCACATTCCCACCTATGGGGAACCTATGAAACCTATCAACCACTGATACCAGGTACCAATAAAAGATAAATCTTGGCCCCAATGAGACTATTAACTCTTGCAGCACCGGGTGTTCATAATTTTAGTTCAAGTGAATTGCTAAACTTAAGGCAATTGGCTCACATAGTTGTGTAGATATCCCAGTCTCAATAAACATATTCGCCAACGCTTCCTTTCGCTTGTGATGTTCCTGTGAATTGACAAACCAGTAGCCATCAGGTCGCTGTTGGAAGCACTGCATTAATGTTTTTTGTGGAGTTGTCTTGGGATGCATCACGCTGCCTTGCCTGGGGTTAGCTTCTGTTTCTGGGGATGAGGGTTGGGCGTGCTCCCTTAGCTTCTCAAGGTAAGCTATGGTTAGCCTTCTTGTGCGAGCTTTTCAAGTGCACTTTAAGGTTTGTGGGATTTTTTTTTTCCCTTTAGAAATGTCCTGCATAATTTGTCTCTTTCCACTACAAGACACTTGCTTTATCTAAAACACAATCATATTCAAAGTAATCCGAAATTGGACCCTGGTGATTTCTCCCGACTTTTGCTGACATGACACTACGCGTGGAAGGAGCGGCAACACAAATGACTCGACTAACGTACTTGCCACCCGCTGGCATAATGAGACACAGCAAGAAAAAAACCTGGAAACTAAACTTCATTTTCACCCCAGACTATTGTATGACACACACACACGTCAATGAAAACTCAATGAATTTATAGCAAAAACACATTTTTGCTATAAATTCAGTTAATTTTAGTTAGTTTTGTGAACACTCATTACAGTTTTAGTTAGGTTTCCTGTTTTTGCAAAGTCTTGTTTTTATTTTTATTTCCGTTAACGAAAATGTTTTTTCACTTCTAGTTTTCGTTATTTCGTTTTCATTAACGTTAATAACCTTGTTTAACAGTAATTTGATTTATTTATTTACTGGATATTGTTAGCTTAGCAGCATATCTGCTACGCTTATGCATATTTATATTATGCATATTCATATTTATATCTGCTTAATTTTTGTTGTGTGGTACCATACTTTTAGGTAGTTTAGACTTGCGGTTTGTTAAAAGTACACGAAAAGAAACTCCTTTTTGTTGTTTATTTACAATTATATTTGATTATGATTTAAGATTTCTGTATGTATACATCCTTTTCTGGATTTTTTTTTTTAATATTTTGATTATATACAGTATTGCCTTATATAGTAAAGATAGTTGGACTGGATGGTCCATGCTCCTGCCCGCTGTTCAACACATTTATTTAGATTTTAAACTTTGCAAAAATAGCGATGCCTAAATATGAAGAGCCATGGAAGATAAGGGAGTTGGTTCGATGCATCTGGTATGCGTGTGTTTCAAAAATCATAACAATGAGAAAAAGAAGGGTTCAAATAGGTTCAGTTCAACAGAAATCAACTGGGGTCTGGCCACCCATCTGGAGTACAGAGCACTGAGCTCTGGTTTGCACACATACCCACATGTGCACTGGTCAGTGAACCCCTAGCTGGTGGAATCATATTGGCTGGAGGCTTTGCCAAGTCAATAACACAGCCTGATCCCTGATGCTGAACTTCCTGGAAGTCCCGACTCGTCTCAGCACTTTCATGTACCTGCTCAACGCTCCAGCTGCTGCTTGGCTGCACAGTGGGCTGAATGGAGATCAGGGAGTCTATCACTCCTTTGCGCCTGCCTGCAGGTCATTCTGAAACACCAGTTTAGAGGAGAGCAGAGGAGAGGACAAACCATAGGAACATTGAGCCATGGAGATTGGATTGATTTGTTTCTACTGACAATAAGATCCTATGCATATTAGCAGGGGTTTCTTCCCATGATGCACAATTAGACTGCGGTCAAAAAACTCCTTGCAGCACCCATGTATATGTCTGAGAATGATCAGAAACTATTGTAGAAGAGAGACATGAGAGGAGGGTGAAAAGTGTGGTTACAACGAGCGGTTAGGAAAATATTTGTGAAGGTGAACTGTCGAGAGACAGATGGACAAGAAGAAAAACAGAGTGAGGTTTAGAAGCTATTGGTCTTGGTTTGGGGGATTAGAAGGGATGCATGGCGTAAGAGAATTTGTGTCAGACATCTCTGGTCTAAATGGCTGTTGGCTACTTGCTCTTATTTACAACATCTTCACTTTCTTACACTACTGTTTCATTTCCAGCTGCGTCGGTCTTACGTCAGAAAATGCCACTGTTAGCCATTACGTTAGCCAACATAATGACAGAACTGCTCCCGCAGCCAAAGACGGCTCAGCGACCTCTGGCTTGATTTCAACCAGCATGGCTTGCACTTTTGTGGCCTGGATTCATACAGCAGGGTATGACTTACCAGGTTTGACCACCAGGAAGCTGATTACGGTTGCTTGGGCTCAGCAGACAATGAGTTTGATGACCTCGCTGGCACTGTTTCAACAAGGGGTACTCAACTATTGCGACCTGAATTTGACTGTCTGGCTGCCACTGGTGTGGCCTGGGTTCAGTAGACAGAGCTTGACTTGCATGGCCTGAGTTCATCAGATGGAGTCCAACTTTTCTGGCCTGAGCTTGTCAGACAGGGCTCAACTGGTGTGGCCTTGGCGGATACAGAGCCTCACGGTGATTGAGGATGTGTTTGTTTCCCAGGCAGCGAGCAGGCAAGGTGGCGGCATTGCTTCTGCACAGCTGAGAACTTGGTGTGGGGGAGAGGGAGCCAAAACAAACTACTGTGATTGCCTCCCATATGCCCTCCTGACCTCAGTGTTTCAATTGCCAGGCAAAGAAGAGGAACAGGGTGAAGGGAAAGGAAAGAGGTGGTTTTTGAGAGGTTGTTATTGAGGTTAGAGCTGAGGTGGCTCTTGGTAGTGGGAGAGGTCACTTGAGTATTCAGCAGAATTCTGGTTCAGGACCCTTAATTTAGATCTATAAACAATATTATTTTGTGTATATGCATAAAGTAGGCATCAACTACAATCTCTGCTCCCCCTCTTCTATCTATCTATCTATCTATCTATTGACCAAATGATGATTTTACAGTTAATAGTCCATAGAGAGAAGTGATGAAGAACAACAAAAGTTAAAGGAAGGAATAAAGGGGGAAATGGACAGGGAGTGAGAGAAAGGGAGACTTGTCGTCTGAGAGGCTGTGTGGTTCGGGTTAGGTTGTGGTTTAAGCCTTGAGAGAGCGGGAGGGGAGAGAGTGGGAGGCGCAGGGGGCGAGCAAGGCAGCGCATACCCGCAGCATTCAAATGGAGCTCCCATTGGGAGGTTTTACGCTTCAAAATGGTTTCCTGTGACGTGGATTGTGTGTTTGATTTGAGCTTTGAGGGGTTTGTGTTATTCTCGGGAGGGGAGAATCTAGCACGCTCTCATTTCCGCACTACCAACAGCCAGCAGAAAGTTGGCAAGCCGAAACAGGGGGATTGTAAAGACAGATTTTTCTTTCCCTCTTCGTACGAACCACATTTTTTCTGCTTTTACTTTTTTCGCCATGTTTTTTTGCTGAGCCTGCTTCAGGACTTAGCCTGCATATTGATGGATTGTTCTTAATAATTGGACCTGCTCAGACCTGTGTCTTTCCCTGGTTTTCCCAGGCTGCCTGATTTTCTGCTGATCTTAACATTTGTGAACAAAAAAAAGTGTATTATTTAGATGTGTGGACACATTTGCTCCCTGACACAAATGCATGCCTGCAAAAATGTACAAGCCAGTTTGCACGTAAACTGCGCAAGCTGTCAAACACAGCTTGCGCAGGAACTAATTGCAAACAATGGATGCCAGCTGGGCAGTAGGTGCAAGCAGTACAAATGGGTCCAGGTTTATTCTTTTTAAACTAGCTTTGAGGAGAAAGAACGAGAAAAAATACAGTCAAATGGGGCAAAAAAACACCCCCCAGAAGATAAAGTTTGTAGATAGAATAGAGGCAAGGGTCACCAAAAAGAGAGGGAAGGGGCTTACACCATGGCAGCAGGAAGCCACCTCTAAGACCATAAGGAGTCATACAAACCATCAGAGAGCTTACTGTTCTGCCAACTACTGTACTTCACAGAGCCAAGAAAATGCCAGAAATCAACACTGAATGTGTTTGTGTTGGGGGAATATCCGTAGAACCCCACTCTCTTTCCTGATCAGCAGTTTTCTTTCTCTCGTCTCTCTCTTTCACGTTCCCTCTCTCTACCTTTTTCCTTTCTCCTGCCCGCCATCCCACCAGTCTTTATTTTCTTTCTGTAAATACCGTACCGTATATGCACTCCGCTTTTGTAAGAGGACAATTACTGTAACAGAGTTTCTACTGTGTGGTGTGCATGGAAAACTTCTAGAGGCCAATTTTCTCCACGAAGTTATGAAAATAGTTTTGATAGAATGACTGGGCTTTCCCCAGTATGTGGTGGCCGAGTAGCTCTGGGGTTCCACTGCCATCCCGGTCCCCACCCTCTGCTTCAGTATCCCAGTTGTATTCTTCTAGTTATCTAAGCGTTATCCATTCATGAAATACCAGCCAGCAGTACGCAGCCAACAAATACATGTGTCAAGAACCGGTAAGTGTCTTCAAGAGCCTCTTGATATCTGTGTTTCCTTTACAGCACTGGAAATTTTATACAACTTTTGAAGGTCTCCAAATTGCTTTGATCCTAAAGTGCAAAATACATATAGCATTGCGCCATTTAATATGTATCACTTTATGGTGATAGCTAGCAGCCACGTTATAGTTTGGATATCCAGATGCAGGTTAAAAATTCGGAAAATAATTCTCTTATTAACTGGGTATTCCACTGGTGTTGCTGTTATCTTATAAAAAACAGAAAAATGGTTGAACTCATATGTTCTTCCATATGAACGTACTTTAAGTTGTATACGTATAAAGTATTAACCCTAAGAAAGCTACCTTCAACTGCTCCCTTATTCACCACTGCTGGTAACTCCACATGTCTGATTTGACGTTGGATTCAGATTATGATAGATTTTTGCATTTGATTCCCTTTCTGATGCAGTTCCAGAAGGGCTTTGAGTCTTCTCCTGGGATTGAACCAGAGAGCTTTTTAGGCAAATGAACACCGCACCATTAATAACCATTTATAAGGAAAAGTGAGTTTGCGTGTTCTCCTCATACCTGCACGAGGTTGTCTCTAGAAAATCTGCCAATCATGTAAGGTTAATGCTGCCTATGTAGCCTGAGATGGTAAAGCCTGAAAATGAGCTCTCCACAGTCTGTAAAATACATGGGCACTTTTAGTATGCACATATGGTGTTTGTGTGTCTGTCTCATCTGTTTAGTCTGCTCATTGTGTTTTGCCCCTTGCACATTTTCATTTTTGGATCTGAGGTGCTCCACAGTGTTCTTGTGTTCATGTTAGACAATCTAAAACATCTTCAAATGACCTTTTGTGGTTATAGGTGACACGCAAAAGGAAGTGAACAAAAGCTGGCTGTCAGTGACAGAAATTCACCATTTGAGGAGAGACAAAGAAAAGGAACACTCTCTGGCTGATCTCTCATCCCACCTCTTAGCAAATTGGTTGTTGATTGTGTACAGACATTGTTGATGGTGCTCTCCTGTACCAATAAAGCCTAGTGTAGAGCAGAGCAGGGGCCCTCTAGGTCTTTTTATTGTAACGAGAGTACATTTTGGCCGGGGCTCCAATTCTCAGCACGAAAAACAATAATAACAACATCAGCACACAACCCCGAGATCTGGACCTCAGGCAGAGGCAGGCCCAGGGAGAACTGATATGCTGCTAATGTTGCGGGCCGCTGGTACCGTCCAACACATAATGCACTTCTGAAGTGACTGGAACTGCTGTTGGCAGCTCAAATGTACAGTTAGTGAAACAGTTTTAGGACTCAAACGTGCAGCTGTTTAGAATACATGTGAGCCCAGGCCTTAGTGCTAGCCCACCCCCTTCCCTCTTTCCTGTACACACATTGGTATAGAGAGAGATTCCTAGGTCTCCTGAAGACAAACAAAAGAGAAGGAATCCATGTCCAAATAGTAGGGAGTTTACACAGAGACCACACAACAGCATCACAGCGGTCTAATCTATTTGTAATTAAAAAGTTCGCTCTGCGATGTCCTCACCCAGACAACAACATATCCATCTTGCCTTGGCCTTGTTATGATCATGGCCTGTTTTTTTTCTTGTTCTCCTTTCCCCTTCTGTTCTCAGTTGTTGTTCCTGTAACATAATATTTGTTTATGCTTGTGTGTATCTGTGAAAGATCTCTCTGTTGTGTTGGTGACATCTTGAGAAGGCAACCCATGACCCACTAAATGACTCACAAAAGAGGGACTTTATTATGTTTATTTTTTAACCCACTCTCCGCCAGTCTCCAAACCTTTAAAACATCTACCATATACCACCAAACAGGCAAAATTACATTAGGAGCTGGACTGTATTTCAATAAATATATATCTACTACACACATCCCATCCCCACTTAATGCAGTGCAGTGCGTGAAATCAGATTCTTACAGTTAGTACATTTGGAGTAAAATGTTCTCATTCCTTCTTGGACGACTTTCTTCTACTTTATGGTAAGTCCAACGGCAAAAAGAAGAGATGGGGAGAACGGAGGAAAAAGGAAAGAAAGATGAAAAGATATATTGAGAGATTTAAAGGGCAGAGGAGGGCTCAGGTGACTCAGCTTTCCCCCTGGAAGCAGAATGAGGGGAGCTGTGGGTTTGAACCCCCCAAAGTTTTACTAGAACACAGACTTTTTAACAGGAGGGAAAAACAATGTTATAGCTGCTTCCTGCACCACTGAGTGTTCCCCACCAGTAAACATAACAGTGATTGGGTCATAATGTTATGGTCTGGCATCAGGTGAATACAACGTTTTTTTGTTGTTTTTTTTTTTTTTCTCCCTTTCTAGCTAGCCAGACACCACCCCTCCTGTTCTTCTGCTCTTTTCCATGTGGAGGAATAGGCTCCAGTGTTAAAGAAATATCAGTCATCAGCCTTGTTATTGCGCACTCACTTGCTCCATCTGCAATGCTGGCACTCAAACACACTCTTTGTGTGAGTGGACACGGTGGCTGCTCTCCCTCTCTCCTTCTCCCTTTTCACTCTCTCTTTCTCTCTGTTTCTCTTTTACTGTTAAATGCTACTTATTATTTCCCAACAAGGCAGGCTGGGGGAAACTCTGATGTAAAGGAACGTACTTACCTACTTACTGTCAGCAGCGTGTGCTCTTTAATTGGGTGCGTGTTTGCGCGCGCACATGTCTGTGAATAGATGTGTTTGCTATCTGTAATTAGTGCATGGCAATATACATTATCATAACTGGCAGGTGAAGGTATGTGTGCGTGTGTGTGCGCGGGCACGACGCGTGTGCGATGTAAAGTGTGTGTGCCAATTTTATGATACAAAGAGCTCTGTCAGGTTCAGCACTATGAATCAGGTTGCAGGGCAGCTGTGTGTGTGACAGTAGCAGTAAAAACAAACAGAAGTTCTCCACTCTGGAAAAATGTAATGCTATGAAAATGGCAACTATGGCAATGATGGGAAACGATCCATGTTGAGTTTCCAAACTGTGTTGCATTTGGAAAGAAGCACAGGAGTAAAATAACATGAATACACTATATCGGTTATGGGATACTTATAGGTGGGATTTATATAGTAAGTGCGTGATTGGTGGAAAACGTGAGCCTTACATCATATCATGGGTCGTGCAATTAATCTTCCCAAGGGGGCACATGAAGAAACTGGGACTATTGTGGAGGGCTGCACCAATAAGCTGAACTCACTCAGTTTTAATTTTATCTCTTCTGCTGTTAAGAGAAGATGATGCAATTATCCAAGCATGCAGTTACCTCTGTCAACAAATCATTCACAGTCCCTTTCATTCAGCGCATTGCCGCCAGCATCTCTGTGATCTCAAGCGCTTTTTGTATCCCACATACAAAGATGAGCAACCGGGCTGTGTCATGGACATCACAGGTCTCTTCCAAGCCAAGGGAGGAAAGTCAAAATTGGCTGCTGTGTTCCAGATTTTCTTCAATGTCGTCAATCTGTTTTATTACAGTTCACTCGGAAAGGCCGCATTCTCAAATGTTTCTTTATCTCAGGGCATATTAGTGCAGAGACTCCACCAAAAACTCTCCATCAGAGAATGGCTTGACTGCTCTGTCACTGGATGTGTAAAGCTTGGTCAAATGTCCCCTTATTGCTTTTACAGCTTTTCTAGCAAAGTTCCAAGTATTTTCCTACTCTGCACGAACAAATTTGCAAACAACAAAATTGTATTGTGAATTCCTGCAAAACGGAAAAAAACTGTAAGAACGTATTTGATGGGGGAGGTTATCAGAGTAGCTGAAATGGGATAAACTGCATGATGTATACTTATTTACATTTGAATCCTAATTTACCATTGATCTCATGCAGGCAGTTAATGGAAAATCAACCAGAAAGAAAGGTTATTAAGTGACTTTAAACATAACATAGTTTGCTGATTTTCTCACTAAACCATTTCTGGGGTTTACAGACAATGGAATGAAAAGAAGAAACCAAACAAAAAAAGCAAAACAAAGCAAAAAAAAATTAAATCCAGTAAGCGGTAGTTCTCTGGGCAAAAATGTTCAGTTGACAGGATAGCAACATTTCAATGAAGCTACGCACAAGAGCATCTCTATCAAACCTTAAAGCAGATGGGTTACAGCAGCAGATGACCACACATGGTGGAACTCCTGTCAGCTAAGAACAGGAAACTGAGGCAGTAATTTGCACAGGCCCACCAGAATTGGACAGCAAAAGATTATAAAAATGCTTTGAAGATGGCAGCAGCAGAATTTGGTATAAATGACATGAAAGCAAGTATCCAGCGTAACTCGTATCAGTACTGTTGGATATCCATCTTCCTATGGATAACGTACCAAGCCACAAAGCTCAAATCCTCTCAAACTGGTTTGTGGATGACAGATTTTGCATCATTGATGCGCAGCTGACAAATCTTCAACAACTGTGTGATGCTGTCATGTCAACAAGCACCAAAATCTTTGAGGAATTTTTGCAGCATGCTGTTAAAGCTATGCCATGGAGAATTAAGGCAGTTCTATCTGGATACCTACATGCTTTTTTCTCTTGTGCATTGATTAAAAATAGCTTTTTATTAAGTGCTGTACAGTGAAAGGCTTTTATTCCTGCACTCATAGCCTAAGGTTCCTGTGTGCTTCTTATGCCTTTCAGTTTTAAAACCTTTATCTATGCATCTGTTGGAGCAGACATTAAACATTGCACAACACAGGGCTACCCATTAGCCTGCAGATGTATGACTTGTTTTGCAGTTGGGTGACAGGATGTAGTATCCTGATTAATCATTGATAAACAGCTAAGTAAATGAATGGATAGAGTGTGTAAATTTCCTGTCTACCATATGCAACAGATCACCCGCACACCGCCTGATGTAATTGTTGGGGATTAGGGATTGGACAATGCCATGGATCTGGCTGGGGGTTGTTTGTATGCATCTGTTTTTGTGTCAGTTGCATGTGCGCACATGTGTGTGCACTGTGAAGTAGGAAAGAGGATTCAGCCCAGGGGGTCATTTTCCTTTGGTCAGACAGACAGTCAGCATAGGATCCCCGTTATCTCATGTCTGGAGTTTCCAGATGAGAGCTGAGAAGGCAGCAAACACATTTGGCTGGCCTTAGTCATACTGTGTGCGCGCTGTGTATTTCTATCTTTGTGAGATCCAGTGTGAGTTTTAGGTATGTTTGGATAAAGAGGACAGTTTAAGGGTTAACACTTCATTTTAGGTTTGAGGTTAGAGGGTCAGATGAATACCTCGGATTAATGAGACTCTATCAAAGACCGAAATGTCAGTGTAAGAGTGTGTGTGCTTGCATGTGTGTGTGTGTTTATTTCAGTTTGTAAAATACCCAGCATATCCCTTGCCTTAAACACACTGACCTCATCCATGGAGGAGTCTAATAAATTCACTGCAGGTGACGAGTGCAGAACTGGCTTTAAAACAGCAACACTTGAAAACAACTTTGCCATTTGGTTTCATTGCATAGGTATGCTGTTAAGACTGGTGGATTAACTGGTAGATCTTCTATATCAAGCATAATCGCCCTCTCAGGGACCTTGTACAGTTCAAATCTTAATAATACTTTAAACCAAAACAGCCTCTGAAGTTTAGCAAATGCTATCTGGTTTGAGTTACATCAGCAAAAAACCTCTGAAGTTGACAAAAGCTCTGGGGCAGAGGTGTGAAGATTGAGGAGTTTTCGTAACAGCAGTCTCCTCTCTCAACAGAGCAGTACAATCTTCCCACAGCCTCCCATAAATTTTTTTAAACTCTTAATCGTGGTCTAAGTCTGCACTTTGGTTGTTGTAATTGCAAAACATGACAGAACGATCTGGCCAGCTACTAGACCCAGCAGACTTAGCTGCATTAGAGGAGTAGCCGTATCTCACTAGGGGGCAGTTCTCGGGGAGCAGTTCAGTCTATCCACTCCAGGCTTTCTTCACCTCCAGTTTCTCAAGCTCCAGCTCAGGCTAGCACTGTGGCTCTGTTTTGCAACCCACCGGCTGTGATCCGGCTTCCACCTCGGCCGGTCATTTCGGGGTCGAGCTACGTCGCTGCGGGGAGTTCCTTCTCGTGCACTTAGGCATTTTCTGATGATTACACTGAAATATCACATCTCACTGGGTTGTTTGATGGATCGAGGCCTACCTACTCACTCATCCTACTAAACTGGTTACCTATGCCCCAATTCATTGCTGACTTTAAGGCAGTTTTTGACTATCCTTTGTGCAAAACAGAGGCAGAATTTTCAATCTCTATCAAGACAACAGGTCAGCTGTAGAATTTTCTATTGAATTTTCTGTGTTAGCAGCAGAGACTGGTTTTAAGGAAAGGGCTCTAGGAGGGGCATTTTATAACTCTTTAAATGAACAAATGAAAGATGAGCTGCCAACCTGCGATGAACCCGAATCCTTAGATGAACCGATGAACATAGCCGTTATAACTGGGTTATTACTAGGATATTACTTTGGTAATTAAATAGTAATAATCTGCTGTTTCTGCATTTTACTTGTTTCCACTTATTACTAATCTATAATAGAAAGTACCAATATCAAGTTAATTACTTCTCTCATCTATTATATCAGGATATTCACACTGAACTAAACTCACCCGCCATGAGTCCCGAGTTTAACAGGAGAGTAGAGTTGACTGCTACACATTGAGGATGTTAACAACAGATTCACAATTTGAAAGATTTTCAGAATACACATGCTCATCTGAATGAATAGCTACAAATGGAATACTGAACCATAATAGTGATGATGAAACACTGACTACAGAAACAAATTACAGTCCGCTCCTCCAGCTCTCTTACACCATGGCACCAGGTTGTATTCTGTTTGAACTTGAATGTGTGGTTTTTACTGATGTTAGCTGTTACCTAAAACTGTTTACACAGTCATATAATAGGAGCTTGTCATCATTATGTGGGATAAATACCTATATTGTAAACTATTACATTTTTAGGTTAAGGTGTTGAAAAGTTAGGGTTTACGCTAAGATTTAGGCAACTGGTAGTTATGGTTAGTGGTAGTAATGTGCTCTGAAGCTGTTGAAACATAAATGTGTGTGCGTGTTTGTGTTTACATGAGATGGAGTATGTTTGTGCCTGTTGCGGGAAGCCCTGACAGAGAAGAGTTGAATATTTAGGAAGTTGCCATGAAGACACAAAGCAGAGACATGCAAAGGGGGCTGCTGACCTTACATGGCAGATTTTTTCCAAAATGTGCATACACACAAACATCAGATCTCTGACAGGTTTTATAGTGGAGTTGGGAGACTCGCTGGAAATTTAGTGTTTGATGTTAGACCTTGGTCACTCTCTTTCCTCATCTTCGCTTGATTTTGCTGTGAGCTACCACTGTGTGGCTTCCATTTATCAAGTTGAATACTAACAAAATGTACAGAGAGCATTTTTAATCTACGTAGTGAAGCACATTAAGTTGCAAGGTTGCAATAAATTGAGAAGTTGACAAAAAATATTTGGCAGAATTTTTGACATAGTTGATAATCCTGATGAATGTAGCCCATTACATGAGTATGCTATTAGCTTATGTTTTGGTATGTTTTGTATGACAGTGAATGCGTTTGTGTGATATAGAACAAATGGTTTGTTTAGCTGTTATTTTGTATCTCAGCTTTCATTGTTCATCCTGCAAGTGTCGTGTATCAGTGGTGGCTGACTATACCTGCATTCATTTGATTCTCTGCCACTTTGCCATTCATACATATGTGTTTACTTGCAGTTTTACAGTTGCTTTTTATAAGTCATCACGAGGTAGGTACTGCTGTTTTTTTGTGGTTCACTAATTCAGGATGCTACCTGATGATGCTTCACAGGTCAAAAGGTGAGCAGGATGAGTTTCCTTGCTTTACTGTGTTTTTGCCTTTGCTGCTTCGATGCAGTTGTCTCTTTATAATAAACAAGGAAGCATGGCCTTTTTTTCTGTTGTCAGTCTGAAAGAGTTCTTCTTGCATGCACATTATTAAGGAGGATTTCCGCTTTGCTGACATCTCTTTGGTTTAATGTAGCCCAGGGGTTAGAGGCCCACCTTGAACCCAGCTGTGTCCGCTCTCTCCCTTTCTCTCTTCCTGGGCATGCTCTGCAGGATGCCAGCCCTGACACAAACCTGCCTGTTATTCTGGATATATTTTTATCACCCACTGGGTCACTGAGGTTTAACTATCAGACAGGAAGTGTTTTTGTCCTCATATTTCAAGCTTGATGTGTTTTTCAGAAACATATCAAGCTTTTTTTTCTTTTTTTTCTGAGATGGTGGCGGTGGTGGGTGGGAGGTGCAGACTGTTTTTCTGGCTTTCCAGGAACATAGATATATTGCTCTACTATGTATATATATGTATATATGTATGTATGTATGGTGTCTGTCATGTCACCATGTTTCCTGTTGGAAACAGTGCAATAGGGTCAGTGGACAAACACAGGCATGAAACTTGCTGAGTTAATGTTGCTACTATTAGGTATTTGTTGGCGTCTTCCTTTCGGAAACCTGGTCATATTACTCTAGCCTTGACATATTCACCTTCGTGAGTCCCTAACTCTTGAAATTACTTCAAAAATATTAAATAACTTTTAAAACAGCTACACCTTTCCTTCAAGCAAAAAAAAACCTGAAGCATCCTTTTAGTAACACAGAGTGCCAATAGCATTCTAGTTTCTTTTGCATTTTACCTATCCTAGTCATTTTTTGATTAAAATAAATACAATTTTACCAGGTAGAGTATATGACCATGGTCATATTTCACAAAATATCCCTTGTGTTTATTTGTATTTGTATTAATTGTATTTTAATGTTTCTTTGTATCAAATGCATTTTCACATAGAAAATGCTATACATACCATACAAGACCATGCAAATACAAAAAAATGGCAGCAAATTTGTGTTTTTTTAAAATCATGCAGCAGAGATGATAGTTTTAATGTATATGATTAGTATGTAAAGGTCAAATAAATGCATGCTCGTTTTTAGTCAGTTGTATAACTTGAAAAAAGTTGTTCAAAGAGATAAGAGATAAAGAAGTACAAACTGGAGTACAATATGCTCCTTGCAATACTTTCAGTGAAGAGGCTGAAGTTAAATCCCTGTTTTATTAGAGCATCAGCTAAGAGACAACGATAAAAAAATGTATTAAGTGATCATGCTGGTGGGTCTTTTAGCCAAGAGCCTCCTGTGTAGGACCTTTGACGCATGCTGCCCCCCGTACTTCCATTCATCCCTGTGTTTCCATTGGGGATCTAGAGCACATCTGCATGAAGCAAAACCATATTGTAAATGATTACACTTTTCCACGTGATCACAGGAATACTGAATGTGACTGGCACAAAACCCTGTCTGTGAAACAGTACCACTCACTGACTAAGTCTCATAGAAATCACTGCCAGTTGCTTTGCTGTAGTGCTGACATTTGTGCCAAAATGTTTAACACCCCTCATTTTACACAGCCACACTCACGCACATATCATACCCAAGAGGGACACCCTCAGGAAAAAACATATCTCTATTCCTGTCAGTTGGAGAGTGGATGGTAGCAGGGGTTCCTGAGGGTAGGGGGGTTGGTGGGTTGTTTTTACAGGAACCACATGTTTTGGGGCTGAATAGTGACTGCTGAGTATCTGTTAACATAGCTCCCTTCTGACAGCAGCCTCCAGTTCCACATCAGAACCCAGTGACTTGTGCTTTCCCTGATAAAGTCCTGCTTGTTTTTCCCAGGAAGCTCAAGGAATCCAGGCATTTTTTTTCTCTCCAGCAAGCTGAGCTGTGAGAGCCAAGCTGTACCTTTCACTCTTCTTCATATAAGTTCCCAATACTCATAAATACTTTCATGGGATCCTATAAGCCAAGCATTACAAGTAGATTTTACACAACAGCGTAAACATGTGTATAAACTTGTGGGAATTTAAAAGGCACTGTTTTACTCTTTATTGAGTTTTGTTTGTGTAATATAAATTAGCACACATAATGGCTTTTGTTCAGCTGTTGTCAAGTAATTTTATGCAATGAAAATAAGAAAAAAGCACGATTTACCAGGCACAACGTGCACGCGGTAATTCAGTTTTATTTGATTTTGTCCAGATTCCCATATCCTACAGCATTGAAGTTTTTCTTTTCAAGAGTGGATATGTAGAAGAAAGAACAGTGTGATCTTTGCACATTTAATTACATGATATAAATAAATGTTGGCTGCCTGTACCTTAAATATCATCGTATTATTTTTTGGTTTAAATCGTTTTGTTCTAGAGCTCTTAATTACAAAAATAAAGTAAATGGTATCCACATAAATTCAACCTATTGTTTTACTGGTTATAAACAGTCTATTTGTCTTTCCATGGATCTCTAGATAGAGCTGCAGTGGTTATCATGCAAGAACGCTCGGTACCTCTCTGTTTTATCACCCGTATCACCCCATACCCAGCAGGCTTTCCCTCAGCTCTTTGCCTTCCCCGGGGGCTTGCCCCTAGGCACTGGTGGGCTACTGTTGGTGGATACCGTATCTATGGATGGCAGGCTTTGGAAAACATGTCTGAGTGAGACAGATGAGGATAGGATGATGAGACAGAGAAGAAAAAAAAACCAAACTCACAGGAATGAGAAAGAGGTGAAACAGACAGCGAGAGAAAAAAAGAGGGAAAAATCACAAGAGGAAGAGAGAAAAGAGAGAGGCTCATTCAGGGGGGAAGACAGAGTTCCCCCTTTTTTCCCTCTTGTTTTTGACGGGCCAATTCATGGTTTTTTCTTTCCTCCTCTTTCTTTTTTTGACACAGGTAGTCGAGACTGGCTCACCAGAGTGAAGCCACCTGGTGTGTCGCCCTCCCTTTCCTTTCCTCCCATATTTGCAGTCAGTGACCATCTTCCTGTCAGCATGCCAGGTCACCTTGGCAACTCCACTCCATTAGAACGTGCAAGGAAATATTTTACCGTTTTTTATTATCTCTTTATTTGCTTCTGACACTGTGCTTTTTACTGTGTGTGTGCGTGTGGTTGTGTGCGTGTGTGCGTGTGTGTGTCTGTGTGTGTGTGCATGTATTTTTCTAATCTCTCCTTGTATCCCATACCACATATCCCCTTCTCAGTGCAGTGCGGGATTGTGAAGAGAATGTGCAGCTTGCTTTAAGTGGAACTTTAAGAGTCGCACAACATGCAGCTGGTCTTTATTACTTCCCCTTTGGTTCACTGAAGCATAATTACATTCTGACTTCATCCCAACCTTAGTATGACCTCTGCTCTCCTGTCAGACGTATTGGCAACACACACACACACACACGCGCACACACACACACACACAGACATAAGATACAGACACACACGTGCAAAACTTTCAAATATATGGATGTTAACATGAATATCGCGAATGTACATTTTGCTTGCATGCACTTAAAGTGCAGTCACTTGTACACAGACACACACAGACACACAATCCCACCTACAAACAGGCAGACAGAGACATTTAGACTCAGTCTGAGCTGAGATCATGCTGGACCAATATAATAGTGTAAGTGAGCCCAAACACAAATTGAGCTCCTGCTGGAAAACTCTGCTCCATACGAGTTCTTGTTTGTGTGTGTGTGTGTGTGTGTGTGTGTGCGTGTGTCTGTTTGAGGTTTGCCGGATGGAAATGAACCCCACTGACCTCGTCCCTCCCTCCCTCTGGTTTTCCTGTCCTCTGCTGTTTTAATTGGAAACGGTTGCAAATCAGTCACAAATTATGACTTTTTACTGTCACTTTTCCATCCTCGTCGTCTTCTTCCTATTTTTCTCCGCTTGGCTCTTTCTCGAAGGTGTGTCCACTTTCTCTTTTTCTCACTTTTGAAGTGGTGATGTTATGGGTTTTCCAGTCTGAAGTTTTTTTTCTTTTCTTTTCTAATTATGTCCTTCAACCGGTCAACATCAAAAAGCTTTTCTTTTGCAAATTAATCAAGGTGAGAACATCTAAATGGGGCCACGCATCAGTTTTTGTTACCTTAAAAAACATGGAGACTAGCCAGGTTAAATGGGTGTTGGGTTCTATTGTGCTCCAAAGTAGTTGGACAGGGGACTAAGGGTATATCGGGGTTGTTTATGGGGTGATGCTGGACTGGGTGGGCTTGTTAAACATCATTAGGGCCTCCTGACGTCACCGGCCTGATGTTTGGGAAACACAAAATGTCCCTCTGATGTGCCGATGCCATGCTACTCAACTCACAGCAAATATTTACCAGCAGAAAAGCCACACTTCTGGCAAAGCCAAGATAATATAGAGCCAAGTAATCTTCTTGATTACTCTTGGTTTATTCCACGACAGCCATTACAAAGATACCCCCTCTCTTCAGCATTTAGCTTGAGTAAAAACTGCCACAAGACATCAATATTGTACTGTACATGTAGTGATACATATGTGTTGTGATTAGAGCTGCATACAATGAAGTCCTTTTGCTCAGATCTATCAATGTTATGTGATTAGTGGACTCACTGGCACCAAAAAAGAGGCATAGAGTTAGAAGCTGACATCATGTTGTTTCCCCCTTTTGCCAAATCATATCACTCAGTGTTATGAAGATTATTATCACAAGTGACAGGGACACTGGGGTGCCCTGCCACTGTAATGTGTTCCAAAGTATCCATCAGGGTTTTCCCTCAATTTGGAAATGAGGTAATTTTCATATGGCAATGCAGTTCTAACTTTAAACCAGGTTTGGTCCACTGTTTCCCACTCCACCCTTCAACCACAACAGAAATATCACTCACTCAGCTTGTCTGAGAGCACTTGTATGTGTGTGTGCAGCATGGCGAAAAAGGCAGCGTGTGTGAAAGTAAAATAAAGTGTGAGACTCTCACATCCTCACAATAAGAACAATATAATGTGAGATGGAAATGCTTCAGTGGGAGTGATGTCAGATAGATTTTACACAGGATGCAGCTGTAAGGGTTCACTGCTTCAGTCGTGGAACAGAGCTCAGCTCAAAGCCATTTTAGAGGTTCTTCTACCCGCCTCGTATTTCTATCACCACATTAATAACACTGAAGCATCGACTGTAAATCAATATTCACATCGTTTTTGTCATCTGCCATGTGAGTGTTTTGTGAGATCCATAGTGGTATTCTGAAGATTTGTATTCATTAAGTTCGCTGCTTCTCTCCTCTACCTGCTCTCTCCGTGAAGACAGTTCTCATTGTGCACTCTCATTGTCCACTGCACGCACGTCCAAATTTAGCCACCTGCTACGGTTGGCTGATCATTTTTGATGGTGCTTGGTTCCTGATGGTGTGCTGCTATTAGCGTGAAGCAAAGCTACCTTGGGTTGGCAAATGCATGAGTTTTGTATCTCTGCCTGGACCTATTGCTCCTCTTCTTCATTTCTTCACTTTCCCTCTTCTATTTCGAGAAGATTACCACAGCCTGGGCCCATTACAGGGGGAGAATGACTGGATTCATATGTCTGTGTCAGGGTGGTGTGAAGGACTGCTGCAGCTGGTGTAGATGACAACTCTACTTCAAAAATATAATCGTACATAGCGGCTGCCGAAGTGACATGGTCAAGAGCATTTGCCTAATGATGATAATATGCACCAGGGAGTCCCAAAGAGGATGGTTTAAAATCGAGCGGTAGATATCAGGTGGTGGAAGTAAAGCTGGTACTGAAAGAAGGCAACCTACCAATATATATATACCTACCAGCATATACACCTACCAATATATGCTGACCCCCCGGTGGCCCCATATCTGCCAAGACTGTCCTGTGTTGGAAATCATTCTAATAAACATGAGCACAAGAGAGAGGAAAACACCCTACAATGAGCTGAAACATTAACTTGTTCCTGCTTAAAACTGATTATTATAGAATTTCAACTTTAATAGCAGGAACTAGGCATATAACTCTTTTCGCTCTGTCATTTTTGCCATATTTTTCAAGTGAGCTATATTTGAAAATAGCATAATAAAACTGGAAATTCTGTTTTTGTTGTGCCACCCAATATTTTTATTGGGCCCTGTATGGCCACCCCTGTGAAAAAATTCTGGAGGCGCTACTGCAACCTCATAAAGCAAATCATCATAAGATCAAAAATGACTTTGAAATAGTTGGTTTTGAGTTTAGGGATGGCTAGTATACTTTATTTTCTGAACTATGCTACTCGTATTCCAAGATCTATCTTCGCCTTGATGATCACTCTAAAATAGCAACAGTTACTCCTTTTGAGCTTTTTTCGCTCACTGGGCTAGGTTGTTTTGTGTAATTCTTGGAAATTCTCAAAGTTCATTGTTCCCACTGTTCCTCTCTCATTAAAAAGGAACAGAAACGTGTGGGCACTCCAAAACCAAGCCAGCACAATGGGCATGGTTTCCACTGCATTTCAGTATGGCACATATGCCAACAAATGTGATGTAAGATGACCTTAACTGATAGTTTTGTGCCAGATGTAAACAAAATGTCATGTGTAGCGGTAAAATGGAAAACAAAACTGACAGAAATAGAAATTCCTACAATGTCTGTGTTTGGCATTTAAAAACAGTGCCTGCTTTTTAAAAATATTTTCCTGCTTTCACCTTCTGCTCATTGTCACATCAGTCATGTGTTCATGTCATGTGGTGGTGCCAAAGCTTTTAACAAAATCCTGAAAATAATCACTGAATCATACACTGAATATAATCATTTACACCAGTCTTTTACAGCTATTCCATCAATTTCCCCTTTTATACGCATTTTAATTTGTGCATGTGCTGGGTTTATGCATATGTGTGGGTGTGTGGTCAAATGTGTAAGTGACCTGTGCAGTGACGACTGCTAATTTGAAAGGGAATGACATCATCATATGGGAGTACACAATCTAAACTATACTTGCTGAAATAGTTGCCACAACTAAATTACACTTTGGCATACATGCTCTTGGCTAAGCTCAGCAACATGAATCTACAGTACGTCACATGATCCACAATATGCGTACATCTCATATATAGTGATTTTGTTTTCAAGCCATTTCTTGCATATTTTCTCAATTTAAAAGATAAACTGCACCATTACTTATTTTTTTGTGTTCACCCTCCAAATATTGTTCTTTTAAATGAACATTTCCTCTCTCACTGTACTCTTCATGTGAATATGTGAAAATCTGGGTGTGTATCCTGTAGTCTGCAGGTCCAGGGGCCTTAAAGGGAGCTGCAGTTCGATCCAAATGAATGGGGGCATTATGTAAGTGCTTACACCATGGAGAAATTATGTAAATGGATCCGTTGCTACACAACAATGCTGCTCCTGTCAAAACATAAACAACAATGTACAAATGGCCAAATGTTCACAATGTTGAAAAATGATGGAATATGCCCTAGAGGTGGTACACATGATTATACGTACACACATAAGGGAAGTTTGCACCAGTTTACAAATGCTCCTCTTGAATTTATGAATCATAGTCTGCTCCCCTAAATGCTGACTTTCAGTGAAATTAACTTTTTGGCCAGCACCCACGGCCTTTAATGGAACACGTTCAGAGTTATGTGTTACGAAGATTTATAAAGAGCTCAAGTTGTTCTTACGTGTTTGAAAAAAAAAAAAGGATTTGATATAGGATTATGACTGTTTGGTCTTCCTAGTTCATCCCTAATGCTGAAGGTGACGCGGGGAGGTCCAGCTGCGAACCATCATGGAACACAGTGCTGTCCCTCCACATACACCCTTTATGCGTCACTACTTGTTTGAACTCGCCTGGCTGTTTTTATTTGGTTATGCGTCTAAATCATCGGGGGTCAAGTAAACAGCTCTGGTGGAGGTAAACAGCCTGAGGGATATGCTTTCCTCTGGGGCCTTTCGCAGCTGATCTTCGCTCACAGACAAACGCACAAGCACATGTCTACAAATACACTCTTGAATTGAGAGTGCAGATAAAACTGCTTACGTCTATTTTGTACTTACCATTGCGTGCCTAGCTCAAGGCTTTACTTGGCACTGCCAAATCTTGTGGTGCTATATGGGCGCCAATGGCTGTTGCAGTCAGTGAGATGATGTTTTCAAGGATTCACGATGACCTCTCTCAGACACACAAACATGCAACCACCTCCTTACCGAACCTGGTTAAGCAAGAGAGAAAGAGGGGCAGAGAGTGAGGATCAAAGCCAGTGAGTGGGATGGATTCTCTGAAATGAATAGTGCTGGGGGATATTGCTTTAACCTTTGTCCAAAGCACTGTGCTTAGGGACCTCCCTGTTTATTTTAACGGCTCTGAGTTAGCAAAGGGTCTCTGTAGCCACAGAAAGAATCTCGTCTAACAAGACATATTCGCTACATTTATGCGGGTGTTTCGTGTCACGAAAGGTTGTTCATCTACGAGATTTTCCATCTGCTTTTTCCACTATGGATAACACGGGGTCCTATGATAATGCATTTTTGTGGCCAGCATGATATTTTGACATTTAGTCATCATCACGGGGTTTGATCATTCACAGAGTCAGATGTACAGTAGTGTTTTCATTCCGGGGATGGAGATCAAAACTCTCTTCATGCTGTGTTTAACCACAACTAGGATTATATTAAGATTTATTTGTTTTGGGCCTAACTGCTTCACAAAAAGGCTAGGCCATCGACTTCTCTGCCACTCCCTGTCAGGACTTTAGATAAATCTGGATACACATCAAAATGCTCATGTATGTTCATACGCAGTGGGTGCAGCTCCGCTCTCATTTTGGCGCTGAAGTGTCCCAAGGAGCTGCTGAAGCAGAGATGATGATGTTGGGGTGAAATGACAGGACCCCTCCTCTCCACTCATCGCTGCCTGTGTCATTATCCTCCCCTCCCCTGAAGGATTCAGCTCATGGATGTTTTTCACATACATACACACACAGTGTAAGGTGCCTGCTATCGTCCAGTTGATCGTATGAGCTATACGAGACTGTGTGTGGTACAGGATTGTCGAGGTTTTGCATGCTGAAATGACTCACTGAGTAAGGGTTTGCAATATTTCAACTCCTTTTGACTAATTCACTACTTTCAGCCTTGAAGGATCATCTGCTGGCATGCTATGATAATCATCATTATAAAACATAAGGTCTTATTAAATATTTCCCCACATGTGTGGCCTCCGGTGGAGCTTAAACTTCTTTTCTTGAATATAACCGTCTTGTTTCATGTCGTATACAGCAGCTGGCCCCTTTAGGGTAAAATAATTGAGGTGGGGATGGATATGGTGTCTATAAAGGAGCATAAGGAGGGCATGAAGATGCTAGTAGGAGCGGGTGGTTAGAATAACAATCTGTAAATGCAGTGAATGCAAACACTCTCTCCTTGTGGCAGAATAAATTGGCTCCTCTAACTCCCCTGTCCCACTTGAAATGCTGTGGGACATATTGAAACCCTTAGTTCTTTCTTCTTACTAATAATCAGCCCCTCTCCTCTGGGCCTCTCTCGATCCCTCCATCTTTCCCGTTACCCCTGCTCACCCACAGCTGCACTGCAGCACTTAGAATACGAAGAAACAGGGCAGGGAGGGAAAGGAGGATTCAAAAAGAGGAGGGGATGAAGAAGATATATGATAGATAGCATGATGAGTTATGAGTTTAAGAGGTATCAGGATGAAAACAGTAAAGAGCGGTGGAGGAGGAACTGAATGCTGCACATCTATGGCAAACCAATTAAATATGACTATGTGATGACAAGACAAGTTGCCTCTTTGATTTATCTTCAGTAATTACACTGAATATCGAATGCATTGATATGGAGAGTTTACTGTTCTTATGCAGTTTCTCTGACTTCCTCGCTCTTATCTCCAACCCTTGGAGGATACTGCTCATGCCTGTGGTCATGGCTTTGGTGACTTTGGTTTTTGACTGCTAGACAGTACATTGATTTGCCCAGTGTAAATCTGCCTGGGTGGGAAACAATTTGTGGCTGATGACATGTTTCCCGCATTCATTTGCGCACATTCAGCACACGCCCGATGGATTTACATATCAGATTCATTTTACCCCATAACATCTCTATCCGGTGAGCATCTCAAAGCTCTTTTATGTGCTTTAATACAGGAACATGAAAAACGTTCGACTCAGAGGTTGGAAGGAGACCTGTTTATAACTCACAAAGGTCTCACACTACTCTGAAAACAGCACAACAAGCCCCACATCAAGGGAGCTTTGAGAGGGAAATGAGCGACGAAAGAAAAGCACACAGCAGGAGCCAGAGAAGCCACATTTCCCAATTATTAATATTGTTTTTCAAAGAAACCTAAATACTCACAGGGGATAGGAGAAGGGAGCAGAGGAAGAGAAGGAAGCAGGTAGATTATCTGTCCCCAATTTTTTGCTTCGGCTCAACTGTCAACATGTGAGAGGAACAGGGGGAAAAAAGTAGTGGCCTTGATTATATAAAGACTGAAAGCTGAATGAAACACTATCTTTATGGTGGTGTTAAAGCAAGAACTGGAACTGGTGCTTTGGCTGCAGCTAAAAAAAACATCCTCAGCTCTGAGCTTGTCGTTTTCATTCAGACTCTTGTTTTCTTTCAGCTGAAAGCAAGCTCCCCTGCCCAGAGAGCTGGCTAGTTCTGGACACACAGTCACACAATGGGTTCTTCACTCTCCCACTGCCAAGCCAGAACCGGACACATGCCCCTACGGTACGGTTCCAATAGCCATAACCTTACCCAATGAAAAAGTCAAACACGATGCAAGTAATGTAACGCAGAAGGAGAGGTTGATGTGGTAGTAAATAGCAGTCTGGAGTTGTTTCAACAATAACAGTCCTCTGAAATCAGAGACATATTAACAAACCCCTTAGATTCCCTCACTGAAGGGATGTTTTTCTCTCCGGTCCGTTGGGAAACACTGTTGTAGTGATGGGATAAGTTGTCACATTTAGCCAGTTGTGTACAACGTGGAGGTCCAGCTTGCTTCAATTAAAAACTCCAACGCGTCTGGTTTTGATTAGGGGGTCCTGGCAAAACAAAGGTGATTCCTTTCTTAATGAAAACCACCAGAGCGATTGAGCAGTGCTAAAAACTGGTTAACAAAGAATAATAGTTGAGCAGGGAAGGTATTTCACTCTCATCTTCCTTCCCCTGCCGTTTCCTTCCTTCCTTCTCCTTCTTTTCTACAAGCCAGATGGACGGACCTAACCTTGGAGGGCTGCACATGGGGTGATTGGGTAGGGGGTAAAGAGTTTATGAAATCAGTCCCTTTCCTGGTAACGTGTCTTTATCCATTTTATTCCTGCATATTTTCCTCACTCCCTGTTACTTTTTCTCCGCACTCTTTCCCATCCCTTTGCTCCGTGAGGATTTCTGTGAATCCATGGTGCCTCAGCAGAAGGAGACTCAGGTTTCTGCTTCACGGAGCTGAAGATTTACTCCAGAGCAAATGACTGTTTACTGTGATTTGACATTGAACCATTGCTTCCCCCCCTTGGCCACACTGTCACCTCATCCCTCATCTGGAGACCAATGGTATTTGTTATTTACAAGCACACTACATCTTATCTTGCGACCTTGTCACTCTCTAAGTTCAAATTCCGGATAGGCTCTAACCACAGATGCTGACTTGAAACAATTAGGCTTGATGCACACACTGACTGTGACAAAGCTCTTTCAGTGCAAAGTGTCTGGATTAGGGAGGGAGGAACAGGGTGACTGACAGCAAGTGACAGCATAATGTATGCCCCTCTACTATCATGTACGTCACAGAATACTCAAGCAGCCACAAGTGTGCCTGTGATGCTGTGACTTGGCCTCTACGAAGCTCATGGAAATGTGCTGGTCACCGAGAGTGCAAGGATGCGACTAGTGAGCGGTGCCAAATGCTGAGAGAAAAGTTGGATGGGAAAAGATACACGCCACCCTGTCTCTTCATAACGCTGGGCGTTTCTCAGAATGCGGTCTGATCTAATGAGCAATTCAGCTGATGACGCAGCGATTACCTTCTTTCATCTTGTCATCTCTTTTATTTTCTTATCTTTGATTGTCTCTCAATCTTTCATCTCTGTGATCAGGTCGTCTACGGGGCGGTCTGTCTGTGTCTCACTCCCATCCACCTCAAAGGAGAGGAAGTTTGACGAATACACAGATGATCCCCATCTGATTCTCTGATTATTAAAGAGTACTTGACGTGGATATGTTTTGTGAAAGAAGTGGAAAGTTAAACCAGGTTGTTTGTTGAAAACTGCATCTTAAGAAAGTAAGAAATGTAAAATAAATAAATATAAATAAATAAATACACATAGAGAAAAATATGCTTTTATTATGAAATAAGCTTTTAAATGGTAAAATGGTAAATGGCCTGTATTTATATAGCGCTTTACTAGTCCCTAAGGACCCCAAAGCGCTTTACATATCCAGTCATCCACCCATTCACACACACACATTCACACACTGGTGATGGCAGCTACATTGTAGCCACAGCCACCCTGGGGCGCACTGACAGAGGCGAGGCTGCCGGACACTGGCGCCACCGGGCCCTCTGACCACCACCAGTAGGCAACGGGTGAAGTGTCTCGCCCAAGGACACAACGACCGAGACTGTCCAAGCCGGGGCTCGAACCGGCAACCTTCCAATTACAAGGCGAACTCCCAACTCTTGAGCCACAATTTTAGTTACGTTATCCCTTAGTAACTACACAGGGATAAAGCTGATTAAGCTATACACCATTAAGCTATTTGAAAGAGTTGTTGAAGTTAGGTTAACAAGAGCGGTAATGATCAGTGAGCAGCAGTATGGCTTTGTATAATATAGAAAAGTGTATAGAGAGTGCCAGAAGTGGATCTAGAGAAGGCATATGATAGGGGTCCAAGACAGAGAAGTATGTGAAGGTGCTGCAGGACATGTATGAGGATAGCAAGATGGTGATGAGGTGTGTGGCAGGGATGACAGGTGTGTTCAAGGGATCAGCTCTGAGCCCCTTCTTATTAGCAGTGATGATGGACGGGTTGATAGATGAGGTCAGGCAGGAGTCTGTGGTCAATAATGTTTGCAGATGACATTTTGATCTGTAGTGAGAGCAGGGAGAGGTGGAGGCATCCACTGGAGAGAAGAGGAATAAAAATAAAACAAGATGTATTACATGTGAGGGAATAAGATGGAGGCAGGTGTAACAGTAAAGATACAAGGAGTAGAGGCAGTGAAGGTGGACACGTTGAAATAGCTGGGATTAACCACCTAAAGCAATGGACAGTGCACAAGAGAGGTGAAGAATAGAGTCCAGGTAGAGTGCGGTTGTGGAAACGAGTGTAAGGGGTGATTTGTGATATTAGGATAGCAGCAAGAGCGAAAAGAAAAGTTTATAAGTAGTTGAAAGAAACTCTTTCTGCAGGTACTGGTTCCTCCTGTTGTAAGGGAATATTTCCTCACCACTCTTGCCAAGTGCTTCCTTAAAGGGAATTGTTGGATTTTTCTCTTCTATTTTATAGGGTCTTCACCTTACAATATAAAGTGTCCTGAGATGGCTGCACTTGTGAAATGGTACCACATAAATCAGGTGGACTCAATCCTTAAATGCATTGCTCAGGTCACTAGCACCCTGGGTACAATTTATACGTGTCTCACTGATATGTACAAGACGTCCTTTTAGCATCATTATCGTGATGCAACTGTTCACGGGAATCGTGAGACAGGTCCAGCTTGTACTGAGAATTTAACAAGGAGAGTTTGAATCACCAAACATGTGACTGTATCAGCTCAGCTTTGAAATAATATAGCACTCTCACTGTATGTCTGTTAATCACAATCACAAGTCTTATTTAAGTCATAAACCCTTTCTTTTTGAAATACCTTATTAATTTGACTTGCAACACAAAAGATTATGTTACAGTATAATGTATGCCTTCTACTATCATGTACTATAATATTCCTGGGACAAATGATGTAGAGTTTTAAAAAGTGGTGAAATTAACAATTGACACAAAGGAGGTAAACTATTGTCTTTTAGAAATTTCTTATGAAATTCAAAGTGTTCTATAACATTTAAAGAAATATTTACAAATCAGAAAATGTGTATACTCAAAAACTAAAAATTATTCAGCGCCTATATTATCCACCAGAGAGCAACTGACCTTGAAACACGTAAGAGACAGGGGTGGTTTGACCCGGTTTTATAGCACACTTATTACAGGCTAAAAGGATAACTCTGTTTCATATCTATCTACAGAGAGGAACAACCCCCAGATGAAAACCTCTAGAGATGAATGGAATAAAGCATGTCTGTTGGCTCGAATTCAGTCTATTAACAAAAGAACAAAATGATTTGAGTACGTATAGTTGGTGAGACTATATATTACTCATGTTAAATTGCACAGTTTTAATCAGAATATTGCGTAAAATGTAAATTATTAGCCTTTTCCATTGTATAGGAGGGAGCACAGGAAGACCCAAGTGTACAGGAAGGAGCTTTAAAAATCAAATTCTGAATTGACAGGGAACAAAGTCCCACTGGACCCAAAGCTGTGCTTGCAGCATATATATCCCCCAGTTCCTGAACTAAATTTGAACACTGTAAATTACAATGATCAAAAGAAATTATGGAAAGACCCAATCATCACAGAATAACATCAAGTCAGTTAAACTTCAGGGATATCAATCTGTCCAATTGGGAAGCATTTTTTTTGCCAGAGTCCTTATAAGTAGTGGTACTCCTCCTTTGTGCAAACAGGACCCGAAAAGCACTGCCACGAGCCCGACAAAATGACTTCCCTGTTCTAATTCAGAGTGCATAAAGCAACGAATCTCACATTTTAGAATTAGAATAGAATAGAATTCAACTTTATTGTCATTGCACATGTCACAGGTACAAGGCAACGAAATGCAGTTTGCATCGATCCAGAGGTGCTTTAGCCATGATATAGATATATTACAAATATATATTAGCAATAATATAGATATGTAAGTATATTACAGAAATGGGTCTATTATGGTATGTTATAATGTACACGGTATGAAGGTATGTTATGAATATGCTATAAATATAAGTATGTACAGGCTGTAGTGAGTACAAGCTATGTACAGGATATAAATATGAAAAACTATTCAGAAATATGAAATAAAAAAAACTATACAGAAATATGAGATATACAGCTACTGGGCGGTAGTCATTGAGGCTAGATGGGTTGGAGTTTTTGGGTATCGGGACGATGGAGGTGGATTTGAAGCAGGCCGGCACTGTGGGAATTTTCTGGCCAACAATTGCTCAAAGGCAAAAGATTAAATATGACGACTTTATCCGACCTCTATGAAAACAGCACACATAACACTGTGGGAAGCCCAGAGGAAATGAATGATCAGGGCAAATAGTTTAGTAAAAGTATACAAAGGGGTTTTTGGACCTTGCTTTAAGTCCTGTTGGGAGACAAGTGACAGCTGTTTGCAGTTCAGGAATAAAGAATTGATGCTGCATGCATAGGAAGGCTGCTGGGCATCAAGAGACAGGAGAGAGGCTCTTTATGAAATATTGAAGAAGACTGGAGATGGGACTAATAGCCTTCTTCCTCAACTCCTCTATCAGCCAGTTCATTGCTCTGGAGGAGAGCCTGTGGAGCCCACAAGTAGCTGTAAGCCATTTGTGAGACCGATGAAGTGATGGACCGATGATGTTCACAGCTAGCAAGTGCTGTGTTATACCCTGCCTGCAGCACACTTTGATCAGGCGGAGTATTTCCAGTAGTGAGAATGCATCTGATACAAGCTCTACTGTGAGGGAGATGTGACATGTTCTGAAGGACAACTTAGATCATCAACATGATGCAGGTAATCTGTGGAAACAGTAGGGGTGCAACGATACACAAAATTCACGGTTCGGTTCGGTTCGATACTTTGGTGTCACGGTTCGATATTTTTTCGATACAAAAAAATGTTCATGCATTTTTAATTTGTCATTTATTAAAATTATAAATATATATTTTAACTCAAAAGTACAGTTTTTAAATTTAACCCTAACCCTTGTGCATGTTTTTTATTTTGACAGCGAATGCGCACCTGCGGACCACTTATGTGCAGCCCTGGTTATTTAGCTCATCATATTGCAGCCACAGAAATTATTTTGTCCATGAAACCATAAAGCTGCACTTTCTTTTTGCCTTATAGTCTGATTTGTCATAACTTCTCCGTTTTGTGGTAAGCTTTTCTTTGGCTGTCACTTCTTCACCCTGACCTGTCTTATTTGGCTCAGCAGAACTGAAATGCTTTTACACGCTCACTCACATAAGCTCAGCGATTCTCTGCGCGATCAACCTCTCACATGTTTAAGCTTGCTGCGGGAGATTTCACTTGTCATGTTTGCATAGTAAGCTAACGATTAATAAGACGATGTCAGAGGAATTGGTGCACAAATTATCATCACTCACAGATCAGTGCTGTCGCTCTCTATACACAGTTCGCACGATTGCAAAGTGAAAGCAAAAAAACAAGCGCAAATTCAAACGCGACTTCAATATGTCACATATTGACAGTGGCTCACCGATGCCAATGACATAATTACCCAGCTACATTTCTGAAAGAATGCAAAAGCACTGACATATATTTTTCCTACAATAGCCCGACGGGCAGGGAAGAGATAGATTTTGGTAGCCCGACTGAAAAAATCGCTAGCTCTGGGACGTCGGGCTAGCGATATTGCAAGCCCTGTATCTGATTGAGGAATCACTCATCTTTGGAAAAGAGAGTTTATTACAGAGAAATGGCTCTTTCCAAAATAAAAGCTATACTATCCGCTTCTTCTGGGCTATATTCTCAGCAGCATAAGGAGAATCATGTGCTAACAGCTGTCTAAATGACTCGGCTAAAGTTAGTAGCATGCTTGTTGTTTTTGTCTTTGCACTAGGATGATGTCAGCGTAAATGTGCAGTCATATTCGTGAGTGTTCCCACTAGTGCTTTCAGGTTAATCTCGTTGAAATGACCTTAACGCCACAACACGGCAAATCTCCGTTAACGAGCTACCGCCGATCGCTCCGTGCATGGGGCTACACGGCAAACACGTTAACGAGCTAACTGCGCTAACACACTAGTTCACACCAATGTAATTGAGCATTGCATGGCACATCCAACATACTGTTTTACTTTAGTCCATGACTCGCTTACCTTCACGGTCATACGTCACATGAAAACCAAAATAATTCCAAACGCCAGATCTGAATGTTGCAAGTAGAGCTTAACTTCTGTCTCGCTAGCTTGCCCTGCGCTCTTCCTTCTGACTATGCTGTCTGTGTTGAGCGCTCAGTGGATCTGCGCTCGACAGTGCAGCCTAGGCGGAGTAGTCGAACACAGATTCACTGAGCGCTCAACACAGACAGCATCGACAGAAGGAAAATTGATAAAATAAATTACAAATGTTGTATTGTTCGATACATATGCGTACCGAACCGAAAGCACTGTATCGAACGGTTCAATATCGATACGAATATCGTTGCACCCCTAGGAAACAGCTATTCAGAGAAAAACAAAATCTGATATTTTGATTACATCATGGTTTTTGGATTTATTTGTGCAAATAGCATAGGTCTATATACAACGAGCCATTATACTGCACTTGCTTCTTCCCAGAGAACAATAACTTACAGGGAAATTTTAAAACACAAACAGTGTTTTGCAAAGTTAATGCAAGAGATGCAGTTTTTCTTTTTACTGGTTTTCATAGTGGTAAAACACCTGTCAGTAAAATGTAGATAAACCTTGTTGTGGCAGCTGTTGACCCAACAGCCAAGCAGTAATTCCTGTTATGCTTCTTTGAAGTCTGCTTGAAGTCCAACCCCTGGGGCGCATCTGTAATAGGTGCATTGCAATGTAAATTCTCCACGGAGGAGTTGATGCAATCACATAAAACAGGCAGGTATGCAGACATCCATGCAGGCCTTTGCGCTCACCATCTGATGACAAAATTTATGTCACTGGGACTCAAGTGCACACTAACAGACTCGCGAACATAGAAAACATAGGAATGTCAATGCACCACAAGATGTGTTACAACATTCCCTATTTTAATTTCAGGCAAGAAACAAGCTTGAGCAGAGAATTTGTATCTCTAGATCCCTAGAACCTGCTGCTTCTTTTTCACAAATGTAAGTTCTGTGACTTCTAAGTCTGTTTTAGTTATCATTTGAAAACAGCTGCCGTAAAGGACATATATCATATTGCGAAATCCTTAATGGACCAGTCATGCTAGAAAAATGCTAGCAATTTATAGACAGTATCAGTTTCCCTGTAAGGAAAAACAAATGACATTATTATGATGTGATAAAAGTTCTGTTTTGTTTTGTTTTTTCTACATGAAATCGATCCTGTATTTGCGAAAAGTAAATCTAAATATATTTTGGTTTTTTCCACCTGTTTTTTTGGTCTAGAAGTTGGTGTAAATAATTATTTTCACCATTTAGCTTCAGTCACTCTTCACTCGGGATTATTTTGTGATTGCCCCCTGCTGTTTAACCAGCAGAACTGATTTATCTACAGAGGAATTAATCGAAAGTGGGCAGGCACTCCTTGATTGGTTGCAATGATTTCTAAAGCTGTCTGACTTTACTGAGCAGAGAGAGAGAGAGAGCACGAGAAAAACAGAGCCTTCCAGATTTTTCTTACACAGAATGCTTCTGCTGGAATTTTCTTTGTTGTGAATAATTAAAGCCACTTCATTCTGACAGTTTAAAAATTACAGCGTTTAATTTGAGAATTATTACTAAACTCTACATTAAGATGTTTTATTATTATCATTTAACTTCAAAGGCAAAATCTCTTATTTCAAAACACTCGTGCTTCCAGAGCTCCCCTCTGTTTTCTCTGGTCACTATGTTCGAGTGCCACAGCCAGTCATTTTACGACAAAAGCCTTCTCATGCTTGGGTGCTAGCACAAACACAATTAAAAAACCATCCTCATGCAAATAAAGCAAACTCAACGGCCGTAATTGTTGTTAATTACTCATAAACATCCCCTATCAACTGGCACATGCAATGGCACGAACTGGGGGAGCCGAATCAATGGCAGAAAATCCCGGCAGATGAAGCACAGAGGGATAGAGAATGCATTTGTTCGGGTCATTAGGAGCTCATCATGACCCAGTGAGCCAAGGCATTAAAGCAGTGACAAGGCAAAGGCTCTTTCTTGCACTGTGTATGTGTAGGGCCAATTGGCCCACACTGATACCTCCCTAGTTCCTAGAAACCATTGTTTGCATGCCTTCAAACACCAAACTTGAGCCAGTGTTAGAGCAGTTTTGGCCATTTGCCATTGGGTAATTTGATGTGTCTCTTGTGTAAAATGTGTAATGAATGGTTATAAACCAAGATAAACTTGATACTTTTGTAAACTTATCATGTCTCTGCTGTTAGTCATCTTTCAGTGATAGTGGGCAGATAATAAATGTTTCCACAGGTTTTGTAGTTCTTGTTTGTTTACAAGGTCACGGGGGCATCTATAAGATGAATAACAGCTTTATTGTACTTTACAGCCAAGGGGCCTTTGTGCAGATATTAACTGTGGTGTTAATTTGTGCCAACAAAAACATTCTCTCAGACTAAGAGCTCCCTATTCCCAAAAGCTCTCTTTTTTGCATGTCACTTTCATGTGACCTCAAATTAGTCACAAGGCATTCCTTATGTTTATTCTAAAGTATGTATATGCCATTTGAGAGCTTTGCGGTGAGCTTTGATGCCAGAGAGACATGTTAGGCCTTTCATTTCAAGGTAAGGTCATTGGAGCATTCGAGGTTAGTCTGGAAGGCCCATCTCCCTCGTTGCCAAATCCTCGAAAGAGCAGAAGAATTAAACAGCCAAGCTGAGTGGGCGGATGGAGAATAAACACACTGTTTTGCAATCCTGTTGCACAGTGTTGAACTGATACATCAACCCTTCGCAGCTGCTGTGCGTTTAAAACATGTGCGCTGTTGTTTTCAGGTACCTCGCTGTTGTTGACTAGTAACGTTGCTTTGCACCATTAACGCTTTATATGAAAGTACAAGACCTTAATTATAGTGTGAAAATGGAGTATCGAGAGACAGCCAAGCTGACAGAAACCCAACACCTCCAGCCCAGCAGCAGCACTTTGACCAAAGAGGTCAGTGTGGAGTCAGAAAAAGGTTTTCTATTACTCACTTTTATCAATGTCCGCAGCACACAGCTAGTATCCCTGCATTGCTTATTTACTCAAAGTTCTACCTCTGAACAGCTCTCATTCAGTGCTTAATGTCTACACCGTTGGTAATTGTTGTTTTCCTCTGCCCCTGAACTCTCATCACCTTAAAAGAATGAGCCCCTCTGTCCTCTTGTTTATTTTCAAAGGCCTCACCTGGGACAAGCACCCAAAGGTTGGCTTCAATGGGCTAACAGCCTCAAAGGTGCCCTGTAAATCTGTTGAGTTGACATGAATTTGTTCCAGTTGCTTAAAAGAGCAGGAAGAATGTGGATGCGTATGAGAGAGGCCTGTTGGTGGGACTCACTCAGGTCTTGCCCAGACTGGGGCTTACAGCAGGGATCACTCAGCTTCAGTCAGCTCTTCCCTTCTTCAAAGGCAGGGAGGAGAGTTTCTATGAAATCATGCAATAACATTGAATCTGACCACCCTTTCAAAACACAACTGGACTAAACTGGATAGGTGGGAACGAGACAGGAGGAAGAGATGGAGTTTCACTGCCGATACAATTTAAGATAAGAACACACTTGCTTCTGTGCTGTGGGAACATACTCTATGTAGAAATTCTCACTGACATATTAAAAGTACATTAAAAAAATATTTGTCTGAGATGAATGAGCTGATCGTGCACAGTCTGCGCTGGCAACACCCTGCTGTAGGTCTACACTGTGGTGTGTATTCACACAGATGAGCTTTACTGTTTAACTGCTTGTGAATTTGCTGCCCCATTTCAGAACATATAAACTGAGGTTATTACTAAAGAGTGCCTCAGTGTGGCTGCCGCATTCAAATTTCAACTTAAGGATGCATCGTTTTCGTGGTCACGGTGATACATTTTGTTTTTATTTTTTAAATACAGGAACACCTCAGTCATTTCCATTACATCTCGCGCAAACTGTGACCTGACCTGATTAGTGTTTTAGAGGTCAAAGGTCACAGTCACTGTGACCTCACAAAACCTTTTTGCCCATGGTTCAAGAATCCATCTGTTAATTATTACTAAATCTGACACATCAAGTCAAGTCAGGTTTATTTATAAAGCACATTTAAAAACAACCAAGGCTGACCAAAGTGCTGTACAATAAAATACAAATATAAAATACAATAAAACACAAGTACATAAAACACCTCACTGATAAAACAATAAATTAAAACAATAAGTTAAACCTTGCTAAAAGCCAGTGAGAAGATGTGAGTTTTAAGAGCAGTTTTAAAAGTTCCTAGGCTTGTGGAGAATCTGATGTGAGGAGGTAAACTGTTCCACAGTCTGGGTGCAGCCACAGCAAAAGCCCTCTCTCCCCTAGTCTTTAATCTGTACCTGGGAACATCTAAAAGCATCAGGTCTGCTGACCTCAAAGATCTCCTGGGGCGGTAAATGCTAAGAAGCTCTGCCAGGTAAGGAGGTGCAGTACCGTTAAGAACCTTAAAAACCAGCAGTAAAATTTTAAAATCAATCCTAAAAGCAACTGGGAGCCAGTGGAGAGCGCAGAGGACCGGAGTGATGTGGTCTCTCTTTTTGGAACCGGTCAGCATGCGAGCAGCAGCATTCTGCACCAGTTGGAGCAAACATATGTTAAATAGGTTAAAAATAATGACATTTCATATCTGAAAGATCAAAGGTCAACTTTATATTGACCTCATAATGTTCTTCAAATGCACGTTTGGCCTTTAATACACTCCATAACAACGGAAGAGAAAAAGAGCATGGGTTAAATTGTGTATGAGCGATCCAGAAGGGCATTCTATTATCTTCACTTAATGATTAATCTGATGCAGTTTATTTTGGCATTTTTGCCTTTATTGGATAGTGAAACAGTGATGATAAACAGGAAGTGAGGGAACACGTGCAGCAAACGGGGTCGGACTCAAACCTGGGGTGCTGATATCTGGCCATGTGACCACCTCCTCACTCACTGAGCTAAACTGGCACCCCGACTACCCAGTTATCCACTTCAGGATGAACCAGTTTGTATTATTCAATTCAGGTTTATTTACAAAGCGCCACCTCAGAACAACAGCTCAAGGAACGTTATACTGTAAGGTAAAGGCCCTGACAGTCAACAATCATATGATAGTTTGATTGTTGGGGTTTTGTGTGAAGTTTGAGTTTCTATTATTGTGGTTAAGTTTACACAGGTGGAATACTAAATAGGTGCAGAGCAGGCTCAGTGTTTAATTAGATGATAATAATTAGTTTAATTCAGCAAATTCTACATTTTAAACTTGCCTTTATTCTGGCTTGGCGTTGAGTGATGTAACATTAATCTCTATTTTGTTGAATTCAGTTAGCTCAATCCACTAAGAGCAGTGAAACCCCAGAGCAGAGGAACAGGTCAGCTGACCACAGCCAGTCCACGACGAAGTCAAATCTACCGGAGCTCACAACAGAAATGATTATGTGACTTATTTCTAAGTAATTCTTTTCCTCGTGATGCACAGCTAAGCAAATACCACTTAAACTGCAGATTGTGAACATATTTCACATTCGCTTAGATATTGAATTAGTGACACTAATCTTTAGAGCTCGCCTAATAAATTCCTATTAAATTAAAAGTATATTCAATTCCGTTTTCTTAACCGCTAATCCAGTTCAGGATTGTGGGGGCCTTGGAGCATGTCCCAGCAGCTTTGACTGGCTAATAAATTTGCCAAATATCCTTGGGCAAGATACTAACCCCAAGTTGCTCTCCAGTGCATCCATCTGAGTATGAATGTGTGTGAATGTTAGAAAGACAGCTCTTAAGCATGGAAAAAAGTGCTTGTATGAATGGGTGAATGAGGCAAGTCATATAAAGCGCTTTAAGTACTCAGGTAGAATAGAAAAGTGCTCCTGCTTCTCTATCATAGCCTTACCACAACAGGACAGACAGCCATTATACCTACACCCAGCGCCTATTTAGAACCATCAGCTACTGTCTGTCTGTATTGTCCTCTCAGTATCGGTAGTTTGGTGAAGTATGAACATGGTTTGTGATTTTTAAAAGATAATGGTATGCTGGACATCAGTGACAAAGTAATAGAGGAGCAAAACATTCTTTCCTTTCTTGGTTAAAAAAAAAAAGAGTGTGATAATAATAAGTTTTGCACTGTTTGTGGACCGATAACTAAAATACCAGGGCCACTGCTGAAGCCAGTCTACATGCAGATTTGAATGAGTTTGGGAGTAAAAGAGAGATTTTCTTTTCTTTTTCTTTTCATTTTAATCCAAATTCTCCCTGCTGGGTCTCAAAACATATGTCATAATATCAGCCACATCAGCCAAAAATTTGAAAAGTCAAACTGAGATAAAGTGTGCAACCAGTTCTGCAAAGTGTCAATGAGTGACAGATGACTAGCAGAATAACGCATTATTGTAAAGTGAAGTAAGTCTTTTACTTTGAAAAGTGAATTTAGTTTTTGGGTGCCCCCCTAGGTGGCCTATTAAAAAAAAATAACAACCCCAAAACAGCTCAGATGAATGCTGAAATTCAGACAGTTGCATGATTCATTGACCACAACACCGTGTTTACCCCTTGGGTATCCCCTACAAAAAACATGTATGACATCATCTAACTAAATAGTTTGTGATTTATTTAGATTTCTCTCTCAGAGGGAGGCCTTTTGGAGGATGCCACTGTGTCGGGTGGCCTTTCTTCCATGGAAAAGGTAAATTCCACCATTGATAGGAAACACATGGAAGCCATCATCACTGGAAGCTTGTGGTGTGGCGCCTGAAGACTCATAGAAAATATATCCATATATAGTATATGGATATATAAAACATTTAAATAACAGTGTGTGTTTGTAGGGCGTGAATATGTGCGTCACTGGTATTTGAAGTGTGTTTGATGTGTGTAAGCTCCTGTTATTCTCTCTTTGACAGCTAAATCACACCCCCTCCCTTCCCTGCATGTAACCTCAGAAGAAGATTAGTTCATATTTTCCCCCCAACTCTATGGACTGGTCCCTGGTGATGGGGCTGTAGTGTGTTTTATAGATATGCTACAAGTCACCCTGTAAATAGGTCAGCTGTCTGAAGTGTGATGTGTCATGTGCTCTTTTCCAGCTCTGAAATGTCTTCTCTAATGAGCCCTAGTGATTTTGGAGAGGAAAACACCACAGCCCTTTTTCCAATAAAGCCTCTCTCTGCTTCTCTGAGCCTTGCATGACAGAAACAAAAGCTGTTTGTCCTTTTGGGGATTGGTGTGTGTGCGTTTGTGTGTGTGCGTTTGTGTGTGTGTGTGTGTGTGCGTGCGTGGCTGTGTACTTCATGTGCACGTGTCTGTCTCTGCCATTCTTTCAATTTGTGTTCTTCTATCATGCTCTGTGTTCCTCAGTCTTTGCTCATGACATGGCACTTTTGATGCATGACACTGACTGCATGTATCGTACGCATCATTTACAAAAAGCAAGATGAAAACGTTTACGCAATTTTAAATGTCCAATATTCCATGCAAAATACAATTTTGAGCAGATTTGTGCCACTGCATTACCATATCAACCAATCATCTGTTCTTATTTGGAAGGCCAGTGGTAAGCCGAATTACAAAGTAGCGTGGACTGATTAAGAGTATATTAAATAAAGCCAAAAAGGGCAAGAAATTGCATCTCTTTGGTCAAATACTGATTCAAGACAAATGCTTCATATAGTGTGGCTCAGGGAGCACTGTTACCGTACATTAAGGCTGATGATCTTGCAGAGAAAAATAGGCATTAAAGGCAGTATAATGTAACCATGCCCACCAAGGCCACCTAGAAGTATACTCCATGTATGCAACAGCATGCTATTCTTAGTGTCATCAGTCAGACTCAAATGTAATTAAAGCCCAGCCCTGATATCACTGTGCTTTCTCTGTTGATGGATAACATATGCTTGAGTCAAGGTCCGCCCCCTTCTTTTCACATTTCGTGCCCTAGTGCTATGGATTCACAGGGCTCCATTCCCTATCTGTGCACCCAATACTGCCTTTAGTGCACAAAGGGGGCGCAGTATGACTCCTCCATCGCTATATCAGGGGCAATACATTTCCCACCATTTCTTTGACTGTTCTATCTCTTCCTTTTATGAACAGCACTATCAGTATTAAAGCATACCTTCATTATCACCCCCGCTTACGCACAGGTGTCTGATAGTAAATGACATTCCTGGTGCCACTGATGCTTCTGTATCAGACAGGCAGTTGGCCAAGGAACTGTGACTACCAGCTTTACGGCTACTTCCCAGAATTTTCACCAGCAGCTGTGACACAGGGGAAGATGATGATGGGAAATCTGTGTTTTCCTTTTGATAGTCGGTGTTTTCTTTTTTCCTCTGCCTCACATTTTTTGGGAAAGCCTGTTGTATTAATCAGTGACACACATGTGCGCAGGGCTCCCTGGAGCCTTTAGTTCAACAGACTGAGCAAAGAATTTCCAGATTTTATTCTGATTTGCATGGAAATTTAGAAGAAAACAATCTATTACTGTTACCAGATTCTTAGTCAGACCTATCCTTTGTGTAGTCTTCCTTTTGACTGCAAGACTTCTGAATGCTTGAGTGGCCCCCTGGGAATACTCCTTTCACTTACATAATCTAACAAAAGGTTAAAAATGATGCAAACATATTATTAAGTTATGAGTCACAAATTCTCAGATAAAGAAGGCATTATTACTTACATTTTTTTCAAGCTGAAATTATACTCATTACCTATAACTTTATACGTGTGATCAAACAAAGAATCTGAATTTGGCAGTTGCATAAACACATTAGCCTGATGTGCTCTGATGTGAGTGTTCTTAATAATCAACGTCAAACCCGAGTCAAAGCAAAGATGACTGTGTAGCCTTCTTCTCTTTGATTAGAGGATTTATCATTAGTCAGCACTCTGTCAGGTGTAAGAACCTATTCACGATTCACTACCAAGAAAAAAAAAGCATGTCAGAAGCAATGGAAATCTAGGAATGGACCTGAATAGGACTTGGTTCTGCATGATCGACCCTTCGACTTAGAGGAACGTCTTTGAAGTTCATGTTGGAAGCTAATAGAAATCTTGCCTCTGTCATAATGACCCCTTGGATGTATGGGCACATAAAGCTTTACTGCCAGGGAGGAATGTAGCTATTAAGCTCTGCCCATGACATGAAGTGGGTGCCAGGCTAGTGAAGCAGCACGCTGCTGTTGGCCTCTGTAAAATGTAAAGAACAGAGATAACTGGAACTGAGCAACATTGTATGGAATAGCCTTAAGGTCACAAAGGCAGTGAATGTGGGCCCCCATGGTCTGCACATTAACACAGAGAGTACAGCTATAGTTCAGTAATTCTTTCATCTGGTCATCTCATTATCTCCATTCTGCTTCTGTCATATATTCATCTGATGTGAAACAATTCTTGAATTTTGATCTCAGTCTATCATTCTTTATCAGAGTGCACAAGAGTGTAATGCTCCTCTAAGTAGTGAAAGAACTTGGAACTGACTTTGAAGGTATGCCCTGTCAGATTTTACCTCACAGCACCATAGCGTGTGCACATTAAGTTCATTACCTGACACATTAACCTCTAAATTAGGCTCTGCTGGGTGACTCGTAATCTGTCTTTGGCCACACAGACACTTTAATTCCCTCACACGTGTTCACAACAAATACATTTACACACACACACTGAAAGGCACCAGAGGGGTCAAGGGGCAGGATTTGACTGTTAGTTGTGCTGCCACTGAACTCCTTTAACTCCTTCTGAATTATGTGTTCATTGTATGTTTGTGATTGTATGTTTGCTGGATGGAGAGGAGAGGAGAGGAGAGGAGAAGGAAGGAGGAGGAATTCACATGTATAAGATTCTGGGAGCTCCCATAGTGTCGCAGTCAATAGAATTTTTGGTTAATCCTCATTGAAACTGGGAGCTCCTTTCATGTTAGGACGCCAAAGTGACCCACGGTGACCTTTTGTCCTCTCTCTTTGAGGCCTCGCTCTAACGATTAGCCCATGCTCACAATGCCGACGCATGGAGAGGCAGAGACCAATGTTCCGAGGGCTCCAATGCCCCTTCAGGGTTTGGGGAGCTCTACCACCCAAACTGGCACATCCTGAATCAAAACAGGCCACAAGAAGAAGAAAAGAAAAGAAAGTGAGAGGGAAAGCAAGGAAAAGGGGAGAGAAACGTGAATAATAGAGGAAATCCTCACGACTGGTGATGGAGGGAAAAGAGGAGGAAGAAGGGAGGGAAAGAAAGAATGAGAAACAGAAAAATACCAGAGCAGCAGTCAGCATGGCGGATGAAAGCCACTCTTAAGATAAGGTTGGCACAAATATGTTTTTGATCGTGTCGCAGGGTCCAGAGCAAACGTTAGAGAGATTGCCAAGTCACAATCACAGACATGCACAGATGTTTGCGATATTAATGTTCACACAGCACACGTCCAGGATGGGTGAATTACCTTACATGGTTGTGTCTTTGGCAGAAGACTGCAACAATGTGGGACAGAAAACCACGCGCAGACAGACACGCACACTCACATCCAAAACCCCATTCGCGCAAATGATGTAGATAGACAATATCAGCGCCCTGATCGACCAATCAGAACGGTTTGACCTTTTTGTTCAAAGATTACAAAATCAAGACAAATTGCCCTCAGTGTCTGTGTTTATTTGTTGGGTTTCGTGTGTGACTAGGTACGTGTAAGGCTCACAAAGAGGGAAAGTGTGTGTTTGCGTGTCATTGTGTGTGGAGGTTAACACACATGCATTCATTATTCATGAATGTGTGTGAATGCTTGCCAAAAACATATCGTTCAAACAAAGGCCATTTCTCTGTGTGTGGGTGTCTGTGTGTGTGTACACCTCAAAAACACATACTCGCTGAACTCCTGTCATACCCTTCCAACATATGCTATGAATTTGGCCTGTGTCCCGAGGAGCACTGCCATATGACTGAAAGCCCAGACAGCCCCAAACAATCAAACAATCCAAACGCTGAATTGCTCTGAAGCACTGGAGGCTTTTGCATTGTGATATGGGAAGTGTAGAAATCAACCATATAGGCGCAGATTTTTTTATGTAAATTAGCCCCCTGGTCCCAAAGCTTTTCATCCTCATGGCTCGAATGCCGCGAGCATATTTCAGACCTCAGTGAAAGAAACCTCAAGTTCTCCCCGGTATCGCTCACATTTTCTCTCTGTGCTAAATCTTTCCATGAGGCCTCAGGATGTTTCCGAGTAGTAGTGCACAGGGTTACATTATTTAACACTTTCGGATGAATAAACAGTGTTCAAGCACTGTTTTCTCTTCTTGCCGCTGGTGAGTTGGTGTTAAGAGACACTGACACACAGGCAGGGTTACACAGTATGAGTATGCTCATATGCAGCATGAAGGCTGGAATAAATAGTCGCCATCAGTGTTGGTCAAGTTACTTGAAAAAAGTAATCAGTAACTAATTACTGATTACTTCCCCCAAAAAGTAATCCCGTTACTTTACTGATTACTTATTTTCAAAAGTAATTAATTACTTAGTTACTTAGTTACTTTTTAAAAACACGATTTACAACCTGAAGAGGTGATAAAGCGATAGATCTTTCAGCTCAGTTCTACTTTTTCTACATAATCCATCATACAAAATGTAATCAAATGGAAAAGTCTCTTTTTTTAACTTGTTTTATCAGTTTTAATCTTTTAACTTTATGCATCAAGCAAAAATTTAATTATATGCAACATTCTCTGACTTGAATAAATTAGTTTAACATTTAAACCTATTTTCTGCACATTCCAGCACATAAAATAAAATATTTTTTGTGTTTACACTCACTCTTTCAAATAGATGCAAGTAAAACACAGCAGAACATAAATAAAGTCAAAGACTCAGCGGTCCTTTTGCTCTATTTTCACCTGTAAAGCTGGACTGCGGTAGGCGGAGGTTTACCCTGGTGCAGGTGTGCCGCGGTCAGTTGAAGAATCCGCGAGTTTCTCTGTGAATTTCCCATTACGTCGTGGTGCTTGCTTGGAAGTTTAGGGGTTTTTTTTCGCTGTAAAAAGAAGTTTTCTTCCCACGCACGATGGACGCTAATGTTTTTGTCACTTTTTATGGAATCAAACTCAAACTAAGGTCAGTACTTCCACGCTGCACGCTCATACTTTCTCCCACAATCGATATGTGATCCATTGTTGATCTGCACACAGCTGTTGTCACTAACGGCGCACTCGCTTACGTCACTGTCGTGAGACATTCTCGCAAAAAATCACGGTTTTAGTAACGCAGTAACGCAGCGTTCCTACGGGAAAGTAACGGTAATCTAATTACCGTTTTTGCAATAGTAATCCCTTACTTTACTCGTTACTCGAAAAAAGTAATCAGATTACAGTAACGTGTTACTGCCCATCTCTGGTCGCCATAGTATTGAAGTCGTTTTCTGAAGTCCAGATTTTGCTGTTGAGATAATTAGCTCCAGTTTCACTTTATTTTCAGTAAAACTGCTTTTACAAAATTATGGAATTTTCTCAGCGTCTTAACACGAGACTAACCACAAGTGAGATTCCACTCATATAAAGAAAACGAGCAAATACTGCTGTGCAGCAGCTAGAATGATCTCAGTCCAGTGGCAAATGAATGTCAAGATTTGTGAACAAAATTGTGGATTGACTCGATACAGTGTATATTCTGTGGCAATGAGCTCACATTGGAGTAAACTAACGAGGCAGGTCTCAGAGCATTGTCTCTTTGCACTCCCGGCTGCGATACTTGATACTTGTTTTCAGCAGGAGAAACAATGAAAGTATTTAGTCAGATGTCACGCAGAGTGAGTTTGTCTCTTTCGCAATTCAAACCTTTGTTCATCAGGGCTTTCAATGCATTGCACAGACACACACACACTCATAAACACATGGTCTCACACACACAGACATACACACACCTTCCCTTGGTAGCTGGGTTCTCTGAGTCAGTACTCTTTGTGTGTTTTCAATTACTCGCCCTCTGATCACCCTCTCCTCCACTGCAGATTCCTCTCCGTCTGTAGCCTCGCTAACGGATATGCAGGCATATTATAGGTGGAGAAAGGAATGGCAGGATTAGAGAGGGGCTATATGGTAATAAGTTCTGTCAAAAGCGCTCTCCTGTCTCTCTTGCTTGCGTAAACACACAAAGGAACTGTTGTTTCCATATAGTGCTGTGAAGCAGGTTCAGATAATGCTGCTGCCTGTACATCTGGGAGCACCTCACATTATTCTGACATAACATTGAACAGGCACAAAACTCCACATATTCCACACAGATGGAAGGAATAATATGAATGGGAATGTGCCTTATGTGTTCCTGTGGGCATCCGCGGCATAAACCTCCCCATTCACCATTTATACCTCATTGCTTTTTTTTTTGATTGCTCATGAATCAGTGTGTTGGTGTCTCACTTGCGTTGAGATGTTCCAGTGTTTCATTTGAGACTTCAAAGATCCTGGCGCACCAAATCTCCTTTAATCTTAAGGAGCCATTGTGTTGATGATATGGTTATGACATTATGCCTTTATGATAAATCTCATCAACGCCAAAGACAGTTAAGGCTGATCCACTGAGCACACACGCTCAACAGCATTACTTAACTCCCTCAGCAGCTTAACAAAGCATGGCCTGTCTCCTCACTATGCTTGTGTTTTCTAGTCTTAATGAAGGGTTACCGATGCATCAAGGAACCCCTCTTCCATGTGTGTTTGTGTATGTACACACATAGAGACAAGCATGCGCACAAGTTACGATCTGCATTTCTGTGAATGAATCTGATAAATGCGCTTTGTTCAACTGTTGGATGTTAATCAACAGCTATTATCTGAGTCAGTACAGTTTGTCTGAGAAGGACAAAAAATCTTTAAGTGTTGACTTAGCCACTTAACGCCATTTAGAAAAGTAATCTTCTTAGTCACGTTAAATATCTCTGTTCACATATTCAGACAGTTATGAGACGCTAGAAATACACAGGCAGGAAAACATGTTGTTTTCATCGGTCCTTCTGTTGATTCCTGTGAGCACTTATCTGTGCAGCACCCACCCTGGCTGACTCAATTGTATTCTATTGTCCTCCCCCTAATCCTCAAAGACAAAGTTGAGGAGTTGTAATCTAGAAGAACAGCTCATTCCCTCTCATTCAAAGTGAGGCAGAATGAAACCCACTTTGATGAATAAGTCGATAAGAAACCTCTATTTATGGTAAGTTATTCAAACGGAGCTTAGATGGTTGGAGGGATGAGTTGTTCTGAAAAGCACGCACTGTACTGGCTGTTTAATTGTCAGGTCTCCTCCTGTTTCCCTCTTTTTTCCCCCTTTTCTTTCCTCATGTTTCTTCCTGTATCAGTGATTCAATTCATCTGTCTTCATGATCTCAAACAGCCTCTCTGTCTTCTCTCCATCCATGTCCTCTTCTTATCTAATTCTCGCATGACTACATTGCTAAGCAAGAGGTCCAGAACTGATTTATGCAGTGGCCATCACAAGACAGCAACCATTCTCGGCTGTGGCCAGAGAGATAAAACCACACCATAAAGACGGCATTGTTCCCAGTCCTGAAAACAGCCACAAGTGGGATAAATACTGCTGCCTTTTTTCATCGCCTTCTCAAGGACTTGCATCTGCGTGGGCTTGTGACTGATCTTCTCCAGATCTCATGGAAGCAGCTGACTGAAGTAGCATCTCTATTATGGGGTTGTATTCGTTACCTCCAACATCAAAAGGAGAGCTGGGAGAACCAGCATAGGGCTAAATACAATGAAATGTGAGCTCTTATTAGTGAAAGCTTGAACATGCGCAGTAAGCACTAAAATTTTCCCAGAAGGAAGCGTCTCCGTCTCTTATCAGTCATCTCGCTAAGGCCTCCTTTCAATTTCAAACTAAGAAGACCGAGCGTCTGTCTAAATAAATTTTGAAGAGATCTATAGCTTTAATTTTAATAGTCATTCAGATACAAGAACTGCTTTTGTAAAGTCAACTGTGATATCTGATTAAAATATCTTATTTAAAAGAAATGCTTACTTTGTATTAATGTTTTCCTGCAAGTTATGTGTCTACTATGCATGCTCAAAGTTCGATGACATTCATGTTGCTATAGATACAATGTGCCAAAATGAACAACAAGCACAAGTTTTTGGTCTTCCGGCGCCGCTCCGAGCTGGCAGCCAGTATCAGCAGCTCCGACCTGACCGAGTCCTTTTTTCTCTTTGATGTAAATATGTAAAAATTGTGTATGTTTCTGTTCTGCGTCTTGTGTACTGTTTGTTTGTATATGTGTCTTTCTTGCTGCTGTTACACCCAAATTCCCCCTTGTGGGACAATTAAAGGATTATTCTATTCTATTCTATTACCAATGTCTGTACTGCAATAAGGTGTAGATGTGGATACCATTGCACAGTTGAGATCCATGACATAACTTGCTTCAATGCAGTGTCTTAATTGGGCAATATGCTTTGGGTTTTGACTGTTAAGTGGCAAATGACTGTCTGCAGTGTCCTGTTCTATTCTTTCTGAATACTGAAAAACCATTCAGTTCAAACAATCCCACAAATCCATCCAAACTGCATTCATAACCGTACACTCTCTTAAGACACAACTCAAAATGCATCTGTTCAAACTGACTTATTCGCTTTAGTGCTGATTTTATCCGTTGTCAAGTTCTGTTTTGCAATTTTAACTTATTGTATGTATTTTATGACTATTGCTCCTTTTATTATTTTTGTTCTTTTGAAAGGCGCCCTCAAATAAAATGTATTATTATTATTATTATTATTACTTTTGGTCATTACTCTGATTTCATGACCGTAGGTGAGGGCTCACCCACATTACTGCTGATGTCACACCAGACTTCCCATCTATCTTGAATAAGATACTTAGCTCCCTCGCTTGGGGCATCCCCTCTCCACCAACTAATGGGGAGCAACTTACTAGGGTTGGGTTTTGATTATCGATTTTCCGATTAAAATCGATTCTAGCTTGAATAACACAATATCGATTCATTAAAATCCTGAATCGATTTTTAAAAATAAATTAATTTTGCCGTAAACGCCAGAATCTGAGGTTAAACCTCACAAAATTTCAACAAAATGTAAACACAAAGCGCGGACCCGCCGAAGGATCAGAATCAGTGAGATGTCGGCGTTCTCACCTGACTGCACGTGCCGCGCTTTGTGTTTGCGTCTCTCTTTTTTTTTTGCACTAGATTCTGAAGCTGTAGGTTTTGTTTCTCTCCAACCAAATTGGACTGGACCAGCAGCAAAAGAAGATCCATCCAATCTACGCTTCACATTTCGCTTCACATAAACATCGTCATGAATTCTCTCTTACTTTTGCTGTTTTGCTTCCACCACGATAAAATGACACTTCATGCACAGCTCTCTCTCTCTCAGTGCACTCCATGAACAGTTTTCCATCTAAAAATCTGTTTTCTGCATTATTCGCTTGCTTATTACACACAAGTCTACCGTTATGCACAGCGCTGTCGACCGCTGTGGGGTTTTTTTTTAAACTGACTTCCGACAAGAAAGCCTCATTTCTGCTGTTCAATACTGAAGAAACTTAAACTTTTTTAAAATTATGCGAAATTGCAAAACACTTAGCTGTGTCTCTAATTCAACCCCTGTAACTTTGCTCTGCTTCACTTCAGCAGCATCAGGTAATGCTTATATGTTGATTCATGGTTTTCTTCTGTTTTTGTTCTACTGCAGAATATTTTAAGGTTATCTGCTATAAAAAGACATTCCAGGAAAATCTCCTTCATGTTTTTCTGTGTTTTATGCACTGTTACTTTGACACAAAGGCATCTGCTGTGATGCTTACACCTCTAAAAAAAAGTCTCACGAGTGTCAGCTTTCTTTTTATAGATATAAAAATATGGATATGTACTGATAAATGATTAGAATTATGATATTTCTGAGGCAAAATTTTCCCGGTTCAAATCGAATCAATCAAATTGAATCGAATCGTGGATCAAATCGAATCAGGACCTTGTGAATTGGAATCGAATCGATTCTATAAATCAGTGACGATACCCAGCCCTACAACTTACCATTTTTCAGAGAACATGATGGCCACAGATTTGAAAGAGCTGACACTCATCCTCTCTGTTTCATACTTGGCTGCAAAGAGCAAGGTCACGCTCCATTGAAGCCAACAAAACCGCATCATCTGCAAAAAGCAGGGATTCGTGCCTAAGTTTCCCTAAATGGACACCCAAAACACAGGCAGAACTATGAAAAATTATAGTAAGTTCTCCTAAATATGTAAATACTATGAAGGGCAAGGCTCTTGTTTTAAAATGAGGATACAATTGCTCCATAATAAACAGATTGTGGAAGAAATGTGCCACAGTTTTTTGTGTCTTTTGCTGATCACTTATATTAAAGTGTGAAATGTTTATGTAACCCCCCCCAAAAAAAAAAAAGAAAAAAAAAAGAAAAGCTTGTCTGTTGATCCTGAGATAATCTTCAACAACTGCTGGCTGGATTTAACAAATAAAAAAGAGCTCCAAAAAAGTACACGGTAAACAGGAAAAAATGACTGTCTTGGCTGGAGGATCATTTTAGTATAATGAGCTGCTTATTTCCACAGTACTAATTCCATCAGTGCAATGCATTCACAAGCTTCTTTTTTGACAGAAAATGATTTTCTCTCCAGTTCATTCATTACTACTTCACTGTGCCTTTCGGGATGTGTCATTTTTGGTAAGATGTAGGTGATAAAACTGAAGATATTTCACAATAAAAGCACTCTGGGGAAGCAAAGCAATTATGTGTACTAACCACGGGAAGGTTTTTAATGTTAAACAGATGAAGGAAGTGTTGAGTTTGTCTTAATAGCAAACCACAGCAACAATCAGAACAAAGGCAGGCTTTTATTAAGTTAAAACACAAAACAAAATGAGTGCTATTTCAAAAGGTGTGCCTCTAACACAATAACTTTGTTCTCTTTTTAGCTGACGTATACATAGATGCTGTTTGTATAAGTCTTTGACTATTTAGAGAGCTTTGAAAGATTCAGTACACTTGAAAGTAGCTATTTTGTATGACATTAATTAACTGCTATCTCCGTCCTGGCTAGTTTTCTCTGCACAACAAGTAAAAATTGTGTAAATGATAAGGCTGCACTTACTCATAAAGGCACTCATAGTGTTGCACTTGGTCAAACACAGGAAATGATGGAATTGTTGCATGAAGAATGAAAAAGAGACTTGAGAGAGAACCCTGCCTCATGCTACATACCTGCCTGATGTGCTGCATAAAGTAGATCTGACTGCTGAAGTAAAAAAAAAAAAGTTGAAACACAGGTCAGAGCTAGCCAATTTATTTTAAGCTTACCTCAACCATTAAGTGACAAATACGGCAGTTTCAGTGAAATGACTATTTCAGTTTAGAGACTGGACAAACATATTTTTCCTTTGCCTCTTGAGAGAGGTAGTCTGGGAAGAGTAAATTAGAACAATAAAATCTTAGTATTTCACAGTGATTATTGATATAACCTAAGAATTCTCTCCACTGTGAATATGAGCAAATAAAGAGTAGCTTTCAAGATTAAGATGAACTCTATCTTCATGTCTAGCTCTGCAGTTACGGTTTATCACGGTGACACTTCTGAGATCGGTCATAAATATATTACTGCAAAAACAGATGGCGCATTGTTTTGGTCAGTTAAAAATATTTTGTCTCTGATGTTTGTTATTTGTAGCAGGGATGATTGCTTCCCATGTTTTGGTTTCATCCTGTTGTCTCTGGTGTATTTCTGAAGGTGTGGTCAGATTGGGTCCGGCCTGGTCAGTTCCGGGTTGGGTCAGCTGTGTGGTGTTAATCGGACCTCTCAGAGACTGCAGAGGTAGACAACACATGCTGGCAGGAGTGATTCACTCAGTCCTGAATATACCACATGTCTGGAATACAATGACCACTAGGGCCAGACACAATACCCACACATAAACACCGAAAATGTGCCAACTCACTGGCGACACTGGCATAAAACATACTCTGGTATATGATCAAACACACACACACGCCTACACATACATGTGCGCAAACAAACAACAGAAGGAAAAACAGAGGGGTTGCCCCGTCATCTAATCATGATTATGACATTCACAATTGGTTTCTATGAATCATCTTTCCAATGCCAACTATGTCATTCTTTCTCTCTTTTTCTATCTGTTGTTCTCTTGTGTTCCTGGAAGCTAATTTGGAATAGCAGCCAGACGGCAGTGAATCACTTAAGCACGATGCCATATGATAAATGCCAACCCGTAGCTTTTGTTGGGCGAATCATGCTTGTGCTGGAGGTGTAGGAGTGTTGAGTCGTCAGAGGGTGGTTACTGTGATGTCTGCCGACACCGACCAGTTTACTGACACCTCGGGGACTCTAAGTCATTTCCAGCCCTGCAAGGAATATTTCACACATAGGTTAAAAAGGGCATTTAGTCACTCTAATACAGACACACGCACACAACTGCTGACATCTTGCGTCTTACCCCACCACCCCCAACCCCTAGACAGCACACACACGGTAACAGGCACACATACACACAAACAGACACATATGGTGCACTCACAGAAGACAGCCTAATTATACACAGAAGTTGCTAAGGCCATTTCCAAGAGGATATTTACACTTGTATTTATTTGTCTTTTTTCAAATATTCGATTTATGTCTCAGACTTACTGGAAGCACATGCTAGAAACTGCCAGGGAAAGCATTTGGGTCCACTTTAAAAATGATATGAGGCCAGACAGACTGGGAGATGAAAGGAGTCACGGTGAAACAAACAAAACACAATGAAATACCATATTACAGATCAGAATGGGAAGGGAATACGGGGGGAAGAAGAGATGAAGAAAAAAAGGAGAGGAAGGAACAATTTGCTGTAAACGTCTGTGGTAGTAAATCGCAACCAAATGGCTGAGAGAATGAGTGGTGCAATGGTGAAAGTGCTGAGAGATCTTTTGCTGTGATGACTGTAAGGATGGATGAGAGGGAGCTGCGCGAGATAATAAACTGTAAAGAGCCTGCCCATCACTTTCCAGGAATTACAGCATTCAACAGTCGGTACTGTTAACATGATCCCTGCCAGGGGTGGCTGGCAAGAAAGGACTGTAATTTAATAGCCTTGAATTTGGTACAGTATGTTGAAAGTGAATGAGTGCGTATGTGTGTGTGTGTTTGTGCATTTTATCCCCAGTTTGCTGTTTAAACCTCTACTGACTGTGTACTGGTGTGTGGCGTCTACTGCAGTGAGTTGGGTGAGTCCCGTGGCAAGGACTCTCCTTCTGAACTTCACACATACACACACACTCACAGGGGAGGTTCAACAGTGGCTAGAGGAGGGCAAAATCCAGCATCATTTTCTTATTTATGGCCTATAAAATCCCATGTAATTTGGTGGTTAACTTTAATGGGTAATGGGTGAAATCCCTCTTTGTCTTCCTCTTTAATCGTTTCCACATTAAATGGGGCAACTGTCAAAATAAGATGATGTCATCATGTTAGGTCACCACTTGTTGCCACCGTCCAGCACTTGACTTTATGCACTTATACATCGTGCGTTAATTTTAGGTGGAAAAAAGACCGATTATGCCTGTTCTAATATGTTTCTTGTACGTACAGTAAGCTGGGGGAAGGAAATAGCAAGGAATGTTTGCGTCACCCTTTGAGGGGTGTTTTACAATGCAGGTAGTTTTCACTGTATGGCTTTAATGATCACTGCCAAACTGAACAAAAGAACTTTAATGTTTCTAGCTGTGGTACTGTAAAATGAAGACTGACATGCAGAGCCTACAGTAGCCTGTCTACTGTGGCATTGTGGCCACAGTTCATGTTATTTTTCTCCATCAAACGAGGATGAGAGAGATCCTTGGCTCTATAATAGTAACTTTATGTGGCCAGAATTCCACTGCTTGCAAGTCTACTGCAATACGGTGGGCGACTTTATTCATAGAGACATTCAGGAAATACTCATGCACAGCTGAATTTAGTTTTCCATCTGCAAATGGGCTTTAGTATGCTAATACTGCAAGCCCCATAAAAACATCTGAGTGCTCTCTCTCTCCAGTTCACCATAACCCCATTACATGGATCAAATGTCTAATATGTAGACACATCTATTCCTGATGCTTGTGTGGACAGGGCTATTGTGTTATACTATTGCCACATTCACCGTTTAGTTTGGCAGTATTATGTTAAGATGTCAAGGTGGCCTTTAAGAACAATATATGCCAGGTTTGAATGTGTTAAAACCATTTATACAAGCATCAGTGTTGGAGTTTAAAAAAACTAAAACAAATTACATCGTGTGTTCCTAAAAGTAAGCATCATGATTGCCATGCCTCTCTTTTTAAAGCCTCTTTTTAAAAATCGTTACTTTGTTTCTATTTCATTTTTTTTCTATCTGGCTCTAGTCTTTCTTAGTACAACATAACACCTAATAAGGTAAGACAGCATTAATATGCTGATTATGCACAAATATAATCAGGTGACAAAACAGGAAAAAAAAATCTGTCAAATAACTAAAACTGAAGTTAAACATTTTTTATGGCTGACCTTTTTAACTTTGCCTTATTTACTGTAGATGTGCGTACAGACTGCAGCAGATAAGGTTTTCTGGTTTGGTCGCCTACGGGGCTTGTTTAGTCACAACTGAGTGGTTATGTACACAGTGTCCCACACCGTGGTTTACTGTTGGGCAAGCCCGCATATCAGCATTTTTCCTTGTGACGGAAATATTATCAACAACAACAGAAGTGATGAGTTAGACTAAGAAAGTTATGGAAGAAACAGAAGTTTCTAGTATCTTTTCCACTGAATAAATTTACTTAACTTTTTGTGGGTTACAGCCCCCTGTTCTTACCTATTAAATCTTTTTGTAGGAGTAAAGTAACTGTGGTAGCATTTATATTGAGGTTGGAAAGCTTGACGTAACCTACACCTGACCTTTGTGGGAGCGACGATGAGGCATACATGACCACGCCTGGTTGTGTTTGTGCTCAATGTTCCAGGCCATGTGAGTATAGTATATCTTTTCTTCTTCTTCCACTACTCTCAGGTCTGCCCCTAAGAAAGACTTTCAATTCTTGTTTGTCTATCAGATAGGGATAGCTTCTTGTGAATCATTATATTGACCTATTAAAGTTGCATTCCAAACTGTGGACGCTTGATGTGGCCTGAGGGCAATCAGGCTGGGCAACAGCTCTCTGCTCACTATTCATTGACCATTCACAAGGGACAAGACACTTCGGAACAACATCCTTCCATGAGGAAAAACGTGCCAAAGTTCAACAGTTCAGTGATTTAAATTTTACATTTTGTTGCATTATATGTTCAGTGTTTGATGACATATAGAGACATTACATGAATCGTTTGATAACTGAGCGTATTATAGAATCATCACAAGGATCGAGAGATACTCAACAGTTCTTGGTATAAACAAGAAGGGACAGTAAGGATTTCTACAAATATATATCTACAGTTTGAAAAAGTGAAGAATGAGTACAGAAACCAACATATCTCAGAGTTAGTAGAGTGAAAAAATGAATAGCAGGAAATAGCACTGGGCGATATATCGAGTTTTTAAATATATCGATATATTTTTATACGAGATGTGAGCTGTGACGATATCGTTTATATCGATATAGTCTATGTTACGTTATAATTATACTTGTGGAGCCGCAAGTTTGCTTCTCTTTCGTCCACTTTTGTCTCTACGCAACATTACTCTGCTTCACCTCTCTCGTTCACTGAACACAACACCCCCTCCCCCATCACTTCACCTGCAGGCAATGATAAGATGGACAAGGTAGCTATCAAAGAGGAGCTGGTCAGTAAAAGGACATTTGGAGATTACTATTTTAATGCTGGTAGCGTTAATCTCATTAAAATGACGTTAATGCCATAGCTACATTAATGTGGCAAATCTCCGACGGCTGGACGGCGTCAATGCATTAGCGCAGCAAGCTTGCTAACGCGTTGACGCCATGCAGCCCCACACACGGGGGCTGCATGGCCTAAAATCCTTTCATTTTCTCAAAAATCGACAGTGCGCCTTATGTATGAATTCTGGTTGTGCTTACTGACCGTGAACCGATTTTATGTGGTACACGGCGCTCAGCAATCTGTCAAAAAATGTTTTAGTACGACTTTGGTAAGCTACGAAGCCGCATCGCTTGATGGATTGTTGTCAGTGTTGCCAACTCCTCAGTAAGGAAAATCGCTATTGGCTGTCCTAAAAGTCGCTAGAAGTCGCTAAATGACATCATTGACTAATTTGCATTATTGGTCATGCTAATGTAATTGTAACCTACGTTGTTGGAGAGAGAAATAACATCATGGAAGAGACATAAAGTCAGTAAAAAACGTCCTAAATGCATTTAGAATTTATTTAGAACTACAAATTAAATTTCTTTTAGCAATTATTGTTTTTTTATGTCACAATTCCAACTCTGCTCCTTTCCGGTAAATACTCTTTGTCATTTCTCACAGAGCTGAATCTAAATTCTGATGTAACACTTCAGCAATGAGTTTCTATAAATTACATGTCAGTTAAGATTAAATGTCACAAATAAGTCAGGTCCACATAACCTCATATGAAGGTAGAAGTACATATACATGTGCAAAAAAATTTAAAGTACTGATTCAACTTCTTTGTGCAAGTTTTTTTCTTGCCAAGCTAACTGATAAGAAAACATCTACACAAAGCAATACAATACCTTACTTCAACTTAAATTATAATCCTAATTCTGAATGTACTCACTGTGAGTATCTCTTATGTAAACGACAAAAAGAGAAAGACAAATGGGGAAAAAATAGCTCTATTTAACATTCGCTGAATTGTAAATGAGTGACTGTCTTCGCATCTAAACAAATAAATTAGTACACTGAGGAGTTAAAAGTGGGACTCAGCAGGTGTGGGAACCCTACAATTGGTTGTAGTGGTGCAGCGTGGGAAAAAAAATCACTTGTACATAGGGCTGTTCGATTATGGCGAAAATGATAATCACGATTATTTTCACTGAAATTGAGATCTCGATTATTTTTTAACGATATTTATTTAACAATAACAATGCATTGAATAATGGCTTAAAAGATTGTCAAAAAAATAATATAAAATAGTGTGCAAATACTGATAACAGTGCAAATGTTTGCAATATAAAAAATAAATGAAAAATGTAAACATCTATGTTTAGGGAACTTTGCAGTGTTGCTCTGTGGTGCAGCTACGACACCGTAGCAAAGTTTACACACTATGTCTACTTGATCCACGTCTGACTCCGCAAACCCACAATGTTTCCACACCACTGAAGGTTTTTTTTACCTCTCTTTTCAACCAACGGCAGTCACTCTCCTCTCCAAATAACTTCTGCTTAGCTTTCCGAGCTTCCTTCGGGTCCTCTTAATTGTTGTGATGCGTGTTCGAAACGCAGAGAGGTGCGCTGGATTTGCCACACGGAGCAGCGCGAGAGTAAAGCACGAGGGAGGTGCTAATAATCGGCTCAGTCATTTTTAATGATCGTTGAAAGCTCAGATCGTAATTTAGATTAAAATTCGATTAATTGAGCAGCCTTACTTGTACATGTCACAGTATTTTTTATGGGGAATATACATAGACTTTTTGTAGGAGCTATGATCAGCTGAGCTGTGCTGCTGCTCTTTGTGGATAGTCAACTAAATTCAACAAGACATGAGCACATGTTACATGAGCCATCATGGCTGATTTCCCACCCCTTGACAGTATAAAGCTAATATAAGAGTGGAATTCAGTGAATGAATTTAATCACCATGATTTACCATGAACACCACAGCCGCTCTGCACCAGTCCAACAGAGTGCATCACTGTAAACTTCACCACAGTACTTTAGGGCAATTTAGCTGCACTAAATTGCCTAGTATTTTCATGTAACCTTTGAATAACACAAAGCTAGTATATTTAACTCGAATTATCACAATAAGCACTGTTGATATTGTCAGAAAAATAAATACTCAAGCAAAGTACCGATACCTCAAAACTCTACCTAACTATTTTAAGTAAGTATTTGTTCTTCATATGAGTTTTGAATCTACATAAATAATTTAGCATATTTTATGATCATTTGATGTGTGTGTGTCAATAAAATACATCTGACATTAAAACAAGCATTTTGGTCGAGAGCAGCTGTATCGTTTATTCACTAGACTTTAAAAAGGTAGACTACAATGTTTTTCCTTACCAGGCATGCGATGTAACTGTGCCTCTATAAAACACAGATAAAACACAGATAAAATCAGTTATATTTTTGTGTTTCAAAAATACAAAATCACACACATGTGGAAATTTACAAAAGCACACGAACAAGGAGATAGAAAGAGAGTGCTGTATCCCATGCACACAACTGCAGATGGCAGCATACCACTACGGCCTTTGAAATCAAGGAGGCCTTTTCCCAAATGTATTTAATTACACATCAACAGGAATGCCATTGATGACCATTAATGAATTTCTACTGTTCCACTCCGACAGAAAAAAGCAGTTACACAATAAAACTGCTGCTGCCACTAGTAAACTGCAAACTCCCTTTAACTCCCACAGGACTTCGGGTCACTGTGACCCAGACAAAATCCCCAGAGACAGTCAAGAAAGAAGAGCGTGCATAGAAATCCTTTAGCAGTAGTGTTAGAGCATTTTGTCTCATTTCTCACATGCTTAACAGTGCAGAATGTTTTTGGTATGCTGATGACAATACTGATTATTGTCTACTCTGCAGTGAACAGCCTCAGGAATGTCTGGGCATCATCCAGGTGATAGCAATTATGTCATCTGAGCAGCTTGAGGTCATATGTTACGTCACGATGAAAGAATGAGGGCATCGATGGCCAGTGAACACCACAAATCTTCCCTAGAAACATGTTTTTTTCTTCTCACTTTCATACCACTGGAGACCTTTTCATGATTGTTTTACATTTTTTGGCCATTTTAGTTTATTGTAAAAAATACAGTAAGTGTGATCTGATTGAAAGTGTAACGTTACCAATAGCTTCATTTTTTTAAAATTTATTTTAGTTTTAAATTGGAATTTTGTTTATATACTCTTGTCACTTTATTTGGTGTTCATGTTTTCAGCTGCTCATTATAACAAATATATAATCAGCCAATTGTGTGGCTTCCACTGTATTTATGCATGTAGACCTGGTCAAGCCGACCTGCTAAATTTCAAACTGAGAATGGGACAGAAAGGTGATTTAAGTGACTTTAATTGTGTTATGGTTTTACTGCCAGATGGGCGGGTCTCAGTATTTCAGTTTGTGATCTGCCGGGATTTTCCCACGCAGCCATCTTTGGGGTTTATAGCGAACGATCCAAAACAGAGAAAATATCCAGCGAGCAGCAGATCTCTGAGCAAAAATTCCTTATTGACACCAGAGGTCAGAGAAGAAGACTGCTTCCAGACTCCTTTGGAAGAGAAGGAATAGGAAGGGTTCAGTTAACTCCGATGACCGTTTATCACAACCAAGATATGTAGAAGAACATTTCTAAATAGAAAACACGACAAATTAGAACGTTTAAGCTCATCAGGTGCCTCTTCTGTCACCTACTGAGGCTACATTTCCCACTGGCCTACCAAAATTAAACTGGTTTCTTTAACATCTCAGTGAGTTCACTGTACTCAAATGGACACAGATCTCAATAAAACAGAGCACCTTTGGGATGTGGTAGACAGCAAGTGTGTGATGTTCTTGCTGTCTCACATCCTGGGTTTGAATCCACCAGCCAGCTGGGACCTTTCTGGGAACTTTCCACGTTCTCCCTTGCCTGTGTGGGTACTCCGAAGTCTGCTCCCACAGTCCATGCTAGGTTAATTGGTGATGCTAAATTAGCATCACCAATTCATTCATGTCACTGTGAATGACAGTATTCTGCCTGTTAGTGTTAGCCTCGCAATTATACTGGCTACCTGTCCAGGGTGTACCTTGCCCAGGATAGGCTTGAGCCCAACTATAGACTTGAACTGAATATATAGAAGATAATATGAAGAATGTTTCCAGAATCTTGATTAATCTATCCCATGAAGAGTTAAATTAGGTCTGAAGGCAAAATGGGGTCCAACCGGGTACTATCCCACGTACCTTATAAAGTAGCCAGTGATTGTATGTTTACAGCAGCAATTTGCTTTATGTTGTGAGTTAAACACCTCTCTCGCTAATACAATATTAGCGAGAGAACCACAGAGATACACTGTGAGTTCTCAGCAATGGTGGAAGCAAATGGCAAAGAGTAGTGAGAACACAGGAGCATTAAGAGATAAAAGAGAACAGGAGAAAAGACAAGCTACACAAGAGGATAGAGAAAGGATGGCATTATGCATTAACTGCATAAAAAATGTTTTAAGAGTGAAAAAGACAGGAGTGGAAGAGTAGCGATCAGTGCTTCATGGGGGCAACATAACTGAGGGATGATTCAGGGTCACCTAATTCAGTCCTAACTACAAGTTTCAGGTTTAACTTTAAAATGAACCTTTAGCACTCATTAAACGCACAGTGCTTGTAAATGATTTCATGACAAAGCCCGCTGCTTGTTACTCTGTTGATCCACGTGACTTGAGAACATTTATTTCCCAGGGCATCGCTGAACATAAAGTCCAAAATCTAGCAAACCAAACATAGTTATCTGCTCAAGGGCAAACTGTGGTTAGCAAAGTTTTTTGCTCCCTGCTTGGAAGTATAGTTCACATGAAAGTGACTTACCAGTGTGTGCATGAGCTTGTGCATGTATGTGTGTACATTGTGTGCTTATGTCTTCATGGTGATTTTGTGTAGGTATGCACGTACGTGGCTTATTGTCAAAAAAGTATGCAAAAAGAGAAGGATTTAAGTTAAGATTTACTTTGCAACAAAATCAGTTCAGTTACACGTTTTTTAATATCTCTTAGTGTTAACAAACAAAGAAGTATAAAGACTCATGAAGGCTGTAGTTTTGATAAAAAAGATCCTGTTTTCTCTCTTTTAAAAATTTGCATCCATATTTGAGAACGTATGAATGAGACTGGTGTTTATTTTCATTTCATTTCATTCATATTCATTTATTGTCACAGCAGATGCATGGTGGCATCGATGCCAAGGGGCGGTTTGTTAAAAATCCACAGTAAAGTTTAGTAAATAACAGATTTCTTATTATGCATTAAGAAATACATAATCTGGAATATTAAAAAAAAAAAAAAATCAATACATTTGGTCAGCATGTGCCCTAATCCTTCTGTCATTTCAGCACAGATAAACTGACTCCTAATTTAACAGTAGTTATGGATATATGCAGTTGTTATTAAAAACAGTTTACTCACTACTTTTGAAAATGTTTGTGGTCTAGTTTTGCTGAACTTCAAAAGTGACAAAATTATAGTACAAACACAGATGGTACAGAAAATAAAAGTTTATTAGATATTTTTTTTCTTTATCAACAAACTTTAATTTATGAATGAAGGCTTTCATTGAACCAATCAAAGAGCTAATTCTGTACACGTGGGAGGGAGCGCAGGATGGTTTCGTGTGAGCAGTTGGAGTTGAGTTTTTGCAGTGGGTAGAGTTGGATGTTAGGAGACTGATTGCCTGGACTTTCAAACCACACTATCTACTCAGGGTTAGTGTTTGTCTTCTTCATTTTCTAGTTGATTTTCTGTTAATCATAAGCCCCAAATACATTATTGCGGTGCCTGAACTTCCTATGTCGAAATACCCAGCCACAAGTGCAATTCCCAGGAATAAGGGTCCACCTTCTGTCGTCTGGCTCAGAGAGTTATACACCATCCTACAAATGTCTACTCTGAACTGTAAGGGCAAATAAAGTCAAATTAAGATACTAGGAAACAGGTATGATGATAAGGTTCCACGTTAAGTTTAAACTGCATAGACACACTGTTTTGTTATTCCAAATGAGTCTCAAATGTGTGTGGATTGATATAATTATGTTTTGTGGTTGCCTCCAGAGAATCCGAATTATGTAGTGGTCATGGTGCTATTCATAGTTTAGTGGGATTAGTTGAGGTCCACATTTTCTCAAGTCAAAAACATTCTCTAAACAGCAGCTGGAGTTTAATGAGAATCTTCAGTAGTCTGTGTCTATAAAGGGTTTTTAGCAGGTATTCAGGCAAAATACTGCCTTCTGTTAAGACATGGACACGGTTGGAGGGACGGTGTTGTTTTAGGTACTGCTTACATGTAAAATATGATGTAGAAACTCTGGTATGAGGAACAGATTGGGCGTTTTAAGACGTACTAGAGAAGAGCATTGCACATTGGTTTTTAACACACAAAATTACAAATCTAATCTCTGATGATCACAGAGATGGAAAAAGCAGAAATACAGTATTCGCATTTAAAAGTAATGCATCAGGAATGTACGCTTGCATGTGTATATATGAGTGACTAATGCAGTGCCTTGCCAGATGGCATCCAGTTAGGGTGCAGCAAAAGTTGAGCCTGATTCAATTTTCTTGTCTGAAGACTCTGCTGTTATTTTGCAGGACCTCCCTTTGCACAACTGTAGTTAAAAACTTAATGCTGTGGGACCGGCTGCATTGAAATTGAAGAGATGTGGGTATTTGTTTTACTGGCTTAAATCAGTCCAAATACCGTCTCATTCGTGTGTAATTTCCTCTTATGTTTCCACAGAGAGTGCTTCCTCACTAGCCGCTGTGGTGGGGTAATTCAGTACAGAAAAGACTTTGGATGATACCAGTTTAATTTAGAGCTTGAAATTAGTTTCAGCCAAACTTTGGACTGGGTGGATGTTTGCAAAGTATGATGAATGCTGAGCTGGACCCTGTTTAACTTAGATTGAAATTTAGCTGGATTGAAATGAGTTTCAAGCTATTTTAAGACAGTCTTGACTAAAATGTGAATCTCTCCTTTTTTTTTTTTTACAACACCATCCCATTCATCACAAGAAAGGGACATGGCAATCCTGCATGTTCATAGAAATCCAAGTGCAATGTGCAACGCATCATGGATGATATGATGACTACAAACTACTCCACTCACTGCAGAAAACAATTTGCTACACTAGACATTTTATCCCCTTCCTACAAAATTGTGTGAGGATTGTAGGGATTGTCACATAATTGGGTTATATCATGTTTACAACACTGGACCTGGTCACAGTTTGCATTTTACCATGATATTCTTGTATCTTGACACAATAAAGTCTAAATAGTAAGCCGTATAAAGTCACATGATTCTTGTGCTAGCATGCATAGAAATTAGCATGCATGTTTGACTACTTTATTCATTGTCTTCCAGTTATGCTGAAAATTAAAGAAGAAATGCAACACAAGAAACAAAACAATTGTTTGATTGCTGATTATAAGGTTATCACTGAATTTTAAAACATTATTGTGCTACATGACAGAAATTTCTAGTCAATGAAAGAAAGATTAGGGGCTCAGAAGGGCAGGGCTTGAATGCAGCAAGAGGCAGACACCAAATCAATCTTTCAACCCTCAGTTTCTCCGAAAAGACAGGTTCCTGCTAAAGCATGCGTTTCATAATGGAGAACGAATGTCAATGATCTTCTCTTGTGTTTGACATGCGGAAATTTATCAGCTCAGCCAATAAATCCTATCAAAACTCTGGTTGATCATTAACTGGCCAGCTGGCAAGTTGGAACTTATGGTATTGGAAGGGTCAGTGCTGAGGACTTCTGTCTCCCATTATGTTCACAAAGGTTTGTGAACATCAGCTGAATTCAGAGAGGAATTTAAATGCTCCAGGTTAAGAGCGGGTGTTTGGTTTCTCCAATGAAAATCATGTTGGTGTGTGTACAGTATGTGCCTTCAAGTTAGTGGTCAAACAGAATGAAGTGGTCTTAAATGTAAACAACTGAAAATGTATACTTGCAGTCATGTGTTCAGTGAATGTGCATGTATAGAAGTGGTGCATTTGAAATGCAATAGGAGAAATAGACACAAGATGGAAGACGCTTAACAGTATATTTTAAGGAATACATTGGCCTCTTGTCTTCATCTATGCTATCTTTATCAGTACAGATAGGTAGATACAGTTATGGATAAACCTTTCAGTGACTGACAAGAAGAACAGTGCAGAATAAAGATAAGGTTTATCATAGATTACTGATTTGTTTTACCTGAATAATGTACAAATAATGTATAATGTACAAATTACCTACGTTTTCGGTCTCCTGCATATGTATATGTACTAACTGTAAAACATGGGTGCAGCATCTAGGCCCTGTACTACAAAGTGAGTTCAACGTGCTTCGAGTACATTCACTTACCCTATAACTTTGGTAATTTAGATAAGTGATCACACAAACGTGGTTATAAACTTGTTAACCCAGTGTTTCCCTGTACATTGACACGAAAGGGGTAGCGCTGATAGCATCTAACCAATCACCACTATTAATAGGCATACTGGCAGTAGAGTGGCTGATTTCTCTAAGGAAGATAAAATGTTATCACTACAAAAATATGAAAAGGTTAAATAAACAACACAGAGTGAACACAACAAAGCTATTGCAGACAAAGCAGCATTGTGAGTGTGTGGGGGAATAAATGCACTGTACAGAAGTTTAGTATTAAGCCCCCTGTATGAAGTTGTGAGGGCTTCAAGTGCTTTGGTCAGTAAGACTGGAGAAGAACTACTGTATTAGTAAAGTTTAGCATATTTGAAGACAGGAATGAAAAACAACCAAAATGCCGAATGTGTTAGTTAGAAGACTTCTCTGTATAACAGCTTTGTCATTTTGCCTATTTTAGAATCATGTATTAATACTTCGCTTATAGGTCAATAGAATTGTTGTCAATTTGTTTTCAACCAGCAATAAATTTTAATTTGGAAATATTTAATACTGTTGCACATTAAGGAAACACAAAGACATCAAATGTAAAATACTTCAGACACTTTTACTCTCCCAGGAATGGTGGCACTGGAGAACTGGTTAATCAGTTGGCAGTGATTTAATACCTGTTGATCTCTACGGTTAAATTCCACAGGGTAACCCTTAAGTTAGCTGGATAGCTGGATCCTGCTTCATAGTATTGGTCTGAAGAAAACTGAAAACCTACATTCTGTCTAGAGGCCAGCAGAGGGTGACCCCCTCTAGCTGGAAAACAAAGTTTATTTAATAGACGTTTGTGAGAATTTAAATCCAAGACTTTCTTTATCACCTTGGCAAATATTTTCCTCATGACCAACCTTTGCATTATAGCTCACTCCAGATTGATTTCCTGTCATCCAGGTGTCTGTAGATTCACATACATACTTGCTTTCAGACAGTGGAAGAGTACTGATGATGCAGTCACCAGTATCATTCACCTGATTGTTAAGCACCTGGAAAATCCCAAGCACCATGTCTGTATTTTGTCAGTTGAGTTTAGCTCTACCTTTAACACAATGCAGCCATACTTAGCCAACCACAAGAACACAGATCACAAACTGTTCTTCACTGAGATAAATATTCTTGTCATTAATTTGGATTAATTTGGCTCCATCTGTTACTGTTCTTATTGTCTTGGAGCAACTGTAACCACATCATTTCCTTAGGGATTAATAAAGTATTCTGATTCTGCCAGACCCATTATATATCCTCCATTATGACTATGAGCTCTTGTCATCTGGCAGATGATATAGAGTCCTACAATGCAGGCTAAATAAGTAAAAAGAACAAAACACCCTCATTTATTACCACATCAATCAAGCTTTTAAATAACAGTTTTTAAAGGTAACTGTGCAGTATGGGCATTGTTGAGTGTTTTTTGTTCTAGGTTGTACTAATGTTGGACTACCATATTGTATCGTATCATACCTCAGTGTATGAGTATTTGGTCTTGGTCACTAATTTAATTTCTTATTAAATATTTTATGTTCACTACATATATTTTGTCACATTTAGAGTAAAATAACAGTAAAGTGACTCTCTCCATGAGTGCACAGAGTTTTCACTTTTTCCACAGAGTTTCAACAAAAACAGGTCATGACCAAAATACTCAGCTAAAGACTTACAAGCTGGAATCCAAAAACCAATCATGTTAGCCACAACTATCTTTTATACAGTTGTGGTTGGACGTTTACATACACTTGTCATGGGCGTGAATGTCATGGTAATTGTGGGCTTTTAGTGATTTCTTTGAACCATTTTTTCCATGGTGAAATGTAGGTGGCAAAAGTACAGAATTCTTTACTTTTACAGATACTTGTGTTAAAAAAATATCTCTGGTAAAGCTAAAGTACTGATTGAGATTCAACTTTTTCTCTAAAAGCATTAAAAGCATAAAAAGAATGTCAAATCAAATCACTGTACACTGGTCCAGCACATGCGAGTGAAATTCTTGTGTGCAAGCTTCGCAAGCAACAGAGGTGTGCAAAATACAATAACATAAGAACAAAGCAAAATATAAGAATGGGAATCTGAGAATTATAAGAATAAATATATGTACAAATATAAGAATGTATGCCCATTACTGAATATGTATACGAAATATGTATATATACATATGTGTGTGTGTGTGTGTGTATACATATATATAAAATAAGATCAAATAAAATATACAATATACAGAGGATAGCAGTTGGACATTGTGCAAAAGAAATGGCACTGTATGTACATTATGGAGTGCATAATGAGGTGAGGTGTCTATAAAGTGTTCAGCAGTCTGATGGCCTGATGGAAAAAGCTGTCTCTCAGTCTGCTGGTTCGGGACCGGATACTGCAGAACCTCCTGCCTGATGGAAGTAGTTTGAACAGTTTATGGCTGGAGTGACTGGAGCCTTTCCTCAGGCACCGCTTCCTGTAGATGTCCTGGAGGGAGGGAAGCTCACCTCCAATTATCCTTTTGGCACACCGCACCACTCTCTGGAGAGCTTTGCCGTGTTTGGAAGTACTCATTGGACTGACCAGTACTCAGCACACTCAGCACACTCAGCACAAGTCCAAGCAACACAGAGAAAATCTAAGGATTTTCTCCAGCTGTAGGATTATAAAAGTTGAGAAGGAAGTGCAGATTCCAAGATCATCAGTGCAAACAAGTCAATTGTCAAGCTATTTTGATGTATCACCCCTTTAACAAGGTCTGAAGGAAGACCCAAGTTGTTACCCTCAAATTAGAAGAATTTGGTTGTAATATTCAGGAAGCTACCAACACTTGGGATACCAAGGCCCAATCCTCCCATTAACTGAAAAATGCTGGAACACAAACATCACTGTGCACATTGAAACTAGTTTTATACTACCACGCAGTGTAAAGGTGGTAACCAAGAAAGAAGCCCCCGCTCCAAAATCAACACCTTTGCAGCTGCCCATGTGGAAGAGCCTTATGCCTTCTGGAGAAAAGTATCTGAGACAAAGATTGAGCCACTTGAGCCTAAAACTAACCCAGAAACAGATTCAGCATAATAATATCTGAATAATACATGCAGGTATTAAAGACATGCATGTCTTTAACAACTTTAAAAAATATATATTTTGCATGTTTTATCAATGCCAACTTTTCAAAAGTGTTTTACAAAGCCATTATTTTATTATTAATTTTACTGTTGACAGCAAAACAAGTATTGAATAAAGTTAAATAAGTGAACAATTTATGATTTAATAATGGTGTCTGTCCTAAAGTGTTAACTGTAAGTAATGACAGCACCTTTTCCTTATTTTATTTTCACACCATTTGAAGTTGTTAACTCACCTGAAAATGGGCAATACTATATCACGTGATATTTAGAGTTTGAGTGAGGTGGACAATATTAAGGTGGCTTAAGGTGAGTAAAACATACACACATTCACTACAAGTCAGTGTCCGAATAACAGATTCAATTAAATTCTGTCTAGTTTGATTTTTCCTTATATAGAGCCAAATCACAACACCTGTCACCTCAAGGTGCTTTATATTGTAAGGTTAAGACTCGACAATAAATTACAGATACAGTCTATGGTCTGGATTTTCAACTGCGTGCTCAGCAGTCTTTTATCCTGTTGGGTCCTTTTTGTATTAGTCATAGAAAGTCAAAAAACTAGCTCACCCGGCAACTTCCTTCAGCAGGTCATTTAATTTTCAGAAAGCAGGATGTTTCGTAGGTCCAAACACTTCCTGTTGTGGTGTTTTCAGAGGATGTCTCCTCATGCATTATGTCAATGGATGCCATTTGAGGTGAGTGCTTTGTTCTTCCCGGCACACTTACTTCTTTGACATCTCAGGAGAGAGCAAGAGAAGATTAAAACAAAGGAAGACAGCATGCTCAGTCAAGGGAAGAGGACAGAAGACCACGAGAAGTTGTCTACCTTATACTCGATCTGTTTACATTAGACTTTTAACTTTTAAACTTTTAATAGCATTTGAATTTTTTATTAGATTTGAAGTGAATCTGCACATGTCAATGCTGAAGGCTACTCAGCAGCTATGTGTCAGCAAGAATTTCTTCCTGATTCTAAGGGGTCAAACACGCATTTTGTTACAGCAGCGCCGTCTGTTAATTCCAAACATTAAAATCTACGTGTGTGCAAATAGACAAAAAATTTCAGGCTGCTGCTTGTTTCTCTTCTGAACGTAACCTTTGGTTGGGTTATCTGTTAATAGAATATCAGTTCAGATTGTTCTACTTGCACTAAGTCTGTGGGTGTATATGAGTGGTTCAGGACCATGGACAGAGGCTCAGACAGTTGCGCAGCCTGTTATTGAATGTTCTGCTGTTGGAGACTCCCTCCTCCTCTTATTACCATCACTAATGTCATTGTTGGTGATTACTATAGCAATAAAAAATACAGAAGATGATCCTGCACACACAGAAAACAAGCTCTGAGGACTGAGGTAAAACAACTTGTAGTACAGTTTTTTTTTTCATCTCATAAATTAGGATACATATGTGATCATTTAGAACTTTTTTCTTTCTGACACTGATGTCATTTGCTGGTTTTATGCTTAGTATGTAACAGAGAAAGTGCAGACGAAATTATAGTAACTTTTCTGAACCCTTGTCTTTACCCAGATTTTTGACAAGCATTAACCAGTGCCAAAGTTTGTGCCCTAAACTGGTTTAATTTGTTTTTATTCGTTGAGTCCACTGGCTAACTAAAAATAAAGACATAAAAAAATGAAAATGATTCTCAAAATTGAACAAAATGATGATTTTGCAGTTTGGAACAGGAAAAAGAAGAAAAAAGGGATGTGGAACCAGATGTTATCAGCAGCTGTAAAATGTCGTTGTCTCACATGTTGAAACACTGAATGGTGCATGTTATCTTTAGATACATCACTTGCAACAGTGGGCCACTGAGTTCGCAGCTAAGGAGAAGTGAAAACACATTCAAGTGGTCACTTAGTGGTTACACAATAGTTTGTGCAAGACCATAGCTTTGCAGATTTCACAGTTAAAAAGTGAAGTTGCAAAAATAGGATAAAAACTGTCATGTCTCACAGTTTACTCGCGGATTGAGTAAATTGTGATGATATTTGGTTCTATAACTTATGTACCTTCAAATGCACATTTTACATAAATGTTTACAGAGTTGTGTAAAAAAAAAAAAAGAGAGAGAGAGAGAGAGAGAGACGTTTTCACAGGACTCGAGTCCAAGAGCTTAACAAAAATTACATATACCATTCCTGCTCATGGGAATTAAAAAAGGAAGTAAAAGCCAATTAATGATAATCAAATGTATTCGATTAACTGATAATTAGTAATTGTGAGACCTCAGTTAAAGCAGATGTTTTGACAGTTTATCAGTCTGAAGAATTCAGGTATCTGTTAAGGCAGTGCCAGAGCCTCCCCAGGTGTGGACTTCAAGCTAATTCAACCTAAAATCAAACCAAACCAAGCAATTCTCACAGTAACAGCAAAAAATCTAGGAGCGAGATGTAGCTCCTAGATTTTTTGCTGTTACTGTGAGAATTTAAAGGCCTCAGTTAATATGTTAAATGTTAAATTCTTGACAGTACAATTAGAAAAAGACTGAACAGCTTGTTAGCTTGTTTGAAAGGATTACGAAGAGAAAGTCTGTTCTCTCCAAATGAACATGGCAGTGTGGTTTAGGTTTGCAAAGTTATGTCTGAACAAATCACAAGACTTGTGGAATTAGGTCCTATGGAAGGAATGAGGTAGGATACTGTCAAGCATGGCATAGGGGTGATGATTTACGGCTATCGTGCTGCCACAGGACTTGGGCACCTTGAAGCCGTTGAGTTGACCATGGACACCAAGATATTCTAGAGACACATGTGATCTGCCTGACAGCTAAAGCTTGGACCAAATTGATTCAATGATCCTAAGTGCAGCTGGAAACCTACAAGACGATGGCCGAAAAAAAGGAAAGGAATCAAAGTTTTGCACCTGGCTGAGACATAGTGGTCGGCCCTTAAGAGCTGTTCATAAACGAGTATTTTAAAAACAGTTATTACAAGTTATTGCTGCTGTAGGTGCACGGTACTGAATCATGGCATGTACTTAATGTTTCACAGGACTGCATCGTTCCCAGTGAAAACTCTCTTTTTAACATGACTGTATTGTATATCCCACTATGCTGTGAGAAAATTTGCTTGACACATTTGATGTAGGTTACCTAATGAGTTTTCTTTCAGCCCTGCAATTTATTAGTTAATTTACTATCTGACAGTGTAAGATTTAGAGAGGCTCCAACCAGACCGGTTTTCACTTGAAACAGTGTGATGTGGATTACAGTCTTTCCTTTTTTGTTATGCTCTCTGTTTTTCTTTCCTCCCTTTTTCCGAGTCTGACTCTAATCGCTCTCATTTATCTAATCTGTTGTTTCAGCTTTCATTTTATTCCCTGTCATCTCACAGGCCTTTAAAGGAACCGAGCTAAAGAAAACAGGTATTGCAGCAGAGCTCCACTGAGGACTCGTATGTGACTGTGGACAACACATTCCACACCTGCAAAATAACCTGAAACGCTTCATCTTCCAGAGCCCTTGAACAACAGTCTTGTCTCATTCAACTCATCCATTTTACTCTCTTCATCCATCCCATTCTCTTTTCTTCCACAGCACAACTCTCTGTTCATGGGTAGTCAGTGCCAGAGCCCCTGCTCATTACAGCTCCACATCTGCACTCAATAACAAGCCACACTCTGCATGAATAACAGCAGTGTTGCAGATATGAGTGAAATGTCAGTGGAAGACTTTATTACTCGTGGGCGGAGAACTGCACGAGTGTGTGTGTGTGTCTGGCAGCCTTTCTTCAGGGCCACACTGCTATAGCGCAAAGGCCGGGGGAACCTAGCTTAACCTCTGCCCTAATTCTTCCCCCTGTGTGACCCTGCCCCTTGCCCCTGCCTGAGTCTCCTTTTACCTCCTTTGCTCCCTCACATTCTGGCAGAGATGGATGAGAAGGAGGCCGACAAGAGATCACACGCATTCTGCACCACTCCTCAGTGAAAACAAAGCGTGTGGCATTTAAGGAAGACTGGGGGACCAGAGCTTTAATTTGACAGGCTGACAGCCCACAGCGGCCTCAGACAGAATGAGGGAACAGCTGAGAAACACAGTGCTACCACACACAGAGGGGAAAGATAAAGGTGGGGGTAAATGACCTGAGATAGAGACATTCCCCTGCATTCCTTCGGTTGTCTGAAAGGAGCTGTAAATATTTGTCAACAGACACACAACATGCATTTACCTTTCCCTGCTGTTTCTGCTGAATGAGTCACATAGCAGAGATGCCTGTCTGAGGATCATGACCTGCAGTGGCTGAGGTGGCAGCCTGACTGCCTTTATCGAAGTGTTTGGTTTCCCCAGAACAACCTCCATCTGCTTGTTTGGCCTTGAAGTAAAGAAGTAAAACATGGCCTTTCACTTTTACAACATGAAATTGTGGGAATAATGGGAAGGAGGCGGAGAAGGATGTGGAGTAGTGACCCGCCTGTCAGGACGTCTAAACAAAGAGGGAGTGGAGGGTCAATCAGACAGACCTGATAAGCCTGGTCCAGACCTCTGCTAGCCACTGTTTACTCTGCAGACATACCACTGACCTACAGTCACTTCCTTCCAAGTTGGTCTCAGAGATGGAGAAGCATGAAGGAGAGCAGGGATGTAGAAAGAAATGAGGTTGGATAAACTGAAGAAAATTAAAGAAGGAAAAATATCCAATTTGTTGGCTACTGCTATGACTTAGAAATTTGCTCTTTGTGATATCAAGGACATAATTAAGACTAAGAATGGCTTTTGATTTACTACATGAAATGAATCTAGAAAAGAAAAATGAAAAAAGAAACAAATTGAGAGGTCAAAACAGGCATCAGCTGTTGTTTTCACTCTCGGGATCTGGAAAGATGACGTAATTTAGAGAGAATGGTTGTGGTTGCCTGTACAGAGAGAGGTTTACTGGCCCCAGGCTGGCTGTCTAGCAGGCACTCGAATCTCTGTGCATACAAGGGGAAACTCTTTAAAAAACCAAAAGAGCTCATGCTTGGCGCACCTCATAAATTAGGATAAATACCTATGAAAACATTCATAATAGAGAGAAATCTGTGAACTTATTTTATGTCACTTTGAGAAAGAACCTGGCAACCTCTTCCTTTACTCTGCTCTCCCATGTTTTGGATCACAACGCCACCAAGTGAGTCTTCCCATTCTGTTCAAACATTTATCAATATCAAAGTCATCTCACTTAAAAGGTTTTTCCTTATATATATTTTGTTCTGTCATCGTGGGGCTCCTCTCATCTCTGATAACATATTATCTATGGGCTTAAGATGTTGACAGGAAACAAATTCCCAGGGATGACAAAAGCTTGGAATGTGCTGCAAGGAGGTTGTCTCCCACACTCCCCCAGAAAACCCACCCCATCCTTTCCCTCTGCACTCCCCCATCCCCATTCCCTCTGAAGGATGTTTTTGTTGGATAATTGATGCAAAGGTGCTATTGATAAGAAAGAAAGAAACATCAAACCACCTCACAGAAAAGAAGGCAGGTTGGGAGGGGGTGTGCAGATGAATCAAATGTCTTGAGAATGCCGCCAAAGGGAGGATTAATCAGTCCCCCCCCTGTTTCTGTTCTCACGTTTTCTGTTTTCCTTCTCTACAACCCCTCCTCCATCATCCTTCCATGTGTGTGCTGCTGTGTGTATGCACAAATATGTGTGTCTACACGTGGCCCATCAAGACCTCGTAAAATTTCGGGAAATGAGCACAAAGTCCGAAATCCAAATATTTCTCTAGCACAGATCATATTACGTTAGCACAGTTTTGAAATCTTGTGTTTATGACATTAATGGTTACCTCATAGTTAAGATTAATTTAAGATGGGTCAAAAGTTTGTTTAGGAGTTAAGAGACCATTCGTTAAATGTTTCACTGCATACCTTTTGTCTGTTTCTACTCTGAAAGGTCACATCAGAATAGGTTGGAGATATTTTTCATGTGCGGTTTGTGTCCTGATGAAAGAGACGAAGAAAGGGGAAGGTCACTCGTTTTAAATAGCCGCATTTTCAGACTGTTCCACCTGGATTTTACGAGGCCCATGGCTGGACAGACTTTGGCCTCCTTTCAGCAGACTGATGTCATGGGTCAAATTCCAGTGAAGAAGTAGGCCAGGGCCCCGTATGATAGCAGATTGCTGACTAATCATAGAGAACAAATCGATGAAGAGACAATGCTCAAACTCAAAGGAGCTTTGTATTGACAGCGGCTCACAGAGTGCTTCGGTGCTACTGGGGCCTCAGCAACGGACGATCCCCTTGATGCTGTTTGAATTAAGCTAAAAGTGGCTTTATCAACAATTATCATCGTTTGTTTGTGTCTTTTATCTGTTACTCGTCTTTCAGAATCAGTTGCTGAGTTTAATAGCAGGTAGCAGCAGAGCGTAGCCAGTTTAGATTCTGTTTATTGTTCTACTACTGAGCCGATCTCTCACTGTGGCCTCTTAGAAAGTGGAGATGCCTTTCCATTGTAAGAGGGGGAAAAAACAACAACAAAAGGAAGGGGGTAGGGTAGCATGTGTGTGTTATGTGCGAGGCAACTGTGTGTTGGAGATGTCTTGTGTAAAGCTGAATTTGCCCAGAGGGGGGGTTTGGGCTCGCCTGTTCTCAGGGCTGGGCATGTTCCTCGAATGCCGACCCTGGAATTCCACACCCCGAGGTTGGGACTTTTATTTGCAATTCCACCTTAAACAATTCCCCAAAACACACACAAACACATGTCCTTGATATTCTGCTGGCCAGGGGAGGGAAATAGCTTTTGCGACCAAGTATTTACTCATATGCTAAGGGTGTTTTTAAAGAATTTGCTGCGAGCAACAAATTCTCTACCAATCATACACATTGATACAGCACTATCAGATAAACCGGCGCATGTTCTTTCATGCAAATATTTGCATAAAAGACCCCAGCGGCAAAGGTCACTTTGGAGAGAAAGAATGTTAAGAATGTGGATTTGTTTTGTAATCCATTGACAGCAGACTTCACACTGAGGCTCTCTGTTAACTCTAAAATCAGAAGCAAATGAACATGCTTAGGTAACTTTGGTACAGATTTGCCCTCAATTCAATTCAATTCAATTCAATTCAATTCAATTCCAACAACAGTCACCTCAGGGTGCTTTATATTAAAGATAAAGATCCTACAATAAGACAGAGAAAACCCGATAAAACAGACAACTCCTTTTAAGCAAGCATTGGCAACATTGGGATGGAAAAACTCTCTTTTAACAGGAAGACACCTCCGGCTCAGGGACCCAGGCTCAGGGAGGGTCAGCCATCCACCACGACCAGCTGGTGGTTGAGACCGGACAACATACACAATGTGGAAGAGAGTCCGAGATTAATAATAACTAATGATTGAATGCAGAGTGATGTATAAACTCAGAGAGTGAAAAAAAGGTTAAGTAGAGATGAAGCAATGGATCATGGCAGAGAAATATGCTTGATCTTTCTAGTCTCTGTCAGTACTCTCACTGCAGCATTTTGGGTCAACTTTTGAGGGAGTTTTTTGGACAGACCTATAATAATAAATTGCAATAGTCCAGCCAAGAAGTAATAAATGCATAAACTAGTTTTTCAGCATCACACAGAGTGAGGATGTTTCTAATTTTAGAGATATTGCACAAATGCAAAAAAGCAGTCTGACATATTTGTTAAATATATACAAATGTTAAAGAATTAGATTTGAATGGCTTAAGTTGCTGCACCTTGTTACAGTTTTATTTGCATTTTTGTTCTTGCAAATGTATGTTTGTATGTTCAATGCCATTCCTGCATGAATGGCATTAAAGACAAGCTTCAGCCTGCAATAAGTATTTATCTGTATTGTCATATTAAACATTGGTCCAGAAAATAAACCGAAATTCAATTTTGTTTTAATTATATTGCCAGTACGACTGTAACACGAAACCTAAAGCGCCAAACTTAAACATTTCTCCACAGCGCTTAAGACTGGCCTTTCCACCTGCTTAGCAAGACATAATTCATCACTGATTACTTGGTTGCTGCTGCGCTACATTGTGCACTATATTTCTTAAGTGTTAACACCATGAATCACTGTAAGATGAGTCGCTCTTGTAAATGTCAGCCACTGTCAGATGTACTGCTGTCTGAGTCTGACTTTTAGGGAACTGCTGTTGAAGTGAAACTCCCAGTAATCTGTGCTGTGGGTCATCCAGCTCAGCATGCCCATACGAGGACAGCACAAAGTATATTGGTGCCACTAATGCCAACATAATGGCTCCTGCAGCCAGGTCCAAACATTAACTGATAATCTGGCTTCGAAGCAGTTAAAACAGTATTAGTTGCAGACATACCACTCCGCTACAGTTTGTCTCGGCATAGATTATGGAAAAAAATGTTTTTGTGTATTATATTTCTTGAAAAATCTTTTGTTTATTTGTTTGTCTCTTTATTAAACTACTTAACACTGACTTAGGAATCATTCAAGTGTAAAAACATACCTAATTCAAGAACTGAACCAGTGCTGTATCTAAACCTAACAAAAATAACCAATGTGTACACAAACAAGGCGATTCACAAAGACCTATTAGTCAAAAGCTGCCATATCATAGTTTGGTTTGTTAGTGGAGGACTAAAGAAGAGGTTGCAGGCCTAAAAAATTGTCAAAGGCTAATCAGAAATGGTCTCAGTGGTATGGTGGTTGTCAAGATGCCATTGATAAGGAAGGGAAACAGGGAGAAAAGGTATGTCTGGACTCTGGAGTAGTTTGGTAACAGCTGGGAGGAGGCTCTGTCATGGTTTGGGGCTGCATTTCAACCAGTGGTGGGAATCTTGTCAGAATACTGGAACACAGAAGAGGACCGTCAGCTTCTGATTCATCTTGCAGTACATCTTGCCGTTTACTTGAAATTCTTATAAATTTGTTAAAAATACAAAAAATTTCAATGCTACAAGATTATGAACTGTGCCTGGTTTCCTCCGTGATGGTTATAATTCAGGCCAAAGAGTTCAATTTGGCCTGAATTTATTTTCTCATGGTCTGAGAGTACGTTTTGGCAAACTCCAGGCAGGCTGTGATGTATGTTTTGCAGAGGAATGGCTTCCGTCTGGACACTCTATCATACAGTCATGACTGGTTTAGTGCTGCAGAAATGGTAAAAATCCTTTTGGAAGGTTTTCCTGTCTCCACAGAGCAATGCTGGAGCTCTGTCAGTGTGACCATTGGGTCACGTTCCTGAGTGAGGCCCTGCTACTCTGACCACTCAGATCGGCCTGGTAGAAGAGTCCTGCTGGTTTGAAACTTTTTTCACATTGTCATTTTGGTGTATTGTATATAGAACGTTGAGGTGAAAGGTGAATTTACTCCATTTTGGAATAAGGCTGTAACGTGACAATATGTGGAACAAGTAAAGCACTGTCAATACTTTTTAAGATGCACTGCATGTACAGAGATTTAAGGAAGATATTTAGAATAAGAAGATAAATTAACCATGGATGTCTATGCCATACACGAGTGAAACGAAAAAGCATCACAGGCCTGGCAAGTTCTGAAATGTTGACAGACAAACCTCAAAAGCTGAGCAGGGAACATTTTCCATACCCCCTATTGTTTCCCAAGAATTTGTGTTTAAGCAAACAAACTCTGACAGAAAGACATAGGCTACACACAAATACACACACATGCTGTAGCCTAATGAACAATGCAGTACAGCAAGCATTACGCATACCTCATTCATTTCCTTGTACTGTTTTCACTTGTTACACACGTACAGCTGCAGACACAGCACACCCACACGGACACACATGCACGTGTGCATCCTCTCAGACACTATCTATCAAACACACACATCACACACAGTCTCACAATCACACAGACACGCTCAAAGTTTTGCTCAGTCCCATTTTTTTTTGTTTGTGACACTGCGTTAGCGGGAAGCCCGGCTGTGATCTAACCCCACCATGTTTTTCTCCCCTGTTATGCCCGGCACCTGTTGTGCGCTTGACATGCACACACTCACACACAGACCACTCACACGAGTCCCATACGCTTCTTCTCTGTCGTGTGCTATTAATAAATGGAAGAAATCTAAATTCTTCCCATTCCTGTCCAAAGACAAATGCTAGAAATATTGAACATATCCTTCGTAATTTCTGTCAAGTTCTTGGGTTATATTTTTCCGTACTTTGGCGTAAAATTTTTACTACCAAAAAAACCTTTTACTGTATCTTTTATTTCTTATTTATAAATAGAATGGGTAGGAAAAGGCTTAAATAAGCAGGCAAACAAGGAACATCACAAAAAATGACCTCCAGGTGTTATTTTTCATGATATCAGCCTCAGAGCTCGACTTTATTCACAAGTTGTTAGACACAGTATGTGTTTAAACAAAAGTGTTATTGCTTTAATCTCTGTTTTTCTGCGCTTGTTGTCTTTTATCTCTGCCACACACATAAGAAAAAAGCAAACCGATGCAACATGGCAACCAAGTTAAGCCCTCAAACATATCATCCCTTATTAACAGACTGCTGGAAAGCCCTGGGCCCCCTGGACCGTCCCCTTGGGGTACACAGATGAGCAGGTGATACTGCTGGAATGTGGTTCAGCACAGGTGGAGAGGAGCTTTGAACGGGAAAAGGAATCATAGCCTGTCCCCTGCACTGCAAAGCTTCCCTGAAAAACGTCTGTTGGCAAAACTCCGACAACAGCTCTGTATCCTGCGTTATGTTTTGCTTGGCCGCTGTGATTATTTTCATAGGAAGAACATCTTTATTGATAAAACTTTGTCTGTTGTCCAGGGCTGTTTTGCTCACTTTCTTGTTTGGTTTGCCAGTCTGTGGGGAGAACTCTGTCTCCCTTCTGACTTGTAAGGGATACATAATAGTAAGAGTGATATTTTTGTTTTCCATGAAAATAATGCTTGTTTTCAAAGAGACATTTACTAGAAAGAAAGAAAAAAAGAGAAAAGAATGAAATACCACAGGATGTTTACAGAGCTGGTTCTGTAATCATGACTTGGGACACATTTTGAAGATATTCATTTGCTCCTGGTTTTTTTTTTTTTTTTTTTGCTTTTGTTTTTGTTTTTTTGCTCTTTTTAATTAGATGAAGTAGACATTTCTGCCGGAACTCAAGACTACTGAAAAGTTGAAAAGTGTTACTGTGTATTTTAGTATTGTGTCGTTTTATCAGCTTAAGTAAAGATTAAGTAAAAAAGCAGAATCAAGAAATCTAATTTCCAGAAATAATCTACTCTCCCTCCAACCCCTCTGCTCCACTCTCACTCTCTGACTTTCAATGCAATCATAGAGCAGCTGTCTGAGCAGTTATGTGTGTTAATTGAGTCCAGAGTTGGACTACAGGTACAATTTGTCATACACAGATATTTAGAGTTAGCTCTCAGCACCTGAAAACTATGCAGCCTTCATTGGTTATTGAAGTACACAGGTGGTCAACCTATAGGGCTAACACACTGCTGGGAGAGAAAGTTGCCTGAAACAATTAGTATAATCTTTCATTTTAATGGAGGTCAAATAAAGACGTGGTTATTTGCAGTGATGACCTGGCAGTAAATACTGCCAGGCAGCAGTTGATTCACCAAGCACACATGGGACAAACAGAAGGCTTGTAAGCAGCAGTTTGTCTGGAGAAACATCTCACTGTTCAACCTAGCTTCAGACAGCAAGCTAACTCTCGCTTTAATGATAATAATAAGGCTAACTTGGTATAGCCTCTCTCCCTCTGAGCCCACAATTACTAGCCTGACACACTGTGTACGCACAGTCTGTCTGGGGTGCAAGCCACTGGATAATTCTTGGTTGCCTGTCGCAGCCACTTCTCACAAACACACTTAACATACAAATACCAGCAAAAAATACATGGTTATAAACACACACTAAACATGAACGCACATGCACAGACATGCATTTAGGATCATGCACATATCACAATATGAAATTAGCCAACATGTAGAGGGAGACAAATGTGGATTTGCAGCTAATTTTCCTGCCCAAAACGTCTAGTTAAGGTGAAACCACTGCTGTAAGGTACGTCATTTCTTAGGATCTTTCAATAACCCAGAGGGGAGTAAGTGTTCAGTGAGAAGAGGAAATTACCAAAAAAACTTTTGAGTTAATGACAGTAGCTTTGTGTTTCTATCACCTACTCTCTGGTATTGTGCTGGTGACACCCTGTTGAGTACACAAGCAGCTGATTTTTGACATATGGTGAAAATCTGCATATCACTGACTTGTCACTTTGCAATGTAAACGTGTAAAACATATCAAAAATGATTTGATTGACTTTTTTGTAAAATTGTGATCATAGTTTTGGTTGGTTGGAATGATTAGAGCTGCAGAAGTGAACAATCTAGAAAGGGCAACAACAAAAAATGCCCCCCCCATCCAACCTTAAACCCCTCAAAACCAGGCAATCAAAGCCATATGCATGCACTTCATATGTACACACAACACAAACTTGAATAAAAGGCCACCAACAACAAGACAGCTCATTTTGTGGTGCCATCTGACTCAGTGCGTGCCTCATTGTTACCTTCACTTGCGGGTGAGTACATCGTTGGGGGAGTTGCTTTGCAGTGTAGGCTGATGCTCCATCTGAAGAGATGTTCATGTATATTTGCATCTGTATAGCAGCCAATAGAAACAGAATTGGTCTGTTCTCATTATCAGGGCATTCAAATACTGCTGTCATATGCACAATGCCATGATACAACAATACAAGTCTCACTCTTAACTGGTCACATAAGGATGCTTTTCAAAGGCCATTGGGATCCCTTTTGTTTGGGGTTAATAGCACAATATTGAAATAAAGTTTGCACTGTAGTTTTTGCCAACTTTTCCAAAAACAGCTGGTTGAATCACCCATGTGGACTCCATCAGTCTTTAAAAACAGGAACATAAGCTGTCTGCTTCTGTTATTACTAAGGCACAAAGGTGCATCAGACAGAATGGTGATATAAGATGGACTAAGATGAGAACTTGCTGTTCTGTGAATGGCTAAAGACACCGACTTTATATTTTTGAAGCCTGAAACGAGAGCCTGAGAGGAGATGGTGCAGGCTATTGCAACTTATTTATAATTACATGAGCTTGTGTACTCATTACCACCAAAGGTCTATAAATCCACATTATCTCACATTCTGCTTTTTTATGGCTCAGCCACATCCTCTGTTTAGAATGATGTGGCTGAACATTAATCAGAATCATCCACTCTGCACTCTCACCACATTTATCTCTCTCTCGCTCTCTCTTTGCTTTACTCCATATGAGGAGTGATTTTTGTACCATTGGAAAGGGTAGGTGTAGATATTGAACCATGGACCGGAGTCCTGTCAGTCTGCTGGCAGCAGGCCATTAGCTCTTAATGCTCACTAATGCAATGTGGTCAGAACGGCAGGATGCATTGAAAATGATGAAAATGATGAACTGCACTACACACACACATAATAATCATTTTTTACATTTCTCTCAACTTAATTATATAAAATCTTATTAAACTTTTTAAACATGGCTAAGCTATTTTGTTTTATATGAAAAATAGCAGACAGCCAGTTCAGTGGCTTAGATCTGTTGTAGCTGCTCACATGTAAATTCTCCAGAGAACACATTTACAAGAAGCTAATGAGTAAGATTTTATCAGCTTGAGAACAGTCGTATTACATAAAAATAATTCACGCTTCGCTTTAAACCTGGCAATGTGATGGGCAGGTCATAGGTGCTTTATGCAAACGTCATCTGATTCTTCCCTTTTTTTTGGCTCTGTCTTCATATTGCTGTGCTTCTTATCAGCTTTGCTCAAGTGGCACAATATAACAGTGATAGCATCTGTTTAACAGAAGTTGTTTGCACTTCAGTGCCATAGTTTTACCACCTCGTGCCAGTGAGCGAACCATATTTCCTTCTTTTCCTTGTACTAACAGATTAATTCCTGGCAGCGACAAAAATAGCAAAAGCTGTGTCTGTTCCATAATGTCTTCAAGGAAACTATTGACCTGCCATCCACCGCATAAATACACACAGCTTTTCATCCCTGTATGTTCCTGGAAGCTTTGAATTTCCCAACACAAATTGTATCTTGGTATTTTGGATACCAGAAGGTGTTCTTTTCTTTCAGCTATCTTATAATACTGCTCAGACTTATATGTATGTATAATGCATGTTTTTGTCATGGTGTAACCTGCTCTGTCTCCATGCCTTGTATTAATGTGCATATGTGCGGCACGGTTTACTGGTCTCCCATAGGCAGACCATTAATTGCTTGGCGCCTCTCAAGAGGAAAAAGAAAAAAGGAAAAAACTGGAAAAAAAAAAAAAAGCAAACAAAGAAACAGTTTTGTTAATAGCCTGCTGCTGTTGGCGGCTGATTTGGCCCAAGTGGTAATGCCAGTTCTTTTGGAACACACACACAAGCATCGAACTGCCACCCATCATTAGCAGAGTCCAGTGTACATAAATGCATGTGCATAGATGTGCGCATGTGTTCATATATGAGTGGTGTGTGTAAATGTGCGTGCTCATGTTTACATGTCTGCTTTGCATGTTTGTATATGCAGCGTTATTAGTTTGTGTTTGCGTACATGTATTCATTAATTTGAGGGAAAAATGTTGCCACTGCATTACATGCATGCACGCACACAGACACAATGCACTGTAGAGACTATATACATTGTCTTTATGCTGGGGCGTTTTTGGACATCCTCCCCATCCACCTCACTGAAGCATGAGAATGAAATTGACGGTCTTGGGCTGAACGATGGCACAGCAGACACAAACAACTGCTGCCAGCTTCCATGGCAAGTCTCAGCGGACAATGGTTTGGTGCAGCCAAATGGCACAGTTGCAATGTCCTTCTCGAGCAATTTCCTCACAAATATTTTCACTCTCCTTGTTGTGCGTCTGTGTTTGCTTGTGTTGGTGTGTGGGCTCCGACAATATCTGGAATGTCTGTCATTCTTAAGAAAGGTACTTGTTTACGGGATAAACTGCTGCACTTATTAAAAAACAAAATTCCAGTAAACTCTAGGCAACTGAGCTGACTGTTGGTGCAAACTAATAAAATTGACTTGAACTGAACTGAAATTAGATGAAGTTACTTGTCAGAAAATAAGCAGACACGGCACCTATCCTTACAACACACAAAACAAAACAATAAAAATAAAAATAAAAAGAAGAATTAAAAGGTCAAAGAGAGGAACAATAAGAGCATAATAGAAAGAATGGACTCTCTAACCTCTGGACCCTGGTGAGGGCCAAAGAAATGGAGCTTATCTTGTTTATATGGGGAAGATAACTAGCATGCTCATCTGGCCTGAGAGGAACCTCTACCGTAGCCGACGCTGTTCACTGGGGACTCAGACTGAAGCCTGTTTTTGTGTGTGAGAGCCCGACAGCTGGACGCACAACCTGGAACTTGCTCAAGAGATGTACAAAAGTCCAACTCAACACTTGTTGTTCAAAAGCTCATAATAAGTTCCAAAGGGATTTGTGCATGGTTTATAAAAATGGAGAAACATGTTGAGCAGAAGTTAGCGAAGATTGTTTCCCTGCTATGTTGTTATTTTTATTTTCTTTTGGATCAGCAAATTTTTTTTGTTTTGTTTTTTGTTTAATGCCATAAAATCTTGGAATTTCCTCGGTGAATTTCCTCATCAGTCTGTGGAGTTCCTTTTAGCTGGTAGTCCTTTCAGAGCTTGTGCTGCTTAGCGCTACCTGAACAGAAATAATTTTGCCAGCCACTCCAGCAGAGAGTCTTCCAGCAGAGTTATTTGAAGTGAGGGATAGGTATGGATCATGGCCTGCCTTGTAATTAAGAGAGATTGCTATTTTCCCCTCAGAATGGGCTCTCCTATCCTGATCTGTAATTATATGTTGTTCAAACATAGCGGGGAGTGTCCCTGGTTATTGTGCTGCCTGGTTTATTGTGCCTCTACTGCCACAACAAGTGCCAGCATTGGTGATTGTCTGCCTTTAGCTTCTTTTTAATTTTTCTGTAACAGTACAGTGCAGAAGAATTCCTTTTTCTCCCACACTTTTTCACCCATCCCGCCTCTAATGTTTTTAATGAATCTTGACAGGAATGCATTACCTGCGCACGCATGTGTGTGCATATAGTTGCGGGTAGTGCCCCGGTGACCTCCACATACTGACATTGACATGCAACAATGATGAATGCGCTGAGAAAGCAAAGTAAGGACCCACCTGGATAATGTTAAAGTTAAAAACTCTGAAACTTTAAACGTTCCAAGATGCTGACCTTGTTTAATTAAGTGCAGCGTTTCGCTTTTAAATCTTTACTGCCACCCACTTCACTTTTCCTGCAACACCTCCAATTAATTTAAAGTCTTTAGCGATAGAAAAATGAATAAAATTGATGAAGGCGATCTTAGTTGGGGAGTATGGATAACACGCACTAATTTTGTTTGTGTGAAAATACAGATAGTTTTACATCCTTAAAGAGCCCGTAGAGTGTAACATTTAACCCCTGTGAGTAAGTATAGCCCAGGCAGAGTCTGCACCACACACAGAGTATATTTAAGTGTAAAGCTGTGACCCCCTTGTTTTCCAGTAAGAGGAAATTGTCATGCAATGACCCAGTGACCACAATGGAAACCACTTCCCCCTTTGTTTTGATTTTATATGGCTTAACCGCCTCATTTCCCATGTTCAGGCCCTGCAGTCTACAGTCCATCACATTTTGTCACATCCACGTTGCTCTTCTGTTTCTGCCATCTATGACCTTTCAGTGTTTGTTGACCAAGACACCAAAAGCCTCAAAATTGCAAAACTTTACAAATGTTGCACTCAAAACTGTCTATGTTTAGTGTGCGAGTGGGCTGTATGGATCATTCTCATGGTTTTTAAGTGACCATTAGACAAAGACGGAAGACAAACACTGAAATTGTGGAGTTGTTTTTCTCTCCCCATATAGCTCTTTTTTTCTTTCTTTTTTTCTTTTTACCTCGTCACACCCCCAAAGTTTTATTTTACACTTACAAACTCTGATGTAGTCTATATCAACTGAAAAGAAAGAGAAAAAAAAGTCAAGACTTATGACAACAAACTATACAATGTAAACAATATAAACAAACACACATGATCATGAAGAAGACCTGACCTCCTTCTCTTCTCCTCACATAGTTTTACTTTGGAGAAATTCCACTAAAACTTCCACTTCATTGTTAATATGTCCGAACCTACGGTTACATAATTAGGAAAGCTTCGTCACAGCTCCTGGTTGATTAGGAATCAACAATTAGGTAGTTTTGTGGGGCGCTGACGAAACACAATCCCCTCTTTATACTCAGCCTCTGCTGTAACCACCTCAGAGCCAATGCAAAGATACAGATTGAATTATGTTTTACATTACCAACTTAAGCTCTTTGGGTGAAAATTAGCCAAATGACTATCTTTCTGTGTCATTATTGACAGAAGAAGTGCTAGATGCTTGTAACCATAAACACCACACACAAGAGTTTTGACTATTCCAGATGGCCAATACAGTTTGTCCTGGACATAGAGCTTCTGTGGTATGACCCCCTTTCCCTCTAATTCTCCCTCTCACTGTCTCTTCCTCTCAATCTCGTTGCCTTCTCTCCATCCTCTTTTCAGTCCACAGCAATTAGAGAGACAAAGTGGGAAAAGAGGAATGTGTGAGCACGCTTTGTGAGGACCGAGAGAGGGAGTACAAGGGAGAAAGTGAGCGATAAAGAGAGAGGGAGAGATGAGAGATAGAGGAGGAGAGGAGAAGAAAGGAGAGGAGAAGGCCCATCTTAATTGGCCTGTGTAGCCACGCTGGGCTGTGATGGTCTGGGCTTGCCAAACCCTGTGCCTCAATAGTTGGCCTGGCCTTACATGCATCCCGTGCATCCGGCCAACCACAACTAACTCTAGTGTGCTCTTTGGCAGTTTCCAATGTCAGGCCTGGGAGAGTTGTGCCACCCACATCTCCACTCCACAGTTCAGGAGGCCTCTCTGTTGGGGATGGATACGTGGGTTTGCGTTTATGGCATATTTGTCTCCACCACTTTTATGTTGAGGTGGCAATTTTTGTGCTGTCTCTATTGTTTACTTATTTAGGATAATTTTATAGTGGCAATATGTCCCAGCTCCAGATTTAGACACAATGGTACGTTTAAATTTAAGAAGTTAAAAATGCCCTTGCTGAATTTACATGCATACCTCGGACAGATGGGAAGAAAAGCTTTGTTCTGTTCTATGTAACAAAGGGATTAATACTCAATAATGAAATCATTAATGAAAATGCAATTTCTTTCAGCTCTACTGCAATGTCTCTTTCTAGACTGTGCTACACTACTGCAGTATAGCCTTGAATAAACTTGACACCTTAGCCTTAGATTTTTTGGTTTGACTGGTGTCTTGTGTTGCTTTGGATGCTGAGGAGCACAGTTCCTGCTTTAATATGTAAACTGTAAAGGGTCATCCTGGCTGCAGGGAACAAGTATGGAGCAAAGCACACATGCTCACATCGTCGCAACGAGCCACGCTTCAGAAACAAAACATTTTTGATAGTATATGTTTCCAGTGTTTTTCCCTGTTTTTTGTGGGGGAACAGACTCCTTAGTGGGGCAATAAGGTTTCATGAGACAGGCAAAGGTGATTTAATAGAGCGATTTATGACCATAAAACACAGAACATGAGCTCCTCTACATTAGCCCACCAGCTTCTCCACTTTGCCAGAAGCAACACATGTGCATCCCATCATTGTAAGACAAAACTTTGCGCCAAAGCCAAAGAAAAATAGATCCTCCACCTATGGTTGTAAAATTCAAAGTCTTTGATTCCAGCCGAAAACACTGCAAAGAACTTCAATAAACTGTTGAACAAAGATAACCCCTGTGCCCCAAACTGTTCCATTCTGGGAACAAAGATAGTATGTTGTAAATCTGCCTGGCAACAGACATCTCATGGGTGGGTGTGTGTATGCATGTCAACAATGAAAGGTTGGGCCATTTACAGAATATGCATGTGATAATTTGAGACATGTTGGTTACTAAAATAGGCCTCTGAAGGGGAGATTACTCCGGTAGTTGGCAAGCCACTGGAGGATGGATGGATAGATGTACAGATGGGTGTGCCAAAGGCAGTGAGAACAGGTCAGGTTTAGGGTGGCATGCAGAAGGAGAAGGTCTGAAGAGCAGGCAGATTGAGAGAGAGAGAGAGAGACAGAGAGAAGAAAATGGTGTGAGTGAGAGGAAGAGAGTGGGTGCTAAAAGCAGCTGGAGATTTTTGCAAGGCCTGAAGATGTAATAAATCATTTATAGGGTACATAAGGTTTAACCGATATAAAGGGATTTCAAAAATGCACATATAAAGAAAAATGTAAGCACACATCCAAGGCAGGCAAATGTGCAGAACAAAGTAGTAAATCAGCATTGAATGTTTGATAAAATGTTTTTTTATTGATATTAAAAATGAAAGTACATGAATTGTGCATTTCGGACGTCCTAGCGTGCAGAGGTTAAATCAATAAAATACACACAGGCTGAGTGATCTACTGACACAGAAGAAGTTGCCTTTGCTCAGCAAGATATTTCTTCATATTCAGCGAAAAGAAGTGGTTGTCTTCCACGCCATTCATAAGAACACTAGAGTAGCCTGTTTGAACATTACAATAGTGAATGAATGCAGTCCTAGCAGGAAAATATAAAATAAAATATAAAATATTATAATAATATCAATAATAATAATAATTGCACTGCCTGCTTTGTTGCACAACTGAAGTAGAATATAATTAGAGACAAGATGCAGCCTTGATAATTGAGATCTCTCTGACAGAAAAAAGACAAAGTGTTCTCTCGACTCTACACCACAATATGGCAACTATCCATTGAGTCACCGTTTCATGGGGTGATGCATGACACAACAGAGGAGGAAACTGTGATAATGTGGCACAGGATGACCTTGCTTCTGACATGGGCTTCAGTGGTTTGTTACAGAGAACTATATTATTGTGGCCAGGTATGGGTAACAACCTCAGCTCACCTTCCACAACAAGCTTATCTCTTAAACTCAGCAACGATTCCACTTCTCCCTTAGAGAGCACATTTTTTTTCCTGAGTGCTTCAGAAATGTTTCAGCATGATAGCCCTTCAGTAAATGCATAATGGATGCATTAGTGGAAGATTGTGAGGGATGAATCCCGAACCCCAAACACACATACCAATGCAAATACAGATGCATATTGATGATGCACAAGATCAAGATATCTTGATGATGTACAGAGTCACTGTGCTATACCAAAAAGAGACTTCGATAGATAGATAGATAGATAGATAGATAGATAGATAGATAGATAGATAGATAGATAGATAGATAGATAGATAGATAGATAGATAGATAGATAGATAGATAGATAGATAGATAGTCTCTCTTTGACAGACAGTGACTTTCAAATGACCTTTGATGTTTGCTAGCATCACACCAACGTTGGCATGAATAGGATGACTTGGTTATGTGTAATGCAAACCCACAACTCCACGGCTGAGTGGACACTTATGGCCTCATGACCCAACTAAGAGTATCAGTGGGACTGGCACTGCATTAGATGTTCCTTAGAAGATCATAGGACACCATGCACACTTATAAAAACACAGTTTAATGAAGGACTCGTCATTCCCCCTCCCCTACCATCAATACTAAAGTGGCTTAAAAAACATAGTGGGTTTGAGTAATATCCATGTTGAACAGTTATTTCTCTTTTTTTTCCAGCAATGAAAAAGTTACTCATTGATGCTTTCATTTTCTCAGACAACCCTGACAGGCTCCTGGAAATCCATGCAGACCAACAGATTAAGAGTATGTGCCTATTTTTGTGACATAACATGCCTAAGCAATCCAGGCTATGCTGCTGTTAAAATATTAATTTAAAGGACTATGGCAAATGAAACAGGAAAAAAACAACATTTTTGGTACAAAGCATCTACAAAAAAAAGCCTTACAACTCCAATTGGAAAACAGAGATCATACAAAATAAATCTAGCAGTTGAGCATCAGTGCTACGTATATTATTTGGACCAATTTTTCAAATATATTTTATAACAAAATAAATAATGCCTTTATACAGTGCCCTTATTTGTATTTCAACAAACGAACAAAAAAGCTTGGCGGCTCATTACGCAAGGTACAGCTCAGACTAAAGGAAAATAACACAACGTCCCTGGAAACTAATAGTATATCTATATATCTATATCTATATATATATCTATAATGAATGTCTATATATATATATATATATATATATATATATATATATATATATACATATATATATATACATATATATATCTATATCTATATATCTATCTATATATAGATATATATATATACATGTAGACGTGTATATATATAAATATAGTTTCAAGTATTTGTTTTCAGGCAAAAGCATGTGAATACTACTGATATACAATAAAAATAAAATGTTAGTTGACATTATTGCTGTTTTTTCCCTTTCTTTATAACTGTAAAATAACATCATAACAATAAAAAAAAGCCTAACTTGGAAAAACAGGAATGTCACGGTACCAGAAACTGACAGGGTTTTCCTTTTTTTTTTTTCATTGAAACATTGATATGAAAAAAGACAAAAAATAAAATATAATCATCATTATCCCACTTGTTCTTAGTCCATGCCATGTTACTTCCTGCCAGAACAGTCCACAAAGCCATGGCAAACAGGAAGTACTGTCCCCAAACTATAGTACTGTCCCAATCCAGGTGGTCCATGGTGTCCCGTATGTGTCCCCATAGTGCTCCATGTGTCCAGCAGCCTCAGAGGGACAGGAGGAACAGGGACTTGGTCTCGGGTCATCCCTTGCTGCTTATGCTGGCAAACTAGTAAATAGCAGCCGCTAGCACTCACCATGAGCCTAGATGCCAACACAGCCCATATTTTTCCTCAGTGACTCTTCCCCCTTGACATTGCCACTGCCAGGAGCTCCCCCATATCCTTTATTTTATTTAAAAAAGTCACACTTTCCTTAAAACGGAAAGCTTTAATTATTAATTCAAAGAAAAAAAACGTGCTTTTCCACCTCTTCTTTGAGTCCATTCCCAAAGCTAGCACCATGACATTTTTTTAAGCTACACGTTCATTGTTCATAAAAAAATAGTGCCATTTTTTTCTTTACTTTGACGTAATCCGTGGCAATGTGCAATTTTGCAGACTCTTTTCTGCTTTTTGTTTGTGATCAAAAGGTGCTGGAACAGGAATCTAATTTTATAAAATAATTCCTTACAGTGTGGAAGTCCCTTTATAGGTAGAGGTGCAAACTAAAGAACTAACAGAGATTTTCTTTTCGCCTCAGGAAAAATGATGTGGAATGGATTCTTTCATGCAAGCAGCTCTTCACTTTCAGTTGTCTTCCACAAGGACAAAAAACATTCCGCTAGGTGTCCTCTTGACACTTGCAAACGACAGATCTCTTTCATCTTCTTTTTCCCTTCTCTTTTTGTCTTTTGCTTAAGGATCCACCTGAACCGCATTCAGCCGAATTGTTAACTTTTTGTTCGACATTTGTGTTTGTGCCTTTTGTATCAGTGACTGAAAGAGAGTGGGAGAGAAAGAGTTCAGACAGGAAGAATGTGAAGGCATGTCTGTGTGCCAGAGGAGGGTGGGCTGGTGGGGAGGGGGGAGTTCGGGGGGAAGGGGGGGGCATTAGAAAAGGGCCAGGGGTTCAAGACGTAGTGGATATGTGCAGGGGGAGGGATTGGTGAGCTCGGACAGGGCAGGGGAGGTCAAAGAGGACTGCCACAGAAATGACGTCAGAGACAAAGCTATAATCCCCTAGTCTTTTTTTCACCCTCAAAACTCTTGTCTGTGCAAAGGGCTGGCAGCGGGCTCATTTGTGGCTGACAAAGTTGTCCGTGGTGAGCAACACGGGAGGCAGCTTGCTAGGAAGGCTGATCAGGGGCCTGTGGAAGATAGCCTGCTCCTTGGCTTTAATCTTCTCCGCGTGCCTCTTAAACTTTCTGGCCCTCAGAATGGCGGGGACACCCCTCCGGAGCCGCTGGGCCGCCTTCCTCTGCCACACCTCGTATTTGGAATACTTCACGGTCACATGTTGCTTCTTCGGGACTTCCTATTGTGGCGTGCGGGCGAAAATAGAGGAGAAAAGGGAAAAGAGGGAGTCAGTTCATTAGGGTGATAAGATATTGTTCAAGTGCTTATTACAATGGAGGAAAGCCTTGTTTATTATGTGAAAACATTCAGTCATTTTTGGGCCAGTGAAACGGAAATCAAATGTCATTCTTAGAGTGCTGAACGTCATAACAGATTCGCCTTGTCCTTGTTTTAGTTTCCTTGACTGGGAGAAGCTGTCAACAAGCGCCTAGTTCAGCCTCTTTAACATAATGTCAAAGGGAAGGGCGGTCACTTGTCTCATATACATATGAGGAGCCGGCACTCACTCAGCCACTCATTGAACTTTGTAGCCTTCACAGAAATGCATACAAACACAATTCACAAACTTCAATTCTTACGCAGAAGACTCCTTTAAACAATGCTAGGTGTTGTCTTGAGCACCAGGGACAAAGCAGGAGGGGTCGCAATGAAGCTAGAATTTATGCGTGAGTAGCCAGTGCTAGATCTGAATGGCTTGTTTTGGTCCTGCCACTTGAAGAGTGTTTATCCCCCTTCATTCACTCCAGGCCTTCTCAATAGCCCAAGAACAGCTGGCCCTCAGAGCAGGCTGTACCCATCAACTCTCCCAACACAGAAAAACTAGAGACATGTCCAAACTAAGTCCCTAACAGCCTTTTATTTTCGTTCTTTCTTTCTTTCGTTCTTTCTTTTCTTTCTTTCTTTCTTTCGTTCTTTCAAATGCCTATTACTTTCCTCAGTAACGGTATTTATATCTATACATTTTTAGCAGTGTCATGCCACCAGTACTGATTTTATGAGCAGTCAAAACAAAAACATCTTTTTTAGGCTTGTTTAAAAGTTTAACTGGCTTTAAGAGGTCTGGCAAGCAACTGCTCTTGTGAATCCATTAAAAAGATCTGAAACTCTTCCGCATGTCTGTGACATATTTCAGAAGAGCTGTGGTGGTTTGGGACAGGCACAAATACATTTTGTCCACCATCTTACAGGACATATACGCACTTAACACACCCCCTTTTCCTGAATATAACGTGTTATGACTTTTGTGATGTTTTCCATGACTGTCAGCACTTTCTTTGTAAGTTGAGTGCTTTCCATTGGCCAATTAACTAGATATAACTGCGTTAGCATGGGTACACTGTACTCAAGAGTCAGTGACATAGGGGCTAGGCTCAGAGGTGAATGGGGGCACAGGAGATGGGAGGACAGATAGAGCTGGGATTAGCACTATTTCCCATACTGGCCTGTTGTTGTTGTTGCTCAGACGTACCTGTTTTAGTGCGGGCATCACCGGTATGACCTGTAGAGAGGTGGCTGACACGTCCCTTTCGGACTTGGCAGGTTTGGCACAGTACTGCTCCAGTAGGTTGAGGTCACAGCTACGGAAACAACACTCCTCTACAATCCCACGGGTCTGGGGGCGTCGGTTGTTACCCCTGCTGGTTGGCCTACCTGAGGAAAAATACAAAAAGGAATGAAGACGTAGAGGTTAGGGACTGCAAACACAACATCAGTAATGAATCAAGGTTGTTTTTGCAGGATTACTTCGACAGTCATAGCAGCCCTTGGAGCAAAGAGGATAAAAGGAACTCTATGGCCAACTGCAACAAATCTTTTTGTTTGTAGAGGATAATCTGATTAGGGCTATCTGGAAGTCCTTAAATGAGTGAATACACAAGTAAACACCCTGTGCTGTAGAGACCAAAGGGGAGCAGCAAAGACATCTAAGCTCTCAGGTATATTAGGCATAGCAAAATATATAAAATGGAAAACTCTTCTTTGACCTTGTTCTCTGCCAAGTCAGCAGAGATAAAGACGCTGAGGAGAGAGGAACAGTAGGGAAGTAGAGATACCAGGAGAAAGGGGATGGGTGCAGACAGGGAATGTGAGGGTCAAAACAGAGGTAAAGAATGCATAACAAAAGAGGGCTAAAGCAAGAGAGAGAAAGGTATAGAAAAAAAGGGTTGGATGGTTAGCATGTTGCACAGGAGAACATTATCCACAATGAATAAAGGCCTTGTTTGCTGTCCTGTGACCCACACAATGTTTGAGAAATCTCATGGGATGGCCAGATTTGATAGCAGAAGAAAACGAAAATGTGCTGCAGGGGGTGGGGGGGACAAAGAGAAGGGAGCACATCTATGTTGGCCCAAATTGGATAACAATCTTCCTGATTGGTAAAGAAGCTGCTGTGGCAAGCAGCACACAAAGAAAACACCTTGATTTTCAAAGCAACAGCTAACATTGTTTTTTTTTTTTCAGCTGAAGTGTTTGAAAGCAGATTATTGAGAGAGTGGTGAAGTTATGTATGTCACAAACAGTGCAGACTGTGCGAACAGAGGCTTTCGCAGTTTAGGATTAACAGCTACCACAATGCTTCCTCACACACTGCTTTACAATTACTCCATCTTCATGGAAGCAATGATTAGAATTGATGAGCTCTTCTCTTAGCCTGACATCAACAACCCCCCACCTCAACCAACTCATCAGTGTGGTCTCCTGGCCTGGGAACACTATTGCTGAGGTGACTGGTATGCCTCATGGGGTGCTATTACTTTACTGGTAAACAAGCAGCCTATTGTGTCGCCAGTCGTGTGTGTGCCTTTGCAGTTCACCAGTCTTTCATATGCAATGAGAGGTATGGGCTGTAAGCAGACTCAGCAGAGAGAGAAGCCTGGACCAGGTCTTGAGACACACAGCTGGCTATAATCTCCCCCTGTGTGTATGCGCACGCGCTAGTGTGAGTGAGTGCGTGAGAAAGAAAAATAGCAAACACGCATACCACACAACCGCAGCACAGTCTCAGCTCTCCAAACCAGAGGTGGCAAAAGTACAGACATTCTGTACTTAAGTAGAAGTACAGACACTAGTGTTAAAAAATACTCCAGTAAAAGTTGAAGTACTGAAGCTACTTCTTTACTCAAGTAAAAGTGAAAAAGTACAGGCTCTGAAATTATCTCAAAGTAAGAAAGTAAAAGTAGCTCTTTGAGGAATATTTCTACCAGTTATTTTTGTGCAAAGCTCGCTGAACCTTGTGTGATACTAATGTAATAATTAAATAATATTGGTAGATAGGAATGCAGAATTTCAGTCTGAATTTTAGAGAAAAAGGAGGAAAATAAAAAGTCTCTCTATTTTCTGTTGCCTACATTGTAGAGGGTTTTAAACAGGAAATGAGCAGGAAAGAGGTTAAAGTGGGATTCAGCAGGTGGGGGATCCTAAAATCAGCTGTAATGGCTCAGTGTGGGGGAAACTCATGAGAATTTCTATTGAGAGCTCCAGTAGATTTTCTTTGTGTACAGGCTGTGATTAGCTGATCTGTACTGCTGCTGCTGCTCTGAGGTTTACTGCTCTTTGCTGAATTCAACAAGATGTCAGCAGATGTTGCATAAATTGTCCTCGCTGATTTCCATCCACTGTTTATGCTGTCCTTATTAATAGACAATATACAGTTGATATGAAGGTAGAATTCAGTGAATAAATCCCACCAACATCAGCTGCACTTGATGTAACCTCCCTCTGACCATGAGCACACAGCCACTGTGTACCAGTCACACATTGTTCTTTACTTAAAATCCATCACAGTACAGCAAACTCACCTGTTTGTCCTAAACAAGTTAAAAAAAAAAAAAAGAAACAAATAAAAAAAAAACTTCCAACTTTATCCACTGACTGTGGTACTCGGTTTTGCCTCTTTCACCTCTTTTTGTGCGACATCCACTGGTGATTAATACGCAAATGTGATTGCCTGTTAACGGTCAAATTGGTTTGATGTTTGAAGGCTCAATGACGTGAAATAATAACCACCGTCAAATGGATTAAAGCAAAAGTCGCTAGCTTGTTTTGAAAATGTAAGGAGTAGAAAGTACAGATATGTGTTTAAAAATGTAGGGAGCAAAAGTTCTACCTGAAAACTCTAATCGAGTACAGTAACGAAGTATTTGTACTTCGTTACTTCCCACCTCTGCTCCAAACAGATGTGTGCAAGCGAACAACAGAGAGATTCAACAGGCAAATGAGCATTCACGCAGCCCATCGTGAAAACTTGTAATGCTTTGAAACCTACTGAAATAAAAGCCTCTGTCTTCACAGACAAACTGCAGCGCATCCACCAGTTCTCCCCCACACAGCGTCTCCGCCGAGGCCATTTCCACTACGTAGAGCGTCAGGGCCAGTGCAAAGAGCAGCGCGCGACTCGTCGAAGACATCCTGTTGACCTGCGGAATGAAGCATGGGGGTCACCAAATGTAGCCATGACATGCAGAAAGTTGTGGCATACAGAAATCATTAACGAAATAGCAGTTAATGACATTTTTTAAATACCATTTTTTAATCAAAATCAGCCACTGGTTTGTTTTTTTTTTTGGTTTTTGTTTTTTTGTTTGTTTTTTTTTTCAGACGAAGAGGGTACAGTCGTCATCACAGGCTCCCGGTGTGTACGGTGTACGTGCTCAAATGTTCGACAAAGTAGAAATTCAGAAAAAGAAAATCATCTCAAATCATGTCGCAATATGCAGACCCGCTCTTCACCTTCCCCGCCCGCTATTATCAGCTGCTGTCATGTCTGTCGCACCTGAAGAAGTGCTTATTCTGGAGGAAAAAAACAAGTCGCCAGTATCACCAGCTTTCCACTCTTACACAACCCTCCTGAAGTTGCAAGGCCGGCTGCTCGATAGTTAACTAGCCGAAAACACCAAACTCAGCATATATTTTCCCTTTGCTCACCCCGGAATGAGCTCACTGACCCTCAAACCTGCCGCCCCCTATCTGCCGGTAAAAAAATCAGCTGTTTGCTCCGTGTCCACGACACCATCCAGGCGCGAGAAGACTAAAATTACTTGTTCTTTTTCTATCCCAAATGACTCAAAGCTTCTCCTCGCCGTTTATGCATCTTGAACTTTCTCTGCTGCATACAAATCAAAAGATGTCCCGGTTCTCATACTGCACAAAACTGATGCGAACACTGCATCTACAGAACCCGAACTGGTTGTCCTACTTATAAAACCAAGACAACACCGCTATAACCCTGTCAGACGTCTTTCATTACGCACACGGCAGAGCCGGAGAGTATAAAACAATTTGCTTGTTCTTTGGTTACCTTCATTCGGCTGTTCTGCGTTCTCCGGCAGGTGTGGCAAAGTGAGTGATGTCCGTATCTTTGCTGGGTTTCCATGTCAGATGGCAGTAGTCAAAATGTTGGGAGTTATTTGGTTGGAGAAATTGCAGGTGAGTTAGTTTCCCAGTTGGTTAAACTATAGAGATGGTGAGTGAGAAGCTGTCCCAAAGACTAGGCGACAGGCAAAACTTCTCAGGGAGAGGTATTATATACTAAAGCACGCCCCTTACACCCACCCCACCCCTTGCTCCTCCTCTTCGCCCATGAAAAAAAAAAGGCCCAGAGACGTTTTATGAAAGTGCTTGAAGGGAGAATAAGAGGGTGAGAGTCACAAAATATGGAACACTTCCATGGGCATTTTCCACGTTTACGCACTGTAACCTACAATCACAATGTTTACACACAGGACGCAGACTGAACAAGAATAGGGGTAATTCCTTCGACTCCAAGAAAAATGTCAATGTCTCCGCCCTGCTGTAATTAAGATTAACATTCAGTGGAATCACTGTGGCCAAGGTTTGCGGCTTTCCTCAGACTGCGTAGATGCAGGCACTGGGGTCAAAGGTGCCTGACAGTGAAGGGGAGATAAAACTGGGGGATCATGCAGTAGAAAGCGGATGCAGCGGGACACCAAGTGGGAAAGTAGATGCAGGCATGTCTCAAGCCACACATATGATGGATGGTCATATGATGGAGAGTCAGCATTGAGACAAATGTGGAGACTTTTTTAAAAGCTTTACTAATGCATTAGTATGCACATTATGACAAATATGCATCATACAGTCCAGCAGCACTACTTCATGCAGATATTGAACAGGTACCGTCAGAGGAGACAAAGAGTGATCCATACTTTGACAATCTGATTTTAACATATAAACACGCACATTCACGTTATGCTTTATAAAACTCTTAGAGGGCCCCCTTATTTCAGTGTATGTTCTGGTGAAGGTAAAGATCTGGACGTGTCTTCAGACTCATACTGACACCTGCTGGTCTGGTTACGGTACCTCCGTTTGTTTGTCCTCCAGCTTTCGGCTTTCCAGCTTTTGTGCTGGAATGTTGAATCCTGGATTTGATCGCATCTTCTTACCTGAACAGAAGGAAGCGTGTCCCAGCAAACTCGTGTTCTCTTTCACAGCTTAACATTTCTCTCTTATGCACAGCTTTTCTCGGGGTTATTTCAAAACTGCACACGGTGTAAAAAGTAGATCTTTTAAAAGTAGATAATATATAAACTTAATTTATATATTATCTTTTCTACTCAGTTAAGCGATGATTATGCAGAATAACAGTTTCAAAAATGGCTGATTTCCGATTTATTTATTTATTTTCAATAAAGCGCATTAAATAGAGTTTCTATAGTGCATTTAGTGTAATTAAAATGTCTTGAGGTTGTTTGTGAGCTTTAGCTTGTTTTTAAGACCGAATAACGTCTCAAAACAGAGATTGGTGACAGGAAGAGAACCTTAAGAAGATTTATTCTCTCAAAAAAATTCAATAAATATGCTGTGATTTTATGAGGAGGCAGGCCAAAACAGCTAGACAGCTCCCTCTTGCGATAGACAAATGTAAAGCAAGAAGCAGCCAGGTGTCGTTAAATAATAATTCATGGCAAAGTATTTCTAGGTTTTCCCATCAGCGATAAGAGCAAAAACCTATCAAATATAATACTATTATTTATATTTTTAGCTTAACTGTAGGAATAAAAACTTGATAAATCACAGAAACGATAGTGAAATGTTAATTTGCAGTTCTTTATTATCTGACAGTTTGTAATCAATAGTTTATTACATAGAAACTGTGTTTTCTTTTCTCCCATCCCCTTTTTTATTATGCATTTACACTGCAAGACAAAACCAGCATAAAATACACAATGCAAGACAAGAACAGCATATGAAAGCCATGGATTTAATTACTCAAATGCTAAATTCACATATTTGGAAAATAAAGCTTTTGACAGAGCAGTTACAGATTTTTTTCTAAATAAAATAAACGATCCAAATATACACCATTATAATTCTTTAATTTCAAAATTTTCTATACCATACTTATATAGTCTTCTTTTAATACATTCATTATCAGAGTTCCCCTTGATGTGACTCTAGATTTGACACATTTCTCAAACAACAAACTTTAAAAGCATGAATGGTCCAGTCAGTAAAACCCCATCATTTCACAAATGCAAGCATTTAAGATCTTTGGATACTTTGTCAGCGCTGAGTTTTGAGGTTTTAATGGTTGCAACCTTGCTGGAAAACCAGCCAACCACAACGAGCAAAACTCAGATTCATAGCAGCAGGTACGGCACAGAAATATGAACACATTGGCAATCTTCAACAGGACTCAGCTGAGAGAAAAGCAAACAACAGGCGGATGGTGAAAGACAGCGCATCATCACGATAGCACACTTAGGGCGTCTGTCAGCACTTTAAGCTCATCCTTCACACCTTCCAGGCCTCCTTGGATCTTCACTGGGTTGTCCAGTACTTCAACACTGCTGGTATATGGATCAAATCTGACTGAGAAGGGACGCTTGATGCCAGCTACATAAGCCCTGGTCAAAATTGTAAAGATGTAAAGAAGTCAGAAACTTAAAGATCTCAAATGGGGCTGTCTTTTTGCTCCAACTGAAAGTATGGACTAAAGCAACCAAGCCTGCAAATTGTCCTTGTGTTATAATTTGCCATGTTGTACATGCATGCAAATTATTGAGACTGTGGATTCCACAACATAAAGAAAACACTCCTATGTAATGATGCTCACAATGTTCTCTGTGCTCTTTCAAACATTCCAGTGTGGGTATTTTCTCATCCAGTGTGTCGGGGATGTCATGTGCTGCATTCTACTAGAGGCTGAATATTGTGAAAACACTCACTTAAGCTACTTGTTTTGCAGGGCAGCATTTGATCTGTTTGCCAAATAAAACTCCAGACTTTTGCCTCGGTAAGGAAGACTACATTAGGAACAGCTGTCTTCTGGCTGCTATGGCTGACCTACAATAGTTTGTGGCCTCGGGGGTTGGCTGGCTGTTCTCTGACCTCGTCCTCACATAACCCCTCTCTTTGTTGTTTTTCGTTGTTGTTGTTTTTTTACATTTTTTTATCAGTTCTGTATGTTCTTATGTATGTGTATGTCTGGTATGATAAAGAGCAGTACCTGAATTTCTCCTTGGCATCTGAAAAACTCTCAGAAATAAAGTAAACAGGCTGGTATGTCTGGTCTTGATAGGGCTGCACTGCTGCAGCCTCTGGATCAAACTCTCTTGTCTCTGGTTCATCAGACAGAGAGTGCTGGAAGTTTAAAAACATGGAGAATTAGCTCACAGCTGTCTGTGTGTGCTGCATTAAAGGAAAAAAAAAAAGTTTGAACGTACCACAAGTTCACCATAAGAGGAAAGCAGCCCAGCTCCATAAGCCCTCACCTCACCATTTTGTTTACATAAGCCATACTCGACCGTGAACCAGTACAGCTGATGGAAAAACAGAAAGGAGGTGACTGAGAAGAAGTATGGACAATCAGTGCATTAGTTACATGTTAGATTTTAGACAAGAGGCTGTCCAAAGTAATGCATTTTTAAAAATATTTTTTGCAATAGTTAATTCCATTGTTTACTATATGGGATATGTATCTTAGTTCGTGCTCGAAGCCCAGGCTAAGAAGCGTGGGAGCATGTGTGTGTGTGTGTGTCTCTGTTGGGAGATGGGCTGGCAACATGAGGTTCAACCCCAAACTTCACTGCAGTAATATTTATACAGTTTGTATGTGTTGTTTGTGTTCAAAGACAAAAGTCTTACTGTGGACAGTTTCTCAATATCTTCATCCGATGCCCCCAGTGAAGCCAAACCAAGGTTCTGTGGAAAATAATAGATCAGTTCTTGCTAAATAGCACAAAAGAACTGAATGATCTGTAAGGCTGCTAATCTCTTCAGCACTAACCTGTGAAAACTGGGCAAAAGTGCGATCAGCCAGCATGGGTACGTGGCCCAGTAATTCATGGACGCAGTCACTGAAGAGAAAGCAAAAGTTATTTCAATTCACGACAATGTTTGATCTTGAATGAAAAACACCACACAGTTCAGTTTGATTGGATGCAGACTTTATGATCACAAACTGGAAATTCAATCTGATTACATAACAGTTACAGAATGAAAGCAAGCCTGTTCTCTAAAGAAAAACATATCGAATCTTAAAATAATTACATAAACACAACAGCTTTTGCATATGGCAGCTTTTTAATATGAATTGTTGTTGCTATTAGCAGATGCTATGTGTAATTTCACTTGCATTTGTTTTTATGGAGTTATTTCTGATTGTATACTTTATAATTAGTTGAAGCACAAAGCCAAAAGAGTCACAGTAGTACTCACGGTTCTGGGGAGTGCATGGGGGAGGAAGCATGTCGGATGTACTGGGTGCACTGGAACACTCGGAATGCCAAACTGGCCAGAAAATCTCTGGCTGAGAGCAGGCCCGCCACTGGACGCAGCGCAAATCCTGTGCGCTCTGCATGTGTGTTCAGGGGGATGGTGGTGAAGGGACAGTAAGCAAGAGAGAGAGAGAGAGCGAGAATCAAACCCTGATAGGTGGAGTCGACATTCGCTAAGCGTCTGTATTTACGTATCTTTTCTTTTCATTTTGTCTTATCCCATTTTTACCTTTGAGGAAGCGTGACACATCTTCCAGCTGGGGAATGTTGTCTGGGCTGTACCCACAATGCCTTTCTAGGAGACAAAAAGCCTCAAGGTATTCACTGCAGGCATGGGTGGTGTACAAGTCCCTCAGGGTTGAATATACTTCTCGCCTAAATCAAGATTTAATTACATAAAAATTGAGATTTCATTTATTAAAATCAAAATCTTGGAAAAACTGGAAATAAGCAAAACTGCAGTGTAGTTTTAGAGTTATGGTTAGTGTTATGCGCCTGCTAATTAACAGTGTTTAAATTGGATTTATCCTGCAATGTTTAACTATTTCAAGCAATTTATTTCTTACATCATATTTATAGAGCTCTTTTTTATTATGCTGTGTTTTTCTCGTATCGTATAAATCTTATGAAAAAGCACATTGCTATAATTTTTCTACTTGGTCTGGTGACTAAATTCATTCATTAGTGTCTTTTTTTTTGTCCTAAACTGTTCAAGTAAAATATAAACATCTATTAACTTGCAAACAACACTTTATTCTCAGGCTATGGATATGTTTTTTTTTTCAGACAAGCTCGAGCTGTCACCTCAAGTTTATTCTTGTGACACCCTCCATCTGAAGTTAATTTACCGAAGCATCCATAAAAGACAAATCATATGCAAATGACTCATTGGTTGGTGGGTAGACCACAATGTGTTGACAGTAAAACAACATAACAATGAAATGTATTTTAATAGATAAAAACATTTTGTGTTCATTGTAAATGATAACTTTATGCTCACTGCTACTTCAGACTTAACTTTTCATATCTTATATTATCAATATTAAAAACTAGCGTGAAAGAGCCCCTTACCATGTGCCAATCTCCTCCTCTGTGTATTCCACTCTGGGGATCGAGTGCCCACTGAGGACAAACATATGCACACAATTATTACATTTCAATTTTATGTCTATTTTTTATGGTTGTGTGTGCAGTATTTAGGAAAAGGCCCATCTCACTATCTGTATCTGAAGGCAATGTCACCAATCATTCTCCTCCTCTGTCTGTAGGCAGGATCTGTGTAGCCCTGTTTAAATCAAATATACCAAATACAGATCACATTTTCTGTAACAAGCCCAGTAATGACAGCTATTTCTATTCAATTATTTCTTCTTCTTAGCAATGTCATTACTCACTGGATGGTCATGGTCTAAGTCTGGATCAAATTTGGTGACCAGATGATGACACCTATCCAAATCTGCAATTTTCTTTGGGAACCAGTGGACTAGTTGAGAAAACAGGGAGAAAAAAATAAACTGTTCTGTTTTTTGCTCACTTCTACAGACTATTTAAAATGTTTCGCAATTATTTCATCAGTTACATTTGACTTCTTTGGTGGTTTTGACATCCTCTGCGTTCCTCTTTATGGAGCTGATCAGGGTACTGACATCTGAGAGGTGCACCTCACAGCGGACAAAGTACTCCAGGCCCTCCAGGGTGTCTTTGACCTTCCGGCATGGTCGCGTCTCCAGATGGTGAATCTTAGCTTCAAATGTCTGAAATACAGTCAGCAAGCTGAGATGTGACTGTGGTAGCAGAGATCCAGAGGTGAGAAGTATTTGTGAAGCACAATAACTGATTCTGGATGCACACTTTCCTGTTCAAAACATGGAATAACCCCCCACCCCACCCACACATAGATATTTTTTTTTTCCAAATGGTTTTCTTCCATGACCTTTTTCGGTACTTCTGTGTGACTAAAATGTGTAACCAACTTTAACAATAGCCAATAAAATATTATTCAACCTTTACATATCCACTATATTCCACTAAAATAAAAAACATTTTACAATTACCTTGTTGTGAATCTTGACTACTTACCTACTATAAAACCGGTTTTAATTTTCCCACACTTATTGCAACCCTGTTGTCTCACCAGAAAATGGGTCATAGCTACAATATTAGAGTGCAAATGTTGATAACTGTATTATTACCAACTAGACACAAATACCGACCAATGGGAATCTTTGCAAAAGAGCAAATCCAGTAGCTTAGTGTGAATTTATGAAGCATTCATAAATTAATTATTAACAAACAAAATAAATAGTCACATATAAATCAAAATAAATCTTTAAAATATTTAGTTACCCCTTAAAACTCTATTAGAATAAATTGTGATGGATTACCTCGAAAACCTTGAGTGTCCGCGACAGCGCAGGTGTCTTGGAGTTTCTTAAAGTAAAGAAAATGTTGAGGAGTGCTTTTCCATCGTCCTCCTCAAACACTATCTGTTCACTGGCCTCTGCAGCCTCTGCCGCTGCAGCGGCTGCTTCCCTCTCCTTGCGCGCGTCCTCGATCAAGCTCTGCCGTCTACCGACGAATCTTGGAGACTGTTTTAAAAAGAGAAATTAAAGTTCTGCTTGTTACGATTTAATTGTAAGACAGTAAGAAAAGACAGACACGACACCACATGGACGTAACTGATGGGCTTTGCTTACTTTTTGGATGTCTCCCTTGATATTTGATGGGTGCGCTTTACATCTCCAAATGCGCATTAGATCGGCAATGCAATCAAGGTAAACCTTACGACATATCTAAGAGTAAATAGCGACCACAGCACACATTTTAGCAGATTTCAACTGTAAAATTGAAACGTGCAGGATTTGTTTTTCCTTCCTGGGAAGCTGTTCGTTTGAGATGTGCGCCAAACAGCGACGCTGCGTAATTAACATCTTGCCAAGTTTTCTTTGTGCCATACAACAGTTTTCGTGATTCATTGAAAGTATTTTTCTTAACAGATGACTCCACAGACAATCACAGATTTCTGTTTGTAATTTAAAACAAACTTGTGTTTTCTAAAATATTTCTTACCGTGATGGAATCAGATCTCTCCAGCTCGGACGCTGCTCTGCGGACGCTCTTTGTGGAGGATGTGGAGCTGGTTGAAAGCGGCATCTTCAGTCTCGGAAGTCTGTATTGACTTAGCTTCTGTGGCAGAAGTGGTAGTATGGTTTTGGCTCTCTCTAAACCTCTCAGTCGGTGCTGTGTGCCCACAGTTTTTCTTTTCTTTTTTTCACCACGGAGGTTTCCCCTTTTTATGGGATCATTTGTTTGCCGTTTCTGACGTCAAACACGCTAATCTCAATCTAATCAATCAATGCGCAGAATCTATCAGTCTCATCCCAATTTGGAGCGTGCTGTATAGTTTGAGACAGAGCTCTTTTTTTGCAGATGTTTGGCACATTCTCATTGGCCTTTATAAATGCACTTATATTCAAAATTTGGCAGGTAAAAAAGGCAAACACGTTTCAAGTTATTAGGGTAAAATTAGAAGTAAGTGAACTGCAAAATGTAATAATGTGCTTTAGTATATTGTATGAATAAATTAATATACCGTTTTCTTAATTAAGTTGTTTGCGTCATTAAAATTTAAATAAGTAAGGCGAAGCTGTGTGTTGTATTCAAGCAGCAGTTGGATACACTGTAGTCATTTTTAGACCATAATTAAAGCTTTGACCTCAGGGCTTTACGTAAAGGTTAGACCAGAGAAAAGTCAACTGCGGAAAATTAAGTCACTTTATCAGCTCAATCCAATCTCCACAGCTCCTCACAAATTAGATTTCATTTGGAAAAAAAAGGAAAAAGAAACACATGCACAGACAGAAGAGAAAAAGAACAACGGATTGTTTTCCTGTTTTGCCTGCTCTGTTTCTTACCTCAGCAAAAGCCATATCAAGTGAATTTGTACCGCTTTTGCCTGACGACTTTAGTGGTTAACATGATTGTGAGTGATGTACAGTGCCCAGAGGCAAGAAGAGGTAAAATGATTATTTGTGGACCTTTTGCCACTTGCTCTCACAGCAGCAACCATACAAGGCTGCAGAGGAGGCAGGTGGGGCCCCAGTGTGACTCTTACTTAAACCCGAACACAGGCTCAAAATGCTAAAGAGCACTGATGTTGCCCTGGGCGCAGAAAATGCAGGTTGCTTCCTTAATTGAAGGAGAGCTAGTCTAAGGAAGTAAAGAAACCTGAAACAAACAGACAGTACGATAGATACTACCATTCCCTGTTTGTGAGCCTACAATTCTGCATGGAAACAGTAAATTGGTGTATCTTTTTTTTTTTTTTTTTTAAAGAAGCTAGTTATGTATTTTTCTCTCTGTATCACGACCTTTTCAGAAAGTGGCATGACACAAAAGACTTGGCAATAGACATAAGGTTGACATTTATCCAGAGATAGGAATAATTTTATGCTATTTTTTCCATCCATGTCTTTCATGTGGAATAATTCTTTCTTCAGGCAAATTACACTTGCAAGGGGCCAAAAGTAGTTGAACAAATGACTGTAAAGCTGTTTCATGTACACATATAAATTATTTATTCATTAATAATTTAACAATTAAGCAGGTAAAAGGTCAGGAAATGATTGCAAGGATTGTATTCTGAAACCTCTGCCTTGAATCCTCAAAAGACCCATCAAAGCAAGTGAAATAGGCAATATTTATACTGTATGTGAAAAAAAAATCCAACAGAGAGATAGCTGGGACATTAGAAGTGTTGAAATTAACAGTCTGGTACATCCTGTGAAAAGCAGAAAACATTGGTGAGCTAGGCCACACAAAATTATATGGATTTAGCACAAAAAAGCAGTGGTGTATGGTCACATGATCACTTCCATGGTAGTGAAAACTACCTTACATTAATTCAAGTAAAGAATACTTTCAAGAGGATGGTGTGTTCAAGTACTGACTTCACTAAAGTAAATACAGAGGCCTCAGCAGAAGAGGCAAACCAATGATCAGTGATCCCTCTCGAGAACAGAAATCAATTAAGCTTTTTCAATAATAAAACATAAATAAAAAAAACTCAGGCTAACTCTGAAAGAGAATGTATTGGATAGCAGAAACTGAGTTCAATCTTTACTGGAATGAGAGGAAGGATCAAATTTAGAGAAAGGTCGTGAAACACATTTCTTTGGTTCTCTGAGTAGGATTCAGACTTTAGAAATCCATTGTCTGCAAAAATTCAAAGTATTTAAAACACATTTTAATATATGATGATTTGTTCAATTATATTTGAAGTGCTAACAGACATATGTGTATAAGAATTGTTATTCCTAAATCTTCAATATATTTTTGTTCAGCCTGTTTAATTAATGCAGAAATTCTGCATTTCATCTACATCTCAGTCGTTCAATTTGAAATCTGTTCTGGTGACATACAAAGCCAAACTCATTAAGAGCATCACCTTCTACATAATTCCAGATGTAACTGTAAATTATAAGAGCTGCAAAAAAGATTACTTGATGTGATATTGATTAAAAGTTGTATTCTTAAAAAAAAAAAGTGAAGAAAGAAATGTGTTAAAATTGCAAGCAAACAAAAAACATTTGGAGTACATGTCAGTGTAAAAAAAGGAATTTGGTAGCTCAGAGAATGAAGTATCGTGGTGCTCGAAATAGAGAAGAGTGTTCCGGAGAAGAATTGTATTCCAAAATACTAGAGATAAAACCCAAGTTTAGTTAAGTACAACCAAATTCAGTGTGTCTGGGGAAGGACAGCAGAGCTACAGGCTGAATCAGGATGAAGATAAACTGATATCCATGCCTTTCCTCCCTCCAAATGTCTGCTTCCTGTGTCAGCACAATTTATCAAGACCATAGCCCACTGGACATCACATAGAGAGAAAGCACTCTTGATTTCCCCTGCTATTTATGTAACAGAAAGCCTGGCTCTGACATATAGTATGCATTATTTCTAGCCATTAATTTTGAAGTGATATGGTGTAGTCTAGCCATTTCTGTGCCGATGGCAGTAGCTTCCCCTCGTTCTTATTGTTTTCTACAGTTTTCCCTTTCCCGATAACTCTTAGTCCCCTCTTTTGTCTCTCTTTCTAACAGGACATTGCAATTGTTACTGCTCATCCAGTCAACTTACATACAGCCACTAATCAAGTCCCTGTGCACATATGCACTAACTTCACTCTCCACTATTTACCAGATCTTTCAGTTAGCATAAGTGACACTAATGCTAAGGGCGAATCTAACCAGGTCAAGCTGACTCAGCCAGCTGAGTAATCCTTGTTTCACTACATCTCTGATCTAATTCATGCTTTGCCCACTAATTGCGAGCCTCACCGAGCTCATAACTACTCTGTGTCCACCTGCCAGCTGTCCAGTTCTTAGATTTAGGCCATTCCTTACTAACTAGTAGCTATTTGCTAACCTGCCATGTTCACTGCTTAGCTCACATTAAACCTGCCCTCATCTTCCTCCCAGCCACAACTTTAATGAAGCTTCTCTTCCTCCATCTTGCCATCCCCTTGCACCTTCTCCTCTTCCACCACCCATTTCTCCAGCCAGACCATCGTTTGTTCCTGATCTTTGAACCTATCACTCTGGATTTTGTCTCTTGTCTCTTGCATTTCTTCGCCTGTGTAAGATGACATTTAATCAGAGGCTTCTAACATTTTTTCAAAGCCAAATACAAAATTCATTATATTTTGGGATCATTAAGGGGAATAGCTCTGACCTGAGTAGCCTCTGTCTTTTTTTGTCTTTTAAGGAGTTAGCTTGCTATTTCAAGTGTCTGTACATCTACATCATACAAGGTCCCACAAATCCTACTTCTGCTCTTTTTCATGAGTTACAATAAAACTAGTAGAGAGACAAACTTTGTCATGCTTTTTAGCCCCCAAACACTTTTTAGTGATTTATGGTCATGTCAGCAACAAAAGCCTAACTTTTCAAACTATTTTCATGCAGTCTAAACATATTCTAAACAACAGGTCAGATTTTCATCAAATCATGTGTCCAAAAGTTAGATAAAAGCAGCAATTTGTCAAGATTTGACAAGATACCTCCTACCATACCCTGTCAGGAACTGACTGCTGCTACAGTAACCGTTAAGATGGATGGCGTCCCGAGAAGAGAGCTACAAGTTAACCTTGCACAATCAATATTTTGGACGGACAGTATGGTGGTACTCAAGTATCTCCAGAATGAGGCCATGCATTTCCGTACATTTGTGGCAAACAGAGTTTCAACTATCCTGAAAAGCTCTGGCATGCATGTGTAGAGACAAATTAGTACAGAAAAGAATCAGGCTGACTGTAGGTGAAAGAGTAGGTGAATTTATGAGAAACATGACCTGGGTCATGATTTTCTTTGCACTCCAGTAGGATTTTGGCCTAACATTCTGCTGAGCTGTACAGAAATGGCTCGGTGACATGAAGGCAGCCATTGTTGACTGGACTTTCAAGATCTGGTCCACCAACATGGGATAAAGTGGACATTGAACCCTTCCACTGTTTCACATCATGGTGGAGCTCCACTGTAAGAGAGCATATTGTTGATGAAGAATGCCTTCATACAGTCTTACACGAGGCAGAGTGGATCATCAACAACCGACTAATCAGAGAGGTGTCCAGTGATTTAGAAGCTCTAATACCTAAACATCTCCTGCTGTTGAAAACAAAACCATCATTGCCTCCAGGATTGTTTGACCAAGATAACCTCTACTCGTGATGTGGATTAAAACAGGTGCAATACATGTCCAACTTATTCTGGAAGGCATGGACTAAAGTACCTACTGCAACTCCAGGAACATCAGTGGTGGGCCACAGCATCAAGAAACGTTGCAGAAGGAGATGTCATTCTTCTTGTGCACCAAGAAACTCGTGGATTATGGGAAAGATCACTGAAGCAGTTCCTGACAAGAAGGGTCTTGTTTGCAGGGTCTGGTTATGGTATGTTAACAGCTTTTTATGACAGTCTTATGATATGTTGCCAGGGATTATGAAACAGGCATAGCTCTTATTCTGTTAAAGGATGGTCCAGTGTATCCTATACTAAAAGAGGGTACAATGGATGGCACCCAATGCCTGACTCAGGAATAGTCTTCACTTTTGTCAGTTTGAACTCAGGAACAACACAAATAGTGTTAAACACCAATTCTGGAACAGCAGAGTCACTGGTCAACCACAAATTTAAAACTGAATTAAAAGGAGGCCAAAAGGAACTGCAGTTGTCTCAGACATAGATTCGACACTGACCAACACAAGGACAGGGTCTTATTGTCATCAGTAGCCTATGGGTTCCTGACTGGAGGGACCATGAGTCAAATGAAAAGTTAGGGTTGTTCCAGTATGAAGGCAAAATTTATTGAAATGTAAACATTTCCTTCTTTTTTAAAACAATTATGGCATTGTTTCCATTTTCAATTCAAATTAATTAAAGTTGATTAAATCTGCATCTATACCAAAATTAAAGGGCAGCCTCAGGTTTGATATGACACAGTCATCAAACATGGGCTCTTGATTATTACGTTTGGTAGTCTTGGTATTTTAACGCTAAAGCAAAGAAAACGGAAACTCTAAATTACAAAATACTACATTTGAATTCATTAAATGATTACAGGGGTTTCTAGAAATTCCTATTGGCCATGTGCAGTATGTACTTATCAAGCAGGGCACAAATGAGTAAATATCAGGGTATCAGAGTGTTTTGGAAACTGTTTGGAAAAACTTGTAAATGATCTGACTTTGAGGTTTTGTTGATTGTGATATTCTTTCCTCTTTTTGGCTCACACCTGTTCACTGTGTACAGTAGCTCAACAGCAAAGAAAGTCCTTTTTGGCAGCATTTAGCTGGGCTGACTCATTATCACTGCTGAGTTGAATACCAGGTATCGAGGTTCCCTTTTGTTAGAAACACTGGACTTGAAGAGCCACTACCTCTGTGGATGTGTGTTGGATGTGTCCCCAAATGACACCAGGATGATAATTATTACAATTATGTATTGATTCAGCTGCAGCATTGTGGCTTTGTGAGTGTCAGCTGTATAATTGTGGGACTTCAGACGGGCTAATTGCAGCTAACACGACCAGCTGGGCTATTATTCATCATCCTCCACATTTCTTTTCTCTCTCTCTGCTGAACAATGCTAGTCACCTGTGTGGGGGTCAATGGACTCATCTAGTTGATGAAGAAGAGAAACAAAATAAATGCCCTATTAATTGTAATATTGTTGGGTAAACAACCTCAAAATGAGGCCATCAGCTTAGTGCCTCCTCTGTAGCCAGCAAGACCCTTATGAACTTGCATTTAAGAATGTGTACTTATTTGATTTATATGATGTGTATTCAAATCCAATATGGCTGGTATATGATATATGAGTCCATCCAGAAAACAAATGGGTGTTTTAATGTTTCCAAACCTTAAAAATTACAAAAGTGCAACAAGAACTTTGCAACTAATTGAAGCAACAGTAAGTGCCTGTCAGGGTTACATTTTTTTTCTTTTTAAATTTGTTTCTCATCTTCTACGTGTACGGTATGCATTAGAGTAAGACTGATACCATCAGTAGCGCCTGCCCCACAGTTTGAGAATTAGTATTAAGAAAAGCTGCTTTCAGCTGTGCCCAAGGGGTAACCACAGCAGGTAGCTCTGCATATTTGATTTTGAAGATTTTTTAAACATGATGCCCTTCTTTATGCTGCCCCTAAGGGATTTGTATCTCCTCACAGGCAAGAACTAGAGATCTTTCACTTATTAGATAAATCAATAGCAGTAAAACACTAAGTCTATCATGTTTTATACAATATTTCACTAAAATCACATTTCTTAAAAAAAAAAAAGAACCTCTTGCCCTCCTTGCTTTCAAATATCGCAGGTGGTCTTTGCAGTTTGAAAGTAGTGTGACGGAACTGAAACTTAAAATAATGAAAAATTAATAAATCACAAATACATTTTGTGACTTGCAGTTCCTCAAAAAGTTGTTTATAAGGAAGTTGTCCTGTGAAGTTCTTGTGGACACAAAGTTTCACTCACTGTTACTTACCAAAGCACTTGAATGCTGCTAAATTTAAAGCCTACCAATGTGCTAGACTGCTTTTATAAAACATATATAAACCATTTTGAACCCATACTGTTGACATTCATCATTTCATAATATAGGTCCTTTTTTTTACCTGCTTTGCTGACACTGCTGCATTTTGTCAAAGTGCATTTTGCTTGTCTGATACCAGAAGTCACAGGGCAAATGGCAGGATACACCTTGAGCAAGGTGACCAGTCTGTCACAGGGCTAACACATATAGAAACATCCATTCAAGGTTACACTCACACCCAATTTAAAAATCGTTACTTAAGCTAACCTGCATGTCTTTGGACTGTGGGAGGAGAACTGCGCAGCCCCGGTGAGAACATGCCAACAAGTGGATCTGAACACAGGACATTCTTCCTGTGAGTGCAAGCCAGTATCCCACCACCTCATCTCACCATTCCCAATCTCACCCACAAACCTATGTAAATACCTATATAGTATTATTATTAAGTTATTGTATTAGGGCCTTCAGAGTCAGGTAGAACTAAATCAATTCTTATGAGAGATTTTGAATTTAAATGTTAGAAAATTAGATGATGGATGGATGGACGGATGGATAAGGAGACAAAATTCGATATTTATAGCAATGACATTAACTTAAAACTCTAAGAAGTTAATATTTTGCAAAGGAAGCATGATCTAACTAATTTATAGTTTATATTTAATGACTCAAACACACTTTTTACCCCGTTGTTTTTTAAAGAGAATGTATGACTAGTGATGACTGTTATTGTCCTTCCATGTATTAAAATACAGCTGCCAAGTGGAATGAGTAATCATCCAGAGTGCTTCTCTATTACCTCTTTCTGCATGTGTAATGACAGCAGTGACACAGAATGTTCTTGGGGTGGGGGTGAGGTTGAAAAAGTGGAGCTCAATGGTTCATGACTGACGTCATCACGTTGGTGCCATGGTGGGCGATAATTACAACTGTGGCAGCGACATAACCGTACGCATTACCCACACTACCAGCAGGCTGCTGTAACCCCATTATGATTATTGGAGTCTTTCCAATCACACTTTAGTTCATTCTAGTTTTTAAGTCATCTAGGCTGTTGGCCTCAATCGTAGTTTGTTCTTGCAGAGGCACAAACATTCACACAATGTGCAAATGTAATTTCATGTTTATGACTGAGCAAGGTGATTGAAGGTTTCTAAATCAGGCGCAAAGACTAAACTAATCATAGTTTTCACTGGAAAAAGACACATTACACGTGTCAAATGAATCTCAATGGCCATTTAGAAGAGGAACAGCAGATTATGATGGCAAGGAAAGATGTTGAGAGAAACTCAAACTCTCAATAGCTTATTTCAAAGCAAACAGGGGCTTTAACCTTTTAAAGTGTTTGTTGATTATTCTCTGCCATACATATCAGTGCTCAAGGGTACACGTGTTTTACATCTTTATTGGTCTTTCTTTTTTTTTTTTTTTGAAAGCGTCCTGTGCTTTTCTAAATGTCATATCTGATAAGTCTGACTGTGGTCCGGATGCATTCAAATATCTATTGTGTTTGTCATATTAGATATGCTCAGCAGGATAAATTTTCACAAAGAGTTCTGAGACCACTTGTGGTGATTGATTTTCATCAATCACTATAAGTGGTCGGAGAACTGGTCACAGGTAGCACAAATAAGTTTATTGTTTTGTTTACTGGCCACTTGGAATAAAGGAAATATGAATATTTCGATTCCAGGATTTATAGCACTATACAATAATTTGTAGTTTCCTTTTTTTCTCCTTAGATATACATAATACATGTTGATTTGTTAAATCTACTGACCTGAATTGCATTTCAAGCATCTGAAGTTAGGGAGAAACTCACTAATGACTCTGCTTTTTTTTTTTAAATCCCAGACTAATGTATACAAATACGACGCTGTCTGTAAGTACGTTTTCACTAGCCAGCGCCAGTGACAAAGAAGCAATTCGGTGATGCTGTAGCTTTACCCATTTCCCCTCCAGCAGTGACACAGAGCTTTGTAGCTGGAGAGACTCCTAATTAGATTTACCTTTCCTAAATGGGCCCGAGTCCTCTAGTAGCCTGGAGGGGCCAAGCTTCTGCAGCCCATGATGAAAATCAGCAAGCTGGAGCCTCAGCTAAACCTAGTGCTACATTTGCCTTTTCTGCCATACAGCCATTTGTTGTTTAAGCCATTTATGTACATGCATGAAAATGGATGCTTAAGATATAGATATTAATGTGATAATAGTGGGGTAGTTTTTATACACTGATTTTAAAGTGGCAGTAATCTCATGAAAAGGTAATATGGGTTGATATTTTAATATATTAGGAGACCTTTACCATATAATAAAGGCAAGCAGGAGTACTATATCTCCTCTGAGATACAGTAGTTCTCAGAATAGAATAATGCAGGGAGCATAAGTTATAACTTATACCACGGCATTATTCTTTGTTTGAAGGCAACATGTTTAATGCTGTGGCCTATTTCCTGGAAACACTTGTGGTAGTTTCTATTTAATATTAGCAAATGTATTTGATTCCCTGTTAATAACCTAATAAAGCAAACTTCAAAAAATCTGATGATTACCTGGAAACTTAGTTTTAGTATAATGACCATGAATCAGGGCTGAAAAATGTAAAACTACACATTTCTACTAAATTTCATAATAATATTTCCTTCCTTCCTTCATCTGAAAACCAGACAGAAAAAAACATGAATCAAACATGGGTGTTACGGCTATTTTATATTACACCACTGTCAAATAAACTGTTTATATATAGTGATACAGGCAAAATAATGGTATAGCTCTTTAAATTACAGTTCAGAAATGTAAATCGATGAATAAATACACAGAATATACAGTACTCTGGCCCCATAAGCATGCTCCTATCACACTTTAAGACCTATGAAAGGAAACAAAAGCAAAACATCATCATATTTTAACCTCTTGGCCTTTTGGCCAGTTTAGCCTAGTTTCCTCTTACTAATAAAATGATGAAAATGAATTAGCATTTAAATTAATAATCAGATTCAGCTTTCAGGCCTATCTTAATCAGTGTGCTAATTCACACGTTTTTGCATACAGTTCACAACATTTTGCAGTCATGATTCCTGGTTGCCACACAACAATTACCATAGTTATTTCTAGATGATGGGGAAATGGGATTAAACAGAATATTTGCATTGTTATCTTTAGGATGTTGGGGACCTAAGGTACGATTTAGTTCACCATATTAATTATCCTGATATGTTAAAAGCATCAGTAGATATTTTATATAATATGAGAACATGGATTGTGTAATCCTTCACCGAGCTTTACTATTGACAGCAAACTGTAACTGCACAGATTTAAATACATATGGATCCTGACATTAGACTTGAATTGAAAACACAAGCACCATTTTTCCAACAATTTGAAGTACTGTGCTCATTATTTTTCACATTTGTATCAGATGTCAAATGTATAAGTTGCAAAGAACACATTGTATTTTCCAGGGATCACTTGTATTTCTTCATATTGACCTGATAAAACAGGCATTTTTAAAATTAAATTCAGTTCAGTTATATTTGCAGTCATCTCACCCTAAAATATAAGGAAAAGAATCTCAATTTCAGTCTTCTCCTGAGTGGGAAGAGCACTATGGCAGAACCAGGCTCACAGCATGTTAAGAATTTCTAGGTACTTTATAAATATTGATGTCCTTTTATTCATCCTCTTTTGTTTAAAGTATCCTATTCGATTGAGAGTGAATATAACTTTCTGTTTAAGAGAAGCAAGAATGTAACAGCATGGCATTCAGAGGTAAAAACAGAAACTTGTTGAAAACAATAAAAATGTGCACATCTGGGTAAGTTACAGGAAAAAATTACTCTAAAATAACAGTGTGCCAACACAGATCTGGTTGGCAAAAGAGAAAAAACATTCAGGGTTTCGGGGGTTATATAAAAGATTGGCCTACTGACATTCACAGGAAAGAGTTACCTGTACTTAAGGACATAAAACCTAATAATTAGCTTTATTTTTTTAAAGATATTGCTATATCGGCACACTAATACTGTTAATAAAAATGAAAATGATCAAACATTAAAGTAAGTGTGCCCTTGACAGAATATCCTTGGCTGTCCAAATTTGAATGAAGGCAGTTTTGTCGTCAACGTTTTGATGTTAAAATTATAGCGAAGTATAACAAAAGCACTAAAACTGCCATTGTGGGTGTCTGCTCATGTGATAGCAGGTGTTATGGACATTTTTTCCTGCTAACTAAAAGGTTTAGCTGTCGCTGCAGAATTAGACTGATGGAGGACAACGGGCACAACAAAACAAACAAACAAGATGTCATGATTGAAATTGCTTATTGGTGCAGATTAAAGTAAATTGCACTCAAAGTGTGGAAAGCGTGAGCTGCCCTAAGTTGGATTGACGGCTCTGCTGAATTTGTTTTACATGCACATCCTTCTGATGCAGCTGACTCACAGGAGATATAGTAGTTCTGCTTGCCATTTTTTTCATCCTCCCTACCATCCTCACAAACACACACATTCACTCAAGACCCCCTCCTGTGAATAATGACTGCAGCTGTGTCAATGCAGCAGCTAGCCATGTGTGCGCTTGTTTGTGTGTCTTATATTGATGGCTTTTTTACAGTCAGTGGGGATGTGTGTGTCTGTCTGATTATGGTGTACAGATAGGCCATTACCCACGCGTTACGAGTAGAGGGGCTTAATGGACAACACAGGATGCAAGGGCAGGCTAGCTCGTAAATATTGTCCTGTCTTCCAGGCCATATCAATACTGTCATCTGGGAGTTGGGCCACTTCATTCACAAAACCAATACCCCATTGGGATGAGGTGGCCCAGTGAATGCAGTGTTCAATCAAGAGAAAAAGACAAAGTCAATCATGGCATCCACTTTCACCAATGATTTTTTTCTTCTCTTGTGTGGATGTGGATAGGTTTGTGTGTTTAAGTGCAATGTGAACGACAGAGGCTTTGACCAGCTTTGCTGGGTCTAAACCAATCTTATTGCAAACTGAGATCAATAGAAGCAACACAATATTCATTATGGAGCTTTTAAATAATGCAAAGATATTATTGCAAATCTATGTGTAGCATAAATTTTCAAATTTAACCAATAAAGGCAGAGAAATTGACAAGCCAATCTGTGAAAATGTAAGGTTCAATGATTCATTTCATTCAAGGTCACAGAGTATTGAGGTTCTCTAAGTATGTAATCTAGTAGAGGGTAACAAGACAACTTTGCCATCATGTCACCGTTTAACGCCAAACGCCACCTTCACAATCATATCTGTCAAAAATTATCAGCACATGTTTAACTGGCAAGAAAAGTGAATATATACAGTAGAGAAATTGAGTTACAAAGACAGAATTGATTAGAAATGTTCACAGACTGCAAGATTTCTATTTTTGTTTTTAGGAAAATGCAGCATATAACAGTCACTGAGAAAAACAGAAATCAGTAAATCATGACTGGATTAAAAAAATCTGACACCAGCAAAGGTGAGTCAAGTCATCGAAAATGACAAAATTACACATGGTGGAAACTATTTGCATTTAATGCCTACATGTAATTTGGTATTCTTGAACAAAATCAGAGCTTTTTCAAACATTTAATAAAGAAGATTACTTCTGTGGAAAAAACAAAAAACAAAAAACAATTACTCCACTGGTCTTAGGATTTTAATTGCCTAAAACTTACTTTCAGCTGCTCTGTTGGCATGAGGGGTCACAGTGAGTAGTTCAGCATTTTTGCAAGACTACTGACAGGGACTAGAAAGAGAGAGCATATTTCTCCTGTTTTGGCTTCCCTTCATTGGCTCCCTGTTAAATCCAGAATTGAATTCAAAATCCTGCTCCTCACATAAAAAGTCTTGAATAATTAGCCCCCATCTTATCTTAATGACCTTATAGTACCATATCACCCTATTAGAGCACTTCGCTCTCACACTGCAGGCTTACTTGTTGTTCCTAGAGTATTTAAAAGTAGAATGGGAGGCAGAGCCTTCAGTTTTCAGGCCCCTCTTCTGTGGAACCAGCTCCCAGTTTGGATTCAGGAGACAGACACTATCTCTACTTTTAAGATTAGGCTTAAAACTTTCCTTTTTGCCAAAGCATATAGTTAGGGCTGGACCAGGGGACCTGAATCCTTCCCATGATGGAGAGTATTTCTTCTTCAGTCACCTTTTTCACTCATTATGTGTTAATAGACCTCTCTGCATTGAATCATGCTTGTTATTAATCTCTGGCTGTCTTCCACGGCATGTCTTTTATCCTGTCTTCCCTCTCATACTCCAACTGGTCGCAGCAGATGGCCCCGCCCCTCCCTGAGCCTGGTTCTGCCGGAGGTTTTGTCCTGTTAAAGGGGGGTTTTTCCTTCCCACTGTCGCCAAAGTGCTTGCTCATAGGGGGTCATATGATTATTGGGTTTTTCTCTGTATGCATTATTGTAGGGTCTACCCTACAATATACAGCACCTTGAGGCGACTGTTGTTGTGATATGTGAATAATTGAATTGATTTGAATTCATTTGTCAGAGGTTTATGCCAGATGCCTGTGACACCTCACCTGTGACTTTTGCTTGCAAAGGAAATGCATTCACTATTATATAATGGAGCCACAAGCTAATATTGATTAACTAATGAATATTAACTAAAGAAAAAGTGATTATATTATTTTTTTGCTGATATTTCTATACTTTAATGAAACATGCAGCTTTCATCCCGAGTACAATTTTGTATTGCTTCAGTGCTTATTTACTGTCCTTTGATCACTTAGTTTTCAGTAATTCTAAATAACCATTATTTACCTTTTTTTAAATCATAAAATTAAAATATATCAGGGTCACTTTGACCGCAGTATAAAGAAATTAAAATAAACACACAACCAGCCCAGATATGGAATCTCTCCAGTATGCCTCAATGCCTCCTTCCAGTAGTACAAGCCCAAAACACATAACTTAGGAGGTACCCAGGAGGCATTATAGTCAGATGCACATACTACCTCAGCTGGCTCCTTTTGATGTGGAGGAGTAGAGATTCTACTCTGATCCACTCCTTAATGATCGAGCTCCTCAACCTATCTCTGAGCCTGAGCCAAGACACCCTTCACCGGAAGCTCAGGTGCATCTCTTATATCCATTAATTTACTCTTTCAGTCACTACCCACAGCTTGTGACATAGGTAGGAATGTAGATTGATGGTAAGTCAACAGAACCACATCTGTGAAAAGCAGACTCAAGAGGAACAAGGATCAACTAACCCTTCACAATCCACCCACTGGCTGCACCTAGAAATCTTGTCCATAAATACTATGAATAAAATAGGTGACAAAGGACAGCCTTGGAGGACACCACCCATCAGGAATGAATCTGATTCATGGCTATTAATGTAAACCAGGAACTAATTATGACTGTACAGAGACTGGAAACAACTAAATACACTCAAACCAAGCACACACTACATATTGCACACAATCTGCCTTATACTGTGCTCAGCATATGTGCTTTATGTGCGTTATTTGCTTTCATAATCACTTAACAGACTTAAAAGCACCCATAACACACCTTAATATCAACAAAAACATTTGACTATGTAAGCCAGAGGCTTAAATAAGACATGCTTCACTGGTCACTCCTTAAGGAGGTTCTTCTGACAAAAAGAAACACTGCAAGAAGAATGGGCGAAGGCAGTCTATACTATTTGTATGTATAAATTGTGTGTTTCTGTAACAGGGAAATTTAAAATGTCTTATTTGCTAATCTAACAGGCATTTTCTGGTACATTAAGATGAACAGAATCAGCTTTTTGGGAATTCCTTATCTGGATGATTAAGAATCTATCAAGCAATTTAAATGTTCAGGTATAAGGCCTGGACTAAAAAAGTGGAAAAGCAGCCATTGTCCAAAGGAAAGAAAGCCTATTCCTCAAGACCGAAAATTAGAAAGTCTGATTCACTGGGAGACAAAAATCTAAAGAAATGAGGGATGTTTCCAGTTTTACTTATCGCTAAGTATTGCCAGGTATCTATGTATGTGCCAAAGTGGCCCACACACTCTTTGTCTATACTTTCAGGTCTGACTTGCTTACAAGAGTTTTTCCAGCATTCTTCACACGCACATGGTAAAATCTTGTATCACATAATAAAACGTGTGAACACACAGCTGAACAATGAAGAGGGACCACTGCATGTAACACCTGATGTGTGCCTCTGCTTCTCAAGTGGGAGGACAGGAGAGAGAAAACTGAGATAAGATGAAATCTGTGAGTTATTACTTGACAATTGGCTGTGAAGGACACCCTACTTCTTGCCCTGCGGGTGTTATTATTGTCTAAAAATGTGACTTTGTCTGAGATTTCAAAGTGGTTGCAATAATGTTGCAAGCTTTCAGATAAATATATTTTCCCCCTTTTTATGGCTAACTCAAATATCTACATTACATTGGTTGGTAGTGCGCAATGTGTTTGTCTATACATTTATAGTATAAATTGGCAGTTATTATACAGTTGTTTCTAGACCCCTGGCTCTTCCCAAATGCTATACAATCACATTTGATTTCTTCTGTAAGTACAGACCCTGCTGGTAAATGTCACAATGTGACAGGCACAAAGTCTGGTCACAACAATCCTACCCTTAGGGGCCTCAGTGCTGTCACTTCCTCTCAAGTGCGTAGACTACACTGCAGTTGATAGTGAACAGAAAGAAGACCAGATTTCAGTGATTTTATGTCTATTGCACTATTTCCGTAAATTTCAAACAGAGAAAAAAAAACCCCTTAATGTTATAACAGCGGGATGTGGCATATAAATAGTCTCTATGATCGTTACCAGTTTAGTCTCATGACCTGTTCTGTGAACTTGTAAAAGAAAAGATTGAATTGAACTCGTTTTTTCTAAAAAAAATTTAAGACAGGTGATTTATTAAGAATGATGATATCAGGATGAGATAGGTGTGCCAATCCAAGCTACACATATTTAAAATTTCCTTTCATGTCACTTCCTGGTTCCAGTAAAGACAATGATGATCTCTGACAAAACAGGCAAATGTTACCCTTTGTCCTAATGGATAAGATGAAACTGTATGCCAAGGGCAAGCATGGGATCAGCTCATTGACCCAACTCAGTAAGATCTGCAGCAAAAACAGGGATGTCATTTAGGGTGCATAAGCATGGCCACATGGCAGCAAAGATGGGGAAGATGATCGAGATTAAAAGGATGACACTACCAGAAGGCAAGCGGCTATCTGCTATCCCACAGGTCAACGTGAACAATGGTGAGGATGCAAGGAAATCAGCCACAGCCAAATACTAGAGATGCTTTGGTGACAATGGGCTTTTACTTCTGCATGAGAAGAATTTATGTTACGTTTTAGTAATTGGAGTTGAAATGTGCTTGTTGCTGACACATTTCAATCTCTATATAACATCCCCCCCCCCCAAAAAAAACACTCAGAGCTATTACATGTGTTTATTTCATTATTATTAGTTTTATTTGTTCTTTTTTTGTTTTTGTTTTTGTTTGTTTGTTTGTTTGTTTTTTTTACAAAATTTAACATTTTAATTCTTCCAGATGTTTTCCTGAGTATAATGAAAACAATGAGTGTTTCACAAATGTTATTTGGAATGGAAAACACTCATCATTAATAATCTTTTAGTGGCTTATTCATATATTTATACAACATTAGAGTCTCTTTCTGAGGGTAAATACCAAAAGAGTCACTGTCTCTGACAAAATGAGTATATGAAGCCCTCTTGTGGTCTACACGTGATCTGGCCAATCACTCAGAACACTCACTAGAATTTAATTGAATTTGCTTGTCTCTTGTGCCAAAACATTTGCATTTCTCCTATTGCAGTCCTACATTTAATTCTGTAAGACTTAAAGTGCCCTAAAATGTAGTCATTATTAATTACATCCGAAAGTACTCACCAAAACTGATAACCTGAGTTATACCTGTCCTCTGAAATCACATGATTTTTAAATGCAGCTTTGAAATATACAATCATAAACATGCTGGACTATTTAAAACATAGATTTCTAAAACTACAAGCCACCTTAAATTTTCAAAACGGTGGTTGCATTATACCATGTGATGTGTAGATGAAGGCTCAAATGGTTCCAAATATCCATCAAATAAAACTCAGGCCAGGACAGACACCAATGTGGGATTTTTAATTGGCTCTTGTGAGACATTATGATCATATCAGAAAGCATTTATCAAGAGAGTATTTATCTTGTCTAATGAAACATCTGCAGGCTGGACACTATGTATAGGAGTTTTCATGCAAATCTTATATTCATTGTTCCACAAGCTGTTATCTTCTGGGTGCAAGATAAGAACTTGTGCATGCAAGAACATTTGCATTTTTAAAAGTAATGATCCTGTGAGCATGCTTAACTTCCCCATACATACATACAAATGTGCACAGAAGATGATGACACTGTTCTGACAAGAAAACAAGTCTTTTGGTATGAAATGTGGAAAGGAAAGAAGGAAATGTGCGTTTGTGTTGCACGTACACAAGATGTACTCTCAAGAAATGCTTGTTTGTTTGTTTGTTTATGTTTTTATCAAACCCTGATAGGGGTTTCTAGAATTAGATTACATATTAATCATGAAAACACTTCTTTGTTTAAGAAACCCTGGATGACTGAAGCACAAGTGAAGGTAGATAAGTGATCGGTGTTACCAAAAATGACATTTTCGCAACGCAGTGCTTAAATGTAGCACCAAGCTCGCTCTCGCCGGCTGTCCAATCAGAATCCAAGAAGCTGGAGCATGTGTGTCGCTCGGGCGTGCGGATTGAAGCGAATACGCGTGAGCGACGCGCCTGGCGAGATTCCGCTCATATAGAGGTAAGACTGCTAAAACAGTCAGTAAGCAAAGATTTGTCATTAATTTTAGCATATGTTTCCATGTTGGAGTATTACTTTTGCAGCCGGAGTTATCTAATGAGCCCGGCGGACCGCCGGTAAACTGTCTTCACGGTACTTTTGTCTGACTCTGGTGTTTTTAATTCACGCGCGAGCTAGCCGAAGCTAGGTGGTATTAGCTTGTCAATGCGGTCGGTAGTGGCTAGCTGTTGTACCGTTATCCGTCGAGATACATAATGGAATTGTACAGCACTGCTGCTCTGCCTCCCCATTCTGATTGTCTTCAGCCAACTAGCGACAGTCTAAAATAGTAACCCTTACACTTTGTCCTCGCCCAAGCATTGTTCTTAGCACGTTGGCTGGTAGTTTCTTGCTACCTAGCTGGCTAACCCGGTTAGCTCCTGTCAGATCTTTGGCACGCCCATACTAAGTGATTACACCTATGTGTTTGTACGTGAGGTGATGTTAGCGTCCACTTTCATTAGATGTTGCCCAGAGGTTCCCTGATGGCCATAACCAGCGCTGGTCATTTTACACTTGTTGAAAATGGAGAGATGCTAACTTTGGTTGACATAGCTTAGCCCAGCTGCTGTTAGCATGTCAATGCGTCATCGGCCTGCGCTTGCTCAACACTGCTGTTGCTGTAGATCGGTGAAAGTTAGCTCAGCTGGTCTGCCTGTCACTCTTCTGCATCGGTTTTAATTATAAGCCTTCAGCGCAGGTTATTTTTGGCAGTTCAGTAGCTTCTCTAATTTACAAGGACTCACTGATGAGATACAATTGACAGTATTCATCATTCACTTTGGTGTTACTTCCATAAGTTACTTACTCACTTTAATTGCTGATGATGCTTACATGGCTTATATAATCTCATATACTTCTAAACAGAGGGAGGAGCTGACACTTGGTCATGGAAGCCAATAAAGGTAAAAATAATTTTTATATTTTTCCCACTGGCCACGTTAAAGTAATGCATCTGATGAGATTTGTTTACTTGATTTGACTCTGTACCTGTTGGTTGTTAAAGGTATGTATGCTTAGTAAGTTTTTCCATTACTCAATGGAAAAAAAAAAAGTCTTAATGCCAGTTCTTCCAGCAATTATTACTTCAAATATGCAATTTGTTGGCAAATTGTTAGAAAAAGTTGTGAAAAATGAAATCAGATCCTCATTGTGCATATTACAAATGTCCTTTTCATGAGCTTTTTCCAAATCAGCACTCCACTGAGATTTCCCCTTTGAAGATCTAAAACGATCTTCTAATGGGATCTAATATAGGGCATTGTTGTCATTGTTTGACCTCTGTACTGCCTTTATTACCATTGACTATAACATTTCTCTTAACGGGCTTAAGGTTTTGGCTAATAATAATAATACATTTTATTTGAAAGTGCCTTTCAAAACACTCAAGATCGCTGTACACAGTAGAATAAAAGCAACATAAAAGCAAGAAGTTTGCTTCTTGCTTTTACATAAAAGCAAGAAGTTTCATAAAAGCATAAGACATAAACAAATAAAATAGGAGAGTGGAGAGGTTGGCTCTCTCTCTCTGGCTGTCTGTGGACTTTTTTTAAGCTGTTACTATAAAACCATATCAAACATGGTTTTATATTGCTAGTAACTGCTTTATTCCAAGACAAGGGCTAGGGATGTTAACTAGTCCATTATTTCACAGTATTTGTTGACTGTTGTTTTATTGATTGGTTTACCTTATATTGTGTACAACAAGGTTGCAATTGGCTAAATATTAAAGTAATATTACATGTAATTGCATTTAATACACATTTTTGTTATCACAGTTTTGAGATGAACATCTCTACTAATGTTGTATGCTGGTTTGGCAGGTAAAGGGGATCAAGGGATGCAAAATCCAAGTGGGCAGGTGGACAGACCTGTCAGCTTCCACTTCTTGGAAAGGTCAGTGCAACTGAACTGTGATTCGATTACGTTTTTAGATATGCTGAAAATGAAAACACTCATGATTACAATTTATTGTTCACATCATTGAGCGTTGTAGATGTCAATTCAAGAGAATTGCAACTTTTAAAACATTAAGGCTAATTGTAACTAAATAATTCTTGAAGATTTATTTCCCCCTTGCATTGACCTTTGTGTGGCACAGAACATATCTCATTGACATTTTTCTTGGCATTTGACACTAAGGAGCCAAAAGTTTGCAAATTACTTAAATTTCCATTTGGACAGCATGCTCAAAAATGCAGAATCACTAATGTAAAATCATATGAAATTATTCAGTACAGTGAACTAGTCTGCTGTTATGCATGGCATAAAACAAAACCTTTCACATGTACAACAAAACCAGTTTTTGGATTGTTGGCTTGCTCCAGTCAGCAGATGAATTTGATAACTGACACTATTGAGTAATTTCCTACAGCTGATAGTTTGTTTTTTTTTTTTTTATTTATTTTTTTTTATGCAGTACATATAAATAAAATCCCTGTTTAATCTCCTAAAAACAAAAACATGATTTAGTTCGTTGTAGACTCTCAACAAATGTTTAGGATTACATTTTTTCTTGTAAGACATTTTCCTTCATCATTTTCTAATGACCATTGTTATGTTTCTCTTCCCTTATAGCATGCTTCCCAAAGCAGTGAAGAGGCGAGTGCATGCCTTGAAAAGACTACAGGTGCAATGTGCTAACATAGAGGCTAAATTCTATGAGGAGGTTCATGAGCTTGAGAGGAAATATGCTGCTCTCTATCAGCCACTGTTTGACAAGGTACAACAGGTTTTGTTTTTATTAACACATTTCCTTAAAGTTATTTTACGTAACACTAGGCAGATATTTTCGTTTACTCTTTATGTGTTAATGCAAACAGAGTAAATGCTAGCTTTAAATATAAAACTGAACAAATCTGTAAGGATCACTTGTGGTGTTTCCTATACGAATGGGTGTTTAAGTATGTCTCTGGCCTAATCAGAGGTCAGCAAGGCTGCATCCATTGTGCTAAATTGAAAACTGCTGCACCAAGTAGTCGACTGTCCTTTGTCAGTCAAGGCTATTTCCAGAGATAGGGACAAGAAGTCTGCCATTCTTAATCACACTGGAGACTGGCAGCTGTAATCCTGCTGCACCTGTCCTGTGTGCATGTCGTGTGAGTGTGTGTCAGTCTCTCTCTCAAATGGTGTTGGTGTCAGTCTGCAAGCTGAAAATAATCCACGCTTGCCAAATGAACGTTTGCCTGCATAGTTATATTTCATCAATATATTGAAAATTCTGTTAAAAATGTTTAACTTCACCATAATGTCTATCACAGAGACGAGATATCGTCACAGGAACAGTGGAACCCACAGACGAGGAGTGTGAGTGGCAGAGTGACAGAGACGAAGAGGAGGAGCTAGCTGTAAGTACAAATTTGATTTTCCTTTAGAACCTGATACCACATTTTAATGTAATCTTGCTGCAGTGTGAACTGTCTGATAATTTGGTAATAAATCATGATCTTAGTTCGACTAAATATAGATTTCTGTGAACAGTGAGTGTTGATTATCGCTCTGTCAACTCCTTACAGGAGGAAGTAAAGGAAAAAGCTGCTATTGAGGATGCAAAGAAAGAGGAAGCCACACCACAAGAAGACCCAAAAGGCATCCCCGAGTTTTGGCTCACTATATTCAAGAGTGTGGACATGCTTAGTGACATGCTACAGGTACATTTCAGTGACTGATGATCCTCTTCTCCCTTTTCACTTACTTAATAGTACTTGACTTGTCTGTTAATCTCGTGACAGGAGCATGATGAGCCCATCCTAAAACACCTGAAAGATATTCAAGTCAAGTTTTCTGAGCCTGGAGAGCCAATGGTCAGTGTCTGCCAGTGACTGTAATTATGGTCGATTATCATTAGTTACTTGGGCAAGATTTAAGTCGTTGTGTTAAATTATCCTTTTGTTCCTTCTTTCTTAGAGTTTTACATTAGGGTTCCACTTTGAGCCCAATGGTTACTTCAACAATGCAGTTCTCACTAAGGTCTACAAGATGAAGTCAGAGCCTGATCCCTCAGATCCTTTCTCATTTGAAGGACCAGAGATCATTGACTGTGAGGGGTGAGAACCAGAGCTTAATACTTATGCTTGTCAAACTGTGGTAAACATGTGATGTTAAGTTTTAACTCAGAAGTAGATGTGTGGTTTGTGCAGTATTTATTTATTTATTTTTTTGTATTTTCTATATAAATCTGTTTCTGCATCCCACATATCATCCTCTTCTTAGCAGACCTTCCAACTTCTGCCTTTTTCTTGCATATTTGCTTTTTGCCGCCTCTCACTTTTTTATACTTCCTCTCTCTAGCTGTCAGATAGATTGGCACAAGGGGAAGGACGTGACAGTGAAAACCATTAAGAAGAAGCAGAAGCATAAAGGGCGTGGCACTGTCCGCACTGTTACCAAACAGGTCCCCAATGACTCCTTCTTCAACTTCTTTAATCCTGTTAAAGGTGAGAGCACACAGACACGCATAATGTTTGGGATTTCTCAGGAACTCTCAAAGATACTTCTCTCTTTAAATAAAAAAAAAAAAAAAACCCCAAAAAAAAACACAAGTTGAGAACTGTGTACAGATCTGCCAAACCTCCACTCAGAAATTTGCTTATGTTGCAAGAAATGGGTACACTTAATGGGCTGGTAGCATCTGTTTACATGCAGGTAGTTTAAAAAATATGTAAGCACATAATATGAGCTGTTAATCATGTATTCAACTAAAGTGAACAGCAGGTGGCAGCAGAATCACTTTTTGAAATTGTTCAGACAGTGCCATGAGTAGGTGTATCAGTCAGTGTAGCTGTTGCTGCTGAAGCTGAACTTTGTTCATTAGTCAGCTTTGGGACTTTTATAAACTTTGGTTTTACCATTATTTTCCAGCTTGAAAGGCTTGTTACTGTGATGCTAAACAGTGACTTTAATGACTGATAAAGAGATAATTAAAATTTTTAGGTTTAAGGTAACCACCACCTTTTAATGACATCATGTAGTTTATTGATGTTATTATTTATAACTAATTTTAACAGAGCTGGCACTCTGGGTTCTTTAAACAATATTAACTGTATTCCGAGTACCATAGGTTCTTTTTTAAGGCATTTAGCTTGCTGAGTTTAAATTAATTTGGTGTTAATTTAAGTTAAATGAACAAATCAAATCATTCTGATATTAGGCAACCTTATTGAAACAGTTGCCTCATTTAAAAACGAGGCAGGTCAGTTTCAGTTGAATAAACATCAGGTGAATAATAAAGTGTCAGTTAGGCAAATCTTGAAAAAAATCTTGATATTCTTATTCAAAAGATCATTAAGTCAGGGCAGGATACACCTTCAATGACTGTGTCGTCTTTCCTGTATAGACAGCTTACCTGTCTGACATGCCCGGACTTATTCTGACTTTGAGGAGGTGACCTGATTACTCGTTGGCTGCACCAATGTTTGCCCTACTGGTTCAGTCATAGTCTTGGTGTATGACTAGTGGATATAAATACCTCCTTGTCAAGTGTGCTTTGGTGTGCAGCTCTTTGGCCAGAATGGCCATTAGTAGATAGGCTATCATTCAAAGCTCATGTGAACATGCACAAATGCTGCATGTGACTTACCTGCTGTGCACCTCATTGACATATCAAGATTTTGATTTCTTGAAAATTTTTATTGGTAAATAGTTGCCAGAGAAAATGTTGGCGTTTGACTGTACATGTCGTTTTTCATGTCATAAATACAACTTTTAATATAAAGCTTGATATCTCCATCTGCCCTAGGAGGAAGCTTATTCTCAGTAGTTACACTGTCGCTTTGTGTGTGCGTGCCCGTGCGTGTGGGACTTCTTTATAAGCAGACCTGAACTATGCCAAGTGTCATGCATATAGTGCTGCAGCTATTAATTATTTTAGTAATCAAGTAATTTATTGAGTAATTGGATAAGAAGTACTTTTGTCTCATTAATGAACAATAATAAATATTATAATAAAGAGATAAAGCACAGGTCAATAAGAACAACTAAACCCTTTGATTGTATACATGCTATACAGAAATTTTATTTTTTAAAGAAAAATAAATACAAAAAATATATAAATAATCTCAAACAGTCAAAGTAGGGCTGTGCGATATGACCAAAATCTCATATCCCGATATAAGACATTTATCGTCCTGACAATGATATAAATCATAAAAATGTAATGTTTTCTGTGGATTTCTCGCTGTGTTAAACAGATGGTGGTGGATGGAAAGTTTGCCTTTCTTCCTTCACATCAGAGTTTGTTGATCAGGTGCTTTGATGAAGGACTCCTGCTAGCTTTTTTTTCCTAGTACTGCTTTTAATGGTGATCACAGAAACGCCGCTGCTGTTTTGGACGCTAGAAACACATTTTCTTTTGCTCACCCTGAGCTCACCGTCTCTGTAACGGCTCTGCCTCTTTGCTCTTTGCATTGTGTAAAGAGATTCCGTTAAACTGGGTCAATGTCATCATCACTGCTGATGTTGTGTTATTGGTATTTTTGTTAAAAACTGGAGGTTGTTTGACCTAATGTTGTAAAAGTTTTTTTTTATTCACACGCTGCTCCTTAATAAGTTTGTATTGCAGGTTTGTTTTTAGTTGTACATATGGGTAAAAAGCTCCCATTTACGTTTAACACATTGACGCGCTACAGAGCTATGCATTAAACGAAACATCGAAGGAAAGAATTTGTGTCAAATTTGTTGTAATCAAATTACTTGATGATTCATTGCAGCCCTACATGCATAGTCTTATATACCAAAAATACTGTTGCGCTTAAATCGCATGCTTCACTAAAAATCTCTGGATAAATTTCTATTTTCCTTCCAAGACTAGCACTGCTAGTTGTAAATCTTAAAGTGTAAGACTGTTGGGGTTCTGCTGTTAAACTTGTAAAAAATCATCTGTCATGTAAACATGATAATATTGACCTGACAGGTACAGAATTTGCAAATAATAATGTACTATAAAACTTGACCACTCAGATGGACATAACACTGACCAGTGTGGGCACAGCCTCATAAGTGTAACGTCTCAGTTTCCTCTAATACAGAATTGTTCAAAGAACAGGAAGGATCCGATGATGTCGCTTTTAGTCAGCGTGGTGGAGCACAAGTGTTTGCTCATGGGCTGTCACTTCCTGTGTATGATAACCTCGCTTTGTGATGTCATTGATAACCTACTGGGTCTTCATACCTTATGTGAAATTCAGCTAATCCCATAAATCTTTCCATTGATATTGGCCTTTGTTTTAATGAATCTTATTTTTACCCTCTCGTCCCATTTAAATCCTTTCTGTCATCGCTTTGATTCAGTGTGTTAATATACATTTTTTTTCTTTGCAGCTCCACCAGATGGAGAAATGGTGAGTATAATGTTGCTGAAATGTTCTTCATAAAGGCATTATTGCACCATTTCTTAGGTATTACATTCTGTTCAATCTGTCAGATTTGTGTGATAACACTCTATTCTATTCTTGTTTTATAGGATGAAGACTCTGAGTTCACCCTAGCCACAGACTTTGAGATTGGTCATTTCTTCCGTGAAAGAATAGTTCCCAGAGCAGTGCTGTATTTCACTGGAGAGGCCCTGGAAGATGACGAGAGCGTGAGTTTTTGCCTCAGACGCGTGCACTTTCATACACGACCATATAAAAAACTGAAGCCACAAGTTGGATATTTGCAGACTGACTTTGATGCTTTGGTTTTTTTCCCCTTCTTTGTTTTTGTAGTTTGAAGAGGAGGAGCTGGAGGAGGGAGAAGAGGAGGTAATTATTTGTTCACTGACAAACACTTGAAATCTTAAGAAATGCCCCTGACTTTCACACAGGGATTAAAGTGTACCACCTCAAAACATTTAAATTATACTAGTTACTATAAATGTGAAATTTTCTTAAGTATTTCTTGCATGTTTAAGTGTCATTTTTCTGTTTGTGTCTAAGGAACAAGATGAGGAAGGTGATGACGATGATGATGAGGGAGACTTTGATCCCAAGGTCGGTTTGCACCCTACACTTCCTTCCCTATCATTGTAAATTATCATAATTTGAACCGTTAGGTCCTCAAAAGTTTAATTTAGTAAGTCAAAGTTTTGATATATCCCATAAGTTTGGCATATGGATGGTAAAATGTTTTGTCAGTGGTAGAAAGCAAGCTTATGTGTGGGATTTGCACCAGCTTGATCACTGTTATGTTCATGTAAAGTAGTGTCGTTTACTCTGTTCTTAATGAGGGTCCGCAAACTCCTGCAGGATTAAAGGAACCTCTAATTTTGTGCCTCCGATTTGTAATGCACACAATAGCAAAGCTATTCTTATTATGTTTTTAGCATTTTTACTAAGTGAAGAAAGCAGAGTTCTTTGGATCCTTTTCCATCTGTAGCTGTGTTGCAGTCCTGCTGAGAGTTACTTTAGCAGAGTCCTGTTATGTAAACAGTTGCCTTAAAAAAACAATATGACAGTTCCTTGACTTTGGTTTCTAATTTTCTCTTGTAAATGCACAGGCTGCACAAACCTGACTGTCAGGATTTGGCTTCAATTTCAAGCCCTAACAATCTCAATGTTGTTAGACTGCTTTGGGGAAGCTCTGGTTATATAGGAGACACTGGTTATATATTTTATCACCAGAGCCTCAAGATCTCAATATTTCAAGTAGCTGTTTTAGGAGACCATTACTTTCTCTTGAGTCATCTGTTCACTGCAGTGCAGTTGTATAATGTCCTGTGCTGGAAAACTGCTGATTGTGTGACCTGTTCATACAGGTTACGTCTCATTTCTTTCAGGCTATCGGATTTAAATTTTTAATTAAAAATCACGTGATAACAGATGGTGTAGTTAAGATCACTATACTCCATACTTCCTCCATCACACTGGACTATCACATAAACACATAAACAATGTGTCCTGAAAACATGTAATAAGTTAGTTGTTAGTAGTGTTATTTTTATAAATTTGTCTTTAAATTTTATTTTATCTTTTTTCCCATTCCCGGATACCACCTCATCACCCATTGTTTTTTGCTTCATGGTGCTCATTAATAGCAATGTTTCACTGTGCTTTTTTTGTCATTTATTTTTTAATGTAATGTTTTAACTTCATCATACTGTTGTCTCTCCCTCCCCTGGATTACCCCCTCTCCCTTACAGGCATAATCAAACATTCTCACCCCATGCATTTCTAGGTAAGGGAGAAATTAGGATGGCGTCCTACATACATCACACTCGCTCGTCCAGTGGCTTTGGTTTATTCTTGCTTTCCTTTTCTTCTTTACCTCTTTAATTTTTGTTAACATTCCCACCTCTTTAGGACCCCCAGTTTACATATTGAGTAGATCGCTTCTGTTCTTAGTCATGCTGGTTTCCATCTATTTACATTTCTTGCTTTAGACCCATTCCAGGTTTCTAACAATCCTCCCTTTGCTGTACCAAACAAGGTGCTTTCTTTCTTGAGCAGTTGCTTTCTAGCTAGCTGATGTTGAGCAGTTTCATTGCCTGTCTCGTTTCATTTTTTTTCTTTTTCGTCTTTGTTCCTTTGCAGAAAGAACAGCCCCAGCCGGCTGAGTGCAAACAGCAGTAACCTTGGTGATCAGGGGAGGTGGAGACCTGCTGTCCATCAAATCAGTTGTTAACCAATCAGCAAGTCCTACTACTTGTACAGGCTCCGCCTTTTTACAAACTCTTACCTGAACGCAATAGAACGCAAACCAAACTGCGTTTTTTACTATGTGCATGACTTCTTTTTCTTTTGTCTTGCGCCCATCTCGCCCCGTTTATTTGGCTTCATTTCAGCCCAAAGCATAAAGTGACTTGACTCTATGTAAATTGCCATGGTATCATATAGGAACAGTTGTCTTTAATAATGTGGAGTAGGTTACTACTGCCAAACTCAGAGCATTATTAGATGAAAGAGTTTAAAAATAAGCAAAAAAGGATTGGATCCCAAACTTTAGTTTTCATGGAAATCGGTCAGTTACTCAGGGTTTTTTAAACACCAACACGATGTGAGTTTACCAGGAAACTGCTGAACAAGTTTGACTTAATCTTTCACTGGGGTTGTTATCATTTGTTTAGTGTTTTTTAAGAGACATACAATTTAATTTACTTTTTTTAAATGTTCATTGTCATGTCATTGGACTATTTATTCTGGTGTCATGCAGCTATATGATACGGTGCATTTTGGGGAACGCTTTAGGCCCATCTGCAGTTATAGGCTCAAAGCTTATCTGAGCATAGCAGGTTAACAAAACGTGAATACTGCCAATTTTTTTTTGTTTGTTTTGTTGTCGTTTATTTTTTTGTTTTTTATTTTAAAAACATGTTCAGACTGAAGATTCATGTTCTGCATTGATAGTGCTCTCTTCTGTTCGGATGTAGTGGAGTAAACAAGCATTTACACTGAGCACACTAACTACAATCACGAGACAAGCATGTGGTTATATATTTCCATTTTCTTCAGTCACCCCTGAAATGCTCCTTGCTCTTGTTTTAACAGCTTGGTGAGAGTACTTTTTTAAATTACAATGTTTGACATGAAAGACAAAACTTGAAAGAATCTTGAATTTCCCCCCAGCCCAGGCCTCACATCCAGTCTGAATATTCTCCTCACAAATGACAGATTTAAGCAGTGGCCAATCCCTAGGCTTTTTGTGGCTGTTTTATAAGATGGCACTTCTGGTATGTATTTTACGCTAAACAAGTGTCATTTAGAGTCAGTGTTGGGACACAAAGTGTGGATAAAATGTAAATCCTGTTGCCAAGAAGCCAAAATGAAAGACACTGTTCTGGTTCATTAAATTGTTTGCCAATTGTCGTTAACACAGTGTAATCTAATTCAGCATTTAAAGTTGTTTCAGAATATATAAGTATTTGTTATTGTCTACTTATTGAATCAGTAGAAAGTGGGAAAACAAATGGGAGAAGGTGCCAATGTATTTTATATACTTCACTGGGATTTTGGCCATTTGTTTTGGGCGCTTGTGCCTGATGACTGATCATCAAAGGACTTGACAGCAAAATATTATCCACCCCTCTCTCCCTCTTTTTAAAAAAAGATTGTTGATCTTGTTAGACAGATCTCAGAGCCACGGTTGACATCTTCAGATCTACTGCATTGGACCGTGTGCTAGCAATGGCCTTAACTGGTTCTTATTCACAATTTGTTACTTGCGTAATATTTCTTTTCAATTTGTACAGTTAGTTAAAATATTCTATTAAAGTTGTGCGACATGGAAATGCAAATTCGTTGTCCTTTGTGTTTTGTGTTGGTTTAGCCAGGAACACAGGTAACCCACTTTTTTTTTTTTATTTTGTCTAAGAATTAAGAGGATCAGGTGCTGATAATCAAATGCACTTTGAGTTATAAGCAAGTGTTTGGGGGTTTGCTCATGTGGAAGATTGTGATGCGTTACGATCAGGAGGAGGAAAGGAAATTTGCAAACAATTTGGAAAGTTCACGGTGCAAAAGATTATTCACATGTGGAAAGCATTCAAGACTTGCCTTTTTTTTTCTTTTCTTTTTTTTTTTTTTTTGCATGAGTGAACATCCCAGTAGATTAACTGCAAGGTCAAATCATGCAGTGCTCAGAGAAAGTTCAAAAACCTCAACAGCTACATCTCAGACTCTACAGGCCTTTACAGACATATTATAATAGTCAGAAAAATACTGAGCAAGTATGGCTTGCTAGGAAGAATTACCATGAGAAATCTCTACAGCATGACACCCTTCTCAAGTTATTGTACAGATGAGACAATACACAGTGCTACCTTCGGGGAACGCTAAATGTCATATCAACATGCTGTTGGTGGGGTGATGGTTTGGGTTTGTTTTAGAGCCACAGGATCTGAACACCTCTCAGTCGTGACGACCATGAACTCAAGGTGAAGCCATCTGTTTGACGGTTAAAGCTGGGCTTAATCCCATATCGGCAAATCTACAACGGAGTAGCTTGAAAAGCAAAGAATCAACGTGTTGCGGTGGCCCAAGGTCCAGAACTCAACTGAAATGCTGTGCATGAATAAATCCCCACAAATCTAAATTAACTGAAACAATATAAAGAAGAGTGGTGCAAAATTCCTTGATACTAACGTGACCGACACATCCTAAATTTGACATGCGGCACACAGGTTCCTCGTGACATATTAAAAATGTCCCTGGAGAGCAAAGCACTTTGTCTCCTGCTACTGAAGCTGCTCTGTTGTATGTCCTACCCGGTGTTGCTGTGGAGTGCTTTATGTGCTCTGGTATTTTTTCTCAGGTGAATGCACATGCTGTTAAAAACACATCAGGTGATGATTTGCAAATGATTGACTAAAGCTCTGAGCAGCGCATGCAGTTGCAGTCTCTACATGAGCAAATCAGCTGAGCCTTTTGTCCATCACAAACACCATAGTGACAATGTTAGAGCAGTTTGGTATCCAGGCTGCAGGAATTTTGGTTTCAGTCTGTCCAACCTCAAGAAAGGCAACCACTTAGTGTGGAATTCTGTCTTGCAGATAGAGAAAGCATGCACACTCCTTTGAGAAATCCTTGTGATGCATTGTGGGTGATAATGGCTGAGGACTCTGAAGTTTCTGGAGGAGAATATCAACACGGTGCTGACACGGGTGCTTTCTTATCCTGTCAACTCATCCAACAACACTTACAGCTATGTGTGTTTATGCCTCTCTTCATCGGGGCATAAAAGCGACAACGTGAGACGGCAGGAAAACATTTTGGATTACACCAAGATGACAAAAAGGTGCTAAAATAAATGCATGAAGGGAATAAGATGTGAATTCAGATCTCTCCATCCTTCAAAGCAGACAAACCACAGACTGAAGTCTCTACTGTAACTTTGGGGATTTTGCTCTCAAGACCTGTGAACAAGACATTATTCATACTGAGACTGCTGCGTGGGGGTTTGAGGATCGCCTCACTGTAACAAGGAGTCCGTTTGTTTCTGCATTTTCATGAACTAGACCAGGGAGGTGGAACTCCACACTGGAGTCATGATGGCTGCAGATTTTATTGTTACTTAACAATAAAAAGTAACTTTTGAATCTAAAAATGGTAGCCAAGGTAAATGTAGCTTTTCGAGCTACAGTGAAGGTTCATCAGCTTACTGCCGCTTTGCTGTTTATTGTTTAATCACATATTCATACAGTACATTGATAGGAGGACTGAGAGGATGGTTAACTTCTTAACAGCAAACAAATACAGAGAAATCCTTTTAGAGAGCTCTGAGGGAGATGGATAGTTGCGCATGTTAGCAGCCGTAGAACAAAGAGGAGCATTCAGATTATTCTGACACCTCCTGCCGTCGTGTCCTCATCATCTAGCTGAAGGGAAAAGGGTGCAGTCTTCTTCCAGTCTGACTCTGAGCTGCAGCTGCACCTAACGTCCCACTCTTGGCCTCAAGGTGGTACTGGCAGCGTTCCTACGTGTACGTGAGCACACATACAAGTGTGCCTGAACAAGGTTGTCTGTGTGGAGTGTTCTGTGTCGTCCTCTCTTATTCGGAAGTGATGTGAGCCAGCCTGAGTTTCAGAGAGAGAGAGTGAAACAAGGGATTAGAAAGGCGCTTTATGCTGGTGGTGCTGGGTTGGTGTTAAAAAATGAATGAGCTGAACTGGAGCCTTGATAAAAGAGCCCATTTCCTCTTAGATCTGATGTTATTGGTGGTGTTGCACACTCTCAGTACAGACAAAGATATAATCAGAGACATTTTAATCTTTGAAACTCTCATTAACTTTTTGTCCTTGCTACTGGATGACCGTGGATGGTCACCACTTTTTTAGTGGTAGCGGTAAATAGTGGCTATTAGGTTGCTAAGCTAACATTGTGACATTATACCTTTTTTGACGTTCAATCTTCAATCATGGAAATCACCTTACGAGTTTACACAGTAACCCTGCAACTTCAAATACACCCAGTGTCACAAAACCAGCTTTTCAATGGATAACTTATGAATTTGGCAGAAAAAAGCTCAATCATCAGCGAGAGAGCTGAGTTATAAAGATAGTGGATATTCAATCTTGTCATTAAGGCCCACGATCAGAAAATGCATTCAGTGCAGGAAAAATGTAAAGTTTAAAACGCAACTACAGGTCATACAATCACAGCTAGAACAGAAGAGGAGCTGCCAAAAACACAAAAATCCAAAAGTTTACAGAGGTTGAGACAAAGCAATAACATCAAGTAGAGGTTGCAATCAAACATGAGACATCAAGGAATGAATCTATGTGGGTTATCACAAGTAGAAGGAGAAAGAAAGAAAGAAAGAAAAGACAAAATTTAAGGCAGAAACTTAAGGGGCAATAATGTGTGCAAACCAAATCAAGGATCTGGAAATGAGTCAACACAAAACATGCAAAGTGCCAACCGACAACACCTGCAATCCAGAATCAAGGCCTGCCACACACACACACTGCACAGAGGACTCATGGGAAACTGTTCAGGCAGGCCATCATTTAAAGGGACGAGAGAGGGGCACACTCTCCTCCCAGAGCAAGACTAAACATGGCTGTGAGTAACACATCACCCTAGGCTTCACAATGCTGCTTTGTGTTTGAGTGTCATATGTGGGCGTCAGGTGACGGAACTGGGGGGGGGGGGGGTTGACAGCTGTTGGCCAAAATACAACCATTTTTCTCTGTTTTTGTTTGTTTTATTTTGGACTTTATCCCAGCATGTCTGGTACCTGACTGGCATATCTCTGTCATTGTGGGAGGAAGAGCAGAATGGCAGCGTGGGGAGAAGCTCTAATAGAAAAAAGACTCGGCAAGGACACAAACCCAAGCTGTCCACAAAGCAAGACCACACAGAATAAAACAAAGAAGCATCAGATAGAATGGAGAGGAAAAAATAATGTCAAGGACCAAATTTAATGCAGCTGATTATCAGAAAGCTCTGCACAATCTCTCACATTAAAGGCATAATTACATTTATCTGTGTGTGCTTAAGCTAGATTACAAACAATGGCCATTATAACCAAGCTAATCTGCTTTGCTTTTATTGCATTATCACATTTTTACTTGGTATGTCTGGGAAAGAAAGCCTCACGCCCAGTTACAGCACAGCAACAGGGCTGCGCTCCTCCGTGGGGATTTGTGAATGGGTCGTCAAATGAATGACAAGCTAGGTGTGGCGCTTGTAACCTGAATCACGCTCCTTAACTTCCGTGCACGGATAAAACCGTCAGTCAGACGTGGGAAACATGAACAGGTATCAGGTTACATAAGGAATGCAGCCATGGTTGATTTAAATGTATGTAAAATTTGTATCCTGCCCCATGCTCGCTTTTGTTTTGGTTTGAACGTTAACGTCTGTGACTGGCTTTTTGTTACAATAAAAACTTCTGCACTGAATGATAATATGGTATGAGTTGGTTCCAGGTAAAATGGAATTTCCTCACTCGTTCATTATCTTCTCATGCTTTTGCACAGATTATGTTACACTGTGGCACTTCCTTGAAAAACAAGATCAAATTGTTTCGAAAGAAAAGAAGTCTTAAAACAAACCAAAGTCATGTGTCAGATTTAGCACTAGGCCAGAAACCCAAAAGTTATAAATGTTTAACTCTCAAGTCTGGTTCACATATCCGGCTCCTACCACAGATTAGATTCTAGGTTTATCATATAAACTGCAGTGAAGCTGTGCAGGCTTTGAGTGAATGCTAGACTCCTGCCACAGAGAAGGATTGCATACCTGCATACCTGTCATTCTTCATGGAGTAAAATTGGCAAGAATAAAGTGACTCCTAAGATTGCATCTCATAAAACGTATCCATTCATGAGATGTGCATAAAGGAAATGTGGTTATCCTACGCTGCATTGTTCACGCCAGTTTATCTTGTAATATGTGAGCAGGAAATTTAGTGCAACGTGTTTTGCTTCCTGTTTGAATTTATGAATGGGATGAATCTGATGAATCTTACATTTGCTGGAGTAAAAAGACCAAATAAATTCCATTTATATAGTCTCAACTCATAACAAATGTCATCTTATTTAACGCCGCTATAACAGAAAGGAGTCTCTTGCTGTAATAATAACTCTTTGCCATGACCCTGTCCAGTTCATAAAGAGAGCGTAATGTGTACGAACAGCAGCCACGTCTGTTTTTATTGTTCTCCTCGTGCAACATTGTGTTTGACTGCACGCTGTCCTCATCAACCATTTGTTCTTTTTCCCACGCTGCTGAATGCCAGCATAGCCGTGCACACACACAGAGGGCTTATCAGAACAATGCCTCAAATAGCTCTGGAGTCTCATCATAAGGGCATGTCACCAAGGAGCAGAAGAGGATGATTATGTGTACATCTATGTGTATGTGTATGTATATGTGTGTGTGTGCGAGCGGCAGGCCAAAGCATTAGCGTGTCACAGTATGCAGCTGTTACCTGTGGGCTCTGCTGTACTTGTAAGCAGCCATCCATACTGGTTCCCACTGTTAGGCTGACTATGTATAGTTCCCTGTCCGTTGGAGGTTTTCACAAGCTAGCACACAAATGCAATGCATGAACACTTGTTTACCTTTACCAATGCACAGATATATGCAAAATAAATTTAAAAAGGACTTTGTAAGCTACCATTTTCTGTTAACAGGCAAGTGCAAAGAAAGAACATGTCCATCAGATAAACACCCAACTGGACCCAGCAGATAAAACACTTTGTACATCTTCTCTAAATATGTGTTCTTAGTGTTAATAACTGCTAATAGCACCAATAATTGATGCCTCATTGCTCTTGGAAATTCAGATAGAATAGAATTCAACTTTATTGTCATTGCACATGTCACAGATACAGGGCAACGAAATGCAGTTAAAAGATCAAAGGTTAAAAGATCAAAACATAGCCAAGTTTTTTGGTTTCCGTGGCTGATTTATAACAACAAACTGACAGACTCACGTGATTTAATGAAATACAGACATAAAAAATGCATGCTTAAAAAAATTATTATAATTAATGATATATTAACTTAAATCATTGCATCAATAATCTTCTTGTTTCCAGTGGTCATAACTCAGTTATTCCATCTCTAATTAAAGTTCAACAATAGGGAACACAACCTGCTGTTAATGGAGATTTCTAACATGTGCTGATTTATTTTCAGTCCAAATCAGTTGCAGCAGGATTCAGTTAGTCTGTCTCTATTTCTTTTTTTCCCCCATTGTGTTGTGACTCACATTAAACTCAGCAGCTTCATGTCTTGACATGACTACCAAACTCTGGGTCTTTCTGGTCCTTCCACCTGCTGTCTTGTCACACCCATGTGCCTGTGGCTACAAGGCTGCATGACACTGAAGCAAACAAGGTTAAAAGATCAATAAACCTAAAGCTCTTTTAATCTTCTTGCCCACATTATGTGACAAAAACCCTCCTCCCTTGTTGTAGTTTTCTCATTATCTGACTTCCTCCCCATATGTCTCTGGGGGATTTGTTTTGTCTTTGCGGAGACAGCGAGAACCGGAGTGCACTGATTTGAACCTGAGGTTGTCGCAACACACCTGCAAAGATCCGTCACAAACCTCAGTTCCCTCGAGAAATACTTGTACTTTCCCACAATCTTGAGAAACAAGGAACACAGTGTCACGTTTGAGTTTTGCTGGGGCTCGAGCATTGCAGTCGCAGTATGTGGCTTGTTAATTTTGAATGTATTCACTCTTCTCCGCAGTGTGTAATTGTGTGGAGAGTTTATTGCAGGGATACCAAACCCACTTTTTGTGACGAAAACACTGTGTAGTGCTTAAGTATGGTCATGTCTGCTTCCATCCTAGTTCAGGGCTTTAGTTTAGAGTTTAGTTTAGAGCTTTAAAAACTCTACAATAATGCTGCTGAGCATAATTTATTATACCCCAACCCTGCTGTAAAATAAACAGTCATCCTTACACACACAGGCTGACACAACACACTCATCCACAAACCATCACCCAAACCCCTGGCCCACCTTAGGCAAGCAAACTCTTCCAAAGTAAGCTGCTCTGCAGCTCCCTGAGTCACTGCCTGGGCACGCCTGTGAGTCTCCACCACTTTACTTCATCAAACAAAAAGCCCACATATATGTATGTTTCAGAGACATAAAGCAAAGGCCTGGAAACAAAGGAAGAGGAAAGGAAGTGAAGAGGCGTTGGTGAACCTTTTCACTAAACAGAAGCTGGCTAACTCGGTACACGTGTAGTTTTGTTTTCTTTGAGGTCAGAGGATTAAACTGACCACAACATCCTCATATACTCACGCAGCAATTGTAAAAGACACTGGATGTTGATCTGTTTGAAATTTCTTGCCGTAGTTACATCTTTGGTGTTGTCAGATCTGAATGATCGTGGTGACGTTGATGTGTGAGGCCTTTTTATTTTGGTAGGCTTGTAAATTGTGGCCACACAAAGCATTTTTATGTCCATATGGTCCCCCGACTATTTACTGCACAACGCTAGAGACCCAGTGATGAGGGGTGATGACACATGACATTTTTTATCTTTAGGGGAGATGTTTCCACAATGTCTTTGAGGGGAGACAGATAGAGAAGTCAACACAGAAGAGCCTGAAGTGGGTGCTATAAGCGTCTCTTCAGTTATGCACACACGCACACACAGAGATGAATGAACTGAGGTCAGTGTTGTGTTGGTGTGGCTGAAGCCCCAGGGGGACAGGACAGGCTGCGTGGAACAGTCGATGACATCTGCCTCCTTACCATCTCCTCCTGCTGAGTCACACGGGCTCCAAGGGTTCAGGGATACGTATCCAGTGTCTGCTAATATCTGTTTGACATGAAGAAACAGGACGGAGTCAATCATGTCGGTTGGTGAAGAAGCACAACTTGGGAGTGGCAGGAGATACGGTGATAGCAGAGCCGACACACCTTAGCAACGTTATCAAATTCCATCAGTCATGCGGTATAGGTTTCATTTTTAGTAACCAGCACCCCAAGATGAAACTATCAAAACCATGAATCACCTCCCAAAGCAGGCCCGAACTAGAGAATGTCTATTTTTAAATTCAAATATAGTTTGCAGTTAGTTTTATGAGCTAATAAAAATAATTACACACACACACACACACACCTATATATCAATCAACAGTAAGCCAACAGTCTGTGGGCTAACTCACCAACATTTGATTCTAACTAAAGACAGTTTAACTTAAATACCTCACACTGAATTGCTGTTTCTACATTTAAAGACCACAGAATGTTTTCGCTGGTGTTGCTCCTGAGGTAAAAATGCTTTATTTTTGTTTTGACATCCACAGACAGGAATAGCAAAGTTTACATGAAACACTACTGAAGCTGAAGCACATTTAGTCTAAGTATTACTTTTTGAAAAGGATCACCAGAGAGCAGGGCGGCCCAGAACACACGAACCTACTTGGCACAGTTTAGGGTCATAAAGAGGAAAAGGGCTGATTTTTAAATCTTAACAGAGAACTTAACTTCCTCTGAAATTACAGCTGATATTAGAGGTCAGACTTATGGCTCAGAGTCACTCTGTGTGCACATCTGGTAATATAAGACTGAATCACGCGGTGCAGACTGGGCAAATACTTAGACTAATCTCCGCAGTAGGATGTGGATTACTAATTAACGTGTTGCCAGTGTAATTAGGTTCAAGTTAGGACTTCCTCTTTACCCCCACCCCCCGCGCGCCCCTGCATCCGCCCACACACAGCCTTGAATTACTCCAGCGGCAACTGTTGATGCATTCTCCAACCATCTGACGTCAAGAGGGAAGGGCTGAGGCCAGAGCGTGCTATAAATGCCCTCTGGTAGCTTGGTTCATTCACAACCACACTCTGGATTACCAAAGCATCTGTAGAGAAGATCCTTCCACAAGCGGCTTGGACGACCCAGCAGGAAAGCAGAGGGTTCACAAACGTGCCAAACATAAACGATGAAAATGTCAGCGGCAGAGATCTGCCAGGTTCTCAAGGAGGGAGAGCTGGAGAAGAGGAGCGACAACCTACTCCAGTTTTGGAAGAGGAAGACGTGCGTCCTGACCACGGACAGTCTCAACATTTACCCCGACACGCAGAAGCGCTCCAAGGGCAAGGAGCTCAAACTGCAGTCCATCAAGAAAGTAGACTGCGTGGAGCGCACCGGCAAGTTCGTCTATTTCACCATCGTGACCACAGACAATAAAGAGATCGATTTCCGGTGCTCCGGAGAGGAGAACTGCTGGAACGCAGTGATCACCATGGCCCTGATTGATTACCAGAACAGAAAAGCCATCCAGGACTTTAAAACGAGACAGGACAACGAGAGTGCGTCGCCGGGACAGCAGGAAAGACGCATGGCGAGAGCGCCCTGAGCCGCCATGGGAACGCCGGCAGTGAACTACTCCTAATATGGTGAGAGACACATTATGAAACATGGCTGCCACAATATATGAATAAAAATATGAGTCATATATGCTAAAAAATAAAATCGGCCGCGGTACTAATCAGCAAAAATATTTTTTAACTTTAAACTAACGGCATGTTTTTAATCCCCCACAGTGCCATTGTGGACCATACAGAAATAATATGAGGACCAAAAGGAAGACGAGGTCATCCGGTCCAGAGATGAAGGATTGTTCGGGATTAAGTTCTCGGAGAAACGGGGCAACTGATCTAAAGCGTCACTTTTACAGACCCCACCACACAGGACTGAACTCACGAACTGTCAAAACTATTTCATGTTTGCTCTCCGGAAAGAAACTACTCCTAAAACCACGATGTTAATTTATTTGTTTCCAGAATATGGTGTTACTGGCAAACTGTTCATGTCATTTAAATTATTTCATTGTGTGTCATGTGTGTATTTATTTGAATAAATATCAGTTTCTTTTTGACATACTTCTACGATCTCATCTGTTTGTTTTTTCTGTCATTTTATCAATGACATTTATTTTTGTCACTTGTCTTTAAAATCCATCAGTCCATTGGTATTTCATTACAAAATTGTGGAGTCAGTTACAGTATATTTGGAACTCAGGCGCACTTTTCACCGGAAACACTTCTGAGTAAATACCAGACATGCAGCCGTAAAAAGGGAGTGGAGGACAGGAAAGTCCCTTTCCTCTTTGCTGGCAGGTGGAATGTGACGCTTTATTGCTGGGCAGGGTTACAGGATTGAGTCATAACCGATAAGCAGGGCTGCACGGGACACTTAAAAGACTAAACTACGTTTGAACATACCTGCTTCTAAGGTGTAGCACGTTCACAGCTCCCAGTGGGAACCCTTGAGATAGAAACATAGAAGATGTAAAGCTCAACAATGTATTCATTTTAAGTGGTGGCTCTTGTGACTATGTGCTTTAAACAGCTGAACTTTTTAAAATGATACTAAGGCCGATTTAGAACCATATTCTGATAAAATACGCCTCTGCACCATTTTTATCAGATCCCTTTGATCTTTATACCAGGTTATCTTGAAATAATGTGACGCTAGATACACACCTATTTGATTACTGCTATAAAGACATGAGGTAAGTCGGTGAGCATTTTTCAAAAACTTCCGTGAGACCTGGAGCTGAAAAAAGCTAATAAATCAGTATGTAGCTGTCATATGTGTGCAGATTTTCCTAGTGTATTTCTATGTTCATAAACAGTCTATGAACAGTTTGAACTGCATCCAGCTGTACAGTAAAAACTGGTCCAGGCTTCTTTTTTTTAAGATATCCAGCTTAGAAACTTAAAGTGAATAATGGAAGAAATCTTTTATATCTACAGAACATTTCTGAATAAGGGTCACATAGAATAAAACGGAAAGTGTTCACTGTCCTCACTGCACATAAATATCTCCAGTCGAGAATCTTACAGAGTGGAAGCGTGTTATGAGCACAAATGGTCAGGGGTCGGAGGTGACAGAAAGCTGAATCGCTGGCCAGGAATAATGAAGTGTATCGTGGAGGCACACCCCGCCCTTTACCATCCAGTCCATGTGTGCAGCTTTGAAATAGGATCATGCTACAATAAACGCATCAAAGGGTTGATCTGTGGAGTATTACACAAGTGGACGGGCAATCTTCTCTAAAAATACTTCTTCACAAATTTACACCACACACATGTACACACCTTTGGCCCCCGAGTCAAAGGCCACACAGTTTGTTTCTTTTCACCAGACACTTATTTTAGACAGCACCAACATCCAACTGTGGCCTTTTCTAAACTTTCTGTGTTTAAGCGACTCCTAAAAGTTCACCTAATTCCATTAGCTGATGGCAAACGTCATCATCTGCTCTGCATCTGGCCACAGGGAGTAAAATTATCTTGTTTTCTTCTGGACCCACACCACCAACCGGAGCGACTCACACATTGTGTCTTCTACCCGACCTCGGGCTGTGTAAACATCCTCTGACGCAGCACTGGAACACACTCAGGCCATACTTGTAGCCTTGGCGTCATCCCCTCAGACTTCATCATTATGTGAGAGAAGCACGGCTGCACAACGCTCTGTGCATTGTTATGCTCTCCATGCACACAGAGGATATGAGACACGTGTGCACTAAGCCCTACATCTTCAATTAGTCTTCATTTTTTCTAAACTGAGCTTGACAAAATCGGTGATTCAGAGGCATTTATTATAAACACCAGAAGCAAGATGATGACCATGCGTTGTAAGGTGAAGGAAGAATCACAGAAGAAACACTCTATTTTGTCATAAAGATAAACTTAACAGCACTCCTACACAAACGCCTCTCACATCCTTGCCAGTAATAACCCATTAATTCTCTGGGAGAAGTAGTGTGTCTCAATATGAGGCCACAGTACCACAGTCTGTGGGAAAGCCAAAGGATTAGCAAACATATAAATGAATGTGAGAGAAGACTTTTCATGGAGCAGTAAAGTTATGCTAAATATCAAACAAATCGATGGGATTTATGTGCTACTTTGTAAAAAAAAAAAAGAAAAAGAAAAGAAGAAGTTGTTTTTGTTTTTTTAAATTGTACATTTTAAAGGTTGATTCTAAAACTTGAATTGGGGACTAGTATAAATAAGCTCTCCAGAGAGTGGTGCGGTGTGCTGAAAGGATAATTGGAGGTGAGCTTCCCTCCCTCCAGGAAGCGGTGCCTGAGGAAAGTGGGGAGGATCATCAAAGACTCCAGTCACCCCAGCCATAAACTGTTCAGACTACTTCCATCAGGCAGGAGGTTCTGCAGTATCCGGTCCCGAACCAGCAGACTGAGAGACAGCTTTTTCCATCAGGCCATCAGACTGACCTTCACTACTGGAACTTCAATATTATTCACTCCATACTGTACATAAATGCCACTTGTTTTGCACAATTTCCAACTGCCGACCTTTGTATATTTTATTTTTATTTAATTTTATATATATTTATATATATTTATATACATGTATATACACACACACACACGTATATATACATATTTAGTATACATATTCAGTAATGCGCATACACTCTTATATTTGTACATATATTTATTCTTATCATGCTCTTATGTTATTGTATTTTGCACACCTTTGTTGCTTGTGAAGCTCGCACACAAGAATTTCACTCGCATGTGCTGTACCAGCGTACCTGCACATGTGATGTGACAATAAAACTGATTTGATTTGAATAAATAACTTTGAAAATTTATTTTTTCTTCAGATGGGTTTGGTTTGGTTTAGATCCTATGGTGTTGTTCACATGCTGGGTCTTCCTAACAGCACATTTCAGCATCAGTTCAATTAATTTTTATTTACATAGCTCCAATTCACATTCAACAGTCACTTCAAGGTGCTTTATATTGTAGGGTAAAGAACAATCAGATGACCCCATTTGAACAAACACTGAGTGTGACAGTGAGAAGGAAAATCTCTCTTTTAAGAGGAGGAAACTTCAGACAGAACCAGGCTCAGGGAAGAGTAACCATCTGCTGTGATTGGTTGGGGAAAGAAAAGAGCAAGTTCATCCTGAGTTTTAAACACTATACAATGTAAGTGATTACATAGTAAAAGGATCGACTAGCAAGAAATCAAATTTTCTTTGTCTTTACTGGAATATTAAAGGGTTTATATGTGTTGGATTGACAGTTTAGAGGCTAAATATAGACAAGCTGTGATTCAGGCTGTAACAATGATTCCAATTTTACATCAAATATTACCTCATATGGGCTTAGAGCTCACCAAAAGCTTGATGTGACATGTTGATCACTCCACTTTACATCATCAACAGTACAGGTTTGCTCAGGTGTGCGTCATGACTCACTATAGCATGACAAAGAATTAGGCTCACTCCACTTCCCGTAAACTGATATAGTATTGTAGAAACCTCTGTCTTTGTTCCACCTTAAGTTGTTGTGCTATTTGCCCACTCGCTCTTCACGTCACAGGCTAATCTGAAGCCAGTAGGACACAACACTAGTGCTTCACATAAATAAAAACTTCCCAAACCCAAACAGAAGAGGATGTTAGGCAAGGCCATGGGAGAAGGTTTGATTACTAACAACCTCCAAGATTTGTGTCACGCTAATAGTGCCTAGTAATTTTGAACCATAGTGAATTAACTAAAGTTCTGATGAGCCTGAATTATTATAACTATCAGAAAAAGCTGGCAGCAGTGTATGAGATCTTCCGCTTAGTTAATTCACAGGAATGGGATTAACTCAGAGAAATGCTATTGACAGGCTCGTTTTACTGGAAGGAACCTCTTTAGGAATTTGTCTTTGTGATGCATAACTCAGGTGAGAAAATACCTGAGCACATACTTCAGTAAATGGAGACAGACCCACACGCCCTCAGGGCACATCTCAGGCATTGTGAAGCCATTTTTTGTTTCTCATTCCTTCATCACACTAAAGGTCATCTGATTCCCAGATTTGGTCTGGTGGGTAAAATGGACAACTATCCTCCCGGGTCTTATCCATAAAGCCTAATTGTGTGCAACTATGGTGACCGTGTTTGTTTTTAAGTGGGTATCCATTACTGTCTGCTGAGTCACAGGAAAAGAACTCCCCAGAGTTGCATTTTCAGCTCTATCTGCCCACCCTGTGACTGTGATTGTGTGATAAAGGATAAGGGTAATTACAATAACACTGAGTAAGAACACCAAACCCAAGATAAATAGAAATTGAGTTTTCACTGGAACAACTTTTGAAACCCGCAATCGGGATTCATTGGAGTCAGTAACACCAAAACAGTAGGAGGGAGCAGGGTACTTATCTGTGAGACATCTCATTGACGCAACCTAGTAGTGTTCTACATCCAGACCAAATCCGCTATCAAACATATTTATTTTTTAAAGAGTCTGAAACCACAAGCTTCCTCAACATTGTCAACATATGTGGGATTAAGGGTGATATTATCCTACAATCAGCAAATGTCTCCCGCCGTAGGCCTGTTTTTCAGAGAGAATCTTATGAATTCGGCACCTCTTATATCCATGACATGCACGTGTGTTGGATATACAAGACTACACACACATGCTGTATATATACAGACAAAGTGTTGGCAGGGCCTGCGCGGGTGAAGGGTGGGATCATGTTGCTTAAGACCCAGCTGTCCGGAGGAGAAGCTTCAAGCAGAGAGAGGAGACGTTGTTAGGAATGTCTACAAGGCAGTGAGTGGGTGGAAAGCTGAGGATGACAGAGCTCCGACTGCTTTTTGTTTCTTGAGGAAGCAGGAAACAGAAAGATTAGTAACAGTGTAGACGTTAAACTTTAAAATTAGACAAAGAGCAGTTTCAGTTTTGACTTAAACCTGAAAACAGAAACGGTCTCTAATTTTGACTTTTTTAAACTTTCGGGACTAAAAAATATTGATCAGGCTGCTGTGACAAAAACGTTAACGTCACATGTCCTGGTATTGTCTTTTTCAATAAACCAAGCACTACAAAGGCTAATTTTCTTTAATAATAAATTACTAACATACTAAAGATTAGCACACGTGTATTTGTGGGAAGGTGAGGTTCAAGAAGTAGAGAGGGTTATCTTCTAATCATAGGTTTGGTGGTTTAATTCTAAGTGTCTTTGGGCAAGATAATGAACCCCAAATTGCTCTTGATGAATCCATCAAAGTGTGACTGTATGTGGTAGCAAGAAAGTGCTTAAAAGCATAGAGTATATTTTTGAGTTTATATATATGTGAATGAAGCTTGTTGGATGTAACACTGTGAGTGCTCAGTTAGCCTCCTGAGACCCAGCCTAAGCATTTGTGTCCTCTGTAGTCGACACAAAAATCACGAAAAAAGTTAAACTGAAAAAAATCCTTTTATCCTCAGATCTTAAGAGATTAGATCAGGAAAGCAATACATGAGAACTAGACTATCATTTACCAAACAAGTTCATCTAATGAATGTGGAGCCATTCAAACCAAATGGTACTTAGGTGAGGTTCACCCAAGCAGGTTAGAAGCAGTGTGCATAAAGACATTTTTTGGTTTATCTCGTCCATCCATCCATTCGCTTCCGCTTATTCTTTTCAGGGTCGCAGGGGGCGCTGGAGCCTATCCCAGCTGGGTACACCCTGGACAGGTCGCCAGTCTGTCGCAGGGCTAACACATAGACACAGACAACCATTCGGACTCACATTCACACCTATGAGCAATTTAGAGTTTCCAATTAACCTATCCCCACTAAGTGCATGTCTTTGGACTGTGGGAGAGAACCCACGCAAACACTGGGAGAACATGTAAACTCCACACAGAAAGATGGTGAAATTGAACTTAGGATCTTCTTCGTGAGGCAACAGTGCTAACCACCGTATCACCGTGCTTTGTGGTTTATCTCATGAATATTTAAATATTTTACAGGATAAGCGAAAACCTTGAACTGCTGAGGGGGCGCAAAAGAAAAAGTCACAGGTTAACCAAATCTTAATTGCCCCTTGGGGATAAATAAAGTCTCTCTGATTCTGTTTCTGATTCTGACATACAGTAGGATATAATCTCTGGGAACCAAAATTTAGGGAAATCTCTCTAATAACTGCTTAACTTCTCCAGTCCACACCACAAATCATGAAAAATAGATTCAATTACAATTCAATTCAATTTTATTTAAATAGCACCATTTCACAAAAGGCACTTTATACTGTAGACTTACAATATTGAAAATTTCATTTAAAATAATTACATTAAAAACAAACAGCAGCCACAACAATTAGAAGACCCCCTATGAGCAAGCACTACAGGCTACAGTGGGAAGGTAAAACTCTCTTTTAACAGAAAGAAACCTCCAGCAGAGCCAGGCTTAGGGAGGGGCACCCAGAGTTTAGTAGTTTCTAAAGATAAAATACAGTAGTGGTACATGGAAACAAGGAAAGTGACGTGAGTGAAAAAGAAATGCTTAGTACATCATGGGCAGTATAACAAAGGGATGGTTCATGTCACCTGATCAAAGTCTGATAGGCCCATCAGGCCTTCAATCCAATCTGAGGCCTAAAACTTTTATTACTGTGAAGGAATTCACACAGTCATTATTAGTTCAAGTGAACTTCAAGGTAGCCACACCTTGGATTATACACTGTCAGAGACCATAAACTCATTATGAAACTGCTTACTGAGTCACTGCATCAAGTGACAGGAGATTCATTTTCTCAGAGACTTCTATACAATAAGACTTTTTAATGGGCAGCCCTTTAGAAAGTCTCCATGAGTCATTTCCACACTGGCTTCATTTTTCAGATCCAGAAAGTACATTCATCTTTCATTCACAGTCTCTGATTTGGAGCAAAGTGCTGCACTCATGTCAATCCTGCCACCTCCTGATCCACAAAACTGGAGTAACTCAGTACACAGCAACAGAAACAACCCTTTTTTTTACTGCTCAGATATTTCCCATCATATTCATCCAAAATTTTAAGCAAAAAAAAAGCTTCTGAAATATCAGTTTCCCTCCATTTCTTTTAGTATGTGGCGGCTGAAATCTCATAGACGTTTTATCCACCTTTTCACAAAACGAACAGCATTATCTGGCTGGCTGGAAACTTCTGTCTATTTAATTTAAATGATATGTGTTTCAGAGCCGTGGAGCTGAGCAGCTGGGCTGCAGGTCTGGAGCTGCTCTCTACAATCAGAGTCTGATCACAGACTATCCCAGGTCCTGAGGGGAGGTTTAGTTACCAGCACCTGTCTGTGTGGGTGTGTGAAGAGATGGCCAAGGAAGGAACACAGAAAACATGTTCTCATTGGGTTTAGTGTAAGACATTATTACAATGTCTGGAGAATAGCGTGGAGATTTTCTGTTTGTCTGATAAAAGCTTTTTTTCTCAACTCTTCCCACGCTTTACACCGATCATCTATAAAACAAACTTTATAACAGCAGCGCAGATAAAGAAAGGAGATGCAAAGTCAGAAGGTGAAAGAGTGGCAGTGAAACTACAAGGGCAAGGTGCAGGTGACACAGAGTCGTGTGATTCTTTTCAAGTGTCACTAAATGCCATCACTCACATGTTTCTGCAAGTTGCATCTGACTGTCAGTGCAACAAATAAGCCAGCAACGTGAAACTGAAGCTGAAACGAATGGCTTCAATAACCTGTAATGATGACCCCAGGCCCAGAGACGAGGAAATTAGTTTACGGCAGAAATTACACAAGAGGAAAGCAAGTGAGAATGAAAGAAAGATAAATGAACACATAAAGGGAGGGAGGGAAAAATTCCAGCACTGATAATATCTCACGTAGCAGCAGAAGAGTTTGCTTAGAGGGGCGAAAAATTCCCCCGTGCCACACCAAAGCTAACAACATGCCAGGAACAATATATTGGGCTGGTAACGCATCAGGATAATGCACCCTTCTCATAATCATCTAAATGATTTTCAATCAATCTTTCACCCTGTCTTTCTGAAGAAATCAAACAACACCTATAGTGTAGACAGATAAGCTTTCCAGGTAATTTAGTATCATATTAGAGGATCTAACATATATGCAACATCTTCTTTTATCTCTACCCTACTATATTACTATAATTTTTGTAATTTGTGATTTGACCATCATTTGAAATGTTGAGAAAAAAGGTTCCATTTTGATATTTTTAGTATATGCAGCTGTGAAACAGAAAAAAGGCTATTTTGCTCTGAAAATGCCTTTCTCAGTGTGATGGGATGACAAGATGCAGGCGTGGGAAGCTGGAAAGTCCCACAGTAAGAGCACAGGTTTTCACACAATGCATTCCTGGGGTCCCAGATCCTCCGTATTGTTTCGCTGCATGGCTCCCGCTCCCTGATCACTTCAACAGTATGGTATAGACACAGCAGCAAATTATTCCATTAATCATAGCTGAATACAACAGATGTGCATTGCTGAAAGACACTGATATGCGGGCTCATTTCCATGCAGATATACCTTTACCCTATGAATGGCTGAATTAGATGAGAAGAAGAAATTCAAACCAAGTTAATGGAAAGACACAATATTTTACAAGCTTACTCGTGTTCCTTTTTAATTTCTTTTCTTCCTATTAGAGGAAACCCAAGCAGCAACCTCAAGGGCTGACAAATGAAGCCATTGGGTATGTTAAAGCTTGAACTTCCTGGATTGACTAATTCGAGTCACTGAACTCGACCTCTCAACCATGTCTGTGTCTTTGAGATCATTTTCAATTGAATTATCTGACAAATGATATGTGGCACATCCTGTTTTTGTCAGTGAATGATACATCAACCTATTATCTGACATGTTTAAAAATACTTGCAAACAAATCTAGCAGACAACAGCAATCGCGTAGTTTTGCAAACAAGTCTTGTTCTTAATCTTCTTGCAGTTCTGTTTTTGGTGTTTATCAAGCCCAGAGGGAAACATACTGCTTTTTCTCTTTGCCAACTTTATCTGTTTATTTAGTACTGGAAAGTTAGTGTTTAATAAATGTACCAGCAATATGTAATGCCTGTTGAGGTCAATAAACATATTGCTGAGCAGTAAGAATGAACCAAAAAAAAAAAAAAAAATAATGAAAGAGAAGCCATAAAACCAAAACAATTAGCAGCGCAGTAATTCTGTTGTGAGCTCTTACGTATTACTCAAAGTCATTTGAGTCTGTTGAAGCTTTTATTGGAAGTTTGATTTTCTTGTCTAGTCTTAGTGTTATCAGTTAATTTCTGTACGTATGACAATGTTAGTATACAGTCAAGTGCCACTTCATTATGTATACCTTACTAGAACCAGTTTGGATCCCTTTTGCCTTCAGAACTGCACAGTCTTTCATAGCACAGATTAAAAAAGGTGCGGGAAACATTCCTCAGTAATTTTGGTCCACATTAACACATTGCAGGATGGATTCATGCTTTTATGTAGTTTTGTATCCCTTTAGACCTACTATCTATTCAATTCAATAAAATTTTATTTACATAGCGCCATACCACAACAACAGTCGCCTCAATTTATATTTTAAGGTAGACCCTACAATAATACAGAGAAAAACCCAACAATCATATGACCCCCTATGAGCAAGCACTTTGGTGACAGTGGGAAGGAAAAACTCCCTTTTAACAGGAAGAAACTTCCGGCAGAACCAGGCTCAGGGAGAGGCGGGGCCATCTGCTGTGACTGGTGGGGGTGAGAAAAGGTAGACAGGAGTCTATATAGGAGTCCACTCATGGTGTGGAGGAGAGACAGAGATTAATGCCAAATATGATTCAGTGCAGAGAGGTCTATTAACACATAGTGAGTGAGAAAGGTGACTGAAGAAGAAACACTCAATCCATCATGGGAAGGATTCAAGTCCCCTGGTCCAGCCCTAACTATATGCTTTGGCAAAAAGGAAAGTTTTAAGCCTAATCTTGAAAGTAGAAATAGTGTCTGTCTCCTGAATCCAAACTGGGAGCTGGTTCCACAGAAGAGGGGCCTGAAAACTGAAGGCTCTGCCTCCCATTCTACTTTTAAATACTCTAGGGAACAACAAGTAAGCCTGCATTGTGAGAGCGAAGTGCTCTAATAGGGTGATATGGTACTACAAGGTCATTAAGATAAGATGGGGGCTAATTATTAAAGACCTTGAGGAGCAGGATTTTGAATTCAATTCTGGATTTAACAGGGAGCCAATAAAGAGAAGCCAATATAGGAGAAATATGCTCTCTCTTTCTAGTCCCTGTCAGGACTCTTGCTGCAGCATTTTGGATTAACTGAAGGCTTTTCAGGGAGTTTTTAAGACATTCTGATAATAATGAATGACAGTAGTCCAGCCTGGAAGTAATAAATGCATGAACTAGTTTTTCAGCGTCACTCTGAGACAGGATATTTCTAATTTTAGAGATGTTGGGCAAATGGAAGAAAGCAGTCCTACATATTTGTTTGATATGTGCATTGAAGGACATGTCCTGGTCAAAAATTACTCCAAGGCGTCATGGCCCGGGTGAGTGCGGGGTTTTTCCACGCCGCTGGGCTCCACCTTCAGGCAGAGACGCCAATCAGCTTCCACACCTGGTTCCAATCAAGTCACCAGCATATAAGACCAGCACTCACAACAGACCTCTGCCAGATCTTCTGCTAACTCACGACCCACCTGGCAGGTGGGTCGTTTCCCAAGCTAAACTACTCGCATCTCCGCCTGAACGCTGGTTCTGTCATCTGGTTGCTTCCTTTTCATCATAAGACTCCACCTGCCTGCCTCCCTGCCAAGTCCCTTGCTCCAAGTATATTCTGGACCCTCTCTGGACACTCCTCACCCGGAACCCCTTGGACACCCCCTCCTCGTATGACACTTTAACCTGCAACACGTAAGCCCTAACCACCACAGTCTAATCCTTTGGCTATGATTCACTAGACTGCCACTGATTGCTTGTCTCCTCTCATTATAGTGACTGCGTACCTCCATCCAAGCTGCTGCCCCTTTTTCCATTCCCAGGATCCGTCCATGAAATCTAGCACCTAGTCATAGCACTCAGTCAGAGTTTCATGTTCATAGTTCTCAGTTCATAGCTTCCACAGTTCATAGCATTCTCCGTTCATAGCATTCATAGTTTCCTGCTTTGTAAGTTAACTAGGCACTGTAAATAAAGCACTGTGTTCACGCCCATTTTGCCTCCCTCTGTGTCTGCATTTGAGTCCACACCCACAGCCTGGCCCTCTCGGCCGTAACACAAGGTTCCTCACAGAGCTACTGGAGGCCAAGGTAATGCCGAATCTGGTTAGATACCATATTTCTACAATTTTCAGGGTTGAGTAGAATAACCTTAGTTTTATCTGTATTTAGAAGCAGAAAATTAGAGGTCATCCAGGTCTTTATGTCTTTAAGACATTCCTGCAATTTAAAGTTAATTATAGAGTTCCACAGGGTTCAGTGCTAGGACCAGTTCTGTTTACATTATATATGCTTCCCTTAGGCAGTATCAGCAGGAGGCATAGCATACATTTTCACTGCTATGCAGATGACACTCAACTTTATCTATCCATGGAGCCAGATAACACACATCAGTTAGTTAGTGTGTGAAGAGGACTCTCCATTTACATGAACAAAATGGAGTCTATTAGATAGATATGATATAAAACAACTGCAGCACAGTACCTGTAATACCTACAGCATGCTCTAAATGCTATAACAGGATATTATGATTAACAGTATCGAATGCTGCACTGAGGTCTAGCAGGATAAGCACAGAGATGAGTCCACTGTCAGAGGCCATAAAAAGATCATTTGTAACCTTCACTGAAACTGTTTCTGTGCTGTGATGAGCTCTGAAACCTGACTGAAACTCTTCAAATAAGCCATTCTTCTGCAGATGATCTGTCTGCTTTTTAAACAACTAGTCTTTCAAGAGTTTTTGAGATGAAAGGAAGGTTGGAGATTGGTCTATAATTGGCTAAGACAGCTGGGTCAAGAGATGGCTTTTTAAGTAAAGGTTTAACTACTGCTAGCTTGAAGGCCCGTGCCGATTATTAGAGACAGTATTTTAGATATTAAAATATTTTTTATTTCAGATTGAAGCATTAATTAATGGTAGTACTCCTTTTACCAGTCTTGTAGGAATGGGGTCGAAAAGACACATTGATTGTTTGGAGGAAGTAATTACTGAAGTTATCCACTTTTATTGAGTCCATGTAAATTGTAGCCTCCATTTCCCACTCTTAGCTGTCAGAGGTGGCACCCAGTATGGTCTCCTGTTTCTGTAGAACATCTGCTTCAAGTTTTGAGATGTTGTGCATTCAGAGATACTCTTTTGCATAGCTTGGTTTTTATTAGTGGTTATTTGAGTTGTTATTACCATCTAATAAACTCAAATTAGTAATTGTTCTTTGGCCACTGGGATCTGTGTGGCTGTGTATTTTCTCTATTTCTGACTACTCTTTGTAAACCCTAGAGAGATGGCAAAATCCCAGTAGATTAGCAGTTTGCGAAATACTCAAGCAAGCACGTCTGTGACTGAGAAAAAGGTCTTACTGATTCATTTAAATCACCTTTTATCCCAATTCTGATTCTCAGTTTGAACTTCAGCAGACTGTCTTCACCATGTCTACATGACTAAATGCACTGAGTCATGGCCATGTGATTGGCTGAATAGATGCTTGCATTAACAAGCAGTTGAACAGGTGTATTCAATGACCTGTGAGTAGAAGGGTGTGGTTACAGATAGTATTGTTAAATGAATCATAAGGTCCTTCCACGGGATAAAACTGGATTGCAAACACTTGAAAATCTAAATGAATAGCTAATCCTGGTCAGTACTTTTGAGCTTTTAGCAAGTGGCCAGCGAAAACTAGAATTTACAGCACGGCCAGCTGACTAGGGCTTATCTTGTTCACTCGGTGCTCAAGCGTTGTTGAGTAGAAGTCAGAATAACAGTGTGGCCTCATAAAAACTGAACGCTGACTGCTGAATTTTTGTAACAACATAAATTACACAGCTATAAGTGGCTGTTTTATAACTCCCCTACAGAGAGAGGAAATGGAAAGACCAAAGCTTGAAATAAGAGGAAGTCCTGTTTTTCAAGGCTCAAGGGTCTTTCCCAAGATACACAATGGTCTCCTCTGTTCACATGCTGCACCAAGACTGAGCACAGAGGCAACCTTTTACCATATATGCTAGACCAACTATACACTTAAAATGCACAATGCACAATGTAAACAACAGTATTTACAGAGTCAATCTGACTCAGCTAGCGAAAAAAATGGGCCTGAGCTATGGTCTAAGGAGCTTGGAAAGAAAAGTGTCTGGATTTCTTTAAGTTGCTTGAAGACGTTTCACCTCTCATCCAAGAAGCTTCTTCAGTTCTAGGGTCAAATGGTGGAGAGTCCCAGATTTAAGCTCTGTGGGAGCCTCAGCTATAAAAAGGCTTTTTTTGTGCATGAAAGTAACATAATCTCTGCTTTTTGAACTTACTTTGATTTCAATTCAAGTAAGTTTAGTTTTAAAATAAACATCCCTGTATATTTATCCATTCTTTTGGAAAACATTGTGTAAAAGAATCTCTCTCTTTTACACCATGGATGGTGGTACCCCTCCGTGCCAGCATCCTCACTGACTCCTTTTGTTCTCCTTAACCCTGCTTTACCTCTCATATTGACTTAGTTTAAAGGACAGACTCTAAGCTTTGCATCTGACTTACTTACTGACACACGTATATAAAGACAAATTGCACCAACTTTTTGTAAATAAGTTTGAAAATGACAAATTTGAAAATGTAATCTGTGTCCTTTGCGTCAGACTGGAAGGACCATGATGTCATCTCCTATGGATGTCATCTTTAATACATATACGCAGCAGTATGTTAAAAACATACACATCTTCTGAACCAATGGCTAAAACATGGCTGCAGATGTCTGGTTTTGTTCCCAAGAGGTGAACTGAGCTGTGTGTGTTCACACAACTGTAATTTGGAGTTTGACTTGTATGAGCTGTGGGAACAAGGAGTAGGTGGCGTAGGTTGACACAACCCCCGAGGAAAGATGAAGAAATTACTCCAGCAGGAGAGATGGAGCCAGATGTTAGTTTTTCAGGTTTACACACGAAAGGCTGAAGTATTAAGTATGCAAGATGAAACTGATTTTGATCCAAATGATGTCGAAATATTGGAAAATGTAGTGCGGAGGTTGTCCATGTGGCATCGAAGTATGCATGAATACACGCACACACAAACACACAATAGAGTCTTTCACAAGAACTCAGGCCACACAGTCTCTCTTTTCTTCTATCAATCATCAACGAGAAAGTATGTGTGTGTGTGTGTGTGTGTGTGTGTGTGTGTGTAGCTTGCAAGGAGTTGTGTGTCCACTGTCTGAGCCAGAGAACAAGGAGCAGGGGCAGGGGTGAGAATGGAGATGTTTGGAGGGTGTAGAGGACATAGAGGATGGGTGGATTGTTGGGTAATGAGTCATTGGAGCCTTCTTCAAAGCCTGCTCTCCAGCGCTATCACCCCCCCTCCAAAACCCGAGCAGGGAGGCTCACTGGAATCCAGACCCATGGCTGGAAGAGCTGAGTAGGCAGGCCACATACAGCGTGGCCTGCCTACATGCCTACATGCATGGTAGGAGTACACGCACGCATGCACTCACACACACATACACACACACACACAGAACACACACACTTCACTCCCTCTGACTAGGATCAGGATTTTGCCACAGAGGACGTGGCCACAGTGACAAAGGCTTCTACTGTAAAAATTTTGTTGGATGAATGTACAGCGTGTGGTTTTCTGTACTTTGTGTAAGCCCAATGCATTTTATTATCTTTCCATAGCAAACTGGTAAAACAGTTTTTCATGCCATATGCCCACACGTAAACATAACTGGGTGCACGTGATTAATTTAACCCTTTTTCTTCATCCATGTGTGGTCCTTTACAAATTCAACAAGGAGACAAGTATTTGTTTGGAAAATCAACAACCTGCTGGCAACAAACTCCCTTGTGTGATCTTTCTGTTAATGCTGAAGAGCCTGGTAGCAAGTATAATGTCTATATAGGACTTCACAAACATACAAACACACACAGCAGCTGTGACTTTGTGTCACAGCTTTCATTCCCCTGTTTATTCAATCAGGAGCAACTGACTTGCTTGAGTGGCCACTGCTGAAAACAATGAGGCACAAGCAGGAAGCAGAGATCAGTCAATATAGCTTTTAACACACTGTGTAAACAGGATCAAACACACACATAATCTTGGTGCTATACTTTATACATAGCTGCCTCGACTATATTTAAAATGCCACTTGTGGCTTCAGAATAGCATGCATGCTGCACAGGTCAAAGGTCACTCCTCTGGGGACACCCTGATTCATAAAAATTTAAAAAGTAATAAAAAATATTTTTCTCTCTTGTTGAGTTTAAGTTAAGGTGGTGATAGGTGTGTAGTGTTGACTTCAATGCTGAGCAAGTGTGCATTTGTCTCGTTAATCCCTGGGACGGGCACTTCAGGACAAGACTCGACAAGAGCAGCAGCGGCTCGAGGTGGAAAACTCACAGGCAGGCAGTGCCGTAACCACAGCAACAAGTCAAAGTGTGACCCTAATACCTGTCGGTACTGCAATGGCACAAGGTAACAGCTAAGCAGATCCTCCTTTGCCCGTGCATTAATAGGCCATGACTACCTGTCTGCACATGAAGACCACCCAACATCTTTTCCAAAGAATTACATCATATGGTGTAGGCGGCGGGCACAGCAACAGACAGGCAGGGCATTGGTATAACCACACCAAAAAAAGAAAAGAAAAAGAAATCAGCACTTGCCTTGAAGACTTTTCCCTTTTTAGTGACTTAGTCATTCATCCTTTGAATCATCAAAGGCAAAATGTAATGAGTCAGGTTAGATGGAAAGATTGGTTTTTATTATCTATTCTATCACAAAGAGTAAATAACAATGAGAGGTTTAACACAGACATACTTACATTAAGATTTGCAAATACAGGATAGTGCTACTGCAGTCAGTCACACTAAATTAATTATTATTATAAAATAAATCTACTGAAAAAGTTAAATGATGAGGACAACATCATGACTCTGACACTTAAACCCATGTGTTTACACAAAATCTTTGTGAAGGGATTTTCGTGTTGAGAGCTGCAATTGAACTTGAGCCTATCTCAGCTGTGGAGGGATGAGAGGCAGGGTACAGAACAAACAGGAGGACGTGCAAATCCTCACAGAAAGGCCAAAACCACCCTGTGGATTCAAACCGAGGGCCTTATTGTTGTGAGGCAACAGTGGTAACCATTGCACCACCATACCACATGTCATCAAAATAACTTCTATGTAAAAGGGCAACTTTCACAATACAACTTGTAAGATTAAAAAGATTAGATTTACTGGTAAATCAACTGCATTTTACATGAGCAGTGACCTGGGAACATTAGAAAATCCCTGTCTCTCACCGGTTCACAACACAACTTATGAATAAGCAAAGGCCTAACCACGGGAAGCCACAGGGTTTCTATGTCTTACTTAAAGATGTAGAAAAAATGTGGATGGTGTACTGAAACACAGCTTGAACGCTGAAACATTTAGTTGAGACATCAATAGATCTCAGAAAATATTTGGAGACCAAAAATAATTAAGAAACAAATACTGCTTTCTTCACTGGTTACTATGTAGCCAAGTAAATGTAAATGAAGCACACAGACCAGCCTTTTTGCTGAAGCATACTAGAGGTTGAGAATTGAAATAGTATAGAGTCCCCTTAGAAAGTACAAGAGAAAGCCAATAAGTGGACTTTGTGCTGTCTCTCTCTCTGTCTCTCTCTCTTTGAATGAGTCAAAATACATCTCCAATTCAAAAACCAATGCATTCAAACTCAGCTAAGTTAAATGCTTCAGTAACTGTTTCACACACTGCACCGATTTCCTCTACGTGACAGTAGTGGTGTTAAGCTTCAAGATTTTAGCACTGATTTACTCAGAGAACTTAACCTGACATTATTTAATCTTATATAACAATAATAAGTAGACACATGACACACAATGCCTCAGGGTGCTGCTGACTGCCAGACTCCCTCCCCCTGTATCCCGGAGGCCAAGACAAGTCTGGGCAAGTTCGCTGTCTGTGCCTCCCTGCTGCATTTCAGCAAGGCTCAGCCTATTCTGAAAAGGCCTGAAAAAAACTTGAGTCCTGCTGCCATTACGCCAAAACAAGCAGAACACGCCTCAGTGCAGCTGGCCACTCACCTGGGGAGAAAATACAGAGGCGGGAAGGGTGGGGTGGATATGGATCACAGAGAAAATGAAAGGATTCTTTGTGTTTAAGTATGGGTTAGGATACTGTAAGGTGGAGGGGAAAAGCCTAAAAAATAAACAAGACATCCACTAAAAATAGCTGAAGCTAAGAGTCAAAGTTCCACACTTAGAGATAAGTATTAGCTAGAAATATTGGTTGATACTAGCATGACAGGTACATGATACTTTTTTTATGTTCTAAGCTCCACATGTAGCTCAACATAAAATTTTCCTGAGTTGCAGCCGTGTCACTAGCTGATTAGATATTTGCTAGAGGTGAACAAATCCTGTCGCACTAGTATCGATGTCAGTACTGGCATTAGTATTGAAGTGCAATAGGATCGATAAATTCCACTTTTAGCCCACTGAACTGTGTTATATTTTTAATGACAAAACATGCCTCAAACATGCATTATGAAAAATATCTGAACCCTTTTGTGTTGACTGTCACATCCATTTGATTTAAAGCCTATAGCACAACAGAAATGGACCCAAAGTGCTTTAGAGACAGGCACCTATACATTCCAGATCGCCAACGAAACCCAGTTTGAAAATACATGAAAAGCTGAAGGATGTGACTTGTTGTATTAACTAATTATTGTGCAAAGCAAAAATCATGGTGCTTTATAGAAGACAGTCCAGAATTTGCAAACTGCTGATGAATCATCCCATCACACCCCACTAATAAGCAGCTGAACATGTGTACCTAATAAAGTGGTGGTGACAGGAAGCTCACATTGATATTCTAAGCATTTGCCTCATTACAGTTCAAATACTTTCTCTGTAAGTTGCAATCACTCACGGAGACACAATGACATTTTTTACAGGGTGTGAGCTATATGGCGTGGGAAATTTTACTTAAATCAAACATATCTTTTACTTTAGGTGAGGTGTTGTGCTAAAAAAGTTTGTTCTTTCCAGTAGCTTATGTGAATAATTTAGTTCCAGTACAGTTCCTGTAAGAGAATTGGCATTAGCTTTGTTGTTCAAGTATGTGTACATATATGAGGAATAGAGTTCTATTTTTTCCTTTGCTTTGGATGTAATTTACAGATTAGAAAACCATGAAATACAGAAAATGTGATAAAGGTATCTCTAGGAGAAATTTTTGTATACAGCACACTTTGGTACAGCAGCAGATATGGTGGATGTTAAAGTACAGACAAATTTTTACTTGTAGCTGTCTCCAAAAGAGAGCAATTTATCAAAGACTAGCATGTTAAAATGTATAATGGAGGTTTAAATTGTTGCAGTTGTCCGGTTTAAAGTCGATATTTGTCCACTAGGCTTCATGTCTGCTAATTAAAGCAAAGACTGTATATAAAAGATGAGTCTAAGCAGCTCCTGATGTTTCTATGACCTCATTAGACACATCTTGATGGTCTGTTATTGATGTTCTCCAGTAGCATTCTCTGGAGTACTCACTGCTTGGAAAAAGAACACAGACACTCTCCCAAGACCTATTATGGACTATCACTCCTTCCGCCAACCCCACACATACAGTTAGACAGCACAATGGTCCATCTTACTCCCACTCACTTAGAAACAAAAATAAAAAGCATGATTTAAAATTGATTAAAACAAGCAAACAAACAAACAAAACAGTATATAAAATAAAAAATCAAAACAGATAAAATCAGAACAGTAGATAAAACCAGTAGTTAAATGGAGAGGGTAACTATCAGTCCATGTGGTGTCTGGCTGAAGACTTCTGCTTCGTCAAGTTGTACTCTCAGGCCTGAGCTCAGGGCTGAACACAGTTACTATCACATATGTGATCCAAAGTTTTTGGTACCCCTCCCAAACACAAGGGAGCAATGAAATCACACCACAGGTTTTTAATTTGTGGTGTGATGCATCATTTTAAATATGCTGTAAAGTAACAAAATAAAGGGGCTCACAATGTGGATTTTTTCTGCCTGAATAAAAGGCTTTATATATTTAAAGACATCTTCACTAAAGACTTGTAGATAATCAACATACATTTAAAGGAAAATGTGTTTGATTTTTCTTATTCGTCTTTGAGAATCGAGGTCTTTGGAGCCTGCTTTGCTTAAGAAAGCAACAAATTGTGCAGCCAGACTGTGAATTGTTGTCTCCTTGCGTTGCCTCCCTCCCAGTCATTTAATTTCTGTCCAGCATGTAAAAGATTTATCAGGCTGACAGCTCAGCCTAGTTACATAAAAGGGAGTTGCTTTGCAATGTGATACACCCAGTTTGAAAATTATTTACCTACATTAACATCGCCCTCTAGTGGGAGAATTGCAAAGAAAGCTATTTTGCAACACTGGATATGATTTTAAATATTAACGAGAGGCAGAAGCAGAGGCAGGGTTAAAACATTTTACTGTAGTGCTACAGTAGTCAACAGGTATGAATGAAAACACAGGTAATCATCATGTTTTCATCACATATGACAAAAACATCTGGCATGTAGAATCCCACAACATGGCAGCAGTGTAGACAAGAGCATAATCTTAAAAACTAAAACAAATTAATGTTTAAATGACAGCATTCAAAGAGTCGACTTCTTTCTTCTGCTTGTCCGTCATCTCCTGCTGTGCTGATTGGTACTGGTGAGGAGTTGTTTTATTTTAAAAAGAACGACTTATTACTAAGTGTTTACATCTAAAACAGTCACTTGAACATGTTGAAGACCGAGATGCACACACAAACCCCTTCTATTAGGCCAAAATATTAATTATGTTTTTCTCTCTCTTTGTCCTTACTCCCTCCGTTTCATCCTCGTCATGCTTCTTCATGTAAGTACACACTAGTGTCATGGTCTAGACCAATAGGTGTTGTCCTATCATCCCTTCAGTTACTGCACTACAGGCACACAAATACAAAGACACTCAGTTTGGCTCTCGGCCCTGCCTCGTTCCAATTATCCTTCCTATAAACAGAAGGACTGCTGCCTGTAAACAAGTACTTACTGTTTGTCCTTTCGGATTATAAATACTGTTTTAGTAAATTTAGTAAACGCATCATCAATAAAATATGAGAAAGTGTACACTGATAGAAAAACACAATTTAACTGTGAGAAGAGTTTCCTTCTTCATTTGTGTTTTTTCGGGTTGTTTTTCTTTTCTTTTCTTCTTATTTTGGCTTTAACATTAAGGCCCAAAAATCTAAAGTGGAAAGGAAGAAGTAGTCTGAGCGGTGATCTCGGGCCTGTACCCAAAGGGCCTATTGTGGGTACAGACAACACATGTACAGGAACACTCACAGATAAACAGTATTACAGGGCAATATAAAAGACACTAAGGATTGGTAAAACATCCTCTCTGTCATTTCTTCTTGCTAAATCATTCTCAATCATACATTTCTTCCTTTATTTAAAATCTTCTGAACCGTGCTCATCTTTCATTCCTCCTTTCCTGTCCAAAGTGCTTGGGTGCTCTTTCACTCTGGTTACATTAGGGGGTGCCGTTTTTTTCTGCTGATGACTGACAGGATAAGACACTGACAGCATCACACTGTCGTCTGTTGTCCTCTGACAAGCCATTTGACGACTCACATCCATGAGGTTCCTACAGAAAGACGAGCAACAACTGTTCGAATGAATTCTAACAGTAATTCATAAAAACAATGTGAATCCCAGCCTACACTCCACAAGGTGTCACAGGGTGAATGAAGTCAGGAATGCATATTTATGGAGAGAATATTTCTTTTTACCATTTGCTTAACTGTAGCTTAGTTTCTGAATGCTTGGAACACCCAAGTTGTTCTACTCAGATAGAGCAAAGCTGTATGCACAGTGCTGTGCAAAAGTCTAAAGCCAAAGGGAAATAGTTATAGAAATGTATTGAAATGTGTAAACATAAATGGAGATACCTTATATAAGGAGAAAACAAGTTAAAAACAGAAAGCTGCAAGGTCAGCTTCTGATTTTATAACTATAGAGAGAGATGCACTACTAGCCTATGTCAAACTGTCTTGCATTTTACTGTCTTCCCACAAATATCGCACACAGCATAGTTTTTATGCTGAATGTAAAATGTAGATGCAGTTATGAGCTGTGAACAAAATCAAGATTGCATATTTTGTGGTCTGACATTATAGGTTGTGTAGCAGGTAGGCAGGCAGGAAAAGGATCCAAAATGCAGGACTCTCAAAGACGGGAATGGAACTCAAAACGCAGCTTTTATTGCTGGCGAAACCTCCTCGTAAAATAAAACCCTCAAAACTAAAACTCAGAACAGTCACACTGGATCATGACACCCACACAAGATGTAGCATGTAAAACACCACAGAGCGCAAACGAAAACATAGGGCTTATATACCAGGGCTCTAGAGTGCGACCAATTTGGTCGCAAATGCGACCAAATTTTTCAGTGGTGCGACTAAAAAAAAAGTATTTGGTTGCACCTGTGCGACCAACTGTTCCGGTAGCAAAAAAAAAAAAAAAAATTCTGCAACCTTCCCTGTGGTCAACAACAGACACACATTATGCCCCTATCGTGGACTAAACCAATCAGAGATAGTAAGGGGCGGGACCTCTCTGATTGGCCGTGGTCCAGTTGAAAGTGCAGGTGGAAGAGAGATGTGAGTAGCTTGAATAAAGCGATATCGATTCATTAAATCCTGAATCGACTTTTAAATATAACTGTGTTTTGCCAGAAACGCCAGATTCTCAGATTAAAGCTCACAAAACTATTTCAACAACAACCAAACAGCAAATGAGAGCAGGTACACGGATTCCACACAAAGACGTAAACACAGAGCCGACGCATCAGAATCAGCGTTGTCTTTCTCGGCTTTCTCACCCGACAGCCCGCAGACGGACACGCTGTCGGAGCTCGGCGATTCTGCGTCGGGTCCGCTGTGTTTACGTCTTTTTGCGCTGATTCTGAGCTGCAGGTTTTGTCTCTCTCCAACCAAAATTCACTGAGCCAGCAGCAAAAGAAGCAGCAAACTGCGCTTCACATTTGATCAATGTCGTCATGAATTTTGCTGTTTTGCTTCCACGACTATTAAAATCACACTTCATGCACAGCTAGCTCTCTCTGTACTTCAAGAACAGTTTCCCGTCTCCAATCTCTGTTTTCTGTATTATTCATTCGCTTATTACCCACCAGTCTACCGTTGTTTACAGCGCTGTGGCTGCTGTCTTTTTCTTTTCTTTTTTTCACTTAAATGACCTCGGACAAGAAAGCCTAATTTCTGTTGTTCAATACTGAAGAAATTTAAACTTTATATGCAGAACATTGTTGAATATTTTTAAGGTTATCTGCTATAAAAAGCCAGACCAGAAAAATCTCCTTCATGTTTTTCTGTGTTTTATTCTCAGTTACTTTCACACAAAGGCATCTGCTGTGATGCTCACAATTCTGATAAAGTCTCACATGTATCAGTACTGATAAATGATCAGAATTATAATATTTCTGACTGTCTGAGGCTACGTTGAATCGAATCGGGACTTTGAAAACCAGAATCGAATGGATTATAGAAATCAGTGATGATACCCAGCCCTAGTGAGCAGCCTAGGCACGACAGACGTGGATGTAGCTGTAATAGGAAAAGAACTATTGCTAACTTTTCTGTTAAATTAAGGCCTGATCCATCTGAAATTCATAGCCAGTGCTCTGACACGGTGTCATCAATCTTTGAACACATTATATTATATAAATTATTATAAAATTTGTGTGCGCCTAACTTTTATGCCGGTACGCCCATGGCAAAAAGTTAGTCTAGAGCCCTGTATACACAGGGGAGTAATCAGGGAATGGGAAACAGGAGGGAGACACAGCTGGGAGAGATTAGGCCTAACAAGACAGGGGGAAGTAAAACTGAATACACTGACATAGGACTGGGACTATCAAAATAAAGCAGGAAACAAGAAACAAATCACAAAGACGCAAACTTGACACTGAACTAAACCTACAATAATAATCAAAACAGCAACACTAACAAATCAGAACATAAATCATAATTTAAAAAAACACCAAATTATAAGAAACAGAAAAAGCTGGGTCAAAATGACCCAGAACCGTGACATGGTCTAATGTTTTGTGCTTCGGGTTTCTCATTGGATTACTCTCTTGCAGAGCTGTAGCACGCACATGAATGAGAGGCGGAAGGCCAGTGTAGTTCCAATTAACAGGGTATTGCCAACTATCCCGCTAATTGCTGAGTTTACTTTTGTCTGTGTGTCATATTTACGATTAAAAACAAATTTCATCAAATTAGATATTGATATTTTCATATGTAAATTGATCCTGCATCATGAAACGCTGGTATTGGAAGTATCGATATTTCAGGATGGCTCCACACATCACTACCCCTTGAGACAGTAGACAGCGGTGAGGAGGAGAGTGCAAGTGCGTCGCAAAAACGCGTAAATACGACTGACACCCGTAAACAAAGCAGCATCTAGCTGCAGTTTAAAGATATTGGGAGTAGCAGAGCACAGTGCTTTCACTGTAAAATAAAAATAACAGTAAGAGCAGGTTCCACCACAAACCTGCACAGACACATCAGGACTGTCCATCCCATGGTGCAGTTGGAGGAGAGAGGGAAAACTGGCTCAATGTCTACTGACCCTGGAGTGTCTGGTCCCAAATCAACAACAACTGTTGCAGCAGATACTAGTAATGCAAGTATAACACATCTTGCTCCAACCCGAAGCAAAATAAGTCAGTTTATACCAAAGCAGATCACCCCACCAATGAGGAGTTGGCTAAAATGATTGCCACTGATTTCTAGACCCTTTCCGTTGTGGAGAACATAGTTTTTAAAAAGTTTTATGAAAGCCTTAATGTACACACTACCTAGTAAAAAGACACTGTCCCTTACAACGATCCCGAAACTATATGACACAGAATGTGCATTATGGGAAGACAGGGTGAAATAAGCTCCATCAGTTTGCCTCACAAGTGACTGCTGGACCTCTAGAACCACCTGCTCTTTCATGTCTGTCACTTGCTACTTTATTGAAAATTACAAGATGACATATTGCCTGCTGGACTTTTTTGACTTCACTGACAGATACACCGCAGAAAATTTGGTAGAGTAGCCATTAAGAGTGGCAAGTAAAAGACAAAGTGGTGTGCTGTGTGAGTGTTAATGCTGCAAACATCACCAAAGCCATACAAACTCTGAAGTGGACCCACCACCCATGTCTGGCACATACATTAAACCTGATGATAAGCGATTCCTTGAAGGTAATGAAAACAAGGAGCGGATGAGGAGCCCATCATCCAACATGGAGAAGACCCACTGAGCTGGTGGCCACAGTCTTTCCACACCTGGTGAAGGTGATGGAGGGGAGACTGTGTATTTTGGCAACATCTGTTCCTTGGGATAGTCTTCTCAAAAACAGGGCAGAAACTAACTAAGAGGAGAAACCGCATCAGCCCATCCAGGGAGAATTTTTCTGAATGTCCACCTGTACTGAAGACATACTGTTTAGTTACTGAGTTTGGTTCTGTCTCTGTTCTGTGGATTTGTTTGCAGTGTTTTGTTCATCTGTTTTTGTGTTAAAATAAAATTAAAAGTTTGATTAAAATATTAAACAAAAGTAAGAATGCCTGCTTTTGCAACAGAACAAATACACAAAATTAGGCAATTATAAGGCTTCTCATAAAAACACACAAAGTATTCATTTTTGCCAAGTAAGGCTAAAATATGAAGTTACAGATGATAACAAATTAAGAGCCATTTGGGAGCTAAAGAGCTGGCTCTTCTTTGGAAGCCGCGCCACAACAACTGGCTCTCTGAAAAGAGCTGAAATTCCCATCACTAATATGCACCTCAAAGTACAATACTCAAGTACACCAGTAGGTGGCAACATTACAACATGGGGATTCGATGAAATACCCAGTTTTGAACATTATAATCAAATAAACACATTTGACTGTGACAGCTACATTCTACAAGACATGCTGTGTAAGCAAATACAAACAACGAGAGTTTGGTCTGCACTTATTGAAAGATCATATTCCACAAACTTCGTTTATAAGGTCCACACTGTCTGCACAGTATACAGTGAAGTCTGCAAGTTTTTGAATTTACATTTTTTTGTGCCCAAATTATTCTGAAGATCATTACAATGAAAGCCTCCAAAAGTTGATTCTGTTCATCTGGACGTAGCGTTTTGTGGGAGAAATGTCTCGTTACTCATCCAAGTGACTTCTTCAGTCTCAGCTGACTGCAGGTTTCCCCAAATCATATAAACAGTACATTTGCATAATGACTGAAACCAGCCCACTGAAGGAACAATGGGCTGGGAGGTCAGTTCCTTAATCTTAATTATGCAAATTCTCATGACCATTGATCAACAACCACTGACCAAAACCCACTGATCAAAGACCACCGATCAATGGCCATGAGTACCGTTCACAGAGAGTTGGGGAATGGCTGCATTGTAAGATGTTGAATAATGTATCCTTAGGCCCCCTCCTCGATTCAGAGATGGTCTTTCCCTTTTCACGTAAATGGCCTCCTTGACTCCAATCTCAAACCAGCATTCTTATTTCAATTACAATGAAAGGTTATTTGCCATGTCTACAAAGCCCTTTTTTAAAAAAATGCTTTCATGACATTATTGTGTGTCGGGTGGTGGTCAGGGCTATCAAGAATAACAAGCAAGACATTGAATGCCACCTCTCCGGTGGGGAGGGAGCCTAAGATTGTTTAACTTGAGGTCTGTTCTATAGCAAATTTAGAAACAATGTTTTAAGTAAGCAAATAAGTTGGTGTTTTAAATAATATGATTGTTTCCTTGTAGGAATCCAGGAGAGATGAGCCCTCTGTCACAGATGGTGTGATCAGTGTAGATGGTCACCTGCAGGTTCAAGGTCATTGTATCATCAACCCACATGCACTGCCACTGTACGCGAGGGAAGTTGCGACAATGTTAAAGACGTTCTTCTGCACTTACATTTGGATCACTTAAATCCATGACAGTCATTCAGGCAGTAGTGCTACGACTCGAAACAAGCCATCCTTAAAATATTACAACACACAATCTTCTGTGTTTTAATGCAAAGCAAATGTGTTGTTTGAGCTACAGACTGCACTTGTGGCTGAATAATAAATACATTTTATTTTGATTATATAAGTAATGTAACATGCAACACAAAGTCATGGGAAGCCTAAACTTCCCAACACTGAGCAAAAACATCTAATCATCAGTGAGACATATACAGTATTAAGAAGCATTTATAAAACATCTTAGCAATACAAAAACATGCAACTATAGAAAAGTGACCAAGACAGATAATCCATTATTGCAGCTCTATGTGCAGTTTCGTCCACTGTCAACATTCATAAATCTACAAAAAATAATAATAATAATAAAATAAAAAAAACCTCAGTGTTTGAATCCAGGAAGCTTGATGACTGTTACCAAAAGCCTGAAAGGCATAAAAATGAATCTAGCAAAATGAATATTCAGTTTTTGTGATTTCCTTTAAATTCCTCTGCAAAGCCACATTTGGAGTCTACTCTCTGCTTCGGGTAGTAAGCCTCAAAGTCCTCGACACTCACAGCCACATTTCTGCTTGATCCACAGTTTAGTGATAAGGTTTGTTCAGAAAAACACTAACATGTCATGATGGTACTGTGTGGCAGGCAGAGAGAGGACCCAAATCCACGACTCCGGAGACTTAGGTGAGGACAACAAGAGAGAAGAGAGAGCGACAGAAACTAATACAAAAGGAACCTAACAACAGCAAACAAGAAACCATGACCCAGAAACATAGATAAACTAAGAGTCACTAAAAGAACTAAACCAATCAAAGCTTAAACCTAAATCGTCTTCTTAATGCAAAGGAAAGAAAAATGAATCCACTCATAACACTGGGTCACATACCCAGCACCGTGACATCACATTACATTTGAAAGATATGCTCATGTTTTGTGATTTGAAGATTTCGTATTTACATCTTTTCTCTATAAAAAATCTAAAAAGAAGAAAAAGCAGCAATTAGAGAAACAATTGTTGTCTAAGTATATCATGCATACAAGTACAATAAAATGATAAAACCACAAATTTTACCTTAAAGATTGAATCTGGATGTCTGGTGATTCTTTTTTGTCTGGCCTACAGGAGTAGATCAAGTATGTAAACTGTAAATTTAGAATTTATTCATATACACAGAGATTTAAAGATCATTTTTATATCACTGGTGATAGTGGCAAACCTTTTTCAGTAGATAATAAAGCTGATGAGGACACTGAAGAGAATGGCAAAAACTGGTACCGATACACCAACAGCAACACTAGTGACAGCTACAATGTTTGGAAAAATTGTAATGGAGAAATGAAGAAAGACGTCATTAGACATTTGTAAAATCAATTCATACGAAAACAAAAAAAACACACAATACTGTGGCCCGTTAGAGTCTTTAAACATCGTGGAATCAATCTGCAGTGTGAAAATATTGTGTGACAGTGAAAGTATGGCACACTCCATGAATCAGCTCAGTGACATTTACTTTAGTTTGAGTGACAGTCATACAGTCATGGCTGTGGCAAATAAGAAAAAAAAAGTCAAAATGAAGTGGGGTATAAAAGGACATGTCAGTAAAATGTGTAACACTGAGGACAGCGTGGCTTTAGCTTAGCAGGTAGAACAGGTCGTACTGATTGGAAGGTTGGTGGTTTGATCCCTGGCTCGCCCTAGTCTTTGGCAAGATGTTAACCCTAAGCTGCTCTATAAGAGTGTGGAAGTCAGTTAATAAGCATTTAAAAATCATAGAAGGAGGCGGTACTCCGAAAAGCGCTAAATAAGAATCAGTGCATTTACCATGATCAACTTGCTGATTAAAAAACAAATCACTTGAATATCAAAAGGTGTTTTAAATTTAAAGACTTTTAAAAAAAAGGAGGAGACTGCCCAGACTTTTACAATACTTCTTTACAGAAATGAAAGCCTTACTTTTTTTATGTTCACATTTAATTTGTTTACAATAACATTGGACTCGTTGGTGACCTGCACCCAGTAAGAGTAGCTTAATTTGCTCTCCTGCTGTGCCCACACCAAGGTCACTGCATTTGTAGTTATTTCTGTCTGAGTCAGATTGGATACAGGAAATGGTCCTGAGAAAATGAGACAGATGAAAAACCTGTGATTGCTGCTACATGTTCCTCACACTCAGAGGAAAAAGAAATACGATAAATAGTATTAACAATATTACTATTTTAGAAAAAGGACACTTGCATTCCATCTATGTACTCAGCATGTCGTACACAGACAATTGATTCCAAACATTTTAAAATCTGTCTGAATGACATTTTGTTGTCACTACATCCCAAAAAGTAAACAAAACAAATAAAAACAAACAAACAAACACAAATACAAAGTGTACCAGTCAAAATAAACTCTGTCAGAGTGAAAGAAAAAGGATAAACTCAATAAAAATAAAATAATAAAAAAATCAGGAAAATCCACCATAACAATCACAATCTCATCAGCTGTTTGTCTACTGTAGGAATGTTTAGCTTATTTTAGAGTTTAGGAATGTGTTAGATAGGATATAGAATTGTGAGACACTGACACCGCCCAGGATATAACTAAAGGCCTGACTGTGTCATAAACTTAGGAGTAGATTGTAGGAGACCCTCCCCCAGTTGAACTGTGAAAGTAAGACAAAGAGGAGTTAATGCTGAGTGGAAATTCCCTAGAGGATACCTGAGTGGGGGTCTCAACATTTGTAACTGGATAACTGTGGTCTGGAAGGGAGATTGACTTTTATGGCCCTCAGGAAGGCACGTACATAGAGATATACGCACATAGTGTTTTAACTGTTACGCACACACATCCACACGCACACTCACTCACACATACACACAGGTACGCGCACACACAGGCACTCACGTGCTAATGCATACACACAGACAGAGTTTGGAGCACACCATGGGGGTTTTATGATGGGGTCGCCTCTATAAAGCTGGCTGTAACTAACAAAGGGGTGAAGATTTTGCAGAGGGACACACCGGCCTCGTCTTCCCTTCTGGAAGTGCATGCTTAAATGAAGATGAATAAAAGTTTTGTGAAATAACTACCGAGTTCCGGTGCAGTCTCTGGAAGTTTCGAGGAATAAAAAGAACCGGGGTGAAACTGATTTCGTAACACTACTCACTGGTATAGTTTACTGTTGTCACTGATGTACTTTTATATCCCATCACACCCACAGTAACAACAGAGATATTGAAGGGGCTTCCAGATGGGAGGTTTCCCAGCAGGAACCAGTTGTCTTTTGTCACAAAGGTGTTGTTAGTGGTGGTGACACTAAAGTTGTATTGATTGTGGTTCATGTTCTGTGGAAGGGCCCAGGTGAAGTTGATGGAATTAACAGTCTGAGATTGCACTGTGATGGAGCCAGGAGGGTTGGGAACTGAAGAAGGAGAAGGATTTAATTATTTGATTGATTAATTCAATTAATTCAAACAATACATGCATTTTTAAAATAGGTGTTGATAAAAAATGCTGAATATACAATTTGAGGTAGAAGTCAGATTGTCAATGAAACTCACAAGTTGCGTTGCAGACACGTGAACTGTTACTCTGAAAAGGTCCACTTTTGGTGATCAACTGGACACAGTAAATTACTCCTGGTGTCAAGCTCCCAAAGACTGTGTTTGTAGTTTGATTGTTTACATCCGTGCTGTTCACTAACTGTTCAGCACTATCTAGCACAACACTGTAACTGGAGACCTTCCCTGTCACCAGTGTCCAGCTCACTGAAAGGCTAGTTGTGGTTCCTACGGCTGTAATGTTTGAGACTGCTTCAGGCACTGGATAAAAAAGAAGATTCAAATTAAATGAACATTAGTATTGGACTAATAGGGGCTGAGTAGTAACACAAAGAAAATGTCGACCAAATTACTTGTTTTCTGACCAAAAACATGTTTAAAGATTTACTTTTAGAAGTTTATATACCATCACTAAAACCCTGATAATGTTATATTTTGGCTCGGGGTTGAGACCTTTCACAGAAAGGATAGAAACTAAAGAGCAAAGGTATCGAGCTAACGGCTACTGATTGTCAAACAGGGAGGAAAATTTTTTATGAAAATTGTAGGCTTCAGCTTTACTGAAGCTTCTATATCTGCCTGCGGTGCCTGGAACTCTTTTCTCTTATCAGTTCCCCTTTAAGAAAAAAAATGCTATCCATATAAATAATACAATATCACATATAACCAAGCTCTGACAGTCTGTTGGGGATCACACGATATCCTCAGCTCCACGAGTTAACACAGTTTCCCAGCTGACTATCTAACTGCCAACTATTCCAGAGACGTGAAAATATACAGCATAAAGAAAAGTGTAAGAGACTCGGCAGCAGATTAGAATAACAGTTATACATTTAATAAATCACCAAATGAATCCAAGAAACGAGCAAACCTGTTCCGACAATTTGAGTTTGTAACTTTAACCTCAGCCAAACCGATTTGCTCAGTTGTAAATAAAACAGCGAAGTAAACATGACCCGACAGACAGAACCTGAGTGAATGAAGTCATGCGTTTAACCACTGAGAGCTAAAACTAAGGTGAGGTTTCAAAGCTGTGTGCCGGTGATTGGACATCAGCCGCTGATGAAGCTGGTTCGTCTATAAAGTGCTCTGTAAGGAAACAAGCTCCAGCAGCTCTGGGAAAACACTATATTTACTTATCTTGTGCAGAAAAATGCGCTGACATTGCTTTATATCGAGCACCGGCTGCCCAGTTACTATCACTAGGTAACGTAGGCGTGTTTCTTGAATTAGCAGCAGGTGTTAAACAGCTGACTGATGAGGAGGAGGATGCATGCAGGTAAACTGAGGGTCTGTTGAGCTGATCGCTGGTTTCGTGAGAAAAATGTCAGCTCGTTCTTTATGCTCCTGAACCTGAGGAGCTTGTTTCTCCAGTCTCAGAACCATCTACTGATGTGGTCCCGACACAGGAGAATCTTGGTCCTCAACGTGAAGAGCTTGATTCTCCTGTCTCAGAACCGCTAGTACTCATCATCAGCGGTGATGCAGTCAGCCTCTCTGACCAGATCATATAGACCAGGGGTAGGCAACTCCAGGCCTCGAGTGCTGGTGTCCTGCAGGTTTTAGATGTATCCTTGAACCAACACAGCTGATTCAAATGGCTAAATTACCTCCTCAACATGTCTTGAAGTTCTCCAGGGGGCTGGTAATGAACTAATCATTTGATTCAGGTGTGTTGACCCAGGGTGAGATCTAAAAGACACCGGCCCTCGAGGCCTGGCGTTGCCTACCCCTGATATAGACAGTGCTTGAAGCAGTTATGACCTTCTTGCCATATTGGCAGAATAAATGACCTGGAAGCTGTTGCACTGTCTGCACCTGTAAACTCCAGGACACGTTTACAAACAATTTTCGTTGTTATTTGCGCTGCAGCTGCAGGTTAGGGTGGAGTTACTGTGTGTGTGTGTTTACAAGTAGTTTTAAACATTGTGATCCACAAAACAGCATAACAGTAAAAGAAGAATTGACTGCGTTACAGTCAGTGCGGGAGCGGCGGCTTTGCTCGTGCGCGATTCATTTGCAGTCTGGACGCACGTGAACATCTCCTGCCCTGATAGCGGCTGGAGGAGGACTATCCTCCGCCTGTGAGCGCTTTGGCACGAGCGATGTGCCCACGGCAGCACCCGCTGCTTGTTGATAGTAAGAGCAACAAGCGCTTTCACGTCAAAAGTCGTCATAAATAAGCCTCCAATAACACCAGAAAAAGTCGCCAGATTTGTCGCTAGTCGCTTTTTAGAAGAAAAAAAAACGACGCTACGGGGGGTTTGAAAACTCTCTAAATATAGCGACAAAATCGCTAAGTTGGCAACACTGTTTTCAGGGTATTTAAAAAAATTCAAAACAAAACAAAACCGTGCATCTCAATGTGTATTCTCTGAGCATGCGCAGAATTACGCACAGCTGTCATGTGATCCTGTGACCGAACAAAGGATCAAAGGCTCAAAGAGCCCTGACGTCAAATTCGCAGCCACGAAAGTCTATAAATAGGGATCAGAAGCAGCAATTTTAAAATCAGTTTGTTCACAGCCTTCAAACGTTCGACCAGAGATACATTTGGAAATATTTCTAAGCCTTTTCAGAGTCACTGTGCACAGGCTCCAACATGCCTCCACGAAAACGCCAACAAACACAAAAAGATTATGCTGCCTGTCCTTTGTGTTCTGGCCGGCCAATCTCTCCAGGAGAAATGACCACGGATGGTGTCTTATCAGTCCAAAGAGCATTATATGAAAGTCAGAAGGAAAAATCTGACCTACATTACAAAATTAAACAAATTGAAGAAGAGAAGCTTCAACTAGAGGAAAAGTGCAGACAACTGGAAGCACGAAATAAAGACCTGGAAGAAAAACAGCAACGCCAGCCTGATATAAAAATGATCAATGAGGGCTCGGGAGTGAAGTTTGATGAAGGACGAGAGAAGATCTTTTCTCGTTTTCTTTCATCAGGAACACAGAGTGCTGAATTAAAAGAAACATCTGCCCAGCTTCAACGAAAGAAAGCTAATATTGAGGAGATACAGTGGGATCTCCAAAACATTGAGAAACAGAATCAGGTGCTTCGAGGAAAGCTCAATGAAGCGGAGAAAACAATTGAAAAAATCCACCAACAGAAGACTGAACAGGAAATACAAATGCAGGACGAACTCAAAGCCACACAGAAATTGTACAACGATCTGAAAGTCAGGTTTGGTAAAACAAAGTGCAAAAATAAAGAGCTTCTTGAAGAAAAAAAGCAACAGGAAGAAGAAAAACGTATTATCCAGGACTTTGAGAGAAGGCATCTAGAATTGCAAGAATTTTGTAATAAAGAATATGACGAAACACTTAAACTGCAAAGAGAAAAGGAAATACAAATGCAGGACAAACTCAAAGCCACACAGAAATTGTACAACGATCTGAAAGTCAGGTTTGGTAAAACAAAGTGCAAAAATAAAGAGCTTCTTGAAGAAAAAAAGCAACAGGAAAAAGAAAAACGTATTCTCCGGGACTTTGAGAGAAGGAATCTAGAATTGCTAGAATTTTGTAATGAAACACCTGAACTGCAAAGAGAAAAGGAAATACTGGAAAAACAATGTTCAAAGATGCAGCGTAGGATTGATGGAATGAAGAGTAAACACTCAGCGGTCATTAAGGAGATGTTGTTGAAGTCCAGTGACTTGAAGAGCCAAATAATTGAAATGCAGGCACAAAAGAAACAACAAGAGAAAATACATGAAGACCTGCAGCGTACGAGTCAAGAAATCCAGAGAAAAAATGAGCTGTTAGAAGAGATGCACAACAAAAAGCAAGAGAGAAATACAGACATGTGCAAGGCAAATCTAATGGAGGAGGCAGCATACAAAGACCTGACAGAAAAGCTTAGAAAAAAAACAAGAAACCTTAAAAAAATGGAGCAAAGATGCCAGCAACTCGAGCAGCAGAATGCAGAAACAAATGATCAATTGAGAACCCTTATCCTGGAGAACGAGCTCATGGAAAAATACCTGAAAAAGAAGAAAAAAGGCTGGTTCTGCCGCTTATTCAGATGATTTAGCCTCGTCCTCCTCCACCTGTGATCCATCTTACTTTTCACCTCTCCTGTCCCCCCTAACACATATTCTCCACCTTCTTCATCTTTTTTCTTTTTTCACCCTCCCACCCAACCAGTCCCAGCATTTGACTGTCCCCTCCTGAGCCTGGTTCTGCTGGAGGTTTTCCTGCCTCGGAACCACCTCCTGATGTGGTCCCGACACAGGAGAATCTTGGTCTTCAACCTGAAGAGCTTGATTGTCCTGTCTCAGAACCATCTCCTGATGTGGCTCCGACTAGTGGTTCATGGCGTCATGGTGCCAAACGCCTACTTAAAATAGGTTTAGGTGTTGCCGCAGTAGGCCTTATTATACCTGCAGCTTACTGGGGCTTTTCAGTACTTAACAATGATTGCCTATTTAACTCTGTCTATGGCCTCCTTGAGCCATATTGCCACCTTGGTGATGGACTAGTTCCCTTTTAAAGACTAGTAATGATGGACTGCTTTTCATCCACAGTCCAGAAAACCATACGTTGTTCATGTTAGACAACGTGAGCAACATTTAGCTAACTTGTGCTCTCATTTTCCTTTTCTTTTGCCTCTCACCCCCCAACCAGTCGCGACAGATGGCTGCCCCTTTCTGAGCCTGGTTCTGTCAAAGGTTTCTTCCTGTTTAAAGGGAGTTTTTCCTTTCCACTGTGCCTAGTGCTTGCTCACAGGGGATCATTTGATTGTTGGGGTTTAATTTGTTAAAAAACATAACAAATTAGGTGAGGGGTTCACATAATAGAGAGCACGACAAAAACTACAAATTTTAAAAAAATTTGTTAGTTGCAAATCAAAATAAAGACAACAATTTCTGAAAAACATCTCTTACGGCTCTGTTTATTTGCTTAAATGAACACTTGTAGTTTTTGTCATAGAAGAATATATACATTGTCTTAAATATCTAATAATTTTAAATTTAGCCCTGCACTCCATGAGATAAACTGAGATGAGATAAACTGTGGCACAGACGGCTGTCGGCCTGGCGAGAGAGAGTTCCTCTTCAACCTCCAGACGGAACCCAGTTTGTTACTCGCAGCATCGCAAAATTAGACACAGCAATTTCTTAGAGTCTGGTTTAAGTCCTGAAATGACATCTCCTTACCTGTCACGGTTCTGGGTCAGTTTGAGCCAGTATTTTGAGTTGTTATGTTTTGGTGTGTTTTTGCATTATGGATTGTTTTCTTATTCTCTTGTGGTGCTTTTGTTGGTTATGATGATGATTATTAATCTATGTTTTAGTTATTCTTGTTTAGGGATTAGTTCTTAGGTTTTGTGTTCTCATGTTTTTTGCTGGTTTAGTTCAGTGTCTAGTCTGTCTCTCTCTGTCCAGTCCGTGTCTTAGTTTAGTGTGTATTGTTTCCTGTTTTATTTTGAAGGATTGTGTTTTATGTCAGTGTGTCCAGCTTCGATCCCCTGACTCGTTAGCGCCAATCTCTCCCAGCTGTGTCTCCCTCCTGTTTTCCATTCCCTGATTACTTCCCTGTGTATATTAGCCCTGTGTTTGCCCTTGCTCAGTGCCGCATCGTACTGTCGGATGTGTGTTTTATACTGTGGTCAATAGTTTCGTGTTCACTACCCTTGTTCAGTTCATGTTTTAATTTCTCCAGCAATAAAGCTGAGGTTTTGAGTTACAATTCTGTGTTTGAGTCCTGCATTTGGATCCTCATGTCCGCCTGCCCGCACACAGAGCCCTCTATTTAAAATCCAACTCTTACCTGGACTCTCCTGCCTTTCTGTCTCTCTTGCTGCCTTGTAACGCACCATCCCCCTTTTGACATTAGATAATGGTAAATCAAACCTGCACTGCAGAGAGGTTGGCATGACAGGAAGTCGAGATGATAACGATAGACCAGCCTTCAAACTAAGACGCGTGATGTATAAAAGTCTTTCTACTGAGTAAAGGACAGTTTGAGTGTCCTGCTGGCACCATGCACTGTCTTCACAAGTTTCTTCTTTGTTTTCTACCATGTCTACAAGGCATCAGTGTGAACATCAAATATACCTGATTTATCTTACGGCTGTAAACGGCACACTAACTTTATCATCTTCTTTTTTTTTTTAATTTACCAGAGTTTTCAACAGGAATTTTTCATGAAACAAAAGCTCCAGACACCTCGATACCCTACATGGGATCAGTTCAGAATAACAAGGGTCAACATGTCTGTGGAGAATTCCTCATCACTGAAGACTTTGTGCTCACTGCTGCACACTGTGACCGGTTGTGAGTTAGATTTCCTGTTCATGAAGTTCATCCAAAAACAAACTTTTTCAAACTTGTGTTTATTGATCAGATCACTCTAAGTTATTGATAAGGCAGATGTTATTTCGAGGGAAAATAAAACACAATTAAGTGCAATAGCATCAAATAAAAATGACCTTTGACTTCTGACAGCCGTTGGTTACAGCAATGCTGACATTAACCTGCTTGTGACGATTGCCTAATGAGAAATAAAGATATCAGTTTAAAATTGTTGACATTTTTAATTCCCTCTCAATGATTACTCACACAGTGACCGCACACACTGATCATCCCAAAGTAAAGATTGAGAGAAAATGAAATCCATGAAGGATACGAAAACACTGAACATGCTAATGACATCATTGAAAGCAGCATCAGTTTCATGTGATGTATTTGTAGAATAATTATATTTTTAAAAGAGTTTTTACATGAAAATGTGTTTCTATTTTTTACTTCATGTTGTGTCTCCAGTTGTGTGTGAACGTTCGATTAGTTCACAGAGTACAAACAATTCAGCCTCCACGTGCTGAAATAAACCTAAAAGAAAATCAAGTGTGTCAGGTGGCTGGATGGGGAAAAACTGAAACTGATGGCGAACCTGTTGATGAGCCGACGGTGGTGGACGTGTCTGTCATTGAACCAAAGGTCTGTAAGAAACACTGGCCTGGTCTTCCTGCCGGTGTTTCCTGTGCAGGTGGATATGGAACAACCAAAGGATTCTGTCAGGTATGTTTTCTGTGATTTCAGTGGAAACTTGTGTTCTGTTGACAAATGTATAAAAAAAAATATATATATATAATCTGACATATTAAAATCCTCACAGGGTGAGGTAATACCAGGATGCTCTGTAGAATCCTGACCACTTTGTCATGGGAATTGATCCGCTGCTGACCGCAAGGCACTGCAGCGGGTGATATAAACAGCCCAATTATTCCACCATTTATACTGCCCTTATCTGTATTTATACATGTAAATGGTAAACGGCAAATGGACTGGTTCTTATAGAGCTACTCTTTCTACTGTTCTTTACACAACTTGTGCATTCACACATTCGCACAAGCACATTTTTCTAGGTGCTTTCTAAGTAACATTCACACACACACTGTGTGAATGTCGGAGATGATCTGCTCTACCACCTGAGCTACAGCCACCCCATGTGTGTTGACAATAAACTGAAATCCTAATCCTAAAATGTGGATCGTGTTTTGGGTCTGCCACTTGAGGATACACAGAAATAAGCCATGCTGAACAGATTTCCACATCTTTTCATCTCATCACAAATGCCTCCAAGATACCTGAAAAGCTTCTGTTTCATTTTATATGGAGAAATAAAAGCTAATATTTAAAAACAGTATTTTGTTTAATGCTAAAAGAATCTGGTGGTTTGGAAGTTTAAAGTTACACGGTTAACTACTGTAAGGAACAAAAAGACACTGTTAGGAACTCTTTCTCCAAACACATCCTTCATTTGATACATTAAATGATGCATGAATTCTACTAATTCTATTCTACTACATCAGTCATGCGTGATAAGCACTGTTGATGATTCACCAGCAGGATCTTTTTACACTGAAATCATGTTGAAGTCAGGACGGTGTGTGGCCACAAAATAAATGATTCATATCAAATGTGTTAAACCTAAAGTAAGAAGCTCATTTTGGAAATGTGAGGGGGGAGAAAGTGGAGACGTTTGACTTCAGATGTTTGGTGTAAAACCAAAGCTCTCAGGAGAATTCTCGAATACTTTAACTCTACATGAGTACAGTAATGGAGTATTTTTACTTTGTTGCATCATTGATTAACATAATTCAACGTTTTAACATAATTTATTTTAAAAGAATTTTGTCTGTGTGCGTGATGCTGTGCTCTGCGTCCTGAAACAATGGAAAACTATCCACATCTCTCATTTTCAGCGTCTCGTTTGATTTTTGATGCAGTACGCTCATTTGGCCACACAGCGGCGCTGCTGACTTGTTAAATAGCTCAGCAGAAACATTTCAAATTTTATTCAGCATTCGTTTCGTGTCTTATTATGAAAACGCCTCATGCGTGACCTCATCAGAAGCTCAAATGCTATTACGGCAGCCATAAGTGACGCCCATATCAGGAGTGACCAGTTTCTGGTCAGGCTCTGGTGTGCTGGATTCAAAAGCCAGCCAGCCCTCATAGAACCCCATGTTAAAAAGTTCAGTTTCTCAGCATCTAGCTAAAGTAAGGGTTTTGTTCTGAATCAACATTAACGTTTAAGAGATGGATGGACTAAAGAATATGGACCATGGAAGAAAATTGAGAACAGTTAAAACATTTATTTTATCTTAAAATATCTGAATAACTGGAGCTGCTTTTATTTGCACTCATTTATCAAAAAAGAGGAAACACATTAGCAGAGGAAAAGTCATTTTCAAAGCATTTTAAACAATGAAAAGTCCTTGTGAAATCTGAGGTAACATACAACTAAACCATCGGAAAATTAAATTGATGACTGCTCACTATACGGCTGAATGTATCAAATGCTTCAATGATAAATAAAAAAAAAAAGACAGAATTTATGAACTCAAGGATAATCATACATATAACAATTACAGCTGTAACCATTAGTACACACATCAAGTTCAAATGATGTCCATTTCAAAGTAATTGCTGGAAAGGACATTGTCGAACCCGGTACAAAATTCAGGATAAGAACTGTAAGTAAATGGCACTTCAAGGGTAGCTCCACAGGTATGAGCAACAGGCCTTCTGTTGAGCCCAGTTTCAGCATTAAAGCACACACAAATTTTGTCAACACAGATCACAGAAGATCCTGTGCAGAAGTGCAGGATTTTTTTCAGCTTTGTTTCATCAGTGTTTTTGACATAACGCTGAAGATGGTTAAAGGTTGTCTGTTCTCCCTGAGACAGTATCAATTTTGTTGTTTCAAATAGCTGCACTACTCTTTTGCCTGTGGCCTTCTTTGTCTCATACAGAGACAACACACTTTCCTTGTCTGACAGTTTCAGCTGCAGACGTGCCATGGGTGTGGAGAAGCAATCCATTATATACTTTGGCTCTTGGAGAATGGCCTTATGAGCCATTGTTTCAATGGCAGGATGCATGTTGTTCTTAGGTGATGGGAAGTGGGAACCCATCCTTGTAAAAAAGGTGAAGCAGGTCCTCTTCATCATTTTCATCCAATGTGCCGTTTAGAACTTTCTCAACAGCTGATCTCTCAACAGGAGGGAGATAGTTGAGAAACGATGTACGGTAATCAGAATGTCTACATCAACTGATGCCTTTGACAGCCTCACAGGAAAGACACCATGATATAATAAGCCTTTCACCCATATCTGCCCAACTGCTTGCCTTTTAGCCTCACAAAAGTCTGGCCTCAGCCTTGGAACTCGTTCAGTTTCACCTTCACACTGTTCCAAAAATTGCTCCCAAAATGCAGTGTAAACCTCCCTTGACACCCCAGCGTCATCAACAGCATTTTCATTTACAAAGTTCAACTTTAAAGTCACATTCATTATGCTACTGTCCATAAATACAGTCAAAAGATCATCAACAACCTTTATCCTGCCAATTGATACACGTAGGGGGCTCTGTGGATCTCCTGAATTTGATGGGGAAAGTTGGTTGCTTGAATCTAAAGGCAAACCTTGTGCGATGATATTCAGTCCATGGTCCTGGGTACAAGAAAAAACATGCACTTTCCATAAGAAATGTAAATCAATTATACAGATTCTAAAATATCAATGTTCTGAATATGTTTGAAATTTATTTGTGCAAGTACTGCAATAATTGACAGCAGACACATTAACCCTTCAAGTTCATGAGACTCTTCTTCAATCTTTTACCTTAGCCTATTAAAAATCATGAATGTTCTTAAAAAGTCTACAAAATATGTCAATAGATTTTAAGACATTGAAAAAAGATACACCTCTTTATTTTCAGCCTACATGTCTCACTTACAAGAGTAAAAGGATGTATTACAGTGGCGTCCACGTTACCATGGTAACGGCACAGCCAGATAACATTATGAAATTTCAAAACATATGTGCACTTAACCAGTTATGTTAATTAACCTGAACATATTTACAAGAGTTAACATTAAAGGCTTGCATATACAACAAGTGTTTTTCAACAAGTTACTCGCCTTCTCAACCCCGGTGTTTTATGCTGTCTTGTTCTTTGACTTACGGAATTTTATACGTACTTTGTCTTGATGCATGTGTATCATGTCCTCTTGTGGGACCTCTCTTGACCGCAGGAAATGTTCTAAATCCTCCTCCATTTCTGCTCCGTACCGTACCGCACCCTTCAACAGAACCGCCATCAAAAAGTAGCAGGATCTTTTGCGGACGCTCGCAAAACTTTTGCGAGATCCCGAGTAACTTTTGCGAGCGCTCGCAAAAGTTCTTCTCATTTTTTTCTCCCATGTCCCTTGCGGGGCTCCGTACTGTACCATACGATTAATATGACCGACCATACAGCAAACATTTGCTTGGCCTGCTAATGTGACGCCTCGACCAAAAATCCTGGCCACGCCCCCTGCAGTGACATCACGTTCCAAAGAATCAAAGGATCAAAGGCTCAAAGAGCGCTGACGTCAAATTCGCAGCCACGAAAGTCTATAAATACCCCCTCTTCACCGTTGCAAACACAGTTTTACTTGGAACATTTTCAGAAACAGCGAGTTGTGTTTAGCAAACCAGAAACCTTTCAGAAAGGGACTATTTTAAAGTTAAATAATTAAGCACACGTATTTTTCTTTCGACACGTTGCATTAAGCTTTTAAAGAAATGTCACGAGAAATAGTCAATAATTCACAGTCTGATTCCGCTGGAATCGCTCTGTCAAACGGACTATGTGGGTTAGTGGAGAGAGAAATATCGGAGCCTAGGGACCTTCAAATGAAAATACAACAACTCCAGTTGGAGTTAAGCACCCTAAAGCGCGAAAAGAAATATTACAAAAAGCATTACTATCGCTTTAAAAATGAGCGTGAACAAATGAGTACAGATGTGCATGACAGGAATGTCCACTTTAGGGAAAGCATGGTTGAGCTTGAAGAAGTGACTCAACAGTCAGATAACATCCAAGCTCTAATTGTTGCAGAGAATAAAAATTTGCAAGCAGAGGTTAGAACCTTTCGGATGATGCTCCATGAATTTCAGGAAAAGGAAGCATCTCTGCTTGAGCAGAACAGCAACATTGTTGCTGAGTTGTCTCAGATTGAAAGGGAGAGAAATGAACAGAAGAAAGAGAACGCAGATCTCAAGGAAGCGTTAGTGAGACTTGAGCACCAAGTGGGAGAAGCTCACCATAAAATATCAAAAAAAGAAGAGATAATAGAAAAACAGAATAGAGAAATAGATCACAAGACTGAACAGATAGTTGAGCTGAAAAAAGAAATCTGTACTCTTCAGCGTCGGGTGAGACAGGCTCTAGATGACAAACAGTCACAGGTGGAATCTCTGGAGGCTAAATTGCAGGAACAGGTTAAAACCGTTCAAATGATGCACTGTGACTTTCAGGAAAAGGAAGAATATCTCCTTAAGGAGAACAGCAGCATTGCTGCTGAGATAAACAAATTAAAAGCAGTGAACACAAATCTCAAGAAACGTTTAGAAAATCTTGAGTATCAAGAAAAGACAACAGAAAGTCTGACACTGCAAATATTTTGGCTGAAAGAAAAAGTCAAAAAGCAAAATTTCAAGATTGTTCATAACGAAGATCTCATAGATGAACTTTATGAACATCTTAAAATGAAAAGAGAAATAATTAATCATCTTAAGGATGAGCTGAGAAGGGAGGAGGAAGAAGAAATATTAGCTGCTGTTCACAACATCACTGGTGAACCTCTGCAGCTGGAGAATCTTGCTCCTGAACCCGAGGAGCTTTTTTTTCCTGCCTTGGAACCACCTCCTGATGTGGTGCCGACACAGGAGAATCTTGCTCCTGAACAGGAGGAGCTTTTTTTTCCTGCCTTGGAACCACCTCCTGATGTGGTGCCGACACAGGAGAATCTTGCTCCCGAACCTGAGGAGCTTGTTTCTCCTGTCTCAGAACCATCTCCTGACGTGGCTCTGACTAGTGGTTCATGGCGTCATGGTGCCAAACGCCTACTTAAAATAGGTTTAGGTGTTGCCGCAGTAGGCCTTATTATATCTGCAGCTTACTGGGGCTTTTCAGTGCTTAACAGTGATTGCCTGTTTAACTCTGTCTATGGCCTCCTTGAGCCATATTGCCACCTTGGTGATGGACTAGTTCCCTTTTAAAGACTAGTAATGATGGACTGCTTTTCATCCACAGTCCAGAAAACCATATGTTGTTCATGTTAGACAACGTGAGCAACATTTAGCTAACTTGTGCTCTCATTTTTCTTTTCTTTTGCCTCTCACCCCCCCAACCAGTCGCGACAGATGGCTGCCCCTTCCTGAGCCTGGTTCTGTCAAAGGTTTCTTCCTGTTTAAAGGGAGTTTTTCCTTTCCACTGTGCCTAGTGCTTGCTCACAGGGGATCATTTGATTGTTGGGGTTTAATTTGTTAAAAAACATAACAAATTAGGTGAGGGGTTCACATAATAGAGAGCACGACAAAAACTACAAATTTTAAAAAAATTTGTTAGTTGCAAATCAAAATAAAGACAACAATTTCTGAAAAACATCTCTTACGGCTCTGTTTATTTGCTTAAATGAACACTTGTATTTTTTGTCATAGAAGAATATATACATTGTCTTAAATATCTAATAATTTTAAATTTAGCCCTGCGCTGCATGAGATAAACTGAGATGAGATAAACTGTGGCACAGACGGCTGTCGGTTGAAGTTCCTCTTCAACCTCCAAACTGAACTCAGTTTGTTACTCGCAGCATCACAAAATTAGACACAGCAATTTCTTAGAGTCTGGTTTAAGTCCAATTTTTGTTTTGCCCATTCTGCAAATTCTGTGCACCGATCTGGGTCATTCTCGTTGAGATGCTCCAGTAGCTGGAGTTTGTAAGGGTGCCATTTGTGAGTAGCTAATGCCACTCTCCAGTGACATGCGGCGAGTGCTACGCTGTGGGCTCTTGCTGAATGAAGCTAGGACAGCCACTGATGTTTCTTCATTAGTGGCAGTTTTCTTGCGTCCACATTTTGGCAAATCCAACACTGAACCAGTTTCACGAAACTTAGCAAGCAGTTTGCTGACTGTATCATGGGAGATGGGTGGTCTCGTAGGGTGTCTTGCATCGAAATCTGCTGCAATCACCCGGTTACTGCGTTCACCAGATATCAACACAATTTCGATCCGCTCCTCACGTGTTAACCTCTTCGACATGTCAATGGCTGTGAACAAAGAGAAACTTGTAAATAACTCATGATAGAATAAAGTTACGTTGAAACCACCCACACCATTGTGACATTACCAATAAGTTTGATGTGTCACATGGCCCTCTTCCTATTGAAAAAACAAAAGTTGTATCCAAGATGGCCGACTTCTAAATGGCCACCATGGTCACCACCCATCTTGAGGAGTTTGCCCCCTCACATATACTAATGTGCCACAAACAGGACTTTAATATCACCAACCATTCCCATTTTATTACAGTGTATCCATATAAATGGCCCACCCTGTACTTTCTTCTTCTCCCCTCTCTCTTGCCCAGCCTCATTAGCGGCACCCCTGGTCTGACAGGGTAACAGCATGTACTAATTTGCTTCCTTTATTATAGAACCTTGTAAACACAACAGGCGCTTCATAGATACAGAGAAAAACCCAACAATCATATGACCCCCTGTGAGCAAGCACTTTGGCGACATTGGGAAGGAAAAACTCCCTTTTAACAGGAAGAAACCTCCGGCAGAACCAGTAGTGTCCTGTCTCTTATCTGTTGAGTTGACACTTAGCAAACAACTAGATTGCATCTCCGCACTCACCCAAAGCACAATATAATACATAATATTAGACAAAAACACAAGCAAGACACTTTCAGTCCCTCCATTTCTTTATCACAGTTTAAACAAAATTATTAAATTTTTTAACAAAACAAAATCCCAGAGAAATCTGGGATTCACAGTCTGGTGCCTGGGTCTTAGTCCATGAGGCCCGGCCGGGCACAGCTTGAAAAAGGGACATGGGCCCATCTTCCTGCAGGTTCACCACCCGGAATTGGGTGTAGCCAGGCGGTGGGCAGTACTGATTCCCGGTTACCAAGACTGGCAATTGGGACATGAAATGTCACCGCTCTGGTGGGGAAGGAGCCTGAGTTAGTGCGTGAGGTTGAGAGGTATCGGCTAGATATAGTTGGGCTCACCTCAACATTAGGCTTAGGCTCTGGAACCAGTCCCCTGGAGAGGGGCTGGACTCTGCCTCACTCTGGAGTTGACCCTGGTGAGAGGCGGCAGGCTGGGGTGGGTGTCTTGGTATCCCCTCGGCTTGCTGCTTGTATGTTTGTGTTTCTCCCGGTGGATGAGAGGGCGGAGGAGGACACCGGAAAGACCTGGCATGCCAAAACTAATAGTGAGGGTGTGCTGGGAATGCTTAGCAGAGGCCCCCTGGTCTGCGAAATCTTGGTTTCATCAGATGATGGCCTCCAGCTCACTTTGGCATGGTTCACAGAGAGTTGGAAGCAGCGGAAATGAGAATCAGCACCTCCGAATCTGAGGCCATGGTCTCTTGCTGGCTGGACGCCTTGGTGTTCCCGTGGACAAGCTGGAGGAGGTGGCTGGGGAGAGGGAGGTGTGGGGCTTCTCTGCTTGGGCTGCTGCCCCTGCAACCCAGCCCCGGATAAGCGGAAGACGGATGGATGGACAATTCACAAAAGCCACTTTTGGTTCCAGACTACAGACCTTACTATTTTCTTTTTTTTTTTAAATTATTATATCAAAAACAAACAGCAACCACAACAATTTGAAGACCATGTATTAGCAAGCACTACAGGCTACAGTGGGAAAGTAAAACTCCCTTTTAACAGGAAGAAACCTCTGGCAGAGCCAGGCTTAGGGAGGGGCACCCAGAGGTTAGTAATTACTATTGGTAAAACATCCTGAGACTAATTATATAGATATATCTGTATCTATATCAAGGTATAGATTTAGATAGATATGTCTCACCAAATAAGTGTCCACTAAGGTTTAAACAATACACCGATTCCCCAAAAGCTCCATGTATGTGTAAAAAAAAAAAAAAAAAAAAAAAAAAGCAAATAATCTACAATGAAAAATAAATTATCAGCACAGATTTTTAAAGTTTGAAATTCAATAGGACACTATTTTTTTTTTTTTTTTTTTTTTTTTTTAAATTGTACTATATGGAATATAATGGCTATAACAGCACAATTAGATGTGGGCTTATCAAACAAGGGGATTTTTAAATGAATATAATTATTATTATTAACAAAAAGTTTATTTCACATTGAGGCACACCAAATTGTTTTGTCCAGCAACTGAGACTTGTTTTTAAATTGGCATTATGTGCAGTGAATTCGAACGGAAGAAATCAAACTAATTTCTGAGCAGTAACCACAACAGCAGTATTAGTATTTTCATACTATTTTAACAAACGTAGTTTCCTTTAAGTAAGTTATTCCGATATTTGTTTGTGTTTTAATTAAAAATTACATTGATTTTATGTTAGTAGTGCTTAATAGTCCTGCCTCTTGAACCCCAAACAATTCAGGTACCCTCACTGGAGAGGGTACCTGACTTCACTGTGGCAGAGATATAAATCCATGTGGTTTCTAGCTGAAGACTTCTACTTCGTCAAGTTGTACTCTCAGGCCTGAGCTCAGGGCTGAACATAGTTACTATCACAGATGCGACCCAAAGTTTTTGGTACCCCTCCCAAACACAATGAAGCAAAGAAATCTCTTAAAGGTGAAACTGAGACCTTGGTTTTGATTTGTGGTGAGATGCATCATTTTAAATATGCTTTACAGTAACAAATTAAAGGAGCTGCGCTCACAACGTGCGTCACAATTTGCCATTTCCTGACCGAATAAAAGGCTTTATATATTTGAAGGACCCCCCTCCACAGTCATTTAAAAGATTTATCAGGCTGACAGCTCAGCCTAGTTACATAAAAGGGAGTTGCTTTGCAAATGTGATACAGTCCCAGTTGAAATTTATTTACCTACATCAACATCGCCCTCTAGTGGGAGAATTGCAAAGAAAGCTATTTTGCAACACTGTGAATATCACTGGATATGATTTTAAATATTAACGAGGTAGAAGCAGAGGCAGGGTTAAAACATTTTACTGTAGTGCTACAGTAGTCAACAGATATGAATGAAAACAGGCAATCATCATGTTTTCATCACATTGTTCCATATGACAAAAAAATCTGGCATGTAGAATCCCACAACATGGCAGCAGTGTAGAAAAGAGGATAGTAATGAAAAGAAAAACAAATTAAGGTTTAAATAACAGCATTCAAAGAGTCGACTTCCTTCTTCTGCTTGTCCGTCATCTCCTGCTGTGCCGATTGGTACTGGTGATGAGGCTCAAATTCAAGGACTAATATACCAGTAAAAAATCAACATCAGACATGGCTTGGTTTAGCGTGGCCATACAGGCGTCCTCGCTCTTGTGTGCTCCATCACACGGACACACACACATACATGCACTCACACAAATACATATACAAAATGACAAACCTACACAAGCCCCGGGAGATCGATTGTCACCCCTGGTCTCTGTCGTCCAAGCTGATTTAGATTAGGAAAATCAAAGTTAATCACACAATAAATACATTCTGAAATCTCTTTTTGAAATAGACGGCCTGACAAATATATACAAACTGATTAAAAGATTTAAAAAAAAGAACAACTCATTACTAAGTGTTTCCATCTAAAACAGTCACTTGAACATGTTGAAGTCCGAGATGCACACACAAACCCCTTCTATTAGGCCAAAGTATTAGTTATGTTTTCCTCTCTCTGTCTTTACTCCCTCCGTTTCATCCTCTCCATGCTTCTTCATGTAACTGATTGTACAAACTAGTGTCATGGTCTAGAGTAATAGGTGTTGTCCTATCATCCCTTCAGTTACTGCACTACAGGCACACAAATATAAAGACACTCAGTTTGGCTCTCGGCCCTGCCTCGTTCCAATTCTCCTTCCTACAAACAGAAGCAGTGCTGCCTGTAAACAAGTACTCTTTGTCCTTTCGGATTATAAATACTGTTTTGGTAAATGCATGATCAATAAAAGACGAGACGGAGTGCATTTTAGTGTACACCGATACAAAACACACAATTGCACTGTGAGAAGAGTTTCCTTCTTCATTTGTATTTCTTCTGGTTGGTTTTTTTGTTTTGTTTTGTGTTTTGTTTTTTTCTTATTTTGGCTTCAGCATTAAGGCCCAAAAATCTGGAGTGTTAGGGAAGAAGAAGTCCAAGTGGTGATCTGCCTGTGCCCAAAGGGTCTATTGTAGGTACAGACAACACGTGTACAGGCACACTCACAGATAAACAGTATTGCAGGGGAATATAAAAGACACTAAGGAATGGTGAAACATCCTCTCTGTCATTTGTTCTTACTAAATCATTCTCAGACTATTCTCAGTCATACATTTCTTCCTTTATTTGAAATCTTCTGAACCGTGCTCGTCCTTCATTCCTCCTCTCCTGTCCAAAGTGCTTGGGTGCCGGTGCTCTTTCAGTCTGGCTACACTAGGGGGTGCCGTTTCTCTCTGCTGATGACTGACAGGCGGTGGCTGTGTTTATTGCTGTAAGGTCCAGGCTCCTTGAAGTGAAAAGAAAGGGACAAAGTTGCCCTCCCAGCACTGATCTGAGGTCCCTGCCCTCCTCTGTTAATTAGAGTTTGTGCTTTTTAGAGGACTCCGATGCCAGATCAGTGCCAGTGGGGAAACTCCTTCCTCGAGGAGCTGGCTCAGGTGAAGACGTAGTTGAGCAGGAGCTGGGAGAGGAGCAGAACGCAGAGGATGAGACACTGACGGCCTGTCAGCGACACGCTGTCGTCTGTTGTCCTCTGACGAGCCATCTGACGACTCAGAGCCACCAGGTTCCTGCAGGAAGACAAGGATCAGGATCAACAACTGTTTGAACGAATTTCAACAGGAATTCATAAAAACAACATGAATCCAAGCCTACATTCCTCAAGATGTCCCAGGGTGACTGAAGTCGGAAATAATACATATTCATTTAATGATTTTTTTTCTTAAACATTTGCTTAACTGTGGTTTAGTTTCTGAATACTTTAGGAACACCCAAGTCGCTCTAGTCACATCCTGCATACGTTTTAAGGGTCACAAGCCGAAAACTAAATATGATAACAATGAATGAAAATGCAAACACCTACTAAAAACAAGCATAAATGCACTTTTCCAGCATTCAATTCCAATTAAACTATATCACAGCCAACTATGCTTACAGCTATTTGTTGTGCCTGAATCATCACTACATCTGTCAGTACATAAACATCTACACGAGTGCTCCAGAGAGGTGTATCACGAAACAAAACTAATGGTTAGCAAGCATAAAATCTCAGTTTCTGTGCCAAAAAAGTGGCTCTCTTTTCCTGGCTAAATCACCATGGTAATTTGCATGTGCTCATTTAGTGATGGAGAACATGTGGAACTGTTCTTAATCCCCGGTTCTAATATGCTGCAGTCTCTTTTATACTGCAGGAATTGCAACTACTAGAGGAAGTTTAGTAAGTTAAAATTAATTTCACTTAAGCTGTAATGTTTAAAGTCGTCGTCGCATTAGAAATAAACACCACCAGTAAAACATAACTACTACCACTCTGTGTTCTTTCTTATTTTAAGAATTTCTTGTGTATGTTTGCATTTTACTGTAAAAATCAACATAAAAAAAAACAGAAAACATATCATAATATTATCATCATAAGCTGATAAGGTTTGATTGGAGTAGGTGGAACACATCAGTTCTGTACGTGGGATTCATTAGATAACACTAAGAAGTGAAACATTAAGAATAGTTTATTAAAGCAAATATTAGACTCCATTAACACAAATAGTTACACAGCTGGACTGGGACTAGACTGTTGCCAAGCAACACATTAATGTTTTCCAGAACAGCAGCTTGCTCCCCACACATCACTGCCAGTCAGCTGCGTTGTATCGTGTGCATTTACGTGAACCTTTCAATTAACTGTGCAAACAGTTCTGCAGCGGCTTCGGATGCACGTGTGCTTCTGATGAGTTACAGCTTCATCCGAACATAAATTGTTTCATCACTTCCTGAGCTCCTTGGATGGTCTCCTGTAGCATTCAGCGGTTTTTATTAACATTTTTTTTTTATCTTATACATCGCTTTTGTGTTTATTTAAGGCAGCTCACCGATTCTTAATCACTGCTATGAGCTCTGTTGCCTTAAGTCTTGCATCACATCGTTTCAGAGAGCACTGGCTCTCAGGCTGTAGTTGATATGAGACATGTGTGTCCGGGTCTCTTTCCCATTCTTTGTAACATGTGTTGTAGCTGGTTTACTCTCGGGAGGATTGGTGGTGGATCGCAGCTGTTGGCCTCCTGGGCTTTTTGACCAGGTGGAATTTTGCTCACATATTTTTTTGAGATGATACCAGGTAGAGGGTGATTTACTTGATTCACAAACATAGTGCTCCCTCTCATTTCCTCTCTTTTTCCCGTGGATGTGTATATGTTGGTTGCATCTGTAACCGGAAGGTCGCTGGTTCAATCCCTGGGTTCTCTGTCCTGGTCGTTGTGTCCTTGGGCAAGACACTTCACCTACCGCCTACTGGTGTTGGCCAGAGGGGCCGATGGCGTGATATGGCAGCCTCGCTTCTGTCAGTCTGCCCCAGGGCAGCTGTAGCTACAACTGTAGCTTGCCTCCACCAGTGTGTGAATGCGAGAGTGAATGAATAGTGGTATTGTAAAGCGCTTTGGGTGCCTTGACAAGCGCTATATAAATCCAATCCATTATTATTATCAAATGACTTCAAAACCAATCTGCTTACATCTTTTTACAGGGCTGTTTTCTCTTAATTATACAACCTCGCAGATGGGGACCAGATATAATTAACATGGGCTTGGCATATGGTGTCCCTTATGCAAAGAGGCTAATGCAGGGGCCCAGGTTCCAGTCTATCCCAGGCTCTTTGCTTTATGTCACAGCCCTGCTCTCTCCCCATTGTCCTATATGCCAGTGGTCCCCAACCTCCAGGCCACGGACTGGTGTTTGGTACCAGGCCACGGGATTTGAGGCTCTCTCTGTGAAATTTATGGTTTGTTTCCCTGGGTCTTTTCCCGTGTGTTATGAATAAATCTTCTTTTTTTTTGGTAACGGTTTTATTTTGTTATATTTATCTGCGACAACTTAATATCCTAGGACCTGGCATCCACATATGTGGACATCACAATTTGGGTTGTTTAGACCAAAATACAAAATTTTGCTCTACAAGGGCCTGATATCCACTTACGAGGACATTATACTGCCACTGTTCTATCGAAATTTTAAATGAATGTCCTCATATGTGGATCTCATTTCTCTCAGAAAGAAAAATCAGGTAAAAAATTGAAGAAAAAAAATCTGGTCATTCTTTGTTTTTACATTCATCAGGTCCCAATCAGTCCAAATAGTAGTTGGTTTACTCTCACCTCTGGATATCCTGCTGTGTCTTCTTTATAGATGTGATGGAAGCTTCTAACATGGCAATGTCCTTTATCTCTTTACTGCACCGGGCACACTGATTAGAATAGCCTAGGTACATAACAGACAAGAGACCAATGATAAGACACCAGAAGGTTAGATTTATTTAGCTATTTTATTTTGGGGAGGGGGTCACATACACCTCACCTTCATTGTCCGAGGACTCATGTGTGGGTTCCGGCGTAGTGCTGCTGCTCTCAGTGTTCTGGCTGCAGCTAGACGGCTGACTGCTCGCCTTCCTATGCTTCCCGTTAACCTCAGCCTGAGAGGAGAAGTGCAACAAACTTCAATTTGGAAAATTCCCAGCATACTGCACGCTGACACAACACTGGCTATCTGGGTAAACTGCAATGAATATCAAGTGGCTAAAAATAAGGGGCTTATCACGCTTGTCAGTGACATTGCAGCAACAAAGTATGAGTATGAAGAAAGAAGCTCAGAGATCATTCTGATAAAATGTCAGTGAAAGGCTCATCAGTAAATATTTCAGTTTAACCTTCTGTTGACTGGCCCAGCTGTGGCTGTAGGAGAGTCCGTTGTGTTGTCTCTGGCTTTTCTCCTGCGTCTGAATCACGCCATCCTTCTCAAACTGAACAAAACAGCGCTCAGGTTCCCACGGTCGCGTGCTGTAAAAATAAACCAGTGGAATTTAAACTTCCTCACATCCTTGTTTGCTTGTCCCCACTTGCTGATACCACAGTGCTTGTAGGTCTTCCTGCAGCCCCCAACCATCGTATTCATTACAAAAGGAGATATGCATGAGCGTGCATGAAAGCATTTGCGAAACAACAACCAAAGGACTATAAATACTATAAATAAACCATAAACTGCAGTACTGCCTCATGTCTGAGATATGGTGAGCTAGATCACAGTGACTCATTTGATTTTTTTCCTGTTGCAAAGTTTATTACAGTAATTAGCAACAACCTATGACTGACCAATAACCCCTGTACCAGTTTCAGTACTGGTGTCCTGTATTAAATACCTCATAATACTCTTACTCTCAATATATATAATATAACTGTTTGTTATCAGCTTTCAGCACCTGACTATTTCAAGTGACATGTATTGTGGCATATCAGTATTTATTCTCACACCATTTCTGACCCCTTCCTTCACAGGTCACCTTTTACTACACTTATAAGCTGAATAAAAAAGGCCCTAGTGTGTGTGTGTGTGTGTGTGTGTGTGAGTGTGCTCATACTCCATGTGCTTGTAGGTCCACTCAGAGGTGACAGAGTGCGGATGGAAAAGCTGTGGAACCCAGGGTTTGTCTCCTCTCTCTCTGGTGTCTCTCCGCTGAGCTTCCTCCAATACAAACTTCTCCTGGGTGGCACGCACTTGGTCCCTATCCATGATAGCACTGGTCACATGCCGCCACAGTCTGCCAAGAGCATATTACAATCAGATGCAAATGGGGAAAACACACTGGCCAATGAATTGTCACTAAAAAGTCAAAAGCAATTGTGTATAATGAGATATAATAACATCCCGGCCACAACCTCGTCTGGATATCTAATAACGTCTGCAGTTAAAGGTTCTGAGCATTGGGTCACTGACACATGTTAAATGGAAGCCACTATTACAGTTATCAGCTATCATGCTAGCACAAATGTTTTGCATTTGTTGACTCAATAACACTCAAATTAACAATTAACACAGATGATCTTTGTGCTTTACCTTTCGGACTCAAATTCTCCCTGCTGGTCTAACTGGACCACTTGTCTCTTGAGGCGACCGCTGCGAATTTCTGGACTTGGGTTCCACAAAATCTCCTGCTGGCCTGAGCGCTTCTCGTGAATAAATACCTCGTTGTCCTGAACAAAAGTTTAGCCCCTTTTAACGTTTTTTTTTTAAAAGTTAATTGACCACAACCATCCATAAGACTCTACATAAAAATACATTGCCCTTATTTTCAATCCAACCTGGAAACTACTGGAAACTATTCCCAAAAGATCCCAAAAAGTCATCTAGAAAACAAAATAACAATACTGAATTTCTTTACTTTTGCTTTTTGATGCTCAAAGCCACTGTGAGAGCAATACAGAGGAGATCCTTTACTTTATGCACCTTCCAGCTGCTCCTAAACCTATGATTATCTATTTTGTACTACAGAGTATTACTAATTACTAATTGCTAAAGAGTGGTGTGTGTGGTAGCAAATGATGCTGAAAGATGTATTCAAGCTCCTTAGACTTCATACGAGATCAAGAGGATTAAGGTTCTTACCCAGTGTCCATCAACAGTGGCCAGTACTTCCTCTCCGACAAAGATCTTTCCATTGATCTGATTTACAGAACCAGAACCTCCAAGAAAAGGCTGAAGTGAACAGAATGAAAATGCAATACCTTTACTAAAACAGCTGACTAGATAAAACAACCAGTTAAACAAATGTTTCATTTCTTTTTTCTGAAAACATACCTTCAGTTTAAACTCCAGCTCTGCTACGCATTTGGTTTTCTCACACTCAATGGTAACTTTCCCTCCCAGCTCTAGTGTCATAGTGCCGTACAGAATCCCTACGAGAGAGAGACAATATTGCAGCATCAGATCAACAAGTTCAGCAGAAGGAAATTCATAAATTATTGGTAGAATTTATCATGTAGGCAACTGCAGTGAGTGCATTCCTGAGAGACAAGATGAAGGAAACAATTTTAAAAATCCTGAAGCAGACCCAAAATAAAAAACTTAAACCTGCCTTGATTTATATATCTCACCCATCATCCATCTCGAACTCTGACTGTCTGCCATATTAGAGTTCGTGCTCACAGCGAAGCAGAGCTTCATTTGATTTCCAGTACATCAGACATATTGGCCAGAACAGATGGCTGTAATATTTACAGCCCACACAGATTGTGTCAGTTTGGTCAGATTTCATTGTAAACACTGTAGATGAGCTTGTGTTCTAGCCTCCTGTCATGTGTGTGCTGTTGCAATAATTGGTAAATTATAGTGTGAGAATGAGGAGCTCAAACAGAATTGGCTACAATCAGCGTGGTACAGAACAAAAATCAGAAGCAACAAAAGGTATTATTTTCAGACAATACAGGTCATTTGTTTGTGAATTCCACTTCTGATACCCAACTTATTAGATGCCATGCACATTACAGATCCACTAATATCCTCCAGTGCTCACTCATTCACACTATCCCAACTGATCTGTAGACAAAGTTGAGCCTTGAAAAACTGGAGATGATCCAGTATCTGTGCTTACTGCAAAACTATAAATTACTTAACATCTCATATCTTCTTTGATTTAACTGCTTATAATTATAATTTCATCTCCGAGGAAGTGATCCCAGAGAGAAGTAAAGCAAGTGTGTAAGTTTATCTCTGAATGTTTGTAAAGCATTCCCACGTTAAGCTTAACAACCGATATATGGAGCGACTTCCTCTCTCTCCCTCTTCTGTTATTACTTTAATCATGAAACCGATTAATGATCAGTTGATCGGCTTTTCTGTCGCGAGTCCGTCTCTCTTCTTTGTTTATCGCCTACTTTGCACCAGAAAGAGGAAACCAGCGGCTGAATAACAGCAGCACTATTAAGCTTGAAAAGCTGTTGTTAGAATTTATTTAATATTACTTTCTAGACCAGGATCCTTTTCTACGTAGCTGACGCTGGTAACTGTGCAGGGGCGGATCTAGCAAAGTTTAGCCAGGGGGGCCGATAGGGCATGAACAGGGAGAAGGGGGCACAAAGACATACTTTTCTTTCTTATTCTTATTTAAAATGTCTAGCTTTTAATAAATAATTATCTGAATCTTACACCCAAAGTTTTAATCTTATGTAAAATATATAGAAGTCCATTACTGTATATAGTAACTATTAAGTCTAATATACCCTAGTAAGCTATAGTACTTTTTCCTTTGGGAAGGTACCATCTGTGCAGTCTGCAGTTCTGTTGAAGAAAGATGTTGAATCTAATTATTCTTGAAAAATAATTTATTTCTGTGCATTTTTTTTCACACTGCATCAAATTAAAGTTGATTAGGTCGATTAAGCATCATGAGGCAGAGGGTGGTTCCCTATTTTTTTGCTGGGAGTTTGCAACCCTATTAGTTAGGAGAAATATTAAGCAACCTAAGTACTCTTTAAAATACCAGAATAGAAAGTATCAGTATCGAGACACTTACAAATGTGGATTGCACAACACTGGACATTATATTTCTTCATTTCCATTTAATACTTGTACAGCTGCTGTTATTGTATATATATATATATATATATATATATATATATATATATATATATTTCTTCATACATTCTTATATATTTATTATATATTTCTATACTGTGTATTGTGTATTTTGTTGCACAGTTATTTTATTTTCAACTTTAATTTATATATTTTATCTTATTCTTTCCCAGTTAAATTTACCCTTCATTCTAATTGGTTGTTGTACAGTTATTTCGTTTTTAACTTTAATTTTTATATTTTATTTTATTCCTTCCTAGTTAAATTTACCCTTTTTAATTTTCATTTCCTATCTTATTCATAGCCTTTTTTTTTTCTTTAGGTCACGAGCAGTTGTGTAAGCATTTCACTGCATATCGTACTGTGTATGACTGTGTATGTGACAAATAAAATTTGAATTTATTGCTGAACTATGAAATATTTTGGGTGCAGTGTAATTTTTATATACAGGTATAACAGAAAAGCTTTAGTGTTCTTGTTTATTTAAACTTGAGTATGAACTTATACAAAATGCAGCAAGATATAAAAAAAAAAAAAACAGTTTTATTGATTAAAAAACACTATATCGGATTCATATCGGTCTCGGCAGATATCCAAATTTATGATATCAGTATCGGACATAAAAAAGTGGTATCGTGCCACTGAAAACCTATTACTTATTTCCAAAGAGATGTTGCAGTATTAAGAAGATTATGGAAAGATACTGCTAATACTAACATAGCAACAAGGACATGGAACGATTAGTGGAGTAGAAAGTAATGCATATTTATTACCTTTGCAGTGAGCATAGGGCATGGTGATGACATACTCCTCATCCCTGCTCAAGAACAGCAGCCGGGCTTTGCCATCTAGAATAGCTGAAAGAGAGTTACCTACAAAAGCAGGAAAACAGAGAAATATGTGGTTAACAATGCTTCTCACTGGGCCTGATCGTGACGGTGTCCTTGCATGCCTTTTTATAACCGTACACATGTACTGAATCCGTACCGATCATCTGGCTGAGACAAATGAATTAGATCGTGAAATATTGACTGTACCATAGAATTTGGACTTGGCCAGGATGCTTCCACTAATAGAAAATCCATCCTTCCTATTGCAGACATAAAAGGCAGAGATGGGTGGATGGTGCGACACCTGGCAGAGGACAGAGAGAGAAAACGAAATCTGAGCAGCAGAGCGAGGCAAAAACTGTCAAATACTCTCTGGCCAATGTTCCCTCTAAGCTGCGCGTGCGCGCAATTGCGCACAATTGCGCACTGCTGGCACGGTCTCTGCGCACAGAAAATCTGCGTTGCGCACAAAAAAAAAAAATCTAACCTGAATTGAAATTAAAATGAAAACTTTAACAATTCTGTTTTGCAGTGTTAGTCAGTAAGTGACAGTTGTTAGTTGTTTAGGAAAGGGGAAGTTTTAGGAGTGTTTTGAGATGTGAGAGATTTGCGTCATTTAGCGCAAATCTTGTGTAGTTAGTGTGTAGCGTAGTCAATAGTTTTGTTGTGTGTCAGAACAATGAGGCGACTGCTGAATGTTACAGGTTTTACACATCTCCTGTTGTCAGGCCTGCAGGTATCAGGTTGTTGTTCTTCTTTATCTCATAGTGACAGAAATTATTTTTTGGAGTGGCACAAATAATTTGTGTGGCATCAAATTTGATGCAGAACAGCTGATTGTTCTGTAAATAGTTTGAAATGTTTGTTTAAAAACACCTTGGCTGCATTTTTAGGTAAAGAGCTGCAAAAAACTTTGTTGTTTGCATAACTCAGTTACTTTTTTGAACAAGTAACTATATAATTAATTGCCCAACATTGGTCATTATATACTGTATTTTGCAGACAGAGTTACAGGACTCTCTCCCAGACCACAGACTCATAATACAAGTCAGAGCTTTATTTAAAAAAAAGAAAAAAGAAAAAAAAGAAAGTTGTGTTTTCAAAATTGGAGTTCAAGTTATTTTTACTTCCAATAGTGTTAACATACTACACAGGTCATGAACAAGATTTTTTTAAATTTTCATTGCAAGTGGGCTAAAGCAGTTAATTAAAAGTAGTCTAACATAAATGTAAATGCTGTAATGTGATTATTTTAATAAACCATGTAACTCGGATGGATTCGATGCTGACGTGACCACAGTGCACACGTCTGCTGTCGCTCACAGTGGTCCAAGGGACCGCTCAGGGAGTTTGTTCGCTCAGACACATGAACATTGCCTCTGGCACTTATTAATTTTACACTTGCTGCATAGGTGTTTGCTCAGTGTGTTTGTCGAAACAGTGTGTTTGTGCAAGATATTTCACACGAGACAAGAGTCGTGTCCAGTTCTGGTTCGCCACTTATCTACGAGTCTGATTTAACCTGTTCAGCTATGTAGAAAGTGCAGCTGTTGGTCTCTGGATGGAGCCAGCAGCAGCGAAATGTCTCCCCCAGGATTGGATTGTAAGGTTTTTTCAGACCCTGTAAATGCAGACACACAGAGAAACGTTAGTGTCACTTTAAGCATCATCCAAAACAAAGAAGATTTATTTCCCAGATTAAACATCAAGCTACTTTAATTTTTTGTTATGCTACTGTTGAGCACAATTCTTAAGTAATAACTTGATTCTGTCCTGTTTCACGTAATAAGCAATATTATGGAGTGCAGCGCCACTTATCCAGAGAGCTACTACAGACAGTTCTATAGATGTTATGCAATTACTCCAGCAGCAGAGCAAAGTTTTTGTTTGGTAGTCTTATGATGAGAGCTTCTCAAGAATTTATCAGTCTACAGTTTCACAAAAGTAGTCAGCTGAAAATGTGCTGAGCAATGCCAGATTAATCGACACACATTATCTGCTGGCTCAGATTCCCAGAAGCTCTGCTGCCACAGAGGAAATAAATTTCTAACCAGTGGGAAGTGCGTCCTGACATTTTTACAGCACAAATGGACCCTGAACAGAGACATTTGTCAAGCAGCCAAGAAATAAAGCGTTACTGAATGTCATGTTAGATGATGGTGCGCCCACAAAACTAAAAACTGCTAACACTTAGAAAATCTTCCAGTGGTACTGGTAAAGCCACATGATAGAGGTTGATGGGTTGTGCAAATCTATAACTGACTGATGAGTGTCCATTCAGACTTTAAAAATTTAGGAAACACTAAATAGTTGAAGCTTTAAGTTTTTAGTGATTCTGCTCTGATTCATGGTGAAATGTTATTTAAAAGATCACCGGCTTGTAGTACACAACATACTGCATTTTATTTAATAGTAGTGATGCACTGAAAAGCTTTCACATTACTTCTAAAAACAGATGTCACTGTAGTCTCTAACAGGCACTGAATGGATGTGCATCTTGTAATTAGGTTTGTCATACAGTACAGCTAATGTGATAACAGAACTATATAAGCTTGACTGGAGTGAACGTAGCTTACCTTGGGCTTCTTGTAAAAACCTGATAAGTACCACCTCAGCACCTGCTTGATCCGACCATATGCACTCTCTTCCAGTGAGGCTCTGTAGTGAAGAAACAAAAAGAAAAAAAATAAACAAGACATGCATACAATCTATAAATGCGGGAAAAAAGAATCACCTGATTTCAAAAGACTATATTTTTTGTAAGTAATGGAAACAGAAGAGTGCAGTAAATTTTAAAATACATGGCTAAATATAAAGCAAACACACCACTTTGCATTATGTGTACAATGGGTATTATAATAAAGCACCACAAAACTTGGTGTTCAATGTGTCTTCCTCTAGATTCAAGGCACGTGTCTGTACTATAGTCAAACTCGGCCCATATTTTGCAAGCATGTCTGGAATGACTGCAGCCACTGCGGCTGTTATGCTACCTACCTGCATGAAACTCATGCTTGTTCTAACAGTATGTGTTTTGATCATTATAGTTGAACAGCTGCAGTATTAAAGCACTTTGAAATCAGGTGATTCTTTGTGATACACCCTGTATGTTCTTAAGTGAAATCACTAAGATTTACTGACTGTGAGAGCAGATCTGCATGATAGTAGTAGTCAGACAGCTTGTCCAGGAAGGAGCGCGGCTCCAGGATAAAGGTTGGAAGCACCACCTTAGACAGGTCCATGCCTGGCCGCAGCTGCTTCAGCAAGCTCCAGATCAGGCCCTTGTTCTCCTCTGATACAGTCTCCACCTGGGATGCCTCGCCAGCCTAAAGGAACATGCACAGAGGGCAGGTAGTTGTGCGTAAGTAAGATTAGAAAAGTAATCAGGATGGCGAACAGAACTGCAAGGCAAACATAACAATCAGCCTCACCTCAGCCATCTCCTCTGTGCTCTGCTCTACATAGGCTGTGGCCTGTGGCCCGGGGGACAGCTCATCCGATTGGTCCACATCGCTCTCCTCCGTCAGTCTTCCACCGTTCTCATTGGCTGCAGCGTCCCAGTCGTCATGAGCTTCGCGCTCCGATTTATCTGAAAAGCCGTCATGCTCCATGTGGTGATTTCCCAGCAGCACTGTGTCATTCAACCTAGTGAACAGATAAGCAAACAGGTTACAACTACATTAATAATAATGATAAGCAGCCATTTTATCGCTGCTGTATGCCGGCTCTTGAATAGCCCTTGCAGAGGAGAAATCTGATAGCTTCTCACTGGCTTGATCTTTCACTTGTGCATTATGATGCATAAGATCAAGTGACTTTGCAAAAGTCACTTGAGCCAAAGTTTTGATGACTGCCTTGCTAATGGAGAAGTCTCTAAAGAACAAGAAATTACCTACCAAGAACATTACAGCTCTAAATGGCTTTTAACTGATGTCCTCTTGTATCCTCCTCACAGTTATGATGAGTACGTCTGCTACTTTAGAGACTATGGATGTTAATAACTTTGTTGACCTCAAGGGTTGACAGGACATCCAGATTACAAAGCCTCACGTCCACATATCCCACCCCTTAAACATTAGGTTTGAATTTACGTGGCTACAATAAAGATGCACAAACAAGTTAATATATAAACATGCAAGTATTGTATATACAGACAATACTCAACTACTTGTAGGCTCTGTGCTTCAGCACATTCATTCTAAAACAACAATGGATATTACAGTAAAGCACCACTGCAAATGAAACACGTGCATTTTAACAGCGTGCACAAATTTTAAGGGCCCAAAAGTAATTGGACAATCGCCTACTAAGTATTTGTCAGCACACAATGTAAAACGGTGAGTTTTTAGACTCACTGGGGTTTTGCCAACAAGATCATTTACAAACATGTAAATCAGCAGCACTCAGTCCTATGGCACACCTGCGCTGACTTTTTTATTGCCGTCAGCAGCAACAGGATGAGGAATGAGGTATACAGGAGATTTGTGTGTGCTCGGATTCACATGGAAAAACAGAAAAACAAACAAACAAAAAAATCCACATTATACAGCATTTTATTATCCACGTGATGATGCATAATATCTGCCTCACTCTCAATTAACTGCTCCATTTCACTTACTGAGAACCAGATACAAGCAAAAATCCCACATCAAGAAAGACAGATTCTGCTGGTGACTAAGACTGAAGATTTCACACCATTACCGACTACATAATTCCCCCCAAGATAACTAATTTGAGTGGTTTTTAAGGGTTAAGGATTACATTTTCCCAACTGTGAAATTCAGTCACAGAACTTGTACATGTACAGAACAAAAACAACATACAACTATCCAAACACATATGGTCTGTGCAGCAAATGCTTACACTAACCCAAAAATTAACTCGAGAAAATAATCATCTTAAACTTCATGCTGTGCCGAGTTAGTGTTTTCAAGCTGTGTGATTTCGCAATCTGCAATAAAAAGGCCCAGACCTCAGACCTGCTATCACTTAATCAGAAAAAAGGGAACAAAACATGGAAAACGAAAAAGAAGAAAGTCATACATCAGCTTGTGAACTGTCAAAGAAGGAACGAGGAAGAAGTGAGAGTGAGGGGCGGGAGGGAGAGATTTATGAGGTTGGTAGCTAAAAAGGAACAGCCTACAGCCATTTTACAATTCAGACAGTGGAAGTCTGTGGAGTGAGACTGCAGAGTCCTACATCATGCAAAATCAATGCCAGCAATTTCCAAAGCTTTGTTTCCTAACAAACATGAGCAACCGTTGGGACAGTGGAAAATAACTGCATTGTGCTGCAAGCTTCCACAAGAACATACAGTATTAGGATTGTGGTCACAGCATACAGGGAAATAGCCTGTCCAACAACAAAGATAGTTACAGGTTCAAAATGCCCCAGGGTTTGCCAAACCTGAACAGTCACATTCCAGCTAACGTTAATGTTACTTATTAATCCAAACACACCCAAAGGCAAATAAGCTTTCCTTACCTCAAAGTCTTAAAACATACAGACAAACTCTTCCTCAAGGATCAAAACACCACCAGTAAATCCAATCACAGATGCAGCCTGTCCTTGTCTCTTCTCCTGTGTGCGTGTGTGAATGTTTTCACTCTACTCCCTAAAAGAAAAAAAGGTGACGCTCTGTTTCTTCGACTCTGGCAAACCTGCTTCCTGAATGCGTGTGCGCATACGTGTGTCTGTGTGCATGCCTGCAATGGCTGTGCTGCTACCGTCTCTGTCTGGGTGGTGTATGGCTCATATTGTGCTCCATCTTCCTGCTCCTCTGTCAGTCACGTGACTGGTTGGGCTTTTGTGATTGGATGGGAGAGGAATTGGAGAGGAGGTAATGCTGGGATGGATGTCCGGAGGGAGGAGGTAAGAGGAAGGGGAGGTGTGAGGGGGAGTGAGGCTTCGAATGTTGGATGTAAACCGTACACAAACAGATCAGAATGAGGGCTACATAACCAATTAAACACACTTGGAGCACATAGTTATACTGCAAATAGGATTTCAGCGGCAAACGGGACACCTTATGATTTCAGCTATTGATTAACTTCATACAAAAGCCCCAACTCTGCTTTGTTTCACAGCAAATACTCAAAGTTTTATACTGATTACGCTCTATTGTGTGTAAGCTGTGAAATTAAGCCTATCAAGTCCAATGACTGTTTTTCATAGACATTGATCAAGTCTCAGAATGCCTAATAATCATAGTTACTCTGACAACATAAATGGGAAATGGAAGGCATTTCCCACAATCCTCATTGTGGGAAATTGTGGGGGCTCAAGAGTTAGCAGTTCGTCTTGTAATCAAATCAAATCAAATCAAATTACTTTTATTGTCACATCACATGTGCAGGTACACTGGTACAGCACATGTGAGTGAAATTCTTGTGTGCGAGCTTCACAAGCAACAGTGTTGTGCAAAAATACAATAACGTAAAACAAGCAAAATATAAGAATGGCTAAATCTGAGACTAATAAATATATGTGCAATATATAATAGTATATGCATTACTGGATGTGTATACTAAATATGTTTTTCTGCGTGCGTGCGTGTGTGTGTGTGTGTGTGTGTGTGTGTGTGTGTGTACATATTTTACAAATTAAATAGAGTAAACATTAAAATAAAATATATAAAAAATATACAGAGTTGGTTGAGACATGTGCAAAACAGTGGCATTAATAGGAAGGTTGCCGGTTCGAGCCCCGACTCCGACAGTCTCGGTCGTTGTGTCCTTGGGCAAGACACTTCACCCGCTGCCTACTGGTGGTGGTCAGAGGGCCCGGTGGGGTCCATAGGGACTAAGTAAAGCACTATACAAATACAGGTCATTTACCATTTGTATCCTTCCCTTTTCCCCATTATACCCAGATCTCATCAAAACGCATTTTTTTAACCGCTTTCACAAGGTCAGACTGTATCCACTCACACGAGCAAAATGCCAAAACTTTGCAGAATCCAATTTTCCAGCTTTATAAAGGCTGATAATACGTGAGTCACAAAGAAGGGCACAATCAGGACATGCTCAACAGACTCTGACATGTCACAACAGAAAACACAAGGGTGGACTAATGATGGCTGCATGCCATCATATCCTGCTATTGTGCATGCTGGTAATGAGCCAGCTACAGTTGTAGCCACAGCTGCCCTGGGGCAGACTGACAGAAGCGAGGCTGCCATATCGCGCCATCGGCCCCTCTGGCCAACACCAGTAGGCGGTAGGTGAAGTGTCTTGCCCAAGGACACAACGACCGAGACTGTCCTAGCCGGGGCTCGAACCGGCAACCTTCCGATTACAAGGCGAACTCCCAACTCTTGAGCCACGATCGCCCCTTGGGAGACCACAAATCCCAGTTGTGGTCAAAAACAGCCAAGCAATGACACATCAACCAGCATTTTATCATCCATGTGATGATGCACAATATCTGCCTCACTCTGCCTCAGTCCAATATTTCCAGTCTCTTCACTGCCTGCAAGTAGCTCTGAAAACCATGTCTGAAAAATGTAGCTCATTAAACAGTTTGATTCAAAAACTAAACACTAAACTAAACAGAGCACTATTTTGCCCCAGGTCCTAGTCCAGCAAACCTCTTATCTGTAAGGTGAGATCCTGCCCTCAGTTCAGCCAAGCATACCCAGGGGTATTTGTATTTGTTATAATGTTGTGTGAATCGTGATGAATCTATGGTTTCTTATAAGCCTAGCAGAGTTTTTAAATAAGGTTGATTACATACAAGTGCACTAAAAGTGACTTTTTCCCTAGTTGCATTACAAAACTACGATAATTTAAAGAACAGACAGTTTGAAATCTCCTAGTTAAAAATGTATAGAGAATAAATAAAATAATTAAATAAAATCTGGATTTGACGTTCTTGGGCTTTAGCTGTTTTATCACATAAGTGAGAGTACCATGGGAATTTCTGACAGTGATATGAAAGAAAAAAAAAAATGGGGCAAATGGTCAACAATCAGAATCGGGATCAGAATACTTTATTAATGCCTAAGGAAATTATGCAAAGCGTGAATACAGGAATCATCGGTGATCCAATAACAACAAATTATAAAAGAAAGACTGAAATCAGTCATATGTCCGTGGATCTAGCTGTGTGAGTTCATGACTTACTGCAGCAGCTCTGTATCAGTGAGTGCCGTGGACTGCAGCAGGTTCAGTATATGGGAGGACTCTGAAGTCGTGCTGATATCTCCTTCTTTCCCAGCTTTGGCCGTCAGCTTGTAGAGGCTGGAGCAGCTCAGAGCCAGCTCCAGGGCATCCATCCAACACCGACCTGGAGAGCAGTTTTTTTTTTTTTTTTAAGGGGAAGAAGGGTCGATCAGTTTGGTTGCATATATATAGTTTCATCAAACATGCAAGAAGCTGCACCTTCAGATGCCTCACCATCAGACTCAGATGCAGCTCTGAAGATCAGGTAGTTACTGGGTAGAGGCTGCGTGATGGAGCCAACGTTCTCTCCTTTGGGACCCTGAGGATATGGATCAAATACTGACTCATGCTTCATGTTGTGTATTCATGTTGCACCAATTGAAACAAATGGCTCTCCCAAGGGCCATGAGAATTATGCAGCACTAAACGAGATAATCATCATTTAGAAATAACATTTACGGTGAGGAAAAAAAGAAGACAGCCAGTTTCTTTTTAATACAACCACTAGGTGTCACCCAAGACAGATTTTTTTTTCCCCACACAAAGTAAAATCAAATAAAATTATTACTACACAAACAAAACTAAAATCAGATTTAACTGTCTAAATACACAAAATATTAAATTGTCCTAATGCTGAGTGAACTTGTCAATTAAAATCTAACTGTTTTTGATTACATAATTTTAATTGGACTGAATAAACCTACAAATATGTCTGACCTTGACAGCCCAGATTGATTTATCCAGTGGGTGGTACAGCTTGAAGCAAAAGCCGTCCTTCTTGGAGGGTCTCTCGATCAGCTTGCATGCACTGAGCAGGATGGTACCCACCCAGTGATCTGTTTTGGGGGTCTTATAGATCAGAAGAACCCCAGGCTTCAAGGCACACCACAGTCTGGTCCAACTTTTTAAAGAGCCACGGATCTAAAGAAGCATAAGGGATGAGAGTGGAAGCAATTTAGAGTACAACTAAATAAAGTAAAGAAAATGAAATATGTTAATTCACAACTGCAGCATATTAAATATTAAGAGCATTAAAAAGTAAGAGGGAAACTGGGAAGTCAATATGTAATGACATCAGTTTAACATCAAGGTTATTATTATCCTGGCTGTTACTGCAATAGTGTCACACCTTTAACCAGTTGGACATGATGATGACGCTGGGGTCCTTAAGTGCAGTGGACAGTTCTTTAGCTGCTCGCTTCTTCTCTTGCCTATAATTCTGCTTTTGGACCTTTAGAACATTATAAAAACAAAAGCAAACAATAATGAAAGATCAGAACTGAACAAAGGACTGATACCAAAGTTTTAACACTAGGTGGAAGCAGAGTCAAACTATCTCTAGCATTCGACATTCAAAGACTTAACATCAAAGGTAAACATTTAAATATTTGAATACTGCAACGTTTAAAATGAGCATGCACATGAGTCAACACAGCTGCTGACCATCTCAAGCAAGGATGTGACCTCTACCTTGAGCGACTCCTTCCGGGCCAGCTTCTCGGTGGGGGAGGGGCAGTCCTTCTCAACACCATTAAACATCCTGGACTCAGACTGGAGGCGGGAGTTAAGACAGAAAGGAAAGGCAGAGTTAAACGATGGACAAATAATCCCGTTGGGAGGGATTTTAGTTTACATAAATCTGTGGTTAATAAAAGTTTAAATAACCTTATTTGTTTTAGTTGGGAACGGCCCAATATTTTACTGTTTTCAAAGGTTTGTAAAGAGGGGTGGGTGGCCCTTTCAGTCAGCAAGGAAACTTGGCAGGCAGTCATTTGTGGCGCTTTGACCACACACCCACTAACTTCCTTGGTTAAACAACAAGGGGTGAACTGAAGTAAACAGACATTAGAATCACAGTGGTAAGTAATTTGCAATTTCACTGTGATGTGCAGTTACTTAACCACTTGTTCTATATGCACTAACCCAATATTATCATCGAGCCCACACAGGCATTCTGTAACATCCAAAGAGAAAGCCATTTTTCAAATGTGGTACACGACGACAATCCAGGGTAAATGACAACATGCGAGGGGAAGGCTATTCTCAGTATTTTGGGGTGACTTCAGGTTGGGAGACGCAGCTGTGCATGTGAATTATTGCACATATAAATAGGCAATCTTGCAAGACGAGGCAAAGCGACATGACGAGAGGAGACGAGACAGGACTATTACCCACTGCCACTGGAAATGTTTATTTACCACTCCTAATTCATATTTATAAGGGCGGAGACAGATAGGATAGTTAGCACTAATACAACATAAACAGCACCGGGGCAAAATAGGTCTGGGAGTCAAATACATGGCTTGTGGTCCTAAGGACACAGTTCCCACCACTGGCCTGAGATTTCAAATCCCACAGTTTTATATTTATTCTTGTTGTGTTGGTGCTGTTTAAACACAATGTAAAATTTTCCCTTCCTTCTATATTTTTTAGTGACCCATTTGTTAACCACTCCCCTGAAAATAAGCCTAAACAACTGCTGGATTTCCCTATAATAAAATTCTCACAGATGTCTCATTCTGCAACTACTATGAGCAATCAGAGAGAACTAGTCATCACAAAAGGCAACAGTGTGCTCTCACCCAATGAGACATTAATAGTCAACTGTTGAGGACCTGCCCAATCAGGAACTGAGTTCTTACCTTGCTGCCTGGTGATAAGACAGGACTAAGTTCATTACTCAGCATGGAGAGACCGTTCCTGTCTGTCTCACTGCCTGGTGGGAACCCACAACACACAGTCACATATAAATGAAAAAACTTGCTGACAAACAATTAAAGCATGGCAGTGCACAAAGCAGTTAAGAAAGAGCAGCTGAGGTTTGCTGATTAATATGGCATAAGTATGTTTCACCACAGTGCGCCATACTTTCCCAGACACTGGAATCCACTATTTCACAAAATATCACGTTTTGTCACTTGTGACATCTTGACCTTGTACCTGGGCTGAGGTTGTAGAAGTCGTTGTCTCCTCCATAAGAGAGGTTCCTGGTGAGGGTGCGGGGATCAATTTTGGGCGGGGAGGTAGCACTGGGGCACAGCGAATACCTCCGATGAAACAAATTCTCCTCCTTCATCCTGGCGGCCTGCTTCTCCTCTGCAGGGGAGAGACGCATAAAAGAAAAAATGGAGACAAGGTAGATGTAAAAAGGAGGGAAGAAAAAGATAAAGAAAGAAATCTGTAGCTAGAACAAAAGAGAACTTTCAAGTTCTGAGCCTGCATGCATTAGTTCAACCAATATTTTCATTTACCAATAGTGAAATATCCTGTCTTTACAGATCCCTCTCTTTTGAATCTGATCTTCAACCCGTTTCACTGACTCTCAAACTCCATATTTATTCACTTCTTCTCTCCGTCTATGTCAATCCATAAGAGCCCCCACCCTTTCACTTGTCTCCTACACTAACAAAGACCTACTGTACGAGGACATGTAAGCCTGTTCACATAATGGCACTGTGCATGGCAGTGACAAGCAGTTCACACTGTGTATTGTCAGAGTAAATGACAGATGGAAGCCTCAAGAAAGTTCAGTTAGTCTGACCACAGACATCTACTGTGTCCAGCCACACAAACGCTATTCTTATTTTCCCCATTTCAAAAACACAGCTTCATCAGTCCTTCCCTAGATATCCACAAAGAATTATCTTCTAAACAGTTGCACATTTCCACCCACAAAAAGGGACAAATGCAGCAACTGCACATGTGTACAGGATCAAGCTGTAGCTCTGTAGCTTCAAGTCGTTGTTGTGCTGTTGTTAATTTATAGCAGTGGATGAGTCATACTTACAGACCACCAAGCCCACATAAAGAAAAAAAAAAAAAAAAGCGCACACACACACACACACACACACACACACACACGAATCTATACGGGTGTACACATGCTGTATGCATGCCCTGTTTTCGCCACCACTGAGCTCAGAAACGATTGACAAGTTGCAAACTATTCTTAGCACGTTATTAACGGCTGCGGAGGGTCACAGCAGTTTCCAGAAAGATCGTTTTACTCAACCAAATAGATGTCGAGCTGATCGTAGCAAATCGGAGCGGACTGTAAAACAGGCAGAGCGGAACCACCTGGGTCTGTCTGAGCAGCTACACTCTGTCCCACTCAGATCAATATAATCCCATTCATTTTCTCTCAGTATGCAAACACGTACAGTAGACTCCCCACCTACATAGCGGTCTCGCCTACAAGCCTCCAATTACAACACTGAAGAACAACAGATTATATAAAATTCATTCAAAGAATGTTTTCACAGACTGATTCATCTTTAACTCTCCCACGTTATTCCACTGTGATTAGACACATGCAGGTGCAGCAGGAGAAAATGTACATATAGGTATTACAGACTCCACCGATTCACCTGAATCTATAGAAATTAGTAAAACTGGAAATTAGATTAAGTGCTGGAGAACTACTTGAGGACCTCCCGCTACAAGTGCACTCTCGCACATATTAAAAATACAAAAGCATTCACATCCGCGTGCTCGTCAAACCACTCCCTACTTCCCTCTATTGCCTATTCTGCACCACTGACTCATTCCTTCAACCTCTTGACTCCCTGCTGCTTTCTAATCATTCAATCTCTTCTACTCACTTTTTCTCCCACCTTTGCATCATCGCTCTTTCAAAAAAAGCAGGTATGAATGAGCAAGACATGACACAGAAGAAGATCAATTCAACAAGAAGCTTTTTTTGTCCTTGTGGGTCAGAGCTATAAATAGCTAATGTTTTGCTGCAGTGCATGCGTGCATATGTAGTACACCGCTGAACCCTGAGTGGGGTGCAGACTGCATGGAAAAGAGCTTGAAGCTTGAGCATTACACAACAGCAAAACACAATGGCCTGCCATGCTGCATGGTGATGGACACACACACACAGTATTAATACCACTTACAGTACATCCCCCGAGTCAGACTAATATGTAGGCAGACATGAATACTGACAGGACAAACCAATCGCAGCTAGCTCTCACTGTTGCAGGGAAGGATTAGTTAGGAAAAAGACTTGAGTGTGAGGACAGTGGCAGAGCAGACGGAGCATGGGTGTGGCATCCTTGCATGTTTAATGTGTTTGTTCATGTCACCCTGTCAGTGAGGCATATATGAAACAGTAGTGCTAATGTGTGTTTCTTCAATGAAGCAAGTTAAAAAAAAAAAGAACAGAGAGAGAGAGAGAGAGAGAGAGAGAGGCTACGCATACGTGACTGCATGCGCGCCTGCCTTGCTGCTGCAAACTGAAGGGAGGATTACATCTGCACATGATGTAGTGCCAAAGGAGAGATAAAAGGCTCCTCTCCAACAAGCAACTCCAGCACTAGCGCTGAGGCACTGTGATTTTACACAAAACACCCAAATAAGTTAGGAAAAGCATTCTTTTCATTCACTTGCATAAAAAGACACAAAAGTATCAAACCAAAACACTGACCGTATTTATTCTTTAGAAGGTTCCAGTAAGGGCCAGCATATGACCTCTCAGACCCCTTTAAGACACTCTATCTGAACACAGCAGGAATCAAAGCGTTTATAGTTGTTCTGAGAAGCAGTTGGAACGAGGCTAGTGAGGTTGGAGTATTCTTCAAAGGGCATTTATACAATACTAATAATCACTGATATGCGCTGGGGTTCTCAAGTTACTTCTGGCACGATGACAAAAGTTTACAGAACACATATCAAAACTTCTTTCAATAACAATTTTAAAAAACATTGAAGGAAATTATTACTAAATTCCCTATAAAAAAAACAACAACAAACAAACAAGTGCATTGGGTAGATCTGCCCACTGCCTTCTCAGTGGAAAGCGAGAATGCAAGGGTTTTTTTTTTTGTTTTTCTTTTGGGGTTTTTTTTGTGTGTACACGCATTTGCCATTTACACCGAATGCTCGTTTTATTTTACAGTAAGCTTACCCACTGCTGGTGCACTTCCCTAGTCCACTTCTCTATTCTCATTTCACTTTTTTCTTCCTCTTTAGTCAACAGGTTGGATTTTTTTTGTAAGTATACCAAGTACAAAACACAAAGACCAAATAAACACCCTCCCGAATGTAACTGAAAAGAATGAAAGGAAGAAAAAAATCCATTAGTCTGGTTGATGTGCACTTGCTGCATTTCAGCACAAAATGCTGAGCTCTGATTGACATGCGGGCCAGTTTCCCCTTGCCCTTCAGAAGTACTAATGCCACAAACCAGTGGCATTAGTACTGTATCAGTGTGAGCAACACACACTGATACAGTATTTCAGAGACAACAGACAAAATGTCACAGGATCAGAACCCATGAGAATACAAAGGCAAAGGGTTTTCTTCACGCTTAGCCAGTTCTAACCCTTGACTGACCTTCATTATACTTGAACACAGCACGCAACTCACCTCTTAACACTCACCGCACACAACGCAAAGTTTGCCAGGCAAGGCTAACATGAGGTTCAGTTATCACAAATGCTACACAGGTGCTAGACTAATATTTACACACTAATATCAACATCTTGTGGAAAAGATAAGAGTAAGGTAACAGCACCAGGCCAGTCAATGACACATATTCCAGTGTCATACATTAACCTTAAACTAAGAGAAGGACAGATTAAAAGAAAACAACAACAACAGAAGAGTCTGACCCACAGTTACCTTGTCGAGATGAAAGCACATGAGGCCTGTTTGTTTTTAGTAATCACGCCTGGGAAGGCAGGGGAGTGGAAGACGTATACATGTTCTAACCTGTATGTTATTCATTTGCTCGACTGATATAACAACCATGAATCGCACATAGAAGTCTCAATGTGCTCACACAATGCATTTTCAGAAATTATCTGCTCGGTTTTCCAGTAGCCACACGCTTTGTTTTTTAAGTGACAAGAGATCCTGTAACTTACTTGCAGTTTGAGAGAAATTGTAAAGTTTAACTTCTTTTATTATGAACACGTTATTCTTCAATTAAGAAAGTTACTCAGTTGTCATTCTTAGAAAGAAAACAAGAACTGGCAAAAAACCTGTATTGGTAGGTCACACTTTGGAAAAAAAACTGGAACTCAGATTTAGCCAAGAAAATTGCAACTGGTCCAAGCTCTAGTTTACGGCATGTTAAAAAAAAAAAAAAGAGTAAGTATTCCCTGAGATAGACTGGTGACGTGTGCAGGATGTAACATACCTTTTGAATATGACAACTGGGATAGGCTCCAGTGTCCTGTGACTCAGAACAAACAGAAGTTAATGCAAATGCTTCTTGGATAGATTCAGCTTACGCCAGCTACACTGAGAACTGCATGTCACCAGACACAGAGATACACCTTAAATTTCACAACTTAAGAGTGGCCAGTCAACAACACTAGCAGCTACATTATTAGAGAATGAAAAATGTTTCTGGAATTAATAAAACGAAATAGCCAAAATTCAACACAGACACATACAACAGTGGTTCGACCCACTGATGAAGGACACTGTGGAATGGTGTTCTTTTAGCTGTGTTCAGATGAAAAACAAGGCTTCTATTTTGGTCCATATAACTTCCAGTAATCTTAAATTGTATTCCAACACCTCAACACACATTGGCCCTGCTATGTGCCAGAGCCTCAAAATGCAGAAAGCCAGCATCAAACCAGCTGTTCTTAATACGATGGCACAGATTAAGTCCATACACTCCCCCATCTTTCCATTGCTCTATCCATCCTCCCTTCACTGCCCCCAGCCATGTTAACCGTCATTTTCCTGTAACAACTGGATGACCACATGACCTAGATGTATGAGCCGAACATTACATGCATTGACCTTTTTTTCTTTTACTCCTGCTTAGGGACTGCTCAAAAAGTTTATATTCCTATTATTTGAAAAGAATATGTATAATTTCTCATCCTCAGCCACATCACATGAAAAAAAAACACTGCTTAAAAACCAAGTCATGAAAGATGGTGAGGTATAAGGTCACATTTTGTCCAAATTCATTCTGCATATTCAACAAAAGTGAGAAGAAAAAGTTATTTAAAAAAAAAACAAAACTCCTTAAATGTTGCAAAGCTTAGATTTAAAAGCGCTCTGTAATTTCCATCCTCAACTACAAGCTGACCCGGATATTTCAGCATCAATCAAGCATGTTTAAAAAAAAAATATATATAGTAAGTGGTCAAAAGCTTCACGAACATTTAGAACTTCTTCCTGAATACAAAACACAAGGGTGCCTTAGAAACTGCTGATAACTACACACCGACTCTTTAAACAAACAATTTTAGCTATTGTGTTTAACAGCACATGAGAAAGGTAGAACTACTGCAGGTCTTCTGTCACTGTAGGAAACAAACAGAGACAGTCTAATTTTGTAACTGTGGGAGGATGTGTGGTTTAGTGTTCTATTCTGAGTGTTGTGGGGGTGCTGGCATATTTTAAGGAACTGAAATGGAGAAAATGCCTCCCAACCAGATTTCCCATCTGATCTTACCTTAAATAGGAAAGTCCACTTCGGTCTATAAAAGACTGGGGTGGTCCCTACCCTATTTTAAGCAGCAAGGTGAACAGTTGCACCCTATGGTAGTATTTTATGTGTTTATATTATTCTTCCCGATCACTTCAGTTCATGTTAAGGTCGGGAAAGCTATCAAACATTATAAGTTATTTCCCTGGCCTGCTAAGAAGGGCTTAGGATTTGCCAGTTAGTCAAAGAGTTTCAAATGTTCCCGGTGCTTCAGGTTAGACTAGCAGAACATCAAACCATGATAAACACAATTTAGAACAGAGGCTTCTGTCATGAAAGAGTAAAGAAGACCAGGAGTCCCTACAAAGGGGATGGCAGCAAACCTCAGACTTAAGAAAGATTAACCCAATAGATTTATCTGTAAATTGAAATTGAACCACTTTTCTGGTTTTATCAAAACAACTACAGATCCAAAACATATTCAGTGTGAAAAGTCAGACTCAGGTCAACAATCGCTTTCCACATTTCCACTCTTTTCACAGACGTATTATTCTATAGAAAAATGTAACCTCTACCGACCTCTACCTTTCAAAACAACAAGTAAATTAACCCTGTCTTCTTGTTGCTTAGTGTGTATGTGTGTGCATGCACGTGTTTTTAACATGACTGATTAAAAAATAAATACATTTAAAAAATAATCATCACAATAATTCAAAGAAACGAGGTGTCTAGAGAACACTACCTAGCAGTTATTTATTTTCAGAAACTCCAGACTGACATTATACAAAAACAATTGCAGTTTTTGTTTTTGCTTTCACAGAATAAGTCTGACTAAGAAAGCAGGCCCTAAGACACACACTGGAGCCATATTTGACCTGGCAGACAGATCAAGCCAGCTGGCTCCATATATGCTGGATCCAGGCCAGGGGATGCAGTGTGTGAGAAGTAGCCTTAGGCCAGCCTTGATGGAGAGAAAAAAAAAATGTGGACATCAACAAGCATGCAAACGTATATGGACATGTGCGTGTAAACAGAGGGCCTAGCTTACTATTTCAACTGTCAGATGACCTCAATAATTGACTGTGACATGCTGCAGTCTTGACTTTGACTTGTTCTGACACGCTCTCCCTTGCTTTCTTTTTTCTGATGTTCCTCCTCTTGAAGCTCATGTACAATGCTGCTTTAGCATGATTAAGGATGTTGTTGGTGACGGTGAGACTAACCTGACATATTAATGGATCTAAAAAAGTATGTGAAAATTAACGTCTGCAGATTGACACCTCAATAAGGTACGTGCCCCAGCACATACAACACAAACACACTAGCAAAATAACTCAAACATGATTAAGGCCGACTAGGAGAGAAGCCACGTGCAAAGATAATGAAGATTTATTTTAAAGAACGAAAACAATCATAGCATTTTAGAGCCGCTATAAAGGTTCACTTCAAGCCCTCTTTAAGTAGCGTTCAAGTTTTACCGCCTTATGTACAAATCCTTCTGTTCAATCTTGTGCCATTTAGTTTCTGCTGTTTGTAAACACCGAACTTTCACTCATCATACTGTATGCAAAACTAGCACATGTATTTTAAGATATCTGTGTGTGACCTATTTAAAAAAAAAATACAAATAACTTAAGTGAGAACTACGACTCCACATCGTAAATGCCCAACAAGCTGTGTTGGGAAGGTTACTTTTAAAATGTATTCCACTACAGATTACAGAATACATGCCCCAAAATGTATTTTGTAACGTAATCCATTACGTTACTCAATGAGAGTAATGTATTCTGAATACTTTGGATTACTTAATATATTATCATGCTTTTTACAACTACATGAATGTACTATTGCTGTGTGAATTATTACTTTTACTGAAGGTTACTCGCCATACCAATAGCAACTAGATTTTTAAATCTTAATATAAAATGAGTAACAGTAGGTGGACATTAGGTAAGGCTGCACTTTTTGCAGCGATCTCGTATAGAAAACTATCCGTATATAAAACAGGTCCGCGGCTCCAAACCGTAGTAAAGGGACCTCTGGCTAATACGTCGGGTTCATGTCGGGCTAGTAGCTGAAAACTAGCTTTACTTTGTTGTCTGGGTCAACTTGTGTTGAAAGGCTGCTCCAAAGGAACTTATTGTTTCGGAGAAAAACACGAAAAAAGTGTACAATCAAGTCTTAAGCTTACTTACAACTTGCCTCATCAGGCACTCTTTTTGGCTGCAGTGGTTATTATTATATTTACATGCTTCCATCTCCCGCTTCTGGTCGGTGACAACTTGTACTTTTCCACTCTCCTTTTTCGCCCTCCCTCGCGCTCACAAACACATAACAGGTATGGCAGTGCAGTCTCCCTGCAGCACGGACTACACTGCCCATGAAGCTACATTCTTTAGGGCAATGTAACACTCTGCCTATTGCCTTCATATTAAATTATTTTTGTGAATAACTTTTAAAAATATTTCTTCACGTCATTATGCGAGCCGCAAGTAGTGGTGACATGGGCCACGAGATTGAGACACAGGCATTAGAGCGTCTTAATGCGTGTTTTGTTTGGGGCGTGGAAACCAAAAATAGAGAGGGCACAGCCGAACATATGAAACAGGAAAATACCGCCGTGTAAGCTCTTTATATCAGCAAAGTAACTGTATTCTGAATACCACCTTTTTAAAATGGTAACTGTAACGGAATACAGTTACTCATATTTTGTATTTTAAATACATAACGGCGGTACATGTATTCCGTTACTCCCCAACACTGCCAACATGAGATTGCATTGGTAATCCACAGATGCTATGTGTATTACCTGTGCCTACGTGTTTATAGCTGTGTGTGTTGTCACCATATGGCAGTGTGCATATGGAGCTGGTAATATGTGCTACTTTTGCTGTCTGTGCTGGTGTTGCTACGTTAGCTTGGCCCGTGCTACAGAGAACATCTTTTTAAGTCATAATAGACAAAGAATCTTTCATCGAGTTAACACTCAACTTCCCAAAACCCCTCTCAGAATAGCCATCAAAGTTCAACAATGAATCCTGCATATCTAGCATAGTTGGGCTGCTAACATAAAACCTGGTGGGTGATGTTTTCAGTCACTGGGAAGATTTGCTTGGGGGAGATACTGTACTGTACTTTACCAGCCTTTGATAGCAAGAGCCATTTCAGGTTGATACAATGCCAGACTATGTCTGGGAAGAAGATGGGTCAACAGCATTTTACTTTGAAACTACAGGACCAACCCCAGTTTTAACTGTCCTAATGTCTTAAGATGGAATGCAAAGCCCAAATGCTTTGTTTTTTTCTCCCTTCCTAATAAAGCAGGGTGAAATGAGTGAAGTGAAACAATGCTGAATGTTCTTTACCTTGTTGCTAAAGGAGGGATGTCAAACTCATTTTACATCTTTGATCTTAAGTGGTCCAGATCAGTGAAATTCTCCTTTCTGTCAATATCAGTAAGTAAGCTTAATCCCTGACATATGTTTTGTATAAGAAAAATATGTGCAATTTTAACCTTATATCTCAGTTTTCAAACTAATATAGAAACTGCTGTATTTAAAAAAAGAAAAAAAGAAATATATGTCAGCACAACTCTTTGGGCTTAAATGTTGACTGTAATATAATTATAAAGCATGAAGGTTTTGTTAATTCGCAGAAAATAGGTTTTTTTAAAAAGTTTTGACCCATTGTAATAAAGATACATTTCCTGTCATTTAATCTATTACTAAATTCCTTTTATGTAGTTTGAACAATCATGGGGAGAGAATTTAATTGTAGAGACTGAGCAAGGCAAATTTCACCCCCTGGACCTTATGTTTGACACCCATGGTCTAAAAGCTACAAAAACACTTGAGTGTAGTTAAGTTTAGTGTGCTGTGTGGTAGTAAGTATGATAAAACAAGTAAAAAAAAAGCAATGGGTGCATAATTATTGATAATAAACGGGATAAGAAGTACAGACAAAAAAAAAATGACCCCACATATTAACACATATGTATTCTATATTTAATCTAAACTCTGGCTGTGGGAAGCCAAGCCTCCACCACTGCAATCTTATAACCTAGGTCCTTCTTCACATTGTTAAATGAAAACTAAAATAAAAAAAACTAAAAAAAAACAAAGTCAAAATATGCAGTTCAAATGAGAATGAATTTATTGTCAGTGGCATTCTAATCATATCTGTCCTTGCCTTCTGTTCAGTTCCAAGTCTCTGCATTTCTATTCCAAAAAAAGAACTAAAGCCATGAAAAAGCAGTCAGTGTGAGCCAATTTTCTTATCCCTTTGCATCTTGAATTAAATATTACTGCACCACAAATTAGATACAGTCGTTTGCTCTATTTCAACTTGCTGTGGTGAATTAAATGCCCTGCAGCTTTAGAACAGCATTTTTATAGCACCAAACCCTTTTCTGTACGAAAAGGTAACGATAAGCTGTAAGAAACCTCAAAAATTAAATGAAGAAAAAAGATAAGCCAGCCTCAGTCGCTAATTTGTGCAAAACAGTGTTCTTATCTTGCACCCAAAAAATGTGCACACTAACTTTTTTTTGGATTCATTTAATGTGTGCATTGGCTAAATTTGCTCTTATCACTGCATGTAATCAATCAGAATCATGCCAACACAGATTTATATATAGGAATCTATTTAGCTCAAGCTGTAACATAGAGAAAGTGGTTAATTTTAGTAGCATCGGATTTTTGTTTCCTTTAATTAATTTCTTTATATGTTATTTATAACAACGGCAGAGTTCGTTTTTGAGCCTAAATGAACCTGTGTGATAAATCAGCACAGGTTATGAGCTTGGCTAAGTGTGGACCTCAGGGGAGACTGTCTCTCTCTGCTGGAGAGACAGGAGGTGTGAGGGACTGGAACAAAGATGCCTGCCAGCAGAGAGAGGGAGGCTGCGTGGCTTAAGATGTCAAGAGATAACGGATGACAAGGTGTCAGATAGATAACGGTAATGCAAAAAACAACCCAGAGAGCAGATGAGGGCAGAAGCAGATTGTAGATTCCTTGTATTATAATATTCCAAACACCAAATTATGTCTCATACTTTCTGCAATAAATAATCCACTTTCACTGGAATGTCTGTTCCTGATAAAACTCTCCTACTTCTGCTGATTTCTTACCAGCTTGGTATGTCATGGCCAAAAGATGAACCGACTGATAGTCAGTACAATAACTGAAAGAAGTGTTAGAGCTACGTGACTTCATCAATGAACAAACAGGAGAAAGCTCTATGTACTGCTGTGCAAAAGTCTCAAGCCAAAGGGAAAAAGGTGTAGCAATTTATTGAAATGTGCAAACATAAATGGAAATAGCGTGCATAAGGCAAAAACAGAGTTTGTGCAACTCTAACAGACTTGGAAGTCAATATTTGGCACCTTTATTCTTCAACACAGCCTGAACTGTCTTTGGGAAACTTTACTGTCATTTCTTTTAAGTTGTCTTCAGGAAAGGTTCTCCAGACTTCTTGAAGGATATTCCAAAGCTTTTCTTTGGATAGCGGCTTCCTTTTGCTCCATTTTCTGTCAAAATGATCCCGTGCTGGTTCATTAATGTTAAGTTCAGGCTCTTAGATGGCTGATTTATTACTAATAGAAAAAGACACAATGGAACACTTTCCAAGTATGCTTTTAGTGCATTGGCAGCATGTTTCCATGGCTCCTTCAAAGGTAAATATAAAGAAATGAAGGGTGGCTTCAGACTTTTGCACAGTGGACACATGAAATAAGAGATTTTGTTTACATCTATGAGCCAACTTTCAGGTATTGCATAATTCCTTTTGCTTCAGGCAAAGCAGTTTTTATGTACTTCCCTGTCCTCTACGATAAAACTAAGAAGCAAACTTGCAACCAAAAAAAACAAACAGTTTTTCTCCAACAGTACAAATGCTGAATGAGAGCACTGTTTAAATTAATCAACACTGAATTTGTTGGAATCATCTTCACAAAACTGAGTTACAAAGTCCCTGACCTGCTACCCTCCTCATATCAGCATGGAGCTCCTTTAATTCTTCGTTCCAGCAGTGAGGAACAGTAAAAGAGAACAGCAAGCAGAGTTCAAAACAACTTTTACAAGCTGCAAAACTCGTTTTCTGGGACAAAAAAAAAATGCTGCTTGCAGTTCACTCTGTACTGGACCCCTGGGTGATCTCATATGCATACTGAATGGACAGTGCCACAGCTTGTGGTTTGTAAAGCATTTAATGAGAAGTAATTGGGTCAACCTGCTACAAGTTCCTCCCTTTGTCCAAACAGTCACTTGATAGTCCTGTCACATGAGGAATTAAATTAACATAGTGTAATGAGGGCAGACTACACTTCTGTTCATCCTGCCCAGTATTTAATTGAATTATACTGAGAGACCAAAAAAAAGGAAGAAGAAGAAGAAAAAAAAAATGGTGTTGTACAGCCATAAATAAAAATGCAATTTACTGTACGAGACCTCATTTAACCAGTTTGTCACGGATATAAATCCCACATATGACACAAAGGACAGTAAAAAGCAAGACTATGCACATAACTGGAGAAGAACTGCATCGTGTTATAGTCAGGAGGTTTGTCCTTTGAAACACTTCAGGGGAAATCAACAGATGAACACTTCTCACAGATCGTCCATCCACTTTGTTTTCTCGTCTCTCGTCTGTCACCTGCCCTCTTTCTGTCTCCCCATCAATCCCACAATAACGAACACTTATGATGCTGGCAGGAGCTCTCAGCTAATCATGAGTACTAATCATATCCTCAAGTCTTTGCTAATGTTTTATAGTAATACTTCAAACTCTTTACTTCGATAGTTTTACACATGCCTTAATTATGTTTAGCCTTGTAAACAGTTTCTGTTTTATTTGCCAATGTGCAAGAACCTCAGCCACTTAGATTTATAATGGCACTGTAACTGAACTGTGTGCACATAGTGGTGCGTCATTTCTGCTCATATTATGCTGTTTCATACCGAGTAGGCAGTTCTTACAGGGCTCCACGTGTCACCAATACTCTGGCCTCTCTTCAAATCACGAGAAGCACAATAAATATACATCACATTTACTGAGTATTGTTCTCATTAACTTAGGTCTTATTTTGTTTATTAAACAAGACTGTCGGGTGCTATTTTCTCTGAATGGTGTTCTACAGTAGTCAATGCAGATGCCATTATCAGCTCTCCTTAAATATATTCTATCTGACAACCAATTTGGATTTTATTTGTTCTTTAATTACTGCAAGGTCAGCTCCTGATTGTATAACTATTCTTTGATGAAATGACTCCAGGCAAACATTGTGTAACACTGAAGCCTACTCTAAGTTAAATTAAGTTTTATTGATCCCTGCAGAGAAATTCATTTGATGCATTTAACCCGTCCTAAGAATTAGGATGAGTTTGGCGCCAGGGGACCAACTCTACTTCTCTAGCAAGGTTTTGTTGAAGAGCACTTTGAAAAAATTAATTTCGCTGATAAAAGGAAAGTCACGCAGGAGACAGAAAAAACAAAACAAACAAGAAAAAAACCCACATGCAAACTATATATAGAAAGGATCGGCAATGGATGGTGATCAATCTCAGGACCTTCATGTTTTGAAAGGTCAGTTCTAACCACTAAGCCTGTGAACGCTAATGTAGAACATTAAATCAACCATGTTATGCTACATCCAGTAATTTGTCGCTCAAAGCAGCTTGTTATTAAGCATTAAGAAAGCCTAAATATTGATTTCATCCCACTGTTAACAATTTACATATTTTTTAAAAAAAAGAAAAACATTAATTGTTACGGTCTTTTGTTATTCGGTTGGAAATTTAGACGATTAGATTTTTGTGTGAAAAATCTAACAGGTTAAATGTGCAGCATTTGGCATTTCAGGACTTTCCTACAACACATCTTCATCATTCAAGCATAATTAACTTTAGATTTGAACTGACAGAGATATTGGATACAGAATATTACAACAGTCTGCCTTCTCCCCACTTGAGTAAACAAAAATGTGATCACCGCCCTGCGTGTGTGGAATGACCGAGACAAACAAAGCTGAGGTGGCAGAGTGGAAATGCTGAGAAAATTGCATTCATGTTCCACTTCTATGCCATAAAGAGCTCTTGTGTTTCTCTCCTTGTACACTTTGCATCTCAATACACACTGTGTATTGTGATGTAATCTGGTGTTAAAATGATAATCACATAGTTTTTGGATAATTTACTATCCACAAAAATAGTTGTCAGAAGTAGGAAATCTTAATTCTACTAAATTATGGTGTAAAAGTGGCTGCATGTGAGTTAATCAGGAACAGTTAATAGATTTCAAATCCAAATTGCAACAGGACTCAATACATGCAATTAAACTGCAAAAGAGCCAAGTAAGTATTTATTTTTTTAGTTTAATTAAGTAACTTGGCCCAATCACATCTAATGTAATAATTTCATGTTTGATTACTCTGTATTCTATGCAAGTCACAAAGACAAAAATAGTTGGTATAATTCTAACCAGTCAGTATTTGGTATGATTATCTTTATTCGTCAACACAGTCTGAACTCTTTTAGGCAAACTTCCTTGCAGTTTCATGAAGGATAAGAAGAAGAATCGCTGCTTTTTGTTCCATTCTCTTAAGAAGTCAACACCACACTGTAGGGCTGTGGTATATCATAATGTCTGTGATAACATGGATACATTTTTACATGATAGCCCCATTTCACAATATCCATGATATAGCAACACAATTTGATTATTTCCCTAGCATGCCCAACAACACAACACAAACAACACATAAATCCAGGTGTTGCCAAGTTTTTGGCTAATAGCTCTTTGGCAATCACCTCACTGTTGCAAAACACTCTTTTGTGCTTGTCAAATTGTGCCATCTTTGGCATTTTTTCACTGAATCAGCTAAAGAAATGGGAACAAATGAGACCACTTTAAAAATTAGAAGAAAGTCTGGCTCCTTGAAAGCAAAATATAAAGATTGGCTCACATATTATTGTATTACAATGAATACTGAACTAAAGCGTGACTTGAAAAATGCATATATTTCGCAAGTCAAATCATAATTGTGTTATCTGTGAGAGAAATAGTTAAATATTTTCCCGCTGACTGTTCAGCCATGGAGTAAGCTGCTAGGTACCGGATTTGTCTGGTTAATGTGTAATTTGCTGTTAAAGCACATGCTCCAAGCACATGCCAACGTAAACAACTTTAGCATGGCTGAATCTCTGAGCTTTTCCGTACTGAACCGAGTTGGCCTCTTTTTATAACTACCACCCTAGGGCTACACAGACACACAAAGCAGTACCTCTAACCTACATAATGACAACACAATTTCAGCACACTAAAAGTAAAGTAAGATTACTGTGTTATTATTATTATTATTATTATTCCCACAACATCAAAGTGACATTTTTCACAGTAACAAGGCTACATTTGTTAAGTAACTAAAAATCCACGGTCACCATTTCTAGACAGATGTGCAAAAGAGCTAAGTGAAATCTGTAATTTGTACAGCAAACGTGTACAAAGATATTTTTATCCTTCCAGGAGAGATAAAAATACACAGCGTAATACAGAAGACTGAAAAAAGCCAGTAACTAGTAATTACATCCTGCCTCTGTATAAGAGACCACCATGTTCCCCAGGCAAACTGCCTGTTTTAGGGCTTTGCCCATCTCTCAGAAGTATCCATCTGAGGCCAGCTGTCCTTGTGAAACCTCACTTATTCCCCTCTGAACCAAGCGAATCAGACACACCCTGTAACCTGCTGATCTCACTTCTAACGGTTTCTCTTCTTCTAAAGTCACATGGTGTACAAACTCTAGCGCACACAAACACAGAACAAACACAGACTTTACTGCTCTAGCCAACACTTTGATCAAATAGCTGTAGACAGGGAATATTCTACTTAAATGTAATAAAAACTGGCTGAAACAGAGAGTCTGCTTCACACCTTAAGAGATGTGCCCTACTTCTGCTCAGAAAGTGAGTTATCCCTCCTGGCAACGCTGGGTAAAAATGTGCTCGCATTGGTGTCAGATATTGAAAGCAGGGTGATGGACTGAGAAAATCAGTTCACAAATTTAAGTACATTTAAGTTAACAATTAAAGTACTCAAGCACATGCAAGCTTGGACTGTAACATGATAACAGCACACACAAACCATTTGACTAACTGAAGCTAAAACAGATGGCTATCCAATTTAGCTAAGTGTATTCATTACTAAGAAATTAAAGAGTGGGCCAGCAGCTGAAAGCTCAACTTACCTTTCACCTGAGCCCCAGGAGACACTGCATCCAGAAGCTTTTGTTGAATCAGCCTGTCTCACCTGCAGAGATGCAAAAGTTAGAATAAGGTTTCACTTTAACTCACACAGTACAAACGCTCAAACCTGCCTCACCCCCAACGTCTCTCCTGCTAATGCTCCTCCTGGTCACACCACTGTGTTAGAGCCCCACCCCACTCTTTCCCAGTCCTTATTTCAATAAGTCAGAACAAGCCTGCACCTTTAGCTAAAGTTGACTTGTAATACAATTATGGATCAAATTTCCCCCTCAAAAAAGATCAATGAAAAGAAAAGATTCAATGCTGATACTGTCAATCCCATTTTGTTGGAAAGGAGATTGTGTTTACCAAAACATAAGGAACACAGTCACACTATCATATTTATGGAGAACTACTTCTGTTACACTAGATAAACACACACCTCAGTAGGATGTGAATCCAGGAAGATGTGAGACAAGATAGCAGGAATATGACTGCAGACAGTTCAATGTCCACATAAGTGAACTTAATTTGATGTTACACATTTACATTCACTCTCATTATTTACAGCTAAAAATTGTGTTTTCACCTCCCATTCTTATATTTGTTTTCCCTTGAAATCCCTTTTAATCACTTTTCTTGAAAAACCTGTCTATTCACGCACAACTGGGACATGTGATAAGCCATAAATCTACAAACGAAAACACACACAAGCATCAGTTTGCAAAGCAGCACTGCACTACATATACCCCTAATACATGCAATAAAAAACTGAGAAAATGCATGTATCTGTGCAGATTACACCAATGTTAATAGACGTAATGGTAGTGCAACAAGTGAAAAAACAGGATGGTCAGGAGTGGTGGAATCTGCGCCTTTAAAATCCTGCTGCTTAGCAAACGAGGAAGCCATAACACTTGAGTACATCTAACCTAAATAAGAAGTGAACTGAAAGAGAATCGCTGAGCTAACAGCACTTGAGGGACAAAGACAAAGAGGGGGGCGAGATCAGGTCAAACACGCACAGCCAAAACAAAAAAAGCTGAAAGAAAAATACACAAGGAATGAGTAATTTAGCTTGCCCCCCTTTTTTTTTTTTGCTTAAAAGACAAGAATCATGAAATGCACAACATGTACAAACAATGCAAACCACAAGTGAAGTAAGACACCGTGGCCCAGAATGCGTCATGGTTTCAATGGAAGAGTATTTGTTCTCGGGACCAATTCACAGTGCAATAAAGTTAACTGCATAACACATAAAAACTACACGATTACAACTTGGGATTGCACTTAACTCATGACCAAAGGCCAAGAGAAAAGTGTAAAGAACGGACAGTTTATATGCAACACTCTTACTAAAGAGACTCACAGTGTACGATGTACTTCTTTGTTTGGCGCATATCACATTCATACATAGTGGGCCAAAGATAAGTCAGAAAGAGAGCAATCACTATCCCTACAATTACAAACAAACAGTGCTGAATAGAATCTAACCAGCAAATTGTATGCTAGTCTTCACAGAAGCAGCTAATTAACATTTATTTTAAGGCATTGTGGGTATGCCAGCATTCATAGCAGAAAGTGAGGCTGGGCTTGTAAGCAATGATAGGAAGGTAACGTGTAAGAAAGAGATTACAGATGAAAAAAATGCAATTAGTGATGGATTTGAACTAAATCAAATCATTGCTGTCTTGCTTTAAACATTTGAAACTAAATATCTGAAACTACATTAAAACACCACAGCAACATTCATGCATTTGTCTATGAAGGTCCTCAGTCATCCAGGTCATTGTAATCGAAGGAGCTTGGAAAAGACCTTGACTTGACATTAGAACTGAAGAAGCTTCTCAGATAAGAGGTGAAACGTCTTCAAGCAACTTAAAGAAGTCCAGACGCTTTTCTTTCCAAGCTCCTTAGATTCATGCATTTGGTTTTTACAGCACTTCCCTCAGGAAACAACTTTTACACAGTACAGTGATATTAAGCCTCTGTTGTGATTTTAGAAGGGAATATTTTAAATTTCCCTACTGAAAACTGAAAAGATTTCCAATGACATAGCTCTCTGCTTTGGCAGCTATGTCAAACTGCCAAACTCAAGTTGCTTAGCAACTTGAATTGAGTTGATTGGTTGATGAGGGGCAAAGATCACTGCAGTGCAAAAAGATGCAAAGCAACAAAATTATTCTGATTCCAGATCCTTTACATTGCACATTAAAAACGTTTGATTCATTGCATTTATCTTGTAATTTCATAGCATAATTCTGTTGCATGTAACCAGTTCTCCAGATCAGCCAGACTTGCTTCAAATCAATATAAAAAATAGGAACAGTGTGAATGATAACTAGACTAGAAATAGGTTTTCCAACGTGATATAGTACTGGCTGTAACATTATAGCCAACCCATGAAACATTAACAATGTCTGCCATTCCAACTGAAAATATTTTATTCATCTTTGCCCAATAAACCAAAGTTCTGGACTTACTGTAACAGCTGTGCTTTAAAACCCTTCACTTCCTCTAGGAGTCTAAAAATCCACCTTTTTATCCTGTCGAATTGAACTGTCTATCCTGTAACAATCTTGAACAGTTCTTCTGACTTGAGATCATCATTTTTCTAAAGATTAAATGGATACAAATTGTCCTCACTTGTACTTGTGTTGGTGCTTTTATCACGTCAGACAGCCTTCGTAAGGAAAGCCTCTTATCAGCAGCCTCCTTCAACAACCCTCATCTCTGACCATGCAAACCCACTTAGGTAAACATAAGGCCACAAAGGATTTTGCTGTGACCATAGCTAGAAATCAACAGTCAGATATAAAGTTAGCTTCTGTCTTTTAAGTGAAATGTCAATTTGACAAAGACTTTCACTTAACGTTGAATTTGAGACTATGATCCATATGAGCATTGGGTAATAGAGGCAGGTATTTAAAAATGTTCTTTGGTATACGGGAACTGTCTGTCCAGTGAAGACAGATAGCACAGATAAACAGAACATAACCTTCTATCAACACATAAAAATCAGTCTGCTGAGACACAGAGACACAAAGTGAGGACTCACTGTCTGTTATGGTCACAATTTAAACTCAATGCAAAATTTGGCTCTGGGTCTAAGGCCACTTAACATTAAGTGTATTCATGTCCCTTAAAGACCAATGTACTAATCGCATGCCCTCCTACTTTGGGGTCTATTGTTTGAGCAGTCTGGTATAAATCAGGGGCATCACAAACTGGAAAAATCACAGTTCAATCCAGCAAAATGGGACCAACAGTGAAGATCAAACTGTCGTTGAATATTGAGCCAACTACGAATATTAGTTGACGGTGATGTTGGGGAGATATGTTAGTATATCTATAAGAATAATGTTTAGTTAAAAACTATGCAGCCTGTGGGATACTCCGCTTTTGAGTGACTAATCAGTCCATCTTATTTTCTCTGCTCACTAACCGCTAATTTCACAAATAATTGCTTCTTTTTACTACTATAGTAGATGGTCTAGTTTTAAACTCTCGTTCCAACAGTGAAATTCACACTGTTAATAAATGCAAAATTTGTCCCACCAGCAAGTACTGCTCTGACAAAGCCCAATTATTAAATCTTAAATTGTGCTGTGAATCGCAATCCATCCTCACAAGTGAATTGCAGCTGTGGGAGGCCTGGTTTTTTTAATGAGAGGCTGTATTTACCACTTTGAGGAAAAGGCTTTAAAAACAATAGCAAAGCAGCCTGTTGTACTTTGAGGGCGCCAAATGATTCCAACACCTTTTATACAGCAGATCGACAGTTATGGTCAAAAGTTTACATACACTCATCAAGGGCATGAATGTCGTGGCAATTTTTTACTTTTAATGACTTCTGTGAACTGTTCTTTTCCAGGGTGGAATGATTATACACTAGGGGCACACGCATAACCATATTTTAGATTTTATCTAATCCACAAAGGGTTAAAAGTTTACATGCACCCCTACTAACAGGGACCTCTGTCAACTAGTCATGGGATATAGGGCTGTGCGATATGACCAAAATCTCATAGCCCGATACAAGACATTTATAGCCCCGGCAGCGATATATATCACAAAAATTTAACATTTTCAAGAAATTCTGCGAATCTCGGGCAGCTCAACTTGCGTGAAGTGTTTTCAGCTCAGCGTCGTGTACCTGAAGTCGAGTGTTTTGACAGATGCATGAAACTATACATGTTTAGACATAAGTTGAAACTGCCGTAATTTTCTTTGAGAGTATTTATTACACAGCGTGCTGCAGGGAAAAGCCTGTTTTAAGGTTTAGGTTTTTTAGCTTCTTTTTTTTTTTTTTTAAGAGTTAGATGGGAGCATTTATCAATTTAATCTCTGTGCCTTCAACAAAAAGATGAGAGCAAGATTTGTTTACATAAGGACAGAAAAGCGGAAGCAGAGAGGAATGCTAGAAGCAGAGTCACATAAACACTGCAGGGCGTAAGGCAGCACAGATAAAAGCTGCAGCAGTGATTCAACAACCTCCTATGAACAGCATAGATTTTTTTTCCCTGCGTGACACTCAATCACTGTTGGAAACCACTGTAATGGCATAAATCATACTATTCGTGATCAATAGCTTTTAAAGCAATCTCTCCTAAAAGTGGGGTGAATGTTAAGACATTCACCCCAGTGTAGTGTAGTGTCACTTTAAGACTGAAGTCAGATGATGGTCCCGTGTCATGGAAATCACCCATCGTCTCGGACCCAATGTTACTTTGAAAGGTGAAGGCAATGCTTGTTTTGTTGGAGTGACTTGGCATGTTTATCTACAGATGGATGTCACAAGTTTCCATTTAGTGTAACAGAGCCACTTTCCCCCTGTTAACTACTTCATTAGGAAAACAGACGACATAGTAACAGACAGAACGCTAACACTACTGATCCCTAAGGCAAAGCTGTAGAATTACATTAACAGCTATTAATGGATTTGTCTGGCACCAATAAAACGCATGTCATGAAAACATCAGGCAAAAATTCAACACCAATATCATCCTGCCAGCACAGAGGATTGTGATAACCCTATAAAGTGGAATTTGGCAAACTGATGACGTAACCAAGCCTCTCAGCAACACCTCATTTGTAAAAAGAAAAAAAAAAATGCTGTGTTAAAAGTATGTCCGAAATCTACAACGGCCCTGCAGTAAACTCGACACAGATGCTTCAGCTTATCCCAGAAAACTACAGATTATCAGCGTCTGACATGGGCAGCGCACAGTGCCAATCATTTTCAATAACGGAACAAAATCTCCTTCCGAGCCCTGCCACTCAGAAACAGCCGTAAAACAAATGGAGACTTTTAAAAGGATATTGCATCATAGTTAATGTAGCTCATTCACAAAATCAAACAAAAACATTATGAGCGGAAAGTCTGGATAGCAGTAGCTTAATCCATATGGCTGCTTATTATTTAATAACAAAACAGTGAATGTATTCCATGTCAACAAAACACAACAGCATCTATAATGGACACTTGTTTTAAATAAATCAAGTTTTACACCCACAATATCCACACAACACACTGGGCCCTAACCAAAGCTGTCAGCATTTACACAACCACCAACTCCATGTAGTAACCTATAGAGAGGTGGATATTGATTGCAGAGGCACTAGCTACTGCGAGAATACTCGTTGGCAGTCTGTAGAAAGCTGAGTGGTGGATGTATGGTGTCAAACCTGCTCTAAATACAGACACCTGTTGGTCAGTTTCCTTGGAACAAAGTAAGAAGTCACTTTCTAAGGGTCAGGAGGTCAGTCTCAAATGCTTTATTTCTTTGTGTGTGTGTGTGTGTGTGTGTGTGTGTGTGTGTGTGTGTGTGTGTGTGTGTGTGTGTGTGTGTGTGTGTGTGTGTGTTGGATAAATCAAGCAGGAAACATGGAGAGAGCCCAGAGTTTTAAAATCCTGGCTGTCGGTTGTTAAATCATATAGCAAAATAATTGGAATGCACTGTTTGATACACAATTCATCAAAAAAGAGAAGAATCTAGTTTTCAGTTCCACATTTAAACGTCATGATCGTGGTTTCACAAGCCTTTGCCTCACTCTGCAGGGTTGATTTCAGATCAACACAAAATGCCATTGTTTCCAGACCTGTAGGGTGTTTTACTCAGTGTTAATATTAGAGGAAATAAAACCATAACTGCAAACATTTACAAATTACAAATTTATAACAGAAGTCCCACTGACTTTTACATAATAATATCTGAGCAAACAATGTGTGCATCTGGATAAAAGCGTTACCCATGAGGGAATAAGAAGACATTAAACATTTTTGTGTTTTTCTGTGCTCACATAAATACTTTTTCTTCTTGGAAAAAGTGACATTCTGTGACAAAAATGGCCTGTTTTAAAACATAAATGTCAGCTAGCATCTGTAAAGTAACTTGTGATGAAAAATTCTGCAGGGGAAGAGAATCTTGGAACAATATGGGCTACTAAAAGTGCGTTCGCTCTCTAGGGGCAGAGAGGAAAATTCAGTATGGAGCAGTATTAGCCTAGATTCCCCCAGTAGATGTCGGGGAAAGCATTTAAATCTCAGAGGAACTGGAAACAGCACTGAGCCACTTATCAGCCTTGGAATAGGACAATTCCACTTTGAAGACCAGCCAGATTCAAAGTAGCATTTTAAAGGGAAGAGTGTGTTTTGGAAAACTGCCATTCAGATACACAGAGACAATCAGGATCAGAGAAAATATCTGATTTCCAAATAAAAACAAATAAAGCAGCGATTAGCATTTAGACTGGAAGACGGAGAGGACCTAGCACCCGTCATCAACGCCTAGCTGGCTTCTCCTGTGGAGACTGATCTACAGGATGCAGTGAGATGTGGTATTTTCTGCATATCCTTCACAGTACAGCATGGAAGTTGGGACATCTGTTGCTGTGTCTTCCTGCTAGAAAAAGCACTGATAAAAAGCAGGACTATCCACCCACAGAAAATGACTCAAACGGCTCTTTACTCTTTCCTTCTTTCACTGCCACTCTCTCCCCCATTTGTGTTTCACAACAGAGCAAAGCCACAGTTCTAGTTGATAGGCTTAGGGCCCAACACCATTAAATATCACCACCTGATTAGAGGAAGGTAGACTGTCACATGACGTGTCAAGGCTTTGGGTGTCAACAGATCAGCGCAGAAAAGCAAATGTGATTTTTGTTTTTCTAAAGCGGAAAAAATTGTATTAAGCGTCAATCTGATGAGCGGTGTTAGACTCTATTTAAATCAGATATGCAACAAGACGTGGTCTCTGTTAGTAATGATTTCATGACCTAATTCCACTGCCCACGTAATACTAATGACCTTCTCATGCTTGCCATGGTCCTATCTCAGCTATTTCCACCACTCATAGTAGGACATTCTGCAGTAATTCAATATCAGATCAATTTTTTGTCTGATGGTGAATGACGACAGTGCACGTTAGATGTTTATCATTCCATATAACCCTCTTTAAAAGACTGAGTCCAGTGAATGTGCAGACCCAGAAAGGCTGAAGCAACAAAGCAAATAAAGAAGTAGAGAATGTGAACAAGTGACACACTTTAAAACTGCCTCTTCGTCAAGCTCTGCAGCAGTTTCCCACATATTATCTATTTTAACTTCAACCAAGGGTGAAACATTCCACTAAACCCTTTAACTATTAACTAAAGTGCACTCCAGCACTCCAGTGTTATTCTCATCACAAGCAAAGCCAGACTCGACATAATACCACACAATTAAAGATGGATGAGACAAAGTGGCAGTGAAAAGCCTCCACAGTTAGTCATCATCTCATCCAGATCAAATGCCACGAGTATCGTTTGACCCGCACTTATTTTTTTAAAAAGCTTGAAGAAACTGATGATCTTCTGTTTCTTAAGCTGCACTTTTTTCACAAACCCCTAACATGTGCACAAATGCCGATGTGGATCTTTTTAATTACTTTTTATTGTTATTGCTGTGGGAGGAACTCCTTTCAGACACTTCAGACAATTTAATGAGAACTACATGACGGCGCTGGCAACGTTCTCAGCGTGGTCTTGTAAACAAACAAGCTATGTAATGAAGTCTGTGTTTCTGAGTGACCCCAAAAAACACTCTGTTTTGGCATTTCTGCGCTGCAGCATCTGACTTGTCAATGAATGTAGACTGGCACCAATGAAGGAAGCTCTCGTGCATATACTGATAATCACCTGTTTATAGATTTCTGAAAACAAGATGGCATTTTCTAATGTAAGTGGCCAATATTTATCTGTTGCTTTTTATCAGCTTTGCTTGGGATTACTTTTTAAACTTGCAGAAAGTAGGGCACCTAAACATCTGTTATTATCAACCCCGAATTTGGCAATCACAGCATTTAATTTCTTGTCAAATTAATATGGTCCTATTAGGCGTGTGTCGTTAGATCAAAAAAAAACATTTAAGGTGAGTTTCAAAGCGTTCTTCGCAGAAAACCCTACCTGGCTTTTACAATGTGTTCCTGGTGAACCCATGAAAAAGGTTACACGTTTGGTATCACACTTGCAACAGTGCAGCCGGCCAACGCTGGCGAGGTCTTGGACTGTCCTGCACATATTTGACATTTAAATGTCTGCCAGCCTCGTCGCTCTGCTTTGAATTATCTGCACTCTGCAGTAAAGTCAAAGCAAAACGTCGCATCCCACGTGGGACATAGATGATACAGAGACTTTACAGACTGCTTGATTAATGACTACAGTTAATACTCCTATGATCCTCCGCCACATGTGCTTAACAGCACAATAACATGCATTTTTCATTTATTTACAGTTTGTAACAAAAGCAAGTGAACGCAACACTGTAACTGATTTAACATAAAAGCAGCACATACAGGTACGTGCACTCGCTTGTTGCAGCCATCCTGGGCATCGGCGGGGATCGTGGTTGCTATGCAAACGAGTGACAGCAAAGCTGCAGCCGCATGGGGCACGGGCTGCTCCGCTAACGTGGCGATGAGGGGTTTACTTGAGGCAACAAGCTAGTAAGGTTAGCTGCTACCCAACGAGACGGCAAACCAAACACTCAGAATGACGTTACTATAACCACTGAACGAATTCCTTCATATGCTGCGACGATGAGAAGACTAAAATTACAGCGTGGATGCCACGAAACGCGCAATTTTTTCCCTCATTTTGTTATTCAGCGCTATCAGAGCTAACTAGCAGTTAGCTCATAAAACATGGGTTAGTTGTATAGATACAAGTAACGTTGACTAAAAATAGCAAGTTGTGCTTAGCGGTGTGCTGTAGTAACAGAAACTCACTCTTTGTCGATCAGGGAAACGGTCATGCACTTGCTCCTAAGCTTCTTTTCCAGTCCAGCGTCATAGCACGGTGCTGTATGGAGACAGCTGGGTGGTTTAGGGGGGCAGTAGGTGGGCTGTGACGGACGGTTGGAGAACAAGTTGCTCGGTTCCTCTCAACATGGAGAGTGCGGAGTGGACTGGATCATCTGCTGCCCGTCACACACAGGGAGCTATGGCGCCACCTGTGGCCGTAGCAGCGTACAACACCAGCTGCATGTGACCTACAAGATAAACACCGGCACACATTTCCGCTTCAGATTCAGTTTCACGTCTGCTTACATTTACTATTGTCGAAAACGCTTGTACACAAACTGGGACCAGTCAAAACGGACAAACAAAACTTCATAAGTGGGAATTTCCTACTGACATATACATTATGTATTACGCAATGTGAGTTTTTAATGAAGTGTATTACATAATGTAAACATACTCCATGTAGAAAATAAAAATGTACAATCATAAAATAAGTTTACATGCAATATCAGATACTCTTTAGGCAGCACACTGTTCCCTGCCAGTGTATGTCATTTTGTTGTAATAAAATGACAGATGAAGACTTTTACTTTTGCGGGGTTGATGTGTAGCTAATTTCATGTCCCAGAGGTGGGCATTTGAAGTTCATCCAGATCACATATTGGGCATATTTTTTATAAATAAAAATCTAAATGAAATTAGAAAAAATAAAGTATAAGATCTATACATGCTAATCTGGTTCGATCTCAAATCTAGAGTCTCAGTTCATCAAGATGTTGCAGAGAGAATTTTAGCATTAAATATTCATATTAGATAAATGTAGATAGTAAAGATAAAGACTCTCAGACTCAGTGAAGTGTTCATATAGCTTGGCAGAAAAATTATAAGAGCAAACATTTTCACACAATTTTTTTTATTATAAATGTATAATTCATATTTGCACATACAGTTAGGTCCATATATATTTGGACAGATTTCCCAGAATGAAATTCAAATGAAACAACTCAAATGCACCTTAAGTGCAGACTTTCAACTTTAATTTTTTGGGTTGAATAAAAACATTGCATAAAAGTGTGAGGAATTTTTTTAACGCAATCCCTTAGTTTTAGGGTTTTCAAAAGTAAATCGAGAAATTAAAAGACTAAGAATAAAAATTTCATTTCTAATACTCGAAAGCCCTTCGCTGGTATTGACAGCCTGAAGTCTTGAACTCATGGAAATCACCAGATGCTGGGTTTCCTCCTTTTTAATGCTCTGCCAGGCCTTTACTGCTGCAGCTTTCAGCTGGTTTTTGTTTGTGGGCCTTTCTGTCTGACGTTTAGTCTTCAACAAGTGAAATGCATGCTCAATTGGGTTAAGATCAGATGACTGACTTGGCCATTCATGAATATTCCACTTCTTTGCTTTAGCAAACTCCTGGGTTGCTGTATGTTTTGGGTCATTGTCCATCTGCATTATGAAACACCACCGAATCAATCTGATTGCATTTAACTGGATTTGAACAGACAGCATGTCTCTGAACACCTCAGAATTCATTCAGCTGCTTCTGTCCTGTGTCACATCATCAATGAACACTAGCGTCCCAGTGCCACTGGCAGCCGTGCACACCCAAGCCCTCGCACTGCCTCTGCAAATCTAGCCTAGTCCAACCTAGGCTTTCTATTCTTGAGACTTATGTGTGGCTTGCAATTGCAGTGGAACTCTGGATTTACTTTCTTGCAGTCTTCTCTTTATGTTAGACTTGGATATTGATTGGCCACTTGGTTGTGAAGGGATTTCTCTTGACCAAGGAAATGATTTTGCCATCATCCACCACTGCTGTCTTCCATAGACATCCAGGTCTTTTCGTGTTGCTTGGTTCACCAGTGCTTCCTTTCTTTCTCAGAATGTACCAAACTCTACATTTTTCCACTCATAATATTTCTTGGATGTTTTTCTTTTCTTTTCTATTTTTGCATTTTAAGGATGGCTTGTTTCACCTGCACGGAGAGCTCCTTTAACTGCACGTTATCTGTTCACAGCAAAATCTTCCAAAATGCAAGCACCACACCTCAAATTAACTCCTAAACCCTTCATCCAATATCAATGTGGATACCCTCAAATGAAAGCTGGGAGTCTGCACATTATGTCCATGTCCATTAACTATATTCGGAAAATGTCTTAGTAAACAGGCAAAAAGCAGAACTTATGTCCAAATATATATATGGACCCAACTCCAATCCCTGGTCTTTACATAGAAATGGCCATATTTAAACTGTAGTGAAAAAGAGTGGTCTAGTACCTTTGCCTAGATCAGATTACAAATATTTCATTTTCTCTTTGCTGTTGTTTTATATTCAATTTCAGAGAAGGTTAGAAAAAACATCCTAGTGTAATCCATTATGGTGGATTTGTGGCATATAAGCATTTGAGGTCATTATTAAATTTGGATCACCCAGTTATCTTTTGTTCTATTTTAATTTTCCAATTGCAGGTCAGGATTTATGTTCAAAATGGGGCATTCAAATGCCAGATCTACTTTTTAAAAATCGAACTTATGGACCTGAGAGGCATGAGACAGAAATTATGTCGGGAAGTGGGGGAGAAAAAAGTAGAAGCCTGAGAAACTGCAGGCCTATTTAAGCTGACATGCTGAAAAAATCTTACATTTGTAGAAAAACAATGCTGTGTACAAAAAGTGGTCTTTTAAACCACCTCAATACTGTACAAAGTCTTGCAACAGAAGGCCTGATGTGCTGAGCAAAGTCTCCTTGTGAAAAGCTTTTTCCTTACAAAGTAAGAAACAGACATGGTATTATTTATTCATCCGTTGAGGGTGCACTTATCTACCTGCAACCTCAAATTGAATAATTCAAAGGTGTAACACCTCAATCCTGCTCTGTAGCATGCAGTCATGTATTGTGTTGGTCCTTTTGATCCTTCCATTTGACTCAAACAATTTGGAAACTATATACATAATGAGTTTATCAGACATGCTGCAGTAGCTGTGACACAGTGTGCAGTTTGTTTATTTTCTGAGTGATGAGCTTTGTAAATAGATCCAAACTCACAATTGTCCAGAGGTAACATTAAAGCAAGCATATGAATCTTTAATCATATTGAAGCTGAGGGATTTAAACAATAAGAGGAGTATTACGCCCCTATTTTCCAGAATTTATAATCCCATTTCATATGACAGGTTAAAATGTATACAAAATTTGAATCCTTGCCTTTTTCTATATATATTTTCACATTGTACCATCAAGCATCATATAAAATATCCTAAAACCTTAGTAATTATTATACATATTTTTCATTTAAAACCCAAATGCTTAAAATAGCTTTAAATACACTATGATAAAATAAAAATACGTTTTAAAAAATATCTACAGGCGTACTCTTTTATTGAATTATCTTTAAAAAAAGTGAAGTATCTGCCTCATGGAAAATCCTGCCCTTTAAGCCTGCACTTCTCTCTTTTAACATCACAGTATTTCCATACAAGGATCGGATATGTAGCAGGAAGTGACATAACATTACAGTTTCCTTGAGGAATGCACAACGTAGAAAATAACGAAAAAAAATGGACTAAGTTCGTCAAAGTACAAACACCATAGATGCTAGGAACATGTTTAGTTTAATTGAGTTCCTGAGCTTTTTATTGAGGCAAGTAAAATTGCAAAAATAAAATTGTAATAAAAGTATTGTATGTATAAAGAAATAATCCGAACAGTCTACAAAGCACTGGCCAAAATATTAATGCTACTGAAAAAAAACATCTCCATAGTAGACAGTGTAGAAGACAAATGCATCCAGTGCATTATTCACAATACAGTGCATACATGTGCAAAAGGCTCCTTCATTTAAACACATTGCAGAGTTCATGTTGGCTTAAAATATGCACAAACAGACAGCTGAATTTCAGATGTCTGTCTTTTCCATTTGAAGACATAAGAGTGCCACCTATTGGTGAACTGGTGGAAAAAACTCTTTAAAAGGCACACAGTCTTCATAACAGCATTTGTTTTATACAAGGCAAAGGTTATTATAAGTTTTTCCTGATCAAAAATACCTGTACAGCATCCATCACACTACCTGAGCAAAAAGATCTAATCATCAGTGAGTCATATACAGTATTAAGAAGCATTTATAAAACATCTGAGCAATACAAAAATATACAATTATAGCAAAGTGTCCAAGACACATAATCCATTATTGCAGCTCTACGTACAGTTTCGTCCACTGTCAACATTCATAAATCTTAACAAATAAATATCAAATAATCTGAGTTTGAATCCAGGAAGCTAGATGACTGTTATCAAAAGCCTAAAAGGTATAAAAATAAATCCAGGAAAATGTGCTCACAGCCTCTCCTTCACAGATATTTGCTCAGTTTCTTTCTAAAAGTGAAGAGAGATGGAAGAACTGATGGACTTCTGGGCCTATGCGTTGTGGTATCCGTTTTTGGGAGCCCCCTTATTTGGGCCTATATTTTCATAGATTGCCGCGGTGTTTTGGTAGATTAGATCCACATTGGTCCCCGTTCTCGACCGGATGATGTCCAAAGCGCACTGGTTTAAGAACACATACTGGTCCTGCACATATATCAAATGCAAAAGTTCATTGAGATATGGCATATCACTCATCACGTCAAACAACACACTACAGTGAATGTGAACATTCCTACCTCTGTCTGCACCATAAGCGGTCGGTGCATGCGCAGATCATGAACAATGCCGAACACATCCACTGTATTTTCTCTTTCAATCTGGAAAATCAGTCTGTCTATGGCTATAAAGGTACCTGTGCGCCCCACACCAGCACTAATCATAAAGAACATAGAAACACAGATATATATATATATATATATATATATATATTTGAAAACAGGTCACACTGGATAAATACAAAGTTGTGGGTGTATTTGCATGTGTGCTCTGTCAAACCTGCAGTGGACCACTGTGGGAGAGTGTTTTGAGTACTGGTTCATGTGCTCTCTGACTAAATGTCTGAAGCTGATGAGGAGCTCTGTGGTTTCTGGTACCCCGTGATCTGGCCATGCTGTGAAGTGGAAGTGACGAACTGCTCGGGTTTCTGCTGTTTTCACCTGAAGGACAAAACAGCGAAGCACCTCAAAACAGCTGAAGATCCTCAAGACACAATAACACATACTAGTGATGGGAATTCCAGCTCTTTTTAGAGAACTGGCTCTTTCAGCTCGGCCCACTGCAAACAGCTGGCTCTTTTGGCTCCCAAGCGGCTCTTTAGGTTGTTTTGTTGCTTTAATTAATTTATTATCAATAACAATATAAAGTTATGCACAAAATGAATTACTAATGTAAAAAATAGTGTTTTTATTTATTTATACATGTTTATTATATAAATATGCTTTTATTTATTCACTTCACATAAAATGTAAAAAAAAAAATTGAAAACATATAAACATATAAAACATATTACAAAAAACAACTATTTACAATTCAACTTTTAACTATTTAAATTTTCAGCTTTTTCTGTTTCAACAAATTTAAAGTGAAAAAACACAAAACACTTCAAACCACAACACAATAAAATATAGAAGATGCCGCAATTGCTGGAAACTGGAATTGGCTGGGCCGCGCTATGAATTATGGGATAGGCTGGGCCAATTCCAGTTTCCAACTATGGCGATAGCTACTTAGTTTTAATATTACTTTCTGGCTCACAAAATAAACTTAAGATAAGGCAAGAACGTAGTTGTGTAAACTTCAAATATCTGCTCGGTTTATCAAGACATCACATATTGGCAAAAGTGCTCCGACCTTTTCATCTTAATTTTTTTTCTCCCATGTCCCTCGCAGGGCTCGGTAAGAGAGAGGGAGGGTAAGAGAAAGGAAAAAAATGAATAAATAAATAACACGGCTCGCGATAAGGAGCCGGCTCCCATCGTTCACTTCAAAGAGCCGGCTCTAAGACCCGATTCATACTCGACTGATACATCACTACCACATACCTCAAACGGTAACTGGACAACATGACAAAAATGTGTTGCAAGGATTTATGTTTTAAAGCAAAAGCAAAAGTGCCTTTTTACGACAATCAAAGATACAAAGTATTAGTTATATAGATGTAAACAGAGAGAACTTCAGTCAACACTGACCTTGTTATTACCATAGATTTGTTAAGACATTGGAAAGTTTAATAGGTAGTCTATTTTGGTTGCAGGACGCCTACTGTAAATCATGTTAAATATTCAGGGACCATAGGGTTTTCCAATCTAAAGGTTTCTCCCTTTCCTAAAAATACTTCTGAAAAATTATAAATATTTATTACAAAAATAATTTACAAATATGGATATATGCTGTATGAAGTATGCTTCCTTCCCATTGTTACCAAATGCTTGGTGATAGGGGGTCATGTAATTGTTGGGCTTTCTTCTATTATTGTAGTATATTTATCTTTAGCACTGACACTATATAGACAAAACAATATTGAAACCAATGTGAAAACCACTCACATTTTTAATGTCAAAGTCCCTGAGGGTCCAGTCCTCAAGTGTTATTTCAGAGGTTGCTTTTACAATGATGTTGTCACACCGCTTGGTACCAGAACTCCAATACTGCTCACATTTTACCTGGAAAGGAAATGTTTTAGCTTTAAAAAAAAAAAACAAAACCCTGCAAACATTGTAAAAATAACATTTACATAAAAAAAAAAACACTGTAAAAACATCTATCGTTTCATTTTACGCTATCATTTATTTCGTGGTGTTGCAAAATAAAAAGTTTAAGGCAATATTTTTTCAACGTTTTGTGTCACTGCAGTGGCTATACAAGTTCTCTCTTTCTCTTATATTTAATATAACCACACTACAGACGGAAAAGAGCACGTTTTTACGCGTTGTCGTAGCAACAACGACGGTAAAACCATCGCGTGTCTGCTTGTTTATTTTCCATACAAACCTTTCACAAGAAAGCTCAAGATCCTGTTGAGACTTTTCAAAATAAACCGAATCACATGAAATAGTTTGCAGAGTGTTTACGGATGAGAAGCTAAAAAGAGCTGTCAGAAGCTAAAAAATAAACCTTAAAACAGGCTTTTCACCGCAGCACGCCGTGTAATAAATACTCACAAAGAAAACGGCAGCCATTACAACTTATGACTAAAAATGTGTCGTTTTATGCATCTGTTAAAACACTCGACTCCAGGTACACGACGTCCAGCTGTAAACACTTCACGCAAGTCGCCCGAGATTCACAGAATTTACAGAAAATGTTAAAATTTTGTGATTTATATCGTAGTCGGGACGATAGATGTATTATATCGGGATATGAGATTTTGGTCATATCGCACAGCCCTACTAGAGCTACAGGGGAACATCACATGACTGTATAGAGCGTTATTAAATTTATTGCCAATGCAATCATATGGCACATTGACTTCTGAGGACATTTTAGACGGCACTCATCATCAAAAAGGTTGCCGACCCCTGGTATAGATGGAAACATATGAATAGATCACAGGGATTCTAACTTTTTCCTCAGCTGTATTGTTTCATTCTTGGCTTCTATTAGACTCATTCTGAATGATCAAAATAACCCTCGTTTATCTGACACCTGGTGTTGATACTACCCATGTCTTAAACGGTGTCCCTTCGTGGTCACGTTCCCTTTATGACAACTTTCTTCTGATTAGCTGTCCATTGCAAACAAAAAGTTTGGGCAGCAAGTGGGTGGGATTACTGTGGTCACATTGATATCATACAGGTGTATAGAGTGGGGTTATGTAAACCTGCCATTAAATTACAGCTTACATCCACCAAGATCAGATGATTGAAGTAGCAGCAGGAGAGGAAGTTTAAGGGATCGGATTACATTATTCGATACAGTAATTTAGGTCAGTATTGGACCGATTCAGACACGTAATATCGGATCAGTCTATCCCTACTGTAAACATGCTTGTCCTGCTAGTTGTGGTGTTTTTGTTAATACTCACTCGTCCCTGTTCATTACAGCGTGTCAGCATGACCAGAGTCTGCACATTCTTCTCCCAGATCATCCTCCAGAAATCGTTGACCGTGGTGGGTAAAGGACCTTGAGCTGCAATAAACTCCTTCCTCGAGTTGTAACCCTGCCAAATAAAATGTGAGCTCAACCACATGAAACAGCAAGTTGGATTTTTCTGAGACGTTTTTCAAAGCAGAGTTTACATGAAGGCAGAAACGTTTAACAAATGGCAATGTCAAGAAGCAAAGTTATATTGCTCAGTAGGATGCTTGCTGATGCTGCAATGACTGTGGCAGAGAGCTGCCTCAAAAAGTGTCAGTACGCACCGGCATGTAGTTAGCATTGATGTAATCATCAGACGGACTTCCATGGAGAATGGAAAGTTTCACCCTAGAAGAGTCATCTAGGAGGTGAACAAGAGGGTAAATGAAATGTAAGAGATGAAATTAAAGGGAAATGTAATGAGCATGAAAGGAATTAAAAATTATTATTGTTAAAAAAAAAGTATTAGAAATTATTTTCCTACACTGTTATGCATTAATAGATGCATGCTATTTTTTGGTTCAAGGCACAAACTAAAACGGTAGCAGATGCTGTAAGGCAGGCAATGATACTGTTTAAAGAGTGAGGGTGTTATGGTCAAAGCAGCAGAGATGGATTTGTTAAAGTGACTCACATGGAAGCACATTGTTGTAGCGATTCTTAGGCTTGTTCTCCACATTCAGTGCATGTAACTTTGACTGAGCTGTGCCAACAACCTTCAGGTCCTTTAAAATACAGAGAAAAAAAAGTTGGTGGCTACATGTGGAGTACCAGAGAAGCAAATGAAACTTTTTCCGGGTAGTTTTTCTTTTTTTTTGCCCTTTGCATTACATTTCAGTATTATTTTGGCTCATTCTGGTAACAGTAATTACATTTGATTTTGTTTCAGTTGCACCTCTTTTCATGATGTCTCTTTTCAGGCAGCAAAAAGCTTTTGGAGCACAAATTGTTAAAATAAGAAATAAAAATAAAAATGTTCTACTATGAATAAGTATATTTACAAATCAAGAGTCAGTTAATATATTCAGTTTTGGGGATTTACCTCAAATTCTTCTGCAAAGCCACAGTTGGAGTCTGCTCTCTGCTTCTTGTAATAAGCCTCAAAGTCCTCCACACTCACGGCCACACTTCTGCTCAAACCAAAGTTTAGGCAAGAGTGATAAGGTGCTTTCAGGAAAGAATTAATATTTGGAAGATATGCTGAAGCTTTGAGAGTTAAAAAATGTTGTACTTACACTTTGGCTCTATAAAAAAAATGCAAAAAAGAAGAATAAGTAGCAATTAGAGGAACAATTGCTGTCTAACTATATCATACATACAGTACAACAAAATGATAAAAATACAAATTTTACCTTAAAGATTGAATCTGGATGTCTGGTGATTCTTTTTTGGCTAGCCTACAGGAGTAGATAAAGTATATAAACTGTAAATATAGAATTTATTCATATATACGGATATTTAATGAACATGTTTTTATCACTGGTGATAGTGGCAAACCTTTTCCAGTAGATAATAAAGGCGATGAGGACACTGAAGAGAATGAGAAAAACTGCTACTGATACAGCAACAGCAATAGTAGTGACAGCTACAATGTTTGGAAAAAATGTAACAGAGAAATGAAGATTTCATTAGGCATTCGTAAAATTAGAGTCGTTAAACATCCTTGGATCAATCTGTAGTATGAAACTATTGTGTGTGACACCATTCGATTGCGCCAAGCTAGCAGAATTTACTGGCATGGGCAGCTCTTTGATAAAAAAATAAAAGTGTACTATCAACTACAGCTCAACAAACAAAAGCAGTCACAGACAAATGAATGCATAGATGTTTTTGAGCACCATTAAGGAAAAAGGATTTTATTAGGAACTGGTATTTTCTATAAAAGGCTTCTCTATGTATCTCAAACTCTAGTTTTTAAGTACATTAGAACACTAATATTATTACACAAAGCCTTACCTATGCCTGTTGAGCACTCGCGATACACAGGAATGCTGGGATTTCCATGGCTTAGAGTTATCACAGTCACATTATATATAGTATTGTGGTTAAGGCCAGAAATGGTATAATTGCAAGATGCAGTTGCACCGATGTTGTTTCCATTTACAATCATCTGGAAGCCAGTGTGTTGGCCATGGGGTGTGGTACATGACAAGATGATTTGTGCAGTATTGTCGTTTGGACCTTGACAGTCTATGATTGTCACTGGGCTTGCATCTGTAGCATGAAACAGAAATAAGGAAAAAAAACAGAACACCTCTAATGAACAAATCTGTCAGTTCTATTAAAGTATAATATTTCTATCAAATATCTAAAGAAAATACAAAATCTGTTTTTGACAAAATTTTATTTTGTCAAAAACAGATTGTTCAGTTATCTTTTGGTGACAGTGGAATCATCAAAATTACATTTTTCACATGTAAAAGATAGGTGACAAAATTTTGCAGAATTATTACTTAGTGTCCATACTTGTGCATTTGGTGATCATTACTGGTGCACCCCATGTTTTATCAGAGGTCTCTGTGGTGACATAAATACTGTAGCACTGACCAGGTTCCAGGTTAGTGATATTATACATAGTTTGTGTAACTATGAAGTTCTGCATTTGGGAATTAGTTTGATTCCAGGACAAAATGTATTTATAGCTGTTCTTGTAGTCAGGTGGATTGGTCCAGTTGACTGTGATGTGTGTCTCTCCTGGAGTGGCCGTGAGCTCCTGCACTGCCTGTGGTCCTGTCCGACATTAGAGAGATATTAAAGTTAATTCATACAGTAATAATGAAAGAGGAGACTGCCCAAACTTCTCCAATACTTCTTTACAGAAATGAAAGCCTTACTTGTTGTGACCATGTAGACATAAACCGTCTCACTCTGGAATCCCAATTCTCCCACAGTTTTCACAGAAATGTTGTAGGAAGTCCCAGAAGACAGGGAAGAGATGTTCATTCTGGGGTTTGTGGTATTTATATTGTTGGATTGCTGGGATGACGTGTAAGTCAGCAGGTAGTAGAAATTAGCACCAGTCATCAGAGGCGCCTCTATCCATCGAGTTTCAATGGAGCTCGTTGTTTTATTCAGGATCTCAATCTGCCCAGGAGGGTTAGGGACTGGAGGAAGGGGGATGCAACATGTTACCTTATGTAAGTGCTCACTGTTTTAATTAATTTTGTTTTACAGTTGTTTAGTGTAGTGTCAAATTAAACTTTATCAGTAACAGCTAAATTCTCAAAACCTGCTGAGGTAAATGAAAACATACATACATATTAACATAAATGTGACTACACTCAAAATTGAAGACATTTATTCTACTCACGAGTGGCGTTAGTAACAAGTTCAGATGATGCATTGAAGGGTCCACTTATTGTGGTTAACATGACGCTGTACGCCCGTCCAGCTGACAGGTTTTGAAACTGGTACGGTGCAGTCAAATTGTTCAGGGATTGAATAGTTGTATTACGTATTAGCTGCAAACTGTAATGCTCCACATTTCCTTTAGGTTTCGTCCATGTCACTGTGATGGAACTATTCGAATGACCTGAGATAGTGGGCTGTACTGTCTCGGGCTCTGTTGATGTGATGAGAGAACAAAGGATTAAAACATGTCAACAATGATAGTCTGACAAAGAAAACTAGAAATGGCAGCTGAGTCGTACTCGTGTACTGAGAAGTGCAGACTGTTTGTCCTTCAATGCCATTTGCTGCCATGACAGAAACACAGAAGGTACAGTTGGTCCCAGGGTCGAGGCCTGAGATCTGTATGGTTTCTTGTCCCAGGGTGTTGTTTTTGTAGGCACAGCCTGATGTAGCAACTCGATATTTATAGTCATCCCTGTACTCAGCTGGCTTCGTCCAGTTCAGATTTATAACAGTTGTGTTTATGGTTTCAGCCTCCAACTCAGTAATACCGTATGGCCCTACAAACACAGGAGGAATTATTATTATTATAATAACAACAGCAGTATTATAGGCACATGAACAGCACTTTTCTTATAACAGCTCTCTTTCACTGGAATAATGATAAACTACCCAAGCTCAGCTTTTGATGGTTGCTGACTTTGGTTGTTTTTACTGATTTAGTTTGAGTTTAGTATCGTGGATTTCCAGGAGAAGCAGAGATTCTGACAACATATACTGTACATACGTGTGAAGTAAGACACTGTCACAGGATCTGCCTGAGTGCCATCTGCTGTCAGTGTAGTGACAGTGAAGTTGAAGTTGCTCCCAGAACGAAGATTTCTGATTGTTGCATTTGTTATGTTCACATTTAATTTGTTTACAATAACATTGGACTCGTTGGTGACCTGCACCCAGTAAGAGTAGCTTAATTTGCTCTCCTGCTGTGCCCACACCAAGGTCACTGCATTTGTAGTTATTTCTGTCTGAGTCAGATTGGATACAGGAAATGGTCCTGAGAAAATGAGACAGATGAAAAACCTGTGATTGCTGCTACATGTTCCTCACACTCAGAGGAAAAAGAAATACGATAAATAGTATTAACAATATTACTATTTTAGAAAAAGGACACTTGCATTACATCTATGTACTCAGCATGTCGTACACAGACAATTGATTCCAAACATTTTAAAATCTGTCTGAATGACATTTTGTTGTCACTACATCCCAAAAAAGTAAACAAAACAAATAAAAACAAACAAACAAAAACAAATACAAAGTGTACCAGTCAAAATAAACTCTATCCTTTTTCTTTCACTCTGACAAACTCAATAAAAATAAAATAATAAAAAAAATCAGGAAAATCCACCATAACAATCACAATCTCATCAGCTGTATGTCTACTCACTGGTATAGTTTACTGTTGTCACTGATGTACTTTTATATCCCATCACACCCACAGTAACAACAGAGATATTGAAGGGGCTTCCAGATGGGAGGTTTCCCAGCAGGAACCAGTTGTCTTTTGTCACAAAGGTGTTGTTAGTGGTGGTGACACTAAAGTTGTATTGATTGTGGTTCATGTCCTGTGGAAGGGCCCAGGTGAAGTTGATGGAATTAACAGTCTGAGATTGCACTGTGATGGAGCCAGGAGGGTTGGGAACTGAAGAAGGAGAAGGATTTGATTATTTGATTGATTAATTCAAACAATACATGTATTTTTAAAATAGGTGTTGATAAAAATGCTGAATATACAATTTGAGGTAGAAGTCAGATTGTCAATGAAACTCACAAGTTGCGTTGCAGACACGTGAACTGTTACTCTGAAAAGGTCCACTTTTGGTGATCAACTGGACACAGTAAATTACTCCTGGTGTCAAGCTCCCAAAGACTGTGTTTGTAGTTTGATTGTTTACATCCGTGCTGTTCACTAACTGTTCAGCACTATCTAGCACAACACTGTAACTGGAGACCTTCCCTGTCACCAGTGTCCAGCTCACTGAAAGGCTAGTTGTGGTTCCTACGGCTGTAATGTTTGAGACTGCTTCAGGCACTGGATAAAAAAGAAGATTCAAATTAAATGAACATTAGTATTGGACTAATAGAGGCTGAGTAGTAACACAAAGAAAATGTCGACCAAATTACTTGTTTTCTGACCAAAAACATGTTTAAAGATTTACTTTTAGAAGTTTATATAACATCACTAAAACTCTGATAATGTTATATTTTGGCTCGGGGTTGAGACCTTTCACAGAAAGGATAGAAACTAAAGAGCAAAGGTATCGAGCTAACGGCTACTGATTGTCAAACAGGGAGGAAAACTTTTTATGAAAATTGTAGGCTTCAGCTTTACTGAAGCTTCTATATCTGCCTGCGGTGCCTGGAACTCTTTTCTCTTATCAGTTCCCCTTTAAGAAAAAAAAATGCTATCCATATAAATAATACAATATCACATATAACCAAGCTCTGACAGTCTGTTGGGGATCACTATAAATTGCAAGATGGATTAGGAAGACTTGACTTTGAAGCACATTTCAGAGATTTTTAAGACATACTTGTGTAACTCTGTGTATTTTCCTCTGTGGATTTGACCCCTGCTATAACTGTGAACACAGAAAATGTGTACAGCTCTCCAGAGGTCAGTTTATAGAAGGTGTACGTCTCATTCTTTGTCGAATCATTCTTTATCTCGCTGCCACTCTGTCTCGCTATGACCAGGTAGGAGTAGGAAGGCTTGTAATCGTTTTGTCTGGACCACGTTAGCTTGATGGAGGTCGTGGTCACACTCTCCACTGTGATGTTGGTCACAGGTTTGGGCACTGTAGAAATTTGCAGTTTGAAGTATTCAAGTGACAAAACACAGACCAAACAGCACTGATACTTCAACAGTTTGACTGAGTTTATATCTTAGTTCTTACTTGTGTAACTGAATCCCTTCTCCACCGTAGATTCACTTCCTTCTGCAGCTTTTGTTCTGACTGTGACACTGTAGTTAGTTCCTGGGTTTAGATTCGGTACAGAAATGCTGTTATTGGTGATATTTGTTGAGTAAATAAGTCCTCCTGTGTCATTGTAAGTGTCAACTAAGTATATGTAATATGATTTGACCCCCAGTGGATTTGACCAGTTCACATTTAGTGAAGTAGTAGATTCAGGGCTGACTATTAGATTCCTCACTGGGTTTGGTACTAAAAAAAAGATGACAAATTGGAAAACAATGTTAAACAACCGAAGTTAAATGATTTGCACTTATTACATCAAAGATCCATGTTACATGTCATACCAAACTCTTCACACCATATTTCCTCTCTATATCTAAACAATAAACTGTCCAACACTAACACTCATATTATATGTTGATTAATATGAAGTGTTCTTAGGTGCTAGGCAGTAAAACCACGCATTAAAAACAGACAGTCTGACGGCTTTGTTTTTCTCTTTGTTGTACTTACAGGTAAAAGAAGAATTCTGAACAATCGTGCTGCTTAAATTTCCAGGTCCAGTAGTTTTTACTGTTACAGTGTATTTGGTTCCAGAGTCAAGGAGTGAAAGCAAAGTGTTATTTTGAGTGGAAGCTGTGTTTTGACTGAGATCACCCACAGCCTGATAGGTGATACTGTATATGATGTCTGGAGCTCCAATCATTTCATCAGGTGTTGCCCACTGCAGCTGGAGTGAGGAGTTGCTCCGGCTACTAAAGATGATGGACCCAGGAGGTTTGGGAACTAAAGGGTACAAATAACACCATCTTAAAGTCATTTTGCTATTTTAAATAAGTACAAAACAGTTCAGTCCCATAAAAATGTAATAAAATAAGTATACTCCTATGTTTCCAGATAGGATGCCAACCTTTATCTACACAGTTACAAAAGGGATCAAATAATTTCAATGTGATGTTTTTTTGTTGTTGTTTCTGTTTTTAACTGTTTAGGTGTTTCTGCATAACGCACTTAAAAACAGCAATTGAATATAATATTTTTGTACCCAATTTAACATTTATTATCACAAGAATCTCATTATTCATGTTTGAAGCATTCTAATGGTATCCACAGTTGTTCTCAGGGTCTTCAAAAACATGGTGATAAAGAAAAGAGATTAGGTTGTTGGACTTACCAGTGGCAAATGACACCTGGTCAGATGTATTCCAGAAGTTTCCAGCAAAAGCAGTCACTGTGATATTATAGAGTCTCCCGGGTTTTAAATAGGTGAAACTGGTTGTTGTGGCTCCTGTTTGACTGGAATTTGTAAACACTAAGTTTTCATTGGATATATTGACCTGATAATAACTAATGTTTCCTCGAGGCAAAATCCAGCTGATGTTTAAGGTGTTGGTTCCTTGTGTAACACTAATGTTCCCAGGCTTTTCAGGCCCTGTAGAATAAAGATGTAAATGGCATTTTAATAACACAACAAATGTCCAAATGTTTGGACAGCTATACTGTAAATATATTTTAAATTCCTTCACTACTCGAAATTATGGATAAGGCATAAAGTGTAGAGCTTTAATTTGAGTAGGTTTATATTAACATTTAAAGACGAAGTTGATTGATTTTAGTTGTTTCATTGTTTAGGGGAGTTTAAAAGTAACGACACAAGCGGCTACTTGACTTTGCAGTTTAAGCTTCACCTTCATTTAAGTCATAAAAATTAGATAAAGACAATCTGACTAAAGATCAGCACTTTTACAATCTCATCCTCTGTATTATTCAGTCTTTTTTATTTTTTTCTAGCCTATATTGCAACAAATGTCAATATAGAAGTTTTAAAATATCACCCTATTAGAGATAAAACTATAACGATTATTGGAGCTGTTACTCAAACACAGAGTGAGCACAACTACAGCTGTTATATGAGGACACATTGGTGAGAGATCCAACCTTCTCACTTCAAAGGGCTTCTTCTTCTACATCTGGATTTCTTCTTCTACTTTCCTTTCAATTTAACTTATCTTATGATGATAGAAGACTCCTTATTTTACCAGATACCCTCAGCAGACAGTCACTAATTCACAGTATGAAAAACATTTAAATGCTCACTTACTTGTGTGCTTGGTGACAGTAGCACTCTGTCCTTCAGTAGAACCATCACCAGCCACTGCAGTGACATTTACTTCATACTGGACACCAGCAGTCAGGTTAATAATATTATAAAATGTCTCATTGACATTAAATGAGGCACTTGTTCCTCCACCTGTCCACTGTACTTTATAGAAGGAGCTGCTTTCCCACTGGTTTAGTCCAGCTCACAAAAATTGACGATGTTGTGACGTTAACAGCAGAGAGACTCGTGACTACTTCAGGCTCTATGAGTGGAGAGTACATGAGGAGGAACAAGAAAACAAAAGAACTGTTAGAACAAGAACAATAAGCAGTGACTACAACAGGTAAGAATCAAGAGGACTGAATTAAGAAAGACCTGAGAGGATATGTGAATAAATCAAAAACTTAATTTGGTAAAAAAACAAACAAACATGTCACTCATGGATAAAAAGTGTTTTTAGATTTGAAGTCTTCCTGTAAAAAGGATTTCATTCATTTTTGAAGTAACTGCTTCACAAGAAAAAAAAACTATCCTAAAAAGTTGACAAATAATAAACTACAAGATAAAAAATGAAACAGTGACACAGTACAGAGCACGAGACCCCAGATCAGAAATGGTCATACTCTTCATCTTACTTGTGTATTGAGAAAGTGTTGCTACGACACTTTGTGTACTGTTATCTCCAGCCACTGCTGTGACAGTGAAAGTGTAGTTCACTCCAGGAGTCAGCTCAGTGACATTTACTTTAGTTTCAGTCACAGTCTTATTCATGTTTATTGTTCCATCTGTCCACTCTACTCTATAGAATGACCTTTGACCCTGTGGCTCAGTCCAGTTCAGAAATATAGAGGACGTCCTGATTTCACTGACAGTAAGATCATTCACTTTCTCGGGTTCTGTGTGTTACAGAGAGGTAGATGCAAAAATAACAACACTAAGATTACTATAATTTTAACTTTTAGAAAATGACACCATCAAATATGCTGCAAATTTAGTAAAGAACACCTAAGGGACAGCGTTTGGAAAACATTGATTACAAATTCATTCAGAAGTTGAATTCCTGCATATCTTATGTGTATACAGTAAAATTAACTCTGCAGCTCCCGTAGTTTGCTCATCACCAGCAACTGCAGTAACTCTAAATCCATACTGCATACAGGCAGTTAGTGCACTGATGGTTATTTATGTGTTATTCACACTGTGATTCTCATTTAAATGTCTATCTGTCCACTCTACAAGATAGAAGCAGCTGTTTCCCTCTGCTTCAGTCCACTTCAGTGATACAGAGGACGTTGTGAAAGCAGTAACACTGAGTAATCTGACTACTTCAGGCTCTGTAAGGGAGAAGTCACTACATGGGTAAGAATTAAAATATTGGCTCAAGTCTTCTCTGTCTCAAAGTTACAGTAAAAACACACGAGCAGCAACATGCTGACCCTGTAACATTTCATGCAGCTGGAAGTTCAGAGGAAGATCTAAACTAGACGTACAAAAGAAATGCAAACCATTATTGGAGCTGTTACTCAAACACAGAGTGAGCACAACTACAGCTGTTATATGAGGACACATCGGTGAGAGATCCAACCTTCTCACTTCAAAGGGCTTCTTCTTCTACATCTGGATTTCTTCTTCTACTTTCCTTTCAATTTAACTTATCTTATGATGATAGAAGACTTCTTATTTTACCAGATACCCTCAGCAGACAGTCACTAATTCACAGTATGAAAACATGTAAATGCTCGCTTACTTGTGTAGTTGGTGACAGTAGCACTCTGTCCTTCAGTAGAACCATCACCAGCCACTGCAGTGACAGTTACTTCATACTGGACACCAGCAGTCAGGTTATAATAATCTATAAAATGTCTCACTGACATTAAATAGGCACTTGTTCCTCCAACTGTCCACTGTACTTTATAGAAGAAGCTGTTTCCCACTGGTTTAGTCCAGCTCACAAAAACAGACGATGTTGTGACGTTAACAACAGAGAGACTCGTGACTACTTCAGGGCTCTATGAGTGGAGAGTACATGAGGAGGAACAAGAAACAAAGCAAGCTACATTGTAGCCACAGCTGCCCTGGGGCGCACTGACAGAGGTAAGGGTGCCGGACACTGGTGCCACCGGGCCCTCTGACCACCACCAGTAGGCAACATGGGGTTAGTATCTTGCCCAAGGATATTTGGCATGCAGCCAGGAGGCAGCCTGGGATCGAACCACTGACCTTCTGATTAGTGGCTGACCTGCTCTGCCACCTGAGCTACAGCCACCCTAACAATAAGCAGTGACTGCAACAGGTAAGAACCAAGAGGACTGAATTAAATAAATAAATAAATAAATAAATAAATTGAAAAAATCAAAAACTTAATTTGGGAAAAAAACAAACAAACAAACATGTCACTCATGGATAAAAAGTGTTTTTAGATTTGAAGTCTTCCTGTAAAAAGGATTTCATTCATTTTTGAAGTAACTGCTTCACAAGAAAAAAAAACTATCCTAAAAAGTTGACAAATAATAAACTACAAGATAAAAAATGAAACAGTGACACAGTACAGAGCACGAGACCCCAGATCAGAAATGGTCATACTCTTCATCTTACTTGTGTATTGAGAAAGTGTTGCTACGTCACTTTCTGTTCTGTTATCTCCAGCCACTGCTATGACAGTGAAAGTGTAGTTCACTCCAGGAGTCAGCTCAGTGACATTTACTTTAGTTTCAGTCACAGTCTTATTCATGTTTATTGTTCCATCTGTCCACTCTACTCTATAGAATGACCTTTGACCCTGTGGCTCAGTCCAGTTCAGAAATATAGAGGACGTCCTGATTTCACTGACAGTAAGATCATTCACTTTCTCGGGTTCTGTGAGTTACAGAGAGGTAGATGCAAAAAAACGAAAACGGACATAAATATATTTTAAACTTAGAAAATTACACCATCAAATATGCAGCAAATTTAGTAAAGAACACCTAAGGGACAGCGTTTGAAAAACATTGATTACAAATTCATTCAGAAGTTGAATTCCTGCACATCCTGTTTGTATACAGTGAAATTAACTCTGCAGCTCCCGTAGTTTGCTCATCACCAGCCACTGCAGTAACTCTAAATCTGTACTGCATACAGGCAGTTAGTGCACTGATGGTTATTTATGTGTTATTCACACTGTGATTCTCATTTAAATGTCTATCTGTCCACTCTACAAGATAGAAGCAGCTGTTTCCCTCTGCTTCAGTCCACTTCAGTGATACAGAGGACGTTGTGAAAGCAGTAACACTGAGTAATCTGACTACTTCAGGCTCTGTAAGGGAGAAGTCATTACATGGGTAAGAATTAAAAAATCGGCTCAAGTCTTCTCTGTCTCAAAGTTACAGTAAAAACACACGAGCAGCAACATGCTGACCCTGTAACATTTCATGCAGCTGGAAGTTCAGAGGAAGATCTAAACTAGACGTACAAAAGAAATGCAAACCATTATTGGAGCTGTTACTCAAACACAGAGTGAGCACAACTACAGCTGTTATATGAGGACACATCGGTGAGAGATCCAACCTTCTCACTTCAAAGGGCGTCTTCTTCTACATCTGGATTTCTTCTTCTACTTTCCTTTCAATTTAACTTATCTTATGATGATAGAAGACTTCTTATTTTACCAGATACCCTCAGCAGACAGTCACTAATTCACAGTATGAAAACATGTAAATGCTCGCTTACTTGTGTAGTTGGTGACAGTAGCACTCTGTCCTTCAGTAGAACCATCACCAGCCACTGCAGTGACATTTACTTCATACTGGACACCAGCAGTCAGGTTAATAATATTATAAAATGTCTCATTGACATTAAATGAGGCACTTGTTTCTCCACCTGTCCACTGTACTTTATAGAAGGAGCTGCTTCCCACTGGTTTAGTCCAGCTCACAAAAATTGACGATGTTGTGACGTTAACAACAGAGAGACTCGTGACTACTTCAGGCTCTATGAGTGGAGAGTACATGAGGAGGAACAAGAAAACAAAAGAACTGCTGAGCCAAGAACAATAAGCAGTGACTGCAACAGGTAAGAACCAAGAGGACTGAATTAGAAGACCGAGAGGATATGTGAATAAATCAAAAACTTAATTGGTAAAAAACAAACAAACATGTCACTATGGAAAACAGTTTTTTAGACTTGAACTGTGCACGTATTACAAAATTATTTGTTGAAGACTCTTCACAACGTGAAAATCAACTTATCCTAAAAAGTGTGACTTAAATTAAACTACAAGATAAGAAAATTGAAACAGGCTGACTAAGTTACAGAGCTTACATGAGAAATCCAGATTAAAATGTCACTAACATCTTCATCTTTTACTTGTGTATTGAGAAAGTGTTGCTACGTCACTTTGTGTATTGTTATCTCCAGCCACTGCTGTGACAGTGAAAGTGTAGTTCACTCCAGGAGTCAGCTCAGTGGACTATTACTTTAGTTTCAGTCTTATTCATGTTTATTGTTCCATCTGTCCACTCTACTCTATAGAATGACCTTTGACCCAGTGGCTCAGTCCAGTTCAGAAATATAGAGGACGTCCTGATTTCACTGACATTAAGATCATTCACTTTCTCGGGTTCTGTGAGTTACAGAGAGGTAGATGCAAAAATAACAAGATTGAGAGAAAAACACTAACTGACAGCATTTGGAAAAAACTGATTACAAATTCATTCAGAAGTTGAATTCCTGCACATCCTGTTTGTATACAGTGAAATTAACTCTGCAGCTCCCGTAGTTTGCTCATCACCAGCCACTGCAGAAACTCTAAATCTGTACTGCATACAGGCAGTTAGTGCACTGATGGTTATTTATGTGTTATTCACACTGTGATTCTCATTTAAATGTCTATCTGTCCACTCTACAAGATAGAAGCAGCTGTTTCCCTCTGCTTCAGTCCACTTCAGTGATACAGAGGACGTTGTGAAAGCAGTAACACTGAGTAATCCGACTACTTCAGGCTCTGTAAGGGAGAAGTCATTACATGGGTAACAATTAAAATATTGGCTCAAGTCTTCTCTGTCTCAAAGTTACAGTAAAAACACACGAGCAGCAACATGCTGACCCTGTAACATTTCATGCAGCTGGAAGTTCAGAGGAAGATCTAAACTAGACGTACAAAAGAAATGCAAACCATTATTGGAGCTGTTACTCAAACACAGAGTGAGCACAACTACAGCTGTTATATGAGGACACATCGGTGAGAGATCCAACCTTCTCACTTCAAAGGGCTTCTTCTTCTACATCTGGATTTCTTCTTCTACTTTCCTTTCAATTTAACTTATCTTATGATGATAGAAGACTCCTTATTTTACCAGATACCCTCAGCAGACAGTCACTAATTCACAGTATGAAAACATGTAAATGCTCGCTTACTTGTGTAGTTGGTGACAGTAGCACTCTGTCCTTCAGTAGAACCATCACCAGCCACTGCAGTGACATTTACTTCATACTGGACACCAGCAGTCAGGTTAATAATGTTCTTAAACGTGTCATTGACAGTTACAGAGGCACTTGTTCCTCCACCTGTCCACTGTACTTTATAGAAGGAGCTGTTTCCCACTGGTTTAGTCCAGCTCACAAAAACAGACGATGTTGTGACGTTAACAACAGAGAGACTCGTGACTACTTCAGGCTCTATGAGTGGAGAGTACATGAGGAGGAACAAGAAAACAAAAGAACTGCTGAGCCAAGAACAATAAGCAGTGACTGCAACAGGTAAGAACCAAGAGGACTGAATTAAGAAAGACCTGAGAGGATATGTGAATAAATCAAAAACTTAATTTGATAAAAAAACAAACAAACATGTCACTCATGGATAAAAAGTGTTTTTAGATTTGAAGTCTTCCTGTAAAAAGGATTTCATTCATTTTTGAAGTAACTGCTTCACTAGAAAAAAAAGACTATCCTAAAAAGTTGACAAATAATAAACTACAAGATAAAAAATGAAACAGTGACACAGTACAGAGCACGAGACCCCAGATCAGAAATGGTCATACTCTTCATCTTACTTGTGTATTGAGAAAGTGTTGCTACGACACTTTGTGTACTGTTATCTCCAGCCACTGCTATGACAGTGAAAGTGTAGTTCACTCCAGGAGTCAGCTCAGTGACATTTACTTTAGTTTCAGTCACAGTCTTATTCATGTTTATTGTTCCATCTGTCCACTCTACTCTATAGAATGACCTTTGACCCTGTGGCTCAGTCCAGTTCAGAAATATAGAGGACGTCCTGATTTCACTGACAGTAAGATCATTCACTTTCTCGGGTTCTGTGTGTTACAGAGAGGTAGATGCAAAAAAACGAAAACTGACATAAATATATTTTAAAATTAGAAAATGACACCATCAAATATGCAGCAAATTTAGTAAAGAACACCTAAGGGACAGCATTTGAAAAACATTGATTACAAATTCATTCAGATGTTGAATTCCTGCATATCTTATGTGTATACAGTAAAATTAACTCTGCAGCTCTCATAGTTTTTCATTTCAGTGACAATGAGATCCCTGACTAATTTAGGCTCTGTGAGTAGAGGGTAATTGCATGAGAAGTCAATTCTATTCAATTTTATTTTCTTTAAATAGAGCCAAATTAGTAAAGACCCTACACTAAAAGAGAGAAAACGGCAACAATCAAACAGCCTCCTTTGTGCACTTGGCGACTGTAGGGAGGTAAAACTCCCTTTTAACAGGAAGAAACCTCCAGCAGAAACAGGCTCAGGTAGTGGCAACCATCTGCCACCTTAAAGGCCTGTGTTACATACAACACTAATAGAGACAGATTGATCATTTTTTAGACTGAATCATTAATTCACTGTAGAATTTGTTAGAGCAGAAAATGCATGGGATCTAAAAAGACACATTAATGCTTTGGAAGAAGTGATTCATGGAGTTAACTCAGAAGGATCAGTCGGACAGCAAGCATCTAAATAAATATCAGAAGCGTTGGAAGTAGCTGTACATAATGATACATCAGTCAGACGGTCATGAGTCATTTTTACTCTAAACGTTACAGTTTTCTTTGTGGGGAAAAATACATGCAATCACCACTAGTTAAGGTTAAAGAAAAACTCGCTTCAGCAGAGCACTCATATGTTACCAGCCCAGCCACAGTAAAGAAGAGAAACATGGGGCTGTTTGTATTTTTCATCAAATGAGTAGCTAAACATCTGACACACTGAGTAGGAAGCTGCAGGAGAGACAGCTGAAGATGTCAGGGTGATAGCGACTCGGCTACCAGCTAAGCTAAACTAGCAAATACCTACAGTCAAAATGAACAAATACAATTAGTTGGTGTTTTGGCAGAGGGCGTCCTTTGGAAAAGGTGTGTCAAGAATCTGTAATGAAATAAGTCTTTACCTAAATCTCTTTGATTCAATAGGCCACTGAGATAAGTTACACAAAACATCACTGTGTGTTACAGCAGGAATAGGAAGTGATTCTATATCCCAGAAAGGGCTAACACCAAGTGTGAACGCCAAAAATATGATCAATGGCTGTGGCGAATAAGCAACACGAGGACTGAATGAAGTGGGACACGTTAAAAATCAGTTAAAGGTAAAATGTTCAGCCTGTTGATTAAAAATCACATCACTGGGATATAAGAATTAAAAAAAAAAGTTTTGTGTTGAAGACTTTAAAAAACGTTCCACTATTAGATTTTAAGAAACTGTTTTACCCACTACAAGAGAAGAAATTGAAGAAAAGTGCAGTATGAAAATATAAAGACTTCAATGAAGAAACCTAAAGTAAAAATGGTTCCATGATCATTTGGAAGAGACAAAACTCACAATCTTGCTCTTACTTGTGTATTGAGAAAGTGTTGCTACGCCACTTTGTGTATTGTTATCTCCAGCCACTGCTATGACAGTGAAAGTGTAGTTCACTCCAGGAGTCAGCTCAGTGACATTTACTTTAGTTTCAGTCACAGTCTTATTCATGTTTATTGTTCCATCTGTCCACTCTACTCTATAGAATGACCTTTGACCCTGTGGCTCAGTCCAGTTCAGAAATATAGAGGATGTCCTGATTTCATTGACATTAAGATCATTCACTTTCTCGGGTTCTGTGAGTTACAGAGAGGAAGATGCAAAAATAACAAGATTGAGAGAAAAACACTAACTGACAGCATTTGGAAAACATTGATTACAAATTCATTCAGAAGTTGAATTCCTGCACATCCTGTTTGTATACAGTGAAATTAACTCTGCAGCTCCCATAGTTTGCTCATCACCAGCCACTGCAGTAACTCTAAATCTGTACTGCATACAGGCATTTAGTGCACTGATGGTTATTTATGTGTTATTCACACTGTGATTCTCATTTAAATGTCTATCTGTCCACTCTACAAGATAGAAGCAGCTGTTTCCCTCTGCTTCAGTCCACTTCAGTGATACAGAGGATGTTGTGAAAGCAGTAACACTGAGTAATCTGACTACTTCAGGCTCTGTAAGGGAGAAGTCACTACATGGGTAACAATTAAAATATCGGCTCAAGTCTTCTCTGTCTCAAAGTTACAGTGAAAACACACGAGCAGCAACATGCTGACCCTGTAACATTTCATGCAGCTGGAAGTTCAGAGGAAGATCTAAACAAGACGTACAAAAGAAATGCAAACCATTATTGGAGCTGTTACTCAAACACAGAGTGAGCACAACTACAGCTGTTATATGAGGACACATCGGTGAGAGATCCAACCTTCTCACTTCAAAGGGCTTCTTCTTCTACATCTGGATTTCTTCTTCTACTTTCCTTTCAATTTAACTTATCTTATGATGATAGAAGACTCCTTATTTTACCAGATACCCTCAGCAGACAGTCACTAATTCACAGTATGAAAACATGTAAATGCTCGCTTACTTGTGTAGATGGTGACAGTAGCACTCTGTCCTTCAGTATAATTATCATCAGCCACTGCAGTGACATTTATTTCATACTGGACACCAGCAGTCAGGTTAGTAATAGTATAACTTGTCACATTGACATTTACAGAGAAGTTCGTTCCTCCATCTGTCCACTGTACTTTATAAAAGGAGCTGTTTCCCACTGGTTTAGTCCAGCTCACAAAAATTGACGATGTTGTGACGTTAACAGCAGAGAGCCTCATGACTACTTCAGACTCTATGAGTGGAGAGTACATGAGGAGGAACAAGAAAACAAAAGAACTGCTGAGCCAAGAACACTAAGCAGTGACCGCAACAGGTAAGAACCAAGAGGACTGAATTAAGAAAGACCTGAGAGGATATGTGAATAAATCAAAAACTTAATTTGGGAAAAAAACAAACAAACATGTCACTCATGGATAAAAAGTGCTTTTAGATTTGAAGTCTTTCAAGTCACAATAATTTCTATAATTTTTGAAGTAACTGCTTCACTAGAAAAAAACTATCCTAAAAAGTTGACAAATAATAAACTACAAGATAAAAAATGAAACAGTGACACAGTACAGAGCACGAGACCCCAGATCAGAAATGGTCATACTCTTCATCTTACCTGTGTATTGAGAAAGTGTTGCTACGTCACTTTGTGTACTGTTATCTCCAGCCACTGCTATGACAGTGAAAGTGTAGTTCACTCCAGGAGTCAGCTCAGTGACATTTACTTTAGTTTCAGTCACAGTCTTATTCATGTTTATTGTTCCATTTGTCCACTCTACTCTATAGAATGACCTTTGACCCTGTGGCTCAGTCCAGTTCAGAAATATAGAGGACGTCCTGATTTCACTGACAGTAAGATCATTCACTTTCTCGGGTTCTGTGAGTTACAGAGAGGTAGATGCAAAAAAACGAAAACTGACATAAATCTATTTTAAACTTAGAAAATGACACCATCAAATATGCAGCAAATTTAGTAAAGAACACCTAAGGGACAGCATTTGAAAAACATTGATTACAAATTCATTCAGATGTTGAATTCCTGCATATCTTATGTGTATACAGTAAAATTAACTCTGCAGCTCTCATAGTTTTTCATTTCAGTGACAATGAGATCCCTGACTAATTTAGGCTCTGTGAGTAGAGGGTAATTGCATGAGAAGTCAATTCTATTCAATTTTATTTTCTTTAAATAGAGCCAAATTAGTAAAGACCCTACACTAAAAGAGAGAAAACGGCAACAATCAAACAGCCTCCTTTGTGCACTTGGCGACTGTAGGGAGGTAAAACTCCCTTTTAACAGGAAGAAACCTCCAGCAGAAACAGGCTCAGGTAGTGGCAACCATCTGCCACCTTAAAGGCCTGTGTTACATACAACACTAATAGAGACAGATTGATCATTTTTTAGACTGAATCATTAATTCACTGTAGAATTTGTTAGAGCAGAAAATGCATGGGATCTAAAAAGACACATTAATGCTTTGGAAGAAGTGATTCATGGAGTTAACTCAGAAGGATCAGTCGGACAGCAAGCATCTAAATAAATATCAGAAGCGTTGGAAGTAGCTGTACATAATGATACATCAGTCAGACGGTCATGAGTCATTTTTACTCTAAACGTTACAGTTTTCTTTGTGGAAAAAATACATGCAATCACCACTAGTTAAGGTTAAAGAAAAACTCGCTTCAACAGAGCACTCATATGTTACCAGCCCAGCCACAGTAAAGAAGAGAAACATGGGGCTGTTTGTATTTTTTATCAAATGAGTAGCTAAACATCTGACACACTGAGTAGGAAGCTGCAGGAGAGACAGCTGAAGATGTCAGGGTGATAGCGACTCGGCTACCAGCTAAGCTAAACTAGCAAATACCTACAGTCAAAATGAACAAATACAATTAGTTGGTGTTTTGGCAGAGGGCGTCCTTTGGAAAAGGTGTGTCAAGAATCTGTAATGAAATAAGTCTTTACCTAAATCTCTTTGATTCAATAGGCCACTGAGATAAGATACACAAAACATCACTGTGTGTTACAGCAGGAATAGGAAGTGATTCTATATCCCAGAAAGGGCTAACACCAAGTGTGAACGCCAAAAATATGACCAGTGGCTGTGGCGAATAAGCAACACGAGGACTGAATGAAGTGGGACACGTTAAAAATCAGTTAAAGGTAAAATGTTCAGCCTGTTGATTAAAAATCACATCACTGGGATATAAGAATTAAAAAAAAAAGTTTTGTGTTGAAGACTTTAAAAAACGTTCCACTATTAGATTTTAAGAAACTGTTTTACCCACTACAAGAGAAGAAATTGAAGAAAAGTGCAGTATGAAAATATAAAGACTTCAATGAAGAAACCTAAAGTAAAAATGGTTCCATGATCATTTGGAAGAGACAAAACTCACAATCTCGATCTTACTTGTGTATTGAGAAAGTGTTGCTACGTCACTTTGTGTATTGTTATCTCCAGCCACTGCTGTGACAGTGAAAGTGTAGTTCACTCCAGGAGTCAGCTCAGTGACATTTACTTTAGTTTCAGTCTTATTCATGTTTATTGTTCCATCTGTCCACTCTACTCTATAGAATGACCTTTGACCCAGTGGCTCAGTCCAGTTCAGAAATATAGAGGATGTCGTGATTTCACTGACATTAAGATCATTCACTTTCTCGGGTTCTGTGAGTTACAGAGAGGTAGATGCAAAAATAACAAGATTGAGAGAAAAACACTAACTGACAGCATTTGGAAAACATTGATTACAAATTCATTCAGAAGTTGAATTCCTGCACATCCTGTTTGTATACAGTGAAATGAACTCTGCAGCTCCCGTAGTTTGCTCATCACCAGCCACTGCAGAAACTCTAAATCTGTACTGCATACAGGCAGTTAGTGCACTGATGGTTATTTATGTGTTATTCACACTGTGATTCTCATTTAAATGTCTATCTGTCCACTCTACAAGATAGAAGCAGCTGTTTCCCTCTGCTTCAGTCCACTTCAGTGATACAGAGGACGTTGTGAAAGCAGTAACACTGAGTAATCTGACTACTTCAGGCTCTGTAAGGGAGAAGTCATTACATGGGTAACAATTAAAATATCGGCTCAAGTCTTCTCTGTCTCAAAGTTACAGTAAAAACACACGAGCAGCAACATGCTGACCCTGTAACATTTCATGCAGCTGGAAGTTCAGAGGAAGATCTAAACTAGACGTACAAAAGAAATGCAAACCATTATTGGAGCTGTTACTCAAACACAGAGTGAGCACAACTACAGCTGTTATATGAGGACACATCGGTGAGAGATCCAACCTTCTCACTTCAAAGGGCTTCTTCTTCTACATCTGGATTTCTTCTTCTACTTTCCTTTGAATTTAACTTATCTTATGATGATAGAAGACTCCTTATTTTACCAGATAGTCTCAGCAGACAGTCACTAATTCACAGTATGAAAACATGTAAATGCTCGCTTACTTGTGTAGTTGGTGACAGTAGCACTCTGTCCTTCAGTAGAACCATCACCAGCCACTGCAGTGACATTTACTTCATACTGGACACCAGCAGTCAGGTTAATAATATTATAAAATGTCTCACTGACATTAAATGAGGCACTTGTTCCTCCATCTGTCCACTGTACTTTATAGAAGGAGCTGCTTCCCACTGGTTTAGTCCAGCTCACAAAAATTGACGATGTTGTGACGTTAACAGCAGAGAGACTCGTGACTACTTCAGGCTCTATGAGTGGAGAGTACATGAGGAGGAACAAGAAAACAAAAGAACTGCTGAGCCAAGAACAATAAGCAGTGACTGCAACAGGTAAGAACCAAGAGGACTGAATTAAGAAAGACCTGAGAGGATATGTGAATAAATCAAAAAATGCTTTTTAACAAAAAACCCATGTCACACATGAATAAAAAGTGTTTTTAGATTTGAAGTCTTCAAGTCACAATAATTTCTATAATTTTTGAAGTAACTGCTTCACTAGAAAAAAAATACTATCCTACAAAGTTGACAAATAATAAACTACAAGATAAAAAATGAAACAGTGACACAGTACAGAGCACGAGACCCCAGATCAGAAATGGTCATACTCTTCATCTTACCTGTGTATTGAGAAAGTGTTGCTACGACACTTTGTGTACTGTTATCTCCAGCCACTGCTGTGACAGTGAAAGTGTAGTTCACTCCAGGAGTCAGCTCAGTGACATTTACTTTAGTTTCAGTCACAGTCTTATTCATGTTTATTGTTCCATCTGTCCACTCTACTCTATAGAATGACCTTTGACCCTGTGGCTCAGTCCAGTTCAGAAATATAGAGGACGTCCTGATTTCACTGACAGTAAGATCATTCACTTTCTCGGGTTCTGTGTGTTACAGAGAGGTAGATGCAAAAAACCAAAAACTGACATAAATATATTTTAAAATTAGAAAATGACACCATCAAATATGCAGCAAATTTAGTAAAGAACACCTAAGGGACAGCATTTGAAAAACATTGATTACAAATTCATTCAGATGTTGAATTCCTGCATATCTTATGTGCATACATTAAAATTAACTCTGCAGCTCTCATAGTTTTTCATTTCAGTTACAATGAGATCCCTGACTAATTTAGGCTCTGTGAGTAGAGGGTAATTGCATGAGAAGTCAATTCTATTCAATTTTATTTTCTTTAAATAGAGCCAAATTAGTAAAGACCCTACACTAAAAGAGAGAAAACGGCAACAATCAAACAGCCTCCTTTGTGCACTTGGCGACTGTAGGGAGGTAAAACTCCCTTTTAACAGGAAGAAACCTCCAGCAGAAACAGGCTCAGGTAGTGGCAACCATCTGCCACCTTAAAGGCCTGTGTTACATACAACACTAATAGAGACAGATTGATCATTTTTTAGACTGAATCATTAATTCACTGTAGAATTTATTTGAGCAAAAAATGCATGGGAATTCCTGCACATCCTGTTTGTATACAGTGAAATTAACTCTGCAGCTCCCGTAGTTTGCTCATCACCAGCCACTGCAGTAACTCTAAATCTGTACTGCATACAGGCAGTTAGTGCACTGATGGTTATTTATGTGTTATTCACACTGTGATTCTCATTTAAATGTCTATCTGTCCACTCTACAAGATAGAAGCAGCTGTTTCCCTCTGCTTCAGTCCACTTCAGTGATACAGAGGATGTTGTGAAAGCAGTAACACTGAGTAATCCGACTACTTCAGGCTCTGTAAGGGAGAAGTCACTACATGGGTTAACAATTAAAATATCGGCTCAAGTCTTCTCTGTCTCAAAGTTACAGTAAAAACACACGAGCAGCAACATGCTGACCCTGTAACATTTCATGCAGCTGGAAGTTCAGAGGAAGATCTAAACTAGACGTACAAAAGAAATGCAAACCATTATTGGAGCTGTTACTCAAACACAGAGTGAGCACAACTACAGCTGTTATATGAGGACACATCGGTGAGAGATCCAACCTTCTCACTTCAAAGGGCTTCTTCTTCTACATCTGGATTTCTTCTTCTACTTTCCTTTCAATTTAACTTATCTTATGATGATAGAAGACTCCTTATTTTACCAGATACCCTCAGCAGACAGTCACTAATTCATGGTATGGAAAACATGTAAATGCTCACTTACTTGTGTACTTGGTGACAGTAGCACTCTGTCCTTCAGTATAATTATCATCTGCCACTGCAGTGACAGTTATTTTATACTGGACACCAGCAGTCAGGTTAGTAATGTTCTTAAACGTGGCACTGTCATTAAATGAGGCACTTGTTCCTCCACCTGTCCACTGTACTTTATAGAAGGAGCTGCTTCCCACTGGTTTAGTCCAGCTCACAAACATAGAGGATGTTGTGATATCAGTGACTGTTAAACTGACCGTTTCTGGCTCTGTGAATTAGAGATACGTCAACAGGAAACAAATCAGTTCATCATATTCTCATTATTGGGTATAAACTAATATTAACATCACTATCATCCAACTCACAGAATCATTAGTTTATATATTTAAGAAAAATAAAATGACTTTCTTGTTGCAATGTTTGACACATCGCAGGAGCCTGAACAGTTTAAGACAATGTGATAGACAGCTCCAGGAGTCAGGCCAGTTATTAAACCTTTTTCAGACATATTACCTCCAACTTTTAAGCTGCAGTTTTGGTCAAGTTGAAAGGTGACATCTGCTGTTGTTGTGGTGGTTGTTATATTTAAGGTTCCTGTTGAACAACTTGCTAAAAAGAAAAACAAGAAAACCAAGACATTCAAGACAACAGTGAGAAATCAGCAAAACTTTAGTTTTGAGCTATAAAAAGTCAAAATATTAAACAGAGAGCACATGAATAAATGAGGAACCAGTACTTACAGGTATTTTGTGCTTGGGAGCTCTGCAGAGATTAACACAGAAAAAAAACAAGGTAAATCATTTTTACACCAGCAGAGGTCAGCATTTAGTTTTGAACAGATTCAAAGCATCAAAACCAACCAGCTGTTCGATGTCACAGGTCACTGCTGAAATTCAAAGCTGGATGTGTATGCAGGATTTTTTTTGTTCCTTCTGCGTGAAAGGAGAGTGAACCTGCTATCAGGTCAAACCAGCCAAAACATGATTTGACCTGATGGCAGCGTCAAGCTGTTTCTCGACCAGAAATCCTTGCAAATCACACTCATTTGGGGAATTATTTCATCTGTACATTTTCCTACACATAATGTATAAGTGTTCAGGAACCAGAAATTAAATTAGAAACCTCAAAATGTTTACACACAGATCTGTTTAGGTATCGCATTTTCTATTTTGATGGCTAAAAAAACACACACAAAAGCTCAGTAGCGTGTGATAAAGTTTCACTGTAACAGCTGAAAAGAACACGATTTTGTGCTAGTTAGTACAAACAAGGAAGTAGACTCCGCTAATAACTAACCATCTGTAATCCTTCAACAGCCTTGAAGGTACGAAGAAATGTGGGGAACTGCTGTTCTGAATATTGTTCTTCCTCCTCCTTGGATTTCATGATGATATCTGATTCCTCGGGGATAAAGTAAAGCTGCTCACAGCATATATAAATACAACATGCACTTCAGCTTTGTTTTTCATCTGTATCCTGGTATCGGGCCAAATACCAAGCTTTGATTCCACATTACTTATTAGCCAAAATTTAAATAGCTCACAGTTACTTGCTGATATGTTACCTTTCAAACTGTTTCCCACTCAGCTAAATATTAAACTCATGGCATCATAGCTCAAACCTGCATCATTTTCTCCCTCACAAGGCTCACAGATGTGGCCAATTATTAACTTCTAACAATGGCGGAACAGACCTTAAAGCACAATGTTTTAGTGTTCAGTTTAGCAAGTTTTTCAGTCAACTAGTGACAATTTTGGAAGCCATAATGCAATGAAATTATATTGTTTTAACCTAGTTATGAACTACACTAGTAAACTTACTAATTTAAACATTCACATGCTGAAAGCAGAGGAAATTTTTATTTATTTTTTATTCAGTTAAAGAGGCTTTAGATTTGTTTTTTGTTTGACGTCTGTTTATATGGTTTGATTTGTGAATATATTGTTCTTGACTGCACAATGAACCTATTTGCTTTTAAGTTTTTCTTCACTATGTGAATATTTACCCTGCAAAAAAATCATAACAGTTTCTTTCTGTTTTCACAGATCGTGACCCTTTTTTACATTCAGTCCAATAATGAGCACAGCTGTCTCATGATCTTTGGTTCTCGGTCACTTGAACAACTGACTGACTCCAAACTTGATTATTTGAGAATGAAGTGGCCTGATAAAACACGCAGGAGAAAATTGAAACTACTCATTTCCAAGTTCCAGATACTCAGTAAAATGCTGGCAAAATGCTACATGTTTTACAGAACAATTTAAAACCAGACAGACTTAACCAGAGAGACTTTATTAATCCCAGAGGGAATCTTCACAAATATAAACACGTTCCAAAGACATATAACCTGATCACAGGTCTTTCTTTAAACTACAAGCTTTGTTCAGCCGATCATACACACATTTATACAAGCACTTTTCTAAAGCATTCACGCACAAACTCACACCCCGATAGATGCATTAGAGGCAACTCAGGCTCAGAATAAGGTTCTTTCATAATTGTAAACGACAGTCATGGTCGCTGCAAATAATTTCAGCAAGTATTTTATTGCATCTGCCACAGAATTATGAGGTGAATCTTTGTGGTTTTATGCTATGATAGTAAAGGTTTGTTGAAATATTTACTAACTGTAGCCACAAGTCACATTTATAGGAGCAAAGTGGGTAACTAAATAAATGATTAGATCACAAAGTGAGAGGCAAATGACAGTTTAGGGTTTGACTGTCTGTCTCTTCAACATACAACGATATTTCTTTACTACCTATCATCTAAATTAGAAATGCATCTGTGTGAGTATTTCCTTATTTATTCAAAAAAGCAGTTGTGCCATAAAACTGATAAACATCCTTGTAAATGTTTATCATATAACACAAGATAAATATTTAGGTTTTATTTTAGAAAAGACATCACATTAAAAAGATGGGTTAACGTACACAAATTCAGTGACTGTTACAACATTAAAACCAATCAAATCCCTTTGTGATACCATGACATTTTCATCCTTGTGGTATTCTTGGTAAATAAAATATTTTAAGTTTGGAGAACTCACTTCTCTAATATTATACAGTGGGTTGCAAAAGTATTCGCCCCCCTTGAACTTTCCCACATTTTGTCACATTACAGCCACAAACATGAATCAATTTTATTGGAATTCCAGGTGAAAGACCAACACAAAGTGGTGAACACGTGAGAAGTGGAACGAAAATCATACATGATTCCAAACATTTTTTTTACAAATAAATAACTGCAAAGTGGGGTGTGCGTAATTATTCAGCCCTCTTTGGTCTGAGTGCAGTCAGTTGTCCATAGACATTGCCTGATGAGTGCTAATGACTAAATAGAGTGCACCTGTGTGTAATCTAATGTCCGTACAAATACAGCTGCTCTGTGACGGCCTCGGAGGTTGTCTAAGAGAAAATTGGAGCAACAACACCATGAAGTCCAAAGAACACACCAGACAGGTCAGGGATAAAGTTACTGAGAAATTTAAAGCAGGCTTAGGCCTCAAAAAGATTTCCCAAGCCTTGAACATCCCACGGAGCACTGTTCAAGCGATCATTCAGAAATGGAAGGAGTATGGCACAACTGTAAACCTACCAAGACAAGGCCGTCCACCTAAACTCACAGGCCGAACAAGGAGAGCGCTGATCAGAAATGATGGTGACTCTGGACGAGCTGCAGAGATCTACAGCTCAGGTGGGGGAATCTGTCCATAGGACAACTATTAGTCGTGCACTGCACAAAGTTGGCCTTTATGGAAGAGTGGCAAGAAGAAAGCCATTGTTAACAGAAAACCATAAGAAGTCCCGTTTGCAGTTTGCCACAAGCCATGTGGGGGACACAGCAAACATGTGAAGAAGCTGCTCTGGTCAGATGAGACCAAAATGGAACTTTTTAGCCAAAATACAAAACGTTATGTGTGGCAGCTGTTTTGCAAAGAAGAATGGGCAAGGATTTCAGTCTGTAGATGTGCAAAGCTGGTAGAGACATACCCTAAAAAACTGGCAGCTGGAATTGCAGCAAAAGGTGGTTCTACAAAGTATTGACTCAGGGGGCTGAATAATTACACACACCCCACTTTGCAGTGATTTATTTATAAAAAGTTTTTGGAATCATGTCTGATTTTCGTTCCACTTCTCACGTGTACACCACTTTGTGTTGGTCTTTCATGTGGAATTCCAATAAAATTGATTCATGTTTGTGGCTGTAATGTGACAAAATGTGGAAAAGTTCAGGGGGACCGAATACTTTAGCAAGCCACTGTAAACAATGTGTTAGTTGCAAATTGTTCTGAATATTGCACCTTCTGAAAAACTTTATTCAGCTTTGCTGACAACAAACCACCAGATCTGTTGAGACTAATTTGCAGCGTTTGGAAAATTATTAATATTTTAAACATTTTCTGTCTTGACTATGTCCATCAGACTCAGTCAGTCCTTAGTGTCAAAAGTTGTATTTTACATTCTCATAAATTGCTAGTTAAGTGCACATTTTTATTTTATTAGCCACGACTTGATATATATATACTTCTCTCTTTCTTAAATTTGTAAATATTGAATCATAGTATGCTAATAATGGGTCTAACAATTGAAAATCATCAGACTAGGAATCTTAGAAAAATCCATCCCAGTTTTCAAAGTCGCCCCATTCACCTGCCGATACACATCAGCAACCCACCCATTACTGTTTCCTTTTCTATTCACAGTGACCCTGCCCTTTTTCAGTCCTCTTTGCTAGTGTTCTTGTTTCTGAAGAACAAAGGTTTCGCACACTGACGTCAAAGTTAAAGGTTTCAAAAGCCTCACGATCAGATGGAGGGTGTTAACATATTATTAAAGCTACTTTTGGCTGCTCCCTTATTCACAAAGGGTCGCCACATGTGGATGTTTGATTTTTACACCAGATGGCCTTCTGGCGCACCCTAAAAAGGATTTGTGTCTCCCCCCAGGATCTAATATATAAACATTCAGTAAAGTCTGACTTGTCTGATGTTCTTTTATTTAGTTTATTTTTTTTTTTTACAATGCTCAGTAAACAATATTTTAAAGCTGCAACTATTTTCTTTTTGATCTAAACCCAAAGACTAACTACCCAACCAACCACTACACTATGTCATGTAGTGTGAAATGAAAACTCAAGTAAGCTGGGTGGATTTTACACTTTAACAGGAAGAACAGAGTGTATGAGGAAGTATATATATGTGCATGACTACACTTCTGCTGTTTCTGCCTAACAGGACAAACACTCTGAGAGAGTGTTAATGTTTTAATTATCTCTAATTTAGTGACATTTTTCCACCACAGGTAGTTTGTTAGTAGCGTTCCACACCATGCTAATGTTGGGGTTGGGTTTGGACAACCTGTTTAGATAAACTCTTTAGATAAACAGTGATCTTGTGCCAACACTGAGAGTCTTTTAACTTTGTATCTTTCTGTACAATTACCATGACTTTAAGTTTATACTGAAATGTTTCTTTTTCAGCCATACTACATGTTAGGACGCCATGAAGAATCTCTAAAGTCTGTATTCTCTGGATGTACTTCATAATGCCACTGGGGGTCACCAAAGTTACACATTAACAGATCACCCTAAAAATGATCTTAGAATAAATTTGAGTTTAAATAGCTTTGTGAATTAGATTTAGATAAGATTATTTGAATTTGGCATGTTACCATGGTGCTGTTGAGGGGTGGGGATTACTGACTAAATGTCCCACTTGGAGCTCATGTTAAAAACCAAGTTTTTAATGTTAGTAACCCAAAAAAGTTCACTTTTAAAAAAGACATGGAAGAGAAGGAAGAGACCCTTAAGAAAATGGAACACGTAGAGTTTTATAATAGTGGGTGAAAGCCCTTCAGCTGTTTTAGATGGACACCAGAGATGCTACAAATAGGACTTTGTGGTAATACAAAAATTAAGAAGTACTTTTGAATAGGCGGTTTGTACTTTAAAATGTGTTTTCAATGCCCTGGTACAGTAAGTAAATGTAGTAAACACATGTTAAACTGTGTTAAGTAAAACAAAAACGAAAAACTGAACTTCTTCCAGCATCAGAAGAATATGGTAAAGGTCACATACCATTGTGTAAGAGCTGCATCTTAATACTATGACAATCTCACGTTTTCATGCAAAGCTGACCTCGGGGGATGTGACTTTTCTAAGCTATGACTCCCTGGAGTTGTATTTCCCTTGGCCCTCTTCCTAAGAATCACTTATTTTCTCTTGAGTAAATAAACAAAGCATCATCTTAAGCAATTATGCCTTGACACTGACTCAGAGAGCAAAAATAACCAAAGCTCCAAGTCCCGTTTGGGAAATAGTGCCCAAGAAATGGTTCATTTTCCTTTTGAATCCACAGCGACTCCACCCATCTCAGGTTTGTTTTTCATTATTGGTATTATTTGTGGCTCTTCTATGTGAAAAGTGTTCGAGAACTGTTGTGCAGAAACAGTAAATTTGCTGTTTAAGTCTTTTATCCTACTCATATTACATTTGATGGGTGTTTTTAAACAACTCCAGTGCGACGACAGACTGCTGTTTGAAACAATCTTCAGTTTCTTCTTGTAGTTCTCCATGTGGCAATGACCTTTTCACCATGTACACTATCTAGGCCCTTTGACTGGGCCGTTCTGCAGGAGGAGGAGGAAATGGCTGTACTGACCACTGTGTAAACATTACATCACCCCTAAACACGCCCTACCACGTTCTGATTCCTTATGATTCCTTGTACCTCCTGATAATGTCCGAGTTCCTTCCTGCATAATAAGAAATGACCTCTAAAGCTGTTTGTTCAAGAATCAGCCTTTAACACTATACGCTCATAATACTTCACTACTTTACATAATACTGCACAATACTTTGTTTCTACTTCTCAAATTACACAAACTATTAAAAATGGGTCTTGTGCCCTTGCTGACCTGCTGAGTGGAGAAAGCAGATTCCTCTCCAGCTGTAAATTCTGCAAAATCACGTTATCTGACTCTAACGATTATGTGTGCAGGTCTGTGTGTGTTGAAGATTAGTATCAGGTGTTTCGATTGACAAGGAACAAATTAAATATTGATAGTTTCCTCTGATTTTGCTCCTTCTCTGTTTGACCTTTTCTACTCTTGTGTTTTATCAGTTTTTTAGAAAGTGATCCTTCACTTTATTCTTTCTTTTAAAATTCTTTTTTCTTTATTTGATATCTCCTGTCCTTAACTGTATTATTATTTATCACAGGCAGGGGTACGCTAACTTCTTGGCACTTAACACGTGCTCTGATTATGTAGTCCTAACAGTATGTGTGAGTTAAGACTTACTATAGAGCAAGTAAGCCAAGCAATGCTTGCCCTATTATATTAAAAATTGGACACAAATTAAAACCTACCTTAAACTGATCTCTTTCTGAATTCTGTCCTATAAAAGACGTCCAATCGCATGATTACAGCCAGTGAATAAATTACTTTGACCTGTTGACCACAATTGGCAATAATAAATATATTGTGGTCATTTCATATAATTCTGTGAGATCAGATTTTTTCTTTATCCCAGAGTGTAAAATAATATGTGGGTAATACTTGAATCTTCTTCTTATGTGACTGAACTTGACCTGTAGCTCCCAATACCTTGGTTTGTTGTGTCTGGTAAGGTGAGACAAAGTGCATCCATTTACCATTGTTATTGATTAATAGGTTTGAGTGTGATCTGGTATTTCCTTTTATAGCACCTCTTAACCTGAACCTGAGTAGAGGTCTGATTATCCAGAGTAATTTAAAACCTCTGTGTGTATATAGTGTGTTAGTGGATTGTGATATTAGCAGTTTTTTTGTGATACAAACGTTAAAGTACAGCATGACGTGGACAAGTTTTGTTCAAGCTGCTATTTTTCTCTAGCAATAAGTTGGCAGACTGTTCTCTATTTAAAAGGTCATTGCCTGCATATGAGTGACCTGCTCATTGTTTCTGTTCTAATGTAACTTCCTGAGCCCACCCAGAGATGCCTGATAAGACATTTAGACCATATTAAGGGAGGTCAGGCATTTGGCTTTACTTCATACCTACAGCTTGTTTAGTCATGCAAAAGTCTAGAGCCACGGCACAACAGCCAATAAATCAAAACTTAACCGTGTCTACTTAAAACCAGAGCACTGCTGTTGCCAAAACATCACTTACTTGTGTCGACTAATAGCTTTGTCAAAAGTCAAAGTCAGCTTTATTGTCAGTGCCCATATGTACAGTCATACACAGGAATTTGACATTGCAATGCTGCCATGGCCCTCAGTGTACACTAAAACAATATAAATATTAAAAAGTTAAAAAATTAAGTCATATATTAAACTTTTATTTTTTCATCCTTGGGATACATATTTTGCAATCACCATAAAAATAATTCAGATTATCACCATACATACGAGTGACTAATTTTGCCTGCTAACCCTGAACGTTTGCTGTTAATTTAGCAAAGCTGTAAGTTCACCAACATCCAAAGCACAACATACCTTTAGTGATCAACACTGCTCTTCTGTAAGACTGCGAGATACTTCATTTAAGCCTATATAAAACCACAAGTTAAACGTTTATAATAAAGATCATGATCCATCAAATTTCGTTGATATAAATGACGAACAAACGTAACACTCTATAGCTCATGTCAGGGGAACTGATAACCACACTACTTGCCTAATAATATAAAGTGAGATATCATATCATGTGGGAACTAGGCCCACAACACAGCTCAACAAGTAACAACATCTGATGCGCTGCTTATTCTATTCTTTTCCTACATAACTATGATCCTTTCAGACAATATAGGACGATGAATCATAAAATAATGCTGAATGCTGCGTCTAAAATTAGCTGCTGTCTATTGCTATCAGTGGTGTTTGTCTCCAGGTACCAGCCTCCCACACCGCTGTTTAGCAGCTCCTATCAGAAGCCACATCAGAATATACGGAAATGAGTTACGTAGCATTTACTGTCCCCAGCACTGTGCTGCCCTCTGCCAAGTGTGGAGCTGCCAGCTGCAGATACCCATCTGAGCACAATGCTCTTACCGTTAGAGCTTCCTCGTAATGCAACAGGAGGAAACTGTGCATGAATGCATACATACCCACACCCACAGATGCTGGGCACAGAGGGCCAGTGCGTTACACTCATCACACCAGTGTGTGTGAGCAGTTTGATATTTGAAATGTGTGAAAGTGAAACATTGGGTGTAAAGCAACACTTTCTGCGGTTTATTTTATTAGCAAAAGTCTCCTTTTGTGGTCAGCAGTTATCACTTAACAAGCCTTTTTAACCTGTTTAATGGGCAATCCAGCCTATGCACGTTTTTATACCAATCTTACCAACAGTAGTTGAGTAACTGACTGACTTATTGAACTCTTTAGAGAATTGTTACCGAAATAGAATATTTAGTTATGTGAGATTATAAATGCTATACATTTTACCACCCATGATGCTGATGAACAGCCTTAACTGACTGGCGTAGGCAGCTGTATAGTATTTTGATTTTAATCACTTTTCTGGAAAGACATTATGATGCAAAAATTAAACAACAGCAAAATAATCATATTTTTGTCCTCCGACAGCCTTGTTTAGTTATAACTTGCTCAAATGCCAATGATAAAAAGATAGTTATCTGCTGACAATAAGGCCTTTCAGGCTCGGAGAGGAGCCTGTGTCTCATTTACATGGACGGGGAACTGTGACTCTTTGTAATTCAAATTGTACAAGCTGCACTTCGACTCGCAGTGCTGGCTGAATGCAGAATGTCTGGGGATGTCAATTTGAAACTGGACAGTCTTGATGCAGATGAAGGGGCCTGGGAGTGGGTGGAGGGTGCACCATTCTACAAAGGAGGGTTTGATTTGTGACTTTTGCACTTTAGACCAGTAATGGGACTCAAAACACTGGAAGGCTTTCTAATTTGTATAAAGCCAGCAGGATGCATCAGGAGAAAGAAACTTATCAGACGTCATTGAGATACCGCGCGTCATCAAACGTCACCCACATTTCAGGCATAAGGCTTGCAGCTTGCCGGAAAGACAGCACTCCTCACGCAATGTCCACAACCACAGACGAGCCAGTTCTTTTAGAGTGTTAAAAAACATCACATTTCCTTGTTCCAAGACATTTCTAACTAATAGTAATGCCACAATTCTCTGGTAAGCAAGCCAAGAAAGAGAGTGAGAGACGCAGATGCAGGACATGGGGAGGACAAAGAAATGATGCACACAACCATATACACATGCAAAGTATTATACTTTTCCTGGTTCATTAATGGATGTGTGCCAGACTATGACCTCAGATGCAGTCTATATGGAGCACACCACCTAAACCTATTTTGAATCTCTTTTTACTTCCATTATTTCTGTTATAGTTATAAATTAAATTAATAACAAATGATTGCATATTATATATTTTAAGCCCCCCCCCCCCAAAAAAAAATGTAGGCCCATACAATGACATTACAATAAAGTTTGTTAACAAACATACAGCCCGCTTTTACCGAGGCTACCCATAGATATTTCAGCATTAGTGGGTTCAGATACCTCATATGGTTCAATCAGTAGTTAAACCAAAACTGACACTAGACATAGCTACGGTGGAAATATTAAGTTCCACTAATGGAAAATATCTGTATGCAAAAAAAGTTACAGGGAAGCACAATATTTCCCCTTTTCTACTTTGCCTTTCCATTCTCTCTTTAGAGGGATTATGTGTCTGAATTTACATTTTTTTACTGTGACTTTTTAAAATAAATTTTTTTTAAACTTTTTTAATTAATGTTTGTGTAATCTAAGTAACTAATATTAATTTTTGCCCAGCGCTGCCAGACATGATCATCATTACCACACATTTCATGTAACTGCTGATGGAGACGAGGATGGAGAGAGATGGAGTCTGGTATTTGATTGTGTGGTTATAGTTGTCTAATGTATGTAAACATACTAGCCTCAGTTACATAATCTTAAGAGCCACTACTCAAGTATGTGCATACATACTTTACATTCCCGATATGTAAACATAAACACAGAGACACGGTACAAATGTAAGTGATGAAAGCTTGTTTTCCCTTTTAACAATAAATAGATAATAAATAAGGTTAGCAAATAATTAAAATAACTGTCAGCATGTGAGTGGGTGTTGCAATTGTGCAAACAGGTATGTCTGTAGGCTGTAAGCTTTTTGTATGTTTTTTTTCTTTTATTGTTCATGTAATCACACCTTTTTAAAGGTGTCATACGTAGCATAGGGTTTGACCACCTTGTGACTTTCAGACCTTTCTTTGCCCATAAACAAGGCCCAAGAGTCATAGCTTAAAAAAGTCACATCCCCCGAGGCCTCTGACAGATGAAGGCCCACTTCATCTGTCAGAGGATTCTTAAAAAGTTTGTGAACACGGCCCCAAGTTCATACCGCTGTTTCATCAAAAGACCAGGGGCTATATTTGCAATCCTCCAAGCAAAAAAGTTTCTATGAAAGTTAAAGTTAGGACTAAATGTTGGTACAGATAAAAGATATTATAAAAGCATTTATAAGAGTAGATACTTAAATAGTAGATACTGTCAAAGTCATTTTATATCGAGGGCCTCATGCAGCTTACTTTGATGTCTAGCGCGCCGGACACGTGAAACTCCCCTTTCTATCTGATGGTTAATTACACATTAAATCCTTGAGATATCTTAGGATATTAAATACCTACAATTTCAAAATTTCATCTCATGTGTTATATTGCTGGGGTGAATGAAAGACATCTGTGTTTGGGTTTAAAATGTAAGAAATTAAAGAAATTTTTTTGTTGTTAAAATACAGCTAAAAATCCACATTTTTAACCCTCCTTCACATTTTTCAAAGTCATCCACTGGGCCTGATTGGAGTCCTTGCTAGGCCGATTTTGTCCTCTGACCCTTATGCTTCATATGTTCCAGTCAAGTTTAAAAAAAAAAATACACAGAATTGTTAAAATTGTAATATCTATATTTGGATGTTGTAGTAAAATGTAAGAAAACTGTTCTAATGGAAGTTGCCAGCAGATGAAGAGAGTCAGACAGAGATTTCGATGAGAAGCTTTTATGTCTTTTTTACATATCTGTGTTGTGGTCATGTATACTGTATAGACTTGCCATAAGAACCACAAGTATATCTCATAAAAGTGAAAACAAGGGTTGATATTTTAAGTCATGCAAGGATTTTTTTTAAAAGACTAACTCTTGTGAATTTTTCAATTAATAATAAAAAAATATATAATTATTAATTTTTTTATTAAACCAACTGGGGAATTTTCCAGCACCACACCTAAGCTAGGAATTACTTTCTCTTAGATTTCTTTGTTCTGTGGAGTGAGGAGCACTCTTAGTTTAGCCCCGGAGGAATCAAACGAAACATGTTTTGAGCGAAATGAGAAGATTTTCGTGTCTCTTATCTTTGGAAAGAATTCCAATTTGAGGCGTAGTATTCACAAATATTAAGTTAAACAAGTTTCTGGCCTCAAGAAACTGACAACAAATTTCTAAACTGATGCCCATAGTTAAAGCCTTATGTAAAGTCTGCCGTTCTCTTTAGTCTACGGAAAACAACTGTACTCGTGTCAGGGTTTTATTTGCATGTGTAGCGTGCAGCCAGTGTTCATCGCTGCTCAACCTGTGTACTCAGCAGCACAGAAGCTGACTTAGTTAACAGGTCTCTGTACCTTTACTTCCCCAATGGAAATAAGAGATATCATGTGATGTGCTAACAGAACATTTGTGTATTTCAACAGGACACTTCAACAAGCTGCATTTAATTATTAACAGGGGAAAATATTAAGCAGTGGTCATTTCTCATAACTGAATACAAAAACAGGATGATGATGATGAGGTTTTAATCAGAACATCTATGTTAAAGTTAAGCGATCGTGGCTCAAGAGTTGGCCGTTCGCCTTGTAATCGGAAGGTTGCCGGTTCGAGCCCCGGCTCGGACAGTCTCGGTCGTGGTGTCCTTGGGCAAGACACTTCACCTACCGCCTACTGGTGTTGGCCAGAGGGGCCGATGGCACATTATGGCAGCCTCGCTTCTGTCAGTCTGCCCCAGGGCAGCTGTGGCTACAACTGTAGCTGCCTCCACCAGTGTGTGAATGTGAGAGTGAATGAATAGTGGAATTGTAAAGTGCTTTGAGGACTTTGAAAAGCGCTGTATAAATGCAATCCATTATTATTATTAAGGTGTTGCCAATATATTGAGTATCTAAAAAATAAATAAATAAAAAGATACTGTTGACTGCTGATGGGAAAAGTGAAAACAGTTCCTATCTCTGGTGTGAAACTCATAATCTATCCACCCATGCTTTTCTATCCACCTCCTCTTTCAGAAGCACAAAACCATCATGTCACTTCTGCTGATCTGTCCAGTAAATGAAAGGGTGTGTGTGTGTGTGTGTGTGTGTGTGTGTTTATTTTATTTTCTATTACTTGCTTAGTTACTTACAGAATGGGCTTACAGCTCCACCCTTCAAAAAAAAACAAAAAAAAAACAAACAATGTGCAAAGGAACAATTTCCGCAGTTTATCAATCTAAATGTGCATCGGCAACAATGTCACAGATAAGCATTTAAAATCATCCTCCTTCTCAGTATAAAACTTTGCTCTGTTGTCGTTTGATCGGTGCTGACACAGCTCCACATTAATCATTGGTTCCATGTTACTTTACACTGAAGAACGGTGAAGATCACATACGGAAAGAAGCGAGCCGGGGTGGCAGAGGTATCAGATCAGGTCCTTTGAAGTGTATTAATAGAGTCAGCATCACGGCACCATGGAATAAATATTTGCATGAAGAACGTGCCTTTTCATCAAGCACTGATATTAAACTTGGAATATGCAACACAGCTGTTCAATTGTCTTCTGATTCTAAACAAAAAAGGAGTTAAGCCACTTATCACTTATTAGAGATGAACAAGTAACTGGGCAAGTCCCTGGGTCTGTGAAGTGAAGGGGACACTGAGCTGCACCACATTCCTTTCCTGACCCCTTTGTGTTGGCCACACACATCCTCGCATGCCATTCTCAAACTCTCTCATCTTTTCTCCCCCTCTCTCTGGGCAGACTGATCAGTGGGACACGGGACAGGTGGATCTGTGGAAGCTGGATGCCACAGTCTATCCGTTAGTTGAGCCTCTTTTCAGAGGAATGTATTTCAGGGGATTTCAGACTACAGGTCAGGTCACTTAAACAAACAGTTTACCAACAAAGAGAGTGAGTCATTTAGTCTACTTTGGCAATGCATTTTAATATTGCTTCACTGTTAAAACTCTCTAGCTCAAGTCCGACATATTAATTACCCATCGTTATAATTTTTTATGCAGTTGAAACTTTCAAAGGACCAAGTTTTATTGTACTATTACATCTTTGTTGGTATCAGCACAAAATTAATGTGTTATAACAGCAGAAATGTTTTCCATAAACTTTCCCTTTTAAGCGTGAGGTACACTCCACCGATTGCTGACTTAGGGGACGTACCTGCGCAACAGGTGCAGGAACCACGAACTCATGAAAACCGTGCGCATCACCGAAACAGAGCGCAGTGCAATAGTTGGAAAAGTGCAGTAGTGTCGTGTTTAATTTTGCTCATATTGTAAAAATTAAGTTTTTCTTACCTTGAGGAAGGCGCTGAAGACCAGAAGAGTCCACAGAGGGACGCTGAAGCGCATTGAGAGCTTCATGATGCCGCACACTGGGAGAACGGATTCTAGTGCTTTTTCTACCCGCTGCACACTTTCATGTCCAAACTTCCCTTTCGCTTGCAAAAAAAACAACAGAAAACAAACAACGACTGGACTTTCTTCTAACACCTGAGTCAAACCGTTGCTACATCAGGAGAGTTTAAAGTGAGAGAATGAAACTTTTTCCTCTGAATTCACGGGGAGGAGCAGCGGCGAGAGGCGCGTCATTCAGAGTAGTCCGCCTCTCTTCAGTTTTTCCTCACTTCAGCTCGAACTACTTCCTCATCAACTAAAAGTCTGCCTTCCCTCTTTCCTCGAAGAAATCCAACATTCTTCCCATAACTTTGCCACGCAGGTCGAAGGAATGCAGTGTCCCGTTTCTAACACGACGGAAATCCCATTTTCCAAAGCCAATGTTACTGGGAAACATCCCTAATATCACTGGCCTGGTTTCTCCTCTCTAAAGCAGTTCAGTCATTTCACAACAAAACAGAGTATTAGGCCAAAGATAAGGGGACTGCAGTGAGAGGGATATTTCATGCCTGAAGACTCGAGACAAAAGAACAGCTTAGTTTAAAGAACTAAAAAAAACAAATAAACCTGCAATTTCAAAACCCGTTTATAATTTAATATATTCACTCATGGTTTGACCTTGTCTTGTTGTTTTAGTCATCTTTGGCCACAAAAGTGACTTTATTTGAATGAGCGTTGAGTCCTAACTCATTAGCTAACACCACTAATACAGTCTAAGGATGTGCATTTAGCCTGCAGATAGCTGTTAAGGAACATAGAGATGTGAGAAATTTCCATTAATAATACTGAAAAAGACATGGTCAACAGTTCAGTTATTTATAGTCTATACAGATAAAGTCTAAAGTATCTAACTAGTGGGTCCCACCCACATACTGAGACACACAGTTGTCATGACACAAAATTGAAGAGTTCCGGAAGAAAGCTGGAAAATGTCAATTGGTTGGCGATTCCAACTTACAGTATTCCCACATGTGCAGTAAGTATGTTGCCACTAACACTATTATTACTCACAGTAAAGTAGACATAGGGTGCTTAAATAATCTTTGACTTAGTGACTTAATGCATTTTGTTGGTGTTTCAGTCAGGGATGGTTTTCAGACTAGGAAAGCAATGAAGATAATTGTTGTGACATGCCACAAACATCTTTATTTCAGCTGTGAAACTGTGAGCATCAAGATCAACTTTGTCTCCAAATCATTCAGTCTGAGCTGACCCTCTGATAATTTGCTCACTCCCGATGAAAACCTGAGTATCTTCAACACTTTCACTTCCAGCTCGGCCTCATGTCTTTTTGTCAGCACCATCTCCAAACCATAAACCACATCAGGTCTCATTACCATCTTGTAAATCTTCCCTTTCACTCTTGCTGCTATCTTGCTGTCACAAAACACCCTTGACACTCATCCCCACCCGCTGCACCCTCCCTGCACTGCGGTCTTCATCTCTCTTCTGCCCTGTTCACTGTTTTGGATGGTTCACCCTATCTCATTAGCCTTCACTACCACCACTACTCTGCTCAATGTAGAGTCACTGCTACAAACACTGGAACCAGAACAAAGGTAATATTCAAAACGAAAACTAAAACAAAGTCAAACAGAAACAGAGAGTCTGAAAATAAAACACTGCAGACAAAATGCAGGATCACGACAAACGAAACTTTTTTATCGTCTGCTGAAGGACTAAATGGAAGCTCTGGCTGCTGTTATATTTCTCCATGTAAACTCAATTCAAATGAATGATAAAAGAAATAAACTACATGGTATGAATGATAAGGGCCAGTCTTCATGTAAAGCTTATTTATAGCCTATTTTATCAGCTTTGTTTTTCTTGTTAGTGCTGGATGGACAGGAAACAGTTTATAACAGAGTGTGTGTGTGTGTGTGTGTGTGTGTGTGTGTGTAAAACAAAAAAACAAGCCTCCTTGTCACACTATTTAGGATGAATAATTCCTAAATAAATAAACATTTAATACTCAATTCTTGAAAATGAAACTCTTTTCTAGTGTAAGTATTGTGTGTAAGTTATGAATATGCACAGAAACCCATATAAAAAAAAATAGAATAGAAAAGCTACTTTATTGTAATTCAGAACATACACCAGTTACTGCACACCAAAATAAAATTTCAGGCATGTAACTTCACTGCCCTAAATATACTTTCTTAATGTGCCTTGTGCATATATGAATATACATCCTTTATGTTGAGTGCAGACATGTTTACGCATCCTGCGTGTTCATCCCGTGTTGAATTTTATGCTGCTGTCTTGTGCTTGTTCTGCTCATCTTTTGAGACATTCTCACAAGTGCGTTTTGAACCTTTTGGAATGTGTTGTTTATCACCTTCACACTTTTACATGTTAAAAAAAAAAAATTCTGTTACTTGTCAGCACTTACTGTGTAACGTTGTAGGATGTTCTCATGTTCTATAGAAATACTGCTAAGTTGCACTTCCTAGAAACAAACTTGGAACACAAAAGAAGACAGAAGTTTAGTTTTGTGAACACCAGAGCCTGGTCGGGTTTTACTGGTTGAAAATAATAATGGTAGATTTTTGCTACAACTTAACAACATAATTTAAAATAAATGAATACTGATGGGTGACAGAAATGTTGCAGCAACTTCCTGTTTGTTTCCCCGTCTCTAAAAAGCTCTTCTGAGTGACACAGACTGGCCTGATGTATGACAATGTTGTACAGTGTGTCATAGTTTTATTTGTCACTGAGAGGACATGCAAGGAAAGGTTCCAGCCAACGAGGAGGTTTAAACTAGGAACCCTCTGCATGTTGCGTGTTTAGGTTGTTTAAATGCATCATTATGCCAGGAAATGTTGGGTCCTGACATAACAATTCATGTAAATCACGTGGTCTCTATATCCCCACCTGGCTATTGACCAAGCATGATAATTTAGAGACCTTAAGCAAAGACCTGCATGAAGTCCTTGTTCACTTAAACAAATGCGTTCATAGCTAAGTGAGTAAAACAAAAATATTTTACATGTTAATAGATTTATTTTTAACTAGTACAGATTAACACTCGTTTGTGGATATAAGATAAGAAGCCTGCTCTATAAACACACAAAAAAGGAAAAAGCTTTCTAAAGTGGCACTTTGCCGATGAGGCTTCATGTAAATTGTCTGCTCAAAGTTGACTGACTACTTTATTTTGTGCACCTTGTTAGCGCTGGGTTAGCTGCTTTAATTCTTCATGCCATAGCTATATCAAAGTGTTTGAAATATACTAACATGCTGCCGCATCTCTAAGGTGCTGTGTTAAATTGAGATCTAGCGACACTAGAAGTTAGTTGAGTAAAGTGATCTCACTGTCAAAAAAATAAAAACAGTTTGAGACCAAGTCTCAGCTGTGTCGTTGAAAGGTGGCTTTCATAACACCCCTGTTTCGCCATTTTCCTCGGGCCAGCTTTATAATACCTTTTAGGCCTTCACGGCGCATGTGAAGTGAACATTCTGAGTTAAAGTGGCATAGCTGGGAGGTCACTTCACAGTTGAAATGTGAATTATGCGTTGTTCAGCGCAAACCTTATTGCATCCTGATGATTAGAACACAGAAGAAGACACAAGCAGGAAATTTGTCTTTTTCAGTCAACCGTGGTCATAGACTGAAGCCGAGTACAGCCTATGTCATATGTGAGCAACACGTAAATCTCCTTTCTAGTACAGCGTTAGAACTCATTACTCAAAAAAACACATTCTCAGTTTTATGTTATTTTAAAGTTGCCAAAATTAGGAAATCCTCATTTTCATGACTCCAGAATAGCTGGCTAGCCATGAATCGCTCTCATGTGTACGTGTATAATTAACGCCTTTTTAATACTGGTGCTTTTAAAGACGTGCTCTGTTAAGTGGGTGATTTTTTTGACCTCTTAGTACACTGGATGCCAAAGCCGCTTTTTGACAGACAGTTTTATACTGGCTGTTAAAAGAGCCCAACTAATGATGTCTAATGGAGATAGAGAAGATGTGAACTGGTCACTGTGACGTATTATTCTCAGTGTTACATAATGCTCTCGGACTGTTGCAATTTGTATTTTTTAAAGCCGCACCTTCCATATTTTTCCTTTTTTGTGCTCTGTCAGGAGATCAAGACTCAGATGTTTTCTTTTGAGAGATGTTGGTGATAACATTTGACCACAGGGACAGAAGGAATCTTATCTGCATGCATTCATAAAAAAGAAACATGCATTAGACTTAAATATCTCAGTCTGAGTGACCTGAAGTCAAAGTGCAGTCGTCAAACATGCAGCGTAACTCTGGTGTAGACTATACTACCGTTAGTAGTGCCTTAACTCTGCCGATCATTGCATAACCAGCATGCGCCCGAGTCTTATTATTTTACATTCAACATAAAGTGATCTCTATTTTCCACACAGAGAGTTGCAGAACATTTGCAAATCATCCTGTAGTTTTTTTTAATGAAGCACCTTAAGCTTTGTGTGTAAGAATACGCAACTCTTAGCGATGGCATTCTATTATCCCTAAAAGGCCTCTCGACTCTTCATCTTCCTGGTCATCATCATCGATTCATGCAACACAGAGTATTCAGGCATCTGATTTTACTAAATACTAACAGAAATTAACTGTTCATTAAAACACTGACATTTTTTATACAAAAAGATTAGTGTATTATCCCATAAAGACAAGATTTCTTTAAGCAAGTAACAGTTTAAAACAATTAAATTATAGTATTGTAAAAAATGATTTAAAAGATATTGTAACAAATCATTATTGGGTTGATGGACTGAGAGAAATTTGACACCTTTTTAGCTCCTTGATAGATTTAGACACCAAAAATTGTGCAACGTACCAACACCATGTGCAGCAAAACAGTCACAGAGAATATGCATTTAAGCTCGTATGTACACTTTTGACCCTGTGTAGATTAGAGAAAATCCACCATGAATTCAAACACATGCACATTCATGCCCATGATCAGTGCATGCAAATGTCATATATACAGTTGTCACAAACCTGTCTTATTATAACTTAAGCGCATCAGGCTCAGATGGTAAAAAACACCTTCGGTGTTATTTGGAGAGGGCGGCAGCTTCTTAAAATATGGCAGAATTTGATGCTCTGAAAATGAGAAGTGGGTAGAATTACTCAAAGAAGTGTTTCCACTTTGAAAACAAGCAACAAAATCTGCACAAGAATGTTGGAAGAGTGGTGTTGCACGAGGCTTATAACTCTCAGCCAGGAGAGTCTCATGTGAGACAATTACTATTTAGAAAGCTTCATGTTCCAAGTTGCCAGGGTGATAGGATAGGTCCAAAGTAGATTTTACATGCACTTACCACCTACTCGATGTTGCATTCTCAATCTGTAAAAACAACTTTGACCTAAAGATAGACACAGGACCTCTGAAACTGCGCTATGGTGTCTGATATGAACATGAACATGACAATGAGTTCACTGTACTCAAATGGCCTCCACAGTCACCAGATCTTTATCTCCAAGAGCACCTTTGGGTTGTGGTGGAACAGGATATTTGCATCACGGGTATGTAGCCAACAAATCTGCTGCAAATGTGTGATACTATCATGTCATAATGGACCAAAATCTCTCAGGGATATATCCAGGACTTCGCTGAATCTATGGCATGATGAATTAAAGCAGCCGAAGAACTAGCAAGCCGAGGCTAATTAAGGCAGCCGGTCCCATCTTTTATGTGAGGCCTCCTTTGGCAAAGTTCCACTTGAGACAACTTTTTTTTTCTTTTTCTTTTTTTTTTGTCTTCTTATCTTGTTTCTGCAAACAAGTGTTAACATGTACTTGGTAAAAAATAAAGCTGTCAACATGTAAAAAAAAAAAATTGTTAATTTTACTTGAAAAATTACAAATGCATTGGGTAAAATGGAGAAGAGCATCACACTCGTCTTTGCTTGAGGTTTTTCAATTGCTGTGCTTCGTCAGCAGCAAGTAAAGCCAGCCGCGTGAATGCCAGGATGCAAAGTTTCTTAGCACAACAATGCCTTTTAACAACTGCACCTAACTTCTGTGAAGGTTCTCAGTCATCCAGGTCACCGTAGTCTAAGGAGTTTGGAAAGAAAAGTCTCTGGACTTCGAGAAGTTTCTCGGATGAGAGGTGAAACGTCTTCAAGCAACTTAAAGAAGTCCAGATGCTTTTCTTTCTAAGCTCCGCTTAGACAACTGCACCTAACCTAAACATATAATCCTCTCTTTAGAGTTCAGTATGGTGCAATCCACACATGGTAAGCTCCACACCTCTCCACTAGTTGCTTCACTCTCGTTTACTTTGCAGTCACTACTTACTGTCCAATGTATTGTTTCTTTATTAAATTTATTCTTTTTCTATCACACCTTCCAGTGTTTATATGGAGTGCACACACATTAACACTACAAGGTCAAAGTTCTGTTTTATGTTATATTAATACATCTTTCTTTGTTTGAGTTACCTGGGGTTTGGCTTCTCCTTGCTGGTTGGCAAAAGGTGTGGCAAAGGGATGGGAGATCTGAAGTACTGCTGACAGCCTAATTGGATCAAATCACATGATTCATTGCCTGGGGGGTGTTTCAAGATTGTTTAATTATTTTGTGTTTTCACAGGCCGGCCTTTAAGGTGTCACAGATAAAAACCCTGAAAACCATAAATTTCACACCTGAGCCTCAACTCTCAACTTGGGTGTTCTTTTGGACAGCTCCTTTAAACTTGATAAGCAAGTGTCCTCTGTGGTACGGTCTAGCTTTTACCAGCTATGACAAATCTCTGAAGGCTAAGCATTACATACCGCGAATGGATCTGGAAAAACTTATACATGCATTTGCTACCTCAAGATTAGATTACTGGAACTCCCTTTACCTGGGCCTCCAATCTGTCCTTCTCCATAAACTACAACTTGTTCAAAATGCAGCGGCACGCCTTTTAACTGGTACTAGAAGGTTTGATTTTATTACCCCGATCCTTGCTGACCTACACTGGCTGCCCATCAAATATCGGATTGATTTTAAGATTTTACTGCTTACATTCAAAATCGTAAATAATATCGCACCGTGCTATTTAACTGAACTTGTCAGCCGGTATACTCCTAGGAGAGCACTTCGATCATCGAGTCAAATGCTCCTGGTGCAACCTAGGTCCCGGCTGAAAACCAGAGGTGATCGTGCCTTTGCCATTGCTGGAACAGTCTTCCTTTTAAAACACGATTGAAAACGTATTTATTTGATCTTGCATTTTAGATTAGTTAGTGATTTATCAGATGTGCACTTTGTACTTTTATTGCATTTGTGTGTAATTTTCAATTATTGTGTTACTGGGTTCTTCCAGTTGATATTTCTGTGCTGATTTTTATCTAACTTTTACACTAGGTGTGAAATATTTCTTTTAGCATAGTACTCACGGGTTAATTAGTGCTTTGTTTTAACAGGGAATGCATGTATCTGTATCCATGTCTAATTAATTTTATTTCATATTTTATTATTGAGAAGCACTTTGGAGTACCTCTGGTCTTTTAAACGTGCTATATAAATAAAGTATTGATTGATTAAATTATACATCATTACAAGGAAAGTCACCTGCCGTTTTTTCAGATAACTTACTGAAACTTCATTGCTACTGTGATGGTGCAGAGTACGTAAATGCATTTAGAATTTATCTGAGCAGATTCATTAGCTGTTGGCTTTTTGTAATGTTTGCTTCTTTACTGTAATAATGGTCCACTGACAGTCCCAGCATTTTAAGTTTATTATGTTTTGGGTTTATTTTTGCATTATGGAGTGTTTTGGGGTTCTCTGGTGTTTTGATTATTTACGATAGATTATATTACTGTGGTTCTGGTTCAGGGTTTTGTTCACAGGGTTTGTGTTCTCATGTTTTGTGTGGGTTTAGTTCTGTGTCTGGTCTGCGTCTTTGTGTAGTGATGTCTTGTTCCTGTTTTATTGTGAAGGTCTGCGTCTCATGTGGGTGTGTTCAGTTTACCTCCCTTGTCTCGTCTCGTTAATTACTCCCAGCTGTGTCCCCCGCCTGTGTGTCATCTCCCTGTGTTTCTCTGAGTGTATTTAAGTCGTGTCTTCTGCTGTAGTAGCTGCTGGTCTGTCTGTATTTCTACCATGTTTCATTCATGTGTTCGCCCTGCTGTCACCATCATATACCATCGTCGATCTTCCTTCATGTTCAGGTTCCTTTTCTGTAGTTAGTTGTCCCCAGTATCGTTTAGTTCATTCTCCGTTTGCCGTTTGTCTATTTTTATTTTGTGTTTAATAAACCACCTTCACACCTTTAGAAGTGCCTGCGTTTGGATCTTCCTTTATTACTTCCACACGGCTCATCTCTATCGCTGTGACACAGTCAAAGTTATTGGAAAGAGCTTCAAGGAACTGCAAAAGCAGAAAAATGCTCCTTGGTTTAATTTTAAAACTTAAACAAATATATCCTTTGAATGTTTCATTTAGCTGAAAAAGTTATAGGCAGCAGGAAAGAAAGCAAAGCACTTTGATTTCCAGTCCAAATAATGAAGACAATGGATGGATTTCCTAGAGGCCGGGGTTCTTACATACTTGTCTCTTAGCCCAAAACTTATACTGAAGATCTTCACCAGAGATAAAGAGAAGAAACTGTATTTACTGTAGAAGTGACGTCAGTTCTAAGAAATTGTAAGAACAATCTTTTGACTTTATTCACAGTTTTGAACTGGGAGTGAGCCCCTGAGTGAGCCGCACCTCTTCCTTAGCCCTCTGAGTGATAAAACATCTCTTTGATATGGATGATCTTTGAAAATGCCAGAAGAAGAAAAAAAAAGATCAAGTGTTTGAAGTTTGCTCACACAATCTTCTACCAACTGAGATAATGTTTCTCTTTGGTTCCATGGGAAACACCCAAGGAAATGACCGATGAATTCTCCTTTTCCAGATGTGTTTTACTCCTCTTACCCTTTGCTGTTCCAGTAACAACATTGCCGTGTTATATAGCTTATCGCTGGCATTGATGGCCAGGAACAAAATCAATTAAGCAAATATACTGTGAGGGTTACAGTACAGCTACTTGTGCAAATACGCATGTTAGAAGAAGGGAAAATAAACAATGAGCACATCTTTTGTGAAAGATTATAATTGTGCTATGCACACACACACACACACACACACACTTGTAAGATGATTGTGTTTTTTTTGCTGAATGTGAAGGCAAACAGTAACATTGCTTCATCTTTGCAAAAGAGCTTCTCTTTGAGCCTTTTCCTAACCCACTCTGTCCTCTGGTTGCAAAGAAAAATATTTATAGTGTGAACAAATATGTCTTTTAACTGCTTTAGGTAGTTAAAAGAGAAGGTTGCATGGTGTGATTGAAAAGATCCACATTGTGCTGCGTGCAGAATGCTTTCATGGTTAAAATAACTTAATTTGGTTATTTACTTCCTATATTTAGGTGACCATACTTGATGTGGTCAGACCTGTTTAACAACACACAAGAATTATAAAGTCAGCATCAGTTTGAATTAATCACATCTTCAGTTCCAAGATTCCCAAACAGCGGCCCTTGCAACTGATAAAGAATTAAGGGAAAATGTGACAAAGTTTGTTCTTCCTGTTAAAAAAGGCATTTTTCCTTTCCACCACTGCCTAGTGGCTGCTCACAGGGGATCATCTGATGGCTTTCTCTCCAATACTGTAGGGCCTTTATAGTGATTTGGCACTACAGAACAAAAGGTCAATCGAATTGAATTAAACACTACATCCAGGATAAACCCTAGTGTCCCCACTCTTACAGTTAAGAAAATGGATAAATATATAAATACCTGAATTTAAACGTGACATTAACCTTGATGTCAGAGAATATGGTAAAACTAGACAGCAGAGATGTTTAATAAGTGACAGACAAATTTTAAATTTCCAGCTATTGCTATTAAAAGGAACAGAAATAGTTTGCTATAGGCTGAAATAGTTAACTAAAAGCAATTGACAAATACTTTTCTTAAATCTTTGAGATAAAATTCTACTAAAAAGGTTGCCTGACAATATTCACAAAGTTAAATAAACTGCTAGTTGCTTCATATCAGGTGAAAGTTTATCCTTGTGTTCAGTAACAGCCAGCTGATTTCTAACTTATTAAATGTCCCTATCTTCTGTTCTTGTGATATTTTTAGGACTGTATACAGAAACATAACACTTCTCTATATTATAGTTTAATTCCAGTTATGAAGCCATGCATAAGTCTAGATATGCTCACTAAGATTAGTTCTCAGATCTTAACACTAGCTGTGTGTGTGCAGCACTGCTGCCTGACACCAGGAAGGTCATGGGTTTAAACAACTGGAACCTGTGTATGTGCAGTTTGTGTTGGCTCTTCAACATACAGGTGACCTTTCCATGTCTCTTTCTGTGACACCCTATGAGAGCTGGAAAAGGCTCCAGTTACTCTAAAGAAGAAAATAAATGGATAAATGGTTCTGAAAAGTTTTATAAAACTTAAGTTTTAAACTGTGTTAAATTTTAAAAAAAGACTCTGTTGCACTTTTGTATTGCTTTGTTGTTGAAAGGTGAGGTGCAGTTAAACCTTTTCTTTGAAATATCTGCCTGTTGCTTCTGCCAACAGATATAGAAATACAAACTTTCTCAAGCTGACATAAACATATTTGTAATGCTTTAAAAAAAAGAAGAAGAAGAAAAAAAAAGCAATGGACGACATGACGGGTAGCGAGTCTTTTGTTTGCACTTCCCCCGATACAGTCCACCTTCTCATTTTCCATTACATTTTTGGTTTGAACTAAGCAGTTCAAATAACTTCCTCTAATTCATACTGTATAAAAAGTAAACAAAAACACAATGCAGGGACAAACTGAAAACATGTCAAACATTTGAACACAGACAATGTACAATTTTCAGAAAAATATTTTAATATGCAGAAACACACATCAAAAGTTGTCATTGCAGCTCAGCTATTTGACTGTGCAGTCAAAGTATTGCAGTTAATTAGACTTAATGGCAGTAGGTCAAAAATATCACTGGGTACTGTAAATAGCTCCTCAGCTAAAGCACAATGTCATTAAAACATTTAAAGAATGTGGAAAGACCACCAGCTGATTACAGTTGGTAAAGGAAATGGGAATGGCACATAGTGTAAACATGATCCCATCCCAACTTTTTTGACATGAGCAAATTTGTTTTTAATAGTATATTTGGATGCTGTATGCAAAGCACTAATAAAGTACACACCATAGCTCTAATATTTGACTGTGCACTGTTTTATCCAAAGCATTGAACTCTCCTCCATACCCTTCTATCTCTGCATTACTTGTTTGTTTGTTTATGTTGAGTAAATGGACATAATTGAGGTTGTGGTCATGAACTAGTGGTTGTCCATCTCTACTGTCTGGGCGTCTTGATATTGGAACCCTAGAATAAACATAGATTTCTAATCTAACATCCAATCTGAAGTTTAGCAGTGATGGTGCGGCTAGGTTGCTGTGACCGGGCCCTGCAGCGAGGGTGGAGACGCACTGGAAAAACATAATGTTTGCACACCCCATTTAAGGCTCATCAAAGACATTTGATTTTACTATAATTCCTTTCAAGATTAATGTCTCTTCTTTCTCTCAAAAATGCTCATGTTAAAACAAATCCGTGTACAAAACACATTTTGCATCCAATGTAAATAACCGACTGAGCACGTACACACAAATCCACATTCAGTGTTTAACAGATAAACAAAAACCTCCCATGAGGCTCATTTCCCATATAGCATCACATAAACAAATGAAAAAAACTGAGGTCCTCTGCAAGCACTGGCAGACAACTAGCAATGGTTTATTTTTTTCCCTAGTCTAAATGATTATGAGTGGAATAACACTTTCGTTTTGGTAATACTGCCGCTGTCATTTTCATATCGCCAGTCCAGGCGACACAGATGTGTTAAAGTTTTTTTTACATAGCTGCTCAGGAACTGGGAGGAGGTGTTTTTCTCACTATTTACTGTCACAAACAGCATTAAAAATAAGTCTTCTGGGTAAATTCCTGTGAATAATGTCATTTACATCAAATGGTAATATTTTAACGGAATATCTGAAGGGCGAACCGAGAAACGAGTGACCACTCGAATAGGAATAAATTACTATCTGAAGGCAAAAGTTAAACTATAACCAAGTCGAGGACTACTGGCACTGAAAGATCAGTTATTTATAAGCAGATCTCTCAGTACTGTAAAGCTACAAAAAAAACCCTGACTTTAAACAAATAGCTAATTATTGCCAAATTTCACATATTATACTTAATCTCATTTTTTTCTGTTTTTTTTTTCTAGGAATGGGACGCATCATATCATTCAGGAAGTACTTCAGCATTTTAGTAGAATTTCAGTAAAACCGATGTGAAACATGAGTCCGAGCTGCAAAGTACAAAAATTATTATTTATTTCATGCAGCTGATCAAACACTAAAAATACTTGGTCTTAAACGTTTCATACTGCCCTTATTCGTTAAACCTGCTCTGCCTGGTAATAGTCATCTCTGATTTGCAACAGATGCTATAAACCCAAAAAAAAGTGCAGTGTTCATGGACAAGTTAGTCCATGAACACTGCACTTTTTTTGGTGCAAGGTCTCGCAGGATTGCAGTGTCAGAGAGCACATTTGACCCTGCACATTTCAGCTGTGTTTCACAAGCTCCGTAATATTTCCTATGGCGAGATCAGCAAGCTCATCTCTCAACAGACGTCCTTTGCTTTTTTTGCTCCAAATTTAACTTGGAAGGCTGACTACAGACTGTTTATTTAACTTACTGTATAGTGTCACCATCATACCAGTGACAATAAACGAATATTTTCTCTAGAATTTCTTTAGATTTGATTTACCTAACCCTGTGACATTACAACAAATAATGTGTCTTCTTTTATGAAACAGGAAGTGAGCCTGCTGCAGGCTGCGTTCATCAGATGAGCACTTTATAGCTCCCTGATTCTCTCTAATGCAAATGTGCAGCAAGATTATCCTGCCGGTTTGTGTTGGGCTGTGTTTTATGGCTGGAAACTGCTGCATTCATCAGAATGCGACATGATGAGTCACAGTCAAATCTGAGTTTGGCATCTGTTTGGTAACAGACAGGAAGGCTTTAAACCCAATTAGTGTGCTAAAAAAATAAATAAAAATAAACTCCCCACACAAAATACCACTTGGCTAAATGTTCCAGCAAGTATTAATGAGACAGAGTCTACTGGGTACGTTTATGAAGACACCAGCAGTGAGTCACTAGGACCACTAGATGCCTCCATTTGTTACCACAAGAATGTTGCTCCACAATTTGTTTTAATATGGAAAAAAAACCCCACTTTAATAATTTTCTTACTGTTCTTTATAAGTTCTACATTGCACTTCATTAAGCTTTCCGGGAAGTAAGCATTTTAACACCTCTGTGAGATTACATCACATTTCAGTAAAATTGCTGTGTGGTATCAATTGTGTGAGAGAGAATGAGGAAGTGATGTCAGAGTTTGATGTTTCTGCGTGGCAGCTAGTGAACCGGACAGTTCAAGGCCACTGGATAAATCTTTCTTTGTATCATTAATTAGATTAGATCATAGCTTAATGGTGAAAAAAGGAAAAGGGGAATGGGAAGATGAAAGACAGAGGAGTTCATTTAGCTGACTGCAGTAGGAGAAAGGTGAGGATGTGTGGGAGAGATATATTGATGGAAAGGAGAGGACTCTGAAGTGGGTCATAAATAAGAAAGGGCAGAAAGAGAGAAAGTGTTTAAGGACACAAGGTTTAGTTTAGCAAGTCACTTGAATTTTATTGAGGAAACTGGAGAGACTGGTGTGAACCCGTTGTGACACCAGCTATAAGAGAAATGTTTTCAGATCCTCTCTAAAGGCAACCTAGTTTGCTTTCCCCTGCAGATATGAGCCAACATCTCAGGCTTTAGTTTTTATTTCTTTGTTTTTCATCACTATTATTATTATTTTTTAACTCCTGGGTTTGTGTTACACAAATGAGTACAGGTATCCCTAATATACACAACTCTGGCTGTGAGCACAACAACCTCTTCTACTTGCCGTTCAAACCTTCTATTTGTGCCGAGCAGCCAATCAGAAGAAATTTAACTTAAGTAGAGGGGGAACAGGGTGAATACTTGAATTCATCAGTACAGACATATTAGTTCAGCTGAATGTTGAGATTATACTGGTAGCAAAGGTAGCAAAGGTGATAACCTGTATGTTGCTTTCATAGCTTGTTTCTGCTGCCCCCAAGTGGTCAAAGGGAAATCAGACAAGCTTTGGTGCCTTTAAATTTTCTCTTTGCAACAATTTGTCTTGTGTACAGAAGCACATTTTAGCAGAGGGCTCTGGTGTAACATGTTAATTACTCTTTCATGTGTGACAATCTTTATCTTTTTTCCAAATAATATAATATAAACATTGTATGCAGTCTATGTTTGTTTTCCCCGTGATTTGTGTTGGTCATATAGAGGCTGTTTGTGCTGCTGGTGAGTTCAGAGAGCTCATGACAGGGAAAGGCTACCATATGGCAAGACAGGAAGGAGGGTGTGTGTGTGTGTGTGTGTGTGTGTGTGTGTGTGTGTGTGTGTGTGTGTGTGTGTGTGTGAGAGAGAGAGAGAGAGAGAGAGAGAGCACATCACATTGAAGAAGGAGGGATGGGAAATGACAAGAGGTTTAAGAAGACAGAGAATGATAGAGACCGGAAAAGGAGAATAGACCTGGGCGATGGTGATGATGATGATGGGGTGGGGGGTGGTTGGGGGGTGGTGACTGAGATGAGTGAGAGATGGTGGGTGGCAGAGCGTACAGCTTGGAAGCAGAGGAGGTGACAGTGGGGGGTGTTCGCTGCTCAGTGATGTGTTATGAGCCGACTTCCCCCACTACACACACAGAGACACACGTCTTTTGTCACTTAAGAAGATGTTGATTTCTTCTTTTATTGTTTCCTGGAGAGTTTATTTTTTCATTATTGTCATTATTATAAACAGATTCAGCAAAGCATTTATCTCCTCGAGCTTCAAGATGTCCTCCAGCCTGTCTGTTGCAATAAACCCCAATCACCCTTCAGTAGCAAAGACGATGCAAATCTTCAGAGACAAATTGGTCGCAAATGTATTTTCTCAAAGAAACAGCTCGTGTTTGTTGGTATGTTTCTGGTGTTAGATAAATTTGATGTATTTTCAGCTGCAGATTATCAACTGTTTTTTTTTTTAAGTAAGGTGGCTAAATGACAGATCCAGTGACCCTTTTCAATGTAACACTGAAGAAGCAATGTGGCTCAACAATGCCTGTATTTTATTTATTTATTTATTCATTTATTTATTTATTTTTTACCTTTTTTGAGCTATAATCAAAGCCTAGAGTCTGTTGGCAGCATGCATTTGCTTCAGGTTTTGGCATTTTTAGTGGGGTTTGCCAACTATAATTAAAATATATATAATATCTCCAGGCTTATCCTTCACCACTAAAACTTAATGGTTTACCTTGTTGAAACCTTCCTTTAGAGGTGAGCCCCCCTGATATAACTGTATTAACAGATTTATGTCCCCACAATAAGATTAATAAACACTCTCTCTCTCTCTCTCTTTTGCTCTAGCTCTCTCCTTAGCTCCCTCCCTCCCTCGCTCTCCCTTATTCTGGCTCTGTTGCCAAGGCTACCGTACAGCCTCTTGCTGCATATACCTAGACGAAGCTGCCGCCTGTGGATCTCTCTCTCTCTCCTTCAGGATACAAACAAAAGAAAACCCATCAGACTTTCATACCTCTGTCTCTCTTTCTCTCACGGACACACAAACACACACACCCCTTACATTTGCACATTCTTGTTTTCCTAGGCTCACACGCGTCCTCTTACTCTCTGTGTCTCTCACTGTCGGTCTGTCTCCTTCTTACATGCAAACACACTCCTCCATCTCCCAGACAGAGAAGCAGTAAAGGGATTGGCGTGGTTCTTGGTGTTTGGCTCCTGGTGGTTTGGCTCACGGGGAGCAGAGCAGCAGATGGCGATGTGAAGACGGGCTCAGCCAGGTAAGAGGACTTATCCTAACCAGACTTAAGGCTGTGGTTGAGTGACTGTGACCGTTCCAGCCCTCCTCGCCTCTCCGCTGTCTCTCGCTCTTTCCCCCTGCGTGGCTGTATGACATGAGGTGAATACCAATTCCTCAGCAAAGCCCCTACGGTTTACATGGCCGCTGCGCTTTCCTGTGCTGTAAAAAGGTAGGAGATGTGTGATGTAGGAGGTGTATATGTGCGTGTTTATTCTTAGATCATTGAAACTGATCATTTGCCAACAGGTTGGTCCGTCGATGGCGCTTTTAACTGTGTATTTTCCTTCTCGTTTATCACTCAAAGCTTGATTTCCTCTGTGTTGTATCATGTCTATGTGACAATGTGGGAGTTACCAGAGAGAGATGCAACAGTCCACCTCCCCGAGTGATTCATTACTAATCCATCCAGCTCTGCACTGTGTGGTCGCTCTAGCTCACCGTAGCCATGTACGTGATATGAATGGTGTTTTGTCTTAGTATGAATGACTGCCAGAGAATGCCATTCCTGCACTGGTGTTTTGATGCAGTGCAATCATGTAACACAATCTTTTGTCACCAAGAATCCAGATTTATCTCCAGCAGTCTGTAAATCAATTTGCTATGCAGCACATTTTAATTATTCATACAGTACAGCTTTGGCTGAATTATAAGTTTATATGTGCCTTAATGAGATTTCTCTCCAAAAATACCCATGGAGCAGCTGCGAGCAATCCTGGGAGTGTATGTAAACAATAGAGCTGATTGATTATCTGTCTTTGTGATATACAAGAAAAGGCTGCAGGTTTGCTGGGCATTTCATTTTAAGGTCATTGCTGGCTTATGTGTGTATTAATATCAAGATTTTCTGTGTGTGTATGGGAGATAAAGGTTGATGAGGCTGGTCTTGGCCCTCGTGACTTTATCTCATGTTTCCATCTCATCATCACTTTCAGTAAGAGCTTCCTCTTACCTCGTCTCTCTGCCATATGAGCACTTCAGCAACACACTTGATACTCGCCCTTTATTCACTTTGATTCTCCTGGAAACAGGTTGTTTTTTTAAATAACAGACTAAAGAAGCAGATTTGGACTTATTGTTTTTCCACACAGAGACGCTGGGAGCATCAGGAATATCCATTAAAGCGCACGCCAGCTGTCACCACTTTAATTCCCCCTGTTCCCGACAGTAGGAAAAAGCTATACACAGCTGGCAGCCCCCTTCTCATTTCTGGTCCTCGAGCCCTTCTGGGACAGAGGCAATAGTCATTTTGTACGGCCCACTTTTAGACTCCATTGGATGGTGGGTTCTTGAATGGATGCAGATCAATGGAAACAGTATGCGCATACTCTATTTGAAGACTGAGGGGGTGGTGTTTGTAAGACCCAAGGACAGTACACCTTCAATGAGGAACGAGGCTCAATCCGTCATCAGGTTTGACCTATTTGCTTTAAATTCACTCGGCCTGAGCTCAATCCTCAGCTAAATGATTCTGATCTTTTTGGATTTGTAATAAAATCTTTAATTTTCATTGTAAGCTCCTGAACTATCTGTGTTAATATATTCTATAGAAGCATCATACATCAGTTGAAACAAAGCTTTCTTTTCGAGAAATTTGCAAACATACCAGATATGACTGTGAAATGCAGATAAAATCATGCACAAAACAGCTGGAATGGGAACAGTAAATTGCTCTGGGTTGATGTTTTTGTTTGTGTTAAATGATTATAGTGTAAATGAAAAGCTTATAATAAACTTTCAGATTTTTTTTATTCTATTATGAATAAATTCTATCTTCAGAACTGTAATTAAATATACCTTTACATGTCCATGCAACATGTTTGGAAACAGAATGCAATATAATATAGCTGACCATATATATTTTTTTTATTCATCAGTTTAACTGAATCCGGAGTTGCAGCGAGTATTTTAATTCTCATCTGCAGACTACGCAAACATCAATATTTAAATTCATGTCTTTTTCTGCAACGTTAGAAACATTAAAAAGGGAAGGAACAGAAATTGTACAATAATCTGGAAGTAATGAGAAACTTCTGATGTATTTAGCGTGTACAATTCACTAATGTTGGAGTAATGAGTAATGAATGAGTAGGAGAAGAGGACTCGTGACCTCAGGATTTCTGAGATCCCAGCGACTGCTTGGGTTAAATATATCAGACAGTTTGCCAAACAAGCGCTGAGACAAAGCAAGTAGCAGAAAAACAGAAATATTTACCTCAAAGAATAAAAGCAAAGAGAGGCCGATTTTTTTTTTTTTTTCTTAGGGCAAACGTGAATGTTGTCACTGCTCTCCCAGTGCAGATGTGTGTTTGTGTTTTTCATTTTTCATGCGGGGTATCTGACAAAAGTCTGTGTATATGTGCGCGCACACACACACACACACACGCTACAGTATGCTGGTTGCCACAGTTACCAAAACGCCAACCTCACTGCGTCATTGCTTCAGACAACCTTCACACAAAAAAAGAGTTGCTCTTCCTTCCATTCATCCCTTCATCCACTCTTCTACCTGTCCACCTATTGTTGAAAAATGGAACACATTGAAGCGCTCTTATACAACACAATCCATGCCTGTGTGTGTGTGTGTGTGTGTGTACTTAACATACGTGTGTACGTTGCATGTATGCACATTGCCATGGCTACAAGCCGGTCTAACTGGCGTCATCACTTCAAAACCACCTTCACAGCAAGCAAAGAGAAAGAAACGGACTCAAAGTGAACACACACACACACACTAAGCTCCTGCTACTGGTGTGGTCTCATATTCCGCTGAGCACACCCCATTCGTTCAACAGGGTCCAGTGGCACATAAGGAGAGAGGGGGAGATGGTAGAGAGGAGAGGAGGGCAGAGAAGGCTCGACTTCATCATGCATACTGATTCGACTGGAGCAATCTGAATGTATTTCTGAGGGTGTCTGCTCAGTCTGGCTTGAATCATCCCTGCCTCTTCGGGATGCAGAGAGAGACAGGGAAAGAAAGAGTGGGGAAGAAATATTGACAGTTTACTGTGTCACCTTACATCACTATCCTCCCCTCATGAGCGCACAGCTGGGAGTCTACAAGGGTGCTACTCTGATCCATCATTAGAGAAAGCTGAATTATTAACCCTCTCTCAGTGTCTATCAATGTTACCAGTTGGATTTGTCACTCTACTGTCTATCATAGACTTTAAACTAATGGATGTATCCACCGTGTCATCGCTCATTGGTTCGTAAACTGATATTTTGATGCCCAGACTTGCATCTAGGAGGTATAGGGCTCACACCACACAGACTCGGATAAATGGCGCAAACTTCTGCGATTTAAATGTATTAACAATAGTCTGAAAGGTTCACTGCTTAAGTGGTAGTGTTAACATATCATATTATCAAGTGGTCGTTTAAAATGGTCACACCGTGAACCACGTATAACCATGCAGGTGACTCATAAAAGTGAATTTTTTGCACCAGTTTTGTATTATTTTGTATTATCCCTGGCTATTTGAGGAAGAGACACTTTCTTACTTGTTTGTTTGTTGTTTTTTTCTGCTCCAGAGGTTGGAGAGATTTGCATGTTTAGTACATCTGCAACAGCTTTATCATTTTGCTAACCTTAACTTTGAATGTAAGCCCTGAGCTACTGTCTTGTGTCTTTTAGAATTGACTCTGCCTCACAATGGCTGACTGTGACCGGATGCCCCAGGATACAGGTTTTACCTTGATCATGTGATGTGACTCCCCTGCCAGTTCGTTGCCATCTCTCATAGGTCAGTCATTTGACTTTATTGACCTTTGATGTTAGAAAACACACAACGCATTGTCTTTGTGTTCAGATCGTGGCACGATGTGTTGCTTTTTGAGATCTTTTATCTTGCTGAAGCAGGCTCTTTAAGGGATTTCTTGATTCATCAGATCTGCCAGTAATCAGGCCTGAGTATGTTTAGTGAAACTGAACTTAGCTTTCAAAACAATGTGGTTAATTACAGTTAATTCATGATTAAACAGGAGGGGCAATCACTGTGTTACACAGGACCAGGTAGGCTTGGATAACTTTTCTCCCTTAATCAATGAAATCATCATTTAAAAACTGCATTTTGTATTTACCCTGCTTATATTTGACTCTGATAATAACATTGTTTTGATTATCTGAAACATGTGACAATATCTATATATCTATATCTATCTATCTATCTATCTATATATATATATATATATATATAGATATAGATATAGATATATATATCTATATATATATTGAAAGTGCTGAGCGGAAAAGAGCTTTGAATACACTGCTGACTGTGTGTGTGTGACTGTGTTGTCAGTAGATGATAATGCTCAGGACGGATGAGAGGGATGAGAGCCACTCTGTTGCCAAGGTGACGGACAGGGCTGTAAACACGCTACCCCTGACTCATTTCTCCACAATGGAGCCTCTCTCTCTCTCTCTCTCTGTCAAATTCACACACACACACACACACACACACACACACACACACACACACACACACACACACACACACACACACACACACACACGATGGAGTCCAATCTAAGGGAGACAAGAGGATCCGGAGATGAGAGCCACTCTGTGCTGCTTAGCTGTACATTTGAATAGACCTGCAGAATAAACGCAACCTTTTTGTCATATACACGCTCATTTAGAACCACACATTAGACACACGCAATGTGACAAACACAGATAGCACATACTTGAAATGAAAATCAGCATGTAGTCCCAGTGTGTCTGAAAATTATGGCCTCGACATTTTATTGTACACAAAAGCAGAAAAATCGCAAATAAGTTGTAAGTACAGAAGAACACCTGCATGTTAACATCTGTATGTTTCAAACACCAGGTACTGTAGGTGTTTCAGAGTCTAGGATCCTATCAAAGATCTCCAAAGTATAAGTAAATGTGTTGCCATTTGTCTACATTTTTAAAGGGTTAAAAACTGGAGTTTGTATTTGATGGGATGATTTTCAGATAATGGCGCGCATAAAACCGAACACCTAATGATAAACACGTGTAAACTAAATGCATTTAAAATCTGATTTATAACATATGAAAGGCCTTTTAACACAAAGGAACCTCGTTCAACAGGGGCATCATGACCCGTCGGCTGAGTAGCTCCACTCGTTCCCACACCGAGGACTCCATCTTCCTGAGGCCTGATGAGGATCCCGTTTGGCTAGACGAGCCCACAAAGACTGAAAAAATTGGCGACGGAGCCCTTAAAAAAGACGGGCTCCTAGAATGTAAAGATGGAACCGCTGAGGGCCAAAACCCCCAAGAGGAAGTGTTTTTACGCAAGGTGTACACACTGGTGATTGAACTCCACTGCTGGGCAGCACTGTTTATCACTTCCCAAATCTTGGTATGTGTTCCAGGCTCTCTATTATCTGCTTTTAATCAGAGTAAGTTCTTAGGTCGTCTTTGGGTTTCAGCTGCAATATCCGCCTTGCAAATGACAAGTCAACACTTAAGCTTGAGGTTTTCTTTCAGCTTGACCTTTAATTTTCCACAGTGGTTTATCTTTTCATATGTATGATTGCATTTTCATATTTGCTTCAAGTGCTTCGGGCTTGGAAAATACTTTTTCTGGGGGTGGCTAGATGAGGCTAAAATTTGACACCTCTTCACCATTAATTCCCTCTTCCTGTTTCCGTCTATTGTTGACTTCATGTTTGATTCATTTAAACAGAAAAAAGGACAGGTGCAACATTACCATAAGTAAATAAAAGAGCCTCGTAAATGCAGCCACGATTACGACACTAGGCTGTGTAATGGTCCATCTTCTTTCCTTTTCTGCTCGCTTTTCACCTGAGAATGGCTGCAGTCCGATTTCCAGTGCATGAATGACTGGAGCGGTGACAATCTGCCTTCCTTCTTCTCTCCCCCCAGGGGTACTGGATATTTTTTGTGGTGGATGGAAATGGGCCACTCTCTTCCATCTACAAAGCCCTGCAGGTCATTGACTTCTACCTGGGGTTCATCTTACCCTGCCACCCTATTTTTGGAACGGATGTAAGTATCAATCCTAGATGTGGCTGACAGCTTTTAAGTCTGGGTGGAGAATAAACAGCTGTTTAACAGGATGTGAAGCACTCAACTATGTCTGACTAACTCATTCTCTCTCTGTGTTTCCCTTTATTGGCCAGTCAGTGGTGATGAGGGATGTGGTAAACACCACAGAGCACAATTGGATTGTTCATGGCACTGCAGGCATCGGCGTGGCCATCTGTGTAGTCATGGTAAAACACTGGCTGGATCCTTTATTTTAAGCTCTATTTTTATGCAAACATTTTACAATTTTGGTCATTTCAGCATGAATTTAATGCATGATGCATGCTGAATTGGTGTTATTTGCTATAAAGATGGAAAATAATCTTAAAAGGAAACAAGATCGATTGAATCGGTTGTTTCTTAACGTAGCGACCTGTTGTTGTGTGTTTGATTGATTTACTTATTGACTGCTTCTTTTTTGTCTTCTTTTCTATCCTTAGATCATCCACCTGGTGTGCAAGTGGAATTATGGCTCTGGCTTGTGGTCATCAGGAACTGTGTCGAGGGACATTGGTGATCGACGTCAGTCTGTGAGCCGTCAGCCCTCTTTCACCTTGTCAGAGTGGACAGATGCCCAGGAGGATCTGATAGACCTGGACCCGGTGCCCCAGACTCCAGTATTTGATATAGGTGCAGATACCAGGACGGAGGGAGATGCTGCCACCCTTACTGTCACACCAGTGGGGCTTCAGGAGAGGTTAGAAAAGAGCATCCAGCAGGTGGAAATGTTTGTATTTATGTTTGTTTTTCTTCCAGCAGGGAGACTCACACTTTATTCATTCATTTGTAATGCAGATATATGCATTTGTCTGACTGTCTGAATAAAACAGGAGAGGCTCCAATGTTTCCCTGACCTTGGACATGTGCACACCAGGCTGCACAGAGCCCTATGGCTACGGAGCCCAACTCTCTCCAAGAGACCAGTCGGCCCAGGAGTATCTCCGACAGGGAACGCACGTCCTGACCCCTGCCATGCTACACACAAGGGCCATGGACGACCAGAGCCTGCAGGCTGAGTTTTATGTGAGTGCAGCAACAGTGGCTCAGCCACCTACGTTCTGGAGATTAATATGAAATGAACAGAGACTCGCCGGAAAAGACGTACACGCACACACAGATGCAGCCACACACACCGATCGGTGCTCTGCACACGCCCGTAAGCTTTTCTACTTTCTGTTAGTGGGCGGAAGATGGAGGGATGCAAGCATTTTTTTTTTCTTTTTGCATACAAAAACCCACAGAAAATTCTTGTGTCTGTTAGGAAGAAGGATGCGCGTTCAGGATCACACACACACACTAATACAGCAATGGTTGAGTGTGAGAGGCTGTGAATGACTTCACGTGTTTAATATTATTTCCTCACCGTTTGGTTGTTATGTAGAAGGTGACTTTTGGACTTCCCCATTTCTTCACTTTCATTTGCCTTCATTGTTCTGTGTCCATTGGCAGGAAACTCCCATGAACTTTGTGGACCCTAAGGAGTACAATTACCCAGGGCTGGTGAGAAAGAATCGCTACAAAACAATTTTACCCAGTAAGTAGAGCTGTAACACAAGCTAGTGACATCAGTTACTATAAACATAATATTGAGGTAGCAATTTTTAAAACTATTTTTATGCTGATTATCTTAAATAATTTTGCATCCTCTTTCACTTTAATGTTAAAATGTGTTTGCAAGACATCAAATTTCCAGTATTTATGTTCACAATGACACACATAAGGGTGCAACCCTTTTGTATCACTGAGCTGTAGGATGAGATACAGAATGAATGAATGTGTAATCAGCTCCCTTTCTCATGATAATGTCACATTGTCCACCTGCAGACACGCACAGCAGAGTGATCTTGAAGTCACAGGATGAAGATGATTTTCTTTTTACCTATATCAACGCTAATTATCTCAAAGTAAGTTCAAATGCACTCTGATGCAGCGATTTGTTATGGCTTTGATATGTAATGGTAGCAAAACAACGAGTGTGTGCATGTGCAGGGTTATGGGGGCGAGGAGCGTGCATACATTGCTACCCAGGGTCCCACTGTGAACACAGTGGGGGATTTATGGAGGATGGTGTGGCAAGAGAGGACCCCAATCATAGTGATGATCACCAACCTGGAGGAGAAGAATGAGGTAACTGTTCAAAGGATTCTTTGATAAATGTTCCTAAATATTAACCAGCTATATTATCTGCTGTGTCTATTGTTTCTTGTAGAAATGTGCTGAGTACTGGCCCGAGGACACTGTGACACACGAAGGCATTGAAATCACTGTGGTCAAGGTGACCCAGGAGGATGACTACAGTCTGAGGGTGTTTACTCTGAAGGTAACCGACAGAGAATGCATTAATATTTGAAATACAAAGGGTGAACCACAACAACACCACTTTAATGTTTTAGCTTCAAGTAATGCCAAAAAGCTGTTTGCCTCTAATGATATGCATACATGAAAATGGAAACAACCTTATACAGAGGTGGATGGGTGGGTGGGGGGATGGGGATACAGTGGTGGATGCTCATGTTAAGCGTGGCCAAAGTTTCATTTAGGTCAACATATGTAAAACTAATCCCGGTGAGCCAAAAGCTCAGGTCTGCTCCAAATAGTCTGCTCGAGACAGATGTCAAATGGAGTGGATATCCCTAATACGGTCTCAGGCACAGGTCTGGCTGTGAGCACATAAGCCCCACCCATCTGCTGTTCACATTTCTGTTTGTAAGAGGCAGCAAATCAGAAGCAAGTTGACCTAAAGGGATGACAGAATACATACTGAGAGGGGTGCACAAAGAAATAAGTGAACTAAACAAAAACATAGAACTAGTTACAAGTTATTTTAATTTTTCTTCTGGTGCTCATACTGTCAAATATATGAATTAAAACAAAACTAAGGGTTCACAGCCAGGTTCTTAACATGTAATTAGGAACAGAAGTGTGCAAGTTAAACCCTGTCATCTGTATGCTCATGTGCTTAAAGCAGTAAAGGCTTTCATGAGCAGGTAACATCAGAAAGCCTCTGTATCATTGTCCTGAATGATGCCTTGATAAACTTTAGAATTCATTTTCCTCTCTCTTGGCCCAAAGGCGATAAGCCGTGGCAAAGTTGACAATCCTGCACGTGGCTAATTCCAAAGGATTACCCACCTTTACTTTACATGTCATCTGTGTTAGCAGACGTCTTTCCACGTAACACCCTAAAAAATTTTAAAAGTGTGCTTTATGTTATATTCAAAGTGGAAATTTCTCTAAAGATATGTTACATTTTTGTTTTTATTCTTTCAATCTAAGGCACTTAAATTAAATTTCATCCCTTAGGTGCCAATTTAAATTCAGATGTTAGATGTGGATCAGAACTATCTGCATGGCTACAATATCAGCCATAAATCCGTGCGTTTTAATTAGCTACTTTTACCTGCATCTGCTGATACGTATGTGCACGATTAAATGCACTGTTTACATGATGATCCCTCGATTAATGTCACAAAAACACTGCAGAAGATTATTATTTTGTGTTCCCGACTCAACAAAAACATGTTACAGTAAGTGTTTCTAAAATTATGTGTATCAAACAGTCATATTTTATCCAGTAATTTATCACAACAGATATGGGTGTTGGAAGGTGGTTCGCTCAACGCTCCATTCATGTGTTCATGATGGGTGCTTTATTTTTAATTTGAGGTCATGGTGGCATCGGCACTTAGCAAACAAAACAAGATAATTCAGTAAATGCAGCCTGCATCCGATTGCTAAGCACCAGGGGATCATTATGTAACTGCACTGAGTTAAAAGCTTGTTGATTATTCATCTCCTCTGGTTATGTTGTTTATCTATAGGATTCATAATTATTGGTAGACTGACATTCAGAAATGTGTTTATGCTCAGTACAGACCAGGACAAATAGTCTGTTTTTGTACAATCTCTTTTTTTAATGTTTGTTCTGCGTTCACTACTAAACCAAGGCAACTGTTTGGTCAAGCATGAAGAGCAACAGGTGTTCTCTGTGTGCTTGGTATAATGACATCTGTGTCACTGTCTGTGTGCATGCACCAGTGCGGGGAAGAGGAGCGCACTCTGCGGCAGTACTGGTACACTTCCTGGCCTGATCAGAAGACCCCAGACAAGGCTCCACCCCTGCTGGAGCTGGTGCAGGAAGTGGAAAGGGCCCGTGAGGAAGCCCTGCCCTCCAGTGGCCCTATAATTGTCCACTGCAGGTACAGGGCTAAAGCAACTTGTTTGTAATATTGGGAGCATGAAAGATTTCATATTTAGAAGATAAAGCCATCTTTAGTTTTATATTACAGTATCTTGTTTTGCTGGTTTTTGTCACTGCACAAATCAATTCAGTTCCTCGATTTATGGTGCCTTCGCTGAAATTGAAATTTCAGTGAATATAAAAATCCAACACATTACTTCTCCAACTTTTTCTTTACAGTGCTGGAATTGGTCGAACTGGCTGCTTCATTGCCACCTCCATCCTGTGCAAGCAGCTGAGGACTGAGGGTGTAGTTGACATCCTGAGAACCACCTGCCAGCTCCGTCTGGACAGGTGAGATATGCTTAGAGCTCTTATCTGTGCTCGTGCCTATCTTTAGTTCTGGCATAAAAGCTCAGCTGACGTAGTTTGATTTAGTTCCAAAAAGAAGGTCACCAAACCTTCTTCTAAATTATCTGTCCCTCCATCCCTCTTGTGGGATTCAGGACCGGGTCCAATTCAGGACCGGGTCAGGGATCTTAAAATTATAGTCCATTAATTACACACTTCAAAAAACCATGCATGGTTCTGTGAGTGTTAAAGGAAATGATTACCTTTACTCACTTTTGAGTCAGAAAACAACAAGCATGGGTGCTACTAGTAATATTATTTATGTGAGGTACAATCCCAGCTGGCCATCAAGCACATTAGAACACCCACAATGAAAGCAGTCATTATTAGTGTTATTGGATACATCTGAGTTTAATAAGTCAAGATGTCATGGCTAATGTATTTCATTCATTGTTTGAAAAAAATGTGATAAACATTTTATTTTTTGCTGGAGCTGATAAACAAATGTTGACTTTAAACGAAATTTTTCCATTTAATTTTGTTATATAATTACTATGTGAAGTGTTAGATTTAATGGTATCTCTTTGTGTGTGTGTTTTTCAGGGGTGGCATGATACAGACGTGTGAGCAGTACCAATTTGTGCATCACGTCCTGAGCTTGTATGAGAAGCAGCTTTCTCAAACTGCTGAGGAGTAGATGGAGCACAACAGCCACACCCAGACCGAGACACACCACTGTACACGTAACCGCCTCAGGTGGTATGCACCACTGTACCTAACATCATCTCAATCTCACCCTTTAACAAGTTCAAACCATGTTATTCTCTTCACTCAAGGCAGGGTCACTCAAACAGAACTGAATCTGTGCTAATTGTGCGTGGTTGAGTAGAACAAATATAGAGGAGGTGTGATTTGAGATAACTCACCTGAAAATAGTAGTAACGCAGTCCCATCGATCCACATGTTCTTGATAAGTTGAAGCAGTCACACCTAAAATAATCCAAGCCAGCACTCTCGCCTTCATTTCATTTGCACTGCTAAGGTTTCCATCACACCACTGCACATTAGTCTCCGTCATCGAGGCCTTGTTTTGCACTTGGTCTAAAACAGCTTCCTCGTGTAATGATTGTACAGTTATCGAAAGGTTAGACTGGAAGTGAAGTATAATCAGATCGCCTGCAGTGGTGTGACTTACCTGTAAGGAAATGAAAGAAAGTATGTGTTGACAATAAGGGCCCTTTACAGTATAAGTGCCAGCATCGTTTAAATCTACAGAGATAATCAAATGCCAGCCTAATATTTAACTATACTGATATAAAAGTTCATATGAAATGTAAAAGTAAATGACGTCTAGCCTTTTCTCTCAATTTCAATGTAAAAAAAAAAAAAAAAAATCATTACAGAAGGCCTGTCTCAACTTTTGCTGCATTCAAGAGTCACCTCATCTTCAGGTTGCATGGTGCTAAGTGTTCATTAAAGGCATGTGCAATGTTATGGAACATAGGAATGTATAACGATTAGGTTATTAACTAACTAATTAGGATTTCTGTGCAATCTACAGTATTACAGTTTTACCATGCTGCCTGTGCAGTCCTCATGGCCCATGATGTTTACAGTAAACAACTTCTGCATTAAGGCCACATAGACGTTAACTCAGAGGCGTCACAGAGCCAGGGATACTGAGGGGACAGAGGCCAGAAATAGAATCACACCATTAGAAAAATCAATGCAGGAGCTCCGGAGAATCCATTGTGCACAATCGACGTTTCCAGTGACACACACGGGAGGATGTAATGAAGAGGAAAGCAAAAAAAAAAAAAAAAAAAAGTTGCATAAACAATACACCATAAACATAAGGATATTCTTGTAAATGTCCAATTTTCTATCATGAAGCTTGTTGCCCTCAGAGTTTCAAGTTCTGCAATGCCTCTGCTTTAAACAGTAGCTTGAACACATCTGTGAAGTAAGAAGCCCATGATTGTTGTATAGACAGGCCAGGCCTAATCTGTATGAAGCACAATAGACCAACAAAGGTTGTCTCTCCGATGTTCAGCTGTAAAAGTTCTTTTTTCTGTATTGTGTTTTGATTGTGTTGAGTTTAATGGATTGCATGTGCTGTATGGGACTCCATAGGTCCACAATCAAAGCGACGTGATTGGTTGTCCTGCTTTTTGTTGTGTAAAAGGGTTTAAGCCTATTATTATTGCTTGCTCTCGGCCAATGCTTTTGATACAGTTTGCTTTTGTGAAACCAACCAGAGATATTTTTAGAACATTTTGATACAATCCTTTCGAGTAGATGCCTTGTGTATATTTCCGTTTACACCATGATGGAATGTAGCTCATACTGTGGATCAAACCATCGGTTTATATTGCAAGATTTAACGGAACAAAATGTGACAACTACCTAAGTTACCTTACAGTACAGAAGATAAATAGATTATGTTCAGTCTTCAGTATTATTACTTTAGGTCTTTAGGCTTTGCTTTAATATGCTTTGCTTTCTGTGTACGTTTTTATCGTTTTCTTGGAGAATTTTACCTCAGACTGAGTTTTCACACAGTCCCCACTCTATTCTATCTGTGACTCGAGGCCACTCTCAGTTGACAACACGAGAAATAATCGCTATGTGTAAGGCAGCTAAAACAGTGAAGACAGTTTTCTACAAAAAGTCAAACAACTTCTATCTTGACTATCATGACGCTTCAGATCAGTGGCCCCGGACGTTATCAGAGGATGAACTTACCAGAGTGGGCTCGGACCGCTTTATAAATAAGACATCAGCCGGGAGAATATAACTGCCAAAATGACCTTTTACAGCAGCACCTGGTTGAGACAGACAAGAAAGGCTACAGTGTATTGTCAGGCATGTGACATAATCCTCTGATAATCTCCAGTCTACTTGATTGAAAAGCTTCTATTTTGAGTGTTTGTTGTCCGTGCTTACTTGGACTTCTTCTGAAGATCAAAATGGGGATGACTTAATAGCCAAACAGTCAGACGTACAACCAACCAGCAATCAGTATTCCTCTCCTCTGCTACAGTATCGCTTTAAGTTGTGACTTTTTGCATCCAAATAAAGATAGATTTTCATGAATTTGTGTTGTTGTTTTTTTTTAGAGTTACTCTGTCCTGATCATCTGATCAGTCTTTTTTCCACCCCCTTTGGTTTCATGCTGACAGGCTGCAATCGCACACGTTCACCGCTAGGGGTCAGTATATGCGATCTAATGACACACATTGCCAAACCTCCCTGCAGGCAACTGTTTGCTCGCTGACAGATTGTTCAAAGCAACAAAACAAAGGCTTTAATCTAACAATAGAGAGCTGATGAATTCAATGAATTCAGTGAATTTACTTGGCGGTGAATTCAAACACCAATCATCCATTCATTGCAGAAACCGGGCTAAGTGAGAATGCGATACTGTAGATCGATCAGTTTTCGTTTCTTGCACATTATTTTTAAAACACTATCTTGAAAAACATAATCAAAATTAAATCAGTGGCATCCAAATGACACTTCAGCGTAGCCTGTATCTTTCACAAAGAGAAACGGGCAGCTCAGTAGTTTGCAAGTGCAATTCAGCTTAAATCGTTTGGTCCATGACGAAGAGCAAATACGAAATAGATTTTGAAATATTAATAATAGTAATAGTCAACCATCCAGGGCTGCTAACACTGGGTGAGCCTGTTTTAGAAAATCTACTTTTACAAAATTTGGCTTTTACTTGTTATGAAGTAACACAGACACGAGTCTGAGCTGCATGCTCATATCGTTTTTCTCGGATTTAGTTTCAATTTTTTGTATTTTTTTTTTTTTAAAGTTCTACATTTTTACCGTAGGCCTAACCTCAGGAAACGAACCGAAAGAAAGAAATTCAGAAAAGTAAAATAGAATAAAAACTTACAAATAAAAAAGATATAGTGGTTCCCTGCAAAACTGTATTAATGCTTAAGAAAATGACTTGCAATTTTTTTGCATTTAAATTCTGATATCAGACTGCAGTGTAGTCTAAGTGAATACACGTTATTAATCCCAAAACGGGGGAAATGATTATTTCGCAGAAGCCAAAACATATAAGGATAACCTGCAGCAACATAGCGTAAATGAGGCAGAATAGCTGAACCACACCTACAACATAACGAGACAATATTGCTCAATAAGGCATAAAAGAGAAACAGAAAGAGAAAGGAGCACATAAAAATAAAACAAAATGAGACATTTAAAAGGTGTTATGTGATTTATATTTCATAATAATTATTTGAATATAATAAAATAAGGAAATAAATAAAGATTCATATTATCCCTGTTTTTTCTGTGTGTAAGGCAGTTTTAAAAAACACACACACACACACTCAACGTGAGTGCGTCTCCTTTAAAAAAGAAAAAAAAAAAAAGCCGGACTGTCCCTTTAATCCTCAGATCAGATCACTGACGTCACCCTAGTCCTAAACCGTCGCCGCTGATTGGTTGGAAGTGACGTCAACCTCACAGTTTCCTTTTTTCCCGTCTCCCTCCTGAACCATGACCTCATCGCTTTAGTTCATGAAAGTGCTAAAGTGCACCTTCCGTACCTAACCACCCCCCTCCTCCTCACACACACACACACACAATAACAGCTAACAGTTTTAGCCTTCACCTAGCCTAGTAAAGCTAATCTTGCTCTCCACGAGCCAGCTGAACGGCTGAGGAGGCCGTTTGTAGCCTATCACCGCGCGCTTTCATGCCTGGTTTGCTCCTGGCGCTGTCATCCTCTGTCAGCTGAGGTCTTTACTGTACACCCCGCAACACCGCCAAGTAAACACCGGCCAGCCCCCATGAAGACTCCGCCACTGTCCCCTCACACATGGAGGCCAGTTGAATAACACCCCGCAGACGCATGGAGCCCGAGGTGAGTGCTTGAGTGTGTTTGTCAATTAGCAAGAAAGGACATTTGTTTGTTTGAATCGGCTGCTCGCTGTCTGCGCTCGTGCCCAGCTCGCTGCTACTGCGGCGAGCCCGTCAGCTCGCACTCCTCCCCCCCTCTTTAAGTGCGCGCCCGTCTCATAATGGGAATAAACCTCGTCCATGCTCAAGTTATCGATCGTTTTATTGGGATGCAAAAAAATCGCTGTGCCGGTTTCCTATTGTAAGGTAGGTGTATTAGGTTTCTTCCCGAATTTTCTGTTTAATGTTCGCGCTGGTTAAAGTCATCACAGCCTTCCCGATCAATGGAGAGGGCTCATTTTCGCATGCGGACATATCCACGCGTCATAACAAACCCAGGCCAGGTTTCCCACTCAAAACAACCTCTCTGTAAGTGTGGGGTATAACAATAGTTGATGCTGACTATATCCGGCGTTTTTTAAAAGCAGTGCCTGCTGTCCGCACTGGAGTCTATTCTTATTTCTAATGTAGGTCGGTTTATTGTAGTGCGCTGCGACCGCTCAGCCTCCATCATTTTGAACGCTGGTAAACGATACACAACGTCTTGTCTGTTTTTTGTTTTTGTGTTGTGTGTGTGTATGTATATGTGCGCCCCCATCTCTGATGATGTCTGTATTTGATTTTTCAGAGCATTTCTATATGTACACATTATATTTATTTGACGATGTATTTTTGTATCAGAGATTCTTGATATTATTTACATTTACATTACCTATCATGTGGCTGTTCAACGCTGTTGTAGTGGAGTCTGGGGGTAGTCCCAGCTATGTATGACCCTGCATTTTACAGCAGTCAGTGCACTGAGGGAGTATTGATGAGAGGACGCCGGAAGGCTTCATGCTTGGATGTGTTGTTTACAATATGATAGCGCTGTCCAGCTGCACCAAGAAATCGATTTTTTAAAATGACAGAACCGCTGCAACAGCATGTTACACTGGTTATTAGTCGTGGTAAACACTCAGGGTTAGGCAATCATCAACTATTAACCATTAATTGTAAGCATTGTTAAAAATTTGATGATTTAAGGTGTGCCAATAACTGTTTCTTTTTAAATTCCACAATAATAATTGATTACAGCTATAAATTAATTGTTTACTACGATTATTGTATAGTTAAAAGCAGTGAATGCCACTGAACTCACAACAGTCATGCTTTAATTTATTTACCTGACAGAAAATTAATGATAAAGTATTTTCATAATCAAGTCGGAGGTTCTCACCGGTGAAAGTCAACTAGATATCTTTTGGTTTTGGACTGTGAGACAAAACAACACTGCTTATAATGCTAACTGTTTTGGGCCTTTGTACAGACCAAGAGATTAATCTTTAACTGACAATACTTTTATTCATTCTGTCGTGATTTTGAATGATATGCTAATATTTTGCCTTTTAACACAATTGCAAGAACTTCTACTAAAATTCTCCACTATAAACAGGTGACCCTGTACCTGCTCATTAGAAGTGGCAATCACCAGACATCCCATCATACAATAATATCAGAATACTTGATATTCTGATATTATTGCAGTTTTTGGCATTTTGAAAGGGTAAATATTTCATTAGCATAGATTGTGATTTCACTGCAAATTATGTCCACAAAGTTAATCCAATAAGATAAAGCAGGAAGGCACAGACACTGTCACTAAAATCTGCCATTATTGTTGCTATTAGACAGCGTCAGTGTGCTATCAATCTGTTACTGTCTACACAGACAAAAAAACCACATTTAGCAGAAATTCACATTTGTGTTTAGCTACCTTCCTGTTCTATATGAATAAAACCAGAATACATCTGTTTGGCAGCCAGCTGAGTCGAGTCCACTCATGTTATGTTCATTGACAAAAGCAGCATGTTGCAATTGGTCCCAGAATGTGAAAAGAATCCAGTACAATCACAAGGCAACCACAGGTTTGTTTTGTTTCTGGCAGATACAAAGTTGTTGTCCTGCTTTTCTACTACTACTAGTGTAACTGAGCTATTAGCTAAGCCAAGCATGTCCAGTCTTGAATGCCTTTTTCAGTTGAGCAAATATGATGTGATGTTGCTTGAATTAGTGTCCGTGGCTTGATAAAAAATAATACGATGCTATGCTGTATCGGTTCGTCTTTTTTTCCACTTCTGCTGCACAGTGCTTTGTTGTGGTCACCCTTTAAAGTGTAAGTGAAACACTCCAGAGAGAGACAGACAGCTTATATACACATATATATGCAAACTTTGAGTTCATGAGAGGGCCTGCTGCACAGACTAAAGGGCACAAGATGCGCTGGTGATGTAATTGTTTGTGGTCTAAACAAACCAGTCGTGCCTGTCATTGTGCGAACCTTGCTCGCTTCATATCAGCCTACTCAAGGCTGTGGCCGCAGGTGACGTTATGCAGGGAGTTAATGAATAACCTGGATGGTATTACATCACCACTGGTTGCCCTCCAGTTACTCTCTTTGTGTTTGCCTCTGTCCCTGATGTCTGATAATGCCATCATGGAGCTGGCCCTTCATGTTCACCCCATGGTGAAAGGCTGTGAATACACCTGCGTGTGTTGCCCATTTTATTGAGATAAAGTTACTTCCTCAGCTTGATGTTAATATGCACCAACCTTTTTTGTTATCAGTCTTTTATTGAACAGTTTCAGTAGAGTCTGTCAATGATTTGTGTTGCTGTGTTTTGCATGACAAGAGGGGAAAATGTTTGATTTGTTTGATGTTTGATTGGGAGTCTGTTAATTGTCTTTGTCTGGAGGAAGTTCATTAGATTTCAGACGTCACTGTGACCTCACAAAGCACCTTAATTATTAGAAAACACACACAAAATCCTACTAGCATAAAATGATGACGCGATGACAAGTTATATCCAATAGGTCAGTTCCACTGTGACTAGGGAGGGATGTTGATAAGATTTTCACCATTATCAATTCTGCATATTGCCCCGATTCTTTATCATTTTCCTTGTTGACGTCTAATCAATTTTCCTTGTGGAGAAATGTCGGTCAGCGCAGGATTTTTATCGTCAACGCAGTGTGTTATTATCTAAAGTTTTCATAGTATAAACAAATGGTTGAATGTGAGGAATTACGAAAAGCTCCACTGCTTTAGCGTCATTGTTCTGCAATGTAGAAAACCACACCAGCATTGATAGGTGGAGCTCAAAGGCATATGATCATGAAGTATTTGGAACCGGTTCTCAATAGCCATCCTTAACAGTGACATCATAATGTCCTTAAAAAAAACACCTTTTTTGGCCATCATCCAACAGCATAACTCAGAAAGAAAGATGATTTGAGTTGACATCATATTTGGCTGCGTGCTGAAGTGTTTACACTCATCTTTGTGCTTACCTATTGAATTGCTTTAAAGTCATTACTTACGTGTGTCTCGCCAAATTTGCATGTGAACAGCAAGTTGACTGATTGGTGAAGAGATACAGCTGGGCGTCAAATTTCTGGGTACCATTCATTTACAGCTAATATTTCCAGAAATCCGAAGGATGTGTAGGGTTTTTAAAAAAAAATTCCCATCTGGAGTAAAAATTTCCTCAAAGTTGACCAGTCAGACTAGTTTCTCTGCAAGTTGTCGTGGTGTAGTTATTTTTGTTTTGACTCCTTGGATCTGCATAACCTGGTCTGTGTGGATCTTCTGACTGTGTGACCTTGCTTTTGGGAAAGCAGTGAGATTTTTGGGCTACATTAGAGGAAACATCAGATAGAAATATATTAAAATAATTTTAGGCTAATTTGTGGTCATTTTCTTTTAAGTGAGTAAAATAAAAGGTGCACATACAGCTCAGGTTGGGAGAATCTATCTTGAGCTCCACTGTCTGTTTTAGCTTTATCTTGTATCAGCATCAGTGAGCATCCCATCACAATCACCCTTCTCGTGCCCCCTTATCACCCCAGCCTGGGCTGTTTCCATGGCAACCAAATCTGCTCCAGGCCTGTACACAGTGTGTCTGTCTCTCTGCTTTCTCTTCTCTTTGCTTGTTTTCTTCTGTTCAGTCGGAGCATCACAGCCTAGTGCTGCTTCCTTAAGTGTGAGGAGCTTATTTTATTTACTTATTTATTTAATGATTCTTCCTGTTTTTTTCCTGCTTGGATGTGATGTGGAGGGGCATTTTTTCTGCATGAGGAGATGGGCGATGTTTGTTATGCTGAGTAATCACGTGGATGGCTGTGTTGCTTCTTTTAATTTCTCTGCCTTTCTCATATTTTCTTGTCAATCTTCTTGCTGTTTTCTCTTATTAACCTTTTTTTCCACCCCCCTTTCTGTCCATAGAAGCGGGATTTTTTTTGAGTTTGCCATGGGACAATTGTCAAGCGACATAAAGATGCAGAGCGCTCCGTCTCTGACTACCACACATGTAAACCTGCACACTCATCCCCTCCCCATCTCTGTTCACTGCACAAAAGCAAGAAAGAGAGTGATAGAGAAGGAAGGAGAGATTCAGAGAGGAAAAAGTGTGAGACTGGGTGGGTGGGAGAGCAGTCGCCATTAGACATATGCAGCATCAGATGCTGTGCTCAGCAGCGGCAGGGACACAGAGAAAGACAGCAAAAGATTCACATCCCTCGAAGCTGTGTTGTTAGCTGCACGACCGAAGGGCTTCCTGCCAGATAAGGTACGGTATAACAGGTGATGGGGCAGGTTGTAATGTGGCGGCGGATGTTTTTTGTACAGGGGCAAACTGGTATTGCAGCAAAGCTTTCTGCAGAGTAGATATCCGGATGCTTATAATGTGAAGTTATGTCAGCATGCTAGTTACACATAAACTGTGATTCACTTTTTCAGTTAAAGAAAAGATCAGCTAAGCTTAGGTGGACTGTGCTCATTTGTTTGTGCTGTTTTATATGTTGTGCAAGCCAGTGGGCGTTTTGCCTTCAACCTTCATTGACTATCTACATTTTTATCTATGTCAATGCTTGCCGGTATCTACGTTCTGATTCAGCAGCAGTTTGTTGTTTAACAGTGCAAGCAGTTGCTACTGTCTCTCTAGACTCTCTTTCATGTTCTTGTGCTGCTCCTCTTGCATCAGGCGTGTTGCCAGGCAGCGAAAGCATGTGTACATCGGCTGCATGTTCAGGTCATCCAGCAGACTACAAGTCAATAGGAGACGAGCTGTAGGCTGTAGTGAAGCACTACTCAACCTCCATGTCATATGTTTGATGTGGTCGTCTGCATGTGAGATTTGATTTTTCACCCACATTCTCCTTCATGTGTTTCTTCCCTGCTCCACAATCATCCCCTCTCCCTCACCTTGAGCTGGCTAAGTTGCTAGGCTGGAGAGATCCTGGCTGAATAACATCCTTCGTTACCTCCACACAGCTCTCCTTTCTCGCTCTACTCCCTCCCTCTGTGGCGCTGCCAGACCACAGGTGAAAAGTTGCAGGACACAAGTGATTAGATACATTTCCTCCCCAGTTTAACCCCCTCTCTCACTTTCTCACCAGTGTTGTTAACTGTTTTTCTTTTCTGCCCATCCTCTCAAGAGGAACATAGCCTTATCATCGTTTTTGTTTTGGCTACTGCACCTCTGTCACTCACACTCTTCCTTTTCAGCCGAGGTTTAAACCTCCATTTACGCTTTGGGGTAAGCGAGAAGAGGCCCATTCATTTTTAATGACACCACGTGCCTGTAGATGAATAAAACAACATGGCTGCATTCACATTCTGACCTTTTACTTGTCGCATGACACCTGGTTGACCAATGAAATGGACCTCAAACTACGCTGGGTTCTTTTTCATTTGCATGTTGACTTAATTAAATGGCACGGTGGTTTTGTAATGTGCAGTCTAGCACGCGCACACATGCTGTTTCTCACAACCCCAATAAACGACTGATCGTGTGTGTGTGTGTGTGTGTGTGTGTGTCCCATGTTAAAGGTAAAAGGGCTGTGGTGAATGTGAGCACGGAGGAGATCAGAGTGATTAGAAGTGATGGATAGACGGAGGCAGTTCATCAAGTTTGTGGATGGTTAATTTGAAACACACATACAAACACACACGCACAGGATGTCACACAGGCCTTCTGCCTGTGTCCAGACCTGCTCTTTGAATTCCCCTGGCTTAATTTATCGCACGCTCTCAGTTTCCTGTTTCACGAGCTACTGCACAAGAGACCCTCGGTCAACAACCACCAGCCTTCACACAGTTACACAGGCACTCACACTTGTCGAATTTAAGTCTTTGTCTTCGGATGTGTGATATTCCTTCAGATCCCAGGACTGCTAAATCTCGTTGGATGATCCGGTCAGCTTTTAAGTCTTTAAATAACTTTTGTATTCATCTTTATAGCACTGTGGTTATTTTAAAATGCCAGGTGCTAAATATCTGCTAATAAAAGATAATGCAAAAGATCAAAAGTACGTGTGAATTCTTGTGCTAGAGTCAGGATTGGAAATGTGTGTGAAATGGATCCGTTGTTGTGACTTTGCAGCAGTTGAGTTTGAAGGGCTTTATTTGTTGCCATGGAGTGATTGAGTGAAGCTTAGACCAACACGTGCCCTTTATGATCACATGTTTGTCGCGTTCTTACATTTCTCCATGAATGCTTTGCTTACTTAATTCTCTTTCCTTTTTTTTTTTTTTGTCGCTTCTTCTTTTAGGCACCATGGATCTCCCAGCGTCTGCTCCAGTGGTAGCCCTTCTCCACTGACCCTTATCTCCTCCTTCCTCCACCTCTCTCATCTACCCCTCATTCTTCATACCCCACTACCCCTCACCCCCACGTCTTTGACCCTAGCTTACCACTCAGCCCGTCTTACATCATGGCAGGGGAGAAAGGGCCCAACAAGAAGAGCGCCATGGACATCAAGCGCCTGGCGAGCCTCATCCAGAGAGGGACAGGCCGCTTGCTGGTGATTGACAGCAGGACGTTTTCTGAGTACAATGCGTCACACGTACAAGGCGCGGTCAACGTTTGCTGCTCAAAGCTGGTGAAGAGGCGGCTGCAGCAGGACAAAGTGTCTGTCACTGAGTTGCTTCAACCCAATGGCAAAGTGAAGGTGAGTTAAAGCTCAATTAAGGCTACCTGACAGCTGATGCTTTTTGGGTGGTAGAATGTGATTAGAGAGCCATTCACTTAAGTGCCAAGCTGTCATTATGCCAAGCTCCTACCTTGCTGATAACGGTGAGACACTTGATTCCTACCTGCTTCATAATCTACTCTTAAAACCTCTTAAAATGGTCATTTGTATGTTTTTACACTTCTCACAAATAAATAAGACAAAACGTGCTAATTGCTGAGATTTAGAGGTGCCAGTAAGTGGAGTTTGTCACTTTTGCTCGGAGCCAAACTGGCCGTTTCCCCTGTGTGCAGTCTTTGTGCCAAGCCAAATTTAAGATGCTGGTAGTTTTACAATTACGAAACTCATATTGATCTCGTATTGAAGAACATGAGTGGTATTCATATTCTTATTGAACTTGGTCAAAATAAAAATTTGAGTGTTTCAAAAAATGGTTCGCGTTTTTATATTTAGTGCTTTCTGTGCTTCATAAATTCCCTCAACCCACAGCCTGAAATAACTCCTTTAAACAACTGATTGACTTGTCCCAAGCACACCTTGGTGATTTACAAATTTTTGTTTGTTCGTCTGCTCACATTTAGTAGTATAGCAGCTCTGCTTGTAGCATGTATTCATTATGCAGTAGGTGCAGTGGGTTGATATAGGAGGACTTTCTTTGAGCCTGGGGTCTCAGATTCAGGTTCCCTTGTCAGCACGCTGTCACACCGTTGAAGTGCCGTCATGCAAGATGCTGACTTTACGCCAGCTGTATGAGATTATTACCAACAGTCTGACCTGCGTTTCACTGTAGTTCCAAACTAGCCTCCTCTGTGTTAGCCAAGCACATCAGGGGATGCTATATTTGGTGGGCAGGCACGCATACTGTATGTTTGTTGCTTATCAGTGGCCCTGAAATCGGATCCTTCTGGTTTCCATGACTTCTCCTCTGAATATGACAGCCTTCCTTCCATGGCCTGTCCAGCCGCGGCATGCTGACTCCTGTATTTTTAGTCTCTGTGTGAAACTGAAGGATCTCTGAGGGGGGGGGAGCAAGGGGAGAGGAGGAGGGTTGACATCAGTGTGTTTTGTGTGCGGTATGTGCTTTTTGTGCTGTCATGTTTGCGCATGCATTCATCAGCTAACAGTTTTACTTGACTGATTACAGAAAGCAAAAAAGCTGTAGAGGACATGGGAGATGATTTTCTGCCTCCTGGCTTCAAATGTTATTTTTAGATATTTAACTTTTTAGTTACACCCAGTGCAATAACACAATGATTCACAGCAACCCATGACACTTGCCAGGTGAGTGAAATTTTTTTTTTAGGCGTGACTCAGAATGGCAGTTCACACTTCTTTTTTGTTGTTCTACTTCCTGGTTGCCAGGAGGCGGTCTGGTTGTCTGGCCTGCCACTCATCTTATTCTGTTGAGCCTATTTATAAGAGTGATTTATGACCAGCTTCCATTTTATGCCATTGTGTGTCAGCCCCAAACTGGCTGACATGTATTTATCTGCTTGGTACATCTTTCATAACTAAAAACATCACTTCCCAAAAAAAGGCAAATATTTAGACTCCATTACTTTATTGCTCTGTTTACTCCTGCTGGGTTACACTTTAACATTTGTAGATGACAGACAGCGTCTACATGGTAAAATGAACTTCAGTTCCCCTAATAGCACCTGGGATATTTAACCGAGTCCCTATATACCTGCTGTTTTTCCCTGGCTCTAATACTTTAATGCGAGTCGACCCCACATGCCTTCCTTTTCACCTAACATGAACCATTATCAGCCAGAAGATTCTGTATCTGAATACTTGTATTATTCCGACCAAAAGATCCAGTTTTGTTCCGATAATGGTTTTATTTTAGCCGAGATCTTACACACCCAAAAATAAAATCTTTTGAACACTAGAGATGTAGACAACAAAGAGAAAGCGATGGATTTAAATTAGCTGCTGCTGGAGAAATGTTTATTTGAGGCTTTGGATCACTGTCAGAGTTTCAGTTTCATTACTTGCCCTGAGTGCAGCGCGCTAGAGCGTGTTTCTGTGCTCCGTCTCTGGGTTCATCTCTGTGTGGGGCTCTGTGCTTGGCAGATCTCACACTGTGGCACCCCACAGAGCCATGCTTCCTCCTGATTTCGCTCACTTTCATTCTCGTGACAGCTCTGTCTGTCTGTTTTGCAACCATAGCCTGCAGCTGCTCGCAACCACCTCGATTCTTATTAGTTTATTCCAGTTCTCCTCTCACTGTCTAGTGTTGTCCCATGCCTGCTTTGTTATTATCCATTCCCCACCCCCAGTAAAGAGGATAAGGCTTGCGATTAATGCTAGGCTGGATAAAGCTGGAACTAGCCGGGTTAGAGAGGAGGGCCTGACGGACCCAGACTCTTTTGTTATTGGCTAAGCATGACATCATCCCTTTTGTGTGGCCACTGGCAGGCCGCGGGCTGGGCACGTGCAGATTGGCTGTGTGGTGTTTAAGCCAGCTCCCGACTGACCCCCCCATACACACACACACACACACACCATCGTCTGTACCCCCCACATGGCTCTGAGCATCTCCAGGAGCTGTCTCAGCCAGCCAAAACGCCAAAGGACACCATTGTGGCTCTTTGTATGGGAAGTGAATGCAGGAAGCAGGAGAGCAGCATTGACAGTATTCATGGATGGGCTGTTGCCTCCGCCTCCTCCCCAGCTGCCTCTCGCCTCGCATCCCATTGAGAACTAATAGCCTGCGTCCCCCAAGGCGCTGCACTCACCCTCTTTCATCGAAGCTCCCAATGCTTCAGTTAACTGAGCTGAATGAACAGAACAGCAGCAAACAAAATGGTGTCCTCTTTCTTCTGCCTTTCACGTTCCATCCCTTCATAGCTCCTTTTATTAATGCTCTCTATTAATGTAGGTGTAGAGAACTGGACACAGTAGGCTAGATGATGGACGACCTCTGCTGGGAGAGCGCAGGCTTAGTCGGAAATGGGGCTTCCTCATGCCTTTTCCGACAGGCTAGAGGGCAGGCGGCTGGTTTCTTGGCTTAAGCCTGGCTAATCCCTGCTGCTGTGACAGGGACAGCCGGCCAGGCAGGCCTGACAGATGGACCAGAGGTTTTCACTACCAGTAACCAGCCTGGGGAAGCACCCTTCCTCTTCTATATAGACATGGACCCCACGCTTTTGTTAAACGAAATAGCATGCCTGCATATAGATACGTTACACTTATGAGCTGTCAAATCTGTTAATGTGGCAGAACTTAAATATTTATAACCACAAGTAGGTTTCCAGATGAAAATTTAGCTGATTTTTGCATTTTTGATGTAAACTGAAGAAACCAGCTGTATCAGCACACTGACCAAGATGTAGTGCATCAAGTTTAAGACAGATGTGACGGAGTGAACTTGTAAAATTTAGGATTTCTGCTTGCAAAATAGAATAATGCTGAAATCAATATAGCACAAATAGATAACCAAAAAAAGAAAATTGATAAATATATTGAGCAATTCCCCAGTACTGGACTCTGTAATGGGTATTAACTGATTGGTTGAGACATTTAATCAAGATCAAGAGAGGAAAAAAAGTGTGTTGGAAAGTCGAATGACAACAAGTGAAACCCTTAACAGTCACTTTCAGCTTTCTAAATGCTGCTGATTTCCTTTTGTGATTTCTGCACTATTAGTCAGACTAAACAGGCAATTTGAAGAAATTATGCAAACAGATTTAAACATATTTCTCCAATTTCACTGTATAATCAAAAAACAATAAATAACTGAATAATTGTTAGCTGCAGCCGTACCAATGTGATGCCTTTATGGAAACATTCATTTTACACCTGAAAATATTCTCCAGCTGTTGTGATACCAACATTTTAGACATGATAATGAACAATAGGCTGATTCTTTTTGTTTGGTATAATGGGCATGCAGCAATAAAGCCAAGAAAGGCTGTAATCTTGTCTGTGATCTTAATTGGTGATATCGGCTGAGTGCCCTGCCGAACAGAGAGAGGCGACATGTGACTAATGGATTTATGCAATGTAGAAGATCTCCATCAATTCCACTGATGACACACCATATGTTGTGTTTATCCTCCATGTCAAGGGTTAGGAGGCGGCTGTAATGATGCATGATAGGGAACCCCATATGGAAAGACAATTTAAAAAATAAATCTCATTAGCTACAGTTGCAAGAATTCATCTTTTTGTATTTCTCTTATAGGATTTTCTTATTAAAATGGTGACTTTCCCATTTTTCTCTTACAGCATGTTTACTTTAATTCATGCTTAATTCAATGTTGCATGAAAAAAGTTGCACTTTCATGAGTAAATCAAATGTGCATCTAAAGAGGAAATAGTTATTTACTTTGTTATGATCAAAAAGTGTTTGTCATCTAGTGTCTGACACAGACTGTGTTTTACCATCAAGGACATCACACGTGTTTCATGTGTCATCTCCCATGATTGCAAGAGTGGACTCTGAGAACATAGATGATGAATTTCTGTGTTGGTTATTTCCCAGATGACCCAGATGGGAAAAATGGGAAATTTCCATGTGTTTCATTCACATTTATCTGAGTTTAAACAGAAATGCTAAAGCCAGCAGTGGTGTTTCTACAGAGATGGATAATGTCATATGTTTGCTTTGATGAGGTCATGCACTGAGTCATTGTTTGCTTTTAAGATCCCACTGTTTAACATAGACACACATGTCATAATCTGTATATAGTTTCAGATCTAATCACAAAGTAAAACTAACAATTACAGAAAATATAATATATGTATATTTCTTTACTCTAGTGTGAGTTCATGGGAGAGGATTTTGGGATACAAAACATGGCTTCATTATATAAAGAATTGGGAGGATGATGAGGTGTTACCACATAAAGAGAATGAATGCTTTCTTTACAGACAAAAATGAAGTCTGTGTACTGAGACAGACAAACTTTTATGTAAAAGTATAAAAACTCACTTGTATATAAATGTGTACCCTGAACAGGGCCTTATGTGTGTCTGTGTGCTAAAGGATCCCTGATATTCACCAACATGTAGGTGTGACCACACCAGATCAGGTGACCACATCTCAGAAATCATCAGGGATGACCTCACACTGCACATGCACAGAGCCGTCAGGAGCTTTCACCACCATGCCACATACCCACATCCCAGTCAGATTCACTTTCATTCAGGTGTAAAGTTTTACTTTAAAGGATGTTTCACAGTTATTCCCCATACTAAGGCTAGAATCTAAATTATCTATGAACCCAGGTTGAACCATATTATATACCTCTTTCCACATCTTATGAGCACAGTTGGTCGTGTCTCACACACACATATCACACCTACTGAAGCATACATGGAGGTGGCAGCTGCCAGTTTCAGTCAATGACATCATCATCCCCAGGGTGGTAGCTTGACAGTCGCGAGAGGTGTAGTTTGCACCTGTGAGCCGGGGTCTTAAACAGACTTATTGAATACTTAAAAGGGGACACTAGAGTACATGCAATATACCGTGTATAATGTTGAAAGTTTGGTCCAGTTGGTGCCACATCGGCATAGAAATAATGTTAGAAATGTACCCAGAAACCAACTGAAATAATAGGCGTATGGGTGGTGCGTACTTAATTTTTTTCTGGTGAATCAGTATGACAAACTCTGACTCCTGCTCACAGTGCTGTCTTTTTAAAGAGAGATTTCGTAATTGCCATTTCCTGTATCTCTTCAGCTCCTCGTTACTGAAGAATTTACTGTTAACTGAAGATGGCTCGTACCGCGCTCCTCTTGTTTTGTGTGGGTCCTCCCAGAGTGGACACCGTGAGGGGACCCAGACTGTGCTTCAGGAATGTGGGTCCATTTTTAGATTTGTGTCACAGACCAGTACACACACACATACTCCCACTCAGCACTGACCTTGTCACTGGTCAGCAGGAAGACAGGGGTCAGAGGGAAGTTGTATGTCACTTTTTTGCACAAACTGTTACCGTAAAGCAGGACAGCGTTTCCCTTATTTCATAGATATCTTCTGTTGCCAAGCTACCCATCAGTTATCTTTCATTATGTGTGCGTGTGTGTGTATACATACAAACTGTCCCTTCAGAGGAGCATTGACACCAAGTCCATGCCCTAACTTGCAGCCTTGTCTCCAACCTCGTTTTTCTTCCACTCCTTACATATTTTATAACAGGGTCAGTTAGAAGTGTACAGGGACTTCTGACTCTCTTGCCCAATCCCTTCATTTTTTTTCTCTTTCAGGGTCAAATGTTATCCTTTTTCTAGCTCTGTGTATCTCATTTAATAGAATTTCATCTTTTATGCATCTTGCCTCTCATGTTTGTTGTTTATTCTCTGCTGTGACGCCGGTCTCCAGCTCCTTTAGAGAGACCTGGGTGCAGCAGGATTGTAGCATTTGGTGTGCTAGTGCTACCTTCTGTCCCTCCATCCCTCTCTTGCTTTATATCTAATCCTCCTTCAAGTTTCCGTCTGATCCCCCTTCTTGGCATTCCTTTCCCTGGCTTCCTCTTCTGTTCCTTCATCCCTTGTTTTTCCTCTCTGCTAGTGGCATTCCTTGTTTACCTGCAGTGTGCATGCGTCAGAGAGCCTGGGCCAGTACTGTAATAGTAGTGATGCTGTAGCACTGCAGAGGGATGAGGGATCTGTACTACTGCTGCAGTCTGACAGCAAGTCCCAGCCCTGGGTCGTTGACCTCCAGCACTGCAGCAACCTCCATGTGTTTCACATGCTTAGCCAGATGGGTAGTTTTTAGCATCTGGTGTAATATTCTTCTATCTGTTATGCCATTTATACTTTCTAACAAATCCAGACATTTCTTTTCGTCTTATAAGGGAATAAGGTGAGATCTATTTATCAAAAAATAGTCATCAAAATGGCATTTAACTGTCACTTAATTTTATCATTTGCAGCAAATTTATAGATTTTTTTTCTATATTGTGGTAGTACCACCAAACCTGTGAAAATAAAATGTTAAAAAATGCAACTGCAGTGTCTGTGGTTGTTTGAGAAAAGTATTTAATTATGATGTTTTCTATGTAATGCATGAACACAGTAGTTTCACAGACAGCGACAGTATTTCCTTTATGAGATTCATTCCATGTTTTCACATTAGAAAGTAAACCTTTTAGACTGCGCAGCTGATAAACAACACCAAAGTGTGCATTGAGCGGTGTGTTTATATTTGTGTTAACGCACGTTTGTACGGTTAAAGGCCTGTAATCCTCAGGCACTGAGATCAGACTCCCAAATTAGATCTGATCCCATTAGGATTATTAGCCAAAATATCCAGGGTTAGTTAGGATGAAGGATGCAGGGAATTTAAAACAAAGACAAAGAGACGCAGGGTAAATAACAAATTGTGCATTGTGGGCAGTTTAATGCTAAAACAGGAAATCATAGAAATGGTGCACTTTAATTACGGTTAAATTAATGCTAATCACCTCCGGGCTCTTTCTTTTTTTGATCTTAATCTGGTTGATATTTTGTACGTGAGTGTATACTGGGCCAGATGGCCTCACAGCTGCATTGCACACAAACCATGATCTTATTATTTTTGCAGCGTATTTTAGCAACAGTTTTTTATTGCAACCACTTTAGGTGATATAGATAAGAAGTCTAAATATCGCAATGCTAATAAATAGAATAAAAAGAAACCAGGGTGTTTGCAATTTTCTGATGGTCTGTGTTGCAGATTATTTATGAAGCTGTTAACAGTAGGCTGCTTGTCGCTATAAGATGTTAAGCAGCACTATTTGTCAGTGTCTTTTTGCAATCCCATAATATAGGTCTGGTTACTTCCTTCACATTGGATGAACTATTTATAGAATATCACATCATGTATGTTGTTGGGGTTTTTTTTTTTTTTTGCAGATATTGATGTTTGCTGCCATGTCGTGCATAAAGCTCATGTAAATTTCACTGCAGGTTCACACACATCAAGTGTAGGCTTTGCTGTAAATAACCACTTCTAAATGGTTCCCTGTCATAAGTCATTTGAGAGCTTATAATGGGTAGTCTGTTTTATAAACGAGACCTCAGGTTTTCATTCTTTTAGGTCAGTATTGGTGTTGGATGCAGGCAGGCTTAGCTAAGTCAGCCTTTATTAAGCCAGAGTGAGATTTTAGCATGCTTCAGAGACTGACCTTGTCCTGTCTAAATCACCTGCCTGGCAGTCTTCCAAGCCACTCTGCTACAGCTGCTCTGTAAGCAGAAACATTAGCAAACGCGCTCCAGGTGCACTGTGGAGCTGTGTATATCATGAGTTGTCATCGCCATTGTGCCTTCATGTGCACAGAGAGCAAAGAGACATTGAGGAAGTGGAAGCTAGCAGATATTCAGCGACACTTTGCACATGAGGATGATGTGCTTTTGTTGTTTACTGAGGTACACAAAGAATTCACGACCCGTCTTGTTTCATTGTCGCCGCGCTCCGTCTTCTGTTTCCTCTCCTGAATTCCTTTTTTGTCCCCTTTTTCTTTTTCTCAATTTTTGTCTCTATTGTTCACTGACCCAATGTGTAGTTACCCCCACACCTCACCCCAATCCCCCTCCATCCTTTTCTCCCTGTAGCTGGCCCTCCTTCCCGCTCCCTCTCCCGTCTCCTGTCCAGTGGCGGTTCAGTGAGGTAGTGATTCATAGCTGCAGTAGGCGCTGCCTGATGGTCATGTGACCAAAGCCTGCCTGACAACATGGAGAATGAACACAGTCTGGCTAGTTTGTGTGCAGCCTCATGCACATGCTCCCTCATGCAAACACACACACGCAAAGAAATACTTTGTCGCATCAGCGCATGCTCACATCCTCTCATCTTTCTCCCAATCTGACATAAACAGCATCACTATGAAGCCACTGGATGTCCACGCCCTTCGCTATGCAGCCAGCTTTCATGATTTTATCCTCTATTACTGCAATCATCCTTCTCATATTTGTCCAAAACAAAACATTATGACCCTAATGCAATATTCATAGTCCTGTGCATTATCTTATAACTATAAGCACGCGCAGTGCTTGCTGTTTACTGTTGCAGTCACAGGCACCAGTAAAAGTTTATTGTCAAAACACCCAGCGGTGTGTTTGTGAGTTCCTTTTTATTTCTTTTTTATTTTTGTTGCTTCTTCCTGGAAAATGTGAAAGCAGCACAGAGGTCAGGTGTTTGAGGAAACAGGTTTGGTCCCTGCCGCAGCTCATTTACCATCACTGCGTCATCAGAATGCCGTCTTACAATGCCTGGGTTTACTCAGGCGAAAGAAAATATTCCTCAAACCCCACCCACAAGTTTGAATACATGTCATAGATTCAAATGCTGGGGTTGTCCCAAGTCCCAAATTACCCAAGATGCCAATTAGATAGAAATTCCAGTTTTTTCTAACTCCCACTTCCTTGCTGGCTTTGACACAAGATATTTTTGTTGTATAATCAATTCTCTTCTCTTCCTTGTTGTTTATCTTCTGTGCAGGTTGAGCTGGGCAGGAAGCAGGAAGTTGTGGTTTATGACCAGAGTTCCAAAGAAGCAGGGCATCTGTCCAAAGATGGTTTTGTGCACATTCTCATGGGAAAGTTGGAGGGCACCTTCCACAAAGTCTCCCTTCTCACCGGTAAGACATGTGTGGTGGTGTTGGTGGTGGTGCAAAAGAAAAGGGGAAAGAGCAGACTTTGTATATCTCAAAGCCTGTTTTCCTTTGTGTGTGTGTGTATGCACTGCTATTTATTGTAGCCCGAACAGGTGCACTGTTGTCGTTGCACAGTTTGATCAGCAGATGTCACTCATGAGAACAACAGGACAACAATGTAGCCCTTAGTCAGTTCCCCATTTCTTAACACTATACTAGTGTTCTGACTTCGTGGTGTAAGGTTTGCAGGTATGTGTGAGCCCAGGAGGGAGAGGGGAAGTAAACTCCCCAGCACTCTTCCCCTTACCCAGCATCTCTGCAGTAACGGTGAAGCTCAACTTTCAATCCTCTGGCCTTATTTATCACAGTTATTACCCTGTCGTAGTGTCCACTAAGCACACTGAGATTTATAATTGAGCCCCACCAAGACTGTTAATAGTCGTTGAGTTAATAACATCTTGATTGTGGTGGCTGCAGCTTTTTAAGGGATGATATTACACACACACATATCCGCCCGCCGAGGCTTATGAATCTGTCCCAAATATGTCAGTGCAGAATGGGGAGTGTAATCTGCCTCAGTCAGGATTTGAAACGAGGCAGCGGAGGCATGCTGCTCTTGCAAATCTCGGCTCTTCTCTCTGCATCCCCATTCTTCGCCTCTTCCCTCCGCTGGGAGATTAGTGCTTTTTTCATGAGTCATTCACGGATGCCTAGGATTGCCTGAAAGCACACAGCCTCTACAATTTGTCACAGAAGTGTACTGAGCGCATGCTTTGGGTGGACACACCCGTGCATACAAAGTGCATACACACGACCGCGTTTGATGCCTCACACACACGAACACAAACACACACTCTCTGATTGCTGAAAAGCCGGGATTTTGTTAATACTGAAGGACCCCCTGTCAGCAGCTCCCTCCTCGTTATCAATCTCGGCTCGTTCTCGTTGTGTTTCTTCAACAGAGGAAGAAAAAGAGGAATCACACCTCTTCCATTTTTGTCCCCGCTTTTCTGCTGTTTCCACGACAACAGTGGCAGAGAATATTCTCCTGTAGGACTCAGCCAATGGCGTCCGCTTTTGTTTGGGTGGTTGTAATATTGGGGTCAGTGGAGCTAGCAGCAGCGTTGTATACATAATATTTGCCTGTATTTGCAGTGCATGCATGCAGGTGGGTGGTGTTGCATGCATGTGCCTGCATGCGTTATGACGTTATGTGAACGATTGCTGTGGGATCTGCTTATGTGGGGAAAAAAGCATCAGTGTGAAGGTGTTAGAGATAAGAATAGGATATGCTTGTCAGGATTTTTAAGTGTTGCTGTTAAGTTGCCTTTATTAATGTGACAATGTTTATATTATAATTGGGGATGACGGGCATTCTTGTTCATTGCGTCTGTACAGTTTGCAGCAGCAAAGTGCCTGGTGTCTAAAAGGACGCTTGTCTTTTCTGTTACAAAAAACCCCCACAGTGGCACAATGTGTGATTTGTGAACAAACTGAGCCCAGAGAAAGTTCAAAGGTCAGGGGTCACGATGTGCCATCTTGGATCTCGAGCTCTTCACAGAGCAGTGAAAGCAAGCATGCAAGAAAACTATTTTTCGAAATGGGCCACTGGTTTGACAGAATTACTCATTTGAAGATGTCACACTTGCCTCCTAAAAACCAGTAAAAAGTTGCTCACCTGGTTTTGTGAATGACCAAAGGCCACCACATGCACTAGCCTTTCCCAGCCATTCCTCCCACTCACTCACTGCTTTCCCATCCACTCTCTGTACTTTACTGTTAAATAAAAGCCGAAGATGTCAAAAATGAAACCCGCCCAAAATAAAGTAATGGATTAAATAATGAGTAAAAACATATGCTTCTTTTTGTCCATCCTTTATTTTTTTGTCCTGTCTCTGCCTCCTCATTCTTGACTTTAATTGGCATTACTCCCGTCTCCCAAATTTAAAAAAATAATCCCAGTTCACACCTCCCTCTCCGCCCACCTTATGCTTTTACACCTCCCTTCTACTGAACCTCTGATTTATGCTACTAATAATTCCCGTGGTGACCTCATATCTGACTGAGGACTTATTTTCAGCCTCACACCAGACGTACACACTACGCAGAGTGTAGCACTGGTGCAAATCCAGTGAGGGGTAATGTGGGTGGGTAAAGGAGGGAGAAATGGATTGCGAGATGAAAAGAATCCATAAATGGGATGAACAGGGTGAATTTGAGAATAATTATGAAGCTGCCTATCTGAGGGGAGGTTGATTTTTCTACCTTAAATGTCAGTTATGCAGACGCTTGCCAAAGGGAGATTAAGGCAACATTTCTGAAAGGGATTTATGTTTTTTTGCATTTTTAAACCTAATGCTTATTGACGTAAATTTCCTTTCAACTAGGGGAAATAAGACAGGAGAAGACAGGAGATGCCAGATAAGCTGCCTGAATGAAATGTTACACAATCATAATGAATGCTCTGGGAACATATTGATCCCAAAACAATCTGTGACCCCTCTCAGGTTTCCACCATTCAGTAATTGATCAACTGGAAAGCACACCATGTCGTTACATGTGGAAAACGTCATACTGGTAGCATTGTCCCAAAAGGGCAATAGTTTTTGTGAATGAAATGACTAATGCAGATTCTCACCCTGTATTAAAGAATGCATTCACGCTGGATGTAGTTGTACTTGGAGAGTGTCCTTGTGAATCCATGCAAGCACAAAGGTTAAGGTTATGCTACTTCATTGATTGCGTGAAAGTGTTTGTGAGAAACATGCCTCTCTCAGGACAGCTGTATTTTTAACACAGTGGTGATCTCACCCAGTTGGAGCTCAAGCTGATGCGTCTTGCCTTTTTCAGAGTTCTGATAGCGTGTGCGTGCGTGTGTGCGTGTGTGTGTGTGTGTGTGTGTGTGTGTGTGTGTGTGTGTGTGTGCAGAGGGAGAGATCATCACTTGGTTGGAGCCAGCTGCCTCCCCAGTGGCTCTAAAGTTTGTGCATTTCCCACCAATCTGCAAGCACACAGCCAAATTGGAGACAACGCTGAACACTCCCTGCTAGTGTGGGGCTAAGGTGGTATGTTAGCCGATGCCAGCTGTGTCATACGTCACAGCAGCCCCGCTATAGAACTGACAGCATGAAATGTTTTGCTGCCGTGTTCTAGTTTCAGCAGTCCAATATGCAAGACAGAATAAAAAGAGAACTTTCAAAAAGGCTACTCATGAGCTGTGGATGAAAAGAGAGTTGGGTAGTGTTTTCAAGTGGAAGGGAGGTGGAGATAAAAATAACAATATGTTTTATTCATAGCACATTTTTTTCCTTTTTTTTTTTCAAGTACTTTAAGTTGAGGGGGTGACAGCTAGAAATTAGGAAATTAAACACATGCAAAAATAGCATTATAAAAGCACCATGACAGCAGTTGGGTCATAAAGAGGAAATGAAGGTGCGGGAACATGCAGATGTATATGTCATCCGTGTAATGTGTGAGTCTACAGAGTTTTCTGATGTGTGAGACTCCTTCTAATCTTTTCTTGCACCATCTGCCAGTGTTTTTCGTGGGATTACTAAAACACCACACCTTTAGGTCAAAGGGAAAAAGGAGAGAAAGGGGACACCAACTGAAATGAGGTAGTGACAAGGGACATGTCTAAATAGTCTATAGTGGCAGCACTTGACTGCACTCATAGTGCAGAGGTAATCCTGAAACAGTTATGTGGCCAAAGGAAAATAAAGTTTTGCAGTGTATTAATCCTAAATTTGAAGTGTTTGCTGCCTTTTCACTCTCATATAGCTTTTAAAAAAAAAATTGTACTATTTTGCTACATAGGTGAATTAAGAATATTCACTGACATGTTCAGGGCGATGATGTCAGTGAATATTTGAGTGATTTCACAGATGAACAGGCCTCGTCAGGTTTGTGCTGTTTCACATTCCGTTGAAGACACACACATCAATCAAACTGCGTTGTTTCACAATAAAATGTGACAAAATGAGTTATGCTATTCTAGTATTGCATGACAGTTTTAAGTGTCCAGTAGATGGACAGTGTTGTCCCTGATACAGTCCTATGAACTGCATTGAAAAGAGTTCATTTATATACTGTAGCATGTGATCTGGGGCACAGTTTTTGATTCTTTTTCTGTCTCCCACGCAAAAGCACACAAGAGACAAGGCAGTGACATACTGATGGGAGGTATCAGGAGATGAAAGGTGCCTCTCTCTCATTTTCTTTCACTTGCACTTTCTTTGTCATGCACATTGTAAATAATGCAGACACATACAGGAGCTGCTGTGTTCCTCTGGGCTTTGATGACATCAGGTTAGGGTGTTATTGCACAGACACGGGGGCACAAAGGTCAAGTAAGTTACGGCTCATTCTCGTGTGCTGTTATACAACAGTGTGGGGAGTGTTTTTCGTGTGTGTGTGCGTGTGTGTGTGTGTGTGTGTGTGTGTGTGTGTGTGTGTGTGCGTGTGTGTGTGTGTGTGTGTGTGCAGACATTAGAGAGAAGCTGAAGAGGTGAGGTAATCATGGGAGGCACAACCTTACAATGCAGCCGTTCAGACATTCCAATGAGCTACATAAGGAGGTCTGTTTGTGAGCATGCATGTTTTTGTGCGTGCATGAATATGTGCATATATAGCAGAGCACGAATGAGTATGAGGCAATGTTTTGGAGTATTTGTGTGAGAAAAGACATAATAGACAAATGAGAGCAATTGAGGAGATGAGGTAATACTCCTTATTTCATCCTGAATGTGTGCGTGAGTATGCGTGTGCGTGTCAGAGCCTGTGTGGTCACAGAGCTCGCTCAGAGAGACAGGTCGCACTGCTCGGTGTTTGTGAGCCTCCACAGAAATGAAAGACTTTCTTTCCTTCTGGAGCCCAGCATGAAGTCTGCCTTTCTGAAGCTGAAGCCTGAGGTGAAGAAACTGCTACACACACACACAATTTACGCGGACACCTGCAGCGCGCATGTGTGTTTGAGATGCTTCAACAGATGCGGATCACCAGTTTTATGTGATCGGAAACTGCTAAAAATGTATCTGCTGTTAAAGTTTTATAGTTTTGCTTGGGGGTCTGGGTTCTGTCGGCTTCTCAAGATAAACGTGTGATGGAAAATGACGTGATCGATCAAGTTGTGTAAACAGTGTTTGAATGACATTTGCCTACTGCTTTATGCCTCCAGGTGGGTTATCATTGGTCAAAGTGCAGGTCAGAGGTTGCAGACTAATTGTGGATGTGTGTCTGAGGTCCATTTTTTTTCTCCCCACCTACAACTTTTCTCTCTTCAGCTTCTCCGTCACCCCCTTCTTTCCTGTGTATACTAACCTCCTAACCTGCCCCTTCTGCACCTCTCTGCTCCTTTCTGCCCCTCCACGTCCCCCTCCTACCTCTCAATTACGCCATGGGGAGTTCTAGCAGATCAATGATTTCATTGAGAAGGAGCCAGTGGTGCCATTAGGAGGTGAGCTCACCGTCCCCAGGGAGAACTGACACAGTATTCTCAATGACCTCGCCTTCCTCAGCAGTCCTCTTTACATCTCTCCTTCAACCCCCTTTACCTTCCCCCTTACTTCTACTTCGCTTTACCCATACCCTTCTCCTCCTCCTCCTCTTCCTCCTTCCTCTCTTCTGTTTCATGGTGCTGAGAACAGAGCTCTATTTTTAGGCCCAGACTCCTGCGGTCGTCACATCTGGCGCCAGTGGCCTCGATGCTCTCACCCTGGCCTGTAGATACACAACACATACCGGCCCCACCCCAGCCAGCACCGCGGGAGCACAAAGGTCAAAGAATAAAGGCTATAAACTATCTATGACATCACCTCCCGCCTCAGAAAAGTGTGACATAGTTTGAAAAGCCCTCTAACTGGACAGTGACATAATGCTCTGTTTTCTGCTTTGCAGGTAATGACCTTGATGAGATATTGGGCAAACCCTTAACTTGTGCACACACTTGAGAAAGCTTGCAAATACATGCACATGTGGACAGACACTCTTACACACACACACATAAATATGGTAACAAAGCCCAGAGGAGGTCAGTACCAAGTTGCATTTTATGTAACAATGTTCTGTTTCTGCCAGTGTTCTCGCCCCCTCCCCCGTCCGTCTCATTGGCCTCACATGATGAGCTTGATGTCATTTTCCCCTTCTTTCCCTTAAATTTGGGAGAACAAAAACAGGCCAGCATATGTGCATGTTTATGTGTGTGCACAGTGTGATGCACGCGCATGTGTGTGTGTGCGTGTGTGTGTGTGTGTTTATGTGAGCTGCTGCCAAATGTTTCCACCATGACGTGATCTCACTGCTCTGCTTGCCTCCTGCTCTTCTTCCTTTTCTCCTCCATCACCGAGTCCCTTGCACACACACGCACACACACACAGACGCACACAGACGCACAAGAGAAACACATTGTTGTACGCATATACTTTGACATGCAAAGGAGAAGACTGAAGGTTTCTCCCAGATCCCGGTATGGGAGAGATGTGCATAAATTTCAAGTAGTGTGGATATGTCTGTGAATGAGACCCTGGTACTGATACTTAAGCTTAGAAGAATTAAAATAACTTTAATCGTGGGAAGAAATTAACATAAAGTTCACAGTGATTCATAATAACATGTGTGGCAAAGACAAAACATGACTGTAAAAAATAACCATTAAGGGTTTAAATTAGGGTTTTGTTTACACATGCAGAATTAATATTTGCTTACTTTTTTGATGTTTTACTCTTGGTAAACTTTTTGGCAAAATCCTGTGACGTTGACCTAAATACATACTTGTTTATAGTATAGGTATTTAAGCTGGTTTATGTATACAGTCTGTTCATACCTTCTGTGTCCTGCTGCGTTGGAACTCTAGACTCTATCTAGAGGCCTTTTGAACGTCCCAGCCTGCCCCCGGTCATACATTCATCCAGCAGGGGATAAAAATAGTTTGTTGAAACTGTTACCTAGGCAGTGTCAACACATCGGGTCAACAGGAGCTGAAGCTGAACAGTGTGCTACCCAAAGCTCGCTTCACCCCCATCAGCACCTCATAACTCAAACCTCATCATGAGTTTGGGCCAAGTATTCGCTAGTTTGGTTGCTACACCGTCAGCTTACCGCTGAGGCGCTTACCCTGACGTCTCTGACACACATGTGGAGTGGAAATTTCCAAAGGCAGAAGAAAAGGGAAAGGAGTAGCTAACAATTATGCTAGTTTATCCTACCGAGGCCTGGACTGCATCCACCAGATTCCATTCATGCTCGGACTGCCCACTGCCGCTCCTGTCATAACGTCATTCCTTGGAACAATGGTGGATTCCTGTTTATCACTGGGCTGTCTTTGATGCACTTTATCTCTGGCATGCCACAGAGCTGCTTCCTTATTTACCTACTGAAAAGACTCCACTTTTACTGTGTGGACAAGGTCCATGTCTTTGCAGACTTGTACTTTGTTCCCTTTAAACTTATAGCACCAGATGATCTGCTTTAATATGCTGTTTGCTAATTATTCTCCAGAAAGGGTTGAGAAAGGTTCTTCTTTTCCAGACTAGTAGCAGAGGAGTAGAATAGTTGCCTGTTGCAGTGCTGATACTTTAAATCCTGTGTGGTTTAACACTTTTCCTGGTATGTATACAGACTTGTAACACAGGTCGTTTTTACCGTAAATACATGCTGATCACACACTGAAATGTTTGGGTTCAACCTCGAGGGCTGCTGCTGTTTCCTGATAAAAGAGGGAGATTTTCTATCTCCACAGCAACAGGCTAATTTTGGAGTTCCAGGCAAATCCAAACCTTCAGATTGAGGTATGCAGCAGTTTGTGATCATTCTCAGTCCTCCTCATATCTCCCCCTCTGCGGACACACAAAAAACTCACTTATACACACACACACATACAGAGATGAAGGCTGGACAGCACTGAGAGGCCACTTCCTCTTGTGTTGTGTAACTACTTCCTGTTTCTGATAAAGTGACATCAGGGTTCCCCAGGGTAAAAGAAAAAGATGTCTAGAGAACATGTATGCACACCAATCTTCTATATATCTATATTTTGTTGTTTTGTATTTGGACTAAAAAGTAAAAGGGAAGCTCAGAAATCCCACCAGCTTTACAGATGATTAAACGGCATGATGTAGGTGTTGGCACAGTGGTGCACGCAGAAACAGCTTGCCCAGTTCCTTCCATGGCATTACGTCATTCCCTTCCTATTGTTCTTCTGTAGCTGACGGAGTGATGTCACTGTCGCATTGTGGATGTGACACATTCACACATGCACACAGTGTCCAGGGCATGTAATGGCCGGAAAAACTAACCTTGACCTCGGGTGTTGCAGTAGCCGCTGTCACCATGTCCTCTACACCCAAATCCAGTCTGCAGGTTACACCCTGCCTTGTGACGGATCTCTGTCCAGGAGGGGAATTGACTGGAAGAATGACATACTTTTTTTTGTTTGTTTTCTTTTCTTTTTTTTTGTCTTTTTGTTGAATTATAAGCTGATTTGTGTTACTTTTCCATTTCTAATATGCCTCAGTATGGTCAAAGAAACCCTGGGAGTCACTAACACATTGATGAGATAATAGTAGTTTTCCTCTTAAAGAATATCACTTAATCTGAAAACACCACTCAGTGACAGGCACAGACAGGCACAGCATATAGTTTGCAGAGAGATGCCCTGGTACAGCCTGAGACTGTCTGAGTTAATTGTAAGACAGGTAGACATGACGCTGAGCTAACAGAGGAGCAGATGGCGTGGCTTCCAGCTCTGTTGTGAGGACAGTGGATCTGTCAGTCTGCCTGCTGTGCTGGTAGGAGCTAATTAACACTAAACTGATCTGAGACCTGCCTGTCTGTCTGCACGTAGCAGTGAAACAAGCCCATTAAAAACAAACAGATCTGGTGTCGGCTCCTCTCTCTCACAGTATCGCCATTATAAGACTGATACCACATGCGAGAGACAATGAGAGAGATGAGGGGTGTTATTCTATGCATTCCAGCTCAGGCCATTTGCATTTAGAATGAAATAGCCATCCGTTCTACTCAAGAGAGCCTGTGTAGACAAACTCACCTCTGGGGAAATCAGAGCAGGGTGAAGTGTGTGCTCTTAATGCACGCACACATTCGCGTTCTTCATGTTTTCATTACTGTATTGTCATGGACATGGTTTCTGCACATATTCAGCCTGTTTTGCACACACACATACATTATTCATCCATATAAAACCGCAGAAAACAGCTGTAAGCTGTCTCGCTGTATAAAGCTAAAGTTAACATTTATTTTATATGCACTCAAAGTGAATGCACAGGCTTTATATGCACGCAAGATACACATGCAGTGGCCAGCAGCGATTCATATTGAAACTTAACAGTCCCCCTTTGTCTCCACATGCATACACAGACACACACGCACACCATTCAAAACCTCAAACTGGTATTTTTAAGTAGTTCATCTGGTTTATGAAAACCCGTCTGGTCCTGAAAGCCCCCTTTGGTGTGCTTGATAGCTTACCCTTTTTAGCTTCTCCCCGTTTTGTGTGTCTGTGTGTGTTTATACTTTGTGGAAATGCTTGAGTGAGTGTCTAAAAGTAAGTCTAAACTAATTTCTTGCCAGTGAGAGAGATTTACTGGTGCAGTAACCCCCGGGTTCTGAGCTTCTCCAGGGGCTTAAGTTGTTTGGAGGGTAGGGGGGTCTGCCGAATGAGTGCTACGAGCTAGCATCCCTCGAGGCTGTGCAGATAGAGATCAGACTGCCTCATGCCCAGCCTCACACATGACCAGGTGGTGCATCAGTGCACCCCTAATCTTGTGCTTCCTTCTCTCGATTGCATCTAAGAACCACCACCTGCCCTTCCCTCCGATTCCCTGTTTTCACTTCCTCAACCCTTTTGACGTTATCATATGTAACGAAGACATAAAGCTTCTCTATATGTCTGAGAGACTCACATATTTACACACTTTTCTGTTCTAAAAAGCTGAACAGAAAATTTCAGTAGTGTGTGCAGATTAATGGTGGTGCAATTATTGATGTTTGAAAAAGAGTCAAGATGAGCACACACACAATACCGGTGACATTTCTAATGTCCCCTGGCAATATGACAGCATCATTTCAGCTATCTCCCTATTGATTCAAACAGCCCCTCTTCCTCGCCAGTATCCTCCCATGACTTAATCTCCCCCTCCTCTTCTCTTCTTCAGCACTTCCCCCTCCCTCAATTGCTCCATTCCTCGATCCATCCTCCCCTCTTTCTCCCCTGGTGACTACCTCACCCCCCAGGCATGGCAGCTGTGTTCTCCTGTAGGCATTACATCACTGCAAGAGCATCCTTGTTACTGATCCCCTGACAACCAGCACTATCAACACATTTTTGCTCACACACACACACACACACACACACACACACACACACACACGCACATGCACACATGTGCAGTGATCATACACCTGTGCAAGAGTGCATAAACTTGTATTTACCCACACAGACACAAATAACTATTTACTCTATTCCTATCCCTGGAGCACTATTCTCTCCTTTCTCTCACCTTTGCACCAGTCATCCTTCTCTCCCGCTCTCTTTCTCTCTCTCTCTCTCTCACACACACACACACACACACACACACACACACACACACACACACACACACACACACACACACACACACACACACACACACACACATTAACTGACAGTCTTCATCAGCCTAACCTGCCCTATCCAGAGGATGACGTCTCTCTTTCCTGTGATATCCTGACAGATGATCCACGGTGTAGAGTGACGCTCCTGTTGCTGCCTGTCTCAGTGGAAAAGGAGGGGGGGGGCTCTGACAAAATATATTAAAGAAAATATTTGTATCAGCAACTCAGTTCAAACAGAGTTTACGGGCATACGTGTGTCAGTTTATTTTTATTATGTTTTTTTTGATGAGCTGCTGGTGATAAATGTTTAAATTTGTGCTGGTGCAAAAAAAAAAACATATATTAACTTTATACTGAGTTATAAAAGAGAACAATATTGGAGTAGAGTTGACTCATTCAGTCCATTAAATAATTAGTCATTAATTATTAATATCAAATTATTCATAATTTAAGCTTAATACATTTTCAGTGCCTAGAATGTGTTTTAGTGCTTTTATCTTAACTTCAAAAAAACTGAATATTTTAAAAGACATTTCAAAGAGTTTATTAAATAATTGTAAAGAAAGATTCAGAATATTAACTAATTTATCTTTATGTTCCTATTATGGCCACATAGGCCATCTAGTCTTTGTTATCTATGTGGTGAAAAGTAAAACTGTGTACGTGCAGTAATTACCTTTTATTCAGTAATAAAGATTTGGTTTATTGTGCAAAACCGACCAATTTCACGGCAAAAGTTAAGTTAGTCTTTTTTTTTTAACTTAAGGGCAATAAACATAGACTTTTATGCAACATTTAAAGGGGTTTAGAGTTCAGACTGAACCCTGCACTATGCAGTATGTTTGCATTTATGATACATTTACAACATGTAAGCACAGAACTACAAGCTCTATAATCCTCACAACTCTCTACAGTTGTCAGGTGCAAAGGTCGTGTTTCTCCTTTCAATCAACCCAACACCACCATCTCTTGTTGAGGCATTCCCAGTCAGTTCGGACATCCCAGGGCTCCTCGTCCTTTACCCACCTTCTCCGTTTCCTTCCCATACCAACTGCTCATTATCAGTTTTGGCTGGGCTCTGTGTATGTATGTGTGTGTAAACATGCGTCGCCTTAGTAACAAGCTCTGCACCATAAAAGTATGCTCTAAATCTAAGAGAGAATCTCAGCGGAGGGGGCGAGCAAAGTGACCATCCCACCTATTTCTGTAGCTGCAGGGCACACATGTGCAGTCAATAAAGAAGGCCCGGCTGTCATTTATAGCATCTTGGCTGTAATCCTCTAATTAACACATCTACTATTCTCAGCCTTGTTACCCTGCTGAGGACCAGAGGAGGAGGAGAGGAGTATAAAGAGAGCGACAGCATGGTATTTCAGCATGGTATCAGCCAGCAGCTACTTTGTTTTGTTGCTGTCGGTTTCCACTGCTCAGAGTTTGCAGGTGTTAGAGCCTCGTGTGTTTCAAAGCTACTTTATGGCTTCGAGCCACACAGCCAGAACAACTAAGCCGAGGCGTGGATTCAAACTGAGGTGATGATCTGTGGGTTTAAAGCGTAGCGACCCCGGCTGACCACCATGGCATGCCACACCTGTTCAGATGCAAATGGGAGAACAGTGCATGAGTGTGTGTTAAAATGGTGATTGTGGGGTGACGTGTGTTTATTCATAGTTTGACACTCTCCCAAAACCAGTGTCTGCATTTTTCACAAAGCTCATCATTAGGCCCATTTCCTCTCGCGCCCTCTCTTGCAGTTGAACAGAGGATGACGTAAAGCTGTTCTCACCCATGTGTGATCATTCAGGGGTCTGCAGTGATGAGATGAGGTCAGTCAGCATGCAGCTGGCCCCCTAACTGGACATCTTGTATAAGCTTATTTGCCTTTTTTCTCTCTCTCTCTTTTTTTTAGAGCAGTGCAGTGACTTAATGTCATTGAAGTCCATCTGACCTAGTTTGAATGTAATCAGTGCGCTGTGAAGTCTCAGCACGGGACAGAAGAGATAGAAAGGACGGTCAACTGGCCTAAACATAGTTGTTTCCATACATCTATTATTTTCAGCCAAAGGTTGATTGGCATAAACGTGTGCTAAAAAGACGAGAAAGCAAGTCTGTATATGCTCTGACTTATTGCAGAAACGCACAAAACACAATAGCCTAATATTAATAACTCGACAAACAGCTGTACCTGCATCGCAGTTTGCTAACACTGAGTCTCTTCCAGTAGTTTTGTGAAGTTTTTTACTGCCTCGTTTCCATAATTGGACTTGTGGCCCACGTGTTTGTCATTCCATAGTACCAGGAGTCTGTGGCCTGTCAAATGGATGGTGGCTGGCTGACCACGAGCTTGTTTGGTCTTTTCATCACCTCTAGTATTTCCTTCCTCTTTTGTCTGCTTTCATTTCTTTCTTTTTTCCATACTTCTGCTCTGCTTTTGCTTTCTTTCTTCTCGCCTGGCTACCTTCACATCCTCCAGACAAAATCGCAGTGTCCAAACACAAACACGTTAGACATGAACCATTGCAGGAAAAGTGGTGAAGTCACATACATTCCCTCACCTTGGGAGACAAATCAGCTGTCAGCGCACCGGCACAGCCTTAATTCCCTCTCCTGCAGTAAGCGTAATGTGCTAAGAGGATGCAGTACATTTAAGGCAATCAACCTAATGTAGGTATTTAGTTTCTACTCAGTAATAGATAGTACTGCATAGCTGTAGGAGTCTAATTATTGTAGATATGATATAATTATCATCAGGTAATCATCCCTAACGTCTCAAATGAATTAAATGAGAAAACAGGAAAACGGTTCATGTAAAAAAAATAAAAATAAAGCATATTTCTGTTTGTTATGTATGACGGCATTTACAAAAACAAGTAACGCCAGTCAGTGAAAGGCTTCCAAAAGCCAAGCATTATCTCTCTCCTCTCTTTCATTGAGAACAAAGACAGTTAAATCTATAACGTAGCTGTTTGTTAACAGCGTGATAGCTGTGGTTTAGCCTCCATCCTACCCTGATAGAGGCCTGTTTTGTAGCTAGGCCCCTGAGGTGGCCGCATATTTGCTGGGTGAGTAAGGAATGTGGTTACATGCCTTAGACATTAGCTATGACGGAGCACTGGCTCCACAAGAGAGGGAGGTAGCAGAGGAGAAGGAGGGAGGGGAGGTTGGGTAGAGTCTGAGCTCACGGCAAGTGAGCTCATTCACCCCCAGAGCTCGAGGAGAGAGTGCAGCTCCGTCATCCTCTTTGCAGAGAGAGAGAGAGAGAGAGAGGAGGGAGGGAGAGGGAGGAGTGTAAGCCAGTGACTGAGCGAATGAGAGGAAAGGAGAGTGGAGCGGCACAACAATAGTGGGCTGCTCTTCTGGCTGTGGACTCACAGAGACAGAGAGAGCGCTCAGAGGAACACACAGACGCTCTGTAAACCAGCTGCAGGCAGATTACAACTGGCGTTTACATACAGGCGTTACAGGCTACTCACTTTTGTTTTGTCTCTGGCACTCTCTGTGGTCACCATTCTTCACAAAACCACAGAATTACCAAATATTGACGCAGGAGAATTTTAGGAATTTTTGTGGTCATTGCATGGGATTTTGGCCATTTGTTGACTTGAGGAGCGTGTCCACAGACATTTTGGACTAGTTTTTGTTCTGCTGGGTCCATTTGCTGAGGGTCACCGGCTGGACAGCTGGAACAGCTAACTTGACTTGAGTGGAGTTTTGTGGACTTGGGGTTTTCAGTGGGCTCACCTTTGTCACTCTTCTGAGGAGAACAGAGTGCGTTCTGGGGGATGCCTCTGGATGTGGTGATTGCCCCAGCAGAGGACTGTTTTTGGCCGGACCTGCAGGACACAGACATGAGGCTGAAGATCAGGGTCCGCCGGATGAAGGAGGGGAGAGAGCTTCGAGGTGTGTATTCACCTGGAGGAGAAGAGATACGTGTGTCTGTGTGGGTGCAAGGTGATAAGATGCAACATGTTTGGATTGAAGTCCTGTGCGTTTGGCATACATGCAGAAGATGGAATGTGATTTATGATATGCATTGAGTTGCATGGCTATGAAATGCACGATTGCTGAATACATGCAGAAAAGGTGCGAACAAGGTGGAAAGCCACTGATAATAGTTTGTGCGCTGCAGATGAGTACACACAGTGGACTGTCAGGTATTTACCATTTCAAGCTTTATCCGAACGAAACATAGCAGTGAAGTGAATTTTTAAGAGTTATTAGAGAGATGGGATTCTACATCAGGCTAAAAAAGAATTTATTAGGCGTAGCAAGCCAGACCTGAGAGTTGCTGTCCCATCTTTTGTTTTTGGACTTAATTTGTTTAGAGGTATAGAATAGGAAGAAAGGGGATTAAGAAGATGACATCATGAAGATGAGAAGCGATGAAGAGGGAAAAGAGGAGAGAAAAAGAGCTAGTGGGGGAGCGGATGAGAGCTGTGACCCATGGTATGACATAGTGCTCATGCTCTCTCAGCCTGTGGTCATTGAGATGTAAAATTATCACAAAAGCTCTTTCTTTCTCTTTCTTTTCCTCTGCTCTTGGCTTTTCTTTCTCGCTCCTGCTCACTCGCTCTCTCTGCAGAATGGTGTCTTGTGGAGATTATGTTATCAATATGTGTGCAGTGTGCACTGCAGGTGTTTAACATAACACCTTTTCACACAGAGCAATGAGGCAATGCAGAGCAATGGAAAAATCCTTTTTATACGACAATACGGCATCGTGCACGTTGCACAAAATATGTCTTTAGCTCGTCATTTGCTCAAATTAATTTGCTGGTTTTCTAGTTGAACCTTTTGGATAACAGATGTACGTCTATTTAGACGGTACACACGGGGCATTTTAGAGCACCGGCTCAAAGCAGTTATCTGCACCTGTCACTCTTCACATGTGCACATGTGCATGTACGGGTTATATCTACACAACCAGATTCTGCTGCTGTAAGTGTCAAATTCATGTACTCAGAGAAAGCTGGGATGGGTGGGGGAATCACACATTTGCCATCAGCAGATGAAAATAGAATTATATGTGTCACAGGTACTGAGCACTTTAACACATCTCTGTGGAAATAGATTTGTCAATGCAGGCTAAATTATATGGCGGTTTACGGTCTTTTATTGCAGTAACACGGTGCTGCTGAAACGGCAGTTGATCAAAGTGGAATATTCCTGCTATCTGTCCAGGAAGATAAAGAGCAATGAAGTTTAACCGTCAGCTAATATGACGTAAATATCGTGCTCTCATTCGCAGCCATCATAAAGCCGATGCTGTGCATGAAAGCGATGACCTCATCCTACTATCTCATCCATGTTCTGTCAGTCTACACATTTCTGTCACAAAAACCCACACAAGCGCACACACTTTCATTGCATCGTCAGGCCCCAGCACAGCCTTTGTGGAGCTGAAGTGGGACATGTGTGCAATGATGTCATGTGAGGAGGGTGAGGCGGGGAGGGGAGCGGGTACATTGAGATGCTAATGTCCCCTCATAGTGGAGGGGACAGCTGGAGGGGCACAGAGGATGGCGTCATGTCTCCCCTGATATCAGCCAAAGAGAAAAATGATGGAGGGGGAGTGGGGTAGTCGTTCAATGCCCCCCCACCCCCTGGGCCTGAAAGCTTGTCTGTGTGCATGAACACGTCTGCTTTGTGTATTGCCCCCCCTACTCCATTAACAGACAAGTAAAAGAGTAAAACGGAGGCTGAAGCACACACACACACACACACACACACACACACAGAAAGGGGGTGAGCTTGTGTTGGCAAGGAAGTCAATTGTACGAACAGCAGTGATGTAATAGCAGAGATCCCATTAAACCACAACTTCTAGGCAGGTGTTTTGTGTGCCTCTGTTCATTCGCTTATTCCACCCTCCATTCATCTTTTAGTTTTCTGCAGCAGCACTGCTCTGAATAGTCTGAATTTGATCTGCTTAACATACACACTTTTCACGTTAGCGAAACAATAGCCCATGCCTTCATACTGAAAGCTGGGTATTAATTTAGATGTGGGAAATGACTGGTGAGGAGAGGGACTGCTGCTCGCTGCCGGCAAACAAAGAAAGGCCTGAGTGCTCGCCTCTGACGGAGCAAGAGAGAGGAAAATAAGCAGTTGCTTAAATGATGAAGTGGGCAGAGAAAAACGGAAAAAGGAAGTCACCACTGCTGAGAGCTGCCGATGGCGACACAGTGCCCTCTTTCCCGGTTGTGGGTTTTCCTACTCCCCAAACTGCTTTTTTTTTTCTTTTTCTTTTTTCTTTTCTTCTTTTAAAGAGTATGTTCAGAATTTAGTCACATCCTGCCAGAGTATGGTTTCATGATTTCAGTGTTTGAACAATAATGTGAGAAGCTCTGGTTTTTATTCCACAAAAACAAAACTGTAGGTTTAGGTTGGTATGTCTGTGGGAAATTTAACTCGTGAGTTTAATGCAGGGTGTCAGTTTCTGCTGATTATCATGAAGGTGAACTCATCTCTCCCATTTGACTTTCTGATGTCATCTTCACAGACAGCTGGGCTGGTGTGTGTCACAGGGTATTTTCAGTGACCTCAGTGTGAGTGTACAGTATGTTTATATGTGTGCTTAGATAGGAATGAACGGATGTGTCATCCTTTTCTAATGGAGAATGTGAGGTCACATCTTTTAGGTTTTTTGGTGTATGTGTGCATAAATCAGTGTGCTCATATGCCTTTGTTTCTTACCAGTATTTGGAGCAGGGTGGTGTCGGTGAGGGGAAGCAAATTGTCATCAACAACACTGCTTTTCCTTGTTGTCTTGGCAACCCTAAGTAGAGCAAGGTCAGGTGACGAGGTGGCAATAACACGCTATCTCCTGTGTGACTAATGTCCATTAGCACCAACCGTGTAAAGCTTTGACTACAAGGAAGGTGTTTGTAATTGTGTTGACGTAATGTCGCTGTAATAGCACTCGAAAAGCCAGAAGGCACACTCAGTCCTGCTTTCTTATCTCTGACTTCAGTCACCCTTTATGCCAGTAACCCCTTACTCACTCATAGGCAAACTCAAACTGGCCCAACTTTGTGCTTTTTTTGTGTTTATTTAACACGAGATTAGGCGTGCTACACTAGTCGGGACTACAATTATCAGTTCAGTCAATTCAGAATATTTCTGTTCGTGTGTTCATTTCCCTGCACACTCACACACACATAAACACACAGACCGTGTGGAATGTCCTGTCTTCAGTCCTTCTAACAACTCTCTAACAATGTAAGCACATACAAAAGGAAATGCTTGCTGTGTGATGTAGCTATTCCTGTTGATCCGACTGTCTCCAGGAACATACCACTCCCTCACACAGATACAGTATATGTTATATGTAGTGCAATTTTTTTTCCACACCAGCAGCCTGGGAACTAGGAAACCAGGAAAGAAACTCTTCAGAGATCCCTTCCTCCCTCTGCTTTATCAATTATCAGTGCTGTAGCACTGCCCGTAGGCTCGCTGCAAGGGGAGAAGCTATTGAGAAACAGTCTAGTGTGAACTCCACACTCTGTCTGTTTAGTCTACGCTGTATAGGCCAAGAAAAGGTTTGATCATAGAGTTGTTGCCGTAATGGCAGCAATCCCTCAGCCTCCTCTTGAAAGTTATCCGATTGCTCCTTCTGCATCAAATGCCTCTCTACACTCCACCACCCATGTGGACTGTTGATGTCATCGCTCCGCTGGTTGCCATTAATAGCTGGAAACAGGCAGGCCTTCTTCACTTTGCTCTTAAAGGAACATTGCACCCAGAATAGCACTAGGTCATCGGGATGCACCCAGCCTACTCACCGCTCAAAAGCTGTGCTGTTGTGAAATAGCACCACATACCAAAAGCTGCTATCTTCTGTGGATTTGCACAACCTTTTTATGCAGCTCTCCTGTTTGTTGGGTGCACGCACATGAAACTGTGTGCTCCACATGTGTGCGTCTGTTTGTTTGCCAGTTGTTGTTACTCGAGTAGGGCAGCTGGGTGTGTGTTACAGGGGAAGGCAGCGTCCTGCTTGCACTGTGCTGTGTGTGCTACTTGGGGATAGTGATGTCATGTCTCACTCACTCTCACTAAGTGAATGTGTATGTATGTGTGTGTGTTAAGGTGTGTGCATGCACTGCATCCAGGATTGGGTCAGGGAAGGCTGAACCTAGATTAGGCTCTAATCGTCTTTCTGGGACTCAAGGTTTCCTTGAAGCACTCCCTCTCCTCTCCACACTCCTCAGCGAGGTCAGCACCCAAAGAAGACCCCTACCTCTTTTCCTTGTCCCCCTCCCTGTAGTTGTACAACTGCAGTACTACAGACTATTAATGAGTATGGGTACTTGTGTGTGTGTGTGTGTGTGTGTGTGTGTGTGTGTGTGTGTGTGTGTGTGTGTGTGTGTGTGTGTGTGTGAATTGAGTGGAGAGTGTGTTAATGTCAGTGAGAGTGAATATTGGGATATATTGACCGCAACAGTATGAGATCATTTCTTCAGATCATATCTTCTTCGTCTTCTGTCGTGTGTGTGTGGGTGTGCGTTTGACCATGCATTAGTGTGTGTGTGCTTTTCAGCTGTCAGTGGAGATGTTACTGGGCCTCTGTCCTGGCCCTGCACCTGTGGCCTCTCTCATTCCCTCAGCCTGACGCAATGCTCTGCTACAGGACATGAGCTCATGCAGGAAACGGAGCCACACACACGCACGCATACACATATGCCAAAAGTGGAGCCGCCTGCCTCTTAAAGGGCCAGACGCGCATTCCTGGCCACCCAGCAGTTAACCTAACTCACTCACAGAAGCACAGAGAGCCCCTTTTTTTCCAGCTCCTGCTGCTCTAAAGGGACCCAGACATTGTAGCCCAGATTCACCTTTTAAAGACTACTGAGCGTCTGCTAATGATGGTGCGGTGTTCGTGATGGAAGTCTTTGCAGAGTTCCCAGTGCGTGTGTGTTCGTGTGTGTCTAAATGGAAAACCATTCATATGCCTAACCGCTTCTCTCCATCTCTTCTTTCCCTGCAGGAGGCTTTGCAGCTTTTTCCTCCTGTTTCCCCGGCCTGTGTGAAGGGAAGCCCGCCACTGCTCTACCTATGAGCTTGTCCCAGCCCTGCTTGCCTGTAGCTAACGTAGGGCCTACTCGCATCCTGCCTCACCTCTATTTGGGATCACAAAAAGACGTCCTCAATAAGGTATCATTTATTTTGGATATTTTGCCAGTAAAGAATGTCTGACTTGCTCTTACTCGCAATAAAGCATGATGCTAAACCACGTACATGTCCCTCTCTGCAGGATCTGATGGCTCAGAATGGCATCACCTATGTGCTGAATGCCAGCAACACCTGCCCCAAGCCAGATTTTATCAGCGAAAGCCATTTCATGCGCATCCCAGTAAATGACAACTACTGTGAGAAATTACTTCCATGGCTGGACAAAACGAACGAATTCATAGGTAAGGGCGTGTTCTGTGTTTTGTGTTTGGCTTGAAGGACATGTGGAGATGAGGAAGTGAATTAATCTCAAATTATGCATCAAAGAATGCAGTGATATTCTTTTATGTAACCATGCACATGTAATATAGGTAAACTGTCTGCTTAGATGAACCCTTGTACTCTTTCAGGATATGTCTGTTTTTATTCAGTAGACACTGATTTTCTCCCGAGTCTTCCTACTAAAAAGGAGACCTGTCAGTGGTATGCAGTGTTGCATGTATTTTCATATAGTTCTATATATTCATACTTATTTGTTTCCACCTATCAACAGACAAAGCTAAGGTATCAAACTGCAGAGTCATTGTGCACTGCCTGGCTGGAATCTCACGTTCAGCAACCATCGCCATAGCATACATCATGAAGACAATGGGCCTATCATCAGATGATGCCTACAGGTACACCTGCACTTCCCACCCATTAACAGCTGAGCTAAGGTGTCAGTACCAGTAGAAAGACATCTCATTGTTGTCAGGTGGAATCTAATTCTTAGATCCCTGCCAGCAAGCGTAGTTTATACAAAAGGCTTAGCTTTGCCCTGTCAGGACAAGTCTGGCACACTATTATGTATTGTGAATCAGTAAAAGGGCTCACACCCTTTATATAGGTCATTTATTTAATCTTAGGAATTCAGATGTGATTTATTATAAAACCATTACCGCACTTCAGAATACAATTGCTTAGTTGTGTCCTATTTTTTTCAAACTTTTTATTTTTTCTGCTGACAGATTCGTAAAGGACAGAAGACCGTCCATATCCCCCAACTTTAACTTCCTGGGTCAGTTGCTGGAGTTTGAGAAGGGCCTGCGATTACTCCAAGCTTTAACCTCCGATGACAAGAAATCTGAAAACAACACTAAGCAGAATTCAGAGGTTAACGGAGTCATCACAGGTTTCGAGATGAATGGTCATCATAGCAACTGTGACTCATCCACCACAGAGCCACGCATCCCACCGGAACCCAAGCTGTCGTCACCCACCTCTCTCCAGCAAGGCTTCAATGGCCTGCACCTCTCTGCAGAGAGGATCATGGACACTAATCGACTCAAACGCTCCTTCTCCCTAGACATTAAGTCTGTCTATTCCCCTAACAGTCCCCACTGCCCCAACCTGGCACCCACACACTCTGAAGACGTCCCCAAGCTGTGCAAGCTTGACAGCCCAGGAACAGGCATCTCCAATGGTGTCTGTTCTCAGTCTCCCGTCCTTGACAGCCCCAGCTCCTCTGATTCACCATTCCCCTCACCGGGCAGTGGGGGCAGCATAGGAGGCTTGGGATTCAGTGGAAGTGAAGGAGTCCATCGTTCTGGTTCTTCCTCATCCAGACCCAGAAGAAAAACCAAACAAAACTGCAGCAGTTCGCCGATCCACTCCCAACCACGCCAGCCTCCGCAGTCCCTCAACTTGCTGCTGGACCACAAGAGCCCCAGCCTGGAAGAAAACCTAAAGGGCTCTCTGCTCCTCTCATTACCTTCCCTGCCCACTGTGGGTTCTGGGGCTATGTGGACCAAACACAGAGACACTGTCCAAGCCACAACCCCCGTCACTCCAGTCACCCCGACTGCAGATGCTCCCTGGCACTTTGGAGCAGAGGAAGGTGGTCAGGGAGAGATGGAGCTGGGGGCAGGAGAGGTAGGGGGACAGGAGTCGTCGGTGAGGTTCGGTAGCAGCTCGGCGTATGTGGCATTTGGGTGTAGCGAAGGTGTGCGGTTACGAGACAAATCCCAGAGGGAGAAGCCGTCAGCACCACAGACGCAGCGAGACCTCCGAGACTCTTCGTCATCTTCAGCAGTGACAATGTCCACCAGCTCGAGTCACAGTGGGGCTGCATCTGAAAAGCAGTTCAAGCGGCGCAGCTGTCAGATGGAGTTTGAGGAGGGCATCTCCGAGACAAGGTCCAGGGAAGAACTGGGGAAAATTGGGAAGCAGTCAAGCTTCTCTGGGAGCATGGAGATCATAGAGGTATCCTGACAGATAATGGACATCATCAGAGCTGCCCCTTGGGGGCAAAAATGGACCTAGTTAGAGGGAGCACAGGAAGAGGACATTCAAGGTGGAGCCGAGGAGTTGTTATTGGGGGTTTTTAAGCTCCCCTTACAGACAGTGTTAAAGACTCTAGTTGAGAGAAGGACAAATGCAAGCTGAGCGTTAATGTGAAAAGGTTAGCATTCGCACCTGGACAGACAGAGCCTCAGATGTGGTGCTTAGCAGACCATAACCATCCTGAACTCTTGTACAAAAATGAAGAAAAATCTTGGGGGGGGAGGTAAAGAGGACAAATCTAGGTACTGAACTCTTTATGTTTATGAGCTCTGTCCCAGACAAAATGAAACAACCCAGGGCAAATGTTGCATCCTTAATATATAGAATTCTTCCCTTATTTTGACAGAGTTGAGACACAAACTGCTTGCCTGTGGTCAAACGTAGCGTGTTTCAGTGGGTGTATAGCTTGTGATTTGAGCCGAGCCTGATGTTCTCTCTCCCGACGCTTCACCCCGGTTTCGATAAGCCTCATAAGCTCGCACGGCTACGTTTGTCCCCCTTCCCAGTGGCTCTGCCTACTACAGGGAAAACAATAAAGGACTCCTTAACAGCACCATATCCTCACATCGCCACAGCACAAGGCAGAGAGATCCAAAGGACTTAATATTAAGGCGGTACTGCACCCTGACAATGAAGGATCCTCTGCATTTTGTTGATGAAAGACTATTTGAAGAATGGGCAGTGTTTCCCCCTCCTAAAGCACAGTGCGCCTTTCCTGACTTTGTTCCCTTGTTTCCAGTGTTAACAGCGTGATGGGACTGAGGTTTCAGGATGCTGATGAGGGTATGCGTTAATAACCCCTCAGCTCGCTATTAGACCCCCTCTGAGCCTCCTCCCACTCCTTCCAGTCACCACCTATGGTCGCCACTGAGCATGCACCTGAGAGGCTGACTACAGACAGACGAATACTATATATACAATATGAATATATATAGCAATTTTAATGGACTTCTGTTTAGTTATAGTTTTAATTTATTGTATTGGTTCATTCTGGTAATGAGAAATAATATAATGTTTTGTGGATTTATTTCTTTTTTCTTTTGTTGAATTATAATTATTATTATTATTTGCTGTATGGTATTTATGAACACACACTCAAACGAATACACACATTCAACAAATTCAAGCAAAGCAATATGTGATGTTCCTTCTTTGGGGAGAGTGATGTATGATCCTGAGATGCACTTTTCTGCTTTTCTGGTAACAATTAGTCAAATTATCTTTCGCATCCTTGCAACATGATACTCCTAAAGCCAAGTTTTGACTCTTTTTTTTTTTTTTTTTTTTTTTTTTTTGTACTTAGAAGATGACACACACTCCCCTCTAATATCTTTTAAGGACAGCACTGCTGTTCTCGCTCATCTGCAGCGTGACCTCGTTGATTTCAATCGAGGGCTTAAGCGTTACCTAAAAAGACTGTTTTGTTTGTCTGTGTGAAGAGGGAGACAGAGTAGCCATGCAATCTCTGATCACTCACACACAGTGAAACATCCTCTGCCAGTTTCATGAGGGCTTGCATAACAACAGCTATATGCAAACAGACGCAATCTTTCACAAGTTTGAGATTTAAAGGCTGAGCGTCCTCCCTGAGCCAGCACATGTTTATCAGTCATCATCACAGTGCATCCACCAAAGCTGAAACCAACACACACACACACGCATACACACCTCACACTGTATGCCCTTATACTCACACATGTAAAGCCTAGCTCCCCTCCCTTACACACACACACACACACACACACACACACACACACACACACACACACACACACACACACCCTTTTGTTCATTCTCAGGGGATCTTTCAGTGAGCCAAGCCCGACACAGGGTACACAGCTGCTGGTACATCAGCACAATGCATGTCCATAAAGCTCCTTAGCTTTTCTTTCTGTCTGTTTTTTGTTTTCTTATTTCTTATTTTCCAAAGCTTTGATTAAAAACACCAGTAACAAAATGGAAAGGAAAAAAGTGAGGATCTTCGTATCCTGAGGTGAAAGACATGAATGCTCTCCTGGTGCGAGATGGTTATTTATTTATGATGTAAATGTGTTTATTTTTCCTTTGACCCTTGATTAGCTTTACTCTTTGGCAATCTCTGACTTTTGACCTTATGCTGCTGCAACTACAGTAAGTTCAGATAGATTCCTATGTTTCCCCCGGGGCTCAAGCAACCTTTCTTTTCCTCACCTCCCTCCTTATATTTTTTAAAAAACTGTTGTTAGAATTATTTATGACATGTAACAAGGATGATGCAGGCTGTCCCATTTGCTAAAATTATTATTATTATTATTATTGTTATTATTATTATTATTATTATTATTACTATGTTGTTGTGTAAATAGCAACGCATCTAAGAACACTGATGAATTTAGATGAGTTTTTAAAAGAAAATCCTGATACCTTAGGCTGCTTGATGCAAAAATACCTCAGGTTCTACTGAAAGGCTTTTCCTTCCCCTGTTCATGTTTTTGTGAAAATGAGACAAAAATACAGAAATGACAAAATACAAACTCCTCTCTGCTTCTTCTTCTTCTTCTTTGTGTGTTTACATTGTGTGCGATCAGGGCTGGGGAGGGAATTCCACCAACAGATTAACAACACATTACGACATCCAGAGATGCAGAGGCTCAGTATTGATTTTCTGTTTAACAAACTCGTCTCTGACCACACAAACAGGGCTTCATTGATTTTTTTCTTCCTCTTGTTCTCCGTCGGTGCCGGTGGCACATGGTTGCATATGCTGGTAGGGTTGTGAATTATTAAATGCAAAGACTAATTTGAAGAGAACAAGAGAAAAGAGACATGTCTTAATAAGAATTAAGCAACATTTCAGGTTCCTACTTTCAAAAAAAGAAGAGTATATTACAGTGAATGAAAGTAGGGGTGTCAGATGGCTTTTTGGCATCGTTTTTTAATGATCTAGAAAATTATTTGAGCTAGGTCTTTCAACTTTTTTTAGGGTAAATATCTGGTACTGTTGCTATATAAATGTTGACTCTCACAACATGGCTCAAGATAACTTAGAAGGAAGGATGTCTTAAGCCCCTAAAGTATTTGGATGTCCGATCTCTGACAGCAGATTTAGCAGCTTGTACTAATCGCAGTTTTGCACGGAGGGGACGTATTATTTTATTTACAGCTTTTCATATACAAAACACGTTCTTTTAATGAGTCCAAATAAGGGTAATGGATTTACAGATAGTAAAGCTCAAACGTAGGACAACAATCCAAAAAAACAACCAAAACATCAAAGCAGTCCCAGGTAAAACAAAAGTTGACAAATCCAAATAACTTTGGATTTTTAATACATAGTCATATTTACAGTTCTTAGCAAGTTTATTATGTCACTTGTCATTTAAAAAAAAGTCACGTTCTAGATTGAAAGTAAATATCTGTACCGTGCTGCCAGTAATTATATTTTTAGAAATATCCCTTGGATTAAAGCGCATCCACATATGGGTGGATTATTAGTTACAGAAACATTTAAAACATGAATTTGGTAATTCCCACTGCTGTTAATTTAGGGCAGCTGCAGCACAAACATTGGGTGATGGTCTAATAAATTTGTTAGCCACTGGTTGTACAGTATACTTTATGCACCCTCACAGCCCAGCAACAAGCTTTGTTCTGGCCAAGAAGAGAGGACGTGTGCTGAGTGTCATCTGTTGTAAGGACATCCAGCTAGCTTAGTTTAGCTTACAGACAGGAAACAGAGGGAACCAAATAGCCTGGCAACACCCTCAACCACCCTCAGCACTTAAAAAAATCACAGCTAAGCATATTCCATGGTTTCATTTGAAGAATAAGGAGTAATAGATAAATAAAGGAAAAACAGGGATTTTATTAGAGCTGGACAGAGCTCGCTGTTTCTTTGTTTCCAGTTCCTAAGGTGCAGGTTGCTAGCTATGGGTTTATAAAGACATGAGAGCAGTGCCAGTCTTGTTGTCCAAGTAAGAAATAGGCATGAATGTAAAACATTTCACACTGAAGTACAAAACAATTAACAGATATACATATTTTAATTGCATAAATGTCTTTTTAGTTTTTCTCACCAGTAGTTAACGGATGAATTCACACCAAGGTAACGTTTAGGTGCCTCCATCAGAGATTTTTTTCACCACGTGGCGACCTAAAGCACACCTTATATGCACTCCCTGAGCCTTAACTAGAAACACTTGTGCAATCTAATGCAACCAAACAAAACAGCTGCGCCACAAATTCTACTTTTACGAAACTTGTTTTCAGCTTCAGTTGACAATAAACACAAAAGCGGTGGCACAACTGCAATCTGAGCTGTAAAAAAAAAAGATTCCCTAATATTTTGTCACTGCTGTAAATGTGGAAGCCTTGAAACAGCTGTTGTGTTGGATTGCACAAGTGCTATATAAAGTGCTTGGTGAGTGTACATGTGTGTCTGAGAACAGGAAAGGGGCATGTTATGCCTCTAAAAAACATCACCCTGTTCTTCCCCGTTTTCCTGATTGACTCACTGTCTGGTTACGGCTTTGCTTCCTCTTTTTTACTCAGAGCACACACACACACACACACACACACAACAGGTTCACAGGTCTTTTCCGGCTCGTCTCCTCCTCAGCCTCTTCCTTATCCCTCTGTTTCTTTGAGCACACGAGTAAGGGAGGCTGACTGGCAAGGGTGCGGTGTTTACCAATGATGTGATGTGTTTGAACATTGCTTACCTCTAAGGGATGAGACACTGAGATGAGGTAGTGGTGTGTTTGTGTGAGAAAGAAAAAGACAAAGAGAGGCATTTGCCCCAAGAGAATACAGTGTACACGTATGTTACAAAAAACATCTGAATCCATGGGGGGCATTCATCGAGCGCCATCGGTGGGGGTTTCACTACAAAAGCAGTTTTGGTTTCATGATGTCATGGTGGAATTCCACCTTGTGCAATCAAACAACATCTCTCCTGCAAACAAGACATCCCTCCTAAAGCCCCAGGATTTGATCTGGTCTAGCCCAAACAACTAATGGGGAAATGAGTGAGGTGAGGAGGAGCGAAGAAGATGGAACAAATCCTTTCAGCGTGTCCAAACACACAAACAACATGCAAAACCAGATGGCCCTTAGCCTTCAGCACAATGCTGCCTTAATGAGCGTGTCCAATAAGAGACAGGCAGAGGTAATGACATTACCACCATCTCCAGCTGAGTCCCTCTGCTTTTCTTCTCTGAGTGTGTCTCTCTTTTATTGCCATCATGGGAATTCCTCCTGACAAGACCACCGTGGCTATGAAATACACAGTAAAATCCCCATTTACTCACTTTCATCCTACTTGCCACGCTGGTGTGCATATTTATTACTTGGATCACAACAGATAATCCCTTTACAATATGCGCCCTCTAGATGCGTATATGTGTGTGCGTTTGTTTTTCAAGGTGCCCTCAGCTCGTATTATATACGGATCTGCATCTCGGGTAACCTGCCTTGTCTACAGTCTCTTTTCTGTTCTGCTGTAGTCTGCACTTCTTTGCAGGTTTCCTGTTGCGAGTGTGCAATGTCCTGAAATAGCTTTCAGAGCAATTCCTTTTTTCGTGGTAATTTCTCTGCTGTTTCTTTATTTATTTATTTTTCATTTATATTTTAATAGCCCTGAGCGCTTCTTTACTTTGCAGATTGTTTAGTAAAACAAATATATGGGAGGGTCAAGGCCAGACAGGCAGCTGGAAAGAATGCAAATAATGTGCATGTGGATAGAAAGTGAGCGTGTGTGTGTGTGTGTGTGTGTGTGTCTAGGTGTCGGATAAAAGTGTGCATATGAAACTTTATTAGGTATGCCTTTGTAGCACTAGGTTGCCCTCAGAAATTCTTAGTTCTTCGTGGCACAGACTCAACAAGGTGCTGGAAACAGTACTTAGAGATTTCGGTCCATACTGTCATCACAGCTGATGCAGATTTGTTGGCTCTACATCCATAATGCAAATCCCATTCCACCACATCCCAAAGGTGCAGGAGTTCACTGTTGAATACAGTGAACTCATTGACATGTTCAAGAAGAAGGTTTGAGATGATTTGAGCTTTTGTGACATGGTGTGTTACGCAGGAAGGAGCCGTCAGCAGGTGTCTGCACTGTGGTCATAAAGGGGCCAGTGGCCAGTAACAATACTCAGGTAGGCTGTGATGTTTAAATGACGCTCAGTTGGTACTAAGGAGCCCAAACTAGACAACGGGTCAAGCAAACACCACTACTAGCCTGAACAGTTGATACAAAGCTGGGTGGGTCCGTGTTTTCATATTTACACCAAATCCTGACCCTCCTATCCGAATGTTGCCACAGAGACTGACACACAGAGAGAGAGAACTGTTCCTCACTGGATATTTTCTCCTTTTCTGACCATTCTCTGTAAAGCTTAGCAATTGTTGTGTAGTTAAATACCACTAAAGTATACCAGCCGCCTGGCACCAACAACCATACCAAGTTTAAAGCATAGATATTAGAGGTGACAAACAGTTGAATAGGTGTACCCAATAAAGTGGCTGATGAGTGTACGCATTCTTTGGATGTTAGACCGATATCTTATGCATGCATTGCATGCATACATAAGATGTTTTTATACACACACACACACACACACACACACACACACACACACACACACACACACACACACACACACATATATATATATGAGGGCAAACCCAACCGGTTTTGTAAGTTGTGTTGATTTGTGTGGTGACACAGAAGCTCCTGGTCATGACAGAGACATAATGACTGCACAGTAAGCACCAGTGATTTTAGTCTACATCACAATTATATAAATAGTTGTGAGTCAAATTGTGTTTTTCACAATATGCAGGATATCATGTTTAAACAGTACATGACAACCCAGGACCGTTTATACTCTCTGTGACCAAAGTCAAACCACATAGCAAAGAACAATCAGAGCACTCTGGTTAGCATCTCAGGATAGGAAGTTTATGTGTAAAGCACAAACAGTGGTGCTTTTTTTGTTTTTGTTTAAATAACCACTCAAAGTAGGATATTAGTGTGAAGTAATACAGTAGAAATGGATTCCTGAAGTCTCTCGCAACTCACCACAACTTTTTCCATCTTTGGTTTTATGATGATGTGATAGAGAGCACAGTTTGAACTCTTTAATGCAAATCTACATCATCATCAGTCATGTCCACAGACCTCTTGTGGGTCATATGGAAGGATCTACTTTGTTTTGTGCGTGCTTTTATTAATGTCTGCTCCTTGTCCCTCTATGTGTGCATAGATACGTTTTTACATGTTTTATGCAGACAGCAAATAGTAGTGACAGTTAAACATTACATCTGTGAACAATATGTGCATTAACATGTGCTGCATATGTGTTAGCATGCATGTGTGGGTGAATGATAGCGTGTGTGTCCTCCCTCTCACAGTGGCTGATGGGTACCAGACGTATGCTGAGGGGCTGCCTGGCGCCTGGTCCAGGCCTTCTATATGGAAACAGTTTGGAAGCATTACGTCAGCAATCTACGCCACTCTTTTTTCCGCTTTTCCACTCGTTCGCATCCAAAGTGGACTCACGCACGCACATATTTTCACAGAACATGCCCGCTTTCTCTTCCTCGCCTTCTTTTTTATGTGCTTTTTCTTTTGCACACTTTAATCTCCGCCACATACTCATTAGGCTCTTTCCCTGCTCGAAAGTTACGTCAGCAAAGCATTCCGCACTTTTCCACGCGTCACTTAGGATGGCTGACTCCAAACAGCATTTCTTGCCCCCCTTTTTTTCCCATGGAAAACTCTTGTCCTTATATAACCCTGTAGTCTGGCAGCCTGCTCGTCCTACTATTTCTCTCTGTCTGACTCCCTCTCCCTAACCTCTCTCTCATCCCTATCCATCTCTCACGCAAGCAGGCGAAAAGTGGAGCTCTTTGGACTGGGAGGCCAGGCAGACTGTGGTAGTTCCCCTCTGGTCTATGCCAGGCCAGCAGCAGCCTTGGTACAAACATATGTGTCCAGCGTCCCTTTCTGCTGTTCCCCTCATGCAGTCTTGAGGGCAGTCATGAGCGGGCCTTCATTTCTACATGAGTTACAACTCACCACAGTGAAATGAGCTAAATAAATGAACACAGGGAGATCATTAGTTTCTTGAGCAACAGGCTGTGTGCGTCTGTGTGTGAGGCCTGTGGTGAGGAGGAATCCCTGGTTGGCTCAGAGGCTCAGCAGGCCTCAGGTAATCCAGCCTAATGCAGTTAGTGTTGTCATGGCCACCTGTGTATTACAGCCTGCAGCGTTACAGCAAGACAAGAGGGGGTGTCTAGACAGGCAAATCACTGGAAAAAGAAAGGCTGTGAGGACACGCTGCGCTGTCTGGAGCTTTTGATATGAATAAGAGTAAAAGTGCTTACAGAAATGGGTCATGGTAACAATCATGCATCCACCTGGGTGACTTTAATAGGCTACAGAGACAGGTTCAATATAATTTGCATCTACAGTGGAGCTGGAGTGTGGTTCAGTGATGAGGGGCTTGCATATATGCGCACACAGCAGCAGCAGAAAGCAGACACTCGGCCTTGATTACTCATTCAGGTGTTGTGTAACTGACTGCTGCCACCTACTGCTGGCTGCTAGTCAACCTCAGCAGCTCCACTTTTGTCCCCTGACAGGAAGGTGAGAGGCGATCAATATTTTTGTTCCACTAGTGAAGCCAGCAGCAGATTGAATCTACATCAGCCCGTTGGGCCTCAGGTTTCCCACAGTTTCTGCTTTCTGAAATGAAACGAGAATGAGAGAGGGAAAGTCTAACTTCATTTCCTCTCCATACATACCACGTGTGTGAGCAAAGCAACTCTTCATCACCGTAAATGAGCATGTGTATGTATGCTCAATGTGCTGACTGAAGCAGCTGGTGCTGCTGACATCTGTCTCTGTCTTTCAGTAGAACAAACTGCAACTCTCTCTCTCTTTCACCACATCAGCCCCATCAGCACTCTGCCCTGCTCCAAACCCCATCAGCATGTCAACACACACACACACACACACACACAAACAGATACACACACAGGCTAGTCAGCAGCACACAGCGTGTATCCCATATCTCAGCATCCGCACCTCCAAAAACAACATCCTGGACCACCACAGAAGAAGACAGTGCTTCAGGTGGATGTGGTTCCACTTAGTTCAGACACTGCATCATCCCTGTGAGAGCCAAAAATAAACAAAAATAGTTTCACAGAGCACAGACCACAGTATGCAAGACCGGTTCAGTATCCTAACTGAGCCTTTACTAACTCTACTATACTGTACCCACAGTGGCCTGCAGGTATTGTGTTTAGCTTGTGTTAAAACAGTCTTTAGTTACTGTTTTTAACTGAACCTAAGCCTTTTTGTCGTTATTCATGCAATCCTGACTGAATCAGTAAATCTGAGCTTCAACATGTATACACTTTGCTGACTTTTACATCAGATTTAAAATGCAGGCCTTTGTCTTTTCACACAACAATGAATGGGACCTCTTTTATGGTCAGCCGTGTGGATAAAAGAGAACTGCTTTCAAATACTTTCAATTTGAACTTAGTGACTTTTCTTGGTTGGGTAGAAAACACATTTTTTGGTATTGCGGCTGAACAATTTTATTGGTTTTGTAAATAATATTTACATTCTGACTACATTATTTTATTGAGAGAGAAAAATTTACCTACTTTTTAGAGCTAGGTTAAGAGTAAACAACACAGTGATGACACTTCACATGTAGTGAGTGTTTTCTGTTGATTACAGCTTTGGAATTTAGAGCAAAAATCCCAAAATTTTGACTGTAAACACTGATGCACGTAATTAGACCCGTTGCTTGGGGAGGACAGCTTTAACAATCACAGAGACACGATGACTTGTATGTTGCCAAGACAAAGACGGAATCTCTCACTCTGTGGACTGCTTGCTGCTGACACTTAGTATTTGTGGCTGCTGCTCTGTTATCATTTCTCCTCTCTCTGCCCATGACCTCAGAGCCACATGCAAGTTATTTCTGTTGACTTGCTTCTGGCTGAAAATGACTTCATGTCTGATTTGCTAGAAACAGAAAGGGGGAAGGGGGGCTGCATCACTGTGGTCATGGAAAATTTACTGCATTAAAACAGCATGATTTGACTGCTCCGAAGACGAGTCGCTCTGGGTTTAACGTACCGGAGGCAAAACTGTGCAGCAAGTGCAGCTTTTTCTTTTTGAAAATCCCAAATTGGTTTCAGAGTCTTGGGTCAAACAGTCTCCTGATTTAACTGCTGTCCTCTTTTAGAATCACAACAGCATGAATTTAGTCTGAGAGAGTCACATCCACCTTCTGCTTCTCCACCCCCTCCACCTCTGTCCATCTTTAAAGCATCGGCACACTGGAGCCAGGTAGGTCTGCAGACATGAGTAATGTGGCTAAGACTGACTCACGCACTAAGACATCAGCCGTCAGTGTGGAGCCAGCAATGACACAAGCACTACAGCAAACACACACACACACACACATCATATACTGACTGAAAAGACACACAGGCAGACAGACTTGGCGGTGCCGACGTTTTGAAACCCAGTCATGCAAACAGCCATTATCATCACCTTATGTTATGTGATCATTATTGAGAAACTGAAAATTAATCCATCGGTGATATGAGATCAGCCTGCTAACAGTAAACATGTCTAACACAACCACACACACACTTGCATGCACACTGTATCCAACTAAGGGGATGTTTACCTATTTCAACATAAATATTTCTGCAGTTCTACTATTAAAGGTTCGCAAACAAATTATCCTGAGGTTACATAAGTCTGATTTAAAAAGATTCCAAAACAAACTGAGTTTAACTTTCAGGTCTCATTTGAGTTTCTTTAAGATTCAAGAATGAATCAAGTGTCTTTTTGCAATCAAGCACCTCTGATCAAAACATACTTTTAGTTCCTTAGAAGGCAAAATAATGTTCTAATGAAGCTAAAACACTGATCTGCATACACCTCATTGCATCTATTAAGCATTTATTATTCATGCAAGAGTAATGTGAGGTGTCTCCGTTTTAATGCCTCCTAATGGCTTTTTGAGTTACTGCTGCCAGCTATGAATAAATCATATCAGTCATGGCGCAGCTTCACTCACCCTGCAGCGCTGAGCTGATCTATAGGTATGTGTGCTTGTGTGTGCGAGCTTTCACAATAATCTTATTTTTGATCCAAAAAAGGCTTTAAAGTTTTTGAAAAAGAAAGAGGCCCAAGTCCAAGCCCGGTTGTTTAAGTCTGCCAGTAAAAATGGCCATGTTTTGAAGAGTCAGGACTGTGTGATCATTACAACATGCGGCGATCGGGATACAAATGTATGGAGCTACAGCAGGTGTACAACTTGAAAGGAAGGCAGCAGCACAATGCAGCCACCACAACAGATCTTTTTCATGATCAGAAGTACTTGGGTCACCCTAATAGTTAATAGTTAAACCTGTGCTTCCTTTTTGTATGTAACTAGGTGTTTTGTAATACACTGCAAGGTGTAATATATAATCTACTACCTGTATTTAATATGCAAGTTATAATAAACCACAAACAAGATCACAGGTTTATTTTAAGACTGACCATAACAAACTCAGCAAAGATTGTGTTTAAAGTAGGATTGATCTTGGATTGTATTACGTTGAATTGCTGCTGTTTTTATTGCATTCGCTGACTGTATGTCTAAGATTAGGGATGACGCACTAGGTACGGGTGCAGATCTCTTTCATCCACCGTACTGGCGGGGGTGCTGTGCAATGGGAACATATCGACCCCCTGGCTGACTCTGTATCGACGAGTGGATGCATTTCAGGAAATGACCTTGGCTAACTCAGACGAGCACCTGACCAGAGCCCAGCTCATTTTCCCACAGAGCACATCTCTGGCTGTGTCTCTGAAGTCAAGCTGCAGGTCATACCCTTGAAAGAGGTAAACATGGTTCACTGAACACCTGAGGTCACTGCAGACTGAGGTTCATTCACAGTGGTATGCTGAAGTATTGTCGTGAATTTTACAATGGCAGTGTGTTTTAAACATGGTTTATGTTTCTGTTCATTTTGCATTAAAGGAGACGGTGCACATTAGTTAACATTAACTCTTGGCTAAATCATGTAACTGTGCAAGATTTAGCAGTACAGGCTAACTTTCAGGAGCATGTTGCTGGCAGGCTGGCATTTGTATATGACTAATAAATAGCGCATGCATGGAGTCATGTGAAAACGAAATGTTTTTCACTGTGTTTCCTCAATGACACAGCAGCTTATAGAATCACCTTTAGCAGTAATAACTTAGAGTAATTGTTTTCTTTATGACTTTATCAGTCTCTCATATCTTTATGGAGGAAGTTGGGCCCATTCTTCTTTACAATGTTGCTTTAGTTCACTGACATTTGTGGGCATTTGTTTGTGCGTAGCTCTCTTAAGTTCCACAGCATTTCAGTCCGTCTTAGGTCTGGACATCAGCTGGGCATTGCAGCATCTTGATTCTTTTCTTTGTCAGTCATTCTGTTGTGAATTTGCTGCTGTGCTTGGGATTGTTGTCCTGTTGCATGACCCCATTTGAAACATGCTTTATCTCTCAGATGAATGGCCTCACTTTGCCATACAGAGGAGTTTATGGTCGACTCAAGGTGCGTGCAAGGTGCCCAAGTCCCGTGGCTGGGACACAAAGTCACATGCACACCAATACAAAAGGGTACACAAGTAGCCAAAACACTAGTTTGTACAACTTGAGATTATGACATGTTTGATTATTCAGTAACCAGTGTTTTGGATTTAGAAAATGATTTGAGAGTTGTTGATATTCCAGGTAAGCGCTGCTCAATAAGCAAAGCCTGATGGCCAAAAGCTATTTTCTTAAAAGGTATTTTACAGTTCCCTCTAGAAAACACTCTTTATATGTGTGGGTGTGTTTTTTTTTTAATGAACTGAAGAAGAAGAGGATGGGGCATACTGTAAAGAATATCTGCAAATGTTTCCCCAGTTCAAAAAACTGTTTTTGGCAAAAATATAGCTTAAAATGTGACTTTAAAAAAATCGAATGTCTCTTCTGCTGCATTGCACAGATTAAGTATTAATCTTCTTTTTTTTTTTTGGTGCCTGTCCCGTTTTGTTCTTTAGCCATCAGAATTATTATCTGAAGGCAAAGAAAGATGCCCAACAGATTTACTTTACCAAGTGGATCATCACAGCCTTGCCGTATTGGTCCAATTGGTTGACCTTTGTTATTATTATTTATTTATTTTATTTTCAGTAGTTACAGATGGGACATACATGACTGGGGAAGGAGGCTGAAAGAAAGAAAGAAAGAAAGAAAGAAAGAAAGAAAGAAAGAAAGAAAGAAAGAAAGAAAGAAAGCGGAGGAATAAAAAGAGGGGAGGGGAAGAAAAAAAATCAGCTGGATCACCTGCTGAGAAAAAAAAAGAGAAAACAAGCAAGAAAGAGAGCAACATAATAAACACAACACCATCGCAATAATCTAGCTAAGTGTAAATAACAGTAAATACTAAATATTGAATGTTGTTGGGCAGCACGCAAGACCGACAGCGCACAATGTGCTTTGAGGTAGCAGCCAAGAAAGGTGAAGTTTGTGTCTGTGAGCACCTGTGTGTGTGTACACTTGTGTGCACACCTGGGTGGATGAGCGCGCTTGTATTCAAAAGGTTTCTCCATGTAATGATCTGCTGGGGGGGCGTGTGGGGAGCCATAGCCCCGTCCCCCAGGTCATGAAGCAGACATGAAGGAGATCCAGGCCCCAGACATCCAGAGGCCCCTGAGTGTGAGAGCCACTCCTGGGAAGAGCTTAGGAGAGCCCCAGTGAACTTTAATTAATTAATTAAAACAGGCTGGATGTGAACCAGATACACCAAACATTTAGAACAGATATTTTGACTACATAAGCATTTCCCTATGAATTTCCCTATAAAAGTGCACGCATGATATCATTTGTTCAGTTTATAATAATTAGCATGAGATCCCAGTACTTTCTCCCCAGTTAACTGAAGGCAACCTGGATTTTGTGTCTTATTCTGCGAACAATGACACAATATTTTGGAAAATTCATAGGATAATCCAGAGTTTTGGAAGCTTTTATAAGGAATTGTCCGGCGTGACAGAAGTATTGTGTATCTCTAGAAATTAAGCTTTGAAAAGGCAAGTCTGGTGCATGTTTAAAAGAGACTTCCTCTCTGTGTGGTGCTTGTGCTTTGTGTTGCTAACAATCCCAAACCCTGGATCAGCTGATTCCAAACTGTAGCATCAACAAGCATCCCACACCTCCCTCGCGTGGCCTTCAATGGAATTACACGAGTTTTCAGCTTTTTGTCAATCAATTCAGAAACCCCGCCCCACACTGAATCGATTGGTGGCCAGCTGGACGCTGGAGCGTCAACGAACCAATCGTGTGGATCTGCCTGCTGTTAACAGGGCTCCTGTTCTGAATGCCCTCTCTGTCGCCTGTTTGATACTGTTATTTATAGACGCCCGAGGATGCATAGTGGAGCATGACAGAGGAAGGGAAGGAATAGGAAGCAAAGGGAGGCTGATACAGACGGAGGAGGAGGATGAGGAGGGGGGAGTTAAGGGCTGATGATGGCTATACGTCTTGCTCTAATGATGTCTGAGATAGGAAGCAGTAGGGCTGCAGACCTTTTTACAGAGCAAAGTACATATTGATCTATTTTTTTTTCCCAAAATGCATCTGTCTGATCGATGCTTTTCTTTAAGAGGAAAATGGTGGGGAAAGAATGAGAACAAACTGACTAAGGAAAAGCTAGTGAAGGGGAAAGTCTGGTGCATGGTGAATTATAATGAAATATATATCCTGTTATAAGACAAGCAGGTTTAAAATGGCAATAAACTACAACTGTGCAAAACAAAACTGCTCGGTAAATAACAATTACTGTTATTCTAATTAAATATATTTGACCCAATTCTTTGAAACTGGAATAAAAATAAATAAAACGAGTTTTTCAAATAATTTAAAAACAGAGAACAGGAGTTATTATTCATCTATGATTTTTTTTAGACTTCAGGTCTTCACATTAGAGTGCTAACAACTGAAATATCACTATAGACATAAAACACAGTTTCTCCTGTGGGAGGACAATCTGTTTCAGAGAGCTAACAGAGCTTTATAGCTAAGACCATAGCCAGTGATACACTGCTCATTACTGTAGCTGCCTGGCTGGACAGGTTCACAGTGAAAGGTCAGCATGTATTCCTATTGAGATGTATGGCCTCCAGCAGCATTTATAGGAAGAGCTCTTCTTATGTGTGTTATAACAATAAAACAGTACGGACAGAAAGATTTCCCCATAGACTTTTCTGAGTTATCTAATGCTGGATAAATATCTGACCACAGATAAATGAAAAGACTGATTCTTGTAAAAGAAAAAAGCACCTAAACCTAGGTTTAAGCATTCAGGTATGATAATACCAACGAATAGCATTATTGGTTGTAATAATACCCAACCTACTTTTGTTGACCTGCTGGCAGCTGCATGCTTGGTAATCCAGTTTCATGACAAAGGATCTTCATTTCCAAGCTGGGTCATTTCATCTTAAACCTGCTTGACCAAAAATTCTATGTTCCAAAGTTTGGATATACATAATAGTTGTCGTGAAATTTGATGCATAGTTATATTTATATAGAGCTATTTAAATGTATTTTGTGTAACAAATACTTTTGAAGGTATTTACAAATGGTTGTCTCACAATAACTGAGAACTTAATTTTGATCTAATTATATTTTTTGTACGTAAGTATAGCAATTTTCCCTTTAAAGAGGTGCATATATTTAACTTAATTATTTTCTCACTTATAATTAGAGTACCATCTGGAAAGTCCACAATTTTGTTCTGTAATGTTTTTTTTTTATTATTGTTTGGCTTGTCATCTTTGCTCAATCCAGAATTAAAGTTGAATAAATGAAAAAACAAAATCGGAAATCGTTGAGCAGAAGGCCCACGCTGACTTGACATGAATCATCCAACTGGGAGTCACTAACCTAGAATAAGATGGCAAGTGTCTTGACTTTGTGTTATAACGCCCAAGCCCGCTAAGCTCCGCATCCACGGGACGGTAATCGTTCCATTAGCGCGTGAACGTGTTTGGTGTTGGATTTGTCTTCGTAGCGTGATCGCGCCAAACCTACCGGTTTTACCCCCATTATTTTTAATTCGTCAACTACATATCCCATTGCATCTGCGCTCACACGCATTTTACGCACAAGAGACAGAGTGGGTCGGGTCTGTGTTTACTTCCGGACTCCGATTTAGACCTCGTTCAGAAAGCAGCAGCTCCAGTGAAGGTTCAGGCTGGCAGCGCAGTGGCCATACAAGGCTTCATGACAGAGGTTACCGGTCTGACCAGCGACATCCCCGTGGGCAAGTCTAACGCAGCGCTACTGAACACTGGACACACCGCGACGCAAGACAGACTCGAACTGCCGCTCTCCTCTCTTCGCCTTCGTGCTCAAAGTCACTCAATGCTTCAGTCCCGCTACCAGCTAACAGACTGATCCGACTGTGTTCCTGCCGCTTCATGATCCGAGCTAACTGGGGGATCAAAACAAGAACAATCGCTTGAAGTTCAAGCGGCGTTTGCGTTTGACCGGCCGGGATCCATCGACTGGGAGAGACGCGGGCCCCGTGGGGAAAGAGCAACAGGACTCGGGGGGCCAGTCAGCTAGTGTAGCGAGGGTGGTGGCTGGATAAACTAGGGGGTTGCCTCCAGCTCCTGGTGGATTTATCCCCTGCCAGCTAACATTAGCTAAGCTAGCCACAAACAGCACCATGGATTGGTTAATGGGGTGAGTACAGACAGCTAACTTGCATAGCTATAGCATCCTCTCTTATATGACAGGTCAGCTGCGCAGTCTTTCTGATGCTGCCTGCAAATTCACTTCTCTGCAGCTGATACCACTGGAGTCGGCGTTATGCAGGTGCACTGTCGTGTTCAACAGTGTTAAATTCTCGCTTTAATCTGTGTGTAAACGGTTGGCGTGTTGCTTAGCTTAGCTTCGCTCCGACGAGGCTAGCAAAGCTGGCAACGGTTAACCGGCCTCATGATAGCGTTACCCAGGGCCAGGTGGTATTTTTCGGCATCTCTTCGGGCCGCAGATTACTAGCCAAGGATGGCAGCTCCCGGAGTAGGTCGTGATAATATTGCTATACATGGCAGTTTACTGGACGGTGACCTCATCGCTGAGGTGATGGACTTTAGGTTAGCGGCTTGTCAGCGCTGCTAACGCGGCTATGAACGGTTTCCCTTATTTCCCAGCGCAAGGTGCGCTGGTCGCTTTGACGGAGGGGAACCGCTGCTAGCAGTCGTGCTAACTTATCTAATGTGCAACCTTTGAGGCACAGCAGAGGTTCTGGTGTCAGAGAGAAAGCTCACCGATGGAGAATGTGTGTGCACCGTGCACATCTTGAAGCACAGCGTGTATGTTTTTGTCAGCGAAGTGAAGCGCGCAGGGATTTCTAGGGCTTTTGTGTAGTTTTCTGCCTTGGTGTAGCGGTTGACACCTGACAGAGGTTGGTGATGCTGTGTAAGCTGCGTTATTTTTAGCTCGAGGCTGCACAAGTCATGAGTTTTGAGTGAAAGCTCGTGATAGGGACTGCATTTATCAGCCTCGGTGACGATACCTGCTATACAACCAAAGTTCAAAGCCACGATCGGTGTGCTCGGGCTTAACATTTGAAATCAGTGGAAGCGACGGAGTAACTTTCCAAACCCTGACAGCCCAGAGCATTGTTATAGACTTCGGATTTGCTATGCAAACTCTTAAAACACTGGATTGTCTGGTCTCGTTTGTCTCCAATCAAAGTAGGGCGTCAGAGACGTTGCACTCCAAGGTGCGTTTGCAAGTTGAAATCCAAACCTGAAATGTGAAATAAAAACTCGAGGTGTCATCATATACACAAATGGCTCGGGCTTAAACATTGATCAGGTTATTGCTTTTGCTTACAGTTTATCATTGTTGGCTTGCTGCAGCACTTTAAAAGCACATCGGGGATGAGGAAGGGTGGAGGCCCGTTCTTAGGGGAGTTTCTACATGTCTGCTCAGTTTTTTCTGGTAGATAACAATGCTGTAAGTCTGTTCCCTGAGCTCGATGTAGGCTGACTGTTAGCTCTGTAAAGACAGTTAACTTGTTGTCCAAGACAGTCTGCTCATAAGTCATAATCTCAGGCTTTATCAATTGTGCCCACGCACGCTTTCCAGTAACTTAAAAAAACAACAAAGAAAACCGGGTTGCTTGTTAGACATCAGGCAGTATTGGTAAATAACACATTTGCCCCTGAGTGGCCTGTTTGATATTTTATGCAGGTTTTCCATGCATGGTCTGCTTTGCATAAAGAGCATTTGACTGCTTTGGTAGACACAGGTTTCTTGTAGTCATTGTTTAACTTGTGTTTTTCCCCTCCCTATGACACTGGTTTTCCTGGTTTCACTAACTGGTTCTTGCAGTAACTTGTCTTAAATAACATCAGCTCTCTGTTATAATTCTTTTTTTTTATAGGTCCTTAATTTCTCTTCCCTTTTTTCCCCCAAAGCCATGAAATAATCATTTTTTGCCCAGACGGTGCTTTCAGACCTGAACTATTTTGCACAGCGATCTGATGTAGCTTTGTTTTAGAAGAAATGAGGAAAGTAAAGGCCTACATATAAAAGAAAAGACCTCTGCCTGTCTGTGGATGTTACTGAATGTATTTGGTAGTAGTCCGTGTTCTCCAGCTGAGAAAAGTTGTAGTTGGTTCTATTTAATACATTTTTGTGTATTTAAAAAAACAACAACAACAACAACAACAAAGCAGATTGGCTTTGTGATAGAAGGTCATGCCTAATATCCAGTGATGGCATTTGGTCATGTTGAGAGTATGTGTTTACCTGCATGTTAAAGGAGCTCTTTGGATAGAGTGCAAATATGCAGTTAAGTTGAGCGTTTGTGATCTAAATGCATTGGAGGCCAGCAGGAACGTGTCCAGTGTGCGTCATCAACAGTATGGAGTCCATGAATGAGTTAACCAAGCGTGTAATCACTCTGAATACAAACCTGGGGTGAAGGACACCCCTGCCAAGACCAATGGAAGAAGGAATTGAGGAGAGTGTGAGCATAAGGATGATGGAAGAAGGAGATCTAGTGAAAAAGAGTGGCTGATTTGGAGAGAGGAGGAAAAAACAGGATGATCAAAAGAGATAAAGGAATAAGCGATACCTCTTTTTTTTTTTTCGTTAATTAACCAGATAATGGGGAGGGTGGAAGGTGATAAGGTTGCTTTTGATAAAATGGTTGATTGTGGGACAGTTAAAAGAAATTATAAGGTGGGGGAAGGGAGAGTGTAGTTCATAGGAAAGATGAAGCTCTGCAGGGAATCAAATGGAGACAGATGAGAAGCCTGTGAGTGGTTGTAATGGTGAATAAAGGAGGAGATCTAGAGACAACAACATATTATGATGGGAGACATACTCACAAGAACCAACCACTGGTTTTAGCTGAGGCTACCACCTCTTGGTATGGTGATACATACACGTACCACTTTTTAGCCTAAATCTGTTTGTTAACTAGCTGCACTCTATCTGTGTACTGTGATATTTTAGACGGAGCGCATTATTTCAGAGCTGAATGACCTCATCTGTCCCTATTCAGAGTCAGACAGGATGTTAAATCACTGGAGAGATGTGCGACGCCTAAATGTGTCTTTTCCTGCTGGGTGAAATGGGTAGGCTTTGACAGATGTTTAATCCCCTTGCTTTTGAGTGATGGGTTGGTAATGCTGAACGAAGAGCGAGCGAATGGAAAGTACAGCGTCTAAGTGGAGCACTGCTTCAGGCTGCCCGATCTGAGCAAGAGTCAGACTTGTACACTTAAAAAGGCACCGTATCACCTTGGGCTAGGTATATGGGTAGTGTATCAATATCCAGCACTATGGGAGTAATGCAAGTCATGTGATAGGTTCTGGCTTTTTGTGTCTTTTTATTTTATAGATCTCAAATTTCGTCAGGTTCATATAAAAGTATTTGAACGAGAAAATTGATTATATAAAGTAATGTCTTTCTGCTATTTAGTGTATAACGTGCGATGCAGTATAAATATAACAGCACTAAGGCAGGATTCACACAGATGCTTTGCTGGCACAGTCATCATAGCAACAATAACCAATGATCACAAGGCATGGCAGCCAAGCTTCAGGCCGACTTTTCCTAAATCTTGATACCGCACCGCACCCACCTCGCACTCTAAGGATATTTTTATGACGCAGTCTGGAGGATTTGAATAAATGCGACTTGATTGGCTGACGCCTTTGCTGGCATTACAAAGTCAAACTTGTCTAAACTTCAAACATGAGCAAAACAACAGATCAGCACTCGTGAGAAGCAGGAGCACTGAAGGCTGAATCTGTGTGAATGCTGCCTAACTAACAGCCAAAATGACCATAAAGTCAAACTGACGTCTAAAACGGTTTCGGCAAAGTCTGAACAAGCTTCCTGTACAGTTCCTGATTTCTGTTATGACTTCACCCTCTGTGATGTTTTTAGCCACATTTCTTGTAGGAAGATGTTAAGCTCTAACACGATTAAGCTATTTACCTTCCTATCATCAGAATAAGGTGTTATGGTGCTTCTTGTGGCATTGTACTGAAAAATGTCAAACTTCAGGTGTGACTTGAGTCAGATTGAAATGGTTTAGTTACTATCTTTTTAAAACTGTTTAAAATGTAAAAAGAGAGTGACACTGTCAGATGATGGTAGATCGAGAAGGGGAATTCACATGAACTACTTATAGGTTGGACGTTGGCAGCAGTGGTAAACGTCTGTCTATTTGTAAAGCTCGCTTGCCACTGTGGCTCATTTCCAAAATAAGAGGTGTCTTTCTGTGTCTCTTAGTAGGTTTTTCTTTTTTTGGTGTTTTTTTTTTTTTTGGGGGGGGGTGATAATGCAATTTCTTAACAGTTTTATCAACTGTGGCCTGAATGCACAGTTTCTCATGAGTCCATGCTGCTTTTTAGGTTTAAAAGTAGTGAGTGGGGGGATTGAAGAGGTGGGCACATGTGTCAGTTTCTAAGCCTAATCATTTTAGTGGCCGGGAATACGTTTCTGTTGCAGTGTTGGATTATATTAATAGAGTAGCAGTAATTTGGATGACTGTATATCCAGGAGAGACTTAAAAAAAAAAAAAAAAAAAATATTTATTTTAATTTTATTTTCCTGTATATTGTGTTTGTGTATATATAGGTATGAAACTTTAGTTTTCTTTATCAAATATTAGTTTCTTGGGCGGGGGGATAGTTTGCATAAAACTATTGTAGCTAAATCGGCTGCAAGATTTCATCAGTTTAAATGAAGTCATGTCTTAATTTGAGCGTCAGTTACAATATAACGGAAGTTCAAACATGTAGAATAAACCAGTCGCCATGTGTTAGTCCTTATACAGCAGACTCCTATGTTTTAAAACGTTTCTAGTTTGTCTGCAAATACACCGTTAAGAACAAAAAAAAAAAAGTGTGTGTATTTTAGAAAACATGCAAACATGTTCAGTGTTAAATCTCTTAACTCTGTGTGCGTATCACCTGACCTGTTCATGCGGTCACGAACCGACGCTTACAAAACCTTGTGGTAGAATATCTTGGTACGGTGTCAGTACTTTCATTCTTAGCCTGCATGTTTGACTAATATCCCTTTTTACGCTTTCCACTTGCTCTGTGTGTATCTTCCCAATGGGGATTTTGTGCACTTCAACCCTGTCCTCAAGTAACCTCACCGCCTTATTTCCATCTCTGCCGCGGTGCAGGCATACACATGTAAAAACACATGCGCACGTTCTCAGCCCAGGTGGCTGCTTCCGCTGCTTGCACCACAGATGCAGTTCTGATAATAGACTGCGACAGATGAGCAGACATCATCTTAATGCAGTCACCTGCTTTTAAGGGTGGAAACTAACAACCCTGTCACTGAGTTCCTAGTATTGAGTCTGACTTTGCTGTCTAGTGTCAGGTTTTGAATCATGTGTGCTGTTCCTTTTGTACACCGTTTGCTTACTAGGTCTAACCTGAGAGCGGTAAGCGTCAGTTCCCAGAAGTTCTTAATGTCTGTCTGTGAAGCTGTTTACTGTGCGATACATAAATCAAACAAGAGCTTCTGTTGGCTCTCTGCAGACAGCATGTAAGAGCCTTGCTCTATTAAGAATCAATGTAACGTGTCTGGCACTGAAGTTGCTTTACTACTGCACACCCACGACAACCCAAGCCAAGGTTTTTAAGACCACGTAACGTAGCTAAATCTGCTTTAGTGTTTAACACATTACACCCGTGTTTGTTCTAAATCCTGTATCCTGACACGTAGTTTCTCCACAGCTCCTAACATGGAGCACAAATGACACCATGGTTAATGTCAGTTGAAAACCAACATCCTGTGACTGTATGTTTATGGTTTAATAAGAAATGTTTCTGAGTTTCTGGTAATTTGGTCAGTTTAGAACTAATCTGTCCTAGAGCTTGCACAGGAGATCTGAATGTCCCGGTCTTTAAGAGTCTAACTTTCCAAGTGTTTATGTGTTAGGCCTCAGTTACCAGGTTAAATGTTAAATTATAAGGACTGAACTAGTATAGCTTTTATTTTAGAAGGGTGGCCTCTCTCTAAAAAGAGCATCCTGGCAAGTCATGCATATGCAAGCTGGACCTGAACCACAAGATTCAGGAACAGTGTCTTTTGGACAGATTAGAACAAAGTGGAGATGTCTGGCCATAATGCTCATATTAGGCAAAAAACTAAACTCAACATATCAGCACAAATGCCTCAAAGCAACTGTCAAACATGGTGGTGGAGAGGTGATGGTATGGGCTTGTTTTGCAAGACTGAGTTCCTCTATATACCGAACTATAAAGTCCACCAGCTAAAGCTAGGTCATGAAATAGGATGAGGACCCCAAGCACAGCTGCAGATCTACTGTAGAATGGCTGAAACGAAAAGAATCAAGGCATTGCAATGATTGAAATGTTATTGGAGCTTCAGTGAGCAATATGAGAGCGTTAATAACGACATACAAAAAAGTGATTGCTTCAAGATATCGCTATTAAAGGTGATTAAACAAGCTGCTTACTCAGGGTGGGAACTTTGTTTCCCAAGCACCAGATTGCCTGTGAATTGCATCAGATTATTATATCAATATTTAATATTAATCAGTACTAATTTCTAGTTTTCCAATAATTGTTTTATGCGCCTCACATTAATTCTGCGCTGCTTTAGTGACGCGAGGGCCCATTCCCGGGGTTCAACGTCAGGCTTGAGGTTATTCTACCATGATGTGCCTCCGTTTCTGAGGTTTGTTTACTCCCCACAAAGGACACTGTAGTCACTTTCAACCCTTTAACACACTCTGTCTTCTACTCCCTCCCTCCCCCCCTTACTCGCGCTTGCTCTCTGGACACTGACATGCAGAGACGTTTTCGTGCTTGACTGCTGCCTGAGCTGGACTGTGCAGCCACATAGAGCAACGCAGCCTTGGTAATGTTTTTGAGAAATGTTTTAAACTAGTAAAAGCTAGTGGAGGGGTAGGAGGAACGCCTAGATGCTGAGTAATGTTGTACAAGCGCTATCATGCTTTTTTTTTTTTTTTTTGTGGGCTTGCCTCGTGTGGGGAAAGAGAAAGGAAAACAGTGTAAGGGCAAAGCAGAGCTGGAGGGGCAGAGTCAAAACAAACAAGTCCTCATCTTGCCTCTGATATCGGCTCCCTTCTTCAAGGCTGTACCGTTATTTTGCGACAGCGGTGCTAGGTCCCTCCTATTCCTCAGACACACCATCAGAGCCGAGCTGTTACAGTTCAGAGTTGTCAATGACATCAAGTTTCACAGAAAGCTGACACCTAGAGCATGCAGGATTAACAGTGGTCGTAGAGATGCAGGTGTTCTGCACTTATAAGATGATCATTTTCACATTGGTTAAAAATTGTGGGCGATCATTTTTGAGAACCATCCTAAACCAGTTGGTGTCCAATTAAATCTTAAATGAGGTTTCTGTATCTTAGTGTTCCAGGATATCAGTGTGCATCATTGAGGGTGATATAAAGGCACTATTGAAAGTGAATGAATGAATCTGATACCAGGATGACTCTGCAGTTTGCCTTTCACTGAATATGCATAAGTGGATAAATGAAGAATCCAAATGCATGCATGGTTGTATTAAGCACTTTCACGAGCACTTGAGATGGAAACTCTTGCTAAGTGTGGTAGGTTTTTTTTCTTCTCCCCTTTTGCCAATATATTTGAGTGAAGATGAGCTTTCAAAAGCCTCAGGGCAGTGCATGCTCTGAGTGCACTGCAACTAAATACTGCGATAGATTGAGAGGCTGCAAATGAAACCCAGCTCTGAGTACCTGGAGCTGGATGCGCATGTGAAGCTTCTCCACCCACTCACATGGGTTCTGACCTGTTCAAAAGCTTGAACAGACTGTGTTTCACAGTGTCAACTACACTGGTAACATTTAACCAGCATATTACACTGGTTTAAGAGGCCATATGTTTCGATGTGTTTACAGTCTGTAAAATGAATTTGTTGCTGCTTTGAATGTGGAGATGTTCTCAGCTGGGCTGCACTGTTCAGCTTCTGGCATGGTTGTGTGTGTGTGTGTGTGTTTGTGTGCATGTGTGTGTGTGTTTTGCCTCTGTTTCACTTGGCAGGGGAGTGGCACCACGCTGCGACTGTGTTTACTCTTTCATAACGCTCTGGGCAGCTCTGCCCAGCACACACCACTGGCGCTGCCAACAAATGGAGAGAGGGAGACGAGGAAAAACACTGGCAGCAGGCAGGAACCGTCATAGCTGATCAGCTGCTCTCTCACCCCTTCCACCTCTTGGTATTGGTCACATCAGGACACTTTCCTCTCACATGCTTAATTACAGAGCTGACTTCAGTACGCAGATCCCAAACTTGACTCGCTCTTCTTGTAGCTGAACTGCCTGCCACAGGCCTCGGAGCAGCTACTGTTCTGTCAGAGAGCATCGCAGTCATGGGCCGCTGTTGGCTACAACTGTCTTAAGATCATCTAAGATAAGTTGAACATCCTGCAGCAGATTTTTAGTAGTTGTTGTTGTTGTTGTTGTTGCTATCCACCCACACTGAATGCGCAAAGAACAGTTCTGCTGCAAGTTTGGCTATAAGATGCATTTAATGACATCTTTCTTATTTAAGAAGATATATTATTTGTCTCTATATGTTTCTTTTCTGTTTATTGGGTTAAATATAATTCTGTTTTTCTAAATTAGAATGTCAGAGATTAATCATATGGCCGTTTTGTTCATAAACTAATTAAAGTGCCACAATTTCAATAGGCACGCACATTTTCTGTGTGAGCGTACAAGTCTCATTACACTACTGAGTCACAGAGAAGTTCTGAATCTATTAATAAGCCTCAGAGAACTTGAGCTACTGATACATGTCCACTTGTTCAATGCCATAAACTATATATACGAGATGGATGTAGCCCCACTGCAATGTCACCTAGTGACTGTGAGTGTTTTGGCCATGACTGCCTTGTCTTTTTGAAAGCGGGCGCCTCTAACGAGGGTTATATCTGTCTGAGAAACCAAAGGCTGTTGTATACTCATAGAATAGTATGCTTTAGAGCAGGTCTGTCTTGTAGCATTCCCTGGTTTATTGGTATTTTTGATTGCAGTGGGGACCAGAATTGGCTTTGTTTTATTCGGTAAGACTTGAATCTACCAACTGAAGCCATAAAGTCACGAGTAAAGTGTTTCCTGAGGTCATGGCCAAACTGAGGAATGTAGTCTTGCAGAATGCTCTGTTAGATATGGCACAGGAAACCTGACATACATAGTTATCATCTGAAACAAAACCGGCTGAGTCTTTCCAGAAGTTGAATAGCTAGATAAGAAACCAAGAAGATTAACAATATAATTTCCAAGATCTGGCTAATAAGAGTTGAGATGTGCTACCTAAGGGGAAAAAAAAAAAAAAAGGAAATATGAATTAAATACACCAGAGGAAAAGGAAGACAGAGGACAGAGGTAGATGATAAGGAGGAGAACAGCATGAGACTTTTTTTTTTTTTTTTTGTAAAGTGAGGGAAGGAGGAATGCGATAGAGACGCCTAGGCAATAGGTTGAGATATTCAGATAAATGGGAAGCGGCAACGTGGGGCAGGGAGGTAGATTAGAAACAGCAGAGCTCTTAAATAGAGGACGAAGAAGGAGATTTAACAGCAGGGGCCAGGCTGCAAATGACAGAAGGAGAAATGCAGTTTGGAACTCTGTGCAGGTCAGAGATGGGGAGAAATGCACCAGAAGGACTGAGGAGTCCAAATGCATAGTATTTCTCCTGTGGATCCTTAACCTCCTGCTTTGATTCCCAAAACTGTGAAGACCAAGATTTGAGTGTTTCTGCAGCAGAACTCTAGAGTCTCATTCCGCTAATCAGGTTTCATTTGTCTTGGAGGAGGAAGGCTTTAATTCTGGCTGATTTTTATTTATTTTTTATGTGGTCGGCACCCTCGGGCGAGGTTTCAGCTGAGCAGTTAGCTGCTAAATCTGTACAGAGCCGGTGGGCTACTGGCGTTGATGTAAGCTAGCTAGGTTTGTCCTTGGTGGCTGAAGCTAGACCGCTAGGCTGGTTTGAACTATAATTGGATTAGAGATCTCTGTGTTGCATCAGGCAGGGTAAGCCGAGTAAACACACACTCACTCGCGCTCTCTCTCTCTCCCCCTCTTTCTCCAAAGCACACATGCCCGCCTCAGGGAATCATCTCAAGGCTGTACTCCTCTGCTGCCACATGTTTTTTCTCCAACACTTTCGTCTTTCCTCAGCATCCCACTATTTGTTTTTTATCCCCCTTTAATCAGTGGCCCGTCCACTCCCACTGGCTGTAAAGGTGTATGCGGATGTGTGTTCTTGTGTATGTGCACATTGGTGCCTGGCACAGGAAGGATGTGGATGTTTCCAGTGCCACGGATACCAACCTTAAGTGGGATTACATGGGTTACAGTGAGCTCTTCATGAAAGTCATGTGTTGATACTAATGTGAGATCTCATAGGAACATGGCAGATGTGAATATAAAGCTGCCCTAAATGGAGAAGGAAGTGAGAAAGCTAATCTTAACTTTTCTTGCTTTTTTTTTTTCCCCTTTGTCTTTACAAAAAAACAAAAAAAACTTCCTGTTTGGCAGTTTGGACAGGAAATAAAAGATGATGTCATGTGCCTCTCAACCAAATGGTGTGCAAAGGCTTAATTTGTAATTGGTGTCTTGGACTTTTCCAAGAACTGATTTCTTTAAACTCAGTTAGATGTTAACTGGAAACAGTTTGGCGCCTTATTCCATTTGTCTGTCCCGCTTGGTGGCTCGCCCAGATCATAAAAGTGTCACATTTGAATAAACGAGTAAAGGAAATGTAACTTATCAGTAAACACTGGACAATTTTTCAACAGTTCAAGTACCAGGAAATGAAATGATACAATTGCCTAGATGAAAAATGGACTTTACTGCATGTGACCTGTAATAGAAACTGTGACTACAAAGATTTGTTTTAATTTATTTTTTCAGGTTAGTTGGCAAAGTTTTAGTTGCTGGCATCAGTGAAGAAACAAAACTTCAGCGGGGACCTTTTAGTCAGAGCTTTTTGCTCTTTTTATATGTGTGCATGTCTGTGCATTAACATTCATACAGCACACATTGAAGCAGTTGGGGTGAGAAATTAACAGTGGAGAGACAGTGTGTAAGATTAGAGGGAGACTGTGACAGACCAACACCAGCAGCCATATATTTGCTATGTGTAACTGACAGCTTTGATCTGCCCATATGGCCTGTACATATCTTTAACTTGTGAGTCAGAAATCAAATGTCACACTGACAGAGATGGAGGGAGGGGAGAAGACTCATGCTCTGATGTGGGATGACACAGGGTAAGTACATGCAAAACATCCACCCGCAACCAGTATCATCCTTCCCCACCTATCAGTATGGAAAACATCAGTAGCAGCAGTTTAGATTTCCAGATTTCATTAAACTGGTTTATAATGTGTATCTCCACAGGATTCCCTTCTTTTGCCTGTAGGACAATCGACATGCCTGCATCTACAAACCTAATTGTGTTGTGGACAGGGTGCCAAACATGAGTGTGTGAGGCTGTGAACTTGTTAGCTTGAATCTAAAAAAGGATGTGGAGGAGGAGGGAGATGTTTTTGAGGGAAGAGTTTGACTTGGAATGAAGGCAAAGGGAGATAACGGAGAGGGAGCTGGTGTTCGGGGCCGTCCAATTTCCGCTGCAGGGTTGGGGTCACTCTGTGGAAGCTGCTGACACGGCCTCCCAGGAGCAGGGCTGAAAAGCTCAAAGCTGGACAAAATACAAGAAACACAAGGCACACAACAAAGTATTTGACCCTTGAGGCGGTGTTTAGTGTAAACACGGATAAGTCTGATCATCTGAGTGTTTGCAGAGAACCACACTGGGGAACGTGCTCTGTCCATGCTCTTCGCACACACACAACATTGCACTTCATTATAACATAGTCATGCCCGCGGTCTTGCATACCGTGTCACAACACTAATCTTCATCTTCTCTAGTGTTTGTTAACAGTTGACCTGTTAAACATGACCTTTCTTAAAGCCTTTCTAATCCCAGGTGGTCTCTGAGCTGGGTGATAAATGACAACACTGAGCCAACAGCTTGTTAGCACAGGGAGCTAGGTTATAAGTTTGCTGTGCAGAAGACTGGCTGTGAATACAGGGGTATTATGAGGCACAGGGGGTTGAGGAGCAGCTCACTTTGCCACAGTTTAATCCAGGAAGCCATGCAGAGGAAGGAAAGGCTCCGACTTCATCTGTCGACACCAGATTTAACATTTTAAAACTTCCAATATGGGAGGCTACAACGTAACCTTTTTCCCTGCCTATAAAAAGTTATTTTTAATTGCATGGTTTGATTAAATGCAAATTTTACAAACTTCCAAAAATATTTTGCCACAGATGTGAAACTCTTAAAATACTATTCCCTAATATGTGACAAAGGTCTAGACAAGAAAATATTGAACAAAAGGCTTAAAGTTCAAAATAAGTAAAGCAGAAAAACAGGATATGTGAGTCTGTTCTTTCTTCTTCTTGCTTCTGGTCTCATCCGTCATCCACACTTTCTGATTTTCTGGTTGCTGTCTAACCCCTACTTCCATCAGTAACTGCCTCGCACTAGGAGTCGAGGTGGACTGAGTCATATATCAGGGGGAGTGTGCGGAGCAGAGCAGGCTACGAGAGATTAGAGGTGAGAGGAGTGTGCTGCTGATTTATTACCATCCGTTAGCTGGTTAAAAGAGGCTAAGTGAGCCAGTCAGCTCAGGGAGGTGAGATGGAAGAGATTAGCCTACATAAAGAGTGATGGAGGGAGATCTGTGACGCGAGCCAGTGACTCCCGAACTCCTCTCTCTTGTATACTCTTTATTCTCCCTCATTCCTTCTGCGCTACTCTTTATCTTCTTCAGCCACACTTCTTCCCCATGAGTATGCCATGTCTTTGTAAAGCACCAATACCAGTAGCTGCCTGTTTGAGAAGTGATTAATGACGTTCTCTGCATTTTTAAATCATTATGCAACCAGTGACAGTGACAGTGCTGCTTTTCTTGCATGCAGGCTTGGTCACATATAAATCAATGGTATATCTATCACATGTTAAAACTTCTTGTGTTTAAAATGCTGGTAAAATACGTTTGACGCAGCAGTGGGGGAGGTGGTAAATGGCTTGCACCATGGAAAATTTACACCACATGTTATTTACAAAACCAGACATTTATTAATAAATTAACTAATTAGCACTAGGAAGCAGTGGGGGGCAAAGTAAATCAGTGCTATTGAGTTCATTATTGAAATTGAATAGTAATGAAACGACACATTCTGACAGGAGGTTGAAGGAACTAAATGCATCTTTCATGCCTTTTTTAGGCTATTTTTTTCTGTCCTTCAGTTACAGATATTGAGAAGTACTGACAAAAACAACCCGTTGTGATAGCACTGTATAATGAATTATTTTGTACCCAGCTGTAATAGAAATATGAGGTAATAAAGGATTTGAAGATAATAGTTCTTAAACATGTCACTGATTTTGGACATTGCATTTTAGGGCCTCAGTATTAGCAATTTGGCTATCTTTGTTATTTCTTTGAAGCCACAAGTTACCATATTTGGCAAGTTGCAATCATAAGCTGCAGAAACGCGAGGAGTGCGGGATACAGCCTTAAAACTCTGCTTTAGCAGCTTGTAACCACATCACTGGCTTCCATCCACCATTTGCTCTTCCTGTCATACGGAGCGCAACTAACGAGCACCCCAGCGATGCTAGATTGAGTCACAGTTAGTGTTAACACTTGTGTGCTGTTGAAGTAGCTTGCTTTTTTCCAGGTATAGAATCATTATTCAAGGCTGACCTGCTGCTGCTCACTCTTAGACATGTCTGGGCTTGTGTCATTGTTGCGCTCGCTTGGGAATGTAAACACATGGCATCGCTATATCATTGGTATCACGAGGTGGAACCTTTGTTTTATTTTTATTTTTCATCATGTAAAGGCACAGGCGTAATGGACACAAATTGTTTGTTTCCATGGCGCAGGCTGTAAGGGTTTATTTGCTTCAGGGAGCGAGAAAAATGCTAAAAATTAAAGTATTTTGACCTCTGAGGTCTAAACTAACACAAAATGATTGCTCCTGTTCATCAGCAGCGCATTCAATGCACACTGAGAGCTTCCCGACTACTTAAAATGCTGGGATTTGACAGAAGCAGCAGATAGAAATAGAAAAGCGCTATCTATGGCTCTGGAAGAGGCTATATGCGTCGCAGCGCTTGTGTGCTGGACATCCGCTCTGTAAGCTGTTTCTCGTCTTAACCTTGGTGTCAGTGTGTCAGGTTGAACATTTGTTTTTTGTGTGGGGAATAAAAGAGTAAGACGCATTCCCCACATCCGTTTCTTCTTGTAGATGAAGTGTAGGTCAGGGGTTTGGTGCGCTCTGGTGAGTTCATGTGTCGCTCAGGGCCATGTACTGTATGCACAGATGGGACATTTCTCACAACCGCTGGGGATTTCACCTCACAGAGTAACCTTGATGACGTGGGAGCCACTGCACTGACTAAACTAGACCGTGCTTCAGAAGGAAATGTTAGTGCTGACCGAATGAAATTAAATCTGCAGTCTTGATTTTGATAAGGTTCTGGACCTTTATGTTGCAATTTCCCTGTGTTGTGTTCTTTCTTTTTTTGGTCCCTTTGCTTCTCCTTTTTCATGTTGTATTTGGCCTCATTGCAGTTATCCACACTGCCTGCATGTGTGCTTGTTTGATCAGGGTGTGTGTCCTCACGTACACCTCAATCTTTGCCTGTGTTTGCACATGACCTGTGCGTGTGTGTGTTCCTCCATTATCTCCTCCACTGTCCCGCTCTCTCTTCCTCCTCATTGTTCTGCCTCTCTGCCTCTGCTGGGAGTCTGGAACAGGAGCTTGCAGGAAATCTCGTCACTTGTTGTGCAAAAGGGAAAGCAAACAGCGAGATGCACAAACACAGGAAGAGCTGCTTCCCTCACGTGGGCCCCGGCTGGGCATCTGTCACTCCTTTGCGTTCATCATAACGCAGAAACGTGAGCGGCGTCTCTAACCGCACGTGCCTTTTTTTCCGTCTTTCTGTCTCCTCGTCTTAGTCAACTCGTCCCTGTCACTGTCAGTTCTGTCTGTGCAGCTGCATTTCATGCCTGAGTGCTAATAAACAAGAAATACCAGAAAATAATACATATAATTCATGAACGTGACGATTATCACAAGTGGAATTTGTGTCTTTAAACAACATCTTTGCACTAGCTGCCCGAAAAACTTTAATAACAGACATAAATTCTTCATTGTGGCTCTCCTGTGTTGCTCGGAGCAGATGACCTTGCTTTATTACTTTGTCTAGCCTTACATTACGGCGAACCATTCACTGGTGCTGGTTTATTGGAGTTATCTATCAGAATATAATTTCTGAATGGTAAATGGCCTGTATTTGTATAGCGCTTTACACGTTCAGTCATCCACCCATTCACACACACATTCACACACTGGTGATGGCAGCTACATTGTAGCCACATGCCCTGGGGCGCACTGACAGAGGCGAGGCTGCCGGACACTGGCGCCACCGGGCCCTCTGACCACCACCAGTAGGCAACGGGTGAAGTGTCTTGCCCAAGGACACAACGACCGAGACTGTCTGAGCCGGGGCTCAAACCGGCAACCTTCTGATTACAAGACAAACTGCCAACTCTTGAGCCACAATCGCCCAACAGCTAAAAGGTGAGCAGTTTGCACAGAGGCGTTTGGTCACTGGTCTCCACAGACTGCACAGTAGCTGCAACCTGGACAATGCTAGTCTTCATACAAACACACTGCGGAACATGCCAGCTGTTGCATAACCACTGTCAGGTGTGGGCTACATACTTCAGCACTGTCAGTGTTTCAGTGGGTTTCCAGTGTCGGGCTCAGTTTCCTGGGGAAGGAGTTTTTTCGGCATTAGCATAGAGCTGTTTGGGGCTAAACTAGAGATGCTCCATTTGCTCAGCAAACACTTTCTGCGGCATTTTCACACAACCCCGCGGTTGAATAAATTATTTCTGGAATTTGAGTCTAAGTTACACACAGCCTCATTCGTATTAGACAGCTCAGTGTTTGGTCACAAAGGGTCACTGTCCAATAGTTAACACTGTACAAACCAGCGTGATGTACACAAAATGTTTGCATGAAGCTTAGTGATGCAGTTGCTGTGCATTATGTTTTAAGTAGAGAATGAAAATAATGAAGTTCAGTATTGCAGTGAAATTAATAAGGGGACAAGAGGCCATAACAGCAACAATTAGGGCATTCACATAGAGCCTGCTGTCAATAAAAATAAATAAATGAATAAAACTAATCAATGTTGCAATAAAGTATTAAAAATAACTAAAAAAATTATGTGTACTGTAGTATAGATTTTCCAAGTTTTTAATCCATTTTAAATCTTTAGTGCAGAAAAACTTTTAAAGGATGTTTTTGCCACTGTAACCTTAAAATGTTTTTTTTAATTTAAAAAAAAAACAAAAACACACTCACTCACATATTGTGAGCCTCTGATGGAGTCCTGCATTGATCTGGTCCCAGATTTAACAGCCACACCAGTATGTGTGGTCTGGAAAGGTATGGCGTGCGAGTCGACTGCACAGATGACTGCCTCTTTTTGTGATGTAAAATGTGAGATAAGTAAAAATAGCCTTGAATGTTATTTAAATGTGAGTGAAAGAACCCTCTAACATCTGAACTTTATGTTTTGTCTTCAAGTTCAGATGTTACAGCTTGAGTTCATGCTCCTCTATATCTGTTATCGTCTAGACCGTCCTTAGCTGGTCCGACCAGTTGGCCAGGCTCCATTTTTCTCTTTCTACAATCATAGGAAGTAAAGCACAGCTGTGGCTCTCTTTTCTAAGAGAAAAGACTAAGAACTTATAGTGATGTCCATAGAATGTGGTTTTAAGCTGTTTTTTAATGCCACAAGAGGGCAGCACATCTACAGGTTACATGACTTTTCACCAGAAAGGAACATGTCTGTGGATAAAAAATGATTACCTGCTAGGAGTTGGGTAACTTCATTTGCTTAATCATTGATTTTTAGCAGGTCATATAAAGTCACTATTTTCCAAGAGACGGTGGAATATGCTCAGTCTCATGTGTGTTGAAGACTGAGAAAAGCGATGAAGATACTCTGGTTGCAGGATAAATGTAGATAAAGTACGAGTTGAGATAACGGAAGGAGAGGAGAGATCCAGTGGGCATGAAATCAGATCTTGTTGTTGCATAATCATGGCTTGCAGGCCTTCCCAGTGTGCACCAGGCTCGATGCAGTCCAGTATCACATGACTGTACCAAGCAGCTGCAGTTTTAAACCAGTGATACCAGTACACCACCAGCCTGAGGCTGATTGGGATCACTAGTTCTGTTCTTATTTGTGCTGAGGCATGCTCTGTTTTTCCCCTAAAACACACACACAAAGTGGGCGGTTCAAGTCCTCATTGTGTCCTCTCATCTATAGTTTATTCCCATCAGTGTGTAACCATTTCTTTTAGCCTGCGAACGTCTTCTGCAGAGTCCTTGCTTCTCATTGGCTCCTGTCATTCATGTCATAACGTCCTGCCTTGCACATATCAGCAATACCATGACACTGAGAGCCCGGATCTTCTTGACATAGCCTTCCTCCGTCATCTGTCTTCTCTTTTTCCCTTTATCTCTAATTCAAAGCCTTTATTCACATGCCAGCAATACCAGACAGCATACCAGTCGTCGGGACATCAGCGGCGGCCCGCACCTCTTCCTGCAGCTTTCCTCCCCTTCCTGCTGTCTTTCTCTCATGACTGTTTCTCAGCTCATGCGTGCCACAGGAATAATGAGAAAGCGTTTACTTTCGCTTGAGCAGTACATTATTTCTTTTTAACAGCAGGTGGCACCAAAGTCCCACCATCCTGAGAAAATAAAATCACCAGTGTCTTTTAATTTACTGTGTCACATCTGCCCCTCGTGAATCTATCTTCACAGGCTTTGTGGTGCTACCCATCCTGGTGGCAGAAGCCCAAAAAGGTGGACAAGCAGTTCTCTTGCTTCTGTTTCAGGCCACGATGTGAAAGACAGACACGCACAGAAAGACCGACCGCCTCCTGGCGTCACCCAGCCTGGCTGTGTATATATAGGCTCTTTCATACCACACCGCTTGGCTCGGCCCCAGCTCACATATACCTCTGCTGTGCTGTTTTTGTGTGCGTAAACATTTTTGGAGTGTGCCCACTTGTGTTGGAAAGAAAAACAGCATGTGTTTGGTTCTTGGCAGCAAAACCCTATGTACATTAAATTGCATAATACAAACATGGTAGTGGTTTCGTAAGACTTTTTTGGCACTGAAGTAGGGAGTTGTGTGGTTTCTGTCAGTATCACCTCTGTCAGTGCTGGGAAACTTGGAGACTCTAAAGCTGGCCTCTCTTCTTATACATGCGCTCAGGTTCCTGGAGCCTTGATATACTGTGTGTGTGTCTGTGTGTGTTTGTGCATTGCGGTCCACCAGAGTATTCCTGGAAAGCTTCAGAGCAGGAGCGAGGGTTGAAGGGGGCAGGGCTATTCCACAGCCACACACCAGCCAATGATGACCGCTTTCTGGAAGCTTCCCTGTCATTAAAAACGAAGCAGAGAAATGAACAGAGAAGGTTTATGGGTATTTTATTTTAACCTCTGTGCCCTCAGAAGCTTCATCTTTTAGACAGGAAAAAAAAAAAGAGAGGGAGAGAGTAAAGGCATTGCTGTTTGGCTGGCACCTTTTATCCTCATTAGTATGCAAGGAGATGCACTTACAGTTCACCACATTGTTGCACAACAAGAATAAGAGTGTAGGGAGGGATGGGCTGGATGGAGAGAAGTGATGCCAGGTGGAGGAAATGGAGGAATCGGCATAAGAATTGCAGAAGAAGAAAGCTCAAATTAACTTAATGAAGGGGCGGCAAACAGAGCAACAAAATCAGGGATAGTTGAGGTGCAGGAAGCAGGAAGACTGAATAGGAGGAGCATCAATAAAACCCATGCTAATTGTGCCTCCGTGGTCTGCAGTGTTCACTGCCCCACACCTTTTAAAAGTCACGTTTTCTTGCTGTTGATATTCTCCCTCATACTCCTGCCTCCTGTTGTCTTCCTCCTCCTCTTCTCTACCTCCAGCTGCTGTTGTGCAACTCTGCAGTGACTGATGGAGCAGCTACAGCAGTGCCATTGATCAGCACTTTTGGTGCCAAGCTGCTCTTATTGTAATAAACGACTTGGAGCTATGAAACCAGTCCCGAGTATTTTGCGGCAGCAGAGGAAACACACACACACAAATGCCACACTGCACTTTTGCACTTATATATGATGTAATGCGGAATAAGTTGGATTACTTTTAAACTTAACCGCGTGCCTGGATTCATTATTTTGTGCTTCTAATCTCTCAGGACACGTGCGCAAAACGTAATGAGATCTTTTATTTTGCTATTAGAGAAATTATTAACCAAGTAACTCAGGATTCTTTAAACCATATCCTCCTAGATTAGCTGGGCTTTCCCTGTAATTAAGCTGCTGTTGGAGAATTTAGAGCAAATGTAACATTTCTAAAACCCTAATTTGCCGTTACTGCAACACACAATGCTGTCCTGGATTTTGAGCCTTCATTGCATGTCATCTTCCCCTTCTCAAAGCTTACTCAGCCGTATAAGAAAACCACATCTCCTCTTCGCTTTCTGTGGTCTGGCTGTCTACCAAATTTTAGCTCCTTTCTTGCCCTCTTTTCTCCTCTCCAACTCCTCCAAACAGTTTTTTTTTTTTTTTTTTTTTTTTTTTTTTTTAATAAATCCATTAAAAAGCCAAGCTTGACAAAACAACAGCTTTGCTTTATCTTTGGTTGTAGTCGGTGTACACAGATTATCAGGTGGTGTGAAGATTATCTGCCAGGTGAAAGAGCTTTTTTTTTTTTTTTTTTCTTTCCAGGATGGAAACAGACACACATGGGCCTAGCTTGAGGGGATCCAGTCTCACCTTTATGTCCGCTTAAATTATCATCCAACTCATTTCATTATCATTTCTGAGGAAGGTGCTGGGAAAAAATGTGGCTATTACTCACTAGCAAGTCAGGATTGATCATTGTGCTCATCTGTACCTAATGCTAGGTCAAGAGTTCCTTGGTCTAGTAGATGGGGATTAATAGGCATACCCATCCACCCCCTTTTTATCATTACAAACCAACCATGTAATCAGCTGTGATCACCGTAGTTTTTCTTTATTAAACCACATCCTGTTAAAATCTTAATCCAGTGTTTATATGCCAGTAACAAAAGAGCCGAATAGTGCTCCTGGAGTTTAATGTAAAGTGACTATATGCGCGTTAGAAAGCCACAGATACACCTGGAAGGACTACTTTGGATTTAAATGGCATTAATGGATCCTCAGCCCTATTCTTAGCGTCAAATCTGTCTCACCCTTCAGACGCTGACAAGATCCGTGTTGGGGTGGTGGCGTCTGGTTTGCGTTCAGCCTGTATGGAGGAATATAAATGCGTATTTTTAGCTCCGCTGATAGGAAACGCGGTTGAAACATGAGATCCTCCGCGGGACCCTGTGTGGAGAGAAGAAAACTGACTCGCTTCGATCATCATTCTCCATAAAGGGACCTTTTTTGTTTTGTTTTTTAATGTTTTATTGTGTTTAGGGGTCACTTTTATATCGGTTTTATGCCGCCGAGTGGAGCCTGAGGAAGGGATGTAGATGTGGGAATATTGAAAGGATTCAAGTTACATTGCTTTCCTCTCTTTTTTGGAGTAAAGCGCGGTGGTTTGCGTCAGCGAGGCTGTGGACACAAAGCCGAGCGGTCTCAACCAGACTTCGTGTTAATATCACTAGATTTTTTTCCAACTTACACCGACCACATGTCACCGGTACGAGGTCTGGCTTTGTTCTAATCGCAACTCCTGCAGCATGAAGACTCGTTAACCCTGCCCCATGCACGGAAACTAAATCGAGTCGGGAACCAAAGGAGTAGGAGGAGGAAGAAAAGAAGGAGGCGACGGGGTGGAGGACTGGGGAGAGGAACGATAGAAAGAAACAGTTGTGGAGGAGTGAGAGAGAGGGAGAGGTCTGCAACAAAAAACGAGAAAAAGGCGTTTGTTTGTTCTGCAGCGGTCCGGAGGGAGACGCGGCGCGGTTCGTTTGTTTCGAGGTGCGACAATAAGAAAGAAACACCATCAATTCTGGATTTCTTTATCCGCTTCCTGTCATCCAGGATGAGATTCAAAAGGAACGGGTCCTATACGTTAAATAGGTAAGAGTGCGGAGCAGTGCTGCCAGCGTGTGTCTGTATGGAGCGCGGGGGGAGACGTGTTGTCATATCCTGAGCTCCTAAATCAGTTCACGTTCTCTCGTAGTGCTCCGAGGTCTCTTTATGGCATCTCTGTAATATTCTAGAGTAACGCTTCATGTTGCTAACGGAGAGTTTGGCTACTTTTTCTACTGCAACATCGGTGATATTGCTGTGGCATTAGCTGCAGCTTGAGTCTTTGAAGGCTTGGTCTCTGCTGGCGTGGACATTAGAGGAAACTTTGTATTTATTTATAATGCACTTACACAATTTGAGTGAGTTTGCCATTTTAATGACAGCCTCAGAGTTGATTACCTTAAAAGCATTGGTTGATCAGACGGCTGTTAAATCCTTTAGTGTGTCAGCTCGTTTAACCGTTGGTGCCCTTTCACCAGCGTGGTACCCATGTGTAATTCAAGTTTCTGTAGCTGGATGGGGAGAAAAACCTGTTGGTCTCGCTTTTTTAGGGGTTGGGCTCTTTCTTTTGTTTTCCCTCTTTTCACTTAGGGAAACGGTGTTTTGTCCCTCTCTTCCTTATTTATCCTCCCCTCGCTTTCCCCTTCCCAGGAATACCCTTTCTTGAGGTTACATCACCTAGCAACTTTGTATGTAGCGGCATGAATGATGTACCTCTGCCCCCCCCCCTCCCCAACAGACCTTGCCTTTGCATGGTTGCAACAGCCTTCATTCATATACCAGTGTTTCAAAACCAATCAGGAGTCAGGTCTTTCCACTGCTCATCGGTTCACTTTTTGTCTCTTTCTCTCTCCTCATCGTTATCAGTCCAAGTCACACGTTTGTACAAAAAAGTTTTTTCTGCTTTCCTCCAAATGAGTCATGCACAGCCCGTGCAACCGTTACTCCGGATGTCTTGATTTTATGGTTGGCTTGACTTATTTGGCAAAAACACACGCAGATGGAGACCCACAAGAAGCTGGTCACATTGTTGAAAGTGACAGTTGATTTAATGGCAGTTTCATTTCTTCCCCTTTCCCCTTGGCACTCCTTTTCCCCTTTGGCTTGTTATAAGATGTAGGGCTTTCCGCTGTGCTTTATACATACACACACACACACACACACACACACACACACACACACACACACACACACACACACACACACACACACACCACATCCTGACTCTCAGGTGCTTGGAAACAAAGGGAGCTAACGAGTGCCAACACTCATTTCATCACGCGGTTGAAAATGCGAGTGATATTATCACTGCATACGCGCTCCACCTCTTTCTTTTTTTCACTCAGGAAGTGTGTGTGTGATGTAGTCATGCTCCACATATACTTTCACATCTGTGTGGATGCAGGTGAGAGAGAGAGAGAGAGAGAGAGAGAGGAATAATTAAGCTATGACAGAGGAGGCCTTAAAGCTGAAGCTCCTGTTAGCACTTCTCCAGGGAGCAGAAGGAAGAAGATGAGGAGGAGGAGAGCTGACGTCATTGCTGCTGCGGTGCTTCTTTGTCATCTTGCATCTCAAAAACTTGTGCGCAGCAGGGTAAGAATAGGTTAGGCGAGAGAGTCTACAATCACTGCTGGCTTTTTTGTTTGTTTGTTTTCCACATTCATCTCACAGTTCAGAGCTTCTTTGAGAACTCAACGGCAGAAAAAGAGCAAAGCCCCCCCCCCCTCGCTGCGGTTACATAACTGCCATCTTCTGAAGGTGACTGTCTCCTGGCTCTGCTATCTCAGTCTTTTTCTTGGCAGGCTGCAGTGATTTGTTTTCACTAAACAGCAGAGTGGATTCGGTCTCTTTGACATTGAAGCGTCAGTATTCACTGGCACAGGCTGCCTTCGTTATGCTCAGTTAATCCTGTGTTTGTCTGGTGTGTCCGGCAGTGTCTGAAGCCTTCGATTTAAGCAGCAGACATTGATCTGTTCTCTGCAGTCCCTTAAAGTGCTTATGTGTGTTTTGAGCAGCGAGGAAGTGAATGATGGGGAGCAAAAGAAGCTGAATGTTTTTATTTGTGTCCTTCTCCTTATTTGCCCGCATCATAACTAGAGTACTCTGCAGTGATTGGCTCACTTCCTGGAGGCTTGTCTCTGCGCTATCCCCTCCCTTACCGTACCTATGCATCATTTATATGAATGAACAGTCACAGGCACTTATATGCGCTCAAAAACGCTGTATAACCTTGTGCTGCGTGTTCATTCCCGTGTTCAGTCCTTTCTCGATATTAATGCAAGAGCTGGCAATCACCTTTCTGCAGTTACGATGACGGTGCAAAACTGCGAGTCTGTCAGCTTCCTGAACTCCTCGACTTTCTGCAGAGGTTGGACAGGATTTGACTCAGACTTCGATTTAGTAAACATTGTGTGTTTGGTCTGCGATGGGTGGAGATGGGATGTTTAGCCCTTGTTTAGGATGTATACAGATGTCAAGATTACTGCCTCCCAGGGATTTTCACCCCCCCGCTCCCCTGCCCCCCAATGTCCCTCCTTTTCGCTCTACCCTGCAGTCCACCATGTACTGCCCAGCAGTCAGCAGTTTGTTTATGGGACTCTGTTTGCCAAGCTAATCTTCCCGCCTTTCAAGTGTGAGCCAGCAAGTGGGAGGGAGGGAGAGAGGGAGAGAGAGCGAGCGCAAGAGTGTGAAAGTGAAGCAGGCAGTTGCAGTAGTTGGAAAGGAGCGAGAAAGAGAAACCTGCTCAGAGAAGTGCGTCTAGTTTTGTGAATGGTTGTTTGTTTTGAGGTGTTTTTCTCTGCCCGTCCGGCCAGCTTCGTGCGTGACCTGCGTTGAAGTCGAAGGTCTTTGCAGCAGACATATGATCACACTCAGTGCTACGTTGGAGCTGGGAGCAGTTTTCCTGGTGCACCTGTAGCAGAGTTTCAAACGGGAGCAAAAACGGGGAGGTGAAACGGTATATAGGGTGCTGTGGTTTGGAGCATCGTCACCTTGGCTCTGCTTGATCGACTGCTGGATGGGGGTGCTGGTGTGCTGTGACTGCTTCTTCTATAGGTATATTTTACGTGTCGACTCTTGACCTTTCATTCCCCTTTTGTTCTTGTTGTTTCTTGCTGTTGAGAGAATAATTTCTAGCAGTCTTTAAGTTAAACTTCAACTTCTCCATCTGATCCCTCCTCCCGTTTCCTCTCCTGCCCACTCGCTCTCTGTTATTGTGCTGCGGTTTGGGGGAGACTTTTGAGGACACTGCTGCTGTAACAGGCAGATATTCTGCTGTAGTCAGACACACACTGTATCTTGAATTGTGGGGAGGGCAAGAGGAGGGGGGGAGGCACGGAGTTGCAGACAAGGGGATGTCGATGGCTCATAGCCAGCCTCCTATAGCTGAACAGAGAAGCGGAGTGCTAGACTTTGGAGGTTATGGGTTTTGTTTGGAGGGTAGGTTAGGACTGGTTGAAATAAAATGGAATACAGCCAAAAGGTAGCTCGTCAGTCATGCTTGCCCAGCTTCTCCTCTCATCCTGTTGTGTGCCCCTTTGGCTGTGCAACACTGTTTGTTTTGTTTGGACACAGTGTTCCAGCATAAAGGGACGGGAACGTTTTTCCTCTTTTTCTGTTTCCCCTGGTGTTTGCAGAACACTGGACTTAACAGACTTTGCTCTTTAAAAGAAAAAAGTAAATGTTCCCAGTTTGTTTTTTTTGTCCCCCCCCCCCCCCCCGCAGATAGACCTAGCACGGCTATGCAGAGCTTTAGTTTTAAAATCTGACTGGCTTACTGGCATGCACGTAGCTGGTTATTGTGCTTGAAAGAGAGGCTAAGATGATATAGGCTCTTGGGCAGTTGGAGCAGAAAGATTCTGGTTCTTCTCTCTTGTGGTTTTAGGGCTAGCCACTCGAAGCGTGCCCCAACTGCTGTATAAAGTCTAAATATAGCTTTCTAGTCTTAAAGGACCATTTTGATGGTGAGGGTAAAATTGTAGCTTTAACACATCCACCACAGCTGGATTCGATTAGGCCTCAGTGGGATTCAGAACTTTGTTTACACTTCATCGCTACTTTTAGCATGAATAACAGCCTGTCGTTTCTGTGTGTGCGTAATGTAAATCTAAAGCTCTGCATGTGTTAAATGCTGTTGGTGAAATGCACACAGAAGCCTGGTAAAGGCAGGGCTTATGCCAGAACTATTTAACTATTCTCCCCCCATCATGGTGAAGGCAGGGGTGGGACCTGGTCCTGATGTCTCTTGGGCTCATTGAGCCAAAATGGGCTCTCAGGTCTATTTTTAGCTCTTCTCTTCCTTTGCGACTTCATCAGCCAATCAGATGTCTTGGCAGTGATGTTATATTTCTTGATTAATGTGTGTTTTAGGAGGCACACCCATCTGAACGGGTCCTCGTTGACCTCGACTCGAGGCAGCCCTGGGTCCCCTGGGCTCCGGTGTTTAAGCTTTCAACGGTAGCATTGTGTGAAGTAGAAAACGCCTGCCAGCACTCCAACAATCACTGTCAACTCCAATGTCGATCATGTCATTTAGAACAAAGCCATCTGAAACGTCTGTCGTCGTATGACGCAAGTAAAATAAAACTGACTTGGCTTTAATTACTTGGCCGTTGTATTATGTTTCTGTCCAGTCAGTAGCTTTGATTTTTATACATAGGCAAAATCGGGGGAGGAAACATGTGTATAGGAAAGATAAAAATTGCTTTCAAGTCTAAAATATGCAAGTGGCATCATTCTAATGGCCAGCAGGGGGCAGAATTCAGGGGTATAGAATTCTATATGGACATAAACCATATTACCTCTGGAAATGTTATCCAAATAACTTAACCGATAAAGCAGGGACTGCATTCACTTTGCTGTGAGAGTGCTGATACATTTAGCCAATATAATATAATACTTTAATTTGAATGATGAAATATCTGAAAATTAACTGCAAACGTATTATTAGAAGCATATTGTTCGATCACATATATGTAGTGTACTATATCCTAGTGTTTTTGTTTTAATTGAAATTTAACCCTTTTATTACCGATACATTAAAGACAGGAAGCTAACACGGCCACGTCTACATGTTCGTGCCACTGTTTTAATCTTGCGTGCTTCATTTCTTTCTTTCTGTTGGTAGATTGTCTCGTCTAACCAAGGGAGCAGAAAATAGTTACTTATTCTTGCTGAGCGTGACTGTCCTGATCAGTTTCGATTAAATAGCTGAATTAAAATGGTTTCAGTCTCGTTGGCGGTTATCTAAGGAACCCCTCACTAAGATCTTTATGTATTGTAACGTGTAGAAACCATTCTCGTGCTCTCACATACTCTTTGCACCCACAAACTCACAAGAATTGATTTTTCCAGGGTCTCTTCCAACGCAACACTCCTCAGGCAACTACTGCTGTTGGAGTTGAATCAAAGGTCAGGGTTTCATTCAGTTTTTGAATGTCAGAGTTGTGGTCGTCAGACAATTACAGCATGAAACAAAGAGAAAAATTTCAGTTTTGGCAGCATTTTGTGGTTCAGCGTTTCTCTACCCGTAAGACATGTTGCTGACACGTCGCTGGAAAGCGGCTGCAGTCAGACTGTAAGGCTCCATCACTTGACAAAGCTTGTGTATGTTTGCTTGCAGTGGGTCACTTGGTTAGTTTTATAATGTGCGGTGTAGAACAATAGCTGTGTGTCGTACTAGCAGAGCAGACCATACTGGATGCCATGTGTCTCTCATTAGGCTGTCTTTGGCAGACCGGGCTGCTGTCACAGAGCTGAGCTCAACAAGAACACCATTCTCCACCAACAAGCCCCGCGATCCTTCCCCTCAGCCCAGCGGGCTCCCTTATTCTGTGGCTCACGGTCACTCAGATTGATTGGAAATGCTCAAATTTTTCAGGAAAGTTTGTTGAAACGACTAATGCCTAGGCATGCCATATAACCATTATCTATTCAATTCCTGGAAAAAGTGAATGGAATTATTTCCTGTGGCTTTGTGTTGTACAATAGGCAGCATTTATCATTCCAACTTGAGAAAAAGGCTTACACATCAAATCAAACTGTGAGATCAGCCTTTACATTTTAGATAAGGGCTGTAATATGTAGTCGTTTCTTCTTTTTTTTTTTTAAATCTGTTGTCCTTGTAACCCAACTAGTGTTTGTCATAAACTACTCCACCCAAATAAATGAGCCATAGAGTTGAAAGTCAACCAGCAGGATTTAGCAAATCTTAATTCTCACATATATTAGACACTCCCTGACTGGCTGCAAAAAGGCAAACGCCTGCAGTCAGACCGTGCCCTCGTTAAACCTGGTGAATTTGTAAATCGATCTTTATCTGGCCTCAGAACACTGCTGGTTGTAGGGCTGGGCTATATCATACCATTCACGGTAATACCGGTGTAGTTTTGGGCAACGATAGGAAAATGAAATATCGCGATAGAATATGGGTAAAACGCGCATGCGCAGTGCCTATGTTTACATACGCACATGGCGGCGACGCAGAATGAGAAGAACGAAAGCGGATCGTTGAATGAAACGGACGAACCAGAACTGGTTTGTAAAAATGCTGCAACTTCAGTGGTGTGGGACTGGTTTAGCTTTCGTCCGTCAGATAAACAACAAAGCACTATTTTTGGTAGAGCATGCTAGCGGGCCGTCGTTATTACCGTGTTTTTTGGAAAATGCGGCGCACTTAAAATCAATCCTTTGATTTTTCTGAAAATCGACAGTGCCTCTTATAATCCCGTGTGCCTTATGTATGAATTCTGGTTGTGTTTACTGACCTCTAAACGATTTTATGTGGTATACGGCGCTCGAAAATCTGTCAAATGTTTCAGTGCGACTTTGCTAAGCTACGAACCCGCACCACTTGATGGATTGTCGGAGCATTACGGCTATCGTAGGCAGGTTGCCTCGCGGAGTGATACGTACTGTGCTTCAACATAATATTACCGTATTGTGTGTGTATAACCTCTTTTTAAGTTTTGTGGATATTATACATGGTTATGCTGAGGATATGTCGGCCAGTTTCCACTGGAAACGCCTTTGGGTTAAACTGTCAGCGAGGAATTTGCTTGTTTAAGTGAAAATACATTGATGGGTTTTTTTGCACTAATAAAGTTGAGGAGTTGTAAAGTATTTTGTCTAGTGTCAATTATATCGTCAGTTATATCGTTATCGCAAATTTTCAAATGTATATCGTGATAAATATTTTTGGTCACATCGCCCTGCTCTACTTGGTTGGTTTTGTAATGTGTGATGAAAATGAAGGCGTGTTGAATAACTGTCAGATTGTTTATTGAACTCAGCTGAAGGAGGAGGAGGAGGAAAAACAGCTTCATCAAAAGCATGGCTTTACCAGTTTGATCTTCTCTCCAAACTGGTTCTTCAGTGATGAAACCATGACTCAGTGCCAGACAGTCCCTTTGTCTGTCTCACTGAAGTTGTTGCGATCTCCTGGGAATAATCAGTGCATTAGAAACACAGTAAGGGATTGTGGTACAATATCATCCATGTCCAAGGTGCCCAGAAGAGAGGAAATAATCCAAACAGGTCAAAAATCCCCCCCCCCCCAAAAAAAAAATAATTCCAGTGCCTCCTGTAGCTTCTAGTCCTGATGAGTCAAATAAAAAATAAAAAATATGAATACTGTTAATGGGAACAAGTAAAAATCAATTTAAATGACAAACAGCCACTGCACAACTGGGAAAAAGCATATTGTTTTTTCTTTGTGGAGTTTTTTTTTTTTTCTGTTTGTTTCTCACTAGTTTTTGAAGCTTTCCTCTGCACATGCCCAGTAGGAGACGTCTTATCACCCAGCATCTTAATGTGGAAAGAGATATTTGAAGAAATGAGGCATAAAGGAATATCTAAACAAGGAAATCTGCTTTTTAATGAGTTCTTCTGGGCTTAATTTCCTGACAGTGTAACCTGACGTCCTCCATATAAACATAACTACACATCATATTGACACAGAATCCATTTTTTGCGGTTGGCCCGTTCAGCACCGTTGATGAGAGAATAACTGTCATCATCTCAGTATAAGGACGCATAAATGTCAGTAAATTCTTGGAAAGAAAATGCAAAATGTGCTAAGAAGTAAAAAAAAAAAAAAAAATTTAAGGGACAAACATATTTGTTCCTGGAACAAATAAACTGAACACAACAAGATTGATGTCAGCCAGTTACCTAGGTTACGCTGTACATTCACCACAGAAGTCTAAATCTGCCGTTAGTCAGTTCACATGTTAAGCAAGCTCTGTCCATCTTGCCTTAACTGACTGTCCTCTACGTTCACCTGCCCTCTAGTCACTGCAGAGGGCAGAGCCTCACACAAGAGGCTGGTTGCATAACACAGTCTGTGTGTGTGTTTCAGAAGCAGCCCTGTTCTGCTGGCTCAGGAGGAGTACAAAGAGATGGCCTTGCACTAACCTCACCTCCGCATTTAGATTCTCTCAGTCAGCAGCACACATGCTTAAATCAAAAACCATTCGACCACTTCGCAGGTTTTTTGTTTCTGAAGTATCCTTTTCCAGTTTGTGGCAGCGAAACAATAACAAGGTGAAGACAGTACTCTCCACGTTACCTATCAGTGCAGTTTAGACAAATGTTACCTGAAAGTGTTTGTGTGTGTGGCAGCAGGTGCCCTGTAGGCATCGGAAAAACGTGTTACAGCTGCATGGTGGCCCAATTGGCAAGTGGATAATGGCTTCATTGTGTTGGCTCAGTTTCTCGGTTGGTCAGGTGGCAGGAAAGGGGCGAGACAAATTTCACTACCAAAACAACGTGTCTGGAGGCTTTGTACAGGCTGTAAAGGTGGCCGGTTGTTGCAGAAGCAGCCCACGTCTTGTGTGTTTAGCCTCTGGCAACAACAGACCCATTTGAGTGGAGAGGGGAAGTGCCTGGGCGTCTCATTTCCTGTTTGTCAAGCTTGTCCCATGCAGTTGTGAAAAGGGAGGGGTGGTCTGGTTCTGTCTAATTGAACACTGAATTTGGTGGTCAGTAGGTAAGACATCCTTGTTTGTACTATTAAAAATAAAAAATAAAATGCAGTCACATGCATGGCTGCGTAATTGGCTCTATGCTGCAGTGCCTCTGGAGGCTGAGTCTCCTCGTTTGTTTCAATTAACTGCTATCTGACATGTCGCTGTTACCAAAGAGAGAAGACGAGGAAAAATAAGCTTTATTAAGATTTTAATTTCACACCTTAAAATCAAAGCATTGCGCTCAGACGTAGGAGTCGTCCACAGAGATTGATTATTGGACAATCAGAGGGTGGAAACTGTGGCTCCCGAGAAAGCAGTGGTGCTGCAGAGTGCTGACTCCAGTTTGTTCTGAGGCAGCATTCATTTAAAGGTTGTGTGCCAAACAAGCGCTCACCTCAGATGGCCTTTTTGTAGCCATAAAGCTCTTCTGCTTGTGATGAGCACAATGCCACCAAGACGCACACAGTCACGCACACACAGTCTTTTGTGAAGTCTTTTGTGTTGCGGACAGATGTGCTTACTTCACTGGCAACCAGCCCATCCCCCACGGTGAGAGATGATGTCACTGCATAAGCTCATCTTCCCAGGTGGTAGATGGATCCTCCCCTGTTTACAGCCAATCAGAGGCTTGTTTACACCTGAATCCCCTGGCACGGAGACGAACAGACACTTTCTTACGTGGCTCTGTAGTCATCTGCTGATCTCATCTCACCGAAAAGGTGAAATTGGTCTCAAATGCGTCTCACCACAGCTCATCCTTTCACTTGTATTCTGCGGAGGAAAACCCAAATATTACTGCTCATCAGTGAAACGGCTCCATTAGCATCTATTGATTTGACCTGTCCTGTGTCTTCTTTCCTTCAATCTCTTTTCTTTCCTTGTTCTTATACTGGCAGCAGCTGCCTATGCCCACATCCTTCTCTTTTTCATTGACGTGCCACGACGATGCTGAATGGAAAAAGGGGAGATCAATCTTTATGTACACTTGCTTTCAGTGCGTCAGTGTTTGTGTAGCTCAGTAAGATTGTGTACATGTATTACTCTGCAAACACAGGACATGTCACGGAGGTTTTTTGCTATATCTGAAGTCGTCTGTGAAATGCCCTCAAATAGCAAAACATGAGTAGCTTTGTATTTCTGTAACATTTGCTGCCTTTCTTTCCCCTCCTAAATCCTCCTGTCCTCTCCTTTCCTCTTCTCCTATAGAAGCACAGACGGGCATACCAAGGCTGCCTCCTCGCTACCATCACACTAACATGTGCGCACTGTCTTTTTCCTCTTGATTAGCCACCAGGGATGAGCATTTACAGACATGGCTGCGTGATCTTCTGTCACTGCGAATCATCGTAACAAAGGTCTTTGGGTTGGACGCGGTTACATTCTAAACAAAGTGCAGCTCGGTCCGAGTCTTTCCGAGCTTCTGCAGTTTAGTCTCAGAGCTGCTGTTGTTATGATGGGATGTCCGTAAAAGGCGTTGCTGGTGGTTAAAACCCTCCCTGCCTTCTTTCCAAGTATCTTCCTTGGAGAGATCAGACTTCCTCTCTGGGCAGCAGAGCTGTTGCACAAACACAGTCACGTGTTACAACGCTGTCTGTACACCTCTAAGCCGATTAGTGGTTAAAATGCGCACATCAAAGGTTTAAAATTGCTCATATTTTCCAGCCGCCTCGTTTTTGCTTTGCAAATTTGTTGGCTTCCTTGAGTCACATGCTGCTTTTCACCTTTTTGCGAGCCCCTGGGTGTGACTGCTTCCTACAGCTTCATCACTCCCACAATTAATCGGGCTTACACAATGGACCAGAGTTTCCTCTGCTATCAGATGGTGAAGAGATCTCGTCTAGTCATCAAGGAGGTGGATGTTGTCTCGTTTTCTTCTTTCTTTCTTTTTGTGCTTGTCCTCTCAGAGCTTTTTGGTTAGATTAATAAACTTCCTCTCTGCTTAAGAGTTTGTTTATCCTTTGTTTTGGATGTTGTACCCATATCCCTGAGTTATTAGGGATATGAATTATTACCCTTGGCCTCCTCATTTGACCCAGCAACTGTTTTGATAATCAGAGCAGCAGATGTGAGTTGGCTGATTTAAAGCCAGCCAGGCTCTCGGGGGCTTGTTGTGACTACGACATGTCAACTATTGTACAACACGCACTCTAGCTAATGGATGTGTAACAGTCTGTGGAGACAAGTGTTGGAAGAGCATTTCTCAAAGTGCTCATGTTACTTACTGAGCTGAATGTTGAAAACAAAGAAAGAGGAGAGATCCTTTCAAATGGACGCCTCAGACACTCGGCAGTCGCACTACCTGCAAACCTGCCTTAAAGATGGGTTAAATGGTTCATTTCAGACAGTGGATCACAAACTGAGAGGCAGCCCAAAAAAAACAACTTACAAGAACTTTTTGAATTTATGTAACGCTCATGGGTTCACTTGAAGTAGTATTTTACCCCTGAAAACCCCACTATTGTCTATAGAAACTTTACATTATAATAACAAATGTTTAAATGCATACATACATATAAATTGTCAAGAAAATGGACCAGTGTGAGAGCCCAGGGGGCAAAGCACAGATAAGTATGACTTGTTCACTATTTATTGGTGGCTACAGTTTACCAAGTTTAGAGCAGGTCTGCTATCTCCACGGCCCCCGGGTTAAAGAGCAGAAGGACATTGGCCGGGCTGGAGAAAAAAGCAAATGAAACGGCAACATACCAGACAGTCTGACGGAGGAAATTGAGATCTTTCCTCTGGGAAATAGGAAGGGTTTGGGGGGGGGAAACCCTTCATCTCTTGTCTCTGTTTGTGTCTGTGTTTCTCTCACAGGTTGGGGAGGATGCAGTGATATACAGTATACCTAGAAAGAGATGTCTGTCTGTGTACGTGTGCATTAACAGGCAGACTAATGCGATATGGCATTGGATTTTTAACAGCAATACCGATCTCATCAGCTGGTTTTTAAGGCATTGTTGTTAGTGTCGTTTGAAATTTCTCTTAGGTATGGCACTGTGTCATACCTGTCTTTTATGTAGTTCAGGTTTCGAGCGTTTGTCACATTTACTTTTCCCACGTTTCATCACTTCAAAAATTGATGATGTAAAATATGTCAACCCAGACACTGAAGCAAACGGGCTGCTCTGCATCAGTAAGTCACTCATTCCTCGTCGTCATCTAGTTTTCACTCCGAAACCCAATTACTTGAGCTTAAATGTCCATTTTAAGGGAACGTTCTGTGCTTTCAGTCAGTATGTGGTGGTGCGAGTCTGTTCCTGGAAGCGCTATAGGATACTTGCGTCCACATTCCCCTCAATAGGAAATGTGTGTCTAAATACCCTTACTTAGGAGTTAATGAGCTGGATCAGAGCAGACATGCACAGCCCTGCAGCAAAAAGCAGAAGGCTACCCAAACTGTGCAGAAACCCCACACTCTGCTCTTTACCCCGTGCATCATTTATACTTTTAAGAGTCACCAACAGTTTCTTCACTGCTTTGCGATATTTCTTTTCATTTTGTTTTGCCAAAGCCTGTTTCTACTTTGTTTCGCTTTTTTAAGGTCCATTCTAGCAGTTTCATCTCATTTTGTTGTTTCTTGGAACCCTGAAAAGAGAGCTCTGTTCACCCCAAAGCCCCGTGGTCTACCCAATCATACTCCACCCTTCACACATACATCCTGTGCAAACATGGGCGTCACCTCCATCTTATTTCCCGCAACCTCCTCTTTCTTCTCCATCCTTCCCCCTTCCACCTTATTCTCTGCTGGCCTCCCTAACACACACACACACACACACACACACACACACACACACACACACACAGACTACTACTTGTGCTCCGACGCAAACAGCAGCTCAAGTCTGACCACAGCTCTTCTTTATGTTACAAGTTCCCCTTTTCTTGCCTCATCCAGCCCAGGTTTACTGAAAAGTTGTTAAAATATTATTCCCCGTGTCCTTTTCACACTATATTTTCTTTTATGTTCATCTTACTCAACCGACACCAGCAGTAGTGGAAACTAACTCATTAAATTTTATAGTCTTCAAAGGATGCTGGCATCTGTAACGTCAGCACAGCTATGGTTCGGTTTCAGGTGGCAAAAAAAAGCACACAGAAACTTAACACACACATCTAAGCATCCACACCCAGGGATGGAAAAGTGGAGTGGAAAACTGTGTCTAGCTGTGAGGTTGTGTAAGTTTCAAACAATGTCTGCCTTGAGAGGTCTTTTTCCAGTGGTGGGAAGATGCCTCTCAGCTTCTTCTTCTTCGATGAAAAAAGGAAAAAATGCATTTCTTTGCGTTGTCTGTTTCCTGGTTTGATGCAGCTGTTCGTTGCCAGTAGATGGCAATGTTGATCTCGCACCCAAGTCATACCTGTGTGGTCCTCTTCTCTCAGCCTGTGCACTGCTTGTTTGTTGTTGTTGTTTGTTTTTTTTGTTGTTGTTTTTTCATTTAAACTGTAACCTGCTGCTAATGTTTTGCTTTGGTTCAAAAATGTTCTGAATTTTATCTGCAGTTGGGGAATCATTAAGATAAGTCTGTGTGCATCCAGGAATTTGCACAATCGCAGGAAAGGGATTTTTCCTGGTCTTTTTTCAAGTCTATACGGGGTTCTGGGAACATGTGAAGGAAAGCTTTTGTGTCTCCAGCAGTGCAAACTTGTTACATTTGCACATACCTACATTTTTACAATGTTTAAGTTTATATCGAAGTGTTCCAAAACTTAGCCACATTCTCTTGGTTCTTCTTGATGAAGGACAATCTCTTATAAGCACCATTTTATAGATTACTGCAGGTCATCTGTCTCTCCCTCCTCTAGACTGTTAAATTTAAATAAAAATTGAACATGCCATGTCATTTTAAGCCTTGGAGGTTGTGTTTTTGTGTCTGTGTTTTGGGGGGCTCTTTGTGCGCTGTTACACTTGACAGACAGGCGTTTGGCTGGTCCAAATGGTGAAGTGCAGGATAGATAGAGACTCTCCCCTCCTAAGGAATGCAGGGAGGAGGAGTGCAGCGGGCAGCCAGGGCATGCTGTGACAACCTCCCACATGATCTAAACTCTTTCACTCTTTGCTTCTTCTTCTTGCTTTTAACTGTTATTAATACTTTTTCTCTTCTGTTTTCCCCCTTGCGTCATTCTCAGCAGCTCAAGCCTCTCACTTTATCACTCTCACTAATCTTAACTCCTTGCTCATTCCCATTTCCTAGTCCCCCCGCCCCCCCCATTTCATCCATTTCTCTCTGTTTCATTCTCAGTCATTTCTCACTGACATAATCCACGTAGCATCCATGTCGGTGATTTATAAGGATTTGGATACGAATCTGGAATTTCTCATCTCATGTCTGCTTCTTGCTAAAGTCCTGTCTTCCTTTAGCTTTAAACAAGAAAAAACCCCGTCCTGTCTATTACACTCTCTCTGCTTTCATATTGAAATCAACTCTGTGCCAAAGGTTTGCAGCAAAATGTCTGAACTCCAGACTAAGCTGACTTGTAACTCGCTTACAGATGCAGCAGCAATTGATCAGACAGGTCAAGTTCTTTGATGCCATTGCTGTTTTTAAGTAGAGCATGAAGTTGGAACTCTATTATGTTTGTGCATGAAGTGCTCACATATACCTCCCAAACAAGAATGTCCAACTGAACTGTGAGCCAGAATCGAATGCTCTTGATCTCCTTCAGTTCAGTCTTAAAGTAACTCTTCTCTTTGTTTAACAAAGCTGTGTTTGCAGAAAGCAATGACATGTCTTTGCTTGTAGCCCTTCCCCTACAGGAATGTAGAGCAAAGAAGAGATGAAGCAAAGGACACGAGAGCATATGTGCAAAGATTCACAGGCATAAAGGTCGAAGGGAGAAAGTGGTGAGCAAAGACTAGTTGGTCTCTGTAAGGGGCTTGCTGAATTATTGTAAATGTTTAATGCCATGTGCTTCATATGAGCAGCAAGTTGAGATGGTGTTAAAAGCACAGCTGCTTGTTGCACTCTTTATAAGCCCAAAATGGTCTGTAGCAAGTAGGTGTAAGCACTTTCTAGCTGATCGTAGTCATTGAAGCTGCCTTTTTTGGCTGGTGTTTGCACAGACATACAGACCATACGTGCCCATTTATCTCCACAGTTTTGCAGAAGAAAAGGGAGAAAATTACCAATGTTGCTTTTTTTCCTTATTTTTGGTTAGTAGGGGGGCATGGTAGCAGATGCTATATTTTTATTAAACAGATTTTCTTCTGCAGTTATGTACTGCAGGCCAGGTCGCTGGGTTCATGGTCCAAAGTGTCTCCCTGGCCCTGCTGACCTTTATCCGTGCCTATAGAAACCCCCAGGCTCTAAAGACCTTCGGTCTGTGCTGTTGTTACGGCCTAAGACCTTACCTAAACACAGTGCACACTCCCACATGCCCAGAATGCAACACCAACGGGTCATATCGAGCAACTTGGAACTACTCTGTTTCCGATTCATTTATTTTGGGTTTTAACACGGTTGGGTCCCTGAGCTGTTTGTCATTTTGACCCCAGCGATGATTGGCTGGAGATTCACTGTGGCCTGACCAGGACTGGTCTGTTGCCAGGCCCCAAGGCGCATCTGCTGTGGTCGTGACTCATGTGGCTCTGGCCTGGAATCAGTGTTTTCTTTGTTTTAAATACGTGGAATTTGTCCACTGACTTTCAGACTCAACCTGTTGAGCCAGCTCCAGAGATCGCTGTTCACAAACATGTTTTATCCAGAATCTCGTATTCCACTTTAAAACATTTTAGTGATAACGAAAACTTTCAGCAGATTTTAACACAAATATGAATTTTATCTATGCCTTATGCATTTGTGTTGCTCATAACGTCAATGCTGTGGTGAATGAGTATCTTACATTTCTTACAGTGCTTATTTTTCTTATCTGTTGGTCTGATCAGTTCTGACTATAATTATCATGATTAATGTTGTTGTTTGGGTTTTTTTTTACCGACATCACATTAGGGCTTCATTAGGCATCTGTCAGTATCAGTGATGTCGGTGTTTCCATAAATTGCCTTTTTTTTTTTCCCCCACAAGCGTCCTGTTTTGTAATTAAATCCAATCCTTTGGTATCTCTTAATCAGGGTGGTCGTTTTTGATTAGTTTAACATCCTTCAAGCAGCTTCCAGATACTGATAAAAGTCAGTCTTTCTGTGGTTTTGCTTGTTAAACTAATCTGCAAATTGTTGTTGCTGTGGATTTTACATCCGTAACCTTTTTATAGTGGAAAAAAGTTGCTACACTTTCTCAAGAACTATGCCTTACCCACAAACAAATGGATGTGTGTTCAGAGAATAGAAATTTGATCCTGTATCTGCATTACTGGCAGGTCATTACAGGACTTGGCCTTTTCTATCCAACCTTTCCTGTGAAAGCTTTGCTGTGTTATTAGTAATTTACAGCAATATCTGTTTTGTTGAAAGCAGGTAGCCTTGTCTGCGTATTTGAAGGGGAGGACGCTAGCAGGGAGGGAAGAGTAAACCTCTGTGTGAGAGACAAAGGAATGTGGCAGTTGGTTTCCATTCACGTCAGACGTTGCATAAGAGAGGTCCGACTTGTGCATCATCAGAATCCAAATGGTCACACAGCGCTGCAGACTGCAGTCGTGATCACATATCGCCCGTTTAGTAAAAGAAGGGTCTATTTTAGGTTAACAAGCTCTGCCTCCTCTAACTTTTATCCCCGATTCGCTAAACGTTTTGTTCCCACAAGCGATTGTCGAGGCCAAGCGCTCAAATGATGTTTTCTATTTTCAGTGACCACTTGGGTCCAATAGTTAGAAGCAAATTAGTGGAAAGTTCCTCAAGCTTGGGATTTCCATTATAGCAACACACTGTTTTCTCATGATTACATGTAACACTTTAAACAGCAATATCACACTGTGATAGACCACATAAAAATGTGATTTTAGTGTTTATGTCCTGTAATACCTTATTATAAAATTTCTTTTATTTTATTTTTCATCATTAAAATGACACCAAAATGGGAATGAAGAGAATGAAACTATTAGCAGTTTGAAGAACTTCCCGAAATGACAGTAAACACAAGCAGAAAATGACCAAGAATTTGATGCAAATTTGCTGTGCATTTTGCAATATTTAGAACTTTTTTTTTTTTTTTTAAATCTTCCTGAGACCTGTAGACTTTTGATAATGAGCTAGATACAACATACCGACCACAGCCCCAACACAAACTACCCCCACGTCTGATTATATATCCCCTTCTTACCTCTTGCTTACACAGTGACTGGTTAAGCTGCTCACTTATTTGTTCCTGCTTACTCACCCTAAGACAGACACCCATGCCCCCCACCCTTTTATTTTTTTTAAACGCTTTCTGTAGTCTTTATGGTGAGGCATGCTGATACTATTATTAGCATCTTAAGAACAGAGTCTGTGCCCTGTTCTGGTCTCCGTCTCGCTGTCTCTCTCCCCTCTTCCCCAGACTCCTCACAGCTGGTATCGGGGCCAGAGCCAGACTCCGTGTGCACCCGTAATGTGGTATGCAGGATGTGGGTGCAGAAAGGTGCCTATCCTACTCGCTGTCTCTTAAAATTTCTTTCTATTTTTTTTTTTTTTTTTTTTTTTTTTTTTTTTTGATCATATAAGGGTAAACCATAAACAAGTACTACATATTCCTTACACACTCTGACAGTCTCATTCATCTTGCTCTTACAACTGCATTCCCCAACTCAAGGCATGCACATAGCGCTACAGAATCCCATAGATTTGTGTCCATGCATGAATCTATACTATAGCCGGGCGCATGAAGTTTTGTCTGAGGAGACGGAGCAAAAACAGACAGTAAAGGAGTGAGGCGGTGAAATGCGCAGAGAGAGAATAAGAGGGCTCATCTGTTGTAAGGCAGTAATTAGAGGGAAGAACAGCGAGGGAATGATAGCTTAGTAACACTAGTTGTAATCTTCTCATGAATGGAACACCTTCCACTTGTCTGTGTTCATTTACACTAGCACATTTTATACTTAAGTGTTGCTGCTTCAGCTCTCTACTGATAATTTAATTAGAATTTATATCATACATGTGCTTTAAAAAAAATCTCAAATAAGAAATGCAAAGTAACCTCCAGATGTTTTTTACAGATCTCCTTTTGGCTTTTCAGCAGGCTTTGTTTGATTGGCTCACTGGTTCTTCAGCTTTTACAGCATGTCTGAACTCGCCTGACTGCTGCCAGCCTATCATAAATTGACTCAGTTGAAGTTCAGAATGAACAGGAGGAATGTTGCACAGCATGCAAGACAATTAAAGTGAACGAAGGTTTTAATAGTTATTTTAACACAGAAATAATCGATTTTTACCTACACTTGCAAGGCTTTTCATCCACAATTTTCAATGTCGGCAGATGAGTTTGAGCATTATTTAAAATGCATATATTGGTTTTAGTTATATTTGCACCAACTTAATTTTGTGAAAGTTAACAACTTTAAGCATACATATGCAGTATCACTGTTGTAAACCCAGAAACGGTCATGCTTGTGTAAATCCGTGTGTAAATCAGCAGGTATATAAAGTCTAGCGACACCTTTTTATTGTGTTTGTCGTTTACCTGCGGACCACCTGTTGCTACATTGTAACTGCAATTCTGGGGAAAGGCTGAACCACGTCCACATGGGCAGACACTGACGTCACCACACCCCACCCCTTTTGCACGTTTCTTCCCCTCTGCGATTGGACGAGAGCAATAGAGGAGGAGCGCCTTTCTGTAAAGTGTGCTCACAACGTTTTTTTTCTCTACCCTACAGTGAGTCACAGCTTCTCATAAGTCCCAACGTAGTGTTTTTACAGGCAGACTACAGCCTAACAGTATTAAGGAGAGACTCTGACATCTCTCTTCATGTTTTAAGCTATGGTCAGAGACTCTTACTTCTTTTCTGTAGATAAGAAGGTCATGCACCCTCAGAAAAACTCTAAAACCGGACTAAGTTGCAAAATGGTGCTCCAGGCAGTTGGAAAAGTACTAAGGTAAAACTTATATTTTAACTTAAAAGTGTTGTATCTGCTATTCACTTGAGTGTCTCCCCTGCGTTGTTGCTTTTAATGAAGCCGAAGCAGTGCGTTGTTTTAGTGTCGTAATGCTGCTTTTATCGAAGACGCAAAAACCCGCGTCGACTTTGCCTGTTGTTTGTTTTTGTCGTCATATTTCACCGCCTTCTGATTACAGCAGCGCTAAATATGGTTTGTTTTGTTTTTTTTAATTTGTTGCTTTTGTATCTAAAGCTAGAAAGTCTCTAATCTGTGGTTAAATCAAGATAAACTTGCTGCCTCTTGTCTGCAGTAATTACACAAGTATTGGGCTCCTGTGATTCTGGGGTCAGTGCAAATTATCAGGATCACCTGAAAACTAATAATTCCTTTCGCTGCAGCTCTTAGCAAGACTCAACAAGAGCAGGAGAAATGTGACACTATCTTCTCATCCAGTCTAATCAATTATTAAAGACGCCTGTAGTATTTTAACATACTTAATTGTGTTAGTCACAGAAAATAATTACCCCCTTTTTTCCCTTAAAGTAAAAATGAATAAAAGGTCACATATTTGCCAAGGTTATGTGTAATTAGCCTTTTTAATTTATAAAAAAGAATTTTACTGCTATCTACAGGTCATAATATGAAGGCGCAGACTAATACCTGAGGAATGCCTGACCCCAATATATGGGTTAACAGTGTGTTTGTGTGTCATACAACGTGATGGAGCTACCCCAGTTATAGAGAATAAATGTGTCTACTCTGTTTGTGTCAGAGGCCCACAGTCATTATGACTGTGTTCCTCCAGGGGACAGACAGTCATGTTAATGCTGTGATGAAGGTTCCTGTTACTTTTCAAGTCTTCGGCCAGGTGTGCTTCTCTTCAAGCAGCAGCCCAAAGGGCACATGCCTCACATCCTGTGGTGTTTTGTGAAGATGTGGAGAGGGATAGTGAGGGGACTCCCCACTATTGTAGGTTTGTAACATATTCTAGGCTGGATATTAAGAGCAGCATCAGAAAGTGTTGTTGTACAGTATGTTGTCTTTTGCAAGAACAAGTTTTTCTGCTCAGTCTTTCTTGCGAACTCAACCCCCATGCTCAAGAAATGTGCTGATCACCGAGAAACTACAGCCTTAATGTATTTGCGGGGGGGGCGAATGGTTTCAGAAATCTTCAGTAAAACCTAAATAAAATTACCCTGTTTGAGTTAACAAAGACACAAAGTTTAGTCAAAACAAAAGCTATAACAAGCTCCAAGGTGCCACCGACCTTATATAATCCTATTTCCTCCTTCAGTCACTGATTCAATGCCCTTGACTTAGACGCTGTTATGAGTAGAGGTTAGACAAAAGATTACTAAGATGGCTTCAAATTCAAATTCAAATTTTATTTGTCACGTACACAGTCATACACAGTACGATATGCAGTGAAATGCTTAGACAACTGCTCGTGACCTGTTCTCGTTGTTCTACAAGTAGATTGATGGTTGGTGATGATTGGTGTCGAGAAATTGTGCTTTATTTCAGTATGTTGCTTCCTATTGTGTTAAATCAATTCAAGATTACACTCACAGGTGGTTAAGTCCCAAACCCTTTTCCTGTTACACATGTGTTGTTATGATGATGAGGCTCGAATGTGGTGCTGACAGGGGTTCCTGGCATATTTTGGTAGACTGGGAGCCAGTAAATGGGATGTTTAATAGAATAACAAGGAGAAGTTGCTAGAACAGGGCTAGTAGATAGAGAGAGAGAGAGTGTGTGTGTGTGTGTGTGTACATTTACATATGTTTAGATCCGCACCCTGGCTACAGTCCTCATTTACTCATTTGTGAGGCTGCTTTCAGCCCCAGTAAAGCCGTTGATTAAGTGGTGACAGCTGCACAGTTGTAGTTTTTGTTTTCTTGTCCAAAAACTAAAATTGGCAAAATATTAAAACTATACTTAACTCTGAATAAGGCAGTACTGACTTAACAAGGATGAACCTCGGGTTTAGTCGATCCTTAAGTCGGTCTCTTTTGTAAGCTCTGTAATGGCTGCTGTGGTGGAGCTTTGGTGCGCTCAGACTGCTTGCTTTTTTCCCTCTTTGTGGTTTTTCAGGGCAGGGTGCCATTGGGTCTATTTAATTTAAGTCCTGAAATAGATCAGCAGACTTGGAGAAAGCTGCTTATTTAACAAAATAGCAGAGTTCATTCACTCTGTTCTGGCCTTATCATTAAATTTCAGTATTATTCCGAGTTTTATCACACTTTTTTAAACTTGACTAGTATAATAATGGGCTTAGAAATGAGAAATGAATTAGAGATATTGCACTTCAATATGACTTGATCCTTAAACTATGACGTGTGTTTAAGGTCTGGGCACATAGTAAGGCTTTATTTCCTCGCTGTATGACCTCCAGTGGATGCCAGTGCTGATTTGGTTTTTTTTGTTTTACTTTTTACTTTATATTTATATTTTGTTTAATGTGCCAGTGCATTTGATTTTTTTTTTTTTATCAGTCAGATCAAAGCTCTTCATATAGAAAGCAGCTGTCTTAAAGAAAATGGTAAAAATTGTCAGTGTCACCCGACCAGATTGCATTAAAGCGTCCATATGCCACTCGCTTAAATACCGCTGTTATCCAAAAAGCCAATTCAAGCAACAGTTGTGTAATATTTTGCTCGCCGGGAGCCAGAGGCTCAAGAGGAACATGGGTTTTGTTGAACAGGTTTTCTTTGTTTGTGTTCAGCTCACAGAAAGAACCAGTAAAAACTGAAAATGTTGTTTGTTTGTTTGTTTGTTTGTTTGTTTGTTTTTTTAAAGCATTAATGTCAGTGATTTGGTGATATGGAGATGATTAACTATGGAAAGAAGAAGTCTGCATGTTCTGAATACTCCTGAAGCGGTTTAGTCGCCAATTTATGGTGTTAGAGAAACTACTGTAGTTAATTCTCCAAGATGGTGCGGTAATGTAGCCCCATCCGATGGCACGATTAATTGGAACCAGATTCTGGTAATGAGATGTAGGTACGCCAAAAGCAAGTCCAAGAGGTTCCTCCTTTTCTGTTAGATGAGCCTTTTGTAAGAACCAAGCGTATTCAGGATTTATTTGGCCCACAGTCAGAAAATAATCAGCAGTTAACATTTGCACGTCATGTATATGCATGTTTGGCTTGGTTGATGCTCACATGTCTACACAAACAGTCTTTCAGACCAGATAGAACTTGCTTCTTCTAGTTTTTCTTTGGTGGGATCAGGCTCACGACACAGCTGTTGTCACCAGCTGGGTTGTCTGTGAAAAGGAAAAGGGGGCTACTGCTAGGGGTGTGTATGTGTGTGGGTGTGTGTCTGTGCGCGACACACACAGTGCATTTGCTCTGTACTTTTGCTCTTGTACAAGAGGAAAGGTAGTGAGAGAAGATGGCTTGATGGTGGGGGAGGTGGCATTGCTGGGAAAAGTGAAAGGGTGAGAGTGGATAACGGATGGAGTTGAACAGCTGTCGGGTCAGTTACTCCACAGCTCTGCAGCACTGAACTTTGCCTAACCTGTATAACAGCCCTATTTCCTTTTTGTTTTCATTGCAGATAAACACCAGCAGGTGTTTCTTCCTGCTTCTCGCCATCCACTCGTATATAAATCAGGTTTAAATGTATCTCTCGATTACGAGGCCATATCGTGGACCTGCTTCTGCTGGTGCCAGGCACACGTTCCTTTTCTCCCCCACACTCCTGACTTCTGGATTGCCCTGATCTGCCCCTGATCTGGCGAGGAGAAAGAGGCATCTGATGCCTTTTATGGCAAAAACTTGCCTTGGAGAACATTACCAATCAGAAAGTTGTGTGAAGGGAGGAGTGCTGGCAAAGAGGAAGTTTTCTTTATCCTAAAATAAACTAATGGCTACAGACCATCACCTCCCCTTATCCTCAAATATTCGTAAGAACTGGAGGAGGCAATTGTGTGGGAAAATTATGAAATTACAAAAAGAAAGGCAGGAAATGGCTCAGTGAAACAATGTTTTCAAAAGGATCATTTCACAGGACTTGACCAGTTGTTCTGAAAGGCTTAGCAAAACCTTTGAAAAGTTGTGAGAGCTTATGGTATCCAAAGATGAAGCTCTTTCGTCGGGAAAAGCTTTTTCACGTGATAGAACATGTAGCTTACAGCGCAAAACCACACAGACCACATGAATATGTCTGTGCCCTCATGAGAGGGAAGGGGGGTATTTTCTGTTTGTTTTGGCTAGAGGAAGGAAGCAGATGGCGATAAGGAGATATGGAAAAAAAAAAACAAGCACTTGAAGGAACTTTAAATAAATGTGAAAAAAAAGATTGGCAATTAAAACTGACTCGGTACAGTTCATAGTGTGGGGTAAATTGAAAGCTGGTTGGGCAGGACAATCAAGAGTAAGTCTAGATAGTTGCAGCTTACAGTTGCACTGTACCTACGTCGTAGATTCAAAGTACAGTGCAAATGGTGCTGTGAGGAGAGAAGGATGGGAGGAAAGGACAGAAAGATGCCTTAAGACGCATGAGTGGAGCAACTGGTGAAAGTAGCCTGTCATTAATAATTAACCATCAGCGTGTAATCTCCAGTGTCTTTGTGGTTTTACTTTTGCTTTTTATAAATGATGCCAAAACGAGCTCAGGTACTGCCTGACGGAAACATCCGAATAATTTCCCAACAAACAAGAACCTTTAGCACCTTTGCAACCTTTGGTGTGTGTCTGCGAGTGTGACTATGCAAGTGTGAGTCTTTCAGTGTTTTCAGACGCATCCAGAAGACAGTTTACAGCTAAGCATTTGTCTGACAGATAAATTAGGAGACAGTGAACATGTAAGGAAATGGGGATGGGGGTGTCTTAAACATTTACAAAGTAAAAAGCTCCAGGGCTCTGTATCTGTCTGTATTATGTTGACATGCCTTTCCTTGTTTGCTGAGGTGGAAAGCTGGGCGATGCTTCCTGGAGAACGGAATTAAACAGTGAAAGGCTTTTGAACACGGAGCTCTGGCCAAGAGGCCTCGTGCTTTACAGTCCAGTCGTGTTTTGAAAGTGTTTATTAGTTCCCATGGATATCAGCTGGGCCTGTGTTGATCTTCCCTCCTTGCTCCATTCCTTTCTACTTCTGCCTGCTCTCTTTTGCTCTTCTTCCATGAATTTAATACCCTTTTTCATGCAGAAAAACAAGCCAATTAACTTTCCTCCTGTAAACTCCAGTGGGGTGAGCTGTGAACAGGAAGTAAAGGAGAGAAGGCAAGAGCCGAGAACACATTGATGGATCATTGTGTTTGGAGGTTGTGGAGAAACGAGGATGAGGGGAATTTGCAATAAGTTCAAGAAGGCTGGAAATGAAGGTCAGCAGTAGCACAATAAATTTAAGGAGCAAACTGAACCTCCTTTGTCCTTCAGCAAACCAAAACAGCGTAGCACTGGCAAGTAGGAGCGAAATAAAGACGCATGTATAATCGAGAAGAATAATAGTCTTTACAGGGTGTGGAAAGGCTTGAATGGAATAGCAGATTAAGCTGGTTATTATTAGTCCTAACTTTTAAAATTGTGAAAAAGGAAGATGGGTGGACAGTTGATTGCGCAAAGTCTGCTGCTTGTTAAGATTTTCAACCTTTAACCCAGGAAGGCAGTGCCTTCACTGAGCAGGAGCTGAGGGAAGAAAGGGCTCACTCTGGCAGAGCGCAATATCACATTGCAGCGCTAAAACTAACAGTGGAAGTACAAGGAGCTGGAGATGGCTGCCTTTATAGAAGCTATTCTACAAACATTCGGTATTGAGCCAGAGTTGGAGGATAGGTACAGTAACAAAGGGCTCTTTTGTTTGGTCTCTTTAGGCTGCTGTTAATCAAACGATGGAAAAGTCACAGAACGTTTGTGTTTCGTAACTGATATTTTTGCAATCTGTTATGCATTGGATGCATACCAGTTATTTTATGCTGACTTCCCTGTTTATCAGTGGAATTTTACTGAAGTACTAACTTGGGCTGTTTTGTTTCTATATTTACTGTTGGCTTATCATTTGACCAGCTCATCTTGAAAGGCTGGTTGTAGAATATATGTGGGGTTTTCAGCAGCCTGAGCAACTTTCATTCTTTACAGACTCAAACTAAACTGTAGTTTTACAGCTGGCATAAATCTCAGGCACTAGTAAATTTCTTCTCCCGCTTCACTTTATCTTGTATTTGCCTTATCGGCACCCTTATCATTTCATTAATCTGCCCTCTTGTCTTCTATATTCCAGGAAGTCCAAAACGAAGCCAAATGGAAAGAAGCCACCAGCAGAAGAGAAGAAACAGTACTTGGAACCAGAGTTCACGAAAGTCCGCGTGGTGGACTTCGACCTTAAGGAGTTGGTGGTGCTGCCCAGAGAGATAGATCTCAACGAATGGCTAGCCAGCAACAGTGAGTGCCTTTGACTGTGGTAGTCGTGACAAATTTGAACAATAGAGTTGGACACTTGTAGATGCTCAGCATTTAAAAGACATTTAGTGAGGTCCGTACTCATTGATCGAGCTTGGTGTTTGCACCCACTTGTAATGTTTTCTCGGGGGCTCGGAATTGCTTTCCACATCTATATGCGCTTGTCACTCACCTGGATATAACAAGTAGGACAAGGGAGCTAAGCCTTTAACATGATCCAGGCCTGGCACAGTTTAGAGACTGTTCCCGGTGCAACACTACACGCCACCATTTACAGCCACTGTCAGTGCAGCGTGTCAGCCTTTACCAGAATGTATATTTGCCATTATGAGCGTCGCTTCTGGAGTTTATTCAGCTTTCTGTGACCTGGCAGCTGGATCAGTCTCAGACTTTCTTTTTGACTTTGCTTTGGTTACATATCCAAACCACTACGGTGCGTGCAGGGGTGTGGGGTGCAATTGTTCTTTCCTTTTTATTTTAGCTAATAAAACACTGTTGCATAACAACAGATGTGATTTCACATGCCGATAAGTTTTTCACCATGAAAATTAAGTTACACAAGCTTGCATGTATCCATCAGTGACTGAGGTTTAGCTTCCAGGAAACTCAGTTGGGTGGAGCAATGTTTAGATTTTTTTTTCTTTCTTGTAACCAAATAAATAATGATGTCATTTATATTAAATATTTTCCAACTTCAGGCTTCTATGTTGTGCAGGGGGAAAAATGTGTGGGAACTAGTGGGATGGTAGTTTAATCCTAATAGGAGTAGCAAGGGATCTACTTCTTTCCTTTGTAAAAATCGGTTGACATTTTGCCTTATTTAGCGTATTTATGTCTCCTGTTGTTGGAGATGATTACATTGGGAGTCCCTCTAGTAGTTCAAAGCTTTAAAAAAAACACAGTCACAGAAGACGTATTACTTAAGGAGTCTCACACTACAAGTAAGATAACAAGTAAGATGGCCGGGTTTTCCTACAACTAACATGCCTTGCAAGCATGTTGACAGTTGAATAGTTTTCTTGAGCCCCTATAGACCCCAGCTTTGCTTTGTTACACTGTTGTGCAAGCGTATAAGGCTGTGCAGGAGTTCTACCTTGCAGCAAAAATACCTGTCTGTTTTAGGTGAATGCTTGTCAAAGCCTCCTCCCATTCTTTGTGTGAATCAGAAACAAAAACATCTTTTGAAGGATGTGATAATTGGAATTAGTGTGCGCGCATGCGACTCTGACTTCCCACTAAGCATTGCGTATACAATTCTAGGTGTGTCCTCACGAGCCAAAGAAGAATGTGACAATAACATATCTTCTTACGGTCATTCACCCACTGGCATGCCTGTGCATTAGTGTTGTTATAATTCCTGTGTTGTGGATGACCAACAGTCTTGTGCTCTCTCATCTCTTTCCCACAGCAACAACATTCTTCAATCTTATCAACCTTCAGTACAGCACTATCTCAGAGTTCTGCACTGGGGAGATCTGTCAAGCCATGACGGCCTGCAACACGTAAGTTATCGCCCACACTTCTGGTTTATTCATCACTCACCTGGAGAGCCCTTATTGGTTTATTCATCAGAAATCTGGTGTCCTATTGGATAATTCATTAAGCAACGTTTCTCTGGTCAGCAAGGGCGAACTCACAACCCCGAGGAGGTGCTCGGTCTTCTAACTACCCACACAGTATAGAAATGTGCATATTTTAAAGCTTTCAAGGAGATCTGTTCAGCTCATCTGAAGCTTCACATTATTTTGTGAATTTATTAGCGTGATTGGCAGTTCAAAAATGATCCTTATTTTACACTAGTCCTTCATCCAGGTTCTCAGGTCTGGGAAGGGGGCCTTTAAGGCCACTCACCTATTAAGTCAACTTTTTTCTGATTGGCTGCCCCTCACAAACAGAAGGTTAGGGCTTTGATGTGCTTAGATGTTGCACCCAAGGCATGGCCTTTTTAAGCACTAGTTTTCCTCTTTTCATTATTATCACTGGCTTGCACAGACGAAAACCTGATGTAGTCTGGCAAATGTAGAGTCCACATGCTAATAACTGTAGCCTGGGCCAGGTTCAACTTCAATGCCTTGCAGTCCAGCCTGTGATTTTTGCTGCTGTCTGAACCCTGCTAATATCATTACACTCACATCACACACACATTTCCTTGATTCTCTGATCAAAGTGTCACCAGGATGTCTGCCTTTAATCTCTTGCCATTTGTTAGCAATCGGTTCCAGTCCAGGGGCTGAAATGTGTATCGCTCTGAAGTCACCACACAGGATATTTTTTGAAACTTGTCACTTTTTTAGACCCATACCTTTTGTACTAAACTGGTTTATCACTACTATGTGCAGTAAATTAGGCATATTTTACATTAGTTTGTTTTGGATAATCCTGACAGAAGTGTATCCATCTCATGTTAACACAAGGGGATTATGACTAACTCTTAAGTATTTATTGAACTTGCTTCCCCTGTTGAGGTTTGGTGCAGTCTTTTTATGAGGCCTTGCCTCTTAAAAAGAGGCCTTCTTTTCCCCTGTGTCTGCTGAAGGCTCGAAAAACTAGATTAGCCACACTTTGAAAAACCGCAAAAATCACTAAACGCCTCTTAACACATTGTAAGTAATGCAATCACTCAAGCCGAATTCTGAGAGATCGACAAACAACCTGGTGTTTGACAGTAATCACGAGTTCAGCTGTCAGACAATGAAGTTTTCCACTGTTGTCACCTTGAGCTACTGCTTCTAACCCACACCCTGACAAATAAGACAAACATGCTTCACCTGCGGTATTTGAACGGAGGAGGCGTTGGAGCAGATTAACAGGTTTTTGTTTGTGAGTTAATGTCTTGAATATTAAAGACGCAGAGTTGGAGTGAAAATGAAAATAGTCTGAACTCCAAATGTAAGCCCAGCATTTAGGATTGTACCTTTCTCCGCTGCCTGGTGCCCAGCACCCCGCCTTTTCCTGCCTATGCAGGACCTGGCACGCGCCGCCCTCTGTGGTTAAAACTGACTGAGGCCCAGTCACAGCAGCAGCGTCAGTGCCCCTGCCCAAGGGCAGAGCTGAGCACTATTTTTGGAAGAAAATGTTTCCATGAGCTCTGAAGGCACCAGAACCATTTGGTAACTATTTAGACCCATTTTGTGTAGGTGGGTGGATAGAAGTGCTCACTGTGTTCACTATACATTGAGTTCTTATAGATGTTTCCAGTTTAGATTCTGTTTCTGAAAATACACCCACTTCTTCAGCATTGTTATAAAAACGTACGTCATTAGGAAAGAATAAAAAAAACATTATCCAGTCACTTAGCTCGAAGCTAAACATTCACTGCACAGTCAGTTTTTGTGTAAGTCAGTATTTAAAAACAAAAAAAAGTGAGGAAGGAGATTAAGAAATACAATTGAATCAAAACTTGCAGTAGACAGAAAGTTGAAAAAGGCATAAAGCCATGTTTTATAAAGTATCCTCAATTAGATTTACTATATTTAATCTTGTTTTGTGATCAGATTTCTTCTTACATCTCTACAGGCGCTCGTTGTACACACTCGAACAATTTTAGCGATTTGATTTTTTATTTTTTATTATAACTTCTTTTTCTTCTTAACTATAAACCGAGGACACTATAAAAGAGACAAACTAAAGGTTAAGCAAAAGCATATTAAATTTGAAAAGCTGTCTGTGCCCCGTTCATGAAGTCTGACTAAGTCACTGTGTTATCTTTACCATGTCTGCTTGTCTCTGTGTATTTAGCAGCACAGGTATATTTGTAGTTTAGCCCGTCTCCCACATGCACACAGTATTAGACTGTCTGTCTGTTAGTGTATTGTAAGTGTCATGTCCTGCTGTTGTGGTCAGTAGTTGCCTCCTGGAGGATCAGCTATGTGGACACTTTACATTCCTCAGGTTTTGTTATGTCTGCCCTGCTGCCTCCCACAACCGCACTGCAGACCGCTACACCTGCACTCACATTTTATCTGCTTATTCACTGGCCTTTCCAACTCAGAGATCATCTCTGGTCCCTGTGGTTATTTTGCCATTTCTGTCTCAACATCTCGTCTCCTGACAGCCCTCGAAAAGCCTCCCGTGGCTCATCCATCTATCTCTAAGGTGCCTGCTGACCTCCCGTCTGACCTTTTGTTAACCATGTTTCCAAGCCAGCCGCTTACAATTCAGTTATCTGGGTCAGCCCCCACGGAAATGTTTGCCCAGCAGCAGGACTGACGGGGGATCAGTGTCAGCAAGAGGCATTGTGGCCCGATCAGGAAATTAAAACTCAGAGTCACGGGATCCGCTGTAGCCAAAAAATGTAAACATAATATCTGGGTCGTGCATAAGATTGACGTATCACTTTCAGTCATACAGTGATACTCTGATTAGAGGGCTGGGTTTTTCCTCGATGAGGAAACAAAGCAGGTGATTTTTCATGAGCTAATTGTCACTTGTTTTGTTTTATCTTCCTGCTTGTTCGTTTCTGTTCTACCGCATTCAATTCAAAATCCTGCTGCTTACCTTCCGAATTATTAACAATATAGCGCCAAGCTGCCTCATTGAGCTACTTAGATCATACACCCCTACTGGAGCATTAAGATCATCTTCCCAGTCACTCTTGGTACTGCCGAGATCTCGGCTGAAGACTAGAGGTGACCGCGCGTTTGCCTTGGCTGCACCCGATTTATGGAATAACCTCCCCATCGCTATACGCGGTTAAAAACCCACTTATTTAGCCTCGCCTTTTCTACCAGTTAACGCTTGCTTGATAGTTAGCTTAACGCTTATTCTTATCTTCGGCTTATTCTTAATTACTTTTAATTCATTTTTAATTTTTTCTGACTGTTTGATCCTCTACACTTGGCCTTCTTTTATGCTTTTATATGCAATTCTTTTGCCTTCGTGTGTTTTAATGCCATTCAACCTGCTAGCACGTTTTGGTACCTTGCCATAGCCCTCATCCTTCCCTGTTACTATCTCTTGCATGTTAAGCACTTTGGTACACCACTGGTTTTTAAATGTGCTATATAAATAAAGTTTGTTGTTGTTGTTCTAGCAAACACTTTTGTCTGAGCTAATGCTGCTGCTGCTACATGAGCCACACACATTCTTTCAGCAGCATTCATTATGATTATTAAAGCTCTGATCACTGCTGTGTAATCACATCCTGTTCTCCATTCATATGTCTTAATGTTGTTGTAATAACAGGGATTGTGACGTTTCCTCTGTGTTACTCTCTTTCTAGAATATACTACTGGTATGACGAGAAGGGGAAGAAGACGAAGTGCACTGCTCCACAATATGTAGACTTTGTAATGAGTCTTTGTCAGAAACTGGTCACAGATGAGGAAATCTTTCCTACAAAATATGGTGAGTGCGGGCCGGAGCAGCTCTGAAGTGTTAAAGCACTTTACTTCCCCCTGCTGGTGCAGATGTGGAAGTGTAGGGTACCATAAATCAGCAGCAGTCCATTGAGTAACGGCAGGAAGAAATTGTAGATTGCAATCAAAAGGCTTTGTGAGTCTTGGGATTTTTTACTTTATTATCTAAGCAATGAATATTATCAGCACTTTTTAAATAACTCACTTTTAATGCAAACCTGCAGCAGTGCTGCATCTTTAGTTTTGCATTCACACCAAGTTATAATGTTTTATTCAGGGACTGGCAACACGAGCCAGTTCATAATACTGCCAAAAGCTCAGTCATTTAGTTATTATTGTTTTTGTCTTTTTCTCGCTTCAGGCAAAGAGTTCCCCAACTCCTTTGAGTCCTTGGTAAAGAAGATCTGCCGGTACCTGTTCCACGTGCTGGCTCACCTCTACTGGGCGCACTTTAAAGAGACGGTAGCTCTGGAACTGCAGGGCCACTTGAACACTCTGTATGCACATTTCATCGTTTTCGTAAGGGAATTCAACCTGGTCGACCCCAAGGAGACCTGTATCATGGACGACCTGTCCGAAATCCTCTGCACCCCTGCCCCGCTGCCAGCACTAACCCCGGCCCCCTCCGCCACAGCACCCTCCCCTTCTTCACAAAACCACGTGACGGAGAGATGAGCGGGGGGGCGGTGGTGAAACGGCAGCCGCGGGGGTGTTAGAAGATCAGATGGAGAAGGACAGACAGCCAGGCCCTGGTGCAAGCAGGACTTAAGAGACCTTCCACTACCCTTATATTTCGCTACAACTCCAACCAACCAGCCGGAAGGAAAGGGGGGGGAGGGGGGATTTTTCAAGGGGGAGGGTTGGGGTGGTGGGTAGGGGAGGGGTTTGTCACGCCAGCAGGAATTGGCGTGAGCGTTCCTCCAAGGGACAAATTCCTCCCACCTTCTCTGCAATTTAAACTAGGAACAAAAAGTATGTGTTTTATTTTTTTTGGTTTTTATTTTCTTTTATTTTTTGTTGACTTTTTATTTTTGGTTTGAGAGGGAGGTGCAGTGTGTTTGTCAGCACTTCGCCTCCCTCTATCCTCTGCCTAACATACAGTACAGGAAGGGGGGCTCTGCTTTGCTTCGACCTACTATTGTACAGTGTTGTTGATGTGTGGAGAAGAGGCGTCTCTGCTGACTTGTGGGCTTGTCCTTCCCCCCTTCGACAGTGGGAGGCGGCCGACAGGCGCACGGCCACTACCCTGGCCAGTAGGGAGCCATGTTACTGCCTGACAGGGGCGATACTAGCCAATCACTGTTTTGGGTTGTTTATGTGGGGGATGATTAAAGCGCTTCCTACTCAGGACCTGAGAGAATACGTCACTGCTGCCAGAGAGACTCTACTCATTTTCATTCTCTATCCCTTGTTCACCAGACTGCTCAGACAGATGTCGATTGTGTTTAACTACAATATAGTCAAATAATCACCAGGGGAACCCCTTAACAAAAATATCCCAGAGCTTACCTTTAGAGGGCAGCAAAGATGTGGAAGACGCCACAGAAACAGGGTGACGGAGAAGAGAATATAAAGATTGTATGAGAGATATTTAATCCTATCAGAGAATCGAGACTTTGAGACAGATTGGTGCCTGCATAAGGTGAATCAGAGCTGTTTGCTGGTGTCTCACACAGCAGCAGCCCCTTAACCCACCAACACCATCTCCACCCACTCACTCCAGCAGCACAGAAGGACAAAGACATGAGGTAATGTCTGCAGGCGCAGAGAGGGGGAGAGAGGGATGGAGTGAGAGGTGAGGGCAATGGTGTGACGCTGCTCTGCTGTTTAAACCAGTAATTCCAGTGCAAAATAAAAATCTATTTTATTTTTACCAGTCCCTTTAAATTTGCTTTTTTATATATATATCAGAGGAAAAATTACTTTGGAAATGATAACAGTATCATTACACATGTATAGAAAATGCACAGTCTGCTTGGACTTTACTGTACAAAGAATCACAAGCGGGTTCTGTCAGAAATAGCCTCTGTATGGAGGAGGATTCAATTTATAATTCTCCTTTTTTATTTATTTTAACTTTTTTTGCAGGGTTCCTCAGTTCTGGCTCTTGTTTTTATGTATTTTAATTATTAACTAAGTTAAAAGCAATTTAATATTTTAAGCTCTGCGGATTATAATCTAATAAAAGAGAGAAATGCCAGCTGTCTCTGTGTCTTTTGTTTGTTTTTGTTTTTTGTGGGAATTGAAGAAGCAGCCTGATGTGAGCATTTTAATGGGAACTCCACCAACTTCACACTGGAATTTATGTTTCCACCTCACTCCTAAGATAAAATACTACTCAGCATGTGTTGACCCTTTTTGTAATGGTGATCAAAGGTTCTTTAGTATGACCAGAAGCTTGTTAGAATGAATGGAAGATGGAGGCAGGCAAAAGGTATCTTTTTTTGGAGAGTGAAGAACTCAGTTTTCTTCTGTTTGACCTCTGTGGAGACCTCGAGGGCAGTCTGGCTGCCTGTCTGTTTAGGGAGAAAATGCCAAAACCTTTGGTTCCTTATCTGGAGAGACTTTGTGGAAGGATACATGTGAAACTTGAAAAGAGCTAACTGGAGGGAGGTCATACTTGAGTATAGCACAATCTCATCCATGATGCTTCTGTAATAAATATATTTTATACTTTACATTTCGCCTTTTTTCTGCAAGTGGAAAATGCGATCTCATAAAATGTAAATGATTCTTTTGACTGTACTGTGGGAACTGTAAGGTTAGTTTGATCCAGCCTGTAGAGTTGGGTTTGGGTATGACTGCTTCTTCAGCCCTGATCTTTGACTGTTTGTATTTTAATCTTTGTCAGAGTAGCTGGCAGCTATGTAGCCATCGACAAGAGTAATGAGAAACTGTAGTGCAGATTTTTTTTTAGTGCTACAGCCTACTGTGCTATAACTTATGCTGTGTAAAATCAGGGGATATACTAATGAGTTCTTCCGCCTTGCTTAATTGTGGGAGTGCCTCATTGTTCTAATTTCATTTCCGTCTTGTGACCCATTCACAACACCATTTCTAGCAGCGTTCTTTTATTTATTTAGGACACATGCAGTCACTTTTTTCTTTAAATAAAAGGCAAGCTGATTCACTCTTGATACAACAGTCACTTCTAATTATCAGTGCATTCTATCTCATTTTCACGCTGACCCTGAGTATAAAAGCATGTTGTGCGCACAGGCTGCATACGGCTGCAGAGAATATATGCTGATTGTTGATTACAGGTAATCCCTGTCATATGTTATAAAATAAATATGATTATCTGAATCAATAACCACCAATCTTAGACTGTTAACACTCATACAAAATGCTCGCAGACATGATTTTCACACTCTTAATCGTGAGCTTTCATGGTCTCCAGCCTGGACCTTCGAGCCACCGCGGAGCCCCGACGTCTTCTTACTGACGCCCGCAAGGTGACGCCCTCGGTCAGTTTAAACCGAGCGATGCCACCTGCCTCATCCAGTGTCTTAGCGCTGCAGCAAGGTGTTGGGACCTTCATAGTGTTGCCAAACTTGGAGTAGTCCACTGCGTACATGCCGTCCTCTTCGGACACTGTAGGCACAAAGCGCTGTCCCCACAGGATCTCCTCAGACACGTAGGACGTCCTGGCCTGGGTAGTGATACCGGTGGTCTCCACCACCCCTTCCAACACAACGATCACCTCTATGTCTTGGTGTAACAGATCAGAGGCTGAAAGCTCGTAAAGGGGGCTGTGCTTGTCAATTATGTGACAGATGATGAGTGGAGATACCAGGAAGATGCCATTGGTACCCACTGGGTTATCCATGTGTATGTCGATTTGGTCTAGTGGCACCACCTCACCCTCCTCCGTGGTGGTTCTCTTGACAACCTGCATTCGCACGGTGGCGCTGATGATCATGCTTTTCCTCAGATCCCCGATGCGAACCATAAAGCAGAGCTTGTTGTTTCGGACGGAGATAACAGCGTGTTTGCTGAAAATGAGCGTCTCCGCGCGCCTGTTGGCCTGAGCGGTTTTCATGAAGATGCAGCCAAGCATGATGGCGTTGATTACCAACCCGACGATGTTTTGCACGATCAGAATGATGATAGCGGAGACGCATTCCTCCGTGATCATCCGGCCCCCGAAGCCGATGGTCACTTGGACCTCTATAGAGAACAGAAACGCGGAGGAGAAGGAGTGAATATCCGTTACGCACGGGATAAAGTCGTCTCCGCTCTGGTCCAAGTCGCCGTGCGCAAACGCAACGAGCCACCAGATCATTCCAAAAAGGAGCCAGCTGCACAGAAACGACATGGTGAAAATGATGAGCGTGTGAAGCCATTTTAAATCCACGAGCGTGGTAAACACATCCTGCAAGAATCGGCCCTGCTCTCGGATGTTGGTATGCGCCACATTGCATGTGCCGTTCTTGGAGACGAACCGAGCCTTCCCCGCTTTCGCCTTGAATTTGGGCTGCAGAACATCCTCGGCCAAACGTGTAAGCAAGTAATCTTCAGGAATGAGTCCTTTCCTGGACAACATAGCGCTCCCATGCTACGTACCCACAGCCGTTTCGCTTTGAAGGTGCTGCCTGCTTGTGCTTGGATGAAGAAAAAAAAATTCTCCTCTCTCCCGGTGACTTCTCTTACCAGCCGGTACTCACCGGTGCGGTGTCAGCTTTTCGGCAGCTGTCAGGCGCACGAAGGGAGAGCCTTGTAGTGCCCTCTTTTCTGGAGGTATGTGTGCTCCTCACGTTGCCTCCAGATCAGGCGCCTCACAACCGCCAAATCCCATGAGAAGATTCTTCTAACAGCTCCGCAGCTGACGCCGTCACTCACGAAATGGAGCGACCATGCGTAGTTGTGGCACACCGCTTTGTTCCCATTGTGATCTCCATCTACCGCTGCGTTGGTACGCACTCACCGCGGCCCTGTGCGTAAAGGAAATCGAGTGAGATGTAAAATGTTCCTTCTATCGCCGCGTAATGGGCCTCTGAGCTGAGTTTTATCACATTTGGAAGAGGAGGCAGGCTCATGAGGCGCAGTTGGCTCTTTGCTGATCTCGCTACTTCGCTATAGCTTGGTAACGTGAGGAGAGGCAGTCCCTCCCTCCCTCCACCACCACCATTACCACCAGAGTGGTGCCCTTCCTTTCATTTTCAATGAGAATGCAGGAGAGACCATTACGCATTAAGAACTGTTCAGCCGTGTAGCTGCTATGCCACAGGCAGCTTATTATCCGATCATATAATGGTCAGAGTTTTTGTAACTTAAACAACATTAGGCACTAGCAGGCAGTGGGCTGGTCAACCACAGAAACCAGATCTGTTTTGTTTTTCATCTCCGAGCCCATCCCAGCTTTATAAATTTCTATTGTCAGATTGTCAGTGTTCACTCCATTAAGTGCAGCCTCAATCCCACTAGAAGCACATGAAGAATGTTTATAGCATGCTTTGTTTCTGGCAGTGTGCATTTATTTGTCTGCTTAGCTCCAGGTCATTTTAAACTTACAATCCCATGATGATTAATCAGTTTCAAACAGCAAGTTTAACAAATGCCCAAAACACACTTTTAGTCTCACTGCACAAATAACTCTGGACACACACTTTAAGGATAAGTTATGTTTTATTAACAAAGCATTAACATTCTTATGTACAAATATAATACAACATGATTAAAAAATAAAAGGAATATATTCCATGGGATCAATTGCACTTTGAATGTCTTCCTTTAATGCTTCCACACTCTTCCTCCTCTTGTGCTACTTGTCCGCTTGCACAAAGGAGGCGAAGACACTGTCCTCCTTGTCCAGCAGAGCCTGCGGTCTGTCGTACTCAAGGATGATCCCCCGCTTCATCACGATCACCAGGTCGGCATTGAGAATGGTGTGGACGCGATGCTGCGCGACAGAGCAGAAGAAAGTAATTGCTGCAGTGAGCAGTCCAGCCGATGCTAGATCACTCGGACGGTTTAGAAACAAAGCTGCGATAGAAAAAGCTGTATGCGCATCTTTATATTGGCTGGTAAATTAAGTGTGTGGTTGCATCCACTGTAAATACCAGAGTTCATCAGGTTTCTGGCTGTTTGGCTTTTGTTCTTAAATATTTCATGAGAAATATCAAAAGTGAGCACCACACATTTTATCATACTTTTTTTTTTTTTTACCTCTGTTATTTCTCTATAATGTAATTGCAATAACAAAGAATAAGACCAGAAACATGCCTTGATTTCCTCTTTCAATAACTAGCACTGTATTTGTAGCTTTTCAAGGTTAAAGCGTCAGCAGTGCAGTGCAAAGGTCAGCAGTCCTTGTGATAATGCCAAAGCTGTATGCATTACTGTAAATGGCAAGGGGGATATACTCACTGCTATGATAACTACTGTTCGATCAGCAAAAGCAGTCATCACCACTTTCTGCAGGATGTTCTCCTGTGGAGATGGAGGCAGGGAGGTTAGTTTAAGCAAACATGCTTTTATCTTCACTGGGATTCAGAGTTTGTGTAAAAACAAAAAGGTGCTTTCGATAGTTAACATCATCATTCATGTTGTTTAAAAAAAAAAAAAATCACATTTTCACCCTTATTGTTCAAACCATCATCTCTTGTTCATTGTCTCGTCCCTTCTTACAGGCTCAATCGTGTTTCCTTGAGGGCAGTGCTGCTGCCTTATTGTAAGCTGGAACTGGCGCTCTTTGTGGCCAATCGTATAAAAGAGAGGTTTTTAAGTACGGAGCAACCATTTCCTGAAATTCCCCTCAGGCTCTCGGTGTCCTCAGTATTTTCCTTCTATTTCAGATTTTCTCTTGGCACTTCATGCATGTTTTCTCCTACACTTTTTCTCCTTGCATGCAAAAAGCATCAGTTAAAGGTTTACTCATGTACACTACATGTTACACGTGTAGTGTAAAGCGCTTTGGGGTCCTTAGGGACTAAGTAAAGCGCTATACAAATACAGGTCATTTACCATTTACTCCCAAAACTGCTGAGATTTGTTTTCTCGTTCTGTACCTCTTGTAATATTACTCTACAAAAGAACAAAGTGTTAATCTTTTACCTTTGCACATCTATTCACAAATCATTCAGTCTGTCAGCTTTTCCTTCATTTTCTTTGTTGCCATGCCCACAGATGAAAATTACCGCGTGCACTTTGTGTCACCCCTGCTCTTCTCGTGTCCTTCACCTCCCCTTTCTCTGATTTTCTCATTTCTTTTCTCTCTCTTCACACCTGTTCTCCACTCTCTGCCTTAAAGATGCTCTTTGTTTAATTACACACTCACCGTTGCCATGTCTATGGATGCTGTGGCTTCGTCCATGATAAGGATACTGCTTTTCCTGACGAAGGCTCTGGCCAGACAGAACAGCTGTCTCTGACCCTGACTGAAGTTTTCTCCTCCTTCTGTCACTATGGCATCTGAAAACACAAACATACACTTCAATATGTTTCAGTCATTTCCAGAATTTAGAAGCATTTTTTTATTGTTGTTTTTTGCGACACATGACACTACAGAGGAACTACGTAGTTCAGTTATTTTCTTAAGTAAGAGTGTAAAGAGTAAGAGGGTAAAGTTAATTAGCCTTTAGGTTTTGGATTGCAGATCAATAGGATATTGATTTCCCATTTTCTCCTCAGTGTTATAAATGATGAAGGTTAAGTCATAAAAATGCTTGAAGAACCAAAGAGCTCTCTAGTGATTTAACCTAACACAGAATAAAAAAAATCTACCATTAGGTAAATAATTAATGAATTAATTCGCTGAATGTTGAGATTTTCTTTTTGGTTGTAACGTCATGTAAGTTTGACGTTTATATACAGGAAGAAGAAACAACGAGAGGATCCGGCACTCGGTTTATTCAACAGTAGGACGCGTGTCACTCTTCAAACAGAGGCTTCCAACAGGAATCAAACTAGTTACAAGGTGAATGTAAAGGGTTAGAAATAATGGGAGGGGTGAGCTGCATTATGCAGTGAAGTCACACTGAGAGGCATTGTTTGGTGTTTTGCATTAAATATGATTAATAAGGTTATTTTTTAATTCCTCAAACTGTACAGTTGCCATTATGAACATATAATAAAGGCGGTAACAAGGACTCAGGTTGGTTCACCACACAGCATAAATCTATAGCACACTGAATTGTTGCTTAAACCAAATCAAAGGACGAACTTAACTAGCCATCAGCTCCAGCCTCAGGGATCAATATCTTACTGAACATCTGGTTCCAGCAGACATAAACTAAAGCTGCAAGCAGCTTAGCTTGAACCTGTCACATCCTGACACACACACACACACACACACACACACACACACACACACACACACACACACACACACACACACACACACACACAAAGACTAAAATTGATCATGTGAGATGAGCAGCAGGCTTATTTCACAAGAGAAGCGTTTCTTTTGTTGTTGTTGTGATGAATTGCAGAGGACGGCAGAGACGTAAGGAATCGAGTGATAAACTGGAAGTGCTCACGCGCCAGTGTTAATGTCCACACAAAGACGGCCCCGTGCAACATCATCGCTTCAAGCATTCATCATTTATGCACGTTGGATTTTCTGACTTGACTTTCAGATAATATTTGATCTGGCCGCGAGTCTTCCTGCTGGCGGCAACTGTCTAGTGTCCTGTGTCAAAACCACGAGCAGAAGACTGTGCAGGACGGAGCAGCAGCACATAAAACAGCCACTGCAGCGAGTTAAAAATGAATGCTCATGTCATCTGATACAGCGGCTCGATCTTTGTATGGGGACACTCGAGCAGCTGGTAGATGTGACGCTGACAGAGTGCATGTAACTTCTGAGAAAGAATTAATTTTTCTGTTTAATGTTCAGATCCGGGTGAGCACACTTTACTCTCTGTGTGTCTTTTAAAATAAACAGTTTGCAAATGCGATAAAGTTGACACACACATTTGAATAAACACAGATGTCTCACCCAAGCCTCCTGGAAGTGATTTAACAACAAGTTTCAGCTGAGCTATCTCCAGCGCTTCCCACAGCATCTCATCAGTTGCTTTCATCTCTGGGTCCAGGTTGAACCTACAAACCCGCAAAAACAAGCTACATTTAGTGCTGCAACTTTCAGTTACTTCATGATTAAGGCATTTTTTTGAATGACAAATATTTGGATGATCTGTAAAGTGTCATAAAACAGTGAGAAATATCCTTCCTAATATCCCAAGTCACCAAAAATCCATGTTTGTATTTCACAAGACATAATAAATATTATATTTTGAGGGTCTGAAATCAGTATTTTTGCTTTAAAAAAGTCATTTTTATTCGTGGTCTGTACATTTAAGCTTTAATATAATCCTCACCTCCGAGCTGTCACTGGGGCCATTTTCATTATGATCTATGTGAAGCAGCGTCTCTGATGACTGTGTAATGAATATTCCAGTAAATGGACTAAAGCGTATGAGCTGGTCAACTCGAGCGACACACCCTTCTGTCATCACCAAACTGAGTCCATACATGTAAAGGGACAAACACTGAAATATGCTTTTACATCACTGGATAAAACTACAGTCTGAGACCATCGTGCAGCTTGTTTTTTCTCTGGGATGACATTGCTTTTACGGTCGGTGCTGCTGGAGTCTAAAAATAAACCTCTTCACTGCAGTTTTCAGAGGACACTGCTCTTATCCACAGCTCACCTCCTGTTTTGTGTCTTTGAAGACTCTCTACCCCCCCTTACTATAATGCAGAATCACTGATTCACTAGTCTTCTTTTTGACAGAGAAGTCTACTGTACCGGATGGTGCCACTGAACAGGATAGGGTCTTGGAGGATGATGGACAGCCGAGATCTGAGAGTCTGCAGAGGCAGCTTGGAGATGTCGATGTTATCAATCACAATCCTTCCTGTGTGACAGAAGTTTACAAAAACACCCCGATTTCACCAATTAAGACACGTTTCCTCTTTTTTTCTACTATTTCAATTATTATTTTATCCCCTGTGGAGACACGAATCCCATTTGGATTATGTCAGGAAGGGCATCTGGTGTAAAAATCAAACGTGCAGATCTACGTGTGAATAAGCAAACAGCCAAAAGTAGATGTATATTTTATCCTGTTAACTTTTTTTTGTGCTGGTGTGAAGCCGAAGTGATATTTTACCCTCAAACATGTCCACCATGCGGAAGAAGGCCAAGGAGAAAGAGGATTTACCGCTGCCGGTCCTGCCACAGATCCCCACCTGGGAAAAAAAGCAAAAACAGTCATCATAATTACCACCATTAATCTATCCATCCATTCTCTTAGCAGCTTATTGGTGTGGGAGGCATGTGGCTAGAGTCTATCCTAGCTGTTAAGGCAGGATAAAGCAAGAGCAGGCTACTCCCTGAACATGTCAAAGTCCATTAAAAGGCTCACCAGTGCTCAGTAAACTAAAATGTGTATTTTCTGTATTATCTCTTTTCACAAGTAGAAGACTTAAATTGGTAAAATAAAAATAAAAATCACAAAAAATAAAGTACTGAGTGAATACATTAATATTTCATTAAATGCATCCAAAGTGGCATTAAAAATAAATGCAGACATTATTTCATTTATATTTAAATGTGATTTATTTATTTGACCTTGTATCATTTCTCCTGTTAATTAGCTTTCCGGTTTATTTAAATCTTAGGATGTATTTCTGCTGTGAGTCTGACGCTGATCAAAAACAGTCCATAACACAGTTTGAATGACAGCTTCCTTATCTGACGGGGCACACGTGCAAACACCAACAATAAAATGATAACATAAAAAACAGAAATAGTTTGAGGGAAAATAACACCAGAATAAATGGAAATATGCAAAATCTGCGTCATTTAGCTGTTATGCAACTATATGACCTATATTTGTTTTTTCTCCAAATAGTTTTCATTTAATCTGTTATGCTTCTCCACATTCAAACACAGGTTTCTGTCCTGTACCTTCTGACCAGGGCTGATATGTGCGTTGACATTTTTGAGCACAGGCTTCAGCGTGGCGTCATAACGGACGCTCAGATTCTGTATCTTGATCTCTCCCTGTCGGGGCCAGCCGTCAGGAACCTGAGACACAGCTGAGACACACAAGAAAAACATCACGACTTTCAATTTGATCTTTTTTCCATCCGAGAAGCAAAAAACTTGAGTGAATCCACCTTACCAGCATATATTCTCCTTCAATTTGTGACCAAAATGTAAAACTTTCCCACATTTTATGGATAAGAAACAGACGCACTGCATACTGCACACGCACACACTTTTACATAGCGCATGCATGATCGATTATTAGGGGATATAAAAGACATTAGCAGAGTTTTCAAAAAGTGCGAGAGGGATAAAGATCCATTTCTCGTGAGCATTATGACAGCCTTCTTGAACTGACAGTGATGAACGTAGAGTTAATTTCAGGCTTCTTCACTCAAGAAGAAATCACAAACACTTTTCACGATTTCTCTGAGCGCCTGCTGAATCAGTAAGAGAAAGTTTAATTTGAGGTGGCAGAGTGCACTCACTGAGCAGTCCCTCGTAATTCTCTGGTTCAGTTTTGAGCAGGCCGTTAATCCTCTTGACTGAGCCAAGCTGTACTTCCATGTCTGCCAAGTTACGCACCATCCAGTTCATGTAGTTGGACACCTGATACAAGAAGGGAGGAGGGAGGAGATGAGCTGAGTAAATGTCACCACACAGACACGCAGTCCTTTCGGTGTGGACATTGTTGTTGTTTTCACCCAGATACAACTCGAATATCCTCAGTGTGTCTCGGCTTTTCGTGACTGTCACGATGAATTTTCTAGACCGGCTTTTTCAGAAACACAGAAACAAAACACTTGAAATAAAAACATTTTGTTCCCAATTTACCTGAAATTGCTGCATTTTTACAGCAAAAATATACCAAAAAAAGAAACAAATTTACACAAAAAATCAACCTTTTCTACCTTTTAGCATCCACAACCTTTATTGTGGCTAAGCTACAACAGAATGGCTGAAAGAGAAAATAATCAAGGTGTTGCAGTGACCCAGTCCAGTCCATGTGTCAGAGAGAAACTTAAGAGAGCCGTGCATAAACGGGGAACTGAAGCAACATTGTAAAGAAGAGTGAGCCATGCGAGAGACTGATGAAGTCATACAGAAAAGATTAACCATGATGATTAATTATTATGGTGCAGTATGTCATGTGTTTTTGTTCATCTCAGGCTGTATGTACTCAATTTTAAACCTGGTAAGGATCAGATTTCTTTTCACTGATGTGTACAAACTTGAGAAAGGACACATTTTCTTTTTACTGTGACTGTAAAAGTTATTTTTATCTGTCTGCACTAAAACATGTAAGAATCAGTAGAAACAAACGAAAGAAATTGTTACAAAAGACAATTTTCTCCATCCTTTTTTAAAATAAATTAACTACAAATGAAACACATTGGTCAAGTAATGAAAGTGTTCTTTATACTACTAGTGCTGCCGGAGGTTTTTGCAACATTGAGCTTAAACCTGTAAATACCTTAACAGCTAAACAGTTAAACGCACACACATACACACACACACTCTCACCATGAGTGCGTATGTCAGACCGAGCCCCACCAGCCCGGGGGACAGCTGGTTGTAGAGCGAATTGGTGATGGAGGCTACCGCCGCCACCAACACCACACAGGCTCCGATGTACTCCTGCAGAGACAGACGAAGTCAACATCACAGCGAGAAGTTAACACTTCACTTAATAACTGAAGAAGGTAAATAACGCTTAAAGAGATCCATTATTGTAGATTGGTTTATTGTTAGCAGACATGACAGTGGGGGCGGTGGGGGCGGTGGGGGCGTGTTCTTGTTTGCATTCATCAACATTTCAAAGGTTTCTGCTGCTGTGAAACACAAGGAGCCGAATGAACTGTGAGCAGCACGGTCAATACATAAAACATGACATGTAGACAGCATTTCAAGCTAATACGAGAATGAAAAATTCAGTGTTTTATAGACCCCAACAGAGGGAGCAGTTACCCAGCAACATCAACATAAATGTGAAGCAGATATCTGACAAACAGTGAAGCAGAACTGATGGGAATTTTAAAGAAGTGCGCAGCAGACGGATCATTACCATGCGGACCTCCAGCCAACGGTTGGCTGCTGTGAGGAAGAGAGAGGCGATGTTGTTGGCATCGGTGAACTGTAGTAACCTCTGTCTGAACCTGGGCTCATACCTGCCAACAGAAGGGGTTTAATTCATTCATTTGTTATTTGACTGTATCACAGACTGCATTACATCTACATCTAAGAAGAGCACCGTATGCTATTTCTCATTGCTCTTTATCTTTTAGGAATATAATGACATTTTAGTGACAGAAATAAAACTAATGGCTTTGGCTGTTTGGTATTTAAGGCTGAAATTTCTTTTGACATTTTCAGGTCCAGGAAAATGCCACATATGTAAGGATATTTCAATAAACGCTGCCTTTCCAAATGTGCAAAGATCTCAAGAATCTGAAAACAACTTCAAATGTTTGCACTTGTGGCTCCTTTGTCACTGAATGTTTGATTTCAGCCAAATACCTGAAATAAGCTTTTGGCATTTTCACTTCTACAGTACATAATTACCTAACCAACAGTCCACTCTAGTCCAGTCGTAAATGCTGAAGCTTTTGTGTGTCTCTGTTTGCACACAAGTAGCCTACAGCGTCTTCAGAGGAAAGTCTTTTGAAAAATATTGTATTTTTAACCTCGGCTATGGCTTTTTAAAAGTTCCCATTTTCACCAAGGATGTAAGGTTGTGTTACCTGAGGGCTCGTATAGTGGTGAGACCTTCAACTGTCTCAGAGAAGTGGGAGAGTAAAGGGAGCTGTGTGCTGTCCTCCAACTGCTGCAGGTCCCTGACCAGAACATAGCAGAGACAGCAAACGGGGAAATATCAGCTGGACCACATTCAGATATTAGATTTTTGCATCCAAATCATAAATCTAATGAATTTCATTCTGAAAAGGAATATTTATTTTGTCCCACCAAAAAAAAAAAAAAAAAATCTTGCTATATAGCAATGTGTCTGTGACTTCCCTCCAACTATCCCGTCAGACTCACCTGGAAGCCATCCGGAAGTATTTCTGAATAAAGTAGCAGGTGACAGCCAGCGGCAGAAGGGCGATGAGGAAAACGGGTGTGACGTAGGAGATGACACCCAAAGCAGACACGCATAGCAAGGTGGAGCGGGAGAGGCACTCGAGGGTGGTGGGAATGTGCTGATCGATCGTGTTGGTGTCAGTGGAAAATCTGTTTAGGATGCTGCCGAGAGGAGTGGTCTCAAAGAGCCTGAAGAGAAGAAAGAGAGTAAAATCCCCTGGACTTTATCATCAAAATGACCAGATTACTCTCTGAAATACTGCCGGCTTATCAAAAATGCTTCCGCTGGAGCTCTAACAAGGACTAGAAAGAGATTAGCTTTTCTTCATTGGCTCTCTGTTAAATCCATAATTGAATTTAAAATCCTTCTCACATACCTCACATACGAAGACCTGAGCTCCATCACATCTTAAAGACCTTAAAGTATCAAATTATCCCAAATAGAGCACTTGGCTCCCTTAGAGGTGTCTGTGCTTTTAATATTAGACTTAAAAGCTTTTCTTTTTAATAAAGCTTATAGGCAGGCCTGGATCAGGTGACTCTTAACCATTTGTTATGTTGTTATAGGCTCAGGCTGCTGGGGGACTTCCCATGATGCACTGAGCATTCTCCATTCGGCTCTTTTCCACTCTCCATGCAGTTCTGTGCTTCTACTGCATGTCATTAACTTTGTGTTTTCACCTGTGGGCTTTCTCCCACCTCTTTCCGCTCACCCCCAACCACCTGGGGTCTCTTCCTCTGATATGGGACCTTGCTCGCAGGGGATCCTTTCTATCATCTTGTTAAGTCTGAACCTTACAACGTAAAGTGCCTTGACATGACTGATTTAATCTCATAAGGTTATTTTCAAAGATCAGAATTATACAATAAAATAAAATAAGATTCAATAATTAAAAATAGTGTGGATGCTTCTGCCACTGAAAAAAATGCATTTCCACTTTATAACTCAAACATTCATGTTATTTTCTCATATTTGAGTTATTTTCAGAAGCTTGATTTAGTCAGTTAAAAATGTAACATGCCAAATTTTGAGCCAATAATCCGAAACGTTGACTTACAGATGGAAATAGATTTTGTCCAGAGTTGTCTGGCTCAGTTACTGCACATAATGTCCTCTTTGTATATATTTACTTACTGTATATAATGTTTTCTCTCTCTTTTTGCACAGTCGAGGAGCGTATCAGGACACATTTCACTGCGTGTTGTACTTGTATAACTATGCACGTGGCAAATAAAAGATCTTGAATCTTGAGTTTACATTCATTCATGTGAATTCTGCACAGTATGTTAATGCAGCTTCTTTATGTGTATATACAGTGCTTTCCAATGTGTCTTGAGGCAGGTGATGTCTCCTGGGTTTTGGAGGAGGAAAGCAGATGGTGCTCAGAGTAATGAGGCAAAAAACCTTTTAACTGTGTTTTCTCTTATATCATCAGCAAACACACATCTTTCTCTGTCTCTGCCCGTTTTCACACATCATAATGCACACACACACGCACGTGCACACAGACAAACACACAAACGCGCTGAGCGTCGCACCTCATGGGGGCCAGGATGATCTTGTTGAGCAGGCTGTGGTGGAGCTCTTTGGCCACTTTGTGACCGGTCCACTCCACAGCCACGGAGGTGGCGAGACAGAGGACGATGCCCAGGCAGCAGAGCACACTGAACACAGACAGATACCAGGAGTGGCTGAAGCCACAGTCCTATAACACACACACACACAGAGGGGGTTATAAAAGGCATGAGCACAATGCTATGTGTTGTTTGAGAAAGAAGAGTCTGTCGTCCTACTTACTTTGTTGTAAATATAAACACAATTAAACATCGAGGCTGGTTAAAAACCAGCTGTCTAGGACAAAAGCCAGTGAGAGTTTCCAAGCTAAGCTGATAATATTTGAACAGAAAAAGAGAAATAAAGAGGGCCGGGGAACTATTTTCTTCTTCCTTTTGCTTCCAATCTAATTATTCTCTTCACCCTGGATCCAAATTTTCTATCCTCTTTTATTTTATGTGATAACTTTTGATCATAATACTAAGAAATGTTTATCTTCATTTTCATTCTCACATATCACTAATTCAAATTTCTTCAATTTCACACAGTTCGCTAAAGAAATAGCTACATTTATTTTATAAAAATAGACCTAATATCAAGATCCTAACCATTTACTAATGACAGAGTTAAGGGGCAGCACTCCGTCCTCTGAAGGAGCAGTGGCCAAGAAATAACAGCTCTAGCACCAAACATTAAAATGTAAGTGACAGCAAACATATAAAGACAAGCTTCAGGGCGTAATCGTGAGGATTTTATGGTTATAATGGTTTCCACGCAGTCCTGATTGATTAGATCTCGTAAGTCAGCTGATCACAAAGCAAACTGAACTGATGATTATGCTGCATGAGTGAAACAGTTGCAGCACGGCATGCTTCACTTGGCTAAAACCTGTGATTTGTACATAACGTGCTCTCCCCGCTGAGTCACACTGATCTAAATTTAAACAAAAGCCAGGAAGCATAATCCAAAAGCAGGTCTGGCACCTCAAACTGATAGATAATTCCAAAAAAGCTGGGAAGGTGTGCAAAGTGTAATTAAAAACAGAATTCAGTGAAATGCAAATATCACAAAGCCACATTTATTCACATTAGAACATAGAAATGATATAAAATGATAAGATTTACTATTTGAAGGAGAAAAAAAAAGGTCTTTTTTTTTTAATTTGATGTCATCAGCACCTCTCAGAATATATATTTGGGATTTTAGATGAACTCATTACAGTCTCAGCTATTAATGTTAGCTGATGCTTATTTTTATATACAGTGAAAAAGTTGCAGGTCGGACCTATAAAAGAAGAGCAAAATATATCAGAGATATCACTGGAAAAAAAAGACCCTTTAGCTGCTCATCACTCAGCCCAGTTGCCACTTGTGACATGAAGCATTTCCACTATCTAATCCTCTCACTGCTCAATTATTTCCTCTCTCTAGAAGGAGAGAAGCAGTGTGGCATTTATGTGAAGTGGCCGAGTGTGCGTTTGTCAGAACAGGACTTCTGAGAGTCTCCTCGTGGATTAGTCTGTAGCACAGCGCAGATTAGATAAAGCTGGCAACGACGCACTGAAGTTCAGCCAGACAAGTTGTGATCAGCATTCAAGTGACAATTTATTATCAACGCTTAGCTGGACATGCAGCGGGTGAGAGAAAGAGACAGACGGCTGCTGCTTATATTCAGCAGGACACGGTGCCACTAGATGGATCTTTTAAAAAAAATGACCCACTGATTGTATTAATGCTCAAATAATTTTTAAAGAGGCAGTGTGAACGAAGCAGAAAATACTTTATGGCTCTAAAATATCTCAAGAGAAGCAGAAACAAAGAGCTAAGTGTCTAAATCAAAAGCTGAGCGGTGCATCCTCTCACCTGTACGATGGTACAGTTGTGAGCTGAGGCGTCTTTCTTGGCTGCGATGACATGTGACGTCCAGTGGGCCAGCCAGTAGTCAATGGCCACCATGAGGGAGTGTTTGAGGAGCTGCGACAGGAGGAGCAGGCTGAGCAGGAGGAGCCCTGCAGAGGACAGGTAGGTGCCGCAGGAGCGCCAGGGGATGGTAGCTCTCTGGCGCATTACCTGTGACAGGTTGTCATCATCTTCACTCTCCACAGATTCCTCTGGGGTTGAAACAGAGATGAAGTGCAGTGTTAAAGGTTTTGTTTTTGGCCAGTTGTGAGATGTAATTAGGCCGAGTTATCTATTTTGCAAGGACTGCTTCCATTGTCACATTTTTTTTAATCTTATGTAAATTTGCTTATTTCTGTCTAAAAACGCCCTGCTCTGCTACAACTCACAGCTCAGACGCTCATTACATTTCTTTCTCTCCTTCTACCCTTCTTCTCAAATATTTCATTCCTTCACTTTTTCTCTCTTTCCTCTTCTTTTCTGACATATTGCTCAACATTTCTCCTCCTGCGCCAGTCTGACAATCCACGACTAGCACAGGAAAGGAGAGAAGTGAAGAAATAATAGACAGAGGTCCAAATGAGAGGAGAAGGTGTGCTAGAGGCTACAGAAGCTACACTCCACAAAGACAAGCAGTCGCTCATTCCCATGAAAGGCATGTTTTTCAGGAGCACCAGGGTGACCACCGCACACTGACTCGGGGGTGAAGAGATAAAGTAACGACCTCCAACCTTTTTCCCACTTCGGATTTAAATGTATCACATTACATCAAGCAGCAAGCTTTGGAGCATGAGGCTGCATGTGGGTGTCTGAGAGGCTCAGACAAGCTGGAGGTGGAGAGGAAGCAAGAGAAAAAGGGAGGAAAAGATGGGGAAATAATGAGTGGCAGGCTTAAAGAAACAACTTCTACTCTCAACTACAGTCATGCTCACACTAAGTAAGCCTTCAAGAGCAAGAGAGACAAATGTTTGGGAGGGGGGAAGAGCAGGAAAATGGATGATGAGATTCTAAAACAGAGAAGCAAACACATGTGCCGTTAGCTAGCAGCGCTACAATGCCACAAATGTCTTTTTCTGTTTCAACTTTTTTTTTCAAACCATGCTTTCTGGCCACACCTGCTCGATCGAACATGAGGGTAGCTGGAGCCATCGCACAAGTCCACCCCGGGGTGCCACCAGCACACGGGAGACAACACAGAACAAAGATAAAGTGTACAGCCAGCGCACCTTAGCGCTTTTCAACTGCAGGTGCTCGTTCAACAGCAAGCACACACACACAGATAAAGGATCAGATTCAATGGTTAATCACAGCAGGAGGCGGTGGGAAATAACATGGCGACGTATCCAGTTGCTGAAAAGGTCAAAAGAGGAACGAAAAGACAAAAAGACCAAACCAAGATAAGAGACAGGAAGGAATCAAATACAGGGAACTATGAGTCATTCAAATAACTGCAGACATTACAAAAGATGTTAAGATTAAAATAAGCTGAATAAGCTTAAGCTCTCAGCAGGAGAAGGGGAATTGTCATCCTGCATCTATCATTAAGGGAAACATAAGCATTAAATCAGGCTGAGAAGCACCCACTCCAGTCATGCACATTCCAGCTGCTGTCATCGTGACTCTTTCCTGTGTCCTCTCACCTTCCTCATCCTCTTCAGTCCTGGCTGCCTCTCTCGAATACATGGCCCTCCGCAGGTTTTTTCTCTCTAGGTCTGTCATACTCTCTGCCACAGTTTCCTGAAGGAGAGATCAACAATGAACTTATTTCAGCATAAAAACACCCAGGTAATCTAACTTTCATTCCAGACAGAGACGGCGTGTCTGTCTCACCTGGATCTACAAAAGAAAGTGTTCAAATTACACAAATTAAAGATTCTTGGCGCTGATTAAAAGATAACATTTTGCTTTTGCAGTCATTAATCACCTTCTCAAACTCCTGATCCTGTCTGTTCATGAGGGTTTTCCACTGCTCAAAGAGTTCAGGTTCAGAGTTTTGGATGTCCTTCAGAGTCCCCTCAGTCTGGATGGTGCCATCTTTCATGGCAATAATCTAATAATAGCCACACACACAAAAGAAGATAGAAAAAATATGATCTGTATTTAGCTGAGACTCAATCTCTATTTGCTTTGGGATCTTTGAGAGATAAAGTGCGTCATAAATGAGACAATAAAATGTCTTTATCGTCCATTATATACCAGCCATCCCAGACGGACAGTCTTATTAACTATTAAGCAGTTCTTACCCAATCTGCATGTGGTAAATATTGCAGTTTGTGTGTGACCAGCACCACGGTCCTCTTCTCTTCTCTCAGGAGCTTCAGGATGCCATCCTGCATCAGATGGTCACTCAGGTGGATGTCCAAAGCAGAAAATGGATCATCCTACATATGTAGAGAAGTTCAGAGGAAAACAAACCAATACATCTCCTGAAAACATGATTCAGATGGTGAATATACATACATATATGCCCACTGTTAAGTTGTTGCTAGGCCAACATCATAGTTATATTATATATAATTAAGTTTTTGAGTAAACGTGAGAAGTTATTATGTAATGAAATGAAAATGACAGAATGCTTTCATAAGGTGTTGTAGGCAGATAAAGAAAAAAACAAAACAGACATCAGCTTATTTTAGGCTGTTGTTTGCTGGTTGCCAGGTAACCTGATGGCATCATCATATAACATGCGAAACAGAAGTTTTGTGAATATAAATTAGATGTTACTGTAAGGATGTGATCACAAGGTGTTATAGATGTATACATACTATAAATGGGGATGTGTTAGGATGTGTTACACTACAATATTTAATATTAATTTAAATATTAATTCAAAAATGCTGAGCAGGGTGGCTGTGGCTCAGGGTATCGGGTAAGTTATCCACAAGCTAAAAGGTCAAAGTGTCCTTGAACAAGATACTGAACACTACATTCCCCCCAGTCATGAGTCGTGAGCACACAGAAAGTCATTGTGGTGTCTCTCCTGTTTCTTCAACTTCTATTTTTTTAATATTTGAAGGATTAATTGAGGAGATTTTGAGATTGATGTCATATAAAGTTATTTCTATTTAATGGCAGGGAATGTTTTTTAAACCTTCTGCTCTGGGCTTCTTAGAGTGTGTAGCTATTTATGTCACACAGGGAGGCATCAGAAAGAGAATCACAAGCACTGTCAGGTAGTGCTACAGAAACAGTTTCTCAATGAATACTGATCAATCACAGGTGCAGCCTGAGAAGCCATCCGTTTAAGCTGTTCAGTTATTTCTGTGTGCAGTCTCACCAGAAAGACAACGTTGGTCTGCTGGTACATGGCTCTGGCCACGCTGATTCGCTGTTTCTGTCCACCTGATAGGATGATGCCCTGCATCGGAGGACAGCAAAATGTTATCTCACAGAGGCTTCAACACAAAGATGAATTAACAATATCCAGAAATACGTGCGGCTCTTTTCCTTAGAGGAGCAAAGGAGACTAGGGTTTATTTCCTGCATTACTGGTGCATGAAGAAATCCAACATGACAGCGCTCTAGATGAACAGGGTCAGTCTAGTTTCCTGATACGCAAACATCAAAATCTTGCTACACAGTAACGATGACAAATGATTCTGCAATAAAACGAGCCACAGTGGGAGCTACAGCCAGACAGAAACTCATAAATGTTACTGTGATACTGACCCGTTCCCCGATCTCTGTCTGGTCTCCCTGTGGAAGAATGTCAATGTCAGGCTGAAGCGAGCAGGCCTCGATGACAGCTTTGTATCTGCCGGGCAGAAACAGAGACAGAATACAGATGAGGGCAGAGAGCAGCTGCTAATACCAGCCAGAGGGAAACTACAGCCCTGCTCATTATTATCTCTTGGGCCATTGATTCACATTCACATACATGTAACCTATGGGACTGTGTTATGTATGTATGTATATATATATATAGCAGCTTCTCTGGTTCATCTTAAAAGGTTTTACCCTAAAGGGTTCGATCAGAGACGCTTCAACGCCACAAAGACTAAACAGGCGATACAAGAATTTCTTTACTGTCTATTTAAGATAACCCACACAGTGTAAAACGTAAGCCACACATAGTTTGACATGACAGTTTGTCAGTCACTCAACTACTGAAGTAACAAGAAAGTTATGACCTAAAAATATTGTCGTTGTCCAGAAAATACCAAAAAACTCTCCTCTAATATCTCTGGGAAGTTTAGATAATGCACAGACTTCTTCTATAGTCTTTTTAAGGTAATATTATTAAAGAAGATGCTTAGATGTCTGCTTTTTAAATTAAAAACAAAACAGATTAGCTCATGGTTTATATTTGTGGATACACAGGGACAAATTGTGGGCTTTTTCCAAATGCAGGAATTCAACTGTTTTGCAGCACAATGTTGAATCAAAGACTGAGTTTAGTGTTTGGGGTCTATGTCAGGGTGGAGAAATACATACTCTCTGCTTAGTGAATATCCAAACTTATATATTAGCTAGGTAGGTGATAAAGTGTTCTGTTTATGTTTCTTTGGCATTTGCTAATAGCCATAGAATTGGAGCAGAGCTTTGGAGGAACTGTATCACTTGAACCAACTGTTGCACAAGCATAAGAAAATGTGATACAATAACGGACACAGCAGGTTACAACAGCCTTGATTAAACAGCTTGGAAATTCATGGAAAGACCTGCTGCAGCCCGGTGGTAATCCAGATTTTGCTGGATAAAACAGACAGCGCAGCAGGACAGCGGCGATAGAGCGAGACTGGAGACTGTTTTATTGAACATCTCCACAGCAACAAAGCACAGTAGTCCATTAAACCTGTTTAACAAAAACAGTCCAAACAGTCCACGATGCCATAAATGCATTCGACCTTTGAGAAATACCATTTGTTGTGTGGATGAAAGCGGCATGCGTGTATCTAGACTGTCCCTCCACAGGCGTTTTCAACAGCGAGCAAAACTGGAGACACGCTGCATCACAACACAAGAGGCACAAAGAACCACACACCTTCAGCAACAAAACACCCTGGCTTGAGGTGTTTCAGTGTCAAGGCTGCTTATGTGAAGAGTTCATAACAGAACTATTGACTATTCACATCCAATTTACTACAGTTGCTGGAGGGAGCAGAAGTGCTGTTGGCTCTAATTTGGCTAAACTGCTCGACTTGACTGAGAGTAGATCCCCTTGTTATAATGAACAACTCTGGATGTTATTTTTAACATTGTTGTGATTGCACGTGTCACAACAGCACAGTGACAACAATTTGAATTTCAGTAGAGCTCATACACTGGTTACTTATGGTATGACATGTTCTGCACATCCACGGACACACAAAAAGGAAAACAAAGACAAAAATCATCTAAACAAGAGTGTGAAAACCACAAAGCTGCAAAAGTGCAAAAGTCTGTGCAGCCCCTCATTTCTTTGCAGGTGCCAGACTTCATGATAGTTCTTTAAAGTCTTTAAAGGTCTTTAAAGGTTATTCAAAGTTTATCTATGGGCATTCAACCACTTAATAATGACCTACGAATTATTCAAGCAAAAAAAGGCACCTAACTCCAGGCAGGCAGTAGTGTTAACAAGTAGTGTTGTGTCTATACGTAACAGAAAACTGTTCATGGTCCTGGGTTTTTATTTTGGACTCGTGTTCTTGTTCTAAATTATTTAGTCTCGAGTATAGTTCTTGCTCGTACGCCTGTTTCTACTGTTTTGTTTGACTGTATTAGTTCCCCTCCCTGTCCAGTCTGTCCTAGTCTCTTCTCTGTGTTTCATACCTCCTGTACGAAGTCATTGCCTGACTGTCTTCTGTCTCAGTGGTTGTCTGGCGTCCCTGTCTTGTCAAGTTATAAGTTATAGTCCTGGGCTCTGTGTTAGTTGCCTTCTGTTTTATTTTGACAGTCCTTGTCTTCTTGTTTTCTGTGCATCAGGTTCAGTTTTGCTTCTTCTGTCTGTCTTAGATTCTGTTTAGCTGTGCTCCCATGTTTGTCCACTCTGCCCTAATCTCCTCCTGTGTATATGTTGTCCGTGTCTCCCTTTGTTCTTTGTCGGGTCCTCCCTCGTGCTGCGTGAGCCTCCATCCCTCAGTTCCTACCCTGCTCTGTTACCTGTGTCTGCTTTTGTTTTCTTCACCTTATTGCCAGCAAAATAAAAGCTGAGATTTCGAGTTTAATTCCGTTTGAGTCTAGCATTCTGGGTCCATTGCCTGCTTGCCACACTCCCTATCCTATGACAAAAACTGGGTATAAAAAATGCTGGTGTGAACGATCCAGTTATACCAAACATACATATGCCAGCAGCGCGCGGCACCCCAACCAACAGCGGCATCCACTGAAAAGCGTGAGTGAACAGATATACTCATCATACCTTTGTTTTTTTAAACAGTGCAATAAAAGTATGAGGTCTTACCTTGATTTTATCATGGGCATCTCAAAAGTGATGTTCTCCACCACTGTGGCGTTCAGCAGCCAGGCCTTCTGGGAAGCGTAGGCCACAGGACCTCTCTTCCTACCGGAGATTTAAGACACAAGCAGGCTTAAAGCAGGGTCAAACAAACACAATAATATCTCTATGTTTACATTTTACCTCTTAATGAGTGTATAGTTTCACACATGGGTGAAGGTTAAAAATCTATTTAACCTCTGGGATCATTAACGACCTTCCGTATTTGTGGAGTCAATATGTAACCGAGGGTCTGGGGCAAGTATATAAGCAGTGGGAATAGCTAGTTCTTGAGGGTGATCAATAAAGACAGAAAACAGAACGTAACAGAATAAAGTTACATTGAAACCAAGCACACCATTGTTTTTCTTGTGACATTACCAATAAGTTTGATGTGTCACATGACCCTCTTCCTATTGAAAAAACAAAAGTTGTATCCAAGATGGCCGACTTCTAAATGGCCACCATGGCCACCGCCCATCTTGAGGAGTTTGCCCCCTCACATATACTGATGTGCCACAAACAGGATTTTAATATCACCAACCATTCCCATGTTATTACGGTGTATCCATATAAATGGCCCACGCTGTAGATAACCACCCACAGATACATCTCTAATGGCTCTGCTGTTATTGGTGATGCATCTCCATGGAGACTGCGCTCACCTGATGTCTCCTTCACCTGCTGCGTCTTTGTCTGTGGGACTGTGGAGAAAATACCAAACACACGGCACTCATTAGAGACACGCCCAAATAATTAAACAGGCATTGTTCCCCCAGAAATAAACAGTCTGTTGACTCCACCAAATTCCTGTAATGATTAACAAAAACCAAACACACTCACTAACCCGCGTACTCTTCCCTCACTATGGCAATCATGTCACTGCCACCCCAACACAAACAGGCCAACCACTGCCCTACATGAGCAAGTCTATCATTAGCGGTGATCTGATGCTTCCTAAAATAACGCCCACGCCCTCTTAATTTTTCTTCCTGTAATTTGCTGAACTGGAAATCAGCATCACCCCGTTTGGATTGTGGTGCCTGCAGTTCTCTGAGAATCTGATTCCTCCGCCTGAGATTAGTACGTCAGCACTAAGTCTGCGGCTGGTGTATGGATGTGTGTGGCCATTCACTGGTACCTTATTCATTTTGTTTCTCATGGTTAGATGCTGCTAACAATAAAAAAGTGAGGTAAACTGAGTGAAGAAGAAAAAAAAAGGCCGGTGTGTACCTGTGAACTCAGGTCTGAGCCAGGAATCAAACTACCAACCTTCTGATTGGTAAGCTTTAAAATACTTTTAAATTGCCTTAATAACTTCACTGGGCAGTAATCTATTATTTAACGCAACTGAATCTGTTTCCAGTCACTGGGGCAATCTAGCTAAACTAGATTATTCCTATTTAAACAAAGATGAGATGTGTGTTGCCTCAGGTCTTTGCTTCTTGCCCTCCTACCCATAAAACATCATGCTACCATTAGACACACACATAGCAAAGAGTTACGTGTTCAGTCAGCAGAAACAGAGGCATCAGTTAATGACGAAACACCAGCTTTCAAAAGTAAACACAACACAAATACTTGAAATATGGAAGCTTCATTGTGTGTACATGTAGGTCCAGAGTGAGAAAGCAGTGAAAGGAAAGCTGAGTCACAAATAGAAACAATCAGCCACAGCGTGCTATGATAAGGCTTCCATGTGTGTTAGCTAAAGCAGTGACAACTCTGAACTGTCAACAGAGCTCTATTTATAATCCTGATTTATACTGCACACTATTGTTGCTGTGAAAATAGTTCACACAGTAACCAGCACAGTCTGTCCGAGCACTTTAAGGCCTTAATAAAAATACACGATGATTTTAGCTTTCTGCTTGCAACACTTACCTCTCATCCCCTTCAGACTCCAGGTTTGGCAGACTGTAAATAATAGAAAAATATATATATATGTTACTAGTTCGTAATTGTAAAACTGCTTTTATTAAAGACCAAGGGAAAGTTGGTAATTATGGCTCTTTATTATTACATTTATTGTCATTTGAAACTCCCACAAGCTCTTTCTCATGTAACAAAATGCACAGACATTCACAGCCCTAACCCTAACATTTATTAGGATGTGATTGGCTGTTTTTGGCTTTGCACATGCTCAGTTGATGCTGCGGTGTATTTTTAGGTTTGACAAGTTGACACCTCAAACACTCGTCCTGAGAAGGTGACTCCGATCCCATCTGAGGACAACCGGAGAGATTTACTCAAAGTTTACTGCAGCAGCATTACGTCAGCCAGAGGGCACAGCTGTTAGGAAGGCCGACTGATATTTAAAGGCTCACACATGGTGCACACTCACACGCAAGCACGGCTGTGTAAAAGCAACTAGAAGCAAACAGGGGCAACAAATTTATGTGGCAAGTCAAAATGCAAATTTAGTTTACTTGGTAAATATCTAAACATGTTTTTTTCCTCCTAAAAGCAAACATGTTTATTTTTGAGCAAGTTCATTACTCCTTTAGTTTCTTTAATATAAAAATGGTGGCCAAAAAGCCAATAATTTAGAGCGGAGCAACTAACATGAAGTGATTTGTACACTTGGGCAAGGTGCGGACACTGTGCATCTACATAATACAAGGTTGCTATGGTTACTATACTGCAAAAACAAATGGAAGATGATGTTCTCATTAAAAGTTTCCTTCATTGTGAGACCTAAACTGAGAAGTTTGAAAAACACAGAATGTATTAAAAAAAAATAAAGCTAACAATGGGCATGACAACCCACGTCATCCCGAGCTTACTGTCAAACAAGCAATCAGCCATGATCATGCACTTCCACCACTGTTCTCATCTTTGTGGAGGAGTAACCTAATCACACCAAATCACCTGATGACACTTAACAAAGACGGAAGCTTGAGGGTGTTGTTTTTCCTGCAGCTGGAACCACGATGGAGCTGATGACTTACAGGTTTTATCCCTGATTGAGCTGAAAGAGATTTTCAATCAACATTTTGAAGGACCCAAGGTTATGTCAGTTTATAAGAAGTCACACTTGACGCTTTCTATCAGCAGCAAGAAACTGAAATCTAATCTTTAAAGCTAGGCTGAGTGTCGATCTTACGTGCTGCACAATGATGTTTAATATTTAGTATTTACAGTTATATTCCCATATATCATCGTGATGTTGTTTATTCTATTGCTCTCGTTTTCTTCTGCTTGTTTTCTTTTTTCATTCTCAACAGGTGAAATTAAAAAAGTATCTACTGTTATCTACTGTTAGCTAGTTTATTGTGATGGTGTTGTTTTTATTATGTTGCTCTTTGTTGTTTGTTTTCTCTTCTGGTTTTTTTTATCTCCATACAGGTGATCCAGGTGTTTTGTTTGTTTTTCTTTTTTTTTCTTCCCCCCTTTCTCACCGTCTCGTCTCCCTTCTATTTTTCTTTCTCTCCCTCTCTTTCTTTCATTCTTTCTCCCTGTCCTATCCCCCAGTCATGTCTGTCCCGTCTTTAAAAAACGAAAATAAAATAAATACATAATTATAATAAAGGTCAATCAAATGGACCAATATGGCAAGGCCATGATGATCCACTTGGTAAAGTATATCCGCTTGGCATCTTTCTTGGCCTTCAGACAACAATTCTGACGGCTAAAGATCCAAACGGGACAGGCACAAAAAAAAAAAAGCTAGGCTGAGTGATTCACCAACACTTTCTAATTTAAAGTGTTTATTTCTGATTGACGGTGACTCAGATAACGCAGACAACATGCAGACAATGCAAACAGACAATAAACGCAATGCACACATTATACAAAACAATCATTATGCTATGTGCATAAAGTACAAGTGCAAACAGCACTGCACCATGTGTGATTAATAAGTGCTGATTCTGGTCAGCTTTTAATGGCATGTATCTGAACATTTTTCCCCGCTGCATGCCGTAGTGCAGGCTGTGGAGGATTTGTCAGGATTTACCTGGTGTCTTTAATGGCCCAGTCACACTAGAGGAAAAATAGGTTGGCAACATTTGTGAGACCACGAAAAAACTAGTGATCGGCATCGGATTGCATTGAATTGTTTTGCTGTCTGGGGCCAATTGCAAGTAGTTGTAAAACCAGCTGATTGCTCAGAGGTCAAGCATACAGCACGCTCAGTCTGCAGGTGACCAAGTTTCATTACAAGTTGATTGCACATGGTTGCAGTCATTTTGGTTGTGCTGTAGCCACCAGTTGCTATGTGCCTAAAGAAAATAAAAACTGCAAAGTGTGTAGTAAACCATCATGAATTCTTAAGTTTTCTTCAGCTTCATAATTTAAAGCAGTCTACAACCTTTACATTTCAGTGATCCTCCACAGTAAAGTGCACTTTTCATCCGATAATTCTAAAACAAGAGTAAGTCACTGTCCTGCTGCAGTTAATTACTTCAACAGGTAAGTTTTAAGGTTGCAACCTTCCTGTCTAATAGCTGAACTCTGGGTGTAGTGCACACGTGATAAGAGACCTTCGGCATTTTGACTGAATATCGAGGTCAAGATGCAAATAGTCATGTACTTTAACATAAGAGAAGCCCCAGATGTCCCCCTGCTCTGTGCCATATTTGGATCAGGAGAGTTGAAGAGGACTACAGGTGCCAGAGGGAGCAGGTGGGGTGTTTGTGTGTGTGGTTTCCCACCAATGGATGAGATTAATTAAGTTTTTATCAATGCAGTCACCCTTAATAGGAAAGATGCCACCCTCTGGGACCTCTAATCCAACAGGTTCCATTTAATTACAATATTATCAGACTTTATTAAAATCAAGTACCCCTGCGAAGTCAGACTAGAGCTTGACTCCTTTCTAATGATTCTGAGGTACAGTCCCAGTCCCTGCAATGTCACATACATCTACAGCTCAGAAAAAGCAACGTTGATTTAAAAATAAAACCAGATGCTTTCCCCCCAAAGGTTAAAGAGGTTCAGTTTCAATCTGTAAGCCAAGGTGAACAAGAAATCATTAAAAAGCTCAGAAAAAAAACATAACTTCTATGAACAGAGGGGTCCTCAATCTAACACAGAGCTTCACAACAGCTGTTCAATGGCCCCTTTTTTTCCAGGTGACTAGAATAGGTTTTCAGTGCTTGATGAAACAAACACATGGAGCATGGTGAGCTCAGACAAGGTATCGCAGTCATAAACACCATCAGCCGGTCAGTAACAGCTGACTATGAATCACCAATTACCACCAAGTCAATGAGACTGTCTTTATATATCTGACAAGCTCACATGCTCACGCGTCTGATTAGTCATGTGTTCGGCCCCTGCCAGGCACAAGCTGCTCTCATTTAATCTGCATGTTTATGTGTGTTTCTTAGCAATACAGTGCATGCTGCTGACTCAAAAACATTGCATGACAAAAACGGCAAAACCAGAGAAAACAGAGGAAGAAACTACTCAGGTTGTGTGTCTGCATACTTCAGCAATGCAAAGTCTAACTGACAGCCTTTTAGTCTCCCAGGGATAGATGATAACTTAGACGCTCGAGCACTTGGCGTGCCTGAAGTTCATTCCAATTTAATATCAGAGGGAGTGCCAGCACAACCCTGGCATCAACACAGCAGAAGTGTGTGTTTGGCTGCCAGAGACATTGTGACAATCAAGTAGAACAGCCTAGACTTTGGTGACAAATGGAGACTGATAGCAGCGCCATCCTCGGTAGGTGACGAGACATTCAGATGCAGAAAACGAAGGCTAATGGCTCCCAGAATGCATCTGGCACGATGTGAGGATTCACTTTGCATTGTGCTATTTTAAATTCAGTCTACTTTTAAAGACCCACTGAGTTTTGTTTGGCTGAAATCTAAGAGTGGAAAGCCACATCTGCAGCAGGACCTTAAAAAAAGACTCAGAAGGCACCAAAAAGGAGAACTGGGTCACTAAATGAACTCAATCCAAAAAATAAGTAAACAAGAAAAAGTTTATAGTTTGTCCAGAACGAGCAGCATTGTTAAATGTTAATATGAATGATGTATTAATAATAAATACACTGTATTCAAACTATTAATCAAAATAATCCAGATTATAATGAAAAAAGTATTTCATCTATTTAAATCTGTCAAACTGAGATGAGACTATAACAGCATAGGGTAGTTTTACACCACAGCCTGTCCAGTGCATTACAATGCATTCATTAGCACAGTGGTTTTTACATCTGGGGCTCTGAATCACTCAAAGGGTAGCAAAATGAATCTGAAGAGTCACATAATCGCTGTTTTTCTTCAAATTTATCGTACAATATGAGAAATATAATTTTATTCTTGAATGGACGGATCACTTTACTTGTAACAGATACACAGTATGCAGTGAAATAGAGTAAATTTAGCTCAGTTTCTATGTCTTTTCAAAGCTTTTGGCATTTCCTTTGTTTTTACTAACCACATGGTGAATACCACTTTATTATTATTTAACCAAAATCTTCAATTAACAGACTTTATTTGTTGAAATGATGATCTAATTTACAGAGTTATGAGGAAATTCTGCCTCAGCTCAAAAGCCAAATCTGGTCTGAAATGTAAAAACAAACAAACAAACATTTGTCCAGATAAATTAATTCAACCTAAATAAAAAAAAGCCAGATGTCAGAAAACTGGAGGAAGTGAGCTGATAAGTGCTAAAAAGGCATACCCAGGTGTCATTAGGAGGTGGGCTTCTGGCCTGCAGCCACAGCAAACCAGTTGGGATTTTCAACCAAAAGCAGCCAACTGAATCTAGGTCAGTGCTGCATAAAAGGATGCCCACATTCTTCCACAATGTTTCTCCCAACCATAAAAAAGAAAGCTGCCATATCAGCTCATTTCACTGACCTACAAATCCGTTTATGTTATACTGCTGTGTCATGGAAACAGAGTACTTGTAAGTCTGATTTTGTTGGTAATTGCCCTGTCAGCAGCATGTAATTAATAGCTGTGCAAAAACACATAAATAAAAGAACAAAGGTGCCCATGACAGACCAATTATCAGAGAGGTTTGGAAAACCATATGTCAGAAAATAACGCAGGCTGAGGATGGAGAAGGAAACGTGGCGCGACATCAGCTGGAGTGGTTCAGGTCCCTATAGGTAGCAGATTTCTTGGAATTAACCTTTAACCTCTGGGCTGAATTTGATTCCATAGAATGAAGTGTATGAGATGCAGCAGTGACAAGTGTTTCCCTGGTGGTGCATTTGTCTTTTTTCCTTGTAATTGAATGGATGGGTGAGGTGATCGATGTACTGGGGTGACTGCTATTAAGCACTATCATGCTAATGAGATCAGCACTGTTCTCAAGAAGAATCATAATCTCAACAAAGAAAATTTAATCACTTCCATTGTTCTTCCAGTGTCCTACAGTTTAAAGAAGAATTGCAATTCTGTTTACTTTTAATCAACTTTCAGCCTCAAAGATTCCCTGCAGATCGATGTGGTGCACATCAGTCTCTCAGACTGATAAAGCAACAATATCTGCACTTCTTCAGACCCACAAAGAGAGATCAGAATCACATTTCACAACTGATTATCGCACACTTTTGCAAGCACCAAATAATAAGTAAAAGAAATATAGCTGACCTGTTCCAGGTGACAATTCCAGACACTCTCTGCATTTCTCCCAGCGCTGCCAGTAACAAAGAGGATTTCCCACAACCCACCTGGCCCACAATCATCGTCAGCTTACCTGAGAGATTTCATGAAGATGAGGCAACAGTACTGTGAGTGAATGAGCACGTGAAACAACTGGATAGAGAAACAAGCGAAGCAGGGGCAGACAGACTGTACATGGCACTGCTTGATGCTCACCAAAGGGAATTTTGATGTCCACATTTGAAAGCGTTGGTGCTCCATCGACCCAGGTGAAATAGCCATTTGATATCTGAAAAGATGCACAGGCACATGCGGTAAAAACATCAAACAAAGAATAATTTTTCTCTCTTTGTAAGCGCGCAATCCTTCTCAAAATGGTGCATACGTATGTGAGGCTATAAAGTAACTGCTGCCTAATTCTTATTCATGTCATGCTGGTGTTGTTTACTTGCTTCCAGAATATTTTGGTGACATACAGAGAATGAATTATGCAGGCAAAGAATTGCATGGCATGTGTCAAAATGCTCAGATTTCCTACAAGCTGTAGTGCCTTTTCACTGTGCAATACTTTTTGTTAATATCCAGTGGTGCAATAGACTCACAATACTTGAAACTTGAAATGTGCAATTCCCTTGTACTCTTATTCCTGTTTATTCTATTTATCCCTTTTGCATACTCTGTATTTATATATGTCTCTGTAGTTATATATGTGTATATATGGTATAACCGAATTTCCCGGAGGAACCCACCTGAGGGATTAATAAAGTTTCATCTAATCTAATATAATCTAATTATTGAAAATCCCGCTTACAGTAACCCAGATAGTAATATGTGGATGACAGCAAATGCAAATCTCACGCAATTCAGTGCAAATGTAGAAACTGTGTTAAAAAAAAAACAACACCAAAATATTTTTACAAGTTTACTTAAAATCTGATAAGTGGTGTCCAAAACATCATGCACGATGTACAGACTGTGCTGTGATGATGACATTTCAAGCTAATTGGTTCAGCTTTGAAACGGTTTTGAAGAGCAGTGATGCTCCGCTCTGAAGACTTTGATCTCGTAGGGATGGGGAGTGTGATAAATAACATACCACATCTCATATTTGGGTGAATATGGATACAAATTAAACAGTATATACAAATAAAAATCAGGAACATGTTAGTATACTACTAAACCAAAATAAAATCTAAAACAACACTCCTACATGAGCTGGTGAAAATGTTAAAAAAAAAAAAAAAGACCCTGCAGGGAATGAGTATTCACTTCCTAACAAATGCTAAACATAAATTCCCAAATTCAGTTAAAGTAACAATAATAAATGTCTGATAAACGTTGGGCTCCTGGGTATCTCAACTCATATCTACCTCACCTGCAGCCCAGTCTGGAGGCTCATTGGTCTCTCTGACTGTCTCTCTCACCTTGATGCAGATATCTTGATCTACATCCTGAAAGGGTCCATCGCCTTCGTGGTTCCCCTCTGAGCCATAGTTTTTCCAGTCATCCCGCGCGGGGCGCTTCCGATTCACCACCTTCAGGGGCTGGAAAAATCGGGATAAAGAGGAGGAGGAGCAGGACAAAGGGAAAGGTTTAGAGGATGACTAAAGGAGGATTGTATAACATGCAGCACAAAGGACAAAGAGGTAACGGTGAGGAAGGCGGTAAGGTAGAGGATGAAAATGTTCAAAGGAGTCACTTTGAAAGAGATTTTATCCGCTTTGTTTTCTAAAATCAAGCCCTTACCACAGCCTGGTACCGATTTTGGTTGTGATTGCTGGAGCCAGTGGGTAACGTTGCTTTGGGCTCCTGCTCGTCTCCGATCTCATCGCTCGAAAAAAACTCGCTGAGCTTCTGAACGCTGCAAATAAAACAGAGGACAGAAAAGCAATGAAGCAATAAATAATAAAATAAAATATGCATCATAAATAAAATTAACAGGCTGTTATTAATATAGCCAACATAAAGCATCATAATAAATTCTCATAATAAAAGCCCGGCTCAAGTGACGTGGCATTTAAATTAGTTCACTTTCATTCATGTGAAGATAACTGCTGTTTAGTGTCACATCTTTCATTTGCCCATGCTGACTGGCTAATCAATGAAACACGGTTCACTAAGGATGAGCTTTATCAGCTGGTCTGCCTCTGTCACACACACCCACATATCTCTGCATCACCTTCACTTTACTCCTTCTCCTTGATGAATAAATTACAAAATCAGTGCCAAATAAAAAGAGCTGAAACTTGTTATATCCTATTTTCTTCATTTATGTCTTTAAGTTCTCCAGAGATTAAACGCCTGGTATAGATGAGAAAAGTATACGCCCAAATCTACGGCATTAAAATGAGAAGATCACAAGAAAAACATACCTCCAAAATCAACTGGATTATGTAATGAGAATGACTCAAGATTCATTCACATGTTCAGTCCAAAAGTCTAAAAAATGCATTTCTGTTTCTTTACAGTATATTGCTACGATCAAATCCTCTCTTTCCTCTCAAAGAAACATTTTCTCATGTTGAGTGAAGATAAGCTGAGGTGTTAAATCGAAATTTTACCCCCTTGTTGTTGATTAAGTGTGTGAGATAGCACAGTCCCAAAATAGAAACCTCAAAGGATCCCAAACTGCTCGACTTAAAATGTTTTACCGCTGCTAAACCCAGCACACAATGAGTGCTGAGAACACATATTTAAATTACAGCTGCAGATCACAGGGAGGGTAAATCTGAATTTATTCTTTCTAAGAATCTTAAATATGAGATGTAACAGTCATTTTATTGCTTGGCATTTGTTTCACCATGCATGTAAAAATTTGAACTCAACACCATCACAAGTACGATGGCTTATAGCAAGCTGTTTCTGCAGCTAAATCTCCACTGCTTCTCCTCTCCAAGCACATTGCTTTAAGAAGCCCGCGTCTGCCATGCCGCGAACAGCTGCCCACGACGAGGTGGGTGGCTATATCGTCAGAAAACGTCTGAAAATACGATCCCTCTGAAATCAGAAAGGGGTTCTAACATTACCGTACAGTTAAGAGGGTGAGTTTCAATCTATAATCTACTACATTTAACAAGTAACCAGGCTGCCGACACCGTTGTAGGAGGCCGTTTAAAGGAAAAGAAACGTGTCCTGTTGTGGCAATTTCATCCATCCATCACACATAATTCACAATTACTGCTAAGAGCTACAGACTGAGATGATGGGATTCAACGTGCCTTATTACCTGAAGGGTGCTAACGAGAAGAGCTCTGCTTCGCTGATTTTATGAGACATCCCCAGAGGATTGTTTTAATTAGTAAACGCCTTCATATTTGAATTTGATAATGATCTGACAGCTTATGTTTACAAAAGACATGCCTAACCAGGGTGGTTCAGTTCCATCCCTGTAGTGACGGTTGGAGTCGTCTCAAAGTGCTTTGAATTGTAAGGTAAAGATCCCACAGTCTTACAGAGGGACCAGCTGAGGAGTGCAGGAAAGAGAGAGTACACACACCAACAACACAAAACATAAACTAACACCTTTTCGGATTTTATTATTTATAGGTCAGATTTGTAGGGGGAGCCCTGCTTTTGTGCAATCGGTAGCCTATCAAGACATCTGCAGACATGTGGCACATTTTCTCAGAAGATAAAGGTATAAAATAGCTTGATCATATCTATTCTAATTACCCTGCACAGATACAGCATGAAACAATCAGTTTCATCACCCAATACAATAAGAAAAGCAGCCAGAAGGATCGGAGATCTGAGTTGTGATAGCGGAGTAGCTGCTCTGCACCACCCTAATGACAACCGATGTTACGATTGGCAAACTAATTGAAATTGGTGAGATTAATAAACATTAGTGTCAGAGACCAGTTGACTGAAGTAACTGAGGAGTGAGGGTTTTTGTTACACGAGAAAAGGCTGATCTAACAAGCTGATCCATCCACTGCGGGTAAAGGTCAAGGGCTTCATCTAATCGAGCCGCTTTTCGTGACTTTGCTCAGTCTGTTGTTGTAGTTTAAGTCTCCTGCCGCACGACTGTCTTCATAAATGTTATTTGTCCAAACACGGCTTTCTTTCTCACCTAACCAGGGCCTTGACAGTGGAGCGCACCACGCTGGAGAGGAGGAAGAGGGGTGTGACCAGGATGTGAAAAAGGGACAGAGAGGCAAAGGCCACAGCTGGTGACAGATCAGCGTCCTCTGAGATGTGGACGTGAACCACAAATGTCTGCAGGTTCAGAAGGAGCACATAATGGGAAAAGTTAGTCTCATAATAACAATTTACATCCTTTAATTGATAACCTTTTGGCTGCCAGTCAGACTTGCATCATCTTGTTAAGAGTCTGAAGATTAAATCAAATGATAGATGAGGCGTTTGTCTCCATGTGTCCTTCACAGTCATCCTGTTCCTTGGTATCAGTCTGACTTTTCTCATTTGTCATCACTCAAGTCTACATCCATGAAGAACTTCAGAAAGTCCTCCACTGTCTCAGTGTGAAACGTCACTGGACAGTCAGACTACTTGGCACTGTCTCTGCTCTACCCTTCACACTGGGAACAAGACAACAAGATAAACGTCCCAGCTAACTTAAGCATAATGATTATTACATTTTAAATTAAACTTACCGTCAACACAGCTGCTATAGGAATAGCCGCATTCATGAAAACTGAAAGAAAATAAGAAAATCACAAAAGCTGTAAGAGAATTAAACATTTTTTGACATTTTTTTTTTGACCTTATATCATTTTTTGCTCAGATGTTGTGTTGAAAAATCACATAACTGATACTGAACATCTCTTTTGTTCATGGCTGGAATTTAATTTCCTCCCAGCAGCAGGTGCATACAAGCTAATCAATCAAGGTAATGAATTCAAGTCTTGTAAAAACTTTTCTCCTGTCCATCATTTTCTAATTTTCTGTCACTCTCTAATATAAGATAATATTTAAAAGTGGCATGTTGTCCGGATATAAACAGATGAAAACACTTAATTGTCATAAAAATGCTTTGCTTCATAAATCTTTCCTGAGTCGTCTGTCAGTGAGGAAATGATACTGCTTCTTCCCTCCTCTACAACAATCGGCAACTATTGATTTTAGATTTAGGACTCAGCCTGTTATAGGACTGTTCATCTAAGCGTGTAGGAGAAAAGAGGATGGACAATGAGAGAAAAATAAATGACTATCAAGTAGAGATGGCACGATACCACTTTTTTATGTCCGATACCGATACCGATATCATAAATTTGGATATCTGCCGATACCGATATGAATCCGATATAGTGTTTTTTAATCAACAAAACTGTATTTTAAATATCTTGCTGCATTTTGTATAAGTTCATACTCAAGTTTAAAACAACAACTACACTAAAGCTATTCTGTTATACCTGTATGCAAAAAAAAATATTTCATAGTTCAGCAATACTGATCAATCTGATAAACTTAAACCTACCCCATCCTCCCTATTCTGGTATTTTAAAGAGTACTTAGCATAAATATTAAGCAACCTAACTAATAGGGTTCCAACTCCCAGCAACAATAAAAATAAATAAATAAAAAATAGGGAACCACCCCTCACGCTCCACCTCATGATGCTTAATCGACGTAATCAACCTTAATTTGATGCAGTGTGAAAAAAAAATGCACAGAAATCAATTATTTCTCAAGAAATATTAAATAGATTCAACATCTTTCTTCAACAAAATTGCAGACTGCACAGATGGTACCTTCCCAAAGGAAAAAGTACTATAGCTTACTAGGGTATATTAGACTTAACAGTTACTATATGCAGTAATGGACTTCTATACATTTTACATCAGATTAAAACTTTGGGTGTAAGATTCAGATAAATATTAAATAATTAAAAGCGAGACATTTTAAATGAGAATAAGAAAGAAAAGTATGTCTTTGTGCCCCCTTTTCCCTGTTAATGCCCTATCGGCCCCCCTGGCTAAACTTTGCTAGATCCACCCCTGCACAGTTACCAGCGTCAGCTACGTAGAAAAAGATCCTGGAGTAGAAAGTAATATTAAATAAATTCTAACAACAGCTGATCAAGCTTAAACGTGCTGCTGTTGTTCAGCCGCTGGTTTCCTCTTTCTGGTGCAAAGTGGGCCAAAAGCAAACAAGAGAGACGGAGTCGCGACAGAAAAGCCGATCAGCTGATCGTTAAGCAGTTTCATGATTGAAGTAGCAGCAAGAGAGAGCGAGAGGCAGTCGCTCGTTAAGCTTAATGCAGGAATGCTTTACAAACATTCAGAGATGGACTTACACACTTTCTTTACTTCTCTCGGGATAACTTTGTCGGAGATGAAATGCCGGGTTGCTAGCGAAGCTCCAAATGCTATCCAGACCACCGACAGGTCCCGCATGCCACAGCCGCTCTATCACGTGATGCATACTGCTCAGATGTGCTAACGTTCTGAGGTGAGTTACGGCGTGTTGCAAGTTTTGTGAGGTGCTTTCGTGATATTTAATGGATCGGATTACATTTTTTATTTTTCTCCGATATCCGATCCAGTAATTTAGGTCAGTATCGGACCGATACCGATACGTAATATCGGATCGGTCCATCTCTACTATCAAGTAATAATGTTGAGCACTGTAACAATAATCCAGGCTAGCCTTCAGCACTGGTTTTTATCACATCTAGTTACTTTTAGAGTTTCAGTAGACTAATTTTAAATATTGACTGGAACCTGTGGGGCTAAAACATGAACTTAGATTCAGATTTTTCAGTCTGAAGATTTTCCATCTTTTCTGTTATACTATGTGAAAGTTTTAAGCCAAAAACATGTGCAAACATACATGGAAATACACATGCATAAGGCAAAAACAATGTCTGCAACGAGCTTCAAAGTCAGTATTTGGCATGACCGTCACTTTTCTTCGTCACAGCCTGAACTCTCTTTCTTATAATTCCTTCAAGTAGTGTTCAGGAATCGTTCTCCAGGCTTTTTGAAGGACTTTCAAAGCTCTTCTTTGTATGTTGGTTGCCTTTTGTTCATTTCTGTCAAGATGATCCTCCTGATAGGCTCTGGGGAGGCTACTGCATGTCTGGTAGTGTTACAGTGTGCATTTTTGTTGCCAGTCAGATGCTTTCCAGATGGTATTGGATGGTGGATATGTTTCTGAGATAATAATTATATCAGTTTTGACAAGATCCCAAGATCACTGTAAACACTTATGGTTGCACTGCTCTCCTTAGTTACTCCATAAGATACGTTGCATACATGTGCAGACGCAAACCATGGCAGAATCTCAACACTGTATTTTACAGATGGCTGCAGACACTCTCTGTTGTACCTCTCTCCTTCTCTGTCTATTCTGTTGACAATTTCATCATATGACCTGTTGCCACTGATTTTAAATCCAGTTCTTGTGTAATTTGTCATACCTCAGCCTTTCCTTCCTGGTTCTCCTCCCTAACAATGCCTTTTTGACAGCTTCCATTTCTAAGGAGGCTTCACAGAAGAGAAGATCAACTGAATGATGAATGTCTCAGGTCTTTGCAGGATGTTTTTTTTTCCTGTAGTTTGCGATTATGACTTTCCAGCCACTTTTTAAGAACATATTTGGTTAAAAATAAAAATGTATGGTTGTCATTTTTCCAGGAACTAATAGGTCAGGGTTAAATAACTTACAAAAAAACAGTTTCTTTGAAAATGGTCATGTATAAAAACTGGACTAAAATAATGAGTGAAAAAACAGCAAAGCTCTTTTAGCAACTCTGAAAGAGCTTCGGGAAACCTGGAGGACTGTTGCTTACCACCACTTTAAAAACTTTACAGGGAAATCAGACTACTTGGAAGCCAAAAATTCAAAATAAGGAGGCTGGCTGATGACTTTTGCACGGTACTGTTTATATACTGCTTCAGTAGTAAAACCAAAGTTTTAAACAGCAGGGTCAGCATTTGTAATCCAGTCTGAAAAGTTCCGTCTGCAGATTGGTCCAAACACTTTGTTTCAGTCTCGGATCTTTGATCTGTCATGTCAGTGACACACATCTGGCTGTGAACACAGAAGCTCAAGCTGCTTACTGATCAAGTCTTATGTTTAAGAAGAAAGCGGAGTTAAAGGCAGGAAGGGGGCAGCATAAGTTAAATATTGGACTATTGAGAAATCTGAATCATACAAAACTACTCTAAAAGAGTCCAGGAATCAAGTCAAATATCATTAGTGGGAGGGGACCAAAGGAACTTACTGGATATGGATGTGTAAAGAGCAAAGGCCTGCAGGCTGGTGAGCTCTTTAACCCTGGTCTCCTCCACACTGTCACAGAAGATGTGCTCCCAAGCATACAGTTTCAGCAGCTTGATGCCCCGCAGCAGTTCGTTGGTCTTCTTCAGGCGCTCACTGGAATATTCCTGATAAAGGCACATTTGATTACCTAACCTCAATCCAGCACATCAAGGCACAGCAGCGATACCAAGGACTGACAAAAACACTGTAATCATATTTGTCTGGTTGTATTAAATGTATCTTTGGAGCAGATAGGCCTGAGGTAAGGAGGGTTTGTGGAAAGTGGCTGTCCTCATTCCCCAAGGAGACGATAGCTGTTATTTTGAGGTGCTGCTATAAAAACAACATTTTCTAAATTGCATTCTAAAAAACATTCACTCTGACCAAGTGGCAATCATGTGCAGTTGGTTATAAAAAGGTCAGAAGATTACCATCCATTTATTTTTTTAAATATATTAGCTTAAATGACACACACGGCCATCCTCAGATGCAAACATGACCAAAACTAGAAACAAATAGTTACATAGTTATACATCTTTTAAAAAAGAAAGAAAGAAAGGCCCATGGTAGCACTCACCAGGGTGCTTTTCTGTGTTTGGGATAGCTTTGTGGCCACAAAGTATTGTACAGGAGCTAACACAGCAATGACGGTCGCTCCAATCAAGGCACTGATTCCCAAGAGGTAGTAGAGCAGGATCACTCCCACAACAATCTGAGCAGGGAAGAAAAAAAACATTAAGCAGGAGATGAAAACAAGATTTCCACAGAGGTAGTTTTCATTCACACAACACTCCCCACTGACAATTACAAAATCCATATGAATTTACCGCAGAGCTTTCTGTGAAGTGGTGACCTTATAGTAGGTCAGCTTATAGCAAACCTCCCACCTAATATCCAGTGAATACAAAGATAGAAACGAGTCACCGGAGAGTAGGTGAGTGATTGGTTTTCTCTTTATTCTTTATAAAGGCCTAGAAAGGTGTCAGCTGTATAAACCACCAGCCCCCACACAGTTTCTGTCAGCTCCTCACATCAATCACACATAACTGGGGCTAAGCAGCCAAGCTATACACATCTGTGAGGTTTCCACTATTTTATATGCATCTTTTTTTTATATATATCTTGCATCACCTTCTGCCTTTGCAGCTCCCTAAGGACTGCAGCATTGTTTAAAAAAAGGAACCAAATCTGCTCTTTGCAATTGCACATGCTGCAAGCATCATCTCACATAGATGTTAAATGAGAAGGAAATAGACAAACTTCAACAAAAAGAGCTTTGATTAGCTCATCCTGAGTCATAACCGATCCTGTCACAACAGGTACTTTGGCTTGTCATAGCAGGAAAAGCAAAGGTGTAATTATTAATATTTTAAAAAAGACTTAATTCCGTTCAGGTTCCTGTTATTGTACATGCTGGTTCACTGCTATTGCTCACTGGGACACCTGATGGACCAGAGCCATTGTTAACATAACCACAATGCCAAGAATGGCCTTTCTGTATCACGAATAAAAGACTGATATCTCTGGTTGCTTAAAGCAACACGGTGAGTTTTAAAGCATTCGTCATTTTGTTTTGTCTTTTTTCTACCTGCCTATAAAAGATATTTTGCAGGACAAACACAGATGTAAGAAATAAAACAACTGATGCCTGAATTCAGACTTTGGGATTGTGGTACTAGGTCCCATCTCTGTCTTTTCTACCATGACTAAAAAAATGCTGGATAGCCTCACAGCAGAAACATAGTATTGAAATAATTGTATCTGTTATGTGAGGCATCAGCGGGGCTGATAAAATATTAAAATGTTAGTGCAGTCACTAAACTGAAACACAGAGAAATGCAGAGGTAACTAGATCATGTGAAAAAGGTAAAGAGCTGTCACGTCTGAGATGAGTATTGAACTTCATCCATCTCATCAGTGCAGCAGGCAGTGGAGAGCAAACGCCTGACAAGTGGGAACGGCCAGTGAATACAAATGCTGCTTTAGTCTCCGAGATACTCACAGAATACTTTTTACTTTTGTTCATTTTAGCAGTTTTTCATTTAGTGTTTGACGTGGTTGTCGAGCAAATTATAAAACTAAAAATGAAACAAGGCACAAACACTAGACAGGGATTTACTATATATGCACGTGTAATGTGCGAGAGGTTTTATGTTAATGAGCATTAATCAGGTAGTATTTATATTGTATTTGAGTAGTATCTTTCATCGTTTTAGTATTTTAAAATTAAAAATTGCTTTAAGCTCAATTCTTGGAGCTTAAAGAAATTAGCTTGAAAAAGGAAAAACAGTATTTTCTGCTGCAATGAGATAAGAATACATTTATTTGTGCCAACAAAGGCTTAAACAAGCCCAAACAGAAGCCTGTAATTGTACATCTCCAAAGGAGTGACACTCACTAGACCTATGGCAAAAACTCATTTTTTATAAATGTTTTTTTCAAGTGTAATTAAATGTTTTCACATTTCTATTTAATGCAAAAACACCTTTTTCATCTGATATGGGTGATATGGGCCAGATGGAAGAAAAATGACATAAAAAATTTGTTACACAGGGCCTTGAGAAAGAACAGGTGGGAGGATGAACCAGGATAAACCATGAGTTTTTGCAGGCATTCTGTGACACAAGAAAACTACCTGATCTCCAGGTTTTGCTGAAATTGTATTTTTATCATAAACAGTTGTCATATTGAAATCTAATTTATCCCAATGGTATAAAAGTAAACACGCTGAATAACAGTGCTGCTTGTCATAAATTATGACAACAATAGAGCCACATAAATAACAGGAGGCAGAGCAGTCACAGGGATCACCTGAGCTGTGACCATGGTTACAATGACACTGAGTCCCTCGTAGTAAAGACAACATTAAAGGGTCACTCTGGAGCTTTGGACCTCTAGTTCTTGTTTTGTTTATGGACAACTAGATATACAGTCATCCTGAAGGTTTCAAACAGGAGTCGGGTGAAAAATGCTAGCAGGTACACATGGTGTAAACAGGATTCCACAATAAATCTGTTTTGCAAAAGGATTTTCGAGAAACGAAAAGCATTCATTAGTTCCAGCTTAAGCTTGGTTACAACTTCAAGGTCAGTGGGACTGAATTTTAACATAACTTGCTAGAAAGTTCTACAGGACATCTTCCAGAAGATTTTAGTGCAGACATCTCCGCTCCTGTTCTCTTTAGCGAGTGTTGCAGCTTTCTGGGATGAAATGTATATTAATGGAAGTAACCCACTGCCATTCTGTAGCAGAGAGCAAAAGTAAACACTTTGACATATTAAGCTGCCATTAGAAATATAATTAAAGCATGAAACATATAAAGCTTCAATAAAACACCTACACTGAGTGCTGCTCTCAGCGGAAACAAAACCCTAAAGATATCTACGGAGTAGAGAAGAACAACGTGCTTCATACCTGTACTGGCATGGCCCACAGGTTAGGGCAGAGGAAGAAGAACCACATCAGCTGGTTGGTATCGATGGCAACCAGGTTGCAGATCTGACCTACGGTTAGCTCACCCATGGACATGGTGGAGGTGCACAGACGCATGATTTTGTTGTAGATTTTTGTCTGGGGAGAGAACAAAAAACATAAAAGGGTTGACAGCAATACATTTCCTTGTAATGATCATTAGTTAATTAACTGGTGCTTATTATAGTGCTGATTAGTCTTTAACACAATGCCGTGTCTCAATACACACTCACAGACCACCTGTCCAGTTCATCGTTAACATAGATATCTAATTAGCTGGTCACGTGGTAACAACTTGGCATGCAGGCAGCTCAAATTGAGCATCAGGTGATTTAAGTTATTTTGAACATTTCATGGGTTTTGCTGCCCAACAGGCTAGTCTGTCAGTTTCAGAAACTGCTGATCTACTGGGATTTACCTCACACAACTACCACAAGAATGTATATAAAATGGGCCACAAAAAGAGAAAATACTAGTCAGCTGCAGTTCTCTGTGTGAAAATGCTTTGTTGATGCCAGAGGTCAGAGGAGAATGATCAGACTGCTTTGAGCTGACAGGAAGGCAACAGCATCAAGAAATAAGCGCTCACTTCAACAGGTATGAATAAGAGCGTCTCTGAACATACGACACATCAAGCCTTGAAGCGGATGGGCTAAAGCAGGAAAAAACCACACTGGGTGGGTGCCACGTGTGTTAGCTAAGAACAGGAAACTGAGACTACATTTTACACAGGATAACCAAAACCGGACAATAGAAGATTACAAAATCTTTGCCGGGTTTGATGAATTTCTATTTCTGCTGCGATATTCAGGCTGTGGGGTCAGAATTTGGCATAAACAACATGAAAACACGGATGCTTTCCGTGAGCAACAGATCTAAATCCGACTGCGCACTTTTGGGATGTGCTTACAACAAATCTGCAGCAACTGTGTGATGTTATTGTGCCAATATGGAGCAAGATGTCTGAAGAATGTTTCCTGCAGCTTGTTGACTCTATGCCATGAAGTGAATTGAATAATAACAACCCAGTACTAGCAAGGTGTACCTAATAGTGTCCAGTGAGTGTATATGTCTTAATAAAACCTGGTCTTTATTTAATTTATCATTTATGGCATTGCAAAATCTTCACTGAGCTTTTTTTGTAATTATTTACAATTTAAAAATGCTTTAATGTTTCTTTTTGGCAATTAAGTATTCACTTATTAACAGCAAACTGCCTCTTGTTGCAGCATTATCATGTCCAGACACCCAAATCTGTGGATTTTATTGCTTTAAAATGAAAATGTAAGCAAAGGATAAAATAGACAGTAGTTTCTGTGTTTAGTCCTTTTACTGGGAGCCACTGAGTTTATCAGACTTCAGTTTTCCAATAAAAGATCTTTAAACGTCTCATAAACAAAGTTTCCTTAGAGAACAGATCAGTGCAGTGTACCTGTATGGCTCCACGCAGGTTGATGCCTGTTTCAATAGCCACATAGTAAGAGGCCTGGAGGAAAGTCCTCTGCAGGAGTAGGGCGAAGAAGAGCAGCACAGCCAACACGTATGCGTTCTCCAGAAACTCCTTGGAGGAAATGAAATAGATCCCAAGCAGCTTTATCTGGAAGTGCAGACACAGGGAGATGTTAGACAAGCAGGAACAGTTGTTAGGAATATAGGCTGAACTCCCCTGGATTTTTAATTTCAGCTACAAATGTTCCCGTTCATCACTTCAAAATTTGAGGAAAACATCATCCATTTAAAACATATTACCTCCATTTCAGAGCAAGCTTTAATATTGTGCATGAAACTCAATTAAACTGAAATGAAACAGAGGCTTTGGAGTGAAACGCACAGCTGATATGTGGGTGTAGGCTGGAAACCCAAGAAGAACAGGGACACGGTATCTCTCTCAAAAATTTATGAATCCTGCATAACAAAGTCATCGTTCTCCCAGAAGGAATTACAAATTATTGATTAGAAATATGTCTGCACTCCATGGCAACTCATCCTTGTAACTTTCCCTTGTTTTGCTCTCTCGATACTCATTGGCTGAAATTGTCACTATTTTTCAGCTTGTTGCCCTGCAGACAAGAATATTTACTGAGTGCTTCTTCAGTCTATTTTTTCTTACCGTTCCCTGCATTGGACTTGACTTTCAAACAAATAATTGAAGAGTTATTCTTACAGAAAGACACCCGACCAGAGACAACTTCTAAAGCAATAAGTCTCATAAATATTTGACGAAGTTTAAATTAGAGCACCATCAGGCAGGTGTGCAGGGGAGACAGGGCATCATAACCTTTGAGAGGCCAGAGGAAGCTATGTAATGTCTCTGTTATGCCTAAAGCTGCTCTCATTACCTGAACAAATGCAATAAAACGTATTTAAATGTCGGACTAGTAAAAATTCAGCATCCGTACTTGCTAATAACACTATTTTTTATGTTATGTTGTGCTGTGTGCATGGCCTCACCGGTGGCTGAATGGTGCGATTGTCTTTGCTGATGTGGTGGACTATGCCAGAGATGCAGAGAGGACCGGCAAAGCCCAGCAGGTCGGCCAGGAAGCGGAACGTGATGCTGAGGATGAGAGGTCTGCCGAATGCTTTTCTCAGGGCTTGCCAGATCCACTTTGGACTTTGCGGTGCTATGCCCTGAGGCCTCTTAAGGGTAATAAAAAGAAGGGCCAGATGTAGAAAAATATTAGCATGAAGACAAATAAGCCACTTTTTAAATATTCTTTGTCAAATACAGCTAATCTGCCAGGGCACGATAACAAGTGTGGCTTTTTTTTATTGAAAGTCTAAATTACAAACAGTAATCAGAGTATTTCGTTAGCATGATGAAGATTACGTCTTTGAAGAGAAGTGCCATTTGTCTGTGTTGTTGAACTAGCAGCCCAACAAAAGGCAAAGAGATTTGAGCATAAAAGCTGGCTAACATAGCAAAAGGAAATAACATAAAAGCTGAGTCAACACCATTAGATCACAGCACTGCAACAGAAACCTTTAAAATGAGGTCAGGTTCAAGGCTCCCATCCACCTCGTTGCTGCATAGGATAGCATGATTAATGGCAAGTTTCACACTGCATCACATGAAAAGCCTACATAACTCCTCTGAGGGTAATGAAGCTGGAGCACCATGTCAGGGACACAAAAACAGAGATTCCAACACTGACTGGAGAAGGTATTGCTGTTAATTTATATTTATTTATTTATATACAATTTTATGAATTTCCTAAAAGAACACAAGAGCATGGCTCAGTGAGTCAGTTAGTACGATGACAGGAAAACATCTGGACTGCTACGGTGCAGTAAACAGTCCCAGGACATTTTCACTGTGTGTGCGCATCTCTGTGACCATCTCTAAGTCATTCTCAGAACTGTGAGAACAAACGTGACCCTGGTCATGTGCCTCTATCTTTCAATTCAAGCTCATATTAAACCTCAGTGTTTGCACACAAATACACACACACACATCCTTTCTTCCTACCTCAAGTTCAAACAACTAGGAAGGAGGATGTTTCGTTCTCACACACTCACACTGTAACTAGCTTCCCATGAAGTGTAGTGCTTTCACCCCCACAGGGGTCAGGATGTTGCCTCGTTCACAGTAGAATGGGAATGACCTGGCGCCCCCAGGCCCTCCTCTAAATGCCCCACCACCACCCTTCCCCAGCGCTCCACTTGGATCCCTCAGTCTCTCTCATCCTCTGCTCCTGCCGGAAGGAAGTGGGGTTGCGTTCACACTGGACGCACATGCAGACGTGACGTTGAGCGTGACCTTCCAAACACTGGAAAACAATGACCCTACAGAGGACGCCCTTCACATCTGACCCCTGACACGTGCTCCAGAAGTGAGATGGACAGAGAGACAGAGAGGGAAAGAGGAAAGAGAGATAGCTTGGACTGACATTAGCGAGACTAGAAGACCAGAGAAGAAGAGAACACAGAAAGTCAAAGCCAGCGAGGTGCTTTTATGCATTTCCTCATTTACATATATGGAGGTGAAAAAGTACTAGAAAGCCCTTATAGTATGCAAACATGCAATCTAATATATCACCACCATAAATACCATAAATACAATAAGGTTTAATCAGCACATATCTAAAACAATAGAGAGGATGGTATACAACTGGGGTAAATCCTAAATAAAACACAAGCACGATATAGAGAATAAGCCTGACCGTGTGTACATACACTACACACATTCTCGTGGCAGTGTGACAATTCACTGTTTACATTAGTCAAGTACTCATCTCTATGATGTCTAAATAAAGTTTATTAGTCCCAGAGTTCAGCAAGCCATGAGTCACTGCAGGAAAGACATTGATTCAAACATACCCAGCAGAAACTTTTTTTTATTAAAAAGCACAGCAAAAACGGGCCAAAATGAAGAGAATAAGCAACATGTTGACTTCTCACAGAAATACTTAAAGTCTTATTTGTGTCTCAGAGCTCAACGTCCAAGATGATCCCCTGATAATCAAAAAGAAACACAGTGTTGAGAGTTTGTGTTCTAACTTTGCCTGTGTGGGATGGATTTCTGTGAAAGCACTGCTTTGCCCCAACAGGCCACAGACTTAAGTAAAGTAAATGTTTAACTCTGAATTGACTGTAGGTGTAAATATGAGGGTGAATTTCAGTGATGGACAAAAGTTATGTCCAGGGTATGCTAAAGTAGGTCCCTGAATTATTCATATTAAAGTCATGGACGGACAGATTTGTGCATTTCACCTTTGCTGGTTATCAGCGCCTGATATATATGCAATCATTTATTCATCTTAAACAAGGAAATACAAGGAAAGCAGATGTGCTTTTGACACACACATTGACTATTTACTGGACAACAACCTCAGCCCACTTACTGTTCACAAAGATCTACTAATACTAACCTTTTGGTCTTCAAAGGCCTTGCGAAGCTTTATATAGTTTGTGAGTGCTCTCATTGCTATGGGCAGTTTGCCAATGACCTTGAGGTCGATGGGTCGTTTGTGAGCAGAGGTAATGAAGGTGTTCATCCACCAGTAGGTGGCTTTGGACAACAAGTTAACGAAGGGCTGCAGGAAGCGAACGCCGAGGTCCTGAAGGTCTTCGGGAGGCTTCACCTCTGTTGGATTGGCGAAACACATGTAGCGCTGTGACAAAAAGAAGAGCTTTGATTAACTGTTCAATTCCCCCTAGTTACCTGAAAACTAAGAGTGAACTCTAAAAACCACTGATTGGGCTTTAAATGTACAGAAATATCGACTAACCTGTGCACAGCAGACGATAATTATATGTCAGCTGGACAGACTCTTATTAGTGGGGTTAATTATAGTAGGAGTAGTACAGGCTGTCTGATATGGAAATTTATGACTAATGTAAAGTTTAAGAGTTGAAATCAGGCTCTATTTTAACCACAACAAAAAAATGGAATAAAATGGAATTCCCAGCAAAATATGTTCAGCAAGATCCTGAGCGTGAATAATTAGAAAGGTTTGATTTAACAATCGTTTATTCATTTTGTCAGCCAGTAAAATCTAAATGAGCTTTTTAATGAAAGCATGTAATGATTTCTTTTCTATTACTTCAACATGAAAGTTCACATCAATTATTAATATAAACTGTTTGCACACTTTTAACAGTGCAGATGGAGACACTTCAAGAAACTGAGGTCTGGCGGGCCAAATTATTGCAGCGGATGATGGGAGAATCTGTTTCTCTGCTGTTTGCCCACGGCTCTGTGATTTAGTAACAGGTGTTTGCTTAGTGCAGAGGTTAACAGAGACAAACACATTGTGAATTGTCCAGAGGAAAAAGACAAGAAAAGAGCACACTGCTCTGACATTTTCTCCATGCTCAGAAAGGGTCAGAAGGCTGAAAATGTCAAAAGCTGAATAATCATCGATAGAATATTAATAAGATACATCTAGAAACGTGATCAGAGACCAGCATGAAGCCTCACACTGAACCACACGTGTGAGGGGGATCTTGTGTCTTTTAGATATACTTTAAATGAAAGTGAAAGGATCAATTTTGCATTCAGAAAAAAAAATATTTATGCTTTTTTTTTTTTTTTTACTTTTGCATTTGACTTGAAAAGTTTGGATCACTGTTCCAACAGGATGCTTCTGTATCAGTGATAAGCTGGTGTAACTGCACAGTTATGAGTGTTACTTTGGGTTAAATGTGAATCATCAGAAGTTTGCACTAAAATGGTGAAAAGGCTAACATTAGGATGGAGCAAACAGAACTGGTTGTACAGCACACGTCTTTAATGACCTTAAAAAACAAGAACTGGGTCAATAAGTTTGAATTTATTTTTCTGCAAACCACAAAGGGTCAATTAATTTGAGGATTCTGAGATCATCAGTTCAAATAACTGTATGTAAGAAATTTGCCAGATCGACAGACGGATTGGTGCAGCGGCTGCAGTGATGCGGACGCTGTACCGGTCTGTCGTGGTGAAGAGAGAGCTGAGCGTAAAAGCGAAGCTCTCAATTTACCTGTCGATCTACGTCCCTACCCTCACCTATGGTCACGAGCTGTGGATAGTGACCAAAAGAATGAGATCACGAATACAAGCGGCGGAAATGGGCTTCCTCTGAAGGGTGGCTGGCCTCTCCCTTAGAGATAAGGGGCCAGGTGAGGTGGTTCGGGCATCTGACAAGGATGCCCCCTGGGCGCCTCCTGGGTGAGGTTTTCCAGGCATGTCCCACTGGGAGGAGGCCCCAGGGCAGACCAAGGACACGCTGGAGAGATTATATCTCTCGGCTGGCCAGGGAACGCCTTGGTGTTTCCCCGGATAAGCTAGAGGAGGTGGCTGGGGAGAGGGAGGTCTGGACTTCTCTGCTTGGGCTCCTGCCCCTGCGACCCGGCCCCGGATAAGCGGAAGAAAATGGATGGATGGATGGATATTCAGGAATAACCCAGAAACCATTAAGCCTGCCATGAACTGGAAGGTACTGAAACACCAGCTTCTGCATTCAGAGTGAGGTGATTTTCACATAACCATGGTCTTCAAGGGTGCTAACCAAGAAAGTACCCCCTGCTCCAAAATCAACACATTCAAGCTAAAACTGAAAGTTGAAGCAGCCCTCATGGATGAGCCAAATGCCTTCTGGAGAAAAACTTTATCATCAGATGAGACAAAGATTTGCCACAGTGACAAGCAGGTATGTTTTGAGGCCTAATCGTGAGGCTTTCAAACCATTTAAAACTGTACCAGCTGCCAAGTATGACAGTGGTAGCATCATGCCAGCGGTGTTGGTACATTACATAATGTGAACGGAATAATGAAGAACAACGACTAACCCCAACCCACATCAACAGATAGATGGTTAAAACTCGGACGTAGGTGGTGTTCCAACAGGACAATGACTCCAAACACACATCATAACTAGCTTTGGAACGGATAAAGCAGGCTAACGTTAAGATTCTGGAAAGGCCTTCCCAAAACCTCAACATTAATCCTATTAAAATTTGTGGACTTTGCTTAAAAGCCACATCTGCAACCAGTTTAAATGAACATGACCAACTGGTTAAACAAGTGGCTAAATATGCAGCCTGAATTATGCCTGAAGCTTGCTGATGGCTAACAAAAGTATGTGGGTGAGGTGCAACTTCCTAAGGGACATTTAACCAAATATTATTGAAGGTGTATGTATATATGTGAGACTATGAATACTTTTGACCTGGTATAGATTACAGAAATCAAAACTAAATTCAAACATCTGAACATTGTTCTCATTTTTTAATGATTAACGATGTACAGTATTGCAGTCAGTTCAAATAAATCACGAAAAGTCCAGAAATGACCATGACCTTCATGGATTTTACATTATAATGATGTACTAAAAATAAAGCTCTTTTCTCAGGCTCACGGAGTTTCCACAATTGATTAAAAATTCTCAAAAACATTGTATGCAGTTGGAGCTGTCATCATTTTAATCATCTGATTCATAAAACTGAACCATGGGGAATAAAATGCTCCCCAGCTGCAGGGGATACTGTAAATGGCCTCAGCAAAATCGCAAGCAAGGCTGAAAGGAAATGTCACATCTTTAAATGCAGCTGCTGTATTGTCACTGTTACTGGCCAGCCTGGCTTTAAAATCTGGAGATTAATTTTTTGTTTTTCATAAATATGCAGTTTAAAATAAATGGCATGTTTACTTGCATTCGAATGAAAGCCAGTGAAGGTTCATAACCACCGTCACATGCTCCAGTGTAACTATTACCATTTTAAGAGCTTAACAAAAAGTAGTACCACCGCATCTGAATGATCTTACGTCACTCTCAGTAGCTTATGTGTTTATATACCTGCACACACAACAGCGGACAAAGACACAAATGTACACACTTACCCTGCCGAGGATCACGTTGATCTCTACAGTTAGTAGGAGTCCATACAGCAGCACTAGCAGTCCTGTGATGCAGTAGCGTAGCTGCCTGGGGCCGATGCCATGCTCGGTGTACTTGGCAAACTTGATGGTTTTCATGATGAAGGCCAGCACCCAGTAGATCAGCAGGGCTAAAGGGATTTAGCAGGGATCAGAGTCACACAGTGAATTACCAGATAAGCCCGAAACGATAAATAACTCGACCGCAAACTTATATTTCAGTCTAAATGAAAAAGTGTCATCAAAATGACATCGTTCTCTCTGAAACTCAATTTGTGCAATAGGTGTATTTTGTTACAGGCTGGGATACATTTCATATAACTGTGTCCATGGTTCAACTCCTGTTATAATTTATTTAAAATGTGGAGACACCATTCAATCTCATGTTTCAGCTGCGTAAGAGAACAGTTAAGATATGAGTTTTTTCTTCTTGTTTCTTTCCTCCGTTTCCATTGCACTGTGTTTCTAGCAGACGTCTAATTCAGGAAACAGAAGCTAAATCTGTTGTCTTTGTTCCATTGTGATTTTTGATGGAGCTACATCACGTCAGTCCAGACGATATGAGACGATAACGGATTCTTGTTTCTACACAAAGGTTACACTGCTGGCCAACAGCAAAACCACTGAGATTTTTTTTATCTTCTTTATAATGAAGAATATCTCTAGCATAAAAGTCAACACCCAAGGCTCTCTTTAGAAGATGAATTTCTGTCTGGCTGTGAAATGGAAACCTTACAGCCAGGGAAGCTGAGTGACTCAATGGGAGCATTGAATAAAGCACCAGGAGCTGCACACAGATGAGTTAATGATGCCTGAGAAGTAAGGGAAAACTGCAGTGTGATTGTTCCACAAGCAAACATCACATGTGGAGAACTAATGGACAAAGGTGAAGCATGACACTGCCCTATTTATCAATAACTATCACGAACTAGAGGAACTGAAAACACTGATCATTTCATAACAAAAAAACTAAATATATTTGCCATGGAGATGCTTGTCTGCTGTGCAAACTGTGCAGCGCTTTCACTTTATATTAATTTAAATGCATAATTAATATCTGCACAGAGAACAATCCCCCTCGATGACACTGCCCTGCATCATTATCTGAAAGTAATGAACCAGTCATCTGCAAATGACAACACTGACCCTGCTGCTCTGTTATGTAATGTAATGTAATCCCGTAGAGTTTAGTAAATCAATAATCAGTTGCCATTCTGTATCGGACATTCAAGTAAGTACAAAGCTAATGCTAGCTTCACAAGCCATGATCACAAATCGTATTGCATTCACTTCATCTCAGTGCTACGAATGAATATGCTAAGCAGTATATCCCAGGGTGAGGCTGACAGTGAAGGTAAAGTTGTCTCTCTCAGGAAAATGTAAAAAAGAATAAACAGACGATACCTAACAGTAGTTTGGGAAAGTTGGAGGTCTCAATGTTATGATAGTAGACAATAGAGGTGATGCCAGCCATGAAGGCCAGAGCTGCAGGCATGTACAGGTGAAGATGGAGGGACTGACTGAACCTGCAAATAAACATCAGATAGAGAAAGAAACAGGTTAGGCTGATAACAATAAAATAGAATTATTATTATTATGCATTTTGACAGATGTCTCATTAAGCAAGTAAATTAGCCAAATTTCTCTTTACCTCATAGGGTTAACCACCCCAATCTCCACAACTAATCTAGAGCCTGGTAAACTAAATTAGACAACAACAGGATACACATAGAGACGAATTAGATAACGAGACCTAAACATGAGCAGTTTGGATTCTGATATAGCCCTGTGAGTCATTTCATGAGATTATCCAGGAAATGGAGGCAGTACTGTCATCTCACAGCAGGTCATGGGTTTGAATCCATTTGCCAGCTGAAGCCTTAGTGTGAGGAGTTTATATGTTTTGCCTGTGCCTGCATGGGTTGTCTGCAGGTACTCTGGCTTCCTCTCATAGTCTAAAGACATGCTTATTGGAGTCCAGGGTAAAGCTCACTGACGTGCTTTCAGTTGGCAAATATTAACATTTGCCTCTCAGTGGCTTTGTCTGTATTGTGTTGGCTGGTGGTGAATGCTAGCAGGCTCCATTGTGCTGAGTAGCATCCTTTTGTCTGCATTAGACTTTTTCCATTTTTTTTACAAACCCACTTGTATGCAGTATGCTATTAATTCCTACAGTTTGCTGTTCGTAGTCACGGACATGGATTTTAGTAAAAAAAACAAAAAAAAACAACAACTTTTCACGGCAGCACATTAATGAGGGCTCTGTGTCTTTTCTAATGTTACATGTAACATGTATTTTTCATATTAAAATGGCTGCTTTGAAAAGAGCCTGTGCTTTGTTCTTCTTTTTTCTTGCTCCACTGCATCTTCTCTTTGCCTTGCCAGCTTTTGCGTTATGTCAACTCCTTTTATTCCTGCTGTGGTAGTGTCCTTATTTCTGTGTACAGTAAATAAATAAATCCAAAAAAGTAAATCATATCATGAACTTTTTTTTAGCTTGCAAACTGATAACTGTCAGATCACAACCTCCACTTCCTCACTGTTAGCTTTGACTAGCTTTAAGCTTTTATTTCACGCTGCATTTTGTTCTTTGTCTTCATATTCTTAACTAAAAGTTGTTTAGCAATAAAATCTACTCTGCTTCACTACGATTTAAGTAGAAAGCAAGTAATCAACAATTTGAACAATCAACAACTGCAATCCTTCCTGCATTGCATAATTACATAATTGAATAATGGTGGAAAAAATTGAATTGTGTCACACAAAAATCATACTGATAATTAGGGATGGGTACTGGTGTCCGGTAGTAACCAGACCGAAAAGCAGCGCACATTTCGGTGCTTCATTTCGGTGCTTTTTTTTCCCCTGAGATGTGATACACTTTAGATTCTAGCCAATCATTTTACGTTTCCGAGGATAGTAGGCGGGCCCAGGTACGTACGTTCTTTTAGAGCAGAGCTACAGATTAAAAATGCCCAAGGCGAAGCGGTCAAAAGTCTGGCTGTACTTCACAGCAAAAGATGCAAACTCAGCAGCAACAAGTGCTTTAAGCTGATACTGTCAAAGGAGGTAACACCTCAAATCCGATGAAACACCTGGCGACGTATAGCGTTTTTTCCAAAACCGAGAAATGCATCGTATTTGATAGCTTGCTGCGAGATCTCACACCGTGCACATCTACTGCGGGTGTGGTGCCTGTTATCTGACCCGGAGTTAGCAACATCCCCCAAAAACCCGAAGAGGAGAGTCCTGGCCCCTAGCCCTGCCAGTGTAGCAGAAATGATGACGGATGATGATGCAGCAGCAGCCGTTCTTCTCTGCGTGAGTAGCTTAATGTTGTTCGTGTGTAATTTACGTTGAGTACGCTAACCACTTTATTACATTAATGCATGTAAGGTGAACTAGCAAACACCATCATAGCTACATGCAGCTGTCTTCTTGTTTGATGGCAGATACTCCCTTCACCCTGGCCAAAAAGGCTAAAATGACCAAAGAAAAAGTGGAAAACAGTTAAACATGAGAGGTTTTTGGACAAAGTTTGTGTTTTTTCCATTGTTTAAGCACTGCTTCCAGCCAAGAGTGATACCATATATGCCCCATAGCTGCAGAAAAGGCTAACATTGTTATCTTTTTACAAAAACCAGCTGAACATGAGAGGTTTTTGGACCAATTTTGTGTTCTCCATTCTTTAAGCACCGTTTTGAGCACCGTTTAAGCACCGGCACCGTTTCAAAAGTACCGGTTTGGTACTGGTATCGGATAAAACCTAAACGATACCCATCCCTACTGATAATACACAAAACACATTTTACTATACTATACATTTAAACTAAACAAAAGCATATAAAAATAAACATTCTCACTAGTGTCATGACATAACAAACATCACCTCATAATGACTGAGATCATCACGAGGCTGCAGTGTTGTATTATTAAAATGCCAAACATACCCATCTGAGACAATGCCCTCTGCAATCTCACAGACGAGGATGAAGAGCAGGATGAAGGTGAGGAGCCATCGCAGGTTGTGTCCAGGAAAGTGAAGCCAGGTGCTGTGGTGGATGTGGACCTTTGAACTCTGGCTGCCCCAACCTCAAACATGAACCAGGAAATGAAAGTGATTGAAAAGCAACAGGGTCATTTCACTTTAAATACAAAAAGGCCAAAAAAGAACCATTTTACTCACAGTAGAAGACAGAGACTCTATCAAATGTTTAAACTGAGAAAACATGTCACTCTAAACCCTGTATATATTTTTCAGCATTGATGGTGCCTTTGCAGATGTCCAAGCTACCAACTCCATACGCTCTAATGCATACCATCAAGTTATGGCATCCATGTTTTTGAAAAGAAAAAATCAAATTTTGATTTCCTGACCACAGAGCAGTTTTCTATTTTGCTTCAGTTCATTTTAAATGAGATGAAGAGAAGAAAGAAGCGTTTCTGGATCATGTTCACACATAGGTTCTTCTTCTGTAGATCTTTAACTTGCGTTTGTGGATGGTACGGTGCACTGTGTTCACAGACGGTGATTTGTGCAAGTGTTCTGGAGCCCATGCAGTGATTTCCATGACAAAACCCTGACTTTTTTAATGCAGTGGTGTCTGAGAGCCTTGATCTCGTATATAACCAAGACTTATCTTTTTTATGCACAGGGGGAAAGAACATTAGCACAGAGCGAGATGACAAAAACCATTTTTCTATGGGAGTCTCCACTAGGAAAATAAACTTGTGAGCAGTCTTGAATGAATGCGTTGTACATCATGAGCTCCATGATAAAGAGCTGGCATGCTCAAGCATGGTGAATAACTTACAGAAGGGAAAATAGAAAGATGGCTCTGCTGGGAGAAAATGCAAGGCTGCTAGAGTACAGCAGGAAAGTTGTGTTATTATCGCTTTGATTGTTTGACTCTCTGCAGGCAAGGAGCCAATAGATGTGGTTAGATGGCTGCTTGCCTGAGATCCTTAAGTCAATTATTTTTTGCTCAAACCTCCTTCTCCATTAATTTCCTCTTAGACAGATGTTGGTCTCAGTTTGCCCTATAATACAATAGAGCTTGGCTTGTAAAACAGCAACTGATAATCAAAGTGCAATTTATATTTCAGATTTGATTCGCTGCTGTCATAAAACTCATCTCTACTGATGAAATTCTGTGAATCACTCCTCACTTCTTGGCACCTTAACAGTTTTTCTCAGTGAGAAGTGCTGGCACAGGCTGGCATGTACTCCATCACTTCCTCTAACTCTTTTTGACAAACACTCTCGCTCAAGTACTGAAAAGCATCATTAAAGTCAGCACCATAATATTTACTCAAATAATTTGGCACCAGGGTAAATAAGCCACATATTAAGTGATAGCATTGCAGATATATAATAAAAATATGCATTGCATCGAACTGTGCATTAATTATAATTACATGGATTTCCTACAGCCAACAGCAGGTAATAAGGATTCATTCAAGTCAGCGATGGTGTTGTGGTGCATGTATCCCCAATATCCTCTCTTAGCCTTGATGTGACATGGTGAAAATAATGAGCTGACTCTCTTCAAGGGCAATGCACATCACAGGATGCTGGCTTAAGAGGTTTTATCAAGTGAATCAAGATAAACAGAAAACATTTCACACCCCTGAGGTTTGTGTTTGGTGGCAAAGTTGTTAGCGAGAGCACATCAGCTCAGTGTGACAGGAGAGAGAGAAAAACCCCTGCAGCTTGCAGCCTGTTATCATCTAACAGTGGACTTATAGAGCCCCTTAGTGCCTTATCAGTGAGTGTTTTTGTCTTCAAGTTAAAGGAAAGACAAAGAGAAACATTTATAGAGATATCTGCAGATAGAGAAAGTATCGGGATTCTTTAATTAGGAAAAGCAACAATATTGATATATGGAGAAACAGTGTTTTAAATGTGAGAGATGACAGGAATATTTCTAAAGTAGAAGCACAAACTGTTTAATTACACTATTATTGTCCAGATAATAATGGGGAAAATAGTGTAAAAGTTACATTTTGCATCTTCTTCCACTTTGTTCCACAATGAATAGTGAGCACTTATAGAGTGGTGTCTTGCTTTTGAAAAATGAAAAGGAGGGCACTAAATGGGCACACACATTACACACACACCCATGTGAAAGGTCAGATGACAGCGCTGGAGCATGTGTGACTGTAGCAGCAAAACGTGCATGTAGTGCTGATCCATTACACGCTGCCGATGACTCTAACAGAAATGACCAGCGGCCAGATAGGAGGGCAAACAAGGTGCAACCTAATGCCATCATCTGTTTGCCTGCATTTTATCGAAAGACGTTAATTTGCTCAGAAAAATGCTTGCAGCTCAGTAATTATGTCCTCGTGTTGTGTCACTGAAGAGGCTCAGCCTTCCATAACTGGCTAACCCATACACCTGCAGATATTTGTGGGTGTTATAAATCGGAGAATGAAATGCGCACTCAAAACCACTCGTCGGTGGCATAAAGGTTGAGTATACTGAAATGAACAGACTCTATAAAGCAAGTGGAGCACTCACTGAATACATCATGCAATAGTTCATCAACCGCATGCAGAATAAAACAAGCTGATTAAGAGGAATGTGAGAAAGACAGAAAACATATCGAAGCCCATCATGCTGACTTGTGCTGACACGTTATCTGAGCACGTGTGGAAGTCAAGGCAGGTAAAACTGTGCAGTGAAAAGGAGGATCTCACTTCACATTGACACTCACCGATGAAGAGGATGGGGAAGGTGATGAAGAGGACAAAAACATGTGGGACCACATTGAGCGCATCCAGGAAACAGCCGTTGTTCAGAACCCCTCCATCCACGTTGTAGGCCATCGAGTTATTCTCGTTTCCACAGAATGCCAAGGACATGGTGGAACCGGGACTCTGCTGGGAACAGGAGGAAAAGGAGGAGGAGGAGGAGAAGAAGAGGATGAGGGGAGGACAGGAGACACAGACGGAGAGATTTAGAAGAAGAGGTTCTCAGAGCATGTCGTCTTTTCAAAAGGAAACACTGACGTCTGCAGTGGATCCCGGTAATTCCCAAGGTGTCGTCCTTCCTGTTCCCTCTCTAATCCAGCTCCCAAATATCAGCTCGAGTGAAAGAGAGGAGACAGAGGAGGAGGGAGGAAGAGGTCAGGGACAGTCACAGTCCAGCGCAGCAGTGGCAGCAGCAGCAGCGGCGGCAGCTCCCTCTCCTCTGTGATAGTTTAAGCAGCTTTTCTGGCCATGCCGGTGAAAAGCATCTGCAGCTCGTCCATCCGCAGTCTGCAGACATCCTCTAAGGCTGAAGCTTCACTTGTGCACAGAGCTGCACAGCTCCACTGGAATACATTCAGACATGTTCGCATTCCTCATAAACGCACACACACACACACTGATCGAGCAGCGACAGCATTCTGCAGTCCACCTGCTATTCCTGTCTCTTTGCAATCGAGAGCTCAAAGTCGACCTTGGGAGAGGAGCGCAGAAGGGGCAGAGTGTGCAGACGAGCTGGAGAGCAACTAAAGGTAGGAGGGGGAGGGTGGAAGGGAACAGTGAATGATGAAGAGCGAGACACTGGGATACAGCTAGTGGATGAACAGTGCAAACGTCATACAGAAGTACGTGTGAAGCATGAGCAAGCGCATAAAATCTAAATCTCAAAAACATGTTCTCAGGGCTTACATATTTCTAAAGCACAATTTTTATCAAAGTGATAAAAAATTAAAAAACAAACACAATAAAGGAATAACCAGGCTCAACACATGAGGAACGATAGCATCAAATATTTATGAATTCCTGGCGTGGATGCATTATGTGCATGGTCCTGCAGAGAGAAATCCCACTGCAGCCAGTAGCAGCCTGCTTGTAGAGCAGGATCAGCAAAGACCCACATGGGAGCAGATTTCAATAATCCATCTGTCGACCAGGATAGACCGATGGCCTTTTCTTAGCGTTTAAAATGATTTACATTCAACGTAATCCATGGCTGATGACCTTTTACATCGTTGCAGCAAGGAGATAAGCTTAACCGTAATGAGCAGTTTACACAGACACTTGTCAGCCGATTCACGTACACAGACTCAGACTGTGGTATAACAACAGCAATGTATATTTAATATGAGAAAAGATACAACTTACTGTAGGTTCAGGCTGAGAACTCATGTTTGAAATGAGGAGAGGTTTAAAAAAGACATATCAGAGGGAGAGATGGGAAAGCTTTAAAGAGGCCGCCAAATTGGAGGGTGTGTTTGGTATGTGACGTGAGGAGAGCGGGGCATGTAAATGTGCGTGACACAGTACAGCTCGAGTTTCCTCTTTGAACTGACTTGCAAGCTTCGCCGAACATGTTGTCCTGTACTTAAGGCATCTCGAGATATAGACATTAAATTCCAGCTATCTGTTTAAAAGCAAGGTAGTATTTACTTTTGCAAATGTTCATTACAGTGCACAGCTTTCTGCAAGCAGTGATACCATAAAACAGGATGCAATGCTTTTGCAAGCTTGCATTTATTCAATCCCAGCAGAAGAGAATTATTCTAATTTGACTGATACTTATATACACTTAATATGTAGAAAATAAATAAGTGGATTATGATTGCAAAGCCATAAATGTGTCCAAAATGCAAGAAACAGTAAGGTTCAGGTTGGTCCCATATGCTGTAGTGCTTCTAGTTACACTTTAAGCACTGAGATATATGGGAAGTAGGAAAGGGACACCAGGCACCAGGCTGTAAAATGATATTCCAGTTGGTTTTTGATTTCATCACCCAATATATGATGTTTGGGTCAGCTGCAGCCCCACCTAATCACTTCCTGCACACGTCAAATATCTTAGTAGATATTAGCTCTATCATTTTGTTTAAAAATAAAGAAAAAATAGGGTTATAGGACCAAGTCCAGTTAAACAGAGCAGAATACATATTGTTAAGTCTGTTGGGGGTTACTTGTTTTTTGTTGTTTTCCTTCTACTACCAGCATCAGGCTTCAATTAAAGATTCCTTCTTTATATTACACTGCCCCTAGGCTATTATTATACTTTCGCTCTGTGATGCCCTACATCAGAGATGGTCATCACTGTATAGCCTGGGGAGGGTTGAAGCATTGGAGTGGGTGAGGACGGAGAAAATGACTAGACAGAGCAGCCTCTCAGAGAGACGCCAAGAGAGGAAAAGTCAACATCATCTTAGCAAACTCACAACACAAAGGGAGAACAATAGATTCTAAAAAAATCCTAAAATATCAGACCGGCCTCAAAATAGACACTGAGCCACTGTTACGTCATAAAACCCCAAATACAGATTGATGCCAACCAAACGACAGTGGCTTAACTGAAAACAAGGTTTGACTATGTGTTGGCTGAAGTAGTGTGATGATTATGTCTGTGGGTGTAAAGTAAGGGTAAGGGGTGACCAGTGACTCATGCATTGCATTGTGGCATCCGTGTGCATCTACTTTCTATAGGCATTTTTCTCACCTATGAGAGAAAGAGGAAGGGGGAGGTACTTGTTTTTGTGAAATGCTCCCCATCTGCCTGTGACAATTTGTTACCACACTCGGTGCAATGGCCCTGTTGAGAAATCAGCACACTCAATAGTTTAAACTCTCAGAACTCGCCTCCAGAAATAAGCCTCGGTGATGGATGAACCAATTACAGCGCACACGGGGATTCACTGACTAAATATGAACTGAAATGACTTGTATCATCACTGGATAGGCCTTAATCTGGAGAGAGCTCATATCTGTAAAATGCTGCGTGCAATTAAATCAAATTACGTGTGTCTTTTGTGTATTTTCGACCTTAATCGTAGGCCTACATGCAGAATATTCGATGCTTTAAATTGAATATCGATCAAGCGACTGAGCAGGTTACAGATATACTGTAGTAGCACTTACCGGTTTATATCGTGAGATCATTGTTCCAGCCTCGTATCTCTGACTTCAGAAACAATCTTCTGTCACATCCGTCGCTTGGATGTTAAAAAAAGAAAAGAGACAAAATCTCGTAAATAGCACAGTCTCATGTGTTCAGAGTGCGCCCGACTTCTCGCTGTCCTACTTGCGTTTGACAGCCCGACCGCAGGCGGTGGTTTACGGGTGACGGCAAGGAGCTGTCCACGGTGCTGACCCCGGGTACCCAGGAGGGGAAGGAGGAGGAGGAAGAGGAGGGGTTGCAGGAAGAAAGAGGCAGATCTTTCCAGCCAACCTTTGGACTGTATCATGAACCGTAGAGGTAGAACATCGGCAGCTACACGCAGCACAGCGGCCAACTGGCAGCAGACAGATGTCACGTATGAACAATGAGGCGGGAGTGGATGACTGCACAGAGCTTAGAAAAGAGGGAAGCGGAATGCTGCCCAGCAAAGCAACACAGGTGTAATATTACATGAAACCCACGCGGTGCATTCTCTTTATTTTTTTGTGTTTGCCACCTTTAACTTTAACACACCGATTACAAATCTGATGCTGGCCCATTTGATGACACGGAGGATTATCTAAAGCACACGATTCATTCAATCAGTATTCACGAAGGAGCTTTGTCGCCCCCTGTGGACATTCGGTCACAGCCCTCAGCATAACTTGCAAAAACGAGTAAATAATCAAGCAGTTGACCTCATGATCCACTTTTGAAACCAACAAAAGTGGAACCAGTTTCACAGTCAGCTTCAGTTATGTACAAAATCACATCAATTAAAATCCACCAACTGGCAGGGTTTATGGTACCTCCATGCCCCCTCTGAGCCATCACCCATACCTTCCCCCCCACAGCCCAAAGTCATACATGTTGGGTTATCTGTTGATTGGCTGCAAGTCTCTATTCTATATGCTATATGCTACACTTCAATATCCCCCCCTCCATAACAGCTGGAACACCTACTCTACCAGGGATAAGCAAGGAAGAATATGGATCAATTAAGCTTAAATCATAAAAATATACTGTGTATAATGAAAAGGCATTGACACGCACTCGCATAATTATTCTTTATTTTTACATGTATTTTTTTTTTGCATCACTAACTTAGAAACTGTGTTTAAAAAGGAAAACATGAAGCAGAAAAATCAGCATGCACAACACAACCTCATTTCATGTCCTTTAGAGGAGCTATTGACTTTTTTTTTTTCCCCCTTTCTTATACTGACAGATGAAAGGAAAGCTCAGGTGTGTCTAAATTAGAAGAAGCGATGAAGATTGGTGGTGACAACTGCATATTGACTGGACCATCCATTACCAAGCCAAGACAGTGACAGCTCATACAGACAGCATGGCTCAATTTTAGAAAGAAAAACCAAGTAAAGACAAAAAGACCATGTTGGGCAAGTTGATGTGTCGTGTTGTGATTGGTGAATCGTGGAAGAATCCAAAATTATAAGCTTCTCAATTAGTCTGGTTTTCTTGGCAGGTTGTAGATGAGATCAAAAGAACGTCCTGCAAGAGAAAAGATCTGTCAGATCTACTTTATTCAACTGCACCAAACACAAACGATTAAATCCGCTGTGCTTTATTAACTGTTAACAAATGTATGCGCTGGAAAAACTTCAGTCACTTCACACTCAGCACTACAGGCCAACACATGCAGCTGAGCACCAAAAACATGAAATCATTTTATTTATCTTTATATCAAAAGCACTCCAGATCCAACCCTGGGAATGGGCTGGTTTCAGAACATGTAACAGTCCCATCGAACAACATGAATCAGAATAACTGCTGAAGGCTGGCAGGAGTCCTAGGCTGCTTTTACAAGTGTCCATGACCTCATGATACCACAGAGGCCTTACGTGTATGGATGCGTTTATTTATGACTCCCTGGGTTGTGATCTGACAGATATATGGAGGCACAGGTCACTGATCGCATTAGTTGTAAATGTCTTCACTCAAACAGCATGGCTTTATCACTGGACAGGCTGTCTTGAGGTGACATTTTCTAAATAAACTGCATATTGTGTCCACATAGAGTTATTGTCACGCTTTCTTTATGTGGCACTAGCCGAGCTATAACAGGAAGAGAGATTCTTTGCTTTCCTCTAAATGACAGGGAGACTGTCACATGCCCTTAAGAACAACAACAACAACAAAAAAATGGGGCCAAACAAAAACAAGCGCCACACCAAACATCCCCCGGGACGTGCAGTGAAGAAGAGGAGGTTTGAAGACTACGTCGATTACCAGGATGAGGGTGAGGTACAGGAGAGGGAGGGCTAGTGCTGAAGTAGGTAGCCATGTCTGTAAAGTGTTGCACTGCCTTCAAACACCTTTCTGTTCACGGTGTGACTGACTGATGCTGACTTAGGGCTGCATACACATGCACACACACGCACACACACACCTATAAACACCTGAACAAAATCCATTTTATTTCATTAAACTGCTAACAAAATGCTGCATAAATAATAAGAAGAACGTGAATGCTTACACTTCATCCTCATAGTCTTTTGGGGGGGCCACAGCGATCACCACATCGATCCAATCCTGGGGGTGAAAACCAATTTGCATGTGACTGAATCAATAGGAGTTATGAACTCAAGCAGCCCGACTGAATCTACAACACACACAATCAATCAGGGTTGATAAGGTTTTTAATGAAAATCAATAAAACACCATGCTGCACTAAGGGGGTGAAATTTCTACTTAACAAAAAAAAAAAAAAAAAAAAGGGGGGGGGGGGGGAGCATGGCATTTCATTTAATCTGAATCTCTGGAGTCATACCCCTCCACTGCTCCAGGCTCGAGTCAGAGAGTTTTGCCCCTCAGTCAGTGTGGCATCAATCAGGATCTTCCCATTCACAGCCATGAGTTCATCCCCGGGTACAATCCCACCTACAACGACAGATGTCACAGATATTTAACTGGGCAGCAGCATCAATAGGAGACAATAGCAACACTGTAAATGTAAAATAAATAAATAAATATACGCACGCACGCACACACTTTCTACAGTTTGTCTTCACAAAGCTTTTTTTTTTTACTCTTTTTCTAATATTTAGATTGCTTCAGCAGTTCTTAACCCTGCAACACCAAGTGTATCATATTTCATATATTGCAAAAATGATGCAAATTGATATTTAATTTCTTGCTTATTTGTTTTTTTAATTTGTCAGAAGGTTAAATAAATACTCCAGTTTCAAAAGAGTTAAACATTTTCTGGCTATTCAGGTTCACAGGTTTAAGTATGCCTGGATAACACTGATAACTTACGCAGTGCCTGTTGTCACAGCAAAGGTGCATGTCACAATAAGGTTTATTGATCCCCTTTGAGGTCAGAGACCGTATCACAATGCCCCTGATGATGTAATTTTACTACAAAAAGAACAGGACTGCCACTCATTCAACAGGCACACACACACACAAATATTCACCTCATATAAATTTTACAAATAAATAAATGAATCTCTGCCACTGAACCCTTGATGACACCTCAATTCATATCAACAAGATGTGGGTAGGGTAGCTGCATAGGGAGAGACCGCCCACGCTAACTTCTGATGCTGATTACAGAAATCACTCAGTTCAGAAAAGAGCTTCAAGGGTTACCCCGAGTAGGATTTCAAAGGGAAAAAAACCTCAAACTTGGTGTGCATGTTGCTGGAACCTGAGGGAGTGGAACACCAGGTTGTAAGACATTTTGATGATGGTCGGCTCATTCTATTATTTCAGGGTCTATACCTTATAATTTAAAGCGCCCTGACATGAATTGGTACAACAAAATAAAGCAGAACTGAACTCCTGTTCTGTTAGGTAGGAATAGGACCTGTTTTATGTGCATGAAAAAAAACAATGCATCTTGGCTGATCAGCTCAGTAGGAAAAACCAAAGACAAACTGCTGTTTACACCAGTTTGTATTGTGCATCTCCATGTCCAGCATTTGTTCAGACTACGCACTGTTGATGAGTCCGTCTGCCACTAGTCAAGCACCAGATTTGATTAGCAAACCGTGGCAAAGAAAACAAGATGCTTCAAGAACTAATGTGGATGTTTAGGTTTTCCAGCTGTTGACGCTAGCAGGACAAAGTCATGTGGCTTGTTAAGAACAAGCAGTTTAAGTAAACAGACTCAAAGACATTGACACTTGTATTTAGCGAGTTAACCTTCACTAACATCCACCTTTGCTGAGGTCAACATGCCTGTGAATGAAGCCACTACATCAGTAGCTTTTAAAGCAAAGCTTTAAAAAAACTGAAATACAGATTTTTAGAAATCATGACATGCAAGTGTGGAGATTAAAAATGAACTAACCGTGCTTATCAGCAGCACCACCCTCATACACTGCAGATACCACCAACTTCCCCAAAGGAGAGTCTGCTCCCCCCTCCAGCGCCAGGTCAAGGTTTCCATCCTTAAGAATGATAAGCAAACACACCATGAGTCGTTTTCTTGAATATCTTCCTTTTCCTCTCCTCACAGCAACAAAGGCTCTGCCTACCTTTTTGATTCGCAGCTGCCTCACATCTCGGCCGGCTATCTGGTCCGCAGAGAACTATGACAGAGAAAGGATCGCAGATGGAGAGGCACAAACGAACTGATTAATAAAACAATAAATGAGGTGGCAGCATAATGAATAGCTCGCTACTCTTTGAACATGTGTTTAGCCACAAACAAACAATATTTAAAATGCAGGACTGTAGGAAAAAAAAAGATCACTGCAGCTTTTTAAGTTAACGAAAAGCTGCCTGTTTCACATCAAACTGTTAATGATAATTATAATATGTTTGATCTATTGGCTAGCTACCAGAAATTAGTTATGCAGCAGTATTTAGTCCAGTTTATTTACCGGCTGACACCTGTCACTTATTGATATTATTACTAAATTAGTTTTTTTAACCTATCATTTTCTCCCACTTTATAAATTGTGTCAGCAATACCAATTTTTAATGACATCATTAGGTAAGTAATTAGGCCTATCAGCTGTCTTGATTATCTACTGATCTACATGCTTGTAAACAAAACCATTAACTTTATATTTTCACAAATATAAAAATGATGGATCTCTAGTGGTCAAATACACTAAGACCATTTTTGTTGCTTAAAAGGTTGAATTTTGAAAGTTTGATTTTGATTGATAAAACTGTTGCTGAGATATGACTTTACATCTTTTTTGGAGCCTCGCTGCATATTTTAATAGACTGCAATAGCAGAAAGCTTAAAAAAAAGACATGATTATGTAGGGTCATATGCTATAATGGCTTTTGGGAGGATTTGTCAAAGAATCATCTGCTTTTGTAAGAAAGTTTGTGGCTCGTGAAAAAGCAGAAACTGAATTTTGGACTGAATTCATCTAAACAGTCTTTATTTGTGATTTTATGCTATCTGCAGCACATTCTGCATAGCTGTAGTGTTAGGCTTGGCCATACGATACCATGGAGTAGGGGTCAAAGTCATCCACATATTTCTGAAATCCCTGAAAGAGAATCAAAAGGCAGTTTATTAAAAATGATCAATATGTCAACAGGAAGTTAATAAAGAGCACATCACTGCAGACATGAGCTGTTTAACAAGTCACTGCATGGTGTGCTGGCCAGATTTCCTTTGACAATCACTCCTATGTTGGTCTGATAAAGGGGAAACACAGAGTCATTTATTTTAAAAAAAGCACTTCGGCTTTTAAGGCGTTACACAGTTGCTTTGAAAGCCTCACCCCTTAATTCCGTTATCAAGACAATAATTCACACTAACACGCACAGGCAGAAAAAACTCACAAATCATTCTAAACGGCTGTTTAATTTCATAGGAAGGAAACAAGAGCAAACGGACATCACATTTACGCAGTTATGAGTCAGAGAGGCTCATTTCCTGTTGTTACACAGTGGCTCAAAGTTGGACATAGAAGACGAACTCATTGGTAATGTATGTTTTGATTTGCTGTGGCTGGAGAGAGGAGCCATCAAGCAATGCAAACAGGTGTAGTGTTTAAATATTAAACTAAAGCCACATGAAAACGTAAAGCAACAGTGTTCCTTTCTTCTGGTTACGTAGACTGTACAAGAAACACGTCGACAGATATTTCAACCACTTGGAGTCTTCAGTGAGCCTCTATGAGAGAGTTCAAAGCATCACTTGCCATCACTGCTGTAAAACCAAACCTTTGACATGCATTCCTTTATGGAGCAGACAATATCATCGTCTACTCCAAATCAATAGAAGCTCAGCTACATCAAAAGACAGTGATGCACATGGGGAAAAATGAAGAAGCCATCACTGAGGTTTCACTCAATAGCCAAACCTGAGGCGTAAGCATGGAGATTAAAAAAAGAACAGGAGAAAAGCACTGCAGAGTATTAATGGAGAAGGTGACATATGGATTACTTGTCGCTTGTTGTTTGTTTTAAAAGACGAGTTGAAAGGCACCATCCGTTTCAACATTTCAGGAGGCTGAAACACAAAAGAAGGTAAAGACTTTTAGTCCAGTCTGAACACTTTAAAGATGAAACTTTAGACCAGGTTGAGCAGCAGTGTGTTACTGCCCCCTCTGGTTCAAAGTCCGGGTGACTTCTGACCACATTTAGCTACGTTTACCTGTAACACAGTTTACACAGGCTGTTTACATTGACATTACACTATGCCAGCAACTAACAATTGCTACTAAGAAACTGATGATTTTATTGATTACAATAAAACAAAAAAAATATTAATTCTATTAATGCCATCAAATGTTTTGTTGTGCCCAAAAATGCCTGTTTATTATGAATAATAATCACTTAATGGCTCATTTCAGCATATCAGTGCTGAAGTGTGTTGTTGTGACTCTGTGACAGTTACTGGAAAACAAAGCTGTTCTGTTGAATTTTAAAATGCAGAAAATTCATAACCTGCCCAGTTTGATCCAAGTTTATTACAAGAAGATTAACTGGTCACCTTTATAATATGAAAACTACAGACTGGGAAACAGCTGGAGAATCAGGGAAACTCATCAGGAGTCTGAGATGAGGCAAAGAGTAATTCTTCAGCCGGCTGATGGCATGCTGTGTCAAAAGTCTGAATGTTTGATGACCCTTTTAAGCTACCAATGGTTTTTATCTTGAGAATATTCGAAAATTCACTGCAGTGTAATGTGTTTATTACCAGGCCATCAGATCGTAGAGCAGGTCTGTGTGGATCTGGGCGGTGGGTCTGTGACTGAGGCAGCATGACAGGCTTAGACATGACCGGGGCCATCTGACGCCTCTGATTGGGGGGACTGGGAGCTAGTTGCTAATGGGGAAAGACCAGGTTTCCAAGCAACAACTGAGCAAAGGGTAGTATTGAAATATATATATTTGCTTATTTGGAAAAGCACATCATTTTAAATGAACAAAAAAAAGAAAAGAAGAAGGTGCGATTACAAACGTCAGCATGACCTTTTGCAGCAAAAGACTCACCAGGGGGCTGCTTGAAGTTGAAACACGACTGGCATGGGATGTATTTCTCATTACCTGAGCCACAGTGGAATATAATGAAACTTTCAGCCCTCTGGCACAAACAGACCACTCAGGAAAATATCAGCGCAAGACACTCCAAGACCCACACCCGCTCTCTCAGATATCACACCATGGCTGAGAGTTCAAAAGCATCTACTGCCAACCCCACAGGCCCAACTGCACACGCACAAACATAAGAAGAAAGAAGAAACCACACACTACAAAGAAACACAAGCAGCTCACTGTAGATAGAACGTGCTGCTCTCTCTTCATGCATTAAAACATCCGAACACATAAGAGACGACATGCACCTAAACCTACGCATTGAAGAAAAACTAATGTTGCTACTGAAGATGTAGCAATCTACATCTTCAGTAGCAACTCGCATGTTTCACACATGAGGATCTCTGACCTTTGGACTGGAGGGGTAGGACATTTCACTAGTGTTAGACGAGTAAATCCCTCCTCTGGGGAGATATCTGCCTGCCTCCCACTCGCTCCTGGGTTCTGGTGGACTGGGAGGATGCTGGTGATGATGGTTTTGGTACACTCTGATGGTGCCAAGTCGTTCTTCAGAGTGCTGTGGAGGTGGCGGTGGTGGAGGAGGTGGGGGCGGCGGAGGAGGAGGAGGGGGTGGGGGCGGAGGGGGCCGGGGAGCAGGTTGAGGGGACGATGGAGGTCGCGACACACGAGACGGGTAATGAGAGGAAGGTTGGGGGTGCGGCTGAGGCCTCAGCCTCTTATTCGTCAAAGTGGATGAGGCAGAGGGAGGTTTCCTAGCATTAGGTGGGGAAGGGGGCCGACGCTGTGGAGACGCCTGAGAGGGAGAGGGGGGATGGTTATGGATGGTTGGATTCAGGTTGGGCGAGCGTGGAGGGAGAGGCAAGGGAGGGGGTGGCTGGCTGGTGCTGGGCTGGGTGGGGGCTAGTCTTTTTAATGGGCCCCTCAAGCTCTGATCCACTTCGTCCAGGTTAATGTCGTCCAGATCAGTGGTGGCCAGGTGAAGACCACCAGGGAAACGCTTCACTTTTGGCTCAGAAGCAGGGGAGCGTGGCGGGGAGAGCTTAGAAGTCAGAATGAAATGGAAAAAAATTTCACCTCACGTTAATTCACCTTTTAAACCATTTCACAATGAATGCACCTTAAGAAAAAAATGCCGCCTGAACTTTTCTACCAAATTACACAAAAACATGACTGGCTGAATATTCTGTTCAACAAACAAATGACTGCATTTAATATTCAGCTCATGGTGCAGTCTCCCTGTTTTTGTTCCATGCAAATGAGTGAACCGATGCCACCTTGCTCATTATTGTTGGGCTGCTGTGCCTTCAAAGCAGTATATATGTTCTTTAACCAGTATTTTAAACATTGCATATAAAATTACATTCAGACAGAGGAGGTCTCACTCTGCACCTCGGGGGATTCGTTCTCCACACACGAGATCTGCTCCAGTCGTGTCTGACATAGACGCTCCACCCAGTGCTGCACCTTTTCTGACTCCTCTAAGTCTTCCCTCTCCGTCTCTGAAACCTGGTACAGAGTCAGAGCCAGGCAGCATCACACAACAGGAGTCAGTCCTTCACGCATGCTTGCACGCTGATCTATAAAATAACCGATGTATGCAGCTGAACTCAGCGCTTGCTCCTCTGCACCCCCTCCACATACCTCCTGAACCAGCCGACTGATCTTGAGTTGCTTCTCTCGCTCGTGCATCTCTTCCTTCTCTTTGGCGAGTTTCAGCTCAAACTCCATCTCCTTCTTGTTTTTTCTCTGCTCCTGCAGTGTGTCTGTGTTGGACACTTTCTTCTTTTTCTTCTTTTTGTCTCCTTTCTGACATATCACCAGTTAGTCAGAATACAAGGAAGGAACGGGGACAGGCAAATCTGCCAATCCAAACTCAAAAGCACTGCAGGCAAATAAAGCCTAGTGATACCACACAGTGCATGAATAAAAAACCCTAGCAAACCACTTTCACTTAGTGAATAAAGTTAAAAGCAAAAGCCCTGATTTTAAACGTCTAACCAACACTATAAGAAGACATCACAGCAAACTGAACCCACACAGCTGACAGTACCTTGCGTAATGATGGCAGTTTCCCCTCATATCGATAAAACCAGCCAAATGCTAAAGACAGAAATGAACAGGTCAGGCTTAAAAGGATGATTTCAGATTAAACAGTGACATCAAACTCCATCATCCCAGCCAAACAAAGCACTCAAAGAGAGAAATGAATCCATTCGTGCTGTCCGAATAAAAAAAATGAAGTTGTAACTGCATTTCAAGTGATGCAAAAAATGTGCTGGAATTAACTTTCAGCAGCTTCTACCAACAAAAAAACAAACAGCTGGAGTAATAATACAAACGTAAGACTCCCATTGTGAAACTGTGATTGGCAAAGGAAATCCTGCACTTGTCTTTGCGTTTGCTGCTTCGCGCAGACATCCACCTACAACAGCTGTCACAATGTCAGCTGAGGCCGCACACTCACTTCTCCGTCCTCCTCGTCCTCCTCATCCTCCTCATCTTCCTCATCTTCCTCAGCGAAAGAGTTGACTTCATCAGCATAAAGAAGAGGTCATAAAAAGCAGCACAGCACACAGCAGCGGCAGAGAGAGAGAGAGCGCAGAGAAACTGGGTGAATGAAGTAAAACACGAGCGCCTCGCTGGTTTCAGAACGAAACACAGGATTCATGCATTTTAAAAAGAAGACACTGCTGTCGGTCCTTACGAGAACTTTTGGCCTTTGGAGTTGGGGTGGTTCTTGGTGATGGGACCTTTGGACTGGATTTAGGGCTCTTGGGTCTGTCAGTACCATAGTCCTCCTCCCACTCTCTGTTGTGTTTTTTCTCCATAGCTTCAATCCTACAGAGATGTACGAAATTATATACACATTCAAACAATATTTGCTTGGAAGTTCATCACATTTAAAAGTAATGAGTTGTGCACCTTTCCATTTCCTTCTGGTAACGCTCCTCCTCTTCTGCAGCTTTCTGAGAGAGCTCCATCTTTCGTCTATAAAACAAACCAATATCTTCTGTTTACACAACATGTTAGTGTGCTGGGCTCTAATCAGCAACCAGTGGGTGAAAGGAATATAGATGTTACTTTGACACCCATGAGCCAGCTAAATAATCTAGAGGCAACCCATCGGCCTGCAAAATCCCCAGAGAGCAGTTAATTAGGATTCCCACCCCCCACGATCGATCCACAGGATCCTCTGCCAGCGTCTCGTGTCCATGCTTTGACATTTAGGTGACCATCGTGGTGCAGGTGGTTTTACTGCTTTGGCCGTTTGGTGTCTGCAATTACAACTTGTCTCCTTTTGCGTGTCAATTTCTAATATACACACATATTATTCATTCCCAGGTATTGTTGGAGATGAATATTACAACTGAAAGCACTGAGGTTATCAAGTGTATCCTCTGAATTTACAAGCAGCGGGCTAAATTTGTAAATGATTTAATAAAGTGAACATGAGTGAATTTGATAATAATTCATTGGCAATGTTTTATTAAACAGCCCGTGATTTTCACATCCAGCTGCAGGAGCAAAGTCAGGGGACCACTCCACACAACCAATGGTGAAGCCTTTTAGAGGGCTAAATTTGCATCTAGTAACTGTGTGACATTTTATCACAACAATTTTTTTTGTCAGTGTTCTGTAAAATTTGTTGTTTGCACATTTTAATGGTGGAAAAACTCATTTAAATTGTAATTTACTTTCTTTATTGATTTATATTGCACTCTTCACAGGATAAAAACCACAAAGTGCTTCACAATAATATAAAACAGATAAACATAAAATAGTACACTCAAACATACAGCACACATCTAATTAAAAGCTAGTCTAAATAAGTGAGTCTTAAGATGATCTCAGGATCAAATTATCTCAGGATCTTTATCAACAACCCACATAGAAAAATTGGTATGGTCCGGGTCTGGCCCACACAATGTGCTTACACATGGCCCACATACCGCAAAGAATGACGGCCCTTTGGTGGCCCAGACCTGGTTTACCAAAGGTGGCCCACACATGCACACACGCAGTGCTGGCTTGATACCAGATCCGGGCCAGACCTGCTTGCTATGTGGGAAAGGAAAAATAATAGACTGAAGGGTACATATATGCTTATTATCTATGGTTAGTCCCATGAGTATTTGGACAGTGACACAGTTTTTGTAGTTTTGCCTCTGTACGCCACCACAGTAGCAAAGAATGAAGACACGACTTTACTTCAGAGGGGTTATTAAAATTATTGCAATAACTGTTTTGGAATTAGATGGATTTTTACACATATTCAGCAACTTTCAGAGGCTCAAAACTAACTCTCGGGGGTTTTATAACCAGGTTAGTGACATCTTTTGATTTGAAACCCATGGTGGTATTGCACACAGCCAAACTGTAAGATTTGGTGAACATTTCCTATTTTCCACTCAGAAAGACCATTAGTGGGGCATCAGCTGTTGTTTTACTCTAATAAAAAGTCCAGCAGACACAAACTAACATCCATATTCATTTGGACATATTGTTCAGATGATTCTAAAGAATTGATTCCAATACGAACAGTTTTTTAAGAGTTTTTGGCTTCTTGTTGCCTAGAAAGACACCGTGAGAGCACTGATAAAGTTACTACAACAAACATTTTACATGTCATATTACTGATGACCTATCTATAGCATAAAAAAATATCTTAGTGGCTTTTACATTAGTAAGGCTTTCTCCTGTTAGGATTACCTGAAAACAAAGTGTGATCCAAAGCCTAAGTAACATCTGTTTGAACCGAGTCAGATCAACGTCGTACCTTTGAAGTTAAAGCGACAGCAAGCTTGCTAACTAGCATGAAGTCAGCATCTTGCATTACAACATAAACTATACAACTCCCACCATACACTGCAGAAGCTCCATCTCGTGTCAGGACAAGGTTAATTAGAAGTTTTGTGCTGTTCACTCACTGTCTCTCCTTCTCCTGCTGCTCTTTAATGATTTTGTTGGTCTCCAGTGCCACCTTCTTCTGGTGCATCAGCTCCTTCCTCTCCACGTCCCTGCGGGCCTCCAGTGCCAGACGCTCCTCATCTGTCATAAACAGCTCACTGCCCTGAGAGAGTGAGAGCCACAGACAGTAATGACGGAAAGACATACAGCAGGGGTCCTCAAACTTTAGCTCTGGAGACTGACAGGCAAGTCCAAACCAGTCTCTCTGACCGAGAACAGAGGGGAGATGTCAGTTTTTTAAAACCTGACATCCTTGAAGCCTCTCAGAATCATTGAGTAGATCAGCAATTTCTATTACTGGTATATAATTACAATATCCTGTGTTGTTCTTATAGCTGCATCTCTTTTTGGCCCGAGTGTAATTAACTGAAGCAGGTGCTGAACTTAAGAGCAGTCACACCCTAATGTCTGAGTGTGGGTTTGTGGCATTGTTCATACATTCTTCTGTTATTGTAACAAGTCTCGACCCTGGATTCATCAGACCCTTTTTTCCTGTCGTGTCCTGTATATGTCAGTCTTGAAGCGTTTGTCCTTGTTACCTCTGCTGAGAAGTGGTACAGAGACCACTAAACATCCCTCAAGACCACATGCATCTTTTTGTGACCTTGGCGTATTGATTTTCTGATGGTGTGCTCACTTTTGGTGTTCTTGTTCGTGCTTTGGATGAAACTGATACGGTTCCTGGAAAGTGTTTCAGAGTACAATGCACAGCCTACTTAGAAACCCTCAGCCTGCTGACAGCCTCTTTATCCTTATAACCCTCCTATGACCTGATGGCATGTTTTCAAATGTCACAGTACTGATTAATAAACAATTTTCTGCAGGTAGCGTGAGGTATAGCCACATAAAAGCAGGTGAAAATGGCTGCTGATTTACATCAGCATTAATTATACACACTGTTTCAGCAGAATAGCTCTAACTTAATTTTAAATTCATTGTACACTGCAATTTTGTTATCCAACTGCTGGAACAAAACGCTATAAAATGCATTCTAGAGGTATACTTTATATCACGGTGTTACACTGCATATTGCAAATGTTCTGGATGATTTAATGCTGCAGGGTTCCCCAAATATGCAGAAAAATAACATCATACCAATATGAAAAGCTGTTTTAAAACTAAAGTGTCTCTGACCTGAAGGTGATTTACTGCACACGTCCAAACAAAGACATACTCACAGATAACGACATTAGACCGGGCACCAAGGAAATAAATAAATAAGATGTGAATGCCTGTCTCTGTTACACAGGCCTCATGACTGAGTCCCAGAGCAAACAACATGATGAGTAACTTGACTGATGATAAATGTCGCTCCTGCAGACAGCGGGGCTGCAGCACAGGCTGGTGCTGTTATGTCTCCAAAACAAACAGACAGATTAATCTGAGCAATGCAGGAATGTAAAGGAGAAACTAAGCAGGAGGCAGAAGTCTCTGTCTCTTCGTCCATGACAGATGATCCCTTAAGTGTTTTACTTTCTCAGAGGAACCTGCTTTCTCAGAAGTTGCTTCAAAACTGAGGAAAGTGATTTTATCTGAAAGGTTTCTCCACATCTGCATATTATTCTGTAAAGTTATGCAAAATAGTAAAAGATTTTGCCCTTATTAACTTCTTAAGCCCCGAGCCTAACTGATGTCCTGCCTTTTGCCCCGTATCAGGGGGGCAGAAGTTAAATATCAAGGAAATTTGACGATTCATATGTGACTCGATCGGGGCTTGCCAGCGTTAGACTCTTTATCAAATCCATCTCGTTGCATATGGGTTTGATTAAACAAGCTGCAGTAAAAGCATAAACCAAAATTTTATGCACTTATTAATTATATACACTCATTGGACGCTTTATTACATACATCTAACTAGTACCAGATTGGACCCCTATATCCAGTGAAAGATGAATTGCCTTCATCTTTCACTGCAATTAGTTTTTAAGGTGTCGGAAACATTCCTTAGAGATTTTGGTCCATATCGATATGACAGCATCACACAGTGGTTCCAGATTTGTCAGGTAGATGTGGTCAACAGCAATGTTCAGGTAGGCTGTGGCAGTTAAACGATGCTCAGTTTTTAATAATGGGCCCAAATTGTGCCATGAAAATATCCCCCACATCATTACACCACCACCACCACCACCAGCAGCAGCAGCAGCCTGATGTACATTTGTATTCAAAACAAGAGTGTACTTACAGCTCCTGCCAGAACTGTAATAGTCAAACTTCTGCTGCTCTTCAGGACTTTCACGGCCTGGAAATGTTAAAACAGAGGATTTTAAATAGCACTTGTAAAGTTCAGTTTTATGAAATTAAAGAGAAAAAACACAGAATCTCTGGAGTCTGCGTTGTGTGTCCTATTTGCATTCATCAGCGTGTGAATTATTCAGTTAAATATAGAAACATGCTGCAAGCTTGGTTTTGGCCATCAGCCACAGGAAGGATTTTTGCTGGTTAAACACTAATTTGGCTTTGGTAATGCACCTCAGTGATTTAAGCTGAGAACAAACACAAGCAGTGAGAGAAGGCTTAACTTTTACTACCATGAGAGGCATACTTTTTTAAAACAAAGAGAAATTTAAAAAAAGGAAATAAAAACATATAAAAATAATTAAATTAAGCAAAACATACGTCTCTGTGGTCCATGTTAGTGAAATCCACTCCGTTCACCTCCACAATCTGGTCTCCAGCCTACATTTTGATATGACGCACATATTCAGTGTCAATAGATTTATGAGTATCATAATTTAATACGATCTCTGCAGTCTTTTAGAAAAAAATCACCTCAAGCCCAACTTCTGCAGAGAGGGAGCCTGGCTTGACGTTACTGATGTATATACCAGGTTTTTGGGTTGGACCACTGGATATGCTGATGCCCATGCCCTTGGTACCCACAAGACTGAGGAAAACTTTCTTCTCCTTGATCTCCTTTCCTCCAATGGATGCCAAACCGGCCACACTGCTTTTTTTCTCCTTGAAGAGTACAGGAGAAGTCTTTTAGCTGGCCGGTAAACAAACACCATTAAGAAGAAAGTAGCATTTCATCTCTCACCCCCGATTCAGAAACAAACTGGTCGACAAACTGCCACTTCAGGGGTTCATCTGATGAGCTGGAGAAATGAGAAAAAACTATGAGAATTCAGCCCTGCACAGCAGCAGTATTCTAGAGCACGGCACAGTTTGTTACAACAGTAATACACAAGTGGATTCATATCTCACGTTTTCACTGGGATCATCCCCACGTCTGCACAGAAAAATAAATAAGATGACACAAGTTAGATCACTTTCATGTTAGCAGGTAATGGCACTACTAATGGACACAAAGTCTGTGGTTAACCTACGTCGAACTTTGAGTGACACGACATTCTTTGTCTTGATGAGACTGATGACCTCCTCGTGGATACAGGAGGAAATTGAGTATCCATTGATACGCACAATCTCATCACCAACCTATATATGAAGACAGGAGAATATATCATAGATGAGAAATTAAATGTCATTATGTAAATTTAAGTGGTTTACAGTCTATTTTACACCATGTAAGGCCGGTTTAAAACACTACACACTTGCAATAAAAAAAAAAAAAATGTATTCAGTTAAAATTTAAAATCTCCGATTGAAGATTCTTGTATTTGATTAGGCCAGAAATGATCACCATTATCAAAGGTCCCAGTAGTAGTAAAAAGTTACTTTGTTATAACAGTTATAAAAAAAAGCTAAAGCACAAAATGTAAAAAAAAAAAAAAAAAAAAGATTAAGTACAATGGTACATATATATAAAACATGAATTAAATAAAAGGCTCCATGACAAAACAAAAAAAATACTGGCAAACACCAGCGCTACCCCTCAGCCTCCTAGTGGACACACTGCGGTATCAATTTTAATCACCTACGTTGCCTCGTTCTCCAGTTATTGCATTCATGAACTTGGGTGTCCACGTCACCCACCTACCCACCCGGTGGGGTAATGACAATACCCAATTAGCTTTTGACAGCAGAGGGGTAAAAACTAAACAGAATTTTAAATAAATATAACATAAGATTAAATGGAAAAAATAAGCACTAACTGAATTTAAGTTTACTCTTTTACTGACATTTTCTGTTTGTATTCAACTAGAACTAGGAATATTAAATCCACCCCCATTATAAAGAGATATAATTATTCCGCATGTGGATAGATTCGTAAATAGTGCTGTAACCCCAGTCTGTATATTCATATTTTTTTTAAAGAATAAAAAAAATCTGTAGAAACAAACATAAATTATAACTATAGTACCTGTAGGCCCACATTATCAGCTTGTCCATCTTTTATAATCTGGGATATATAAAGACCACAGCCAAACTCAAGCCCTCCTCGGACGCTCAGACCTAGACCATCACGATTAGTCCGATCCAAACGCACCTCTTTTAGCTTCCTGCACACATCAGGTGAGAGAGGAAAATATTAAGCAAGATGTACAAGCCAATGAAAGCTAACATAAGGTGAATGCATGCCAGGGTCAATAACTGCATGCTAAAAAGGCAATAAATAACCATGTTGTACTCACCTTGACTTCTTGGGGGTGAGCAAGTCATACTCCACCTGGTGTTTGAGAGGGATGAGAGGTCGGATGGCATCAAACAAGGGGAGACGCTTTGGTTCGTTAATTACCAGCTTTAGGTCTCCCACCAGCACTCGCAAATCCATCGACCTGGAAAGTGAGAGGAGGATAATTAGCGGTTTCACAACAATTTACCACATCTGCTAATTTATGCAATTACAAAACGGTGAAAGCTCCCCTTGAAAACCAAACAATATGAGAAAGTCTGCAAAAAAGGGATTTCCAAAAAGGCTGGGATGCTGTGCAAAATGTAGATAATTATTTAAACTCATATTTAATTGTTTCAAAGAGCTATTGCTTAGTCATTTTTGTTTCATAATATGCCAAATGGTTTTCAAAGCATGATATGTCTGGAGTGCAGGTGGGTCAGTTTAGGAACCAGACTCTTTTCCTGATCCGTGTGGGATTTTTCCCTTGACACTGACAAGGAGATGAAAATCTCACTTCTATCAGAGTCTAAACACCTGATTTTTAAAACGTTTGTACTTTACCTTCTGCACCAACTGATGCAATTGATCAGGATTTGCAAAGCAATCTCTCTAGAGCCACAGGCATTTTCTCCTCACAATAAAAAAAGAAAACATCCAAATGTCCCTTTGAGTATTTTTTTAATTTCAGGATAAAGGGCAACTGGAACAGCAATTAACGCAGCAAAGTAAATGCTATGGTATGAAATCCTTCCAGGTCACCTTCCTTTTGAATAATTAATATGTGCCATTTTAGCTCCATTTGGAGGTTGAACATAAAAAGAGCTTTTGTTGATAACTGGCCAGGCTTGTCGGAGCTCAGTGGAAACTGATCAGAGGCTTAACCAATAGGGTCACAGGACTGTGCCTCTGTACAAAGATTAATTGAAACCTAGACCTATCCCTCCCCCCTCTCATGCCCTCCAGGACCACATTTTCATCAAAAAACACGACCCAGAGGAGGATTTGAACCAGAGGTCTGCGAGCATTAAAACTGTCAGGGACAAGATTAATGGCTCCTAAATATTATTCATGAAAATGTTAAAAGCTAGAGAAAACATACAGAAGCACAAGAAGATGTTTTTTGTATTTAAATCTATACAGATACTACAAAGACCCATACATGCCTATAGTTCCTTTGTTGTAACTCTTTTTGGCTATAGTTGTGCAAAGTTATTTAAGGACATAATCTATTCCATAATCAGCATGTTTTAGTCATAAAGTGTGAGAAATCAGTGAGGAAATACAACACACACTCTGTAGACATGCTGAGCAGTGACAGATGGTACTCACTGGTGATACATGCGGAGGACGTCATACAGGTAATCCTTTTCTGCTTCATTTTCAATCAGCAACTCCACCTGCAAGAAAACACAAGCATCTGGTACCATCCTTCTTCATTAAGCCCCCTGAAACACACTGTATCTCTCCCCTGTTTTCCTGTCAGCTACAGCAGGGGGTGAGCCGTGTGTGTGTGTGTGTGTGTGTGTGTGTGTGTGTGTGTGTGTGTGTGTGTGTGTGTGTGTGTGTGTGTGTGTGTGTGTGCGTGTCATACAAACCTGATGACGGTTCAGTTGCAGCAGGATAGTTTTAAGGAACCGTTTGGGCCAGTCGCTGATATAACACATTTTACCATCTGTCTCCTAGCAAATTCTCTCCTATAATAAGCTGAAAGCCTCACTTTCTAAGACATTAAAGTTCAGATAACTCCCTGGATGTCCATGTGCTAAACGTGTAATGGGCTGCCCATGTCTAACCATCAAACCCCTGGGAGGAAATAATGGCCACAGGGATGAGGAGAGGCTGCAGTAGGAAGGTCTGGAGTGTCACCTTACATCTCAAAAAGAAGTAAACATTCACACACGCACGCCTCATGTTGAATAATCAGACCTCAAATTAAAGAACAGGCATCATAGAGCACACACCCTCCAAGGACCATTTCTGCAGGGGTTAAAGTTAAGGCAGCGCCACTGAGCCACACAGGGTGTGTGAACGGTCATAAACTTCTCTTTTTCCTGCAGACTGAGCCACATGGACCTTGGCACCATAAACCAGTAAAGTATAGATAACTTGTTAGGCAGACAAGCATTTCTGGTTTAAAGATCAGAACTGTTTTCATACAGTGAGCTTCTCTATCACAGTGTAGTACCTACAGAATAAAAATGTGTGACTTTTATGCAAATAAAAACACAATAAAATTGCACAATAATCCAATTTTCAGGCAAATCAGACCATAAAACTGACAAATATCCTCAACCAAACAATTAAGACAGTGCCGCAAACAGAAACAAAGCCCATTTGTGCCTCATTCACCCCTCAGCCTCTAATTAAACCCGTAAATTGTCGCATCTCTTCCGCTTAGCTGCTCGTATCTGACACATTATCTAATGCGAAAGCGCCCTTTGTGGAGAGCCTACAATATGGGACTCTGCCTGCGTGCAGCACAGATGGCTGTGAGGTGATCCCTACATGCTCTGGGGACGAAAAAGCCTTGAACATATCGTGTTCTCTTCCTCTGTTATCTTTGCTGCTGATGACTTTTTTGGGAGTAGTCAACCGCCCACATCAAAGTATAATTTCAAGTTGATTCGCTGCATGAATGAATCCTGACTCCTAATAACATTTTATACTGCTTGTTGTTGACTATAGTGACCTCTTCCGTGTAACTTTTACCTGAATAAGAATAAGGTACCAATCAAGAGGGAAAGCTGTCTTACAGCAACCTCTTAAATTGTGCAAAGAGATTTAAGTGTCATCAAAAAGACAAAATCCCCCGACACTCGTTTCACTTGGGCAACAGATGAGATTAGAAGCAGATGTTTCAGCTAAATAAAAACCCGTAAATCTACTACAACAACAGTAAAAACAAACAGCAACTTTATTTCTTAATGATATGTTTGAATTACTGTTAAAATAAAAGTTGAGGTTTTTTTTGTTTTGTTTTTTATTCGTCGCTTTGTCGGGCAGGCCTGTCTACGCAACATCTCACCGGCAGACACCTGAGCCAGCCAGCGAATAGACAACCAGGTAGAAAAAAAAACAGCTTCATTTAACATCTATTTAATTCATGTAAAACAGTAAAAAATGTTGTTATTTTTATCATACCTTGTGCCTAAATTCTCGAGCAACTTTCCGCTCCATTGTTGAGAAACACCACAAAGCGGTCCGACGTGAGATCTCAGCGTTGGTCAAGTTTGACGGGAAGCGGCCGGAGGTCAATACGTCAAGGTAGTAGGACTGCAATCAGAGCTTCCGGTTAAAAATGTTATAGTGATATGCTTATTCGTCAAAATTAAAGGGGCATTTGTTGTAAATATAGTCACTTTTCATATTTAAAAACATCGTATCCACAAAATATAATTGCTGTACGCTTTATTTCAAGCTCAAATTTATAATTAAGACCTTTATTTTGAAGGGTTGACTGTGTCGCTTGGACTTCTTGCTAAGTCTGATTAATTTGTTGATAATTAAACAAATAAATAAATGATTGAATAAATAAACGAATTAAATAAAACACACGTCATCATATGTTTTTTTTATAAATATATTCATGATAATAAAATATTATATTATATTTTTTAGGTTGTTGTCTCTACAGTCCCTAGGTGGCAAAATAACGTCTGTTACGGCTGTGTTTCCTACGAAGAAGAAAAAGGGGCGGTAACTTCCTGGTTTCAAAAGAACAACACCGCGGTGCTGCTAGACTGTTTAAAGTTGTAACGGGTGAGTAAAATTGAGAAGTATTTAAGCGAAAAGAAAACCTGGAAAAACGTACGACAGCTATATTGGTGCGCTATATAATATGACATTTCTTATTTCTCATGAATTCATCACCATGAAAAATAAAACATACCTACTCATTTTGCTACGACATGCTCTTTTTTATAGATTATTTTTTATGTGAAGTACAGGTTCTTTGTGACTAACTGAATCATTGACGTGGCCGTTTAATATGGGTTTAAAGCGTTAAATTATCCCTCGGCAAGAATAGCGGACTGGTTTTAAAAGTCCCGCTCCCCCTACCGCCCAGTGTGTGGCAACCGAGATACACGACTGGTATAAATTACCCTGTTAGCTCTGCAATCCAGATAGTGTTACCTCTTCACTATTATTGCAAAATGCCACTCTAGAAGTTCTTTTAGTTGACGTATTCACCGGTTATGTAACGTGTCATAATAATTAGAAATACTGCAAAGGGTAATATTTTGCTTGTCCACCAATTCCTAATACAAGATGTGTTTATTTTTTTCTAATGATGTATTTCAGTATTTGTATAATTATATCTGTTCTGCTGACTCCGTTTATGCTCTTTACATAATTGGACTCTTAAAGTATTTGAATATTAAGACCACAAAACTGTTTTAAGTGCTCATTATTTAAAAACAACTCATTATTCATGTAAACCTTTTAAGCATCTGTATATGTATTTTCCATTTTGTTTACAGTGTCTGCAACAGGATGGGGTCCCCAAAGAAACATGCAACACCACACAGGTAAAGAACATGCATTTGACACGCTGAACGCTGGACTTTTGTTGCCATAGCACAGAGTGAGCCAGAGTAATGCTTTTTACTTTAATCTCCCTAAATGATACTTGGATTTATTGTGACAGTCTGGTTCCCCTACTGTTACAGACTCATCCCACATGGATTAAGCGTTATTACCTAAATGGGTTTAAATTCCTGGGTAATCCTTTACGCAGTTTATATGTCATTGGTAAAGTGCTGTGATATTGTAGCTGTTACAGTTACAACCAAAGTGTGAGTCTTCAATGCCCAAATGTAAATTGTATGCCGGTATCATCTTCTTCAAAATGCTTCATGTTCTTTGTTTTCTTTTTCTGTTTTTCACCCACCAGGACTAATATTCGTACCCCGGGTCAGGAGCTTGATTCGCCACTCCCCCCTATTCACGAGCGTCTGGCGCAACTGCGTCCATCCAGAGAGCTTCTGGAGTTCTACAGACAGAAGATTGCCCAGTTTGATAGCGAGCACTTGGAGCTGCTGCAGATGCTGGAAAAGTATAAAAGCCTCACTGAAGATCAGGTGAGAAATGGGAGTCAATGTGAGAGGCTTTGATGTTAAGCCATTTGTGCCAAAGAATCTTTGCCTGACTAATCTTGCCTCCTTTCATAATGCCCTGAAAGCATAAGCTACAGTGGGAAATACGACAGCGCGAAGGAGAGATTGCAGAGCTTCAGAGTGCTCTGAGTGACATGCAGGTCTACCTTTTCCAAGAGAGAGAGCAGTCTCTGCGGCTTTATGCAGAAAACGACAGACTAAAGATCAGGTAGGTGTACAGTTCAACCTTAAGTATAGCATTTAATATTGATAAAAGTGAGTCACAGTGCCTGCAGAGAATGATTACTATTCTGTCAATAGTGATGGGTTACTTTACCATCTGGCTTACTGCAACTGACCAAGTATTTATTTTATTTTATTTTTTTACATATTTTTAATAATTAAAACCAGTGGAATGCACAGATATATGTTAACATATTTCGTTAAGAAAGTTGAAGCCTATACAAGTTATTCTTGACTGATAGCAGTAGGTGTGTGGCATTTGATATCTTGATAACTTGTAACCACCATTATCTGTTGTTGCTTCTGTGTATAAAACTTTATTACCATCTAGCCACTGTTTTACAGAGAGCTGGAGGACAGGAAGAAAATCCAACACCTTCTTGCTCTTGTGGGTCCTGATACAGGAGAGATGACATATTTCCACCGGGAACCTCCTCACAAGGTACGTGCTTACTTCATTGTAGGTCATTTTCTGAGTCGATGCTTTGAACTCAAATTTATAATCTCAGTAAGATACACTGGATTGGCTGGTGCTGCTAAACAGAACTACAGCATTTTTAATTATATTAGCAAAGTCCTTCTAAAAGCAAGCCTCCGTTTGGCTGTTATCATGGTAATGCAGTCAGGCAGTTGTTTAGGGTTATGACATTGAAGCTCCCAGAGTAGTTAAAAATACCGTTGTACTACTGTTATTGCTGTATTTCAGGTCACTATCTCACAGAGGTACCCAGAGTCAAGACTGGAGGAAAGTCTCAGTCTTAGGCCAACAAAGTTGAGACCTGCTGCAACCAGGAAAGGTTTGAAAATGTATTTTTCTACAAATAATATTATTTTCTTTCGTCTGATTATTCAAGAAAATGTGAATGTATTTTATTTGTGTTGTTGTTTTTGTTTGTTTTTAATCAAGTCATCACTACTTATGTATTTAAACCAGCCTTTTGCAATGACCATGCCGTTTTGATTTTATATTTAAGCAGAGAGTGGCAGGAGAACTAAATTTGCAGATAGAGAAAATGGAGAGAGCTTGGAACAGTACAACAATGAAAAAGAGACATTGTTGCTACAGGTATGGGCCCACTTTATGTATGCTTGAAATGCGCTTTCATTTATATGATCTGTTACAGAAAGTTAAACATTTCTTTCTCTTGTGTGTCCTGTGTTTACATTTTGTGGCACATGTCTCCAGGTGGAGGCGTTGCAGGCTCAAATGGAAGAGCAGACTCGCCTGGCCAAAGAGCAGGTGGACGCTCTGCTGGAGGATCGAAAGATTAAAACAGAGGAGGCCGAGGCACAGCGGCAGAGAGATCAGGACCGCATTGCTGCTCTGACTGACAAGTTAGTCTTATAGTTTATGTAGTTTATGATGTCTGTATTTTTAGTTATTTATCATTGTGACTTATAGCTGTTTGTAAAACAAACCTCTAGACTTTTGTCTTCTGTGGCTGACATTAAATTTCCATTAAATTTCCAGATTTACTTTTATTTATCTCCTTTGACATGTCAGACTCCAGCGAACTCAGAACCTGTTGCATGAGAGCACCAGAGATTTTTTACAGCTAAAGTTTGACACACGAGCTAATGAGAAGAGCTGGATGGTGGAGAAGGATCGCCTGCTGAGGGAACTGGACTCCTGCCACAGCCGTCTTAGGAAGGCCAGGGGTGTCAGCACTGAGTTGGGGCGAACGTGGCAGCCCAGCAGCAGCACAGCCCTCCCTCAGCCTCAGTCAGAGTCAGATCAGCCACACAAAGAGGAGCTAAAGGTAACATTAACTATCTGTTTGTGTTCATGAAAGTCTGTAAGAAGTATTTCCTGATTCCATTTCGCGAGGTTGTATAAATGCCTTTTATTAATGTCTTCAGAATAAATCGCAGTTTTTTGGCGAGTTCATTGTAGTGTCTGTTTTTTTCTTTATTCTTTTTTCAAACAGATATTGCAGGAGGAGCTGAAGCAAGCCAACCGTCTGGCAGACATGTACAGGGAGCAGTGCATTACTTTTGAAACAGAACTGTCCCAAATCAGAGAGGAAGGGGATGTGGGCAGGGAAATATTCAAGGTACACCAGTTTGATTGATGGTTCAGTCTGTACAAGCCTTATACACATCTCTGATTAAATGGTATCTGATGTTGATGGCGATCACCAAGTTTCTTTTTACTGATACCTTGGTTCTGTGTGCAGGAGCGTTCAGAGAAAATGGCCAAGCGCCTCCAGCTGATGACTCAGCGTTATGAGGCATTGGAGAAGAGGAGGGTGATGGAGGTGGAGGGCTTCAAGGCAGACCTTAAACTCCTCAGACAGAAACTCAAAGATGTAGAAAAACAGCTTCTGAAGGTAAAAAGATCAAACTGTGTGACCAATTGATTTTTATTAGAAAGTTATTTGTGATCTCAGCATGCCTGTGCTTGTTTTTACATATTATAAGCACTGTGAATGGCTTTAATTTTAATGCAAAACAAAGTTAAGCAAAACCTTCACTCATCTTCCTTCAATTTTTCCACCTTGCTCATGTCCAAAATCACATTTTAGTAAGTATTGACTGGGAGATTCTCTTTTCATCAGGTTACCTTGAATGTGGGGCCCAACCAGGACTTAGCCATCCTTCATGAAGTACGACAAACCAATGCCAGGACCAAAAAGGTTCAGGGCGAGCTGATGGCTCTGAAGGCAAAAATCTTTGGACTTGAAAATGAGCTAAGATACAGCTGAGGATAATGCTCTGATATTTTCTGTAATGTGTAGCTGTGTTTATCTCTGTTATGGCTGCTTATTCTGCTGTGTTTATTTTTAAAAACTAGACTAAATGTTGTTGATATTTTGTGCTTTGGACTAATAAAAATCGTAGAGTTATTTTAAATCGGTGTACAATCAGTTCTTTATATTTAATTAAAAAAGATGCAGCTTTGAATTTTTTTTACTGTGACAACCAAATTGTTGTCATTTTTATTTTTGGAATTGGGCAGTTTTTTAAATTTTCATATACAGATGAATGTTGGATGTCATCTTGGGATCATGGAACAGACGTTCATGTTCCACATCAAATGTGTAACCTTTATTGAAACAAGTACATACTATTCAAAGTTTACAGAATATGAATTTATTTGTACTTTTAAAATCATGTACTTTTTTTTTTTTTAAATATGACATATATAAGAATTTTATGCTTACTAATGTGTTACATAGAAGCGTTTCAATAAGGAGAGATTATTAGAAAGGATGAAAATGATTTATCGATGAACAGAATATACACGGTTAGACTCCGATGGCCTGTCTCAGCCGAATGGACCCTGGCTGTAAAAGGGATTAGAGCAGGACCCCCGGAGCTGAGATGAAGGTGGCTTGAATGGAGTTTGAGTGATGAGAGGTGGAGGTGGGTGGCACAAAGGCATCTGCAAAGGAGAATGACAGTAAACTAACTGAAGTAGGTAAAAATGTCAACAAACCTTGCTACTGGTTATAATAACCCAGATAAAATTAAGTAAAGTTTTTGTAAAAGTAAGTGCAAATAATCAAGAAAAAATATGTACAAAAAAAAATAATTATTCGTATATTCGTTTTGTTTTATACAACTATACATGAAATGTGTCAGAAATGAGGAAAATTAGAGGGGGGAAAATGCAAACATGCAAATCATAAAATGTAATATTTTGGGGTCTTTTTTTAAAGATAATATAGTTTTGTATCTTTGCCATGAAATTTACAGTTATTTATACATGATGTTGAAACTAATAAATAAATAATAATATTAGTATTATGTTCAGGTACAGAGTTTATTGAGTTTCAAAGTTAGAAAGTTAGAAAGTGACTTTCATTTCTACAAAAATGATAAACGTGTGGGTTTCCGTTGTTGACGTAATATTGGACCAGGAAGTTCAACGGTTTGCTTCTTTGCGCATGCGTCCTCAGAGCTATGACAAATTGTACCGCTCCTCGGTATACACCCGTATATTACAGTATGAGGAGCGCAGAGTATGGTATTGACTTAGACTGATAAAAATATCATGACCCGGTTCTTCAGCGGTCACATTTGCTAAGTTAGCCGTTACCGTTGGCGCAGCTAAAGCTAGCTCGGCCGTGTCTGTTGTTGTTGTTGTTGTTGTTTACACGTCGCCTTTTCCACTAAAGTGCCTGAAACAATGCAGAGAGTGAGATATTTAAAGAGTGGCTGGCAGCTGCTGAAATCAAGCTGCGAGGGAGCAGCAAAGCAAGCGAACACCCAGTCTTCGGCCTCAAGACGTTATAGCCATGTAAGTCAACGCTTTGTACAAACTGTATTAACGAGAGTGGAGAAGGGAGTGCTGATTGAAAGCACGGTGGCGCTCCATCCCATTTCAGTGCTACTTGTCAAAGAAATGTATCCTGACAGAAGAGTATTCAATCTCAAGTTATCCAATTTCTTTTTTAACATTTTCTGCTCAGCCATCTTTCACTTAAATATAAATATTCTAATCTAAAGTTTGGAAATATCCGGTGATTTCTGTGAAGTTTTAGTCTCTTTTGTTAAAGCCCATTCACCCACTTTCAAATCTTTTTCCACACTTTGAAATCTCGGACCATGTTTGAACACAACTTCACATTTGTCTCATGTGTCTGGGTATTGGCTAACTAAAAAAGTCAAGCAGTCCTGCAGAGTGCCATATTTGAAAACTGCTAATAAAAAATCACATTGGAAAGAGGACTCAAAATTTCTGAATGACGTAGTTGTATTTTACAAGAAGAAGCACTCAGAGTGCAAACCTCCACCAAGGCTACCTGCTATTAAGGGAAGTATTACATTTTGTATGTATGAATTTTGTTTTCTTTGTTTGTTTGTTTTAAAAAAAAATGTATTTTAAGAAGTTTGTAGTGCAGTAAAAATTAGGTAAAGGTAGGATTACAGATGTTTAATTTGATTATACAAATATTATGTAGGAGTGGGTAATGGATAATAGGTACTGATTTGCAGCTCTTTTTTCTTGATAATACTTTCTTTAACGATATAATACATTTTGGAGTCAACTCCACAAAGAAAGCTTGAGGTCAGAGGTCAAATATAACATCATTTGGATGCAGACTATATTATTTTTAGTCCCCATATACCAATATCATTTCCTAAATGTTGCCAATACAAACAATGGCAGTAGGATTCTAAACATAATTTTGAAGATAAAAGACTGAATGTTTGATGTTGTTTGACCTTGAAGGAGAGGCCAGAGGACAAATGTGCCACATTTTACATTTTTATAAAGTAATTTTTTATGTTTACAATGCACACCAAACTTGTAAGGGACTTATAAGGAATGCATGGATGTTTTTCATATTTTTATTTGTCAAACGCAGATCCTCATTAAATTTTATGGTAAGAAATGTGAAAGAACTTTGAGATATTTATATTTGAATATTTCCTTAGATTTCAGTGTGTGAAAAAAGTGAGTGGATGGGCTCTTTTTTAAACAATATCTAGGAAATTATTTAATATAATAAGCTAAAATCTCAGAACAATTATTATAAATATGTAGAAACTTACGAGATGGTGGAGCAAAAGGCCAGAGACTGAATGTCCCAGCAGGAGAGCATGCTGAGGCTACTCACTGCACACATTGATCATTGTATTTTTAGTATACTATAGTATATAGTACGATATAGATTATTTTAGTATCTATTCATCAGTGTTCAATCACTAACTTTAATAAAACTATGCTGCATAGCTCATAGAAGCTGCAGTGGGATCAAAGTCTCACTCAGTTCAGTGTGCCTGCAGCGATGAGCTCTCAAAGACTGCTCAGAATGCAGTATCAGTTAATGAGTAACCTTATGTTGTCATACTACACATGTCCCCACTCTGTCGCCTGCTCCCTCCTCAGGCAAGCAGCTCCTTCGGGCTCCTCTTTGACATTGACGGGGTGCTGGTGAGAGGCAAGACTCCGATCCCTGCAGCCAAGCAGTGCTTCAAAAACCTGGTGGACCGCAGCGGAAAATACAAGGTCCCTGTGGTGTTTGTCACTAATGCTGGGAACTGCATGAGGCAGACAAAAGCGGAACATCTGTCACATCTGCTTGAGGTGGAGGTAAATTGAGAGCCTTTTAAAACATTATCAGTTTGCTTTGTCTCGTGTATTTTGTTTTTAATATTCTTTGATATCAGCCATTTACTCTAGACTCCCTTTATCTCAGGTGTCTCCAGACCAGGTGATGCTATCCCATAGTCCTTTGCGAATGTTTACCCAGTTCCACAAAATGCGTGTGCTGGTCTCCGGACAGGGTCCAGTAGAGGAAGTCGCTCATAAGTATCCTGCAATAACTCGGGTAATCTGGTGCCTGCACTCTGGATGTTGACCTTTAAAGCTGAATGTTCTGTTTATTCACTTGTTTTTCTCCATGCTCCACTTTGTTATCAGTGTTTAATCGTTTCACCCTTTGTTCCCTTTACTGCTTGACAGTCTCTGTGAAGCCCTTTAACAGATTTTTTTGTTTTTTTGAGTTAGTGGGATTTTGTTTTTGTTTTTAATTCAAGTCAAACATTGTTATTTGAAATATAAAGAAATGCAATAAATTAAACATTGGAAAACATGTTACAAAAAAAACCCCACATACCCAAAACACTGTTAAGATTTTCTACATATTTCCAGCTTGTAATTCCTGCTCAACCGGTTTGACTTTAACTCGCCAAACTTCAGCCTGGGCTTTCAGGATGTTGTTACTATAGATGTGCTCAGAGAAGCGTACCCAGTCCTAGATGTTGTGGATCACAATAGAAGACCCAAAGATGTTGTAAGTAATACTGTTTAATCCATTTATGTTCAGTTCAGTTACACGTTTTGCCAACTTTGCACAATGTCCTTCAGGTGCCGCCCACTAAAGGTTTACGGCCAATAGATGGTATGTTTCCTTTGCGCAGTCATTACATAATCCCTGAGAATTAATGATTTTCTGGTAATGTGGCCTAATTGTATGTTTTGTTTTTATTTGGTCCTACAGCTGTTGTTTTATTTGGTGAGCCTGTTAGATGGGAGACCAACCTCCAGCTTATTGTTGACGTGCTGCTAACTGGTGGGAACCCAGGCAGCACTTGGAGTTCAGCGCATTATCCTCACATCCCCGTCCTGGCATGTAACATGGACCTGCTGTGGATGGCAGAGGCCTGGAATCCCCGGTACACATCAACACCACAGTCTGAAATATTACAACCTTCAAATTTTACAGTATTCTTGTTATACAGTGCCATGGAAAAGCACTATTATCAAAACCTACCTGGCCCTGTGTGAAAAAGTGATCGATCTCTCATTAAATCATGAATTACTTTTGAGTAACCACATTTGAGAGCTGAGTTCAGCTTCACCAGCCACAGTGGCCTGATTACTGAGAAACCTGTTGAATAAAGAAACCTCTTCAATAGAAGTTAAGTGAATTAGGCAAAATTATTCAAGAAAGCAACACATCATGCCACACTCTGAAGAAACCACTAAGAAACAAAGTCATTGACATTATCAGTCTAGAAAGGGGTACAAAGGCAAATCATAGTGAAAGCTATGAGAGAAAACGTGGAACACAGGTGAACCTTCCCAAGAGTGCCCGGCGTACCAGAATTATCCCAGGTGTGCATCACCTATCCAGCAGGTCACAAAAGAACCCAGAACAACATCTAAAGGACGTCCAGCAGGACAATGATCCAAAACACACCAGCAAGTGCACCTCTGAATAGCTAAAAAACAAAACAAAATGAAGATCATGGAGTGGTCTATTCAAAGTCCAGACTTAATTCCAATTAAGATTCTTTGGCATCTGAACTTAAACGGGCAGTTCATCCTTGAAAACCCTCTGATGTGCCTGAATTAAAACAATTATTTAAAGAGGAGTGGCGCAAAGCTCCTCCACAAATGCTTGCTTGCCAAGTGTGTCACAACCAGTTATTATAGGTTTAGGTTTTTTTATATTGGACCAAGTTGGCTTTGATAGCTTTTCCCTTAATAAATGAAATCATTTAAAAACTGCATTTTGTATTTACTCAGGTTATGCCCAATATTAAAATTAGTTCGATCTGTAACGTTAAAGTCACAAATATGACAAATGTGCAAAAAACTAAGAAAGGGAACAAAACAAAAACTTTCTCACAACACTGTATTTCCTGTTCCTTGCATCACAGGTTTGGTCATGGTATGTTCCTGGTGTGCTTAGAGTCTCTGTACAAGAAGGTCACAGGATACGAACTCAAGTACGAGGCTCTGATTGGGAAGCCCAGTGTGGTGACTTATAACTACGCTGAGCTGCTGATTAGACAACAGGCTGAAAGACTTGGCTGGAACACGCCTGTGAAGAGGGTGTATGCTATAGGGTGAGTTTTTCAGTCTACATTTAACACTTAGAAATTCAGTTTAAAAAATAATTTGAACTGAGTCCTTTTTTTTTTTTCTTTTTTTTTATAGTGATAATCCCATGGCCGACATATATGGCGCCAACCTCTACAATCGCTACCTCCAGTCTTCTCGTCACACCAAGGCACAGATGCAGGCTCAGAGTGCTGGTGGAAGTATAGATCCCTCAGCTGTTGATGACACCCCTAAAATGACATCAGCAGAACTAGGTGGAGCTTCAGGTGTGGTAGAAAGGGATCTCCCCGAGGGATGTAGCTCAATCCTGGTGTGCACAGGAGTGTACAGCAAAGACCAACAGGAGCTGCTCTCAGACCCAACGCAAACAGTCACAGAACAACGCATCTTCCATGGTCACAGAGACTTCCGCTTCGATCCCAGCCTCACTCAACCGTCCTTCGTGGTGCATGATGTGAAGGAGGCGGTTGAGTTGGTATTTAAGCAGGAAGGCTGGCCACTACAGTAGGGGTCTCCATCTCATAGTCTGATCTTTCACCATTAGCAACAGGTTATCAAACCATTCCCTTGATTATTACAGGGGAGAAGTAGGTGTTACTATGTTATAACGAGCCATAGAGTCAGCTGTGAAAAGGAATAATATCAAATACATAGAAGTTGCATTTTAAATCAGTCATCCATAATAGTGCATCAGACCACTGCTGAATTCTTTTAAAAAAGTTTAAGTTTTCAATAATAGACGTCACTGTTTCTGAGTCAAGGAATTCAGGTTTTTGAGTACATACATTAAGTTGTTGAATTACACATTTTAGTACTTTAAGTATTGATAAGCTCACGGGTGGATTTCAGGTGGAATTCCTCCACAGTTACATCTTTCCAGCAAGTTTAGACTGATTCAGAAAGAGCTGTACAGTACAAAGACACAGTTTTGTGACATTACCACTTCAGGCATTTGCACAGTCAAAAAAAAGACACCCCTGTAGGTCCTCATTTGTTTTTACTGCTGTCATATTTTACCTAATTATTTTTTTTAAACATGGATGTATAAGCTCTATTTAAGTTGCCAGCTATGAGTGTATTACATCATTTTTTTTACTTTAGCCAGCAGCATGTTAAATTTTATTTTGAAAAAAACTAGTCTTATTTTCTGAAGTTGGTGGAATTTAACAGTAGGGTTTTTCACATAATGAATAGTGAATGTCTGTTAGAAGACTGCAGTTATAGTTACAGCGCCACTGAAAATACAGTTTTTACATTTGTAACTGGTTTAACAATGTGTGATTTGCAGGTGACTTAAACCTGTGGCATTGTACTTCAAAAGCCATATGATGCGAAAGAACCTTTAAAAAAAAGGGATTAAAATGACACAAGGCTACATGTAAAACTGTAGTGTTTACTGTGCTGGAGTCTGTGTACAGAGTCCTCTGGCAGAGGAGTGGTTTGTCATCACATTCATTATCCTTAGAATAATATTACAACATGTTAAATATTAAAAAGTCAAAACATACAAAACCAGTATTCACACACACATTGCAACACACAGTTTCTCTTTAAATAACATCCCATTCTCTGGTAGAGAAACAGGTAAATTGAGTATTCAGGCCTCCATTCCCACTCTTCGAGTGACTCTCTGCTTCAGCCTTCTCGGCACCCACACTTTTTATCTGTAACCACGGCACTAGGAACCGGGTGAGAGTTGTTACTCAGCATGAACTGAGGAGAGTTTTCAGAGGACTCGTTTATGATGGTCATACCATTGCGTGCCATTAGTTCTCGAGCCATAAGAATGAAGGCGGCCTCTATGTTCTGGGCCTCCTTGGCTGAGGTTTCCAGAGCAGCCAGCACACCACTGTCTTCTGCCAGATTGCAAGCATCCTCGAAGAGCACCTGTCTCTTAGTGTGGAGATCTGACTTATTACCTGCAGTGGTGAACAGAACCAGAGTTGGTAAAAACAGAAGTGAAGCAGATATTTGCAGCTATGATTTGTATCATTTTCAGTTCAATTATTCTTTTAGTGCAACACTTACTACAACCAAGTCTTCAGATCACATTTAAACTTTACCCGTCAAAAACATGGGGCATGTTTCTGACTTTTTGGAATTACGTCTTTCCCAACAAACTTAGTAGACTTTAACTATAAGATACATTTTTTTTAGGGTTAATACAGACAACAGTCACACACCGGAATCGCTGTTTTAGCACATTATGCATATGTCTTTGGTCTGTAGGTGGACGTTACACGATACACTACCTACAGAGACACAAGAAGAATATCTAAACTCTACATAAAAATACTCTCCCTCACTGGCATGCTCTTTCATGTCATTGACCTATTGCAAATTAATACAACAATACTGCATTCAGTTAGTGAGATCAGGATTTGATCTAATCATGAAAATATGGATTTATCCTGCCTTGTATCAACAGCTAAAGCTGCTGGTGTGACATTGTTTGGGATATTTTCTTGGCACATATTGTTAACACATTGTTAAACAACACAGTCTACTTCAGTCTTTTTGGTGACCATGTTCATCCCTTTATTAGCACAATCTACGGATCTGCTAATGACTTTGCAAGTGACTTTTGTCTTGTTGTTTGAATTGATTTTGTAACATGTTTTTTGTGACAATATCTACAACTCCAAAATATATTCTGCTCTGTGCAGACAGTTTACATACCAATGAGTATCAGCACCACACTGGCAGCTCCGTACAGCTCCACTTCCCTGATCCAGTGTGGAACCGATTCAAATGTGCTGCGTCGAGTGATGTCATAGGCCACCATCGCCCCATGGGCGCTGCGGTAGTAGCTTTGAGTTATGGTGCGGAAACGCTCCTGTCCCGCAGTGTCCCACACCTGCATCTGCAAAACACAGATAACACAAATATGGGTTAACCGGTTATACAGAATAGGTTAAGGATCAACAGCGTACAACTCTTAAGTTATTCAAGTATGATGTCAGGTTTGTCTGCTGTTTGCAGTTGTTTCTGAACAAATGTCTGCAAATGTCTAAACAGAATTATAAACTAGCAGCTAATAAATCAACACACCCAGAAAGCTAACAGAAACACTGAGGATACTACAGACAGCTTGTCAGCCCCTCCCCTTTCTCTGAAGAACTAAAACAAAAGGAATTCTTTACTTTAAGACAAGAGTGCACCCGCACGGATCTCATAAATTGCACACACCTAAATATGTGGACATGACTGCACTGTCAGCTGTGATGCAAGTGCTTAAAATAAAAGTCATCTACCTTCACCTTCTTGCCATCAATGTCCAGGGTACGAACAGTAAAGTCAACACCAATGGTGTTTTGTTGCTTTTCGATGAAGATGCCAGATTTGAAGCTTTGCACCACGCAGGTCTTCCCAACATCTGAGTCACCAACCAAGATGATTTTAAAAAGAAAGTCAAAAGAGTCTTCAATCTCTGGCCCAGCAGTCTGCATGGTGACAAGAGGAACAGAGAGAGAGGGAAAAAACACTATCGCTGTAAGACGAGACCCAATACCTTTGGGCCTCAGTGCAAATGAACCGGTCCCTTCCAAGTTGTGTCAATAAGATCTTAGAATATTTACACAAACAGCAGTCACATCCTTGAGAAAGAAAGGGAAAAATCAATTGTCTACTGGCAGAAGTAACACAGACAGTTTGATCCCTGGTGAAAGATCCATCCAGAGCTCAATAAAAAGTAAAGATTCTGTCAAATCTAATCTGTCAAATCTAGTGAAGCAGTTTGCTTTTTTCTTCTGCTATCTTAAACCCATTCTTTAACCTTTGTTCAACAATCAGAAAATATTACACAATCAGCTCAGGTATTCCATAGCAGGGATAAAAATCAATATTCCTTGAGAAAGACTAGTCAGAATCCAAAAGCTGTTTCTTCATCAGGAGTTTGTTTCCATATCTACATTACACCAGTAGTCACATTCTGTCCTTCTGCCCTTTAGACTGTCACTCTTTGTGCTTGCTACACCCCTGCGCCACTCAGTTTACTTCTGAGGCAGTATAAGACACGCCTCCTACCTGTGTTGGAAGTTGTGATTTCCAACTGCCAGCCCACCTGCACCACTGCATCTTGGGATATGGATTTTCTTTGTATGTTTAACAGGACTCAATACCTGAAAGAGCCAGACAGCAATCATTCATTACCAAAAGCTCTTAAAGGTCGAGCTAAAATGAGTAGCTAGAACTTACCGTAAATTATAGGAGTGAACAAAAGTGTTGAAGGTTCACTCTGAGTGCAGACTTCCCATTTTAAGAGGGTGTGACTGCTACACTTGCAGCCATGCAACTATAAAAATCAGTATTTAAGCATGTGGGCATGGTCAAGATAACCTGCGGAAGTGCAAACTGAGCATCAGAATAGGCCAGAACGGTGATTTAAGTGACTTTGAATGTGGTATGATTATTGGTCCAATACGGGCTGGTCTGAGTGCTCTTATGGTGACGTCTTCCAGCAGGGTAATGCACCAGGCAAAATCATTTCAAACTGGATTCTTGAACATGACGGTGAATTCACTATATTCAAATGGCCTTCACAGTCAACAGATGTCAATCCAGAAGAACACCTTTAGGATGTGGTGGAAAGGGACATTTGAACAATTAATGCAGTTCTGGGGGCAAAATGAGCTCCAATCCAGTACTAGCAAATATAGCTAACAAAGTTCACTGAGAGTGTATGTTAAATTTGTTGGATTTACTTTAATTTCTAATAATTTCTCTGGTTTTGCAGTGCTGGGTTCTCCAAGCAATCATATGGTCTGCCAGCATATAACGAGCAAAAGAGGTGTCTTTGAATGCATCACTATTTAATACAGAAAGTGCTGATTGGGAGATGCCACGTATTCCAAGATCATAGGAAGATAGCTGGAGTCATTTATGTTAAATGCATTTATTTTCTGTGTCTCCTCAGTAAGGTATTTAGTTGTTCTTTTAATTACTGTTAGGTTAGAGTAACAATTAAATTAAAGCTTGATTTTGCTTCTCTAATATTAGTTGATTAGCTTTGTTCCCTTGTGTCTAAATTGGTCCGATCAGCAGGTATTTAAGATCCCCTTTCCTTCTCATCTGATCAGTTTTGGTTGCTTGGATTGGTTTGAGCATTGATGTTATTTTATCTCATGTTGCTTCTTACTTTTTAAGTTGTAACATTACCGTTTGACTTTTTCTTCCAAGGATAAAATAAAGCACTTTTTTCTCAAATTTCTGTGTCCCTGTGACTAATCTTTCATGTGGAGAAAGGTTTTATTTACAAGGCTTCAAATACCTTAGAGCAAACAGCCTACACCCTTACACCCAATAAAACTACTCACGACGAAATGTAATCACGTTACATCTTTGTTTTAACAGCTGCCCACCCCACAATGATTAACAATTAAAGAAAACATAAGCTCTTCTCCCTGATTACAACCAGCTAACACATTCCAGAGCAATCAGGAAACTGTAAAGAGTTAACCACAAAATGAACAAGAAGAAACTGCACAAAAACACACCAGAAAAGCATAATTTAAATCATTTTACCTCAGGCTTCACACATTGGCATCACAGTGAGATGCTAACACAGACTGAGCATACTGCTCTGAATCTCTCTCTCTCTCTCTCTTTCCACCCCCTCACTACATTCTGTCGTCATCTCAGCCCACAGAAGAACAAGGCACAGCTGGACACAGAACAATGTGTGAAGTGTGAGGGGCACTTGACCAAGCTGGGTCTATCTTTGGCTGTGACCACCAGCCACCTTCTTTCTGTCATGCGGGTGGTGCCTTATTTGTTCAGTGCAATGAAACGTGGTTTTGTTGACCACAGAATGAATGAGACCGAAACAGATCTTTGACTGTGCCACATTTATCCAAATTTAAAAAAAAAAAAGTATTGCAGTACATCTACAGAAAATTGTATTCTGGACTTTTAAATATCTAGTCACACGAACATCGTATCAAAATTTGAATAATTCCATTAATTAAAAAAAAAAAAAAACATAAACCAAATACGTCTTCACCACAACCACCTTAAGAGAACAAAAATCCTTGTGTGACTCAGCAGAGTCTTGGCCCAGAAGCTGTGGTTGTGCAGAAATCACAGTTAAGCCCGTAACTAAGCTGCCGCATCACAGTCATACACGTCAACCTGCTGTGTCATCTCTTCTGCTGCAAATGTGCTGGACTCTGAGTGTTTCTCAGCCTAAACGTGTTGCTGAGGCTCTGTTGACTTTTTCTCTGTTTCAGAGGTTTCTTGCTTGATGTCTCGAGGGAGGATGGTTCTGGAGGAGGGACATGGATTGGCTTCCAGGGGATTGGATTGACAAAACTGGGCGATGGGTAGGATTTGTCATAGGGACCTAGAGAAAAACAATCCAATGCAACAGTGACACATAAATCTCTGGAAGTCTAATTAAACTAATGAGCTACCGTCTATCTACAGGAGCCTCCGGACTAAGACCACCAGGTACCGGAACAGCTTCTTCCCCACAGCTGTCAGACTCCTGAACTCTGCCTCCTGACATCTGACCCACGTTAACACATGGACTGAACATACACACACACACAACCACCTACACACACACAACCACCTACACACACACACACACACACACACAATGAACAACTGTATCCTCAAACACACAATAATAACATGGACTGAACCACCACTCACAACCACTAGCACTTTATATAGCCTCTGTAGAAATTATCCACATATCTCACTTATCTTAACTGCACTACTGTATAATTCTGTGTAAATAATCATTCTGTACATACGATAATTTTTAATCCTACAACTGTTTATAACTTGCATATTTCACATTTCTGTATAACTGTATATCTCAGATTTCTGTATAGTTTTTCATATTTATATCCTGTTCATATCCTGTTCATAGCTTGTACTCACTACAGCCTGTACATACTTATAGTTATAGAATATTCATAACATACTTCATACCGTGTACATTATAACATACCATAATAGACCCATTTTTGTAATATACTTACATATCTATATTATTGCTAATATATATTGTAATATATCTATATCATGGCTAAAGCACTTCTGGATGGATGCAAACTGCATTTCGTTGCCCTGTACCTGTGCATGTGCAATGACAACAAAGTTGAATTCTATTCTATTCTATGGAATGATTATGATGTTTGAGTAAAATAAACCCAATAACGCCAAGTTAATTCAAATAAACATACTTGATGGATAGCTGGGCTTTTTGGGACTAGCTTTGCTTTTTTCATTCGCCTTTGCCAGCCATTCCTTAAACTTCTCTTCAGCCCTCCTACGCCGCTCCATCTCCTGCTCCTCCTTCAGGGAGGCTTCCTCCTGTCAAAAAGATACAAAAGAAATCTCTGAGAAACCATTTGGAATTTAAAAAAGAAGAGACAGCTGAACGAGAGCCTGATTACTTTCTCCTTCTTTTCCTTTTCTATTTTTTCTTGGTTCTTTCTTTGCAGCCAGTCTTTGTACTTTTGTTGAGCTTTCTGTTCAGTCTCCCGCCGTCTCTCCTGCTGCCTCTGCATCTCCTCCTCCTCCTTTCTTTGTTTAAGAAGTTGCTCATGTCTCTCCTAGAATTATAACAAGAAACATAAAAGACTGTAGCGTAGCAGATAAGAAGATCAACACAACAATTTTACTTAAGAAGTTGTTTACCTGTTCTGTTTTAAGCTTTAGCCATTCTTGGATCTTGTTTTCCATGATGAGCTTTTTCTGTTCCTGCTCCCGTTCTTGTTTTTCTTTTCTTTCTTTTAGTAAGTGCTCCTAATATACGGGACACACGGAGCTTTTATTGGGGTGAAATGGTCACTACAACAAATTACAATCAGAATAAAAACACTTTTCTATTATGGGGATGGGACTAATGACTGCATGCCTTTTCTACTTTCTTTTCCTGCTCAAGACGCTCCTCTTTTGCTTTATTCACCAACCACATTTCCCACGCACTGAGGGTAGGTGAAGCTGCAGGCTGCTCCGAAATCGCTTTTGGTAGCTCACATCTATAAAATAAACGCAGATATAAAATTAGCTATGCCGCAAACAAGCCAGAACTAAAGCTGAACTAAAGCTTTACTGCTGCACCTGAATGGTGAAATACTGAGCCTGGAGTCATCCCTCTCTCTGGGGGAAGTGGTCTGCTGATCTGGGGTGGATCTCAGTTCTTCTTCGTCACTGTCGAAGCTGTCATGATAGATTGGAGAAAGCAGAGAAAAAGTGTCTTCTTCGTCGGATAGGATTCCGTCGCCAAAGTCCTTTGATGGATGGAAATCTTTGAGAGGGGTCGAGCTGAAGCCGTTGGGTAGCCTCTCTCCAGACATCACTAGCCAGCAAATCTGTAGCGGACAGCACAAAAGCGAACAAAGTTCGCTAAGTCTTTTCTGTTTTCTTATGTAAAATGTAAAAGAAATGGGTAATGAGACACATAAATCTGAAAATCCAATGCCAGACACGGACGACGCTATATGAAAATATGCATTTAGCAGCATGCTAACGTTAGCTCAGCTCCTTAGCTCACTCCAACGACAACATAAACACATTTTGTGACTTGCTATGAAACATTAGCAGAGCAAACTAGCTTACCGGAAAAAACAAATGCAAGCTGGAGCTATTATGTTTAATTTTACAGGTTAACTGTCTCTTTCCAGGCCAGCTGGTCTCTTCTTCCAATCACGAGTTTGCAGCAGCGGAGGTTAGAAGTGATTTACAAACTTTTTCCCATGATACACCACGCCCCCACGCTCAGCTGGACGCTGTTTTCGTAACCATGGCGACACCACAAAAACGCACGTAGTTTAACAGTCCTAATCAACCTGCTCAAACTGCTTCACATTTCCACTTTTTATTTAAAGCAATAATGGTACAAAATCTCACGTTTGTATATTACTTCCCAATTTAAATTACACTAAAATATAGGCCACTTTTTTTTTTTTGCTTTAAAGGATTAAATCCGAAAAGAAATTCAAACTTGTTAACTTAATTCTTGTTTTCTAAGGCATTAAAGATGTATACTATATATATACTACTATGTATACTACAACCGTTCCAATCTGGAAAAAAGTTCAAAGACATCATATGAAGCCCAAAATTACCATGACATTCATGTTTGTGATGAGTGTGTGACACACTGTGTGTAAACTTTTAGCTGTTTCTTCATTAAAAAAGGCAATTGGGACATTTAAATATGATAAACCTTCAATCATTTTGTGAGGTTCATTAGAATGACTGCTTCTATGCTTCTATATTTTATTACATGGGACATTCTTAAAGGTGGGGAAGGCAGAGAAATCAGATATATTGATTGGACTCTTGCTTCATTTCTGGTAGTATTATTGCAAGGTGCTTATCATTAAACGTTGTCAGCATATCAATAAAATGTAGATAAGTCTAAAAATAAGTCTATTAAGGACTGTAGACTGTGTACTTTAATGAATTCCAATGTTCAGTGCTTGTTTGGACAGCTAGTTCACCTCCTACAGTGATAAAATGCTGTCTGTCTCAGAGCTCCTCTAGTTGAAGTTAACATGCACATGCACCCTGTCTCACTCTCACTTAACATTTTGAGTCTAATTACCAGCAGGCCAGTCAAAATGAGGTTGTACGGGGAAGTGAAGAGAAGAGCTGCTTTCACAGAGACATGTAATATTTTGTGAGTGTTTGTAAAACCTTCTGCACTTGTTTATTTTTTAATGTTACAATAATATTGTACGTTCCCACAATACAACTGTGATCATGTTAACTGAAAACAGTGAGCAAGTCAGCAACCGTGGTTAACCTCAATCATGGAAAGATTAACCTTCAAAGGGAGACATTAGTTATTGGGCTTATTGTATTCCCAGAAACTAACTACTACTACTCCAGAGCTCCACTTAATAAACTGATTATATTTATCATCACATGACAGACCATTCATTGGCGACATTATTTAAGTCATTATTTATACCAGGTATCTTATAAGATGACTTGAAGTGAAATTGAACCCGTTTGATCTGGATAATAATGCTATCTTCACAGCATTAAAGATCATTATTTAAAAAAACAAAAATAAATAAATCAAACAGCCACATGTTTATCTTTGAAATATTAGAAATATTTTAGGGTTGTCCTCTAAATAGCTCCCATCCATCACTCCTCCCTTATATAGTTTTTCATAATGTGTGAAATCTGAGTAATACATCCACACTTCCCCGTAAAATAAAGATGGACGAATCAGGTATGGCCATTTGCAGAAAACAGGTGGGTGTGGCTGAGTATACGTGTCCAGTGTCAGAGTCACACCTGGTTGTGAGATTCCAGCTTCTGTTACTCCTTCCCGACAAGGGCAGCAGTTCTCATTCAGAGCTCTTTACCGACAGTATTCACCCCACCAAGCAGAAGAGCTGCCCGGGATGGTAGCAGGAGACTTCAGGAGACTCCCAGAGGGCAGAAGCCCACTGCGACGTATCTCCCACACGCCTCATCTAGACCAGAGACCACGAAAGAAGCCTCGCAAGAAGCTCCAAGTGATCATCTGTGTACTTCTTGTGGAGTTATTTGAAAGGTTCACTTTCTTTGGGATTGTATGTAACACGATTCTATTTTGCACTGTGAAGCTCGGATATGACAACTACCTCGCTGCAACAGTCAACCTGTGCTTCATAGGAGCCAGCACACTCACCCCTGTTCTGGTTGGCTGGTTTGCAGAAGCCTGTCTAGGAAGGACTAAGGTGCTATACGTGTGTGCGTTTCTTCATTTCTTTGGTAAGACACAAGGGATTAAAGGTTGACACAAGTTGGCTGCCAAGAATTTGAAGCCATATGACTTCTAAAACAGCGTTTACCATCTTGGACTGTATTATTGTGAAAAGCAAGACTAGAGTAAGATCTGATGCCAGATGTTAGGCGATGACAGCTGTTTATAATGTTATAACATTATAATGTATTTATTTTTATTTTTAAATGGCAGGAAAACAGGTGGGCACCTTGTACTTCTTTTCATTTGTTTCAGTAATTTTTTTTTGACTACATATCTCATGAATGTATCAAATCAACCATTGCCAAAAAGAAAATATCACTCAGAATCATTAGATACATCTGCCACTGTAGGTACAGCCATGTTGCCTGTGGTGGCATTTCCCTTTGAGGATTTCTACATCGACAGCCACCACATGACCCACCAGCTGGGGTCTCGGGAGCAGCAGATTCTTTTTTACACTGGCCTGCTGGCTGCTGCACTGGGCATCGGTGGCATCCGAGCTATCCTTTGCCCCATGGGAGCTTACAACCTGCAGGGCTACAACCAGCACCAGCTCCTGACCTTCTTCAACTGGTAGGTGATGAGGCTACCCTGACGCATCATACATGTAGTTTACCAGTAGGTTCATTTTTAGTTCTGCGAGGTTGGGTTTCGTATGGTTTGATTTCAGACAAAAAAAGTAGTAGTGACATGCCTTTGTTATTATATTACAAACAAACCTTTCTGACATAATGGTAATTCTATACTAGAGTGCATGGGGGGTTTCCTCTAAGGACTCCTCCTTCTTTCATAGACAAAACAAGTTTAAATTGAACCACCCTAGATGATGAAATTAGCACAAAGATATTTTGGATTTAAATCTGACCAATATCACTGGCTCACTCTAAGATTTTTTTCTCTTAATTTAGGTTCTACTGGCTGGTGAATCTGAATTCCACTGTTGTGTTTCTGGGCATTGCTTACATCCAGCAATCTGTGGCCAAAAATCTGGGCTTCCTCATCCCCTTCACCTCAGTGCTGCTGGCTCTCATTGCCATACACATGATGCGCAGTAACCTCACCTACAAACCCAAGAAAGGTAAGATACCAAAAAAAGGATTAGAAAGAGAAAACCTCTTCCTCGTCTCCTTTTTTGTACAGGCCACGAAAAGTTAAACTGTTCGTGCTTCATGCTTTTATTGAGCTTAGGTGGATCATTACTGACCACATTGGGAGTTTTCTTGAACTCTTTCAAGATGTGCTGCCTCCACTATCGCTACTTGAGCGGGCAGGTAGCATCTTGGCTGGACCGGGCGAAAGAGAATAATGGTGGCCGGTACAGTGAGACTCACGTGGAGAATGCCAAAGTCCTGGCCAAGCTCTTCCCTCTTTATGGGCTTCAGCTGCTCTACAGAGTCTGCCTCACACAGGTAGGTCCCTGAGAAATTATAATGCATGAAGCAGAAAACTGAAATGTTTAATCGCCTTCAGGTCTGGTTAAGAAATATGCCTCCCACAGATCCCCTCAGGTTACTACATTCAGACGATGAGCTCCAACCTTCACCTGAAGGACCACCTTTTGCCCATCGCTGCCATGAATGTGATCAGCATCCTGCCTCTGCTGCTCTTAGCGCCACTGATGGAGTGTGTGATGACCTGCTACCTGTCCATGGAAAAAACTCCTCCAGCACCTGTAAAACGTATTAGTGAGTATTTACATGCATGCAAGCCCCAACTAGTTCGCATGTTGTCGTTATTTATTCTCTTAAATATTCCTTTATCTCCTCTCATTCCCTCTTTTTGTCTTGTAATCACAACCTCCCGTTCCTCAGCCCCCTCTCTCATCACCCCACCCTGTCCATCCTCCCCCTCCAGCTCTGGGCCATGCATGTGCCACTCTGTCGGTCCTGGTTGCAGGTTTGACTGAGCTGCAGAGGAAGTCTTACCCCCTGGTGGAGCAGACACTTTCTGGAAAGCTTTTGCAAGTTTCTTCCATGCCGTGTTTCCAGCTGGCTCCTCAGTACATCCTGCTCGGTCTGGCAGAAGCTCTCGTCACCCCTGCGTGTGAGTGGGAGACTTACTGTTATGTCTCCGTTTGTGCATATCGTTCTGATTTGCGAAACGAGTATAATGTGGCACATAAGCAGCAGGAGACATGCTCATACAGTTTCTGTTGTCTGGCAGGCTCCCTCATTTCTTTCCAGCTCACCCCGAACCACATCAGAGGGATCGCCCTGCACTTCCTCACTCTGTCCTATGGAGGGGGATGTTTTCTCGGTGCCTTTATTATTCAGCTGATGTACTTTCTCTCTGGAGGTAAAATTCAAACAAACAAACAGACAAGAAAATACAAATACAGGACTAACAAATGACATAGAGGCACTGGTACTAAACACTGTGGTGCTCTGTTACAGGAAGCTTTTACCCAAGCACACTGCATGATGGTAATTTGGAGAGATTCTTCTTCCTCTTGGCCACACTGATGGCTGTAAATACCCTGGCATTTTGGAGTGTGTCATACAGGTACAGTAAAACAGGTAGACGATGATCCAATAAAGGTTAGATTGTTCCATGTCCATCACAGTCTGTTGTAGGTTCATATCAACAGCTGGTAAAGAATTTGATGTTTTAGCAAAAACACATACATAGAGTTTGATATAAGAAACATGATAACTAAACGGTTTCAGTGTAAACTTTTTATTCAAAGCATGTTTTTACAAGTATATTTGTAAAAAGAAAAAAAAAGTATCACAGCTCTAAGTGTATTTCTTGTTACATTAATGTTGTGCAGGTACGTGGACCTAAGCGTTCAGGGCAAAGCGCTGACCATCAGCCCTCTGACTGAGAAGCTGCTGCATTACAAGGCCTGTCTGCGCTTCTACGACACTGTAGACCGCACCGACTGCATTTTATGAATGATTTCTCTAAAATGTCCTCTGTTACTGGTGCTAGCACTTTGTTACCGAGTCAAAATTTATAGTGATTGACTAAATTGTAAAAATGTAAAAATGTAATATATGAAGTGTGCATATTTTATTTATTTTCACGTATATTGTGTATTTAATTAAACGTCATGAATTGTGAGCTTTGTTTTGTTTACATAAATGTGAATTCAGGAGTAAACTGTGACATTTCTATATTGAAAAGGTGAATATTAGTACAATAAACTCAATAAAGAATATTATTATTAGTATGCATGGTCCTTACTTTAAGGCAGTTTAGCTAAAGCAATGACTCTGTTTACGTGACTGAACAGTAGCTGCAATTACAAAGCAGTCATATTTCAAGCTCTCCTCACAATGAAAATCAGACTTAAAGCTATTAACCTCTTTTCCAAACAAAGTGTGCTTAAACGTGATCAATTTTAGACATGACACAAACAGAATAACGTAATCTGTTTTTAACCGTCACTTTGAAAAATATATAAACATTTAAAGAGTATAACTACCTTTAAATTATTGCATCTTATATCAGGATAAATTTCAATACAAATAGTAAATAAACATTATATAACTATATGTAATTTTGTGAAGGTTTCTCCAGTGAATTATCAGGAAAAAAGGACAAAGCATCCAAGGTACCGTCCTCGTTTCTGTTAATGCATAATTGACACTGAACTATTACAGCTCTGTTGTTTAAACGATGATATATCTCCTAATATTGACGCTCAAAGTTGGTTATAGAAAAGAAATCATCCTAAACATAAACAACAAATAAGATATACATTTTATTTGGTTTAATTTTTTTTAAACCAAATTTTTTTTTAAGTGGTGAAAATTTTATGGGACTCTGGGCTCTTGTATAAAGTTATGACAGTCAAAAAATGCTAAGAAAAATATGACTTTGTTATTATGACATGAGTCTATATGTAGATATAAAGGCCTCTTTGATTCTTCACTTTTTTACTAGGAAAAAAGGACTCAGAGATCATTTTATCACTTTGTCGATCAATACATTAACATTGGAAACTGTGCACGATCTCGGATGTTGCTTATTTTCAGTGTTGCACCAAGATCCACAGAAAACCCGGGATAGAGGGGCTCGGTGAAGGTTGTCTGGATTTGGTGCAGCAGTGTCAAATTTTCAACCCCAGATACGCTGTAAAAAGCCAGCGTTCCCTCTTCATAATTAAGGTGTACCCCTACTTTGCGGGAGACAGCCGGAGGAATTTGACCTTTGTGAAGATTATTGTGCCAGAACGTGCAACCAGAAGGAGAGCAGATTAATTTCCAGGACAGAGCATTGTGGCCAAAACAGCAATCTTTCCCTGAACCCTTTCTACCTATCCCGCTGTACGACACAGCCACCTCAACTATGCCACCGTCCCACTCCACCTCCCAGTAGTGGTTTCTTCTGAGGCCCTTTTTACACAAAGCCTGGTAAAAGTATGTGAATCTGTCAGGGTGATCTGGATGAGCCTGGTCCTTGTCACACCATGATATCTCTTTCTTTGTATCAGAGAGGTAAAGACAAGGTGCTACAGTGTCAGGATCCACCTTGATTTTGGAGTCTGCAGGGAAAATGAAAAACTCATTGATTACGAAGGACTCGCTTAAGCTCTCAAATATGTCTGTAGTCATTAACATCATGCTTACTCTTATATTTCATCACAAGTTCTGTCCTTGTCCGTCCCTCCTGCGGCCTTGTCCGTCCCTCCTGCGGCCTTGTCCTTCTTGACACTTGTAAGGAAAAACACAAAAAGCATAGTTTTTAAGTAAACAAGGTGAGACCACAGTTATGATGTTTAAAAATCTCAAATGATCCCAAATGATCACACTTACTGATGATTTTTCCAGAATAATCTGTCAGATCCCTTTTTTCTTTGTCGCACATCTTTTTCATTTTATTCTTTTGTGCAGTGACGAACTTTGTCAAGTTGTCAAGCTCTCTGTGTGAGTCTGTGAGCACAGGGAGGTCACCCAGGGTTTGGAAGCCCTGCACAGGGAAACATTAATATTAAGATTTAACCTCACAAACTGGATACGAAATGAGACATAAGCCTAAAGTATCAAAAAGCAGCCATAACCTGAAGAAACTGAATGGGATCCTCTGTTTGTGAAAGCTGACAGATTTTACTCTCTCTCCTCCTTAACTCAGACACTTCACGCTTCAGCTGCCCGAGGTGGTGTTCGGTCCAGTCCACTCCAGCTTTCTCAGCCTCTCCAACTTTCTCTCTCATCTCAGAGCACTTCTTCTTCGTGAAGTGGGTGTACCACTGGATACAGACCCGCTCAAAGTCATCACACGCCTCCCAGGCAGCATCCTGTAGGAAACACATACTATTTGCCTGCTATGACTGTTACAATAGTGATCCAAGCCAAATAAACAAGTCACACTCAATCACTGACTTCTTCTATGCATGCAACACTATCGATTACAGTGGTGAATTCTCGCAGGAATAGGTGAATGTGCGGCAGTTTGAGGGGAAGAAGATGGGTTGGAGGAGCTGGAGCCCTTCTGCATCAAACTTGTTTTGGATTAATAGGTCCAAAAACAGTATCCAGTAAGAGTTCCCAGTCTAGACCCCCCAACCCAAACCTACCTCAGACGCATAACTAAAGCCATTTGTACATGCTCTACATAGCTCCAGATAAAACTCGGCACTTTTCCTCGACATTTTGCCGCGACATTTTAAAGAGTGCCAAAAAGTGATTGCTTGTATTTAAACTGCTATAAATAACTTGTTGGTCTATAATATGTGAAACATATGTCAAATGTATCCCTCATGAATGATATCAAGTCATCTTGAGCAACAAACAACATTCCTGTAACAAGGTAGAAGCCCCAATCAGTTTTTGACAGTGACTTTTATTTATTCTTTATTTATGCAGTTAAAAAATTTCTTGTTGACTTTAAAAATGTCTCCTTTAAGAGTAATCTGGCCAAGAGGACAGCTGAAATTGCAACAAGTGCAAAAATAGTTCTGTAAACATATTTAAGTGGACAAAAAGGAGCCGATGGATTATAATATAAGTACAATGACACAGTTACAAAGATTTATGAGAAACATGTAATTTTTTAATTTTATATATAACCCCTATGTAATACCTGTTCTCCAAAGTCTATCTAGCAACATACGTAACGATATTACACATAAAAACCCACGGAAACATTGGAAATCAGTTTTTGGCAGGTAATCACTTTTTGGCACAACAACCGGAAAGTAAATAAACGGCAGACAGAAATGACGCAGGTCGAATCGTCTTACGTTTCACGCACGCGCAGTACATGAACGTAGCGTAGAAAACGATAGTTCGGACGCGGAGCGTTTTTAGACGACAACGCCGTTTGCAGATTTATCCGGATTAGTGTAGACGCCGCCTTATAACAAGATCTAACAATAAAGAAAACAAGGCATAAAAGAAAAATCCTTACTCGTATGGAGCGAGCAGCATCCATCAACTTCTCTGAAATCACCACTCTTTCTGCAATTTTCTCTTTGGTCTTTCCCAGATGGCTCTGTTAAGACAGACATGTAGAAACATATCATAATTACAATAAAAACAGCAAATGACATCATCAAAAAATAATTAAATAAATATATTTATTTGCATATTACCTGCAATTCTTGCCTTTTTGTTTCAGCTAATATAATGTCGTGGTCTTTGTGTTCATCCACCGCACACATGAGGCACAGGAACTGCCGATCGGTGCGGCAGTAAAGCTCCTGAAGTTTGTCATGACGGAAACAGATGCTTTCTTTGATATTTATAGAAGCTGTGATCAGTCTGTGTTTTTTAAGAGGCGGTACAATAAAATGAGGTTCCAGATGAGTCTGGCAGTAAGAGGCCAAACACACCTGACAGAACAGGCAAGCTTTACGTTTTCTCTCCGTGCAAATGTCACACTGCGCATCCCCAGGTGCAGCAGCATCCGCAGCAGCACCCTGGCTGCTTGCCTTCTTCTTATACTCCTCTACCAAGTTAGCCAGGATGGTGTTCCTCTTAAGAACAGGTCTCTCATTGAAAGTCTCTCTGCACAGAGGGCAGCTATACGTTCTCCTTCTGTTTCTTTTGGTATCCCAGTGGGTATAGATGCATTTCACACAGAAGCTGTGTCCGCAGGTAGTAGTCACTGGATCATTCAGTAACTGTGTACAGATGGAGCACTCAAACAGGTCCTTACTGTGAGCCATTTTTCCCGCACAAAATCACAGCTAATTTGAATCTCTTTTAGAGAGCCGTGGCTTGTTGACAGTTTCCTGTCAATGGGAGGTGCATTCTAGGGTCGCCATATTTCCGATTTTCCCGCAAATTCCGCTACTTACGCTTCAAAGCTGTAACTTGACTTATGACATAAAACACAGCGATTTCTTCTGTTAGAGAATTAAAAATAGCAGCTAAAGAGCGAGTCTCTCTTTATAATTCAAACAGAGCGAACATAAAAGTGGATTTTTCTCACTTATCATCAGGGGGAAAAAAACTTGCTTTTTGAGTGGCGAAACATTCACTTGCGTTAATGGGTCATTGATGCCCCCAAGTGGTCAGTACATGAATGTATGAATAAAAACCTGTCGTGGTAGCATTCACGTGTTTCTTTGATCAGTCCACGCTTGAGCAAAATAAGATATTTATCAAATTCCTGGTCCTATAATACTAAAAGTGGCAATAGAAAAAGAAAAATATCCTCGATAATTAATAAATGAGGTGACAGTGCACTTTAGTATTTCTTACAGGTAATACTATGAAAATCTATACTGTTAAGTGGTTCAGGGATTTATGGTCGTTACAGATGGTGTTTAAAGCTTTCATTATTATTCAGAGCCACAATTTCATGATTAATCAGTTATGTTGTCACCAAGAAATTTCTAGGACTGAATTGAAAAATATGAAATGAGCATTTAATCAAACATGTCTCTAACTGCGTGTCATCACAACTTTATTTTATTCGTGCAAACATGAATTTAAGAGTATACTGTAATATTACCTCATCAAAAAAGGTAAATTATAGTTTATTAAAATCAGTAAACAATAAATTATTATCATGATCCTTCATTTGAGTCATTTCAGAAAAAGCAATCCTTTACTTTGAGTCAGTTGAGCAGTAGTTTCCCATCGCTTTAAAACAAACAAAAGCTTGTTTTCATTTTGTTCCTCTACCTTACAGCACAATAAACTCAAAAAGACTCACCCTCTATGTTTAAAGCTCTAAATATAAATGCAACATAAATGAGACTTAAGTTACAGAGAAATCATCCTCTCAAAGTCTCTTTGGGCTCAGTTTTAGGCATGAAGGAGGCTGCAAAGTCAGCCTTAAAATGAAATACTAAAAAGGCATGCTACATTGTTTATTATGTGTTTTGTATCATTCAAGTCTTTCACAAAACTGCAAATAAAGAGGATTTTAGTCACAAGAAAAAGCAGAATAATAGGAATTCTCTCATAAACTCTCAGTGAGTTGAGCTGTTATTACATTTTACACCTTGATATAAAAACTAACGAGGTAAGAGTCATCAAAAAGTGCCAAATATCAGATTTTACATTTTAACAAGCATCTTGGGAAAGACTTAAAAATATCCACTGTTTAACTCACACAGCAGAAACCTCAGAAATATTCATGTATTTGTGTCGAGCTATTTGGATTTCCCTTGCGACCAATTCCGTCCAAGCCACTTTCACTTTTCCCACTATTTGGACACTGAAGTAGCTGAATTGCTCATATTATGTTTATTATCAAATATGTCTTAATGTCTTAAAAGTATTAATTTATTTACTTGAAAGGGGGAAAAGGTAAAAAAAAAATTTGATCAATCAGTGTTTTGATGCAGTTTTACTACTATTTAAAAGAAAAAAGATAGTTCTAATAAGAGGAAAGGTAATTGTTTACTGTTTGATTCTTGATTTTTAACTGAGAAAGAAGTACTCAGAGATTTTTTTTATCACTTTGTCAATCAGTGCACTAATATTGGAAACTGCACTATTGTCTCTAACTCTGAATTTTAAATGTGCAGCTTGTCCTGAAGATAACACTTTATTAATGTGCTTAAAATTGATTGATTGATCACACTTTATTCATCCCGAGGGAAATTGGGTTAAGGCTGCCAGCCGTGCCAGCTAGATGTTGCTTATTTTCAGTGTTGCACCAAGATCCACAGAAAACCCGGGATAGAGGGGCTCGGTGAAGGTTGTCTGGATTTGGTGCAGCAGTGTCAAATTTTCAACCCCAGATACGCTGTAAAAAGCCAGCGTTCCCTCTTCATAATTAAGGTGTACCCCTACTTTGCGGGAGACAGCCGGAGGAATTTGACCTTTGTGAAGATTATTGTGCCAGAACGTGCAACCAGAAGGAGAGCAGATTAATTTCCAGGACAGAGCATTGTGGCCAAAACAGCAATCTTTCCCTGAACCCTTTCTACCTATCCCTCTGTACGACACAGCCACCTCAACTATGCCACCATCCCACTCCACCTCCCAGTAGTGGTTTCCTCTGAGGCCCTTTTTACACAAAGCCTGGTAAAAGTATGTGAATCTGTCAGGGTGATCTGGATGAGCCTGGTCCTTGTCACACCATGATATCTCTTTCTTTGTATCAGAGAGGTAAAGACAAGCTGCTACAGTGTCAGGATCCACCTTGATTTTGGAGTCTGCAGGGAAAATGAAAAACTCATTGATTACGAAGGACTCGCTTAAGCTCTCAAATATGTCTGTAGTCATTAACATCATGCTTACTCTTATATTTCATCACAAGTTCTGTCCTTGTCCGTCCCTCCTGCGGCCTTGTCCTTCTTGACACTTGTAAGGAAAAACACAAAAAGCATAGTTTTTAAGTAAACAAGGTGAGACCACAGTTATGATGTTTAAAAATCTCAAATGATCCCAAATGATCACACTTACTGTTGATTTTTCCAGAATAATCCGTCAGATCCCTTTTTTCTTCGTCGCACATCTTTTTCATTTTATTCTTTTGTGCAGTGACGAACTTTGTCAAGTTGTCAAGCTCTCTGTGTGAGTCTGTGAGCACAGGGAGGTCACCCAGGGTTTGGAAGCCCTGCACAGGGAAACATTAATATTAATATTTAACCTCACAAACTGGATACAAAATGAGACATAAGCCTAAAGTATCAAAAAGCAGCCATAACCTGAAGAAACTGAATGGGATCCTCTGTTTGTGAAAGCTGACAGATTTTACTCTCTCTCCTCCTTAACTCAGACACTTCACGCTTCAGCTGCCCGAGGTGGTGTTCGGTCCAGTCCACTCCAGCTTTCTCAGCCTCTCCAACTTTCTCTCTCATCTCAGAGCACTTCTTCTTCGTGAAGTGGGTGTACCACTGGATACAGACCCGCTCAAAGTCATCACACGCCTCCCAGGCAGCATCCTGTAGGAAACACATACTATTTGCCTGCTATGACTGTTACAATAGTGATCCAAGCCAAATAAACAAGTCACACTCAATCACTGACTTCTTCTATGCATGCAACACTATCGATTACAGTGGTGAATTCTCGCAGGAATAGGTGAATGTGCGGCAGTTTGAGGGGAAGAAGATGGGTTGGAGGAGCTGGAGCCCTTCTGCATCAAACTTGTTTTGGATTAATAGGTCCAAAAACAGTATCCAGTAAGAGTTCCCAGTCTAGACCCCCCAACCCAAACCTACCTCAGACGCATAACTAAAGCCATTTGTACATGCTCTACATAGCTCCAGATAAAACTCGGCACTTTTCCTCGACATTTTGCCGCGACATTTTAAAGAGCCGGTGTTGTGCCAAAAAGTGATTGCTTGTATTTAAACTGCTATAAATAACTTGTTGGTCTATAATATGTGAAACATATGTCAAATGTATCCCTCATGAATGATATCAAGTCATCTTGAGCAACAAACAACATTCCTGTAACAAGGTAGAAGCCCCAATCAGTTTTTGACAGTGACTTTTATTTATTCTTTATTTATGCAGTTAAAAAATTTCTTGTTGACTTTAAAAATGTCTCCTTTAAGAGTAATCTGGCCAAGAGGACAGCTGAAATTGCAACAAGTGCAAAAATAGTTCTGTAAACATATTTAAGTGGACAAAAAGGAGCCGATGGATTATAATATAAGTACAATGACACAGTTACAAAGATTTATGAGAAACATGTAATTTTTTAATTTTATATATAACCCCTATGTAATACCTGTTCTCCAAAGTCTATCTAGCAACATACGTAACGATATTACACATAAAAACCCACGGAAACATTGGAAATCAGTTATTAGCAGGTAATCACTTTTTGGCACAACAACCGGAAAGTAAATAAACGGCAGACAGAAATGACGCAGGTCGAATCGTCTTACGTTTCACGCATGCGCAGTACATGAACGTAGCGTAGAAAACGATAGTTCGGACGCGGAGCGTTTTTAGACGACAACGCCGTTTGCAGATTTATCCGGATTAGTGTAGACGCCGCCTTATAACAAGATCTAACAATAAAGAAAACAAGGCATAAAAGAAAAATCCTTACTCGTATGGAGCGAGCAGCATCCATCAACTTCTCTGAAATCACCACTCTTTCTGCAATTTTCTCTTTGGTCTTTCCCAGATGGCTCTGTTAAGACAGACATGTAGAAACATATCATAATTACAATAAAAACAGCAAATGACATCATCAAAAAATAATTAAATAAATATATTTATTTGCATATTACCTGCAATTCTTGCCTTTTTGTTTCAGCTAATATAATGTCGTGGTCTTTGTGTTCATCCACCGCACACATGAGGCACAGGAACTGCCGATCGGTGCGGCAGTAAAGCTCCTGAAGTTTGTCATGACGGAAACAGATGCTTTCTTTGATATTTATAGAAGCTGTGATCAGTCTGTGTTTTTTAAGAGGCGGTACAATAAAATGAGGTTCCAGATGAGTCTGGCAGTAAGAGGCCAAACACACCTGACAGAACAGGCAAGCTTTACGTTTTCTCTCCGTGCAAATGTCACACTGCGCATCCCCAGGTGCAGCAGCATCCGCAGCAGCATCCGCAGCAGCACCCTGGCTGCTTGCCTTCTTCTTATACTCCTCTACCAAGTTAGCCAGGATGGTGTTCCTCTTAAGAACAGGTCTCTCATTGAAAGTCTCTCTGCACAGAGGGCAGCTATACGTTCTCCTTCTGTTTCTTTTGGTATCCCAGTGGGTATAGATGCATTTCACACAGAAGCTGTGTCCGCAGGTAGTAGTCACTGGATCATTCAGTAACTGTGTACAGATGGAGCACTCAAACAGGTCCTTACTGTGAGCCATTTTTCCCGCACAAAATCACAGCTAATTTGAATCTCTTTTAGAGAGCCGTGGCTTGTTGACAGTTTCCTGTCAATGGGAGGTGCATTCTAGGGTCGCCATATTTCCGATTTTCCCGCAAATTCCGCTACTTACGCTTCAAAGCTGTAACTTGACTTATGACATAAAACACAGCGATTTCTTCTGTTAGAGAATTAAAAATAGCAGCTAAAGAGCGAGTCTCTCTTTATAATTCAAACAGAGCGAACATAAAAGTGGATTTTTCTCACTTATCATCAGGGGAAAAAAAAACTTGCTTTTCGAGTGGCGAAACATTCACTTGCGTTAATGGGTCATTGATGCCCCCAAGTGGTCAGTACATGAATGTATGAATAAAAACCTGTCGTGGTAGCATTCACGTGTTTCTTTGATCAGTCCACGCTTGAGCAAAATAAGATATTTATCAAATTCCTGGTCCTATAATACTAAAAGTGGCAATAGAAAAAGAAAAATATCCTCGATAATTAATAAATGAGGTGACAGTGCACTTTAGTATTTCTTACAGGTAATACTATGAAAATCTATACTGTTAAGTGGTTCAGGGATTTATGGTCGTTACAGATGGTGTTTAAAGCTTTCATTATTATTCAGAGCCACAATTTCATGATTAATCAGTTATGTTGTCACCAAGAAATTTCTAGGACTGAATTGAAAAATATGAAATGAGCATTTAATCAAACATGTCTCTAACTGCGTGTCATCACAACTTTATTTTATTCGTGCAAACATGAATTTAAGAGTATACTGTAATATTACCTCATCAAAAAAGGTAAATTATAGTTTATTAAAATCAGTAAACAATAAATTATTATCATGATCCTTCATTTGAGTCATTTCAGAAAAAGCAATCCTTTACTTTGAGTCAGTTGAGCAGTAGTTTCCCATCGCTTTAAAACAAACAAAAGCTTGTTTTCATTTTGTTCCTCTACCTTACAACACAATAAACTCAAAAAGACTCACCCTCTATGTTTAAAGCTCTAAATATAAATGCAACATAAATGAGACTTAAGTTACAGAGAAATCATCCTCTCAAAGTCTCTTTGGGCTCAGTTTTAGGCATGAAGGAGGCTGCAAAATCAGCCTTAAAATGAAATACTAAAAAGGCATGCTACATTGTTTATTATGTGTTTTGTATCATTCAAGTCTTTCACAAAACTGCAAATAAAGAGGATTTTAGTCACAAGAAAAAGCAGAATAATAGGAATTCTCTCCTAAACTCTCAGGGAGTTGAGCTGTTATTACATTTTACACCTTGATATAAAAACTAACGAGGTAAGAGTCATCAAAAAGTGCCAAATGTCAGATTTTACATTTTAACAAGCATCTTGGAAAACACTTAAAAATATCCACTGTTTAACTCACACAGCAGAAACCTCAGAAATATTCATATATTTGTGTCGAGCTATTTGGATTTCCCTTGTGACCAATTCCGTCCAAGCCACTTTCACTTTTCCCACTATTTGGACACTGAAGTAGCTGAATTGCTCATGTTATGTTTATTATCAAATATGTCTTAATGTCTTAAAAGTATTAATTTATTTACTTGAAAGGGGGAAAAGGTAAAAAAAAAATTGATCAATCAGTGTTTTGATGCAGTTTTACTACTATTTAAAAGAAAAAAGATAGTTATAATAAGAGGAAAGGTAATTGTTTACTGTTTGATTCTTGATTTTTAACTGAGAAAGAAGTACTCAGAGATTTTTTTTATCACTTTGTCAATCAGTGCACTAATATTGGAAACTGCACTATTGTCTCTAACTCTGAATTTTAAATGTGCAGCTTGTCCTGAAGATAACACTTTATTAATGTGCTTAAAATTGATTGATTGATCACACTTTATTCATCCCGAGGGAAATTGGGTTAAGGCTGCCAGCCGTGCCAGCTAGATGTTGCTTATTTTCAGTGTTGCACCAAGATCCACAGAAAACCCGGGATAGAGGGGCTCGGTGAAGGTTGTCTGGATTTGGTGAAGCAGTGTCAAACTTTCAACCCCAGATACGCTGTAAAAAGCCAGCGTTCCCGCTTCATAATTAAGGTGTACCCCTACTTTGCGGGAGACAGCCGGAGGAATTTGACCTTTGTGAAGATTATTGTGCCAGAACGTGCAACCAGAAGGAGAGCAGATTAATTTCCAGGACAGAGCATTGTGGCCAAAACAGCAATCTTTCCCTGAACCCTTTCTACCTATCCCTCTGTACGACACAGCCACCTCAACTATGCCACCATCCCACTCCACCTCCCAGTAGTGGTTTCTTCTGAGGCCCTTTTTACACAAAGCCTGGTAAAAGTATGTGAATCTGTCAGGGTGATCTGGATGAGCCTGGTCCTTGTCACACCATGATATCTCTTTCTTTGTATCAGAGAGGTAAAGACAAGGTGCTACAGTGTCAGGATCCACCTTGATTTTGGAGTCTGCAGGGAAAATGAAAAACTCATTGATTACGAAGGACTCGCTTAAGCTCTCAAATATGTCTGTAGTCATTAACATCATGCTTACTCTTATATTTCATCACAAGTTCTGTCCTTGTCCGTCCCTCCTGCGGCCTTGTCCGCCTGTCCTTCTTGACACTTGTAAGGAAAAACACAAAAAGCATAGTTTTTAAGTAAACAAGGTGAGACCACAGTTATGATGTTTAAAAATCTCAAATGATCCCAAATGATCACACTTACTGTTGATTTTTCCAGAATAATCCGTCAGATCCCTTTTTTCTTCGTCGCTCATCTTTTTCATTTTATTCTTTTGTGCAGTGACGAACTTTGTCAAGTTGTCAAGCTCTCTGTGTGAGTCTGTGAGCACAGGGAGGTCACCCAGGGTTTGGAAGCCCTGCACAGGGAAACATTAATATTAATATTTAACCTCACAAACTGGATACGAAATGAGACATAAGCCTAAAGTATCAAAAAGCAGCCATAACCTGAAGAAACTGAATGGGATCCTCTGTTTGTGAAAGCTGACAGATTTTACTCTCTCTCCTCCTTAACTCAGACACTTCACGCTTCAGCTGCCCGAGGTGGTGTTCGGTCCAGTCCACTCCAGCTTTCTCAGCCTCTCCAACTTTCTCTCTCATCTCAGAGCACTTCTTCCTCAGGAAGTGGGTGTACAGCAGGATACGTTCCTCACAGACCCGCTCAAAGTCATCACACGCCTCCCAGGCAGCGTCCTGTAGGAAAAATGTACTATTTGCCTGCTATGACTGTTACAATAGTGATCCAAGCCAACTAAACAAGTCACACTCAATCACTGACTGAATTGCTGACTTGTAAACTCTCACACCAATTTGGTGCTCAGCATCTTGGCTTAGGACACGTAGTAGTTAATACTCCTATTAATTTTAAATAGTGTTTGTTGTTTTGTTTTTTTACATTAAATGAATGATTGATTCTAAGCCAGGTTTGTTCACCCCTGCCACTGAGTCCCAAACATGAATCTTGTATTACTCTAACAGTTCCATTAACCTTTTGAAATAATGTCGACAGAGCACCGACTCACAGCTGTCATCGCACTGGCTGAAAACAAATGATTTCCCCCCCCTTTAGCTGCACTGCTAATTTTTAAGGTTTACATACTTTTTCCACTCAAAATTAGATAAAACTTTGTATTTAAAAAAAACACAAAAAATCCTTTGCTGAACCAAACAAATGCATATTTATGTTTGTGGATAACACTCACTCTTATAGAGCCTGCAGCTTCCATCAGCTTTTCCATTTTGGCCTCTGAAGCCAGCACTCTGTCTGTGATTACCCATTTGGTCTTTTCCAGGTGTCTCTGTTAAACAAATGCAGAAACTTTTCAGGACCTCATAAATGCCGTGCAACAAATGTTTACAACATGGGACTAAACTGACTAACCTGCATTTCTTGCTTTTCTTCTGTGACGGATATAGTGTTATGGCCTTTGTGTTCATCCACCGCACACATGAGGCACAGGAACTGCCGATCGGTGCGGCAGTAAAGCTCCTGAAGTTTGTCATGACGACTGCAGATGCTTTCTTTGATCCTCGTAGAAGCTTTTACTAGTTTGTGCTTTTGTAGCGGTGGCACCTGAAAATGAGGTTCCAGGTGAGCCTCACAGTAAGAGGCTAAACACACCTGACAAAACATGTGAGCTTTGCGTTTCCTCCCTGTGCAAAAGTCACACTGCACATCCCCAGGTGCAGCATAGATGTTATCATCAGAAGCTACGGTAGGAGCAGCTCCTTGTCTGGTTGTTTTCTTATGTTCCTCTAACAAGTTAGCCAGAATGGTGTTCCTCTTCAAAACAGGCCTTCTGTTAAAAGTCTGCCTGCACTGAGGGCAGCTGTAAGTTTCTTTACTGTCATGTTTTGTATCCCAGAAAGTATTGATACATTTCATACAGTAGCTGTGTCCACAAGTAGTAGTCACTGGATCCTCCAATAATCCCAAACATACGGAGCAGTCAAATAGGTCCACAGCGTGAGCCATTTTCTTCCTCCACAAGAGAAGTTACTTTCTATTTCTCTGAGGAAGGAGTGGCTTAAAGGCAGCTTGTTCCTAGTAGGAGGGCACTCAAGACCTCATTGACAGCACAATAAACGCCCGCTATTCTGATTTAAAGAATAACTGCATTAACTGGAAGTAAGTGAAAGTATTTGTGTGAAAGTATCAGCCTTTCATCAAATGCTGTCATGACCTGTTACCTAGATTCAAAGCTATTTCTCTTTCAGAAAAAAAATGCCATTTTGATACAGGTCAGTAAAACGACCCCTGCTTTCCTTTTGGCTATTTTGAAAAAAGTAATTTGCTAAGTTAGAGTTTATTCTTCACATTCTGGCCAAACCACAGGGCACTAGTAGATATACATGGTTTTTAAAGTGAGCTGCACAACCTTTTTTAAAGCAATTAAATAAGTTTATTTCCTTTTTGTTATTTTGGTTCTTATGTTGGCAGAATTTGGTTTCACTTTTGAGTTTGTAACATTTGTAACCTCCTAAGACCTGAACTCTTCCACGGCATGCATTTTTAGTTTCTCTTTGATATTTGGACATATTCGGCCCGATGAATGTAAAAACAAAGAATTACCAGATTTTTTTTTTTAACTTTATTTTTGTTTTTAAGAAAAATAAGAGCCACATATGAGCATATTCATTTAAAATTTTGATAGAACAGTAGCAGTATAATGTCCTCGTAAGTGGATATCAGGCCCTTGTAAAGCAAAATTGAGTATTTTGGTCTAAATAACCCAAAATGTGACGTCCACATATGTGGACGGCAGGTCCTAAGAGGTTAAATAATATACAAATAAAATCCTCTATGGTAGTTTGGATAGGCTAGAACCTATCCCAGCTATCATATGGTGAGAGGTGGACGGGTCGCCAGACAGGCAACCATTCGCAGTCACCCTTATGGGTAATTTAGAATTACCGATTAACCTAAACCCCTCTAATTGCCTGTCTTTGGACTGTGGGAGAAAGCAAGAGTACCCAGAGAACATGACAACCCCACACAAAAAGGTCCTGGCCAGATGGTGGAGTCAAACTTGGGATCTTCTTGCTATAAGGCAACAGTGCTAACCACCGTGCACCATAAAAATAATAATAACAGCATCTTAAAATGCAAGATTACACTTAGAAATGAGTCTTTTGAGAAGAAGAATTCCACTTTTATTGACATAATTAAACAGTCACATAATGGTTTAAGAATTCTCAGCATTGACATTTCTGTAGAGGATTTTCTCTATGAATATATTTCTCTATGAATATATTAGTGCATGTTTATGTAACTGCACCCACTGTATACACACAACAGACCTCTGTGCACAAACACACTTGCCAAATAAATTCAGTTCAGTAAATGTTAGCCTAATGTCTTTAGCCTCACAAACAAAAATATTTTAAACAAGGACGCTTTAGCTATAATGAGCAAGAGTCAACAGACTGTATTATTATATGAAGAGTACTTTGGGAATAGTGATAAACATGTACTGATACACCTGATGTAATTCTGGTGCTTCTGATGTCGCTTTACTCTGGTGTGATTATCCTAACTGAGGCTCCTCTGGAGACCATGAACCCAGGGTACAGAGGCTGGGAGAATGTGGTCTGAACTCTGTGAACGAGCACCATTTGACCAGAATCAGACACGCTGTAGAAGGAGAGGCTCCCTCCCTTGTGGTTCAAATACACTCCCACTGTAGAGGAACAGGGGACGGGTATTCTAGTTTTGACTTCATTGTGCCAAAAAGCACAACAGGAACTAGAAAGAGAAATGCACCAGGACTGGTCGGTGTAGCCGAAGCCACTTTCTTCCAGCTCTGTTCCTTTATAGCACAGGGCTATCTCAACCCGTGGCCCTTTCCATTCAACCTCCCAGTAGCAAACACCAGATAAACCCTCAGTGCACAACACTTGATCATATTTGGTAAATCTATCTGGGTGGTAAGGGTACCTCTGGGGGTTTTTAGCCCAGGTTACTTTGGTGTTTCCATCAGAGAGCAGCAGGTTTTCAAATGCTGTGTTGGGATCCAATGTTATGCAGCAGGAATCTGAAAAGTACAATGTCAGGAAATATTAACTCAGTGAAATCAAAGTAACGGAAAGCACAGAAACTGAATAAAAATATGTACACTAAACAAATGACTCACACATAGAAAACTCCTCTCTTGTCTTGGGATCAGGATCAACTTCAACTAAAAGTACAAAACATGATATTATTGAAAGTAGCACTTCCTGTTCTATTTAATTAAAAATGATTAGCATGATTTTACTAAGCATTATTTTAGCTAACTTCTCATCTTACTTGTCTCAGATATTTGTGCAATGCTCTTGGCCACGCTTTCCATTTTGTCTCTCAAGTCAGAAATAGCTTTTGTGACAAAGTCGAAAGGTGTGTGCAGTTGGATGTTCACATCAGAAGACAGATCAAGTTCTGTACAGTCAAAAATGGTCTGGCAGTGCTGTAAACATGCAAAACAATAAACACATCATCAACTGCTGCCCTGCACACAATATGATCCACGTATTTGACTGTTTGCGCACCTGCAGGAAATTAATGTGATCTTCAGTGCGCGACAGCTGCTTCAGTTGGTCCTCTCGCTTCCTCAGCTCACCGATTTCCTTCTCCAGCCGATCCACAAGCTCCCCAGCGCGACTCAACGCGGCCTTCTCCTGATCTCTGATCAGATCGTTCACGGCATAGCGCCTTTTGTCTGCCTTCAGAACAATCTCAGCATAGGCTTTCTCATTTTGAGCAACTGCTGCATCACTTGAAGCCTGAGCAGTAAAAAATTCCATTTAACATCTCACAGTTGTTGGTTTAAGGGCTTAATTTAATTAATTTCATTTAATTTCTAGACAACTTCATAGTTTTATCTTGTTAAGAATTTACATTACGTTTTGGAAGTGGCAAATTTATTCTTGATTACACTTTTTTTCCTTTGAGGTAACAAAAAACCTTCACGAGAATAGGACAAGAGGACATAAAGGAACAATGCTGGTTACTTTGCAGAAACAGATTTTTAAGGAAAACTTTACATAACACAGATTCAAAACTTCACCTTCAGTCCTTTAGTTTTCTGTCTTAGTTGCCGGAGCTGCTTCTCTTTTTCTTGAATGCCTTGCTGGATTATTTGTTTCTTCTTTCCAAGTTGTTTCTAAAATCCATCATTACAAAATCATCAAAGTTTAAATTACAGAAATACAGCTGAATATAAAAAGTCCCTTAAAACCCTATGACTGCTATAACAGAAGCTCTAGCAGTAACTTTAAATTGAAATTCACAGCAGCATGGATGATGGTTGGAAGTCTACAACTATATTATTACCTGCTTATCTTTTCTCTCTGCTGCAGCCGAGACAGTGTCATGGCCTTTATGTTCGTCCATCACACAAAGGAGACAAACGCACTGCCCATCACTGCGACAGTAGACTTCGAGTAGCTTGTCGTGCTTGGAGCAGATCTTCTCTTGTATGGAAGCTGACACTTCGACCAACTTGTGCCTCTTAAACGCAGCAGACTTATAGTGAGGTTGCAAGTGAGTGACACAGTAAGATGCCAGACATACCAGGCAAGACTTAACAGCTTTCAGCTTCCTCACAGTGCAGAAATCACACTCCACATCCCCTGGTCCAGCTTCATCCTTTACTCGCATGTTGGATTGTGCTCTCACAGACATTTTTACCATCAAATCAACCAGCACTGTGTTTTTCTTGAGGACGGGTCTTGGGTTGAAAGTGTGTCTGCACTGTGGGCAGCTGTAAATACCACTCTGATCCTCCTGGTCGAAGCAGCCATTTATACAGTCCATACAGTAGCTGTGGCCACAGTGAAGAGTCACGGGATTCTTCAAAACATCCAGGCATATGGAGCAGGAGCAGGAATGTAGTACTTCACAGCTCTCGGCCATCTTCGTTCCACATCTGTAACTTTCACTTTCAATGGAAACAAAAGTGCAAGTGATTTAATAGTCTGTCCAAACACGTCCAAAAATCTAAAGCTAATGTAGCTCCACCTATAAATCTGCAGAGCTACTTTTCGATTATTTCTTTTTATTTTTTTTAAAATGTTAGACATTTTTTTCTCAAATATAAAGTTCATTATTAATATTTATTTATAAATTATTTATTTACTTACTTACTTACTTACCACTGTGATATATTAATATATTGTAGGTAGATGCGCTATTTAATAAAAGCACTAAAAGGAAAGGTGTCTGGTTAAAAACAAAGAACATATTCCATGCGAGATTTAAACACAGAACGCGAGATTTCCCTGGTAGCCATGGAAACGGCGTCCAGTTTCTCAGTGAGGAAGAGGCGGAGTGGTTTTCCTCTTGTCATGTTTTTATTTAGCGGACCATGGAGCTCCCGGAGACACTTAGAAAACATTTAGAGGACTTTTCTCGCAACGTTTTGTTTGACCAGAGTCGGACGGAGTCTTCCTCTAAAGACCGCGACGCGTTTTTGGCACACGGTGAATGCAGCTAACGTTACTGATGAATTAGCATTGGTGTTAGCATTGATGTAGCTGCACTAATGGCTGTTGTTTACTCAAACTAAGCTTTCCAGTAGTTTATTTGCACTTAGGTTGCTTATTCGGTTCGTGCATGTTCTGCTGTTTGTATTTGTTTTCAGACAATCGAGTTCTTTCAAGCCTCCAGCTCCAGATGTCTCTGTACTTTAACATGTGGTTCTTCCCCTGGTGGTGGATCAGTGAAACTGTAATGCTGCAGCTTAAGGTATTATGCCAACATAATTCTGGTTTACAATCTTGACCCTTTCCACTCTTATTTAGACTGTTATGCACCTTTCTGTGGTATGCTGGATTTCAGCATCAGGGGTCCACCCTGTAAAGGTCGCCAGTGTGTCACTGGACTAACAAAGAAAGACAGACAACCATTCACAGCTACAGTCGATTTAGATTCAATAAATAACCTAACCTCACTAGCTGCATGTGTTTTGACTGTTGGTAGTACCCAGAGAGAACCCACACAAACACAGGGGGATCATGCAAAGTCCACACAGGACCTTCTTCCTGTGAACCAACAATGCTAACTACTCTACCATCTGCTGCATAGTTTCCTGGCCATGGATCCAAAGTGTGAATTTGATGATCACCAGGCCACTTAGTTATTACTTTTTCCCTTGTGACATGGTGCTCCATCCTGTCATGCTGGAAACTCCACAGGTGCCTGAAGGTCTCCCAGGTTAACATGTCGAATGTCTTCTGCAACCTACCCTGTGCCCGAGGTACTAAATTAAAGCCCCTAAGTTACACAAATGTTTGTGGGATACAATGAACGTGGGCACAAATTAAAGGGAATGAAGCTGCAGTAAATCCTGGAAAACTTTCAACTGGGTGCTCAGATTTTGTTTTAGTGTTTTTTGTTAATTATTTGTGAGCACCACATGAAACATGTAGCTCACCACTGAAACATAAATAGTTACTGGACAAAACAGCAACTGAAATAACAGCAAATACCAATTTTAAAGGTTATTGAGACAAAAAGGAGAATACATGATAGCAAGAAGACTATCGTGTATCAAAAATTACAAACCTTGGCTTCCTTTTATACTCAGTGTAGTTATTTAGCAAAAATCACATTCAGTTAAAAATATGTTAAATGTATTTGACCTTTTAGTAGTACCGTGTGCCACGTTTTCACGTTTTTTTTCTTTCAAAAACAGACTTTGTCCCAGTTTGTTAGGAAACTGTAATCTTACCAATAAAAACATTCCAAAATACACAAGTGGTTATGAAGAGGAGCAGAAAAAAAATCACATCATACGTTTAAAAGCAAGGATGTGGAAGAATGAACAAGATTTAACATTTGAGACACATTTGGCACTTTGCAAAATTTTTATATTTCAGTTGCTTTAAAGTCAACACATAAATATTTTTTGAGTGTTTTCAGCTGGACATAAAATCCCAAAACAGTAATATCTGACTTTTTTCGATACTTATTATTTTAAAAAAGTAAATCTGAATATGCAACAGGAAATTTGCATAAGTTTATCTCAGAGTGTAGCATTTTTAAAAAAAACATTACAAAGTGGATACAAGTTTTAGTGTTAGACTATAAACTGTGTTGTTTGGCTTGTTATTTCCACCAGTATCCTGCTTTGTCAGACTACTACAAAATCATCCTTGTTACTATTCTTATCCTGATGACGCTGATCGAGGCTATTCGACTCTACCTTGGTTATGCCGGGAACTTGCAGCAAAAGGTGCATTTATACATTCACATATGAAATAAGGATATTTGTGTAATTATATGTAAAGAAACCCAGTGAGTGGACGGCAGAGATGGAAACTTGTCAAATGACTGTGTTTGTTGAAGGTCCCAGAGCTGGCTGGATTTTGGCTCTTGAGCGTCCTGCTGCAGTTTCCATTAATCCTGTTTCAGCTCTTTAATGAAGCCATCCTTGTTCAGCCCCTGGAGAGAGGTGTTCACATCGTCCTTGCCTTATTCATACTCACACAGGTATGGTAAGTTGCATTATCAACATTTTCAGAATTTCCTAGCTACATTTATTAACACGGATTTTATCCCTGAATGCTCCCAGGCCATTTCTGGTTTTGTTGCGCTCCGCGACATGGTCAGACACACAGAAAGCCAATTTCATCTGCGACAGTTTGACTGACTTCTCACACTCTGACGTCCACATCTGGACACATCTGGGCAAAACCTCTGCTCACATCTCCAGGGTCACAGGCTGACAACAAGAAACTGTCACATTTTGTCTTAGACATGCTGCACGGGGTAGCTGCTACTCAAGATCCGTTATTGAAAATAGGGGATTTTTAACATATATTTTTTGTATTTTATTAACATTTATTTTATTAATATGTTTTCACATTTTGCATTAAAAAACATGAACATGATGTGAATCCTTTGTCGTTTGTTAGAAAGAGCCAAAGATGAAGATTTTTCAGCCATAAATCAGGTCTTTATCAGGGCCATTAACATTAAGCAAAAAGGAAAAAAAGTGATTAAATTCAGAGTCAATTTATTTATTTCATGTTTAATAAGAGGCATTTTTAACTATTCCTGGAGTTTTCCCTTCCCTCTGATCCATACTGAGTATTTTTTTTCTAAGGTTTCTTTTGTAAACAACTGTTGAAGTAAAAAAGAAAAAAAATTCCATCACTGACCAGTGAATAAATTAAGTGTGTACTTCTCAGATTAGAGGTTTTCGCTTGTGCAAGGCTGACTGTGATGTCCTTTTGACCATTACTTCTTGTGGAGTCACAGTTGTATGGCTTTCTTCTCCAAAGTGATAGAGCCTAACGTCCTTAGCCTGAAGCACGCTGACTGTGTCACTCTGTGGACGTGGAAGTTGCTCTCTCATGGGGGATGAAGGTAAAATACCCCTGTGTCTTTTGTCGTTGCTTTTTCTGAGGAAATTGAAAAAGGAGAGACCAGGGTTTAAATGAACAATGCTTGTATTATTATCATAATATTTAACAGAAATAATAAATCACAGAATTAAGAGGATAATGGAGAAGTTCACCTTATTCCTGTTAGGTCCCTAAGCACAGGCACAAAAAATCTGCATGAATCGGGTTCCTTCAGGGAGGTGTCACGAGTATGAGCTTTCAGGTCCTGAACATCATGTCTGAACAGTGATGAATCCACTGAATAAAGTCAAAGTAAAGTAAGTAACAGTGATGGAGCTATTTCATGAAAATTTATCACAATAATAACTAACTACAAACTGACTAGTCTTAATATAACAAATGTGCAACCCAACCTTCTGAGGAATTGTCTTCTTCCCTTTTATACCATTTGGTCTCGGTCATTTCTGTGCGTGAGGTCTCTTTTGCATCAACGTAATGTGAGAGCCATGAAGAGCTGTCTCTAAAAATGTGCCGGCCACTGAATTTGTTGTTGTTGAAACTTGTCAGTAGATGGCTTCTTGGAATAATTTCTGGAGACATATTCACATAGGTGAATTTGGGAGATCTGTCACAAAAGAGACACAACATTTCTCAATCTTTAGTTCTGTTTAATGATAAAGATATAATAAGATTGTGAGGTTTACCCGTGGGCTGATGTAAGCAAAGGTGGCAGCCCTGAAAGGGGAAGACAAGTTTCACTACAGAGGAGCGACAATTTGATACAAACTTGAATTGACTGACTTCTTAACATTAGTAATAATATAATTTAGTTCCACCTGAAAGAAGTGTACAGACAGACAAACCTTTGTAGAATTTGTAGGGGGTAAAAGGCTGGCGGTGGCAGTGATGTTGATGCTGGCTGGACTTTATGATTTTTGATGACGGTGGAATGAGAGCCCTGAGGTTCAGTGGGGGAGAGGAGTGTCCCGGCCGTCCTGTCTCCATGTCCGGATCACCTGTAAAGTAAGTCAAGCAAGCGCTCCACATTAGTTTGGAAATACTCTGACCTTTACCTGCAGACTGAATCTCCAAAATAAACCTTACCTTTGTGGGGTGAAGCACCGGTGTATTTGCTGTGAAGTGGGCGTGGTTCTGGACTGTAACGTAGATCTGAGTTTTCCTGATTGACAAATTTGAAATGAAAGATTATGGTCTGCTCCAGGTATTGCAAGACATCTGCAGATTCTCTGTGAATTATTAGTGCTTACAAAAGACAGGTTTATGGTTGATGCATAAGGCTTCAAATAAATGACCTTCACATGATCACCTTTACATGCTTGCAGCCCTGCCACAGCCTCACCTGACTGACCTCACCATGGTGAGTGATTGTAGGACCTTTTCTCATCAGAGTGTTTACCTTAACAAAGGAGGAAACAGTAAGGATCAGTAAATGTCTTCATCTGTTCACCAGCCTCAATATTGTAGTGTAGCTGGTGTTACTGTGAAGACCGCAAACACGTTTGGATGCTGTTTCATACGTGAGGTTTCTTCCTGTGGCGTTCAGCAGGCCTCTTTTGGACGCTCTCTTTGATTGTTTTGTCAGGGGGCACGTCAGACTCCTGCAAAGATCATCAGTATTGTTTACAGCAGTGATTCCCAAAGTGTTGGAATCGTTTGAATTTTAAACTAAACAGGATAAGATGCAATTTTACTGGATAATATCCTTTTGGAGTGGTTCCAAAATCAAACAGAATTTTCTATTGAAATTTCCTTTGGTATCCCAAAGAACCTTTAATGAGGGTTTTGCAATTTGGCTTAAAATTTTCATGAAATAGTTACAGTGGCTTGCAAAAGTAGACCCTAAAATTGTCCAATAGCATGTAATTAATAGGAAATAATTTTTGGATGTGTGATGATCAGAGCTATAACTAAATATCTGAGTTGGCTGCAGAAGATTTTCAGATTTTATATTTGGCCCATGTGACATTTCTAGTACATAAAACACTTAGGTCGGGAGACCATTTCTGACTGTATCTACAATATAAATAATGAAAATTCAAATCTTAGATGGACTTTGACTTTTATTCCAGACTAGATAACCTCAAAATATTTCCTCTTTTGTTCGATCATTTCATTTGTTAATATGCATCCAGTCCTGCATTTCAGGCCTGCATCACATTTTTAAAACAAGCTAGGATAAGGGTAAATGTGGGCTAATAACGTCGCAATAATTGCAATAATAAAATAAAGATGTGAAATGAGAGAGGTGATGTCAATGGGTGACTGCAATCATGATTTGGTATTAAAAAAATGAAAAAATTAAAGAATTGTTTAAAAGCAATTTCATATTTCTCCCTCTAAAGTGCATAAAACCATGAAATGGTTCAAGGAATCTGCAGAAATGCCAGTCTCTAAAAGGCAAGACCAGAAAAAGATTAAATATTTTGAGTTCATAATGGCTAAAATCAAACAAAAGTCAAGGTGAACTTAAGAATCACCAACTTCTTCTTTTATTTAAGATCTGGCTGATTAAAGACTTTTCGTGTTGCTTTTCAGGACCTTTTGCTGTGTTTTGTTTTTTACTCTGTTCTGACTCCTGAAGTGTTTCTTTTTTTTCGTCACTGGAGTTTGCTGTGACAGAAAACAGAAGCATGTTGTAAACTAACAGAACATATGACTTAAAACTGATTACTACAGTCAAACAGGTGCTGGAGGCTTCGGTGTATTAGTGTAGTCAGTTTACCTCTGTATATGTTTCTGGCTGGTTCAACAAATGAAGTGGGAGTCCTTCTGAATCTGAACTATCTGAGCCACTTGTGCTATGAGAGCAAAAGAAAAATGTTTGCATTCAGGCTAATTCAGAAAATATTCTCCCAATCTCACATTGCCCAAGTGTGGTTAGTATGGATAAAAATATATATTTTTATCACCTGGTTTCGAGGTCAGAGCTGTTGCCCAAATCTTTGCCCAGTCTTTCTCTGAACTCCTTTTGCAGCAATGCCAATTCTGTCAGACAGTAAGTGATCTCAAATAAAAAGCACAGACAAAATTAAAATAATTGCATACATATACAGTCACTATATCAAAACACAAGTATCCAGGATTATTATTAACGGTCATACAATAGCAACTAGACTGAGTTGGAGCTTACTATAGTATTTGTTTTTATATTTGCTTAATCTCTCACCTTTATTGGATCAGGGTCACAATAGTCCAGGAGGGTGTCACAAAGGTGAAAACCCAGGGACTTCAAGTCTTGAGTAGTAAAATGTGTTCCTCTCCTGTCGCCTAAGAGTTCAGCAAATTATAAATCCGCTTACGTGATATGTGCAAGCTTACAAAAAACATGCACATCTTCAGAAAGTTTTTTACTCACCTAAAGTGGAGCCTCCAAAGGTGGCCTCCATGGTGTAGCTGTTTTTGATGCCAAGTCTCCACATGACGATTCGTCCTGTGCCCTCTTTGCTCTTCTGCACCCGGAATTTACAGCTGTTAAAGGAGAACTAAGAAAAGAACAGTGTATATGAAATATCAAGAGTTTAATAGGTAGTAAACTTGAAGTATAAATACTGGTGAGTGACAAACAGGTGGGTAAGGTAAGGCCCATACAACCACAGAAAAAAATGTAGAACTTTAATCTTAAAAGTCAGCAACAGTGTTTGAAAGCCCTCAGACAAAATACACTTTACCTTATTGCTAGCATTCTTGCTCATCATTAGTGGAAAGACTCTCGCGTGAAGTTTCAGTGTAGAGTCAGCTTTGTTTTTGCAGCCATACATGAAGACATTGTTTTTTCGGCTGTGACCATGAAAATCACAGTAAAGAACTACATCTCTTTCGGCCAGTAATCTGAGGAAAATGCGGTGTGGCAGAGATTTCGATTAAGAAACAAATTCAGTCAACATTCACAATCAATTAAAAAATTGTGTATGCACAGGCTGTTTGGTAATCATCATATTTGAAACATATTGGAAAGCCTGAAGCACTTCAAAGGAGAAATATCTTGAGCTTGATTAAGCAACTCTAAACATGTCAAAAATGATTTTTTTTTTTAGCATTTAGCATTTTTTCTTTATCAAGCCTCACTTTTCCACCATGTTTCGGGTGTGCCACACAGAAGGAAAGGAATCTCTGAGCAGTGTCCTGTAGTTTCTGTTGAGGTCCCTGCCTGCAAGAGAGCAGCGGTAGTTACCCACCACGACACCATCTGGGTTCAACATTGGGACCACCTGCAGCACCAAAGAGGAGCAAACAAAAATTAGCTTAATTGCCATAATTAAAACTCGAGAAACACAGCGATCTGTAAAAATACGTTTAAAAAAAACAAGTGTATTATAAAAAATAGGTTTATTATATTAAATTGATTGTTATCTTCTTTCACAAACAAAAAACAAACACACAAATTTGCAATGTATTTCAGTACGGATTAACACATTAAGCCAGAATAGAGACAACAGGCACCTTAAAAACAAAAGTGTCCCTGAGAAGCTGAGCATCATCTGAGTCACCAAGAAGAAAGTTCAGGAATCCCTCCATCATCCAGGATGCATTGGATTCTCCTGGGTGCACCCTGGCTGTCACCACCACAGCCTTCTTGGTCTTGTCGTCCATTCTGTTAGAGTCCTGGGGTGTTACTGTTATCACATACACAGCGTTTCCAGCAAGACTTTGGCACAAGACCCGTACTTTGCAGTATGATTTAACTGTAGGGTTGGAAGTAATACGGCTAAGGTAGCGCTGCAGCCGTGAATATGTGTAGGGGTAGCAGTGGGCCAGGTAGCAGGTGTCTGAATCATAAGGGAACTGGAGTGTCCAGGAGAGTGAGTAAAGGGTGATGCCATCACTGTTGTTGTCCTTTGTATTCTAAGTGACGCAGAGAAAATATACTTTTAGAAACAATCCTGTCTACAGTCAGACTTTCAGTTCAGGCTTTAATCTTTGACAGATTACCTCTACACTATGTTCATACATTTAATTCTCAGCTAATGTTCAAAGCGAGAAAGTGATTGGTTCTGGGAAATAAGGTATCATAGTTAAACTTAATCCAGATGCCACCTACCTGACTGCAGTTCTGGTAGTATTTGATATTTGAACCTGCGCGTTTCCATCCAACACCATTCTCTTCAGCATCCCTCTCAGAGTAGAGGAGTGGTTTCATACCCTGTGAATACAGACTGCTCCTCTTCATCAAGTTAATGATAGTGAAGCGGTAGGTGACGCCAGCTTTTGTGTTCCTGACCCTGAAGTAAAACCACTGCGTGTGCTTTGTTGTGTACATGTCTGTGCGCAGGGTCAGCTCATAGTCATAGGCACCCCTGAACAGGCAAGAAAATAGGAGCAGAGATCCAAACTGAACCTAACATTACTCCAAAAGTGAAAATATACAACTGAAAAGAACAATAAACCTGCAGACTCACACTTGGACGGCCTTCTGAAGGTTCCCACTCTCAAACCGTGACTCAAACTTGAGAGTCAGCTCTGACTGACTGACATCATAAAAAGTGGCTCGCTTAATGGGTTCTCTGCTTCCTCCAATACGAGAGTAGGTGAAATATGGGTGCTTAGTGGCTTTAAAGGGTCAGAAGAACAAAACAAAAAAAAAAAGAAACACTAAATTTACTTAAAGCTTTAAGATGCACTGAATTTACATTGTTTTTTCAGAGAATAGTGACAGTATACAGTATATAACTTAAAGTACATATGAAATAACCTGGAAGTGCAAACATAAATCCCAATGATGACAGTTAAGAGTTACCATGGTCAATGCAGAATACCACCTTCCCCCTCTCCTCTCCGACTGGCATGGGTGTCCTCTCATATCCTGTGCACTGATAGAAGGGCTCTGGCTCTGGTGGGTCCCACTCTAGAAAATACACTCATTTTAAACAAGGGAATGCCAAATTTCTGTTCAACATATTGTTGGTATGGTTTTTATTCTTACCACTAAAAAAAAAACCCAGTGACATCAAAGTTTTATTGAAATGAAGCATTACCTATGTGATGGATAATGTCGCTGATGACCTCACACTCTATTGGCCAGCGGATGCCGCATGAGAAGTTGACCAGTTCTGGTGGTGGCCTGAGACTTATAACAGGTCGTCCACCACTGATGGTAACGAGTAGCTGTGTGGTCCTCAGCTTCTGACTTAGGTCTCTACATACTGAGTGGGAACATGAAACACACCTTTAATGCTATTTTAACAATCATGCTGTTTGCTACAATCTTCATCATGTATGCCCACTTGCCTCATGGGGTTTACGCTGACAGATGCAGTTATCTCATTTATAAAACAGTGCTTGTTAAATATATAAAGATGTAAAACTGAAATGAGATGACCATGCTTGCTTTTCAAAAGTTCATTACATTGACACTCGTGTATCAGCAACATTTAGGCTACATACATGTTATACAATAACACCCTTTATGAAAACAGCTTACACTGCTTCATCTTTGTCAGTTCCTCATCATCTTCATCTGTGCAGGAGCAACTGGTGTCTGCTGTGTCCAGCTGGTGGGCAGTTCCACAGTTCCTAACAGCAGAGCTGACCACGGTTGATGTTTTCTCTGCCTGGTCAGGAAAATATAAGTAATCAGTGCTGGATCAATTTTTAACCAATAAACATATATAACTTAGCACCTGCACCAATACTGGTTTGTAATCAAGACAATATAAAATAAAAAAATTTCAACATCTTCTAGTGGATGTTTTCAGTTATGCTGTTTTCGGGTCTTTCCGTCGGTCATTAGCTGTTACATACATAGAGTTCAGAAGTTTACATACACTCATCACTGGAATGAAACTCATGGGATTTTTAGGCTTTTAATAATTTCTTTGAACAATGTTTTTTTGTGTATGTGTGTGTTTAGGATCATTGTCCTTTTGGAAAAGGCTCATTGTGTTTTAAATGTCTAGCTGTTGTTTTTAGCTGAAGAATTTGGAGGTAGTCCTCCTTATTTCACTCACTTTGAATAACGTACCAGTACCACTGGCAGCAAAACAGCCCCAAAGCATGATGCTACGAACACCATGCTTGACAGCTGGTACAGAGGGCTTAAGTTTGAAAGTTTCACTCCAAATATATACTTGCCATTATGACTAAATAGCTAACTTGCTAACTTGTCTGAACATAAAACTTTAGATTTCCTGTCCTGAGTATGACTGTTTGGGTGTTTTTCCACACCTTGGGAAAGTGGTGACACATCAGCATAATTTGAACTTATGTACAACTGTTTATGTTAAAGTGTGTCTGTATACTTTCTGACCCTGTGTCTGGAATACAGAAAATCCTAAATAATTTTCATTTTTAAATTCTTTAATAATATAGGCTGTACAATCATTCCAGCCTGGAAAAAGAAAAGTTCAAAGAATTCATTAACCCCCCCCAAATTACCATTTGGTGTTTGATATTTAAGCCCATGATAAGTGTATATAATCTTCTGACTGTATAATTTCAAATCAAAGCAACAGATCAAAATCATCTGATACCCCCCATTTTCCTACAAAGAGACACAACAGGATCTGATCTGGTACAGGATCTTCCACCATTGGTAGTCCAGGACAAATCACTGCAATACCTTCAATGACAAAAATGTGTTTTGCCCGTGTGTGCAACCTGTATCAGAAAAATATGACCAAAAGACAAAAACAGTTATTTTGTACATTTCAGTAGTGGTTTCTCACGTCGTTTAAATTCCAAAGGAAATGTTCATTCTTTTGGTTTTTCATATAGTTCAGTTTTAATTGATTTTTAGATTGGATTGGATCTTTACAGTTTAGTTTGAATATCAAGACCCCGCACCCCCTCTTTTCCCCCTTTATTTCGTCAGGGTCATTTTTCAAAAAGGGTTAGGCCTGGCTTTTGTTTAAAAAATATCTACCAAATCAAACACGTACAACTGCCCGCTCTGGCGACCCCTTGTGAATGAGGGCGCAGCCCAACGTAGCTGTATCAGAGCTCTGCTTTAGTAAACTAAAATAACATTTAACGTAAACAAAGAAACTCCAAATTACCTGTGTAGGTTTGAGTGTAGAATCTCTCACGGGGATCTTAACCTGGCATTCCTGCATGAAGACAGCAACTTAAAAACCTTGTTCACTACATTTTCGAGCGTGTAAACGCCACTACTATCGTTAGCATACATTCTTTTGGCAGCTTGCTAACATTTCTGACCGTGCTAGAGCTTTCTACGTTTATCACACTCTGACGGCCACTTACCTCGCTCATATTTGATTGTACTACGGCCCCCCGGCGAAATATAAGCGTACGTTTTAGAGGTAAGTAAGACTACATTGAACAAGCTTTTTCGGGGGACCTGACTTTGCTAAGCAACCAAAAGCCTCAACACCAAAGTTGCCATGGAAACAGGTAACTTACTGAAAAAGTCTAGGAAATGCGCGATGATGATGTCGATAAGAAAAAAAATACTTTGTGTAAAATATTACATACATTTTCAAAATAATTTTATAGTTACAAATAATAACAATATAATACTAATAGTAATATTATTATAAGATTTATAATAATAATAACATTACATGGCAGTACGGTGACTAGATTACCCTCTTTACGGGACTGCACAGCATGTATAGTCTTTGTCCCCTGTCTCACATTTCGGCTGGACCGTTGAATAGTCTGGCTTTTATCCATGGTCTATGAAGGGAAGGCTTTTTATTAGCCTATAATCAGAGGTGGGTAGTAACGAGCTACATTTACTCCGCTACATTTACTTGAGTAGGTTTTTGAAAAAAATGTACTTTTAAAGTACCCTTTTTGCACGATATTTTTTACTTTTACTTGAGTACATTTGTGAAGAAGAAACCGTACTTTTACTCCGCCACATTTGCAAAATTTGACTCGTTACTTTTTTAAATAATTAATTTCACACATTGGATAATACTATACTACTAAATTATGGATCATGCCGCCACTTGGAGTTACCGGTAACTCTTTCACCAATCAGACGTAGCCATGCGGTCACATGACCAGATATAAAATGTATTTTATATACATTAGTATTTTATTTTATTTTTTTTAAATATTAAACTTTATTAAGAAACAGTATACAGAACATGTATACAATCAGAACAAAATTAACATATGCCAGGGGGTGTAATACAAAGAATTACAAACATTCAAATAATTTGTAATTACTACAAATAGTAATAGTTTTCATAGCCTTTTTGTTAAGTGATCCACTATAAAATGGCAGGCCGAGTAGCCCAAGCCTTTCAACTTCCAAAGACGGACGGAAGAAATACATCAAAAAATGGCAACCGTCTCCGCTAACACTGAACAGGACAAACACCCTTGGCCGCATATGCAAAGCATGTTTCGCTTTAAAGGAGTACAAAAGGACAGCTATATAATGCGATGTCTTCTGTGTGAGCCAGAGCAAAGTGACATTTCAGCGTACAAAAACTCAACATCTAACCTGAGGAAACATTTTGCGGTAAGTTTGCTCTAAATTTCTTTTTTTTAGCTGTGGTTAAGTGGATGTCAGTAGTGATGGGCAGATGAAGCTTCATGAAGCACTGAAGCTTTTCATCCAATTGGTTCATCCCAGCGCAAAGCTTCTTGAAGCTTCATTTGCTCTAGTAGGACACCTACTGGACGTAAAAATATTAGTTGGCATGAATTTGAAGAGTGTGACCTTTTGCACACAGCCTGTAAATGTCAACAACAAAAGGAGTGTGTAAAACATGTATATTGTAGTGATGGCAGTATACTGTGTATATTTATACTGCCAGTATGGAAAATGATCATTTGGAAATGCTTAAAATGGAAATGATCATTTACTGTGAGGTGAGGTGTGGTTGGGGTGTGGACAGTGGTTGTGCTTTTGTAACGTTGAGGTATGGACAGCTACAGTCCTGCCTGTTCACATTTTATTCTATAAAAACTAAATTTTCACTGCTTTTATGGCCTTTTTAGTGGGGAGAACATAGCTAGGATTTAATGGTTTAACAAATCTTTTAAATCCTTTGTCCTCCACAAAGCTAAATGGCTGGGAGTCCTCAATCACCATGCTAACCAGGTCTTCATCTATTGGAGATTGTTCTCCTGAGGAAAGACAATAAAGACAAAGCACAAATATAAATATCACACACGTAACTTATTACAGTTGTATAATATTGTTATATCATTTAATAACATTACTGCATGCTATATTATCATGGCATTTGATGGCTCACCTGGTCTTGCTCCACAATCGGTGTTCCCCTTATTCTCATGCAAAGCTCTGTAGTGCCTAAGCATGGATGAGGTGTTGTTGTTATATCCCAGCTCCCTGGCACATAGCAAACACTTCACCTTGTACAAAAGTAAAGACAGCTTAACATAAGTTTTATTGCACCATCAGTATTATGAAAATATATCTTCTGTAGAAATTAACATACCTTGTTGGGAGGAATAAAATCACAATGTTCCCACACAGGGGAGGACATCCTCCTCTTCTTAGCTGGCTCCATTCTCTCCAGACTTTCTCTCCTCACTCTCATAAACCTCCAAACTGTCTCCAAACTCTCACTAACCGCAACTCTCCATCAAACATCTACATTTTGAATGAAGTCTGAGGGGTTTATATCGCTGTCATATCTCGCGGCAAAGTTCGAACCGCTTCATGAACCAGTCACGTGGTACAGCCGGGCAGCGAGGCTTCGGACGTCATCATTTTCAGCTCCTCCCATAAATGAAGCAAGCCTCGATACGCGCATCGCGGAAACGCCCTCTCCATTACTCGACACAAGCTTTGAAGCCTCGATACAGAACGTCACATCACTAGTGTTGTAATCTCATGATTCTAATAATGCTACAGATATCTGGAATATACATTCAAAGGTAATTCTAACAAAGATAATGTTTAATGTAGCCTTAGAAATGAAGCTTTCCGTTGTCTTTTTTTCCTATTTCCGTTGTGCTTTTGCAGCGCTTTTCTCTTTGTAGCGTTTTTCTTGAAGTTGCAGTGCAGCGTCTTTCTTTTTGCAGCATTTTTCTTTTTGCAGTGCAGCGTTTTTCTTTTTGCAGCGTTTTCCTTTTTGCAGCATTTTCCTTTTTGCAGCATTTTTCTTTTTGCAAGTGTTTTCTGAAGTTGCAGTCCGTTTGGCCTCTCAGGGCCACCGTACGTTTCAGCCCAATTTAACGTCACCGTGGTAGGAATTAGAATCAAACTTATGGGAAAGGAGACCCCTTGGACATCAAACAGCGTGATGAGAACTATTGAAAAGAAAAGAAATAATCTTTGGAAAAAAATATCTAAGGAGAATTAATTTATTTTAGTCTGACCCCACTCCCATCCGCTAACATGGAGGAGGCGGGTTTATGACTTATACTGCAGGGGGCGATAGGGACGTTTTGGCTTCATTTTTGGGGAGCTGTCGCGTCGTCCATGTTTTCTACAGTCAATGCTCACACACATCACATACACTCCTTACTGCACCCAGTCACACACAAGACAGTAATTCCCGCAACACAGAGAAAGAACTCACAGGACACTCTGCAAAATTCAAAGCTGTAGCTGTAGCATAAACAACAACAAACTGGGACTGTTTGTAATTCTGTCCTGGGGTTTATACAGGTGCAGTCATAAGTCATAGTCAAAGCTATAAATAAACCCAGCAGCTTCAAGATCATTTTTGCTCTGGCAAGATGGCAAGACGGTCATATTCACTGCTTCAAGCACCTGACTATGTGAGGCGCTCAGAGAGCGAAGATGACGAGGAATCCGCTGCATCAGTCTCCTCAGAGAATGACAGCATCTCTGCCAGTGATGAGGATTACCATCCAGTGCCCGATTCCTCTTCTTCAGCAAGTGAGAATGATACAAAGACAGCAGTCGAGGTAGAGCGGCTAATGGAAGAGACGGTAGGGAGAAGCGGCAGACGCCGGGGCGCCGGTGGCCGAGTGGATGTCTCGTTCTGGGAATATTGAGTGGTTTCCCACTGCTGAGGAGACCATGCGCTACAATCCAGTACCCACTGGTATCACTCCAGGGCCCACCCTGTATGCAGTTACCCGCATTAGCACCCTGAGATCTGCATTTGACCTGTTTGTGACAGAAGAGATCATTCAGCTGCTGTGCACCTACACAAACCTGCATGGGAGGCGAAAGTGTGAGAATTGGAGGGATGTGGATGATGTGGAGATGAGAGCGTACATTGGGATTTTGATTCTTGCTGGTGTCTACCGCTCAAGGCATGAAGCATCGCGTGGTTTGTGGGCTGACAAGACCGGACGGGCAATATTCCGTGCTACAATGCCCCACTACCGCTACGCCCAGATCAGCGCTAACATCCGCTTTGATGACAAGCTCGCCCGCCCGAGATGTTTCAGGAACGATAAGCTTGCTGCATTTCGCGTCCTGTGGGAAAAGTGGGTTGCTCGTCTCCCCCTGCTGTTCAATCCAGGAGTTGACGTCTGTGTCGATGAGCAGATGGTTGGATTCAAAGGTCGATGTGGATTTCGGCAGTATATGCCCAAGAAGCCTGCAAAATATGGCATTAAAATCTGGGTGATCTGTGATGTGGCAACCTCCTATGCTTGGAAGATGGAAATTTACACAGGAAAATCTGGAAGTTCCCGGGAAGTTAATCAGGGAATGAGAGTTGTGCTACAACTGACAGAGGGGCTCAAAGGACACACTGTCACTTGTGACAACTTCTTTACATCATTCCGCTTGGCAGAGGAGCTGCTCAGAAGAAAAGTAGCTCTGGTTGGCACAATCAGGGGAAACAAACCAGAGCTCCCTCCCCAGCTTGTTCATCTGAGACAGAGGAAGATTCTTTCATCTCTCTTTGCCTTCACCAAAACAACCATGGCAGTCTCCTACATGCCCAAGCAAGGGAAGAATGTGCTTCTTTTGAGCACAAAGCATAGGGAACCAGCAGTCAGTGATGGGGAAAAGAAGAAGCCAGCAGCAGTCCTTGATTACAACAAGTGTAAAGGTGGAGTGGATAACCTAGACAAGGTTGTCGGCACCTACAGTTGTCGGAGGAAAACCAGTCGCTGGCCACTGGCTCTGTTCTACAATCTTCTGGACGTCTCAGCATACAATGGCTTTGTCCTGTGGAAAGCAGTGAATCCTGAGTGGGAGTCCACCAAGACCCACAAACGAAGGGTGTTCCTGGAGGAGCTGGGCTACATGCTGGTGACTCCAGAAATTGCAAGACGGCCTTGTGCCCCACGCTCAAAAGCAGCCGCTGATATTGTTGCTGAGATACAGCAGTCAGAATCAGAAACAGAGTCTGACCCAAAGCCCATCAACAAAACGAGGAAAAGGTGCGAACTGTGTATAAACAGAAGAAGAACGGCAACCACTTGCTCCAGCTGTGAAAAGAGTGTCTGCAAAGATCACTCTGCTGTGGTTTGCGTGTCCTGCCTTCCCTGAGTACACACACACACACACACACACACACACAGAAAGAGGATGTATTTTGTACAAACAAGCAATAAAAGGCCATTTTTGGCATGACTAACAAAGTGGGAGTTTCTTTTATTGGGGTCATTACTCACAGGAATAAAAATGGTTTTCATGACTAGGACTGGTTTTCATTTAAAAAATGAAGTTGGTCTAAGTAGAAAAATGTTTTAATATATAATCGTTTTATAGTATTCTGTAAATGTAAACAAGGGGTGGCCATTTTTGGCCACGGACAGTCTGAGAGGGAGTTTTTTTGTTTTTCTGCCACTGCAGAAAAAAACAATGTTGCATAAATGTCATTGATGCTGTTAATTATTGCTATGCATCTAACCTTCATCATGGTTAGCAAATAAATCAGATGGCATGTATTATTTAGAAAAAAAACTGGGATTTTATGATTTTCTCAATTTATGAGTTGTTATGATTATGTGCTCTAACTGATATTTAAAGGGTTAAATTTCAGAATTTTAATGAAATTTTGATTTTCATGAACAGCCCTGATGCTAATCTAAAAAAATCATGTTAAAAAAACTGGACATTTTTCTTAATATATATGAATTCTATAGCATTTTGTAAATGTAAACAAGGGGTGGCCATTTTTGGCCACGAACAGTTTGAGAGGGAGTCTTTATGTTTTTGCTCTCTCTGCACTAAAAATTACAGACCTAATCTGTAGGTGGCCACGAACAAGCTGAAAGGGTAGTGATTTTGATCAGACTCAGAGGGTTAATCAGTCTGTGGGTATCATCAGCTCTGATCCTGTTCCCCCAGCAGACCACAGTACAAACTGCACTCACCACTGGTGAGTGACAGAATGTCTCCATCTGCACATACTGAAGGATTTACAGCTTACTTAGGAAAGAGCCTGCTCATCTCCCAATAATTCCCGTTTTGCTCTTCCAGTTCAGCCTGTTATCCTTAAGGACACCCAAGTTCTTGTACTCCTAGACTTGGATTCAGATGCAGTGCTCTGTACGTCTCCTCCTGCCCATAACTAACACACAGAACAATGAATGTAGTATTGACTTTGTCATAAAACCCAACAAAAAAAAAAAAAAAAGGACAGTGATCCAAATGCACTCTTGTGCCGTTTGTATAGTTGTATGCCCTAGTCATTGTAGTATTGTGATTGAGATGGTGGGAGGGAAACAAAACAGAACAAAAATGCAAAAGAAAAAAAAAAAAAAGATCACTTTAGAAACATTTTTTTAATAATTTTTTACAAAATATACAAGTTCAACGAAGTCCCCCCCCCCCCCCCCCTCCCTTCCACAAACATGGCTTATCCCATTATACATTTTATATACAACATTGTAAAAAATGCTCAAAATAAAATCCTCCAAAACAAATGGGTGATCATCTACAAGGGGCTATACAAAATAGCCATGAAACACTTGATATACCGATTTACTCGAGACATTTGGCACATTTACAGTGGTGGCTACAAAAACCAGGAGAAGGACATTCATGGCCTGCCATGTAAGGGCTTCTAAATGTCTTCATCACGGACAAGTAAAAGTTCAAGTTTAGAGAAAACCCTAAGCTGGGGAAGGATAACCTAATGACAGTGGTTGGAGTGGTTTTTAAAAACATTGCCTGGACAGTGTATGACCCAGACCTGATGTTACGTGTTCATCTTCCTTTTCTTCAGGCGTTCCCGCCAGTCCTCGGGCAGTGCCTCAAAGTTGGCATTCTTTGAAGCTTTTCCTCTGTAAAAATTGAAAAAAAGTTACATTTATAATCACTGAAATAAGAGTAAAACTGGGCGAGAAAGCAGTAAAAACAAGTAAAGCTCATTTTAAAAAATAAAAAAATGAAAACCTAAAGTAAAAGGAAAGGGCATAACCACATACGTGCTGAGCTGCTGTTGCTTCCACTCTTCAATACTTTTCTTGTTGAGCAGATCTCTATCTTCATCACTGGAACTGCTCTTTTCTTCCTCATCCAACTCCTTCTGTATACTCTGCCACTTCTTCACCAGAGAAGGCATTTTGGTCTTACTTTTCTTGGGCTAGAGAGAGAGAAGTGTGTCAAATGGAAAACGTGAACTGCATGTTTTCCTGAATGTCATTTTAAGTACTGCATCAAAGGGACGGCTTCATGGAAAGGAATTTTTTTTTGAGAACAATTAGTCTAACAAAAGACAAACCATGATGAACACTCCGGAATGAAAGACTTCTTGGTCAGCTGATTTTAACTCCAATACTAACCTTATCCTTTTTGGTTTTCTTGCTCTTGTCTGTGGGCAGAGTTTTTGCCCCAGTAGGTTCAAAGGGTGGCTGAGATGGTGGCAGTGGTGGTTGTGGAGGCAGAACTGGGACAGGTGGAGCTGGAGGTTCACAAGGTACCAAAGGGGCAGTGACGGCCGGCATACCCCAGTAGGCAGTTGCTGACATTAGAGGGGCTGCAGACAAGGAGAAACTTTATTGCTACTTTGTAAACATATTAAATTAACCAATTGTGTACATGTACTGTCCCTTATTCAGGGTAGCTTTGCCTTTTGTTTTCATTATGATGGACGTGTAATGAAACTTTTTTTTACCTGCACTGGCAGCTGGCTGGGTGTACAGAATGGGACTGCTGCCAATTGTAATGGTTTTATTCATCTGACCAGCTTTACGTTTTTGACCCTTTCCCAGGGGACCCGATGACTCGACAGCCTGTGTAAATGACAACAAATACAATATAAAGCTAAAGCTGATGGCTACTGTTCTTCTGAAAAAATGAAAACACTAATGTAATTAGAATCATAACTACTTCCACACCTTCGTGCTAGCAGAGCCTGGTGGCAAAGGAGGCTTCCCACTGCCATCTTCCTCAGTTCCAGGGGCTGGAGGCTCTTCATCATTGTCATCATCCATCTCCATCTCCACCTCCATGATCTCTCCATCACTGTCAGGAGGGGGAGGTGGGGGAGGTGGTGAGCCTGGGGGGAGTGGTGGAGGTGGGGGGTAGTTGGATGGTGGAGGAGGGCTGTCAGGAAGTGGAGGTTGGGATGGGGACCAGAAGGATGATGGATTGGGCTGAGGAGGTAGCGGTGGCGGGGCAGTAGGAGGACATGTAGATCCTTTGTTTAAAAATAAAACAATTAAAAAAAAAAAAAAAAAAAAAAAAAAAAGAAAGGGAGATTAACATTATTATGCAATTACAGCAAAGAAATATGTATTGTACAGACTTTATTGCAGTTATTTTCCTTTCCACTCCCCAGTAATTTTCTCCTAGTCTAAGATCAGCAGCAGTAATAACAGATTTACCTGTGACACCTGATGCACTTGTTTTGGTATCCACCTGGCTTGAAGTCTGTGTCTGAGTACCCTGGCCATCTTTCAGGTCCTCCTCCTTGTCATCCTCTGTTGGAAAATCCCACTGGGAGGCACCGGTCCGGTCCTTCACATAGAAATACCGCCTGTGCTCTCTAGAGAGTGGGACAACAGAGATAGAAGGCACAAGTCTCAACCACTGGTCTACATACTTGCTGTGTAGCTTGATACCCTGGGACAGAAGGGCAAGGGAGTGGACAGTATGGCCACAATTAAGGACTAGGAATGTTGGTATGGACAGTGCTTTTAACTGTCCTGAACAAAGGCCGAATTAAGAGTGTGGTTATGGTTGTGGATAGGGAACCCACCTTGCTCTCAGGAATAAATAAACAAACAAATCATCTCTAGGTCCTGAAAGCAGCATTCAGCAGCTCACACCATGGTTGTCACATTTCTTTTGTTTTAGACAACCATTCCCTCCCAGACACAGGAAGACGCCGGGGAGGAAGTACCATTATTATTATCATCATCAGCAGCAGCAGCAACAACAACCATAGGGCATAAAATAAGAAGCACAAATTCAACTCATTTTATGTCAGAAAGAAGTAAATGGAAAAACAGGAAAACATATGAAATAGAGTTGGTCTGACCTGCTGGATTCCCGTCATTGCTCCATCTTCACCTTTTATTTGATGCGTGACACTCGTCGCTTCCAGGGCATCACTCTTTCAGCATTGCATTCAGGGGGTTGTAGTCCTGTAAAGTGCAAAGCTGTCCCACGCAACCAAACCTTCCTACCATACACCCCCTCCCAGTTTTTCCACTGACTGGACCCATAATCAGTTTACAAATGCCCTTTTACAACAAAAGGCTTAAGAGTCTGTTAAGGGACTAAGAGTCCTCTCTGTGGCAGGTGTATTTAACACGAAGCAGGCAGGCCCAGAGTGGATGCTCCCTTATCAGTGTACGCAAAGGACTGCATCACAAAAACCTGAAGAGTCTGTTTCTGGTAAGTATTTTGATCCACTCGGACTGGTTAAGCTTCTCCCCAAGTCATGTTACAAAGTCTGCAACCTCAGCACTGAGGGATGTGTAGTCACACGGTAAGATTTTTGGGGGGCTGGGGAGTTTAGAGATGTGAAAGGTAAGGAGCGCGTACCTGTCCCAGTGGCAGGACCAGCCTTTAGGGGTGGCGTTAAGTTCGTAATATTTTATGTGTTCGGCAGCTTCCTGCAGCCGGCGGCGAAGATAGACTCCATTCAGAGCTCCCTCCCTCCAATCAGCAACCCGTGTCTGGGGGAAAAAATGAAATAAAGAACAAAAAAAAGAAAGACAAGAGGGACAGAGACAAAAATTAGACAAAAGCCCATAAAATATAACTAAAGGGCTCAAGAGACAGATAAAGACAGAAGAGCTGCAGGATAGATGAGTAATATGGAAGAGTAATTACAGTAAGTTTCCAGAATGACACCTTATGATGAATTATTATGAAGATTTTAAATATTAAATACTACCGCGTGCCTGTGCAAAATTATGTGAAACAAAATTAAATGTTAAATATTTTAAAAGTCGCATTAGAAAAGCAGCAAATGGAAGTTAGGATGACATTGCTTAGAAAATGAATATCCACGCACCTCAGTTTGTAGCAGAAGCAGCTGAAAGTTTGAGATCCCTTTCTTATTTATCCCAAGAAACTCCATCTTGCTGATTAAGGTGTTTGCCAGTTCACCGATCTGAAACTACATTTTTTTACCATTAAAATATTTCTCAAAAGAGAGTGCACAATTACTGTTTGTTAGTAATAGTAGTAGTGTTGTTACCTTGAGCTCAGGAGTTTCCTCTTTGAGCTCAGATGTCTCCCCCTCCTCCTTCACGGAAGGTTTTGAACCCATTTTGTCCTCAGAATTTTCCACTTCATTGTCTTCTCCTTCCTCAACACTTTCTAAGACTTTAGGAAGTGCTACAAGAAACAAGAGAGGCATAAAATTATGTAGATAGAATTTTTTTTATGTTATTCCACCCACTTCTCTCATGTGTTAATGTTTAAACTAACCGGTCTCTGTGTTATCCGGTATATCTGAGCTTCTACTGTTAGAGTCGGGGCTGGCAGCACTGAGGAAAGAAGTCTTCCACCGGTTCTTCTTCAGCAGAACACCACGAGGACCGGAGGCTTCTTGGCTATTCTCAGAACAAGGACTGGAGCCCCCAGCACTGACATCACCCTCCTCCAGTGCTCGTAGCTCAGCCTAAGAGTCAGTAGTTTGATTATTCTGTGTGCCAAAAGAAAGTTTCAAAGATATTCCTGAGCTGCATTAAATACACACCTTTTTCCTTTCCAGAGCCAGTTCTAACTCCATTGTGTCCTCTTCTGCCTCTTCATCACCTTCAGAGTTGTCTCCAGATTGCTTCTTGGTGCATCCATCTTTCTGGACAATGGGAGCTGAGTCGGAGTCCCTCAGAGGGGTAGAAGGAGATCCTGTAAGACGAACGCCATCTCCGTCAGAATCCAAGCTATTCTCACTCTCATCCAGGCCTTTAAGCAGTCTTTTCCTCCATTTCTCTTCTGCTTCCTTCACTTCAGAGGGGATCAGAGGAGCGAGGAGTGCTGCAGCAACTCCCTGGCGCTCTTCCTCTTCACTTGTGAGGCCTACAACGCTTTCAATTACCTCCTTTAAAGAAAAACACAGTGCAAGTTATATTTAGTATCAAAGTGAGAGTATTTAAACAAAACAGAAACTAGCTGAATAGCTGAATTGGGGACAGATGGAACATGCCTTCACTTTTGTCTCTTTTGCTGATGTTGTTGTGGCAGCAGATACAGCATTTTCTTCTGTGCAATAACCTGCATGAGCTGTGCCATTTCCATTGACACTCGAGCTATAAATAAAAGCAGAATACCCACAATTATCAGGTGTCAGAAATAAACATAATTTTCAAACACTTTGTTTAATACTCTTAATGTCTCCTACCTGTTGGTATAATGTCCCAGGCTTTGCACCTGATCAGCCAGATAGTGTGGCAGCTCCCAGGACACTTCATTGGTCAGTGTGTTCCAGTAATAATAGCAACCAGAGTTCTCGTCCCACACCTCCTGCCAGTCTCCCATCTCTACACCCACTGAAATACAAGCAAATACATGGGACTTTAAAAACCACCAAAACATAATCTCAAAAATTAACAAACAAACAAAATAAGACAAAAAAAACCCTCCAGTGTTCTCAGTTAGAGCAAAGAAGATATTAACAAAAAAATAAATAAATCGGCTGCGTTTAATGGTTAGTAGACATCAATATCAAACAGTCCCTTTTGAAAGTAACCACTGCGTGATTGATCTCTTTATATAATCAATGTAGCACATTATTAAATACTTTATGTAATCAAGAATATAACATTAGAAAAATACAGTTTTCTTTTCATGTGAATATAAATACATTAATATACAAATTATTTTTGGTGAAGAAATATAAATCAGTTCACTAAGGACATGCACACTTGATATTTTAATGCAGCAGAGATAATTACCGCCAGCTAGTGAGTACTGTGTATTGTACTCAAAGTCTGTGCCTTGCTGATTCTGTCCTTCACCAGCAGCTGGCTGCTGAGTATTAACCTCAGGTTTGGGTGGAGTAGCACTTGGAACTGACTGATGAGTTGGTGCATCATCTGAACTTGGCTGAGTTGTGATTGCATCAATTTCCTGCAACCAGAAAACACAGACAGCAAGTTTTTAGTTGCGTGAATAAACCACACGGGTCAAAGCACTAGGCTTTACATAGAGTATATGATTTAATAATGAATAAGGAGCTCAGAGAGTATAAAATCTGCACAAGTTATTTGAAAAATCAGGAAAAACAAACAATTTTATAAAGTTATGAAGTAGAAGTTGACTTTAACCTACTTGTCATTAATCTACACCTTTATTAGCTCAACATAAATAATAAGAGACTGGCTTACAGTATCCTCATCATACTTACAGCCATGAAATTGGCCAGTGTGCTGTCGATGTCACCTGACTGATTGTGTTGAGAATTTGCGGCTGACCGATGAGAATCTCCCGCATCCTCTTCATCGCTATCCTCATAGGCTCCGAGCAAAGACAACCCCTCTACAAGGGAAAGCAAAAAAAGCTTTGTTCAGCGAAATGAAATAAAGTCTTGAATCTGCTGCTTGAGAATGACTGCAGCAACACACACGAAAAGAGAGAGGGAGAGAAAAACACTTCACCTGTAGCTTTTACTGCTGGAGCCTTGATGTTTGTGCGTCTCACGAATCTATGCCCATCCCCATCCTGTTCATCTGGGGGAAAAAAACCAAAGTTTTGTAGTAAAGTATTGTCGCTTTTAACATTACAGGTATTCATAGACTAAATAAAAAGCATCGCGGTCTAAGGGTATCGATCCCACAGATCATTCCCCCATTTCTTTTTGGCTAGCTGATCCTATCCTATCTTCTAACATATTTTGTAAGATAAAGTGATGATGTTCCCCGAACTGTTAGCTTAGCGCACTAGCCTATAGCTTCTGGTAGAAGCTAAAATTAGAAAAATAATTCATAATAACTACAGCTCTCAGCTGCAGTTTCTCAGCGATGGTGTATATTTGCAGCATATGTTAAGTAACTGGACAGCTAAATATAAAAATAACAGTATTATTGTAATTAATGATAATAATCAGATGAGCCCGTTGTTCGCACCTCAGGTATTTAGCACTAGGCTAGCCTGCCGCTAACATGCTACTGAGATAAAATACCATCAGATCCCGAGGGCGCTTCTTCTCTCTCTCCAACATTCACGCCGCGGTTCCCGGGTGGGGAAAGCTGCAATATAGTTCTCCGACCGACGGCTCCTCCAGGGAGGCGACTTTTCTTCCCCATCTCTGTTTATGTGTTTGTAGGCCTGCTTCCTTCGCTGGCGACGTTAATTACTGCTTTTTTTCTACGTCGCTGCTTCGAGCTGGCACAAAAGCTTTTCACTTCCGGGTCACGGTGTAGTGTTTTGAGCATAGTCTCCGGAAATTCACTGTGTAACCCGGTAGGCTAATTTGCTATCTTAAATTCACAGTCTGAGTGAAACCAACACAGTCCAGACTTTAGAAAAACAGGATATTTGTTTTTGCCGAGTAGTTTATTTCGCCCGTGACGGTAGCTGCAACTATCACGGTTAGCGTGTAGCCGGTTAACCAGACTTGAAATGGAGGATAAGCGATTACACGGTTATGGAGGAGACCCACCCACTGATGCATCAAGGTAGGGACCTTCCGCTGAGGCAGCGGTCCACGGGACTCCAAGGAGCAACGACTGTCCAGAACGGGACCAGAAGAAGGTCGGTGAGTTCCGGGTCGGAAACATTCGGAGGTGCCATGGGACCACTTCTGCACTGGCTGCACGATGTGGCAGCTGTCACGCTCCTCAAAGCCCGACGGACACTGCTTCAGGCAGCCATCCTTTTTTGTGTCCTAGTGCTGCTGCTCTGGGTGTCCATCTTTCTCTATGGGAGCTTTTATTACTCTTATATGCCTACCGTGAGCTTCTCCACCCCAGTGCACTTCTTCTACACTGCTGACTGTGCTACCTCGGAGACGAGACTTTGCTCCTTCCCCACAGCCAACATCTCTTTCATGAAGAATGGCAGAGATCAGGTGATGGCCAATGGTCAGCCTTACCGAATATCTTTGGAGTTGGAAATGCCTGAATCGCCAGTGAATGAAGAGCTGGGTATGTTCATGGTAAAGATGTCTTGTTATACCAAGGGTGGAACGACTGTCTCATCAGTTGGAAGATCTACAATGCTGCATTACCGCTCTAAGCTTCTGCAGACTATGAGTACCTTAGTGTTCGCTCCTCTTCTTGTCACTGGCATGGCGGAGCAGAAGCAGCTCATAGAGGTGGAGCTATTCTCAGACTTCAAGACCAACGCTTATCAACCCACTATTGGTGCAGTCATTGAGATCCACTCAAAACAGGTTCAGATCTACTCATCTCAGCTCCGTATCCACGCTTACTTCACTGGTATTCGATATGTTCTGTATAACTTCCCCCTGACATCTGCAGTGATTGGCGTAGCGACCAACTTTGCCTTCCTCAGTGTCATTGTGCTGTTCAGCTACCTGCAGTTTATATGGGGTGGACTCTGGCCTCCAGATCAAGTGAGAGTCAGGGTTATGATGGGAGACGACACCCGCATCCAGCAGCGGAGAGAAGAGGTTCGAAAGCGCATGGAGAGGGAAAACTCTCAGAAGGAACTTAATTCTTCTAAAGTGACTGGATCTGTGAGTGAGTCATCTGATTTTCAGGAGACTGGCACAGGCACTGAGCTGTCAAAGAATGCCTCTGTAATCCCAGATTCCTTGGGGCCTGATGTTCCAGATAGCAAGGAAGAGGAGTCTCATGAGTCTGATGGGCCAGAGGTGGAAGAGAATTCTCCACCTCAGCTGGGTGAAACAGTACTACGGCAGAGACCTGGACCCTGGATGAGCCTTTGAACCCTGTCACCTCACACAGTTACAGTACCTGTAGGATATGCTTATATATTCCATTATCACTCTTTAGCAGTTTGAATGTGACTTGGCAGATCGTGATAGATTGAAGCATACCTACTGTTCCAATTTGATCAAATTCACATGCATGACTGTAATCAGTACTAGCCACATTGTTTTAGCTGGAACACTTCTCATTTTGACAAGAGGGTTTTTTTTGTAACTTTTAGTGCTGCTTATTTCTTTCTTCTGGACTTACAATTCTTGTCTTTGTTACATTTGAGTTTATTCTTTCCCACATCAAGAGGTGCTACATTCCAGATCTGGCTTGTCTAACAGTATTCTCTATCGTCACGTAATGCCAACAGCTTAACACACCCTTTTAAGTCAGTTCAATCTCCTCATGTGTTACCCTTACTTCTCAGTTCAAACATCATTAAATATGATGCCACTTTTGAAAGTAAATGCTTTGCAATTGAAACAAAACTGCAAAAGACTGATGCATTTTCTCAGAGGGTCATTGAGAGACCAATTAGATTTGGAAATTTTGGTGTAAAAAGACAGCTATGGTAAAAGGTGCAAAGAGCCCAGCCTGAGGGATCTAAAAAAATGATGTTTTGTTTGTTTGTTTGTTTTAATATTATAAATACATGTTCTTTTTCAGTGTACCACATGACTTACCTAGTGTGGCATATTTAGTTAAAGCTTGACTCTTTTATACAGTTGTGGTTCATTCTATGAGGTCTTTATTATTAAGTGCAGTTTGCGTTCTGCTGTTTGTTAAAAAATATTATTTATTTAGTTTTCATCACGACCAAGCACCAGAACATTTTAGATGGGTCTTTTAAGTAATATAAGTTTATTGATACATGTAAAACTTTCTTTATTTATCATTAATGACTATGGAGAATAAGAGGAATAGTAAAGTTACTGTAGAATTGAAGCTGATGTTAGTATGTGGCTCAGCCTCCATGTGTTTAACCTGCACTTCAGGGGTGCTTTGGATCCAAGTAAGTTTAAGTAAAGGAAGTGGGCAAGTTGTGTTTTCGTTGGACTTTGAACCAAAGATATTTATGTATGTAATATAATGCACTCATAATCTCTCATCTTGTATCCTGAGAAAATACGAGTAGATGTTATGTGTTAAACAAATTAAACACAGTTAACTTCTTTATTGTCACCATAATAAAGCAACTCTAGCTACCAACTGAATTTTTAATTCCTATAGAGAAATCTGATGACTGTCTTGCAGTCTTACAGTAAATTACTTAATAACAAATTTACATTACATTACATATACATTTGAGAAATGTAAAATCATCGACAAGATAAGTTAACTTGTATCTCCAGTAAACATGTCCTGAATACTAGGGTTTTTAACATTTTAAACAAAAATATGTTTACTTCTTTTTGTTCCAATCTCTTGTACAGATACTTTACTGGAAATTCTAAGCAACTTCTGATGGCTAGTTCCAGCAGGGTAGCGTGCCATGTCACAAAGCCCAAACTCGTTTCTTCAAAATGACAGTGAATTACACACTTATCAGATCTCAATCCCATAGCACCTTTGACATGTGGCGCTACAGGAGATTTTTATCATGTGATGCTATCATGTCAGCATAGACCAAAAGCTCGGAGGAATGTTTCCAGCATCTTGTTGAATCTATGCGAATTAACACAGTTTTTTAAGGGAAAAGCAGATTGAACCTGGTGCTAGCACAGTGTACCCAATAAAGTGGTCAGTGAGTGTGTGTGTGTGTGTGCAGAGAGAGCAGCAATGCAAACTCAAATGGTTTGTAATAAGTTGTGATCTGCAGATACTTAAAGGGTTAACATTGATGCTGTTGGCTTGTATTAAACATGAAATCTATATATAGGTATGTTTCACACTTAAGCATAGATTAAATAACATTACAGCTATTGGTTTGAAAAAAATCCTGCAACTTCACATGACGTCTGATTTTGTTATAAAGGTAAAAACGTACCAAAACTCTGGTGAATGCTTTTAAATGACTAAACATAAAGATGTTTATACATTCACAAACCTTCAAATTTAACTATACTGATTTAAAAAAAAAATATAGGTGTTGTGTTTAATATAAGATTAGATAAGTTTATTCCATTGTTACATTAAAACATAATGTTAAGCACATAAAACATAACAAAATCAGATTGATATATATGTAGTTTATAATAGGACCATACAAATGTAAAAGATTGCCTGAAATCATAATAAATACTATAACGTAATATAAGTATACATTTAGATAAAATATTATGCATTCATATATTTAAAAAATCAAATACATGTTATAGAATAATATAAAGATCTATGAAAGGTGGAAGCACAGAAACCAGTCGTAAATAATCACATTTCCAGAAGAAAAAACAATTTCAAGCCCTTTCAATCTTTTTTTTTTTTGCATTTTGTTTAGAAAGTTTCCAAATGCCCAGATCATATATCGTGGAATTACTTTTAAGCTTGTTTACAGAACATTTTCCTGGTACACAGGGGAATTGCAAAATTGCATGTATGATCTGTTTCAAACCAGAACCTTACAGCAACGACATTATGGCCCATTAGCAGTCTTTATTCAAAGCCACAGCTCCAATCTAGTCGATGAATTATGCATTGGTCTGGATACAGAGTGCACTAATTGACTTAAACCATCCATCTCTGGTATTAAAATCCTCAGCAGGTGCAGATACTATCTTGCACTGCTGGAACAAAATGTTTTATAATTCTTTGCACTGTAAAATCAGAAGTCACAAACTGTGAATTATACTGACTATAAAAGTATAAAAGTAGAAACTAATTCTCAGATCACTGGACAGCAACAGCTGCATGGCTGATTTACTAGAATAATGTTAATGCCTGTTTTGACACATTGCCTTGCAAACATACTATGTGAACTTGGCAATACACAAACAATATAATACATGCAACATTCCAGAGGGAAAAGATCAATTAAAAAGTTTACGGTGTTGAAATGAATAATTTCAAGGCATGCAGTCTTTTTATTTTGTTTTTTTAAATGTTGCTTTTATGTCGTGATTCAAATATCCCATTTTACAGACTATGCATTTTGGATTTCATTACTTTATGGCCTTTATAAGGACAGTTCAATCCAAAATAAAGTCATAATCCTAAGATATGTAAATGCAAACATAACTAGTATATCTAAAACTGGCCAACTCTCACCAAACAATCTGATAGACAAGTAGCACAGCAGGCCAGTTGAGGGTGTGTGTGTGTGTGGATTTGATTTAAGAGGTGAACTTTCCCTTTTAAATGATTGGCTTTACCATATATGGACCAAATACCATCACCCTGACGGTATTTGTCATGCCACTCTGCTTTAAGTGCTCCAGGACGCCACTCGAGCCTGGCCAGTCAATCCCGCCTCCCCACAGCTGAAGGTCACTTTGGTCCTTAACCTTGAATGTTCTGTTGCTCTTCAGGATGGACTTCGACAACCTCAGCTGTAGTCTCACTTGCTGCTTTTGAAGCATCATCTTCCTGCTCGTCATCTGAGCTATCAGCCCATCGCCCAACCCTTCTGACTCCCTCAGCCACTGCTGGGGCATTAACACAGGGGTTGTGGTCATAGATCACAAGTTTTAACCCCTGCATGTGAGAAAGGCTAGGAAAATGACGTATTCTGTTCCGATCTACATCAACAACAGCCAGAGAGTGCATTTCAAGCAACACTGGTGGGAAATCTGGCAGTTGGTTCCCAGCAAGCCAAATACTTCGCAGCTCGTGCAGCCGTCCAAATTCTTTGGGTAAACTCCGTATCTGGTTATATCCGAGGTGCAGGGTCTTTAGATTTGAGAGCTCACAAACAACCTTAGGGAAAACAGTGAAGCAATTAGTCTCCAGCCACAGAGTGCTAAGTTCCCTAAGCTCTCTCAGCTCTACGGGGAGGTGATAAAGCCTGTTATTACCCAAGTAAAGAATACTAAGCTGGGGCAACCTGCATATGGCTAGTGGGAGCTCCTCAAAGCAGTTAAAATCGAGGGCCAGAAGCTGCAGCTTTCTCAGGCTCTGCACTTCAGCCGGTAAGCTGCTGAGGTTGTTGTCACTCAGGTAAAGCTTCACCAACTCATTGAAGAGACAGGCAGCAACAGGCAGCTTTCGCAGCTGTCGGCTACTCAGGTCCAGGGTCCGATCTAGTGGCATCTCCTTCAGGTCCCCAACTAAGAAGCGCTGGCAGCGTTCAGAAGGAATGAAGGCGAGAATACTTCTCATGGCATTGCCCATTTTTCTTACTGTTTCTGCCACAAGACTGTTACTCGACATCCATCTCCTTTATCTTCAAGTGAATGGTGTTCCATTAACACTCCTCCACTTCCCCTCTGCGTTTATTCATCTTGATAATCAAGAAAAAAGAAACAGTGAAATCATACAACAGCTTAGGAAGGAGGATGACACATCAGTTATATTATGAAGTGCATCCTTTAATGTAATAAAGGGGATGTTGTGTCAAGGTAATATATAATAAAATTAAACAGAAAAACATTGTAAGTGTTAAGATGTTCATACAAAAAATTCAAAATACCTTCTTTCTAATGTCTTGCTGATGATATCCAGTATGACTCCCAGTATCTCCTACAGTAAGCCATTTGTTTATCCAACTTAATGAGCTGAAAACTTATTGTATTCCCTGGGCAGATATTTCCCAGTGCAGTCCTCTCACTATCTCTCTGTGGCTCCAAGCTCTGCCAGACTCTCATGGCTATAGCAACCACTAGCTCTCTCCTCCCCATTTGTGCCTAATGACTTTCCCCTCTTCTTCTCTGAGATGACAGAGGTGGGAGAGAGAGAAACAGGGAGGGGCAGGGTGACATGGATAAGCAGAATAAGTGCTTTGTGATGAAAGAGCAACAAAGGTCATTTGCATTCTGCTGTAATCATCCCAGAGGCAGTCTTGGGTGGAAGCCACTGGGCTCAACAGGTGAAATGTTCTTAGCAATTTGCCAGTGTTTGCAGGGATATCAGATTACTTTGATTAGAGTATACTATGTTTTCAGTTATGGAAAATCTCTGTAGATCTGTGTTTTGCCAATGCCACATTGTATAGTCTTGGAAATGGGTTCATTTAAAATCAACACATAGCAGGTCAAATCTTCCAAATCCAAACAATCTTCATGCAAGCTTATACTCAAAGATGAATATCCTGTAAGTAAGCTGGATATCTTACAAGAGGTGTGAAGTGTCCATGCTATCTGACATATCTTCATTGGGGCTATTTTCCAACTAGATAAAATTAGGAAGGGATTTCATTGTCCTTATCTGAGGGGGCAATAGTTGACCCTCATCTGCTTTCACTCACTGACACACTGTTTTTATCACTTTCCCGCAGCCACTTACTGCCAGAGCACAATGGTGTGACTGTCATAAAAAACCTGTTCATATTAAAAATCTGGATATCTCACAGGAAGGGAAGCACAGATATAATATATGGTTCCAGGGTGAAGTAACTGGAATGGAAACATCATTAATTTTATACCTGCCTTTTCTACTGTAAAACCCATTTATTTCCCCCCCTTACACTAGGCTTACTTGTTGTTCCCAAAGCTTTCAGCTATGTCCAGTTCTTTTCCTCAGCAGATAAATAATGATGATTGATGGTTTGCCAAACACTTTAAGTCTAACTGATAAAGGATCATTATAACAGCCTTAAGACGCCATCTGCTGAGGAAGTCCATACAATGTGGTTTTAAGTTTCCGGGCCATATTAAATTCATGTGAAGCTGCTGTTTTACAACCTCACTGAGTAATTCATGCCACTGTGAACAGTGTTAGCTCCTGCAGGTCCACTTTAAAATACCTCTGACTACCAGGCTTTTCTCAACTACTCATTTTATGTAAGATATGAACAGATATAGCCCCCAGTTTGTTGTGTGCTAATTTGATTAAATGTAGAAATACAGTAAAAGCAAACAAACAAAAAATGTTAAGTAAAAAACAACCAAAAACCCAGTTGTGACATAAGGCCCTTGTCAACACGTAAAGTTCATGTTTTTGCACAGAAACCTGTGAGATTTGGGATACTCTATGAGATATGTGTCAAATGTGGTTGGTAACCAAACTTTTATTGCTGACAATCACATCCTCTGCAGTATGTAAATCCACAAATTTATTTTACTGGAGTGAGACACCTGATGTTCACACGAGGGAGACAAAAACTCGACAGTGTCATATTTGCTTTAAATGACTGCAAAATCTTCTTTTTTTCTTTCCCCCTCCGTGAAGTACTTTTCTGGATATCTGTTGGTTCTTCTCCCAGCACCCTGTTAGGGAAACTATCAGATGTGTTCGTTTTTGTGTACGGAAGTGATCAGCAGGTTGTAAGGTCAGGGGGTAAAGGCTAGACCTCTTTCGATTGAGAATACTCACAGCCATCTTGGATCTAACGAAGCGAAGGGAAATTGATGCGGTGAGATTATTTTACTTATTTTTGTTCTTATGTTAAAATTGCCCTATGTAAATTAAACTCCGTCAGCTGGAGCTTTTTACCTCCCTTGCTTTCTTTCGTTTAAATACGTAGCACGTCGTTAGCCTTTAGCATCCGCAGATTGTCGCTATTGGTCTATCTGCTGCTACTGCCACTGCCTGCAATCGGAGCATAAACTGAGCCGTGAAAACACACAGCTGACAGTGGATAAACGGAGGCAAAGAGGGCCAGTGTTACTGGTAGCTAAACCACTGTGTATTTCTCAGTTTAAACGCTCTGTTACTTTGGTTGTTTTTAGAGTAGCCAGTTAGTAAGCTGACGTTAAGCTAGCTAAGCTAACTCAAAGTGACAAGCACCTAGCCTGCTAATGTTAGCTACCTAAACTAGTGTTGGCTAGCCTGTTAGCTTTGTTGCTGTTAAACACATCAATAGTGAAGTTTAACGGGATGGAACTTAACAGCCAGTTCTGCTGTCATCTCATTTAGTTAACAGGTATCGTAGGGCTGCAGTTTTTGTTTTTTTTTGTTGTAAAAGTCAAATAAATCAATCTTCATTTTAAATTCGCAGAGAAAGCAACTATTCAAAAGTTTATTTTAAGAACCGTAAGGTGCCAGTTGTAGCCCATTGAATTACAAAGAAATTATAACATATTGCATTTCCAGATGCTTCCATTTAACTTAGCCTTGCAGTCATATAAGATATCTTTTTGTCTATACAAAGGTTGTGAAATATCAACGCTGTGTGGCGGCAGTAAAGTTCCAGTTGCACAAACAATACAATGCGGTGCTGTTAGTTTCAGACATGGGCTATTCAGTCTCAGATCATTGGGGTTTTTAACAACATTTTCTGCTCAGCCGTCTTTGATTTGCCTAAAAAATGTGTAGTCCAAAGTTTAAACATATAGAATGATTGCTGTGAAATTTCAGCATCGCATAGGAAGTACTTTAAATATAAAGTACTTGAGATATACAGTACTGTGCAAAAGTTTTAGGCAGGTGAGGAAAGATGCTGTAAACAAAGAATGCTTTCAAACATGCAAGTGTTAATCATTTATTTTCATCAAACAACAAAATGCAGTGAATGAACAAAAGAGAAATCTAAATCAAATCAGTATTTGGTGTGGCCACCCTTTGCCTTCAAAACAGCATCAATTCTTTTAGGTATACTTGCACACAGTTTTTGACGGAGCTCGGCTGGTAGGTTGTTCTAAACATCTTGGACAACTTACCACAGATCGTCTGTGGATTTAGGCTTGTCGATGATATATACGTGTGTGTTTCCCCCCACACATTGATTTGATATCTGAAGCAGTGTTTGAACTCGAATATCTGAGAATCTGTTAAAGAGAACTGGCTTCTTTTACCATGAAAGTGAATCAGGTTCTTTAAATGGGAGCAAATACAGTAAAAAGTTCCAAGAATTATTCAAATGTGTTTTAAAAAAAAAACCCGTCTCATAGACTAACAAAAAAGAATAACATTAGTTATTAGTTAGAGACAGTTTCTGGAAGGTATTGACAATTTCACAATAGTACAAAATCAAACATGTAGAATGCTTAATCACAGAAATGAAGAAATAGTTATTTTTATTCAGCTGCCATTCTGGATTGAGGAAGCCTAACAAGTTGTACTGCATAACAAAAATTTCAGCCTAGTAGTCTTACCAGATTAGAACAGATTTCTCTGGTTTCCAAGGTGCTCTCATTATAACTGAGAAAGTACTTCTGCTAAACATAATCTATGCAAATTTGTTATTTTCACTTGCTCCCTGACCCTTGCTCTGTCTAAATTTAAAATGTAGTCAGAGGGATTAAAAATGCAACAAGTACTCATGTTAAAATAAAATAAAAATCACAAATAAGTATAGCAAAACAGGAGTAATGAGTCAGTAGTGTTCCAAGGCCAAGTTGCCATCAACACAGGTGCAATTGGTAGTCTGATACAAGACTCTAACCCTAGGAGCTAAATTCTAATCTTAACCCCCCGTATGTGCTTCTTTAACTCTAATCCTTACCTATTAGCCAGTATGCCTTGAGCTGACTCCTATTCAAAGCCCAGGAGGAACCGAAACTGGGATTCACCCCCTGCCTGCTTACCCTTCTGAACCTGCTTCCACCTTCCTTACCCCAGAGGAATGCTGAGGGGGTTTTAGGACACACAATACACCTTAACGGGTGGTTTGGATTGCTTGATGCCAATTTATTATCCACTTCTGATCCCTGCAATGTCTCCTTGCTAATTTCTTCTCCCCATCACAGACTTAGTAGAGCAGTATAAGGTGCAGGGTACTAGTGGTGACATATGTTTGTCTGTGTATTATCTTGACCAAACCAATTTGGCCGATGGACCATTTCGGAGAGAGTCTTTAACAGAAAATGCGTACCCCTGTTCCTAATTCTTACCCTGCTGCTGCAACTGTGAGCAGAGATCGGGCAATTGCCACGCTGACTGCCTGAATGAATGCTGCAAGAATTATTCTATAAATACTAAAACTAAAAAGAATTTTAATGTCCAATTTTGAAACCATAACATTTTTAGGCTAGTATAGAAGTTGACCAGAAAATATTGTATAGGTTGAACCTTACTGGCTCTGAATTTTATCTAGTTCAAGTAGAAATCTAAAGAGAATTAAAATTCAAATCTAAGCCACAGTATAAGTTCAAAAAGTTCACTCTTGAGCGTCTGCTTTCTTTCACATGCACATTTTAATTAATGTTCCTTTCTCTCTCTTCAGGTGACGAAAGGCATGTTTGGTGCTAGAAAGAAATTTGTAGAGTTCGTTGACGTTGTCGATAACGACTTTACCGATGAAAGCATGTACTACAACCAGCCGACGATGTTTCCACATCGGTCGGATAAAGATGTGAGTTTTGTGTGCTGGTACACCTTTCTTACCTGTTGAGATTTTTTTTCCACATTTATCTTACTCTGTTCTGTCCTTGAATGTTTTTCTCCAGATGCTGTCCTCTCCCTCACCATCGTCATCGGGTCAGCTGTCGCAGCTCGGTGCGAGTTTATATGGTCCACAAAGTGAGTGCTGACCTTTATCTTACAGCCTGTTACATCAGTTTTGTCATTTGTGATGGACTTAAAATCGTAAAGACAATTCTGCTTTTTACCTCTGAACTAGAGTTACTTAAAGTTTGATTGTGTTATTTGAACAGATAACTGAAAAGCTTTCTTTTGTCTTTGTGCAGGTGCACTCGGCTTCTCAGTAAGAGGCATGGGAAACAACACACCTCAGTTAAACCGAAGTCTAACGCAAGGTTCGCAGCTACCGAGTCATATCACCCCCACAACAGGAGTCCCCACCATGTCTCTCCATACCCCACCATCACCAAGCAGGTGAGTGTGAACTTGACCGATTAATCGTGCTGTTTAAGAAAACTTTGAATTCACTAAATTGGACGATGATGTTTTGACAGGGGGACGTTACCGATGAATTCGAGGAACGTGCTGAATCACTCTCAGGTCGGTCAAGGCATTGGGATAAGCGGCAGGACCAACAGCATGGGCAGCTCGGGGCTGGGAAGCCCCAACCGTAGCTCACCCAGTATCATCTGTATGCCCAAACAGCAGCCAGCACGCCAGCCCTTTACCATAAACAGGTAGATGGATTTAGTATTTATTGCACATATCCACCAGTGTTTCAAAGGGACATGGCCCTGTACTATGATGCAAATTCAACATACACAGGATGTCTTTCTGCTATCTGGGTTCAGTTATCTTAAAACTGGTGATTGAGCCAAGCAGTCACAAGAAGCTGATTATCAACTTAACAAGGCAACCCAGGGTTTCTCAATCTAGCTACCAGCATGAAAGAGGTGCTGTTTACAGCTTTTGACCAATCTGAAATGTGGATAAGTCTGTTGGAAGCAGAGCAGCTGATTTTGCAGAAAATGACAAAACTGTAACATGAGGAAAAATCTGAAGAAAATAATACATGCTGAACCCAAACCTTTATATGCATTTTGTGTGTGTGTGTGTGTGTGAGAGAGAGAGAGAGAGAGAGTTTTTTTTTTTTTTTTTTTTTTTTTTTTTTTAATAGTAGCGTAGTATTAAAAGCGCCATATGAATGTATGTGCACTTTAAGTGTTTGATCAGGGAGACTCCCAGAGTCCTACTGTATTAATAAAGTTTAGCCTATTACAGCCTGAAAGAAAGCGGGTAAGAATGCAAGCTGCTGAAGTTAACAGGCATCTCACAGCTCAGTCAAGAACAGGAGAAACTAATACAGTGAATATTTACTTTACATTAAAGTTTAGATGTACACAAGATGTTTTTTGTTTTAATCTTTCAGCTTTATCCCGGTCTCAGATTTTAAAAAAAGAAACAAAAAAAGTTCAAAACAAATAAGTAAAAATAGGCGCCCCGTTTGTAAATTTAGAACAATAAAATGGTTTGCACCCGACAGGAAAAATAAACTTATGTCTAAGAATCTGTTTCTAATCCAACATAGTGAACTACACAACTTTATCCATGCACTGAAATCCAAGGAACAGTGACATTTTGCAGAAAACTGATTGATGAGTAGGCACTGGTTTTGTACCTGTTTATCTTTAACTGTGAACATAACATGCGTGATGTACCACCTTTGTAATAATGAAAAGCCAGGGTTAACCTTGAAGTTACCTGGATGAGCTCAAATCTTGCTTCATAGTACTGGCATGGGTTACCTTCGGTGTGTCCTTTTGTGTGTACAGTTGCGTTCTAAAACATGTTTTTCTAATTAAGGAAATGTTTGTATCCTTTTTCTTTCTTTTTTCTTATTTTTTTCTGTCTCTGCAGCATGTCAGGATTTGGGATGAACCGCAATCAAGCTTTCATGAACAACTCATTATCAAGCAACATCTTCAACGGCACAGGTTGGTTGTTCACTTTTGTCTAACCATCAGGTAACCATTAGGTTTCAGCTACTTTTAGACTAACATTGCTCTGCCTGTGTGTGTTTAAAGCATAAACAACAGCCACAGCCTGATAAATAATACTGTTTCCTGCACAAAATCACAGCTTTCCATTAATGCTGCTGTTAGGGTCTTATAAGAGTTAACAGCAGCAAACAGTGCTACCCATCATACATAAACTGTGTATCCTTGAAATGAATTGCAGGAAATTAGGTCTGAATAAAAATCTGATTAAACTGATCTGACTCTTTTTAAACTGTTACATAAATACACATCAAAAAAGGGGAGAGCTGCTACATCCTTAATCTACTTTATAATAAGGCTACATTATTACATATTTACAAAAATAGTGTATTTAAGGATTCACATGTTTGTATTGTCCTTGTGTAACAGATGGGAGTGAAAATGTAACAGGACTGGATTTGTCAGACTTCCCTGCATTAGCAGATAGGAGTCGGAGAGAAGGGACCGGAAACCCTACACCAGTTCTCAACCCACTGACTGGACGAGCGCCTTATGGTAAGCCATTAGACTGTAGAAAGTGTCTTATTTTCCTCACATGAATCACTGACAGCAAATTCCATCAACACTGGAAATGGATTTCAGCTGAAAACCATCAGATGAGCTTCATAATGTTAGCTAAGCTTTTGTTACACTGCACACGACAGACTATCATTGCTGATTGTACCATTTTGTTTGTTTTTGTTTTTTTTCTTTGCTGTTACACTTTCATCATCAAGTTGGCATGGTGACAAAGCCATCAACTGAGCAGACACAGGATTTCTCCATCCACAATGAGGACTTCCCTGCACTGCCTGGGCCAAACTATAAGGATCCCACGTTGAACAACGATGACAGCAAAACTGTAAGTCACACAGCACACTGGCAGGACTTTTTTTTTTTTTTTTTGTGAGAAGGGTACAGATCAAAAGAATTGAAATAAATACATGCATTATTTTTCCTGCCTATTGATTTTTTTCCCCCTTCCCTTTAGAACTTGAACTCCACAAACAAGAGCACATCCAATGCAGATGGGCCCAAGTTCCCCGGAGACAAGACGGCTTCAGCACAGAACAACAACCAGAAGAAAGGGATTCAGGTGTTGCCTGATGGTGAGTCTTCACTGCCAATCGTATTGCTGCTATTCCACCAAAACAACCCTTCTTAATTGCCTTGAGTGAGGCAGTTGGACGTGCTACCCTGCATTTGGGGTTAGATAATTATCAACTAAGCTACAGTGAGGAAACCAACAAAATAATGTTCATTGTAACACAGCCATAATCACTTTTCCATTAATTTACCTGTGATCATGAGTTCAAAGAGGTATTTAGTTGGTTTGTTCACAAAGTGTAGTTATTAATGCAGAGGTGATTTGACATTAAGTACTGAATCTAGCTCAGAGTCCAGTTTCTACAGTTTGTTTTAATCTTGAGTTGTCTTGCTGCTGCAGGTCGGGTGACGAACATTCCCGCAGGAATGGTGACGGATCAATTTGGCATGATTGGCCTACTGACGTTTATCCGGGCAGCAGAGACTGATCCGGGGATGGTCCATCTGGCGTTAGGAAGTGACCTCACAACACTGGGACTCAACTTAAACTCACCAGAGTAAGACAAATTTCATTACCCTGCAAATACATACTGATTTTTCCTATAAAAAAAAAAAAACACACAAAGAAACAATAAAATTTTTTAGTCCAATAATGCATGTTACATCTGTCTACTTTTATTTTTAATGAATGAATCTATTTAGTTCCCCACCGTTTCTTTGGATGGATGTAATCGTATTGTCATTAATGTATCAGTGGCTGAATACAAGAGGCGCAGTGTCTTTGTTGCCTTAGAATTAGCTTTTTATTATCTGCAGAAGGGGTGAGTCCCTTCACTGTCATTTTTATACATTAGGAACCTTTTGCATTTGTAACAGTCACGGGAGGAGCACTAAATCATACACGCTGGTCTTTTAAGTTTCAGGGTCTATGATTTTTGATATACATCAAATTTCATTCTTACTCAGAGGTAATAAAGAAATAAGAGGAAAGAGACTCCATTAGTTAAGTTTGCCCCCTGCTGACTGCATCAGTAGGTTGGTAAAAGTTGGTATTTTCAGAGTTTTTGACATTTCTTCCTGTTTTATCTAAAACGTTTAGCAAACAGTCTGCTTTTGATATTAATACTAGCAAGAACTGATTGCAACTAAACTCTTTGACAGAAACTTGTACCCCAAGTTTGCCTCTCCTTGGGCTTCCGCACCTTGTCGACCTCAAGACATCGGTAAGACATTAATTTGATGTATGACAGTCCTGAGTAGCTTTCAAGACCAGAGTCAGAGCAGGTGTCAAGACATTTGCATTAGTGCTGAGGAGGAGCAGAGAAAGGATGCAATGCAATCTTAGTATTTTTGTAAAATATTTACATTTTTAGTCATGTTTTTTTTCTTTTTTCTTTTTTAACAAAAACTGTTGTTGTGGAAATTAAAGTACAAACATACATGTGGCCCTTTAAAATTACTGCAGCTAAAAAAACTTTCAACTATTTTATTACAAGTAGTTGGCTGTTGACAGAGTTGATTAATAAGATTTAGATTCTGGCAGGCCTCCTGGTTTTTTCTTTTTTTTATCCAACCTGGAGACCACATTTTTGGCATATCAGTAGCAGAAATTTTCAAAGCCACAGTGAATTAAAACAGTTACACACTGCTTTAGACACTCTTGTGTGTGCTGCTAACCTATATCTGTATCTGCATTTTTAGACTTCCATGTTCCATCGGAGTATTTAACAAATATCCACATAAGGGACAAGGTAACCATGAACTTGAGCTCAATGTAAGCGGTTCAAAGATTAATGTAGTAAAATAAAATTAATCGATACTGTCTTGTCTTGACTCTAGTTGGCTGCCATCAAACTGTCTCGATACGGTGAAGACCTGTTGTTCTACCTGTACTACATGAATGGAGGAGATCTGCTACAGCTTCTGGCAGCAGTGGAGCTGTGAGTACTGACTTTTTGCTAGAAACTGGCACAAAGGTGTTTGTCTGTCCAGGAGATGATCACCTTACTTAGCAAAGAAGTTTAAAGGAGTCGTGTAAAGTCGACAGTCTTTGCAGTTGCTGCTTCGTATTAAAAACGTTTCACTGGCGAGCAGATGAGACAGTTTTGTGAAGAGGAAATTAAGCAATCCGTAAACAGAAAAACAAGCTAGAACATTATCCCTGCCATAAAACTGAATCTAAATTCTAAACCACAGGGATTCTCTCAGCAGATGCAAATATAATTGACTTTTTCCTGACACACAAGTTCAGCAACATTCATCTACAACCCAGCTCAGTAGGCCTTCTAAGGCCCGTTCAGTCCAAAGGCCTCGGAAGACACAACTGAGAGCGGAAGCCAGGAGGGTTGAACCAACGCACATTAAGAAAAAGCCTAGACTACTTATTAACGATGAACATAGCTTGCTGGTCTAAAAAGTAAAGTAAAGGGTATGCAGAAGTATTTTCAAATCTGCATTCATTCTTAATGACTTCTTCTTGTGTAGAAGTCCATGGGGGGGGAAAATGAACCATACTCATCACTTGATGTAATCTGTTATTATCTCAGTTTCTGTTTTTGTTTTGTTTTTTTGTCCTATTTGGAGTTGAATAGATGACACAACAGGTTCTCTGTTATTTCCACCCCTCAGTTGTGACCAGATTTCAAAAACACTACATGGCAGTGCTCGAAACAGCCAAGTCAGGGTTTTAAAGTCGAACTACACAAGTACATCTCTTATAAACAAACTTTTGGAAAAAACGCTTGTAAAGCTTTAAAATGGTGATCGATTCTGCTGTGTACTCTTAGATTAACACTTAACAAGGTACAATATTGTTTGTTTATGGAATAATTTTTCTTCTTTTGTATGAACATAATCATTTTTCGTTTTTGTAGAAATAGCTGGAAGTGTGAGTGAAACTCCTTGAGGTTTTTAAGGGTCTTGAAATGAATCTTTCTTGGTCCCTGGTTAGCCACCAGGTGGCGGTGTTTTATTTATTTATTTATTTATTTATTGTAATACTTCTTATTAATGTGTTCTTCACTCTCCAGCTTTAACCGGGACTGGAGGTACCACAAAGAGGAACGGGTTTGGATAACTAGGGCACCTGGCATGGAGCCTACACTGAAGACTAACACCTATGAGAGGGGTACCTACTACTTTTTTGATTGTCTTAACTGGAGGAAAGTAGCCAAGGTAAGAGTTGATATTATCAAGTTTTATTATTTTTAGTTTTGAGGATTAGAGCTATTATCTTAAAACTATCTGTTTCTCTAAGGAATTTCATCTGGAGTACGACAAGCTGGAAGAGAGGCCTCACGTGCCAACAACATTCAACTACAACCCAGCCCAGCAGGCCTTCTAAGGCCCAACCAGTCCAAAGGCCGCAGCTGTTCCTGTACACGACACCGTTGTCCAGGAGGGACGAGGAGGTCCACACAGCTTGGTTTTTTTATTCCTCGAGGATTTGGCTCTTTGACTGTAGGGGTCATCACCACCATTAAAACTGCCCTGCATTTTCAAATTTACAAGCTGCCCCAAAACACCAACGAATGTTTTGTTTTTATTCTTCATGTTCCTCCTGTTTTTGTTTTTTGTTTTTTGTTTTTTTTTTCCTCCTCTCTTGTTTTGAGCAGGGTCTGTGTTATGTTTACGTCTCTGAATCTGAAGCCTGTTTTTTCTCTGAAAGGAGGACTGACCTTGTGGCACAGGGCAGTGACAGAACAAAGGTTATTCTTTGTATTTATACCAAGTGTTAACTGAATTAAAGACGGGGAAAAGAAACGTTGACATCCTAGGAAGCAAGTTAAAGGGTGAAAGAAATGCAATGTTTATTGTTGCACTATATTTAGTAATAAAAGAACACAAAATTTGTTTGTCCTTTTTTTTATGTGAACACTCCCTGATAATTTCTCCCCCTCTTTTCTATTGTTATTTGCTTTTCTTTTGTTGTTGATGTTTTGAGTCAGGGAGCTCATGCAATTCTCCCACATCTATACATTTCACCTTTTTAGCCTCCCTCCTTTCAATTTACATTCATCCTTCCACCCTGTTTTTGCGTCACCAAACCTTTTCTGTCACATACAGTTTCTTCGTCTCTCTGTGACGTCTGTGCTGCCCAAACATGGACACAAATGTAGGAGACTACTTTGATGGAGAAGGCCTCAGAGGCTGAACATCTACACGACTTTGCTCCAGAGCAAACAGAACTCTTTCCAGTCTTTGTTACAATTTTGTAAGAAATGTGTACATTTTTTTTCTTTGCATCACATAAATTAGTATATGTATGTACGAATGTGTATATATGATTGCTACATATATGTATGTGTGTGTGTATATATATATACATATATATATATATATGACATTTATTTTGGAAGAAATTTTGCCCTGACTTGTACCTCGTTTTTATGAGGTAAGCATGGATGCAATATGTGGATGCGACAGGAGTTTTCGGGATCTGCTGGACAGGGTGTCACATGACACTGGGCACTTGCATCAAACTAAAAAATATTAAAATATCACATGAGGAAAGGCCTGAATCTAAGCCCCACCATTAAAAAATTAAATAAACCTGGAGATCATTATCATCCCCTGAATTTCGACTCAAACACAACCAAAAGGATGCATTTCATTTTAAGCTGATTGAACAGTGGTGGACAGCAGCATTTCATAGCAAACGGAAAAAAGACATGAGGAAAAAAAAAAAAAAAAAAGACCAATCTTGTATTTTCTGAATTTAAAATCTTAATTTCTTTGTATTAAAGCAGAAAAAGGCTTTCCTGAACCGTGTGTCTTGTTTATTGAGTATCTTACTAAAATTGGCCTCTGATTTGTTAATACCGTGCAGTGCAACAGAGAAAATTAAATTCAAATTTGTAAGACAGTTTAGAGAAATCATCCACAGCAAACACTCGACTTTTCACACCTTTTAATACAGACTCTGAAATGAGCCATTAAATTCTGCTGAAAATGCAAAGTTTATTTTTTTATTCCTTTAGTTAATACATGGAATGTAATTACACATGTACCACATGCTTAAGATACAAAACTGGAAAACAAATGTAATGATACACCTTCAGAGCAGCAGTATAAAATAATTTAATTTTAGCGCTGTATCTTTTGCATCGGATGAATTATTTCCAAATTATGTTATCAAAACAAGTATCCACAGTTTAGAAAGGCACATACACGCCCTAATTCATACAATGTATAAAGTGGACCAAGAAATGGTACACCGTTATGGCACACAAATGTGAAATTATACATTGAAAACATTCACAAGAGACTTCATTTCAAAGTTTCCATTGAAGGCCATAAAGAATCACAATAAGTACAGTGGACACCAACAAATAGGCAGCACACCAGTTAATTGAAACAAAGATCCAAACTAGTTCATGACTGACGGTGCAGTAGTAAAAATACGTTCATCCAGACTGAGTAAAAATATCAAAAGATACACTTTTACATTAGATTTGTTAAGCCGGCTCATCTTTTTAAAACGCTGCTGCATTTGTAAATGCTACTAATACAAAGTGAGTTATTAGATGCAGGGGTGATATCCTGATTAGCACTTTAAGTACACATTCTTTGTCTAATGAAGACGACCGTGCTGTGACAGAACACAAAGCGTTTTAAAGTCATTGTCTTTCTACCGTTTTCAACATCTTCCAGTTATTTTAAATCCCTGAAATGGACACACGAACGCAGCCTGCTGCTGAGCTCTCCTCTTCAGTACGTGACAGTGATCTGACAGCGAGGCTCACTTCGAGGCAGGGTCAGCGGGGGTGGAACTATCTGCAGAGCTTCCTGCTTTGGCAGCATTTTCTGTTGGAAATAAAATGACAACTTTAGTCTTTCCATCTCTTGAAAAATTATCTACAAAAAGCATACATGACGGTGGGAGTGTGCCAGTGGTTTTGCATAATTTAAAGGACTTTATTAAGAACCCCACAAACTGCTAACCTTTATCTTTCTTCTCCTGAGTTTCCTCAGCTGCTGTCTTGTCAGCTCTGAAGAAGATCCGGGCGCTGCTTAAAGAGAAGTAGAGAAGCTCAAACTCCTGAAATGAAAAGGGAAAACCGTTCAGAAACACATCTCAGTGCCATGCTCACAACCACGCCAACCAGCAGTTAAACTTCTTGAAACCAAAATGTACCTGGAGGTACACGTCCAGCCTCTTCTGGGTGAGATTCATGGTTTGCAGCAACTTTTCATCCTGGTTGGCAGACTGAACGCTCTGCTCTTTCACCACTGCATTCATCTCTTTCTTGTACTTGTCTCTGACAGACTGGAACCAGTGCAAGGAGTCAAACTCTAGATACTGGTCCAGTAGCTTCAGAATGTACGCCACACCTGAGAGAGGAGGCAGAGAGGGGACAGAAAAAGAGGAGAGTACGTCCAAGGCCAGTACAGAAGAAAGGATTAAGGATGTCTGTGTGTATTATCAGGTTTGTCTGCTCACCCATTGCAAAGCCGTCGTCTGTGAAAGCAGCTCCAGATTTGTTTTTCTTGTTCAGTTTCTCTTTGCAGCTGATGGAGTGCTCCACAAAATTCACCGTCTAGGAGTGAGATTTGTTGCAATAAATGTAAGTAAGGACAAACTGATTTCAAGTGAAGAGAACATGACATGTAGCAAAACAGCATCAGCACTGACCAGCGGTGGTACAATCATGTAGAAGTTCCTCAGGTGCATGTTCTTTGCACTGCGAAACTCAGGCGCGAACACGGCCACCAGCATCTTGAAGTACTCCGTCCCCTCGGCAGAGTTGCTGGTCAGATCTCCCAAAACAGAGTCCAGGATGCTGTGAAGCATAATAATCATAATAGAAAGCAAATAAATGACAGCAAAGAAGGAATTACATTGAAGGAATACATATTTTGGAAAAGTGCAGGATGAAACTTGAATTTATTACCCCCACAGTAGATAATATATGAAACCTATATGGGAAAAATACAGTATGTGTTCATTTCAATTCAATTGTGATTATATATAACAATGTTACATATAACTTTTATGTAACATTGCAATACGGCGGTGGCCATCGGCAGAGATCACTCCGGTGTTTGGCCGGGATGTGATTTATTTCCTTTACATTTTTTCCATCATTACAAATCATCATTGCATGGTTTCATTAACATAAGACATCTTAAACAGGCATACATGTGAACAAAGAGTACCAGCGTGTGTGTGTGTGTGTGTGTGTGTGTGTGTGTGTGTGTGTGGGGGGGGGGGGGGGGGGGGGGGGGGGGTTTAAAATATGACCCCAAGAACGACTCCCCAAAGCTGGCGCCAGGAGTCCAGCGGTCCACCTAAACAAAGGGCCCTTGTACTCAAACAGATACAGAGTAGGTGTCCTCCCATACTATGTCTCAGAAAGAGAAGGTACGACCTCTCTCATGACCTTAGGATGTGTGTGGTACGCCAGAGCACTCTGGAACGCACACAGACTCTTTGCAGACTACTAAGGATCAGACATTAAATCACTATGCAATCGATTATATGTTTCTAAGTACAATTGACAATCATAAAATATCACTCCAACAATCATACTCTTTTGCTATCATTTAGAGTTGTAATTTATCAACATCAAACCTTTTCTTTCAAACTTTCCCTTTTCTTTTACAATTTAAATGATAAACTGAAAACAATGTGGGAAGCACTTCAGTTATCTTTTTCCTATCTTTGGTGCCCCCTGCTGGTACAATAACAGCAATGCACACAACACTAACTGCTAGGTGCAGGATTGTTGGATTACACTCTGAAGCTGACATCAGACTTAAAATTCATTGATGCACCGTCCTTCCAAAATAAAGGGCCTGCTCAGCAAACAGTGACACACAAGAAGCGACTGACTGACTTTTTACAGATAACTCACCCAGCAGCCTTTTGGGTCTCCTCTGACAGTCCCTCTTCTTTCACCAGCTCCTCAAAGTTGACTATATCCTCCAGATCTGGGACAAATCTGAAGCAATAACGAAAAAGGAAATGTTTCCAATAGCAAGATAAAAATGTTTCTGATGTAAAATCACATTTAACCTCACGTTTACACAATATATCAGTAATTCCTTCTAACTGAAGCCATATAAACTTTCACTCAAATTCCTTTTATTATACCTGATTGCGCTGCTGCAACAATGAAGGCCTCCAGAACGGATCATACGTACATAGCCCATGGCGTTACCTGAAAGAACAGTGTGAAATTGTGTTGTCTTTGCATGCAACTGCAGTTTAATGTTTAATACCAGAAACCAATAAAAGCATCCTCACCGATCTGGCTGATCAGCTGTCTAAACTGGTCCAGGTAGCTCTGTCCATCAGGAGTGATGCCCAGTTTCCTGATGCCACGGTTAAACTTCTCTGCTCGCTCAAACGGATACTGTAACAACAAGACAAGACATATGGTACTGTGACAGCTTAGCCCGAGCAATGACAGCTCTACTTTTACTCCCTGGCTCCAGGGTCTTCCCCCTCTGCCAAACTTCTGTTCACTTAAAATGACTGAAAATGGAAAGACAGAGAAGACTGCACCTTCTGATCAGACTGGTCCTTTGTTTCTCTGAAGAAACGTATGTCTTTGATGAGTCTGGACTTGATGTGTTCGTCGTACATAAACTGACTGAAGATGTAAAACTTCTTTTGCAGAAACTGGTAGGTGAAATTCACCTGACGGAAGAATAGAGGAAATATAAAACAGGCCTTACATCCACATATGAGAATGTCAAAACACATGTTGTTGTTTTCTGCTGGAAACTCACAGTGGTGTTCATGATTCCTGTACCGTGTGTTCGGATGGAGTTGGCGATGTGACGGATGTTGATTGTGTTCAAGTGCTTGTTGTTGCTTGCCTTCTCAATGAAGATCTGTCACGAAAACAATTATAACTGCAGAGGCAGCAACACTTTGCGATTCAATGGGAGAAAAATCCGTATGGACTCTGACCTGGTTGTTGAGGTTATAAAGGTATCGTGAGACAAAAACATGAATGTTCCTCATGATCTCCAAAACATCCAAACCCTGGTGAGAACACAAGGAGGATTTAGTTCATTTGTCTATGTAAATCTCCACCTCTGCTCACGAGGAGGGAGGTGTAACCAAACAGACCTGCTCTAGTGTCTGGCTGGGCAGATGAGCCTCTGTCATTGTGAGTCCATAGCGCTGTGTAGCAAGGTTTCTCATCTCACTGTAGGTGGCCCAGTCATGCAGAGCGACAGTCGTCAGGTTGTAGAACGTTTTATCCAGGTAGTGCGTCACATAGGCTGTAGGACATTAAAAACCTTACAGTATTGCAGTAAACGGTTTACTGTTAAAGAAACATTCATGCAAAGAACAAATCACTTATGGAGGACCTTTTTATATTTACTATAACTTGGGACTAAGTCACCAGAAAGCAATAGCAGCAACCTTCAGAGAGCAAAAAGGGATGTTTGTATTGTGCTTTTCTGCAATGCAAAAAACGTGTGTGTGCCACAGCACAGAATGGCACAAAACAAGAGTTTAGTTCATGTTGTTGGTGCATAAGAAGTCACTGTACTATTAAAAATTTGAGAGTGCAAATCAAACGCACACCTTACATTAAAAAAATAATGAAAAGAATAAAAATGATAGGACACTTTTTAAAAATTCAAATGACTTTAGAAAAATAACAGATGTCTTCACAAATAACCATACAGGTGACTAAAAATATATTATTTAAAGTGTCCCCACCCACAAAAAAACATTAAGCGCTTTCCCATGGCTAAAACTAAAAGTAAAAAACAGGAGCAAACATGGTTTGAGGGCACAGACGTATGAAAAGTTCTTTTGCACCTTTGATATGAATGAAACGATTGAAGAATCGAATGGGCTTGAGGGAGAAGAAGTGGGCCAGATCCTTCATGCCAACTTTAAAAGGGTTCCTGTCATCAAGCTTGAGGTGCGTGTGAACAGAGAGACGCAGGTCCTTCTCAATCTCCTTACACAGCTTGTCGAGCAGGTGCTACAACACAGGAAGAAAGAATCTTAACAAATAAAAGCCTTAAAATAGCCACGAAAGAAGCATGTTCAGAGCACGCTCTCACCTCCTTGAACACGTCCATGATCTCCTTGTCGTAGCTCTCCAGCAGCTGGTCACATGACTCCATGTGTTTGGAGTGCATCATAGACAGCACACTGTCCCTTAGTGCACTGAACATGTACTGCTCACGCCAATCACCGTGCAGACGGACAGAACAGCAGAATAGCCAAAAATGAGATAACACTCAAAACCTCACTAAAATAAAGACAAAAAATACACACACTGGCACGAAGTATTGTGTAGTGAATATGATGTGAAGCAATATGTAACCTATTACTCATACATTTTTATCTTGTGTATGGTTACACCTCTTACTTTCTGCTGGTATGTGTGTGTACTCTACTCAACAAGTGTGAGTTAAGAAATTAGCGGGGAAAGAATAATGCGTTTTGCCAGGATCAATCTGACCCAGGGAACACTGCACTCAGTCCTGTGTGATAAACAGCCCTTATAAAGGTGTAATGAAAGCAGATGTTGCTGTAGTTGAGGGCCAAGGACGTGTAAAGTGTCTTTGTACATTTTCTAGAGATTTCCTCAACTGTTTTTGAGTTACACCACAATGTTTCAGAGTTTCACTGTGTCATGTCCATCACAGGTCTGTCTGCTTACATGTATTCGTGCCGCGTCTACGGCGTTGTCATATACATCATCTAGATAGATGGGAAACACAGCTCGGTGCCAGTACAGGAAACTGCAGTCACACTGAAGCTTGACCCTGAGGAACAAAGAACACTTTGTTGAATATTTTAGCATGCAGGGATAATCTTAAGGTAGGTGAAAGATAAGACTGAATCAGTCCCATCTGCGCCAAATTTTTCCACACCATCTAATGGAAACTTCACCGAGATGCCAGATGGCTGTGAGCTTCAACAAATAATCAGTGAGTCACCTGCCAGCATGTGCTTGTGCTGAACATTTGGATCAGTGTCTGAATGGATGTGTTTGTTGGCTTTAGATTAGTGGCATGAGACACATGAGAGTTCTAAATGGTGCATTTTGGATTCTTCTGTCCTTCCGACACGTGGTACTGGACCTCTGTAAGTATGTCCTGGTGTGTGTAGACACTTGCACTGTTTTCAGCAAAGCACTAGACACACACACTGGGACAAAGTATGCTGTAGTGAATAGAGTAGACCACTAGAGTGGTTTATTCCAACCACTTCTAATTATAAAAGGCTGCTTTGATTTTTTTGATCGTCATTTTTCCCCCCCCCACTTTGTCAACCTGCTCTAGTTCTTCTTTTTTTTATTGTTATGAGTTTACAATTGTGTGTTGTTAAGGTTCAAAATTGAGGAAGGAGAGTACAAACAACCATGGTCCAGAAGAGCTTGGTCAAACGATTGATTTTAATGAAATACACGCGTGGGGGGGACCAGCTCTGTTCGCAGACAGCGCTGATCTCCGACTAATCAAAGCATAAGCAGATATTTTATATCATCAGGGTTTGAATTTAATGACGCCCCCTCATGCGTCATCAGATACAATATATGCATAGGTTCCCAGACCACAGTGACTTTTAACACAGTTTAAAAAGGAACATTGTCTCCATCTTCATGGCAGATATTTCCTGTCAACCTTTTGACTTTCACTTCTCGTCTGGAACTCCAGACCCACATCCTGCAAGAAACTGTTCCTCTTTTGCAGAGACAATTTCGCAGTTGCAAACAAACATGACTAACCTCTCACCTATAAATGATCCCACTAACTGTATGTGTGTCTCGTCCTTAAATGCTCTCTCATCTCACCCGTTGCACTTCTGACCTTTCACCAGAACAGAGGCTCATCCTCACATGTAATCCTCAGAATAACCTGCACTTAGACTCTGCTTTTAGTTTCACTTCTGCAAAAGGCACACTCTGCAAACCTGCAATTTCCTGTCAGCCTGCAACTTAGTCTTTCTGAAAGACACACACTGTTTAAACATCTGAATGCAATATCAATGCTGTAGATTATATTATTAATGCAATGGTAATGACGATGACCATTAACAATAGCAGCAAAATAATTTCCCTGATCTCCACAGTGTCATTTCAACTTAAGGCTGGTTCCATCCATCCCCCAAACAGTGTCCTGCACTGTGACGCATGACAAAAGAGGGAAAAGGTCTCACCTTTCACTTAGCTCACTAATCAGATCCAGCTTCTTCAGTACAAGCTGCAGCGGAAAAAGCTCCTCATCCTTGAAAGTTTTCTGGAATAAAATTAAGATGACAATGAAGAAGAAAAGAAAACACGAAGAAGGAAAAATTGTTTGTGTCAAGAGATGTATTCTAAAACACATCTTCAGCTGAGAATCAGAGAGGAGAAACACACAGTTTTCTTGCTAGCAAGGGTAGCCACCAGAGCTCACACACAAGAGTGAGGCTCAGAGACTCGCACTGAGAGACTGCCCTGGTCTTTATTTATACATCAGTGGGTGTTTGTTCCTTACATTGGAATGTGGAGGTGTATATGTATGTGTGTGTGTGTCAGAGTGTGACCCCATAAACAACTTCCCTTAACCTGCTGGTCTGGAAAATCCAACAGTTCATCTATATGTAAAAAAGGCACTTAGACTAAAACCGACATAGCTACGTTAATCCTACCGTAAAACAATAAGACAAGGTACGACCTTTCCCACGCTCCCAGGATGTGGGTGTGAATGCCAGCGCACTCTGGAATGCATGCAAAGCTTTTGCAGACTATTAAGGATCGCACATCCTATCACTACCATATGTAAACTTATATTATTAAAAGATTATACTGACTACTAAGTACAATTTTCTATTGACAGTTTGTGTATAAAATGAAGTCTCCTCCTGACTTACCAGCTGAGTGCCGACGCAGAGAGCCAGAGACACCACAAGGCGTCGCTCCTTTGTGCTGGGACCACTCAAAGCATTTTCTGCCAGCACCAAAGAGGACAGCACATCCAACCGCTGCTCACTGTACTTCTTGTCAGAGATCACCCTTTTCTTGAGGGAGAGAAGACATTTTTATTAAATACTTCAATTCAGTGTTATGTATACAGCACAAAATCACAACAACAGTTGCCTCAAGGCTCTTTATATTGTAAGATAGACCCTATAATAATGGTACACCATTCAGAAAACGCATTCAAAGAGCACATCTGCACTAATGTCAGTTTTACCATGTCATGGAATTTTCTGTTAATAAAGTTTGCAATCCGATCAGCTGTAGGGAAGCCTTTTATTTCTGCATTCACAGTTACAGTCATGAGAGCTCTGCCCTTAAGACGTTGCAGCAACCCTTTTATAATATCACACACACACACACACACACACACACACACACACACACACACACACACACACACCTCCTGTAAGAACTTCTTTCAGCAGTTTCTTGTCTCCCCCCCCACCATGCTGTTGCTGTGCAATACCTGGGCAGGAAGCAAACTCCTACACCCTATGTTGCAGGAAGCACCTGGCACTGGTCTTTCTGGGAGTTTCCTCCTTCTATGCCCTAACAGTCACCAGATAACAAAGTTAAGCAGGCTATATCAGGTCATGTTTGCGCGCCTGTCATTCAACCTAGAGATGAAGCTACATAAAACTTCTACAATGGAAATTTTAAGCACCTAAACCCAAATAAAGAATAAACTAGAAATGTTCCATCATAACCATTTTAAAGACAGCAACCCACATCTGTACTGAAATCTAAGGGGTTCTTCTTTGCTCAAGCTTCATCTCTTAAAAAAAACACGTTTATGAAATTCAACTCTGAGCAACCTTGACAGAAAACGTAGTGGAAATGGTAACATAACTGTAATCATCAATTCAACTCATAAATTTTCTTTATATAGTGCCAAATTACAACAACAGTTGCCTTAAGGCAACACTGACAGGATTTATTGCTTGTTTCGTTTACCTTGGCAATGCTGATGGCACTGAGTGCCAGCGCCTGCAGCTGCTGAGTGATGTGAGAAACGGAGTCAGCAACAACCATAGAGCGTCTGTGAAACGTGTGCTCCACAGCCTGAGAGGAGAGTCACATGACATTCATTATTTATCTCAATGCAACAGGTATTTAAACAGAGGGGCAACACTCAAACACACACACCTTGAGTAACTCAACTAGTCGACAGAGAGCTTTGACCGATGTCTTGGTCATGGGCCGCTGCATCGACACGTACATGTTCATGGTCGTCTTGATAATGGTACTGACGGTGTAAGCATACAGAATACCCTATAAATGAAACACAACACTTTGCTAAATGACGGGTCAAACATGAATGTAAAGCTCCACACAACTTTATGAAATGAAACAGGAAGTAGATTTATCTAACTGAAGACGACAAATCAATAAAGTTACTTCTGCGGTGAGAAGATACTCAATGTAAAAAAAAAAAAAATCATTCATGCATTCAGAGATTATACAAAATAAAAAGTCATTTGTTGGAATTGATATTTTTTTTATATTGTCATTTGTGCTTAGAAATATATAATCATCTGTATGCTGATAAAAATCATATTCTTATTAGGTCTGATAAGATTCTGTGTGCACTCGTGTACCATGAGATGAGAGGAAGCAGCCTCGATGTTATAATTTCCATTATAGCTTTAGGAACTAGATTGTTCTGTTTCTTAAGAGTGCAAGACTTCACACCTTTAAATGTTCGTCTGAGACATGACCTGTTGCAAGTTCCTGTTCCTATCATTTAGCGAGACGCTTACTTCTGCTTTCCTGCATACCTCATACACACAGTTTAAGTTCATTGAAAGGCCATATGTCAATTTATAGTGGTTACTCACACACACACACACACACACACACACACACACACACACACACACACACACACACACACACACACACACACACACACACACACACACACACACACACACACACACACACACACACACGAAGGAATCTTTTCCTCAACTTTGGCTGACTTCCCTCGCAAGCCACTAAACACGGAGAGCGCCTTCTTGTCTTGTCTTGTCGTGCAGTTGAGTGTCTTGTGTTCCAGCGGGGTTTGTGCCTAGATAAACCCAACACACTACTCACCTGTACAAACACATTACACCTGCTGTTAAGGTCCTCTTGCAACTTCTCACTTTTTTGTTCTTTGTACAAGATGGACTCCATCTTCATCATCCAAGAAGTTACAAACAGATAGTAGGACTGAATGTCCCTGAACACAAACAATATGTTTAGATACTTCACTTTATATTTAATAAATGTGGCTGACATTCAGCTTTACTCACTTTGTTAATGTCTGCGCTCTTTGTTGCAGGTATGTGTCTCTCTGTGCTTTGATGGCCTGTAGACTCTTCCTATCCATCAGTTTAGCTGCAGCAGGGACCTTATTGGTGAGGAAAGTGTCGGGAAACCAGATGATGTTTGCAACCAGAGTGACTGCTGGAACCTAAGTGAAGATGTGGACACACAAGAGCAGACTTTTAGTTCTCAGGCCAGATCAAAGAAAACAATGAGCAGGGACTCCCACTGAACAAGTAATAAAAAGTCCAAGAACAGAAATCCACCTTTTTACAGACATCGAGCAGCGCCTTGTAAAACTTTTTGTCAACACTCCTGAAAATGTGAAAGTGAAGCACAAAGAGACCACAGACACCAGCATATTTGTCTCTCTGGTCAATTTCTGAAGGTTCACCTGAAAAAGAGAAAAGAAACACAACCAGAAATAAGTCCGGCTCTGAAGAACAACTTAAAGGAAACTAGTCTATTGTGGAAGAAGAAACAACTGACCAATTTTGGATTCAACACTTGCAAATATGGTGCGAATATTGAAGGCAAACTCCTCAGCAAAGGCACTGTTTTTGGAAACTGCTACTCCCTCCCCAGGATCATCAAATCTTTGTTCGACACAGGCCTGTTGCAGATCATACGAATAATGTTCATCATATTATCTTCCCAAAAACCTCTACTTAACACCAATATAATAAACGCCAGAAGGGAAAGTCACCTGGAGTATCATGCCATCCAGCAGTTGCCCCTCCAGCTTGAGCAAGAGCTTCTCAAAAGGTTTCAGCTTGTCTTCAGGAATGGAAAATTTCCCAGGGTTATGGTGCACAGATTTCAGTAACCTGTGTAAGGGATAAACAGCAAGAGTGAACAGGAAGGATTGCAAGATGCTCGTGAGACCTTCCATAATGTATGGTTTGGAGATGGTGGCATAGACAGAGGTAGAGCTTGGGTTTTTCAGTGAGAGTGACCAGGATGGGTGTTGGGTCTGCACTTCCACAGGCCCTGCTGGTTCAGAAACTTATTCCTGTTAACGAAGCAAGACGAACAGCTCAACCAGTTTATCACATGCTAGCAAGGGAAGGATCTCAGAACAGCCCTTCTGCCGTCGGTGTCAGAACACTTCGAAGAACCAGCTTCCTCTGCAGCCTTTTATGTCTGTGACAGAAATAAAATTTACTTAGTCCCTAAGTAAAGCGCTCCTAAGGACCCCAAAGCGCTTTACACTACAATCAGTCATTCACCCATTGGTGATGGCAAGCTACACTGTAGCCATAGCTGCCCTGGGGCAGCACTGACAGAGGTGAGGCTGCCAGACACTGGCGCCACCAGCAGGCAAACATGGGGTTAGTATCTTGCCCAAGGATATTTGGCATGTAGACTGGAGGAGCCTGGGATCAAACCACCGACCTTGCGGTGAGTAGGTGACCCACTCTGAGCTACAGCCATTCAACAATTTGACTCTAACAATGGGGAGGATTAGAAATGAGTATATCAAAAGGGACAGCTCAGGTTGAGCAGTGTAAAGACAAAGTGAAAAGGCTGAGACGGTTTGGACGTGCAGATGACTACACTGGACAAAGAATGCTGAATATGGCGTTACCAGGTCAGAGGAAAAGAGGAAGACTACAGAGATGCTTTTCAGATCTAGTGCGAGGAGTTCCCACACGTACGTGGGAACTCCTCGCATGAAAAAGGAAGAAAAACATCGGCTAACTCCAACAAGTATGTAGATTTTAACATATGTTTTCACTTAAGGGGCTGGCCTATATGAAGGCCACTTTGCAAAAACAAACTCCAGAAATCTTGGGGCCAGTATAAGATTTGCCCCATATTCAGTTACATGTCTGTAACTGAATATATAGATTCCACGACCCAAGCAGGGAACAAAACCAGATGCATATATTTACCACTGAGTGTAAGTGCACATATATGTACGTGTGCACGTGTGATTGTGTGAGTGTGTGGAAGAAAAACCTACAAATGATAAATCAAACCCCAGTACTTATGTGAACAAAAGACTGGGATGCAGTTCCGTATTGTGGCAGATATATTTTGCTTTACTTTCATAATTACAGGTCACATTCTCTTCATATTTATGCAAACACATGTCTACAGTGTACTATTTAACAGGTCAAGTGATCATTAAACTGTAGCTTATAAACTATGACTATGCAATGAGACACTTGTGTGACACGAGGAAAACAGCGATCATTCTAGAGTGAAGGTAAGGACAGAAACCTCAACATACATGAATGGAGGTTGTCGTGTTTGGCGAGTCCTGCCTGCTCCTCAGCATCATGTATGCAAACTGTTTTTTGTTTTTACAGAAACTTAACTCGTTTACCTATTTTTAGACTAAAATAAAAACAAACAAAAAAAACACACAAGAGAAATGTGCTTTTATAGCCTTCTATACCCTTTCCTGTCCGGATGTGGTGATTTCTGGCCAGAGATGTGGAACTGCTTCATTGCATCTTTTACACTGTATGTCACATGCCATCATAGCTTACTGGGTAATTACCTTTTATACATCTTCCAGTGGTCTTTTAGTGTGTTGTGATTTTCCATAATCTCATCAAGTGTGAGCAGCACCACCAACAACTCTCCCAGGTGTTCGTATACTATCTGCAAAGGAAAAGCAGGGCAGACATGGTATAAATGACTGAGTAACATCTGCAAATACTAAAGGTCTCACAAAATTTGAACCCTACCTGGAAATGGACACCAGAGGATTCTATGATTTTTGTTGCACCCCTGTAATTTAGAAGAAAGATAGTTTAGTACATTCTGTTTGATCATGACAGAGCAAAATACAGCCTGGGAACCAGCTCATGCTTCATTCGCTATAGCAAATACCCACGTCAGGCCATTCACAACCACTTATCTAATATGAGGTAGGTTGGATACAATGAGACTGTCATTGCAGAGTAGCTGAGGACTTTCATTAAATATAAAGTGCACACAACCTCTCTCTGCAATCCTGCAAAAATAGTGCAATGACTGTAACATTATGGTCATGTATTCATGGTTCATACTTGTTGCTGTTGTAGAGTGCTGCCAGCTGATGCACAATACTGACCACCACTTCATAACATCTGGATACAAAGCAGGACAGCTCCTATGACACGACAAAGGAAAATAAATATTTCTATCTTCCAGACATCAGTAAATAAGGTTATGGCAGAAATCAATTACTACCCACCTGTAGGAATGAGATGAATCTGCCCATCTGAATCTGGGACTCTCCCTCAACAACACTGGTTTCAGACACTGTAAGAGAAATTCACACATGCCTTTTTTTAATCTTAATAAGCACTGTGTATCACAGAGGGCAAACCTAGAACAAAAACAACATGAAACAGTAAAAGTTGACAGATTACCTCCTTCTCCATAGTACAATAGGCCATTGTAGAATTTGGTTTCTGCCTTGAAAAGCAACAAAACGAGGCTAAATTAATATCTTAAAGAAAACAAAGTAAAAAAAAAAAAAAAAAAAGAGCTACTAAAATTGCTGAAAGTAACAGTAGCTTTACTTCCACCTTAGTCAAGAGTATGCAGACATGCCGATATAAACATGACATAATCATAAGCCATGCACAAAGTAACTGAGCTGTTTGACCACACTTACCTCATATTTAAGCTTCTTAACTTCACTACAGAGAGCAGCATAAACTGTGATAACTTTGTTCAGGACCTGCACACAACCAAAGTGACATTTGTTTTTGTTTTGTTTGTTTTTTTAAAAAAAGAACAACTCTGTGGATATGAAAATGAAAAATGACTCATTTGTTTGTCTTTACTTACCTTATTGTCAGTTTTAATTAATTCTAATAAGGATGACTGCTCATAGGGAAGAAGCTGAAAGGGCATAAAGTATAAGGAAGGAAATTACGCAAGTTATAACTGTGTAAAAGCAATGTCAGTCTTTTCAACCAAGCCAGTATATTTGGGGGTTTTACCTTAAGGGCGATGGGGTCCAGAGTAAAGTCCCATACATCTCCAATGGACTCATCCAGAGCCTCTTCAATACCCTTCAGCTGAGAGGTGTACTCCTCCAGAAACTTCCTGTAGTTCTTCAGTTGAACCTCTGTGTGTATCTCTGTTGGGAGGAAGGTTTGACAACGTTACTGACTTTTACTAACCAGAAAAAAAATATGGGTTGATTTTCTGCCCTTCCTTTACAAGTTTACAACATTTTATAAGCAACAATGCTGCTCTTGCACTACTAGATTTTCATTAAAGAAAGAGACACTTGTAACTGTCCTTTAAAGCTCAAAGCATGATTCAGATGCCCAATAGATTCTAAATTTAACCAAAAATGCGTAAATCTACACTATGCCTGGTTACAAGGTGTTACCAAACTACCTTTTCCAATAAATGTAGTTGAGTAACGGCACATATAGGTCGTTCGTTCAGGTTGTCGCAAATAAATATTTTGAGAGCCAGAGAAGGAAAGTCACAAGGAGATAAACACAGGAAAGCACTGGGCAGTTTTCTCGCCCTAAACATAACATTAAAGAAAAAAAACAAACAAGTAAATTAAATGTGAGTAAGCGAAAGAGTACGGCGTTAACTACACAGTCAAAACCAGCTGTCAGATCGATCAGCTGTACTTGACAAACTGCGTCGATTTACGTTCGCCAGCTACAGCTAGCTATTAATACCACTAATTTACTCCTTCAGTTTTAATTATTCCGGGGGTAGTAAATACTTACTTTTATTTTGATGGCATTTACTAAACATACATTTTGGGAATTAAACAGCAGCGTGCAGTTTCTTTCACTAATACGAAGCCCAGCTGCAACGCATCGAGCTAGCAACTTGAGCTAGCGGTTGATGCTAAAGTAGTAAACTTTAGCCTGCCACAGTCTTTCTTTGCATGTCAGGACTCAATTGAGCACTTACTTTGTGAACCATCGTCAAAACGGTCAAACTCCCAGTCGGGTGAGATGATTTCCACCGCCATGGTGCTAGAATGAATAAGCGAAAACCCCAAACACAGCGCTGCTAAAAAGTAGTACTACACGATCCCATGATGGATCTCATGATTCTCCGAAAGGCCGCTAATGCTCATGGGAAACTGAGTCTCTGAGGAAGGAACATTAGATGAGTTGACACTCAGGATAGACAGACAGATAGGTGTGTGTGTGTGTGTGTGGTGATGGGTTGTTAGAATATTGCCACACTGGAGATTGAACACACCATTCAGACATTAACAGAAACCACAAGGAAGAGTCACGCTCAGCAGCAGTGTGCCAGAAGAGATGCCCTCCTGTTGTTCACTTATGGTGTAAGAAAAGGGTAAGGCACATTTTCATTGTTTTTTAACTTGGAAAAAAAAAGACTGGAGTGTCTTAGATTAAAACAAGAAATGTTTCATTATCAAGGGAGTTTGTTATCAGAGGTACTGGAGAGATGGCGAAACACCAGGAAAAAGTAAGCAGTGCAAAATTCTCAACGGAGTCCTTTTTTCTGTCCTTAACCAATTTGATGTTAATCTTCAAACCGGATACACTTTTTTAAGCGTATCTGGTGGGTTCAGCAATACAAGAGTCCGCATTGATAACCGTAAAAACTAAGAACAAAATTATTTATATTTGGATTTATTACTGTTAGATATTTGTATGTTTTTGATCATTTAAGGGTTTGTTAATTAGAACCTGCTTAAACTCTTATCTTAATAAAAGTATATCTTTGTTATTATATGTTGGATGTCTTGTGATTATAAGATACTGTATTTTTGTTATATTAACATTCCCAACTGAAAAGAAGAATAACAAAATAAAAAAACAAAACAAAAAAAAGGACGAATTCGATTCTGACATAGTCTGTGATTTTTTATTTTAGCTTGTGATAAAAAGTAGCTAAAAAGTAACACATTTTGTCTATTTCCCATCTTATAAACTGCCAATCTCAGTGGTTTAGTACCTGGTCATGTCTAAGGAATTTCAAATAAAGAGCACTGTCTCTGCAAGACAATGCAGCCTCAGTGATACTGATGTGAAACGGGCATGAAGAATGATAATTCAAGCAATCCTTGCAATCAGATGATTCTGAAACAGGCTTGTACAAGAAACCCTCTCTCTATCTCTATATTAAAGTTGCACACTTGGCAATGACACAAGTTTTTCTATTTCCTATTTAGATCAACTTTTTGTAATCATTGGCGTAGGAGCAGCTGGAGCAACATATCGCTGAACCAAAGTTTGCACCATGGTTGTCCAAGAGTCACAGGATACAAAACTGACCCACAGTGATTCTGTTTGCCCAAGCCAACAAAACAGATCCAACACATCTTTATCCCAGTTCTCTGGAAACTCACAGCATTTTACTTCTAATGAAAATATTTATTATGAGCCAGAGGAGTACACCGAGACAGATTTTTTGCTCCCAAATCAGCTTTATGGCAGGTCACGGCTCACCAGATCCCCTCAACCAAAAGATGCAAATGTCTCAGGTGCACCCGAAGAGTCCATCTGTTCCATGGTTGTGCAGATTGTGGTGCCATTTCTGTTGGCTGGGCTTGGAACAGTTTCTGCCGGGATACTGCTCGATATTGTTCAGGTCAGGAACAGAACACTGCAATGTTTAAAATTGTTTTCTTTACATAAATATTTTGCAATATGTATTTTATTTATATGTTTTTTGGGCAGAGCTGGGAGGTGTTCCAAGAAATCACAGAGATCTTAATTCTGGTCCCAGCTGTTTTAGGCATGAAGGGAAACTTGGAAATGACTCTGGCTTCAAGACTCTCGACTGCTGTGAGTGTGTAATTTTACATATTTTACTGAAAAACTACAAGCTTGAGTTTAAAAACATAAAGACAACCACTATTCATTCTATTAAATAAAGTTATGATTTAAAAAGTTAAAGATTAGTAAAAAAAAAAAGATACAATGGAAGGGTGTACTGACAACAGCCAGATTCTCAATTATAATCCCCCCCCCCCCTTTTTGTATCATACATGTGGATCATACTGAGATAAATAAATTCCAACAATACTCCAAAAATGTTTATTTGACTGCACATTGTTTTTAGAAAATACCATTTTCAGTTGTTACCATATTTATTTGCAACATTTCCCCTAACATCCACAATCTGCACTGTAACACTGGAGCACATTCCTTTTTCAAATCACAAGAATCACATTTTTTCCCCTTTCTGTTACTAATATTACAGTAGTAGATATTTAAAACCCCCACCCCCTCAACCCATGCACGACCCTACCAGACTAGACATGTTTGCTAGTTCATGAGACACAAGTATCAGTGTCAACTGGTGGCAAAGGGAAATGCCATTGTGCCAGGATCAAGTATTGTCTTTTGTTCTATCTGCAGAAGGGGCCATAGCAACAACACATGGCTACATGTCTTTCTTTTTTGGGCTGAAAAGCCAGAGGATATGGGGGCATTAGTCCAAGATATTCATTACCCTGTGTTTCTGTGCCCTGGAGCGAGTGCATAATGCAAACACACACACACACACACACACACACACACACACACACACACACACACACACACACACACACACACACACACACACACACACACACATCACAGAGGCGTTATCAGTCAGAGATTGGTTTTGGTGATTAAATTATCAGAATAATTTTCAACAGTTAAAAGTATGAACAGAAATAAACTTAAATAATAAAGTTATAAATAAAGAAAGTCAAGATCTTTTTTCACACAGTAGAACTTTCAAACACATTACTGCCAGTTAAGGGAATCCTATTCTGATCACTTTACCAAATCCATATAGGTTTTACCAAAATGCAACTCAATATAGTGAGAACATAATGATGTCTTTGAAACACCACTGCTTAAGAGTAGTGTTTTATAATAGATAGTAAATAATTGATAGTAAACTGCTTCCTCTTCTTGCTATGTATACCTTAATAAACCGCTATTGTTTAGAAGTCAAATGACACTGTAGGAATAAAGCATACTACCTTATTAACTCTTTATTTACCAAGTATCATGCAGGCAGCCTGGACTTATTTGGTAATTTTGGCTGTAAAAGGGTCAGAAATCATACTATAAGCGAATGCTTTTGCACTTTTCAGAATAACCTCCGCTTTCAATATCCGACAGTCATTTTACATTATTGTATTGTTATGACAACGGAACAGTTTAAAGTGGGAAAAAACACAAAATATGGACTCAGTTTTTTCAGATTTATAGTTAAGTGGAAACTGATATTCAACATGAACAAATGTAACACAACATCAGCTTTAAATATGAACTATACTAAATATGTACAAAAACATTTTTTGAGCCTAAGACCACTCTGTTTTTTATATATTGTCCCTTTTATATTACAAAGTTCCCGGTGTTTTTAGGCATTGCCACTTCTCCACACCCGCATCTCTGCTTCATGCGTCATCAATTCTTACCTGTGATTGAACCGTCATGGCTCGTGCATTCTAATGATGCACATGTAATGTTTCGTAAACCTCGTCTTCTCTTTCACTAACCATTTGAAATGTCTCCTAAGTCCCATCTGGTCGAAGAGTTACGGTAGTGCAAATCACCCATTGTAAAACCTAGCAGAGTTGACTTTTCAGTGTTCAGAGCAACGACTGTAGATTCTCCATTCACTTACTTCCTGTATTATTTTGTTAGTCCTCTGTATCTGGTGCCTTGTCCTTTGCTTTGCTTCTTTTGTTATCCTCACACATAGTTTAAGGTGTGCTCTTTAATCCCAGCCTTTCTACTCTTCATAAATACCTCCTATATCTATTTAAAGCTTCAGTTTGCATCTTCTCCTGTTGCCCTCCCCTGCAGAGATTAATGATGCCTCTCTTGGATGCATTGCCTCAATAAAGATTCCAGTCTCCATTTGACTCTGCAACTTGCATTTTATGACACACAAGAATGCACAGAGATGCACAGGAAAGACGATCTGGAAAACATATGTTGTTTAAAGGCTCAGTATGTATTTGAAAAACCAGACACTTAAGCTAGCTGGAGAGAAACTGTTGGATCTTGTATATAAACTTTATCAAACCTGTCACTTGTAGATTCATTTTTTTAAAGATCCAATTAAAAATCAAATCGCTCCAAAAGATCCTCTGGAAAAGAACAGAGTTTGTTGAACAGTCATATAAACAATAAAACAAAACTTTACAACAACAGAGAAGGAAAAGAACACAAAGAAAATGACAACCAATAACATAACATAACTTTCTGGGCATTATTCCCAGACCTTATAGGCCGTCTTCATTACTTTGCCAGATTTATAGTCAGGGTCAGCTCGTAGGATCAGAAACAATGGCTGTTGTGCCAGTCTTACAGTTAAAAGTAATAAATCCTACTTGACATTTTTATGGCTTTTATGAAAATAAGTTATAGTGCAAAAAATTAACCACAAATCTTACTAATTAGGAATTTCTAAAACTTTGGACAATTTGTGTTGTCAAAGTAATCCATAACTAATAATAATCTCCAGCTGGACCCCTTTTTTTTGGTTTCCAAACTATAAGTCATAAACCTGTCAAAATGCAGCAAAAACTGTCAAAACTACCAATTAATTTGAATGATTAGATTGCAAGACAAAAGCCGTGCAACTTTTACTTCTAGAGTCCTTTTGCAGTAAATCAATAAGATCTAGTTTCATTTTTATGTTACAGAGTTTTTGGGTCAGTTGTCTTCTGTGTTTCTTCTTTCCGTGTGTCCGCTAGTTTGAAAGGCTTGGGCCGCCCTGCCCGTCACAGTTTGTAACTGGTGTCCCGAATCCAAAAAATGTTGAGCAATGAAACAAACCAACAGAGGCCCAGAAGAGTGCAATCAAACAATGAGTTTATTAAAACACACGCAGGAGAAGAAGTATGCAGCATCACATCAGCACACGACTCCTGCTAAGAATACACTTGGAAATGATTTTATAACATCAGGGTTAACGCCCCTTCTCACGTCGGCTACAGATCAAATACATCGATTAGATTAAAAGGTACATCTCAGATGGCTAAAAACAGACACAGAAGTTCCTCTTTCTATAACACCTTCCATACACGGCAATAAGTTGCAAGCCTAGATGGTCCCTGAGAGCTTGTCCTTTTCTTGACTTGTCTTCTGTCATCTGTTACTAAGCAAACTAAAATGCAGTTAGAAGCTAAATGAATTTCAGGCCTTTGGCCTGACAGGTTTCTGGATTATATGTGTGTCGTAAGCGTGTACGCAATCCTTCTGTGCTCCAAGTCACCTACACAGTATGTGAAGACATATCGCTTCACGAAGCTTAAAACCTTCTTTAATAGACTGAGCATCAACTCTGAATGAGCACAAACATGCAATGTGTATAAATGATTATGGCTGCACCTGTAATAAAAAGGTTAATATGGTGGCAGTAGCTTTAATAAACATCTTTAATGCAATATCAATGCTGTAGGGTATATTATTAATGCAATGTTAATAATGCGGGTTATATTGTAGCAGTAAAATAATTTCTGTATCTCCACACTGGTCATGTGACTGGATGGCTACATCTGATTGGTGAAAGAGTTACAGGTAACTCCACTGGCGGCATGATCCATTATTAGTAGTTATCTAATGTGTGAAATGAATTATTTAAAAAAGTGTCAAATATTGCCAAATATAACGGAGTAAAAGTAGCGTTTCTTCTTCACAAATGTACTAGAATAGAATAGAATAGAATAGAATAGAATAGAATGCCATTATTGTCACTATACAGTTGTACAGTGAGATACAGAGCATCTCCAACTCAGTGCAAACATGTGTGGGTGGGCTGGGGGGTGCACAGTTCTGCAGCACTATATACATCTGAACAGTATTAACAGAAAAAGTATATAAAATGTACAAATATACAATCCAGAGTAAAAAAGTAAATATGTAAATAAATAGTGTTATGTATATACGATTCGGGTTATTGCACATAGAATTTGGTATTGCACAGTCGTGGTTTATAGAGGTAAATGGGAAAATTGGGGGTGGGACTGTGTTATCGGCGCATGTATGAGTTAAGGGTGGTTATGGCCTTTGGGAAGAATCTGTTCTTGAGGCTGTGGGTCTTTGTGCTGAGGCTAAAACCAGGCTGGGAACTGTTTTTGATGATGTGTGCTGCTCTGCTGAGGCAGCAGGAGAAATAAATGTCCATCAGGGAGGGGGAGAGGGCAGCCAATGATCTTCTGTGCTGTCTCGACTACACTCTGAAGTCTTGCCCTGTCTGCCTTAGTGCAGCTGCCATACCATACTGTGATGCAGTATGTTAGCAGGCTCTCAATGGACGAGCGGTAGAAGGTCACCAGCAAGTTGGAGTCCAGCTTGTACTTCCTGAGGACCCTCAGGAAGTACAGCCACTGTTTGGCCTTCTTGACTACTGCTGAGATGTTGTCTGTCCAGGAGATGTCAGCGGAGATGAGGATGTATAGGGGGGTTGAGTCCGTGCTGTGCCTCCTGAAGTCGACAATGACCTCTTTGGTTTTCTTAGTGTTCAGTTCCAGGTTATTTTTGGGTGTAGAGAGAATACAGGAGGGGGCTCAGCACACAGCCCTGTGGGGACCCAGTGCTCAGTGTGCGAGTGGTGTTCTAATTCTAATCTGATTTTGTGAAGCAGTCCTGCTGTTTGGAGAGAGCATTTTCAGGCCAGCTTTTAACAGTTTTGTGGTGGGCCTGGCACTGTGTTTGAGGGGGGTGTAGGCTGGGAAGAGCAGGAGGGAGAGGTGGTCGGACTGGTCAAGGTGGGGGAGGGGTATGACTCTGTTAAGGGTTCAAATATTGAGGAGGAGAGTAAAAACAACCATGGTCCAGAAGAGCTTGGTCAAACAATTGATTTTAATGACCACACGCAGCAAAACATCAGCTGTAGATCTCCACCCAAAAAGACACTTCAGATTGCTTTTGATTCATCAGCGTCATCAGATACAATACATGCATACGTCAAATCAAAACCACAATGACTTTTAACACAGTTTGAAAAGAACATTGTCTCCGTCTCCACGGCAGGTGTCTTTCTGTCGCTGCCGGACGCTCGCTTATCGTCTGAAACATCAGGCCCACATCCTGCAAGAAACTGTTCTTTTTTCCAGAGACAGTTTTGCAGTTGCAAGAAAAACATGATTAACCTCTCACCTATAAATAAATCTATCAACTGTGTGTGTGTGTGTGTGTGTATATGTCACGACCTCAGCTGCACTTTGTCTCACCTCGCACCTCTGCTCATAACCTTTCATCAGACAGAAGGCCAGCACGTACACAACTGAAACTATATGTGTAATATATTGAATAAATCTCTTAAGCAAGAACCACTACTAGAAGCTTAATGGAGGAGCCTGGCTGTGGCCTGCTGGCTGATGGTGGAGCCTGGTTGTGGTTGTTGGCATGAAGCTCTCCACCCTGGAGGAGGTGATCTTTAATAAAAGAATATAAAAGTATATTCTTATATAACTGCAAACCTGCAGTTTCCTGTCAAGACTTTTAGGCCCAGATTATATTCAAAGGTGAGCCTTTCATATAATGCAATGTAATCTGCCTATAAACATTTAAGATTATAAAAAGCATTCAGAAGCATTTAAGATTATAGATTCAACTCAACAGTTTAAAGTGGTTATAGCTGCACCTGTAATAAAGGCTAATTGGGTACCACTATGTTTAAACATCTGAATACAATATCAATACTGTAAACTGTATTATTAATGCAATGGTAATCTGGACAATAGCAGTAAAATAATTTCTCTAATCCCTACAATATGCATGCTTGATGTTGGAGCAAATATGATCTAGAGTGTTCTCTCCCCTGGTGGGACATTTTACATGCTGATAGAACTTTGGGAGTACAGTCTTTATGTCGGCCTTATTAAAGTTACCTGCAAATATGTAAACACATTCAGGGTGGACCTGCTGCTGTTTGTTAAAGGTGTTCAGCAGGATAGACAGCGTTGTGTTTACACGTCGTGTCGGATGGCATGTACACAGCGGTGATGATCACTACTGTTAGCTATCTCGGTAGAAAAAAAGGCCGGCATTTTACTGACATGTACTCGAGGTTCGGGGAGCAGTGACTGTTTATAATTGTCCCGTTGTTGCACCAGGCCTCATGCACATAAATACAGAGTCCCCCTCCCTCTGCTCAAACCCCCCTTTACTCAAGTAAAAGTAAAAAGTATGGTTCAATGGTCCTTTTAGAAGTATACTTTTTTCAAAAACGTACTCAAGTAAATGGAACAGAGTAAATGTAGCTCGTTACTACCCAACTCTGGTCTTCTTACTGTTGCCTCACAGCAGGAAGGTCCTGGATTTGAATCCACTGGCCACCTGAGGCCCCACTGTCTGGAGTTTGCATGCTCTCCTCACGTTTTTGTAGGTTCTCTCCGGGTAACTTTTGCTTCCACCCCAAATATATGTATAGAATCAAATTAACTGGTCATTGTTAACTGGTCATAGTTGAGAGTGAGAATGTGTGCACGTATGATTGTCTGTTTCTGAATTAGCGCTGCAATAGACTGGTGATCTTGTCGGATCGTATGATAACATGACGAGGAAATCCCGGTTTTTAGAGTCTATTAAAATCAAATTTGCTTCAAAAGATCCTCTGGAAAAGAGGACAGTACTTTAAACGGAGTTTATTAAACACAGTCATATGAACAGAAGAACAGTACATCACAACACATAGCAAAGCAGCAAAGCAAACCCATGGGGTGTAGAGCCTTTAAGCACAAACAGCAGAGACATACAAGGTAACTGATGGAAAAAGCTTACCTGACTTCTTTTATAGGAGTCCACAAACCATCATCCTGCTGCTGGGTAACTTTCCATTCCTTGTCTTTTTACTTATTTAGTTTTAAATTAAAACGATAGGTATTTTCCCAATTTTACAAACGTCGATACTTTAACATATTAACTCCAGTTAATATGTTGATTTTACACATTTTTGTTCTCTTTTTGATCTTCAGCACTTGTCTTATATAACTTCCTGGCACCCCTTCCCAGACCTTTTCATCCATCATTTTAATCAGTCCTTTTATGGCCAAAGTGAGTGAGAAATTCAGAAACAACAGGTGCAAGGACGGCCTGCGCAGTAGAAACGATTAATCTGCCTGACAGTTTTGTCAGTTTTGCTGCCAAAAGTAAGCTATAAATTTTATTCATGACAGGTTTTTGACAACTTTGGACAGTGTAGGCTGTCAGAGGTGCATCTTCAGCAGGGCCAACTTCGATTAACCCTTTGTCTTGGCATGTCACCACAGGTCATAACACAATCACAAGTTACAAATTAATCTTAATTATGCTGTTAAATGCTTAACATGGTGTCAATAGAAAATTGTACTTAGTAGTCAGTATAATCTTTTAATAATATAAGTTTGCATATGATAGAATACTGCATGATGACCTCTTTATGACTCAGACTGTTGTTTTAATTCACTGTGACCCGTTATCATGCAGGGAAGGAGCAGTACCTGCTAGATAAGAGCTTAACAAGCAGTTTCACTTCGTACCAGGTAGAGGAGCCTCTCCTGGCACACGCACACACACATATACACATCCACATTCCAATGTAATAAACGAACGCACCTACTGTTGTATATAGACAGACACTATCTCTACTTTTAAGATTAGGCTTAAAACTTTCCTTTTTGCTAAAGCATATAGTTAGGGCTGGACCAGGTGACCCTGAATCCTCCCTTAGTTATGCTGCAATAGACATAGGCTGCCGGGGGATTCCCATGATGCATTGAGTTTTTCCTTTCCAGTCACCTTTCTCGCTAACTATGTATTAACAGACCTCTCTGCATTGAATCATATCTGTTATTAACCTCTGTCTCTCTTCCACAGCATGTGTTTTATCCTGTCTTCCTTCTCTCACCCCAACCGGTTGCAGCAGATGGCCCCGCCCCTCCCTGAGCCTGGTTCTGCCGGAGGTTTCTTCCTGTTAAAAGGGAGTTTTTCCTTCCCACTGTTGCCAAAGTGCTTGCACATAGGGGGTCATATGATTGTTGGGTTTTTCTCTGTATCTATGAAGCGCCTTGAGGCGACTTATGTTGTGATTTGGCGCTATATAAATAAAATTGAATTGAATTGAATATAAATAAAGACCAGGGCAGTGGCAGAGTGCGAGTCCCGGAGCCCTCACTCTCGTGCTGCAAGTAAAACTGTGTGTCTCCACTCTCTGACTCTCAGCTGAAGAAGTGTATTTAGAATACATCTCTTGACACATGGTGAGTCCAATATATAAAAACGCTAGTGTAGGCATATAGTGTATGTCAGTATATATGATTATATAGTATATATGTTCAGTGTATACAAGTTTGTCCATGCTGTCCCCTACCCTTTGTCCTGTGATAGATGGGATAGGTTTCAGACCTCCTGCAACACTGAATCGGATAAACGAGAGAAGATAGATGGATAGTATCTCCATCAGCTAAATGGGTTTGTCATGTAATTAAATTGTAGAAGCACATTTTTTAAGGAAATAAAATGTCTGATGTTGTCAGGTGAATGCAGGAAAAATGGACTCTCCCAGAGAAAAGTGGATGCTGATTGCTGGAAACCTGGCACTCAAGCAGGTACATCATTTTCATTCAAAATGACAAGGAAATAAAAAACTGTGACAAAATATATGGATAAATTTCAATATATCTGCTTATCTGTGCAGTATGACATTATGTCTGCCAGGAATGATATTTTCTCACTATTCTTTTCATTTAACAAGCTACAAGCTACAGTGCTGGGCCTGCTGGCTTCCCTAATGGCATCTCTGTTGGGCTGGATGGCAGAAGGACAGATGCCCTTTAATCATATAATGCTCCTATGCTCAACCAGTGTTTCTACTGCATTTGTGGCTTCACTGCTGCAAGGTAAATAATAACTTGCCATTACTACACTGTCCTTGACCTCTCTGTGACAAAGTGGTTAGGCATGAACTCATTTACCACTTGTCCCTTAACGATATTGAGAATTTATTCTTTGTTATTTTACAGTCAACCATAATAGTAGTTACATCCATTACATTCATGCATATGTTCTTTAAAGCAAATACTGTTAACCATCAGGTCATTTGAATGTTCTTCTGTTCACAGGCAAATGTCTGATAAATTATGTTTCTTTATGTTGCTTTGGTTACACTTACCATGTTTGTTCATTTATTCAGGTCCTATATCTAAACCAGGTGTGTGGGAAGGGCCGCCCCAGTACTTCCTGTTTACATAGGGTCATGAGGTCATTGATTGCAAATGAAGGATTTTTCATTTGCAATCAATGTTTTCCAGTCTGGTTTTCGCCCCTCCCATAGCACTGAAACAGCACTTATAAAAATAACCAATGATCTTCTTATAGCAGCTGACTCCGAAGTCCGAAGTCTTTATATTAAGGGCCATCATCTTCTTTTGCACATGTGGGCCGCTTCACACTAGAGCGCGTTTGCTGTCACATTTTATTTGTAGTGTGAACAAGCAGACAAAAAAATCGGATTTGATCAAAAAATCGGAATTGAGCATTAAGACGTTCTTTCCCAGCCTCACATGCTGCTTCCTGTCCGTCAGGAAGTCAGTAATCCACCGGCAGATAGGATCAGGCACATTCATCTGGGAAAGCTTGCCTTGGAGATGGTCTGGAAGGATGGTGTTGAAGGCGGAGCTGAAGTCCACAAACAGGATCCTGGCGTAGGTTCCTGGGGAGTCCAGATGCTGCAGGATGAAGTGTAGTTGATAGCATCGTCTACAGACCTGCTGGCTCTGTATGCAAACTGCAGGGGGTCCAGGAGGGGGGCCGTGAGGGTCTTGAGGTAGGAGAGAACCAGGCGCTCCAATGACTTCATGACCACAGATGTCAGAGCCACAGGGTCTGTAATCATTTAGTCCAGTGATCCTAGGTTTCTTGGGGACAGGGATTATGGTAGAGGACTTGAAGCAGGCAGGCACATGACATGCCTGCAGTGAGGAGTTGAAAATGCCAGAAAACACTGGGGCCAGCTCGTTTGCACAGTGTCTGAGGGTGGCAGGAGACACACCGTCTGGGCCGGGAGCTTTTCGAGCATTCAGACTCTTGAACTGCTTTCATCACATCTGCTTCATGAATATGAAGGGTTGTAGTGGGAGAAGGTGGTGTAAAATCCTCCTTGGTGTGGGGTGTGGAGGGGGGTGTTGTAGGTGAAGTGTTTGATGGTGGTGATGGCTCTATAGAGATTGACAGACCACGTGATTTTCGCGCATTGCACGCCGGGTACTAGTGGGAAACAATCAAAGCAATGCATCAAACGCAAGCATTTGCAGCACCGCAAAACGTTCATTCTCCGGTTCCAATACCTTCTTGCTTTTTCTTTGCCCCCCCAAAAAAGGTATGTACAAAATGAAGGAGAACAATGCCGGTCCGTACAAAGACAGACTTGATGAAAAGTCAAAGAAAAGATACGAGGAAAAAATCAAAGGAGTGAAAGGGTCAGACCCTTACGAGCAAACAGAGTGGACAAAAGACGTTCGCGCGCTGCCCAACTTTCACCACGCTCATATTTATAATTATACGCTTCTTGGAGTGAGTGCATACACTCATGAAGTTTAGTAACTTCAGGTCACTGCAACAAGCCCAGGTACAGTTTACCGACGGATGGGTACAGGACCTTGAAATGCACCGTGTAGAATGAAAGACCATCGTACGAACAAAGGTAAGTTTACCAGTCTCACAAATCGTCTTCATAAATACACATTCGTTAACAGTTTATTAATATAACCTTTGAGGTTAACGGTAATTAATTAGTAGTGGAAATAATTTCTGGTACGCATCACAGAAATGTAGCAGTGACAATAATATTGTATGCTGTAATCGCACTGGGCAATTAGTGACACAAAACAACTGTTTTATCCTGTGAATAAAAGTATATGTTTTTGTCAGTGTACCATGGTAATAACAGAAGCGAAACGCAATATTGTGTCAGGACAATTCACTATTTAAGCACAATAAACAAAGGAGCATAGCGCGACCATTTCTGTTCAGCGCCAGACTTGCTTGTAGCCTATATCACCAATTATGTTATGAAAAATAACGTATTAACTACTACAAAACACTGACCTGTGTGGAAATGCTTGGAGCAGACTAACATGTGAGCTGGAGTGTTCTGGGACGTTATATTTGGTCTTCGAATGGCTGCAATCCAGGCCACCCGTCGCCTGTTTGTCACTTCGGAAACATGGCTTGAACAATTTCTCTTCAACGACGTAATCCGATAACAACCGATCTCTTTACCCGTCGGCTTCCCGTGGCTGTCATGCGACCGGCTATTGCAGTTAATAATACAACAGCTTCTTGACATTTTTTGTGTTTCTTTTTATCGCTGTGTAATTGATTTCAATTGAAAGCCTGTGTGCGCTAGTACCGCTTGCCGCGCGTTCCCAGAATCCTTTGCGGTTTTACCCCTGAATGACGTCACATTTTCAATCTCTATGGAGAGGGGAGAGGTCGGGGAATGAATGTCCAAAGTGTCTCTATTGTTGGGGCCGTTGAAGGTGAGAAGGCTGCTTGATGGCTCGTCAAAACGGCGGTAAAAGTTGTTAAGGGTGTTGGCCAAGAGCAAGTCATCAGTGGAGTGGGGGGTTTTAGGCTTGTAGTTGGTGATATTCCTAAAACTTTTCCACACAGAGGCCGAGTCATTCTCTGAGATCTGCTGCTGCATCTTCTCGGAGTGCTGATGTTTAGCAACGTCCACTTCTTTAGTGAACCTGTACTTGGCCTCTCTGTAGCAGTCCCTGTCTTCGCTTCTGAACGCCTTTCTCTTTTCCAGCCACAGCTTTTTGAGTTTAGGAGTAAACCAGGGTTTGTCATTGTTATAACTCACCCTGGTGCGTGATAGCACAATGCTGTCCTCACAGAAGTGGATATAGGAGGCGACACTGTCCGTAAACTCATCCAAGCTGTTAGAAGGAGCCCTCATTGTGTCCCAGTCTGTAGACTCCAAACACGTGTGAAGCTCCTCCACAGCCTCGTTGCTCCACAGTTTTTTAGTCCTCACGACAGGTTTGCCTCTGTCTGTACGCGGGGATCAGGTTCAGTTACAACAGTCTTTTGTCTTAGTTGGACTGTTACAAGGGAGACTCCCACTCTGCTTACACGCACATGCCTGTTTGAGACTATCACGTGTTAATAGGACTATGCATATTCATGTAATCACAATAAAAGGAGCGCCACCTGTAGTCCGGCCGAGGTCAACAACGTTCAAGTGGAAGGAACAGCGCTTGGCCTTAGTCGGCCTCCCTCCCGAGTGATCACACAACGAGCTCTGTCTTGTGTCTTGTTTTGGTGCTGCAGTTGGTTGTCTAATTATTCCAGCAGGGTTTGTACTTAGATAAACCCAACAATATAATTTCATATCATGGTCTAAAGAGCTTGAAAAAAAAAAGCATCTGGATTTCTTGACTTTCTTGAAGATGTTTCACTGCTTATCCCAGAAGCTTCTTCAGTTCTAAGAGCAATTGGTGTAGAGCCCAAGATTTTTAAGACGCATTGGGAGTATCCCTAACAGGGCCGTGGACCCCCTATTGATCCTCTGCCTAATCACACGAGCCAAGGTGTGAAAACAAGAATACGTCTCCAAAGGTTGATTCTGTTCATCTGGAGTGTAGCGTTTTCAGTGAGAGTAACATAAGTTACAAGATATGTTAACATATGTTAAGTTAACATATGTTAACATATGTTAAGTTAACATATGTTAACATATGTTATGTTCAGGAGGATTGCCAGGATTTATACATCAGGGAAACAAAACAACCTCTGGAGAAGCGGATGGCACAACACGGAAGAGCTACCTCGTCAGGCCAGGACTCTGCAGTCTATTTACACCTACAGGCCAGTGGACACTCTTTCATTGATGAGGATGTAACATCCAGCACAGGAAGGAATGCTGGTTTGAGCGTGGAGTCAAGGAGGCCATTTATGTGAAAAGGGAAAGACCATCTCTGAATCGAGGAGGGGGCCTGAGGGTACATCTTTCGCCATCTTACAATGCTGTGATTGCAGCCATTCCCCAACTCTCTGTGAATGGTACTCATGGCCATTGATCAGTGGTTGTTGATCAATGGTCATGAGAATTTGCATAATTATGATGAAGGAACTGCCCTCCCAGCCCATTGTTCCTTCAGTGGTGCTAGTTTCAGTCATTATGCAAATGTACTGTTTATAAGATTGGGGAAACCTGCAGTCAGCTGAAACTGAGGAAGTCACTTGGATGAGTGACGAAATCTTTCTCCCACTGAAAACCCTACGTCTGTTCAAAGATGCCTTAACATCCACTCACGTCTTGGGCTATTTGACCTCAGTAAATCACATGATAGGGTGGGGCTAGATCTCACAATGGGTTCACACATAAAACTTGTCTGATTGTGACCCACTCCCATTTTCACACCTTGGCTCGTGTGATTAGGCAGGGGATCAATAGGGGGTCCACGACCCTCTTATTAACATTCCCAATAGGGCTTAAAAATCTAGGACTCTCCACCAATTGCTCTTAGAACTAAAGAAGCTTCTCGGATGAGATGTCATGTTTTTTTTAGCTCCGTAGACTATGATGACGTGGATTACTGAGGACCTTCACAGACATCATTTCATATCATCTTTATTGCTCTGTAGCTACAATGCACACAGTACATATTCACAGCTACTGATGTCTGATGTCTAAAATAATTCAATTACTACTATTATTTATTGGGCCTAGTGTTCTAGCAGTGACCTGAATACTACAAAATGATAAAATATTTTCCTAATTTTCCCCATTAAAATGTGTTTTTGGTTACAACTGAATGAACTCTGGCCCTTGCTTTCCATTCATTCTTGACTCTATATTACTTTATTCTATTAAAGCTGAAATATTTGAATGAAAACCTTTTAAGGTCAAATGCTCAAGCAGAATGAACACTGAACACTTTTAGCTTGTCTTTAACTTCTTCAAGGTATCGTTATGGTGGGAGTGATCATTGGCTCCAAGCGGATAGGAATCAACCCTGACAATGTGGCCACACCGATAGCAGCCAGCTTTGGAGATCTCATCACTCTTGCCTTGTTGGCATGCTTCAGTCAGTGGTTCTATTCCTTTATAGGTGAGAGATAAGGGCCATAACATGGTCTGGTTTGAATGTACAAACAGTGAAGAGCAATGCTGTATATTTGGTGCAAGTGCTAGAAGTCATGTATTTTTTACTTTTGGCCAACAAATGACACCAGTTCACCCAAGTCCACCAAGATCACAGCCTTTACGTTTTCAACTAAATCCTGATAGAAAATAAAAGGCAAAATAATCTCTTTTTTCTTTTTGACAGAACTTTATCCATATGTGTTGTATCTGGTAAATCTATCGTTTTTATGCCTGATTCCTGCCTGGGTGGCTGCCTCATCCAAACATCCAGCCAGTGAAATCTTGCTGCACACAGGCTGGGAACCCATCATTATAGCAATGCTCATCAGCAGGTACTCTCTGCTGCTTTCACATGTTCAGATTTCCTGATGGTGTTCTCTAGTGTGAATTTTTAAATAAAGCAAACAAACAGTAAGTCATCATTTGGATAATTTCTATAATAACAATTTGATCATTTGATACCATTAACTCGTTTGCTTTATGTTAGAAAAAGATAATAGAAAAATATTATGAATACCCTCACATACCTCTTACTGGTATTATTTTGATTGTCTTTCTTCTAGTATTGGAGGAGTTATTCTGGACAAGACTGTATTAGATCCAAACTTGGCAGGGATTATAGTTTATGCCCCTGTCATAAATGGTGAGTTGTTCTCTTTATTTGTGTTCTTGTATTTGAGATCATAACAACATATTGATGTAATGTATGGACAATTCTACATTTTGTACATAATTTGGTAATGCTCGCATAATCATAATTTCTATTCTTAGCGAACATGTGAAAAAAATAATCCTGCTGTAAGACCGGTTCTCGAGAAATAATGGGGTAGGGTCAGAAAGTTATGTATCATAAGTTGAAGATGAAAAGAAAGAACAAAGGATGAAAGGGTACCCAATACTAAAATGATGACAGAGGTCAGTAATTTGCACCAGAGGTACACTTCAACTGTGAGAGACAGAATGTGAAAAAAAAATCCATGAATTCACATGGTAGGATTTGTAAAGAATTTATTCGTAAATTAGGGTGGAAAATAAGTATTTGGTCACCTCAAACAAGGAAAATCTCTGGCTCTCACAGACCTGTAACGTCTTCTGTAAGAAGCTTTTCTGTCCCCCACTCGTTACCTGTATGAATGGCACCTGTTTGAACTCATCATCTGTATAAAAGACACCTGTCCACAGCCTCAAACAGTCAGACTCCAAACTCCGCCATGGCCAAGACCAAAGAGCTTTCGAAGGACACCAGGAAAAGTATTGTAGACCTGCACCAGACTGGGAAGAGTAAATCTACAATAGGCAAGCAGCTTGGTGTGAAGAAATCAACTGTGGGAGCAATCATCAGAAAATGGAAGACATACAAGACCACTGATAATCTCCCTCGATCTGGGGCTCCACGCAAGATCTCATCCCGTGGGGTCAAAATGATCATGAGAACGGTGAGCAAAGATCCCAGAACCACACGGGGGGACCTGGTGAATGACCTGCAGAGAGCTGGGACCAAAGTAACAAAGGTCACCATCAGTAACACACTACAACGGCAGGGAATCAAATCCCGCAGTGCCAGACGTGTTCCGCTACTGAAGCCAGTGCATGTCCAGGCCCGTCTGAAGTTTGCCAGAGAGCACATGGATGATACAGCAGAGGATTGGGAGAATGTCATGTGGTCAGATGAAACCAAAGTAGAACTTTTTGGTATAAACTCAACTCGTCGTGTTTGGAGGAAGAAGAATACTGAGTTGCATCCCAAGAACACCATACCTACTGTGAAGCATGGGGGTGGAAACATCATGCTATGGGGCTGTTTTTCTGCCAAGGGGACAGGACGACTGATCCGTGTTAAGGACAGAATGAATGGGGCCATGTATCGTGAGATTTTGAGCCAAAACCTCCTTCCATCAGTGAGAACTTTGAAGATGAAACGAGGCTGGGTCTTCCAACATGACAATGATCCAAAACACACCGCCCGGGCAACAAAGGAGTGGCTCCGTAAGAAGCATTTGAAAGTCCTGGAGTGGCCTAGCCAGTCTCCAGACCTCAACCCCATAGAAAATCTGTGGCGGGAGTTGAAAGTCCGTGTTGCTCGGCGACAGCCCCAAAACATCACTGCTCTCGAGAAGATCTGCATGGAGGAATGGGCCAAAATACCAGCTACTGTGTGTGCAAACCTGGTAAAGACCTATAGTAAACGTTTGACCTCTGTTATTGCCAACAAAGGTTATGTTACAAAGTATTGAGTTGTATTTTTGTTATTGACCAAATACTTATTTTCCACCCTGATTTACGAATAAATTCTTTACAAATCCTACCATGTGGATTCATGGATTTTTTTTTCACATTCTGTCTCTCACAGTTGAAGTGTACCTCTGGTGCAAATTACTGACCTCTGTCATCATTTTAAGTGGGGGAACTTGCACAATCGGTGGCTGACTAAATACTCTTTTGCCCCACTGTAAGAGGAAGCTCGATATACCCCAGATTGTTGCCTTTTTCCTGTCTGTCCTTTGGTATGTCTTTGCCAGATGTTAAACTCCCGGAGAGCAGCCATTTGGCTTTTCTACCTTTAAAACCCGGAGAGCAGCCAAATGGCTTTTAGCTAAGCTTTAGCTTCAGCGAAGTGGAAGCTAAATTGGCTAGTCATTCATATGTAAATTAGGTTGTTACCTGGGGATTCTGGAGGGAGTGTCTGTCTAGATGTCTGTCTAGTGGATTGAGGAATTTTCCTGCGAATCTGGTTGACTGTGCCGAGGATGGTGGTTTTCCGTCTAAGAAGTTTTTGCGCAAGTGAAAGCGATGTGAAAAAATTGTCCGTGGTAACATTTCTGCCCTTGTCTAGGAATGGTTCCATCAGCCTCATTACTACATTTTCAGAAAGTCTCTCCCCAGTGGGACGATTGGGGTCCTTGCCAAGATATGGGAAGACATTGCAAATGTACTTGGATTTTAGGTCGCAAGCCACCCAAAACTTGATCCCAAACTTGTCAGGTTTACTTGCAATATACTGCAGGAAACAGCACCGAGTCTTTGATGGGAAAAGCTGTTCATCAACGGTGATATGTAGACCAGGGTTGTAGCGCGTGATGCAGTTGGTGACAAATGATCCCCACACACTGGAAATTGCAGCGAACTTATCAGTCTTTGCTCGATCACTGCGGGTGGACTTGTCATCAAAGCGTAGGTGTTGCATGATGTCTTGGAAGCATTTTCATGCCATAGTTCCAATTATCTGTGGGTTTCCCAGGTTTGCTGACCAGCAGTCATTTAGAGATGGAACCCTGTTAACCCCCCGCAAGATGACAATTGCAATAAATGCCATTAGTTCAGGGAGGTCCATGAACCAATGAACATGCTCCGTGCACCACTCAGCAGGCCATTTGTAAATATGTGTACAAATGGTTGGTTTTTTGTACTGTTTTTATCAATAAATCTCAGCAACAAAGGACATACACCCATGTGTGTTGATTTCTCCCTAAGATGGCAAACTGAAACACTCCAAGTTGGTGACTTTTGGAGATTTATTTCCCTGGATGATTGAGAATGCATCAAGATGAAACACAAAAGGAAGTGCACAGCTTTTAGCAGCTCCCCCACGCCCTCAATCACACACCCCCACTCCCCTCCCTCCAGAATTCCCAGGTAACAACCTAATTTACATATGAATGACTAGCCAATTTAGCTTCCACTTGGCTGAAGCTAAAGCTTAGCTAAAAGCCTACCAGCCATTTGGCTGCTCTCCGGGTTTTAAAGGTAGAAAGGTAGAAGCCTGGCAGTGCTACTGTTAAGGCTGTACACCCCAGGGTTGCTTCGCTTTAGTTTGCTTTGCTTGCTTTCTACGTGTTATTTTTGCTGCAAAATGTACTGTTCTGCTGTTCATATGACAATGTTTAATAAACTCTGTTCTAAGAATTCTACTCTTTTCCAAAAGATCTTTATGAGTGATTTGATATTAATTGGATCTGAAAAGCTGGACCACCACAGCTTTGTGTCAAAATTTGCGACTTGAGGTGATTTAGTGAGCTGAAGCCAGGCCCTAAAAATTTATTATGAGGAAGTTAAAATGTCAGCCAAGATAGATAAGTTAATATGCATTGCTGTATATTCTTCAGCAGTGTTCCTTTTACTCTCCGAGGACAGTTTTGTGCTGGTTCGCCCATGCATGTCTTTGCATGAGGATGTTTGTGTATGCATCTGTATTACCTGGAACTCTTATATGCATCCGTATTACCTGGAACTCAAACCTCTTCCAGTGAAAGAAGTATTATATTTCTGCTTGTAAAATAATATGACCAGTAATACGAGTTGAAAAATCCTTTGTGGTTCTGTATTGCTGATAGATAGCAACAAGCCAATCTTTGCATATATTCCCGTTCTTTGTACGGTATTTCTTCCTTTTGTTTGTATGTAGTTTTTTTACATTGCTAGTTTTTAGTTCTTTTTGTTACTATTTTTGTGTCTTGTTAAAAGGCCACTTTTATCCCTTTCCATTAGTTGATAGAGTCACTAAAAGACATTTTTACAATGGCAAATAAGTAAAGTAAAGTTGCGCCACAGGCCGGTCTATGTCCGACCATATTTTCACGGACTGGCCTTTAAGGTGTCGCGCACTAATACAAAAAAAATACAAACAAAACCAGTATCGGTATCAAAAAAAGAGATGTATTCATACCACATGGGAAAAGACCCAGGGAAACCAAGTTAACGATAAAAACAATTACAAAATAACGATAACAAATGATAAAGTGGTCCCCAGGGGTTGGGGACTGCTGGATTAGGGAAAATCCAAAATAAGTTCAAACCTGTGCACCTAATTCTTGTTTTTAAATACGTTACAGATGTATGGTGTAAAATCATACCACCCTGGAAAAAGAGAGTTGAAAGACCCCCAATGAATGTATGTAAACTTCCAACTACAACTGTAGGTTTAGTCTAGACAATTAACAACGTGACCTGGAATTTAACCAAAGCTCTTGGCTCAAGCTTTTGGTTAAGTCAAATCCTGCAAAGGGATCCAAATGTTTAAACTGCACTGCAACTTGCACCTTTAAACAAAATGATCAAGATCTATAAAATGTTGGGTAAACCATGTCTCACATGACCAGCTGACAGCCATTCCCTCTAAGATTAAGATTAAGATACTTTATATGTCATTATTGAAAGACACAGCAATTTTTTTAAATACAACTCTATCAACCAATCGCAGTGGATAAAAGTAGCATTTTAAAAAGATGCAAAAACTTAAGAGTTTACTCGGGTCCCAGTGATGAAACTATCTTGCGAACACACGTCACTGTCTACACAGACGCTCTGACTGTTAAATTTCAAAAGGACTCCACACTCACAGCTGGGACTTTATCTTGTCGCCACAGTTTAAAGCCTATTAAAGATCTGAAAGTGTGACGACCTGGATAAGAATCTGATAATCAGAGAGCGATCTGGGGAAGACTTCTCTCCTTTAGCTGTAATTTGCATAGTCAATCCTACAACTGGGATCTTTTATCTTAAAAGCAATTTGCTTTTCAAAACATGAATACATGAATATGCATAGTCCTTACTTGTTGTAGGCAACAAGTCTTTGACACCAAAAATGTGTGAAGTTCTTTAGAATTCTGTGCAAGGGCTTTTCCACTTTTACATGCATAATCACCCTGATTCTTTTCATATTTCTTTGCTTCTTTGTTTATTCATTTGTTTCTTTCTTTTAAGTTTTGTTAGGTTTGCTCCTCCATAGATTTAGGGAACACTATTAGAAAACACTTGTATTTCCATTGGCATGAAGTTTATTTATTTTTTTATCTTATTCATAAGTATTTATGATGAAGCACAGTGCAGTGTTCTACTTGTAGATAAGGGGCTTAACTTAATGGAAGATTGAAATCATTTTATGACCACACAGTCCTGTATTCTCTAAACTGAATTAAAAAAAAAATGCTAATTTAATCATGAAAATAATTTACTGAAATACAATTTTAATAATGTGTTGAGAAAATAAACAAAAGGAACTCCTGGGCCAATAAGCTGTACCAAACAGACTTGAACAAAATCAATATACGGACCAGCAACATCAACAGCTCCGCGGCTTCTACCAAGGTTGCCCAATCTGTGATTTCCTTGCCCTGACAGATGTTCAGAAAATCTGATACTTTACATCTTGATGCATTCTCAATCACCCAGGTAAGTAAATACGTGTCTCTGTGGCTTTTAAAACCCAAAACACGCTGTGCCAAAAATCGGTCCACCCCAAGGATCAGGTCCGCTGACACAAACAGAGGAGCATAGTGTGCGCTGTTAAGTGCCAGGAGGATTGCCAGGATTTATATATCAGAGAAATAAAATAACCTCTGGAGAAGCGGATGGCACAACACAGAAGAGCTACCTCGTCAGGCCAGGACTCTGCAGTCTATTTACACCTACAGGCCAGTGGACACTCTTTCAATGATGAGGATGTACACATCCTGCACAGGGAGGTTTGAGCGCGGAGTCCAGGAGGCCATTTATGTGAAAAGGGAAAGACCATTTCTGAATTGAGGAGGGGGCCTAAGGGTACATCTTTCGCCATCTTACAATGCTATGATTGCAGCCATTCCCCAACTCTCTGTGAATGGTACTCATGGCCATTGATCAGTGGTTGTTGATCAATGGTCATGAGAATTTGCATAATTATGATGAAGGAACTGACCTCCCAGCCCATTGTTCCTTCAAGTGGTGCAATGTACTGTTTATAAGGTTGGGGAAACCTGCAGTCAGCTGAGACTGAAGAAGTCACTTGGATGAGTGACGAAATTTTTCTCCCACTGAAAACGCTACGTCCAGATGAACAGAATCAACCTATGGAGCAGATACTTCACTGTTCTCTTCTTATTTCTTATCTCTAATGTATCTCCAATGTGGCTCTTGCTCTGATAAACCTTTTATGAGGCCACATGGCCTTGTGTATCGCAACCATTCAGCCCATCCTTCTGCCATGAAAAAGACCTTGAGCAGCGTGGGTACAATCCATTTCCCAAGCTACATGTGGAGTCTAAGTACAACATCAACACCCACACAGAGTCTTCGTCTTAGATAGATACTGATCACTCAAGCTCAAAAAGTTCTCAAAACATTCTGTGTTGTGAGACAAATACATGTGATGTAAAATAAATGATCTATTAGTACCATATATGTGATATTCCAGTGTTTTAGAATTTTTTTAACAAGTTAACTGTCCTTTGGTCAAATTGAGTTGTACACATGTATGTTAATACACACAGTAACTGAAAATAGTGGAGTAAATAATTATGGTACTTTTCACACATAATATTTCTCATTAAATGAAACATTAGTCAAAATATTAATGAGGATTTTTACTTCTCACTTCCCCTTCAGCAAAGTAGCATTTTGTGTTTTTCTCTTAGGAAGCTTATGGTGGAAATGCTATTTTTTCCTTTTGTTTGTGTCACATTTTATGGTATTTGTAGCTCTGAAACATGACCAGAAGTCTGATTTTGGGACAGTACAATTCTTAGAAACAAAGTTTTTGACTCTCATGCTAATTGTGGCACAGTTTCCCTTGTTTTGTCACAGCACACAATATAAGATAAGATAAGATGACCTTTATTAGACCCACAAGTGGGAAATTTGTTTGTTACAGCAAAAGTGCAACGTTATGTAGCAGAAATTAGAAAATACAAAAGTACAACTTTGTCAGAATATATACACACATACATATACACACATACATATACATATACATATATACATATTAGGTTGGTCACCAGTTGAATGTCTTCCTTTTTTGTTCATATTCTTTATTCTTTACTTGCACAAAAGCTGGCTTAAATGCTCCTTTTCTTTTCTCATGAGGTGTTGGCGGAAATCTCGTTTCCATACAATCTAGTCGTATTTCAACTCATCTGCATTTGAAATACTCACCGGGGCAGTTGCCTGAGGGTCAACAGAGCTGTTCCAACCCTTGGCACACATTCTTTGGTTCAGGTAAAAATCAAATTTGAAACAATTTACACAATAAACACAGTTTGCCAACACAATCTGACGTTCACCTTTGTTGGGCAGGAGCAAACCATCGATCTGCTAAGATTCTGCTTCTCCTGGTGATCCCTGGTCAGTTGATCTTCTTACATGTTATTCACCTGATCAAAGGAGGCCACACTTTGCCAAGTCCCCTCTTCACCATCGCCTTCTTGTTTGCATCTTTGATTCAGGTAAGTCAAATGTGCACTGACAGGCTATTTCTCTTTGCATAGAGCAACTTAGTCTGCTGTGATCTTATGTCTCATTCTTTGTTTTTTTTAGGTGTTAATTCTGCTCTGCATGGCTGACTGTTTGGTTCACTGTTTGTGGAGGAGGGGTAAAGACCCCGACAGTTACTCAATACCTTACCTCACAGCCCTTGGAGATCTTCTAGGGACTGCTCTACTTTCAATTGCTTTTCTCATGCTGTGGTGCATTGGTGATCCAGGCAGTGTGTAGATTCAAAATGAGAAAACAAAACCCTTATAGTGCTTATGATTTTAAAAGGCAAAATGCAAGTAATACTGAAGATTTGCAACACACAAATGTGCCTTCACCTTTATGAACAAGTAACACAGTTTTCTGCCTTAAGGTGTTTATTTAAAACACAAGAAACACACCTACAGGACACATACAAATACTCTTAATTTTTGCACATTTCACATCTTTGTGTCTCTCTAATCCACTGCAAACCATCATGTACTTACAAAGTCAGGACGTCACGAAAACAGACAAACCATGACAGCGAGAGTGCAATTTTTTTCATCTTGTGCTTCACCGTGTGTGTGTGTGTGTGTGTGTGTTGTCACAATATGTTTTTTCCCCCCTGTAATTTCTCTTAGTACAGAAATGAAAGTGCAATGAAACATTATGTGGAGCCCTATTCAGATGTATTGCATTTTAAATCTTTTTTTATAATGTTGCAAATTTGTATTCAGTGTAGCTCTGCTACATTGTAACTTTGCTATGTCTGAAAAAGTACATTAAGTGGTAGAAACCAGCTACTGTGTCTCTTGTCTTTCCGTTTCAGATAGTTTTGAGATAATAGAAAGGCTGATGAATGAACACAGAAAAGGCAGAACAGTCCAGCTTAGTAACAACTCAATAACGTTCTATGTAGCAGCTGCAAACCTATCTGGGGGCTCTAGTAATGAAGCTACTGAATGTTAAACAAATTCTTCTTAATCTTTCTTTGTCTACCAGTAGAGTTCACAGCAGCCCCAAGAACTGTATGTGCAAAAGTTATGAAATTTGGGACCATATCTGGGAAAAGTCCCTCCACAGTTTTGCCTCTGAGTCTGGATTGCTCACCTAAAGATTGAAGTCAAATGTGTGATGTTCAAAAATGGGATGCTTTTAAATTTCTTGGACAAAGTCGGGTTCAAAGCACACTGTGTTAAAAAAAAAAAAGAAATTTAACATTTAACATGACACAATTTCACTATTGTGATTTTTAAAGTGACTTATGGCAGCTGACTAACTAACTGGAGAATAAAATGAGCACGGATCAATCGGTTCCCTTATTTGTGCAAAAAAAACCCAAGAAACTCAAAAACAAAGCAAACTTAGATGTAACAAATTTAAGTAAAGTGTGGGAAAGAAAAACATTTGGGATTTCAAAAAAAGAATAAAATCTAGTTGAGCTGCTGCACCAGAAGCCTTATTTGTATGATGTGTTCTGCAGCTGTTATCACTATCATACTTACGTGAGTCTGTGTTATCATTATACAACCTTTATGCATTAATCTTGACTTCTCGCCAAAATTTAGTGATCCATGTCACACATTGTGGCATCATGCCACACATGATCGCAACAAACTGCTGAAACTGCACAGTATGAAGGCGCCTTTAAACCAAGATCTCGTGGGTCTGGTATGCACTGACATCAAATTTGTCTCTCAGAAAAGTATAATTTGACCTTTGATGACTCTGCAGTCACAAAATAAAATGTTCCTGTCACTGTTTCCTGCTTGCTTCCGAGTATGTTATCTATGATATCTATGACAGCTGCACACAGCTATTATGTGCTCAGAAGCATGAAGAAATTATGGCATTAAACTGAGACATGATGATTAATGATAGTAAGCACAAGATTACAAAGACAAGCTTCCATAATAATTCGTGAGAAATTTTAAAACATAAAAACAAATCACACACACACACACACACACACACACACACACACACACACACACACACACACACACACACACACACACACACCTCTCAAGCTATGAATTTCTCATATACCTGCAAACCTTTTCCTTCCATTATTATTTGCCTTACCAGCTCAAATGAACCCAACAACAGTCTACTTGATGTCTGAGCTCAGTGGATGCAGCTTTTACTGTGCCTCTATCCACAAAAGAACTAAAATGTCACAATTATTACTTTTTATAGTAAGAAATCAACCTAAAGGTTTTCTTTTATTCTCTGAATGTAGATTTTAGATTTCTAGGATCTTAAAGCACAAAACACTTGTTGGTCATCCCACACAGCCATCTTAGCCTTTAAGATATACATTAGAAATAAACTAAGCCTGTTAAATTTAGATCAAACTAAGATATTATATCTTGGTTTGATCATGTACTATTGCAAACACATGAACTTTTGAGTATATATTTCCTTCATAAGATTTATATTCCTGCAAAGTTAAGTCATATCCTGCTGTGAGTGTTCCTGTTATTCTCTTATGCAACAGTTCCTGCAGCCATGCTTTTTTTTTATTTATTTATTTTTTTTATTTCCTGTGTTGCTATTTCTATACTTTATTTTCTAAGGGAAACACATTACTTAGAACTGTTCACCACATCAGTAGTGGATGCAAGGAGTGTTTTCAAGAGGAACTTCATTATGTCTCGTCTGCACAGCAGAACAAAAATAGTTATCGAGGCACCGCCTGTTAAGTTTTCAACACGTAGCCTAAAACGTCACTTTACGAAATAACAGGATCTGGGAAAATAAATTCAGTCAATTCCTTTATCTTATCATGTCAGAGGAAAACTGACACACCCCCACACCTTTATCTCTACAGGCAGACAATTACACTTCCTACCACAGCCCGCAGCTACGGAGCAGAGGCCAGAGGGGGTTGCAGTGGCGTGCCCGCGGGCTCTGCCGGCAGCCAGCTGTGCCAGAGAGGACCGAGCTTCAGGCCCAGAGGCCTGAGGGCATCCCACCCCCCGGAAGGAGCCCAGCCGGGCCACAGGCACCCGGCCCCGCCAATCGGCCACCAGGAGTGAGCCGGTACATACATGAGAGCCCAGCCCCAGACGACAAGGACCACCAACACACCAACGTCTGAGGGCATCAGCCACCGGCAGGGAGTGTGGTGAGGGGAGATAGGCCTCCGTACTTTAGAGGGCCTGAGATGTACCCAGAGAGGTCGAGTCTAAGACCCAACCTGACATATAGACACAGACGAACAGGCACACGCGGACACAGACGTGCATTCCCACCCCCATATGCACAACCAAATACTCGGCACTCATCCAACGTGTAGACAGACACAAATAGACACTGCACAGACAGTCGCACTCCCCAAACATACTCTATATCCCAGGTCCAGGTACCCCCGCCCTCAGAGGGGCAAGCCGCACCTAGACCCAGGAGATGTAACCCTTCTCTCTGGGGTGGAGGCAAGCGGACCACCTCCTTATCTGCAGTAGCAGGGAGGCCCCGCATCCCAGACCCCAGTCTGACGGCCAGCACCTCCTCCCAGCCCCCCAGCCATTGACAGAGTGCTTAAACATCAAATAGGCTGAGTCTATAACAAGTCAATACAGCTGTAAATGTGGCCAATTATCAATCTATTACCAATCCATAACAAAAGATAGCTTTTATTTTAGGAATGCTTTTAGTCAACCACTCACCCAGCGGATCTTCAATCCCAGAAAATTCCTTCTCCTCATTTAATAAGTCTGTCCTCCTTCCATGCCCTGGTAACTGGTCCATCCAGAGCCATATCATCTTGAAATATACATACAACAAGCCAAACCACACCTTGGTAGCACCAACTCTTTTCCGCCCTGAAGATGTCCAACGCCATCTTAGTCTGGACTGTCAATGGTGACTTTAACACTGACTGTTCCGACAATCCATTTTATAACATTTCCTGGTCAGATTAGCCAATCTCTGCACACTGGAATAAACATAATCAACATGGTCAACATTTTTCCTGCGTGTTATTTCACCATCTTATCGATTCCAACGCTCCATCCTTATGTGGTTTGCTACGTTACATTTATCTAGAACTCCACTCTGTCTCTAAATGTTTGAAGAATTTTTCTTTTTCTGGGGTCTAATTTTAAGAATTTGACCATAAGTGAAATTAATGGTGTTATCACCCCCATCGGGGCTTACCTTTCCCACTTTTGATGATATTCCTCCCTATCCTTTGCAAGTACCCCCTTTTGGTGGCGAGAAACTGTTGGTGTGGACAAGTGGGTGCTGTAAAAACAAAAGCTCAGGACAATTGGGGCCAGAACAGTTATCAGTCATGTGCTTCATGCAAAATTTGCATATATTTGATTTCCTATTGATCCTCTGAGTGTAATGGTACATTTTAATCTGAATTTATCAAAACTAAACACAATAGGTTTTCTGTCTGTAATTTGCTCTTGTTCTCTTGCAGTACCACATCCTATCACATGCCCCTGTCGGTTATATCTCTACTTTTTAAATTGCTGACCATTTCAAGAAAGAACCTAAATCACGTGGACCCGTGTTTGTTATTACATATCTTCATTTTGAATGTGACAAGGCTATCATTCCCCTGTTATTCATAGGTATTGTTAAAGTTTTGGCTTTTTCCTCTATAAAAGTTAATTGACTTTTTACAGTGGCCTGCTATGGTTAATAATAACATGTTCAGTCATGAGTGAAATCAAACCTTTTCTTCACTTTAGCATTTAACATTCCCAACAATATAATGTGATACATTAATCGAAACACAGCTAATTGTTAGATATTTTAGTATTATGGGAGCATTTACTGGGTACTTTTTTTGATGATATTAGACAGAAGATTCTGTGACTCAACAAGGCTCTTTATGTTAACTGTCATTTTCTCTTGCTTTGTCAACTCAAGATTTTATGGTGTGAAAGTAGATACTAAGGTTGGAGGGAAAACACCAACAAATCACTCTTTTACTTATCACTCCCTTGCAGAAGATGTTTATGTGAAGACCATCTGGGTTGTGTCAGAACTCACGGATGCAGGAGACCTCTGTATAAGATTTATAGGCCTTGAGAGTGCATCTTACTGCAATTGTAGAACAAAGGATTCTGTCTAGTGTTTAATGGACCTGTCAAAGGTATGTTGAGATACGATTGTAGAAGGCCTCTTTCAGAGCTGGGGGACCTTCCTTATATGGTTTTAACTTGAAACTTGTTGACACACGAACTTTCTGCCTCTAAATACTGCTGCACAAAAGAATAAAACTTTGAGTTGATTTTAGGAAAGCAGCCTGAACAGTCTCTGTATCATTTTGTTCTCCTAACTGCTCCCGACGTCGTAACTAACCCACTGACAGCATATCTGAGTGCTACTTAAGAATAATTTTGAATCTTATAGGGTAAAGACAAAACTCTGCTTATAGACGCCCACGCCTCGGGGAAACCCGATCCACGGACCAGACCCGGGACGGGTTTCTTTCAATAAAACACAATTTTCTTATTGCAACCATCAGTAACTCGAAATTAGCCACCAAAGGGTTAAGTCTGCAGTTCCACACTCCTGTGAAGCTACATTCTCCCCCTCTGCTCTCTCTTATCCTCCTGCTCCTGCAAAAACAAAACAAAACAAAGTATCCACCCATCTGTTGCAGGCTGGGTGAATTATTGCTCAACATTTACTAATCCTAAAGTCTGTGTCGTTTTTGTCTCAGAATCGAGTCAGTCAAAACTTTTAGTCCGTCCATCACAGTCCAGTCACATGCATACAGCCACACACATTCATACCAGATGTTGCTGATTCATACCAGATGTCTCACGCGCGACCTATTCGAGTATCCATCACCAGCAAGATGACGTCATCATTTTAAAGGAAAACAGTTCCTTGTTTTTTTTGGACTGGATTGACTGGCTGCAATCCTTTTAGGCTCAGGAGTTCTCATGTGATCAATGTCCCATATAAGTGAATTTCTCCAGAGCCCATTATAATCATGGAGAAAAATACTTTGCGACTGTTTTCAGTAAGAATATTTTATAGCCCTTTAAAGTTCAATCCCTCAGGCCTGGATTAAAGAGCTGATTTGTTAAATCAGGAACTCACAAAATACCAAAATATCACCACCGGTGGATCACACCTCTCTGATGTTCTTATTTCAGTGCACTGTAACAAAAGCAAAAACAAACGTAACCAATAAAATACTCATATGATAACAAATACTGGGGCCCGTTGCAAACATGTCCAAGCATAAAACCATCTTTCTCTCTCTTAGAGAAAGAAAACAATCCAAGTGAATTTCTCCAGAGCCCATTATAATCATGGAGAAAAATACTTTGCAACTGTTTTCCGTAAGAATATTTTATAGCGCTTTAAATTTCAATCTTTCAGGCCTGGTTTAAAGAGCTGATTGTTAAATCAGGAACTCACAAAATATCAACATATCACCACCGGTGGATCACACCTCTCAGATTTTCTTATCTCAGTGCACTGTAACAAAAGCAAAAACAAACGTAACCAATAAAATACTCCTATAATAACAAATACTGGGGCCTGTTGCAGACATGTCCAAGCATAAAACCATCTCTTTCTCTTAGAGAAAGAACACAACCCAAAGCTCACTGATAGAATCAAGCTAGCGCTAAGCAAAACCCAAAAATCAACCAGAAATTCACAGGAAATTTTTGCTTCTCCTGGGACAATATTGTGTGGGAATGAGAAGCTCAGGTGCCGTAACACCTTTTGTTCCTCCTTGAATTAAATCTCAATCACAGAAAATGCGGTACTCTGACCTAAAACTTACTCTATTAGTTCATCATTTTCACTCTGTGCCACTGTTCCTCATCAGGGCTGTGTGAAGCACAATAAACAATTCAATCAAGGCCTTGAGCCATAAACAGACACCACGCAAAGACATTGTTTTCATAACCAAACTGTTTTAGACCTTATTCCTTAAATCTACATAAATGCCCTCTGGGTGACATAAAACACATTCTAAGTAATCAATGGCTTCTTATAACAAATTCTGTATATTTGGATGTTTCTGTGCAGCATTTTGCATATCAGCATAAGCATTTGTTAGCAAAGCATTCTTCATTGCATCAGCGTGTGTGTGTGTGTGTGTGTGTGTGTGTGTGTGTGTGTGTGCATGTGTGTGCATCACTTCTCAGTGACTCAGCATTTCAATTTAGGTGTGTGTGTGTGTGTGTGTGTGTGTGTGTGTGTGTGTGTGTAGACGTGTGTGTGTGTGTTCATCACTTCCCTGTTCTGGTGTCTTGGGTAAACCACGGCCTGAAGCATGCCCTGGGGTCCTGCCCTCCTCCTTTTCAGTCTGTTTGCCACCATTGCTGCTGCTGCTGCTCAAAGTTCTGTCCATCCTGGTTCTGACCCCAATTGGGGCGGTCCTTTCTCCAGTGTCCATGCTCACCGCAGGTGAAACCTGCATCTTCTTCTGTGTTTTTGTCCATTCTGAGGTGCCTTCTGACCTCAGTTGCTCCTCCTGTCTCGGTCACGCCCTTTTTGCTGCCCGATCATCCGTGTTGGTCCATCACTGTCCTGCACAGTGTTAATGCAGAGTTGTTAAGGTCAGCATTCCTTTGCTCGGCCTTACTTTTCCTTCGGGCTTGGCGGGCGTCTCGTCACAGCTCTGTCAGCTGAAGCTGTCTGAGAATTTTCCCCCGTGTAGTGAAACGGGCCTTGGTTTTAACGCTCTCCGTCTCTGCTGCATGAGATCGTTTCCCTGCAGCACTGTTGACATTTTCAGGTTGTAGTTGTGGGTCCAGCTGCTGCAGCGTTTGGTCAGGGTCACGTCGAAGATGGTAGAGGGGAGAGCAGGAGTCCAGGTCAGCCTCGGCTTCCAGGGCCGGCAAAGCAGCCTGTAATTAAACATAAAGAGAAAAAACAAAAACAAACAAACAAACAAACAAACAGGAAAATGATGTTGTGTTGGCTGTGTTACAGAGAGAGGGGAGAAACACCGGGGCAGGCCCTGTGTCAGCCTTCTCTCCCCCCCTTTTTTTTCCCCTCACGATATAATCAACTCATAAGCCACCAAGTTGACAGGACGACATGCACATGTTCAAATTCTTAAGATCATGTTTAAACTCACATAAGAGAAATTTCTTTCCGTCAGTAATCACTTGTGTTGTTCAATCAGCAGAAAACATCTCACAATTTGACTCTTAACCACTAAATTTGTTGTTTCATCACTGGTTGGTCATACCAGTCTCTTTATTTTCTTTTTCTTTGAAGTTAAATCGTTGTCCTGCAACCCAGAGGGTTTATTTGTTAGTAGTGGATAAACTTCATCATTTAACAACAGGTGTATGTTAAGTTTCCCTGCTTTAACCTTGCTGGAAAATCCGCATGTGTTCATGAGTGTAAGCTGTTTTTTCATTGCGTGTGTGTGCATTTGTAGGCGGGTTATTTTTACTTTTTTCTCAAACAAGGCATTACCTTAAAAGGAGCCTTTCTCTCACATTTCTCTGCTTGTGTGTGTTTTTGTTTCACCTTTTGTTGTGATGCTCCGGATGCCTTCCCAACCTCCACAAGTCTGTTGGCCCCAATTTTAACTTCTCTTAATTTCTCCTCTAATTCTCTCCTCGCTGCTGTCTTTTCCACAGCTGCTGATTCTTGCTGGGTGTGGTTACCACTACTATACTTTTGCTTCGGCCGCTGTGCTTGTGGGGGGCGGTTGGTCCAGGTCCGTAGCCACCTGTATTAACACACTAAGAGATTTATTTAATATCATTTTCATCACTGTTAAATAGACCGGCAGGCAACACGCCCACCTTTACAGTGCAGACTGCATGCCAGTCTCCCAACACACTCCTCTCTCTGCTTCTCAATAATTCTCCACTCTCCCTCTATTTCTCCTTTCTCTACGTCAGTTTTAAAACCCAACACATTTCACACCACTACTCACCTCTTACTACTTTAACTCCTCTATTCCTTTTTTCTTTTTTCTTACACCACAGAGTATTACACCCAATTATGCCCGTCTATCTCTATGTGGCTCCAAATTCCCTCTTTATTTAATTTCACACTCATCAGGGGAGAGGCAAACAGCAATTTAAACCACTGAAACGAGGAATTCAACCTTTCTCTTTTACTAATATAGAACTCAACCTTTGTTCGCAAAATGTGTCTTGTTCTAGTCCAGAATAAATGTAAACCCGTGATTACACAGAAGTTTCAGTGTTATTCTGTAGCTATGCGGGGGTTCTAACGTCCCAAGTCGCCACCTCGGCTAACCAGACGCCGCTGGACCGGCCTGTGCGTCCACAGACAGGGGGGTTGCCACACCATGAACAAACTTAATTTCCACTAGGCATCAACCTTTGATCCTAAAATGTGTCTTTGCTCTAATGTCCTCCCATTCACACATCAACCGTCACTGTCACCATGTTCATATTTCACACACAGAAACACACAGAGAGCGCATCTCACAAGCAGAAACACACACAGAAACCTCTGAGCTCACCTTTGAAAATGCAAGCGCACCATAAGCCAGACTCTATTTCACCTCTATTTCATATGCTAAACTTTGGCCGCGTCTTAGAAGTTTTCCCCATTTCTTGCAACAGAAGCCAGTCATAGACAAAGTTAAATGTGGAGGGTAATGTGGGCTGCAACTCTAGTCTCAACGTAGAATGTTTTTAGTATCTTGCTAGAGCCAGTTCCTATGACACACTGGAAATCAGCCTCAACTTATGTTGTTAGTATCTCGCGCCGAAAACCAGACACCGACAATTTAATGTGAAAATATGTGTAACTCAGCGAACAGATTAATTTGGAAAGCCCAATATGCACATTTGGTATTTATAATACAACAGGCTGTGCTTACCTTTTTATATTTGGACCGGTCCTCTGTTCGCCTCCCCCCACGATCTCACCACAGGCCAAATCTGCCCCTCCTCAGCACACCAAAGATCCGGATCACCAGGCACCAAGTTGTTAAAATCTCCCAATTCTTTTAATCTTTGGGCTGAAGGAAGGACAATACTCGGTGTATAAATGCTCAATCAACAATCCTTTATTCCCATACAATTCAACACTTATGAGCACAAGCCATCCGGATGGGGAGACATGCATGAAGAGGGTCACAGCAAATCTCAAAATGGTGACGGGCTACTCCGCTTTTTATAGCCTCTAGTGGCCCCCACCCAGTCGTAAAAGCCTAAACATTCACATTCTTTCTCTGTTACGGCGCCTAAGTTATGACCTCAGCTCCCTGTCTTTCTGCTCTCTGTAAAGGTGGGGGTATGGAATGTGGTCTGTCTCTTCTATTATCGGCACAAGGTCCTCTGCACACAACATTCTCTTCATGATTGAGCAGTATGAAATGTCAAGAAACAGTGTAACACATTCACAGCAGATCAAGGGTACAGGGTAATGCACACCTGTCTAACAAATCCAAAAATGGTCACATTCTTTTAACCCAAGAATATAATGGAAACTAAGCTACATACACAGCACACAATCTAGACTAAAGGATATTATATGACCTACAGCAGTATCCTAATTCAACTACTTTAACTACAAATATAAGATAACATATGATAAAAGAATAATCTCACAATCTAAATAAAATGAAATTACTACACCACATCTAGTGCTGAAATTCGTGCTTGATCACACCCTATATTATGATAAAACCAAAAGTAAATCAAATGTAACTGCTTATATTATTGAACTGAACCAAGAACCACTTAAAAATCTTATAAATCCTGCTTCACACCACAAAACTGAAACAAATCCCCCCCGTATTTATCACTCAATCTTACCCTGCCGACTGAAGTGCCGGTCTAAATCATGCATGATTTGTCTCTTCTATATCAGAACCCAGCCAAACATCAAACATTCACCGTAGTCATTCAAAACTTTATTTGTAATATTATAATCAGCCAAATCAGCGTCTTAATTATAGGCATGTATCATTGTTTGCAACAGTGTTTATAAAGCCGTTAATACTCTAAGCGTTTCACCGCCTCCTCTCACACCAAACTCTCTTATTTTATATTACAAAGACGTCTTATATTTACAATCACTCTTAGGCCTGACAGTTTTAGCACCTAAACAATTTCGACAAATTTAAGTTAATGGTCCAACCGATAAAGTCCAACTTTTTTGTGATCAATTAACCAGTATCTGTCCAACAGTTTCTGGCCTCATCTCTAAAATCCCTAACTCAATTTAAAAGTGTCCAACACCCAAGGTCCAACCTTTGCTGCCCAAAAAAAAAAGCGCAGATACCATTCCAAACAGTAAAGAGACTCAAACTCTTAGCTTATTCCAGGATGCCCTGTACCCCACAGTCAAGCCAAACTGAACTAACCCTGTTTGCCGACAGGTCAAGGTCGCACGTCCGCGGCCAGGAGGGACCGTAACGTCCAGGCTATGCGCTTCCTAGCAGTCCATGATGGCTCCACGGTAGGCAGCCTGTTTCCTCAGCTCCCAGCTTTTTCCTTTCATTTCTGTTTTTTCTTGTGCTTTAAGCTGTTTTTACCCGACACTCTTGGTTGTGTTTTATTTGTTGTGCAACGGGACATGGACCCACAAATTTTCGTGAGAGTAGTAGTGTAACTCCGAAATGACAACACAGGCACGGCTTCTTCAAGACGGGCGCTTCGCTGCATTTATTGAACGCCGTGAAAACTACAAACATAAAACACAAAGACTTTAAGCGCTTCAGTCTATCAAAATTAACACTTGTGCTTTAACAACGAAAATTACCTCGTGGCCGCCTGCCACTTCGGAGGTCCTAGAAGAATAGCTTTACAGTCTTGTGCATTCTTGTACCACTGGTAGACTAACCAGGCCTTTGCAGATAGCTCGCTGGACTCCTTAGCGTGATTATTAAACGTGGGCTCACAGCCTATACTATCACGCCCAAACCTCGCGATAATAGCGGTGTAACAAAACTGGTTCTTTGTGACAAGATAAACACACCCTTACAATATTGACCACAGAAACGTAAGAGCAAGAACATTTTAACTGCTGGAACCATCTATTAAACTTCTTTATACATAAGCCATTTCTGTGACACTTACAAGTAGTATGTCTTCTACTCTTTTTGGGACTTTTTTACCACCACTTCTGGAGACTCTGTAAGCCAAGCCATTGTTTACAGTAGGGAGCAGCTGCTAGCACTGGGCAACAGGAAAGTACTCCCGGAGGAGCGACCCAAGATTCCGAAGGAATTACGACGTTGGAGGAGGGGACGCAGGGCTGGAGTGAAATACCAGGAAAGAAGGAGACGGTACAAACCAAGCATTCCATCCATTCTCATGAGTAATGTAAGATCTTTACCCAACAAGATGGAAGAGCTAATCCGATTGTTCAGTCTGACGTCACTAGCCGTGTCTGGGTCTAAACTCCGCTGCAGGTCCATATATCAAACGATCACTATGGCATTACTGAGAGTTGAAAAACTGTCTAAAGTCTTTCATCTTTAATAAAATGATCAGCGTTCTGCTCTACCAGGTGTAACAATTGAGTTTAACATCCAGGCATCCATGAAAATGGAATTTATGACATTTAACGGAGTTAGAAGTTAGCAGGGAGTTAGCTCGCTAGCTTCTATCTAAATACAATATAGCATGTCCTGACTGTGGGGTTTTGGAAACAAATTAAAACGTACAGCTCTGCTATCACTTCCAGCATAAATGAAGACAGAAAACTAAACAGCAGTGACGTTTGTAGGGTTACTGAAGTTTGGCTAGCTGGTATATAATGATGTGCTACGTGACCGCTAGCGACACAGCTATGTTAGCATAATATAAACAAGCTAACTTTTTTTCCACTCGATAAAAGTTAACGTGAGTGTTCTCGGTGGTCAGGAACAAATGTAATCGCATGGCAGGATGCTGTAAAAGGACCAAACTTCAGCCAGGAGAACAACTGAGATAATCCATCCACAATACGAGGTTAGTCATTCATATACTGCTGCATGGGCTGGGCTGTAGTTACATCCATCCATCTTCATCCGCTTTATCCGAGGCCGGGTCGCGGGGGCAGCAGCCTAAGCAAAGAGGCCCAGACCTCCCTCTCCCCAGCCACCTCCTCCAGCTTATCCGGGGGAATACCAAGGCGTTCCCAGGCCAGCCGAGAGATATAATCTCTCCAGCGTGTCCTGGGTCTGCCCCGGGGCCTCCTCCCGGTGGGACATGCCTGGAACACCTCACCCAGGAGGCTCCCAGGGGGCATCCTTGTCAGATGCCCGAACCACCTCAGCTGGCTCCTTTCGATGTGGAGCAGCAGCTGCTCTACTCTGAGCCCCTCCCGGATGGCCGAACTTCTCACCCCATCTCTAAGGGAGAGGCCAGCCACCCTTCGGAGGAAGCTCATTTCTGCCGCTTGTATCCGCGATCTCGTTCTTTTAGTCACTACCCACAGCTCGTGGCCATAGGTGAGGGTAGGGACGTAGATCGACCGGTAAACTGAGAGCTTCGCTTAGTTACATCCTAAGGTTTTAAAAACTGAGCTTAAATAAATGATTAGTGGTAATAAAAGCCGAGGGAGGTCAACAGGGATCACTGACTGTTTTAGGAGCTTTTTGAGATCAAATAGAAGAAAATACATAACATTAAACATGTTAACAACACAAAAGCCATATTAAACGCAGACTACTTTAGACCCGGAAGTAGGATTCGTCGCGTCATCACTGAACAACCGGATTGCGCTAACCAGACTGCAGTGGGAGTACAAGCAGAGCAGCCTTCTCCTGTTCACTGAGACATGGCTCACGGACCACACACCAGACTCTGTCATAACTCTGGATGGCTTTCAACTGGTTAGAGCGGACCGGAATGCAATGGAGAGTGGTAAGAGGAGAGGTGGGGGACTAGCAATGTATGTCAACGAGAGATGGTGTAACCCCGGGCACATCACTGTGAAGGAACAGAGCTGTACCAAAGACATTGAACTGTTGGCAGTTAGCGTCCGGCCATACCACCTGGCCAGGGAATTTTCACACGTTATTGTGCTGACTGTTTACATCCCACCCTCGGCCGACGCTACAGCAGCCTGTGATTACATTCACTCCACTGTCTCTCAGCTACAGATGGCACATCCGCAGTCCCTCATTATCATTTCTGGGGACTTCAATCATGCCTCACTAGCTGTCCCTCTCCCAAACTTCTCCCAGTACGTTGACTGCCATACAAGGGACAGCAAAACCCTGGAACTATTGTTTGCCAACACAAAGCAGGCTTACAGTGCATCACTCCTCCCCCCGCTTGGCCACTCAGACCACAACCTGGTCCTTCTCCACCTGGTCCTTCTCCACCTCACCTACACTCCTATGGTGAAGAGGAACCCCCCCCCCACAAAGAAGGTGATAAGGGTGTGGTCTGAGGAATGCACTGAGGCCTTAAGAGACTGTTTTGAATGCACAGACTGGCAGGAACTCTGCAAGCCTCACGGTGAGGACATCGACGCCCTCACTCACTGCATCACGGACTACATTAATTCCTGTGTTGAGAACACTGTGCCTACCAAGAAGATACAGTGTTTCTCAAACAATAAACCGTGGGTCACCCCAGAACTGAAGGCCCTGCTGAACAAGAAGAAGAGTGCTTTCTGGTCGGGAGACAAGGAGGAACTTAAGTCCAAAAGGATCTTAAATACAAGATCCGAGAAGGCAAGGAGTGCTTCAGGAGGAAGATGAAAAACCAACTCCAACAGAAAAACGTCAGAGAAGTCTGGAGGAACATGAAACAAATCTCTGGACATTTCCAGGACAATGGAGGAGCCACAGTGTCTGCTGGCCGGGGGTGGGCTAACGACTTGAATCTGTTTTTTAACAGATTTGACAATGGCCCACTTATCACCTCTCCCACCCCCCAGGTTCCATTAACCCCCCTCCATTTGCTGCCCCCCCCTCCGGGTGCAATGCCATTGTCACCTGAGCTCTCCTCTCACTACAACTCTGCTTCACCCCTATCCACACATCTATCCACAACAAAGCGAGCCCCACCCCCAACTCCAGCCCAGCCTCACATCTACTTCACAGCTGATCAGGTGAGAAATCAGCTCAAGAGGACGAAGGCAAGGAAGGCAGCAGGTCCGGATGGAATCTGCTCCAGACTGCTCAGGGACTGTGCAGAGCAGCTCTGTCAGGTGGCCCTGTACATCTTTAACCTGAGCCTGAGCCTGGAGAGGGTTCCTGAACTGTGGAAGACTTCCTGTGTGGTTCCGGTGCCAAAAATCGCACACCCCAGGGAGCCCAACCACTTCAGGCCTGTTGCCTTGACTTCTCATCTGATGAAGACCATGGAAAGGCTCATCCTGCACCACCTTCAGCCACTGGTGGGCTCAGTGTTGGACCCCCTGCAGTTCGCCTACCGTTCTGGAATTGGGGTGGATGACGCTGTCATCTACCTGGTACACCGATCCCTCTCTCACTTAGAGCAGGCGGGGAGCACTGTGAGGATCATGTTTTTTGACTTCTCCAGTGCTTTCAACACCATCCAACCCACACTACTGAGAGGGAAGCTGGAGGGAGCCGGAGTAGGCAAACAGCTGACTGCATGGACCATCGACTACCTTACCAACAGACCACAGTATGTGAGGCTCCATGACTGTGTGTCTGAGGTGGTAATCTGCAGCACGGGGGCACCACGGGGCACGGTTCTCTCACCTTTCCTGTTCAGCCTTTACACTTCAGACTTCTGTTATAATTCGGACGATTGCCATATACAGAAGTTCTCAGATGATACAGCCATCATTGGATGCGTATCAGATGGGAATGATCAGGAATACAGGGGGGTCATCAGTGACTTTGTTGGCTGGTGTGAGACCAACGTACTCCAAATCAACGCCGGCAAGACAAAGGAGATGATCATAGACTTCAGGAGGAAGTCACCCCCTACAACACCGATGAACATCCAAGGGAAAGACATTGAGATAGTGGACTCTTATAAGTACCTGGGTGTTCACCTCAACAATAAACTGGACTGGACTACAAATACAGACGTCCTGTATAAGAAGGGCCAGAGTCGACTCCACCTGCTGAGGAGACTGAGGTCCTTCGGAGTCTGCAGGACTCTGTTAAGGACATTCTATGACACTGTGGTAGCATCTGCCCTTTTCTATGCAGTGGCCTGCTGGGGGAGTGGATGCACGGACAGGACAGGAGCAGGATTGACAAACTGGTGCGGAGGTCTAGCTCCGTGCTGGGATATCCCCTGGAGTCTGTGGAGTTGGTTGGTGAGGGGAGGATGTTAGTAAAGCTGACATCCATCATGAACAACCCACATCACCCACTGCATGAGTATGTGAGTGGGCTGAGCAGCTCCTTTAGTCAGAGACTGAAACACCCTCGCTGGAAGAAGGAGCGCTTTCGCAGATCATTCATCCCAACAGCAGTTAGACTCTATAACTCCTCAATCATGATGTCATAAATCACTGGACACTGTGAACATCCACGGTCACCACTTCATGCATAATGGACCTTCCATGACCTTCCAAGCTATATAGTTTATGTCTTCCATATTTCCAACTATATCCATAATCACATACTGTGTATGCTACCATTGTATATAGTGTATTATCTTACTTTTTTTTTTTTCATTGATTGTACTTAATTGTATTTTTGTATTTCCTTCATATATCTGTACCTGAGCTGAGGTGACGCAAAAATTTCCCCGTTGTGGGATCAATAAAGTCTTATCTTATCTTAACTGCCGTCCTTGAAAAATTTATAATACTTTGAAACAACAGTCAACACCCCAAAACAAGAGTATGACTGACGCAGGTCCAACCTGTCTGACCAATGGGGACTCTAACCCACAAAATGACCAATTCCCTATCACACTAAATTCACTCAGCAGTCCAACTGCTTTAAATCCTCAGTACTGTCACTTTCAACGTTTCATTATCATTACTTTAACTTCAATTCTCATGAGATTTTCTCATCAAAATCAAAACAGACACTCACCGGCAACTTTTACTGAATAGACATTAAATTTTATCGTCCAATTCAGCACATAAAATCAACAGGCCTGTGCCTACCTCTTTTATAAAGGCGCCTGTCCACTCAGTTCGATTGCCGGATAATGTCTGCCCATCTGACCACCTCGGACCGTCCAAGCCTCCAACTTCCACCCCAATACCACAGGACGAGCCCCCAAACTGTTACGGATTCAAAGAATTGGAGATGGATACAAGAGGAAAACCAAAATAACAACACTGGTCCGGCCAGGTTGAGTCAAACGATGATTTTAATGAACACACGCGTGGGAGATGGACACTGTACGCAGACAGCATCAGATCTCAAAATGGTGGAGCATTGATCAAACTCTTATAGCCTCTAGTGGCCCCCACCTAGTCATAAAAGCCTAAACAGTCACATTCTTTCTCTCACACGGCGCCTAAGCTATGGCCTTGGCTCCCTGTTTATCTGCTCCTGCTGAGATGGGGCAGTATGCTCTGTTCTCTTCTAATCAGACAAATAAGGCGATGACTTTCTCCAAACAGTATTTCTTATAACTCAGCAGTATAATGCATCATAAAACAATATCATTCATTCACAATAAATCAGCAGTCTAATGTAATGCAAATCAGTTTAACAAATGTAATAGTTATCACCTTCTTCTAATTCAGGAGAATAATGCAAACTAAAACTACATAATAATTCACAATCTTTAATTAGGGGTCTAACATGGCATAAGGTAATATTATAATCCCACATTGCTCATACTTACTGAGTTCCCTAGCTACTTCCTTACTATGTCAGTAAACTTTTTGAAAAGGAAGCTGTTGTAGATTTAAAGAAACATCTTAATTGAAGCAAAGGCAAAAAATTGGAATGAATTTTATGTGACTGTTCATATTAAAGCCAACAACAAGTGAAAATCCAAAAACCGGCTCCAATCCTTTGTATTAATGATCCCCCCCCACCCTGTGTGTGTGTGTGTGTGTGTGCCCTCACAGAAGGAAGGTCACAGCAGGAGCTTTTCTCAAACGCATTACCAATCAGTTTATTTTTTACAAGAAGTGTAGCTCATACAATGGTATAAATGTATTCTTTGCGATACTTAATAAATACGAAACTCTAAAGATTTTGAGTTCATGCACACGTCACAATGATTTCTATAAAAGCATTTTGTTTATGGGGATAATGTAACAAATCTTTTGCGACCCTATTAATGATCAATGGTAATTGAAGAGGAAGCTTGAACCCTGGCGCAGGACATTTTCATGACAAGTGACAGCGCAGACATCTACAAATGAGAGAACCTGTTTTATCATCATAAACACGGTGATATGAAGCATCGTTAAAGTGTCACTTCAGTAATGTTGACTCATGTTCACTTAAACTCCCAGAGACCAGCCATTTGGCTTTTCTACCTATAAAACCCGGAGAGCAGCCAAATGGCTGGTAGGCTTTTAGCTAAGCTTTAGCTTCAGCCAAGTGGAAGCTAAATTGGCTAGTCATTCATATGTATATTAGGTTGTTACCTGGGAATTCTGGAGGGAGGGGAGTGGGGGTGTGTGATTGAGGGCGTGGGGGAGCTGCTAAAAGCTGTGCACTTCCTTTTGTGTTTCATCTTGATGCATTCTCAATCATCCAGGGAAATAAATCTCCAAAAGTCACCAACTTGGAGTGTTTCAGTTTGCCATCTTAGGGAGAAATCAACACACATGGGTGTATGTCCTTTGTTGCTGAGATTTATTGATAAAAACAGTACAAAAAACCAACCATTTGTACACATATTTACAAATGGCCTGCTGAGTGGTGCACGGAGCATGTTCATTGGTTCATGGACCTCCCTGAACTAATGGCATTTATTGCAGTTGTCATCTTGCGGGGGGTTAACAGGGTTCCATCTCTAAATGACTGCTGGTCAGCAAACCTGGGAAACCCACAGATAATTGGAACTATGGCACGAAACCGCTTCCAAGACATCATGCAACACCTACGCTTTGATGACAAGTCCACCCGCAGTGATCGAGCAAAGACTGATAAGTTCGCTGCAATTTCCAGTGTGTGGGGATCATTTGTCACCAACTGCATCACGTGCTACAACCCTGGTCTACATATCACCGTTGATGAACAGCTTTTCCCATCAAAGACTCGGTGCTGTTTCCTGCAGTATATTGCAAGTAAACCTGACAAGTTTGGGATCAAGTTTTGGGTGGCTTGCGACCTAAAATCCAAGTACATTTGCAATGTCTTCCCATATCTTGGCAAGGACCCCAATTGTCCCACTGGGGAGAGACTTTCTGAAAATGTAGTAATGAGGCTGATGGAAATGTTGAAATGTACTCACTCACTTTTTATTATTATTATTTGTAAATATGTGTACAAATGGTTGTTTTTTTTTGTACTGTTTTTATCAATAAATCTCAGCAACAAAGGACATACACCCATGTGTGTTGATTTCTCCCTAAGATGGCAAACTGAAACACTCCAAGTTGGTGACTTTTGGAGATTTATTTCCCTGGATGATTGAGAATGCATCAAGATGAAACACAAAAGGAAGTGCACAGCTTTTAGCAGCTCCCCCACGCCCTCAATCACACACCCCCACTCCCCTCCCTCCAGAATTCCCAGGTAACAACCTAATATACATATGAATGACTAGCCAATTTAGCTTCCACTTGGCTGAAGCTAAAGCTTAGCTAAAAGCCTACCAGCCATTTGGCTGCTCTCCGGGTTTTATAGGTAGAAAGGTAGAAGCCTGGCTTTGCAGGTGTTTTAATAGAAGACTTTAAAACACTAAACACTCATTTCTGTGGTTTAAGTTTTCAGAATATAACATGTGGTAAGACGACGAGTTTTACTTCTCACTGTCCGTGTTATGTGTATCTATTTATCACGTATGCTACTTTGCTCTGTGGACTGTAAAATGTTTCATTGTGTTCATGAAATAAACCAGACTTTCACTGTCTGCATCTTTTACTGTTTTTCTGCTTTTGTTCACTCCAAGTTTGACAAACCTGCAGATATCCAGAGTTAACTCACTAACAATGTGGAGCAGTCTCAGTGTATTTAGCTGCTTTTTCCCTAAACACAACCAACTGAGAGAAACGCCTGTAGTCCTCACTTGGTCATTTGAACGCTGAAGGAGATTTGTTCCATAGACACCTTATACTAGTGTTTCCTGCACTTAATCCACCACTACTATGTTCTATTTAAATCCAGATTCCTTTTATAGTTTGCAGTTTCTTTACTAACACATTTGTAGATGAGTTTATTGCTGAACGACACAGCTAGCAGTCTCACACACTCTTTAGGTTTTTGAAGTTTTGTGTGTAACGGTTTAGTCTCTCACACCTTACCAGTTTCTCCCCAGTATCACAACAGTATGACTCCCAAAGTACGGCTCAGTAAACAACCAATGATTCTAAAGCCAGAACAGAAAGATACAGTTGGAAGATGAATGATTGCGTTTTTATGATGCGTAGTAAAACTACCCCCTCTTCTTCTTCTCTGTATTGTTGTTTGTGTGTGTGTGTGTGTGTGTGTGTGTGTGTGTGTGTGTGTGCGTGTCTTAGAAGTCAAATAATACATTAGCCACACTTAGTTGTAAGCAGAAATCTTATGCAAAGCCAGAAGCATGTTTCCCCACTTTCATAATGCTGAGGTGTCAAATCCACAACCCCCAACAAATGGTTTGTTACACGCGGGTGTGAAGGGCAAGCTTTACTTACACAGCCTCACACACAGTAGATTTTTAAAGTTTTTTGGGTACAGTGGTTTAGCCACAGATGTAACTTCTACCTTTGATAAAGACCACTCCACCTGTTTATTTCTTAAGAAATTAAGCTCTTATTTATACATGTCTACACAATAATAGACACCGTGTGCTCTGTGACATTATAGTCTTCTACATCTGCTTCCATTGGTTTGCATCTTAAACTCCCAGCCTTTCAGTTTGTTATGAACGACTTATATTTCTAACATTTTGTGATATAAAAGTGAACCATGCGACTTTTTTTTTTTTAATTTTCTGTTTGATGGAAGAACTTAAGACACGAGTTATTTAAACAATTCTAAATACAGTTGATGGCCAGGTACTTTAAGGGGCAAAGTGTTAAGGATAATGTTATCAATGTAAATGCAAAGAACTTGTGGATAGAATATAACATTTTGAAAACGATACCTCAGAAGCTGTACTGTCACCCTTGATGTAAGAAAACTTTCCACAGTACGTCCACTTAAGTAACTAAACACAAAAGTCATCTACAATAATCCACTTTCCTTGAAAGAAAGAGAGAGATAGCCTTAGTTTCAGTGCAGGTCGTTGCCCCACGAGAATGACAAACCTTGCCGACCTGACATACAATACAAAGCAGATTGGGGAGACAGGTACGGCCAGGTGAGGAAAAAAACAAAACATTGAAATGTGCAACACAAAGATATACAGGAATGCACGGGATAACACACCATAACACACTAAACACAGACAAGCAACATGGGAAAGAGTTCCAGTGTGTACATCTGATCTGGGACCGCTACAATCTTTCGACTGCGCCTCCAGCTGACCCGATGTCCACATCATGGGGGAGGTAAGCGTTGGAGGTGGCGTTGGATCCGGGGTAGGGAGGGTGATGCGTCAGTGAGTGCTTATCAGTATCAGTATATGTATGTGTGTGCGTGTCCATAGTTCAGCTGAGACAGTGTCCTTCGCCCTGCCAGGCTAAGTAAACAGTCTTCCAGCCAACCCAGGTGGCCTTGTAGGGAATGGGAAGGAACAGACTCAACACAGTCGTTATCAGGGAGTTGTTGTTCGGCTCCAGCCTTGAGCTGGCGCCGAAGGGGTAGCCGGGTTATGATGGTAATTGAGAATTTCAAGCTGTTTTTTAACACTCCGACACTGGTCTCTCAGTCTCCCCTTAATAGCTGCGAGCTTCTCCGTGATGTTATTAGCCGTCGATTCTGTGGTCTTGTCACTCTTTTTGCTCACATAGCAGATTCTGAGACCTCACGACCGCAGCCAACTGATCCGAGGTGTAATCCAGCTCCGCCCAGAGATGTTGTTCTGAGTTGATTCTTTCCTGATGTAATCCAACATACATACGCTCAAAGGTGTTATTCTGAGCATTCACTGCAGTCGTAAGCGCCTCCAAGCTCTTAACCGTGCTGCCTTCAGTGAGCCCTTTCTGAGAAGTCGCACCTGTTGTTCCAATCCCAGCCGGCAGCCTTGTGGGGGTTTGAACAGCCGGTTCCGCTCTCTTAATTCTCCGATAAGCCAGGGCCAAGCCAGCTTCGATCAGCAAGAACCCTGTTATCACGGTTCCGAATAGGTAGATATCTTCAGCGTCCTCGATCGACAGTCCCGCCAGGCACACGATCCTCTGCCACCCGTCCATCGTGTATCAGGCAGGGAAAGTCCCTCCAGGGCACTCGGGTTCTCCCGAGCCCACACTTCTCGTTAAAGGGTGTCAATAGCATTCAGAGACCAGTTGATCAAATCCATAATTCTCTTTTAGGTTTTAGACACAGACTGTGAGAGAGTGTTCCAGGGAAAGTAATACAAAAAAGACACGAGACTAGACAAGGACATAAGAACTAGCAGGAAAGATAAGGGAGAGGAGAAAAGTGCGTCCGCCTCCTCCGAGAGCCAAAGTGGAGGAGCACAAACACACAACTGACTGAGCAATGATAAGTAGAGCTACCCGAGGCCGATACTCAAGCAGAAGAAAATTAAAAGTTGTTGTTTTTGTGGCTCGAAAAATTAAAGAAAGTATGTTTAATAATTCAACAAGACCCGCACCTTCAACACATGTACATTCAAATTTTGGAACAGGCTCAACATTGCTGTTGTTCAATAGTTTTTATCTGTTCGAAAAAGTCATTTTACGGCTTTAATGTTTCCAGCTGATAAGGAGAATGAGTGCATTTCAAATGAGCGTCCAAAGGCTTTAAAAATCCGCTGTCTGTAACGCCAGTATCAAACTACAGAGCATTGTTTTTACTAAAATTCAACATTTTCAGATGAAAATTTGGCTGCTTTTTGTTTTTTTCACTGTAACACCCACCTCAATGCCATTTTTAGGATATTCTTGGTGATCCCATTTTTTTTTCATATTTATGCTTTTGGGACTGAGGGTATCTAATACGCACGTTGTCACTGTTTTTTGTACTACCAGCTGTGAGGGCTCTGCTTTTGCTTCGAGCAGTCCGTTTTTATTTTGTCTCGTGAGTGTGTTTTTCAAACGAGATCCTCGTCAGTTTGATTTTGTTACCACAAACTTTGTGTGAAGTTCACAACAGAGGTAAAGAGATTTAAACACCCCAGTTTAAGGAGGCAGGCAGCGGTTGGACCACCTGCACAGGGCAGGTGAAGCAGAGATTGTCCGGGGAGATGTACAACATAAGCAGAGGGAACATTTTACAAGATGATAAATGGCACATTTAGGTGATTAAGGATTTGTTGACAAGATTAAAAGACACGTCTGTCAGAGTTCAACAACATTACAGTTTGATTAAATAAAAAGTTTTTAAACTACACAAGGTTTATTTTCTCCTCTGATAGTAATTATATTAAACATGTCAAGAAAGAAAGAGTATAAAGAAAAATAGTAAGTGTGTCTAATTAAACTCTTCCTGTGAACCTTATATCATCCTTTAATATGTTCGGTGTTACAAACTTGAAGAAGCACAAAAGATCATCAGACATTAATCTAATCAGTTTTCAGCCTTGTAGTGTAGGTATATTACTACTGATAATATACAGAGCATTTACATCATAGGTTATCCCACAGTGGGTTCTGTGTTCCTTTATCATCACATTTTTTTATTCTGGATGTGGCTTCAATTTATTTAACCCTTTATTTCTAATTAAGGCATGAATAAACCACATTAAAATGATTTTTTATCATTATCTTGAGAGTTCAGGGCAATATAAATCTTACAGGTGGACAAAACTAGATTTTTAACATGACAGCTTGCAATAAAATCACAAATGTTAAAAAAAATACAAATCAAAGCTTTAAAAGCAGTGTGTGATTTTAATATATTGTTGATTGTAAAAATAGTATTATTTTAGTCTTTAAAACATAATTTTAAGTAAGACAAAGGCACTATTTCCCCCACCTCTGGTTTGGCTACAGATTTATGATATGGAAAGATATAGTTCTGCATTTTATAGGTGTGTGCGTGTGTGTGGGAGGTACAGTGTTCATTTTGAGGTTATAACAAACTATGGAAGCAAATGGGTCATAACATATATTTCTACATGCATTTAAGCATATGACAATGTCTCCAAAAGAAGAGGAAAACACAGTTTCTTCATCCAACTTCATTCAAACTGCAGCCCTCCCAAATTCTGTTACAAATCAAACTGACAACCAGCTTATTGGGTAGAGGGAGGGGTTCCTCTGCATGTTTCATATCCATCCTGTCACTAAGTTTAAACATGGAGGTCATTCTTGGGACTTGGTGGAATTAAACTGTTTAAGCCATCATTCCAGTGTTTATACAGTTTAAAGTTGCAACGCCCCCACTACACTGAAGCCTTCTCCAGACTCCACCAGAAACCTTTTTATTGCTCAGCACATTTGTTTGGGGGCAGGGTTTGGGGGAATTTATGGTTGAGCAGACACAGCATTTGCTGCCCTGTCTGGGAACAGGGTTGCTGCATCTTTAACATCTAAAAAGGTGATCCGTGCATTTGGTTAATCAGAATATGGAGCACGCTGGAAATAACCCCATCACTAAAGATGAGGTGGTTTCACACTGCTCATCAAAGATTTTTGTAGGCTTACAGCATCTTGCATATACCGTAGCTTCTAAATTGTTGAGATTTTGACAAGGGCGTAGATTTGGTTTTGGCATTGGTGGGGACGGATGATTCTACCATCGAACCCTGCCGTTTCTTTTTCTTTTTTTTGTCGTTTTTGTCTTTGCTTCTTGATAAAAAAAAAAAGAAAAAAAGAGAGAGAAATATACTTGCCTACATATGCTATTCTGCATGCTTTAAAACCATTTAAAATTACAATTCATAGTTTTATATGTGAATTATATAATGTTAAATTACTATTAAACAAATGACTGACTAAAGTATTTTAGGCTTTAGTTTACTTCCACATTCCATATAAATCAGGTATCATACAAAAATAAAAATGGCTTCAAATACAGTCATGACAATAAAAGAAAATGACTTTAAGGACTTAACACCATTACTTCAATGTCCACTATGTGAAGGAGCCGAACACATGCCTGCTCCTCTCGTTAACTGAGATAAACTGCTAGCATGTTTGTTTTACATCTATACTGTCCAGTCTCTGTTGACTGTAGCCATCTTTTTAGTCTTCTGAGAGCACTGAAGTATCTTTCATCCTAAGTACCTGCGTTTTATCCTCAGATTAAAATTATTACTATGTGCTTGATGTGCCTCACCTTTGGCCCTGGCTCTTCCCCTCTGACTGCACTAGGACATATTGCTACCTGATAAAATAATACATTGATTCATGCCATATAAAAAGTGAGACATGTCAATTCAGATTCTTTGTCAAATATACACTAACGAATCAATTTGCATCAGCAGCCTAACAATTGTTATGATGATAAATACTAGTTAATCTATAGCACCAAATCATCAGTCAGTCACCCGTGACCTCGCCTCTTCACCTCTGAGCTACAACATGGCAGAGCTGCCTCTGTCACCTGACAAACAGGACATACATGACAATAAGAATAAAATGTGTAGCTGCTTCAGTGTTTCTGTCAGTTTGTGCAGATCTTGACTCATCAGTAATGTTTGTAGGGTGAGTGCATTTTTAAAACAAGGTGGAATATTTGCAAAATCATGACTACCTCGTTATATTTTGTCTCAAAAATTAACCCTATGAATATGTCAGTGCCATTAGGATGAAATTATTGTGTCACCAACATTTTAACGTTAGACATAATTCTAACAGCCTCTGTAAACTAATATCCTGGCTTACTCGAGTCTGCAGTTTTCTCTGACAGTTTCAATCAAAATTAGAAATGCTGCTCTGAGACTGAGAGAACTAATAGTGCTGCATGTTGTGCAGTTAGTTTTCAAAACACGTTATTCATGGTTACATACAATTTTAGACTGATGTGGGCCAAAGCCTAGCACAGCCTGTAACGTTATTATGACGGACACATTTTATGAGTGAACTTGACTTTAAGTGACTTACAGGTTTCTTTGAAAAATACTTTCTTATATCCAGGTTCTTCCTTGTTGCTGCCATCCTCCTCTCCTCCTTGCAGGGCCTCGCAGCGGAGGCTGGCCGCTGCTAAAACTAAACAGAGCTCCCTGAAAAGCACAGCCAATTACATTGGCCATATTTGTCACATGAGGTAGGACTCCAGTAGAGAACGTAATTTAACTCTTTCTGCACCGCTGGGTGAATGAGACGTTGACAGATCGTTTTTTTCTTTCTATCGGGTTTGTTTTCTTTACTCGAAGAGATCAAATTATTGGTGGGGAGAATTCAATAATCGCTGGATATTGGTGGGGACATGTCCCTTCCGTCCATGCCAAATCTACGCCCCTGGATTTTGAATATGCATCTTGCCGCCTCTGTGTCTTTCACCCATCGAAAGCATGCAGAGGAGAATATGTGAAATTCTAATATTCTGCATATTGGGACAATAAATAAATGAAACCTCAAATGAAAGATGTGATTTTTGCTTTTGACTATTTGTAGAGGTTCAATAGACTGATCAGCTACAAACTCTCCTCTTCTCGTGGCATTTTTTTCAGTATTTGTTTTTTAAATTTCATTTAAGAAGTGAACAAAATTTCAGAATTTTTGACTCAACATTGTTCAAAGAAAAATCTTTTAGAAAAGAGACTTTTTCTCAAAACATCCACAGACCAGTTAAGCCTTTTGCTAATTTTAATGTTATGATCTTGAACATGCTAAATGATGGCTGAATGTTCCAAGATGCAGCACTTGGACTTTTGTCGTTTCTCTGAGTATTGATCGGTTTAATCTTGGGAAGAATTTGCTAGCATGCTCACTCTTTTTTTTTTTTTTTTTTCAAAGTCTCAAGCCACCTCACATTTCTTTATATTTTCCTAGGAAAATGGAAAATAAGTAGAGTGATTTATTAAAACATGTTAGGACATGCATGGAAATATAGTATATAAGGCAACAAGAAAGTTTTTGCAATTGCAACAAGCTTGAATATCAGTATTTAGTATGTATCAACTACTTGATTATGATCAACAGAAAAATAAACAAGCATGCCCATCTGATATTATGCTGCTTCATCAGGTTGCATCTGTTTGCCTGCCAGCCTAACATCTCTCTTTCTGCTCTGTCTGTGCCCTTTAGTGTGGTTTTAGACTCTTTAGACTCTCACTGTAGGCTGTTCCAGATTGGGGTATGGGAAAGTTAAACATTTCATTTGAGTTTCAAAGTAGTCCAAAAATGCAGGTATGTGGCAGAGACCCTTTTGAAATGTGTTTTGGTTCAACATGGCCTATCCAAAGCATCACAAATCTGTATAGAGCAAATATCCTGAAAGTTCAGTGGATCTTGGGATTTCAAAGGGAACTAACTTCCTGAGGCAGGAGAAGGGTAACTGCATTAATTACTCACTTTCTAACAAAGTTATTCTTGTTCTCAGAAAAATATTAGAAAAAAAACAGCAGTATCAGGAAACCACAAATCACCTGCTCATTAGTGCATACCAAATCCAAACAACATTTCCATACCATACTGAGGCGATGTGAGCTACCTATGAATAAATTAGTACCAGAGTTGGTGCAACATATCTTCTTCTTCTAAGCATTATACTGTAGAAAACCCAAATGTGATACTTTAGTATTACATAGGCATGGCATGTGAACAGTGGTGAACAGCAGTAGAGTTTCTTCACTCAGATATTTTGGCTTGTTCAATGAAGGGTGCTGAGATGTTGCTGAAGGGATCATGGCTAACAAATCAAGACCCCTGAGCCATGTCATTAATGGTAAATTATCCCAGAGGTATTTGTCATCTGAGGACAATTAAGGGGATTAGAAATCAAAGTTGACGTCTAGAGGGGTGTGTTAAAGTTCAGCCAGGCAGAATGAGCAGTATGTAGATTAGGCACTAATTACAGAGCTCAGTATAATGGCCAATTGGATTGCGTGTAGAATCACATAAAAAATACATACCTTCAACTTGTAGACCATGTACAAAGAAAATCTTGCTGTATTTCTGCACCACAGTATTCTGCGCATGTTTCTTAGATAACATTCTGATTGCCTGGAAAGGTTGGTATGAGAGTTTATCAGTTCTTGTAGATTTTCAAGATATACTAAATATGCAGTTAATCAGTGAATTAATTCATTTTTGGGTGGAGTGGAGGTAGTAGAGTGGTGTATAGTTTGGAGAGGCTGGCACTAATAAAAAGACAGGAAGCTAAGCTGGAATAGGCAGAGTGCTTTATTGAAACATGTGCAAACATATGTGGAAATACAGTATATAAGGCAAAAAAAAACCCCAGAGTCGCCAGGTAGGAGGTTCGTGGAAGTCAAACATGCAGAGGTTGACAGAGGAAAATGATAGGGATAGGGTGAGGTGGAGGCAGATGCGCTGTGAAAGAAGTTTTTCCAGCACCCCTGCAATGTGTTTTTGATGGTACAAAGAAAATCATCAGTACATAAGTATTCATTATTCATTCATTCATTAATAAAAAATGTATTTGTACTTACAAGGGCATAGCAGTTGAAAAGGGATCACTGGTAAGTAATCAAGGATTGGAGTCACTGATTTGCAAAAGTTTGTGTAAGGAATTTAAAAAGTAGCACTTAATTAGACAGAAACAGCATCATGAAGATGAACAAAGATTGCAAACTCATAACAAGGTTACAAAAAATTAACAATTACATAATGAAGGGTCAGTACTGAGTGACCACCACGATACTTGTGTAAAGCTGCGAGCCGTGGCTGAGATTGCAGAGACAATTGCTGTTTTATATCATAGAGGAAAAGAGAAACAAAATCTGGACACTTACTTATTTCCCAGCAATAAAATAAATAATAAAATAAAACGGCTGTAAATCCTACAAAGTTTTTGCTAGAGTTTGTTAAGCTCAAATTTGGGTTATCTGATTCAAAATGCACTGTGATGACATAGAGCCAAATGACAAAAAAATTATATATAGATGTGATTTTATGCGGGAATGCCTTAAAGGCAACAGCGTTGACACTGTGCGACGTATGAATCCTTCCACCTGAAGGTTTGAGGCATGATTGGGAAACTGCTGTTAAGTCAACATCCTCAAGCACTTTGACAGAGCTGAGTAGTTTGCCAAGTATAATGGGGGAAATGTGCTATCGTTGCTATCAACTGTTGCTTTTTCCGAATGTGTCCTTTTGTTTTTTGACTTTGCAGAAGTTTTCATTCATGTTGTAACTGAGCAGCCTTTTAAGACCCATGTTACATTCAAGTGACTTAATGTTAACCAGTCACGCAGCAATGAAAGACAGAAATAGGATGGGTTTTAAAGATTTGTATGTTGGCTATACTGCAATTACAAAGGCATTATGGTTAAAACATTTTCCCAAAGAAGATGAAAATTGATACATACAGTACAATATGTCCTGCATTGTAGACTTCAGTGAGTCTTGGGCCTGCGTTCACAGGTTCCATACTTCTCCTTCATGTAGAAAGCACCAAATAAATATTCTAAAAGATAAAAAAGAACAAATTCAGGAGTTGTTCGCTACGACAGGGGGGGAAGCAGTGGCATGGGCTGATTGCAGAAAATGGCTCAGTATATTTGGTACACAGTCAGCCTGTCCTGTCTGCTGCGGTGGCTTTAAGAGTCAAAGTCTTCCTGAGTATCACTTACTCCACACAGTTACGCGCAGTGGACGAAGAAGCCAGGCTGAATTCCACTATGAGTCCCTGGATATTACTTTCATATCACAGATAACACGCAAACACAAAACAGAGAAGGAGCCAGCCAGTGAATTGAGCAGGGTCAGGGACAGAAGAGGAGAGAGGACATGCACCACATATAGGGAAATCTTAGCCTAAAAATAGAGCAAAAACAATACTTTGTCCTTTCAGAAATCTTTAAAGAAAAACTTGATGTACTTTTAATGTCAAATAAGCATAAATTAAGCTTAATTCAAGTATTTCCCAGAGTAATAAATGGCACTAAAATTGTTATTGGATGTTTTATTACAGGATCAAATGCTACAAATGTTTGTGAAGCACTTCTAAAACTAACAGTTTGAGCTTTTTTTTGCATGTCATTTGTTCTATAACTCAACTGTTTGTCCACGCTAAAGAGGTCCGAACTGGGTGGAGATTTTAAAATCTATACAGTGACTGACCTATTTAATCCAAAGTGTATGAAATGAACAAACGAGTTAACTCTAAGCACATGCTTGCTCTGCTTCTTAAAGGTTGTTTACTGTAGTAGTTGCTGGATGGTTCTTAACTTTTTCATTCTCAGAAAGTTCATGGCTTTTGTGCAGTGGAGGATGTCAGCTTTAAGTCAATCATTGTTGGAAGATGGGATGTGTATGTTTAAATTAGCCCTCTGCAAACAAATAAATGTTAGATCAATTTGGGTCTGTTTACCCAATTTCAATTCAATTCAATTCAATTCAATTCAATTTTATTTATATAGCGCCAAATCACAACAAAAGTCGCCTCAAGGCGCTTCATAGATACAGAGAAAAACCCAACAATCATATGACCCCCTATGAGCAAGCACTTTGGCGACAGTGGGAAGGAAAAACTCCCTTTTAACAGGAAGAAACCTCCGGCAGAACCAGGCTCAGGGAGGGGCGGGGCCATCTGCTGCGACCGGTTGGGGTGAGAGAAGGAAGACAGGATAAAGACATGCTGTGGAAGAGAGACAGAGGTTAATAACAGATATGATTCAATGCAGAGAGGTCTATTAATACATAGTGAGTGAGAAAGGTGACTGGAAAGGAAAAACTCAATGCATCATGGGAATCCCCCGGCAGCCTACATCTATTGCAGCATAACTAAGGGAGGATTCAGGGTCACCTGGTCCAGCCCTAACTATATGCTTTAGCAAAAAGGAAAGTTTTAAGCCTAATCTTAAAAGTAGAGATAGTGTCTGTCTCCCGAATCCAAACTGGAAGCTGGTTCCACAGAAGAGGGGCCTGAAAACTGAAGGCTCTGCCTCCCATTCTACTTTTAAATACTCTAGGAACAACAAGTAGGCCTGCAGAGCGAGAGCGAAGCGCTCTAATAGGGTGATATGGTACTACAAGGTCATTAAGATAAGATGGGGCCTGATTATTTAAGACCTTGTATGTGAGGAGCAGGATTTTGAATTCAATTCTGGATTTAACAGGAAGCCAATGAAGGGAAGCCAAAACAGGAGAAATATGCTCTCTCTTTCTAGTCCCTGTCAGGACTCTTGCTGCAGCATTTTGGATTAGTTGAAGGCTTTTCAGCGAGTTTTTTGGACATCCTGATAATAATGAATTACAGTAGTCCAGCCTGGAAGTAATAAATGCATGAACTAGTTTTTCAGCGTCACTCTGAGACAGGATATTTCTAATTTTAGAGATGTTGCGCAAATGGAAGAAAGCAGTCTTACATATTTGTTTAATATGTGCGTTGAAGGACATGTCCTGGTCAAAAATGACTCCAAGGTTCCTCACCGCGTTACTGGAGGCCAAGGTAATGCCATCCAGAGTAAGAATCTGGTTAGATACCATATTTCTAAGATTTTCAGGGCCGAGTACAATAACCTCAGTTTTATCTGAATTAAGAAGCAGAAAGTTAGCGGCCATCCAGGTCTTTATGTCTTTAAGACATTCCTGCAGTTTAACTAATTGGTGTGTGTCATCTGGCTTCATGGACAGATAGAGCTGGGTGTCATCTGCATAGCAGTGAAAATGTATGCTATGTCTTCTAATGATGCTGCCTAAGGGAAGCATGTATAATGTAAACAGAATTGGTCCTAGCACTGAACCCTGTGGAACTCCATAATTAACCTCAGTGTGTGAAGAGGACTCTCCATTTACATGCACAAACTGGAGTCTATTAGATAGATATGATACAAACCACTGCAGCACAGTACCTGTAATACCTACAGCATGTTCTAATCGCTCTAATAGGATATTATGGTCGACAGTATCGAACGCTGCACTAAGGTCTAGCAGGACAAGCACAGAGATGAGTCCACTGTCAGAGGCCATAAGAAGATCATTTGTAACCTTCACTAAAGCTGTTTCTGTGCTGTGCTGAGCTCTGAAACCTGACTGAAACTCTTCAAATAAACCATTCCTCTGCAGATGATCTGTTAGCTGTTTGACAACTACTCTTTCAAGGATTTTTGATATGAAAGGAAGGTTGGAGATTGGCCTATAATTAGCTAAGACTGCTGGGTCTAGAGATGGCTTTTTGAGTAAAGGTTTAACTACAGCCAGCTTGAAGGCCTGTGCTACATAGCCGATCATTAGAGATAGGTTGATCATATTTAAGATCGAAGAATTAATTAATGGCAGGACTTCTTTGAGCAGTTTTGTAGGAATGGGGTCTAAAAGACAGGTTGATGGTTTGGAGGAAGTAATTATTGAAGTTAACTCAGAAAGATCAATTGGAGAAAAAGAGTCTAACTTAACATCAATGGTACTAAGAGTAGCTGTAGATAATATTACATCTGTGGGATGATTATTGGTAATTTTTTCTCTAATGATAAAAATTTTATTTGTGAAGAAGTTCATGAAGTCATTACTAGTTAACGTTAAAGGGATGGTTGGCTCAAAAGAGCTCTGACTTTTTGTCAGCCTGGCTACAGTGCTGAAGAGAAACCTGGGGTTGTTCTTATTTACTTCAATCAGTGACGAATAGTAGGATGTTCTGGCTTTGCGGAGGGCTTTCTTATAAAGCAGCAAACTATTTCTCCAGGCTAAATGATGATCCTCTAGATTTGTGACACGCCATTTCCTCTCCAGATTACGAGTCATCTGCTTTAGGGTACGTGTTTCAGAATTATACCACGGAGTCAGGTACTTCTGATTTGAGGCCTTAGTTTTCACAGGAGCTACAGTATCCAGAGTCGTACGTAGTGAGGAGGTGAAATTATTAACAAGATAATCGACCTCTGTTGGGGTAGCGTTCAGATAGCTGCTCTGCTCTGTGTTGGTACAGGGCATTGGAGATGATAACAGTGGGTGGATTATATTCTTAAACTTAGTTACAGTACTTTCAGAAAGACATCTACTTTGATAAAGTCTACTCTTCACCACTGTGTAATCAATTATTGTAAAAGTAAATGTTATCAGGAAATGATCAGACAGGAGAGGGTTTTCAGGAAACACTGTTAAATGTTCAGTTTCTATGCCATATGTTAAAACAAGATCTAGAGTGTGATTAAAGTGGTGGGTGGGTTCTTTTACATTTTGAGAGAAGCCAATTGAGTCTAATAACAGATTAAATGCCATGTTGAGGCTGTCATTTTTAGCATCTACATGGATGTTAAAATCACCCACAATAATTATTTTATCTGAGCTCAGAACTAAATTAGATATAAAGTCTGAGAAATCAGACAGAAACTCTGTGTAAGGCCCAGGTGGACGATAGATGATAACAAGTAAGACTGGTTTCTGAGTTTCACAGCTGGGGTGGACAATGTTAAGCATCAGGCTTTCAAATGAATTAAAAGTCTGTCTTGGTCTTTCATTAATTAATAGGCTGGTGTGAAAAATTGCTGCCACACCGCCCCCTCGGCCTGTGCTTCGAGATTTCTGGTAGTTAGAATGACTCGGGGGTGTTGATTCATTTAAACTAACATAATCATCCTGCTGCATCCAGGTTTCTGTAAGGCAGAGTAAATCAATTTGTTGATCAATTATTAAGTCATGTACTAACAGAGACTTGGAGGAGAGAGACCTAATATTTAATAATCCACATTTCACTGTTTTACTCTTTGGTTCAGATGTGGATACTGTATTGTTCTTTCTTTGTAATTGTTTATGTTTAAGTTGTTTGTTGCTGGTTTTTAGTTTGTTTTTTGTCTTTTTGGAAGCTGACACAGTCTCTATGGAGATGGGTTTTTGGGGGGGGGTAGCAGGAGGAGAGAAGCTGCAGAGAGGCGTGTAAGACTGCAACTCTGCTTCCTGGTCCCAACTCTGGATAGTCATATTTTGGGGGGTTTAATAAATTTGTCCATATTTCTAGAAATGAGAGCTGCTCCATCCAAAGTGGGATGGATGCCGTCTCTCCTAACAAGACCAGGTTTCCTCCAGAAGGTTGGCCAATTATCTATGAAGCCCACATCGTTTCTGGGACACCACTCAGACAGCCAGCAATTTAAGGAGAACATGCGGCTAAACATGTCACTCCTGGTCTGATTGGGGAGGGGACCAGAGAAAACTACAGAGTCCGACATTGTTTTGGCAAAGTTGCACACCGATTCAATATTGATTTTAGTGACCTCCGATTGGCGTAACCGGGTGTCATTACTGCCGACGTGAATTATGATTTTACTGAATTTACGTTTACCCTTAGCCAGCAGTTTTAAATTTCCTTCAATGTCGCCTGCTCTGGCCCCTGGAAGACAATTGACTATGGTTGCCGGTGTCTCTAGCTTCACATGTCTGAGAACAGAATCGCCAATTACCAGAGTTTGACCCCCGGCGGGTGTGTCGCCGAGTGGGGAAAAACGGTTAGACACATGAACGGGTTGGTGGTGTACCTGGGGCTTCTGTTTAGGACTATGCTTCCTCCTCACCGTGACCCAGCCGCCCTCTTTCCCCAGCTGCTTGGGATCTGCCGGGGAACAGCTAGCGGGGCCTACGCTATCTTCGGCTGCACCAACTACAGGGGCCTGGCTAGCTACGGGTGAATGAAGGGTGCGAAGCCAAGTCTCCAATTCAGTAATCCTGGCCTCCAGCGCTGCAAATATGCTACATTTGTTACAGATATCATTACTGCTAAAGGAGGCCGAGGAGTAACTAAACATCTGACACAATGAGCAAGAAAGTGCAGGAGGGAGAGGTGAAGTACCCATGGTGCTAATGAGTCAGCTACGAGCTAAGCTAAGCTAGCGAGACAGTACAGAGACAGTGAGTGAATACTTTGGCTATAAATTAGGTAGTGAGTACACAGAAAGTGTGCTTCGGATGAAGCACGTGAAGATTATACTATGAAAGAAGAATGTATTTAAAAGTTGTTGTCATGGCCTGGGTCTAGGGACCCAGGGCTCAGGCATTTTCAGTGTATGTTTATGTTTATGTTTTCCGTGTGTTGTATTGGTTTGCTCTCCGTCTCTCCATGTGTCTCTGTGTGAGCTTCCGGAGGTGTGGGTTCGCTGAGGAGACTGCGAACCCGGAAGTGGTCTACTCGAGAGACAGCCGCACCTGCCGCTCGTCGTCCTCTGCCAGCTGCAGCAGATTACGCTCGTCTAGGAACGGCATTTAGGACTGCAGCTGAGCTGAGGCCGACGCTGGATCCTTGAGTCAGAACTCGTCAGTACTGCCGTGAGCTTTTACGTAACCTCCGAGGAAACAGATCCCCTGCTAACCCTCTGCCTTTTGTGTTACCAGGAATCGGGAGCGGAGTACGCCTCTAAAGTCACGGTGTGGGAATTGGAGTTTTTTGGAGTCGCCACCTTTCACTTCTCACGGACATCTGCACTGTGTGGGATTCAGGGAGAATCACCACGGGACCACAGTGCTGGGATTTTGTATATAGTTGTGTGTTTTTCACCTCCTGTAAATAAATCCACTGTCCTTCACTTAGAGTCTCGCGTTTGGGCCCTGCTTTCACTGTCACTCCACGGTCTGCCATCGCAGCCCGTGACAGTTGTTAATTAAATTGCTAAGCAAATAAGCTACTCAGAAACAGCACTGTGTTTGAGCAGGAACAGGAAGTGATACTCTACCACAGAGCTATATATGAGCGTTTTGATTTGATTTGGGCTTTTAAAGTGATTAGAATCTCAATATTAGGCTCCATGTAATAATAGCCAGGGCCAATACAGAAGGGCTGGACTGCTACAGAGATAGAGATAATGAGCTGTAAGGGGCAGGACAGCCGGTTATGACTTCACTCATCTGGCTCTGAGATGGGAACAAATGGAGCCTCACTGGGTAATTAAGAGACACCCAGGCCTCACAAGGATATGCCAGGCAAATGGGGATGAGGGAGGGAGGGAGGAGAAGGGAAAGAGGGATTCAGAATGAAACCCTATTGTGTTTCATGGTGGGATTTGGACAGTGAGGCACTGGTCTTGTGGTCTGTCCTTAGGCCATGCTTTAGGCTCTGGTTACAACACCTGCCTCCAGCCACTCCTGTTCAGCCCTTCCCCCAGTAAAATGAGTTATCATACCAGACTAAAAACCATATCATACCACAGGTGAAAAGTATCACAACTCGAGCCAACCGGAAGCCATGGCTAACAGGAGATGTCCACAGGCTGCTGAAGGCCAGAGACAAGGCCTTCAGAGCTGGGGATGAAATAGGCCTGAGAACAGCGAGAGCCAACCTGTCCCGTGGCATCAGGAAAGCGAAACAGGACTACACACACAAGATAACCTCCCACTTCAATGATAGCAAGGATGCAAGAAGCCTATGGCAAGGCATCCAGGCTATTACAGACTACAAGCCTGTAGCGCGTAGCTGTGAGAGCGACACCACTCTGCTCAACAACCTGAACAGCTTCTTTGCACGATTTGAAGCACAGAACAACACACGCCCACAGAAAACACCACCACCTTCACACGACCAGCCTCTGTGCCTGTCTGCTGCCAGCGTGAAGAGGACTCTCATGACCATCAACGCCCGGAAAGCAGCGGGTCCAGATAACATCCCTGGTAGTGTGCTGAAAGACTGCGCAGAGGAGCTGAAGAATGTCTTCACAGACATCTTTAACACCTCCCTGAGGCAAGCCACTGTCCCATCATGCTTCAAGACTGCCACCATCATACCTGTGCCAAAGAAACCGTCCCCAGCCTGTTTCAATGACTACCGCCCTGTGGCACTGACACCCATTATTATGAAGTGCTTTGAACGACTAGTCATGTCACACATCAAATCCACCCTACCTCCCACCCTGGACCCACACCAGTTCGCATACAGAGCGAAACGATCCACAGAGGATGCAATCTGCTCTGCCCTCCACCCAGCCCTAACTCATCTGGACAAGAAAGACTCATATGTGAGAATGCTGTTCATAGACTTTAGCTCAGCATTCAACACCATAATACCACAACAACTCATCTGTAAACTGGACAGACTGGGCCTCAGCACCTCCCTCTGCAACTGGCTGCTGGATTTCCTCAGCCAGAGGCCTCAAGCGGTGCGTGTAGGCAATAAGGTCTCAAACAGCATCACCCTGAGCACGGGGGCTCCACAAGGCTGTGTGCTCAGTCCTCTGCTCTTCACCCTGTTGACACATGACTGCACACCAACCTACAGCTCCAACCACCTTGTGAAGTTTGCGGACGACACAACGCTGGTAGGGCTCATCACCAAGGGCGATGAGACCCACTACAGGAAAGAGGTTGAGCTCCTGACCACGTGGTGCAGAGACAACAACCTCCTGCTAAATGTCAGTAAGACCAAGGAGATTATTGTCAACTTCCAGAGAGGCCACACCTGTCACCCCCCATTGACCATCGACGGCGCTGCGGTGGAGAGGGTGAGCAGCACCAAGTTCCTGGGGGTGCACATCAGTGAGGACCTCTCTTGGACCACCAACACAGCATCACTGGCCAAGAAAGCACAACAGCGCCTCTACTTCCTGCGCAAACTCAAGCGGGCAAGTGCTCCACCACCCATCCTGACTACATTCTACAGAGGAACTATTGAAAGTATCCTCTCCAGCTGCATCACTGTGTGGGGCGGTAGCTGCACTGACTATAACAGAAAAGCTCTACAACGTATTGTGAGAACAGCTGAGAGGATAGTTGGTGTACCACTCCCCTCCCTGCAAGACATTTACACCACTCGCCTCACCCGCAAAGCCATCACAATTGTCAACGATGCAACCCACCCCGCGCACTGTCTGTTCAGCCTCCTGCCCTCTGGAAAGAGATACAGAAGTCTCCGCTCCCGCACTACCAGGCTCACCAACAGCTTCATCCACCAGGCTGTGAGACTGCTGAACTCTCTTCCCTCCCGGCTCCCAGCCAGCAGAATCACCAGATTGGCAGAAGTATAGTAGACAGATTGGACTCTACCCCCCCACACTCTCCAACAAGGAAACACTCTCTGAACCAAGAACTGAAAACATTCCTGACTTGCATTGCAATTGCACACACCTGCTGCTATATATATATTTTTAGTATTCTTGTAGCACTATTTATATTATTATATTACTATTTATTATCTTATTGTTAGGCTGTTTTTGTTTTTGTTGTGCATCTGCACCTTATTGTTGTCAATGCCTACGCATTTTTTTGGGACAGTGTGAAACGTAATTTCAATTCCTTTGTATGGCAAGTACATTTGAAGAAATTGACAAATAAAAGTATTCTATTCTATTCTATTCTATTCTATTCTAGACTTATACATTATGAAAATGGAAAATGAGCATGTGCATTTGTGCAAATAAATGTGGGAAAGGGCCGTTTCAGTGACATTGTAATTGTATTTATAAAGTATTAAAAGCACTGGTGAGAAGTAGGTAACACTGGTAGAGTACTACTACTACTGTGTTTGTGCTTGTATGTAAACCTTTGTGTGTTTGCATTGCACCAGTGTACATCCTGATATGACCGATGTGCTCAGTCACATCAAATTGAGACAATATATTTAACAGGAAAGTATTATGGCTGGAAACATGGATGATGACTTTCACTTCCTGTCCTCTGGCTCTTCTGTCTGTTAACATTATAGCTTGTCTAAATTTGGATTGACCAAAAAAAGAGAACAGCAAATAAACTAAACCTGCTTTTCTACTTTCTTAGATGCAGATCTGTTGTTTTGTAAGCACCAAGGCCCATCCTGCTGCACCCGGAAGATGGAGGAGAGCTACCAGTTTGCTGTAAAACGGGAAACTCTCCATAACATTCAGGCCTACACCCATGAGATTAAGCATGTGATCGCTTTCCATGTCGATGCCTTCCAGGGTAAGTTCATATACAATGGGGGTCAAGCTAGGGCTGAATTGACCTGAAACTGTTTTTTATGTATAGTATAATTATTCAGCGTGTTGGTAAGTTGTTATGCTTCACCTACGTATGACATACCTGCAGCACACTGTACCTGCCACTGCATGGGACTGATAGCCCAGAGAGGCTGGCTTCTGCAAAGAATCAAGCTAGAAAACCCAGCGTTTGTTTTTTCTGTTTTTGGTTTTTTTGCCTGTCCCGTTTGGCTCTTTTGCCATCAGAATTGTTGTCTAAAGGCAAAGAAAGATGCCCAACGGATTTACTTTACCAAATTGACCATCCCAGCCTTGCCATAATGGTCCATTTGATTCACCTTTTATTGTTTATTTTATTTTCACTTACTGAATATGGGACAGACTTGACTGGGGGAAAGAAGGGGAGAAAGAAAGAGGGAAAGAGAAACAGCTGAGAAGAGGGACGGGGGAGAAGGGCAAAAACCAAAAACCAACAGAATGAGCAGAAAAAGAAAAAAGAAAAAGAAGAAGAAAAAAAAATGCATATATCAGTCACCTGGGTCACCTGCTGAGAAAGAAAAAAGAAAACAAGCAGAAGAGAACAAGAGTAATAGAATAAACAACTAACCCTACATCACAATGATATATGGGAATATGACAGTAAATACTAAATATTATATTAGCATGCTCACTCTTGATAAAAATAGCAACTACTATTTTCCACATGAGAATAATATTTCTTACAGTAGAATGACAAACTTCAAATTGTTTGGAAATGGCCTTATAGTTGTTCACATTTTGCTTAACCCATTTGAATTCTCCAGACCAGCAAACTGCCAAAACCGTTGTTTTTCTGGTCACACTTGTTGGCAATCACTTAATCAAGCTGATTTTATTAGCAGCACCTGGCTGCTATTATCCCCCCTGGATATCCCCTGCTATTATTCTTGTGGAAGTAGTAAGGTTGTGGTTAATTTTCACTTCCTGCTTCTGCATTTGCAGTTTTTGTTCAGTCTGCAATGATGCATTGTAAGATGTAAAAAGATGGACCCTTAGTCCCCCTCCTCGATTCAGAGGTGTTTTTTTTTTCATTTTCATGTTAACGGCCTCCTTGACTTCCTGCTCAAATCCGAGGGCCATTTACATGAAAAGGGAAAAACTCTCTAAACGGCTGCAAATCACCATCTTACGATGATGTGATTTCAACCATTCCCCAACTTTCTGTGAGCTGTACTCATGGTCGTTGACCAATGGTCAGAACAATTTGCATAATAATGATGAAGAAACTGATGAAATGTTTCTTCCATTGAAAAAAACGTTACGTCCAGATGAACAGAATCAACTTTTTGGGATTTCTTTACCTGGATGATTGAGCATGCATCAAGATGTAGCAACTGTTTGTTTCTCCCTGAGGAGAGCATGAGGCAAATCTGTTTGCTACAAGTGGCTGCAGTGTGTGTTTAGCTCTTGTTAGTCATTGTACGTGTGCGTAAGGGGAGAGTGCAGGTGACTGACAGATTTGTGTAGTTTCTGCATTGATGTGGACACTGTACCAGTCTGATGTGGTGAAGGAAGAGCTAACCCAGAAGCTCTTGAATTGATTTGCTTTGTCCCTTTGGTCACAAGCTCTGGGTGGTGCTTCGAAGAATGAGATTCTCTGGAGAATTAGAGCTCAGTCCCTTAGACACGTTTACGTTTAAGGTTTCCAGAAAAAAAAAACAGTTTCAAAATGCATGAAAAGCTGAAAGGTGCGTTTAGTTGTATTAACTAATTATTGTGGAAAGTCACTAAATATATCATAAATCACTACAATCATGCTCTCCCCTACATAAACTGCCTTTATAGGTTAAAAGTATGGGTACGGGTATAATACTGGCCCTGTATTTGGTATGGGCTCCAAAATCTTAATTTTGGCACAGCACTGTTGCTGGGACTGCATCGACTTTCCGAGTGGGAAAGATTCAAATTCCGACTGGGAACTCGAACATTCGTACTTCCTCTGGGCGAAGATGAGTCGTGGTCCTGTTTTGTGAAGCCACACGTGTTCGTCGGGGTCCGCCTCCTTCGATGACGTCTCCGACCCGCCGACACTCATAAGCAGAGGGCGTTAGCGCGAGATGAAAAAGTTGAATCTCCATGGCGTTTAACCAACCCCAGGAGAAGGACTAAAACTTTCCCTTATTAAACCCGGATGTGATATGGATGAAATCACGCCACTTCCACAAACAGAAGCTGTTTTATCCAAGAGGATGCGGACTATTTGAAACCGCTGCGGCTCAGCCAGAATTCGTGAAAAAGTAAGTTTCTCAGTTGCTCATATACTCAAGTACAGTACAGATGTTGTGTAGTGTACGCTGCCAGCACACATGAGTGAAGCTGTGGATGAGCATAATAGACTACATTAAAGTTTAATATTAACATCCGACGTTACTGATCAGCGTTAAAACCGGATGTTACTGAGTTTTACGATTTTTAAGAAAGAGTAAAGCACAAATGTAAGCCTTGCATTGAAAATAAAGGCACAACCTTTTTAAGCGTCGGGAGAGCCGCCAGTTTAGTTGGAGGGCTACATTCAGCAGCGTTATGTACCTAAAATGTAAAGTCGGCTGACTGTCTGAATATACTGCATCCAGCGTCGCGTTAACGTTTCGCTAATGCTGGGCTTACACTGTGCGATTTTCTTTCTTTTTTTTTTTTTTTTTTTTTTTCCAGTTGCGTATTCAGCTTCTGCTCAAACTGCACGATTGACTCGCAGGGGTTAGAAGTTGGTAGGTCACGATGCAGGGTCTCACACTATACGGCCCGATGCTCGGATGCGACCTGAGTGCTCACACTGTGCGTCCATAAAAGGAAGGTTATAACAGAATTCCTGTCGCTCGCTCTCCCTCTCTTTCACTCACACAGACACGCACACCACCACCATCAACTTTGCTAAATTGCTAATGGAAAAACACTGATCAGGCAGCTGGGATTGAGCAGCAATGTAAATCCAACTATTTTCACGGTTGTTGTGATAATTTTGTGAAGCCACATCGAAAAGGCTCGGATGAGCTTGCCACAGTTCTACAAGTTGTGCCTCCATCGCTTGTGTCCAGATCACACGCTGCACCGCTGTGCTGCGCAGTCTTTTTCGCTGACATTTGTGTTTGCGCGTTCGCAGTGTGAGAAGCTGCGGTGACACCCTCACGACGGTGACCGTCGAAATCCTCACGACCAAGCGATTGGTGATCGGGAGCTGGTCGTGAGGTGTTAATCGCTTCTCGTTACCCCACGTATACTACACGATGCACGACGCACGATGAAGGCCAAAATCGGGCCGATCGCCAAAACGGTCGCACGACTCAAAAATCGGCTCAAAATGGGCCAAAAATCGCACGGTGTAAGCCCAGCATAAGGGGAGTGTCGGACGAGCTCTAACATCTCCAGCACATCCCGAAGTGTGGACTCTGGTAGCCAGTCAATGTCTGAAAATGATGTTTTATGGTCTCTGAGCCACTCTCTGATCACTGATGGCAAACCCCTGATCATTCACTATTGCTCTGTGGAGGGAAATAAATGTTGTTCGTAAAATTACATTAAAAATAAAATTCGTGTTTGCACAAGTTAACCCCAGCTACCTTTCTCAGGATATTAACTGCTAAAAATGCATTATTTTCTAACCTCTTCAGATAACCAGTCACCACAGAGCAAGAACATTTGATGATGAGGTTTACTGTGCTTTGCCATAATTATTTTTTCTATATTGACCTGATACCAAGTAAACACAGGCCGATACTCCAGGGTACCGTCAAAATATAAAGGCAACTTGTATATGGGAGATGAGTGTCATTCCTTCATGCATGTAGACGGTGATGTTGTGTGGAGTGGGAAGGCTTGAGTGTTCTGTAGCCTTGACATGATCACTACCAACAATACTCTTTTCCTGGTCTGTTGAATAACAGTCTGTTTAGAATCGGCTATTTACCTCTTAAGGAAGCATGTTCAGAACCTCAAATCCTACTTTATACTGCATACAGATTTGTTAAGGTGCCTATGTGTGCTTGTGTTTTTATAATATTAAGGATCTTGATTGATACTTTATTGTTCTCACTGGGAAATCTGACTTCAGTTCTATAAATCTGTGTCAGCTTATTTTAGGCTCTCTTTGATTCTGTTGGGTAGAGGGACAAAAGCCTTCTTTAACCCATTTAGTTTGTACTGTCACACTCTATGCCTTCTTCCTAATGGTGCCAGTGCCCAGTACAGGATGTAGGATGGATCACAAAGAATTCTGTGTTCATTTATGTGCACACTGGTCAGAAACTGGTTGAAGTACTCAAACCTTAATATACTTGTGTTCAAAAGACTCTTAGTTGTGAGATAAGTGCAACATTAATTAAATATATGAGGCAGTTAGTTGACCTAAAATGAAGAGTGTATTGGTATTATGCGTGTGATCTTCCTGTGTTTTAATAACCTTTACCTTAAGATATGAAATTATGATCTTGCGGTATAACTGAGCTGTATACATACCTTTTGAAATAAACACACTAACTAGTTAACGATTAGTAAATTGTAATATTATTCACACAAATAAAATGGGTCAAGGATATTATTAGATTAGATTATACTTTGAATGCAAAAAACTGATGTAGGTCAACATGGATATACAAAGTGTATCTACTCCTAAAATATTCAACACACTCCTAATATGCATCTGTTCTGAGAGCACCATGAGACACAATGTATGGAACAAAAGCATCATTAAACCTAAGAGCAGTAAAAACTATTCAATTTGCTTTTTATTTGCATAGTGACCTGAATCAGTGAACCCATGTTGTCCAAGTGAAGATTTGTCTTCCACGTGTATCATGAACAGTTTGTTAGTGTATACAGTGGGGCAAAAAAGTATTTAGTCAGCCACCGATTGTGCAAGTTCCCCCACCTAAAATGATGACAGAGGTCAGTAATTTGCACCAGAGGTACACTTCAACTGTGAGAGACAGAATGTGAAAAAAAAATCCATGAATCCACATGGTAGGATTTGTAAAGAATTTATTCGTAAATTGGGGTGGAAAATAAGTATTTGGTCACCTCAAACAAGGAAAATCTCTGGCTCTCACAGACCTGTAATGTCTTCTGTAAGAAGCTTTTCTGTCCCCCACTCGTTACCTGTATGAATGGCACCTGTTTGAACTCGTCTGTATAAAAGACACCTGTCCACAGCCTCAAACAGTCAGACTCCAAACTCCGCCATGGCCAAGACCAAAGAGCTTTCGAAGGACACCAGGAAAAGTATTGTAGACCTGCACCAGACTGGGAAGAGTGAATCTACAATAGGCAAGCAGCTTGGTGTGAAAAAAATCAACTGTGGGAGCAATCATCAGAAAATGGAAGACATACAAGACCACTGATAATCTCCCTCGATCTGGGGCTCCACGCAAGATCTCATCCCGTGGGGTCAAAATGATCATGAGAACGGTGAGCAAAGATCCCAGAACCACACGGGGGGACCTGGTGAATGACCTGCAGAGAGCTGGGACCAAAGTAACAAAGGTCACCATCAGTAACACACTACAACGGCAGGGAATCAAATCCCGCAGTGCCAGACGTGTTCCGCTGCTGAAGCCAGTGCATGTCCAGGCCCGTCTGAAGTTTGCCAGAGAGCACATGGATGATACAGCAGAGGATTGGGAGAATGTCATGTGGTCAGATGAAACCAAAGTAGAACTTTTTGGTATAAACTCAACTCGTCGTGTTTGGAGGAAGAAGAATACTGAGTTGCATCCCAAGAACACCATACCTACTGTGAAGCATGGGGGTGGAAACATCATGCTATGGGGCTGTTTTTCTGCCAAGGGGACAGGACGACTGATCCGTGTTAAGGACAGAATGAATGGGGCCATGTATCGTGAGATTTTGAGCCAAAACCTCCTTCCATCAGTGAGAACCTTGAAGATGAAACGAGGCTGGGTCTTCCAACATAACAATGATCCAAAACACACCGCCCGGGCAACAAAGGAGTGGCTCCGTAAGAGGCATTTGAAAGTCCTGGAGTGGCCTAGCCAGTCTCCAGACCTCAACCCCATAGAAAATCTGTGGCGGGAGTTGAAAGTCCGTGTTGCTCGGCGACAGCCCCAAAACATCACTGCTCTCGAGAAGATCTGCATGGAGGAATGGGCCAAAATACCAGCTACTGTGTGTGCAAACCTGGTAAAGACCTATAGTAAACGTTTGACCTCTGTTATTGCCAACAAAGGTTATGTTACAAAGTATTGAGTTGTATTTTTGTTATTGACCAAATACTTATTTGCCACCCTGATTTACGAATAAATTCTTTACAAATCCTACCATGTGGATTCATGGATTTTTTCCACATTCTGTCTCTCACAGTTGAAGTGTACCTCTGGTGCAAATTACTGACCTCTGTCATCATTTTAAGTGGGGGAACTTGCACAATCGGTGGCTGACTGAATACTTTTTTGCCCCACTGTATGTGTGGCTCTGGTCAATCCTCTGTACCTTTGCTAGTTCATGAGGATGGTATCATTAAAAACTGGTGGTAAGGGGGGATCCTTTGAGAATGTAAGCCACTGCCTAGTATTATTTACTAGTAAATAATTGTAAAAGTATGGGTGTTAATTTGCACCCATTCTTTTAATAAATGTTGACAACATCTGGCTTTGTCTTTGTTCCAATGGTTTTAGGGCCACTGGGAAATGTAGCAGGTTGTTGTGGGACCTGTTTCGCGCCGTCTCCTGGGAACACACAATCTCTGTGTTATCAGTGTCTTGGCACTTCAGTGTGAGTGGGTGATGTACTGTGTTGAAGGACTCCTGATTCAAAAGCTCTGGTTATCAGTTGTTTTAATTCTCATAGTTTTGTTGCACTTCACAGAGTTAAGGACCTCCAAATGTTGTCTGACAGAAGGAGCAAAAATACTGTGACATAAAATGTGTGCAGCAGTTGTTTTGTTTAGCAACCAATGTATGCTGTCAGTCATCCAAGTCATGGTAGTTGTAAGTGCTTGAGTTGAAGGCTCCTGAACTTCTTTTGAGGTTCTTGAAAATGTTTTACCTCTTAATATAAAGGGTTCTGCAGTTCTAACAGCTGATGGTGAGTCAAAGATTGTTGCAAGAGCTTGAGGGGAAAAAAAAAAAAAAAAAGAAGACAACTGGACTTCTTTTGAGATTCTTTAGTTCTAAAACTTGCTGAAACAACAATAGCTATGTTAAAATGCAGCCAGGAGGCGTTTTTGTCTGAAAACGCTCCACGTCCACACTGTTTTCAGTCGTTTTCACAGAGTTGTGCGTCCACATTGAAACAGCCGAAAATGCTTACGTTGCAGTACTGCACATGCGTGAAATGCAAGACTATTCCAACTACCTAATTTCTGTCTACCATTTATTTACTTTCTGGCTCTTTGAAACGTCGCAGAAAAATGTTGAGGAAAAGCAGAGAGTTTTTTAAATGGACTAACAATGAGGTGGACTTGTTGCTGCGAGTAACATACAAAGTTGCAAAAGTGAGTGAGAATTAAAGAATTTGAAGAAAAGCTATCTGGAGCATGTACAAACTGATATTAATCTTTAATAGGGCTGTCAAAATTGAGAGCAAACAAAACAACTGCGGTATAATGCCTTCCGCTATCTTAGTTTAATTGGTCACATGACTGCATCACATGACTAAATTGTGTCATCGTTTTCGAAAAGGCTCCGGGTCCGCTGTCTACACTGCGACGCAGGGCTGCACGATTAATCGTTAGAAAATCGCGATCTCGATTCATACTTATGTGCGATCTCATTTCCAAATGACAACGATTTATAAAAAAAAAAAAAAAAAAAAAAAGAGACAACGACGATTGTACCGCATTTTGATCCGGGACGTACTCTGCTTGAAAACAAGCGCTCACTCTTCCTGCTCAACAAATGACAAGGGCGGAGCCTTATACCACGTGATACAGAAGCTGTGCCGTGTGATGCTAAAATTAGCAGGGGAAAGAACAACGGAGAGCACGTCAGGGATGACGAGAAAGTGACAGGAGAAAATCTGTCCCGGTCAACCACCCAAACACCAATAACGGGAACCTTATACAGCGCTTCCCTATACACGTCGAACTCCCGCAGGCACAAAGAAATTACGGAGGCTATCACTTATCACCTGACAAAGATATGGCTCCCATCAACACTGTGCAAAACGAGGGATTTAGGAAAATGATCAACACCCTAGACAAACGCTACACAGTGCCGTCCTGCAACTATTTTTCTATTGTTGCACTACCTGCTCTATACACGCAGTGTCGAGCAGCGGTGGAGACGGAATTTCAAGCAGTTCAACATTTTGTGGCAAAAACAAAATGTGAGACATTTGTTGTTTTTGTTTATTTATTGTTTTTATGTTCAGTCTCAACTGTTACGAAGTTGATGTGCAGTTAATAAGTGCAATAAATATTTATACTGGAAAAGAAAATCGTGATCTCAATTCTAAGCCAAAAAATTGTGATTCTCATTTTATGCAAAATCGTGCAGCCCTACTGCAACGTGAAAACTGCGTTTTCAAATGTATCCACTTTGTCGAGCGTTTTCAAAACGCTGCACTTTCCTTGACCGAAAACGCAGTCTCAGTGTGGACGGAAGGCCAAAACAGAGAAAGAAAAAGATGCGTTTTCATATGAAAACGCATTAGTGTGGACATGGTTTCAGTCTGCATGCCAACAATCCTTGAGCAAGCTACAAACCCCAAATTGGTCTCCGATGGATCCAGCTGATAGCCACAGTTATCGATCATAGCTGAATGGGGCATGTTGTATCACATGGATTAGAAACGAGCTACATAAAAACAAATCCATTTGCTATTTTAAAAATGAATGAAAATCTTAAAGTTACAAATGATAATTAATGTATTGGTACAACTAGCCCTCTGTAATAATTTAAAGATCCTCTTTTGTTTGAAGTGACAAAAGACCAGCAGTGTTTACAAACTGAGGTTGAAAAAGGAAAACCTTCCTTAAATAAAGCGAAATAAAACCTTTTCTTTACTTTTTTTTTTTTTTTAATCAATCTAGTCCCAGACATCTGCTGTATATGGATCAAACAAACTCAAGGTTTCTTAACATAAATTTATATTTATTTTAAAAGGTACTCTTCATATTTGTAGCTTGAGAAACCTGGAAAAAGCGCCTCACCATCATGATGGAAAACTACAACCAAGAATCATAAGGATACCCGAAAGCCTTGGATTGAACATTATGTCCAAACACGAATAAACACTCTTATCTTTTTTTTCAAAGCATAAAAATGCATGTTGTTACAAGATGATTTCCATTTCTATAATTGATATGTTGCTATGCTACCACATTGTACAGTTCAACCTGCTGCCCCAGCATGCAACAATTAAGCCTCATTTTCATTAGTACAGGGGTAGGCAACCTTATGTGCCATCTAAAATGTCCTCGGAAGTCAATGTGCCATATGATTGCATTAGCAATAAATTTAATAACGCTCTATATTAACAGTTACACACTATATAGAACCACTTTATAGAATTTGTTCGCAGATGTTGGCAGCTATCAGCGAATAGTTATCAGCTATTTTGAAACAAACAAACAAACAAAAAAAAAAAAAGACAGCAAATGGACTGTACAACAGAAAATGCAAATGCTATTTATGATCCCCTCACAACATTGATAAGAAAAATAAGGCAATATGGCATGTTGGTTAAAATAGGGATACACATGTTAATGTGATCTCTGGTCTCCCACTCAGAGATACAGGTCTCAGATTGTCCAGCATTCAGACGGCTACCTGAGGACAGTCTTGGTGTGAGAGAAAATCTGCTCACACAGATACGTTGAGCCAAATATAGTCAGTAAAGCCTCTGCAATGTTCTGAAGACAGTTAAACTTATTTTTAGCCAATTACAAACTGAATCTTGTAGTTGGGGTTGTTAGATACTGTCATTAAGAAGCGGCATAAATTTTTGTTTTTTTAATGCACATTCTCAGATTAATTCACTGCGTGTCGTGCCCAGGGCTGGACTGGGACAAAAATCGGCCCGGGCGTTTTGACTACAGAACGGCCCACCAGGTATTAAAGCCATAAAGCCTTTGAATGAAAACAGATGCTGTGGTAACAGTGATGTACGCCGTCTTGTTGGTATATGTATGATTTCTATACACGCTACATCAGATGAAAACTTTGGTTGTAAGATTCAGATAATTATTTAATAAAAGCTAGACATTTTAAATGAGAATAAGAAAAAAGTATTTCTTTGTGCCCCCCTTTCCTTGTTAATGCCCTACCTGGCCCCCTGGCAACACTTTGCTAGACCTGCCCCTGCACAGTTACCAGCTGTCAGCTACACAGAAAAGCATCCTGGTGTTATTTGTCTCTCAGAAACAGTTCATAACTTCCCTTCAACTCATTCATGTTAAATTAATATTAAATAAATCCTAACAACAGCTGATCAAGCTTAAAGGTGCTGCTGTTGTTTAGCACGACATCCGCTGGTTTCCTCTTTCTGGTGCAAAGGGGGCGATAAACAAACAAGAGAGAAAAGCCGATCAGCTGATCATTGATCAGTTTCATGATTGATGAGAGAAGAAGAGGCAGCTGTGCAGCGTAAACTCCAGCTTTGTGTCTTTTTCCATTGTAGCTGAAGTCCGGGACAAACTGTTCCTTTTCAGCTCAATACGAAACGCGTAATATTTTCTCTGAATACGAGACGATTCCGTTTTTTATGGGACGGTTGGCAACTCTAATAACCTTATGAATAAAATAAAGTTCACTATCAGTAACATCATAGCACCCACCCAGCTGTATATAAACTCCGTCATGCTAGCTAGCACGCAGTACGAGTTATTGTAACTGACTGTGAAAAGTCAGCACAACGAAAATAAACCACACCTAAACTTGGTTTATATCTGACCCAGATAGACTGCAGGTCATAACTTCTTACCTGAAGTTCAGTTCACCTGACACTCGGACCGGCGGCCGCCTCGGGTCTCTCCTCCTGCCTCCCCTCCTGCCTCCCCTTTCCCTCATCCACCTGCTGGCCTCTGTGGAATCTCCGCTGTAGCCACCACCAAACAACTGAGTTATTTTAACACATCGACCAGCATCTGGCCAATCCACCACCTCTTATTGTTTATACCATTACAAAAAATCGGCCCATAAAAACGAAAAATCACCCGGTATGCCCGATGGCCAGTCCAGCTATGGTCGTGCCATCAGTTTACCCTTCGCGTGACAGCCACAGCTAAAATGTGATGTCATCAGACTGCATGTGACCGGCTAGTCATTAGCATCACTTGATGAGTCGTGAGAAGGTCTCGTGCACGAAAATCAATACCGCCATTTTTGAAACCCAGCAACGGGGAAATGGTTGCAAAAAACACCATGTTCCCCAAGGGTTCATGTTAGAGTCAAATTGTTGAATGTTGTCATTGTGTTTCTTAAATTTGTAAAGTCTTAGTTCAAGCAGTAGGATCAAAGACATTCCTTTGTCTCTGACCACCTCTCCAGCCAATTTGGTGCTGGGGGAGGCTTAGGGAGGTTTTATTGTAGATAGATCCTATCTGAAAGATCTGTTTCCTGTGCTGTAAGCTTCCTGCTTTTATGACACAAACGCACCCCCATGACTGACACACACACACACACACACACACACACACACACACACACACACACACACACCCCTTTATAGCATTGGAGGGCTGCCCTTTGGCACCCCTCCTCCGTAGTCTTCCACTGCTCTCTCTATTGTTCATCCTTGGGTTGCCCTCCTCCAGGCTTGTACCTGTGGCTTCCTGTCTGGGGGTGGGTGTTGGCAGTTCTTCTGCCCTGCACCCCAGCCCTTTGTTCATAATCCAAGACTATTTTTCTATATGTATTCTTACCTCCTAACAGTCGCCATATTATAATGTTGCAAATAATCACAAACTCTGCAGTCTCTCTAACTCCAATGTATACCAAGCAATCTATTATTATCAACAGTACTAATGGAAAAGGAGTTATAGGGGATGGCACTGGCCACAACAGGAGATGACTCTGTCCCTTCCTGTAAAGTGCAGTGGTGCTTTTAACCCAGTCCACTTTATGTCCCACTTCCTCAGTGTCTTACTCTTACCCCACTTTTCTTAGACAGTTCTCTTTTTTTTTTTTTTTTTTTTTTTTTTTTTGGTTTTACCACACCCAAACTCAACCTTGGTTCATTTCCTGTTATGTCCTTTTCTGACAGTTCCTCTTTTTACCTATGGATGGGTATCGTTTAGGTTTTATCCGATACCTGTGCCAAACCGGTACTTTTGAAACGGTGCCGGTGCTTGGCAATGGAGAACACAAACTTTGTCCAAAAACCTCTTATGTTTTTATTTTTAGCAGTCTTTTTTTTTTTTTTTTTTTTTTTTTTTTCCTGCAAAATGATAACCAAGTTAGCCTTTTCTGCCATGGGGGGTTGGGAAGCGTATCTGTACCCGGAAGGTCGCCAGTTCGATCCCCGGGTTCTCTGTCCTGGTCGTTGTGTCCTTGGGCAAGACACTTTACCCTACCGCCTACTGGTGTTGGCCAGAGGGGCCGATGGCGCGATATGGCAGCCTCGCTTCTGTCAGTCTGCCCCAGGGCAGCTGTGGCTACAACCGTAGCTTGCCTCCACCAGTGTGTGTGAATGCGAGAGTGAATGAATAGTGGCATTGTAAAGTGCTCTGGGTGCCTTGAAAAGCGCTATATAAATCCAATCCATTATTATTATGAATAAATTAAACACTGAAAAACGCCAAACAATATCTAATAATAATTTTTACATTATCTAAGTGACTTGTATATCATGTTTAACCTGAGTAGCGAAAGACCGCGGGGGTTTGAAAATGATGTGCCGGGAGTTTGCTGTTCTCGCCGGCGCTGATATTTGAAGTTTACACAGCTCGTCTGAACTCGCCTGAAAATATGTTAAAAGTTTATTTTGTGATCCAGAAAGAGTAACAAGTGTAATATTAAAACTAAGTAGCAGTAGCAGTAGCAGTAGTAGTAGTAGTAGTAGTAGCCATTGCTGAAAACTGGAATTGGCTGGGCCAATCTGGGATATGTTTGTGTTTTGTGGTTTGGTTTTGTTTGTTTGTTTTTTTGTTGTTTTTTTTCCCCCAAATTTTGTTGTCTGGGTGGAAAATCGGGAGATTTTTGGGAGGGACACTGAAATTTGGGATTCTCCCGGAAAAATCGGGAGGGTTGGCATGTATGGCATACAGTAGGTCAGCAGAGGGAGAAATGTAAACTGCCACTTTAAGGGAAAAAAATTATTTGGTGTATTATTTGCAGCTTTAAACCATATGCTACAGCTTCCTTATTCTTTGCTGGAAGTGTGTAGAAACTAGGTTATGTCCTTCTCAATGTCTACATGTAGACGGGTCTGGCAAACTCCCATGTGCACTTGAATATTCTCAAGGATAATGCACTGGTCCAGCATTCTGCAGCCAGAATGAAAACTGTATTCCTCCTATATTTGGGTTTCCACTAATGTACAAACTCTCTTTTCCAGTACAATAGTATAGACCTTCCTGGAGAGGCTGAGGAGTGTCTTTCTCCCTCATAGTTGGTAGGGGTGGGGGAAAAAAATCGATACTGTGTAGTATCGTGATATTTTGTTTGCTAATAATGTATCGATACAGGGACAGCAGAAACCGATATTTTGTTACAAAAAGGTTTTTGTGCTCTGACTTCAGAGCATGTTGATCCTTTTTCTGAGCAAGAATCCTGACATTCCTTTAACTGTCCAAATGTGTTTAACTTTTTTTGGCAGCAATAAACATGACAGTTTACTTATTTTAATTTAAGACATGTTTTATTTTAAGTTTAAATAAAAAAGTTTTAATGTAAAAATTATATTTTGTTTTAATTTACTTTCAAATTCTTCAGTTGCTGAAGGGGCTACATAGTTTTCATAAATTGCATAGTTCAGAATAGCTATAATTGTACCAGATGGTTGCATTCAGTTAAGTTGGACTAGACTGTAATACAAACCGTTCAGTTTGTCAACAATAAAACTGACTGAAAATGAGAGAGAGACTGAGTGCGAGACTTTGATATTAGATAAAACGAATATTGATAAAGTTTACCTTTATGTACAGAATCTGAATATCGCAAAATATTTTTAAAAATTGCATTAATATCGTATCGTGGGATGTATGGTGATTCCCACCTCTAATAGTTGGGGGACTGAAGGGTGTACTCCACCTTAAAAATGGGGACTACCACCTAGGGCTGCTCATTTAATCGAATTTTAATCACGATTACGATCTGGGCTTTCAACGATCATTAAAAATGACTGAGCCGATTATTAGCCCCTCCCTCGTGCTTTACTCTCGAGCTGCTCCGTGTGGCAAATCGAGCGCACCTCTCTGCATTTCGAACACGTGTCACAACAATTATATATTATATATATATATAACTACTTATTTAATATAAGCTTTCACAACATGCCACTAATAAAAGCCACTCGCCTGACAGGTTACCAGAATTTTTTTTTTTTTTTTTTAAATGTTGGAAGAAAACTTGTTTGTGCAAAAAGCCATGTTTGCACAAACAACTATCCTGTTTATTTATTGTACTTCTGGTCAATGCTTCTATTGCTGATAATTGGTTAGAAACTTGTTATTTTATTTATTTATTTTTTATCCTTTTTTTCAGGATCATTCCCAATTGAACCCACTACAAACCTTAACGGAGGAAGAAGATGCAGTCCTGTACATTGATGAATGGACAACACCAGCAGATTAGACAAGCCTCTCAGCCCTCGCAAGCTGCTCCTTATCATGCCCATGATGGAACAAGAAATCTGCAATCTTGGACTCCAAAACAAAGCATTCACTATCAAGCAAGAAACCTAGGAGTGCAAAATGCACACGCTGAACATTTCCCTTTGCACAATGGAGCTTATTCTAACAGACAAATGTCAAATTTGCAGACTTCTGCAGGAACTTATCAGGAGGTTTCTTCTCATGGTATGTTATTTAACTATATTCAAAATGTATCAGCTAATAAGCAAAGTGGAAACCCATCTTTGCCAGCATCTGGATTTCAGATTCCCACTCTGCAAGACTGTGATCAGAATTCATCAACTCAGGGTCCACCTAACCAGATGAACTCAAACACTACATATCCCCAGCAAGGCATGTCCACTCATTGGAAAGAGCCACTGGTTGTTAATGAGAGACAAATGATTGGAACACAGGATAGAACTGTGACTAATATCCAGCATGTCAGTGTTCAGCAGGGCATGCAACAGAATGTGAATGGAGACTTGACAAAACCCATTTCAGCGTACACTACACAAACTACCTCATTTCCACCTGAACGTGGTTTATGTACCAGCACTATGATGTCTGGCTCTGAACAGACTGTGTACCTTGTTCCGAACAATCAGGTTCAAAGACAAAGCGGCACTCAGCATGGATTCTCTCCTGTCAACTCACAGAGTTACAATATGGGAACCTCTCAGACTTCAGGAAACAATAACATTGCAACATATCCACCATCAAGTGCACAGAATTCTTACTTTTCCAGCACCAGCCACAAAACTCAGCAACACTCGGCTCAGCACCAATTAAGAAACAACAATGGGATCAAGACTGCCACCTACAGTAACTCAAATTTTTATAAAAAGTATGAAAATATTAATTACTCTGCAGAAATGAGAGGGCGTCAGATAAAAACTTATAAACAACAGAAAGTGATCAGGCACTCATTAAGTGCAGATGGTTTAAATAATTCATGCACTCCTGGGTTTGATGGTTGTCGTCGTCCTCCTCCACCGTACAGCTATGCAAATCACAGACAGCAGCAGTATGTCAGAACGACCACAATGGTCTCATCTAATCAATCTAATATTCAACCTGGGACTTTGGCTACCCCTAAAACTTATAGTAACTTGAATTCCATCAAGTTATTACCCGGCCATTCTGGACAGTCTTTACCTCAAAGCACTCAAAATGTAATGTCAAGAACACAGCACGCTGTAAGTACACCCCATCAGCAAACCTGTGTACCTAACGGTTTCCACAAATCTGCTGCAGGAAATGAAAGAAGCCCAAGTAACGAAATTCATCCTAAAAAGAACTGTAGCTTAATTGAATTGTTGCTTTGTTCATCCCTGCTGCCGGAATCTGTTGACAGCAAGACACAATCATCAGTAGCAAGCAGTTTTGAGATGCTGTCATCAGTCCAGTTAAATGACAGCTCCATTCACTCATCACCTGGAAATGCCAGCACCAAAGCCATTGCTGTTGTACAACCACTGCCATCACTGGAAGGTCAGCTTCACAATGACCATGCTTCTTGTGATTCCACAGCAGGAGACTCTTTAAACAACCCTAAGGAAACTTTTGTTTTAGATACCACAGCAATTAACAAAACACTGCCATCTTCAGAGTCAGGGACACAAAACACAGGAAAACAACCTGAACTGGATGTTAATGTTCAAAATTCAATTCCATCCCAAGAATCAGTATGCCAAAATTCTCCTGAAGACCAAAGTGGGATCCAGACACTTTCAACATCGCCCGTTTCTGATCTTTCCGCACTCCCAACATCCCCATGGACATTATTGGCACTAACGAAGTTGATAAAAGATGCAGAAAAGAATCAGAAAGAGCTCAGCGATTTGAAAGAATTACACACTGCACAAAAAATTATAGACCTGTTTTGGGAGGGAAAACTTGAAACACTGCAAATGTACTCATGCAAGGTAGGCTTTCTCAAGGATTTAGAAGTTAAAGAATTCTGCCAAAAACATTTAACAGCCAACTCTGTTGTACTGTTGCAGGTAGATGGCAATTTTGAGGAGCAAATGGAAAGCTACCATGTCCTCAAAGACAATGAAGTATTTTCAGAATCGCCTTACAAATCATCATGGTTGAATCTAAATGAGCAGTTGGATGAAATAGACAAAGAATTTGGTTTCCCATTGTCTCTGAAACATCACACTTCATTGCTTGAGAGTGATGGCCAGAAAGATCAGATGCACATCAACAACAGTGATCCTGCAATTATGAGTAAAGTGCCAAGCAAGATCTTGCCATCAACACATTTTGAACCCGTTGATTCAAATGAAGGAAAAGAAGCCACCACACTCAAACCCCCCTCCATTCAAACTCCCTCCCCTAATCAGACAGATGATGCCAGTGACCCATGTTTGTCCCTGAAAATCCAAGTTATGCCTCCAGAAGAAGCCAGACGTTACCATGAGCAAAGGGAAAATGAGATGCCACAAAGTATGGATGCAGAGAGGGTCGTAAGTAGTTCCACGGAGAGTGAGACACCTGATAATACAGAGTCCACATCGTGGGAATCAAAATTGGAAACTGTGGAAATTGGCATAAGTCAGTCGCTTTGCTGTCTTACAAAGCTGTTGAAAATGACTATAGGATCAAGTACATCTTATGATTGTAAATGCCACAGCCAGAAAGAACAAAAGTTTGGAAAAGGGTTAAAAAATACCAGTGATAGTGGCGAAACAGTTGTACTAAAGCACAATAACCAGTTTGGGAAGGATCCAGTAAAGGACAAGGAGAACACTGATGATCAAGTTGTGACATTTAGTGGTTCTGAGCTTTGCAGCTTTCTTGGTCAAACCATAGATTTGACTGAAGTTGATGACCAACCTCAATCGCCTTCTGAACAAAATTCTAAGAACCACTCCAAAATAGCCAATACCAGTCATTCAGGTATTATAATTATAAGTGATGAAGATGAAGATCTCTCCAGTGGTGAAAATGAAATTCTTAGCCAGAAGACAGATCTTGCCATAAAGATGTCTGAACCTTACGATAAGTGTGGACAAGAACGACCAAAGTCTACAGCATCGAGTCTGTCAGGTGCTTCAGTCAGTACTAACAAAGCTGAAACTGAAAAATTCTGCAGCACTGAGACTGAGATTGCCATCCAGATCCTGGATCATGGCAGGAGTTGTGAAGAAGCTTTAGATGTGCCAGTGTCACCTTTGGAAACCAAAGAGCAATCTCAAATCTGTGCTGAAGGTGACTTTAAAGTATCTGTCAAGCATAAAAAAATCAAAAGAAAACACAAGAGACTCGAATGGGATGATGAATTTGGTCCACCCCAAAAGGAATCAAAGAAATGCAACTCACCTGTTGATCTTAATTTAGAAAATGCCCTTGATGATGTTTCAAAGTGTGAAAAGGAGCCTGCTGTTGAAGCTGAAGCTCTCAATATAGACTCAAAAAGAACTGCAGAACTGGTGCTGTTTGGCTCAGCTCAACAAGACAAGTGTGCTTTAACTGGCAGCAGAAAAGCCCATTCCCGTTTTGTAAAGGGTGCATCTAAGGCAGCACACCTGAGGCCTCCAGAAGTTCTTACTGTCAATCTCAACCCTTTGAGTAGCAAGTCCAGTGACATGGTGTACAACAGGAATTATTCAGTAAAACAGCTAATTCATGACAAATGGTGGAGAAGTTTTCAACAGACTAAAGCTAGTCACAAAAAAAAACGTAAACCTCGTTCTTACTCTGTTGCCGGGGGTATCTTGATGAAACGAGATGGAACTAAGGAATCCCGGAGTCTGAAGACGCTTGGAGAGGAGAAGAAGGATATCACCGCTGATAATAAGAGGTGTTCCTCTAAAAGTGAAAGCCAAAATGCCAAACCTTGCCAGGAGCACATAGTCTTGAGGTTCAGTGTTCTACCCAGTAACTTTGACCTCAAAGATGGATCCAGTGGCAGGAAGCAATCCACCAATCCCGTTTCAGGTAAATACCATAGATAGAGGGGGTACCGTTATTCTAATATTGCCCACAATGAAGTTGATTGGATTATTATTATTATTATTATTATTATTATCATCATCATCTTCTATTGAAAAGAATGGATCACAGAAGGCTGATTTTTGGTTTATTTTGGTAAAAACTGTGATCTCTCCAGATGGTGCAGCCCCATTCTTTTTGGTAAAGATCCAAATTTATGAAGCTAAAAGTTCCAAAGCACCAATCATCTACTAAAAATATTTCTTTAAAAATTTAAAATTTCAATGCTTTATTGTAATTCACGTGTAACGCCTCAGTTTTGTTTTTATTTTTTTTTTTTTATTTTTTTTTCTTTTTTTTTATTTTTTTTATTGCATGTTAGAAGGGTGATTGGCAAATATATTGTTGGAGTGTCTACATAAAGCAGGGACATTCAACATAAATTGACCCAGAAAAGACTAATGACATCTCTGCTCCTCGATGGGTCATAGTTGGAGTGGGATACTAGTGTCTTGCAGATTAGAGTGGTGGTAAACATGGGAACTGGAAAGTACTGTTTGTTTGTTCTTTTTCTTTGAGACGGACAACAAAATTTATTTTAAGGAAATTTTGAATCTGTCTTTCCAGAAGAGCCAGAGAAAGAGCAGAGCGCTGCTACAGCTGCCACAAAACCGAAAGGTAGCAACTACATCTGAAGCATACATCAGTTCTTATTCTGCCTTTTTAAAAATGTTATTAATTAGGCTGTTTTTTTTCTAATGGTTATTAATTACATCATAGGTAAATGGAGTTCGAGTCTGCAGAAGAATCGACCTCGGCCTATTCCCAAGACCTTCAGTCTCTTCCACGAGTATCAGAAGAAATACAAGGAGCGCTCTCACTCAAAAGATTAATAATGTGAAAGATGTCTCTTCTCAGGGAATACTTTTCTTTTTTTCATTTTTTTTTTTTTTCATTTAAGACATTTAGTACAAAGATTCTGACTAAAATTATGCCTTTGTGTTTTTTCTGCAGTGTATATACAAGCAATACATTAAGGCTGTGTAACCTTTTGTTGTTTACATGCCTGTAAAAAGCATTACAGTCATGGAGCAGGAGTAGTTACTGACTTGTGGGATGTGGGAACTTGGCAGCCTTTACAAATTTGTTCAAGTGATGACATTCTGTTCGTCATTGATTATTATTGTGTCACTGCTCCTCGTCGGTTCACCACTGTACTCGCGACAGAGATGAAAGAAATACATGGTATTTGCTGTCGGTGCAGTTCTGTTTAATGAGCTGAGAAGCTCTGAAGATGCATGACACTGCATAGTTTGTCTTGTGTCTGTGCATCAGAGAGTGCATGCAGACTTTAGATAGTAAGTCCACATGTTCAGAGCAATGTTCAAATTAACAAGTGATATCCATGAAAGGGGGGGTGTAAGTCTAAAATCTTTTTTTTTTTTTTTTTTTTTTTTTTTTTTTTTTTTTTTTGACAAAAAACTTGACTTGTAACATTTGCATTGTGAGTTTTTTACTGTTTTTCTACACTTTCAGTATCTGTACTTTAACCATTTTTTTTTTATTTTTTATTTTTATTATTGTTTCTACTATTAAATTATCTATTTTTTAATGTGGTTTTGTCTTTGCCTAAACTAATAGTAGGTATTATAGTAGATTGATTTATAAGCTGCAACAGTTGTTTAGCATTAAAGGGAAATGGCGTAGTTCCTGGAAATAATCTGAAACAAACCCAAATTACAGGAAGTTGAAGTGGCCATTAACGGTTTTATTCTGCTCCTTGCAACGATCTTCTTTGTTGATCTTATTGTATTGTTTGATATCAAATCAAAAACGTTTATGAACTCCAGGAAGCTCTGATAAGTATGCCCAATAATAAGGCTCCAGGTCCAGACGGCTTTCCTGCAGAATTCTACAAAGAATTCTGGTCGATTCTAGCACCAGTTTTCTACAGAACGTTGTTGGAAATTAAAGAAAAGGGCAGACTTCCATCAAATATGAATTCTGCAAACATTAATCTCCTGCTAAAACCAGGCAAAGACCCTGTATATCCCTCAAGCTATCGTCCAATATCCCTTATAAATGTAGACCTTAAAATAATCTGCAAAGCTCTCTCAAAGAGACTGGAGAAAATAACCCCCCTCTTAATTCATCCTGACCAAACTGGTTTCATAAAAGGTAGGCACTCATCAACAAATACACGTAGATTACTTAATTTGATAGACTACTCATACAGTAAAAACCTAGAAACTACAATATTCTCTTTAGACGCAGAAAAAGCATTTGACAGAGTTAACTGGAAATTTCTATTTGCAACTTTGGATCCTCTTTCATAAACTGGTTAAAAATATTATATAATTCCCCAACAGCTTGTGTTAGAACAAATGACCAGACATCCTCCAGCTTCTGTCTCTTGAGGGGCACCAGGCAGGGATGCCCACTCTCCCCTTCACTGTTTGCAATTTTTATTGAACCACTAGCAGCAGCAATTAGACAGAATTCAGTAATTAAGGGCATAAAATGCAAGAACGTGGAACATAAAATCAGCCTTTATGCGGATGATGTGTTACTCTTTCTCCAAAATTCACAAACCAATATCTCTGGGGTGATTGAATTGATAAACTCTTTTGCAAGAATATCAGATTACTCAATTAACTGGTCAAAATCTACAGTTCTACCGATTAATTGCTCCCTCCATAATTCCTCTTCTACACCACTGCAATCGGGAAATATAAAATATTTAGGTATTAATGTTTCTCCCAAGCTTGCAGATCTAACTAAATTAAACCATATCCCACTTTTAAAGAAGGTAGAAGATGATCTGGCTAGATGGAAATGTCTACCCATATCACTTATGGGAAGGGTTGCCGTTATAAAAATGATGGTCTTACCAAAAATAAATTATTTATTCTCAATGATCCCAACTAAACCGCCACAAGATTGGTTCAGATCTCTAGATTCATGTATGTCCAAATTCCTTTGGAAAAATAAACCCCCATGTATAAGCTTAAAAACACTACAAAAGACCAAGGATAAAGGAGGACTAGAACTGCCTAACTTTCAGCACTACTTCTTAGCCAACAGGCTTCAGTTTATCTCAGGATGGCTAAAACATACCCTCTTAGATGAACCTTGGCTAGATGTAGAACAAGCACTTTGCAATAATCTAGAGATCTCAGACCTACCATTTATCAGCTCAAACATCCAACGACATGAATGCTTTAAAAGCATCAACATCAGCTCTTCTCTGACAGCATGGTGGGAGTTTCTAAAATTGACGGCGTCTTCATTAATCCCATGCAAACGTACACCTATCTGGAACAACCCTGACATATTACAAAACAATAATATGATAAACTTTTCAGATTGGAGTGGTAAAGGAATCAAATATTTAGAACATATACTAGAAGGAACAGAATTTATTTCATTTGACGGACTAGTTACACAATATGGGATCAACAAGAAAAGATTTTTAGAATATCAACAAATTAAATCCATAGTAAAAAAGAAATTTAAACCGGGTCAAGTTGAACTACAAACACCACCAAGTGTGGTTCAATTTCTTACTCTTAAAACCCCCAAATTACTATCCAAAATATACAGAATGCTTTCTGAAACAGATGAATCAATATCACTTCCTATTGCAAAATGGGAAGCGGATTTATCAGTTAACTTAGACCTAAACTTCTGGTCTCAGATTTGCTTAAAAACCTTTCATCTAATTAGAAATCCCAGTCTTCAATTAATTCAATACAAAATATTACATAGAGTGCACTATACAGGTCATCGGATGTTCAAGATGGGCCTTACGTCTACCAACAACTGCTCACACTGCCAAACCAATTCACCGGACAATTATATCCACGCTCTTTGGTTCTGTCCACCAGTTCAGAAGTTTTGGTGCGAGATATGTGAAGACTTATCGAAGTGTCTGAAATGTAACATTCCAACTTCCCCCTTAGTGTGTTTGTTGGGCAGCTTAGATAATGTCACTTCAGAAAAGAATATCGCCCATATGGTTTTCACTGCCCTATGCATAGCCAAGAAAACAGTCCTCATGAACTGGAAAAATAAAAATAATCTTAATTCTAACCAATATAGAAATTATCTATTAGATTACATTAGTCTTGATACAGCCTCTGCCACCACATCAGATCAATTGCTCTGGGCTCCTTTGATCAGCTCCATCACCTAGTGGGGGTGGGGGGTCATAGTTTGGTCCCGCCTTCACTGTTGTGATTGGTGTGGGGGTAGGGACAGGCTTAGGGCATCGGGGGGTTCCCCGGAGGCATCTTCCTTGGGGGGCTCAACCCGGGGTAGCGGTCATGTCCGGTTAGGGGCTCTGTTGGCTCTCAGGAGACTGTTTCCTCGCGGCTGCGTGCAGCGGGGCTAGGGGAGGGTCTGTGCTGACGGACGTGGGTTACTGACCCCTGGTAGCCTGGCTGCCCCTGGGTGGGTCCGGGATGGGCGTGAGGTTCTGGGGGCGCTCCGTCTCTGGGCTGGGGTCCGGGCCGGGCCTCGGGCGCTTGGGTCCTGGTTGGTGTGTTGCCGGGGTTGTGGGCGGGTGGGTGCATGGGGGCCCAGCCCTGGAGCAGGGTGCCGCCGGTGCATCGAGCCACCTGGGGGGCTCTTCAACTGGTGGGGAAGATTGTCACATCTCGCAGGAGCTTTCCTCTCCTCAGGGGCTCTCTCTGCAGGAGGGGGAGACACAGGAGAGGTGGAGGAAGATCTCAGCCTGGGTGTTTATTGTCTTATGTAGTCTGGAAGATGAGTGGATGGTGGGGTGGGTGCAGTTTTCTCTGTGGTGGGGTTGGGTGGACTGTCCCGGGCTCTGTGGGGCCGGGAGGCGCTGCTGCGCTGGGCCCCGGTCTGGATGGGCCTGGGCCCCCTTTCCCTGGCGGGTCGCGGAGTATGGGGGTGCCTACTGGGGTCAGCGGGGGAGCTGGCCCCAGGGAGGGGTCACTTGCCCCTCCCTTCCTTCCCTCCCCATCTCCAGCTGCCTCCCTCTTCCCGCTCCACCACAACCACCCACACATGCAGGACCTTGGAGTAGGGGTATGTCACCAGGGTGCAGAGGAGGCTACCACCCCCCCTGTCCCCTTCTGGCTGCCTCTGCCTCAATTTTATCCCACAACTTAGACATTCACATTACTCACACTCTCATTACACATACATATAGGATCTTGGGGGTGGGCACGATACACGGAATCCAAAGTACCATCAGGGTGTACACCCCACCCCTGGCGTCGTTGCCCACCTCTCAATGTTAAATACACGTAGACATTGAGGGCTAGCAGGAGGGACCATGCGCTTACCTGCTGCTCTCTGGCAGGTAGCTCCATGCCCTCCTGGGTTTTAAATGCACCTTAGAACACACATGCATCAACACTACAATGAGCGGGTGGAGGGAGGTTTGGAGTCTTCTCTCACCCCCATTCTCTGCGACCTGCTGGAGCGGGGGGGGCTAGGAGGAGGAGTTGGCCGTCCGACTGCGGTCTGGAGTGTGGGGCCTCCCTGCTGCTGCGGAGTCGGGGCGGTCTGCCTCCCCCCACCGCAGGGAAAAGGGTAACACCACCTGGGTCTGGGTGCAGTTCCCCCCTCCAGGGGCAAGGGTACCTAGACCCGGTTTGTAGAGTATGCTTGGGGAGTGTGATTGTGTGTACAGCGTCTCTTTATGTCTGTCTCCACGTTGGTTGAGTGTGGAGTAAGTGCATATGAGAGCATGAGGGTGGGAATGGATGTTTGTATATGTGTGTGCCTGTATTTCTGTGTCTATATGTCAGGTTGGGTGTCAGGCGCCACCTCTCTGGGGACATCTTAGGCCCTCCAAGGTTTGGAGGCCTATCTCCCCCTACCACCACTTCCCCTGCCAGTGGCGGACTCCCTCAGACATCGGTGCGTTGGTGGTTCTTTGTGTCCGGGGATGGGCGTCCAGGTACACACCGGCTCACTCCTTGGCGGCCACTTATCGGAGCCTGGAGCCTGGAGCCTGGGGCTCGCTCGGGCCACTTCGGAGGTGGGGTGCCCCCGGCCTCTTGGCCTGGGGCTCGGTCACTCAGGCACGGCTGGCTGCCGGCGGAGCTCACGGGCACGTCACTACAACTCCCCCTGGCTTCTGCTCCGCGGCTGCTGAGTGAGCCCTCATCTGGGACTCTCCTCAGCTCTTACTGGGACAGTGGCGCGGCTGCCCCTCTGTTGGTCTTCCTTGGTCTCTTGTGTTCTGGGGGCCTCTGGATGTCTGGAGTTTTGATCTCCTCCATACCTGCTTCATGCCCTGGAGGACGGGGCTGCGGCCCCCCCACACCCTCTAGCAGATCATTACATGAAGGAACCTTTTGAAAAAACAAGCGCGTCCATGCTCACAGGTGTACACACGGGTGATCACACCCACAAACTACACCCTTTTTGGCTCCTACCTCAAAGCACACTGTGTTATGTTGATCTTATGTGCTGCACAATAATGTTTAATATTTAGTATTTGCTGTCATATTCCCATATATCATTGTGATGTTGTTTATTCTATTACTCTTGTTCTCTTCTGCTTGTTTTCTTTTTTCTTTCTCAGCAGGTGATCCAGGTGATTGATATATGCATTTTTTTCTTTTTTCTTTTTTTTTTTCTTTTTTTTTTTTTTCTGCTCATTCTGTTGGTTTTTGTCTTTTGCCCTTCTCCCCCGTCCCTCTTCTCAGCTGTTTCTCTTTCCCTCTTTCTTTCTCCCCTTCTTTCCCCCAGTCAAGTCTGTCCCGTATTCAGTAAGTGAAAATAAAATAAACAATAAAAGGTGAATCAAATGGACCATTACGGCAAGGCTGGGATGGTCAATTTGGTAAAGTAAATCCGTTGGGCATCTTTCTTTGCCTTTAGACAACAATTCTGATGGCAAAAGAGCCAAACGGGACAGGCGCAAAAAAAAAAAAAAAAAAAAAAATAAGTACATGTTGTTGGCCTTTATCTGCTACAGCTCGTAGGCTTTATGAAGGTATTCAGAAGCCTGCCTCCTTGCAGGCATTGAACAAAGATCCCTATTAGAGTGCGACACGTTTCTTTTTTAAATGAGATTATTTTCACCAAGTTCCGCTCCCTGTCCTTCAATTAATCTCACACAGGCAACACCTGGATATTTTAAAACAACAACCCAAAATGAGCTTTTTGCAGTTCACACAGGTTCTCAGTTCATGCAGGGTAACACGTGTTGGAAATGGTAACATCCCTGAGTAGCTTGACTGTTGGATAAAACCATCAGTCAGTAGGCTTATTGCGCATATTTGGGAATAAGGTTGGAAAAAGAGAATTTTAATTAAGGAAATACTAGATCGTGTTTGTTGCAATTCATATATTATGCATTATATTTGACCTGTTGTCTGATTACACTATACACACTTATAGTTTTCAAAGGATATCCAGGACACAGACATTGCATTACAGAAACATTTTAGCTGTTATTGACAAAGTCCCTAATGCCACAGGGTCACAGGTCGAGAATATCCAAAGTGCCATCATAGCTTCTTAAAGCTGCACCTCATTTCACAAAAACGGAAATCTACACCCTCAGCCGTGTTTAAGTGGATACTAAGAGGGTGTAAGTTGCAGCGGTGTGCACTGAAAAGACACTTGACTATGCACAAGCTGTCTTTGCTACGTTATGTGTTTCACAACAGATGCCACCCTTGAAAAAGAAAACCCAGACCTTCATCCAGACCTCATTATAAAAGTCAACCAGCAGGAAATGAGACAGCCTAAGGATATTGTGAATCCTGATCAATCAAGCTGACAGTGATTTGGACCAATGGAAATGGAAGTGTCTGCACATGTCAGAGGCAGTGTGCTTAACATCCCATTTTCTCTTAGCTTATATTTAATGTAATTAAATGTCCCCACATAAATATATGACAAATGGTTAGAAGGAAAGCCAAAATGTAATAAGACAAACGTAATTAGCCAGTTTGTATGCTTCCTGGAGACTGAGAGGACACAATAGATGACTGCATAATGGAAATCATTGGCTGATGCCATCCTCTTACAGCTATGCTGCCATTTACAGGAAAGCTTGTGAAACAAAATTACATGGAAATTAAATGATACTATAAATAGTATATTAAAGTAAGGTATAACCAATACATACATTTATACAAATATTGTCTTTGTATTAAATCTGTTTTACATTACTGTTATTACCATTCTTATTATTGCTATTAGGCAAAGTTCACATTTGCACACACAAACATTTTCAGACTAATGTCTGGTGAAACATTCATTCTGGACAGCTTTGCACAACTTTTTTCTAACTGACTGTTTAACTGCAGTATCTTTAAGAGCTTGGGCATCTTCCACAGTGTAGCTCACGATAATTAAATTCAAGGGAGATAATGCACTGTTGACTCCTTGCTCTCGCAATATTCCTGTGGTTCGTTTTATTGATTTGTGTGGCTTAGGCGAGACGTGTTGTTCCAGCAGAGGGGTGTACACTGCTTGAGAGAAACCAGAAGACACTTTGATCACCTCCACGAGACTGAGAGGTGTTAAGTAAACGGGGTGTCAGATGTTACTGATAACAAATTTTAAAGCAACTTGTTTTTTTATGTCACTGAATCCTTAAGTGCTTAAGCTTGCTGATCTACCTCAGGATCAACAGAAGGGAAGGTGTTCACTAAATATTTTTTCCTCACATTTTTGTTTAGTCCAGCATTAATTAAAAGTCTGACCCATTTAAAAAATATATCCATGAATTTGAGATTAGCTCATTAGATTTGAAAAAAGAACTTTTACAAGGAAAGAGACTTCCTGCCCACCTTGCAATCTGCTTTTAGAGAAACATAAATGACCTTTGAAACAAAAAACATTACATCTACATTGTGGAGAAAAAAGAGAAGAAGAAAAAAGAGAACAAAAAAAAAAAATAAAAAAAAAAATAAAAATAAAAATGTTTATGCACTTTTTTTTATTTTATTTTATAGCAGTTTTCTGGAAATTACCCCATATGGAAAAGAAATAGTAAAAACTTATATGATTTACTCATGAAAGTGTCCACTTTCTCATTACTTTCATATATTGTTTTAGTAAGTATCCAAAACATACAAGTTTCATTTATATAATTTTTCAAGGGATCTTATATCTGTTTTCACTCTTGTATGCTTTTCATACAAGTTTCACACAAGACAGATACAAACTTTATAAGATTTATATATATCTTTTCCATATGGGACCCTAGGCATCTGTCAGATGTTAATAATAGATGTGGCCAACATCCAATTTGGGCTTGTTGGAACTCACTCCCTCACTCCCTTAACTAAAACACAATTGCACAAAGTTTCATGTTGAGATTCATATCCTTTTTAGATGCATCGCTCCAACACCACCAGGTAATCGCCCTTATACTGCTGACATGTTGCTACTTGAGAAACTAACCCTCCCTATCAGTGTAAATTCCCCTATACTTCATCAAACTACCAGCTACATTCAGCTCACTTGCTGATCAGCCAGTATGTGTGGAACAAGCCGTTGCACACACACAAGTGCCTGCAGGACTTTCCATGTAGCTATGTCACTTTTTTAAGTCACCTGATCAAATATAAACGTAATTTCAAAAAATGTTTTCTAAAAAATCTATAAAGCGGAGGAAAGTCAAACTGATGCATTTTTGCTTACTGAACACAGTCATGTTTCATTCGCATTGACATAAGGTTACTTTAAAAATACTGAAATTACTGCTCAGAATCAAATGTGGTTATTATTTTTTTTTAGATATGATATGGTGACCTCTAGTGAGATCTTTGATTCGCCAGAGATAAAATTTTATTATGTGTGTGTTTCAGCCATGAACATTCATTTTGTCTAAGCTTGAAAACCTATCTTTAACAAGGGTTAGTTTATTACTTTATGTAAAAACATATTTGAATATATTATCAGTTGATCCACCTGTCCCACCTATGCACCATACACCCTTCACAGTTTGCCAGTCCACTGCAACACTCATACATAGAGACAATCATTCAAAGTTACATCCACACACAGGGGCTAATACCAAACTAGACAATGCTAATTAATACCAAACTAGACAATGTACACAGGCACAGAGGGAACATGTAAACTCAGAAAGGCTGTTTTGAACCGTGAGCCATCTTGCTGCTGGACTGATATGCTGAATCACCCATATGATCATTCTTCTCTCATTTCTTTGTTCTTAAACACCATTTTCAGTTGGCAAATGTATTTTTATTGATTTTCTCTTAGTTGCAAATTTTGATGTTTATATATTCAGTGAGCTAAAACCAGAATATCAGCACCAACATAAAAAAGTCAATACACTTAACTCACAAAGTTATTGTGCCAGAAAAAGACACTATATTGTCACAGTGGAATTGAGATGATTTAATTTGAAACAGTTGAGATTTCTGTTTTTCGTTTCATTGACGGATCGTAAAATTACTAACGTTCGACGGCCTGTGTGAGCTTTCATAATAGATTATAGGCAGCCTGTTTATCGGGGAGGAATGTGAAGAATGGTGTTGCATAACAAAAATCAATATTTGTTTAACACTCTCATTCAAAATAATAATGATCATTAAAATAACACTTCTTAGTTATTTGGTTAACATGAATGGATCCAGGGTTACGATTAGCAAGTGACAGCAACAAAGCACTTCTTCGACATGAAACAAACACTAATGTAAATTTCATTCTCTGTATGTCCTTGGTGTTCGAGACAGACAAGGAAACAACGCTACTCATTGCTAAACACTGAAAATAAATCCTTCAGTGTTCTGTTTGTCATTCACTACTATACAGCATGCAGACAACAGTAGTGGGCCATCTACACATACAGGAACTGCTTGGGCATTGAAACTTATGCCATGAAGCTCCCAGTGGATGATGTTAATAACAGATGTTATGGAATTTCTGTTAACAAAGTCTGCAGACACAGTCAACTGTAGTCAGTACCTTTATTACCAGGCGTGGGAGAAATACACAGACAGTCAGCACTGATGGTTATTGCAGTCATGAGTGCTCTGCGCTCTGGGCAGGGCAGCGCCTCTTTTATAGCATCACACAAACATCTCACAAAAGCTCTATCTCAATGGTATCATAACATACTCATTGCATACAATGCCCACAGGCTGTGGCTTTTTTTTTCTGCTCTTGCTCTTGACGAAGGCGGTCGCACTTTCCTCCTCCTCCTCCTCTCCCTTAGCTTCCCTGCTTAGCCTCTTATGTCCTTGTCTAGTCTCGTGTTTTTTTGTATTACTTTTCCCTGGAACACTCTCTCACAGTCTGTTCTCTAAAACCTAAAAGAGGAATTATGGATTTGATCAACTGGTCCCTAAATGCAATTGTCACCCCTTTCTCAACGAGAAGTTTGGGCTTGGGTGAGCTTGAGTGCTGAAGATATCTACCTATTCGGAACCATGATAACAGGGTTCTGGCTGTTCGGAGCTGGGTTGGCCCTGACTTATCGAAGAATTAAGGAAGCGGAACCGGCTGTTCAAACCCCCACAAGGCTGCCCGCTGGGATTGAAACGATGGGAAGAGGCATGAGTTTCTCAAAATGGGCTCATTGAGTGCAGCACGGATAAGATCTTGGAGAAGGTAACGGCTGCTGTGGATTCTCAGAATAAGACCTCTGAGTGCAGACTGGATTACATCTTGGAGGGGCTCGCTCGGAATAGCATCTCTGAGCGCAAATTGGATGACATCTTGGGGAGGCTCACTGTGGTCGTGGGTTCTCAGAATCAGCTCTTTGAGCACAAGAATGACAACATCGCAGAGCGCAAGTTTAATAACATCATGGCGAAGCTCATGGCTCTCCAACGGGAGATTGAGAGACCAGTGTTGGACTGTTAGAACAGCTTTGAAATTCATATGAGTTGTTCGCACTAAAGTAAAAAGCACCATCACTTCATGCGGATACCCTTTCGGCGCCAGCTGCGGTCGCAAGGCTGGAGCCCAACAAAACACCCTGATAACGACTGTGTTTAGTCTGTTCCTTCCCATTCCATGCAAGGCCACCTGGGTTGGCTGGAAGACTGTTTACTTAGCCTGGCAGGGCGAAGGACACTGTCTCAGCTGAACTATGGACACGCACACACATACATATACACTGATATGCACACACTCATCCCCCCTCCCTTTCCAAACGCCTTCGATACTTGTTCCCTCCTGAGAACACGGCGGGTCTGAGCCCACGCTGGAATGGTAGCGCTGGGCAGGATGGCTGCTGTGTTTGCTTCGGATTACTCCTCACCCCCCACCCGACTCTGTGGCTGGTCATGTGTTCCATAATGTTGTGCTGTGGACATTTATGTGCTTTTTTGTGCAGAGGAGTTTTTTTGTTTCCTGTTCTCATGCTGTCCTCCCAGGAGCCCAGCATGAGTAGAGGTCTATTTTTTTCCTCTTGTACTTTCCCATTGTAGTGTATATTTCAGTGTTTGTTTTCTGTAACGCTACCGATCTCTGACCTGTATCCTGTATCCCCATGTGATGTCTGTGCTGTGTGTGTAAGGTCGGGGGGGGTCCCATTTCACTGCAGGGCAACCTGCACGTGGCAAATAAAGCCTTGATTGATTGATTGATTGATTGATTGATTGATTGATTGATTGGCTGGGCAGAGAGCAACTCCCAATATCTTTTTCCAGGAAGCGCCTGGCACCTGTCATCTTGGGAGTTTCGCCCTAAAAGTTAGCAGATAACATAGTGAAATATCGTTAATAAAGCTAAGCAGTTTTCATAAGGTCATGCTGGCAAATACTTCATCTAAGCATGCAAAGGTTATACAAAAATCCTAGAATGAGATTCTAAACATCTACATCTAAATGTATGACAAGGTGAAGACTAGAATTTTTCCCATTACAAGCATGACCGTGACAAATTGCCTACCACACAGAAAGGAGCACAGTATAGAAAAAAATTGTTACTTAACAGCTCTTCACAATACAGGGTAATAACTGATCACATGGGAACGTCAAAGCAAGACATACTTGCGGGGTTGTTGCAGGATGCAGATTCCGACGTGTCAGTGGAGATCGGTGATGCATCAGAATCTCCAATCTAAGCGCATATGGCTTTATAGAGACAGATTGATTACAGTAGTTAGTTTGCCTGCCTGAAAGTCTGCCTTCTGTCATTTTTTCTGTTTTCTGTTCCCAAAAGGTTTATTCTGTTCATCTGGACGTAACGCTTTCAGTGTGAGAAACATTTCATCACTCATCCAAGTGACTTCTTCAGTCTCAGCTGACTGCAGGTTTCAACAACCCTACAAACAGTTGTGGTGGCAGATTTCTTTTCTCATGTATTAATCACATATTTAATCATATCACATTAGATACAGTAATATCAATTTCTCACTTTACTATTGTAGGAGCATTCCTGTCACTAGTTTACATGCATGTGGAATGTTAACACAGTGAGGCCATTGTAATGGGAGACATTATACAGATAGTGAGACTCCTTCTGCTTATCAGGGATGTAAATCCTTAGGTGACGGCCAAGCAGAAAACAAAGTCATAATTCTCTCTGTGAAGGAGGAGGGGCCAACATGTGAGAGTTAGTGGAATGTTCTTTGTCTGTGTCTCTGTATATAAGATGCAAGGACGGTGGCCACAATTCAGAGATGGTGCTGGTGTTTCACTGGGATGCTCTCTCCACATTGCAATGTGTTTATTAAACCCACTTCAAATCAAGCTCACTGGGTGTGTTGCAGGTTATTGTTAAAATTTCCATAACACAGTATATTGCACAATGACTGAAAGTAGCACCACTGAATGATCAATGGGCTGTGAGATCAGTTCCTTGATCATTAATATGCAAATTCTCATGACCATTGATCAACAACTACAGATCAAGGGTCACTGATCAAAGACCTGGTCTTGTTTTCTGTTATGTAAGTGCTAGGTGGCAGCTGGCCACTGGTTGGAAACTGGAGGCAGCAACTTTAAATTAGGACCTGACAAGACTGGTGTTGCTCTGCTTTGTTCCTGATTCTAACTAGATTGCTGTATCCTCCCATCCTGGAGAAAGAGCCGTTCAAAGAAATCATTAAAAGACTAAAATTAGACATTTACACCACTGATGAATATCTGTAAACTTCTGACCAAATCTGTTTATTTAAACATGGTCTTGAAAAAAGTCATTTTTGTAACTTCCAGATAACCTGTTAATGTCAGCTACTACTTATAAGGGAACTGCAGTCATCCTGCTGCTCACGTTTGCACAAAGCTTATACTGACACCCAGAGACTGATGAACCAATATACACATTGCTCCATATATTATGCATATTATTGGACACATTATTAATTTTTTAAGTTCATTCAATACAAAGTAATCAGCAGCAGTGATCGTGTGTACAGCGTCTCTTTATGTCTGTCTCCACGTTGGTTGAGTGTGGAGTAAGTGCATATGAGAGCATGAGGGTGGGAATGGATGTTTGTATATGTGTGTGCCTGTATTTCTGTGTCTATATGTCAGGTTGGGTGTCAGGCGCCACCTCTCTGGGGACATCTTAGGCCCTCCAAGGTTTGGAGGCCTATCTCCCCCTACCACCACTTCCCCTGCCAGTGGCGGACTCCCTCAGACATCGGTGCAGTTGGTGGTTCTTTGTGTCCGGGGATGGGCGTCCAGGTACACACCGGCTCACTCCTTGGCGGCCGCTTATCGGGGCCTGGAGCCTGGGGCTCGCTCGGGCCACTTCGGAGGTGGGGTGCCCCCGGCCTCTTGGCCTGGGGCTCGGTCACTCAGGCACGGCTGGCTGCCGGCGGAGCTCACGGGCGCGTCACTGCAACTCCCCCTGGCTTCTGCTCCGCGGCTGCTGAGTGAGCCCTCATCTGGGACTCTCCTCAGCTCTTACTGGGACAGTGGCGCGGCTGCCCCTCTGTTGGTCTTCCTTGGTCTCTTGTGTTCTGGGGGCCTCTGGATGTCTGGAGTTTTGATCTCCTCCATACCTGCTTCATGCCCTGGAGGACGGGGCTGTGGCCCCCCCACACCCTCTAGCAGATCATTACATGAAGGAACCTTTAAAAAAAAAAAAAACAAGCGCGTCCATGCTCACAGGTGTACACACGGGTGATCACACCCACAAACTACACCCTTTTTGGCTGCTGCCTCAAAGCACACTGTGTTCTGTTGATCTTATGTGCTGCACAATAATGTTTAATATTTAGTATTTACTGTCATATTCCCATATATCATTGTGATGTTGTTTATTCTATTACTCTTGTTCTCTTCTGCTTGTTTTCTTTTTTCTTTCTCAGCAGGTGATCCAGGTGATTGATATATGCATTTTTTTTCCTTTTTTTTTTCCTGCTCATTCTGTTGGTTTTTGTTTTTTGCCCTTCTCCCCCGTCCCTCTTCTCAGCTGTTTCTCTTTCCCTCTTTCTTTCTCCCCTTCTTTCCCCCAGTCAAGTCTGTCCCGTATTCAGTAAGTGAAAATAAAATAAACAATAAAAGGTGAATCAAATGGACCATTACGGCAAGGCTGGGATGGTCAATTTGGTAAAGTAAATCCGTTGGGCATCTTTCTTTGCCTTTAGACAACAATTCTGATGGCAAAAGAGCCAAACGGGACAGGTGCAAAAAAAAAAAAAAAAAAAAAAAAAAAAAGTAATCAGCAGCAGTCGTAATAAGAAAGCAGTTTGATTTAACAAAGGAAAGCTTTCTAACTGCTCCATGATCGTCTGTGAAGGTTCTCAGTCATCCAGGTCATCGTAGTCAAAGGAGCTTGCAAAGAAAAGCGTCTGGACTTCTTTAAGTTGCTTGAAGACGTTTCACCTCTCATCCGAGAAGCTTCTTCAGTTCTAAGGTCAAATGGTGGAGAGTCCCAGATATAACCTAGTGGGAGTAACCCCCCACAGAGGGACAAAAGGACCCCCTGATGATCCTCTAATCGCCTGAGCCAAGGTGTGAAACTGGGTGTGGGTCCCAATCCGCCAGAGTTTCGGGTGTGTTCGTGTGCTCTCTTTAAAACAATGAATTTAATTTGGCATAAAACCGCCATACGGAATGACATACAGGGAGGAATCTGAAATGCCATACTTCATTTGAAGAAGAAACACAGCTCATTGATGTTCAACACCTTCAGCACCATATTGGGATGCAGTCTGACCCTAAATGCATGATAATGGTCATCAAAATACAGGGTTTCCATCAGTTTTCCGCAGAGCAATACAATGTCATCTTTCACAACAATACTTTTGATCTTACAAAAAAACGGAATCTCAGACACTACATCTGTACAGATGATAAAATCATTGCGGCACTCTGTACCATGTGTTATTATCCACTTAGCTGAAAACAAACTGATAGACAACACAGCTCCAAGCAATTTCTGGACCTTCTTCCAGCTCTCCAAGTGTCACCATCTTTCCTGGTCCTAAAGCTAATGTTTCCAGGCTAAAGGCCTCCCAATGCTTTATTTTATTACTATTATATTTATTTTTACTTGTGGTGTACTGTGGAGGTACGCTCTGTAAGGCTGCATCTTTAGCCTGAGTATGAATCTCTGTTAAGAGATATATTCTAAAACACGTCTTCAGCTGAGAATCAGAGAGGAGAAACACACAGTTTTCTTGCTAGCAAGGGCAGTCACCAGAGCTCACACACAAGAGTGAGGCTCAAAGACTAGCCATGAGAGACTGCCCTGGTCTTTATTTATAACTTCAGTGAGCGTTTGTTCCTTACATTGGAATGTGGAGGTGTGTGTATATGTATGTTTGTGTGTGTGTGTGTGTGTGTGTGCGCGTGTGTGTGTCAGAGTGTGACCCCATAAACAACTTCCCTTAACCTGCTGGTCTGGAAAATCCAACAGTTCATCTATATGTAAAAAAGACACTTAGACTAAAACTGACATAGCTACGTTAATCCTACCGTAAAACAATAAGACAAGGTACAACCTTTCCCATGCTCCTAGGATGTGGGGGTGAATGCCAGAACACCCTGGAATGTACACAACGTTGTTACAGACCTGCTAGGATGAGACATTCTGTCAATATGCCACCAACTATATACTTCTAAACACAAATGATTACATGCAGTATTCTACCATATGCAAACTTATATCATTAAAAGATTATACTGACTACTAAATACAATTTTCCATTGACAATCTCAAAAAACACATACTCCATTGAGGAGACCAAACTATTCACAGTAGATTGGCTTAATCCAGGGCAGCTATTCCTTCGGATTACCCCCCACCCCCCTTTCCATCCCCTGTGGCTTGTCATGTGCTCTAATGTTGTGCTGTGGACATTAATGTGCTCTCTGTGCAGAGGAGTTTTTTTGTTTCCTGTTCTCACGCTGTCCTCCCATAGGTTGCCCAGCGTGTGAAGAGGTCTCTTTTTTTCCTCTTGTACTTTTCCCATTGTTGTGTAATTTTTTCAGTGTTATTCTCTGCAACGCTGCCGATCTCCGACTGTATTCCCATGTGATGTCTTTGTTGTGTGTGTAAGTCGGGGGGGGGGGTCCTATTCCTCTGTGGGGCAACCTGCATATGGCCAATAAAGCATTCATTCATTCATTCATTCATTCAAATATATTCTCAAGTAACATTCAAGCATGCCATTCAGCGTGTTAGTACGAGCTCGGGAGCAGCTTGGGAGAACAAGAAAACAGAGACTGCTTCAGGTTGTCTTCCCAAATCGACTCAACTTTATTCTCAAGTACAGTGGGGCAAAAAAGTATTTAGTCAGCCACCGATTGTGCAAGTTCCCCCACTTAAAATGATGACAGAGGTCAGTAATTTGCACCAGAGGTACACTTCAACTGTGAGAGACAGAATGTGAAAAAAAAATCCATGAATCCACATGGTAGGATTTGTAAAGAATTTATTCGTAAATTAGGGTGGAAAATAAGTATTTGGTCACCTCAAACAAGGAAAATCTCTGGCTCTCACAGACCTGTAACGTCTTCTGTAAGAAGCTTTTCTGTCCCCCACTCGTTACCTGTATGAATGGCACCTGTTTGAACTCATCATCTGTATAAAAGACACCTGTCCACAGCCTCAAACAGTCAGACTCCAAACTCCGCCATGACCTAGACCAAAGAGCTTTTGAAGGACACCAGGAAAAGTATTGTAGACCTGCACCAGACTGGGAAGAGTGAATCTACAATAGGCAAGCAGCTTGGTGTGAAAAAATCAACTGTGGGAGCAATCATCAGAAAATGGAAGACATACAAGACCACTGATAATCTCCCTCGATCTGGGGCTCCACGCAAGATCTCATCCCGTGGGGTCAAAATGATCATGAGAACGGTGAGCAAAGATCCCAGAACCACACGGGGGGACCTGGTGAATGACCTGCAGAGAGCTGGGACCAAAGTAACAAAGGTCACCATCAGTAACACACTACAACGGCAGGGAATCAAATCCCGCAGTGCCAGACGTGTTCCGCTGCTGAAGCCAGTGCATGTCCAGGCCCGTCTGAAGTTTGCCAGAGAGCACATGGATGATACAGCAGAGGATTGGGAGAATGTCATGAAACCAAAGTAGAACTTTTTGGTATAAACTCAACTCGTCGTGTTTGGAGGAAGAAGAATACTGAGTTGCATCCCAAGAACACCATACCTACTGTGAAGCATGGGGGTGGAAACATCATGCTATGGGGCTGTTTTTCTGCCAAGGGGACAGGACGACTGATCCGTGTTAAGGACAGAATGAATGGGGCCATGTATCGTGAGATTTTGAGCCAAAACCTCCTTCCATCAGTGAGAACTTTGAAGATGAAACGAGGCTGGGTCTTCCAACATGACAATGATCCAAAACACACCGCCCGGGCAACAAAGGAGTGGCTCCGTAAGAAGCATTTGAAAGTCCTGGAGTGGCCTAGCCAGTCTCCAGACCTCAACCCCATAGAAAATCTGTGGCGGGAGTTGAAAGTCCGTGTTGCTCGGCGACAGCCCCAAAACATCACTGCTCTCGAGAAGATCTGCATGGAGGAATGGGCCAAAATACCAGCTACTGTGTGTGCAAACCTGGTAAAGACCTATAGTAAACGTTTGACCTCTGTTATTGCCAACAAAGGTTATGTTACAAAGTATTGAGTTGTATTTTTGTTATTGACCAAATACTTATTTTCCACCCTGATTTACGAATAAATTCTTTACAAATCCTACCATGTGGATTCATGGATTTTTTTTTCACATTCTGTCTCTCACAGTTGAAGTGTACCTCTGGTGCAAATTACTGACCTCTGTCATCATTTTAGGTGGGGGAACTTGCACAATCGGTGGCTGACTAAATACTTTTTTGCCCCACTGTACAACAGTTTATATAGAGGGAAAAATTCACGAGTCAGCAGATTCTCAGTTTAAACCAGTACAGACCAAGATAAGGGAGCGTCTTCCTGCCCTTGGGTGAAGAAGCACCCTTTGTATAGTTTATCAGTTCAGCTACAATTATGATTATCTCAGCGACATATTTTCAAGGCACGAAATAAAGAGTTCTTTCATTAGTGAATTCTGAAACAAACCATCTGGCCTTCAACAGGCGTCTCCTAAGAGATTTAGAAACTAATGTAGCTGAGGGAGTGATCTCTGTGGTATTTCAACCTTGTACCAGCCTGTGATTCTCACACATCAATTCTTGGGTCAAAGAGAAAAATAACTAAAACAAAGGGGCCTTATTGAATGACAGAGTTTTCCTGTATAATGTTACTATAAAACAATATCCAGTAAATGCTCCCATGGTACTAAAATACCTAACAACCCCCACTGCCGAGCTTAAAAACTAGCACTTTTTGCACGTACGAGCACGCGCTCATGCACTCTCATGCACACGCGCTCACTCATCCGAAAAAGGGGCACTTCCGGGCCATGCGGTCCCACTGCGCACGCTCTGTCTTCTCGTAGCGGGTGCGTTTTAATTAGGTTCATCAGCCATTGTGCACATTTTGGCTTTTCATGGTAAATTTATACAAACAGGAATTACTTTGTCTTTTTACACTGACACTATAGAAAGACTTTTGTTGTCAGACAATCGAGCTGAAACGGCAAATTGTGTGTGTGTGTGTTTCTTTTATAAGCAGATTTTCTACGGTTAGTTAAGCGACTACCCAACCTTGCTGCATTGTTACATTGTTTCTAACAACTGAGCATTGTTGGCTGTTTCAGACTTTAAGACACCGTAAAAAAGTAACACCCCACCTTGACCTTTTGACCTTACCGGAAGTAGGCTACTCTGGGAGTGTGTAATATGATCCATAAGCGCGACGAATTGCATCCAGTGAGGGGAGGGTACTCTGGAAGTGTGTATTGGATTCCATATGTGTGACTAATCACGTCCTGTGTGAAAAAATTGTTTTCTCCCTTAGAGGGAGGGGGGTCTGTGGAGGGAGGAGAATAAAAACGGGGAGGGCCAGCACTTTTCTATGCACAGACAACATGGAGCCTTTCATTCTGCAGCCCTGCGTTCCTCTGTACTTGGACGGGGAAGAGATCTCCCCGCTCTCCACCGGAAGAGAACTCCACCGCTGCTGCCTCCCATGGGAGGCAGCAGCGGTGACTGGTCCTCATCGGTGCTTAGTGACACCCCCGTCACCGTCTACAGTAACAGATCAGAAGCAACCGATGCTCCGTGGAAAGAAGGGAAAAATAAGAGCGTCTTCATGTTCCGCAACCAGATACCGGCTCCGAGGAGCTTGCGGGGAGAATGGCCTCACTACCAGCACTCAACCCTACCTCCTGGCTGTTGGGGTGAAAAAGAATGGCATCCACCGGTTCTTCATTATTCTTGACAAGAATGCCATACCATGCAAGTCTACCTCTTCACTTGGTGCTTTTGATGAACTGTTTAAAGCACATTTTGTGTTTGGCACATCTTACAACACTATGCTTCACAACATGTACACGTTCATCCAAACCACAGGTTTTAGAAAACATTTAAATACCAAACACCTTAACTATTTTGACCAACAGGCTACTAGTGCCTGATGTGGCAGTTAAAGAAGTTAGCACTACAGGAGAGGTGATGTCAACTAATGTAGAAGAAACACCCACAACATCTGAAAAGTTGAAAAGGTCAAATAAGAGCACTTTGGATATGTGTGCCTCTGCTGCTGCACAGCTCAGGGCAGCTGGATTAAGCCAATCTACTGTGAATAGTTGGGTCTCCTCAATGGAGTATGTGTTTTTTGAGATTCATACTCAGGCTAAAGATGCAGCCTTACAGAGCGTACCTTCACAGTACACCACAAGTAAAAATAAATATAATAGTAATAAAATAAAGCATTGGGAGGCCTTTAGCCTGGAAACATTAGCTTTAGGACCAGGAAAGATGGTGACACTTGGAGAGCTGGAAGAAGGTCCAGAAATTGCTTGGAGCTGTGTTGTCTATCAGTTTGTTTTCAGCTAAGTGGATAATAACACATGGTACAGAGTGCCGCAATGACTTTCTCATCTGTACAGATGTAGGGTACATGGTCCCTCCTAAACAATGTAATAATGATACTAAAATAATGGCATCCAGTGAAACACACATCACTCAAACAAACCTTTTTCATATTTGATGGTTAGTATCCCAGTTGAGGAATCTGTTACTAAATCCTCAAATACATCATCATCCAACTCAGTCCCTGAACTATCAAAAACTTTCACTCCTTTTGTTACGGCTGGCACACCAAACTTTGCAAATGCTGGAAACAAGCACACAAGTTTGAGTAAACAAAGAGATTACATGACATCTAATGTTTTGTAGCCTAAAATGAAGATCATTTCAAGATACTTTTTCAAAAGTGACTCAGATAAATAAAAACGAAATTATTAAGCGCCAGTAACATGCTTGATAAGTGGTAGATTAAAAGGAGTGACACTCACATTATACAGTTTTTCCACTAAATATACATTCATAGCTAAGATGATTTCAAAACGTAAATGATTTTCAATTAATCATAAAATGCAGTTTGAAGAGACTAAATAACAAAAAGAACTTAAAGCACCTTGAACACCTTTTTTTATACAATGTTGTTTTCTTACCAGCAATCAAAATTCCTTAAGGCTTGGCTCAGATACTCTAGCAAATTTCTGCACACCTCCCAGTTTTGCTTTAAGCAACATGCTTCCTGTGGACAGTAATTTCTTATAGTCAGTGCTCTTCTTTGAACTACTGTAAACAGAAAATGTGAAAATTAAAACAGTCCCACAAATACCAGTAAAACAGCCTTGCATTGTTATTTCTTACACTGTATGTTACTTTTTTTCAGTGTAACAAGGTGTTTCAGCCCTTTGGCTGTAGTTTTTAAGCCCTGTACTAAATGAGTATTTCACCTACATGAAATATATTCCTCAATACAGACCTAAAATAATTACTAGTACTTTTACCATTTGTCTGATCTAACTTAGCACTAGGGAGTCAGTATTTTGTTCATCTTTAGTTTAACATACTGAACAGTCTGCTAACAAAAATGGAAAAAGGTAACTTGTGTCAATACCATCATTAGTTAACATCAAGTTAACTCACTACAAATACAAACACTGTCATCTTTAAGTTCAAACTACAAAAAGAAAACATTACAAACTGAATCCTGGATATTTTGGATACTTTATCAAGCTTATACTGCCTGCTGGTTGTAATCACTGTAACTGTAAAATCACTGAAGACAGTGGAATTGAAATAAGACAATAACCTTACTGAAAACGACCTCTATATCTAGGTATCCAAAAAGAAGTGAAAGATGTAACATCAGTGTAAAATTTTAATTAGTTAATGCTTGCCTTACATAATTTAAAATGTAACAATAACAAGCGAATTGACCGTGCACCAAGGTTAGCCAAAATGCTAGTTAGCTAGCTAATGTTAATATGTAGCTCCCAACACATGGAGGGTTTAATTTAATGGAATTTCAAACATGCTAGAACACAACACAATCACCACTACACACTGAAACAAAGAATCATATATGGTATAGCAAACACACGTATATCTGTGTGAGTGTAAGAGCCTTTTGTTTAGATGGACCGCTAGACTCCTGGCACCAGCTTTAGGGAGCCTTCATGGGGTCACACTCTGGCCACACACACACACACACTTACACAACGCACAGGCAAGGTACTCTTTGTGTGTATGTAGATGTCATATGTTAATGAACCCATGTATATTCATGTAACCTCAATAAAAGAGCAGTGTTACGGGGGAGCAGACGAGAGCGACTGGGGTCAAGCGAAGGAACGGCGCTTGTCGTGGTTCTCTCCCTCATGCATCAGTAACATAAAGAACTTTGCCTACTTGGTGTTCAATGCTTTTGCTGTGTAGTTAAATTGTCTCGTTCCAGCGGTGGGCCTGTGCTAGACAGACCCAACACACACCTTACCCTTTTCTCCCACACTACCACAACAGTGTGATTCTCAAAGTGCGGCTCAATGAACAAACAAAGACTCTAAAGTCAGAACAGAAAGATACAGTTGGAAGATTGGAGATTAATGTTTTTGTTTTTATGATGTGTAGTAAACTATCCCCTCTTCTATGTCTTGTTGTGTTGTGTGTACCTTAGAAGTCAAACTATACATTAACCATAGTTATAAAAAACATTTTGAATTTCATTCAGAGATGTCAAATCTACGACCCTTTACTGGCACAGCCTCACACGCTAAGATTTTTGATGTTTTTGTGTATAATGGTTTAGCCACAAACATAATTCCCACTTCTGGATAAAGATCACTGTATCTTCATGCTTCTTATGAAATTAAGCGTGGCACATCTTTATTAAGTTAGTATTTACTAATGCCTACATAATAATAGTAATAATAATGCACACTATGTACTCTGTGACATTAAGGTTCAAGAGTTTGGTACCAAGTTGTTGTTTTTTTCCCTTTGTTTTTGTTTTTTGTCTTTTGCCATCTTCTGTTCACCACCCAGTGTTTAAATTGGTCAATAATTTTAAGCCAAACTTTCCAGGTTGTATGAATGGCCCAAAATGTTTCTAAATTTTGTGACTCAAAAGTGAACGATGTGAAATACATTTAAGACATGAGTTATTAAACAGTTGAAAAAGATAGTGTGATGGCCATAATACTTTATACAGGTCAAATATTTCAAGAATCATATTTCTCAGTGTTTCTTGTTGATTTACCAATATATTCATGAGAGTTCTCTGCAAATGTTTGTGAATAGCACTAATATGCAGTGTGTAACTTACATGCATTTAAAAATTGCGATCAAGTTAACAATACACTAAAATTATGAATAACTTTAAGCTTGTATTCCCTTCCACTTCTGTTTCTTCTTTTCAATGAAGACTTTTCATGACCCAGAGTAAACAGTAACTGCGTAGAAGTCACAAAACATCTTCACATTTCAATTCAGGGGAGTATTTTTGATACAATAATTACAATAATCTGTAATACATCACAGATGCTACGATTTATTTGTTACAGTTCAGGACGGTAGCACCAAACAGTGCTGAAAGTTAGACCATAGTTCTCCTCTCTAACAGACTCAGGCAGCTCAAACTGGGCAAGCTGATGCAACAGCTGTCGGATGCTGTGACTCTCAAATTGGGCTCTGCCGGGATCTCCGATAAGTACTTTAGTGCCATGGACTCTGACACAGCTGTCCAACCAGCTGTGAAGGTGAGTGGTGAGGGCCTCATCGTAGAACATGTCACCTAAGAGGATCAGGCTGAAGGCGTCGGGTTCTGAACCAATCATGTTTGTCGTCAGACAAACAGGTGGTTCCAGCCCGTTCAGCTCACAGTTCATTTGGGTCGCAACAGCTGCAACTGTAACACAAACCAGTAGATTTAAGGCTTCTACTGCAAGATATGGTAAAATACTATAACAGCTTCAATAGTATTTAAAAATAACTATTTTGTTAATGTTATCCTCCTGTTTGGCATCATCTATTAGCCTTTTTTTTTTTTTACTTTAAATGCCAGTAGTAGTGCAAATGTATCACCACCAATAATTCTAGACAACACACAGGAAAAAGTATTAATTTCTTTCAGATAATGCAAAAAGCTACAGCAAAAATGCAAAACTGGACATAAATCATAATTTAAAATAATCTAGAGTCAGAATGACTTTTGAAATTGGTCATACATGTGGATGTCTAGAGGGTGTCAATGGAAAATTGTACTTAGTAGTCAGTATAGTCTTTTAATGATATAAGTTTGCATATGGTAGAATACTGCATGTAATCATTTGTGTTTAGAAGTATATAGTTGGTGGCATATTGAAAGAATGTCTCATCCTAGGAGGTCTGTAACATTCCAGGGTGTTCTGGCCTTCACCCCCACATCCTAGGAGCATGGGAGAGGTCGTACCTCGTCTTATTGTTTTACGGTAGGATTAACGTAGCTATATCTGTTCTAGTCTAAGTGCTTTTTGTTTAGATGAACTGCTGGAAGTCCAGCAGGTTTAGGGAAGTCGTTTATGGGGTCACACACACACACACACACACAAGCACCCACTGAAGTATAAATAAAGACCGGGGCAGTTTCTCAGTGCGAGTCTCAGTTCTGGAGGCTGCCCTTGCTAGCAAGAAATTCTGCGTGTTTCTCTTCTCTGATTCTCTACTGAAGAAGTGTTTTAGAGTACATCTCTTAACAGAGGGATAAAGTGTATGTCCTTGCAAAGCGTAAATAATGCACATGTGAACCATTTTAACAACAAACCTACTTTCTCGTAATTCCTGCTTTTTTATTTAACAGTTTAGAAACATTCAGCAACAATAACAGATTATGTGAACACATAAATAAATACACACAAATGCGTACCAGTGTCAACGTCATTAGCTACTACGTGAGCAGCACCACGCAGTGTTGCAGCAATGGCTGAGGCTCCACAGCCGCTCCCCAGATCCAGGACTGTCTGATTCCGGCACACCTCAGGGTTATCTAAGATATACCTTTAATAGGAAGTCATTAAAGAAAAACAAACGATTTGTTATCAGAAATTGCTGGACATCAAAAACTACACTAGCTAGCGCTTTATTAGGTGCACCTTCTTTGTAGTCTATATTGTGATGACAGTATCATAAAGTTGCTGTAGATTTGTCAGCTGCAAACACATGACGTGTGTGGGAATAAAGAAAATATTTTACTGCTACACATAGCTTTCATCATTATCATTGCATTAAAACGTTCATTAAAAGCTACTGGCATTAGATTAAAACTTATATTAAAGGTGCGGCTATAATCATTTTATACACACATTGCAGGTTGTGCTCATGAAAGAGTTGATGCTCAGTCTATTTAAAGGTCTTAAGCTTCGTTTGGCGCGATGTCCCGACGATCCATGGTGTAAGTGACTTGGAGCAACAGAAGGTTAACAAGCATACACGCTTACAAACATAAATGATTTTAAAGAAAGGCCAGGCCAAAGGCCTGGAATTCATTTTGCTTCTAACTGCATTTGAGTTTGCCTAGTAACAGGTGACAGAAGAAGAGTCGAGAAGGTTGCAAACCCTCAAGGACCATCTGGAGGGTGAAACAAATTGCCATGTATGGAAGAATGTGATAGAAAGAGGAACTTCTTTGTCTGTTTTTATCTTTTTAAATTGACCATTTACTGTAACTGATGCATGTCGGGGCGGAACCCTGATGTCTTAAAAGCATTCTGAAGTGTATTTTTGGGTGAAGATCTATGCTGTGTTGCAGTGTACATCTTCCCACGCGTGTGTTCAATAAAATCATTGTTTGACTGCACTCTTCTGGGCCAGTGTTGGTTTGTTCTTATCCTCAATATTTAGAATTCGGAACACGTGTCACATCCCAAAGATACTCCACTGGATTAACGCTGTGACTGTGCAGGCCATTTGAGTGCACTGAATGTTCAAGAAGCCAGTTTGAGATGATTTGTGACATGGTGGGTATAAAGGACGGACAGTAACAATACTCATCTGACAGGAGTGCCACCTGGTGTGGTCTTCTGCCGCTGAGTGTTCAGCAATGCTCTTCTGCATATGCCAGAAAGTTTATTCTGTTCTGTTAGAAATAAAATTTTTAATAAAGTTTCTTTTTAACATGAATTTCAATGTATGGTTATAATAGAGTTGGTACACTCGTTATTAGAAAATTGCAAGTATTTAACGCCATGGTGTGAAGGGTTGGGCGTTGAAGGTAGAGTGGTACACACTAACACTAATACAGATCACAATTAGAGAGAACCTGCCTTAGGAATGGATGGCGGTTATGGTAGGATGGTGTTTCTGTGCTGGCGATGGCACAGAAACTGTAAGGTGTTGGGTTAAAGCTGACACCAACGTAGAGGAAAACATATAGATATAAAACATGTCAGGTAACAACTGTAGAGGTATGCGGAAGGCCCATGAAGCTTGGTTTGAACTTCAGCAGGTCGTCTTGACCACGTCTACATGCCTAAATGCTCTGAGTTGCAGCCATGTGAATGAATTATTAGATATCTGTGTAAACGAGCAGTTTAAGACGTGTACCTAATAAAGTGACCGGTTAGCCATGGTTGTCATCTTACCTCGACAGTGCCTGTCCCCCTGGCCAGTATATAGCCCAGTAGGGGTCATCAAAGGGCCATAACTCCGGTCTCTCTCGCCAGAATCTGCATCGGGGGGTGAATAACCTCAGCCTGATCTCAGGAGTCAGGCTCTGCTCTCCTGTTATCTCCGTGTTTTCTATAATAAACTTCCTGATGTGCTCAGCAGATGGGCAGACATTTGAGAGGTATCTGTGTCCTTGTGTCTGCGTAAACACTTTGTAAATAAGTTTACCATGGCGGCTGCATTGCAGGGGCATTAAAAGCGCTGCTGACATTATAACAAAGCAGAGATAAAAGCAGCTAGACTAACGTTAGCGGGGCTTTCAGTCCCATTAGCCTCATAACTGCATTTTTGGAGAGGCTTTTACTATTTCTCGTTGAAGCTAACAGTTGTATCCTGTTATTTGTAAAGCGTGACTCTTCAAAACCTTACAATGGTGCAACAATCAAGTTAACATGGTTAACAGATAACACGATTCTTGCTGCTTCCCACACGAATGCAAAACAAGGTCGGACGAAGCTTCCTTCGACCGTCTGGAAACAACACACAGACTCTCGGTTCCGTTCAAAACAATTCCTACCAGTGGTTTATATGCAGTATTAATGTAATTTTAGCTGATGATAGGCGTGCATTTATCATCTATTTATGGGATATATAGTGTTTTTCTCTCTCAGTCAGTGTAATTGGGTTTGTGGACACGCTATTCCAAGTAATACATACCTCCCCTGTCAGAGCATATTAAAGTACAAAAGTGCAACTTGACCAAATTAATTTTAAAACAGTAAAACATAATTAGAACATATATATGGGTGGGAAAACCGTGATTGTCTTGAACAATTACAGGTTTCTGCTCATTATTAATGTTTCCTTTTTTAAATTGAATTAGAAATTGAACAGATTCATGTTGGTCTATGTAACTCAACTCCACTGATCCTATTTTGCCTACTGGTAAAAAGCCTATTTTTTACCATTTTATACAGCTCATAAGGGACAGTTTTGCAGTTTTTCTTTCACCTGATGCATGCATATTATGTCTCTCTGTCCATCTTAGACAGACATATCACAGCTATTACTTTTGTTCCTACTGGATTTAGAATAAACTTTAGATCAGGGAACATTTCCTGATCAGGATGCAATTCTAGGTGGCATCTAGGATGAAAAAGTCAAAATGAGATTTGATGCCCTGCACATTACTGATCACTATTTGTGTGTAAAATAAGTAATGATTAATCAGTGGCAGCTACGTTTTGCAGGACCTGGTCATGTACAGCTGCTACCAGTCTCCTGCCACCTGCCACTAGATGTTACACTAAAGGAGAAACAGCAAATTAGTCATAGGGATGTGCAACCTATCTCCAGCTGCGGCTTAGCCCTTGTGGCCATCTGTCAGGTGACTCAATTATGTCAATTAGCCAGTCTTGGGCTAGGGAAAAATAATCTGGCAGAATTCATAAAACAAAAAACAGTTAGGAGTTTGCACAACAAAATAAGACGTTCAAAACAAATAAAAACGAAGCCATTCAAAACCTTTAAGACACAAAAAGTTAAACCACAATAAGAAATAAAAACATGCAAGTCACAGAGGTCGCCTGGTTGAGGCAGTGGCCCATGTGCTGAAGGCTACAGTCCATATTGCATGCCCTGGGTTTGAGTCTCAGTTTGATACTCAGTTTGAGGCTGCCTCAGACTATTTGCTGTGTCATTTGCCTTGCCTATTGTCCTGCACAGTCATTACCAATAAATGGGGTGATCGTGGCTCAAGAGTTGGGAGTTCGTCTTGTAATCGGAAGGTTGCCGGTTTGAGCCCTGGCTCGGACAGTCTCGATAGAATAGAATAGAATAGAATAGAATTCAACTTTATTGTCATTGCACATGCACAGGTACAGGGCAACGAAATGCAGTTTGCATCCATCCAGAAGTGCTTTAGTGATATAGATATATTACAATATATATTAGCAATAATATAGATATGTGAGTATATTACAGAAATGGGTCTATTATGGTATGTTATAATGTACACGGTATGAAGTATGTTGTGAATATTCTATAACTATAAGTATGTACAGGCTGTAGTGAGTACAAGCTATGTACAGGATATGAACAGGATATAAATATGAAAAACTATACAGAATATGAAATAAATAACTTTACAGAATCTGAGATATACAGCTATACAGAAATGGGAACTATGCAAGTTGTAAACAGTTGTAGGATTAAAGATTATCGAATGTACAGAATGATTATTTACACAGAGCTATACAGTAGTGCAGTTAAGATAAGTGAGGGTGTAGATAGTTTCTACAGAGGCTATATAAAGTGCTAGTGGTTGTGAGTGGTGGTTCAGTCCATGTTATTGTTGTGTGTTTGAGGGTACAGTTGTCCATTGTGGGTGTGTGTATGTTCAGTCCATGAGTTTAACGTGGGTCAGATGTCAGGAGGCAGAGTTCAGGAGTCTGACAGCTGTGGGGAAGAAGCTGTTCCGGTACCTGGTGGTCTTAGTCCGGAGGCTCCTGTGGCGCCTCCCAGAGGGCAGGAGGGTGAAGAGTCCATGTGATGGGTGACTGGGGTCTTTGATGATTTTCCCAGCCCTTTTCAGACACCGCTTCCTGTAGATGTCTTTTATGGCAGGAAGTGGTGCTCCGGCGATGCGCTGGGCAGTTTTCACGACCCTCTGCAATGCCTTCCGGTCCGAGGCAGAGCAGTTCCCGTACCAGACTGTTATACAGTTGGTCAGGATGCTCTCGATGGTGCAGCGATAGAAGTTCACCAGGATGTCTGAGGACAGGTGGTTCTTCCTCAGAGTCCTCAAGAAGAAGAGGCGCTGGTGAGCCTTCTTGACCAGCTTGGAGCAGTTGGTCGTCCAGGTGAGATCCTCGGAGATGTGGACTCCCAGGAACTTGAAGCTGCTCACACGCTCCACAGCCGTCCCCTTAATGTGGATGGGTGGATGTGGGTCAGCATTCCTCCTGTAGTCCACGATGAGCTCCTTGGTCTTCTCGGTGTTAAGCAGCAGGTTGTTTCTGTCGCACCACTCAGCCAGACGATCCACCTCCTCCCTGTAGGCGGCCTCATCGTTGTCACTGATGAGGCCAATCACCGTGGTGTCATCTGCAAACTTAATGATGGTGTTGGAACCATCAGCAGGTCTGCAGTCGTGGGTGAAAAGGGAGTAGAGGAAAGGGCTCATCACACAGCCTTGTGGTACACCGGTGTTCATCGTGATTGTAGATGAGCAGCGGTTATCCAGCCGGACATGTTGGGGGCGGTTGGTCAGGAAGTCCAGTAACCATTTGCAGATGAGGGAACTGATGCCCAGGTCTGTCAGTTTCCTGATGAGTTGTGAGGGGTGGATTGTATTGAATGCTGAACTGAAGTCTATAAACAGCATTCTGGCGTAGGTGTTGTTGTTGTCCAGGTGTGAGAGGACAGAGTGCAGTGCGATGGAGACTGCATCCTCTGTGCTCCTGTTCTGGCGGTATGCGAATTGGTGGGGGTCCAGGGTGGGGGGGAGACAGGATTTGAAGTGTGCTAGGACCAGCTGCTCTAAGCACTTAGTGATGATGGGGGTGAGTGCTACTGGGCGGTAATCATTGAGGCATGATGGATCGTTGTGTCCTTGGGCAAGACACTTCACCCGTTGCCTACTGGTGGTGGTCAGAGGCTGCTAGTGTCCGGCAGCCTCGCCTCTGTCAGTGCGCCCCAGGGTGGCTGTGGCTGCAATGTAGCTTGCCAGCACCAGTGTGTGTGAATGGGTGGATGACTGGATGTTGTTAAAATCTCCCAATTCTTTTAATCTTTGGGCTGAAGGAAGGACAATACTCGGTGTATAAATGCTCAATCAACAATCATTTATTTCCATACAATTCAACACTTAAGAGCATAAGAACGTCCGGACGGGAGAGATGCTTGCAGAGGGTCACAGCATGTCTCCAAATGGTGACGGGTTACTCAGCTTCTTATAGCCTCTAGTGGCCCCCACCTAGTCGTAAAAGCCTAAACATTCACATTCTTTCTCTGTTACGGCGCCTAAGTTATGACCTCGGCTCCCTGTCTTTCTGCTCTCTGTAAAGATGGGGGTATGGATATGGAATGTGGTCTGTCTCCCCTGTCTTAGACACAGTCTCCTGCATACAACCTTTCTTTTCATGATTCAGCAGTAAAACATGTCAAGAACACAGTGTGAGACATTCACAGCAGATCAAGGATACAGAGTGATGCACACTTTATCTAATGAACTACAAAATGAATATGTTCTTTTAACCCAAAAGTATAATGAGAACTAAACTACATACACAGCACACCATCTAAACTAAAGGAAATTATATGACCTACAGCAGTTAACATAATTCAACTACTTTAACTACAGATATAAGATAACATATGATAACAGAATAATCTCACAATGTGTAAAGCGCTTTGGGGTCCGTGGACTAATAAAGCGCTATACAAATACAGGCCATTTACTGCAAAAGCCTCATGTTCTAAAAACTCTTTATCTTACAATTCTTTCTTTCTTCCAAAATCAAGTTTTTCACCATCTTGATGGACAATGAGTCACACAATCAAAGCTATTTATATGTTGTCTCACCTCTAATTTGCAGGTAGAAGACAGCTTCAGAAAATATAGACTATTTTTGCAAAACAGAGGATAAAATGTACAGTAATATGAATAGGATTTTATAAAAAGAAACAAAAAGATTAAAATTAATAATAAAAAACATCAATAATTAACATGATAAAAGAACAAAGCATTTTGCCCAGCATCCCGGTCATGTTTGCAGTACAAACTAAAGCAAGTGCTTTACGTAGTTAACTTCGCTAAAGTATTTACTTCAAATGAATAGAGTGAAAAACAACAGTGCGTATATGATCGGGTGGTTTACTGAGACACAGTCATACATTATGTGCAGTTTATCTGGTGGCAGAGGGGACTGCAGCCCGAGGCTTCAATTATGGCGCCTCTTATGTTCTCATCTTGTGAGAAAGTATTGCTTTTTGATGGAGAAGGTGGAGGAGTCCTAATGGATAGTTGTCTTCTTGTCATTGAATTTACCCAGAGCTGACCCCTGTGGCCTAGACTGGCACACCCACAGATCTGCTCGGGGATTGTGTTTACAGATGGCTGCTGTCTATCACAGCTAGCGGGTGTAGCGAGTTGATTTCATATTGGAATTGCAACCTTGAGGCCCCGGTCTATGAGTCAGTGTGGAAATGGCGCAGCAATTTGATCACACTCTGCACACGGAGAAGATCACATATACCTTTGTTCTCCATTATACTGGCTGTGCTTCAGACATCTTTTTATAGCATCATGTATGATTTGCTTGTTCAACAGACCTGACATTTAACAGTTTAAAAAGCAATTCATAGCCTCTGTTCACTGAAACAGGAAGATACTTTTGGCACATGGGAATGAGAATTCAAAGCAAAAGGTTTTCTGTTTTTAGTAATGTATACACAGAGCATGAAGAAAAAACAAGAAAAAAATGACAAGAATGAGAACAGACAACAGAATCGAGTTGATAAAGTCTACTAGAAATGTTTCCATTATAATTTTTGTGATGTTTGGCTTCTTTTTCACAGAGTTAATCACAGTTATGTTAGTATGAGAAGTGCTTTCTACAGCTCTCCCAGCAAAAACTCTAAACTGTTACAGTAGTTAAGTGTTTTTAGGCTTAAAGGTTAAATCCTGACAGCGCAGTCAGACCTGAGTCAGTTCAATATGAGTATCAAGCCTCTATTCTTTCCATCCAACTTCTTCCTCCACTCTGAAATGCAACATTACTCTTCATCCTTTCAGATTTAAAACTATTCATTTACTGTTTGATGCACTTTTCTTCTGCCCAGCCGGACTAATGACACCTGTAAATTATCTCCTCCCTTTTGATGAACTCTAGAAATCCACAAGTGGCATTCCAAAGGGAAATAAAGGTACCACTCCTGCATGATGAACTCCCCCAGTAAAAGCAAAACCTCCCAAAGAGGATCATCAAACCTTTCATCAGTGATATTGCAATGAAACCTTCACCCTTTGAGTGCTGGCTATAAATTTCCTCTGTGTCCTCCTGTCCCATTTCCCAGGGGTTTGCAGGAGTGCAGACTGCAAAGTACAAAGCCTGAAACCTCTTTCCTTTAAAAAGAACCTGAACCAAAGTAACATAAAATATGCAAAATAGTGTAACTGTACTTCTCAGAATGTCACGGTCACTGCTTTATCTCTCCATTAATCCCTCTATTTCTTGTATGTCTTTCCCCTTCCTGTGTATTTTTCTGGTCCCTGTTTTCTCTGTTGTTTTTGTGTGTATGGCATTGGCGCTCTAATCATTTACTGATGTGCAATCAACCTGCACACCTGATGCCCATCCACCAATCAAGCTCTGAGGCACATGCACCCTGTCTTCTCATCTGCTCCTCATCACTCTGTTGTGTCATGGCCAACTCTTCTCTTGTCTTTGATGAGTTTTGTAGACCTGTGTTGTTATCTGGTTCTCCTTTGTGTTGTGTTCCTGGACCGTGTTTCTATACTCTCCCGTCCAACTCTGCACCACTCAATCAGCCCCACTCTCAGCCAACTTCAGCCTGCCTGCCACTGCCAGCCACAATCTCCAGTCAACATCAGCTTCATTAGCATTGAACTGCAAAACTGTAATAAACTCTTCTCACCTCCTGATAGAGCTGAGTCAGAGTCCTATTTTTGCATCCACTGGCCTGTTTTGAATGTTTATAAGTTTAGTTTTGGGGCAATTTGGTGTTTGTTTGCTCAAAAAATCTGGAGACTCAGGTAACACACACACCACTGTGGGGCCCCAAGCACCACAAAATTATTATTGAATAAAATACATTAGTTCTAAAGTAGTTTGTAAGTAAACAAGTGTTATTGCTCCCCCTATTGGTCAATCTGGTTACTCGAAAAAATGGGGAAGATGATCTCTGCGTGGATTCGGTGAGGTGGTAGAACACAGTCTGGCCCTTAAAACACCACTTTATCTCAGACACAAAGTGAAAACTGTGTCACAAAATATGGCAGTTATTTTAATATTTAATATATATTATATTGTTAGACTGTTCATACCTTTTTCTGCTGAGAGGATTTGTAAGCCGTTTACTGTTGTGAGTTTTAATTATTTTCTCTGTTGTAATGTTATATTATCAGATTGGCACACATGAGCACACTTTTCTTACTCTTTCTTGTACTATTTCCTTCCTCTTCTGCCTCTTCAGTCTGTGGAACCACAGGATAAAAGATTTTAGACCCGGGCAGCAATGATAACCTCTGGGCTCTTGTGCAGCAGCAGATGTTCTGCCCTCATGAAAGTAAAATATTCCAATCATGGACTATTAAAAACAAATCTTTAATTCTATAACATTTAGCCTCATGCATTGTAGTTGTTTCAGGGGTTGCATAAATGTAGACTATCCAGTGAGAACAAAATCTCACTAACAGGGTTGGAAGTGCAATAAAAAAAAGGAATAGACCCTCCCGGCAACAAATGTAAAATGAAATGCTGTGGAACACCTCCTTTTCTTTCTAAATGTGCAGTCTAGTGCATTCAATGTTAAAGAAGATAAGAAAGAAAGCATTATAGCACCTTTATTGTCCTTCCTTAGGATTTAAACAAACACAACAAAGTGAATTTGAAGGTATGAAGACATATCTCAGCAACTGCTTGTTTCCATTAGACTTTGTGTAAGAATTTATCATTCTTTTCTAAGGTTGTTTGCACAAAATTGCATCAATCATTCTAGGGGGTGTGGGTGTTTCAATAAGAAGAAGCATGCTTTTTCTATCAGTATTGGAAGCTGAGAGTTTAAAAAAAAGAAACATGTTCAGAATTGCTAAACTAATGTTGCCCTTCTGAAGTGCTCGACCATCTGATTCAGTTCATTCAATTTTATTTGTGTTATGCCAGTTCGCAATAACAGTAGCCTCAAGGTGCTTTGTATCATAAGGTAAAGACTCTACAATGTTAGAAACAAAGCCCAACAATCACAAGACACCCTATGTGCAAGCAGCTGGAGACAGTGAGATCTAAAAAACATCCTTTTAACAAGAAGAAACCTTCAGCAGAGCCAGGCTCAGGGAGGGGCAGGCATCCGTGTGAATGGTTGGGGGTGAGGGCAACAGAGCAGCAGAGAGAGGCAGGACCAAAACACACACTATGGGAGAAAGAGCCAGCGTTTAATAATCACTAATGATTAAATACAGTAGGTTTTCATCGCTGTCTGCAGCTATATTTCAGATTCATATGGGTTGCTTCTCAAGTGTTTCTTTCAGACTTGTGAGAGATTTATAAAAAACTAGAAGCCCTATTGTGTGTCTCTTTTATAATCATCATGATAATGGATGTCTAACCTCAGGGATGTTCCTTCAGAGCCTGTGGCCACTTTACTGTATGTACAAGTGGATGCTGAGCACACCACACTGACTCTGAGCATCCACCGTCCTTACACAACCTCTTTTCACCACTAGAGGATATTCTTAGTCATGTTACCTGAAGCAGAATCCCAGGCATGCAAACATACAGCCCACACTTTCACACAAAGCTTAGCACCATTTCATTTAAAGGGGAAAAAAGAAGAAGGTTTTATGCCAGTGTTAAAAACAGATTTATAACTGGAGACTGAACCCACACATTTTGAGATGCATATGACAATTAAATTTATTATAGACTGAGACATGTATCAGAGCAGAAAAGCTCTGTTATATCCAGACGACTATTGATTAAAAAAAGTCTTGAAATTATTTAAATTTATTCATTTATGAGTCACTTTTACCTGCAGACACCTTTTTAAGCAAAGCTGTCATGAACTGAACGAAGGACAGGTGCTGAATAAATCACAATTAAAGTCCTGCCAATGCAGAGACATATTACAGGAAGTTACGTAACCCATAAATAATGTATTTGACTGGCCATGTGAGTAATTTTAGACGATATAAATCCAGCTGTGGGTCATAGAAAGTATTTTAGACATGCAGAGCAGGACTCTTTAAAATATATTTTAGAGTATTTGTATTAATAGATTCATCCAAAAAAATCAGGTGAAGTTCTGGCATCAGATTTTCAGATTAGATAAGATTAGATAAAACTTTATTAATCCTTTGGGTGGGTTCCTCCAGGAAATTCAGTAAAAAAAAAAAAAAAAAAACCTATTACCAGTAATAAAACTACCTGATTATATGCAGTATTTATTCTCAGAAAAGAAAGCCATGAAGCTGTTTTTGCAGTTTCAACCTTCTTAAGGCAGGAAAATGTTTTGATAAAGCACCGGAATTAAGTGGTAGCTAAAATCCCTAAATTTCTAGACGTCAGTGTCCTGGATGACACATACAAACATGTCTGGCAACCTGAACAATCCATTATGTTGTTTCCTAGATGGTTGTTTTGAAGATAACGGGATACTGAAGTGACTCAACTGAAAATTAACCTTGTTTGCTGCTGGAGGTTCAGCTGTTTTCATCATGTCTCTTTTATAATTCTTCTTTGGATAAATGCTACTTAGGATATTTTGTGTCATAATGACTACTAAACATTATGACATAATGCCAATTTTTCTGGGAGGACAGTTGATTAAGTACGACCGTTTGCCATTGGCCTTTTTTTCAGTCCGCTTGCTTTCAGAAAAGTGACTTTGGTCTCTGAACATGTTTGGCTCAGTTGACAAATGTGTACAGCAGGGCGCCAGAGGAAATACTTGCCAGGAAACTCAGAAAGCATAATTTATTTAGAGAGTTTACTCGTTGATTAATACAGATCAAAACAATGAGCTGTAGCGAATTCATTTCCCTCCTTTTAATTATCATGGGATGTGATTGGGGCAACAAGAAAATGAGTACGCTATATGCTTTAGATGTAGCCTGAATTTACAGACTGCTTGCAACGCGAAGGGGACTGAAATATGTTTTCAGTGTAACGGAAAACTAATGATAAGAAGTAACACAGTGGTAATTATTGGCTTTTGCTACTAAGTAATTAAATAATATTGTGGGGGTAAAAGCCCTCTGCAACAGTAACGTCCTTAGAAGAAAAAGTGATAGCCTAGTCTCTGGTTTCTGTAGATAGGGACTCTCAGTGCATTTTGTTGACAATTATTTAGTGTAAAATGAAAAAAAACTTCTGATGACCACAGGGTTCCTCGTATTCACTGGCCACTGCCAGCTGCTAGCTGTGAATGTTTCTGGAGAATATTGGTGAAGGTTAAATGTTTCACATTTATGGTGAGGAACATGTGGCACCCAGTTTGATCAGTCATTTCAGTTGTACATGTCCTCTTTGCATCTTTAACTGTTAAACAAAAATAAGGGCATCCATGGAAAGAAGCAAATAAACTCTGTCTCAGGCGTCAACACAGGATCACGGGATTCATTTTTATTTTAAAGAGGGAAACCATGGAAACAGCCCGTGATGAGCGATAGCTATTCGCGTGTGGCTGTGTACACAGTGCATGACGGCATATGTGTTTGTTTACAGTGCAGCTGCATATGTATTTGCCAGACTGGGCTAGCTCACAAGCAGATTGCAGCATTAAGTATTATAATAAATGTGCAGCGATATCTCATTAAAATAGATCACGCAAGTGCAAACTGATAACTGAGCTGCTTCCAAAGAGACAATAGTCACACTCATTCGGTCCTGGCTTATGTTAAAAAAAAAGAGAGAGAAAAAAAGAAAATGCCCAGCTGGAAGAAGAAAGTATTACTGATGAAACCCATTATCTGTTTAATTAGCTGTCCTTGTACTGACAAAGATATTTGCTGCTTTTCATGTCTGAGGTTTTGTAGATTGTCATCAAATAAATCAATTAAAAGATTTCTTTGAGAGAATTGCAGTTTTTCATGTTCTTGATTTAAACCGTTGGGTTGACTTGAAACCATTTACAGATGGCGACTAGTGTCAGATTGAGGCAGAGCCCCAGCGGAGCAGCGAGTGTGTGGTATGTGATTTGTAACACACACACCACAGTGAGACAGTTTGGAGGGAAATAGAAGGAAATTAGACCCAGCAGAGATGGTCATAGAGGAAAGTGATATGGAGAGAAAAGGTGGAGAGTTTATGGGTTATATAGAGAGAAAGAGACAGAGTGAGTCTTTAGTCCTCTTCTGCTACGTGAAAACCCACCTCTATTAGAAACTTTTTGGAACAATACACTGAGCTGAGGCTGCTTCTCCCCTGAGAATTGCAGACTCATAAAAATGTCACACTAAAACTGAACAAAACAGGCTGTTTCCCCTGAAAGGCTTGTGTTTCAAAGACAGTTGTAAGATGTGAAACGGGAGGAGGCAGCACCGGTAGATGACACTTAGAGAAAATAATGGGTTGCACATGCAGGCAGTAGGCTCATCCCTCTAAATACTCCCAGTGTCAACCAGTTTGAATCATCAGCGGGCGACCATGTTTGACATCCCAGGAGAGCGTTTGTGGGTCACCACTCTGTGCGCTGCTTCATCGGGAGGGATTGTTTGTACTGAGAGAGAAAATAGAGGAAGCGCAGTGGGAAAGATTCCCGGGTAGTTCAAGGTTAAAGCGAAACTCATCTACTGGCAGCGTGCATATATGGGAAAACCGAAAGTGTAGGTGTCAGTGGTGAGATAGAAATGTGACCGACTAAGGAATTTGAGTGTTGACACTGTAATCATTAACAGGAGAAAAATAAACCTTCTCAGTCACTTTACACTTTAATAATGGTTTTACTTTCACAATGAGATGGTACTACACTGAATCATGAGTAGAGGCCCTTAATATAGGGCCCATATTTAGACTTTGGATACAGTGTCAACGTTTCACCATACCTACTTATCTATCTAACTTTAGCAAAGAAGCTGCAGTATTCATTGCTTATATCAGAAAGGTAACAAAAGTCTACATTTGCTCTTCTACATTTTGGAAACTCATATTCTGTGGAGGACTGGCGGGGGAAGATGTTTGCTTTATTTCAGGGAGAAGCCTTTCTTCTCAGCTTGCGGTGACTCAGGGATTGTCTTAAGCACATACCCCGCATGCCACACAATCTGTTATAAGCATTTGCATTATGTTCACAGGTTGACTTTGACCTTAGTTCGCTGTACAAGACAATATTTCTTCTTTATGCGGTTATAGTACAGCAATAAGATTCTTTGGAGCTGAAAGATATGTAGATGTAATTCTTCCATGATGACCACAAACTCCCATCCTGAACATTTAGCTGAATAAATAATGGAGTCTTTTCTGCATGTGTCACTGTCTTATCTATTATTGATTGCTCAGATGACCAAGCACAGAAAAGTCATTTATAAGTGATAGGTTTATATAATTTCAAGTCTGTTGCTATGTACTGAAGTTATTACCTCAATAGTCTGGTTATAACTCTGTGAGCGCCATTACTTTCCATCCAGCACAGATCCCTGATAAATGAAAAGGTGGACTCCCTATTTCTTTTGATATCACATCATTGGGCACTAATAACTCCCATCCAATTACAGTGGGTCACACTCATCATCCATTCTGAGAGAGTTTGCCCATTAATTATACCTTGGAGTAGCAACATTGTGCGTTTTAACTTGGTCATGAAAAAAACTGTCCAGCTTGCCTCAGAGATATTTGAGCGTGCATTGAAGTCTGCCTAACCAGGCTACATGTGTTTTTTGGACTTTGAGAAGGCTTTTGACCCCATCCCTGTGGGGACTGTTTTGGGGTATCTGGCCTGTTGCTATGCGTGATTCGGTCCCTGTACAACTGTTGGTTGGTTGGTGGGATTTTGGGTCAGTTGGTTCTATTACACTGCTCTTCACTGTGGAACCAAATCTAAAATTCTAATAACTTAAAGTCAGAGATCCTAAGCTCTTTAAAAATAAAAGTACCAGAAAATTGTCAATTGCTACTTAACACTTGATCACACTCACACAAATTATGATTACCTTGTCAATTACAAAAATGTAGAATAGATGTAATAAATATACTTTAGGTTCAAGGTTCTTTATTCGTCACATGCATAGTTATACGACTTGTGCAAAAAGGAGACAAAGAACGTTATATATAATATATACATTAGGTGAATGTGCAGTAGTAGCATGTATGCAGCAAGCAGGTGAATTCTGTGCATTAAGTGAATTAAATAAGAATAGACAATCTGACTATTTTACAGAACAGACAATATGAACTTACTTAAAATTAAAGGAATTTGAAATGTACATTGTGCCGGTCGGTTTAGAGTGTCTGGAAGAGAGTCCTGTCTCAGTCACTTATGGATGATGTGAGAGGGTGTGTGTGTGTGTGTGTGCGTGTGTGTGTGTTGGGGGGGGGTTAGGGCCCAGATGGCTTGGGGATAGAAGCTCCTCTTGAGTCTCTCTGTTCTTGCCCGGATGATGTGGAACCTTTTACCAGATTGCAGAAGTTGGAACAGTTTGTTGCCAGGATGGACTTCCTCAGTTGTCGTAGGTGGTACAGGCGCTGCCTAGCCTTTTTGGTCTGGACCTGAATGTGGGAAGACCATGTCAGGTCTGAGGAGATGTGGACACCGAGATACTTGAAGGACAGCACCCTCTCCACTGGAGCTCCATTGATGATAGTGGGCTTGTAGTCTCTGTGCTGACTCCTTCTGAAGTCCACCACCAGCTCCTTGGTCTTAATTCTGCCTGTTTATTAACTTACAAAATAAAGCTGGTTTTGCCTTAAATAAATCTTGCAACAAAGGATTGAAAGAATAACCATCTTTAGGAAATTATTAGCTGAAGTCATAATCTAAGTGGACTTATAGTCTACTATATCAGACTTTCTGAGTCACCTGCTGCTTGCTATTGTATTCCAAGGTACTTCCACATTTGGCTTCCGTTTCCAGACCTGGAAGCTATGCCAGTCTTTTATATATAGTGTATGGATGACAACAGTGTGACTGAGGAATGGCATTAAAAGCGCATAATAGTGAAATGAATCATTAAAAGCAAACATAAAAGATGCAATGTAAATGCTTTGTGAGGAGAAACTGCAGAGCTGAGTCATAATTCTCTGTGTGTTTACCACCATGAGCTTTAGCTTTCGCTTACCAAGTGTAATGTGATTAACTCTTAATATAGAAATATTGATTATAAGTGTATAGCAAGCTAATTTGTTTTTGGCAAGTTAATAATTCCAGTTAGTCAATATTTCCCCAATTAACTTCTCTAGTGTGGTGAGGAATAATGGCACCTTGCACACAGCACCCTGTAATCACCTATTGTGATGCATGTTTATATAGGTATACTCACACAGAGCAAATAAAATCAACCCTAGTCTTGCTTTTTTTTTCTTCTTCTCCACTTTAGGATTAGCACCTGGGTCCCATTAGACCACTTAAAGACTACTGAGACACATGTAGACATACAACCTGAATACATAAATTGCTGTAAATGAAGAAATATCTTCTGCATGCTCCCGCTCTGCACCTGTTTTATGGGTTAAAAGTGTTTTCACTGCATTTCTCCCAGAGCAAAAAACAGATTAGAGTCCTAAAGACCATTTTTATTGCTAATAAGGCTATAACAGGGTTTTAAAGCAACAAAGGCAACACACAAGCATTGTTATTAATCCTTTTGTTGAGATACTAAAATTTAATCTTATCAATTACAAATATGTAAATATGGTGTTATATCTATATGATCTGTTTCTCTCTATATGTAACATATGTGTTAAATACTTGTGAATTTCACCCAAAACACATTTTTTTGGATTAAATATGTCATTTTGGCATCTCACTCTCCTACCTGTGTGATCTGAGTCTGTGTGGGTGTGCGCTGCGTGATGACGTAGGCGCGTGCATGTGTGCCCCGGTCACAGCTCCTTTCAGCATGGCCGGAGGTAAGTCACTGCCACGTTGCTCTCAGCTAATTAAAGTTTGTTCGGATCCCAAGCTGCAATGTGAATACAGCCGAACCGCCGCGTTTTTGTTTGTCATTAAGAGACTCATTCGGGATAAGTTTTGTGGAGGGCGGAGTTCGCTAATATACACTTATAATGAGTTTTAGCCGAGAACGCAGCTGAAATGCTAGCATGCTAAGTTAGCCTGATCGCTAGCGGCTTGAGAGCGTACTCGCGGCAGTCTTTTTTTTAACAGCATGCACTCTTTTTCCCTTCGTCAGGAGAGGTGTACTGGCAGTCGCGTGACACACACAGATCAGACACATATTTCTGTGTTGCAGGTATGGAGATGTTCTTATGTTTTGGAGATGCAGTCTTTCATTCATTGTTTTTATAATTACAGTGTTGTATTGCCTGTTAGATGGCGGTTATTAATATGATTGTACTGAAGTATAATGTTTGAACTATAAGCACTAGAATATTGGGTCCTGGTTATTGAATTGTATTTATCTGACTGTTTAATTTGTTTTTGAATTATTTTGTTTAGTCTTATAAGTTGTTTTTGATGTTTTTTCAGTGACATATTATTTATTTTGTGCTTTTTGTTTTTGAGAGCTTAAGTGAATGTTTTAAAACAATTTGTTGTATTTGATTTATTATATTATTATAGTATTAATGAAGCTGCAGTCACAGCTCCTTTCAGCATGGCCGGAGGAGAGGTGTACTGGCAGTCGCGTGACACACACAGATCAGACACATATTTCTGTGTTGCAGGTATGGAGATGTTCTTATGTTTTGGAGATGCAGTCTTTCATTCATTGTTTTTATAATTACAGTGTTGTATTGCCTGTTAGATGGCGGTTATTAATATGATTGTACTGAAGTATAATGTTTGAACTATAAGCACTAGAATATTGGGTCCTGGTTATTGAATTGTATTTATCTGACTGTTTAATTTGTTTTTGAATTATTTTGTTTAGTCTTATAAGTTGTTTTTGATGTTTTTTCAGTGACATATTATTTATTTTGTGCTTTTTGTTTTTGAGAGCTTAAGTGAATGTTTTAAAACAATTTGTTGTATTTGATTTATTATATTATTATAGTATTAATGAAGCTGCAGTCACAGCTCCTTTCAGCATGGCCGGAGGAGAGGTGTACTGGCAGTCGCGTGACACACACAGATCAGACACATATTTCTGTGTTGCAGATGTGCAGTAAACAGCCAAAGACCCAGTACTGTCTCCTGCCTCTTACTTTCACGCCAGAACACAACGCAAGAACAACAGGCGTAACACTTGAACGGGTTACATTGGTGCCGTGACCCTTTGGATTCATCAAGCATCGACGTCATCTCGATCACCGTGGGGAGCTCTTCGCAATTGCCCTTGCTCCAAGTTGGTTGCTTTTCCTAACTTGTGTGGGACTTTTTGAATGAGCTTGGACATTTAATCTGCTCAATTCTCATCCTGAATAACATTAAGTGTTAGTTACGAAGACTGTGTTTGCTTTTGTACAGTTGCACTATTTGGAATCTTGTTTTTTTTTGTGATTGTGCTTTATTCATCATTATGGAGTCAGCATCTGGTTCAGAGGCAACTGGCGTTCTTGATGGGGAGGTTTTCTCTAATGTTGGTTTGGGGCGAGGGTGGTTTCTTGGGGATGGGGTTCAGACACCTAAAGTTGGTGTGTCATTTGCTCCCAAGTTTTGTTCCACTCGTCTCCAGGTTCCCCCCTGTGACATTCAGACCCCGCAGACAGCTGCCAATGCTGAGTTGAGTACACTCATCTCAGATTTGGCCAATCAGATTGGTCAGTCCATTGCAGCCCAGCTGCAGGGTGATAAGGGGACCAGTATGCCTACTGAAACCTCTAAGGCTGAGCAGGGACCCCCTGAGCTAAATTTGTCTGGGGTGAAACTTGTCTTGCAATCAGATGTCAAAGAGCCACCAGTTTTCAGGGGTGATGGCAGTGATAAATTCTCCATTCATGAATGGGTTGAAATGATGGAAATGTACTTTGTAAAACGCAACACACCAACAGATCAGCGATCACGTGACATATTGGCTAGGTTGATGGGGAAGGCTAAGGATGTAGTGAGGGTTACCCTACGTCACAACCCCTCACTTGACCATGTCCAGGTTCCTGAATTGATATTTGACATTCTGAAACAGCACTTTAGTGTATTGACTTACTCGTCTATGCCTATGGCTGACTTCTATAACACCAAACCATTACAACATGAGGGAGTGATGGAATATTGGATAAGGCTAAACAATGCTATTGACGTTGCTGACGAGTGCTTGCGTAGGCAGGGGCGTAATGTTGAGGATCCGGGGCGTGAGGTCTCGATGATGTTCATCAAGTATTGCCCTGACCCCATCCTCTTGAACAGGCTCAGCATCAAAGCAGCTGAGGAGTGGACAACCACTGAGGTGCAAGAGCGTATTGATAGCTTCCAGCGTGAACTCAGGGCACGCAGTCAGGGCAGTTTCCACACCTCACAGAGGAGAGAGGTTAGCCACAACTGCTCTATTGTGCCTCAAGAAGCGATGGCATCACAGCCTGTGCAGGCCAGTGTCGGCCTGCAGTCTCAGCCTACAGCACCAGTCTCAAACCTCGCTTATCAGCTTTCGCCCACAGCAGCTTGCTTCACTCCTGTTCTAGCTGATGTTTCGACAACCTGTCCTTCTGGGACATCAGTGTCTTCTTGTCCGGTGCCTACGCCTACTCCTCAGTTCCAACAGTCACCAACATGCCCTGTGACCACTCAGTCTAGTCAGCAGTCAGTTGGTTGCGAGCTTGGTTCGACTAACACCCAAGCTTTTGATGTGACTGGCATGCGCGCTCTGATCAGCCTCTTGGATCGCGTGATTGCATGTCAGAATGTGCAGACTGCAGCCCCTGCATCTGCACCTTCGCAGCGTTTTACCCGCGGGCCCTTCCTTAAGAAGAGTTGTCAGGTCTGTGGCAACACTGGTCATTCCACTCACATGCACTGCAGGAGAGAGAATCTCTGTCTTGCATGCTTTGCTCCTGGTCATTGGAAAAAGGACTGTCACAGTCGTCGTGAGGGACGGGAGGCTGGAGCTGTCGCGAGGCAGAGTTGGCCTTCGGAAAACTGAATCACCCACACTTGGAGAGGGGCAGTGTGGGGGATGAACCTAATACCCTCGATCATGATGAATCGGATCTTGAATTTCTTTATGTCAACACCTGTTCAACAATGCCAGAGGGATACCGTGTCGTGGTTCAGGGACCAGCAGTAGTGCCTACATTTAGTGAATTGTTCTACACCCAAGTTGCAGTGAACGACAAGGTTAACTTGAGGGGCATGATGGATTCTGGGTCCATGGCTTGCACTATGAGTGAAGAGGCCGAGAAGTCACTTAGAGAGGCTGGAGCTCTTGTGAGTGGACCGCAGTCGGCCGAACGTATTGTGCTGGTTGGCTGTGGTGGGAAGCAGACCCACCCAAAGTGCGTCTATGACTTGACACTTACTGTCCACGGTGTGAAATGCATTGTACCAGTTTTGGTAGTGTCGGGCCAGCGTGATGAGCTCATCATTGGCTCCAATGTCCTCAAGTACCTGATGCGAGTTATGAAACATTCTGATGACTATTGGAAGCTTGTGTCTGTTGGAAGCAAGCACTCGCTTCTTGACTATGAGCACTTCTTGGACATGATGTCGTGCACCACCAGATGGAGGGGTGAGGAGGTTCCTGACAAAATTGGCACTGTGAAACTGCCTCGTGCTGTGACACTACTCCCACAGTGTGAGCATCTGGTATGGGGCAGGCTGCCCAGCAATGTGCCAGTCTCTCCAGGCAGCACGATCATCGTTGAACCTTGCACCTCTGGGTCTGGGCCGAGAGACGTTCTTGTTGGCCGGGTGATCACATCCATGTGGGGTGATCGGTGGGTGCCATTGAAGATGACCAATCTCTCCTCAAAACCACTAACCTTGAAACGCAACTCGAGGGTTGCTGTTGTTTCATCTTGCCTTGCGGTGGAGGACCTTGATTTCCAGCAGGACTCCTGCAAGATGGCGAGTATGGCCCAGGTACCAGTCAGTGGGCCAGCCGCTACTGAGGCTGTCTTGAATGACAGGTTGTGCTCTCTAGGTTTGGGTGATCTTGACATTGACTCATGCCATGCCAGCTTACATTCAAAGAGAGAGCTTGTTGAGCTAATTGAGCAGTATGAGGACATCTTCTCTAGACACCCGCTTGACTGTGGCGAAGCTAAACGCTTTGTACATCGGATCCACCTGACTGATGAACGCCCATTCCGCATGCCTTACAGAAGAGTACCCCCTGCTCATTACCAACAACTAAGGCAGGTACTCACTGACATGGAGGAGAAAGGGATTATTCGCAAATCCATCAGCGAGTATGCATCCCCCCTCGTCATGGTCTGGAAAAAGGATGGTGGATTGCGGATTTGTACGGACTTCAGGTGGTTGAATGCGCAAACTCTTAAGGATGCGCACCCACTCCCTCACCAAGCGGATTGCCTTGCCGCGCTTGGGGGCAATGCCTTCTTCAGCACGATGGACTTAACCTCTGGGTTTTACAACATTCCAATGTGTGAGGAGGATAAGAAGTACACCGCTTTCACAACGCCTGTTGGCCTGTACGAATACAACCGGATGCCACAAGGGCTCTGCAATAGCCCAGCCTCATTTATGCGCATGATGCTGAACATCTTTGGTGACCTCAACTTCACCAGTCTGCTCTGCTACTTGGATGACCTCCTGGTCTTTGCCCCCACTGAAGAGGAAGCCCTGTGCCGGCTCAGAGCTGTTTTTCAAAGGTTGAGAGACAACAATCTCAAGCTGAGTCCAAAGAAGTGTCATCTGCTGCGGAAGTCAGTCAGGTTTCTTGGTCATGTCATCGACCAGACCGGAGTCGCTGTGGACCCAGCTAAGGTGGAAGTGATTTCCAAGATGCCGAAGGAGGCTCTAATGGAGAAGGATGGTTGCACTCCTTCTGTGAAAAGGATTAAGTCCTTTTTAGGAATGGTCTTTTTCTATCAGTGTTTCATTCCTGGTTGCTCTGCCATTGCCAAGCCTCTGTTTGCTCTGACGGCTGGCCAGAAGAGGAAGGGACGGACTAGTCAGGCTGGGAGGGGTGCTGGCATGTTCAGGAAGTTGACTGCTGCGGATTGGAGCCCTGCATGTGACAAGGCCTTTCATAAACTGAAGGACGACCTCCTTAACTGTGCCGTGTTGGCTCATCCTGACTTTTCACGACCATTCATTTTGTCTGTGGATGCTTCTCTGGATGGACTGGGAGCGGTTTTATCACAATTGCCTATCGACGGGGATAAGGCACGCCCTATTGCTTTCGCGAGCAAAGCGCTAAGCAGGTCACAGCAGAGATACCCAGCTCATCGCCTTGAGTTCATGGCCCTGAAGTGGAGCATCTCTGAAAAGTTCAGCCACTGGTTGAAGGGGCACAAGTTCACAGTGTGGACTGACAACAACCCGCTCGTTCATATATTGACCAAGCCCAAGCTGGACGCTTATGAACAAAGGTGGGTGGCCAAGCTTTCATCCTACAACTTTGATTTGAGGTACATCCCAGGTCGAAAGAATGTTGTAGCAGATGCACTCAGTCGTGACCCCTTCACCTATTCTATTGGTGGGCGCTTGCTTCAGGAGCCCTACGAGCACTTGGTGCGGAATGCAGAAGGTGCGGCGGCTCATGAGGTGCAGGACGCTTTCAGGTTTGGTGTCCAAAATCTTCAGGTTGCCCAACAACCTGTTCCAGCTTTGACTTCAGAAGGTTCCTACAGTTCGTCGGAAGTCACGGCTACCTTGGTTCACCATGATTACTGGGAAACCGCTGCGGAGAATAGAGCTGCCTCCCTTCTCCACCTTGTTCAGCAGTTGCAACCAGTTGGCAATGATGTACTGCCATCACTTACCTTACATGAGTTGGAGGACCACCAACTTCAAGATCCTATCATCTCCGCGGTCCTGCCACTCGTAGCCCGCAGGAGACGCCCTTCCAGGCGTGAGAGACATGATATGGATTCCAGGGCACTGGCCTTATTGAAGCACTGGGAGAGGCTCAAGGTTCGGGATGGCATTCTCTACAGGGAGACGAGAGACCCTGTGAGCAAAACAAAGAGACTCCAGTTGGTGTTGCCAGTGAATTTACGGGCGCAGGCCTTGAAAGGTGTCCACGATTTGGCAGGGCACCAGGGTCAAGTTCGGACCCTCCACCTAGCAAGGCAACGTTTTTTCTGGCCCAATATGGAGAGGGATGTGAAGGAGCATGTTCGGTGCTGTGGAAGGTGCATACTTGCCAAGACTCCAGAGCCTGCAGCACGAGCCCCATTAGAGAGCATTAAGACCTCTGCTCCCATGGAGCTCATCTGCATTGACTTTTGGTCAGCAGAGGACAAAAAGAAGCGCTCTGTTGATGTGCTTGTGGCGACTGACCACTTCACAAAGATGGCCTTTGCTTTCCCGTGCAAGAATCAGACTGCCAAGCAGGTTGCCAGAAAGTTATGGGACTGTGTTTTTTGTGTATATGGTTTCCCTGAGCGTATTCACTCAGACCAAGGTCCCAGTTTTGAAAGTGAATTATTTTCTGAACTCCTGCAGATTTCGGGCGTTGCCAAGTCTCACACTACTGCTTATCACCCTATGGGCAATGGTGGCACGGAGCGGTTCAACCGCACACTAGGCAACATGCTGCGAGCTCTCCCTCTCAGAGCCAAACAGGAATGGCCGCAGCAGATTCAGACATTGACCTTTGCTTATAATGCAACTGTTCACGAGACTACTGGATATGCCCCATTCTACTTGATGTTCGGCCGTGTCCCACGACTACCGGTCGACGTTATGTTCAAGTCGGTTTTGCATGATCCCATTGTGGTGGACTTTAACAGCTACTCCAAGCTTCTTCTGTCATACTTGTCTGAGGCTGCCAAGATCGCCCAGGAGCACACCAGCAATGAGCAGGAGCATCAGGCTCGTCAATACAATAAGAAAATCAAAGGTGTTTCTCTGAATGTTGGGGATCGCGTCCTGCTTGCCAATAAAGGCGAGCGGGGCAAGAAGAAACTTGCAGACAAGTGGGAGCCTCAGGTTTATACTGTTGTGGAGAGTCATCCCAGGACCCACATTTGCAGGATCAGTGACTCTTCAGGCCAAAGTAAGGTTGTACACAGAAACCTTCTGTTGGACGTGAGTTTCCTTCCTGTTCAGGATTCATTGGGAAGTCAGTCCCTGGACGTTTTCTCCAGTGAGGGGGATCTCAGTGCTTGTGGGGATCTGGGGGACTCTAGCAGTTTAGAGACAGAGTCTACCGCAGCAAGGACTTCCTTGTGGGTCCTTTCGGATTTGAGCCATGGAGTGGATGTGGATTCTGTGGCAGGAGAACATGCCTCACAGTCCACGGATCGTCAGCATGGTTCATGTGATGGTGCGGATGTGGACAATGCCTTACCTGACTCTCAGACTTGCACAACGCACACTTCAGCAAGCCCTTCTGGTCAGGCCCAGCACTTTGCTCTTCCTACTCCGGTTGACTGTTCCGCTACCTCTGATTTGACACAGTCTGGCACAGATTCTGCTCCAGGTGCCTGTCATGGGGACGCTGTTGTTCCGCAGACTGTTCCTGTTTCTGGCTCAGACATCAATCAGACCTCTGGTCAGCCGTATACTGGGCAGCCGTCCAACCTGCCAAGACATGACCCTGACCATGCCAATGTTCGAGGCAGAGTGGTTACCAGAGCAGGTCGGGTGGTAAAGTCAGTCAACAGGCTGATAGAAAACATGGTCCAGAAGCCTATTACATGGGGCCTGTTACCACCACGGGAGGCTCGGCCTCGGACATAGACTGTTTTTTGGTCATCCCATTGCGTATTATGAATGTGTTGTATTTCCTTGGGGCATCATGACACCCGCCCTGTGCGTCTTTAATGGGACCATGTTTGATGAGGTGTAGGCTGCACCTTTGTGTTCTGAAAGGGTTGGAGGCCTGATCAACCTGTCCAACTTCTTTTAATCCATTTACGGATAGTTTTTTAACTGAACTATGGGATAAGATCCTTGGGTTGCCTGGTCCGGAGGTGATGGTAGTTCAGCATCGTTGTGCCTCTTGGTGTTGCAGTACCATTCAGATGTGTAGTGATTTTGGTGAAATTCAGGAGGGGTGAATGTAACATATGTGTTAAATACTTGTGAATTTCACCCAAAACACATTTTTTTGGATTAAATATGTCATTTTGGCATCTCACTCTCCTACCTGTGTGATCTGAGTCTGTGTGGGTGTGCGCTGCGTGATGACGTAGGCGCGTGCATGTGTGCCCCGGTCACAGCTCCTTTCAGCATGGCCGGAGGTAAGTCACTGCCACGTTGCTCTCAGCTAATTAAAGTTTGTTCGGATCCCAAGCTGCAATGTGAATACAGCCGAACCGCCGCGTTTTTGTTTGTCATTAAGAGACTCATTCGGGATAAGTTTTGTGGAGGGCGGAGTTCGCTAATATACACTTATAATGAGTTTTAGCCGAGAACGCAGCTGAAATGCTAGCATGCTAAGTTAGCCTGATCGCTAGCGGCTTGAGAGCGTACTCGCGGCAGTCTTTTTTTTAACAGCATGCACTCTTTTTCCCTTCGTCAGGAGAGGTGTACTGGCAGTCGCGTGACACACACAGATCAGACACATATTTCTGTGTTGCAGGTATGGAGATGTTCTTATGTTTTGGAGATGCAGTCTTTCATTCATTGTTTTTATAATTACAGTGTTGTATTGCCTGTTAGATGGCGGTTATTAATATGATTGTACTGAAGTATAATGTTTGAACTATAAGCACTAGAATATTGGGTCCTGGTTATTGAATTGTATTTATCTGACTGTTTAATTTGTTTTTGAATTATTTTGTTTAGTCTTATAAGTTGTTTTTGATGTTTTTTCAGTGACATATTATTTATTTTGTGCTTTTTGTTTTTGAGAGCTTAAGTGAATGTTTTAAAACAATTTGTTGTATTTGATTTATTATATTATTATAGTATTAATGAAGCTGCAGTCACAGCTCCTTTCAGCATGGCCGGAGGAGAGGTGTACTGGCAGTCGCGTGACACACACAGATCAGACACATATTTCTGTGTTGCAGATGTGCAGTAAACAGCCAAAGACCCAGTACTGTCTCCTGCCTCTTACTTTCACGCCAGAACACAACGCAAGAACAACAGGCGTAACACTTGAACGGGTTACATATATATAGATAAATGTATATAGTCTAAAGAGCTTGGAAAGAAAAGCGTCTGGACTTCTTTAGGTTGCCAAGGTGTGAAAATGGGTGTGGGTCACAATCAGCCAGGGTTTCAGGTGAGCTCATTGTGAAACCCGGCCCCACCCTATCATGTGATTTCCTGAGGTCAGATAGCCCAGGGTGTGAGTGGGCGTTAAGGCGTCTGGGAAGGGATCTCAAAACTGGATTATAGATGGCAGACAGTTGGTGTCGTAAACCACCGCCTCTGTTCAAAGACGGTCGCTCACAGTGGACATAGATGGCTTTCACTCCTCTTTCAAACCATCTGTCCTCTCTGTCCAAAATGCGAACACTGGCATCCTCAAAGAGTGACCTTTGACCTTTAGATGCAGATAAACTGCTGAGTCTTGTCCCGTGGAGGTGGCTCTTCTATGTTGTGCCATGCGCTTGTGAAGTGGCTGTTTGGTCTCTCCGATGTAGAGGTCTGGGCATTCCTCTCTACACTGTACAGCATACACCACGTTGTTAAGTCTGTGTTTTGGAGTTTTATCTTTCGGGTGAACCAGTTTCTAGATAGATGTGTATATTTGCCACATACTAAATAAAATGACTACAAAGGCAAACAGAGGAAATGATTTTGTGCCTTTTAAAAACCTCATGTTTTTAGATAATGAAATAATAATAAAATAATAAGATATTTTAGATATTGTAGAATTTGATTGATTTTGCACTCACAGCATTTAGACCTGAATGCAGAAGTATGTTCTTCTGCCTTAACTACGGATGATCTGATATCGTCGTGTTGGTGTTGTTCCCAGATCATCATGAAAATGTTGTTCCAGGTTCAACATTGCAAGTGACAAATCACATTGTTGTGACGTTATTCTTTTGCGCGCCAAGCCATTCGTGCATTTATGAAATTCCAATGTTGCAAGGACAATATCAGTTCTGCTTACCGTTTATTAAAGGGTTAGGGTCAGGGTCCGTTGATCGGCGGACAGAGGCGGTTTCTCGCAGCTTAAGTACAGTTTTTTGTTTTACGGCGGTTTTTCCCGAAGTCGCAAAAGTATGACGTCACAACATTCTGATTGGTCACTTGCAATGTTGATCCTGGAACAACATTTAGTATGATGATCTGGGAACAACACCAACACGACGATATCAGATCGTGCATTATTGCGGCACATGTTGTTGTGTTTACCTCCATTATACTGAGGTGGTGGCAAAACTTAAAAAGAAAAATGTCCAGAAAAAAAATCATTGAAGCGCATTTAAATGATCATTTTGATGTGCAAATTTCTTTGCAGGTGTTCATAATTAAAAACAGCTCAAAACGATAATGATACTGTCAGGGTCCCTGTGCCTACCCGGTCGGCTCAGTATGGCTACATATGTTTTTATATTCTTTTTTTTGTTCCTGCTCTCTCCCTTCCCCTCTTTCCCTCCTCCCTCTGCCTGGGCGGAGCTCACCTGTGGGCTCCTGCCCTTGGCCCACGCACCTGGTCGCAATCACGCACCTGTGGCTCATCACGAGTGTTCCAGCTCCTTTATAAGATGGCAGCTCTGTGTTTCTCGTCGCTGGACCGTTGCCGACCCTCATTCCCTGGACCAACCCCTGTGTTACCTGAGTGATTGGAGTGTGAAGAGGAGCGTGAGGAGTGGACAGAGTGTGTGTGTGACTTTCGGCGTCTTTCCCATTCGTGTGTGGACCCCTGGAGCCCGGCCTTCCCCTCACCGTTGTAAATAATCACCTGGTGTATCGTAATAAAGACTCTTGTGCTTTAAAGACCTAGAGCCTGCGCGTGAGTCCGTTCAGTCCTGCTGTGACAGATACAAACTGTGTGGCTTTTGTTGTAATGGTAGTTAAGGCACGATCTGATATCCTCGTGTTGGTGTTGTTCCCAGATCATCATATTAAATGTTGCTCCAGGATCAACATTGCAAGTGACCAATCAGAATGTTGTGACGTCATACTTTTGCGACTTCAGGAAAAACCGCCGTAAAACAAAAAACTGTACTTAAGCTGCGAGAAACCGCCTCTGTCCGCCGATCAACAGACCCTGACCCTAACCCTTTAATAAACGGTAAGCAGAACTGATATTGTCCTTGCAACATTGGAATTTCATAAATGCACGAATGGCTTGGCACACAAAAGAATAATGTCACAACAATGTGATTGGTCACTTGCAATGTTGAACCTGGAACAACATTTTCATGATGATCTGGGAACAACACCAACACGACGATATCAGATCATCCCCGCAATAATACAATAATGGTTCATCCTTTTTGTGTTGCAATATGTGCCATTCGTGACACTCAGAGTACTTAATCTGCTTTAGTGCGGTCCTCTTTTGCTTTTTAAAACTGAAGTCTACAGCCATTAACATGGCAATTCAATGTTGTTTGTAAACTGATGATCTATTTGCGTGCACACTTATTTTTGTTTTTCATTACATGAAACCTGTGCATGTGTCCTTGATTGTCCAGCTGCAGACATTGCATACCTTCTATCTTTCTGAAATAAAAAAAAATAGGTCACGTATTTCAAATTTTAAATATTCACAACAAGGTTGGCAGATTGGGATTTAAGAGGTGAAGTATCCAAGGATATTTAGTCCCCAGGCTTAAGAAGGAAAAAAATCAGACATAATATAAACTGATAAAATGTTGCAGATAAAATGTTTGTCCTTGAGCATGTGGAATGTCTGTGGACTCCATCTGGCTTATTTAAGAAAGAGCCCAGATTTGCCCAAGATTCAGAGAAAGAGTTTGATGGGGCCATACTGTTGTTCTTTTTTCTCTAAGTCCATGACTATCAGAAGATCTCAGTTATTCTATTCACAAAGTGCTTTAAATTGGCTCTATATATATTAAGGCGTATATATATATATAAGCTTTAATATATATTAAAGCTTAGAGGGATATTTTCAATTTTTCACTTTCTTGCCAATAAGTCAAGAGATATCACTTTCATGTCTGTGTTGCTTCTTTTAGGAGGTAACTGCTGGTGGTAAGCTTGGCCTAGCATGAAAACTAGAAGTGGATATGAACAGCTAGCTAAGAAAATCCACCCAATACCTCTAAGGCAGGTGTGCACTGATGGTTTGACACTCTATAAGCTCTCACATTGACCATGCAAATCTCACATCAAATAGTAAGAAGCCTCAAAGCCTCTCCTTTATAGAATATGTTGCATACGTCATAAATTGCCCTTTTTTATTAGCATAGAAAATAAAGTTTGAACATCTTTCATGTAAACAGAGAAGCCTGTTAAATTGTGCCACTTTTTTCACAAAACCATAAAAATGTTCATGTAAAATACTAAAATCAGTTAAAAATTAGAACTTCCACATAAGCACTGTTAGTATTTTGTAAGTAGTGGTTACTTCCAGAGTATTTTAAAAGAAAGGATGCACAGATTACACATGTTTCCCCCCCATTAATGTATTTAATAAATATATTATATACTCCCCTTTCCTTTAAAAATTGCCATTTGTTAATTGTTTTTAATTTTTATGTACTGAAAATCTTGACTTAAAGTCAGAAGAATTAAATAGCAAATGTTACAAAATTACATGATAAGTCATGGACTATTACTAAACCCTTACAAGTTTGATTAGTGGGACACAGGAATATGCTGTTGCTGTACTCCATTTATGAATTGACTAGAAACACGAATCACTCAAGTTTCTCTATAATGAAAATGTAATAGCAGTTGTATTAGTTGTATTTATGTAGGCTACAGTTTCAAGTATTTGAGGTATACAGTAAGAGGAAATGAGTATACAAACTAGCACCACTACAAAAGTGGAAAATGGCTTTTAAACAATGAATATAATTCTTCCTTATGAACTTTTTAAATGCATTCTTCATAACTGAATCCATAATCTGCAAATGTCCCTTTTCCTGTCCCCTAGCTCTCAAACACCAGTGCTCTGCGCACGTGTTGTAGCTCTTTTGAGGACTTTGGGTCACTATATATGCATATCTTTTTCTTTTTGCTTTTACTTTATTTGCATCTGAAATGTAATCAAGACGCCCTGTGAAAATCGGATCCATGGGCTTTACACAATAACCTCTCACCAAGAGGTTGGGGTCAAGATTGTACTGCCACTTTTAAAAAACCCAAGTCAATGAGACCAATATAGCTAGACAAAAATGAATATGAATAGATGTTATGGATGTGAAATATATATATATATATTTTTTTTTAAGCACTGATGTGTTTCACAGTTGATCCCAAAGCATAGATGTTGATGTGGTGTCTGTCCCTTTGAGTAAATGCAGAGAAAGATGATCTCTCCTCTTCCTCAATAGACAGCCTCCTCTACCACTTCCTGCTCATCAGCTGTGAAAATCTGTGGGCCTTGTGAATTTGCTTTCCACTGCAATATGCAAGGGCAGATGTGCTGGCAGATGTTGGCACATCAAGGCTTGACAGTATAGCTGTTGAAGACTCATCAATGTTTGAGGGTGTCAGGGTGAATGTTGAAGGTAGGAGTTCTCTCTCTGTTGTGAGCCTTTGAGCATTATGCTATTTGTGATTCCTTTTTTGTTCAGTGTGAATATTTCTGTTGCCTTGTAACATGGCGCTGCTGCCTTTTGTGAATATGTGTTGGATTTTGTCCATGCAGGACAAAAATAAAATGAGAAAAACTGAAGCTCAGATAGCTTCTATACCACATCATGTCATGGTCCGCCCCTCCTCAATTTGCTACACAATTTCACTTCGCTTCACCAGAGCATGAACAGGAGCTCAAGTATTTGTTGTTTACAACTATTTGTAGAAGTCTTTCCTCTGAGTTTATTGCAGCTTTCATGCAGAAGCAGTAACTTAAGTGGCTTATTTTATGTTATAAGTGATCCCAAACATGTAAGGCCCATTAAAAATAATACGCTATACCTTTATTCATTACAAAAACATACAGTTGTGGTCAGTTTACATACACTCATTATGTGCATGGATGTCACGGTAATTTTAGGGCTTTGAATTATTTCTTCAGGGTAAAAATTATTTATGCTCAAATATAATCATAAATTCACTAATATTTGGTTAAACATTCCTTTGCAAGCTGCACCTTGATAAGATAGTTATGGCATAATTTTGGTTGTATATTCTTGGCAGAACTGATGGAGTTCACTTAAGTTGGTGCGTTTCGTGGTATGCACACAGCTTTTGAAACATAGCCTTCAAATTTTCAATAGGGTTGAAGTTTGAGCTTCTGGAAAAGCCAAAGTCTGGAAGAAGACCCAGAATTATGCTGCACACTTGTTGTTGGCCTGTGTGGATTAGAGAAAAGATCTTTAATGATGCATTCTGTGCATCCTGGGAAAACAACAATTCAAAGGCTGAGCCATAAGCACCATCGAGATGTTAACGTGTCGTTAAAGAAGGACAGAGTTTCATGTGTCATATGTCAGAAACACAGAGGACAGTTTTCTTCTTATTAAATGGTTTCCTTGGTTAGTTGGTTAGGGTTATGAGTAGTCACCAACACACAAATGCACACACATGCAAGCACACACACTAGTGTCAGCATCTTCTTCTCCTGGACTACTTAAAGAGGTAGTCACTAAATCAATTAATTAATTAAATTAATGTGCATATAATTATTAATAAAAACTAGAGCGAGTATTAATAACCTATATATATTAATAGACCCCATTTTTAATCTTTTCTAAGCTGAGTGAATAATCTGGCCTTTTTTGTCTGTTGTCTGTTTTTGTACGAGTATGCCAACATTTTTGCATGCTGCAAATAGAATACTCTATTTACTTATCAGCATCCGATAGCGTACCAGGACAGGCAGCAATGGACTATCAAAAACTGGAAAGATGAAGCTTGTACATATGGATGTTACACAGGGCTGGGTTACTTGAAGAGCCGCTGTGTGTCGGCCCTACAAGCACTCACAGCAGCCCATTTGTTCATTTTCATTACTGACACTGTATTGCCCAATCAAATCTCTTGATGCAAGCAGCCCCTCCCTTACCTTTGCTGTAGAACAGTTTACTGTGGTGAAAAGGCGGAGCTGAAAAGCTAAGAGAGAGAGAAAAAAGAAACTAAAAATAGATGCAGCAAAATGTGTCATATGTTAGCAGCTGCACCACCAAGAGTAGTTCCAGCAATAACTAGTAACCAGTCCTCACCGTCACAAGAGGCTGCTGTTATCAGGGTTAGCTGTGAGAAAGAGACAGAGGAAGGTGAAATCAACGCGGTAAGAAAATAGATGCAGTGACATAATTAGGAAGGGAGCGATTGAAGGATTCAGGTAAAATGAATGGGTACTTTGACCATGAGCCTCTCTTAAGAAGTAAAGTGTAGCTTATAATTGTCACATGTCTAACCCAGCAACAATTGTACACCCATATATAGTAATTTATTATAAAAGCAAGGCCGTATGATCGTGTACGGTTCGAAGCAGCAATATCGGAGAGGAACACGGAACGGAGAAATACCAGGCTACGAAGAGCTCCAGGATGTGGATGAGGTACGGTGGTCCCGTGGAATATAGTGCGTGATCCCAACTAGCGGTGGCTCCAGCGATCCCGGAACAACTCGGAATCTCTGTCCGAGAGCCATCCTGGGAACAGCTAAGATACTGCGCAGGACCCTCAAGCTCCCAGGCCTCTGGTAGAGGACCCGAGCTTGAAGGATAAACCGCCCGCAGGGGCGTGCTGGGTGTGTATATATATATATATTGGGTCGCTTGGACCAAAATCTAGGGCCAATTTTTTGTCCCAGTTCAGCCTTGATGTAACAACACTTTGCATATGTATTGATTTGCATATGTATTGATTTGCATATATACTGCCATTTTGTCAAATGTCAAGTCCTTAGTGTCGCTAAAATAAACATAAGATACTCTTGGTGTAGAAACATGGTTCTGTCACTTACAACTCTTCACATTTAAGTGTAAGTGTGTTTAAATGTTAATGCTTTGCAACCCAATGCAATTTAGTTTCCAAACCTTCCAAACAGAATAATTTTTGATGCCTAAGTCTTACTAGCAAGTAAAAGTTTAAAGTAAAAAATAAGCGAAGAAAAGCACAAACAGAAGTTCAAAACTAAAAGTTCCAAACAGCAAGTGTAGCTGGATGACAAATGTGACTTCACCACCACCACTGTTCCAGCCTCCTAACGTGGACTGTTCAGCTCTTTGAAAAATGGGCTGTTAACTTGTGTTATACAGTATGGCCCAAGGGGTGCACAAACACTTTGTGCATAATTTGGAGACATGAAGGACACGGAACAGTATTTAATACCCTGAGATATCAAATTGTTGCAAAAAATTAAAAGTGTTCTATGAGGTGGGAAACTGCCTGTTTTGAATGAAGAAAGAACATACACAGCACCTATAGTGAACATCTGTTTGTTGGTGGTATCCATCTTTTCATGTAGGTTTTGGCAAAAAAAAAAAAAAAGTGCATTTCACAAAATGTACCAGTTGTTTTTCTTCCTCTACCATCAAAAATAAAATGTCAGACTTCTCATCTTAAGAGTAATTGGCAAGCTACATCTTAACACACTCTCTCTCTCTCTCTCACACTCACACACACACACACACACACACACACACACACACACACACACACACACACACACGGACACAAACGTTTTATTTGAGAAATCTAATTTCATTTGATTCTAACATAAAATTTTATTGTTCATTAGTGACAATTTATAGCCCTAACATATTGAGGAAGCAGTTTGGCAGTGTGGTATAATATAATTATTATTCACATATCATCTATAAAATCTTCAGCCCACTAGCCTGTCAGAAATAAACAGCACCAGCCAAACATGCCTCTTAATTGTACCATGTCTCTTTCCTGAAAAAGCCTCTTCTCCTCTAATGTTAATAACATTACTAATGCTTCCTGGAAGTGAATGGCATCCAGCTCTTGAGTGCTCAGGGATCCCATTAGCTATGTTGTCAGACCCTGAAAACCATGAATGTGAAGAGTTCTCTGCTCTGAGAAAAGAGGGACTGTACAATGTGGTAGCATAGCAACATGTCAATACAGAAATGGAAAACCTCTTTGGAGTTTCTTATTTGTGGTTGGACATAATGTTCAATCCAAGGCTCTCAGGTATCCTCGTGACTCTTAGTAATAGTTTTCCATCATGTGATGGTGAGGCGCTCTTGCCTGTCAATTTTTCTCAAACCAGAAATATTAAGAGCACCTTTCAAAAGAAAAAAATATATATATATGTTTACAAACCTACAGTTTTGAGCAGGTAGTATCCATATACAGCAGCTCCCTGAGACTACAGTGATTAAAAATAGTAAAAAAAAAAAAAAGAAAAGTTTTCCATGTTAACCGCAATGTGTTCAAGCAAAAAAGGAGCTTTAAAACATTACAAAGGCTTATGGAAGCTCATAATGTGAAAACATCAACCTATTTAACTAATTATTAACACATATCAAGTTATCAATATCATAAGAGTACCATTTTCCCTATCAAAAATTGCCTTGATACAGCAGTTGTATTGCCAGGGTTTGATATCCCCATGTTGGTTTTGCTCCTAAATCATCATAACAGTGTTGGTCAGGGATCAACATCACAACTGACCAATGAAGTTGTCTTAACATTCAGTTAGCTTTAGCCAGGAAGTTAACTATGCTATTAAAAACTATCACTAGGAAAGCAACATGAGTAAACTAAACCATTTAAACTAGACCATTTATTCACTGATTATTAGTTTTATACATAGACATTTTCCCCCCTACATTACAAAACATTGCAAAACACCAAATGTGCCTTTTCTCCCTTCACACTTGTTCTACAGTCAGCACAGGTTTCAGTTCCTGTGGAATTTTTAAGGAGGGAGCTTTTAACCGCATGGACATTCCCTTTATTTTTATTGCACAAAAGAACAAGCTGGAGATGGTATATGGAAAACTGCATTCATGACAGAAAACGCTTCATTATACTGCTAACACAACGTTTTTTTCTCTGGAAACATCTGCACAGACAGCATGTCAACATAAAGCTAGCAGCAAAGAACCCAGATTCACGTTGAAGCTGAGTGTATTCTGACCCGGCCCTGCAGGTGAAGCCTGAACTTCAACAGGTAACAAAGGCAGTAATGAGCAGTCCGCTTTGTAGTGCTGTAGCTTCAGTTTCTGCCTGTACATATTTCTACAGTAGAAACAGAGTGGCAATCACTCAGCTTTGCTTTGTGTCCATTTCTTTAAGAAAGTAACAACCTTTTTATGAGTGATGACCCCGAACGCTTATGCTGAAGACGGTGGTGATTTCCCCAACACAGTCAAAACACTACTCTATCACAAACCTACATAAAGATGTCGTTAGGGGAATTTTTTATGCTTAATTTGTCTATAGCATGAATTAGCATGAAAGTATTCAGTGTTATTGTGTGGTGACCAGACAAGTGGTTTGTGCTGTAATGAGCTAATAATAAAACCATGATATTATCAAATATTCTCAAAACTTTTGATGGTAAATAAAGGCCCCAAATACAGACTCTTAGATCGGCCTGGATCAAATGAAAACAACCTTTTATTGGAGGTGAAACAGTAGTCCAGCAAGCAGCAAGAAATAACAAAGTCAGTGAACAAACAAAGGAAGCTCTAGGGGTTATTCCGGGTACTCGGAAACAACAGGAACCACGGAAAACAGCAAACGGTACAGTACAGGGGGGACAAAACAAAGAACAAGGACAAAGTGACGGTGTAAATAAGACGTGATGTGGGCATTGGGAACTACACACAGCTGAAGTAAAGCTGATAAGGAAGCAGAGGGAAGTAAACTAAGAACAAGTCACAAGGACAGATAACTATCAAAATAATACAAGAAGTAAATAAGCAGAAACACTAACCGGGTTAACTAAACATAGGGAACAAAGGGGAATACCACATATAAAACAGAAATTGAAACAAGCACGAGGCTTGAATCATAAAGTCAAATGAAAGACAGCTAATAATCAAGTCCAGAAATCAGGAAAAGCTGGACCAAAGACCCAGGACCGTAACAGATTCATTCCAAGATGGCTGTCGAGTTGTGACTCTTGCTTCTAGAAGCACTTTGCTCTCCATATTTTGACAAAAGGAACTCAGTAAAAAGTAACTGGCAGGCAGTGGAAGAATGTGTTGTTTCACCTTCTAAGTGGGCATTTCTCTAATGATGCGATGTCAAGTAAAAAGTATAAATAGTCCATGAACAGCAACTTTAACATTGGGGGTGAATAAAGCAGATCAGCATTCTTATTTGCAATAACTGTCATGCTGGCTTCAGGACGTACAGTCTGGTATTATTACAGAAGCCACTGCAATGATGAGGTTTCTTTGTAGATCAGCAGGGTGGCTGGGGCGACTGGGTGGCTCTAATTGGCAGAGAACAGCAGGGTTCTTCCTCCAGCAAAGTCACAGCCTCCTGGTTGTGGGCTGCACACTAGCATGCCATTCATTACCCCGAGAAAACCCTGGCCATGGCTGAACAAATAACAGAACCACAAAGCAACTCAGTGAAAGATTTGGGAAGGAACAGCAGTATCAAGCTGCTATGACCCAGTTGTACTTTAATATCGTTTTAACCTCTTTTTCACACTTCCTTTAAACCAGCTGGAATGAATTTATCTCGTAAACGTGATAACAAAAGTCCAAAAAGCATGTGAGAGAGGTGACCTAGGGAAAAGATAAAGAAAAAAAAGTTCAGTGTATGCGTTTGCTTTCAGATTACATGTCCTCTAAGAAGAGTTAAAGTGGTGTAAGGGGAGTTGGATAGTGGAGCTGAGCTAAAACATAAAGTTTGACTCAGGTGCCAAACTCAAAAAAATATCACCTGACACTGTTTAACTTTTAGATTAATGTCAGGGTTTCAGGGTCATGAGTTTCTCCCCCCCTTTTTAGTTCAACAGCACTACAGAACAAGTTAGTGTTGAGCTTTTTAAACAAGTACTGTAAACAGTGAGCAGTTTAAAAACAGGAGATTTCCTTCAGGAGTCAGCTGAGACCAAAAGTAGAACCAGAGAAATAGTAAATTTGCTTACTGTTGAGTGGAAACTATTTCTCTTTTTTTCGCTAGATCTGAATTTATTGTTTTTGGGGGGTTTTTGCCAACATGTTCATAAGTAGGCCCAGTAAGGATAGCTATATTGCAAAATCTGGTTTGGGCGTAAAAATGTGTGTATGTGTGTTTATAGCTGTCTCTTATTTCAGTTCCTTTCTGCCTGCCAGATTTACATTTGAATTCTTCAAGTCTTTATTTGCCACAGATTGTCTCTTTTTCACAGGACTCCTTGAAGTTTCCTGAAAAAACTACACCCCATGATCAGTAGCTTGTAGAATCTCCTTTCACTACAGTAACTTCAACTAATTATTTGCTCTTTGACCAATTTTGGCCCACTCTTATTTCCGAAGTTTGAATTCATTGATGTTTTTGAGTGTTTGTTTATGCACAGCTTTCTTAAGGTCCCATCCCAGCATTTCAGTCTTGACTTTGACTGGGCCATTGCCAAACGTTGATTCTTTTCTTTTTCAAACATTCTGTTGTAGGTATGCTGCTGTGCTTGGGATCATTCTCCTGCTGCATGACTCAGTTTCGGCCAAGTTTTAGCTATCGGACAGATGGATTTACATTTGACTCTAGAATACTTTGATATACAGAGGATTTCATTATGATTGACTGCAAGGTGCCCAGGTCCTGTGGCTGCAGAAGAAGCCCAAATCATTAACCCTCCACCCCTGCGGTTGATAGTTGGTATGAGGTCCTCATGCTCATATTCTGTGGTTTTTTTCACCAAATGTGGTGCTGTGCATTATTGCCAGTCGCCTCCTCTTTGGTCTGTCCAAAGTGCATTATTTAAGAACTATGGTGTTTTATTCAAATGAAATTTTGCAAACCTAAGCTGCGCTGTTGTCTTATTTTCAGAGAGAATAGCCTTCCATTCAAGCCATACTTGTTCTTTTTCTAACTGTTAACTGTGACCTAAGATGTGGTTTGTGGACCTTATGCATTGGACGGTCTGACCTTGAGAGTGATTTTGCTGGGACATCCACTCCTGGGGAGATCGTGTCATTTAGTTGTCATTTAGTTTAGACTTAAATGCTCCAGACCAGCAAACTGCCCAAACTTCTGGGTTTATAGAGGTTATTCATTTGAGTAATGGCTGCTACTTTTCCTCTTAATTCTTGTGGAAGCAGTAAGAGTGTGTTTAGCTTTTCACAGGACTACACAGAGTCTTGTGAAAACTTTCTTCCTCACATGACTGTATATGATTTCCCACCAATGCTGCATAACCTACAGTTTAGCTTTTACCAGCCTACAAAAACTTATGTTCAGACAATTTATGGTGGATTTTTTGTTGTTTATAAAGATAATGGAAAAGCTTTTTATGCACTACATGACTGACAGTATCTTTACCGGTGCCCTGTGTTTTTCATGGTTTGCCCCAAACCTGATTGACTATTCTGGATTGTGGTCATCTGGTTTATATGAATTCATAATGATGTGTGTTTATAAGGTGGAAGAGATTGGATTTCATACTGGTTAGACAATAGTAATAGATGACCACTGTTTCCTTATTTCCTCTCCTTTATGTCCATGTGGAACTACAAATAAATATGAATCTAAAAGTACAAGCTGAATATAATTACATACTTATATCTCCACAAAATTCACATGTGAGTGATCTCACGCTGCCAGCATTTGATAGCTGAATTGTCCATTTATGTTCTTTGTGTTTCCACAGTGAATAGCTTGTCAGGCTTCTTCCTGACAGCGGGGGTCAGTCGATAAAAACGAAGCACTGCGTTGGCCCTCCAATCAATACTGCTTTCTTGGGTTCCCTCAGCAGGAGCTGCTTTTATAACTCAGTGATGTTGCATATTAAATTGTGCTGTTAAATATAGTTGCCTTGCAGTACGATGTTAAGCTGTGAAATATTCGTTTTGTGCTCACTACATCAATATTCCTTTTTGGTTGACTGATTTGGTACACAAATGAAATGCTGCAACACCAAATGGAAGAATGAAATGATTAATCTTTTCCCATGAAATTGCAATATTTCATTGCTTTTCTAGTTTGCATAGTTTACAGACCACACCAGAGGCACAGCGATATTAAAGCTTCAGGACAAGCATTTTTTGGGGGTCTAATTTCATCTCATTTACCCAAATTAAATTATATTTCTGCACTTTGTACAGAGTGCAGATGATTCATTTGCAAGTGCAAGGAAAGAGTTAACTAGGGATGGGAATCGAGAACCAGTTCTTGTAGAAAACTGGTTCCCAGTAGTCTACCTGCCTATCAATCATGTTTATCGGTTCTTGCAATCGCACTACAATCAGCTGATTTCAGTTAGCATGCCAGAGGAGGAAAATACCTACGCAGTCTAGAGCATGCATATGGACATTTGTTTTTATTGCACAAAAGGACGAGATAAATGGTAAAGTAGCAACTGCATGCAGGATAGAAACAACCGCATTATGGTGCCAACACAACTTTGGTTCTTTGCAAGCATCTGACAGGACAGCATGCTAACGGTAAGCTAGCCAAGAACCCAGAGTGAAAGCTGACTAAATGCCGATCCCAGCAGTCAGGCCCTGAGTTTCAACTCTGAGTTTCTGTAGCAGAATCGCTGTGGCGATCGCTTTTTTGTGCTGGTTTTCATCTTTGCTTTGTGTGGCTTTGTATTTGTATTGTAGCTTTGTATTCTATTAAGAGAAACATGAAAGTAATGTAACCAGTAGAATAAAAAAAGGACTTCTTCCCAGCAGTAATTAAGTAACGTACTCAACTAATTTTAACAAAAATGTTCCGTGTAATATGTGTAATAATGACTTTTTTGAACAACGGCTCCAACACTGATCAGAACAAAGAGTGGAAACACCTCCACAAACATAAACAAACATTTGACCCACAGCGCATTAATTGCATGAATGTAATTTCTTTATTGATGCTTAGCAGTGGTGCTGACTCTCAAAATGGAGCCAATGAGAACCCAATGACAATCGATGAGAGGATCGATAAGGAATCAAATCGATAAGTGGTATCGATTATGGAATCGGAATTGCTAAATTCTTATCAGTTCCCATCCCTAAGGCTAATATTCAGAGGGGCTTAACGTGCCAGCAGGCACAGGGCTCAGTCACTTTAATCAAATTTTAAAAGCTTTGCACAGGAGCCAACATTTCTTAAAATCTCTCTTGGAATATCTAACATCTGTGAGTTCACACACTCTCCCAGATTCGGCCATTTTGTTTATCCTATTATAGACAGGAGCTCTGATTCAAAGAGCCAGCTCAAAAATGCGATTTGTCCTGATAAGCCAATAAATGCCCCTTCATCAGTTTAGTGTTCAAATCCATTAAAGGAGCACTCTCCTTAGCAGAACAGAAAGAGAATGACGGAGTACAAGGAGCGCTTCAGAAGACACTCATTGATCTGAGGGATCTGAGATATAAGCTTTTGCATCTCGGCCGAATGTCAGTGACTGCATCGCAAACAGACAAATCAAATTTTTTGCCGTTTTTCCATGAGTCATGGAACAAAGGTAGGGTTCTTTCAAACTAAGTTTTATTTTATTTTCTTTTTCTTAAAAAAAAAAAAAAGATTTATTTTTAGCAGATTTGGAGCAGGTGAAACCCAGGCTCAGGTGGGCAGAGGGAACATTTAATTAATTCTGTAAAGTGAACCCAACAGACTGAATGGAAACGCCTGTGAATCCCAACAACACGGGAGGTCTGTGGGGTTTACCAGGCCTAAACTGTCTGTGGGACGCACACGACGTGATGGTTCACATTAATTAAATCTGCCATATGTTGGCACGCTCTTCACATCACAGGCTGCGTGTCCCAAAGCACAGCAGATGTGACAAACTATCAATTGTTTTGAAAATGAAATCTATCTGGACTCGAACATGAGAGGGTGAGTGAATCCGCCGCTTCGAGCCACTTCCTTTGCGTTTTGGCAGACATCACAGTGGTCCATCTGAACGCTTGCCAAAGGGAAGCAGTAACATGTGGTTATCTGTCCTGTTATTTGTCACTTTGATCTTTGTATAATAATATTTTTCAAAAAGAAAATATGATGAAGTCACTTTCACTATTTGAAAGGTTGTTTTTCCTTTTGGCTCCCATTCCAAGCTTCGTTCGATGGTTTCAGATTGAGCAAAGGCAACATCACACGGTTCACTAGAAATTTTTCATTTAATTTCAGAACGGAGTGCTTTCAAACAATGTTGCATCTCACAGAATCTCCTCATAGTGGCATTAAGAGAATCACAATCAGCTTGCAGCTTTGCTCTCTCCAGCTTGGGAGTTAGATAATCTCTGCTGAGAGCATCATTGTCAAAGTTTTTGAGGTCTTTATTGCCACTAATTAGTTTGCTGTCTCCGAGAACCCCTGAAGGCCCCGTCGGTTCGCTCTCGTTGCAATCATATGCATGTGAAGTGTATATTTTTTAATTCTCTGTAGTGAGTTTATCGTTTAAGTGGAAGGGCTCTGGCTGCTTTGGTCGATAGGATCCTCGTGGAACAGAGCTTGATGGGCCTTTGAATCAATAATTCCTCAAACTGCATCAACAGGGATTAACTACCCCTCTGAGGGAGCTTCTCAGGTCAAAGCTTGGCCCATTTAACAGCTAATTAGATGCTTTGTATTGAGCATATGGTTCGTGTGCAGCATCTGTTTCAGCAGAACATACAGTTAATGCTGAATTCGCACATGCTGGTCAGTGGGAATACTGTGAACCTGCTTTGGCCAATAACAAGTAGCTTCCTCAGTTTCAAGTCTATTTGTCCTCACTAGGTTTGGAACCGTCGGCTTTATTTTTGCTTTGATCAATAGTAGCGGACTGCCGGCAGTACATTCATTGACATGACTAATGTCAAATTGTCTAGTGGAGTTTTTGAGCACAATTCTTTTTGAAACCAGAGAAAATCATCATGATGTCAGAGTGCCCCTCCATTGCTCAATCAATCAAGCCAGAAAGCAAGTGGCAACTTCCTCTTCCTATTACATTTCAAGACAAATGGTGCAACAGATTCTGCTTTCATTATTCTTTAGATACCAAACTAACCTCCATCAGCACTTACCGGCTATTGTGCTTTTGCTCCCTCTTGTTAATCGGACTGCAGGCAGCGTCTGTTGTGTGTGGAATAATACACAGCCATGACGCATTGGAGACCACACTGCAGGTCTCTTCATAACAGACCCCTCTGATTATATTTATGAAATTCAATTACTCTGACACAGACAGATGGACTTGCTGTCAGTGGGGACGCTCGTCATTTGTTAGCATCAGCAGACATGTCAGCCCTGAGGAACTGATGGAACTGAAGCTGTGTGTCTGGAAACAAAAGAAGGAAGGGAAAGAAAGAGAAGGACAAAAAGATTGAGGAGAGGAAGAAAAGCGGTAATTGAGGTTTACAAGCAGGCCATCATACTGTTGCCCTGAAGAGCCTGCAGTCATTTAAAGGGAAACACGTCCATTTACATTCAATCCAAGGGAGAGATGAGAAGAAATTTGTCATTGTCAGAAACCCAGAGTGAGGATGTGTGCAGTTTAGCCCAGCATTAAGCTGGAAACCAGGGGAAAGTGCTAGTGTGGGTCTTTAAATTGGGGAAAAAATTGTTTACATGGTGTGCGATATTAGCACAGAAAGAACAAAAGAAATTGCTCGAGGATGACTTACAGACTTCAAAAAATCAGTCCATCATATAATCCACATATAATTCCTCAATGTGTCACATTTTAATTTTATTTATTGCACAGAATCAACAGGAAAGATATAACACATTGACTGGGGAGCTTTGGGTGCAGGTCAGCATAATCACGCTAGTTTAATATAAGAATATAAATAATTATCTCGTCATTTAAAAATTAAATGTTGATTTTGTGTTAATAATACACAGGAGAGATAATTATGTATTTGTCTTTTTGTTTGTGCTTTGAGTGTCATTTATTTGCCAGAGTTGGAAACACGGTGGCCAGTGATGGTGTAGCTGCGGTGTTTGCCTCACAAGAGCAAGGTCAGAGGTTACATGTTTCTGTGCTTGCCTGAGTTTCCTCCAGTTGCTCAGGCTGCCCACAGTCCTGCAATGGACTGGTGATCTGTTGAAGATTTACACCCCACTTCTATGACCTTATGTTGGCTGCACCAAGCTGTAGCTGTCATGACCTTAGCTGAAGAAGTCATTTGAAAAAGGAGGAAGTCATCTTTTTTCTCTTCACAAACAAAACATAGAATAAAAATGATGAAGAAAATGTGACCACTGTTTTGTTTTTGGGTTTGTTTGGTTTTTTGCAATATTGTTCTCTTGAATTTATTTTTTTCTTTGCTGCTTAATCATCCTGTAAGGCAGGCAGCCAGGGGACGTCTATCAACAGATGTCGTTGTGTGTCGTGGAAATACAGCATCCACTATACAAAGAAGTAAAAGTAATCTGCTTCTGACGCACTGATTCTTACCATTCTTTTTGATAATCTTTCTCTAAGTCCCAAAACACTGTGGGGGTCCAATACTGAGTTGCAGCTGTACCCTTTCATACTATTTCTCAAGTTCTTACATCTGTCCTAAAGACAGAGCTTTCAACAAAAGCAGACAGTATCTGCCATGCAGCTGCCTCAATACTCCAGCGCAACAGCTGAAAGCCATCCATGCTGATATTTTTGTGTTCTGGGTCCATTTCCCTATCGCCTCAACTCCCTCCTGTCTGCTCCTTTTCCTTTTCAACATATTTAAATTGGATGTCTCATATGGTGTTTCAATGAATATGAAATCTATTCAAATTAAACTGAAAGGAAAAGATACAGTGCTTGGGCCTTTAATCCTGCTAGATGTTGCTCTGTTAGGTGCCCAGTGTTGGTGAATTATGGATGAGTTTGAAAATTAAAGCTAGTTGGGAATTCACTGAGGAAGTGCTGACAGTGTGGGTATACCTTCATCTAGACAGTTGGAGCTGTGGGGGAAAAACATAGAGGGATGGCAGTTCAATGCAAAGAATGTTAGATAAAAGCCATAAAAGGAAAAACTGCATGAGTCTTTGTGTTTTAAACTTGCCTCAGAGTGCTCCACTGCTGCAAGCTGGGATGAGTGGGCTAGACGGACGGAGGCCAAACCAAACTCATAGGCCAGGTCTGAAGAGTGTGGCGTGTGAAGTGATTTGAGCCTGCAGGGTTGTGATCACACCTTCCTCCTTCTGCCTCTGCGATACTGCAGCCCACGCCTTATTCCGCACTTTAGTCCTACTTGCGCAAAAGACTTACATGTAGGGGAGCAGAGAAATTAAAATAAAAATAAAAATCCCACTGACATTTTCACGCCTACTGTCCTCTGAAAGTGGAGCTAGGAGTGAAGGGAAAAAGGAAATGCCAAGCCGTAGAGGAGGGAGGGAGGGCAGTGGACCAGTGCCCACATCTAAAACATCTCAGTGATGCTCACTTGAAAAAGATTTGCACTGCTTTTTCTTTTTCTTTTTCTTTTTTTAAAAAAAAAACCTTCCGGAAGACAAATTCTCCTCGGGATAAGATCCTTGAGAGGAGCTCAGGCTCTGGCTGGTGAGGGGCATCCGTGTGCATGACTGAATGCCAGTATAAAGACTGGTTTACTGCATTCTACTGAGAGCGCCCTGTTGAGATCAGGAGAAACAAAACCAGTGCTTTGCTTAAAGCTACAGTGCAACCAGTGCTTCCTCTCACTTTTGTATTATTTTTGTTTTTCCAAGATCCAAGCTTTTCAACAACCTATATGACAGTTTGAAGTACATTGCTACTTTTCACAATGGTGCTTTTTTCTTGCAGGAATTGTTGTCCAACTTTTGCAATGTCAAAGCAAAATGATGGTTCAGTTTAGATCATCGTCTGATGCCGAAAGACTGAAAATGTTACAAAATGCGGCGCAGTGGAATAAGTAAGGGAAGCTCCCAGCCAGACACTGGGCTGGTATTATTTTCTTTTCTGTTTCAGTTCATCCACATCTTCAGTTTTAATTTGATGTGTGTGAGAGCCAAACCGCACCTATGTGGGGGTGGAAATTTCCACTCTAGTCAATGTGCCAGCTATTTAGAGTTGCATATTGGGATAAGTCGATTCATGTTAGTTTAGAGAAAGAAGGAAACTCAGGGAGTCAAGAGAAAGGAAGTCAAACAAGTCGGTTTAGATTGGAACAGTCAATTGTACAGAGCAAAGGCACCTTAGTGGATAATAGCCTGGCTTGGAACCTATGTGTTAAGGAAGTGTCAAGGAAGAAAAGTCTACCACTTTGCTTAGGAGGTGGTCAGTCTGATTTAATCAACTAAGGTTTGGAGAGTAAAAGATTGAGTTGCACTCCTATGACCTAGCGTAGAAATTCACTCGCCACTAATTCTATCGACAACAGAAGCCAATAATCCCAACTGTGGTATCCTCAGGTCCTGAACTGTAGTTTGGAATCACAATCCCTGCCCACAGGTTTATAAATTGTTGTGTACTCTGCTCTCAGTGTTAGCACGGTGGTTTTCTCGGGGTCACTCCTAGAAACAATGTAGCTTCTTTTTCTTTTTCACCATCAATACCCCACAAATGCACTTGAAATTGCAACATTGTGTCCCTGACCAGGAATGATTTGGTTACACGCTGGGGACATCATTTCCAATAGGTCCAGTCAGGCCCTCTTTTATAGCCCAATAATGAATAACCAGTATTGATTTGGGCAGTTGTCTTTTGGGAGAGAAAGCAGATTGTCACTAATCAGAAAGTTGATGGTTTCCCTTCCACCGCACGTGTCGAAGTGGACTTTTAATTCATTTAATGCAATAATCCTTAGCAAATGACTACAGAAAAAACAACTGTTTTAAATTAACACACGTTAATGCAGCTTATGAAAACCTAGATTGACATTATTAATTAATTAATTAAATTTGCATTACTGCGTCACTGTTACAGAAGTTGTCTGTTTGAGCTTCCTCTGATAGTAAAGTTGTAGAAATCTAGCAGATAAGCAATATCCCAGATGTCAGCATGACTTTCATTTTAAATCTGCTTTTTAACCACGAAGCAGTGTTTCAAGTCCATGTTTAAATAACTACCAGTCAACATCAGAATGTGAAACCATGCAACCAGCCTGCACATGGATAGTTTATAAACCTTTTTTTCCCTTTTTAAATGCTGCTTGCAGATTGATTTAATTTGTTGTGTTGTACATCCTCATACATCAGTGACTGGGTAAACTTAGATGCGAGAGAATTTTAATGCAAAAGTTTGAATTTGAACGTTGTATTAATGCTACGTTTCTTATTGCAAAAGATATGTCTTCCACTTTCATTAGGATCAAGCAAAGAGAGACAGCATTACAAACAGGCCGACTGTGAATATTCAGTTATTTACCCACTCAGTAGAAGCCTGCTGTTACTTGCCTCCTGCTTGATGCTGTGTTATTTCTCATTTTCTCTCTCTAGATGAGCTCTATCTCTCTTGCCGGAGCTCCTGCCGCTGCTTCATTGTGCATCATAAAAATGGGCTCAAAATAGCCGCCACATTTCATAACCATAGACACTTCTTAAAATTAAACATTTCTAATGCCTGTTACCTCCAATTGTGATATACCTAATTGCCCTTTGCAATATCGCAGCAGTTTTGCAATCAGCATGTGCCCTTATATAGGATGTATTTTCTAACCAATAGAGCAAATAAGGACAAAATCAATTGAGCGTTTAATTATTCTAAAGATGAAAATGTGTGATTTATATCCTGCTGACAGTTAATAATAAATGCACTGATTGTCTTAAATGGACTGCTGATGGTAAAGCTTACACAGTGATACGTGGAAATCTTGCTGTTGAGACTCACTAGTGCCTCTTTAAACTGCCGTGCGTGTGCGTGCGTGTGTGCGTGCGTGTGTGTGTGTGTGTGTGATACTGCTGACGATGCTAAGTTTGATGGGGGCTTGCTTGCATTTACCTTGAGGAGTTCTACCCATGATACAGATCAGCCAGCTGGCCGTTTGATGTTCGCCATGAAAGCTCCTTATTAGGATCAGTGGAAAACACAATAAATAATCTGTGAGTGAACCTGCGCTCGAAACAAATGCTTGGGAGAGATGTCACAAGAATGCAGCTTTCACTACAAAAGATATAAGAGCCAGACTTATGGAAGCCTCCTCTAGAAGCAGACACAGTGGAAAGAGAGAGCGGAAGAGAAGACACCGAGAGCTAAAGATGACCGATGAAGAGGAGGGGTGCACTGGACTTGTGTATCTTTGTGTGTAACTGTTCTGCGCGCATGGGGGGAAATAACGGCGTTTGAATGATGGGTGTGACAGAGGTTGATGTTTGCTCAGGGCCTGTGTGGCTCCAGTAATAAAGACACTGTGGCTCAAAGTGGCTTCATTCTGTCCTAAATGATCCTTAATCTCTCCGTAAATGACATCTCTGGCTCCCAGTAAGGAGAGTGAAAAATGCAAACTGTTCACACCAGTGCTACTGGGATTTTATGGTCGTGTCAGAAGAGAAAAAGATGCCGAGCCTAAATATAATAAGTGTTCAATTTGTAATTGTATAGTTTTTATATATATAATATTCAGAAATGATAGACAGCATTAGTGTGAGGAAATTACAGCCCTCAGTAGCCCCCAGCACTTAAGAGGCAGAAAGAAATTAAATAGTGTCTGCTGCTGCTGTGAAAAGCTATATTTAAGTACTGTTGTACAGTCAGTCTAATAAAAAATAGAAATACCCATTTCCTGATGATATTTCCCCAATCATCAGCAGCACTTTTTTAGAAGTCATTTTAACAGGAATGCCAATATGTTGTGTGTTCTGCTTTCACCAGCTTCTGACCTTTCTTGAATCAATGTTTGCCGATCAGAGCGCAATTTGTGGAGCTAACAGAACAACAGAAATCATTCGTCACCTCTCTGCTACCTCACACACATTAGGCTTTGAACATCACTGTATGTACATTTATGTTTATGCACGCGTATGAGTGCATAATGGCACAGATGTTGATCAAAGCATGCCATCACGTGACAGTCTGATAGCATGAAAGCACATAATTTGGAGACCTGCTGGCTGCTAACCCAGATAAAGACCATAAAGTGTCAGCCACGTAATAATGAAACTGTATGACACACCTGCAGCTGGAGGATCGACTCCAAGGACGTCTTACAGCCTCCTTTGCTCCTACACGTCATTATGACCAGTGAATTGTTAAGGCAGGTGATTACAGACAGCCATGGAACAGAGCAGAGGTGAGATTTATGTGATAGAGTGGATTCGACTGACACTAATGCAACAGAGGAACTGGAAGGTCAAGTAGGTGCTTATCAAAACAGCGCTGGAAACTGGTTCACACTGTGTCTGAGCACCTTCTGGTTTGTGACCCAGGCAACAAAGCCTTGAATTTTAATGGTAGACAAAGCTTGTTCATGGAGAACGGTTGATTTTTACATTTTTATGATTGGAAGCAAGGTGTATAATTAAGAAAAATTGTGTTTATTACGAGTTAATTAATATATTATATAATTGAGGGTTGTTGTTTTTTTTTTTATTAATCCCTGCCAGATAGCTCTTTTTTTCCTTGCTGCTCTTCACATTGTAGATGAGAGCACAGCAGGCAAAGGCTGATTCTTCTTTGACTTTAAATCTCTCAGCTTGAGCTTGCTCCCCCACCAAGCCTCCAGGAAATTTTCATTTATCATACTATTCTCTTTTTATCACTCTGGAATAAAAGATTTGCTAGCTGCAACCATGCAGATCACACGGGCCACCACTGCTCATCTTCTTTAACATTTCAACCTTTCCACACAAGCTGATGCAATAGCAGCGTACTCGTACAAGCATCGGTGTGGATATTTTTGCCTGCTTCTAAAAAAACAGTAGAAGCTGGGGAGTTTCCCTGCGTTTTTTTGAGGAACTGTGGGTGTGACAGAAGTCAGCATACCACCTCTGCATGTCATCACAAACCATTTACTGAATAAAAATATATGCTTTACTTTAAACACCTCAGCTGGAGTGTATTTTTTAAAAAAAAAAAAATATATATATATATATATATATATATTCTATGAATGTTTCTGATCTCTTGCACCTACTCTGACCTCTGCAACTCTGCTGTGGATGTCTAGCTGGGACAGCGTGGATCAAAAATTTCCAACCAGGTGAACTTGTGGCACTTCTGCGCTGGCTGAGAGGAACATGAAAAGACTGTAAAATTAACTAATCCCCCCCCCCCCCCCCAAAACAAACAAACAAACAAACAAACAAACAAACAAACAAACAAAAAAAAAACAAAAAAAAACAATTTGAATGAAAAACAAACATCCACATTAGAGTCTATGTGGATTACTTTGCTTTTGAAACTGGTTTCAAAAGCAAAGTAATCCACATAGACTCTAATGTGGATTACCTGACATGTAATGTCATCTAGTCCTGTCATGGTAAATTACAGATGCAACATGCTAACCAAACTAGCACTATTGTTAACTTCCTAATGTAGTTCAGAAGAAAACCTTTCTAAAACTATTAGTCCTCCTGAAGGTGTCATATATAAGCATTTCCAAAGTACTGGAAAACGTGCGCAATACTTACATTGAACATTCTTCTTTCATCACAATATATTATAATGGCAGCTCTTCATCTCTGTGAAAAAAGCAATGATGCTACTGATAGCCATAAATGTGGCATAGAAATCTTCCTCGACTAACTGAAGGTATTTGATACCATTGATTTTAAAACACATTGCTGTGTTTGAGGCACAGCATTCAGTGGGTTTAGAAGTTATATGTAAGAAAGGGAGATACATCATATACATATACATCAAATGTGGGGTCCCACATAGATCGATTAAGACTGCTCTCTTCCTTCTATGTATCAATGATTTTGTTAATTACTCTAGTTTGCTGATCCCACAAATATATTTTTGTCTCTTGAAAATCTGTATTAACTCCAACATAGTATAACTGAAGAACTGATAAAAGGTGGATGTTTGATTTAAACGTAATAAATTAACATTAAATGTCAGCACAAACAATTTTATTGTATTTGAAATTTTTGATGTGTTCACATTGATGAATGTGGAATATTGAACTAATGAAGAAATTATATAAATATGTTGGTTTACTAATTTTTTTAACTGGGACATTGTCTTCAGAGTGGAGCACCACTGACCTTTTAGCGCTCTCTGCTTGAGCCTCAACTACATTATTGTGATGTTACATGATGCAACACTTACAGACTTTATCAAACAAAGTTATTTAAACTTCTGAAGTTAACTGAATGTAAGATTTTGTAATGTAATGTAGTATTTGGGCTATATAAAAGCTGTTGTGACCTTATGCCAATATATTATTGTTCTCACACATATAACACGAAGAAAATACCTTTGTACAAGTTTTAGTCTGGCCTGTCAAGGTCCATGTATTTGGAATGAGCTTCAAAGCACTTTAAAAATGTTAACATCTTTCTCTGTCTTCAAACAAACTTTTATACAACACTTGCTACTAAAATGTTTGATTTTGAATTCTATACGGCAAAGATCTTTTCAAAACTTGGAATAGCTCTCTACTCTTTTTTGTGCCACTGTCTAACTGTTTTGGTTTAGTGTTATTTATATGTTAGGATCCCGTGGGTAATTTTAAACCAGTGACACAGATAAACTGTTTGCTATTTTGCATTTCCCAGTAACGGTGCACACCTCATATTTTCCTCAGTATAGATAAAACCTGAATTTGTCAGCACTGTTAAGGAGACAGAAAGGGGTTGTCAGTATTGAGTGCAGAAGAAATGGGTAATTAGCCGATGGCTGACTCAGGCCACTTGCAGCTTTGTGTGTCAGAGTGGGGATGGAAAAACCGATGAAGCACATCTCCCCGGGTGTCATAAAGCTTTGCTTTATGGCCAGTTTGTGTAGCCTTGCAGATTAAGTTCAAAGAAAGGCGGCTCCTCTTTTCTCCATGCATCTTAAATCCTGTTTCTCCTCAGCTAGATCGGTAGATCAATTCTTTGGACTGTGCTAAGATATCCCTGTTGTCAGCAGCTATGGGGCAGCTACAGGAAGGACGGGGAGGACAGGGTGTCTAAAAATACATTATTTAAGGGACAATTTCACTTCAGATTTAATAGTACTCACAGAGCAGCATGACTACTCCAGTCAAATTGCATACTTTCCTTCACTGAGGAGTGGCCATCTTCAGCAGCATGAGCATCAAAGCTCACAGCTCCCAGCGAGCCACAATTGCAACCTCCTTAGGCAAATGCAGTGTTTGCATTTAAAAGGCAAGAAAATCACAGCGAAACAGTAGTTTGTCTGTGATTCATCCAATGAGTTCGTTCTCGAAAACTACCTCCAGCATTATCTCAAGAGAGCAGTCCTACATAGGAATAAATGGGCTGGTGTCTGAAGAGAGTACAATTCCTTTGTCTGTTTAGACACAAAGGACAGTTTTAAGTGAACACAGAGTTGAGTGATGCTGGTATTAGTCTTATTAAGTTCAAAGATAAATGAAACTTGTTTTACTCAAAAACCTGTTAATAGAAAACACATTGGCACGATTCTAATTTGTTTTAAAGACAAGCCAGATACAGAGGGATTACAAGATAAAACACAACAAATTTACACCATTCTCTGTGTGAAACTCTAAAACTCAGGTACTTATCGTCTTTCCTCTCAGGATTAAATAAATAAATAAATAAATAACATCAAACAAATATGGCTGGAAGAAGATTTTGCCAATGTGGTAGATATGCATTACTCATGATATGAATAATTTATTAGAAAAAGTCTAAAAAATACAAACAGTAAAGGAACACTGACAAAAATGCCTCAACACATCCAGAACATTATATTTTCATACTTGCATTGCACCACTTAATCAGCTATTACAGTATTTAAGTATTTACAGTGAAGAAACAAGAAATAATCTCCTATTGTTGACATAGTGAAAACAGAGCTGCTGTGCACTGCAGGAGATTGCACCAGAAAAGATTTTCTACCTGCAATATGTGACATTTTAATCCTTTTCCAAAATGCATTAGAGACACTTGGAAGCTAAGCCCTGTAATTTCTTTCCTTTTATTTTTGTCTTTCATTTGGGGCCATGTTTTGAGTGACTTACTGTGAAATGGCACCTGGACTCTGGCATGTCTTTTTACCTATAACTATTAAAATTACAAAAACATTAACCCCTCCTCCCAGTCAAGCATAAACTTGATCTCATTAGACCTCAGAGCTTTGCTATACAGTTAAGAAAAGCATTCAACACATACAGCAGTACGGACTTTATTTTGGGTAATTAACATTTTTCAGCAACACACACTTGCGATTTGGCACTTTTAATATCTTTAACAAAAGGTGAAACTACAATAAATATAATTTGTTTTAGGCATTGTTCAAAATTAAGATAAATTACATTCATTTAAACTGAGCAGAAATAAAGAGCAGAATCTGTTATGTGACTGGTTGAAATGTCCTGTGTTCCACTAAACTCTGTGACAAGTTTTTGAGTTCAGCCGCGGAGCGAACCTGCTTGTATCCCAGCAGAGCCAGAGTGTCGTTACACAGATTCTGAACCGTTCTCACAATGTCAAAGCCGAGTCGAAGCCGCCAGCTCTCAGCTGTCACTCTGGAGTCTCTGGTGGTGGAGTATCTGTAGTTCCACTCAGATGGAGACGACGCGTTACTGTTGGTGTTCTTTGCAATCCACGTCCTCACCCTGTCCTCCATCTCCAGCCCTGCAAACTTGTAGATTTCACTGGCCTTGTCCTTCGGGTTGAATGCTAAGTCCTCATACCGTACCAGCAGGTAGCGTCCACGCAGCCATGCAGGTCTCTGCAGGCCTGTTTCTACAGAGGCCGCCATGTCCTTACAGGTGCTGGTGATCTGCGAAAGGTCCACGTAACGAGGCTGCCGCCCCGTAGCATTCCATATTTTCCAAGCGCGAAACTGATCAGAAAACGCCATCATGCGTGAAGCAAGAATGGCTCTGGGGTCTCGCACCAGGTGTACGATCTTAAGGTCCAGACGTGGATCTTCAGTCAGAGTGCGCAGATCCCCCACCTCAGGTACCCGCACGGTCTTTACAGCTACATGCCCTCTCGACAGACACGACATAGAGGCTAAAGTGAGGTTCAGGGCCCCGCACTTCTTAGGGCACCAGGTTTCGTCGGGTGGATCAGAGGCCGCTGCAACTACTCCATCAGAGCACACCGGAGGGGAACAGAGGGCATGACTGGAGCTCCTGCGGAAAAAGGAGCTTGTGATGTGGTCTTGAGGCTCGGGACGGATGTAATTCTCCATGAAGTGAAGCTCACAAGTGTACAGATTGAGGAGAAGGTCCCTGTAAGCTCCCAGCAAGGCACGGCGGTCCAAGGTGCGACGCAGCCTGCTGCTGGAGTTGGTGAAGGCTTGCTGGACGTGGTACAAAGGTTCAAACACATAGAAGACCCCAGGATGCTGGTTGAGGAGCTGTCCGGTAAATGAGGAACCACTGCGTGTAGTGGCAAACAGCAGGATGTGCTTCCGAGGTGAAGCCATGGGCAGCCAGCTGTCATCGCAGGAGGTTCTCCACCGGGAGTCTTAAGTGAAGAAAAAAAAAATCTTGACTGTTTTAATGTGTATTATGCGATACTGACGTCACTTTCATTATGTTTTCTTGCAACAAGGTGAACAGCTTTAAATAACTCATTGCATAATATGTTATTACCTGTTCAAGCTCTAGTGAAAAAGAGTTATTTCATTAATTTCAGAAGAATCATTTCAGCTCATAAAAATGAATTAGAGCCAGTCTTTAGTCTAGAAGAAATACAGAATCAAGCCAATAAAGTGTAAATAATTTAGCGGGTAAACATGCATGAGTAAGTTGCTTGTTTGCTGGTGGTTACCAGGGGGATGAGAAATGGTGGATCTCTAAATATAGCACAAATAGCTAATGTGTAATTACTCCTGATTAGGAGTTGATTGCAAAGAGGATGCTACTTTTATACACAGGAGCTCGTCACCAACACACATGTGAGCTGTGAGAGAGGATTAATGGAGACGGATTGGAGGAGGACTCTAAAACCAATCACACATATTTAATTTCTCTGTCCTCTCCACTTACAGGGAATTCCCGTAGTTAATGATCCTCTGTATTTTTTCTTTTAAGTCACTAACAGCCGTGGCGTTGCAGCCTGATTCTCGATGCTGGAATAGAAATAATATCACCAATCAAGCGCTGCGAGTGCATCACTGAATGCCTGCTGCTGCTGTGCTGCCAAATACTGTGTCATTTGTCTCATACTCATTTTAGTTTATTCATGTTAGATTTGCATTAAATATAATAATAAACCTATACGTATGCCAACAGATGTGCAGACTTTAGTGTGGTATGTGGGGCAGTGTAAATTGGCCATCGGGCAGTACCTCTGAGATGTCTGCTCTGGCAGCGGTAAGCTCCCTGACAAGGTCCTGACAGCGAGTCCCTCAGGGTCCGGATGGCTGTGTACTGGACCCCCAGAGACGCACATACAAGAAGCAGCACCGTCTTCCAGGAGCACTCCATCCTGCCTCCACCTCTGACTCTACATCCTTTCCACTGACAATGCTGGAAAGCCACAGAGGCACACACACAGACACACACACACACAATAGTATTTAATTTCAAAGCTACATACATGTGCAGCTTTGACACACTTGTGCCTGTGGGTTTCCACTGATGACCTTCTGCGCTGTTCATGCTGGAGCAGCAGGGAATCTTGCTCAAGGGTGCATGTCATTAACTTTTCTCCTGCTAGTTAAGAATACAAACCTTTGTCCTTCAGCAGTAGTTCCTGCTGCAATAGTATTAGTCAATAAAGAAATTGCTTAACCTTTCTAAATCTGATGACACTTTCATCTCTGTGCAGTAAATGCGAGGCAGCAGCCAGCTACCGAGCATAAAATGTTTCCATAAGGATCCACAGATTTGTGCCACTGAGAAAGAGCGCAGAGGTCACGGAGAAATGGTAGCGGTAATGTCCCTATATACAAAAGCTCCACAATTCAGGATACTGTGCACACAGTGGCATAATTGCATTTCATTTTTGCTTTCCTCTCTTCTGGGTAATTAAGCGTCTAAGCCCAGTAGAGCTACATACCCAGATAAATATAGCTGTCTTCATACAGATGAGCGTAGAAGTTTCCTTTGTACACTTCCGAGTTCTTTGCCACTGGGCATGAAAGAGCAAAGGTAGATGTGATTTTCCAAATGTATTCATGAAAAAAAAAAAGCTGCCATCCATCCGTCCCTATACACCAAGCTGATGGTAGGTAATCGCTCGAGATCCCTGGGTACAAACTGTCTCTCCATCACTCAAAGTGGCTGCGCGAAGGCAATCATAATCAAAATCACAGGTAAATATATATCACCGAACTGACAAAAATAAATATCACCTTCCTGTTTGCTTCCTCACCCCTCTCTCTGTCACTCCATCTCTCTCCAGTCTGCCTCTTGTTCATTAATGATGTTTATGTGTCCCTGGCAGACTCATATCCTCAGGAATGTATCACACTGAGCTTTTGATGTTCCATTAATCACAAACAGCGCCAAACCAAAGACATTTACTCTGTGGGTGAGGGGAAAAGAAATCGAGCTGACATCATGAGCCATTCTGTTTGAATACAGCTAAAAACAGCGATGCAGAATGAACACATCGGGGGAGAAAGTTTGTTTCTTAGACTGATAGTTGCAGACAGGATAACAGGAACAAGGACGTCATGCTCTTTGTTTTAGGGCTACTTTAAAGTGGCTTCTGTGTTTGTGGAAGGAAAGGAGAGATAGAGACATAGAACGATTGTATGAATGACTGCAGATAATGAGAAACTTTGACCAAGCTTGTTTCTATCTCTGGCATTTAAAAAAAATCTGTCAATTTGACAGCCCTGCCATCCATACCCTTACTGCACAGTTGGCTGACCAAGGCGCATCATATAATTCCTCAGCGACAGGTTTTGTTTTCCTTTCCGGTCATGATCATGGCTCAGAGCTCCTCTGCTGCACACCGAGCTTCCCTCTGGAGAATGAAGACAGATGCTTCAATGGATTAAAGCAATTTGATTTGCAAGTCCTCCGTTCTCCCTGGCTTATAACACCTTCTGCGTCGGCACTCACACCCGGAATAATCGATGTTCAGTCAACAGCTGGAAGGGGACTGCAGGCTTCAGATGGTCTCAGCTTTTGTACCTCTTGTACAATAACATTCCTTACAAGGAATAACAACCACAGGGACAAGACTGACCAGAGATTACACTCTGTCAGGTTTGACTTGTAAATTCAGCAAGCAGGCATTACCGCTGCTGAGAAAACATATCAGCAAAAGTGTTTGGTGCAAGAAAGGTAATTGCCTCTGTGGAAAACAAAGACAACAAACGAGGTTAGGAGTTAGCGATGAGGGTGGGACTGAGGGATTTGGGATGGAGGTGATTGAGGGATGTGACAGTGCCAAAGATTTTTCTATTAAGGCCCCTCTGTGTGTTCAAAGATCCTCAGGGGAAGGCTATTTATTGGCCACGCCTGGCGATCAATCCTGGAAAACACAGTTGAGCAACAGTAGCATCATCGGGAGGCGTTTCAACGCTCCAGTCCTAGCATCTATGCATTTTTACTTTCTCTGTTTCTGTCTAAACCAATACCACATACGCACGCGCGCACGCGCACGCGCGCACTCACACACCCACAGGCAGGAGAGCAGAGCAGAACACTGCAGCGCTCAAAGGAGATACATCTGACCCCGGGCTACAGAGGGGCTCCTGTGATGGGGGAGTGAAGATGAAGCTCGTCCTACATGATTCCTCCAGCACAAAAACATTAAAAGAAAAGGGAAAACAAAAGGTACTGAGAGGCGCAAAAGGGAAAAAAGAAAAAGGTCAGCGCTTCATCTGGTCTTGTCCACAGTGAATATAATATTTACTTATAAGGTTCCGACTAAAGGTTTTCTCAGTGTTTGATTCCCTTTCAAACAGTGGAAACAGACAGAAACAGACAGAGGGAATGTGTTAAAGTGCAAAATCAAATGAAAAAAATGTTTAGTTTACCGAAACACTAAAACATATCGGTAAAGAGTAGTAGCATTCAATTTATGCTACTGTACTGCCAGTTTAAGTAGGAGTAGCAGTGACGAAAAGCGCAATTTGGCATCTGAAAATGATTACTATCATAAACAGCACCTAAAATAAATACTTCCGTTAGTTTTCTACGCGTTTGCTACAAAAACAAGATTTCCTTTGGAGATTTACGGCATAGTAAAAACAGCAGCCGATAAAGTAAGACGGTGTCACTTTAAACTCACCGTAGAATCGCTCAAGAGACAGTTTCAGTTGTTTTAAGAACACATCTTTAAAATATTTAGTGATTATCTCGACAGTGACACACTTCGATCACGGCTCTCTCAGCGCAAAATGAAAGAAGAAGAAGAAGAAGAATGAAATAAATGTCTTACCATCAATGCGCCTGATCAGATAGGAATTCTCCGGCCGGTCCTGTTTGGTACGCTGCATCGCTAAGTGTGTTTGTGTGAGTGTGTGAAGCGGAGGGATCGAGCGCTGCCGCTGGTGTCCACATCCAAAGTGGCTTCAGAGCTGGAGATGCGCTATGGATGGAGAGCGGCGAGTAGATGAGCGAAGAGGTATTTCTCACCCCTCAAGAGACCACACAGAGTACTGGAACCGGGTCTCTAGATTGGATGCACGATTGCCTTACCGTGCATTACGCTTTGAAGCCGTAGGGCACGTTTCATTACGTCTTGGAAATATATACGATCTTAAGAGGGAGTAGCCTAATCTGAATATGAGATGCACTCTAACTAAAACTCCACCTTCCATCTGTAATTCAACTTGTTTGCAGGTAAACGAGGAGCAGATATTTCCCATTTTTTATGGCTCCAGCCATGCATCAACAATCACTTCAGCATCTCGCCAGTGTCATTCCTCCTTTGCTGTCACCATCTCTGCAGGGATTCTCACTATATGCTCAACTGGGGCACCACACACACACACACACACACACACACACACACACACACACACACACACACACACACACGCCTCCCATTGGATGAGTGACACAATGACCTCTATTTCCCCCCATTCCAGTGAGGATGACTGCTATCATCGCATGTGTCCCCTCTCCAGGCTGCCAGCCTCCTTGTGTGGAGATATGGGCACCATATCATTGTCCCTGGAGCATTGCTTTAGGGTCAGATTTTTCCAGTGACAACTTCATTACTCTTGGGAATGGGGGTGGATTGTGTTTGCAGTCTGATTTATCTCAGTGGTTTATCTTATGCTGGTTGAATTGTGTCTTTATGGAGATAAACACAGATTAACAGAGTAATGTATTTTTTCTGCTGTAGTCCTTATCTGTTTTCCTATAGTGTCTGCTATCGAACGAGCTGTCAATTCATCAGAAGCCCTAAACATCCTTTTAGTTATTCCAGCCTTTTCTGCCTTCATCCAGAAAAATCTTTCGAGGCAGTGCAACACCAAAGCAAAGGCAGGCAGAAATAATCTCAGAAATGGATACTGGAGGGGATGGAAATCTGCCCACACAGATATGGAGCAACCTTTTTGTGGTGTTACAGGGTTGAGGAACATTACAAGTTGAAGGCTTTACTGCACAGAGGGCAGCAAACTGCCAAGAACACCTTGTGAGTGATACAAGTGTGGCCCATTCTCCGTTCCTCTAAGCACCGATCCCTCCCCTCTGCCTGCCTACAGCATTGATTCCCCGGCTCTAAACAGCCTAACGCCCCCGCACGTTCTTGGCGAGGTTTGATACAGGCAGTAAGAAAAAGTTGAATATTCCATGTTTGAAGGCTGAATCCTCCACAGGCCTCCCCGTTTAGCTATGCCCACACTTGTTCCTCACTACATGCAAAAAGAACAGATATGCACATACTTGCATTAAAGATTCATTGTGCTTTTCAATTTCTTTTCCAGAACACTCAGGCTCTTAACTAATGTTTCACCAAACTGCACTCGTTCTTCTCTGTATCTCTGTGATTTACCTCAAGATGTGATCTTTAACGTGACAACAGTATTTTATCATAAAGTGTTTGGAAAGTTGAATTCTCTCCACTGTTAGGAGTAACCCTGTCTCCTTAGCTCACTGAGTGTTTTTATATATCTGGGTTTGCTTAGCAACATCTGTTCAAGGCACAATCCATCAATCAGATTAACTGTCAGTCAGACTGTCACAAGTAAACCCAGGTCTTACAAAGTCTGCCTCTGGAGAAGAGCTGGTATTCCTGTGCACTCCAACTCAGCTGAGAGCCTGCAAAAACATTCCTTCAGTTCAGGTCTCCATTGTTGTATTTGCAATAAGCAGATGAAAAGAAATTTCATTTTACCAACTGCCATGCTAGCAGAGACAGCTAAATTTATTTCAGTAAACAACCACCACGGAGCACACCAGCAGAATTTCTCTAATATCACCCTTGCCACATCTAAGGACTTTGCAACAAGTTATTGCCACTTGGAAAGTAATACAATAACAGCACCATGCAAGTACACAATTATTTCATTTAAGTTTGACATTTCTCCCAAAATAATTATTTGTTTTCTGGCACACTAATTCAGAAAAAAGTTCATGCCCCACTTCTCACAGCTCGCAATTTTTATTGATCAAGAGTCACGAAAATAAATTCAAAATTAATTTGACTTTACTAAAACTCAGTCTGTTACCCTCAACACTATTTTCTGTTTAGTCCTCTTACTAAATTATAGACCTTCAACTTAGTTTCACTTCATATTTTACTCTAGTCATCCAAATCCATTCTGTAGTGGCTCCTTGCCTTAACAGACGGGCACTGTTTGTGAACCCTTGCCTTCATGTAACCTCTCAACTAAACCCAGATTTAAAAATATGTCTTTAATATGAAATGTAAGTATTTATGAGAGCTGGGTTTGTCATATGTTGAGTCAGCATCAGTCTGCATCACTGCAACCTCCATGCTGATCACAACATGATGTGTACTGGCCCAAAAAGCATTTTTCCCTTTATGTTGCTGCAGTTCCTCAAATGGCCACTTGAGGCTGGCTTTCATTCAACATCGCAGTGGCTACATGCATCTTTGGATTAAGTCTTGGATTTTTGGAATTTGATTGACTTCACACACCAGGAAAGAAAATGGGAATTCTGCTCTTCATATTCATTTTCAAGTTCCACAAACACAGTGCGGCCTTCCTCTGTTTTTTTTTACGCTCTTCCTCGTCTTTATTTTTGACTCATGGAGTGTGAAGTTGAAACAGATAAAAAGTTTTATCCAGATTAAATCACAGACGGCCTGTGTAAACCTGCTGATTTCATTGGAAATAAAGGTAACCAGAGACTCTCATATGTAACCGAAGCCCTGGTGTCAGCTCGACATTTTCATACGTTACAGGATACTTTGCTGTCATTTCCTCTGATGACTCACTAGAGTAACCAGTTTTGAGGAGAAGGAGAAGCCACCCAAGACCTCTTTTTACAATATTTTTCACATAATGTATTATCTCATTACTATATTGTTCGACGTGTTTAAAAAAAAGTGTAAACAGAGTCATTTTTGTAGTAATAATTTTGGGTTTGTGCCCAACAAAAGAAAGTAATTATCATGTGCCAATGGATAAAGTTTAGAGACTGTGTGTTTTGGTTGTTTATCAGTTTTATCACCAGTATTTATGTGAAGCTAAGTTAAATGGCTTTAAGCCTTACATTTAACTGACAGACACAATAATGCTATCAGTCATTTCATCAGACTGTTTGCCAAAAAATAAGCATATTTATGAAAACTCTACATTTAAACTGACTGGGATTTATTTTGTTTAACTTCAGATACTGAGAAAGCACAGCTTTAGTCAGCTGGCATGTTTATTTGTAATTTTTTTCAACCAATAGAGAGTTTCTTTTGTGTAATATTACTTGACTGTTAATGAGAGGTCACAATTGAATTCAACAATGCTGACCCCAATCAGACTTGGAGTCTCAACTAGTTTGATTGCTTATTATTCTGAAGCTTGCAGAATTCCTGACCTGGCATGCCACACTTGTCTCTCCACTGTCCTGCTCAGTGAGCTATTTACAAAGACGAGGATCATGTGGCATAAATTTGTCTCACCAGTAGACAAATCCATCACTGGCTGCTTTCTATGAAGACTCCAACATTACAGAAGGAGCTCTACAGTGTTCCCATCCTGTTTGGCAATTTTGCAAGCCTTCATTTATTAAATTCAGGTGGGATGGGACGCATGCTGAGGTGCTTCACAGCAGGCAGAGCGAAAGAAATCAGCTGAGTGACACACATGATGATGAGAGGAAAGAAGAATGTGGGACAAGAGGGATGAGAAAAGCAGAGAGACAGATAACAGCAGAGAGGAGGAGAGAAAGAGCAGGAGGTGGAAAGAGAAAGTTTACACACACCATCTGTGCATCAAAGGCGTGGCTGTGCTGGCTCTGACTTCACAATACGCGCCTGCGTGATTATTTTTGATCGAGAGATCTCTTGATTATGGATGGTCTCATTTTTACTTGCCTGTCTAGCGTGCTCTCGCTTTTTTTTATATCAGCTTTAATCTAACAGTATCTGCACATGACTGAGCAAGTCATCTGTGCTGTTTTGTTGTTGAACCCTGTGCAAAAAAATATTCTGCTCCCTAGCAAGGACTTTTAATTATCTTCTGTGTGGATGCAGGTATCTCAGCAGCATTCAGTGAAATTAAGAGTTTCTTTTTCTGCCACCAGTCAAGAGTCTCACACACACAACTCTTGTGCTTCTCACATGCCAGAGGAGGCAATTAAATGAGATTTCAGGCCTAACCAGTTGATAGCTCTTGTTTGCATGAAAGACGAGATGTTTTCTTTTGTGTTGCATAAAAATGTAGATAAATAAAATGTAGCTTGTAAACATCACACAACGACTGCAATTACTCCATGGGATGAAAACCAGAATCATTATTGTGGGGCTTTTTCTCTCTCTAAAACACTTTGATCACACAGAAGTTTTACAATCTGACAGAGAGTGAGTATCATAGCATCAGCATCACGCCCACTGGTTTCTAGGGTATAGACTTCAAATCAAATCTACAAAAAGCCTTTGAGACGTCCAGAGGGGAGTAAGTTTTATTGAGAGCATTTGATTGGTCGTAGTCTTGCTCGAATTGCTCCTCTGAAACAACATACATAAATTCCTGCATGGCTGCAATCCAACCAGACACCTCCACATGTCTGGGTGTTGAGCAGACCGCTATTAGGAAAGATAAGCCCCAAGTGGCTCATCTCAGTCAGGTCTGTAACATCCCCCCCCCCTCTGTTTTTGGAACCAAAGGCCCCCCTATGCAACCATTTTCCCTCTAGCGCTTTTGCTGTAAAATCAGCCCATCAGCAGTGCTCTCTGGTGCATAATTGGTGCCATTAGCACAAAGCATTGCACGCTCTCAGACACTGTGGCTAGACAGCAGCAATAGCGAGGTACCTTACTCTCTCTCTCTCTCTCTCTCTCTCTCTTTATCCCACCAACTGTTTCACACTCACAGGGCTCGCAGCCATCACATTTGTGGGAGTAATGGGCCTGGCAAATTACAGCAGATCGGGCCTCAGCAGGCTCAGCCTGGCAGCCACCAGGGAACATTGAGCAGACATGCTGATTCCACTGAACATGGGTTCCTGATCGGAGAGAAAAAGCTGGCCTGGGAGTGTGGAGGGATCATGCTAACTTCGACCGGCTGTGGTTTTGATTGCTGCATTGGTGTGTGCGCGCATGTGTGCTTACAAGACAGAGAAAACTTTAGATAATCTTCAAATCGAGAGTTGAGTCACACGTCTTGTTGTGCTGTAGAAGTTGAACGAGCCCAAGTGAACACACTCCGAGTAACAACTTTTCTAAACACAATTTCCTGGCTGGTTTCATTGATTATTTTTCTAACTTTAGTTCTGCTCTGTCACCGCGATGGCTCAGTTTGCTTCAACTCAAACACACAGACAGCACGGTCTGAGACAGACTTGCACTAGCAGCTCAAACACGCCCTCCTACACACACAGATGGTCTGAGAGATGCCTCTGCAATTAAGCTGATCCATTTAAAGTCTCACACTGTAACAAGCTGAAGGAAGCCTACTGCTGGATCTTGCTGCTCTCTGAGGCGTGCTGAATCCTCTGCGCTCTGTTGGGCCTCGAGGGTCTTTCTGTGTGACCGAGCCTTTTCTTAATTACACCTGAGAGCACAGAACAGCTGCTCCTCTGTCACATCTGCATCTCCATCAGTCAAGCCTATGAAGGGGTGTATGTAAAGCAAACTGGCAAAGATGTAACACCTTCTACCTCATGCCTCTCATTGTTTTTGCATTTTGCACTATTTGCACCACATTTCTCTGCAAATAGCTCTTCTTTTCCTCCTTCCAGCAGACATTGCTCATCTTGTCCTGAGAATATTCATGAAAAAAAAAAAGTCACAATTTAGTTATTTTTAAAACAAATGATGAGGAAAGTCCAAATTTCATTTTCACTGTGGGTAATTCATAGCTCAACTTCCCAAATATGACACCTTTCATAAAGTTGGTTGATTTTTAGTGCATGTATTTTTAACACTTGGGATGTATTTTTAATAGAAGTGCTTCATCAGAGGGCTGTAAAAGTATCAATGTTAGCAAAGAGCAGAGAAGGTTTCAAAATTACATGAAAGTTGCATTAATTTTATGGAAATAATACCAGAACAGTTTATTTCATAGATGTGGCTTCTTCCTGCAGCTGCAGCATCAGATATTAGCTCAGTATCAAATTAAGAACAAAAACAGAATAAGATTTAATCTTTAGATACCAGCTGTGCAAATATTTCCTCACAGAAACCATATTTCTTCTTTGGATATATTGGCATTGCTGTGGAACATAAATATTTATCAGGGCTCCAAAAGGTTAAGTGTGTGGGAGTGATAGAATCTGGCAGCTGAAAATATTGCTGGAACAAAAAAAAAAAAAAAAATCTCCAGGTTGTTTTCCAAGATCTGAGGCTTCAACACAGCTATTAAAATACTTTTATATCGCCATGGTGTTCTTGAAAATAATAGACAAAATGTAAATAATAAATATGACGTTGGATTATTTAACCCTTGATATTTCTTCATGTGTAGCTTTAAAGAGCTTCAATATATTGGTATATGCTTAAGGTAGCACACTTTCAACATATTACCTCAGTATTTTATGCCGGCATGGGAGGTGGTGATATCATTTTCTCACCCGCAGAGTCCACTTGAGGGCGAGACTGAGAAAGCAATTATTGAGTAAATATGCAACAGGAATAACAGTCGTCGTCTTGTTCTCTCATAAATACTGCATAATCAGCAGCCTTTGGGGCTAAAACATAATTCTCAACTGCCAAAAAAATTGGCATTTCTTAAGTGGCCAACTTAAAGCTTGCGCCACTAATAAAATGCAGAGCTTGACATGTATACCTGATACAAAAACAGTTTCGGTCTCTAATTTCTAAATTTGGGCTTAGAGCAACAGTACAGATTGTAAAATTTTTAATTCATAACTCACACATTTAAATCATGTTCAGACTTGAAATTATTCATATATAAAAGTCACTTGAAATGACACGTGGGTGCTAACACAGTAATTTGTGCCACCTAGCCTTCAGGTGGTATCGGCGGTGGTGCTTTTTGGAGGCTTTTAAGTCCAATTACCTGGGTTACTGTTGGGCTATACAAAAAGCCAGTCCTGGAAGTCTATGCTCCAGCTTTGGTGAATGAAAGTCAGTACAGTAGGTATCTGTGTTGATGCAGTGTGTTGCTAGTGTAAAAAGGCATGGTGAGGTCTTTTTCCATCAGGTGGAGAGCAGCTAAAAATACAGAATGGTAGCCTAGCAGTACAAAAAATTCAGTGCAGCAGAACATTTGATTTATTTACAGTTAAAATCAAGCTCAGGGACTTAAAAAAAAAACAAGAGCTAAAACACTCCAAGTTAACAGTCCATATAGTATGTGCATGCTGCAAATGCTCCAAGGCAGTTCTACAAACAAATTCATGGAAAAATACCACGTCTTCCTTGAAATCCAAATGTAAACTCCATCTTGTTTCTTCCTGTTGCTCTGCTGGGTTCCTGCGCCATGACTCTTTTGTTGCCTGACCTTAACTGTCCTGAGCTTCCCTCCTCTAAGCAGGGAGGCTGAGCAGGTGTTAATAATTTCCTTGATTAGGAAGATGAGGGTAGAAAGTAACAACTTTTCAAAATAAAAGCATGCAACAAAACAACAACATGCAAATATGAAACCAAACTAATACAACACACAGAATAAAACATTAAAATTACACCCACACAAGCATTAACTGAACCAGCAGGACCTGTATGCAGCAGGTCCTTCTGGTTCCAAATATCCCGACATATTGGCAGCCAAAATTGAAATCCCCATGGGTTTCATATGCAGTCTGTGATACTGGAGGTTGCTGTGCTGTCCCAGATTTGATTTTAGTCATCCGAGGGTGCTTTGTACTTTGACCCTTGCAAGCTTAAAGTAATGCTGCACTGCACTGATAGGAGGAAATGATTCAAATATCACAACAGATAAGGCACTTGAGCAAAATTTCCCTTTGTAGCTGACACTGCTTTTTTTTTTTGTGCCTAAACCTGAATGAGGTGGTGGGTGCCACACCCATGAGTTAATCAACTGTGGTGTAAAGAATGAAAGCAGAGGAGCAACCAAAATAGGTACATGTTTTATCTCATTTGTTTGAGCTGTATGAAAGCGTATGTGTGCACTCTACACTTTGTGGTTTTCAGGGAGTGTACAAATGAGCCGCTAGCTCTACCTTCATATTTATAATTTATAGTAAAAGCTTGATTTTCTCCTTCACTAAATGAAGCACAAGACAGGATAAGTGATTGATTTTACACGTGTAAGACCAGTAACGTTTTCTTTTACTGGTGAAACAGTTAATACTGTTGACCATTATTTTAGCCACTGAGACTTATCGACAGCATATTAGTGGAGAAGCACCCTTTAAAATAATGTTATAACCTTGCCTCACTTTACAGCACAGATAAGATTCATTGTTCTGAGATCAATCAATGAAAACCTTATGGCCAAATTCATTGATGCAGCCATAAATGAAACACACAGCAGATGTGCAAGTTTACTTTGTATGCGGCAGGTCGTGAGCACGTCTGTAAGTGTTTTACTGATATAATAAAAATATTATTATATATTTTTCACTTTTATGATGATTTCTAATCATACACACGTAGGTTGGTTTCCCCGAGTTTGACAATAGCGAGCCTGGGGCAGAGGGAGTTATGCATTATTAATGTCTAACCAGGACCCAGCGTTACCGAGAACCCGAGGGAGATCAGGAGTGTTTCAGCGGCCTTGCTGTGGAGAAGCTCAGGGCTTATCGTGTGCCAACTGCTGCATATTAATTCTCAACATGATATTGATTGAGTAGATGATCAAAGTCCAGTATGACTGCAAGAAAGAGACCAGCATTTGTACTCTCTTTGTGGAAGTTCTTCTGGATGAACAAATCATCAGCAGGTAACATGATAACCATAATGAACAAGTTTCTACGTCCTGTTTTGAAAATATTTATTCAAATACATGTGAGCTTGAAAAAAAAAAGAGACTCAGTTTTGTGAGCAAGGAACTGTGCCACTGCAGCAGCACCTCATATTTTCTTAAAACATAAACTTCCTCAGTATAATATCACGTTTAATAAAATGCACAGTTTAATCAATATAAACACAGTCAGCTAGTCAATAACGTGCAGTTTATAATCACTTTATACATTGTGTCTCATTTTGTGTTTCCCAAACAATAAACTGCAATATCGGATCAATACTGATGTACACACTGCAGCAGTATACTGCTAAACTTGTTCAGGAGCTACAGATGACATTGACTGAATATTGCATATGTAATTGTATTCAATGAGTTTTACAACAGCAGCAGAATTTGCATACACACATGTGAGATATGCAAACGCAGATGTATCATCTAATCCATCTGGATATTTTGAGGAATAATTTTGTAACAAATTTTCATGGTTAAAAAACAACAACAATGTATTGCTCTGGTTTCATATATAATAACAATACATCATATGTTTAGTTACAGATGATGGAAGGTGATTGTCTCACTGGGAATCATTACTGGACTCTGCTAGCATGTTGTAAGTCATTAACTGATTTCACAGCCTGCAGCTTTAATGTTTTGGTCCATTCTCATTTCTTTCATTAATCTGTTTTCCAGCAGCAGCTGTTTCCAGGAAGAGAAAAAAAAAAAAGCCCTACAAACCCACTGTACACTATCTGTTCAACACCAAACAACAAACCAAACAGCATTTAGCTGCTAAAGAGCCAGATATTTCCCTCAGGATTTCATGAAGAACAGAACTGAGCAGAAAGGAGAATGGATATTGAACTCACGATTATCAGACTTCAAATGATTGTTGAGGTATTTCTTGCCACTGTTTGCGCACATATGAAAATGCAATTAGTTAAACTATTAACCACTGACTTGTGGTGTGAACGTGTTAGCATTAACTGTAATGACATTCATTATGTGCAGCACAGTGAAAATGGAAGCACCCCAAAGAGAAAAACATTTACTTCTCTGAAGCCTTTGACATTGAAGCTTACAGGGACTTTCTGACTGCTGCTCCTCCTGTGATTGGCAACAAACAATCTGTTGACAGCAGAGTAGCCCAACTGGTTTTTAGTCATCATTTAATGTTGCATTAGAGCCATGCAACATTTTTTGCACCATCAGATAAATTGAAAACATGATAGCTATGATCCTTTTGCACGTCACTGGCTGCTTGTTCTGTACACTAAACATGAAGTAAAAGGAAAAATCTCTTATTTTTCCACGTTTTCAGTCTTAAGTAAAAACAGGATGTTGAAATTATATTTTATTTTAACAAATCTATAGTCATCAGCGACTGACAAGGAAGGAGAAAATAACATAAAGGCAAGCTGAAAGCATAAATACTACTTTTTCATAATAATCAACTGGTGAAAATAGTTACACATTTGTACAGATTTTACAGCACAGTGTGCATCAGGTGGATATTAAAATGTCTTGCAGCTATTTTACAAAAGCTGAGCAACATTAATCAGATGCAGTTAACCTTTCAGAACAGCCAGGATCTGTATCCATCTTTATGTCTGCTTTTGCTGGTTTTCTCTTTGACCTCTTCTTCACCACCACTATTGTGACAATCACTCCAGCTACCACCAGCAGCAGCACCACTACTGCCACCACAACATACGGCATATGTGGTGGTGGAGGAGTGCTGGGTAAATTCAAAGTGATCTCCTGTTTAAAAATGCATTCCAGAGACTCTGTCCACTCGTTGTCCGTTTCATCTTCTTCAGTACCTTTGTCATCATATTCTGTATCATAATCCGTATAATTCCCCGCGAAATCCAGGGTTTTAACAACAGCACATATGTACTTCCCTCCATCTGACACCTTCAGGTCGTTGATGGTCAGCAAAGTCCCATCCTCAGATAGAGTCACTCTGCCTCGTAGATCTTTAGGGATGGGAACAGTTTTGTCCTGTGAGTCGTGGATGATCTCATAGTGCCCTGTAAGTCCATAGCGGTGCCACTGCACTATAGCTGAAACATCTTGGCCACAATCACACATCAGGGAGACATTTTCACCTTCATCAGCAACTTTTTCTTGGAGTTTGCTTTTTGGGGCAAAGAAACAATGTATAATGCATCTCACGTGAGGGGGAGATGCATGAATAGTCTCCACTGTAGTCTGCAGAGATGGCAGGTATAACCAGTGAGAAGTCATCAGCTGATATGTACATTGGACTGTCCCTCGTGTTACCATCAATTCTTCCCAGTGGAGTTTCCCACGCCTGGTCACCCTCATCAATAGAACAATTTAGAAGCACTCTGTCCCCCAGTGAGACAAAAACGTCCTTGCTTTCACTCTCATCTGGTGGGTGCATGGTTTGGAAACTAAGACACTTGATACCTTTCATCACAAGACACTTAAAGTGTGTGGTTTTCTGTAACATGTTGTTGAACACGAGCAATGCACCGTTGTCTCTTACATCTACCACACCTGCAAGCTCCTTCGCCAGAGGCTTCAGCGAAACACTGCTATCCAGGAAGAGTGTGGGCTCATAAGACGGATACATCTCATGGTACCAGCGTACAGATGTTCCCTCAGAGCCAATAGCACTGTTATTGCACAAGATCTCAGTCCCTTTACCGTCTTTACTTACAATTATGTCTTCAGATTCAATCTGCTCCTTACACACAGTGAGCTGCTGTGTCTTCTGGCTGATTATCGTCTGGTTCTTCCAACATTCCCTCCTATAAATCCCAGAGTCCAAGTGAGTGAGGTTACTGATTTGAAACCCGAGCAGGCTGGGATCGTCACTGATGTGGGTACGACCCTGTAGGTCTGCAGGTGGTGTGTTGGGCATGTTCTTGTTTGAAGAGTTGCCAAGCAGTTGGTCTCCCTCTGAAGCAGATCTATAAACAACAATATAATCCATTCCGAAACAGTATCCCATCTCAATAACTTCGCGCTCTGCCCTGACAGCAGGTTCTGGGTTGTCACTGTAGACCTCATGAAGGAGGAGGAGAAGGAAAAGCAGGAGCTCTGCAAAGTTGATGCATGTCATGTTGTCTGTTTCTCCCAGGTGACTCTGAAAAGTGCAAAGCTTGTTTCACTTTGGTGTGACACTTTTGTCCCGCCTCCAACCAACATCAGTTTCCACCTCTTCCACATTCTTCCTTAAACACATACTCAGCCTCAGAGCGACAGACATTACAACACACGCAAACTTTCACACTGTTATGCGCATACAAAGACAGATATATACATGCACATACATGTACGTTTGCTTTATGGGCAATAAGAGCAGGTGGAAAAGCATTACAGTTATAAAGTCATTTATTTGATTTTGACGAGGCTGAGTCAACAAGGTTAAAGGAAAGCCAGGGGACAGAAAATAAAAAGCTGCAATCCTGGTTGCTCATTAACAGTGTTGATGTGCAGTTGGACAGGTTTTCATTTAGCTGTGGGTGCGGTCTGTCGCTATGGAGGGAGTGTTCCTTTCACGCAAGCTTGATTGCAAACTTTCAAATGCATGCACTGCAAGATTTGTGTACCATCATATTCCTATTGAGTGAGCAGACTAATCTGAACTAAATCTAAATGTCTCAGGTAACCTGTAGTAGCAGATAAAGTTTCTAGTACATCGCAGCTCTCTTTATCTTTTGTCACTGCGAGACAGCACGAAATATGAATCCATTGTTTTGTCAGTTTATTACTCAAGTGAAGTCAAAAGTGTTAAATGTGTTAATACAGAATGGTTTGTTTGCTTGGCCAGTCCTCTGCCCAGTTTTTTTCTTTTTTTAAAAATCAGTCCTTGAGCTACTATCATCCTGCCAGTCACAGCTATGATTTCACTTATTATATTACTGCATTCATACATGTCATCAGTGATGAGGTTTATTAACCTGATGAACAGCGCAATTCTGAAATACAACACTTCTCACTAGCAATATGTTCTTAAACACTGCGTCTGCAGATGTGAAGCTGACTTTCTATTTTACAACACTGTAAAGTTGATAAAACAATCGGCTTATCTTTGCATGTGCTGTATAAATCTCACAGTAAAGCACGCTCTGTCTTTCGATATCTTTCTTTCACAGTGTCTCAGGTTGTAAATGTCATTGTTTGTTATAGTAGGTGGAGGACAGAGTGTGATCATATCAATGGGAAAATCCCTTACCTGTGTGGAAAACAGGTTAGGTGCTGGTTTTAACAGAAATATTGATGTCTGTAAGACAAGAAGGGATCTGGTCAATTTGGGCAAAGATAAGCAAAAGAGACTGACTTTCCCTGGATTCCCATCATTGGGAAAACTGATGAATGATAGTTTCTCTCAGGGAAGCCAGTGTCTAAAAGATACAAATTGCCCCAGCAGGTACAGATGAAAAAAAAAAAAAAGAATCTCCACTTTGTCTCTGATGGTGCTGTTTTTCTTCATGTTGTGGTGACTGTAACTTGGTCACAGCTGTGTCTTTTTAACATTTGTTCCTCCCTATAGCACCACTTTTAAACAATAGAAAATAACAGTAAGTATGTGGCAATATAGTTGTTTTAAGTTTTGGCACGCTACACACACAAACTAGACATTTATCACTAGAGCTTTGCAGGAATCAACAGTCTTTGTTCCATTTAAGCATTGGCTCGATGTGTCTCTTTATTTTGATTTCATAATTTTTCTAAATCCCTGTTTATGTATTAAATTCCTCATTCCTGCTGCTACAAGAGAAGCATTGTTGCAAAGAAGGTTAGATAAATGAATGCATAGCTCAAACTCAGTGAAACAGTTAACAGGTTGACTGGAAATAGAAGGAGACTGAAAGGGACTGTTTATTCTGCAGGATGAGGCTCACTTGTTGATTTGATTCACTGCTGAAGAGAGTTCCTTCCCATGACGCTCAAGTAAACCAGTAGGGATTTTTAAAAAAAATCTAAACCACTGTTACTGCACTTGTGTTTGGACACAACTTAACAAACCTGCAGGTGCACTGCGATGACCAGCTTACTCCTGTGAGCATACTGGGTTATACAAAATCTGTTTTCCTTTCAGATATCACGATCATCTGTTTACTACTTTATGAACTATAATGAACATAGATACTCACTTAGCAGCAGCAGCAGCAGAACAGCTTGCAGAGCTGGTGATCAAGCATCATGATTAAGCACCTACTGCAAGGAAACTCCTGTGTGTTCAGCTTGGCACTGATTACATTCATCAGAGTCCCACATGCTGCAGGGTTTTAGCAGCACACAAGCAACTGTTTGAGATACAGATTTTTGGCAAAATAATTAGCGTTAGCACATGAAATAAAACAACACACTTCTACCCTGACCTGTATGTAAAAGAAATTTCTTAGGTTTCAATTGAACTTATAGCTAGTTGCCTTCCTTTGCAGTACCAGTCATGGCCTCAGTGTGTCGCTGTGACACACCACACAACACAGGCTGCACACTAAAAAACAGCAAAGATCACATCCTCTGGTGGCTACTAAAGGTAATTTATTTTGCAAATATTTTCTTATTCTTTCCGAAACCTATTTACACATCTCTGTCCAATAACTTACAGTGGGGCAAAAAAGTATTTAGTCAGCCACCGATTGTGCAAGTTCCCCCACCTAAAATGATGACAGAGGTCAGTAATTTGCACCAGAGGTACACTTCAACTGTGAGAGACAGAATGTGAAAAAAAAAATCCATGAATCCACATGGTAGGATTTGTAAAGAATTTATTCGTAAATCAGGGTGGAAAATAAGTATTTGGTCAATAACAAAAATACAACTCAATACTTTGTAACATAACCTTTGTTGGCAATAACAGAGGTCAAACGTTTACTATAGGTCTTTACCAGGTTTGCACACACAGTAGCTGGTATTTTGGCCCATTCCTCCATGCAGATCTTCTCGAGAGCAGTGATGTTTTGGGGCTGTCGCCGAGCAACACGGACTTTCAACTCCCGCCACAGATTTTCTATGGGGTTGAGGTCTGGAGACTGGCTAGGCCACTCCAGGACTTTCAAATGCTTCTTACGGAGCCACTCCTTTGTTGCCCAGGCGGTGTGTTTTGGATCCTTGTCATGTTGGAAGACCCAGCCTCGTTTCATCTTCAAAGTTCTCACTGATGGAAGGAGGTTTTGGCTCAAAATCTCACGATACATGGCCCCATTCATTCTGTCCTTAACACGGATCAGTCGTCCTGTCCCCTTGGCAGAAAAACAGCCCCATAGCATGATGTTTCCACCCCCATGCTTCACAGTAGGTATGGTGTTCTTGGGATGCAACTCAGTATTCTTCTTCCTCCAAACACGACGAGTTGAGTTTATACCAAAAAGTTCTACTTTGGTTTCATCTGACCACATGACATTCTCCCAATCCTCTGCTGTATCATCCATGTGCTCTCTGGCAAACTTCAGACGGGCCTGGACATGCACTGGCTTCAGCAGCGGAACACGTCTGGCACTGCGGGATTTGATTCCCTGCCGTTGTAGTGTGTTACTGATGGTGACCTTTGTTACTTTGGTCCCAGCTCTCTGCAGGTCATTCACCAGGTCCCCCCGTGTGGTTCTGGGATCTTTGCTCACCGTTCTCATGATCATTTTGACCCCACGGGATGAGATCTTGCGTGGAGCCCCAGATCGAGGGAGATTATCAGTGGTCTTGTATGTCTTCCATTTTCTGATGATTGCTCCCACAGTTGATTTTTTCACACCAAGCTGCTTGCCTATTGTAGATTCACTCTTCCCAGTCTGGTGCAGGTCTACAATACTTTTCCTGGTGTCCTTCGAAAGCTCTTTGGTCTTGGCCATGGCGGAGTTTGGAGTCTGACTGTTTGAGGCTGTGGACAGGTGTCTTTTATACAGATGATGAGTTCAAACAGGTGCCATTCATACAGGTAACGAGTGGGGGACAGAAAAGCTTCTTACAGAAGACATTACAGGTCTGTGAGAGCCAGAGATTTTCCTTGTTTGAGGTGACCAAATACTTATTTTCCACCCTAATCTACGAATAAATTCTTTACAAATCCTACCATGTGAATTCATGGATTTTTTTTTTCACATTCTGTCTCTCACAGTTGAAGTGTACCTCTGGTGCAAATTACTGACCTCTGTCATCATTTTAAGTGGGGGAACTTGCACAATCGGTGGCTGACTAAATACTTTTTTGCCCCACTGTATGATAAATGAGTGGGTACACCACATGATACATGCTAACAGTCCAGTGGGACTGCTTGTCTATTCTAGATGCTAGTGGGCATGCTTTGTACCCCACAGTTAGGGTTAGCGCTGGGCAAGTGGGAAACCCTGGATTTAACTGAATTCAGAAAAATATAAGTAGACAGATAAGTTTAAATTTATATCAACTAAGATTGAACCTAATGTTGTCCATGAACACTACAGCCTGCTCACCAGTCCAGCACAGTGGATTACTGTAAACATTTCCATAATATAACAAGCTAACTAGTTTAGCCTCCACTAAATTGCCTAGTACTTTCATGCAACGTTTTAATAACGCAAAATTATATTTCAATATGTTTTTCAAACCTTTCACATTATGAATACCTTTGAAAATAACCTCAAATCTTCATTTCCTGACCTCTTTTTCTCACTCTCTTCTCTTTTGAGCTGTTTGAAACATTAGAAATAACCTTTCAAACATGGACTCTGTTTATGTTCACTCATCTTCTTTAGCACTATTCATAGCCCTCACATAGATGCTTAAGTTCCACAACAACAGCTTTACTGACATTTGCAGGTTGAACACGTCACAGTAAGGAGAAGAACAAATGAATTCACTGAGGGTGTAAACCTGGTGTAGGATGACATTACTTTCTTAGAACTGAACAATTATCTCTATATTGTTATCAGATGTGATTATTCATTAACAGAAGGTGCTGGAATGCTGTTTCAGATATAAAGAGGGGTTTATTTAATCCCTCTTTATTTCTAGCATGAGTCTTCAATCAAAATACTCTAAACTTTCTGAGAAGATGTAACTGATACATTTAATTAATGTCATGGTTCTGGGTCATTTGAGCCAGCATTTTGAGTTTTTATGTTGTAAGGTTTTACTTTTCTATGATTCAGTATTGAGTTTCGGTTCCCTTTTATTTTCTGAGGTTATTTGTATTTCATGCTTTCTTGTCACGGTCTCATTCCGTTTCCTCTCCGAGTCCCTCATGTCCTCTGTGTCATGTTGGTGTGTCTCGTCTTGCTTCCCTGAGTACACGTGTTGTGCCCTTAAACAGGGGAAATAGTGAGGAGAGGTGAAAGAACGGCACAGACACGCAGCTCTCACTCTCACTCGTCTGTATTGAGTTTCAGAAGCAATACAACCAAAACAATATTCTTATGGATGCACTCAGTCTCAGGACAACTGTATCCAAACTAAGTCACTATTGTTCGCTGCATTAGCTGATGAGAATACTTTAGATAACATGAACTGTAGCATTAGACAAAAACATATTTTTAACTCGCACATGTTAGCTGACACAGTCACTAACTTTCCACAGCAATGAAATAATACTTTAAGTACTGCATGTCTTTCAGTAGTTAACTTATACAGATAGTAACAGAAAAATCTTCACACAATATGGCGGAGTAATAGCGACAACTAGCATACACAGCAACAGAGATTAACTGGAACTTCTCAGCAAAATAGTCCGCAATTCACATCTTCCGCTACAATGAACAATGATAACAATGTAATAATCAACAGTAACACACATTTATACAGATTTGTGCATGACAGTTACCTTAAACAGGGGAAATAGTGAGGAGAGGTGAAAGAACGGCACAGACACGCAGCTCTCACTCTCACTCGTCTGTATTGAGTGAAGGAGGAAGCGCGCGAACCCACCTACTGGAGCCCTGAGGCATTAACAATGGATCGACGCACAATCAACCCAGGCAAAGCTTTCATTACTTATCTCCCTCTATATTCCCACTGCATATTCTATTCGAAAACAGTCAAAGCAACAAATAAAACATTAATAAGGGCATGACATGAAATGTAAGGAACAGAGATGTACAACTTCAAAACTAATCAAATTAATTTATGATCCACCACACACGTTCCACTCCTTTCATTCATTCCTTGTTCCCAGCTCCTGTGTCATCTTGTGTGTTTTAGTCTACATCTTAGTGTTTCCTGTTTTACTTTGACAGTCTCACGTCCTATGTGCAGTGTGTTTTACTTTGCTTCCTCTGTGTCATTATGTCCATTCGTCCCAGGGGTGTTCCCATGTGTTTCCACTTCCCTCGTCACCCCTCTGTGTATTTATTGGCTGTGTCAAAATTCATGCTTTGAAGGACCCACCCAACCTACTATGTAGGGCGGGTCCTTCGAAGGCAATGTAGGCTGTGAAATGGGACAGTCTTCTAGCCTTCGTTTAAGTCCGCCCTTACTAAGTCCTAACCCTTACCTGGCAAAAACTTTAAAATGTCGCTCCATTTTTTGTGCATTTTTAATTCTTGAGGAGCTAGAAAAACGTTATTGTCATCGCCGGCATGTTTTGTACCTTAGGCTTATCAGAGACAATCATATCCAGGGAAAATAATTTTCTTTAATCTACACACATTTAGGAATAACTTAGCTAGTTTCATGGATAATTTCAGTGACTGAATGATTGCCGGTCATTCGTACACATTTACTGTAATATATAAAATATGTAAACTAAATCTCTTTGAAACTTATAGAAGAACATTTTCTATTGCTATTTTTTTCTATTATTTATTTGATCCTGTAACTTATTTGTGTGAATAGATGGACTGTAAAAATGTAATAAAGCTGAAAACAGGGTTATCTTTGAGGTCACAAAAAAGCTTAGTTAAGTCTTTTCACAGCATGTTAGTATATGTTACTTAAGCTTAATAATCAGAATAATGCTTTGATCTCTTAAAATAAATGAAATCATACATTTCTATCAAAACTGTTTATGTTGTTCTCCACCTTTTCCTTAACCAGACCAGACCCTGCACTGCAGGATTAACCTGAGTGTCCCAGTCCTGGACTGTTTTTTAACCAGGAGGACCCCAGGCCTGATTTTTGTTGATGTATTATAAATATTCTTGTTTTGTTGTTATTTACTTTATTCTCAACAAATAAACCTCCATTTAAAATTGTTCAAAGTTAGCATTATGTTCATCCATGTTAAAAAAAAAAATGTCACCAGGTTAAGAGTCAGAGCAGCTCGGGCCAAACGATGAAATACTTGGCGTAGGATTTGCAAATGATCTTGCCATGTTTCAGTGTAAACCACCAGATCATACAAATAGGCACTGCAGTTGGAGAGGCCACTCAAAATATTATTTATCAGCCTGTGAAAGGTAGCAGGTGCATTACACATACCAAATGCCATGACAGTATACTGTAAAAAATCATCAGGTGTCACAAAGGCTGAAATGTTAGAGGCACGTTCAGGAAAGGGGACTTGGCAGTAACCTTTAAGGAGGTCCATTTTAGTTACATACCTTACCAAATTCTACATAAGTTTGATTGGGAAGTTTCCTCTGTTGGCAAAACCTCTGTCTATAAGCTTCAGGGACCAATTCATAAGCTTGCAAGAAAGCTGCTTTAACACTCAGATAATTTAGACTTTATTTTAAAGGAAGTGCAGAAAACACCTCTTGAGCTTTGCCAGACAGTTTGCACTGCAACAAAAGGGGCCAAATATCAATAGGCCACTGCAAAGCACTAGCAAGGCGTTCAAATGCTGCAAAGTATGAATCAACTTCAGCTTCCCTAAAAGCGAGCACTAGAGAAATACACTTACTGACATCAAATGCAGTACCAGACATGGAAGTGGAACCTGGAGAGTCAGCAGAGGCAGATGAGGCTTGTGGCTGGGACTCAAGCTTACGCAGCCTTACAGCTTTGTCTGTATCAGAGGTTCCCAAAGTGTGTTGCCCGGCCCCTATGCGGGGTGCAGAGCCATTACAGGGGAAAGGGGAAAGAAAAAAAACAGAATGCTTGGATACTGCTAGCAGAATGGACATGTTTTTGACAGGGGCTCCCACACAAACACAAAGCAGGAGATGAAGCAATCCCAAATATGTTTCCAAAGCAACTTTCTTCCCAGCCAAAGACTAGAAAATATGGTGAAGCATATCTTCCCTCTGGCTTCACCTGCACAAGAGCCAAGGTAGGTCTCCCCTGCAGAATTGGTTTTCCCTGTGTCGGGAGCACGCACTGGGCTCTCCAAATGACGGACAAACAGTATCCCACATTCTTGATTTTTAGTTCAAAAACACTTCTTGTAATGACTAACTACTCCTGACATTTTGGAGATGTTAGCTCTTTATACAGTAAAGTTACAGCAAATAATATCAGGCTGATCCTGCCACAATTTGTTCCCCCTGTCCAAATCGCGGACAAACAGTTTTTGAAGTTTATGTTTTTGAACCCATTTTGCACAGAGATGCATTTTTTGAAAAATGTATAGAGATTGAAAATGTGATGTCATTTCCGGGATAAAACCGCAAAGGATTGTAGGTACAAGTGGCAAGCGGTACTAGCGCACTCAGGCTTTCACAGATTTCCATGTGTGTTCATGTTTCCGAAGTAACATAGAGCTGACGGATGGCCTGGATTGCAGCCATTCGAAGACCAAATATAACGTTTCAGAACACTCCAGCTCACATGTTAGTCTGCTCCAAGCATTTCCACAAAGGTAAGTCTTTTGTTGTAGTTGTTAGAGCAGGGCGATATGGCCAAAAATATTTATCACGATATATATTTGAAAATTTGCGATAACGATATAACTGACGATATAATTGATGCGAGACAAAATACAACTCCACAACATTACTAGCGCAAAAAGACAACCTTCCATTTATTTTGACTTAAACAAGAAGCTGGTTTTTATGTACATTAAAGCTTTATAAAAATTTAACAGTGCAAATGCAAATTCCTTGCTGAAAGTTTAACCAAAAGGCATTTCCTGTAGAAATGGACTGACATATCCTGAGCATAACCATGTATAATATCCACTGAAGTTAAAAAGAGATGCTTTGCAACATTAAACTGCAGTGTGCAGTACGTATTTTTCGGACCATAAGGTGCACGGGATTATAACACACATTAAGCGAAACAAAGCAGTCAGATAAATAAAACTTTATTAAACTCATTCTTCTTGCTTCCTCCACTTCTGTACCATTGATTCATTAATGTTGAATTCTCTGGCAGCTGCTCTATTCCCATGTTGTTGCAGTATATTAATGACTAACCTCGTATTGTGGATGGATTATCTCAGTTGTTCTCCTGACTGAAGTTCGATCCGTTTACAGCATCCTGCCATGCGATTGCATTTGTCTCTAACTATCAGGAACCTTAGTGTTCGTCCTCCAGCTTAACTGTTTATGTTATGCTAACATAGCTGTGTCGCTAGCGATCACGTAGCACATCATTATATACCAGCTAGCCCAACTTCAGTAACCCTACAAACGTCACTGCTGTTTAGTTTCCTGTCTTCATTTATGTTGGAAGTGATAGCAGAGCTGTACGTTTGAATTTTTTCATTAATCTCTCAGTCAGAACATGCAATATCATGCTTAGGTAACTAGCGAAACTAGCGAGCTAACTTCCGCTAGCTTCCTGCTAACTTCTAACTCCGTTAAATGTAATAAATTTTGTTTTCATGGATGCCTGGAAGTTAAACTTCATAGTTACACCTGGTAAAGTAAAGCAGCAATGCTGATCGTTTTATTAAAGATGAAAGAATTTAGACAGTTTTTAACTCTCAGTGATGCTGCAGTGTTCGTTTGACCTGAAGTTTACGGAGTTTAGGACCCAGATTACTCCCAGATTTAAGAGCCGCGCTATGAATTCTGGGATATGGTGGGCCACGAAGGACATACCCGACCCATCCTTCAAATTCGGGGAAAAGGAGGACGCATTTGTCGGCTGCATTCGGAGGAGTCTACAAATTTGGACAGCCTTCGGCACATCGCTGTGACGTAATCGGTCTACAAATGTGGACCCGTATGAAATACGGCAGTGGACTAGAAACCCTGAAGACCAACCGCGATTGACTTAGCCTGTTATATTTTCCTACCTTGTCTGTGGAGTCAGCGCATACACAGCGAACTAATTTCTCAAATATAAATGTCTGGAGGCGCACATCCAATTCACCAAGGACTGGGTACAAGATTTGTCTATTTTTAAGCCTCCACGTCGTGAATTCGTCGTCATTCAAACAAAGGTAAGTCAGCTTGAGTACTGCGAGTCAAATGCGTTTGATTTCCTCCCGAACATTCAGATTAGTGCAGCATAAATTCATTCATGAGGGTGAAATAACAGTGAGAACATGTTGAGGCTCTGTTAGATGGATAACATAGTGAGTGAGTTCAGTGCATTGATGTGACATTGTCCTGAAGCATTTAGTCATTCTCTATGGTTAAAGAAACTGCACTAATTAATTCACATTTATTATAAATAATCCTAATTATACATATTGCTTCAGTGTTTATGTCCCGTGTAACTAAAAATACATTCTATTTTGGTTTTATACATTGATCAATGACCTGCAGAATCTCCTTATCATATTAAGTGATTCATAATTGTCACTTAAAGTCGAACTTTATGTGTAATTATTGTTGGGGATTTTAACATCGATGTGGACAACGCTCAGGACAAAGGGACCAAAGACCTGAGTAACACTCTGGGCAACTTTGGGCTGACTCAGCATGTAACAGAGGCCACACATAATAGAGGACACACTCTTGACCTACTGATCTCCAAGGGCCTGAGCATTTCAAACATTACTGTGTCTAATGTGGGCCCGTCTGACCATTACTGTGTTTTCTTTGAAAGTAAAATTTCAGCCCACACAAATATATCAACAGCAGTGATCACAAAACGGTGTATAACTGAATACAGTAGTGAAATCTTTAACCAGGTCTTCCCATTAACACCTGACCTGTCCAGAGGTTCAGTCAATGAGCTCGTCAATAGCTTCAATGCAAAAATGTTAAATGTAATGGACACTATTGCTCCCATTAAGGTGAAGGTTATCTCTGGAAGGAAAAAGTCTCCATGGAGAAACTCGTGAAAAATGAAAAAAGAGAGTGTAGGAAAGCTGAGCGCAGATGGAGAAAAACAAACCTCCAGGTTCATTATGATATCTATAAAGAGAAACTTCACAATTATAATTTACAACTGAGGAGTGCAAGAAGGTCCTACTTCTCTGACATCATCACTAAAAACAGCCATAATGCTCGGGTCTTATTTTCTACAGTTGACAGGCTAACAAACCCTCCTGTGTCAGTGGCAGCTGAACTTCATTCGACCATGGCCTGCAATGACTTTGCCAAATTCTTCACAGAAAAAATCCAAAAGATTAGACAAGCAATTGGTACATCAACAGCAGATTCAGGATATGTACTGTGTCCACCGAAAAACTGTTTAAACACCATCAAACAGTTTCACCCTATTAACAGCAAAGACCTGGAGCACATCTTAAGTCAACTGAACTCCTCCTCTTGCTGTTTAGATGTCCTGCAAACATGTTTTTTCAAAAAGGTCTCAAAGACTTTGGAGTCAGACCTGTTACAGATCGTCAACTTTTCTTTAATGTCAGGTGTGTTTCCAGAACCACTAAAAACTGCTGTAATTAAACCTATACTGAAAAAGGACAATCTTGACAAGACACAAATGAACAACTACAGGCCGATTTCAAATCTCCCATTTTTAAGTAAGATCATTGAAAAAGCAGTTTCTCAACAGCTCAATTACTTCTTAACACAGAATAACTGCTATGATGCCTTCCGGTCAGGTTTTAGACAGAACCACAGCACTGAAACCGCTCTGACCAAAGTGTTTAATGACATATGTCTGAACACAGACAGTGGAAAAATGTCAGTCTTAGTTTTACTGGATCTCAGTGAGGCATTTGATACTGTTGACCACAACATATTACTCAAACGACTGGAGAACTGGGCAGGTCTTTCAGGAACTGTACTAAACTGGTTCAAAACATACTTAGAAAACAGGAAATACTTTGTATCAATAGGTAACTTCACATCTGAGCAGACAAGTATCACATGTGGAGTTCCCCAAGGTTCCATCTTGGGACCCCTTCTGTTTAACATTTACATGCTCCCACTGGCACAGATTATAAAGAACAACAAAATAAACTATCACAGCTATGCAGATGACACACAAATATATATCACAATGTCACCAGGAGACCGAGGCCCTGTACAGGCTCTTGGTAAATGCATTGAGGAAAATAATGACTGGTTGTGCCACAATTTTCTCCAGCTAAACAAAAACAAAACTGAAGTAATAGTCTTTGGCGCCAAAGAAAAACGATTACAGGTCACCAGAGAACTTCAATCTGTACACCTAAAAAACACCAACCAGGCGAGAAATTTGGGTGTAGTGATGGATGCAGACCTAAACTTAGAAAAACACATTAAGACAATAACAAAGTCAGCTTACTATCACCTGAAGAATATTTCAAGGATAAAAGATCTGATGTCTCAACAGGACCTGGAAAAACTAGTCCATGCATTCATCTTTAGCAGGCTTGATTACTGTAACAGCATCTTTACAGGTCTACCTAAAAAATCAGTCAGACAACTACAGCTCATTCAGAACTCTGCTGCTCGAGTCCTCACTAAGACCAAAAAAGTGGACCACATCAGTCCAGCTCTGAGGTCTTTACACTGGCTGCCTGTCCGTCAGAGGATAGACTTTAAAGTTCTGATGCTGGTCTATAAAGCTCTGAATGGTTTAGGACCAAAATATATCAGTGACCTCCTGACCCACTATGAACCTTCCAGATCCCTCAGGTCATCTGGATCCGTTTTTTTTTTTTATCAGTTCCCAGAGTCAGAACCAGCCACGGAGAAGCTGCATTTAGCTTTTATGCTCCATATATCTGGAACAAACTCCCAGAAAGCCTCAGATCAACTGAAACACTCAGTTTATTTAAATCCAGGTTGAAGACTCACTTATTCTCAGCTGCATTTGAATAAAACACCAAATCCACACTTTTAAGCTTAAATTTCAAAACTTAAATTTTAACTACTGATTTTATCTACTGTTCTGATTTTATCTACTGTTTTTTTTAATCAATTTTAAATCATGCTTTTTATTTGTTTTTGTTTTTAATGACTCTGTAAAGCACTTTGAATCACCTTGTTGTTGAATTGTGCTATATAAATAAACTTGCCTTGCCTTTCTCTATCTTGAAGTGATTACATCCTTGCATTACATACTTTAGATTCATCAGCTGCAAAACCAACAGACTAAAGAACAGCTTCTTCCCGTGGGCTGTCAGAACTCTTAATGCAAACCAAGAGTGTGTAAAGACTTCCCCAACACATCCACCCTGACACTGCTGTTGATCATCTATGTGCAATATCTCAGTCTTTCCATGTTCTGTGCAATATTTTTGGCTCATGTGCAATTATTTTGGTCCCAGTCTGTTTCAATGTTTCCTACACATACACCATGTATATAGTTCCACTCACATATGTATACATATACACTGTTTTTTATTTTATTCGCCTGTGTGTGAATGGGTGAATGACTGAATGTAGTGTGAAGCGCTTTGGGGTCCTTATGGACTAGAAAAGCGCTATACAAATGCAGGCCATTTGCCATTTGCCATTTTATTCTATTTATTTAATTATTTATTTATTTTCCGCCTTCGTTGTATATTGGTTTCTCTTCTTCTTACTTTAGCACCTTTGTGGTTCAGCTACCCAATTTCGCTGTGCAAGAAACTGCACAATGACAATAAAAAGCTCTAAGTCTAAGTCTCTAAGTCTACATTTATGCCTCAAGTGCATTGCCATGTAAATAATTAGCATTTACTGAATATGTACTTACTAAGTAACACTGTTCAAAAGTTGAATAAAGAAACAAACTTTACTGTCTCTTTTGAAAACTTAACACTACATATACAGCACAAGACTTTTAAGAGTATTTAACAAAAGCATTTTCCCTGGTTTTACTACAACACTGGGGCACATATTTAGATCTTACCTGAATGAAAATGTCTGGAGCACCAACAGATATCTGGGGATGGTAGAGAACTGGATATCAGCTTGTCTCACAGCTGCTATTCAGGCTAGATGCCTTCTTTTGGTAACATCCGATACATAAGCTCCCCCATGTTGCTTCCAGGTGGAAAAGGATAAAAAGAGAGCCCATTTTCCAGCTTATTCCCTTCCCGATTGTGCAATCTAATATTACAACCAATAACACAGCAAGTGTGATCCATTGCTGATGCTTTCGCTCCTTTAGCCCTTTGTTTGGCCTGCTAAAATGGCGCCTCGGCGGTCACGCCCCCTGCGGTGACATCACGCGAGTTTTAGAAAATCTCCGTTTTCGGTGATTCGAAACGCAGTTTACGTGTGGACAAAAGGTCCAAATGCATAGAAACAACTGCGTTTTCAAAAATACCAGTGTAGGTGTGGACGCAGCACAAAAGAGTTAGTAAGTTTATTTTATTACTACCTGTAACTTCCCTTTAATTCTTTCATCGGAATGATCTGATCAACATTCTTACATTGTAAAAACAAAAGGTCTCTTTAGACCTCTTCTAGCAAACATGGTTAAAACCCAGATGTCATCTCCTAAGTCAAAACTAGTTTTGGTAAAACTGCAAAATCTGCACAACAGACAGATGCATGCTAACCTTAATCCACGTAGTATAGTTATGTATTCAGACTGTCTCTTACAAAGTTAGAAATGTCTAATTAGATTTTTGAGAGGAAGGAATTGGATGCATTTGTCTTTTAAAAAACAACAACAAAAAAAACAACTGATCTGGTTAAAACATGGTTGTGAAAAGGCAGCCACACAATGTTTCCTCCATGTACAAAGACTGCTATTTTTTTAGCCTATTTAAAATAATAATAATAATAATGCTTTAGGAGCCATTAATAAGGTGGCCCAGAGAGGTCAAATCCCCTGCAACTTAAGAAAACACATCAAATAGAAAAATACAGCAAAAGCAAACAAAACACAGTGGACGTTGAATAAAACACAACAGAAATAGATCTTAAAAATGAAATGAAAGTTGAATAAGAAAAACAAAAACCCACAACAGAAGTTTTTTGAGGTGATAACAACGTGACTGAACAGCTGCGGGGGTGACAGAAACCAAAACGTGAAGGATTGCACGCTTAAAAGAAGCAGGGACTCATGTTGTGAGAGGGAAGGGTAATGTATGTTTTAATCATATGATGCATATAATACGCTAGATATATATTTTCCTATTAGCTTATTTTTCCTATTAGTTTCCTTTATCCCTACTGCGACCTGTCTCTTCAATTACAAATAACTGTGCAATTGAGGCTTTTTATTATGTTTTTTTTTTTTGTATAGGTTTTTTTTTACCAGGGAAATGATGTCAGGGTTTCAACTCGGTTTGCTGGGCTGTTGCTCTCTGTATGATTCAAAACAAATGATCTACTGACAGGAGAGTGTCCTCACTGACTTTATTCATTGTTTAATATCACATCACTGCCACAATAAATTTTTCAGGTCATCTGACAATTAAAAAATTAGATAGCTACAATATTATTGTGTTATACTAGCGCCTTGATTTTTTTACATTGGATTTAGCATTAAAGCTAGAAGAGGACTTTCTATCAAAAGGGTCTTTGATGATTTCAGTCATAAGTGAAAATTATGTTTGAAAGAAACAATATTTTATCGGATTGCGGTGTGTGATATCCATAGTCATTTCTAGTTAGGAAGAAATTGGAAAGATAAAGGCATAAACTGAAAAAATGTCTAAAAACAGTCTTCTCATGGTAGACAACAGGTGAAAATAGCAACACATTTGATTTATGTACAGATTCTACAGCACAGCATGTGTCAGGTGGATATTAAGCCACCTTGGAGCTGTTTTACAAAGGCTATTAAGCAATATCATTCAGATAGAGTTAACTTAGCCAGCTAACAGCCTTAACCCAATTTTCCTCGTGATGAATAAAGTATAATCAATCAATCAATCAATCAATCAATCAATCATCTTCTCAGCACAGCCAGGATCCATTTCCATTTTTACATACAATGTTGCTTCTCTCTGCAATGGCAAAGGCCTTGCTTTTTTCTTTATTACTATCACTGTGACAATCACTCCAGCTACCACCAGCAGCAGCACCACTACTGCCACCACAACATACGGCATATGCGGTGGTGGAGGACTGCTGGGTAAATTCAAAGTGATCTCCTGTTTAAAAATGCATTCCAGAGACTCTGTCCACTCGTTGTCCGTTTCATCTTCTTCAGTACCTTTGTCATCATATTCTGTATCATAATCCGTATAATTCCCTGTGAAATCCAGGGTTTTAACAACAGCACATATGTACTTCCCTCCATCTGACACCTTCAGGTCGTTGATGGTCAGCAAAGTCCCATCCTCAGATAGAGTCACTCTGCCTCGTAGATCTTTAGGGATGGGAACAGTTTTGTCCTGTGAGTCGTGGATGATCTCATAGTGCCCTGTAAGTCCATAGCGGTGCCACTGCACTATAGCTGAAACATCTTGGCCACAATCACACATCAGGGAGACATTTTCACCTTCATCAGCAACTTTTTCTTGGAGTTTGCTTTTGGGGCAAAGAAACAATGCATAATGCATCTCACGTGAGGGGGAGATGCATGAATAGTCTCCAATGTAGTCTGCAGAGATGGCAGGTATAACCAGTGAGAAGTCATCAGCTGATATGTACATTGGACTGCCCCTCGTGTTACTATCAATTCTTCCCAGTGGAGTTTCCCACGCCTGGTCACCCTCATCAATAGAACAATTTAGAAGCACTCTGTCCCCCAGTGAGACAAAAACGTCCTTGCTTTCACTCTCATCTGGTGGGTGCATGGTTTGGAAACTAAGACAGTTGATACCTTTCATCACAAGACACTTAAAGTGTGTGGTTTTCTGTAACATGTTGTTGAACACGAGCAATGCACCGTTGTCTCTTACATCTACCACACCTGCAAGCTCCTTCACCAGAGGCTTCAGTGAAACACTGCTATCCAGGAAGAGTGTGAGCTCATAAGACGGATACATCTCATGGTACCAGCGTACAGATGTTCCCTCAGAGCCAATAGCACTGTTATTGCACAAGATCTCAGTCCCTTTACCGTCTTTACTTACAATTATGTCTTCAGATTCAATCTGCTCCTTACACACAGTGAGCTGCTGTGTCTTCTGGTTGATTATCATCTGGTTCTTCCAACATTCCCTCCTATAAATCCCAGAGTCCAAGTGAGTGAGGTTACTGATTTGAAACCCGAGCAGGTTGGGATCGTCACTGATGTGGGTACGACCCTGTAGGTCTGCAGGTGGTGTGTTGGGCATGTTCTTGTTTGAAGAGTTGCCAAGCAGTTGGTCTCCCTCTGAAGCAGATCTATAAACAACAATATAATCCATTCCGAAACAGTATCCCAACTCCATAACTTCGCGCTCTGCTCTGACAGCAGGTTCTGGGTTGTCACTGTAGACCTCATGAAGGAGGAGGAGAAGGAAAAGCAGGAGCTCTGCAAACCTGATGCAGGTCATGTTGTGTCTGAGTGACTCTGGAAAGTGTGATTACTGAATGTCGTTTGCGACTTTGGTTCTGCTTAAAGCAGAACAGGAAGTAGCGGGGTTGGTGTGTGTGTGTGTGTGTCTATGAGTGGGAGTGAGGTGTGCACATTTTTATGATGATAGTGCTTAATAAAAAAAAAAGACATTCATCTCTGAAAGCATAATTGTCTAAGAAAATATACACAAAACATAGACTTGATACATATCCAGTGACTGGGCACTCAAAGGAAAGAAAGATTTACAAAATCAAACTGGAGAAGCCGACACCATTTACAGCTGACAGAAAATACAACACAGTCTCTGCACTTCACTATTTCTTCCCATCTCTTTCTGAGAAGATGTAACTAATACATTTAATCACTGTCATGGTTGTCACTCATTTTGAGTTTATTATGTTGTAATGTTTTAGCTCTCTATAATTCACTATTGTGTTTTAGTTCCCTTTTTTATAGTTTATTTGGATTTCCTGTTTTCTTGTTGCGGTCTCATTCCCTGCTTCCAGTTCGAGTCTCTCATGTCCTCCGTGTTGCGTCGTTGTGTTTCCCTGTTTACATGTTCCCCTCCTTGTGTGTTATTTCTTGTCTCCCCTGTCTGTAGTGTACTTTCATGCATGTTCTCCCCAGCCAGTAATGCCCCCCTCCCGCATCCCTCTCTCTTTCTCTCTCTCTTTGTCTCGTCGAAAAGTAAACTGACTATCACATATTAGTCCCCCCCACCCCGTCAGCCGTCATGTCTCTCTTTTTCTCTTTGTCAAGTTGTGTGTTTTAGTCTACATCTTAGTGTTTCCTGTTTTACTTTGACAGTCTCACGTCCTATGTGCAGTGTGTTTTACTTTGCTTCCTCTGGCTGTGTCCCAATTCAGGGTCTGCACGCTTGAAGTACACATTTTAAGTGCGGTTACGTCACCGCCACGCGACGACGGCTGTCCCAATTCGAAGTGTACTTCAAATGCATACTCCAAATGCGCCGTCGATTTCCCCAAATATCAAGCGTGGTCCGGTGCAATGATTCGTGGTCCCATATATCCACACAATTCATAGCCGGCGGTGGGTGTGGATAAATTTTGCCGCAAAAATACGGCAAAAGGGAGCGGCCGAAGAGGTTTTTCTTTTTTCCCCAAACTTTATTGAAATTATAAAGCGAACAGTCAGTCATTCCAGTTCAGTTTGTACAGTAGACATACAAGGAAAAATGAAAAAAGAAAAAAAAGGGGGAATGTGACAGACTTCATAACAACTTTGTACTTGAAAGTTGTGACAGCTCATTCGTTAAACACTTCTGAATGAATTTCAATCAATGAGAAACCTTTTTTATTGGAAGTTAATTTAAGAGAGTTTAAGTAATATTCAATTTCAATCAAAAACAAATTAAATGATGGGGTTGAGTTTTGAAATTTACATTTATGTATATGGAATTTCCCTAATAAGATGGAGCAGCTGAAGAGTGAACTGTCAAAAGTACTGAATATGACGTCACTTATTTATGTGCGAATGTTTAATAATTAAAGTCAGTGAGATATATATATATATATATATATATATATATATATATATATATATATATATATATATATATCATAATAATCTGACAATACTATAATATTGGCCATATTATATTTACATTACCACAGTGAGATGACTTTAGTCTCATGAACAACATTAACTAATTGTTATTTACTAACTAATCTTAAATGACTGTTCAGCACAGAAATGAAGCCCAACAATCATGTTTTACAGTCCCGTGGTCTCAGCCTCAGATACTCAACTAATCAAAGTGATGTCATGACAAAAATGAATGACCAACAACACATTTTTTCTTCTTCATTTCTGTCAAACAAAGCTGTATGTAAAGTGTCTCGCGGTTAGTATCATGGTTGCTAGGCAACCTGAACAGCGCGACGAAGTGTATACCGTCCCATTTCACAAGCCTCTCACTTCCGCACTTCTCATACTTATAGTACGCACCGTACTTAGTGCGCGTACTTCAAGCGTGCAGACCCTGAATTGGGACACAGCCTCTGTGTCATTATGTCTATTCGTCCCAGGGGTGTTCCCATGTGTTTCCACTTCCCTCGTCACCCCTTTGTGTATTTATTGGCTGTGTCAAAATTCAGGGGTAGCATGCGTTGAAGGACTCACCCAACCTACCCGGTCAGTCTCTCTCTTTTCTTTGTCAGGTCAAGTTTCCCGTATCCAGGTTTTTTTGTTCTGCATTCTGTGTTTAGAGTTTAGTTTAGCTTTTCCCAGTTCAGTTATAGTTTAGCTCTTTCCTGTCTTTTCATTTCTCTGTTCTGTTCAGCCTTAATAAAATGTCTCGCTTTTGGTTTCAATTAAGTTCGTTTTCACGCCTGGTTGTTTGTCTGCGTTTGGGTACGCTCCACACACCGACCAGACGGCTGTGACAATTACAGCTTAGATATAGATGGTAAAAGGTGATTGATGCACTGGGAATCACTGGATTACCAATGAAGTGTCGTTTGCATGATGTACGTCGGTCATTGGTTTCACTGCCTGCAGCTTAAATGTTTTGGTCCATTCTCATTTTTTTTCTTTAATATCTTAACCAGAAGAAGTTGTTTCCAGTAAAAGAAGAAAAATATCCCCACCAGGCCCACTGCACACTATGTGTTCAGCACCAAACAACAAACCAAACAGCATTTAGCTGCTAAAGAGACTGATATTTCCTACAGATTTTGTGAAGAACAGAAAGGAGCAGAGAGGACAATGGATGTTTGACTCATGGTTATCAGGTAGCCAGAAACGTCACATGAGTAAACTTGTGATATATATATTATGTTTGTTTTAAATACACCACTCTTGCTTAAAAAACAAAAAAGAAAAAGAAAAACCAAACAACTGATGTCCTGCAGAATGTGACAATTACAAGCTACACTTAAGCTATCAGAAGTGGCTTATAGTCAAAGTAGCCATTCATTTTATTTGAATTTCTCCCCTTCCCAATTATGTCCCTCCATCTAAATTATTACCACATTACACCTTCCTCTGTCTCATGCTCACGCTGTTGTACGTACCTCTTTCTCTTTTCTGGTACTTCTCTGCGACCGCTGCTAGCAACAGCAGCATCCTGTGATTCGGAGGGACTACTCCATAACCCGATGTACACCTCCCAACAAATGTAACTAAGCGTCAGGTCGATGCAGCCCACTTCAGTACAGCTGATTTCTCTCATGCATTTCCAAGTATTGTTATGCTGCAGTTTTTAATTTATCAGTGAGAGAACAACAATCATCACCTCAGTGTAAAAAAAAATTATATCATCAGTATATGAATTCACAAATGTCAATAGATTCCTGGAAGGAGAGTGCTGAAACTACTGAAATGGACTTGAGGTAATGTACAAAGAAGAAAAAAACCCTAATTGACAAATATGCCTGCCTTGCCTTTTCCTCATCTTTTTTTCTATTGGCTAGCACCGCACATAAAACACAGAGACACAACCACACACGTAACCACACACAAGCATAAATGAGGCCAAAGACGTTGGCCTCTTAACTATGTTTCTACAACGGCTTCCTGAAATAGTTTAAATCAGGCATTAAGGTCTGACTCAGACTTGGTAGAACCTACAATGTAGTAGCCAACATTGCTAAAAGTGACAGTGAGGTGATGGCTGCAAGTTAAACAAGTGAAGTTCCTCACTGCAACAAATGAGATGAGAAACGAGACAGAATTTAGAAGTGCAGAAATGGGAATTGTTTAAGAACACTGGAGGGTCGTACTATAAAGTCCTTGGTGTGTTGTTTCATTATTTATTAGTAGTATATCATTATTAATATATTTATTATGAATGATTTCAGACTATAGTGCTAATGTAACCATGTAATCAACAAATTAGCTGCCTTTAATTCTTTCATCGCAATGATCTGATCGATGTTCTTACATTACATTAAGTTAAAAAAATGTCTAAAAACAGTCTTCTCATGGTAGACAACAGGTGAAAATAGCAACACATTTGATTTATCTACAGATTCTACAGCACAGCATGTGTCAGGTGGATGTTAAGTCACAATGGAGCTATTTTACAAAGGCTATTAAGCACTAGACAGAGTTAACTTCTCAGTACAGCCAGGATCTATATCCATTTTTACATTTGATGTCACTTTTCTCTGCAATGGCAAAGGCTTTGCTTTTTTCTTTATTACTATCACTGTAACAATGACTCCAACTACCACCAGCAGCACCACCAGTCCTGCCCCCACAGAATATGCAGTAGCATTACTGGCACTGTTGACTAATATGATCAGACTAATCTCCTGCTTAAAAATGCATATTGGTGGATTGATCCACAGGTGTTTATTGCTGGTTTCATTTTCTCCGGTACCTTTTCCATCATTATCTATATCATCATCCGTAGAAGTCATCTCACTGTATTTTAAAACAGCACATATGTACTTCCCTCCATCCTTCACCTTCAGGTCGTTGATGGTCAGCAAAGTCCCATCCTCAGATAGAGTCACTCTGCCTCGTAGATCTTTAGGGATGGGAACAGTTTTGTCCTGCGAGTTGTGGATGATCTCATAGTGCCCTGTAAGTCCATAGCGGTGCCACTGCACTCTTTCTGGATCATCTTGGTTAATATTGCACACGAGCGAGACATTTTCACCTTGACCAACAACTTGATAAACAACAGATTCTCTGGGGCAAAGAAACAATGCATAATGCATCTCACGTGAGGGGGAGATGCATGAATAGTCTCCAGTGTAGTCTGCAGAGATGGCAGGTATAACCAGTGAGAAGTCATCAGCTGATATGTACATTGGACTGCCCCTCGTGTTACCATCAATTCTTCCCAGTGGAGTTTCCCACGCCTGGTCACCCTCATCAATAGAACAATTTAGAAGCACTCTGTCCCCCAGTGAGACAAAAACGTCCTTGCTTTCACTCTCATCTGGTGGGTGCATGGTTTGGAAACTAAGACACTTGATACCTTTCATCACAAGACACTTAAAGTGTGTGGTTTTCTGTAACATGTTGTTGAACACGAGCAATGCACCGTTGTCTCTTACATCTACCACACCTGCAAGCTCCTTCACCAGAGGCTTCAGCGAAACACTGCTATCCAGGAAGAGTGTGAGCTCATAAGACGGATACATTTCATGGTACCAGCGTACAGATGTTCCCTCAGAGCCAATAGCACTGCTATTGCACAAGATCTCAGTCCCTTTACCGTCTTTACTTACAATTATGTCTTCAGATTCAATCTGCTCCTTACACACAGTGAGCTGCTGTGTCTTCTGGCTGATTATCGTCTGGTTCTTCCAACATTCCCTCCTATAAATCCCAGAGTCCAAGTGAGTGAGGTTACTGATTTGAAACCCGAGCAGGCTGGGATCGTCACTGATGTGGGTACGACCCTGTAGGTCTGCAGGTGGTGTGCTGGGCATGTTCTTGTTTGAAGAGTTGCCAAGCAGTTGGTCTCCCTCTGAAGCAGATCTATAAACAACAATATAATCCATTCCGAAACAATTACCCAGCTGGATAACTTCGCTCTCTGCCTTGAAAATGGGTTCTGACTCCTCACTGTAGACATTGCTGAAGAGGAGGAAAAGCAGGAGCTCTATAAACCTGAAGGAGGTCATGTTGTGTCTGAGTGAATGGAAATTGCGATCACTGAAAGGCTTCTTCATTGTGGTTTGCCACTTTTGTTCTGCTTACAGCAGCTGCAGAACAGGTAGTAGGGGGGTGTGTGTGTGTGTGTGTGTGTGTGTGTGTGTGTGTGTGTGTGTGTGTGTGTGTGTGTGTGTGTGTGTGTGTGCGTGCGCTTTTATGATGATAGTCCTTAATAAAAACAATAGTATTCATCTCTGAATGCATAATTGTTTCAGAAATTATACACAAAATATAGACTTGATACATATCCAGTGACTGGGCACTCAAAGATTTACAAAATCAAACTGGAGAAGCTGACATCATTTTAAAGGTGACAGAAAATGCAGCGCAGTCTCTGCACTTAACTATTTCTTAGAACAACCGCTGTACACTTCCTGGAACACAACCCAACACTGATGCTCCATTTTCCACAACTGCTATGTCAGCAGTGCTGCTGGCTGTTATGAGAGTCACTTTTACAAAATATCTTGGAGTGTTGTGATATTCACAGGTAAAGCAAAGGCATCCAGTTATCAAATAACACTTAATAAAAGGCTAGTGAAAGGCATTAATGCTGACTGTATAGTTTTGAGCACATAGCAAAAGACTATGACTGCTTTAGTCCAATAATAACTAAAGAAACTTAAGCTTGTAACTCTTCAAGACCTCCATAAGGAAATAAAAAAATTTTTAAATCTACTTGCGATGTTATATTTTGAGTTGAGCTTTTTAACCAGTTACCTAAAGCCCTGCTTTCCCACCATGTAACCACACTGATAATTTCCATCCATCGCTTGTTTTCATTTAGAGTGCAACTAGTCAATGCAAATAGCAAGTGCAACTAACAAGAACTCCAGTGATAATGACTGTAGTTATCTGTTTACATTTGGGTCTCTTATCACCAACTGCTAGTATCCCCTCTCCCATACCCTGGCTGTACTCGAAAATGTAATTTTACTTCAAATGGTGAAACAAGTCAGTAGTTTCCACCATTATCTGGAATTCTTTTTTGCATATAATGCAAAGCCCTGTGGTTTCTTGAAGGCTGTTGAAGTAGGTCCCATTTTAAGTACTCAGTCATCAATGGATGCTGACACACAGCTTTTGTGATTGTCTTGTTGCATGCATTAGGGCACATGTGTCAAAGTCAAGGCCCGCGGGCCACATCCGGCCCGGCGTACATTTATATCCGACCCACGAGATCATTTTATATAGATGTACTATTATTGTTATGCATGGCCTGGCGATATGAGGCGCTAATAATGGTAAATGGCCTGCATTTGTATAGCGCTTTTCTAGTCCTTAAGGACCCCAAAGCGCTTTACACTACATTCAGTCATTCACCCATTCACACACCCATTCACACACACATTCACACACTGGTGATAGCAAGCTACATTGTAGCCACAGCTGCCCTGGGGCGCACTGACAGAGGCAAGGCTGCCGGACACAGGCGCCACCGGGCCCTCTGACCACCACCAGTAGGCAAAAATGGGCTTAGTATCTTGCCCAAGGGATATTTGACATGCAGCCAGGAGGCCAGCCTGGGATCGAACCACCGACCTTCTGATTAGTGGTTGACCTGCTCTGCCACCTGAGCTACAGCCAGGTGGCAGAGCAGCCACATATACAAACTACAGATCCCATGATGCAGCGCTGCAGCCTCCTTGCTGAACGCTAGGCTAACTGGGAACATTCCCGTGTCAATCAAGTCAAACTTCTGTTATTGCGAAGCTAGCCGCTCAAAGTTTATGAAAGTTTATTTTTTTTAAGTTTATTTATTCTGGAATAATATTCCTGTCTGTTTTTATTCATATTTATGTTTAAAAAACATTGTTTTAGTGTGTTCAATAAATGTTTATCTTGTTTGGCCCGCGACCTAAAGTGTGCTTTGAGTTTTGGCCCCCTGTGCAATTGAGTTTGACACCCCTGCATTAGGGGATGTAAATGGTGTTGGTGGTGTTGCTATCACATTGACGTCACAATATTACATTTTTATATCGTTTCAAATTTGTAACGGGATTATTGCAGATTATATGATATTGCACAGCCCTAGGTCAGGGACACTAATTGCCTAAGCAGCTTCAGCCACGGTGGGCTGCCACAAGCCAAAATCATCCTCAGTCATAACGTTGGAGATCAGGTTATAAATGAACAACAGCAAAGTTCTGCCTGCTTCTGCTGGAGGGTCCTTCGTTTTAAAAGGATTTTCCTTCCACATGTTACAGCTACTCATAGAATTCTGTCTGATTGTTGGAGTTTGGTTTTTAATATTGGAAGGTATTTACCTGATAATATAACATGAGTTGAGGCAGCTGTTGTTGTGATTTGGTGCTATATAAATAAAAGTGAACTGAACTACATTGAATTAAACATAGCACCAACAACACGAGCCTGCAGTACCCGTTCTAACACTGCACTTGACACATTAACTTAAACATGAACAACTGTACGACTTTATGCATTATAAATTATCCACAAAGTTGCTACAGTATCTTTTCACGAGTCACACTGAAACTTTTCATCATGCTATTATTAGGAAATAGTTACGAGAGCTGTGATGGGATTTTTTTACTAATGGTTTTTGATTGTTTTATGCTTTGCATGTTTGTTTGTTTTTTCACTTTTTATTTGCATGCTTTTATTTGGGGAATTACTTGGGATTTCAGTTCACATTGAAGCCTCCCAAGTTAAAGGCAACACGACACACCTGCTCTGTTAAACTTTCTTAATAACAGAGACAAGCCAACAGCAGGAGAGAGCCACAGCAGACCAGGCCAGGGGGATAAAAGAGTGACCTGTTGGAGCAAGCTACAGCAGACAGAGGACAGATATCTGGACAGATATTTCGAAATCTGGCAGAGGGGGGGCATAGTGGTCTTGGTTTTTCAAGAGAGAGAGACTGTAGTGAGAGCAGGAGGCAGACAGACAGCATCTTAGCCCTTGTGGTATTGTGACAGTAAAGTGAGGATCACCCGTGGGCAAAGGATCTCTCTTTGACCCTTCATAGTACTAAAGAAGGATTGGTGTTTACTCAGCACTGACTGAGTGACTCAGCACTGCATGCTGACCTTCACTCACAGGTCAGCATGCAGTGCACACAGCGTGGACAGAAGACAAACAGGTACATGAGGGATGAGGGATGACAGGGGACTTTTTTTATTGGACTTGTAGCTCTCTTTTAGGGCTTTGGAGGCACTTTACTGCAAAATCTTTTAGTTTTGTGGGGGTTTTCTGTATATATACTGTTTTAGAACTCTTTTTATGTTACTTAGTCTTTTAAACTCTTCAGTTGTTCCTGGCCCAGCCTGGTTTTACAATGTTATTTTATTGTAAATTAATTATTTTTTTGAACTCCTTGAGATTTCAGAGATTATGAGATAATTATTTTTAGGTGTGATCCACCTAGTCAAAATGGTCTGCTTCTCCTTTCTCTTTTATAAGACCTATTTCCCTCAACCAGGGTCAACGACACCAAGGACAAAGACCAGCAACACCTTATTCAGATGTGTGTGCAAGCGGGTGTGGGGGAACTTTGAACCAGTATGATGGTGGGGATGTGATCGCAACGAGCTCCAATGAGAAGGGAAAATGTACTACAGCAGAAAATCTCATTTTCTAACATCTTCCAAAAGCTAGCCTTACCACTGCCAACAACTGGAAATAGCAAATGGATGAAGCAAACAAAATCATGCCAAGTTCCTAGGTACTAGGTGTAAGTACCACTAAGCCTGTAAGCTTGGAAGCTTGCAAGCCTGTGAGGGTGAGCTGGTGAGGTTTTACAGGGCGCAAAGTACAAGGCATCACTGGACAAGATAAAAAGAGATCTGTTAGATCCACTACTGAAGCCATAGAGAAAACCACCAGGTAGGTTTGGATTAAGAAGACAGATTAAGCGCCTTTAGGCAGCTGTTGTTGTGATTTGATGTGAAATAAATAAAACTGAATTGAATCCATTGATACCTGCTGCTGGGACATAAGCTGGGGTCTGATTAGCTCCAGAAGACGGCCTGGAAAAAGTCTGATGCTGAAAGACTGCATTACTCCAGGTTACATCACTCATCATGCATCTTTGTGTATCTGTGAGATAAACCCTTCTTCCTCCATGCAAGCTTGATTGCACATTTATAAATGCATGCAGTTCAAGTTTTGTTTACCATCATCATGATATTGAGTGAGTGGACTAATCTGAACTAAATCTGCATTAGAAAACTTGTATTAGGTTATGTTTCTGGTATATTGCACTGTCACTTTTACTTATTTATTTATTTTTGTCACTGTGAGAGGACACAAATTATTCATCCGTTGCTTTATCAGTTTAATAATGCAACAACTGAGGAATTTGTACAAGACACAAAAGCTGTCTCCTGTTATATCAAGCTAAGCGACATTGACAGTGCATTTACAATATGAATGTGAATAGAAGACGGCGTCCTTATCAGTGTTACTAGAAGCCTTGAAATATTGCAGTTTGATTATAAAGTAACTGTCTGTGTCTTGTGTGAACTATTTTTTTGGTAGCTGTAAAAGATTTTAAATCTGTCAATAATAAACTGCTCGGCTTATTTACTTCGCCAGCCTTCTGCCCAGTTGTTTAATATGGCACCAGACTAATTAATAATAATACTGACTTTGACCTGCCATAAAACAACAGGTCACAGCTCATCGTATTACTCCACTTTCTCATTCTATGAATGCTGAGCTCTTTATAGCTGATTAATAGTACAACTATGAAAATCAATACTTCTCTCTGATGTTGGGTCCTTGGGTAAATACTTGCTTAACATTAGCAGCATACTGTAATATGAAGCGGATTTTCTGTTTTGCAACACTGTAAAGGTAACATAAACAAGGACAGATCTTATCTTCGTGCATGCTATGTAAAATCTGCATGTTCTTCTTGTAACAAAGTAGTCATTCTCTTGGATATCTTTCTTTCATTTTCACAGGTTGTTACTGCCAGAAATTGCAGTATGTTGAGGAGAGAGGGCAAACAGATAAGGGGGAAACCACATATCTGCACAGGAAACAGGTTAGTTGTTGGTCTAATAAGAGGACTTGGTCAAGATGGATTCATTGGATAAGTTGGATAGGTCAGTAAAACATACTGACTTGAGTCCCATTAGGCGATCTGGCAGAGATGCAAGTCTATGATTAAGAGCTAGTCTATTTGTAAGCGATAGAATCACATCAAATATGTTGCAATATATTTATGTTTTAGGTCTTGCCAAGTCACCCACCAGTTACATCAGTTGAGTTATGGAGCTTCTTATTTCAACTTGCTGATTTGCAGTTACACAACAAGGTTGTTGTCTGTTACATTCTGCTATAAAGCCATGCTATGAAAGGTGTCTCTAAAGAGAGGTACACAGTTTGTTGGCTTTGCAACTAATGGTACAGCTACACTCCTGTGTAAAAAGCCCTAACATGACTGCCGTTCAATGCATTCATCACAAATTAGACCCTGCAGTCGATGCTGTAAAACATGCTCGAGAAGCCATTTTTACATATTTACTGATGAAACTCAGAAAGTCCACATAATAATCAATAAATGGGCTTGCAGATGTGGGTAAAAGAGGGCCACATGCCCCAGATCACCCCTCCACAGGAAGCAGAAAAAATAAATAATCAAAACAGACGATACAAGTACACCCTTAGTGCTTACATAGGAATTAAGTACCAGCCAGGTGCTGCTAATCAAATGCATTTGATTAACCGAAATATCAGCAATTGTGGCCACCTCCATAAAAGCAGAGGTTCTGGCAGTTTGCTGGTGTGAAGCATTCAGGTGTGTTTTAATGCAATGCCAAAGAGGAAAAACATCAGAAATGATATTACAGAAGCAATTGTGCTGCCCATCAGTCTGGGAAGGGTTAGAAGGCCATTTCCAATTCATCATTCTACAGTGAGAAAAATTATTCACCAGTGCAAAACATTCAAGACAGCTGCCAGTCTTCCCAAAAGTGGACATCCCAGCAAATTCACCCCAAGGTCAGAAATAATATGCAGTGAAATTGCAAAAAAAAAACACCAAGAGCTACATCTCAGACAGAACAGGCCTCAGTTAGCAATATTGAATGTTACATTTTATGAAGGTAACGTTAGACAAACACAAGAAATGTGTCTGTTTGGAATGCTTACTAAGAAAAAGCCTCTCCCAAAAGAAGATGGGAGCACAGCTTGGATTTACAAAGTTGGATCTCAACAAACCATAAAACTTTAGAATTAGAAGAATTATGAATTATGTACTATGGACAAAATGCATCATACTACAGCTGATGAAAACCAATCACAGGATATAAGCAAAAACACCTCATACCAAATGTGAAGCGCTGTGGTGAAGGAGTAGGTTTGTTTTGCAGCCACAGGACCTGAGCACCTGCAGTCATGAAGCTGACCGTGACCTCTTTTGTTTACCTGCATTGAAGATTCAAATGTGAAGCCAACTGACAGGGAAATTATGTTATACAACAGGAAAATGATCTCAAGCACAGATGCTGCAATGAGACCTTGAGTGCATAAACAAAGACCTCCAAACCTCAATGAACGAAAGTAATGTTAGAACAAAAAGTGGACCAAAATTGCTTTAAAATCATGTGAGAGACCAATAAAGTCATATATAAAAGCAATAAGAAACCAGCATGAGCTATGGGGGAGTTCACACACTTATCTAGAGTGTAATTTATTAGCAAAAAACAAATATTAAAAGCAAACAAACAACTGATCGAGTAGTTTTTTTCTATTTAAATGTGAATTTTTAATTTAAAAGCTCCTTAAATTTACATGGAATCTCTTGATACTTTAAGACATTATGTAATTTTATATATATATATATTTTTTTTTTTTTCTTCAGTGAATATTAACTTCAACCTTGCTTTACATGCAGCAGTAACAGCGTTAATTATAACAATGTTTGAAATAAGTATGATGACAGTTCTTGTGATTTCGAGAGTCTGCCTCTGTGTGTGTAACTGTGCTACTGCTATAGATAATGAATGTGCATATGTCGATTCCTGCGGTGACTACTGTTCCTCTGCCAATAAAAGCGATCACAGGCTGCTACGCACGGACTAGAACCAATAAGTGTTTTAATGTTAGTTTTACTTGACTTGTTTATGAGGCTCATTTTTAAATCAGTGATCATGTACAGAAACAATCATCTCAAAGATGGACAGATTAGAACAGGATCTGAAAAGGATCTTTTTTTTCCTTTCTTTTTTTTAACAAAAGCACTGACCTCTTTTCCTTTGAGACGTATCATCTGTTTACTATTATATAAACTATAATGAACCCAGATACTCACTCAGCAGCAGCAGCAGCAGCAGTTCCTGTGCTACTATATGGAACAGCTTGCAGAGCTGGTGATCAAGCATCGTGATTAAGCACCAACTGCGAGGAAACTCTCCGTGCATTCAGTCCAATTCAGCCCGGCACTGATTACACTCATCAGGGCCCCGTATGCTGCAGGGTTTTGAAAGAGCACCAACTGCTGTTTGAAATACAGATTTTTGTCAAAATTATTTAATTATCAGACATATGGGCTGCAATAAAAAGAGTGCTGCTTTAAAAAACAGAGAAGTTGGGCAAATTGGTACATCAAATAAAATAACACACTTCTACATCGACCTCTCTGCATTCTGTCCTTAAAATAATTTTTCTATTTAAGGGTCAGTTGAGTTTACAGGTAGCTGCCTTGCTTGCAGTACCAGTCAGGGCCTGTGGGTGTCGCTGTGGAACACCACACAACACAAAGTGTAGACGAAGAAATCGGTTTCATAACAAAACGTCACATCCTCTGACCGCTAACAAAGGTAATTCATTTTTGTTTTGCAAAGGTTTCCCCAGTGTTTCTAAAATGTATACATCTTTTGTCAGCAAGAATGAATAAATATTATAATAAATGAGCTGTCAGCTGTATATTGAGACTATCTCGCATAGTTGTTAGCTCCGCTGGCACGCTCTGTACCCGACATGACTCTTTAAATGAAAATGCCCGGGTCAGTGCAAGAAGGGTTGTATTTTGACATGGTCAAATAAATGCCGTCAGTCATACAAGCAGCCTCTGTGACGATGTAAGGAACATGTTTATTTACAGTGCTGAAATAAAAAGCTTTGAGTAATAACAGGCTGCTTTCAAAGATGCTATCTACAAATAGTCGTCAGCAGTGTCAGGTAATCGAGTTGGCTCTTGCTTTTCCCCTATGAAACATATAGCAGCAGCTGTACAGAGAGACCATTAAGTTCCGATAAAAAGCCTCTGTTATGCATGCAAAGATAGGATGTGTGACATTAACCAAAGGAGCATGAAGCAGTGGAGTCAGAGCTGGAAGATGATGGTACAAAGTGTGTCAGTTTAGAAATAATAAAGGTAGATGAATCAATACAGGTTGTGCTTTAGAAATATCCCCCAGCTCTGCGTGCCTGGACCTTGTTTTTATTCGCTTAAAATTTCTGGAGCTAGAAAAAACATTAATGTTGTTCTGCTGTCATGATGGGCAAAACCTCACAAAGCAAGGGTGACCACAAGCGTTAAATAAATGTAAGGATTGGTCTGTGTGCTCTGGTTACTTCTGTATTTTCTTTTCCTCCTTGTGTTTAGGGGATTGGTGTTAGGAATTTGCATCAATGCTGCGTTCGATCGCGACATTCCTGTGCCTCCGGTGCCAACCTGTCACAGCTCTACCTTTAAACCTCAGATCACGTGCGACACATAGTGTAGCAGAGAACCAGCAGACTGTAGAAGCTCTTTATGATCTATCTGTGGACATCCAGAAGGTCCGGAAACTTAAAGGATGGGTGCTGCTTCAGAGTCCAGCCTACACAAAAGAAGTAGCTGAACTCCTAAAGAACATGGGGGCCTCGGGCCCCATCATTGCTCATATTTTAACAAGTCATCCTGAGGCTGTCCTCTGTAATCCTGAGCAGATTTACACTCAAAAAGAGCTGTGGATGTCTGTGTGTCCAAACCAGAGGGAGCTGGTTGGTGTCATTGAGAAATTCCCAGCCTCATTTTTCACCTCCTCCAGTCACCATGACAACCAGCGAAACAACATCTCCTACTTCCAGAGTTTAAACCTGAACAAACGAGTCATCACCAAACTCATGGCCAGCGCTCCTCAAAGCTTCAGCCGGCCAGTAGAGCAGAACGAGCTGATGGTCCACACTCTCCAACACGCCTACCAGGAGCTCGGAGGGGAGGAAGCTAACATGAAAATCTGGCTTCAGAAGTTGCTGAGTCAGAACCCGTTTGTTCTTCTCAAGCCTCCAGAGGTGCTGAGGGAGAACTTCCTTTTTCTGAGAGACAAGGGCTTCAGCACACCCCAGCTGCTCCACCTGCTGTCCAGGCTGAAGGGCTTTGTGACTGAGCTGAACCCAGACAGTATGCGTCGCACTCTGCTGTACTCTCAAGACACCATTGGGTGCTCTGAGACAGAGCTGCGGGACATCATCCTCAGGTGCCCAGCTCTTCTGTACTACCCTGAATCTACTCTGGCTGAACGTTTTGAGGGTCTTCTCAGTGCTGGGATCAGCATGTGTCAAATCACAGCGACTCCAACTGTCCTAGAACTAACCACGCAAATAGTAAATTATCGTGTCCAGCAACTGAAGGCTCGAGGTTATGACATAAGGACAGGTAGTCTGGAGGTGCTAAATGGCACTAAGAAGGACTTTGAGATGAGCTTTGGAAAACTACAGCTCCGTAGGGAGAGGCCACTTTTTAATCCTGTCGCCCCTTTAAAGGCGGATGATTGACACAGGTTGTATGGACGAACACTAACTGGATCCATGTCGTTCTTATGGGTATTTGTACTTTGTAAAAGATTAACGTGTCTTAATTACAAATGTGCTTTCACTTCCATTTACATTATAATCATATGTTTGAATTTATTGCTGTAGTTAAATTGGATTAACTACAATGATGCCATTTAATCTGTACAGTGAATTTTGCCTGTGAAGATGCCTTAAATTTGAATCTGAATACTCTGGAAAACAATCTATTAAAGACTTGCTTCATAATTTATTTATTTTTTACTTGTATGTTTAAAACTGGGTTTTAAAAACAGCTGAAGGTACAACGCAGAGAATGTTTCATAGCCTTTCTCTTGCCAAACTCTCCAACCTCGTGGGATGTAATGTAATTAAAATCCAGTTAACAAGCTATGGTGTGAAGTGTTGTGAATGTTTTTTTTTTCCAATCTATTTAGGCTGTGTGAATTTTTCCCAATTGTAAAAAAAAAAAAAAAAAAAAGAAGTAAAATTTTCACTTGTAGTTCAGACCAAAGAGAAGTGTGATTGCACCCCAACATTCAGTTTTTACAAGTCTGAGGTGTTACAAAGAAAAAGCAGTGCACTTTCATGTAGGTGTAAATTCACACTGGAAGAGATGAGAGCGGCTATGTGCTGATTTATCAGACTGATATCAGAAAGTGAGACAAATGCAATGGCATCTTAATGTGTCAGTTTTTAGTGAAGATGCAGTCCCTTGTCAAAAAAAAAAACTCCTTACAATAACGTCGCATAAAACTCTGCACGACATGACAGCTCGGTGACAGACGTGCTGATTGGTCTATCAGATGTATCATGGAGAACAAACAAGGCCTTTCAAACCATTTTATTTACTGTCTGTGCAAGTGTCTCATTTTCACACAATGTTCTTGGCTGCACAACTGTTACCCTCAGGGATGAAATCTAACTGCGCCTCCGATTTTTATTGTTACTCTACAGATGGAGACACTTTATTAGAAGCTATTTCACTTCTAAAATGTCGCTTCATTATCATTTCAAATGAATTCAAATGCACCCACGCAAGATAAAAAAGAAAAAGGAACAAAAGTGATGTGCCTTTGATTTCGGACTGGACCTTTGCAACCTTTCTGGCATTCAAAAAAAATCAGTAGACTTTCATTTCATTTAGACTAAATCGATTTTCCATAAGGTTTGACTTTATTAATTAAAGGTTTTCATGTCTCTGTGTGTCACGTGGTTCTAAAAAGGCTTTGGATAAGTGCCCATGTTAGCATAAGCCACAAAATCAATATACAATCATACTAGGCATTGTCTAAACCAAGAGAGGGGACCATAAAATGTCTCATTTTGAATGTGTCTTAATGTTTCAAAGCCAGCAAAAGCCCTTGAAACATGCTTAAGAGTGCCTTTTAATGGAAGCGAGCATCACAGCTAATGAAGTCATGACTTTATGCCTCAAGGTCCCCTCACTCTTATAATGTAGACGATGGGGGTCACAACAAAGAGACTGAGGACTTGTGTGTCTAGAGGGGCGGGGGTGTACGCTAACAACCTCCCATCTGCTGCTGTCTGAATCACTCACCATGGTCCCGTAGACATGGCCGTAGCCATTGGGCAGATGATTCAAAAAGTGAGTGCATCTGGTAAAGAATTTGAGCTCAGCAGATGGATGTTTGACTAGAGTTTATTTTCCAGCCATTCACAACACAGAAGCCCTGAGGGGCTGCAGCGTTACCTCGAGTAAACTGCAGCTGACGAACTAAAGGTTTCTAACTCTGCACAGCGCTGACATTTGCTTTAATTCATCATGTTGCAAGTGTTCGTCTTTAGCCGATGCTTAGTAATGAATACGAGGGAGTTAATCGGGACATATCAAGGCGAGGCAGATGAGACGAGGTCTCAGGTGTATAAGTGGAAGTCATCTCGATTTCTTACCCAGTGTCCTATTGTCCTCAGTGGACACCCTCATCCTCCTGTGCTGAGCGCTTGAATTACACGGGCAAGCCAGAGAGGTTAATAAGTAGGAGTATAAATTGTCCTTTTTCATTTCAAACACACCAGTGGTTGAAACTCCCCGTGCTTAACATTCTGCTTTTATGGGTCATATCTCACAGGAAACAGATGACATCTGCAATTAGAAGATATGATTTCCAGCTGATGCAGGAGCTCAGACGACCACTGCTGCAGTAAATAGTCCTCATTTGAAGTCAGTGTGAGTTAAGCCCTGGCATTTTCATTTAGAAGTCTATTCTTCAAAAGCAGCGAAAGGAGGTGGAAAATGAGCTTTTTGCCACTTAAATATTCCACTAGGAATATTTAAGTGGCAAAAAAATCAAAATGTCTTATGTTAACCAGAAAAGAGAACCAAACATTAGAATATTTAAAAAGTAATGTTTGGGTTTTATTCATACTAATGTCACTTGAGGATTTTCAGCTTTAAAAATGTGTTTGACTCCATGCTGTGAGTTGTTCTGGTGTATTTACATTTATATCATGAACTGGAGATGCTGCGTGCTCTCATCTCAGTTTCTCTTTCCCCACCTACACTAGAAAGTTTGTTTTCTGTCACCCTGATGACACCACACAAATATACTTTACATTCTGCAGGAGGGAAATAAATGTCACATTGATGGATGTTCAATAGCAAGAAGTAAATAACTTTCTATATTGAACGTTCCATCCGAGATTCACAACTTTGAAGCAGAGAATCATCTGTCACTTGGTGAAATCTCACCTGTTGAGGGCTGTGGTCTGTTAGACAGCACCATCGTTTATTCACTCATGACTGAATCTATCACTTGATCAACCATTTGAAGCAACAGTTGCCGGTGCCTAAACCTGGGACAAGTTAAAATATGCATGCCTTTAAATAGCAGTCTTTTTTTTTTTTTACTGAGTTTTTACTGTTTCTTCAAATAACTCTTGGGCAGTATCAAAAATCAGATTTTTGAAAGCAGGAGTAGGTTCGAGTCCTATGCTTCTACTGTTCTTACTAGGACAGCTTATGAAAGAAGATTTCAACCAATCATGTCATCAAGCCCTGTCTTTTTAGTAACATATGTTGTATATACAAAAACGTGTGCACACGTGCTTTGAAAATGAGTTCAGAGGAGAATTTCCAGACTGCTTTGAGCTAGTAGGAAGGCAACAGTAGCTTAAATAACTACTCATTACAATCAAGGTGTACAGAACAGCATCTCTGACCACACAACAGACCTTGAAGATGGGCTACAGCAGCAGAAGACCACACCAGCTCCCACTCCTGTCAGCTAAGAGCAGCAAACTGAGCTCACCAAAATCAGACAATAGAAGATTGGAAAAATATTGCCTGGTCTGAGTCTCGATTTCTGCTGCAACATTCAGATGGTACAGTCAGAATTTGGTGTAAATAACATGAAAACATGACCCCATCCTGCCTGGATCAACAGAACCCCTTTCATTTAAATGCCACAGCCTACCTGAGTATTGTTGCTGGCCATGTCAAGCCCAGTGTATACCCATATTCTCATGGCTGCTTTCCGGATATTGTGCTGTGTTACAAAGCTCAAATCATCTCAAGCTGATTTCTTGAACATGACGAGGTCAGTGTACCCAAATGGCCTTCAAAGTCACCAGATCTTTTTCCGATAGCGCACCTTTGGAATGTGGTTGAGCAGGAGTTTTGTTTCATGGATGTGCAGCCGACAAATCTGCAGCAACTGAAAAATGTCTTTAATGTTTTAAAAACAGAAAAGAGCCGCCCTGACTGTTAAGTAGTTTTCTTATCATTTATTGTTTCTGACATGTGTAGTGAAAACTGCACACGGATCTTGTCAAAGTTTGTTACTGTGCGTAAGATGGACTCCAGGACCAGGGCTTTGTGCAAAAGGAAAACGTGAAAAGATTTTCTTCTAGAGGGATTCAACAATGAATGATCTGTCTTTTCATTTTAAAAGAGAAAAGACTTGGAAGGATGAAGACTGAATGAATGCTTGGTGACCTTTTTCTTGACCCTTTGTGACTTCCATGCAGGGGATGAGACAATCCAAAGCGTGGGATGGTCATGCTCTTATTCAGGAATGGGCACTTTGGGCTGCAGACTGTGACATTAATACCAGTGTTAATAGCATTTCTCTTGCAACAGTAAACTAGACATGTGCCAAAAGCCTCCTGTTCTAGTTAAAAATATTTCCTTGGATAAAGACCCCTTTGTATTCCTCATTCTTTTGGGCTTTTTAGCAACAAATGTTCCTCTTGTAATTGGATTAGTGAATAACTGTGCCACTGTGTATCCTGTCCCCGTATGCTCATTTCATTGGCTCTGATTAGATATCTACTCAGGTGGTGGTTGGTTTGAGATAAAGACTACATGAAGTCATCATAACAGAGGTCTAAGCAAAGTAGTGATGGATGCTAGACAGGAAGATAAAAACTCCCAGAAAACTCTCACTTAGGTTTGTAGTGAAACACTGATCCATGAAGTCTTTTTGATAGACAGTCATACACCCACAGACAGTCCGTGGAGCTTTTTAGTGCTAAAATATATACATAGTTTACTCATAATTGAGGTGTTTTCTTGTTCTGATTAAGTTAGATTTATTTACTGAGTAAATTTCAAAAATGCACTGGCTAGAAACAAGAGGTAAAATATCGATAATTAGTTAACAGCAGCGTGCTCATAAGCTTTTGGTCTCTTGCCTCATTGATATACCTCCATCTACTGGCTAAAGGGATCACATACAGCCAGATAAGAGTAAAGTATTTTATTAATACTGAGAAAAACAAATAAACAGTGTCAATTACTTCTCCATTAAAAATTCACCGTGTACTTATGGTTCCGTCTTTAAAAACATCCCAAGGAAAGCCGGTATCAACAAATACGAGTCTCACTATTTTGAACTACCATGGATTTAAGCAGTAACATTTTAAATAAGACATATTATAATGTGAAAGCACACAGGTGGAGTTATTAAATCATCACTTTCTAAACAGGCACCTGTCAAGCTGACTGAAAGGGTAATAGATCTACTGTGATACTTGGAGTACTGGTATTGATGCAGGCTGCTGACTGACTCAAGCACATTTTCTGCGCTGCATTAAAATGACTGAGTGGGAGGACGAGATAGGAACACTGCCAAACGACAGGGCAACAGGAGAAAGTGACATGCCAGATCTGATTATAGTAGCTTAAAAAAAGAGCAGAAACTAAAAAAAGTAAAATAGTTGAGCAGCAAGCACTGCAGCACTGTTGGAGTGTCTGTACTTAAAGTGGCTATGGACTGCCAAGACAAAGAAGTCACATTTATACTGTTTGAATTATTCATCGACTACATTACTAAAAGTCTTTTTTAAGACATTGGCATTTCTTTAATTAAAAAAGGTATCCTACACAGTGTCGGCAGTGTCTCTCTTGAATACTTGGTATTTGAACTTAATGCCGTTCTCCTCTTGAATCTCACTTGGCACGCCGGGAAATCTTATTTGAAAACAAGAGAGAAAAAAAGGTTAATTAGAACAAAAACCACTGATCATAATTTAATAAAACAATCAAAATGCAAAAGGCAGATAGGCAGAGTAGAATTATCCTCACATTCATTAAATTGGATATTAAAAGGTTGATTATAAAACTCCACGATAATCTCCCTTATGTAAACATTTGCCAGTTTACTATTTCAATTCAGTTTTATTACAGTAACAAAGCTGTTCAAACCCTTGGTAAGCAACCTGTTAAAACCAAATGTCTCAGGCTGACAGATGGTGCTGATGTTGACTTTGTAACAAAAAGCAAAAATCACTTCCTCACTGGCGTCACAGGCTGGCTGGGTGCACATTAAAAAAAAAAGCAAACTATTTCATAAGAATTTCAGTGCCAGCAAATTCACAAAGAGACACTGAGCCTTTGGGATCAGTATGCCCTGCACTTCAGATGAGGTGAAAACTTACCCTTCCTGTAGTTGAAATAGATTTTTGTCAAATTCTGGGAAGAAAACATCACAGTCATAGTCAGCCATGACGTCTGTCAGGTAAAGCAGGTCACACCAAGGGTGGTTTAATGCATCCTGGTTAAAAGGAAAAGGAAGAGAAATGTTATACTAAAATACAGTTTTCCCCAAAGTAGATTTTAGGATGTTGTTGGTGGATCTTATTCCCTATCATATGTATGATAGCCCTGAGAAAGATACTCTAAATATATGCAAATATCCTCTGACAACCAGAGAACACAGCTAATTGCTACAGCCACTGCAACTCTGTTAAACCACTAGAAACAAATGTGTGAAAAGCTGATCAATATATCACCCACTCAATATAATTTAACTTTAATGAGGTGCTGAGGCTTACAAAACAAGAATGCTGTGTGTTAACATGTCACTTTGGAAATAAGGCACTTTGTTATGCAATGGGAGAAAATCACCATCCACTTAGAGCTGAGCATGTGAATAATGTTCCTTGGTGCTAAAACACACCAAGGAGCCACATTTAAAGCCTCTTACTTTAAATGTGGGAAACTCTAAGCATACATTTGAATTTTTCACCTGTAACTCAGGATGTAGAGTCAGTAGTTAGTTTCCCGGCTCCTCCAGTCTGCAGACTGACATAACCTTAGGTAAGATACAGAAGCCTGAATTGCCCCCAATGCAAACGTGTGTGTGAATGTTAGGTAAAGTGCTTGGATATAGAAAAAAGCCCTGTGTGTGTGTGTGTGATACTGGGTGAATGAGGCCTCTAGAAAAAAAACACTTTGAGTACGTACTTAGACAAGAAAAGTGCTATATACATACCAGTCCATTTACAATTTATTCAAGTATCACAGTAAGTTAGGACAGTTCAGACACGATCCATGTTAAAAACTAGCTGGAAGGTGGATGAATTGAGGGCTTACACCAAAGTAAATATTCTTTTTGACTCCAAATCATGCAAGTCTATTATAGTAGAGTCCAAGAATAAAAATATGGAGCCGTACATAAGCTCCTGTCTATGGTTTCTAAGTTATGGCTTCACTTCTTTACACGTGAACATGTCAATAACAGGTCCTACACTTTAAATACACTGCAGTCTAGGTGGATATTGCCATACTGGTTTACCTTGTAAAGCTGCACTCCACCAACAATCCAGATGGTCTCTATTAAGTCAGCGAGGGGGGGCTCTGCAGCCAGGCGGATGGCACTGTCAAAGTCTCGACACAGGAAGTGTGCGTGATCGGGAACCGTGCTGAAATCAAGACCGCAAAAAGAAAAGATGATGAAGAGAAAACGGGGAAAAATAAAACTGATTTCTGGATGATCTGAATTTGTGTGTCTGTGTAACACTCACTCCAGGGTTTTACTCAACACCACATGCAAAATATTGGGAAGTGGAAACAAAGATTCAGGGTGGGAGTTCCAGCAGAGTCTACCCCAAACCATAAAATTCATCCTTCCTGCGTTTTACAGAATAAAACATAATTAATATCTCGGCCTTTGTAGTTTCTGTTTCTTTTTAAATTATTGAACATAATATAGGACTGGGTATCAAAATGTTCTAATGAATTAAGCCGTCCTCACAGAATTTACACAACTACAGTAAAACATTGACAAATCCCTCAGTCCTAATGCCAAACTGAACTGAAATGTGTCCTTATTACTTGCTTTTTTATGAACTCTTCCATGATTTATTAATAATAATTATTATTTTTTGAGAGGGTGGCTGTAGGTCAGCATGTAGAGAGCTACATAGGAACCAGTCCATTTACCATTTTTAAATGAATATTATATTTTTTTTTAAATGTGCTCATTACGTTTTGGTCCCTAAAGGCAGATGTGGTTTTGGAAGCAGTGTTTCAAAATTGTGAATGACACCCGGACCTCTATGACAAATGTATGATGGGATGTGAAGAATACCTGGTCTTGACACCGTTTTGACAGTGTCCATAAAGTACTGGAATTCAGTCCTGTGAAAGTCACATTTCCAGTGTTAAGTCAGGCAGAAAACAGTTGCATTTCACAGTAAGCTCATTATTCTGAGAAAGCTGACTGCTGCTCACAGGGTACATCTTTTATTATCCTCAAACTCTGACTTCTAGCACTGCTGCCCTCACTGTTACAACTTAATGACACTGATATTTACAGCACATACTGATTGTTACCTTTGTAACTTGCTGTTTGAACCATTATAGATAAGCAAAAGGTAAAACTCTCATCAACTGTCGCCCATGCATAGACTACTTATTCTATTTGATTTTTTAAAATTAATTTATTAAAAGCGTCACCACAGTGGTTTAACTCTTACGGTAAATCCCAGGGCAGTTTTCCATCTTTCCCGATCCCCATGTCGTTGCAGGCTGCTGCAATGAGGCGAACGGGTTTCTTTTGCAATTTTTCCCAGCTCGTTTCCATCTCCAGCAGCACTCAAGCCAAACAAATCAGAAGGGATCAAGCTCTGCATCGAGAAATGCGCCTGTGTGGGAACAATTTATTGGGGTTTGGATTCTATCGCCGCCCACCGAGTCCAAGCTCCTTATTGGACACGGTCAGTGCATCCACAAGAGGATTGTTCGCGTTTTTCGCAGCAACGTGACTCACGAGGTGCCCTCTTCGCTAATGCACAATAATCCCCTAAAATATTCAGACCCTTGTGTTACCCTAGTGAAAACAAAGTGAACGGTTTAGTTCAAAATCTCAACACAGCTGCTGCAGACACGAAAGCTGGTAAGTAAACAAAGATGAACTTTGATTAAATTGCAAAGTAACAGAGTGTGCTGCAGGGTTCAGACAGGAAAGTCAAAAAGACAAAACAACAACAACAACAACAAAAAACAACAGTCTCCAACAAAACATAATCCAACAGAAGAACAATGTGAGGCCAGAAAGACCCCAAAGCACTTTTGGATAAATGCGTAAAGGTGGATAAACGCTGAAGGAGAAGACGACTTGGAGCGAAGGACGATAGAAAGCAGAACCAATCAAATGTTCACTAATGAAACTGATCAGGAGCACACAGACAGGAAACCAAACCAACAGATATGATTGGTTAACTAACTAAAAGGGGGGTTATTCCCGCTTTGAGTTACAGGGATTCTTAATTGGATAAGCGGGAAAAAAAATAGATGGGTGGAAATAAACAGTAACGAAAAATCCTAAACACATGGATCCCATAATAGACTTAATGTTGGTGGTTATTGTTCAATTTAGAGATGTAGACTACAAAACATATTTTGCAGCAATGTGCAAAAGTCTTGAGCCACCTTTTCTTTTTCTTTTGCTTCCAAGGAGTTATGTTTTCTTCTATCTTTAAAAGTGAGCAATGGTTCTCCAGCTGTTCTAAATGTCTTTCAGTTTTTCTTTGGTTCTTTGGACAACATAGGTGGTTTTTCTGTCATTTTCTGTACAGTCCTTGGACCTGACTATTTTCAAAGAAATTTCGGGTTTTTTTGTCCACTTAGCACTGACATCCCAACCATCAAGCTTTAAAAAAAAAAAAAAGGTATCCAACTCCAGGGATAAACTAGGGTTGTGTGTTGATTCCCAAATGGCTACAAGCTGAAAACATGGCGTGGTGTGCAGCACATCCAAGAAGCCCGGAAACCCATTCCTGAAGTCTCCTTGGCTAAGCTTTCTTATTCAAGTTTTCAGGCTGTGTTGGCTTATATGCCATGTATAATGTATAAATACACGTTTCAACAAATCAACTATTTTCCTGTAAAATGAAGAAATGAGCCTCACAGTTCTGTATTATAAATAAACACAACTGCTGGGATAGTTTCAGTCTTTCACAATATCTGTTGCAACATTTACAGCCTGAGTTTAAAGGTGGACAAACTTCATAAAGGATGCCGAGTGAACAAACTCTGGTTCAGACCAATATATAACTTCTGCTTCAATGTTTTAATGCAGGTACCTGTTTTATCGGTAAAGGAGGGCCTGACATCATTTCTTACTCGTAGGTTTCAGACAAGTTTAGTGCAGATTCAGTAGGTCAGTGAATAAAGGGAAGGGTCTTTTGGCTAATCTGTCACCATGTAAATTGGATTTAAATGGTGGCTGGATAACTCCAACTTGGCACCAACCACACATGACTTTTCATAGACAAGTTGAAGTTTCACAGCAGGAAAAGCAGGTGTGTTAATGACAGCTTCATTCCTCTTAGGGGAGGTGTTGCCGTTATCCATACGGTTCCCTGGGACACTTGGAAGTGAATCATCGTGGTTAAAATGCCACAAATGCTTAATTTATCAAGTCAATATGTCTGCTGTGAAACAAATTTGAGGAAGTGTCTACTTCAGGTTGGAATATTGAAGAAGGCAAACAGTGAATAAAATTAGCATGAAATGAGTTACAGGAACAAACATCTGAGGTATTACAGCACATAAGAAATGAGAATGCAATAATATTTCATCCTTTATTTCAATACAATTGTAATTTGGTAATTGATACAAAAATAACAGATTTATGATCACATGGGAGAAGGGGGGAGGGGGGGGGGGGGGGGGTTGCACATTTTCAGAGAACTTTTTTTCCCCAGAGTTTTTTTTGGTAGCTTTATTTACAAAGGAATTTTGAGATCCTGTTACCAAATATACAAAAGTTGGAAATTAAAAAGAAATATTTACAAAACGTATGACGCCTTTTGTATGGCCTGCTTTAACAACGTGCTAACCTTATTTACAATCAATATTGTATGGCTGTAATAATGGTGCTAAAGATACAGAGGGCTGTTAAAAAATAAAAAGAAAGTTTATCCAGGTCATTTTACTTTAAGTCAGTTTACTAAGAGTGAGTGATAGTGTCAGCTGAACACAAAAAAAAAAAAACTCCTACGGTTCTGTCACTCTAATGGGAATAGTTTTTTTTATTCTGACATTTTTACATATAGTGTGGAAGCTGAAGCATCAGATCAGGCTGTCTGAAAATCACTGATTGTGTTTCACCTTCCAATTAGAGCCTGATCATGTTCTGACCTCATTATTGTGGAGTGTAGGGGGGGTAAAGCGCACTGGCTACTAGTTTCAGCATTTGTACAATTACATATTGTAGTGGAAGACAATAGGTAGCTTCACAACATCCTGATGAGAAGATTTTATACTCAGCTGTATTTGCTGCTTTACCCCTTTTGCAGATTCCTTCTGTTAACTTTTCATCTGTTCCTGAGATCTGTAATGTGTCCGATCGAGTCAAGTCCCGATAATTTGAATGTCATGTACTAAAGAGTTTTTAAGACTAAAAGTCAAAAGATAAATCCAGTTCCCCCCTCCCTTTCGCGCTCTACAATGGTTGGTACTTTTAGCTATTACTGTTCGTTATTTGGGGCAATGCAGGGGGGATGCTACCCAGATGATACAGACAGACTGAGGAATCCTTGTTCTGTCTTCAGCACCCTATTTACTCTGCTTCCAGGATTTAGAGCTGCTTTCAAGGGGAGTCTCTTCATGACGACGCTTCTGCACAGACTGTGCTCTTTCTGTTTTAAAAACATAACATACAATTAATTTGCAAACAAACTGCATATATGCCTATGCGCAAAATGTACAAAAATGCTAAATGTTCATTTTTTCAGTCCACAATTTTAGCTCGGCTTTATCGGTTTCCAGTAACTTCTCGAGAACAACAGTAATTCAGCTGTCCTCTGTAATAAAGCCCAATCCTCAGTTTCTAGTTCTCAACAGTTATCAAAAAGCCTACAGGTAGGGAATTCATATATTTAACATTACCCTTCCTACCACTGCAGTCTCATGAGTATTTATTTTAGTGTGAGTCTGATGACTCTCACAAATTGTATTTTGCAATAAATCAAGATTTTCAATGTTGTAGGTGTGACTATAAATAAATATTCAATACGTACCTGTTTGAGACATTCCCACCTGCACAGAGGGGTCTTTAGAGGACCCTCCTGCACCTTCATTGGTCACTGTGCAGACTGCTCTGGGATTAGTGCCATTTCCACCAAAGTTGGAATTGGCAGGGACTGTTGCCAGCAGACCTGTGAGACAACAAAAGGATTTCAAATTAAAATAGTTAAAATATTAACTATTGGGCTATTTTAAAACAAACAAACAAACAAACAACAATTATATTTATTATTATTAGCCCTGCAACAGAGTGGGTGATAGGCTCCAGCCCACTCGCGAAAATTGGATAATTGGAAGAAAATGAATGGGATGGATATTATTATTATTACTACTACTACTTCTGGGTTCAAACTGTTAGCATGTGTCAAACATATTCTCTGTGTGTTGAGTTGCAGATGTAATTTAATACGATGGTAGGAGTATTATGGAGATTCCGGCAGTCACCTGTACTTATGAGTTAGAATTTATCCTAATACATCCTAATGAAGGTATAATAAGGTTCTGTGCATTTATCAGGAGAAAAAAAAAGTCATAGGACAAGATCAGTCATCCTCACAAACAGCAGATAAAATGTTTATCTGAATGGTACACTTAGCAAAATTAATAATGCCATGACATTTAATTAGTATCTAGCTGGCATCCATACCCAGTCCTCTGTAGCAGGAAAGCTGCTGGTAAATCTGCTTCATTCTCTCAATGTTGATGCGACTGGCCTCAGCATGGTTCACCATGGGTTTGGGGTAATGGACTCCTATGATGCACTTGGCTGCCTTTTGTACTTCATCTGGGGCATTCCAAGGGTCATAGATATATTTGGCTGGAAAACCCCTCAATATCGGCAAATAACGCCTGCAAGCAGACACAAAATCAGACGAAGATGACACAATGTAAGATGACACAATGTAATGTAGACTAATGTAACAGACTGGTCCAAGTTCCTGGATGTACTGCATTTCATGTTACATTAGCTGGCACACATGCAGTTAATACTGTGGCTCAAAGTGCATTCTTTTTGTCTCATGACAAATTTTCATCAGTGTTTACCAATTACACCACATGACTGTATCACATTTCATATTCAGGAGAACTTCTGTGGTGCAACACAGGCCACATTATCCCAAATACACTAACAATTATATAAAGTGCTAAACAAAGTTCAATGTTCACTTTTGTAACCGAGACGAATTATTCCTCCCATGTGAGGCTACAAAAAAAACCCCAAAAAACAAAACCCTCCCCACAAATTAACCATGAGATTGTACTTAGTTACTTGAAATGACTGTAGGGATACACAAATACCCACACTATTGTTCCTATTTTCATGTGATACTTCATAAAATGTCTCGCTGACCGTATATAGTCGCCATTTGGGTCGGTGCGTCGTCCAAATCCCACGGGGCAGTAGCAATGAAAAAACTGCTGGAAAAATGAACTGCAAGAAAGCCACATCCAGCTGCCAGCATTTACACTCCAGTCTGCATCCAGAAGCAACTCTTCAAAAACCTGTTTTAAAAAAAACAAACAGAAAATGGTCAACAACAAATGAGAGAAAGAAGACAACAGCAAGGTACCCAATTTACTCTGACTCTTCTTTAAGTGCACTTTTAAACAATGAATAATAACCAGAGTGACTCATGTGCACTTAAATCTGGTGCAGGAAACATGATTTTGGCTTCACTGGACATAAAAATCTATAATAACCTTTCAGGATATTGTTCTTCAATAAGGCTGGGAATAAACCTGACTCCTCTACATCTTCAGATTTATTATTTTTTTTGGCTTTAGAAAATCTAGCCTCATGTAAGCACTTGTTCCCTTTTCTCCGTTCTTACCTTCATGCCTTCTTCCCAGCTGATCCAGAGGTCTCCCCTGGTGAGGAAACAAGCAACACCGTGCCTTGCCAAATGATGGATCCACCCCTCCTGCCTCAGCTGGGTCATAATAGCATCTATCCAAGGAAAGCCCGTTCGTCCTTCTGCCCACTTGGCCAGTGCCTCTGGGTTTCGGTCCCAGGGTATCTGGACACAAATGGGGTTGCCATCCATCTTGTCAAAGCAGGGGTTGTTGGTGGCAGTTGTATAGAAGAACTCTCTCCACAGCAGCTGGCCGTATAAGGACAGTGGTGGTGTGTGGTTCTTCTTGACCTGATGGGATGATGGACAGCTGATTTAGGCTTATGAAAGAAAAAAATACAAATTTGAAAACAGATGCTAAAGCCTCTAAGCCCAACAAATATAATACTATGGCATTAGTACTTTTCTGTAGAGATCAGTAAGTTTGAAGTAGAAGAGCCGGCATGAGAGACATCCAAAGCGCAGGTAGGGGCTGAGGCCTGTTGGACTGGCCAGCAGAGAGTTAGCGTTCATACGTGGACGCTCAAAGTTTGCAACCCAGGCCTGTTTAAAAAAAAAAAAAAAAAAAAAAAAGGTTAGTCAGCTTCATCTGAATAACTGACAATAAATGAGATGTTACATTTCTGAGTCTCCGACAGCAAAACTTAACCTTCAATAAAGTCACTACTGAAGATCATTAATGACGACAAATGACAGATATTACACTCTTGTTGTAGCTCAGTACAAAAAAAATAAATTAATAATAATTAAGCGCAAAATAATGCAAGAGGAACTCAGCTGGTTTGATACTGGAAGTAATGTGAGGAAAAAAGAGAAAACAAACTGGATTACTGACCTCTATGCACATGATGTACTATGTTAAGAGCAATAAAGAAATGTAGTCAAAAATCTGAGAAATAGCGATCATCCAGTTAAAGTGCATATTTCTCTTACACCTGTATATACACTGAACAATTCACTGCACATGTAAGGAAGACATTTCTTTTTTTAAGACATAAAACCCGAGGAAGTTTCTAAATTAGTTTTTCACTTTGTTCTCAGTAAGATGTATTTTTACCTTCCGCTCGAGATGCCGCTCTAGCCTCATGAGGGCTTCAGTTTCTCCTCCAGGCCACACTGCTGTGGTTAAACCCTCTGTCTCAAAACCTGAAAAAGTACCACATTCAACTTAAAAACTGCAGTTTGCCCCCAACTCTGACACCGATGGATGATAGAAAACACATAAACACAAAAACTTACCAAGCTCTTCAAGGGAGGGCACCCCAAACTTTTCATCATGGTCTTCACTGATTGGTGTGACACAGTTTTTAAGAACCTCAGATGTGATCGTCTCCGCTGGCATCTCGACGGCATCCATTCGATTTATTACAGCCTGGAAGCGTTTGTAGGTGAGTGGAGGCTGATTTCCATTAAGTTCTATAATCCTATGAAAGAGAAAAATGTATTAAAAGGCAGTCCCTGCAGAGACAGAGTAGGTGGTCACAATCTGCCTTAAAATTGGTTCATTACTATGAGACTTTCAGCTTAATTACTCTATACAGTCACTCACTTGTCCAGATTGTAGAGGGTGTGTGAAATCCGCACCGTGACCTCCACCCCAGCCTCATTGGCTAGTTTTTGGATGGCAGCGTCACGTTCCTTGCCAAAAGGCTCAGAGTCATATTCATAAGATAAACGGTTTATCTGCCATTCCTGGGTAACAACGAAAAACAGTAGTGTTTACACATCTGCTGCATTTTATTGAATGCATGCAACATTTGAAAGTCATTGACAGCAAAATGGAACGGTGATTAACCTAAAATCGCATACAGTTCATTTCATACACAACTAGAAACATGTGTTTTTCTAACAAATATATATACACACACACACATCGATATTTGGGAAATACAGATTTTTCAGTCTGAACATCCATGTAATAACTTTGGATCTCCTTTCTTTAAGTTCAGCAGACACAATTTTGCACCTTTTTTTTTTTTTTTTTTAAAATCCCTTTCATTATATTAGGTTTATTTGAAGTAAAAGTAAAGTGCAGGACTGCATCTTCTACTCCAAAACTCGTACCTTAAACAGACGAGGGAAGACATCTGTAGGCTGGCCTCTAATGACAAACAAGCGGGAGTTGAGTTTGCGCAGGCTGGCATCCAAGTCTTCTAAACAATGCAGCAAAAACCTATTTATTAAAAAAAGCAAACAAAAAAATTAAAAGAAAAACCCCAGAAGGATCAAATAATTGGCTACAATTGATCGATTAAGTAAAACCGTATCAGTCTCATATGACCAATGATAACAGGCACAAGGAATGGAAAAGTTGTAATAGACTACAATTAATAAATTCAGTATAGAAATAGTTTTTAGTAGATTAACCATTTCTCCCATAAAACAACATGCAACAAGCTCTCCGGTACCCTCACTCATGACTTTTGATACCTGAATATAGATGTTTTCTGATGACTATGAGAGTTTCCATTTTTTCAAGGGCAGAGATCACCTAATTTCTGCTATCATTTTGGGTTATCTTAGCAGGTTCTAAGGTCTAAAGAGCTAAATATTTGACAATATGGTGCCAGAAGTTTTTAAAAGTGGAAAGGTTCAAATGCACCATGTTGCACTGTTGCATGTCCAACAATGCATTATGTTGGATTGCCAAAACTTGAGTATTTTGCATTTGTGGACAGAAAACACACAAAAAAAAAACCTAACATATTTCCATTTCATTACCACCATCATCAGAAAAAAAAAATATAATTTTAGAACATCACTGATGACATCATGAGATATGGACAAAACACAATAAATAAACAGCAGACAGTTTCTTTCAGCAACATAGATACTGCAGTGTATTCATGTGAACATGCAGCCCTCTTCTGGTGAAACTGCTGTAAATATTACTGGCAAAAAAGCAGAACATGTATACTGTAGGAGCACTCATGACTTATGCCTTTAAACAAACATTTTCTCAACAATTTATCTACAAACCCAGCAGCAAAACAAAACTAAAAAAACAAACAAACAAACAAACAAAAAAAGTAGTAACTGACACCTAAACCACAACCTAAAAATTATAATTGCTTTATTACTAGGATTTCATAATATAATTCAAGATCTAACAAAGAGTTTGGCTTTGGCAAGCAGATATGGAGTAAATTTTAAAAATCAGTTATCAGCACACTACCTATATCTTCTGACAAATACTCTCATGCCTTCATATCCTCATTTAATACACTCGAGTTATTATCCACAAGAGTTTTAATAAAGGCTCTCTTATCTTCTAATTCTACAAATTAAAAACCCTTTAACTGTATGGAAGTAATGAAGTAATGATACATTATGGAAGTAATGTATCATATTATTCCCACAGATTACAGTATTTCTTAATCTCCCATTGTTACACTGGTCTTCCCTTCTGACACTCCCTCGATATTCCTTTCTGGGTCACACTGACCTATAATCACTTCTGGAGTGGTTTCCCCTCCTCTCTCTGTGCTGCAGTGTGCGTCTGCTGTATTGTGGCAGTGGAAATGGGTGTGTTTGATGGTTAGTGGAGTCAACGATGTGTCAGAGCTGAGCTTGAAGAGACTTGAAAACTGACTAATGTGCAGCTGGTGAAGTTCTGCTCCAGTTTAGTGTCTCTATACGCATGTGTGCAGTATTAGAAATTGTGCCGTCTTCCATTTACCTTACAAATCTTCCTGCTCACTGCAGTTTTCTGCTACTAGATTTAGCTTAACACTCTGGCACTGCTTGCCCAGATCAGCTTAACTCCCTACTTTCTGAATTCTGTTCTGTCTGGTCAGCTTCCCTCAGTAAACCTCTGCTCCACTAACCCCAGTATGCTTCTCTGTCTCACCACTTCAGCTCCCATTCTGAGCCATTCAGACCAATCTGAGGTCACAATAATCACCTTTTATTTACAGCCAGCTTTTTCTCTGTGCCTAATTTTCCCTTTCAGTTTAGTGCTTTGTGTAACAGAGTGTATCCAAGGTTAAAACATGGGTTTTCTTCAGCATTTATTGAAAAGAAATAATCACAAATTACTGACCAGTTTGTATTGTTTCAGCATGAAAATGGAGACAAGAGAAGGAGAGCACTTCCATAAGAACTCAAACATATCCCATTCAATCTAAATCAGTGTACCAGTGTGTAGTAAAACTAAGCAGTTATAGTTGCTTGCAACATTGTGAACAAATGCGGCTGTATAGACGTATGGGATAAGCTAAAAATAGTGTGCATGTAATAACACAAATGACATGGTGTAGCTGACTAAAGGGGTGTGTGTGTTTAATATAGGTCAAAGCAGTGAGGATGGATGATGTAATGACCATAACAACATACTGACCCAGATTTGCAGCCCCTAATTTGCAGCCCCTGATTCAGAGTTGAACAGCAGAGTCAGTAAGCAGGAAAAAAAATAGCTTGTCAGAGTAGCTGGGCAGCAAGCTTACTGCCTGCAACCTTTATATGTCCTTCTTTGGATATAAATGGTGAAAGCCCTCTCTCTCACACATAGACTCAGTAATAAATAAATAAGTAATAAATATATATATTTTTTTTAACCACAGTGAACTGATTTTAAAGACAAAAAGAGCTGGACACTGGTGCAACATGTGACTAGTAATGTAATGTAACATATGAACATCTGCAATAAAAAAAATATAGCAAAAATAATTCACTCACTGCTTTCTTGTAACATATGCACTGTGTGCAGCTTCCCCCAAGATCCACTATCAAACTGAAACTAATGTCAAAGGGTGGGTTTAAAGAGAATGAATAAAGTTTTGTAGATTTTTACAATTAACCATCAACAATATCATCATTTATTTTTAAATTACTAAATCTGATGAAAATTATTTGAGCATTCTGGGAAGAAAAAAAATACTATAAAAACAAGAAAAAAAAAATATTACCAACTAGTTGGAATTGGTCAAGATCTTGGTCACTAAAGCAGCTCAAGGTGAAAACAGTTGTTGTTTCAAGACAAACTGCCACACCTGACATATCCTCTACAAAATGCCCTGTGTAGATGAGTTAGTGAAACAAACTGATCAGCCATCTTATCGCGTCTTGTCGTGCAACATACATCCTCTTTATTGTGGGTGCGAGGGTGTAGCCGTTGGTACCCATGCATCTGCTTATTGCCAGCGTGTATTTTCTACAAATCTTGCCAACTCTTCCAGGTTTGTGCGTTTTTTCCTTCTGGCCAGATGCAGCTTTCTGCACCATCTTTTCCAACTCGTCTACAAAAGGCATTTTGTAGAGAAAATGTCAGCCTTGGCAGTTTGTCTTGAAACAGTAATGTCCACACTTTGAAATTTTACTCAAAATAGTATGTAGTAATAGCGGCAGGCTTAAGAAAACAACAACAACATTAATCACAATGTTATAGTTCATTCAGACGTCTGTCTTAATGCAGTGTTACTCATCCACAAAACACCCAGGAAACTTCAAGCTGCATGGTGCAGAAAACGGGTATGACTGGCACATGCAGGTGCTGCTTGAGGCTCGATTTAGACTTCTGCAGGGGATCCTTGCAGAGCCTACAACATGACCTATGTAAGTGGCTGAGGACGTTGCCGTGTGCATTATGTATTAATTGTCATTTGGGCGTGTACTGGTGTTTTAGCTAGTAGAGACAGATAAAATGATGGGACTTTTCACCTCCTGGGTCCCCTGCTGTTTTTCATCACATTTTTTTTTAGATTCTAGATTCCCTCACATCGATTCCTACAGTTTCAGCAATTTCACTCCAGGAATTTGCTGATATGTGCCCTTATATTAAAGCTATGATTATTATCCCTTGTACTGAGATGATGATGATGGTGTGACTGTCATCCTCTCACTGAGGTTCAAAAAGTGTGGCAAAAAAAGCACCTGGAGATGCACAGCAGAAATCAACAATAAATTTCCTGCTGAAATATAAATCCCCATTAGGTAGCATTTTATTTGTTCTGAATTCTATTAACAAATTTTTAATATTGGTTGGGGCTAAAATTGTGATCAATATTAAAATTTGATTAATGTCCAGCCTTACAAGGGAAACTAGTCGGGCAGATTTATGCTTTGAGGGGACACATTCAATATTTTATCCATGACATGACATGGTCCTCTCTCAATGTTGTACTCATTTTCCAATTACGTGTACCTTTGCTGTTGGAAGAGGACCAAATAATAGGCATAAAATTATAATATTGCAGCAAATCAATGCTTAAAAAACAGCTGCAAAGTACCACCCCCTAAAGAATGAATGTAAATATTTTAAAACTACTATTTTAACGACTTGTCTGCCTGATCAAAATGAGCACTTTTTTGTTCAATCAAATTCCCATCATCTATGGAAAGATGTGCAATTACATAATTCTCCATTCTGAATTAGATAAGTGCTTCAGAAAACAAACCAAACGTTTTTTAATAAAACAGTACGCTAGTTAGTTAATGTTAGAGAGCCACTTTGCCCTGCTTCTCTCCCCTAACTCTTCTACAAAACGTGCTGGAGTAAAACCTTGCTAGTACTGTGTTGGCTCCCCCCTTTGCCTTCAGAACTTTCTTAATTTTGTGCCAGTTTAAACAAGGTGCTAGAAACATTCCCGAGGGATTTCCATATTAACATGACAGCGTCGCACAACTGTTGCAGACTGGGCAACTCCACATCCATCATGCAAATCTCCCATTCCACTACATCTCCAAGGTGCTCTACTGGATAGAGATCTAGTACATGTGGATGGCAACTGAGCACTGTGAACTCATGTGATGGTCAAGAAACCAATTTGAGATCATCTGAGCTTTCTCACTTGGTGGAAGCAGCCATCATAAGATGATCACTCTGTGGTCATAAAAGGATTGACACGGTCAGCAACAATACTGAGATAGGCTGTGGCATTTAAACAATGGTCAGGTACAAAGGGATCCAAACTGTATGAAGAAAATACCCTCCAGGATAAACTCATGCCTTTTATGTTGTTTACACCAATCTTTGCATAGCTTGAGTTTCTCATTTTTAAGCTTAGGGTTGTGGCACCTGCTGAAGTCTTTTGTTGTTACAGTCCATCTGCTTCAAGGTTTGACATGTTGTGTGTTCAGAAATGCTCTTCTACATACCTTGGGTGTAATGACTGGTCATCTGACTTGTTGTTACAATACCCACAAGTGTGGTCATTCTCCTCTGATCTACGCAACTCAGCCTAACTGGGTATTTTCTCTTTTTCAAACAACTGTCTGTAACTAAGGATAGCTGTACTGGAAAATCACAGTAGATCAGCATTTTCTGAACTACTCAGACCAGCCCATTTGGTCTTGACAACCACGCCACATTAAAAGTCACTTAAATTATGTTTCTTTCCCATTCTGACGAGTCACTTAAACTTTATCAAGTCATCTTGACCCTGTCTATATGCCTAAAAGCATTAGGTTGCAGCCATGCAATTGTCTGATTAGATATTTGTGTTAAAAAGCAGCTGAACGAGTGTAAGCAACAACGTGAAGAGAGAGTGTATGCAGTTAGTGAAGATAAAGGTTACATCTAAAACAATATTAAGTTTTGATTGGGTGATTGCTAAAATACCACAAGTCTTGATACTAAGCAACTATAACCAGGGATTAAGTTTGACCTAAACACCCTTTGACAACTGAAAGCACACCATATTGTGTGGAGATGCAGTTCTCCACAGGTCTTAAGAATCTAAATAATAGGAACTTTGTGACAGGTGCTTAAGGATTAAGTGACCAATTGTTATGATTAGGTTTATAAAGTAAATGAACATGTTTGCCTCAAAGTCCATGTTATCTAGATTCAAGCTTTAAACTACGAATACCAAGAACAAACCTTTAACCCACATAACACTCCTATATACCCATACTTAAAAGCTAAAGCAGCATGTGACCCATCTTACCTCCACCTGTTGATGCCCACATTGGAGGATCCAGCGAACCAGGGGTCTAGGATATAAATACAACGAAGGGTGTCCGATCCCTGGATAGAGTCTTTCAGAGACGGGTTGTCATGCAGCCGTAGTCCCTTCCTGAACCAGTGGATGGTATTGATCACCATGTCGCCTCCCTTATTTATTTATTTTTTTTACCACTAGTGGGGTGAAAAGGGTATTAAGGAGTTCCCACAAACAACAAACGACGCCCTCTAACGTTGTTCTGTGGCAAAAACAAAGTCACAAATACACATCCAAGGCCGAAGTAGCTTTAAAGCTGCTCTCCGTTCCTGGATGGCGATAAAGGTTTGTCGGACCTTAACCAAGCTCCATGAATTTATCCACAGCGTTGGGTCTGCTGACCAGCAATGAATGCATGTGTAGAAAGGTGGAAACCGCAGCTGACGCAGAAAGGGGCTGCAACTCTTCTCTCAATTAGCAGCAACGCTGAAATTGAATAATTCAACATGATTAAGTTCGAAAACAGAACATTAACAGAGTCAAACGATGTTTCAAATGTATTGTTTTGATGAGCTAACACACGGCGCTTGCGCGAAGGCCATATAAAATATGCTAGTAGTTAGCAAAACGTACAAACGCGTACATACTTACGTTTTGTTGCCACAAACGGGGTTAGTCTGCACAAATTCAACGCTCTCTCGACCTTACTAACATATTAAACACTGTACATAAACTACATCACCAGCCTAAGTCGGCCATGCAAGATGTCCTCGCTATCAATATCTCCACCCACATGAATACGCAGGGCTAAAAGGAGCGACGTGATTGGCCAGAATTAAACGTTATGTAACGTGTTCCCCGTCACGTTTCCATAATGTGCTTTCTTACCTCTGCTTACGCGTCATCTGCGGTTATTTTTAAATGTTCCACCATCGATTTCGACGTTTTCTCGATACAATCTCTGGCAAACTCAGTTTTTAAGCGAAAACCCCGAAAATATCGTCTAAACTGGGAGATTAAAGGCAGCTAATGGGAGACTTCGGTTTCAGTTATGTGGTATACCCACAAGTACCCGGATGATCACATGCCGCGCGGCAAGGCCAGCTTCTGAACAGGTGTGCTCGATTCTTTTTCGTGACCGCGCCGCAACCGTGCGTTTGGTCGGACATAACTAACCCCGCCCATTGTCATCATCAGCGGTAATCTCTAACCAATGTGTACCCCGTGAGCCACGTTAAATTACATAAAAACTTAAGATGTGACATGGCATCAGCAGTTGTTAATACATAACATTTGCTGTAGAGTTAGGTACTACTATTACTATTGCACAGAGCTTCTCTAATTGGTTTGGACAGAAATTAGATCGTTTTTGTGTGACAACTTTGATTACAATAAATAAATTGCAAGTTTTATTTGCAATTTATTTGCAATTTTGTCTTAATTTCATGGCAGTTGTGTCTAAAGTCTGTAAAACGACACTGGCATTACATGAAAACTGGGCAAATAAGTTGAACATACCCTTTAAATAATACTGGCAATTTACAGTCTGGCAAAAGCAATGTAGCTGTTGGTCACGTGGGTTGCTACCGGTAATGCCATATTAGAGTACACAGTGAAATTTTGTTGATATCACACATTTGACTTGACAAGCTGTTCATTTCACAGTGAGCAAAACTCTGAGGTGATGACGTACGTTATCATTTTTTTAATGATAAAGTACAAACTTACACAATAGTTGTGATTTAATTGATTTAAATGACACTTTTATTAAATAACCAAAACTGGACCCACATAGATCGTACTCCTAGCAGGGCTCTGGTGTACATTTGTCATAACTGGGTATCCTTTGGCTCTGAGTGAGGTACAGGGTTACTATATCAAGACTAGATTAAAATAAGGTGTTAAGAGGTATTCATTTCTAAGCTTTTTGATAGTCTATCTGGTAGATTTTAAAATGTTATACAAATTACTTTTTTTTTTTTTTACTGTAACCCTGTTTGTAATTATAGGAAGAGCCAGCCTCATACATTTGTTAGAGTGTCATTAATGGTAAATTACATTTTGTTATTATCGATTGGAAAAATCAGAAGGATGATCATTTTGACCTTTGGTTTAATGATGGAATGGTTATCGAAGGATATTTCACTCATAAACAATTATGAATGCGCAGGTTATTGAATTTTAGGTGTAAATTCAAGCAATAGAAGTTTAATTTAACTTGTTAACAGGTTTTGTTTAAAGAACAAAAATAAATCTTTTGAATAAATAATTTCTGTGGGATATATTGCATGCCACAGAAATGTCAGTGTTGGAGCAAAGATAGCACACTGTGCTCGGTAAGAATAACATGTTGTATCACCCTGGGGCAGAATGACAAGTTATATCATTGTCGCACAACCAGATCTGTGAAGCTGTGCAATATGCCTCCTTTTTTTCCCTAAGTATCGTGCATGCATGATAAAATGCATGCATGATAAGATTAAAAGCCATGGCTTTTAAAGTACATTACACCTGAGCATTTCTGTTTCTGCTTTCTAAGGGAAAAACAGCTTGAAAAATCCTGCTCAGTGAAACAGAAAATAAAAAAGAAAGTAAATCTTAATGTAAGGGAGCAAAGTCTGGACTTTAGCTGTTCTGTTATAGGTGTGGATATGAGAGGAATTTCTGTCACTTTCTGACCGTTTGTTTTTCTGTCTGCTTGCTTTAGAAGTCCTTGGTTGCACATCTCTGTCTTCTGGAGAAAATTACAGTAGATGTGCAGGAAAACCACAGGAGTGTGGTTAAGGCGTGCAATGCTTTTCACAATTATACAGTCAAAGTATTTGTTTGTTTTTTGCTTGTCTGTCTGTATTTTTTGCTGAGTGCATTGAAAAGTAATTGTTTCCAATGTCTGATGGCTTTTTCCACTGTGACCTTCTGGCTTTTCAAGGATATTCATCAAACATTCCTGAAAAAAAGTTATTTTCCATCATTTATTCTCTTCTAATATTTGAAAAATTACTGTAAAATCAGAGAAGCCTAAAGATTTCTCTGGCTATAAGAAAGTTAGGTTACTCTAATAATTATGTTGAAAAGGGTGGTGGGGATGCAGTCAAAAACATCCCATTACACTTATACAAATTGCCACTAGATGGCAGAATTAACCAGAAATTGTTTTTGTAGAGGATCAAAGTGCACTAAACGTTTTTGCCTTTGAGTCAGTTTTCACAAACTTTGAGGTTTTTCTGTCTTAATCTTCCTTTTTTTTTCATTAGAGCTATCTGAGCCTATGATAATCTATTTAACTGGACATGAAGCTGTGATGTGATTTTAAATGTTCTGAGCTTCAGTAGTTTTAATCAGTTAATCTACTTTGCTTTTAAACACAAAGGTTGAGCAATGCAGCTTTTTCCCTTTGTAGAGCAGCTATAGACCAATCATGAAGGTTATAGTGCAGACACAAATCAATCAGCCTTTTGCTCTGTTTTTCTCAGTGAATCTGGAGAAAGAGGACATATACTGCAGTAAACATTTAATGTGTGTGCAGCCTTCCAAAATGTGTGACAGGATGAAGAAGAAGAAGAGCATGCATACTTGAAGGCAGATCTTAATCTACATCAGGCCACATCACAGTGGCTCAAGAGCACATGATTCAGCCGCTTCTCATTTCGGTTACATTTAATGTGTTTCTAAATCATCTCAACCAGTTTGCTTTTCTTCTGGGCTGTTGAACATTTTTTAAAACCTCTCTATATAAGGATATTATTCTATTTACCCCATTTACATGAGGACCAGAGAGAGATCATAAGACAGCTTTAACATGTGGTTTTGTAGAAATATGACTTTGTTTGCTCACATCCCATAATCACAGAATACAGGATTATGCTTTTCAGAAATATCTACATCATATGCTTGTATATACTGTATTTACCTTAATAAAATATATATTTTAACTGAGCACTGATTTTATGAATTAATTAATAATGACTTTGCATAATATTGACTTGAAAATATGTGCTAAAATGCTGTGACATGCAATTATGTGTTGGCAAAGACACAAAAACGAAATCAGAATGCCTCAGAAGGAGGTTTTACTTTATAATAACAAGTTAAAGTACTATAATAATAATCAGAAAGTCAGTTCTGTGTGCATCAGGGTAGCTTATTAACCAAGCTCCTTCATCTCTTTAAATGGAAAAGCTTTTGGCCCCACATTAATAAGGGATTTTGCAAACTAGGTGTACTTAATAATATAGATTGGGAGTGACTGGAGAACTGTGGGTGTTATCCTGCCAAATGCAGCATGGTGCATTTTAATGTGGACCACTATGCCGCACAGGTTTATGTTACATTGCCACATTAATTGTACAAAGCAGTCATCGTCCAATCCTAGTTGTGTGATGAAGTTGTTGTTGGAGCTTGTGATTTTTTTAAAATGTCAATCTCAATAAACTGAAGTTTTATTAGCTAACACCAGGGTTCACTGTTGCTCCAAGCTGCTGTCCAGTGTAGAAAGTACTGCAACTAAAATGTAAATACCACCAGTTTAGGTTAATTAAACTCAGTCATTTTTTGTTACACTGAACCCGAAAGTTATTTGCACCAACCTAATTTTTTGTCAGCCTTACATTTCTTTCATTAGCCTACATTGTTACTGTAAATGCACGATCATCGCTGTTACTCCAAAGTAAAGAATACTTCTACAGTGTATCGCTCGGTGTTGCTTTATTTAATGTATTCATGCAGATCCTGCAAAGCCGTGATGGCCCATGGGAAGGGCAAAAAACTAAACGCAGAAACTAACGTTAGACCCTGAGGGATCCGAGATAATGACCTTGAAAGTAATTCCGATCTTTTCAACGAGTTCTCCTCCAGAGGAACAGAGAAGGATACATTATGCATGCAATCTATTATTAATGGTCTTGAGTCATGTTACGATCAGACATGGGCCCTCAGAAAATAACTGAAAAGTCTGTGCCTCTGGCGGGTTTGTCCTCTAAACACAGTTACATAAAAGCAGTTGCTTTTATATTAAAATATATATTATTCAGTGCAATTTGTGTCTTTTGTCTGACTGGTCATTTTACAGGATGTGCGGTTCAAGAGTTTTGAGGAAGCAAACTTTTATAAGGAGTAGACGACAGAAAGGGGAAAAAATGAGCGGAGTACTCCCGTCCTTTACTGTTTGTATTCATATTAACAATCTTTATCAGGAGCTATATCGATGGTTTTTTTATTGATCCAATTAAAACGCTTTGCTGATTCTTCCCGATAGTCCATTGGTTGACAGCTGCGCTCTGTTTTCTCCGGTCCCGCCTCCATCTGTCAGCCTCTGCGCTTGAACGGCACTGTATGACTGTTGATGCACTGTAGGGAGATACTACTCTTAACTTTATGCCTGCATGGACAGTTCCAAAAGAAAACAAAAGAAAAGGGGAAAAGAATAAAACATTTCAGTTGACAAGCTCGTGGAAGGCGCTTGTGTATCCACACTGCGTCTTCGTCGGTATTTCCCCCCACTTTTTCCAAGCCCTCTTTTTACAGTATGAAGCGCAGTTATGGCAAGGAGTAGCAAGTCAGTAGCAAGGACCCTGGAGGATTTGACGCTAGACTCGGGTTATGGTGGAGCCGCCGACTCCTTCAGGTCTTCCAGTGCGTCGCTGTGCTGCTCAGAGGCACATGGAGGGAATTACTGGCATTTAACCGACTCGATGCACAGTCGACACAACAGTCTGGACACTGTTAACACGGTCCTGGTCGAAGACGCCGAGATCCTGGAGTGCACCGGGCAATGCGCTAAACTACCCGAGCTTGAGGATGTGCCGTGGAGCCTCGGGGAAGTGGCGAGCGCTCTGAGCAAGGACGAGGAGATGAGCCTGCCGACACCACAGCAGGACGTCCTGCACAGGCTCTCGGTTCTGGTCAGCCGGGCCCTGGTCAGGGTCGCCAAGGAGGCGCAGCGCTTGAGTTTGCGCTACGCCAAATGTACCAAATATGAGATCCAAAGTGCCATAAAGATGGTCCTGGCGTGGACCGTGTCGATGAACTGCATCAGCGGGGCCCTCAGTGCATTGTCACTGTACAATATGAGCACAGAGGACGACAAGTTCACCCGCGGCAAGTCGGCGCGATGCGGACTCATCTTTAACGTGGGGAAGTTCTTCAGGTGGATGGTCGATAGCAGGGTAGCAGTCAGGATCCATGAGCACGCGGCGATCTATCTGGCCGCGTGCATGGAAAACCTCTTCCGCGATGTGTACGCGCGGGTGCTGCGCAGTGCGCTGCTGGAGCGGGATAACGGGATCCCCAAGTTTACTGTGGAGATCCTGGAGCAGGCCGTTAACAGTGATGCAGAGATATGGGGCTCTTTGCAACCCTGGCAACACCTGATCTGCGGGAAGAATGCAAATGGTAAGTTAAGGATAAAGCAGGTCAATTTAACAAGAACCCCCTTTCCACTTTGCATTCATACATGTACACATTTTAAATTATGCCACTTGCAGAGTTACTTCTCTCTCCCCACAGCAGGTTTTAAAATCAATAACAGACTGCACAAATGTCAGAACATTGAAGATTTATATAGATAAGTAGGCTGCATTCTCTCAGTTTCACTTTCTGCAGGATTCCTGCAGCTCCTGCCTCCTCAAAGAACTGTGAAACTTTAAGTGACAGGTGGAAGGGATTCCTGCAGCTAGACTAGTGCTTTCCAAGAGTACTGGCGCTGCAAGCAATTGAACACTGACCAGTTGGTCTTCGTGTGAAACTGTGATCCCCTTTTGTCCAGATTGCCTCGTTTGTCCTCTGTGCAAAGTTAGACTGGAGCTGCTGTTCTCTCATATACTTCTCATACTGTATGTGGCTGTTTTGTTCAAAATGGGTGAGCACAGCATCCCTGGGTTGAGTTATTCACTCTTTCAGTAAAGGGGGCTCTGCCTGCAGTGATGCTATGCAGAGATGAGTTTCTGTTCTTTTCACCCAGAGAGAGGATTTTTATTTTCTGGGTATAGCAGCTGATTCTATTACAGAGTACCCAGACTTTTCAAGTGTTAATAATACTTTTTGTCTGGTGTCTTTGAAAATATCTGAATTCAAAGGACAAGTCTAATAGTATTCTGACTTCACTGCCTTTTAACCATCAATACATCCGTAACCACTCTAAGACATTCTTGCCCCTGTTTTGATGGATGTTGTAAAAGCGCTGCTGTGACTCCTCTTGCAACAGGTTTACGTAATAAAAAAGGCCCTGGGGACGTATGTGCTGTTGTGCATTATGCAGAGTGATGCAAATAAAACTGAGTTATAGAAAGAGAGGGAGAATGAGAGACAGAGAGACAAAGTTAGAAAGACTGTGACTGTATTGATGAATCACCCACAGAAGAGAATAGTACTTCATTTTTACTGTGCCTTTTGTTTTAAGTGCATGTCAGTTGGTTTGCAATTTTCTTGCTTATTTGTTCACAGTGGTACAGGATTGTAGTTATTTAGTGAGACTCGTTTAGAGACAGGTGACAAATTACTAGAAAAACAAAGTACCTTAGTATGGTGTAAGGCCACCATGTGCCACAAGAACAGCTGTACCTGGTTCTCCAGTTTTCTTGGAACTCTGCTTTAGGACTGAAACATCATTCTTCCAGCATTCCCTAATTTGGTAATTTTGATTATCTAACTTGTTTAGAATCTTCCATAAATGTTCAATTGTATGGTTATGAGGTGACTGCAAAGGCCATAGCAAACAATCCACATTTTCATACTCATCAAACCATTTGATGACCCTATGTGATCTATGGATGGGACGCTATCATCCTGGAAAAGAGCGCTCACCTTAAAGATAATTTTCGGTGTAGGGGTCAAGCGTTCAGGCCTGCCACAAACGCTCTCACTCACTTGTCAAGAACACAATGAAAATAATTCATCTGGATGTAGCCACATCTCTGTAGACCAGTGCCTAAGCTTTTTTTTGCACCACTGAACTGTCAAATGTGCATTCATCTTTGTAATGAGGGGTTTATACACTGCAACCCATCTAATATCCCTCTCTATGTAATAATTGTCAGGGCTGTTCTTGCTGACAGTCTGATCACGTCCTGCAAACATATTCTCAGTCACCTGAGGAAGAGATCTTCTGCTTTCATTCTGCTACACATCACACTCACGAAAGCATCATGTTTATCACATATGTTCTATGTTCAACACTGATTACTGATGTCTTTCTGATAGTTGTAATGCAGACTGAATTTCTTAATGAAACTCTACTCAGTTGGATATTCTTTGTGACTCCTGCCATCTGTGCCCCCTCTTTAAGTCCCTTAGTTTTTTTTCTTATGCTATCTTGACACAGAATCAGAATCACTTGAGCATGCTCAGCAGTTTTATACATGCTACATTGCATGATTGGATGATAATTGTTTAATTGTACCATGTAGTGCACCTGTGTGGAAGCATCTGCATTTTTGCTGTGTTTATCTACTCATTTATCAAAGCTTTTTTGCATAGCGTGTGCATTTATTCGTAGTGATTGCAACACACACTGAATCTACACATGCAACAATGCCAGAATCGCCACATACAATTAAAAGTAGCACAATAGAACGTCAGAGCTTAGAGTATGAAGACACAGTGCACAGTACTAAATATCAGGATTCACTCAGAAGGCACACTCAGGCCACTTGGCATGCGGTGAGGCTCCAGCTGTGGAAGAGGTGTGATGAGTGCTGACTGGTGTATCGGATTAGTGAATTGGATAAGATGCAAATAAAATATCTTGAGCATATGGAATATTGACATAAAGCTCAAGGCTAGGAAAATAACGTAGTGAATGAAATCATGCAATACCGTGTAATATAGCATTTTCTTAAAGGGTTAGGTAGTAATTATTGAACCACTAGCATAAAAATAAACATCAAAACACTAAAAATCAATATTCTAGATATGAATGTTTGAAAGGGTTTACAGCTTTACAGAGCTTATTGGTTCACCTATCTGTATTAGTGCATTTTTTGTCAGTTTTCAAATACTTTTAGCCTAGCACCTCAGCAGATACATGTTAGTGGCAAGCTAATGAACACAGTGAATCATTTAACAGCTACACAGAGGAAAAAACAATCTATAGCTTAATGAATCTTTAGAGGCAAAAGCAGTCTTAAAAGGAAAGTAAGAGTAGACCTACAATGAGGAGGTGGCAGGAAATTTGACTCCAAAATGAAGACATATTTCTGTATGTACATGATAGGAACTTGCTAGCAAACAGTTGCCTAAGAGGTGATAATATAACAGAGTTCAAAAGCTCATCCCTTACCACATTTTCTGTTCTAATGGCAAGATCTCTAAACCTTAAAGCACCCTACAGAGACAGAGAAAGCTGAAACACAAAAATCATTTGTTTTCTTCCTACTAAAACCAAACAGCCATCCAGTCTGAGGGTGGTTTGACCTTACCAGAGTCGCTGCCTGCCAAACTGAACTTCTATATCGCTCTATCCATTCTCTCTGTCTTACTCAGCCAAGTGGGAGTAATTTAGGTGATTTATCCATATTATGCTAAAGCTAGTGACCCAGCTTTGTGAAGAGGACTTTATGAATATCTTGAGCCAAAGCTTATTTCTGTTTCTTTGTTGTCACAAATTCAATAAGGTGTTTTTCTTTTTTTAAGATTTAGGTTCAAATACCTTAATGATTTGCAAAGTCATTTTTAGAAGGGGGCTTCAGTTTCCCAGCAGGTTATAAAAGCTACACAGTTTGCTTTCTTGCAGCCAGATATATTAAAGGCCTGCTTGACATCTATATAGTCAGTTTTAAACTTTATCTAAAATATATATATATATATATATTTGAAAAAAAAATTCCCAGCTCACCCCTCCGGGCGGTCTATCCTTCAAGCTCGGGTCCTCTACCAGAGGCCTGGGAGCTTGATGGTCCTGCGCAGTATCTTAACTGTTCCTAGGACTGCGCTCTTCTGGACAGAGGTCTCCGATGTTGTTCCTGGGATCGGTTGGAGCCACTCGCCTAGCGTGGGAGTCACTGCACCTAGTGCTTCGATTACCACTGGGACCACTGTTACCTTCACCTTCCACATCTTCTCGAGCTCTTCTCTGAGCCCTTGGTATTTCTCAAGCTTCTCGTGTTCCTTCTTTCTGATGTTGCTGTTATTCTGAACCACTACATCTATCACTACGGCCGTCTTCTTCTGTTTGTCTACCACCACTATGTCCGGTTGGTTAGCCACCACCGGTTTGTCCGTCTGTATCTGGAAGTCCCACAGGATCTTAGCTCGGTCATTCTTCACCACCCTCGGGGGCATCTCCCATTTTGACCTCGGGACTTCCAGGAACAGCTAAGATACTGAGCGGGACCCTCAAGCTCTCAGGCCCAGGCCTCTGATAGTGAACCCAAACATATATATATATATACACATATTCATCCAGATCTCAGGGCCTCCTCTCACCATGTGTGACTGTGTGTTATTTGCATTTGCAGGTGGGTGTTGGGTTTCCCTCCTTCAGCTGTGGTATCTTGTCAGAACAGGAAACTATTCTATATGGTGGGATATTTCTTATGGCTCCCGCTAGAGCTAGGACACAGTGATTCTTTGATTACCTTAATGACGTGTGCATGTCAGAAAATGTCTAGTGGAACGTGATATCCACCACGCAGGGATATCTTCCACCCGGGGGACCAGTTTGTAACCACACTTTATGTGTGAAATGACTTTCAAGTCTGGGCAAATCTCATTTGGTTTTTCAAAGGAAAGTTTCACCCTAAAGACATTTAAATAGTTGTTGTTAGTGCACTTTGATATACTTGATCTGCTTTATTTGTATATTGGTGGCATTTCTCTTACCCTTACTCAAATAATTATTAATGGCATACAAATTGGACCAAGTATTCATAACCTCATGGCTAAACCATTTACAGCTGCTATATTCAGCTTTTTATGTTTGAAAGGGGCTACTCTTTACTGTGTGTATATAAATGTCTTTAAGATCATTTCTTTGGTTTAATGGGTGGCAATGTTGTGGAAATAGAGTAGTCAAGCAATTACAGCCGAGAATGAAACAGATTTTGGTGCAAAGCAGAATACAATGCAAGAGTACTGTGCTTATTTTATAGATTTCCAGTAGCCCGACTTCAAAAACGGCAATAGGTGATAACATTAGGGGTGTTGTCTTACAGCTGAATCTACTTTATAAGCATGATTATGTAATTGATTAATAACAAACAGACCTTTTATACATTCAGCTAATGATTACTTAATGATCTTAACAGATGGAAAAAGACAGAACATCTTCTTATGGTTAGTATATAGAGTAACCAGAGATGCAAAATGATGTAACATTGGATTTATCAACAGAAATTCAATGCAGCAACACCTTGCATCTTTGTGGAAGTGTTGCCAGGTGCTTGGGAAATACAACACTCTCGAGAGGTAATTTGAGATCTTTTGAACAACAGGCGTGCTGCTCTGTGGTATTGTTCTGCATGCATCCTTACTTTTTCTTCCATGATTAAAAAAATTAAAAAAAAAACCCTTTGTACTAACCAATGCACACTGTTTTTAACCACACCAAAAATAATACAACTTTCTCAGTAGGGCATACTGGAAAAATGTGTGAAATCACCAACTGAAAAGACAAATACAGAAAAAAGGGTTGTACAAAAAAAGTAAATTACATCACTGAAGCACACCCATTGGAGAGCATTCTGCCATTACAGTGTGAAGTGCATAACAGAGGTGGGGGTTTCATTTTAAAGTCTTAACAGCAGACCCTTCACTTAAAATTTAACATTTACATTTACAAAATTTTGGTCATCATGCGAGACAAGCAGCTATCCAGTCGCTGAGTCTACAGTATGTGTGCTGTTGTAACAAGAATGCTTTACTGCTGTACGTTCAGATGTTTTAATTACGTTGGATCTCATCGCTGAAGTGCAAGAGCACTGGTCCAGCTACATTCCAGGTTTTTTGTTTCTTATTCACTTGCTGGTGTAGTTGAGCAAGGCTGGTGCCTGGTGCACATGTGTGTGTGGCGAAGGCAGGGAGACAGGAATGACTGCGGTTAGCAGCCGTACCACTCTGTACTGGTGGAGACCAGTCCCAATTATGTCTGGAAGAAAGATATAATATATCTGTACTAGGGAAACCCTGACACAGCAGCATAGACTTGGTCATGTAAGGCAGCAACAGACACTGGCGAGTATTGAAACACACGCTCAAAGAGCCACACATGGCCAGGGGTAGATCTGGTTTTAATTGCAAGTTTTTGGGAGGGAATGAGGAATGCTGATGTGACATGGTGTCTGGCACAATGAGGGGGAGCTTCAGCCAAGTTAGCTTCAGTTGATTAAGAGGAGACAAGTGATAAAATGTAGTTAATTCTGTACCCAGCTGGCGGTGCCTGCAATGGGCTGTGCATCATCTTTTTTGTTCTTTAGCAGCCATCCTTTTTTCTTATGCACTTCACTGGATTGTATAAACTTTCCATTGCCCGTGCGAGCATGTGTGTGTGTGTGTGTGTGTGTGTGCGTACATACGTGTGTTGGTGCATTCGGCTAGTGAGCTGCCATTAAACTGCAGTCACTGCACACTGAAAAGGAGACACAAAAAAATAATCGTAATACTGTTAATGTTGTCCCCTATGACTTTTCAATGATGAATTGATGAAACTGCGTCTTGTTATTGTTATTTTTTCTGAAGAACAAGAGCAGGACAGAACAATACAATCGCCTCCAAAATAATCAATATTTATGAAAAATCACTTCATGGGTAAAACCCCCTGAGCCACTGAGTGATGAAATTTAAGAAAACACTACTGGAGCTGCGGCAGCATCGACTAATTTAGCTCATTTTTATGCTTGACCTTTCATACCAAAAAGAGATTTACTCCATTAAAGCCCTGGCAGTGTTAACCCAGAAAGTGTGCACTTATTGCTATAAGCTCACTCAGCATAATGTTTTTAGTTTCATGTTTACTGCCCGTGGAAGAGCTTTGCTATTTTTTCATGCCAGGATGACAATATCAAGGGAGCTTTAGCCGTTTTATTTCTGTCTTTGGGGTAAATTTGTTTCCCTCTGGACCAAATTGTCTGAGTGTTTTTTAGTAGGTTTTCCCAAAGCACAGATGGAAAGTTTACCTTTTGCAGTGTAGACACTAAAAATATGCCACTGCTGTGCAAGAATAGTTTGATAATTACTCTGCATCCAGTAAATCTGTGGCTAAGAATGAATTGTTCAAGATGTCGACTTTGGAAGAAAAGCAATGAGAGAGGAAGCGGCACAGATGGCAAGGATCAAAACAGGAAAATCCATAAGAGAAGCTGTGGGTGACAGATGAGACCTATACAAGCAATGTCTCCTGCTTATTATAGCAGGAAGAAAAGTCTGCGCAAACAAGTACCAGCAAGTGGATTAGCTAAGGTGAAGCATCAGTATCTATTACATTTTTTTGCAGCTCTGAATTCCTTTTGTTGTATAGAGGGAAATGATCCTATTTAAGTAACATCCAGTCTGGCTGGAAAATATGAAGAAAATACTGGTAAACAAGCTTTGAACTTGTTTTCCCTCTTTGATGTGAGCCGAGCAAAACTCGAAGAAATTGTCTTGTCACTGGTAGAAAAAGTGATTTGTGTGTTAAAGACAGCTGCGTGTCAGGACATACCGGATTCACAGTTGGTGAACTGTGAACCAAATTCCAAGATATTTACATAAACAGATTCATGCATGCATCTCACACACACAAATACTCACACACAACACTTCCATCGTCTCCCATCAGATAAATGCTGCAATCAGCAGAGCGTGCTTTCGGCTAACACAATGCGCCGTCCCGTGTTGTGAGCAGCACCAGTAACAAGCTTCGCTGTGCTAATACATTTAGGCCCGTATCATCTAACCTGTTGTTGTTTGATCACAGTAAGACAACGATGAGAGGCAGCAAATGTTGCAGATCATTTCATTGCGAGAAATCCATTTGCAGTGACAGTTAGCTTCCCCTAGATGGGTCTGGTTAATGTTTAGCTGATAATATTAAAGAAGTTTATTTGCTCAGAGGACCTAGTGACACCTGTTTAACAAATGTTTAGATGATTCCTTTGATTTAAACGCACACACTTAGAGAGAAACACCCAGTTTTTCTACTACCTCCCCCACTCATGACACTTTGTGTTGTTTCCCACTGAATGACAGAACTGTAAATAAAGACGTCTTGATGCATGCTCAATCATCCAGGTAAGTAAATCTCCAAAAGTTGATTCTGTTCATCTGGACGTAGCGTTTTGTGGGCTGGTTTCAGTCATTATGCAAATGTACTGTTTATATTCTTGTCTTATATATAACAACAGGGCGAAGGCGCTGCTCTTGTGGCGACCTGCAGCAGGTGTTTAATGCCGTTTTCTTTCTCTTTTTCTCTTTTTCTTTTTGTTTTTAACTTTGTTTTAACTCTGTTCTTAACCGTGGTTTTAACTTTTTGCCGAGATGGAGATCTTCTACACCTTAGTTTTATTGTTGTTGGCGATATTCACCTGGAGTCATTCACTCTCACTGACAATCACTTATACACGCGAAGAACTACTTGGATTACAGTGGTCCTGTTTGTCTATCTACGACTCTTCTAATGCTCGGACAGATGTGATTCTTGGTGAGGATTTATTTTCCCGGTCAAAGACTAATTTTGGAAAGCCCCGCCGCTTGAGAAAACGCGGAAAGAAAGGCGGCGTGCGTCAGCGTGTAAGAAAACTTCGGAGGAAGAATCGTGTTCCTCTGCCTTCTATGATTCTGGCCAATGTCCAATCTCTTAGGAACAAAACGGATGAATTACAAGGAAATGTGCTTCATCTACGGGAATACAGGGAGGCTTCTCTGATGGTGCTTACCGAGACGTGGCTGACCGATATGGACAGTGACACTTCACTGCGAATCAGCGGCTTTGGGACCCCTGTCAGATTGGATCGGAACTGTGGAGTAACATGCAAATCTCACGGAGGAGGGGTTTGTTTGTATATCAACCAGGGCTGTTGTAATAATTTTACTGTGCGGGAGCGGTTGTGTCTTCCTGACATCGAGCTCCTTTCAGTATCTGTCAGGCCTTTTTACTTACCGAGGGAGTTCCCTCAAATTTTTGTCACTGTTGTTTACATTCATCCTAAGGCTGACGTTAAAGTTGCTGCCGATGCCATTTTTAAAGTGGTACACAATCTGCAGACTCTCTCACCGGATGCTCCTAATTTTATTCATGGTGATTTTAACAATTGTAATCTTAAGAAATCACTGAACAATTTCTTCCAATATGTCACTTGTCCTACAAGGAATAACAAAACGCTGGATTTGTGTTATGGACCAATTAAGGCGGCATATAAGTCTGTGGCTGGACCTGCGCTAGGTTCTTCGGATCACAATGTTATTCACCTCCTCCCTGCTTACAGATCTGTGATTAGGAGGGAGAAGGCCTGTGTGAAGCAGACTAATGTCTGGACAAAAGACAGTTGTGTAGCCCTTCAGGGGTGTTTTGATTGCACTGACTGGTCCTTGTTTCAAGAGAGCACTTCTGATTTGGATGAACTCACTGATGTGGTGTGTAGCTACATCTCTTTTTGCAAAGACTCTGTGGTTCCAGTCAGAGAATTTAAGACTTTCCCTAATAACAAACCGTGGCTCTCTAAAGATATTAAGGATCTGATTCTTAAAAGGAAAATTGCTTTTAACGAGGGAGACATTCCCACTATGAGAATATTGAGGAAGGAGGTGAGGGCTGCAATAAAGATCGCCAAGATGAGGTACAGAAATAAGATTGAGGCAGAACTCAGCAGTAACAACCTCAAAAGAGCTTGGCTTGGTATGAAAACAATGGCAGGGCTACACACGAAAGGTAAAACTAGCATTACCTTAGAGACGTTTACCTCTGACAAACATTTGGCAGACAGTCTTAACAGTTTTTACCTTCGTTTTGAGAACTTTGACTGTTCTAGGCAGACCAGCACAGTGAGGGAAAAGACTATCACTCCCCCATCTATTTGTATTGATGAGACGGGGGTAGCTAATCTTTTTAGACACACCAAAAGCAAGAGTCCTGGACCTGACAACATCTGTGGACAGGTACTGAGAACTTGTGCTGATCAGCTGAGTGGGATTTTTCACTATATCTTCTCACTTTCTTTAGAGCTACAGACAGTACCTAAGATTTGGAAACATGCTATTATTGTTCCTGTTGCTAAGGGCAGTTCTCCTAAGGCACTGAATGATTTTAGGCCTGTGGCTCTGACTTCTTTAGTGATGAAGACATTTGAGAAGATAATTAAGAAGGAGATTTTAATGCAGGTTGAACACCATCTTGACCCCTTCCAGTTCGCCTATAGAGCAGGGAGAGGTGTGGAGGACGCTGTTGTCACACTCCTGCATCTCTTGTATAAGCATCTTGAGGCCCCCCACACCCATGCAAGATTATTATTTGCTGACTTTTCATCTGCATTTAATACAATTCAACCCCTCTTACTTGCTGACAGGCTTTACAATCATTTCAAGCTTGACACTAGTCTGGTCGGCTGGGTGACAGACTTTCTGATCAATAGGTCACAATGTGTGAGGGTGAATCATGTATTTTCTGATGTGCTTTCCTCCTCCACTGGATCACCCCAGGGTTGTTGCCTCTCTCCCCTTCTGTTCATTCTGTACACGAATGAGTGTCGCAGCAATTTCACAAACAGACACATCCTGAAGTTTGCTGACGACACAGTAATCGTCAGTCTTCTAGTGGGGGATGAGTCAGGCCATGGACAGGTTGTAGATGATGATTTCCTTTCACCTAATGTGTCAAAAACTAAAGACATGATTATTGATTTTAGGAAGTCCTCTTATAGCTCATCACCCACTATCATTAAAACTGCCGATATTGGGATCGTTGAGAGTTATAAATATCTAGGTGTGGTACTGACCATAAACTGTGTTTTGAATCTCATGCTGATGCCACTACTAAAAAAGTTCAACAAAGACTGTTCTTTTTAAGGAAAATGAGATCTTTTAATGTCTCATCTGAGATGTTGTCCTTGTTTTATAGAAGTTTTATCGAATCTGTGATGTCTTTTTGTATTGCTGCCTGGTTTGGTAACCTGACGGTGAAGAATAAGAATCGGTTGGGACTTCTGGTAAAAACTGCTAGCAAAATTTCAGGGCGCTGGCAAGATGGACTTTTGGCCATTTACAATAGAAATGTGCTTAGAAAGGCTCATTCTATTATTAATTGTGTGAACCATCCACTTCACAGTGAGTTTGAGTTGTTGCCTTCCGGCCGCCGTTTTAGAGTACCTCCGAGGAGGACTAAAAGACTCCAAGTCTCTTTTATCCCTACTGCGTCTTGTCTCCTTAATGGCAAATAATTGTCCTTGAACTTTCTATAATTATTATTGTTATTATTATTTTATAGTATTGTTCTGTTTATTTTTATCCTCCTGCTGCTAAACTAATTTCCCCTTGTGGGACAATAAAGAAATTGAATTGAATTGAATTGAATAAGATTGGGTAAACCTAGAGACCCGGTGCACCTAAACGCGTAGTGAGGGTGTGCTGGGAACGCCTAGCAGAGGCCCCAGTCCGTGAGATCAGAGTTGAGCAGAGCTTCAACAGCATTCCAAGGGAGACTGGGGACATTGAGTCCGAATGGACCATGTTTAGCATTTCCATTGCCGAAGCTGCTGCATTGAGCTGTGACTGCAAGGTGGTTGGTGCCTGTTGTGGTGGTAATCCCCGAACCAAATGGTGGACACCTGAGGTGAAGGGAGCCACCAGGCTGAAGAAGGAGTCCTATCAGGCTTGGTTAGCCTGTGGGACTCCGGAGGCAGCTGACAGGTACCGACAGGCCAAGCGGAATGCGGCTCGGGCAGTGGCTGAAGCAAAAACTCGGGTGTGGGAGGAGTTCGGAGAGGCCATGGAAAAAGACTTTCGGATTGCCTCGAAGAGATTCTGGCAAACCGTCAGGTGTCTCAGGAGGGGAAAGCGGTGCTTTACCTGTACTGTGTATAGTGTTGGTGGAGCGCTGCTGACGTCGACTGAGAAAATTGTCAGGCGGTGGAAGGAATACTTCGAGGACCTCCTTAATCTCACTGACACGTCTTCCGAGGAGGAAGCAGAGTCTGGGGATGAGGAGGATGACCCGCCAATTTCCCGGGGCGAGGTCACTGAGGCAGTTAAACAACTCCTTGGTGGCAGAGCCCCTGGTGTGGATGAGGTCCGCCCCGAGTTCTTGAAGGCTCTGGACGTTGTAGGGCTGTCCTGGTTGACACGCCTCTACAATGTTGCTACCACTGGACTGGCAGACCGGGGTGGTGGTCCCCATCTTTAAGAAGGGGGACCGGAGGGTGTGTTCCAACTACAGGGGGATCACACTCCTCAGCCTCCCTGGGAAAGTCTATGCCAGGGTGCTGGAAAGGAGAGTTCGTCCGCTAGTCGAACCTCAGATACAGGAGGAACAATGCGGTTTTCGTCCTGGTCGCGGAACACTGGACCAGCTCTTTATCCTCTCGAGGATACTTGAGGGTGCATGGGAGTTTGCCCAACCAGTCTACATGTGTTTTGTGGACTTGGAGAAGGCATTCGACCGTGTCCCTCGGGGTGTCCTGTGGGAGGTGCTACGGGAGTATGGGGTGTCTTGCCCATTGCTATGGGCCATTCGATCCCTATACAACCGTTACAAAAGCTTAGTTCGCATTGCTGGCAATAAGTCGGACTCGTTCCTGGTGGGTTACGGGCTCCGCCACGGCTGCCCTTTATCACCGATTCTGTCCATAATTTTTATGGACAGGATTTCTAGGCACAGCCAAGTGGCAGAGGGCTTTCGCTTTGGTGGCCTCAGAATCTCATCTCTGCTTTTCGCGGATGATGTGGTTCTGTTTGCTTCATCGGGTAATAGCCTCCAGCTCGCACTGGAACGGTGCGCAGCTGAATGTGAAGCAGAGGGAATGAGGATCAGCACCTCCAAATCTGAGGCCATGGTTCTCAGCCGGAAAAGGGTGGAGTGCCCACTCCGGGTTGGGGATGAGTTCCTGCCCCAAGTGGAGGAGTTCAAGTATCTCAGGGTCTTGTTCGCAAGTGATGAGAGAAGGGAGCCGGAGATCGACAGACGGATTGGTGCTGCGGCCGCAGTGATGTGGATGCTGCACCGGTCTGTCGTGGTGAAGAGAGAGCTGAGTGTAAAAGCGAAGCTCTCAATTTACCGGTCGATCTTCGTCCCTACTGTTACCTATGGCCACGAGCTGTGGATAGTGACCAAAAGAACGAGATCACGGATACAAGCAGCAGAAATGAGCTTCCTCCCAAGGGTGGCTGGCCTCTCCCTTAGAGATAGGGTGAGAAGTTCAGCCACCTGGGAGGGGCTCAGAGTAGAGCTGCTGCTCCTCCACATCGAAAGGAGCCAGCTGAGGTGGTTTGGGCATCTGACAAGGATGCCTCCTGGGCGCCACCTGGGTGAGGTTTTCCGGGCATGTCCCACTGGGAGGAGGCCCCGGGGCAGACCCAGGACACGCTGGAGAGATTATATCTCTCGGCTGGCCTGGGAATGCCTTGGTGTTTCCCCGGATAAGCTAGAGGAGGTGGCTGGGGAGAGGGAGGTCTGGGCTTCTCTGCTTAGGCTGCTGCCCCCGCGACCCGGCCCCGGATAAAGCGGAAGAAGATGGATGGATGGATGGAAACCTGCAGTCAGCTGAGACTGAAGAAGTCACTTGGATGAGTGACGAAACATTTCTCCCATAAAACGCTACGTACAGATGAACAGAATCAACTTTTGGAGATGTAAATAAAGACGGAAAAAAAATGTGACTCGTGTTTATTCTCTTTTGTCTTGGAAGTTAGATGAAAAATATCCAAGTTCATATACCTTTTGCAGGGTAAATGTAAAGGCACAGCTTGTGGACTGGAAGCTTCACATAATAATAGAAAAGGAAAGGAGCTTTGCCTGCCTGTCTAAGGAAACCACATTCACATATTATCAATTTTACAGCTTGCTTAGTAACAAAAACTGTGTTATTGTAGGGTCTACCTTATTACATAAAGCACCTTAAGGCCACTGTTGTTGTGATTTGGTGCATATAAATAACGTTGAATTGAACTGAATGGAAGAAAATAGGTTGGCTGTGTTTTTACTTATGCTAGACATTGCTTAGTTGCAGTCAAAACAAACAAATGAACAAACATAAGACCACTTGTATCCTTTCAGAAATAATTATCTTATTGTATCCCCCAAAGTTGTCAGTGTCCTGAACATTTACTAGGGATTAGTCATAGTGGACACACTTTTGCGGTGACTGAGTCATTAGGGTGAAACTGAGTTTGAATTTCTGAATTAGCATACTAACAGTATTCTGACCTTTGATCAAGAAACTAAGCTGCAAAGTTGGAAATTTTCCACTCCTGTGAAAGAGGAAATACATAGGACGCTACATGTTAGCAACAATGATGCTTGTTTTTATTTACACTTTTTCATATACAGAATTTTTAGCTTACGTTTTGATGTGACAGAACCAATTACTCATTCAAAGTTACATTGAATGTAAAAGCACTGGATACAACTCAACAAGCCTTTATCTGAACTGCAAGATTTGTTATGTAATATTTGAGGCCAAAGGGTCATATTGGATTATACTTTTTTCCCTTTGATATCCATTTCTGTAACTTGGGTCTGTATTGACTGATGCTGAAAATTCGTTTTGATTCAGTACGTCACATGCACACTCTGCTGGGTTAAACACTTTAAACACTGTAAACAGGTTCCACACTGATTTGCACCAGTTGTTGTGTAAGAACATAACTTTGCATGCTGATAGTAGTTTGGTATCAAAATGCAGTGGGACCCTTAAAATCGGAGAAAACAACCAAACGTGATTACATCAACCTCAAAATGTCCACTTTCAATCAATCTGCTTCACTGGCAGTACTTGTAAATCAGTGACCGTTTTTCTAGCATTTCTTAGACTTAAACTCTGCAATCACCTGCATGGGTCTTAATTCAGTTCAATTCAATTTTATTTATATAGCACCAAATTACAACAACAGTCATCTGAAGGCGGTTTATATTATAAGGTAGAGACCTACAATAATGGAGAGAAAAACCCAACAATCAAGATGTCTATGTTCTAATCTTATATGGAGAGATTAGGTAGAAATGTAACTTTCTGGGGAAATAACACACTGGACTATAGGTTTGCAACAAAACATTGTCTCAGCTTTGAAGCATGGTAGAGGGAGCGTAATGTTTTGTGGCTCTCTGTTTGTTCAACAGTGCCTTTCAATTATTGGAGTAACTAGGAATTCCAACCAAATCAATTTTACTCAGGAGAGGTTAAACAAAATGGCAAGACAATAATTAAAAGCACAGAAGTAAGTCAACAACAGAATTAATGATAGTTTGATGTTGTGGAATAATCTGATCTTAATGCAGTTAATGGCCTGAAGAACTCTTTAACCAAGGTGTTTATTGTCCTTGACGATATATTTCCCTTCTGCTGTTATTTTTCTTTGTATGTACTGACTCTATTGTACTTTTTAGTCATTTTTTAATGAAGTGTGTACAGTTGTCTTTGAACATTGAACTGACTACAAGAGAGCTACATATTGGGGCTTAGTAGTCCTCAAACAGGCAGTAGATTTGCTGATACAGTACCGATTCTTTCTGCAGGACCAGTATCCTATTACCACCCATTTGAGCTCATACCATTGACCTTCAGAGTATGCGTGTGTCACTGCATATACCGTCAATGTAAACCTGTTTGCACAAAGTGAATGCACTGTTTCTCATTCAGTTTTTCTCTGTGAAATTGCCTCAATCATAGTATGTTGCATAAGCGATTTATCCAGCTGATTTTCCTAGGCCTAATCAAGATGTGAATGAACTGATGTCTTCTACTTGTCTGTCCTCACTTATTTCTCTGTCTTTTATCCTTTTGTCTCATTTATGCTGCTGCCCGATTTTTGCTTCTTCAATTTCCCCTGTCTGTTTCAGTCCGGCTTTCTCATTCAGTGCAGAGTTTGTGTGATAACAAATCACACAAACTCTGCCACTGCCTAGAAGGAGAACTGGTGCCGAGCTGAGGTAACCTTGTCCCGTCCTACATATCTGGCAGGGCTCTTATAGTTCTGTCAATGTAGACATGGAAGGCCCCATTGGGGAGCCCGGGGTGAGCACACGCTACACATGCAGACATATGTGTCTGAACCGTGACAGATCTCCTCCAAATTGAACTGCAGTCTGTAACTATAGTCTGTACTGTGGAGTGGATGGTGGCATGTGTTGGTGATGTAAGCGAATTGGAAAAGTGTCAGACATCAACAACAAAATAAGCTCCACACATACAACACCAAACAGTTGGTTTTTGCTCGAAATGTGTTGAACATCTTTTTAGTCCTTCAGTCCAGCTGATTGAGTTTGCTCAACCCCCGACTGAACCAGCAACATGTGGTACAGATTACCACAGGAGAAGGTACATGTCGATTTTGCTCATGACATTTTTTATTACTAACATATGCTGGTTCCTGCTTTACTCCCACAGCATTGTCAAAGCGGATCAGAGACTGGCAGAACAACCGCAGTGAAAAGACAGATGCCAACAGTGACTGTAATGTCTACTCTTTTCTGAAAAAAAGAAAGAAAGAAACACTGAAACACCACACTGTGCCTTTTGTTATTGCCGGCATTAGCGGTGAACAGTACCTAAACCCACATGATAAATATAACCGGGCACTAATGTGTCTAAGTCAGAGTTCTGCGTATTGTAATCGTCATTCCTCTAACTTTCCTGTGGATAAATTATTTTCATTGCCATGTTGTGCTCCGCTAAACCCACTTTGTCCTATTTTCAAAAACTTTAGAGAAATTGGTAATTAATGACACACTTATGTGATGGCTACACATGAAGAAGATCTTTCAGAAATCTCTGTGGCAAATGGATTTAGACAAAGACTTAAAGTAAAATACTGCGAAAGGGTTAAATATCTTTTTTAACCCCTTTTTGACAGCCTCTTTGCAGTTCAGCTTTATGTCTTCATAGTGCAACATAAGACAGCTTGTGTTTATACACTCACCAAATTATTATCTTTTACAATACGCACTCACGTGAGAAACTATAATTATGTCTTTGGGTTAGAGTCAGTTTAAAGCAGCTGTTGATTGTGTCGTTTAATACTGCCTACTTCCCAATTAAGGAGTTCAGTGTAATAGAATTTATTGTGAACTTATCGACAAAGTGTAGAAACACTTTCAGACGATACTCAGCTCATTTTCTCCGCACCACTAATTACGTCATTGCTCACAGCTAAAACCTGACAGAACACCTGCTGAAAAAAGTTAATGTGGCATGCTTTTTTTTTATTATACTGAGTGTGTTTTCTCGATTAATTCTTAAAATGATCTTAGAATAGTTCATGTTATGATATGCTCCTCTCATTCCTCATTCCGCTGTGTTTTTTCCATTGTTGGAATACATGATGGTATGTATTAACATTTATTATTTGGACAAAAAGTATTGGACCACATCTCTTAATCTCTCACTTCAGTTGTTTTTAGTCCCATTGCCAAAGTTGTATAAAATCAAGCACCTGGCTATGCACTTCACAAACATTTGGGAAAGAATGAGTCGTTCTAAAGAGCTCGTTTAATTCAAGTGTGGTGCTCTAAAAGGAAGTATGCACAAGTCAGTCTGTGAAATGTATTTCCTCCTGGTATTATTGAAAAGTGTTTAGAAACCACAGCAACTCAGCCACAAAGTAGCAGACCATCTAAAATCACAGAGCATGGGCAAGTAGTGCGTAAAAGTCGCCAGCATGGCTAAGTCAATAACTACAGAGTTACAAGCTTCCTCTGGCATTAACGTTAGCGCCAAAACTGTGCACCAGGAGCTTCATGGTTTCTATGTCTGAACAGCTCCTTCATGTGTAATGTGTAGGTGGCCCACTACTTTTGTCAGAATAATGTATTTGGTTAGCATCCAGTAGTTTTCATCAAGCATTGTGGGATACTTTGACTCCACTATCCATGGTGCATGCAGTCAGTTCAAGTAAGGCGAGCTGCTTTTAAATCTCTACACAAATTAATAAAAATTAAAACCACTGTATAATGACAACCACTGTACTACACTAGAAAGTGACTCAGTGTCAGCAATAGTGAAGACAAAGTGTCTGACACAGTTGATGTCTTGTTTCAGTAACAAGCTATATAAAGTAGAGATGGACCGATCCGATATTACGTATCGGTATCGGTCCGATACTGACCTAAATTACTGGATCGGATATCGGAGAAAAATAAAAAATGTAATCCGATCCATTAAATATCAGGAAAGCACCTCACAAAACTTGCAACACGCCGTAACTCACCTCAGAACGTTAGCACGTCGGAGCAGTATGCATCACGTGATAGAGCGGCTGTGGCATGCGGGACCTGTCGGTGGTCTGAGAGCATTTGGAGCTTCGCTAGCAACCCGGCATTTCATCTCCGACAAAGTTATCCCAGAGAGAAGTACAGCAAGTGTGTAAGTCCATCTCTGAATGTTTGTAAAGCATTCCTGCGTTAAGCTTAACAAGCGACTGCCTCTTGCTCTCCGGCTGCTACTTCAATCGTGAAACTGCTTAATGATCAGCTGATCGGCTTTTCTGTCGGGAATCCGTCTGTCTTGTTTGTTTTTGGCCCACTTTGCACCAGAAAGAGGAAACCAGCGGCTAAACAACAGCAGCACGTTTAAGCTTGATAAGCTGTTGTTAGAATTTATTTAATATTACTTTCTACTCGAGGATCTTTTTCTACGTAGCTGACGGCTGGTAACTGTGGCAGGGGGCGGATCTAGCAAAGTTTAGCCAGGGGGGCCGATAGGGCATGAACAGGGAAAAGGGGGCACAAAGACATACTTTCTTTCTTATTCTCATTTAAAATGTCGAGCTTTTAATAAATAATTATCTGACACCCACAGTTTAATTTGATGTAAAATGAATAGAAGTCCATTACTGTATATAGTGACTATTAAGTCTAATATATATACCCTAGTAGCTATAGTACTTTTTACTTTGGGAATGTACCATCTGTGCAGTCTGCAATTTTGTTGAAGAAAGATGTTGAATCTATTTAATATTTCTTGAAAAATAATTGATTTCTGTGCATTTTTTTCACACTTCATCAAATTAAGGTTATTACGTCGATTAAGCATCATGAGGTGGAGCGTGAGGGGTGGTTCCCTATTTTTTATTTATTATTTTTGTTGTTGCTGGGAGTTGGAACCCTATTAGTTAGGTTGCTTAATATTTACGCTAAGTACTCTTTAAAATACCAGAATAGTGAGGATGGTGTAGGTTTAAGTTTATTAGATTGATCAGTATTGCTGAACTATGAAATATTTTTTTTGTATACAGGTATAACAGAATAGCTTTAGTGTAGTTGTTGTTTTAAACTTGAGTATGAACTTGCAGACTTGCAAAATGCAGCAAGACATTTTAAAAAAACAGTTTTGTTGATTTAAAAAACACTATATCGGATTCATATCGGTATCGGCAGATATCCAAATTTATGATATCGGTATCGGTATCGGACATAAAAAAGTGGTATCGTGCCATCTCTAATATAAAGGATAGTGTTTAAGTTTTAATAACACTGTAAATACTGTAAGTTAGATCTGTTCTGATAATCTGATGGTCAGGAATGAGCTGAACGTAATTAAAACACCATAATAACAACAATGGCGCTTCTGAGGTGCTGCTACAATCAGCTGTTGCTGCTTTTCAAACACACTATCTTGGCATAAAGCTTTAAACTTGCAAGTCATATAATTTGTTTCAGTGCAAAATGCTGAAACATTTACAGACATTTTTGTTAAGAGGGTTTTTGACCACAGGGTGCCTTTAATAATTAAAGATAATTTCTGGGAAACACCCACACTGCTACCACAGTACAATAGTGATAAAAAGCCTCTAAAATGAGTCAACGTCATTATTATACTCTGTTGTTTTAGCTTAGCTGTTGTCGCTTGTTGGACAGACAGAGGTTGGGTGCAGTATCTGACTCACGGGATAGAAAGGAGTTAAGAGGATGACACGATGCTGCTGAGACAGGTGTGTCTGTCAGTTTTATACCTAGCATGATGTTGTACCAGCTCTGATGCACACATTCACACATATGACTAGAAGTCTGTTTTACTTTTACTGACTAGAAGGCTGTTCACTTTCAGATTATCTCCAAACCTAATGAAAGATGCATGGATTGGGGAATTTTCACGATTTCCAAGAATCACATGACTATTTTGTATTTGAGCATCTGGAACTGAATCATCTTTGATGCCTCAGAGTTAAAGTATCTACACTTTCTTACTCATCTCATTTAGCTCGAGGCTTCTGTTTTCTTATGGGAAATATCCCGAATGTGATAATTCAAACATTTTTTCATCCTCCGCTGGAAGAAATAAGACGTGGTTTATCCTGTATCTGATTACAAAGCTAAGACCTTTGTCATTGGGGTTGAAGGAGATTCATGCAACAGTTGCACCATTAGTTAGATCCCCATATACCGTTCCAAACATAAGTCTTCAATACATGGTGTACACGAACGGAGGAATGTAGCTCCAAAGAGTTTTGAAATAAGGCTTACTGGCATACAAAGGCCCACCTCAGAAAATTTCAAAATCAGACTCCTTCTTCTTCCAGGATATAAATTATTGATGGTCTCCAGGCGATGATGACTGCAAAACCGATTTCTGCTGGTGTAACCTTTTGCACACCTGCAGAACATATTGTGAATGAAGTGATAACTTCAGCTGGCTGCACTAGCACAAAGACCCCAAGCATAATTTTCAAGCGTGTGTTGTGTACTTCGTGAGATCATACGGCGTTATTGAAAAAGAGGGGGGAAGAAGAGTAGCAGATAGAGGGCAGGGCATAAAAACACTGGGACCGAGGGCTCGAAAACAGAAGACTGCACATTTTGTATGTCAGATGACAGAGGGCTGAGTCGAGATCTGAAGTGAACTATTAGGGCTGACACTGCTGGCAGGGAAAGCTGCATCCATCCAATTTTGTCTCCTTGCTTGCTTGTCAGTGGCTTGAACCAAGCAATCTAAGCGCCATCGAAAACAGCGCAGCCACAGTGACAGTAAAGTCCAGCACTCAAAAAAGATGCATGACAACTACTCAGAGAGGGAGGCAGGAGCTGCAGCAGTACAATGAACTACTGATGAATGCACTTATTCAAAAGGAGACAGCTGGACGTATAAGAGGATGTCCTTTTACGTACCAGCTGTAATAACAACACAGCAAAGATTTGATTTTTATGTTTTTCATCTCAAACACGCTCCTACTGATAATGACCCCTAATTAGTAGGCTTCATATTCTATCAGTCCGTGCTTCTGCCTCACAACATTACGAAACCGAGATCAAAACTATGATACAGATGTCCGCGGTATCCTATCTTGGCTCCATTTTTCTGTACCGTGATACCCATGTAGAGCTGTTAATGCTTTGGGATGGTTGAATGGTAATAATCTCTCTGGCAGCAAGTGAACTGGAATTGCTCTAAAGTAATAGAGATAATTTTTTGTTCATGATCCAATCATAACGGAGCAATCAGGCCTGTGGTAAAATTTGTAATCCATTCCTTCTAAAGAAAAAAACGAGGGACGAACTAAACCATGGTTTTGGAAAATTGTTACACTCCTAATCTGTGCTGCTCCTTTGCACTTTACAAATGGCCTGGTGTATACACCATACTGTATACTTACATAATTACGTTGTATTTCTGTGCAGATAAACTTAACAGCACTGCCAAATAATTTCTTTAAGCACCAGTGTTGTCTTGGCCTTTTTTATCTTGATGATGCGCTCTCACACCCAAACGCTCAGCACAGTTTTAAGTTGTAAGGCAAATTCCTCTGTAAAAAATGGGTTGCAGGCACTGGAGATAAAGACCCTGCCCTTTGGCCTCTGCTGCCACTTCTGGCTGTTTGATAACAAAAACAAAGGCAGAGAGAAAAAAGCTCCTCGGGGTTGACGAGTGATGTCGACCCCAGTGTGACCCTCTGTGGGGGCAAAGAGATTATCAGATAGACATCATAGTGTCTGTTTTAACTGGTGCAGCTGAGGAGGCGATGCTTTATCTCGAACATCAGAAACCGAATACTCTGCTTCTTCGTGCTAAGCACACTGTCTATAAGTAGCGCTGATTTTCAGACTGATTGTGGCTTTAATGGATAAAATGAAGCCGGATTCACGCTGATCAAAAAGAGTGGGAGCATTCTTCTTGTCAACGTTTGGAAATTGCAGTGAGAGAGTTTAATGCTATATACCGCTGTAGACCTACATATTTAGATTTAGCCTTGTGGGCTTACCCATGCCTTACAGTGACTGATTTGAGTGATAGCGCAGCATATTGTTCTGAAGAAGAACATTCTCGCCGCTGCTCTAATGTCAGAGCGTGTACTTGGATCAGTCAAGGATCTAAGTGTAGACTATGATATGATTTTCTCCATGGACAAGGATTACTGCTGAAGATTCAAAAGAGATACGAGTTATTTGCATATTAATTCTGACAGGATGAGAGTGAGTCTGTTTCTTTCAAAAGGCATACTGGATTTTACTGACTTGCTTGTACCCAGATTCATGTTAAGCACAGATATTGTGAAGGTTACGAGCAAACAGATGCTTGACAGAAAGGGTTATTTTATGTATAATCGAAGTCAGGTAACCATGAGTGTATAATTTGTGTGCAGAGATTTGAAATGTGTCCCCTTTGTGATGCAGACTCATGCAAATAAATCATGTCTAACTTATCACATGAGGTCTGCCTCTCAAGGCCTGATTGTCAGCAGGAGAAAAACGAGAGCATTGCAAGGATGAATTTGATCTGCTCAGAGACCTGGGACAGATAAATCTTTCAGTTACTTCCAGATGACAAAGTCACATTTTCAAGATTTTTTATTTCTTACCAGAAATGTTGACATTTGGGATCAAGTAGATGAGTGTGATAAGCTTCGTGATAAGCACTTATATAGAGCAGCTAATGGTTTCAAATGATTGAAAGTCCTATTAAAATGTCTCCTCCTAGGAGTTAAAGGTCAAACAGTTATGACTTAAAGCAGAATTTGGATATCTCAGTATAAAACATTTTTACATAGTATATAGAGTCACACCTAAACAGACCAGTCATAATTTTTAGATTTATTGGGAAATGAGAGTTCAGCCTATCATGTCATATTTGACTTCAGATTCAGAAGTGTAAGAGCTCTAGTATGACTCCTTGAAACTGTCAGAAAAGACTTATACAGCTCATCTTTGAAGCAAAACGCTTTTGTTTTTTTAAGTGTCCACCATTTTTGAATTTCTGAGTGATGTTGGATGCATGGATTTGATGCAGCTTCCCTCAAAACCCTATAAAATTCACACATCATAAGTACAAATCATGACCAGAGGAGAAGTAACTCTAGATATATCTAGTGGATTCACTCTGCACCGCTGGCAGGGTCTCAGTGGAATTTAAACCTCATTAAGAAACCATGAAAATATGCTTTACTTTGAAAATCAAACCTACTATATTTCTGTACACATGGAAACTGCATAACACAGCTAGCACTCTGATTTGCTGAGCTCTTCTCGTGTATTGCAGGCGCATTGGAGCTACTCTGAGAAAAATTATGAGGTGGCAATAATACTTACTCTGTACCAAGGCGGCTGACTTCAACAGTCGAATTCAGTGGTAAAATAATATCCTCAGTCTGTGTACAAGCCAGAAATTCTGCATTTAATATCCTAAAAAAGCAGTTTTAACCAAACAAACACACTCACATAGCCACTATTACACTGCCTGTGTTCTCTACTGTTATTTTGTATTTGCTAGAAATGTTAGCTGTTCTATATGAGGACTTTGTCTGGATCATCGAATGTGCTTTTGATTTGTAGTCGATGGCCCCGAAGCCCATAATGATGTGTCGTTAACAGCGTACAACAGCTGAACTCTGAGGGCCCAAAACCACTGCAGTGATATCACTATGTTGCAGCTCAGGATGAAGGAAGCTTTAAAAACATCTTTAAAAAAAAAAATAAAAGCAAGCCACATCATGTTATCTGTTCTGTGTTTATGAAATGAACTCCACTTAATTAGTTGATTCTGTCCTTGTAAGTAAACACAAGCTGCTCCTTCACAGTATCAGTGCTGCCTGCAGGGGACATTTTCTCATTTCTAATCATTAATTGCTCATCTGCGTCTGATTCGTATGGGTTTCACATGTTCACTTGGAGCTTTGCTAATAAAAAATTGCCCCATGACATCACAGCACAGTGCGCCTCTCCGGATCCATTTGGATGAGACAGCATACCGAACAGAGAGGACCCACATGCTTGAGTTGTGGTTGTGTTGGTTTTGGGGGTTTTTGTCCCATGGTGTAATGAGGGAAAAATGGCAAAGATCCACATGAAGAAAGATTTGTCATGAGAACAACATTCAATGATCCACAAGCAAGAAGCCCCCCAAGCACGCTTTGCGATGACAACATTCAATTTGCTCATGCGGAGGTCTTTTCTTTCTTTCTTTAGTGAGTTATTCAAGAAATGCATCTTATAGGAAAGTAAGATGAATTTCCTGTCCTTGATCATGCCTTTGTGTGCATGAGATCAAGAGCGACTCGTGACCCCTCCTGATCTGTTATTAAAGTTTCTAAGAGGAATATTGCGGCAACATAGGACAACAAGAAACTGCACAGACCCATCACTTATTTTTAATAGTTCTGTTGGACAGAGAGATGATTTCTGACACTGTATTATTTAGCATTATAGGCACTCTTAGATTAATTGCCTCTCTTCATGTTTCATGTGAGATTATTTAGGGTCATATTAACACGCAGACACAAAACTGACATACATCTGCTTCAAGGCTGTTAAAAAAAGCAAATTTAAGAATATGTCGAGACCTATTCCAAATAAGAAATTTGAACATTTACTACAACAATGAGGTCAGGGTCTAAATTGCTTGCCTGGCTTACACTGATGATAGAAGGGGAGCTGATATAAGGGGAAGACCACATCATCAGCTTATTTGCAGATGATATCATACTCTACCTAGAAAATCCGAACCAAACTTTAATTCTGATGTTTAATGTAATTAATATCTTTGCTGAACATTCGGGGTACAAAATTAATGTGACCAAAACTCAGATACTGGCTTTCAACTATTTGCCATCCGAAGAGGTTAAAAATAAGTTTAAACTGAACTGGACTGCAAAACAAATGAAATACTTGGGTGTAACTGTGACTAAACAATTGAGTGACCTTTTTAAAACAAATTATGATAGACTGACCACTCAAATGAAACACGATCTAAACCGATGGTCAACTCTTACGCTAGACTTTAGTGAAAGAATCACAACAATAAAAATGAGTATCCTCCCACGGTTATTGTACCTTTTCCAATCTCTGCCAGTTAAGATCCCAGTGGAAAAATTCAGGGACTGGGATAGGCTCATCTCTAGATTTGTATGGAACGGTAAAAGGCCTAGAATAAAATACACAACATTACAACTATCTAGGAAGCAAGGTGGTGTGGGACTCCCTAATCTAAAAGATTACTACCATGCGGCCCAAACCAGACCAGCGATAAAGTGGTGTGATCAGAACTTTAATGCTAAATGGAAAGATATTGAAATAAAAGTACAGGATGTCCCAGTCCAGACATTTCTTGGAAATGAGCAACTTAAGAAAACCCACACACAATCCCACACTCTAGAGATATGGTTTGGCCTAGTTAAACAAAGTAAGTTGGAAAGGGAGGTTAAGATGTTAAACTGGGCTGCCTATGTTGTTGGTGTTATACCAAGTGCTCACGACTCAGGATTCAGGAAGTGGGAACAAAAAGGAATAACAGTGATTTGTACAGTAATGAAAGATGGCCATTTGATGAGTTTCCAAGATTTAAAAGATCGGTATAGTCTAGAGAAAACCGATTTTTACCGGTACCTGCAACTCAGAGACTACTTTTCAAAGGAAGTACGAAGTTCGCGTACGTCTTATGGCATCCTGAATTGCGTAATTAAATCATACAGGGGCCTCCAATTCAAGGAAATTTCTGTACTATATAAAAATCTAAGAGAGAACACGGCAACATCAACTGAATACATAAAAAAGAAATGGGAGCAGGAAATAAAAACTGATATCTTAACTGAGGAATGGTTAGATATGTGTGAAACCCAGAACACAACGACTAACTCAAGATGCTGGAGAGAATTTGGATGGAAACATCTTACTCGATTCTTTATTACACCAGAAATCTAAAGTAAACAGACTCAAGACAGTTTGCCATGCTGGAGAAGATGTGGTAACATGGAAGCACACCATACGCACGTGTTTTGGGAGTGCCTGAAACTGCATAATTTTTGGAAGAACGTGACTCTTGTAATAGGCAATATCTTGGGCTATCAATTACCACACAATTTTAAAACTGTATATCTTGGGAATATTAGGGAGTATGTTATGTACGACGACTTGTATTTGACAAAAATCCTATTGATAGCTGCAAAGAAAGCTGTAACAAGAAACTGGTACAAACTGGATCCGCCTTCTTCAAAAGACTGGTTAAATATTGTTGGAGAAATCTATGCAATGGAAAAAATGACTTACATTCTCAGATTAAAGGAAGATATTTTCGTTGCTAAGTGGGAGAAGTGGACATTATATGGCACCAAGGAAAATTAATGAACGAACAAAACATTTAAGGTCTATAACTCTGTATATCTATTGATGCATGCCCGTATAAAAGTACGTATATAAGCTGGAGTGTGTATGCTGCGGAGTAAAGGCAGGCATGCATACGGTAGTTGATTAGAATTGGCGCCCACACCTTTTGTTCACTTTAGTTCTGTTTGTTTTGACTGTGTGCTTGCATGGTTATTTCTCCTGTAATGCAATACATGTTTGCGTTTAAACTGTGACAAAACTATCAATAAAAATTACAGTGTCAAAAAAAAAAGAAGGGGAGCTGATATAGGTCACCTGGTTGAGCAGGTGAACAATAAGCCTGTTGCAGAGCCTGCTTTGAATCTTCCCTTATGCCATTCCCTGAGTGTCTTCCCTGCTCTCTCTCCCAGCTCTCCAAAAAGCGCCCCAAAAATAATAATGGTAGATGGGGAAAGGCACAGATCTGAGATTTGGCAACAAAGCCTGTGCTGATGACCGCAAAGTGAATTTTCTGTCTTACCTGTTCTGTTCTGCTAGTGTTAGGTTCCTCGAGGGGGAAGGAGATTAATATGTCATACTGTGTCTCTGATCCTTCTCCCCGTGTGCACTTTTTAAAAGTCTATGCTGTATTACCTATCACCATATCCTCAATTTGATCCAGCTTTTAACTGAACTTAACAAGTGCAAAATTGCACTGAAGTAAGAGCACAAAAAAGCTTCATCACTCCTCTTCCACAAAAAAAGAAAGCTGTTGTGTTAGCGCCATCTTCACACCGATAGAATCTTCTTTGTTGTGTGCTACGACACGTTCCTAGAGAAAAGGGTGAAAGAGAGGCCTTATGAGACACTCGCACGTGCCTTAACATAATGGAATAGTCCATGTTTGTATGACCTTTGCACAAAATACAGACAGCCAATCAGTTTCTGTTCTTTTCTTTTCTTAATGTGAACTTTAATCATCCTAAAGTAATAATGTGACTACAATAAAAAACAAAGAGAAAAAAATCAGTCCACGATCAGTAAAGTCAATCCTCCAACCCTTCAAGTAGCTACACAGTGGTGTTTGATCAGCATGTGTGGGATCAATGAGAATCGTCCTGTGAGTATTCAGCTGTGTGCGGATTTGCAAAATGATGACAGCGTACTGGCTATGTATGTCAGACTGACTCGTTATTGGGGCTACACAGATTCAACACACAGGAACACAATATCAGGAACACAAAAGTCCAGTGCAATTTCATTTTGGCAACGTGCAGACACCAAAATTGGCATATGTTCACACACAGAATCTGTCACTAAACATAGCCACAAGACCCTTCATAGAGGCAGTATTTATTGTAGAGCTATTTTATTGCATTGCCTCATATTGTATTTGTTTTGTTTTTGGGTTGACTCCCCATGGAGGCAGCTGTTTATTTGTGGCAAGTGTCATTACAGATATATGGAACAGAGAAAGGGCTGAGAGAGATTTCCATGCTCTGCCTTTGTGCTAAGCTGAGTGTCTATTGGCTATTTATCCTACATATGGAACAATAATGGCATCGAATCCCAAAAGAGAAAAGGCGGAAGAATATTTCCCTCAAACATTTCCATTAATTGCACGGTTCCATTTTTTTAAACTAAAATCCGTATTGTAGTTTGTATTATATTAGATGGTGGATTGAAAAACTAATGTTAGCTGGAGCAATATAAATCAATTTTTTTCCATGCCTATTTTTTTGTAATGCTTCCAAAATATCAGAACACAGAAATATACTATATGTTTCCAATAAGTGCCCATATGGTGATTACAGTTTAAATCATACTTTGAGTGACTGTCTCTGTTGAAACATGACTATTATATGATGTAAAAAATTACATTCATGCCACATAAAACACAGAAGTAGCAAGAAGTACCTTTTCACTAAATATCCAAAATCATTCACGATTATGCAGTGATGCTGAAGTATGATTTTTAAGTCTCCCACCTGCTTCAAACACTTTCTGTAGTATCATAGCCTCTCCTCAACAGCCGAGGCCTGTGGGACATTTTCCCTTTTATATTTGGACAAGGACAAACAGGCTTTTCACACCTGAACACCTGCAGGTTAGAAACTGTACACACCTGCAGAGAAAATCAGCGTGTGACCTTTTGAACTATACTTCATTCTTCATTGCTGCTCTGGCGGTGTTGTTTCTTGTTATCTTCACCTGGTCACATGGCAAGTGCGGGTTGGCAGGTGTTATGGGTGGTATCAGATATAACTCTCCCTGCTGAGGACCTTAGACAAACCACTCAATTAATTTTTGAGATGAAAAGTGAACCAGAGAAAAGTCATCCCTGCTCATTAACCGCTGTAGCTTATAAATCTGCATTAGCATAATACTGTTGACTTTGACGTGACAAGGACATTAACATTGTGACTTTTGTAAAGGTTGGATCAGGTTCCAAAAAGTGCAAACAGAATAACTTTGTGTTCACTGTAACTTCCATAAATGACAGCTTTGTCCTTTGTTTTTTGTTTTTTTGTCAAGAGATGTGGTTTTTCCCAAGGCCTATGCAGAAAGAGGGAGAAAGAAAAAAGGGGGAAGGAGGGACTGTGCCCAGCAGTTTGCATGCTGTAGTCATTAGTTGGTGTGGCGGGAAGTTTTATTGCTTCCCACTTTTGTCAAGTCAATCCAACAATTTACTCTGCTGCACTCATTCCCTTTCCCCTGTCAATTTCATGTACAACTCTTTCTTCTGTGGACATTTCTGGTCAATCAGTGTAATGTTCTGGATGGGTGACCCAGTGGTCTGTCAGCCCTCCGGCTGAGGCTGCGCAATTCCTCGAGGCAACATGAGGGCGGTTGGAGTTCTTAACTGGATGGCTGCAGGCCAGTGGCTAGGATAACCTCCAGCAATTGATGTCATTGTGGCTTTTCTGGTATCAACGCCCTCTGGATGTATGCTCAGCCACGGTAGTTTGTTTTTGCAGGGCAACAGAAAGTAGAAACACCATCCGAGCATTTTTTCGAGGCTTCCTTTGTCCCTGTCTTCTTATTTCATCCCACATGTAGCCGCTGTTTTCTAAACACATGCAAAGCTAGATGGGAGAAAAAAAGCTACATGAAGTCAAATGTGGACTGTGGACTTTAAAACACTGATTACAGGGGTTGACAACAAAGACCTATTTTGGTGCTGTAAAACTTGCTGACCTGGAGCTGACGGGGAACGATTGTGTTTCACATTCTCCTGCAGGCTGTTCTGCCCTGCTCACACAGGCCGGGGGCAGACACACTATCGCTTTTTCCAACCAAAGAGCACTGGCTACTGAGCCCCAACCTTCAGGATGTATTTTTGTCACTTCTGCATGTGGACTTGGACATCACAAGGTCATTGCAAGAGACAGCAGAAGCCTTTTTACGGGTGATTGATAGTCACATCTTGGCAGGTTGTATCTCCACGATACGTCAGGGGAAGTGACTGTCAGTAGCTGGCTGTACTGTCTCCAGATCCTCTCAGGTCTATTGACTGTCAATCACTGTCTCCCTGTTTTCATTGATTTCCTCTCCACTCTTCCTATAGCCAACCCATCACTCCTCACATTGTGATCTAGCTCTTTACTGGTTTAAATTTGAGTCAGGAGGGTAATGGCCTCATTTCAGACAGCTTTTTGTCAAAAGAGGAAACAGGCTTTTCTTATTACTGCTGACCTGAATGTGTAATTCAAGCCCCTGAATGTCAGCATGTTTCACATGTAATTCCTGCAATTTTGGATTACATGCATCACATCCTGTGTTATTAACGCTTTATTATCCTCTTCGTCCCTGTTTTAATATAGGACAACAGAGTCTTGTTCATTTAGCCAGAGTGTGTTACTCAGTACAGTCGTTTCAACACAGCTAAAGTAGAGAAAACACACACTTGTCCCTTGCATGTTCATGCATGCGTGCACAGTCACATGCACGCATGCACGAATCCACAAGTGTGGAAGCCGTCTGGTGTGAAGGCGTGTCTGTGGAGTCACATTACCTGTCATTCAGGAGATTGTTGTTTGATGAGCTGAATCCTGTTTCTCAGCTCTCTGCTTGTTATTTTCTACTTATGGACCCAAGGTGCTTCTTGCATCTGCGACTGATATCTTCTCATCTCCCAGTGCTATGGCGACTGTATCACAGACTTTTCTCTGTCTTGACCTAGAGTAAATAACTGGATCACCGGCTCCATCCCCTCAGGGAGGATATGAATGGCTTGCCAGTCATTCATTGGCAAATAAACATTCTCTGGCAAATATAAATTCGCTGCAGGGGTGAAGAAGCACCGGTGTGACACAAGCTGCTATTCTGACAGTCCAAAGTCCACTGGCTCTTTTTCCATTCACAAGCTGACAGTAGAGTCAAATGAATCCCATCATTTTCTTCTTATATTCAGTGAAGTACTTCCTGTAATAAATTCCACTTCTTTTATTCACTAAACGCAGTATTTAGACCATTAAACTATCGTGCTTTAAAGATCAGGCTCTTTGTTCTCTCATTACATCAGCGTAGCAGTGAATGGCACTGTCTTTCTTCATCTAAATGAACTTTATTGATCATTTGAGCACAACAGAAAATAAAGCAATATTAGTTAAGCATGCTTACACATCACCAGTGCCCTTGATGCTTCTGTTCCATTTAACATCACAGATAGATGATTAGCAGTGTAATTGTTATGCAGCATTTTCTTGTATTTTGTTGTCCTTGTTTTGCTGTGTCTGTGGATATTGAACTTTTGTCTGTGTAGGTAGTTTTCATTCTAGTTTCCCCAAAATCGAAACTTAATTAAAAACAGGTACTTAAGGTACTTAGGTTTTGCTCAGTTTTTTTTCTCTTTTATTAGTTCAATGGAAAGCAATAGGCTGCCAAGCATACATCTTGAATAGCTCCCATTAATTATATGAGATTCAATACAAATGCATGGAAATGATTCTACATTATGAGCATTCTGCAACTCCTTTAAATGTGAAAATGTAGCCTTTGAATGTGCATGCAATGTTTTATTTGCACATATTTAGTTTTAGCTTCAACATTAAAAGGTAATGAGTCAGTGTGGAATTATTTAAATGCCACTCGTATTATTTAAAATTTAAACAAACCTGAGCATTATTTGTTTTCTGTCCAAGCATTTCCTGGATTGAGAGGATTTGTTAAGTACCTTCATTAGTTTCTTGGTACAAATATGAAGCTTTTCACTCATATTAAGGTTAAAATGTAACAAAGAAGTAATGCATTACTTCAATCCCTCGGCCTTAATCCTGTGTGCTTCTTCTTGTCTGAGATGACAGTGTATGTGGTGTAAATCAATACGTTTCAATTTGTTCTCTTTGTAATGGTGACTGGCTGTTTGTCCTTCTCGCACTGAGGCATTTTTTTATTCGCAGTGGGTGTGTGGAAGGGACTGTGAGACTGGAAATAAAGGATCAATGAATGACTTAATTCAACAAACAATAGCTATATATTTCAGCAGCCTGCTTCACATTTGGAGACAAAGGTATTAGTGACCGCATACACAGGTATCCAGGCTTTCTGTGATAATAAGGATTTGGAGAAAACACCACTCCTGTTTCTTTTATGCTTAAACATGATCGTGCACACCACTTGCAACTGGACTGAGCAGAGTCAAATGGCACCGTGCTTTATTAGGTTAAGGTTCCTACTTTCTTTGCAAACCTTGCACACTGCCACTCTATACTTACAGGTTTGTCAGGAGTTAGGGGTCCCAGTCATACCTGGGGCCTCAATCAGTTGTTTGCCTTGCCTGATGAGAAGTGGTACCTCAGCTTCTAAGTATTATTTTTGTATTGGATATGTTTAGCTGAATTTAGTGAAGGAGGTGCAGGACACAGACTTTGTGAAAAACCAGAGTTTAGTCGTAGCAAATGGGAATTTCACACTAAAGATATTGTGCAGGATTTTAGAGGTAGCTGTGTTACCTTCAGGGACACACCAGCTGTTTTGTTTTACCAGTTAACACTTGATTTAGACATGCGGGTTTTGGTTTGATAACATGTACCTACTTTATAATCACTATTATTATTAGTCTATAAAAGAGAAACTGATATCAAAACACACCTTGAGATAAAAAACCAGTATTAGTCTTGTCATCTAACTCTTGGGAGGGAGTGCTTTTCCCAAGAAATTCCTTTAACGACTGATCCACTTACCTGTGAGTAATTGTGGTCTCCACCCAATCTGCTACATTGTGCAACCATCAAACACCTCAATGCAATCTACATAAATCACTACATATTGTGCATGCCAGCAATGCGTATGCAAACATATAACTGCCAAAGAGGCAATCTCACACCATTATCTCTTAAGGAAGTGTCTGTAGTGCCCTTTTCACTTCAGCAAACTGCTCAAACACTCCTGCTGCTCCCTCAGGCACACCATATGCTTTAACGTCCTCTCAAGAGTTTCTAAGTCATCGGCTGGTGCTCTTGAGCTTGATTTTACAACAAAGTGTTGCTATTCAACTGCGACTTAATCTTTCAAGCCTTGCTGCTTCACCTCGACTTTCAACTCATTCAGTACACCTAAGTATTTTGTTTTCACACACCCCCTCTGTGCATGTGCCCATCCCAAAGTGAGCTCCTCAGAATTCACACCCACCACGATTGACAGGTCTCACCAAAACAAATGAGCCTTTCCCTGGCAATCTACCTGCACACTTTTATGTTTCATTAGTGTCCTCGTCAAAGTGATGGTTTTCTTTCTGGGAGCTAACAAATTAGTTTCATTTCCTCTCAGTTCTAGCTTGTTACACTGTTGTTGCTTGGTGTCATGAGACAGACAAATTTCTATCCCCATCTAAACCAGCTGTATTGCTACATTTACACACACAGCTGCTAAAGACACGTTTCTCTGTTGATGGCACCTGACGTATTGAAATGTTGTTTAGTTGTCAATCATCCTTTTACTTTGAGGTGACTGGGGGAGTGAGAGAACCACATAGAGAACATAAATTAGAAAATGTGGAAATGCATGAAGTGGTTAATATAAACTATTACTACCCTTACAAAGCACCTTACATGAAAGAAGTCATGTTAGCAGACTTTGTGAAATCAGACATGCTAATCTCTAGAAACCCCACCCCTACCTTTTTAAGGTGCTCACACGCTTCGTTGACACAGCATGTTTTTTGTCCCTGTGCAAATACACGTACTAATACCAAATCTACACAGAATAATTGAAGACCACGAGTGTGACTGATCGAGCAGCGGTTTAAGTTTGATCTTCTCTCTAATTGGAACAGGCAGCTGAGTATTTTGGAAAACTCTAAAAGGCAGATTTCAGTTTAAGGCGTTGGTCCTTCATGCTTACACTCTCCATCAACTCCTTGGCTGTAATACCCCTGGCTGCCAAGTCAGCATTATATAATGCATATGAGAGTGTGTACTGTGAAAACACAGGAGACTGCTCTTATTAGCTTAATGGCAGTAAGTAATGCAAACAGAGAAAATCATTTACAAAAGTCATTACTTTTCAAGCAGTGCAACATGACTGAAGAATGGATGGGAAAATCAAAAGTCTATTAATACCAGTGCTCAGACTTTTGCCACAAGACTGTTGACAGCATGATATTAAACTGTGACAGGCCCTTGGGTGTTTCTACTCTCATTTTTGCTGAAGAAGATATAGGACTCATAAGCATTCCACAAGGCTTATAAGTAAATGGCCTGTATTTGTATAGCGCTTTACTAAGACCCCAAAGCGCTTTTTACACAACCAGTCATTCACACACTGGTGATGGCAGCTACATTGTAGCCACAGCCGCCCTGGGGCGCACTGACAGAGGCGAGGCTGCCGGACACTGGCGCCACCGGTCCAACTCTTAAGGCAACTCTTGAGCCACGATCGCCCGCACAAGAATTATTTTGTCCTTTGTGCAATTAACTGTCCAACAAGATTTTTGTGCATTAGAAGTCAAACACTCATTGGCATCTGTGGAGAACATTTGAAAAGCAAGCTAACACGACACCCATTTGGGATCATTCATTGTTGCGTAGCTTCTCCAATATACCTTGACATGGATACTTTCTGTTAATGCCTTTGAGGGGGGTTAATGCAAGTAGCTGCAATTTTCAAAACGTGTCCAGTGTGCAGCCCTTCTCAGGCCGATTCACTTCAAAGTCACACTATCATTCTCCGTGAAGAAACCCACACATATGCAGATTTAATTTCACTTTTAAAAGGTCAGTTTAAGAAAAAAAAAAATCAAGCTCTTGGGGTTTGGCCCCTTTCCATTTCTGGCTGCGCAGCCAAGTGTATTAAGCTGCACAGATGAAGTGCCACAGTCAACCAAGCAGAAAAATAACTTGTGCTTGCCTCTGTTAGCTAGGGCGGGGTCGGTCCGGGTCAGCTTTGGACTCTCTAGTGCCTGGGGCGGCTTGGACCTGAAGACTGTTAATTACCACTGATGAGTTGAGTGTGAGTGACCCGATGATGATGGACTATATATCTTCCTAACAGAAAAGGGAATGATATGGGAATCAGTGCTTTGATGGGACATGTGGGGAAAATGTGGCTGCACTGGTTAGAGGGGTGTAGCAGCAGATATGCATTTTGATGATGTATAAATAATTACTGAGGGAAGAAGAGTTTTGCACTGATGAAGATAAAGGGGAACCACTCCATAGCTCCCACAAGTGCTAGTTTCTGGTGCTGTATGTTTTATTTCTCAAAAAACACATAGACCTTTAAATAACTTTAACGCACTCTTTGAACTACACAGTGCACTCCTGTTTGTGTCTTTGAAAGACTCCAGTATCCTTGTTTTGCTGTTTTAAACTTTTGAGTGAACCCCACCTCATAAACTAAGTTAAATGCTGCACTTGGCCATTTCAACAATGACTCCCTTTTTTGCATTTATATTCCTGGCACGCAATGGGTATGAATCTACAGGGTGAAGCTGGAACAGAGGAAAAGTGTGCATTTGCATGTGCGCATGCTACAGATGTGTATGTAGGCAGGGGTGTGTTTGTATGTGAGCGTGGCGTGCACATTCCAGCTCCATGTCCATGTGTTTGGATTTGAAGCGGGTGCTCTTTGCCAGCTGTTTTTCCCCACCCTTTTTTTCCTTCTCACAGCAGAGCTAGTGTACCTGGGAGAGAGAGGATGAGAAAACTTGTGGGGGAGAACTTGATGGAGCAGACGGGAGACCCAGCCTACCAACTGCCTGCAGCTGACTGGAGTCAGTTGATGCAGGGGAGTCACCCAAAATACGATAGGCTCAATATTTGCTTTGGCCTGGTTTCCCTGTTTTGGTAAAATATGGACTGTTGGCATGAGCTGTGACAGTTTTAACCTGCAATAACAACTACTTAGGGAGCACATCCTTGGTTGAAACTTTACCTTTCCTGCTAAGGCCTCCATGCGATGCACAAAGTAGCAGCATAGTTTGTAGCTCTTTTGTGTTTAGTGTGCTTTTGAAAGATGGCTGATTTAGTGGGCGATATTGCAAATTGCTCAATTATAGTTTGGCCGATGTTCATCCATATGTATGAGTGCGCTTGTTCATGCACAAGACTTAACAAAAAGCCCACTGTTTTCCTGTCAGACTTTCCACATTTTCCATAATAACCAATACAGCTGAGGCAACCAGGGCTCTTCCCCTGAGGTTCTAATATTGCTGAAAATTGAATGATTACATGTCAGACACGAGTGCTCTCCCCATTATAAAATTGACAGGAATATTTGAAGCCTTGTGAGGGTCATCCCTCGATGGAGGGTCAGAGGGAAGTGTAGAAGCAGCAGGAAGCGACACACAGCCCCAAGCCTCATCATTCTCTGCCAGGCATGGCCCACTTCCATGCTGTGTCTGTGCTACAAGCAGCCACTTTGCAGAGTCAGAGTGATAGATTACGCTAGGTGAGTTAAACAATTATGGAGTAATTTGGAACTCAGTGCCTCATAAATTGTTAGTCCCCCACCCTGAAACAAGTCTTGCAAGAGTAATGATTCAGTATTCTCAAAAGAAAGTCAGATTAGTCACTCAAGCTAAGCTTTGATGCTAATAATGACAGCATTTGGGGCGTGTCAGGGACCCCTGTGCTGTTTTAATGGATTGCATTTATATAGCACCAAAATTCCACTATTCATTCACACACACTACAGTACGCAAGCTACAGTTGTAGCCACAGCTGCCCTGGGGCAGAAGCGAGGCTGCCATATCGCCTACTGGCCAGAGGGGCCATCACCAGGCGGTAGGTGAAGTGTCTCGCCCAACAACAACCGGGACTGTCCGAGCCGGGGCTCGAACCGGCAACCTTCCGGTTACAAGACGAACTGCCAGCTCTTTGAGCCACGATCGCCCGATTGCCATATCTGCTGTGTTGGAAGGTTTTAAAAGAAGGCTTGCAAAACCATAAACATTCAAACTTACACACTTGTGTCGAGAGATAAAGTTAAACACACACACACACATACACCACTGTGACATTGCATTTTTATCCTCAGAAGAATAAGAGCAGAGTAAGAAGACCGTCGTAGTGTACACTGTGCAGGATGTTATCATGCAGGTGGCTGATAACTGCCCCAATCTTTCGACCGTAAATATAATAAACTGGCATTTAGAAAATAAGTCGGGTATGAGGGAACAGGACATGCCATAGACGTGTCTCTGTAGTGACGCACAAGATGGCAGGGGTCTAGCTTGTCTGCTGGGATGGCAGCAGTTATCAGATTATTTCCGCCAGTTTTCAGACATGAGACTCCTGGGAGGAGCAAGGGATAAAAATAGAGATAAATTTTGTGGCCAGCAGTTCCGTGGTGGTAATGATTGGACATTACACATAGAGTAACCTTTAGGTGTAAATTTGTGTCTTAACATTTAAGATGTCGACACAAACAACAACAAATAAACCTAACCAATCACTGGATTCAGATGACCAAGTAGTCTGTGTTGGAAGCATAAAACAAACTGTGCTCCACAGGGGAAGTAGAGGAAGCATAACGCAGGTGTTATTCTGTATTATTCACGTTGTTAATAAAACCCAGAAAAGGCCAAAACTGACAACATATTATTCAGCCTCACAATATGTTCTGACTTCACCAGACTGTGGCCCTCAGCTTCAAGCTTATTTGTTTCAACAGTGGCCTGTAAAACATACCTTCAAAAACCTCTGCAATGGCAGCACCTCTGCCTCACAACAAGTAAGAAATATGAAATTTCTATGATTAAAAAATATGACAATTGCACAGAGAATGTTATATGGTATTCTCTGCACTTTGAGAGCCAAGGATTGTGTGAAAATAATATTTGTAGACGTTGAAGGGGACACCCAAGTAGTGTTAGCTTCCTTGCTGATCTACAGGGTACAGGGTGCATTACAGGTGGAAAAACTAAGTGGGTGCCTGCACACCTAAACTAGAATTACTCATTATGAAGTGACGTCATGTGTTCCACATGTTATCAAACGAGAGGACTGTACTGCAAAGCAAGATTTCATCTTACCCAGTTAACTTCAGGGTTCACCCTGTGACTTCAGTAGTACTAATGCTGTCTTACCTGGATTTATTGGCACGGTAACTTGCTGCGAATCTAACTGTGGAGCAGGTTATCTATTAGAGATCAACAGGCATGAAATCACTGCCTATTGACCAATCAGTTTTCTGGAATTGAGCGCTACATTTGAATTCTGTTTTTTGAACCATTAAAGAGCACAAAGGCTGAAGCTGAAATAAGTCTTTTAACCAGCAAAATTATAACCGGTTTAGTCTGACTAGTTTAGTCTGATTGCTGATGTTAGACTAAGTGAATCCAGACCATGGAAAGATACCCCAGGTATACTGAAGTCACTTTGTAGTACAGTGCTCCTGTCTTCTGTCTGTAATGCTGACTAAGAAAGTAAGGAGACATCAGTCACCATTATATCTTGACAAGCCTCATCTCACTATCGGACACTTTTGATAATGAGGGAATTGATGAAGTGGCTCTAGTTGTATAAACAACTCACTTTATAGATGATCAACAATCCTGCTGTCGTATGATGCTGCTTTTTTCATGAACTCACATCATCTCTGCTGAGGGTGGGCTAGTTACAATCACAGGAAACCCTGTGATAGTGTAATGAGGAGTCAAACAATAAAAGTACTGTAACTTTGTAGAAAGCCCCCCAAAAACATTTCAAAGGAAAATGACCCAAATGAAAGACACTCAAAGGTAAAGCTAAAAATGCAAAATCCAAATCTTTATTTTGAGAGGTCAAAAACACGAAGCTACCAGCGAGGAACATGATTCCAAAAAAGGAACAGGCCGTGGAACAATCCAAAAGAGCTAACACAAAGAGATCAACAGTAATGCTAGAAAGTCCAAAAGAAAACACCGGGAATGCAGAGGGCCGTACAAGACTTGGGGAAATAACTGAGCATAACAATCTGCCACAGTGGGATTGGGAAGAGGAAACAGGTGGAGAACACAGGTGATGCAGGCAAAACAAACAACGATGGAAGATTACTAAAGGAAATGAAACTGACAAATGGACAAACCAAAAATTACAAAATAGGAAAATAAATATTTTAAAGTAAAACATGACAACAATGCAAAAACCATGACGGGCTGTGGGGCTAAAACAAATCACAAACATATAGTTTAAAATGAGGCTTAATATTTTCCTTTTAACCACTGTGAACTGTAGTTGTCATCAAGTGTTACTCAGGCAGGTGTAAAAGTGGAGGGGGAATGTTTTCACATTTGAAATGTTCAAGTTCTGTTTTATAGCAGCTGAACCTCTGTGTTGAGTCAAAATAAACTGCTCATTTTCAGCGGGATGATTGTTGACTCTGGTCTCTTCATGGAATTTGTTAACAGTAAAAATATTACCACAGCTGCCCCGTGTCTCCGTGATGACATTTCAAATATAATTTCTCCTATACATCATCCACTGATGTATACAGCGTCCCTGTGGATTACAAATCCCGATGTCATCATTCGTCACTTGTCCTTACATCCATCGCCGTGTCTAATGTATTGCCTAGAATACGTTGAATCATGCTCTCTGCCTCCTTATTGGAAATGCCATGTTTGTTGCGTGTTACTGGGATTAAGGGTAGATTCAGATCTGCAAACAGAGTTGAGTTCTTTCTATCCTGACCAGTAATCTAAATATGTGCCAAGCACTTCCTGGGAAACCTTCATCTCATAGGTACACGCGCATAACAGACACATGCAGTCAGACTGAGACACACACATGTGATGCAGACACTCATGGACAGAAATAAACATTGAACTGTGCATATATTGCACACAGGCAGTGACTGCACCTTTGCTGCCTGAAGCACTTACTGTCTTATCTACTTTGGGCTTTGCTTCACATTTATGGAATTTTAATGTCCAAGAGCCTTTTTCACTTAAAAGCTCCAAATGTTTACAAGCAGCTCCATATGATGTCATCCCATTTAAAAATGACCCAAAGGGAAAAATCCCCTCGCAGCAAATCTCATTTTATGACATTAGTCATATCCTTTAATTACTCCAGTGCCCTCGGTGCTAAATGAGCAATTACTTTAGAACACTGTTGCATTTAGCATGACTGCTTCATGTATTTGTTGAAAATTCAGAGTCTTCTCTTTTTTTTCTGCATAATTCACATGTGCTCTCTTTTTTTATTTTGACTGCATGCAGGAGATTTCATTTTTTCCCCCTTAAATTCCTACCTACATCAGATTATGTGAGGTAACGGCAAGAAGGAAAATACCATTGCACTTATTTTTAGGACTCTCCCAAATGCTTGTAGAGAAGCAGTGCAGGACGAGCGGAGAGATTACGGCTCAGTGACTTCAGATTTTTCCCTGCTGCTGATTGCCAGTGTTGTCTGGAAAGCATCCTGCGGGAAGCGTGCAACTCACGGATATTACACACAGACTTATTACCCTTGACAGAAGAAATGAGATGAAAAGAGAGAAATAATAGTGAAAGCAGCACTACCTCAGGGTGGAATAACACACAGCCAGCAGGCAGTGCTGGTTTCTCTTTGATTGGAGAAGATTGCATAATTCTAGTTGTGCCCTTGTTGTGTGTCGGTCACCCGTCACAAGTCCTCTGTGTGTGTGTGTGTGTGTGTGCGTGTGACTTTGGGTGTAGGGTTTGTGATTTTTTTGTTTACTTCTATGGTATGTTACTCTCTGTTTCCTTTTTTAGCTCTTAGTTCCTGTGTGTTGCTATTTGCAGCAATTTCGCAGGCACTATCTTGAGAAAGCCGGCATTTATTCCTTAAAAACTGCAGATTCTGGGACTCTCCTCAGCTCTTTCTGGGACAGTGGCGCGGCTGCCCCTCTGTTGGTCTCCCTTGGTCTCTTGTGTTCTGGGGGCCTCTGGATGTCTGGAGTTTTGATCTCCTCCATACCTGCTTCATGCCCTGGTGGACGGGGCTGTGGCCCCCCCACACCCTCTAGCTGATCATTACATGAAGGAACCTTTTAATACAAGCGCGTCCATGCTCACAGGTGTACACACAAACTACACCCTTATTGGCTCCTACCTCAAAGCACACTGTGTGCTGTTGATATTACGTGCTACACAATAATGTTTAATATTTAGTATTTACTGTTATATTCCCATATATCATCGTGATGTTGTTTATTGTATTGCTCTCGTTTTCTTCTGCTTGTTTTCTTTCTTTCCCTCCTCTCCGCTGTTTTTTCCCCCCTCTTCCTTTCTCCCTTTTCTTTTCCTCATTCAAGTCTGTCCCGTATCTAGCAAGTGAAAATAAAAAAAATAAATAAAATAAACAATAAAAGGTGAATCAAATACCATAGTTCATTCAGCTTTTGTTATGCTGCTCAATTAAGTTTACTGTTTACAAGACATGTGAGATTTCTACGATTTTGATGTCTAAATTGTAAAAACAAAAAGCAAAAAGAAGATACTTACTACCAGATACTACTAATAAAGGAGAGTCTTACAAAAGCTAGCCCAGTTAATGGCTGAATAGTCAGTATAAGAGCTTAACGAGCTGTGGTAAATAAATGTGGAAAATATTAGTGAGAAATTTGAAATTCAGATTATCTGTGTTTAAGTGAATTTATATTAAAAAATTTGATGTCCATGTTTTTCCAGTATTTCTTTTAATGGCACCCAACATGAGAGATAGATTTGAATTAATTTGCATTAATGTGCAATTTCTTCATTAAATGATATGTAATTATAGTGGAAAAATGCACCACAGCTGAGAAAAACACTTTATATTTATAGCTATAAACTTAAAAGATATTGCATTTACAATTAAAAGTTTTAGTGAATGGTTGCCCATTTGTACTTTTAAAAGACCTGGTTTCATTTTGACCACTTGCAAACTTAAGTTCACTATTGTGTCTCCATTAGAATCAATTTTTGGGGTCTATTTTTCTGTCCGTTAGCTCCAGAGGAAAATATCTAGGCCTTTACCTTCAAAAATCTCCCTTTTTTCTCATTTTCTTTTAGAGATTTACAGAAAGCATCCAACAAGTTTATCAGAGTGTACCTGCAGCAGCCTAGGCTAGAGGTTTTCAGGTTGGCCTGTAGGCCAAATGTTCCTTTATTGTAAATGCAATATGGTAAATGGCCTGCATTTGTATAGCGCTTTACTTAGTCCCTAAGGACCCCAAAGCTACATTCTACATTCAGTCAGTCACCCATTCATTCATTCACACACTGGTGATGAAGCTACATTGTAGCCACAGCTGCCCTGGGGCGCACTGACAGAGGCGAGGCTGCCGGACACTGGCGCCACCGGGCCCTCTGACCACCACCACTAGGCAACGGGTGAAGTGTCTTGCTCAAGGACACAACGACCGAGACTGTCAGAGCTGGGTCTCGAACCGGCAACCTTCCGATTTCAAGGCGAACTCCCAACTCGTCTACATATTAAAGGCAGAATGCACTGAATTGATTGTAATCTGTCTATTTGCTTCCTGATTTGTCAGTGTGTAATGGACTTGCTTCAAACAAGGTCAATGATGAGGTGTGACCTCAATCAAAAGAATCTAATCGAAGACAAGAGCGAATCACGCTAACAACTGAAGCAGAAACACTGTAAAGGGCAAGGTGAAAAAAATGCTTGCCACGTTGTCGAAGCTTCAGAAAGCACGAGCTAATTGTGTCCCTGAAGGTGTGAGACAGTGACTCTATCAGCTTGTAGTGGCAGCATTGTTGTATTTCTAACACACCCATGACCTCTGTGTGGAGGAGGGGTGTCAATAAAGGATCAATGTAATGCTGTATTCATTTTTAGATTCATTATATGAAACAGGATTTGTTTTCAGTGGGCTCTCTCCTCTGATCATGTGCAAACAAAAACAAACCTAAACCCACAGTTGGGACGTGTTTCCTTCGGCGGTTTACTCATACTTGTATAAGAACACATCAGGAGGCTTGTGTGCTTCCTTCGGAACAACACATCACGTAAACTCAGAAGCCTTTTCCATTCTGCATTCTGGATCATCAGCAGACTGTATCTTGAACGTGACTACAGAAGAGGAAATATTCAGTTTGGGTTTAGCTGAACACATTGTTCTACCAGCAGATCACATCCCATGAAGTGTCTGGGATTAAGACTTTTTAATTACTGATAATTATGTGTGTGTGTCTGCTTTTGTGTGCACGCTCTTCAGCGTTGCATACAGCGTGACTTGTTATTAACTTGTTTGCAGCTCCTGACTGTAAATGAGCATTTGTGTGAATGTATGTGTGTGTGTGTGGTTCCCTCTGCCAGTTTCCTAATTTTACCAGACATTTTGAAGGGTACATTTACTTTTTCGCAGAACTCCTTCACACCCGTGTGGTGAGCACAGGTCTAAAAAATTGAAAGCTTGTGGCTACCTCAGACCATACTGTGGTTACCTGAGAACCCAAGCCAAAACCATACCTCTGGAGATTTACAGTCTACCCATGCATACCTGGTCTGTAATAAAAAAAAATACTAGATTTATATTTACGCCCCTTTTCTTTCTGCAGTTCAATTACTCTTGATGGCAGCCTTCAGGAGTAAGAAAGGAATTTTAACACATTTCACCACTCTGTTTTCTGCTTTCTGTCGTGCTATGTCTCCCTCTATGATCACTTGCTCAGTATACATATGGTGGCCATCTGGCCTGGCAGAACAGTCATGGAGCCTAGCGTGGGGCAGCACTACTGTGATCCATGTACAGTAACAACATTATTAACCCTTTACAGCCAAAAAGAGTGTTTATGTCTGGCCTGTATGATTTTTTTGACTGTCTGCCCTTCTGCTTTCTTTTTCTCACTCTGCTATTTAAATAATAGGTCAGATCATCTTGTACATTTGCATTGCTTAAAGCGCTTTTTTTCTAAAACAAAGCCCCACTCTGCTTTCTCTGTACCTTATCTGCATGTAAAAAACTTAAGCCAACGTTCCTGCAGAGCTAAAATATGTTTAGAGAAGTGCACTTCCCTGTGCGTCCCTCCAAAATAGATTTTAAATGCAGGGTAGGAGCCACATCGAGGTCAGCATTCCTGCCCCACTGCTCTAGTCAACCCTGAGAAGAGTCAGCAGATCCATACTACTACTACTACCACTGCTACTACCACTACTACTACTCCTTCCACTACTGCTAATCAAATCAACAAACATTGCAGTTTTTTTAAATTCATATACAGACTCACAGTTTAGGTAACATTTAGTGATATTTTGGGGAAATCCTTCTAGCTGAAACGTTAAGAAAAGAAGACTAAAGTTTCATGCTTGTACATTTCTGTGAATTTAAAGGATTTGTGGTTTGAGCGCATCCAAGTTGTCACTGGGTGAGAAGTGCAGGTTGCCAGTCCATTTCACTGGGAAGATTAAAATGTGTTTATTATTGTTTAACGATTTATTTTAACCCAGACTATGAAAAAATGTGAATTCACCAGGCAGGAGTGCAATAGTACACATCTATCCAAAAGTTAGTCTTGTAAAATCTAAAAAAAAAAAAAAAAACACAAAAAAACTGTGAATTAAGAGTTTGTAACACATGTCTCATCTCAATATATTTTAGTGGCAAACATGAAATACATTGGACCGTGCAGTGGGTCTATGCAGCTGTCTATCACTGAATATGACTAAGGTGCATTCTGTGACATCTTAATGGGAACTCCTGCACGCGTTACTTCTTCTTCGTTGACACTGTCTTGCCTGGAGGATCATCCAGCCTCATCTCTTCAGTAACACTGAATAGCTGCCATATGGCGAACGCAACCGGCCCACTTAAAGAGAGGCAGGTGCACGATAGGATATCTCAGTATTATATAACCTAGCGTGGTTGCCAACTATTATTTCTTTATGATTATGCGCAATAATAAACTTAAAACATTATGTGAGGTAATTGAAAAACCTGAGAGCATTTCCCAAGAGATTCAAAGTGTAAAGACAGAGTGACATCTGGAGGAAGATACTCACGCAAACATAGACACAGAGAGCAGCCGCAGTGGCTGCCTGGCATGTAAGAGCTCCATCAGTGCCTGCCTGAGGTTAGACAGTGCCTTGCATTAGGAGGCAAAGAGCCAGTGAGTCACCTTGCCTCAGTCTATACTCAGAGCAACCACCATCACTGTCAGCTGGTTCTGCTATTTCCCTGAACGAGATTAAGGAGCATGACAGTTGAAAGATCAAATGTAATGTATGTTTGTTAGATTTTTTTTTTACTTCTATGTTTATACACAAGTTAAAAAAGCCAGAATGATGGATCTCATTGCTTATTTACTTTTACAAACTAGTTGGCAACTTATCACGGAGACAAAGTCTGACAAACACTTGTTCTGCTGTGATGAATGTACTGTAAACAATACAGTCAGAGCAGCCATGATAATACAGTTTCAGAGTTTTCTGCGTGACATTCACTAAAATTTTGTTTCTTTTGTTGGTGAATATCTAACAATAGATATGTGTGATAAAGCAGTAATACTGCAACCAGTCCAGGGTGTACCGCACCTCTTGACCAACGACAGCTGGAATAGGCTCTGCCCTGGCCCTTGCTGCAACACTGAATTACATATATGTTTAAGAAGATGGATGGATGGAAAGAATGATAGGAAGTTATGCCATAAAGGGTTATTTACAACCTGAGAAGATTTATTTATTTAGAAGTAAATGAAAGACTGTCAATGGACCAAAGCCTACTGCATCCATAAACATGTATTTTTCCATCACTGTGCTATGGGGATGATATGGTGACCACTTTGGTATAATAAACAGGTTGCTGTAATATTTTGTACAAATATTGTACAGTTCCTGTTATTTTTACTGGCTTGATGATAAATTGGCTGCATCACTTGTGGTTTATTTCAGAACTTTTGTATAACTTTACTGTGAAGACTAATTTACAGCCATCCAAAGTTGTGGACTTGTAGCTTGTTAGAGATGATGAATTTCAAGAAGAAAATGTAGTTGTAATATTTCTGTAATACCAGATTTATTTATTACTACAAACTATTTTTGGTGTAGTAAACCTAATATTGATGGTAAGTAGGTGTTAAGTAACTTGCCTTTAAACAGCTGTATTCTTTTTTAGAGAAAAAAGATATATGTAACATATATAATATGTTATGTATGTTTATCTTTATCATAACTTTTTTTGACAAAAAGTATCAAATTGAATTCGTTAGTCTTTTCTATTCATCTTCACAAGATGAACAAATAATTAAATAAAATTAATAATGAAAGATTTACTGGTTTAAAATGAATTAGGCTTTTTTGAAATCATTTTATTATAATTGTTGTATGTGTAGTGCATTATTGTGCTAGATCACAACTGGATGCCTTTAGTCTGGGCACATCAAAGGAAGTAGGTCATGAGTCCTGTAGGCACACTGAATGGGTTATTTACTCTGATGTATAATTGTTTGAAAGGAAAGTAAGAGGCTGGAAGGTGCCAGGGTATCCCTCCTGCTGGTTTAAATGGTTTAAGATGGATTTCCAGCAGTTTGCACAACCGCATGTCAAAGAAGGCACACTGTGAGCAATAAAAGCAATAACAAAGGTGTTTTAAAGAAATCCCTGTAGACAGGTTCATTATGCAGAAACAGAAAGTAAGTTTCTTTTCTTTATACTCTGTCTTGCTGGTTCACGTTGGACTCTGACTGACAATGGAAGCGAGTAAGAAAACCTGACACTGGTGCAGCAGATGATGACATCTTGTCCCTCAGGCTGACAGTAGCTCTCTGGTTTTACAAAGATATAGATTAGATAGTGCCAAGACTGCTGCTCTCTAGGTTTACAGGATAAGCAACTGTGACTTATTGACTGTTTTTGCACCAGGATTTTTTATTCCTTGTATAATGCACAGTGAACCACAAACATAAATAATGTATGATTACAGGTATTACCTCAGATGAGAGCTGAAACATCTTGAAGAAACTTAAGGAAGTTCAGTCGCTTTTTTTTCCAAGCTCCTTAGCTCACCATGACCTGAATGACCGAGAACCTACAGACACTACGATTACAAGTATCTTTTTATAAACCAGCACATTTAAAGAACTTCTTTGAGTTGATTATTATGGCTGTTTGTTTTTTTTATCTCTAGGTGTTAGTAGTGCTACACTTGATCTTTCTATTTGCAAATGTAAGTGAACATGTGCTCATATGTTAGAAAACATTTTTCAAAAAGTAATATTCCATGAACAGTGCATTAATTTGATGATCATTTAGATTGTCCAGTCAGTGTGTAAAAAAAACTATTACAAAAACTATTTATGTCGGCCTTTTGCATGCATTTTTTCCTGCCTTGTGAAAGTAAAAAGAATCACTTCATAAGTAGCTGCCTGCTTCCTGCACAACAGAATAATGAGTGCCACATGTACATGTGCATTTAACTTGGAAGAATATTCTAATAGACATTAAAACCAAAGCTAATTTTCCATCAGTGATTAGAGGGCTAAGCAGAGAGTCGCAGCCTTTAGTCATTTCATAAGTTGACACCCTGCGAACATTGAGAAGGCTGCAGCACAAAGCTGCAGAGGAATCGGAAACTGTCAGCAGAGCGAAATGGAGAATCTGCCTCATCACTCACAGAGCGAGGAAGAGCTGTGAATAATGAAACCACATTTTAAATATTACACGTTATTACCTTTGGGAGAAGTGTCTGACAGGTGTAGCTAGGAGGCAGAAATACTACATTGTATTGCTTCCATTGTTTTCACAATCAAACTCTCACTCTGGATATAAATAATTATGCGCGCAGTTTCTAATATCCTGAACCTTTGTGTTCTTTCCATTTATATGATAGGAGGAAAATGAGATATTAATGACATTTTAGAATACCAGTTTTAATCCTTCAAGAATATGAGAAAACAACGCAGCATATTTATTGTATTTAGCAGGGACATTTCTCCAGAAACGAATAGTACTGGATATACAATTGCTAAAAAGCAAGCACAGATGACAAAGATAGAAGATACCACTGGTGAAAAAAATCAAACCTGTAAACATTAAAAATGCAGCCACGATAAAAACACAAAAACTGTGTCCGATACATAGTTTAAATGATCCCTTTTTAGAGCGTGCACGCCTGCCTGTGCTATAGCATGAGTCCCACATGCACATGTGATATTCATCTGTTTTTCTCTCGCTCTCAGGTGTGCTCAGCCTACCCGAGGGTCTAACTCTTCAAAGGGACCAGCAGCAGCAGCGAGCTGGGAAGAGTGGAGAGGGAAACACCTACAGTCAGTCCGAACTGCGCTCCATTGAACAGTGCTTACTGGCCACGAGAGTGGGCAGCATCTCTGAACTGAGTGAGTCGTATATGTATGTGTGAGTGCATGCATGTGGAAAAGTGGAGGTGCAGAGGTGAGAAAACTATTATGTACCCCTCCCCTCCAGAGCCACTATGCATTTGAGCAAGGCATTTGGTTATTCGGCTCTTTCTTTGGAGCCGTTTGTGTCCCATAAAAATATTACAGGGCTTGTGATGCTTATTCAACATGCTTTTCTGGTTCTGTGCACAGAGCCATAGAAAGTTGTTTCCCAGCTTTGGTTTTGACAGTTGACTGAGATGTTTTTTAAAAATGGAAAAAAAAAACCTCAAGTAAAAAAGTTCAGTCTCCACCAACGCCTGTGGGATAAATTTGCAAGTGAGGTCTTATCATCCGACTTTCCCAACAGTGAACATTTTTCACAGCAGACATTTTGACTTGATACAGCATAAACCTTACTGATGACTCTGTTCTACACAAATGTCCCAGTAAGCCATGCAAATGTGACCGTGAGACAGCATACCCAAAACTCTTACTGCTTGAATTCAGCTGTTATTATTAAAATTATGTTGGAGCGAAGCAGGACAGCTGCATTTCAATATCTTGTCAAAAGACTTTGCAGAACAGTACGGCTTTTATAGCATCACATTCGTGTTCACAAGTCACAACTGCAGCTGTGATATTTATAAGTCTGCACTTTATATGTTAGCACAGTTTTGGATACCTGCTTCATATAACACGACAAGACGTTGCTTGAGACGAGTTCTTTAGTTCTTTTTAGAGGCCTGAACTTTAAAAATACAGTGTGTGCATCAGTCTTTAATCACTGAGGTTTGAAAGCCTGCAGAAATCTTGCAGGCGATTTTCAAAACAATTCCAAAAAACAAGGGGAGAAAAAGGAAATTCTCTTATCACTTACAGGTATTGTAGAAAAATCTCCATCCTTGAGGTGATGGACATGTCCATCATACAAACAGTACTGTGCAAAAGGCTTAAGCTGGTCCTCATTTCTTTATATTTTGCTTACAAGGAGCCAGGCTTTACTGTAATTTTTTAAAGCAGTCTTGAGCAATAGTTCTCCAGGATCAAATTTTTTTTTCTTTGGAGAAAATGAATTGTATCTTTAGGCACTTTTTACTTGCTGTCTGTTGCAAAAAAAAAAAACCCCTCAAACATCATATGCCAATGGTAACACAGGTATAAAACAGTACTTTTGCACAAAGAGCTATTAGCCAAAACTATAAGCCAAACAGAAGTGTCAGACCTAAAAACAGATGAACGGTATCTGAAAGGCATGCCATTGACAAAAAAATAAGAAATCCAGCAAAGACCTGACTCTGTACCTGCAGGATGCATCTGATCATTTCAGTTGATTCTTCTACTGTTCACTGAAGCCTCATCAGAAATGGTCTGAGTAGAAGGGTAGCTGTCAGGAAGCCATTCTTAAGGAAGGGAAACAGGGAGGAAAGGCTGAGGTATGCCAAACTGGACTGAAAATAGGTGGTAACAGGTCTAATTAAGTGATGAATCCAAATTTGCCATTTTTGGTTTAAAGCATTGTTGGTATGGAAGGTGTCAGGAGAGAGGTACAACAGTGAGTGTCTACAGCCATCTGTAAAACACGGTGTTTCTGTCATGGTTTTGGTTGCATTGCAACCAGTAAAGTTTTCAATCTTGTCTAAACTGATGCAATTAAAAATACCATAAGATTTTGATCCACCATGCAATACTATACGGAAAGCATCTGATTGGCAGCAGCCTTATTTCTCAGCATGGCAATGATCCCAGACATAGTACCAATGCATTAAAAACATGCCTGGATAGAAAAACACACTGTAACACTAGTGAAGCAGCGTGGGATCATCTTGAGAATGGAACAAAAAGTAGCCAACGTTCTATGAAGAGCTTTCAATGTCCTTTAAGAATCCTGGAGAAACATTCCTGAAGACTGCCTAAAGAAAAGACAAGAAAGCTTGCCTGGGAGAGTTCAGACTGTTAAGGAATAACAGTTTTCAAGCTTGTTAGAATTGCACAAACTGCTTTATATGTGTATTTCCATGTATGTTTGCACACTTTTCAATAATCACTGCACCAACTTCCCTACTTGCACAAAGAAATGAAAGAAATTTACACACTACTGTATCTTACTCTTATTCTTTTTAGTGAAGGTGTTCAGCTCTGGAAAATCTTCACATTCCAGCTAGATGACATTATCATCTAATGTGATAATCTGATGTTTGATAGAGCAGGAATATTGTCCTGCTCTATCAGTAAATCACTATATTATAATCTGACCGCAAGTGTGCTTATTTAAATAAATGTGTGGGAGTTACACTGTCAATGGGAGCAATTCTAATGAACCACAGCCATTCATTAAAATAAATGATTTTAGCTTAGAAGTTTGACAAGTCCTCCAAAAGTTAATTGAATGCATGTCCACTTACAATGTACTCATTATTTAAAGAATAATGGGCGTCATAATGCTGTCTGCTTACGCTTATACAACATGAAGTCATTTACATAAGCCTTAGTTGTCAGTTTTCTCTCATTGTAATAGGTTTTCAGCATTACATACTGGTTGTATTTGACATTTTTGTCTTTGCTCACAAAAATTGGACAATATGCTATAGACCTCAAACAAGATCCAGTATAAAGCTTTCACAACAGTTTCTACTTTGGGTTCTGTTTTAAGGGGAAACTTTACAACAAATGATAATGGCGCTTGAAGACATCTGCAAGCTGTGCTGCGAACACAGCGGCACATATTCCCATTTGATTTGATCAGATATAATCACAGAATCGGGATGTTCCTTTTCAAGTGCTGAACAGTTGCGTCTTTAGTTGCAGCTCTGCAAGAAAGAAAGGACAGCAGTGTCAAGAAGAATAATGGTGCATACGCTGAAAAAAGCACAGATTGTGTCCTAATGTGCATGACAAAAAATTAAAAAATAAATCAATCCCCAAGCCAAATAATGTGGGAAGGGTCTGTTTCTGTTGCTATAGCATCAGCGTACTAAGAAAAGACTCAGAAAGTATTTCCTGTATATCCAGCGTAAATATTTATCATCACAATAAAAACTGAGACAGTTCTCTTCACTGCATGCTGTTCCGACTGCAGGGCAGCTTCAGTGATGAGCCACATCGCAGGGCCTCTGTCCGTGTTGTATTGATGAGGTCAAGCAAGGACTTGTACTGTTATGTTGACACTGCAAACACACTGTGAGACAACAGAGCCGCTCATGTCTAATAGGACAGCTTAGTCCAGTGGTAATGTTATCAGCTCTGGAGAGCAATTCTGTAAATAACTAGAGGATTTGCAGCCAGTCGCTCAGCTCAAGCTGAAACAAAATGAATAACTGTGAAAAGCAGCAGTGATTGCACTGTCAGGCTGTCACAAAGTCAATTTTTTTGAAAGAGACTAAGATATGAATGAAGGAGTAAAAGATTAAAAGGTTAGGGGGAAAAGAACAGTAAGAGTTTCTGAAACAAGTTTCCTGGAATAAACCAACCTTGGCTCTTCCAGCACAGTAAAAATATGAATCCTGCAGTGTGAGTTTTTCACACTGGCATTTAGACTCAATTTAAGAGGTTTCTCGCTGATTTACCTCTTTGTATTTCCTCATCTCTTCTAGCAAAAGGCCATATTAGCATATCTGAAATGATGGCTCCACAAATGCTGCAGTTATTAGGACTATGGGTGTGTCATGATCACTCAGTCATGCTGTCCTACTTCAGATATTTTCCACATATTGCTGTGTGTGTTGCTAAATCTGAACTAGTCTTTTCACAGAAGTGGCAATGGATGAAGGATACGTGTCCGTGGAAACTCTTTACTCTTTACACCACAAAGAGCAGACGCATGTTTTCTGTGCAAACTGCTTAAACGTAAATTTGAAAGAATTAGTTTAATATACTGGGAAATATACAAGAGTTACGTGAGCCAAGCTTGTCCGTGGTATTTAAGCTAGATTAAGGTAACAGTGTGCTGTCTGTTGCTTCAAAGACTATTTTCTCCTCTTTGAATTTTACTATATAAAACATTACACTTCCTTCCATAAATCAGTTTTAATAATAAACTGAATCAATCCTAAAGCCTCAAGGTTCTCAAATTCTCCCTAAGTGAGTTCCCCATTTTTTTAAGAAGTCAGCCTGAATCTCTCCATCTTTTCTGTCTTTTTGCTGAATGCCATTAATTTGGAAATAATGAGACTGACAGCCGGACCAATTAACAAACTGTTGGAGTTGTTTCCAGAATGCTAACTAATATGATGCTGTGTAGAAAAGAGTTATCCAATCAGTATTTGAGCAAATACTTTGCCTTATTAGACCACATAGTGCGAAATGCAAACATGTGAAATCTCTCCAGCACCAAGCTGTTTTATTTTAATTTCTTTTGTAACTCGTGTAAAGGTCAAGCTGTCTTACAGTTTTCCAAAATTCATTAACTCAAGTAATTTCAATAGTATCCTTCAGTGGTGTTTAAAAATGACTATATATAAACCATACCATCAATTTTATATATACTAAACACAATTTAGAAACAGAGAAACAAGAGTGAAGCAGTCACAGATTACCTCTATTCTGTCTCTAGTTTTATATGTCACTAAAATAATAATGCCTGTATTATCCATTCATGATTCAAAGCTAGCCTTAATTTCCTTTGTCGGTACTCAGTCCTTTATTATTAGTTAATGTCGCTGATTAAAAAAACATGCTTCAAATGTCATTATTCATTATTATTATTAGACTTTTGTCTCATCTCTTTCTGTTCATCATAACATTTATGTCTTTACTCTAAGTCGAGCGTGATTGTTTTTCTATTCTCCACCAAGAACTTACAGCAGGTGCTGCTAATCAGCCACTGATGTTTAAAGATCATTTTGTTCCTGTAGCTGTGAAAATGTCTTGATTTTCTCATTTATCTCCTCTGGGGTTGTGGTTATTTTATTTTATTTTTTACCACATTTCAAATAAAACAGCAAGTTAATTATTTTTTTGTGGTTTTCTTTGCACAAAGTGTTAAAAGTGTTTTGCTCTGTGGTCAGCGCAACACTTGGAATTATGTCTTTACAGCCTCGATGCTAAATGATATCAAATGAGGTTAATAAGCGTCTGTGCGATGGTTCAGCTCTTGTTCACCATTTCTCTCAAAGCTATTCTATATCTACAACTATGTATGTCAAACCTCTGCATATATATTTCCTTCTTTACTAAAAATTCTCAAGTCCTCTAACAGCAAGAAATGTTACTTTCGGATTTTGTCCAAACTAACCTGACTAGATTGAAAGACGGCAGAGTTCGGACTCACACAGATTACTGCAGGGACACTGTGTGCTGTGATGGCCCCTCAAAAGTAAAGCAGAGGTAGTTAAAGAGTAGAAGTTCCACTCACGACTACACTAACAGACAGTTTGTGCCCTCCATGCTATCCGCTATGTGTGGCAGAGAGTGCCTGAGAGTTCTGGATGTTGTGAAATGGACAAAACTAATAGCAAAAGAATAGCATAGCATCTTGTTGAGGCAGGATGGCCACAGGCGGCTGTTATAATCACGACGTAGTGGCAAATAACTGAAGCACAGAACGTGTGATGATGGCAGCAGCTGCACAGCGAGAATTTCTACATTTAGTCTGTTCCTTCCCCTTCCATGCAAGACCACCTGGGTTGGCTGGAAGACTGTTTACTTAGCCTAGCAGGGCGAAGGACACTGTCTCAGCTGAACTCTGGACATGCACACACATAGGGTCACAGGGTAAGATGGCGCCGCCATTGCGTGCAATAGGTCGGCAGCCTTATGAAATTTCCCCTCGTGGGACTAATAAAGGTATATCAATTCAGTTCAATTCAATACATTTATCTCGCTCACTGTTGAACATTACACTGCCTTCAGACTCTGCAGTAATGAGCAGGGTGCTTGTTATGTGGGTCCTGCATTGCTGTTTACTGACCTTAAGCCAGCTCTCATAAAACCCCTTCTAATTTAAACCAGTGCCATTACACTCTGTAAACTGGTCGATTTGTGTGATTTTGCTATTCGAGGATGGTTATAAAGCTCTGAAAACATGGAGAGCATGACCCCACTGCTAAAAGGTAATTACTGAGAACCTGAGAAGCAGGATCTGCTGTGTGTGTCCTCCACCTCTCCTCTTCTTGTTGGTATAAAGAATTAATCACCAAGGATGAGGTATTGATTAAAAGCTTGGATCTTGTAATTAAAAGTCTATTGACATTTTAGCTTATTAAACTGTCGCACTTCTGAATGACCTTCCAAAGAGAAATCTTACCACTTTGTGCCGCACCTACACCTGCTACAGTGATCTCACGTGAAGCTGCACTACTGTTGGACTTTTTCAGCTTTGAAATAATCTACATTCTTAACTTCGTGAGCCTTCTCAGCCAGGAAAGGAAATGTCACAGAGCAGCATAAATAAGACATGAAAACTGCCTGCTGCTGACCACCTTGGCTCCCTTACTGAACTTCAAAGGGAACTGTTACCAGCTTATCTGTATTCCCATTGGTACAATTAAGAGAAAGAAGGAGTAACAGAGAGTAACTGGAACAGCAAAGCTTAAGCTAAAAGTCTACAAGAGGTGGTCATTCCTGGCATAATTTTCCCTGCTCATTGAATCACAACATGATTTCTCTATCAGTGCAGCGCCACTGTTCCCAAAGGACAGTTGATTGTTTTATTGCATGAATGCTCCTCCCTCATTCAGGCATCCTTTTCACACTTGCCTCTCACATTGTCATGGCTAAATGGAGTCTTGGCAAGCGCCAAATAGCGCAATTTTGATGCTAAACAAACCCTTTTGTGTATGAGAATGGCTGTTTGTTCCCTCTCTGTATCGAATAGTCACACATACAATATAGTCCATTGGAAACAGGGAACCAAGTGTCATCATGCTCTATTGCTTTTGTGCCTTCAACATTATCAAACTGGCCAGGACAATATGTCACAGTGTGTCTTTCTTTCCTTCTTTTTTTTTAAGAGCGACCCTGCTTCACAATTTCATCACATTTTCTCATCACGCGGTGGGTCTAGACAGGAAGGGAGAAGCGACGGTAACCTGACAGCATTCAGCAAAATGGGATTTGAGTCCAGCTGTAATAAAACAGGGTTGTTTTTCAAGTAAGCATTCAATAACTAACCAACCACAGTCACATGAAAGAATTGGGCTGTCTGTTAAAGAAACTTCTAGGCCAGCTCTTGATTTCTGATTAACTGAATTTGCTCTACAAAAAGGCCATCTGTCTGGTCCCCACGGCATAAAAAGCTGGCTTGAACATACTTTTCCAAGAACTATTTACTTTTTTTTCTAAACCAGCTAGGAGAACGTTCAGATTTTTATTAGCAAAACCCTCTCGAGTTTGGAGTTTTGAAGCCCAACTGGATGACCTTAAAGTACTGACAAATTATGCAGGGGAAATAGCTTGGAGTAGCTATGTTTATCCATAAATATTCATTCTTCATCCATTGCAGTCCTGGGCATGCTTTTTCTCTCGCTCTCCTCCTGTGAGCTGCACAGAAAGAACTGGGATGAACCCTGTCTTTTTCCTGATTGTGGTGCATGGAAACTCTCGATTTCCCCTGACAGAGTGAGCTCCAAGGGGGCTGGGAGGAATAAAGATAATTCCCAGATGTCTTTTTAAAGGCCATGTGCTTAAAATATTTCGGTCTCATCTCTCTCATCTACTGAGTGAACCCGTGAATTCGTTTCTCACTGTCTGTGTTCATTTTGTGTTTTCCTGTTTGTATTGTCTGTGTATGTGTGTAGGTGACTTGGTGTCACGGGCTATGCACCACCTACAGCCACTGTATATGAAGAACCACAACAATGGGACACCAATGCACCAGAAAAGCGGCGTGATACTCTGGGCGCCGGAAGCTATCTACACGCTGTGCTACTTCATGCACTGCCCTCAGATGGAGTGGGAAAACCCCAACGTTGAACCCTCCAAGGTCACCTTACAAACCGAGAGGTTAGAAGCAAACACGCAAAATAAAGGAAATGCACGTCCACATTGCTCATCAGCAACACTCAGCAGTAAAAGAAAAAAGTCAGAGTAACAGAGCGTCACTGCATCTGGTGGCTCACGGAGCCAGTGAACCACAATCAGTTAGTCTGCTTTTCTTATTCGCGCTTGTTTTCCTATATTTTTTAAAAAGAAAAGAAACGTCTAAACATGTCTTTACAGCGTCAAAGCACACAAAGCTTTTACCTACGGGAAGGTTTACAAGCTGTTTACTAGATTTGTACCTCAAGAATTAGCAGACAGCATAGATTTTATAGAACAAGAGGGTTATAACTGAACTGATTTCACCTTTTGGTTTGTGGGCTACCTTTTTAAAGTCATATTGTTTGTATGATAACTGGCAAGAAAAGAAACCGGCACCACACAGATGGTTGAGAGCTCCTGCCAGAGTACAGAGCACCAGAAATGCTGAGTTCCCCCACCTGTCACCCAAAGCATCACAATATTGGTAAATTATAGGAAATTCCTCCACTTCATTGAGTCATGAAAGGGAAACTTTCTTCTGCTTTTGTTCATTTCTGTCCGTGGCTGTTTAAGGGACTGCAGTTTTTTACACTTGACATTAGATTTAGATTTTTGAGCCCTGCGATCGACGCTTTATCAAGATGAAAACTGAGTGAATGTTTATCTTACCTTCATCAGAAGGACATATACAAAATTCCCAATCTCCTCGATACCTGTAAAGGTTGTCAGCTTAATTTGAAAATCTATGTGCTATAACAAACTATGGAACTGAGATTCAGTTTCAGTCAACCTGCATCAAGACCTGAAAAGCAAGTCAGGTGAGCAGCACAATGTTAAGCCTTTATTTGTCTACCAAAAAATAAAGCACTACATTATGGAGGTAAAACAGGAAACAGGAAAGCTCATAAATATTACAATTTATTAGTTTAGTAGTAATAATAAAGGCACACCACAAGTCACTGGGACAAAAAGTGGAAACTGCCTTTGGTTAGACACAATCAAAGCTTCTGCATGTCTCTTCCTCCTCCTCCTCACCTTATAACACAGTCCGGTGGTGATGCTGCTTCTGCAGAGATCATTCTGCTGCAACTGTACACCTCTGCTGACTGTTTTTTTTTCTTTATTATTGTATTTCTGGCTCTCTGTGCTAAGCCGTGAAATGGCAGACCAGATGTTTTCCTCTGGAAGGAAAGTACAGTGAATTGTCAAAGTCTTGGCTACTTGAGCGAGCCCTCTGGGTGACCTGAGTCGTGGAAGGAAGGGGCAGTTGGAGCAGCCGCGAACAGACTTGCATTGAGAATTACCACCACTGCCCTATTGGGAATTTATATTCAGGAAGCTGTGGGACTCTGACGGTGACACATGTGGCATGAAAATTAGGCAGTGTTTCCATAGTGTTTGGATACATGTTCCCACAGTGTTCACTTTCTTTGCCACTTCTACTCATGAAACATTTATTCGCTGCATGTTCAGTATTTCCTCTGCTTTGGTAGAAACCTCTGTGGAATACAGAGCTGACAGTTGAGCCTGAGCAGTCCAGACTTTCATCACCTGTCGTGGAGCAATTTATCAGTTAATGTGTGTCCCAGATATCCAACCGTTTGTAACCAACATCATATTTAGCGCATGTTATTATATTTTTTTTAGGTCATTTTAAATCCAATTCTGGACCCAACATTAAGGAAATCCCTCTGATTTCAACTGTTTCCTTGCAGAATGTCTGCACTTTTAAAGAGCACTGCATGGAAACAGGGCGACCTTGAACTGTTTGTGAACCAAAGTTTCCATTGGACTTGAGAAGGAATGCATTATACGTTCCCTGACTCTTGATTAGGTGTTGTGCAGAGCTTTAATGAAGTCTGCAGAAGTAATAATGTCACGTGGCTGTAGGTCAGGCTCCTTTGAAGTGAGTAAAACACAAACACAAGGGTTTGCATTTCTTAGCATATCAAACTAATATTGAGTGACCCTCCTGTCAGCTTAAAGTAGCAGAGATGAGAGAGTTGTGCAATCAGCGTGTGTCAAGGGCAGCCCAGCCATTAAGACATCCTTTGTAAAGCGACATACTGATTAATAAATCCGCAAAGAGCACACAAAGACAAACACATAACCAGCTTCTGGATTTGGCAACAGTCAAATAATCTGACAGAGTTTTTTAAAAGAAACTAAACAAATTGCTACTACTGTCGTCCAAATGCTGTTATATAATTAAAATGATACATGGTTTAAAAAGTAAATATCAGTTTGTTTAAAAACATTTTTGTTTGCATTCCAATAGCGTGTGTCAGACTTTTGTCCTATTATATTACATAATAAGGTCTTGAAAAGTCATTGTTCTTCTGTAGTTATAAAGCACATGGGTGTGTCATTATGTTTTGCATTACCAACTCACTTGAGATTGCTTTTGTATCAGTCAGTCACAAAGGTGAACACGCATATTGTATATGTATTTCCATTCATATGGATTCCATATGGCTGTTGTAAACACTGATGCAGGATGAGTGGAGGAGAGAAGGCCAGAGGTAGAGGTTTTGAATTCTTCTATTTTACATAATTAAAACCAGAACACGGCTTCAGGGATTAACGATGGGCATCTCTTGTTATTACTGACATTTTATACGCTGAGCAATCAGGCTGTTATAGATGAAAATGATTGCCACATGTATTGATAATAAAAAAAAAGTTACAGGCTTTGGGTGATGGTGGGATAATAATACGACCTCGCCTGAGGTTTTCTCTGTGCTGTTTACTGATTACATGCAAAGAGGACAACTTTAATAAAGGTGAGCTCAATATAAACTGAAGCATTTGTGGTCCTGGCGCTGGCTTTTGATTCTCTTTTCTCAGCTGTGGTCAACATGGAGCATGAAGGAGCTAGACTCATTTGAAATGAATCTAATTACATAAGCCCAGATGATATGTAGTAAACATAGCTTGTTTGAGAGCCCATGGGGGGTTTTGCCTGGTTGGTAATGCAACCTAGATTGTTTGCTCTGTGCAAATACAGCTTTAAACGCCTGTGTGCTCTCTCAGTCTTCTCTGTCAGAGAACAGGATGTATGATGTATAATGGTTGTTACCTGCTGCCGTCTGAACGCCGCAGTACTGTACATTTCCAAGGAAGCAAACACACGATCAGTTTACCTTAACTGATAATGATCTTTTATAATTACTGAAATACGTTACACGGAGCATTATAGGAAAACATGAGGAGGAACTGCAGTACTTGATCTTGTGGAGTGAAAATGATGACACATGTAATTCCTGGCAGCATTATGACATCACGATTCTTTTAAAGGCATATAAGTCTTATAATGCATCATCCCCAATTTGCAGTGCATTGTGTTGGTTTATATGGTGCATTGTGGCATATGGGTTTATGTTCTATTAAACAATAAGCAACAGCGGGGCAGTATTTTATGGTATTATGACAGACTTTAGATCATTAAACAAGAGCAGAGCAGATTAAAATGCTAATTTTTTTAGTTATATATGGTCTACAACCTCTCTACATCTAAACACCTCTTTTATGTTCTGATTTAGGGTCTTCAAAGTGAGTTAATCTTTTTCTCAATAATTAACAGTGGCAACAAAATAACATGCAAATTCCGTTTTAGTGAAATGCCTGCGCACACCAAGTGCGACTTCACTGTGTTTATGTTGGCAACTGCGTGTGCTTCTACCTCCCTCTATAGGCCATTTCTGATCTTGCCGCCTCTGATGGAGTGGGTGCGTGTAGCTGTGGTTCACACCGAGCACAGACGCAGCTTCACTGTGGACAGCGATGATGTGCGGCAGGCTGCCAGGCTGCTGCTGCCTGGAGTGGACTGTGAGCCCCGCCAGCTCCGGTAGGCCCGGGAGTGAGTGGGCTTGCGCTTGAGCTGCAGAACATGTGTGCAGTCAACTTCTTCATCTGAACCCACAAAAAGCATACACGCATACATGTCAATTATGCATGCAGGGAAAGATGTGCGTGTTTCACGTCCTCCCTGTAGTGTCAAGAAATAAAGCCTGCAAGGTGTTTAGGGAAAACACTGCACGTAGCAAACAGTAATACTTGTCAGCTTGCACTCACTTTGTGTGCTATGCTTTTCAGAACGGATGACTGCTTCTGTGCCTCAAGGAAACTGGATGCTGCCTCTTCTGAGGCAAAGTTCCTGCAGGATTTGGGCTTCCGCATGCTCAGCTGTGGACGCACAGACCTGGTAAAGCAGGCTGTCAACCTGCTAGGGCCGGATGGTATCAACAGCATGAGTGAGCAGGTTAGAAACACAGTCAACATATTTAATAATGCATATACCGGCACATTTGTTCTCATGAACACATCAACACACACACACACAGCCTGTGGAAGTGTTTATTTTGTTTGTTTTGTAAACTGAGGTTCCTCCGCTTCTGAGCACAGTGCTGACTCTTGAGCTAAAAGGCAGTTATGCATATTAAATCTTATTTTGACATATATTTTCCTGCATTAGAGCTCTGCACTATATCATGACTTCCACCTCAAGTACAATAAATCATCAGGGGAATACTGCAAGTGTAGCTCCTGATTTTCCTTGGGAAAATCAACATTCAGTTCAGGGCTGAGCTTAGCAGAAGCTTTCACATACAGAGCGCTGTACTGCATGTGTCCGTCAGACAGCCTCAGGTAGTGTCCCAGATGGCCCAGAGGAGATCTTAATTCATGTGGTATCCTTTAAAATGTTCATCAGAAGCAGAATATCGCTGCCATCGAACTCAACCCTGAATTTGAGCTGTCGAGAAGACAAGCAGACCAAGCATTGAGCCTTGTTCTGTAGCTAAAAACAAATGGTATAACTCAAGTTCACATTACTCAGTGGGGGGATAAGAAACATGACATTCCCCGAGAAAAGTGCTTGAAAATGGTGTCCTGGAGCGAATTTTTAGGATTTGGTTACGCCACTGAGTGTTTCAAGAAAATGAAAGATTAAATCGCAGCTGTTTTCGTTCTCTGTGCATCTACTTGTGTAGGGTATGACCCCGCTGATGTACGCTTGTGTCCGTGGAGACGAAGCCATGGTGCAGATGCTGCTGGATGCAGGAGCAGATATTAACAGCGAGGTCAGTGGTTAAAAAGAAAGAAAGAAAACGTTTATGTCTGCTGTTCTGCTTTTGGCACTGAGCAGAAGTCAGCAGAACTGAACCAGGCTGCTTTGACTAGAGAAATATCGTTTACCTTTTTTGTATTATAAGATTGAGCTGCTGAGTATAACTGAAGTCTCTTTGTCAGACATTAGCACTCTTTATGCCCATTTTATATGTAGACAATTTAAATTAATAGTACTGAAATAACGGTACACTTTAATGTAACAAATGTATTTGTATACTTATTTTTCCTTTAAATTGGAGAAAACCAAACATGTCATCGGTCATTTCCTCTCGTTTTCTCCCATGTGTCGTGCGGCTAAATGTACAAGAGGTGAAGATCATGAGGCACTCACTGCTGTGCTCTTATACGCTGAAATCTATTTGCATTTCAGCAGTTAGAGTGTGAAACGTGACACAGAGGTTTCCTGCTGACTCATTCTTTTCTATGTCCGGGAAAAAATAGAGATCAGCTGACTTAAAGCAAGCAGGATTCCTCACAGAGTCTGCAGAGAATCGTGACGGCATCTTTTGACTCTGCGCAGACATGAGCGAGGTCATTCGGTTGAGGTCTCATGATCCTGATCTCCGTTAGTCACTTCAGCAACAACATGTCCCATCAGCTATTGTGTCAGAGTTGATTTGCGGCCCACTGCATTCATGACAGCTGGCCAAAGCACAAAGCACTGTCAACGACTAAAACCTAAAGACCCGCTTTAATATTCATTTCAGGCATGTGTATTTCCATTTTTAGAAATGTATTATGTATGAATTTTGTTTCAAAATTTATCGTGTACTTTCATTGCATGAATCGGGTACCAATGATAAATAGGAAATGACATAAGAAAAAAAAAAAGACCCTGCGGACTAATACTACAGGTTCCAGTAGTGGGAAAAGTTTAAGTGAACTAATAATTTTCCGATCCAAAATGATCCATAATTACTTACTAATTATGGAATATTGAATAAGCCAAAATAGCAAATGGGAACTTTGGGATGATCTCCCCAAACTCAGAGGATGGTGTTCTCGAGGGACATGTAGAAGATAAGGGTTGACAAAGTGCTGACAGGTGGACTCATGTAAGGATGAAGGACCTGTCATACTTAAGGGGAATTTCCATAATGCTTGCCTATATAGTCTACATTGACTTCAGTGTTGGTTCAAGTGCTATTACCTTGTGCTCTTGACACTTATTATGTAAGATTGCTCCAACAGAGAATCTCTTCTCAGTCTGACATAGACTGTAGCTCTTGCAGAGGAAAACCTTGGCCAGCTTACACAATATACAGTAACTACAATAAGTAATAAAAAATGCTATTATTGTTTCATTGCACTTCACATGCCCCCCTCATGTGTATTTCCCCTGTATACTCTTCTGTATTCAGCTGGTACCTGATTCATACAACAACATGACACTATTAAGTACCAATTCATAAAATCTAATGGACATCCCAGCCTCGTTTTCTTCCAGAGCAGTCTAAGTAAAAACATGTCCCTTTGTGCTTTGTTCATGCTCCTGTGTCTCGTGTATGTCACATTTTTCGTTTTTAAACCTGGCCAACGAGCTGAGCCTGGGAGAGGTCAATTCAGAGCGCTGTCAGAAAAAGCCAAAGCAGAGGGTGAAAAGTGAGGGTGGAACCATTAGGACAAGGCCTAACTAGACAGATCAATTCATTGTGTTCATTAGGAGACAAACACAGTGGCAGGATGTCCTCTGCAGCCCCATGATTCCTGGTTAATTACTCTAGTTTCTCCTGTAGAGCTTGCTCTCTCCCCTTCTCCCCTCCCTTCAGCTGCTTGTCTTGTGCCTCGTAGGCCATGCAGTAGATTTAATGGCTTCGTATCTCTCTCCCTCACCTTTGTCCCTCCTACCTACCCAACCCACCTACCTGTGTCCCTTCCCCAGGTGCCAAACTCAGTGCACAAGCACCCCTCAGTCTTTCCCGAAACACGGCAGGCGACGCCCCTCACTTTCGCTGTGTTACACGGACATGTGCCTGTGGTGCAGGTAGTGACATTCTTTCTCACCTGTGATTCTCTCATCGTGACCTTTTGTTGTGCTTCAGCTCATGGTTGGTCATCATTGCCATTTCTGTCATCAAAGCTTCTCAGTGGTGATGATGACGCCTCTCCACTAAGAGTTTTCTCCTCTCTCTCTCTCTTTCTCTCTTTATTTTCCATTTGTGAAAATGACCTAGTTGCTAAATATATACAACATGAGCTTTACACATTTAAAGAGGGCAATTGTGCAGCCATGCTTTAGGTCAGCACATGGCTACCTCCAGTCAATTTGCACTTTTGAGCAAATGGATCAAACTGAGTTTAGCAAGTGGAAAATGGAAACACAGCAGCCTAATTGTTATCGAACTCATTTAACTATTTCTGTTTGCCCTCTGAGGGATCTGATTTTGAATCATTAAAGTCCAGCGGAAAATGTTTTGGTAGTGCTACAGTTTTGTCTTTGAGGGCATCAGAAAACTGAAACCCTACAGTTAAAAAAGTCATAGAAAGTATTACCATTAAAATGTAACAAATTCATGAAATATCTTTCATTAAGGAGATGGTCTAGATCATTATCTCATTAAAAATAAATAAATAAATGAACAATTTTAATGAAATTGATTTATTATCATCAAATATCCTGCAGTCAGTGTCATTTTAAGTCTTCTGTTTATTTCTGATAGGATCTGTTTATATGAAGAACTTGAAGAGCAGTTTACTTTCGCTGAAAATAAGTCTTCCTAGAAGTATAGTACAGGTGAATTATCTGAATGTTGATGAAGTAAAGTTAAACTGGACTGGCCTGAAAGGGTCCTGAATGTAGGCTGGTTCAATTCTTATCATAATCATACACATCTTAAAATGGCTAGAAATATAACAGGCAACTTGCACATTTCTGTGTGTTCTCTGGTTTTTGGGGAAGAGGTACTGAAAGACACTTGAAGAGTGCCTCAAAGAACCTATAACAGCATCCCATAAGTGTATGTGCCAGGCGCTAAATCTTTCAAGCCTTCAGAGCTTGCTAAAGCAGAATTTGGGCCGACAGTAACAGATTTTGCTGCAGCAGCCAGCTTTCTTTTATATCGCTGAAAGAGCCTACATACGGTAAAGTTAGGAACATGTCTTTAGGTGTGGAAACATTGTCTGTATGTATTTAAAATATTCAAGAAAAAAGGATTCAGTTCCTGGATTGTCTGTAATTGAGTTTTTCCAGCTTTTTTGGTTGTGGTTTCGCTTCCTATTACATATATATATATATATATATATATATATGTGTGTGTGTGTGTGTGTGTGTGTGTGTACAATTTTGTAATGTGAAAATAAAGAAACTAATGGAAAATTAGCTACCTTTAACATTTAATAGCCAACAACACTACTGTATATGGGACTTATAAAATGCATTTTTTTAAAAACAAAGCAGACAAAAAGAAAACTAAACTTAAAGTTGGCAAAAATTGACATTCATACATTTGATTTTCATCTATTTAGTTTATTTCTCCAAAAGTAGCACTTCTGTTTTAAAGAGATAAAATAATAGGCAGTTTCAAACTAACCATCCTGACATCAAATTAGACTCATTAGCAAATGACTCTTCCTCTTCCCCTCACTCTGCTCTCTTGCCTTCTTCTTTGTCTCTCTCTTTGTCTCTCTGTCTCTTTGTCAATCATGCTCACCTGCATCCTCACCTGCAGCTGCTGCTGGATGCCAAAGCCAACGTGGAAGGCTCCCTGCAGGATGGGATGGAGAACTACACGGAGACTCCGCTGCAGCTGGCTGCTGCTGCAGGTACTAAGACACAGCAGGACTCCCATCTTCCTGCCCAACTGTATCACACCATGCTGTCAGCAGCAGCTGGCCATCTATACTCAGCTGATAACAACACCTGAGTGTCAGCATGATCAGTGGCTGAATTACAAGTTTAGAAGCTTGCTTCTCCTGGGGGCTGGAAGAATAAAGACAAATAGAGCCATGAATGTGGAACAAATGATGAAACGTGTGCTTCTCTCTCATCTTTCTCTCGGTCTCATTTTCGTTTAATCTTATTATTTCCGTGTGTGTGTGCGTGTTTAACCGAGCCAGTCATTTTTCATGTGCAGGTAACTTTGAGCTGGTGAGTTTGCTGCTGGAGCGAGGCGCTGACCCCATGGTGGGAACTATGTACCGCAATGGAATTTCTACTGCACCACAAGGCGATATGAACTCCTATAGCCTGGCAGCAGCACATGGGCACAGGTAGGTGACGAATGCATTCATGTTCCCTTCAACAGCAAACATACAAGCACTGTGTACTGTGCACTCTTATTTATGTACAAACACAACTTCCTTAGAGGACGTCTGTAAAATTAGCACCACAGGTCTTCAGTTTCCTGCATGAGTAACCTCCTGTTGTCTTTCTGTTGTTTTCAAAGTATTGTTAAGACTTAAAACTCTCCAAAACTATTTTAAAAGTTTGGCTTAACAAAATGGCAAAACTGACAGGGTTACACTGCAAACAGTGTACTCTGTACAATACTGTATTGTCTTTTAATAATCGATCCAGAATAGTTTCTGTTAGTACTTTGCTTTACAAGCTTATCCGTATAAACGGTCTCTGTTTTTGTGTCTTTGTCTTTCTTGCTGCCAGTAAGCAAAAATTGTAATTAGCAGAGAATTTTCCATTTGAATGATATGTTTCCACTTCATTTTGTGTCAAATTATGTGGTTGTTCTTGCAAAGTAGGTGGAAATCATTCTGAAATATAGACCTGTAAAATATAGCATTATGTCAAAACCAGCAGTTTTTTTGTTTGTTTTTGGTTTTTGCTAGTTATTTTTCAGGCTAGACAGCTGTATTTTTGGATTTTAAAACTAAAAGCATCTTTATTTATATTTTGCATGAAATTGTATAAAAGCCCATGTGTGTAATTGCTGTTTACCACTGAATATAGTATACTTTACATGCCACAAATATAAAGCTCTTTGTATAAACCCTCTGGGTTTTTGTTTCTTCTTATGGGCTTGTTCTCCCATTCATCAAAATGCAGCTATTTCCATTGATTTATTTTAACTTGCCAGCAGACTACAACAGTAACGACCCCCAATTACTATCATATCATGTTTAAGTCCTTCCATTTAAATAAAAAAATCTAGCCCACTTCTGATTCAGGGCCAGAGATGCAAACTTATTTTTGGTAAAAAAAAATCAGTCAAATAGAGTCCTGAAATCCGTTCAGTCTAATCGCAGTTTTTTTCTCTGCTTTTGTTCTTTTGCCTTTTTTGATTTGTAGAAATGTGTTTCGCAAGCTGTTGTCCCACACAGAGAAAGGGAAAGGAGATGTCTTGTCATTGGAAGAGATTCTCGCAGAAGGCTCAGAGCTGGAAGGCAGAAGCATGTCTCAGATGGATCTGATCAGAACTGGAAAAGCCAAACTTAAAGCTCTGAAGGAAGCCATGTACCACAGTGCTGAACATGGGCATGTAGACATCACCATAGATATACGGAGTCTTGGTGGGTTTTCTGGAAATGCATGCATGCGACTTCTACAGTATCTCATATTGTATGAAATGTATTTCATATTGGTGTACTTGTGAAACTTAGGAGTCCCATGGACTTTGCACACTTGGCTGGAGTCTCTGCGCACATGCTTCCATCAGCACCGCCGACCTCTGATCCAGGGTCTTCTGAAAGAGTTCAGCTGCATTGAGGAAGAGGAGTACACCGAGGAGCTCATTACGCATGGCCTGCCTCTTATGTTCCAGATCCTCAGAGCCAGCAAGGTACTGCCCTGTGTGTGTTTCCCGTTAACATAAAACACAGGCAAGTGTCACGACATATTGGATCATTACCGTAAAAGTAAGAACATTTTCTTCAGAGCTACACTTTAGTCTCCATCCTCTTAAGTGTCTGCTCTTCACTAAACCACAGTCATGTCCTCCTCTTTTTTTGTAGTAATGCTATTACATAGTCAGGTCATTAGCTTCACGGTGACCGACAGAGCCCCAGTGGCTTACTCAATATCTATTACGTAAAATGATAATGATTTCTGATAGACGCCCGTTCCTCTCTGTTGCAGTTTATCATATTAGGCCCTCGTCTCATTACTTCAGCTTAGGATCCCTTGGTAGGCAATGTTAGAGTTCACCCAGCTCATTGTTGTCCTTGTCCTGGCACTCATCTTAGCTTCGTCTACTGTGACTTAATCTTGATAATGCCCTGATGGCATGATAGGTTAGCTGTCATTGCTGATATGAGAAAAAAAACACTGCACAGTTTCAGAGTGTGAGTGTGCATACACTCATATAAATGAAATACACAAGCAGAGCCACAGAGACTCACGTGCATGGGTCTGATACCAGCAGCATACCTCTCTCACATGCACACACGCACATACTCATATACTCGTACACTCCAAACATGCTATGCTTCGCTGGATTGCTGCAGTGTCAGTCCTTGTTTCTGTCTTGGTTGATGTATGGCTCGGGCCACTGGCCCTCATCTCTGAGAGAGGCTCTGCTTGCATCACCTTGAGGTCCGCAGACATCAAGGTACAGGCCGTTTGTCTTTTCTGTACCAGACACTCTGTTGCCATGTTCCTCTGAAGCATTCATTCAGCCTCTTAGTGTTTAGTTCATTTTAGATAACGTTGATTAAATGTATATCTATATATCTCTCTTGTCAGCATAGAAAATTTTGAAGACAATGCAGAAATACTTATTTGTTAGAAGTTTGTTGCATTCAAGCAGGATGACTGCACACATGAGGCTTGTGCTGTAGCATGCCTCTACCCCTCCTTACCTTCACTTTGCCTCTGCACACACACAAGTGAAAAGTTTAGAAGGGTAAGAAAATCTCCTGTCTTTTCCTCTTAATCTCACTCCTACAGTAGCTCAGCCTGTCGCTGTATTTCCCACCACAGCAAGCTCTAAGGACGTGTGGGTGTGAAAAATAAGTCTGATATCTATCTGATCCCCTTGTAATGTGTGAAATATCCATAAATACAAGTTTTACTGGAACGACTGCTTGAATGAAGTGGATGCTAAGCCTGGTAAGGCTGCAGAAGTTTAACCTCTCTTGGTATTTGCGTCGGGGCTGTTTGTGTGGGAGAGGCGCGCCGTGCAGTATGTGCTTATGCTCTTACATAACATAGACTCCTGGATGCTGGCTTAGCATGATGCATCCAAGGTGAGCTCTGCTTACCCTCTTCTGTCACTCTGTCTGTGTTTTGTCAGAATGAAGTGATCAGCCAGCAGCTGGCTGCGATCTTCACTCAGTGTTACGGCCCTTACCCCATCCCCAAACTGGCAGAGATCAAGAAGAAGCAGTCATCACGTTTGGGTGAGCATATTTCTTCATCATTTCATTTAATTATCAAAGTGTATTCACATACATACAGGCACGCAGCAGGAGCATCAGAATCATTTGTCTTGTCTTTTTTAGTCTGCCCTTACTAGTAAATGCAGATTAGAAAGTGTGCATGACACCATCTAGTGTTCAGAAACTGGAATAGAACTTTTCAGGTCAAAATTCCGAGCTGCAGAATTTTGAAGAAGTTGGAGTTCATAAACCCCAACTTCTTCAAAATTCTGCAGCTCGGGTCATAACTTGCACTCCGTTAAGAGCTCATATTACCCCAGTTCTTCAGCAGCTTCACTGGTTGCCCATAGAAGCCAGGATAAACTTTAAAATCGTACTTCTCACGTTCAAATGTATCCATAAATCTGCTCCTTCATATTTGTGTGACCTGCTCCATATCGCCACTGTTTCCCGCCCTCTCAGATCATCATCTGCTATTCATCTTACCGTTTCGTCCTCACACCTTATTACCAGAGATGGGCAGTAACGCGTTACTGTAATCCGATTACTTTTTTCAAGTAACGAGTAAAGTAAGGGATTACTATTGCAAAAACGGTAATTAGATTACCGTTACTTTCCCGTAGGAACGCTGCGTTACTGCGTTACTAAAAGCATGATTTTTTTGCGAGAATGTCTCATGACAGTGACGTAAGCGAGTGCGACGCTCGTGACAACAGCTGTGTGCAGATCAACAATGGATCATATATCGAGTGCAGGAGAGAGTATGAGCGTGCAGCGTTTAAAGCCTGGAAGTACTGACCTTACTTTGAGTTTGATTCCATAAAAAGTGACAAAAACATTAGTGTCCGCTGTGCGTGGGAAGAAAACTTCTTTTTACAGCGAAAAAACCCCTAAACTTCCAAACAAGCACCGAGTAGCTACGACGTAATGGGAAACTCACAGAGAAACTCGCAGATTCTTCCACTGACCGCTGCACACCTGCACCAGGGTAAACCTCCGCCTACCCCACTCCTGCTTTACAGGTGAAAATAGAGCAACAGGACCGCTGAGTCTTTGACTTTATTTATTTTCTGCTGTGTTTTACTTGCATCTATTTGAAAGACTGAGTGTAAACACAAAAAAAAAAATTATGTGCTGGAATGTGCAGAAAATAGGTTTAGAAGGTTTAAAACAAATTTCTTCCAGTCAGAGAATGTTGCATATAATTACATTTTTTGCTTGATGCATAAAGTTAAAAGATTAAAACTGATAAAACAAGTTTTAAAAAGAGACTTTTCCATTTGATTACATTTTGTATGATGGATTATGCAGAAAAAGTAGAATTGGGCTGAAAGATCTATCGCTTTATCACCTATTCAGGTTGTAAATCGTGTTTTTAAAAAGTAACTAAGTAACTAAGTAATTAATTACTTTTGAAAATAAGTAATCAGTAAAGTAACGGGATTACTTTTTTGGGGAAGTAATCAGTAATTAGTTACTGATTACTTTTTTCAAGTAACTTGACCAACACTGCTTATTACTATGGGGAACAGAGCTTTCAGTCGCTCTGCTCCCCGGCTCTGGAGCTCTCTTCCTCCTGCACTAAGAAATATTGACTCCCTCTCCATATTTAAGACACAGCTCAAAACACATCTGTTTAAACTGGCTTATTCGCTTTAATGCTGATTTTATCTGTTGTCACGCTCTGTTTTGTAATTTTAACTTATGTATTTTATGACTACTGTTCCTTTTATCAATTGTGTTTTTTGTAAGGTGACCTTGGGTTTCTGAAAGGCGCCCTCAAATAAAATGTATTATTATTATTATTAATACAATCAACTGCATGGAGCTGAACTGGGTGTAGAACGAGTGACAAGGCTAGGTTGAACACTCCATTTGCTCTTTTTATGAAAATCAGAAAAACATAAAGTTCTTCTGGTCATGTGTCTTTCAGATCCCCACTTCCTGAACAATAAAGAAATGTCTGATGTGACCTTTTTGGTGGAGGGGAAACCTTTTTACGCCCACAAAGTTCTGCTTTTCACAGCTTCCAACAGGTATTTAAACCTCTGCCTTTAAAATGCACGTGTTGAATGTTTACACAGTATATTTTGTAACCCTAAGGTCCTGCTAAATACGATTAGCCCAACTCTGAATTGTTTTTAATATAGCAAAATACTTTTGATTTAATGTGTTTGTGAGTTCTGATGTTTTGAACTTTATCAGGTGAATCTCTAGTCTTTTTTTCTTCTTCTGTAATCTTGAAGGGATTTTTAACTCTATTTTATTTTATTTATTTATACCAAAGTAGGGTATAAGTAAAGGCACATAAGGCAAATTACAATATTATAGAAAGAAGTAATAGAATGGCAGTTAATTTGGTCTCCACTCTTGTGTATTCTCCCTGCTGTTGTATGTTAGTAGTGTTTATTTCCATTCAGTGAGTTCTTAAAACATGACCAATTTAACCAACCCCTGATATTTCTCTCCTTTTGTCTCTTTATCATTCTCTACAGATTCAAAACTCTTCTAGCTAACAGACCATGTGGTGAAAACACGTGCATTGAAATCAGCAATGTCAAATTTCAAATATTTCAGGTAGTGTTATTATGTTTTGATAAGGCAGACATTGTAAGTAAATGTTAGCCACATGTTCCTTTAAATATATATGTTGTGTTTTCTTTTCTATGTGCACTCTGTAAATTATGGATCTTATCTTATCAGCTTGTCATGCAGTATCTGTACTGTGGAGGGACAGAAGCTCTGCACATCAGGAACACTGATGTTATGGAGGTTAGATCATTAGTGTCTTGAGTAACCAATCATAAACATGTCTATCATCATTTCGATTTAGTTAAATAAAAAAACTACAATTTGAACTTGAATTTTGAGTTGTTTTGTTGTTGTTTTTTCAGCTTCTGTCAGCAGCAAAGTTTTTCCAGTTGGAGGCGCTGCAAAGGCATTGTGAGATTATCTGCTCTAAGAACATCAACACAGACACTTGTGTTGAGATCTACAATCACACCAAGGTAAAAATTAATACTGTGCTGTGAAGCATTTTGCGGTGTTGCAGTGGTGCTCAAGTGACGTAAAATCAGTGATATTCTGAAAAAGTTGATATATATATTCTCCCTGTCCTTCAGTTTCTCGATGCTCCAGATCTAGCATCCTATATAGAGGGTTACTTTCTGAAGAATATGGTAATCCTGATTGAGTTGGAGCCCTTCAAACAGCTGCTGTATGACGCACCACCCGACAGCCCCGGCTGTGACATCCTGCGAGACTTGGAGAAAACCTTAGCTATTCGCATCCAGTCCATCCACCTGTCCTCCTCCAAGGGATCAATTGTCTGAACTTCTAAGTTTCCTAAACCCAGAAACTAAGAAGATTTAGCAGAGAGCAATCAGAGCTGTGACACTATATTTATATGCATCTGAGCGATGAATGATTTGGAGGTGAAATCAGGTGTCGTGATCTTGCTCTCCATGACGCTCATCAGTTGCTAAAATGCTTCTTGTTAGCACAGATGGTTAACACGTCTGTCTGTCTGTTTGCCTTGTTGATATATGTCTACTAACATGACATTCGTACGATAGCTGTACAGTATTATGCCACAACTTGCCAATAACATATATGACTGTAACGGTGTCCCTTATTCAGCAAAAATCTATCAGCTACGTAGTGTTACACTCTGTTACATGTCAAACTGATCAGGATCAGCTGAGGCTACAGAAACTCAGAGGAGAACATTCAACCGATGTAATGAGGTAATAAACAACATCAGCATAATGTGATAAGCCATCAGTTTATCCCTGGATATGAGGAAGGAAGTTCAGCCTCACGTTTTTATTTGCCTACACATGTGGCCCCTGTACAGACAAGTTCATTTGTATATTTGTCAGTCACTTACTGTAGACCTGAGATGATTAATCCCTAAAGCCAAACAAGACAACCAGCTGTAATGTGACTGAAGCACGTGACTTTAGGCAACTTGGTGGGAAAGAGGACTTGTTCTTTTACCGTAACTCTGTAAATATTGTTCATAAAAACAGAGCTATTGATAATGTAAGTTAATGTATATATCCACAGATGTTTTCTCATGTGTCTTACTGTTACTGTATTGCTGTAAAAACAAAAAGCTCATCTTTTAAATATCTATGCTTAAATGTTGCATGTCAGAGGAGTGACTTGTTTTTATGTTTGAACTGTTGGACGATTACATTGAGGACCTGTTTCCACACTACCTTCGTCCTCAGCATGGGTCACTATAAATGTGTTGCGGTCAAATGGTGTCATCATTGTGTGTGCAAGAGGCGTTGGGTCTGTTTAGTCCTAAAACTGAGAACGTTACGATTTCAAATGTTCTCCAAGGATTGTGAAACCGCATTACTTGTATGTGTGTGATCTTTCCTCTATAAAGATTAATATCTATGTATTTGCTTTCAGATTTATTTGATGTGGTCTCTGGCCTAAAAATCTGAGCATGGGGACATCTATAATTCTGTCAGATGTAAAATTTAAAGGTTCCCCTGTTAGTATTTTGTTCTCCACGCCTAGAAGGTTAGATCACAGCTGGTAGGCAGTTTAATGTGGCATCACAAACACATGTGCAAATAAATGAAAAGACACACACAAAACATGTTAATTCCTCACAACACGCTTAATTCATGGAGTCTCTCAGCTGACTGTAAAACGTAAATTAATGTTCATACACTGCATCAGTCATGTTAACCATCACTATATTTAAAATAGCTGTATCATTACTTTATTAACTAAAGCTTCATAATCGTAGCATCCATGCGTTTTCTTAACCGCTTGTCAGTTCGGGGTATCTGGAGCCTGTAGGCTGTCATAGTGGAAAAAGCAGACTACACCTTGGAAAATTTGTAACTGTTAAAAAAAAGACAACATTTCAGGGTCACATTCCAATCAACCTAATATACTTGTCTTTGGATTATGGGAGGAAACATTGAGAATCATAAAGTCAAAGGGAGAACATGCAAACTGCACGCAGGAAAGGCCACAGGACTTCAATACAACAGTGCCAACCATTACAGCACCAGCTGCCAACCTATTGGAACCCATCCAATTAATTTGCTAATGTGAGGTTTATAAGCACCATGCTTCTGTTTTCACAGCACTTTAAATGCTGGCTGTACATATTTGAGTCACCCCCAGGTCAGTGGTATCCCTGAGGGCCAAAAAACTTTAAAACCTCTTAAGCCCCAAAGAGGTTTCTGAGCTTCCTGCTCGAAAATGAAATGCCCAAAATTAATTGATTATTTCTCTGCAATTACCGACTCTGTGTATACAATCTTGGTATCAAAATAAAGCTAACACTTGTGAAATTTCATCAGAGGTATAAATATTGCAGCAGATATTACTTTGTCAAAGTTACTGGGACTGAACACAGAAAAAGTAAGTAGATCTTATCCTCGCCTAATTTTTTTATTTATTTTTTAGCATATAACCCTTTTAAAAATATGCCTCAAATCACATTTAATTCCAGAAATTCAGTAACCAACATATAAACATAATCTGTGCAAAGATTTATGTTTCTAAAGTGAAGCAGATGAAAGGGTGACATGGACTATACATATTCAGAAAATAATAGATGCAAGAAAGTGTTGAATGTAATGAGATGCTTCGTGGGAACTGACTGGGGGGCTGATAGGAAATCTTTAAAAGCTATATATACTGGGTTGATTAGGTCAGTATTGGATTATGGGTGTATAGTATATAATTCTCCTGCCAGAACAAGTCTTTGTAAGTTAGATAGTATCCAATATCAAGCGTTAAGACTTTGCTCAGGTGCATTCAAAACAACATCTGCAGCAGCACTACAGGTTGAAATGGGGGAAATGCCATTACAATTAAGAAGAGAGCAACTGACATTGAATTACTGGGCAAGTTTACAAGGACATGGTCACAATCATCTGACAAAAACTGTTTTCCAACCATGCTGAGAAAAAGAGAAAACGCAATTGAAGAGCTTTGGGTGGACAGTGGGACAGAAAGCAGCTAAACTTAATCTGGACAAGATAAACATAAGTCAAACAGTACCGTTGCCTACAATACCACCATGGATGCTCCCTGACGCAGTAGTAGATTTCACATTGTTAAAGAAAAAGACCAAGGAGAGGGGTGTTATCTTAAATTCACATACAGTGCAGGAATATATTAATCAGTATTATAGTTATGTCAAAATCTACACAGATGCATCAAAGAATACAGCCAACCAAAGTGGGATAGCCTTTATAGTTCCTGAATTTAATATCAAGGTGGGGAAAAGGATCAGTGATGATTTGTCAGTATACACAGGTGAAATGGTTTCCATATTGTTAGCAGTCCAGTGGATTGAGGAAACGAAACCACTAAGATTTGTGGTATGCTCAGACTCGAGCTCATCACTGGCCAGCTTGCAAGACAGCCACTCAGACTGCAGACCTGACATTCTGATAGAGATCCAGCAAACATTGTTCAGACTTGTTATGATGGGGCTTGTGGTCACATTCTTATGGGTACCAGCGCATTATGGAGTTAAAGGAAATGAAATGGCAGATAGGACAGCAAAAGTCGCAACAAGGAGACCGATGGTAGATATGGTTATTAGTGTGAGTAGGACGGAGCTCAAGAGCAGAATACGATACAAAATGAAGGAAAGGTGGCAAAAGCAATGGGAGGAGGAGAGGAAAGGGCGATGGCTGTACAACATCCAAAGGAAAGTGGGGGAAATGAGAAGTGCAGGACGAAACAGGAGAGAGGAGACGATTATATCTCGACTGAGATTTGGACACACTGGCTTAAATAGCACATTATTTTAATAGGTAAACACTGTACAGGGGAGTGTGACTGCAGTAGGGAACAGGAAACAATAGAACATGTTTTATTGCATTGTCAGAAGTATGATATGGAAAGGAGACAACTGATCAAAAAGCTGGACGATATGAAAGTGAAGTTGGACTTGTTTGATTTATTTCGCGTGAGCTCTATAAGTGAAAGTTATCAGGCTGTATTTTGGTTTTTAAGGCAGACTCATTTGTTCGGGAGAATTCGAGTATTTAATTTTATTTATTTATTTATTTATTTATTTAGTCATTTAGTCAGTTAGTCATTTCGGTCCACACTCCACACCAGTTGGTGGTGATAATGCACCATTTTGCTGTTTGCCAACCGCCAATAAACGCTATACAGAAGAAGAAGAAGAAATAGCCCTGGCAGGGCTATTTCGCAGTGGTAACTGCTGATAATCACGAGGCTACCGGCTACTGGCAAAAATAATGAAGGAAATTGGATGGTAAGCCAATTTCTGTCTTAGCGCATTTGTGCCGCTATGTGTTTTTGTGGTCTTCTTTTGTGGCTCTTTCACTGGTCAGAGCGTGGTGAAACTTGGTGTTTGGAATTGGTGATAGCTCTGGAAGATAACTAGCCTTTCTTTAGCGGTTACATGAAGTCTGAAGAATTTCTGGTTTGGTTTTGTTTGTTTAGCAGACTTTTAGCATGTTTTACATAACTGCTCGTTTAATCGTGGCTTGTTTTCGTTGTGTTTGGTGGTTGTAGAAATGATTTATATGAGATTTTATGGGGCGCAGTTTGTAAAGTGAAACATGCTGAAATTAACGGCAACATTTTTCCACATTTAGCTCAAAACCTTACAAAAACATGTTTTTTCGAGTAATCTTTTACAACATTTAGTAAAATATTTGTAACTTTTCATCAAATGTTAAATATTAAATCTAAATGTTAAATATTAAATCTAAATGTTATATTTAAATCTAAATGTTAAATGTTAAATCTAAATGTTACAGAAAACTAAATATTTAGGCTAACATGCAAATTTATTGTACGGATCAACGGAAATACCAAAATAAAAGCTTCCCGAAAACCTCCGGTGCAAAATTGTGTCTGCTCTCCCCCTCACTTCTCCCCGCCATGTGCTGCTTCACTTCTTGCCTACGACCATGTCCAGCGATTTTGCTGGACATGTGCTGCAGTGATTGTGAAGTGGAGACTGCAGCTGCTAAGAGTGCACTACTGCTGAACCTTTGGATGGCCGACAAAACGGATCTTCCGATGTTTTCAGCTAAATCGCCGGACGTGCTTTCTCATGGTCCGCGCCAGGTTATGGCTGAATTCCAGTGGAATGACGGTCCCGCTATAGTAGACGTTCCAGCCCTAAACCTAACCTTAACCATAACCTTATTCCTAACCTTTACTAGCAGTTAAATGACATAAAATAGTGTTTTCCAAAGCTATTTTTAGAAAATGAACGAACATGTGTAGATTGAGTCCAAACGGTTCTCATGTGCTCTCCTTTTTCCGATGCAGTCATTTAGGAACGTGTTGGGTACCCGAAAGCATAAAATGTTAACAATTTGTCACCTAGCGAAAATTATTATGCTATTATTATTAGGGAGTGAGAACGTGTCTGACCACTACCGGCACACTTTTGCACCGGAGGTTTTCGGAAAGCTTTTATTTTGGTATTTCCGCTGATCCGTGCAATAAATTTGCATGTTAGCCTAAACATTTAGATTTAACATTTAACATTTAGATTTAACATTTAGATTTAGATTTAAATATAATATTAAGATTTAACATTTAACATTTAGATTGAATATTTAACATTTAGATTTAACATTTAAAATTCCGTTTTAAATATGAAAAGTTACAAATATTTTACTAAATGTTGTAAAAAAAGGACTTGTTTTGAGCTAAATGTGGAAAAATGTTGCCGTTAATTTCAGCATGTTTCACTTTACAAACGGCGCCCCATAAGATTTTAGCTGAGATTCAGAAGTTTCTGTGGATACCACACATGTCGGGACTTATATTTCTGACCCCGTGTTATAACCGATTAAACATGATCTCCTCCTTTTTTCCGGTACCGGGGTCGTGGGGCTTAAGTGGCTAAATTACAGCTGTGGCAATGTGCAAATTTTGCAATGACAGAAGAAGAGACCTGGCCTCCTTAGAAGGGACCCATCCAACTAGTGATGTGCGAATCCTGAACGAATTGTTCAATACTCGAGAATCACTTTACTGACTCGTGAATCATGATTCACAAGCCCAACTGACTCACTGACTCATCCCTGTTGCTGTTAGCAAACTAATTTAATTAGTAGAAATATATATATATATATATATAGATTATAATTCAAATTGTGTGGAAAAAAAGCAACAGCCAGTTTCTTAATAAAAACATTTCTGCTCTGAACTGGAAGAAAAAACCCTGAGTAGAAAGCTCACATCAAGACAATAGCTCCTTGGTTCACAGTAGCATCGCTCTGCTAACATGCTAACAGCACATTTGAGTCACTCACCCCCTCCCTCCCTGTGCTGAATCGTAGCATAAACAATCACTCACTCACTCACTCACTCACCCCCTCCCTCACCCCTCCCTCCTGGTTCACAGCTTCTTCTTCTTCTTCTTGGTTGGCAAACAATGTTAAGGAACAGCTCAGTGGACATTTAGATGAGAAAACATATTTGACACATTTGGGGGAAATACTAATAAAATAAAAATAAATAAAATAAATGTTCCCTTAAAAAATCTTTTTTTTTTTTTTGCTCCTTTTTGCTCTATAAAAATAGTTGTTTTTCTTTTTCAATCACTCATCTTAGCAGTAGGATTTACATGAAAAGAGAAACAAATTAAGTTTGAGTGAAAATGTACATTTTTTGCACTCTCTGGTCAACTGACTCAGTGACTCAAATGACTCAAAAAATCCGATTCACTTTGGTTAGTGACTCATTCAAACTCAATTCAGTAAAAAGAATCACATTTACCATCACTACATCCAACTTGGTCTTGAGTACTGTTCCTGAAATAAACATGGTCTCTGTTATTTCTAGAGTAATAAAGTTTCTTTTAATAAAGACAGTCCAGCTATATGCTATCAAATATGTTATGAAAATAGGAAATATGGTAAAGAAAATACATTATTGTGTATTAGAAACTGTTTTTCAAATTTTTAGAGCATTTCTAGAACACCCATTCTGTTGTATTTTTCAGACCAGTGTTAACCAAAGTGTGAGCAGTCACCACCTCATGGGCCATGAAGATACTGCAGGTGGGCCCTAAAAATTGCAGACGTTTTAAAAAAAGATAAGATAAGAAGAACTGTATTTATCCCGAGGGAAATTCTTTTGTCATACACATGCTCAATGTAGCAAGAGAGACAGAGGAATAAGATATACAATATATGTATAATAAGAATAGTAGTATACAATAATATACAGTAGGATAAAAATACGTTTTTAAAACAAAATCAGTTAACTGAAATACTCATTTATTACAAAATGTAAAAAGATTTAGTAGACAGGGACATATCCCATATGGAAAAGATATATATAAATCATATAAAGTTTGTATCTGTCTTGTGTAAAACTTGTATGAAAAGCATACAAGAGTGAAAACAGATATAAGATCCCTTGAAATATTATATAAATGAAACTTGTATGTTTTGGATACTTACTAAAACAATATATGAAAGTAATGAGAAAGTGGCCACTTTCATGAGTAAATCATATAAGCCTTATATGATTCACTATATGAAGTAGGCCACATCTTATGCAAGTCTTTTATAAGTTTTTACTATTTCTTTTCCATATGGGATAATTTAACAAGTAAACTTTTGTAATCCTTAATCCTCTTGGATCTTAACCTGAATCTTAATCTAAAGCTGTTGATGGAGAATCAAGTTCAACGTCAGTCACGAGTAAAGACTTGGGTGGGCTGCAGAAGATATTTGCATTTCAAACTCGGGCAGTGGCAGTCTGAGGTTTGGAAATGATTGTTATGTGCAAATTTAAGCACTGGCCAGATGTGCTTGAAATGTCATAGTAGTCTGTGGTGTAGAATGGAGTTAGAGTGGGAAGCAGGCAGATGCTAATCAGAGTGGAAAAATTAGTTAGACTTAAGTATATCCCTAAAAGTCAAGAGGAACAAGAGAAACAAAGGCTTTTAGAGTGAACAGATAGTTTGTTCTTTTAAAGTTTACACTTCTACAAAAAAGGCTAAAAGCGTTTGTCGCAGACATGCATCCATTTAAAATTACTGTCAAGACAATAGCAGTGCCATTAGAGTAGCTGCTTTTTCATGCCACCCTCCAAACCTAATACTGACATTAATTTATCTTCATTGGACATAAATATCACGAGTAGCATAATACTCTGTTTTGATTTGTTATATTAATATTTGGATATTGATTTGTGTCTCATTCAATCAGTGTTTTCCCGACCCTCTGCCTTCTCCAAGGGCAGTTTCAAAATGCTCTCTGAGTGGTCATGGTATTTGCAGTGCGTGTGTGTGTGTGCGCGCATGTGTGTTGTGTTTTGGGCAGGGAATGGCAAGGGCTGTGGTGACAGCAGTTGTTAAGGAGTCGCCATGGTTACCACCACCAAGGAACAATGTTGAACGGAGAATGCTTGGCTGTGTTAAAGACACAAAGGAATCCCGAGGTGCTCACATATGTAGACATTTAAACACGGACACAATTAACACACACCCACAAAATGTTGTTATCCAATTGGATTTAGTCCTTAATGAGTCATTAAGAGATTCTTATATGGAGCAGAAATGATCCATCATCAGATTAGCCGTGTCACACAAGGGACCATGTGATTAGGCCATGGAAATGTCTCTGTCGCCTCTTTTCTAAAGCACTGCTGGGCATCTTAATTTAGTGGGCTGTGAAGTGCAGTGAAACACTAAGTAACACAGAGGGAAGTTGTGAGGGGGAACACAACAGGGGGACGCACTCAACTGTAGGCAAAAAACAACAGTTTGATTCTGCACTTGTGCGAATTTCTACTTGCTATGAATGTGACTTTCTAAATTTCTTATGTGCTCAATTCTGAAGGCCTATTGTTCAGTTTTGTGAGTGCCTTGATGTGCATGTGTGGCTGCATGGGCAAAAAGGAGGGTAAAGAGGGTGTTTGCCCTTCTAACTCTGCCCCCAGTGCGAGCCCCTTCATCCTCCCCTTGTTGTCATGCACAGCCGCTCTCTCTTTGGCACAAAGTAGGCTGGCAGCACAAGAGCCATGTGTTTTAGCTCCACGCTTTGATGGGTTCAAAAAACTTTTCAGAACTGTTTCTGAGTAACGCCGTGTAACGGGAAAGAAAGAGAGGAAAAGAGGAGGAGAGTGGGGGTGCAAGAGGCTGCAAGTTGCGAGGGAGAGAGATGGGGAGCAGAAGGAGCTTCGAGCAAAGACAAACTGTCTTCTTTGTGGTTATATGATTCCAGTTCTTGAAAGATACATTTCCTGGAAAATAACTGGGAAGATTTTGCGAGACAAACAACAGTAGGTGAGTTCAGACAAGCAAAAAAGAAGCAGTGGAATGTAGAGTAAGTTCTCTTGGCTTGAACCGACAGAAACAAGGGGAGGGGTGTGGGGTGTTTTTGTTACACTGCATGATTAGTAGCCTAATGGCATACTTTCTCTTTATTTAATGTGATTTTAATTGATTTTCCCCTGAAAGCCCCGATCTGAGAGCTCCGATTGCCATCATCACTTTTTACAATTACTGGACCTCTTGTTGAAAGGAACGATCGTAAAGAGAAACATGATGAGAAGACGAAGAGCTTGTCCTTGTTTGGAATGTGATATTGTGTTTTTTCATTCTTTCCCACAGGGTGTTTTCTTCACTCCATACTTTTCATCCTGCTACTGAAGCAAGCCACCAGCCACTTTAACAATGCAGCGCGAAGAGCTGTCGGCCAGAGAGGAGTTCACCTACACCCACATGCCCACTCTGGAGAGAGGAAATGGGACACTGGGACGACGGGGTGACCGGGGAGCTGAGAGAAGGCCAGACCGAGGGGAGCGGGATAGGTCTGAACGGGACAGCTACACAGTGGACGTGAGGGCCAGTGACCTGCAGCTGGCCCAGCCGGAGCCCCTAAAGCACCCCTGCTTCAGCTACAGGGCCTGGCTCTACAGTGTCCTCATAGGGGTGAGAGGAAAGACAGTCAGGGGAAGCAACGGAAGCACACTACAGGATTTTTCTATTTAGTCCATAACACACAGATTTAAAGTTTGGGGTGATTCCTTTTTTTGAGTAGCCCCAATCTTGAAATTTTGAGTGAGAAGTGGCAACAAGAAATCCTGTTTTGTGCTTCCACAAGGAAAGAACACCATGATGGGGTTGTTTCAATAATTAAAATGTTAGCAGATCAATTTTGGGCATGTGTGTATTGTGTTACACTATTTAGACAAAAATATTGGACCGCCTAAAAGCTCTTTTAGGACGTCCCATTCTAAATCTGTAGGCATTTTAAGGACTTTGCCCCTTCTTTAGCAACTATAATACCTTCCACTCTTCTGAGAAGCCTTTTACATAGAAAATCTGGCTGTGGAAATTTTTGCCCATTCATCCAAAAGATCATTTAGGTTGGACACTAATGCTGGAATAGATGACCTGGCTGAAAATCTCCCTTATAGTTCATCCCAAAGGTGTTCTGTGGGGTTGAGGTAAGGCCAGTCATGTTCTTCCACAGCAAGCTCACCTAGCCAGTCCTTACTTTGTGCACTGCAGCACAGTCATGCTGGAACATAAAAGGGTCTTTCCCATGAAGTTAGATGCACATAATTGTCATGGTAAGCATCAAGACTTCTCTGCACTGGAACTGGAAGGGAGCCAAAGCCCAACCCCATATTATTATTGAGTTCAGTGATTAAGAGATGTGGCCCAATACTCTTGTGCACATAGTGTAAGTGTGAGCAGACACACCCAGCTCAATGCAAGGATCAACGCGGGGAAATTTTGAAAGTTTTGCAGTGTGTAAATTGCTGCACATTGGAAGAAGCTGAACTATACAGACACTACCCTAGATAGAAATGAAGTTTGGTTAACTAAAAGTAGTCTCCAATACTTTGTAAAATGAAAAAGATCATGCCGACTACACAAATGTATATGAGAAAATCTAATACATACTTGTAAACGCTACATGCCAGAAAATTGTTGCTCAAACTAAAACCAAATTGTGTTTATTGCAAAAAAAAACGTACCCACTTTGACGCAGATCATACTAGAAACAAGAGTCTTGGTGGGGCTGTTGCACCAGGCAGGATGATGCAGTTGGCTTAGTTACTTCTCAAATGGCTCGTGTGTATGAGAGAGGAATTCTTGCACAGTTTTACCTGCTGAATGCATTTATGACCCTTTTAATTGTGTATACATGGCTGTATGTGTGTGTGCGTCGGTGTGTCCTCAGGGCTGTCTGCTCATCACATCTGGTTTCTCTCTGTACTTGGGAAATGTGTTTCCTGTTGCCATGGACTACCTGCGCTGTGCTGCGGGCTCTGTAAGTGACCATCACAGTTACTTTAATCACATGCTGATATTGCTTTGAAAGCTAGCATACCTTGCGGCATCTTTCACACTCTTTATACAGGAGTCATGTCAAAAATGGCAGTAATGGTCTTCATAGATAAATTCAGCAGCTCTTTTTTGTTGGTATTCTTCACAGGGCATCCCTGCAGCAATAGCTAGTTTTGCTATTGCCAAGAACAGACACGTTGCAGTGAGTAAACAATGAACTCATCAAAGGCTAAACAGATAATTATGTCTTAATGGTTTTTAATTTAAGCTTTTACCGAAGCATGATACTAATTAGACTCTCATGTTTCCTTTAAGGTGTCAGATTTTCAAGTGGTCTATGTGTCAACATTTGCTGTGACGACCACATGCCTGGTTTGGTTTGGTTGTAAGCTGGTCTTGAACCCCTCAGCTGTCAATGTAAATCCATCTGTATCGAAAACTACATGTCCTTTTGGATGCACAAACACAAACATTTTGAGTTATTCTTTTATATTTTGTTTTCTCTTTTAGCAGTTGTGTCTCTGTTCTCGCCCCCTAACATGTTCTGTCTGTTCTCAGATTAACTTCAACCTTATCCTGATGATCTTGTTGGAGGTGTTGATGGCCAGCACTGTCATCCTGTCAGCCCGCTCTGCAGAGGACTGCTGCTGCCACAGGAAGGTGTGTGAGTGTATGCATGTCTACATGAGCGATTTTTTTGTTTTTTGTTTATTTGTTTGTTTTTGTTCCCTTTCATTCTTTCATCCTAAACAATTTTCATTTTTCTATCCATCCTCCAGTCGGGGTCGTACGACAGGCCTGTGATGATCAAACCTGCAGTCTTCCCCACTCGGCTCCTTAAAGCATACTCTGTGAGTAAACTTGCATATAAATAAGTATAACTATATAACCTATATATGTATATGTTTTTCTTTTAATCCATAACTGATGTCTGCAACAGGTAATTGAAGTGATTGTAGGAATCTCGGCTGTATTTGGAGGCATTATTGCGCTCAACATGGACGCTTTGTTGCCTGGTCCCTACTTGTCTGTTACATTTTTCTGGATCCTTGTGGCTGTAAGTTGGCTTAATAAAGCTTACTGTTTTTTAAGGCACTTGTGGCCACTCATAATGATAAGGTATGTTTAAAATGACTGACGAGCAACTCAATCGCATAACATTACCTGTTATTCTTTGCAGTGTTTCCCCAGTGCTATTGCCAGTCATGTTGTGTCAGAATACCCTAACAAATGCCTGGTGAGTACAATAATCTGATATCTGCAGGATCTGTGAGATTAGTGCAGTGTGAATGTAAAGCTGTTATACCATGGAGTTGGTTTTAAACTTGAAATTCATATACTTCAGTGTTTTATGACTTTGTTTTCAATCTAAACTTTTTCCTCCTGCAATTTGCTATCATGTGGGTGCAAAATGTCATTGGAGCAAGTATAATTTCATCTAAATACCACATCTATTTCTTCTTTCTACTGGCTTTTTGTGTTCTTTTTTCCACCTTTCTTCTTTCTGCTCTCAACCCTGTATCTCTCAGGTGGAGGTGTTGATTGCCATCAGCAGCGTGACGTCTCCTCTGCTCTTTTCAGCCTCTGGCTTCCTCTCTTGCAGTGTGATCAGCTTTATTGAAATATTCCTGCATGATGTGCCTACAGCCAAAGTGAGTGAAAATATATGGTTGTGTTTTTATTTTCAAGAGTTATCCACTTAGCTCTGGCGTCATTTAAAAAAAATACAGGAGCTGGGGAAGTAAATCATGAGAAATTACTTTTAAAACTACACCAATTTCACATATATGTGCTTGTCTCTCTTTGTATCCCAGCAATCCTATGACATATTGCTGCTGATTCTGATGGTGCTGCTGCTGGTGCAGGCAATTCTTACTTCAGCCACTGTGGTGCACTGTGCCACCTACAAAAGTCAGCTTCGCATGGGAGCTCCAGAGTGTGATGACAACATTCAGACCCAGATGCATTACTGTGAGGTATGCCAGGTAAACACACCCATATGTGCAAATCCTGCTCTTGTCTATATCACTACTTACAACAACAGACATTTACTGATGAGTATAGCATCAAGGTATACCACATGTAAATGCATATGTATCAATTAATGAACTACATGCAAAAATAGCACAGGACCACTCGTGCTCAACACCTGATTCCTCTGAATATTTTCTTTCCTTTTCATCCTCCACAGCAGCAAACATCAAATGGAGCGTTGCAGGATTTTGACAAAGACAGAGCTTGGAAGGCAGTTGTGGTCCAAATGGCTCAATGAAGAGAACATCCAGGAATTTGGAGAGACCTGGTGATAGAAGAAGGGTAAAACAAGCGCTATAAGCTGCAAATACAAGAGTATAATCAGAAGACAGAGAATATTAGAACAAGAGGGAAAAGCAGTATTGGAGATACGGAAAACTGGAGACTGGAATAAAGAACAAAATACACAAAAATGAAGCAAAGATAGGAGAAAAAAAATTGAAACCGTGTACTTTGTTTTGCTTTTGTTAGTGTTTTTTTTTCTTACATAGATAATGCTTTTATGTGTGTTTTCCATATTGGTACCACTGTGGTATTTTTTGTGGTCAGGAGATTTAATGTATTTTTACACTGTATGCTAGTTGCATTGAAAATATGCGAGTCAACGGCAAGTAATAGAAAATGTCCCTAGCACAAAATTGAAACAGTTCTTTATATATCCTAATTTGAAACAGTTTTCTGCCCGTTCACATGTTGGTGACTAATCATGGTGGAAGATGCAACAGATGCAAAAACTAATGAAGTGTATTTAAATCCATGGCAAAGTCTAACTCCGTAGCCAGGTTCCTTGTGTGGTAGTTTTTACAGGAGAACTGCTTTAATATAGCCGATGTGCAGCAGTATCAACTGATGTAAATGATACTAACTGAAAGTATGCCTTGTGCAAAATAAAATGCCATCAGCACTAAGTATGTCAAGAGTAAATTTGTGTACGTGTTGAATGTTTTTTATGAATGGGAAATGGGTTTTTTCTGTGCTGGGAAAACCAAGAACAAGAAAAAAGTCTTCATCTGAAAATAACTTTCATGGAAATGTTGTTCAGATATTATCTTATAATTTGATACCAAGCTGTGAGGTGGAATTTATGTGTGTATCGATTTAATTGCAATAACTTCAGCACCCCTGTGTTTGCATTTGGACATGAAAATTGCCTTCTCATATTGTTATATTTATTAACTTCATTTCCTTTCCTTCCTTTATCAATTTTCCCGCATCCCTCTGCTCCTGTGTCTGTCTCTGAGCTAGACACCTCACATCTCTTACTCATATTAAAACTATAAAGGAGGAGGAAATGGGGTGGTCACTATAACGATGTCTGGTCAGTTTTGGCTTGTCAAATATGAATATAATTCTCATCACATCAGGTCATTATTATTATAATAATTATTATTATTACTTAAACCGCCACAACAAGACGCTTTATCATACTGCAACATGACCAAGAAGAGAGTGAGAGATGGCAGACGGTGAGGTAAGGATACCCTAACCGGTGGAAACCGGCTTGAGTTAAAAGTGTCTGAGACAAAGAAGAGAGAGCATCGATGAAGCTGTCCTGTACAGGAGTGTTGTGCTCTGCAGCAGAAAGTTCATCCGTGACATTCAGCGTGATCAAAAGCAATATATTTCAGTGCACTAAGCATTTTGTGTCGTTTTCCTTTAAGTACTTCTTGAAATTATGGCCTACATAATTTAGTAATAGATGACTAGTTGATGTCCAAAAAAAGCAAAAATGCTCGCCACACCCAGTGAGTTTGAATGACAGACATCTTTCCCATTCGCTGTTTGCGTGTCTCTGTGGCAGTCCCACAGTCACAGATGATGGGCAGGTTGGATAAACCAATATCAGTGGGAAACAAAAGCCTGTCAGTGCCTTGTGGTTTGGTTGTAGACTAAGCTAATGTGGGCTTTGAGTAGACTAATAGCCGGTGTTTGTTTCACTTAGCCTATACTAAAGGCTTCAGTGACAAGTCTTAGCCTTTAAATATAGTAATACTAATAACATTTCGAAGGACTGCTTATTTATATTTAATAGAAGGTTATCTTTTAGAGCCTGTCATATCCAAGAATCCTAAAATCCATAGAGCTGTGTCTATAAGAGGCAGTTTCACAGGTAAACCTTTCAAAATAAATATAATCCGGATATGGATTGGGATATGTTTTTAGCATCTTAGCTCGCCTTTCTGTCTGAAATGCGCACTTAATCCTGCGATTCAAAGAGAGGGGATGTGTTGAACTACAGAATCTTAATGTGTTTCTCATCTCTTGTTTCTGAGGAAGAAGCAGGGCGGGGAGGGGAGGGAAGAGGAGAGGGTTGGAGCTGGGGGGGGAAAGGCGGAACAAACCGGTGTGCCTCGGATACATGCTGTAGCTGCTCGCCCGCACTGCAGATTAACTCTTACCGTGCCGGGAGATGCAACGAGAGACGGTGAGTGAATTTTGTTTTTGTTTGTTTGTTTGTTTGTTTGTTTTTCCTGAAAGCTTGCACATTGTTCCGTTTTTTGCACCAGAGCAAGAAATGTAGCGGTGGTTCATCTGGTGCGGACAGGTACACAGTTCATACAGGTATTCAGCATCCTGAGCATCTCCTCTTCTGTCTCTCTCACACACGGAGCAGCTCACACACTCACACATACTTTCGCTTCCTCTGACACACACATTGAATCGCTACACTTGATGTTGTTTAGCGGCTCGTCTCTGGCTGGCTATTCGGGAACTATCCACCGCGCGGGTGCTGAAAGGGGTCGTCATTTGCAGGCAGCTGCAATTCACTGCAATGCCATGTCTGTGGTGAAAGTGTCCTCCTGGTTTTTCTAGTGTCTTGGAACTGATAGTCAAGAAACAGCACTTAAAAGCGTCCTAGCAGAACACCGACTAAGGGCATGGTGATCTTCTCAACCCAAATAAATCTTCCTGCAGGTGTTTCCGTCAGAGACTGACACAACTGAGGAAACCGTAAGGGTGATGACATCGTCTCCTGTGCACTGTTTAGGGCATATAGAGAACGTTGTCTAAACTCTGTTCACTGGACTGTTATCTGATCACATTTGTGAGAAGACATCACATCAGTCCTGAAAGTTCTTCCTTCCTCAGCTATCATTAATTAATAATGGATGAATGGAGCTTCTCTCCTTCAGCTCTTGTCCCGGAGCCTGGCTCTGTGTCTTTGTAGCTGACTGAACTGGCCAAACTCTAGCTGGATGTTGTAGTAGCCAAGAAATCTGGGATTCCCTCTCTAAACACTGGTAGCATTGCCCAACTGAGGAGTATAATCTGTCTGACTGGACCAGTGCCAGTGGCTCGCAGACGGCAGTGCAGCTTCCAGCTGAGCTCCCGAAATGGGTGTTCTACCCCTTTAAATTTAAATTATGCAAACTTTACTTCTTCTCTGATCTTCCATGAGATAGTCTTTGAGGGTAAAAATAAATCTTGACTGTCATGAGGCAGTTGAGAAAATAGTTTAAAGTAAATGTTTCATACCTCACGAGAGACATCTTCTTCTCTATTTCAGATATAGAACCAGTGATCTCAGCATTAACCTGTGCAACCTTGAATATTATACTCTGCTGTAATTTCAAAAGAATCATCTTCTTGTGATCCTTCTCACTGCTAAGCATGTGCTTTAAAGCTGGCAGCTAATTGTCCCTTTTACCCACGAAACCACATTCTCAAGGTTGTCCTCATCAAGATATTAGGTTACATTTTGAGCCTCAAATTGAGCGCTTTAAAAAAAGATTTCATATATGAACTGTGTTTTTACATAAAGACAGATTGGAAAGGAGGCCAGTGGGAGTAACGGCAAGGGGGGGAAATGCAGAAGCAAGAGGGATTGTTGATGGAAAGTGGTGATGTATTCAAACTCCGCATAAAGCGAATTTGTAAGAGCTTCCTGTGAAATGACCAAGCAAGGTTAAAGCATTTCCATAGTTACAGCCCTGACCATGCATGCATTCAATCTCAAATAGCCACTCTCAGACGCACACGATAAGCCACACATGATAACCCCCTGATGTCACTGACAAGTGTCGGGGTTCATCTGACATCCTTGTGTGAACATGTTGTTCCAGAGAGTCCAGAGAGGAGCGGGGTGAAATTTGAAACAGAGTCAGTCCCCAAGATATCAGGCCTTTAATGTATTAACACAAATAGACGCTTCATCAAAGTATGCTTTAAACAGTTTAAAATTAAAATAGTCCTCTGAGTATAAACTTGCCCTTTAGTGTCCTTGCTTGATCAAAGACAAAAATCCTCCTCACACTTCACTGGTCAGAGAGGGAGGATTAGAAATCCCTGGCCACATGACTGCATTAAAGAGGACGATGGATGGGAACAGAGAGCCTTCTGGAAGAAGGTGCGAAGCAGTATCAATCAGACTGTTGCTCTTTTAAATTACGCTAATATGCTATTGTACATTCAATGACAACTTGCACCTCGGTGTACCTTTATAGAAATGAACACACTACACTTCCCTTAACTTGTTGTCTGTCTTTCAGGAAAGGACTGGTCACTGATTCTCCTTTCCCAAGCTCATGTAACAACTCTCCCTGGGGTTTGCAAGAACACATCCCTAAACTCAGCTCATTTCTCAACCTGCAGCACAGGGTCTGCAGACTGAGGCCAGACGCTGTAGAGGCACACAAACATGGGGATGCACAACGGAGAGGCTGAGTGAGCAGTGCACATTATGTCTGTTTGTCTGCAACAGAAGAGCTGCATGAAACGGTAGAAGAGTCTGAGACCTGAAGAACACAGGCCACACAGTATGACCCACTACTTTTCCACACAAGGTGACAGGGGCTGAAGCTGGCCACACATTCCTGCGCACGTGTGGCTTCTAGCATTGTTTTGACGAGTATCTAACTTCATCAGGGAGTGTCTAGTCTCCCCTCTTGCCCAGAGGGGGGTTGTGGTGTGCATTATTTTTGTTCCGGATGCAGAACATCCTCGATCAAAACTTGGACATGGCTACAGCTCTACTTGCAGGCGAGAAGCTGAAGGAGCTGATCTTGCCGGGTTCCTCTCAGGATGAGAAGGGCGGGGCACTGGCTGGCCTCATGGTGCAACTCAAGCTGGAGCTTCCTTTTGATCGCGTTGTTACTATAGGGACGGTCATCATCCCCATCCTGCTAGTCACCCTGGTCTTCACAAGGAACTTTGCAGGTGAGCTGCTAGAGGGGGGTTCATTGCTAAAACCACACCTGCAGCTGTTTGCCCTCTGACCGCTTTTGATCAGAGAAAGGTTTTGGCTGCATACATACAGTAGTAAGAAGTGTAAGCTGGAAACAAGGCATAAAAGAGAAGGGAGCAGTATGGTGCAGAGCAAAAAAGGAAAGCTGAAATACTAGATGCCAGAGAGAGAAGAAAACAGATTGGAGAACTGAGGGAGTGAAAGTGATTACAGATTTAGGAGACAAGGGTGGGTTTGGGTAGAAGACAGAGTGAAAACCCAGAGAGGAATGTCAGTTCATTGCTGAGTCAGGCTCTGTGTAGCATGTAACCAGCTGGGACTATGTGTTTAAACAGCAAGTCAGTGGATGTGCAGAAGAGTTTATTATTTTTGAGGAAACTCAGCACAAAGATGGTGCCAGCATTCTGTGAATGAAACAAGTGTTGTCATTGCACACATTATCCTTATCCCTAATAACAATAGAATGCATGTTTATTTAAAAGAGAAAATCTAATAACCACTGATAATAACAGAGGTGACAGTGCTTAGTTTGAAAGATTAAATGGAACTGGTGATCCCTCAAACCTTTTAGTCTTGTACATAATGGACAGTGAAGTGATCTGGGTGTTCTCATTTCCTCTGTGAGAGCCTGAAAGGTGCTTCTTTCGTTTCAAAATGTGGCTTGAGTATGATCAGAGACACACAATGCTTTGTGTTGAATGGGTTCTAAAAGATGAGATGAGAGTACTGATTAAAAATGAATGATGAGAAATGTGCAAGATATTTCCTAGAGAATGTAATGAATCACTGAAACATGTGTCTACTGATTCACAAGTCATAGGTTTAGCTTGAAGAAGAGCTATTATTTTAACTGTTTGTAAGGATCTGCAGTGTTTTGCAGAGCCATGTTATGGTTCAGTTTTGACTCCTGTTACTGTATGTTGCACATGCATCCATTTCCAGATATCACTTTTAAATAAGTAGCATAGATATCATTGTTACTTAGAGCTGATGTTATTAAAAGTATTTCTGCCTGATCTTACATGTCATTTACTTACTAACATGTTGTTACTAACAGAAATAAGGAGAACAGTTTGCAGCACAATTTATTATGAGATATAATTTGAAGAAAAGTTTGGACTGATTCTTTATACTTGTACTTTTCTCAGAGGAGTCCATATACTGTTACACACCACACAACTTCACTCGAGACCAGGCACTGTATGCAAGAGGCTACTGCTGGACAGAGCTTCGTGATGCTAAACCTGGTATGGAGCCAGCTGAGTGGCCTTCGCTGTTTGAGCACAAGTTCCTCCCCTATGCCCTGCTGGCCTTTGCGGGAATCATGTACATTCCTGCTTTGGGCTGGGAGTTCCTCGCCTCGACAAGGCTCACTTCAGAGCTCAATTTCCTGCTTCAAGAGATTGATAACTGCTATCATCGAGCTGCTGAGGGCCGGGCCCCAAAGATCGAGAAGCAGATCCAGTCCAAAGGGCCGGGCATAACTGAGCGGGAGAGGAGGGAGATCATAGAGAATGCAGAGAAAGAGAAGAGCCCTGAGCAGAACCTTTTTGAGAAATATTTGGAGAGACGAGGCCAAAGCAACTTTTTGGCCAAGATTTACCTGGCTCGCCATCTTTCTATTATCTGCCTCAGTTCAATACCCATTTCCTACCTGAGCACCTACTATGCCCGCCAAAGGCAAAATGAGTTCACCTGTGCACTAGGTGAGCACCCAGACATTAGCAGCTATCCAGAGCTGAAGCTCAGGGTCAACTGTAAGCTGCCTGCTGTGCAGCTGCAGCGCATCATGGCAGCAGTAGATATCGCTCTACTCTGCACCATGAACCTCATCATTCTGGTTAATTTGCTGCATCTTTTTGTGGTACGCAAGTCCAACTTTGTATTCGACAAACTCCATAAGGTTGGAATTAAAACGCGGCGACGCTGGCAGAAGTCTCAGTTCTGCGATATCAACATCCTGGCCATGTTCTGCAATGAGAACAGGGATCACATTAAGTCGCTCAACCGACTGGACTTCATCACCAATGAGAGTGACCTCATGTACGACAATGTAGTCAGGCAGCTGCTGGCTGCACTTGCACAGTCCAACCATGATGCCACACCCACTGTGAGGGAATCTGGGATCCAAACAATTGATCCCAATATGGATCCTTCTGACCTCGGGGTTCGAGAGATGGGTGGTGAGCCGCTGGTCGTCAAACGACCTCGTAAGAAGATTAAATGGATCCCATCCTCAAATCCTCTTCCTCAACCATTTAAGGTAAGGAAACATGTTTCTGAATGCAAAATGTACTATCCTCTAGAAGCAGATTGACCCTTACTTTAAATATTGACTCAGTGGAGCGCACATACTCTAGGCCATAATCCTTCAAATGGTGTAATAGTAACTCTTGATAAGGGCCTTTTTCACTGAAGAGGCATAAGAAGCAGCTTTCTTTTAGGACTTACAATATATGCAAAATAGTAAGAAGACTTCATCTGTTGCTGTTGAAGACTTGAAATGACCTCTTTTTATTTTCTGTCCAATGTGAAGGAACCTCTCACCCTGACACGGCTGGAAAATAACACAAAGCAGGAAAAACCCAAACCTCTCAGACGAAAAATAGTGGCAGACAGCATTATTGCACCTATTCTGGATAACAAGAGCACACAGCATCCTTCAACAAAAGGTATCGGGTAGTTTGAATATGTAGTAAGAAAGACATTTTAAAGCTTTTATAATTAGTTTAAATAAGTTAGGCGCACTATCCGACCAGTATGAAACATATGTTCCTATGTATCTAGTATCTTATGTATTATGTAGGCGAATTCTGTGACCATAAAATGAACTGAGACAGTTTAAACAACACTCTTGATGGGTGGTCTCCCCATCTGCTCTAATGATCTACTTATTTTCTGATTGTAGATGTAAGTGGAATGGAGAAAAAGCATACACGCAACTTCTCTTTGGATGTCCACCCGTATATGTTGACAACTCGCAAGCCCAAGGTGGAGACCACAACCACAGAACCTCTACCCTCAGAGCACAACATGGATACAGTGTACCTTGAAGGCACACACACTGTGGTTCATGTGTCCAGTGCAATTACAGGTAGCTCTCATTGTGCTTATGCCTGAGACAGAGATATCACTTCATTTGGATGTGCCTTTCATAGTGCATTTCTACAGCAGGACAGTGGGCATAGCTATTTACTAGCTATTTTGGCCAGCTAATATTTTTACTTTCTTTCTCTTTATCTCCCATTTTTATTCTATATATTTATTTGATTATAGAGAATAAGATTCGCTCTCCAGAATCAACCAACGCTGCCTTCTCTGCAGGGACCCTGTCCACCACTACATATGTAAATGGAGTTAGCCCCAACCCTCCCTCCAGTGAAGATGCACTCAGTCCCAAGTCCTCACCTCAACAACTGGGGCCTTCCACTCAGAAGGAAAATGCTGAGTCTCAACCACCTCCACTAACAAGAGCACCCACACACCAGCTACTGAGTATGCATCGTACTCTCTTTGAGGAAGAAGAGGATGAAAGCGGGAGGGACAGGCTGGCAGAGAGGCCTGGGGAGCTCATCGCTGCAGGAGAATGTTGAGGAAGAGGAGAAGAAGAAGAGGAACCGTGACTGAGATTATTTTCCCTGACACTGCACTCTACACACATAACCTCCATGCCAGTCACCTTCTATCAGCTGCCACCTCTGATCTTTCAATTAACTTCTGTACTTCCAGGATTGTTGGAGCAGAAATGGAATAGATGTGACTTGGGAAGACTCTTGTGGCAAAGCTGAGCTTTCAGAAAGGATAAACTGAGAGATATATGTTTCGTTACCTGTGTTGACCAGGTTATTACTGTAGGAAATGATGTCACACTCATGTCTCAGGATGACTGTGTATAGCTAATCACCCACCAATGAAACCAGCAGTGACATAATTCAACAGGGTGCTACAGTGCAGGGTCACACAGTTATATTGAAAAAGTATATAGACAGGGTAAAGAGCGAGGAGTGACTTTCCTAATAATAATTTAAAAAAAGGCAGACACTTTAGAAATGCAAATCTGCAACATCAAACAAAATGTATTTTAATCACATGATAACGCTTAGTCCCTTTATCCCACTAGCCAAGTAGAAAGGTAGCTCATGCAATACAGTTGTTGAGATCTGCACAATTAATATGCAAAAGATCACAGTATAATTGTGGCAATAATGTATGCGCTTAGAACATCTTATTCCACACGCTGTACATGTATAGACACTGTATATGACTCACTGCTTGTGGGGTGTTTAAATATGACATGTTTCATGGCTAATTACTGCCATTTCACAATTGCATAAGAACACGATTCTTAACTATACTTGGACGCCATTTGAAAGTACAGCAGACAGCAGACTCCCCATTGAAAGCGTGACTTTGTAAAAACAAAGTAGAACTGTAATACTGCTTAGTGAAACTAATGCCAGATATGTTTTGATGCTGTAAAAAAAAGGCAGTTACAGTGATGTGTTCTTTTTGAAGACTTTAATAGCAGCTCTGAGATGAAGGGAGCTGGACTCACTGGTAAAATATGACCTTTTGTGTTCTGTTGGCTTCTTGAGGAAGTGTCTAATGTGAAGTGAATATATAGATGAGCAGGATAAGGGTTTTATAAGAATGACTAAGGTTTTCATTATCTGCTATAAACACACAGTCTATTTTTTTTGCATTTCTTGCAGCTGCATACATTAGGGTACAGAGACTAGAATAAAGGAACTGCCTGCACTGACTCAGAAACCAACAGGACATCAACTGTAGAAGACATTAGTCTCATTTTCAGGGCCTACCTAAAGAATGGGTAGACCTATGCATACCTTTTTTTTCTGGGGCATTAAAATTAAATGAAATCTTTTGTCTTGGTGATACTTCATCTCCATAGGCTAGCTCAAAATCCCCTTGTTAGAGACTACTTAAGCACACTAAATGCATCCAAAAGCACTTTAGGACGAGTAGTACTAGTGTGTGAGAGCACATTGTATCAGAGCTCTGCTTTAATATGATTTTACTGTGTTGATTTACACATTAGGACTGTTGCCCTGTGAAAACCTTTAGCAGTCCTAATGCGAGTAATCACATGGATAATATGGCTTTGGTTGTAACGTGTGAAATGTTCATAAAAAAGGATTAAAAGCGTTATCTTTATAATTAAATTCCCCAAAATGCGTCTCAACAATCAATGACTACATGTACCAGAATGCACCGCGGCTGTCAGATACAGCCTGACACTGTGCTGCTGTACTAGCGGAGAGCACTCTGGCAGAAGGGCCGACTTAGTAAGTAACAGGTCTTTCTTTTTATAGACAACTATCGCGTATAGTATCTTATATCTCGTATTTCAGATTCGCATTTATTTAAAAAAAAAAATCCTCTTCTTTAAATTCCTCTAATTAGACCAGATTCCTGGCGGACTTGTTAGCCCACATTAGCTTGAGTAAAGGTAGCTAGCCAAAACGAAGAGCCCTCGGTAACTACACGTTCAGTATTTAGCAGCTCTACACCTGGAAGTAAGGTATTGCACGTTAGACCTTCCACCGACTAGGCGCTTCTTCCTTTACTGCGCAGTTGTTCTAATCTTACTGATAATGCTCTCGTTTTAGATAACGGTGCCTCTTTGATTTAATTCTCTGAAATCAGCGGCAGCAACTACTTTAGCCAGCGTTGATCGCGTTTAAACTGCGTTTAGAGAAGTCGGCAGCTGTTGTCGTTACACATAAAGCAACGTCAGCAGTCAGTGAGGCTGTGCTGTGTCTACGTTACTGTCAGTGAACGCATCACCGCTCTCTGTGTGCGCCAATGACTTCCATCTGCTCTCTGTCACATACAGCTTCCAGGGCTGCAAGCATGGACCAAGAAAACAACTCGGAGGTTGGTAAAGAAACATGTTTTATTGGTCTGGCTGAAAAATAGGGTGTTTTATCAGGTGGGAGATAGCCCTGCGTCAGCCTCTGAGTTTTTAGAGTGATGTAACATAGTCTCTGTTGTTTCTCAATTGCCACTTATGTGAAGCTGCCCCACCTTTCTTAAACTGACTTGACTTGAGCAATAAGAATAACATTTTAATCTGCTGCTGATGTAATAAGCCCACTATATTTAACTTTGTTGTTTCAATGTCTCACAGGACGATTCAGTCGGCCCTTCGGGGGACGGAATGCCGTGTCTACCTCCAGATCTTTGTGAGTTGTTTCTTTATTTTTCCTTCTAAACATATTGTGAGAACAGTATTTCATGAGACAATGTATGTAGTTCCTTATCTTTAAGGGACCACTTGTTGTGAAATATCGTCTCACATTCATAACTTTTTATTACGAATATTTGAATGAATAAAACTGAATGTAATCCGAGACCAATGAATGCATCGGTATTAGGGGGGCATTGCAACAGGCATGTCATTATTATTGAAGTAAATCTAAAATAATAATAGTAATAACTTCAAGTAGCTTTCTATTGGTACAATAGCAAGAACTCTATTTTTTGTCATTTAAATGCACGTGCTAAGGATTTTATTAGTGTATTCCTCTCAAAGGTACTTTTTAAATGTAAATTTCTACAATTTAGCATAGTGCATTATGTACCTTCCCTCACATAATATAATGGTTATAGTAAGACATAACTTTAATTGTTCTGTCAGTTTAATAAACTTTTATCCCTCTCCTGTATAGCGGATGGTGAAGCAGTGGAGTTGCTTTGGCAGTTGCGAGCCCAGCGCCGCCAGTCGTCTCCTGAACTCCCAGAGACGGTGTCTCGTCTTACTGCACCTGATGGAAGCATCTTATACCTGGTGGGCACTGCCCATTTCAGTGATAGCAGCAAAAAGGACGTAGCCACGGTGAGCCAATGAGGGGGAAAAACAAGACTGTTACAGAGCAGGAAGCCACTTGAACTCTTTTAAAATGTGATATACTGTTAATGGTAGGTGAAATTTTATGTGTAATTCTGTGTGTGTGGAGAAGCACACTCACAGAATTACATATTTAAATGTCGTTTCTTTTTATTTTCTTGTTTCGGCAAGCATAACCTCGTCTCTTTTGTTCTTTCACATTGATTTCTCTTGTGCTTGCTTCTTTCATAACTGTTCATTTGCTTTGACATTCCAGTCTTCTGCTTTCTTATTCTGTATTTGTCTCTTGATTTTTCACACCGCTGTGCTCCTTCTCCTGGTGCAGACGATCCGAGCTGTGCAGCCAGACGTGGTCGTGGTGGAGCTGTGCCAGTATAGGGTATCGATGTTGAAGATGGACGAGAATACGCTGTTAAAGGAAGCCAAAGACATCAATCTGGATAAGGTTCAGCAGGCTATCAAACAGGTCAGGATTTATGAAAGGTGTTGGTTGTGTGAAAAACAGCAGTGGTAGATGAAGAGAGGTGGAAAAGGTCATAATGAAACAAAGACAGTGGAAGTACATTTATTCCAAATAAGGCAATGATGGTCAAGTTCTGATATTTTAAACTTTGCTTCATCTATGAAATCATTGAAGTATGGTGTAAATATAGCGTTGAGTGTCACTTAAGAGTTTTGGGTTCGTTTCCTACTTTTTTGATATTTGGGATAAAACTTCTGAACTAACTTCTTTAGTTTCCTGTATTATTGTATACTTTCTTTGGGCTTGTATTACTGTCAAATTACTATGTACTTAAAGAATGACCTTGACCACTGGAAGTGGGTGTTAATTTATTTGCTCTGTTTGTCAGAATGGGGTGATGTCGGGTCTGATGCAGATTCTGCTGCTCAAAGTTTCAGCTCACATCACAGAGCAACTGGGCATGGCGCCTGGAGGAGAGTTTAGGGAGGCCTTCAAAGAGGTAACCCGTGCACACAAATGCAACATAGTGGAGAATAATTTGATTATGTATTGTTGTTTTTGTTTTGTTTGTTTAAAAACTTTTACCTTTCTCTTTTAGGCTGGCCGGGTACCTTTTTGTAAATTTCATCTCGGGGATCGGCCAATTCCTGTGACGTTCAAGAGAGCCATCGCTGCTCTCAGTCTCTGGCAGAAGGCCCGTCTGGCCTGGGGTCTTTGCTTTCTGTCAGACCCAATCAGGTATAAATTCATCGTGATCGCTTTCTGTCACACAGCGTCAACACGACTCTGTTTTAGTACCAAATATTCAGCGGACAGTGTGCATCGTTTCACAGCTTGCTCAAATACATGAATAATGCTGACGTTAGAGAAGAGTCATCATTCAGAGTTTTTGGCAAGAAGGATTATATTGCTCGCTAAATTGGTTCAGGATGGGTCAGTTTTGTGGAAACGTACAAAAGCAAAGTTGTGAAACAGAAGTTTAAATGTTAATGGTGAAATTTGTGGAAAATGGGAAAGCGATAATACCGTATTGTTTTCAGCAGTCTTTGCCTGGGGAAAAATGCAACTACAGTGTATATGTGTGAGAATCATGACTTGCTGTGTTTGTGTTTTGTGTACAACCAGGCAGTGAGCACTCACATTTTCAGAGTAACAGCAACTCTACCATTTCTTTCTAAATGATGATGTCTGTAAATCTATAAAACCATTGTGGCTTTCAGCAACTCTGAGATTAAACCTCAGAATTATAAAATGTTGGTTATGGAGACTTAAAGGAATACAAGTATGTTTTTAAAGCTTATGTTGGAGACCAACCAGGCAGTCTGATAAAGTTTATTTAAGCTTCATGCTTACTACTGTGTCAAAGTTCAGGAACTGGAATGTTGGTCTCTATACTGAAAACCTTAAATGTCAATGTTAATCCAGACTCTGCTAGTATTGCACTAAATATAATTAAGAAAATTAAATGCTTCTAAGGTTGTGTTGCATCCTATATAAAGACGTCCTGTGTCACTTCCTTTTCACTGTTAAATTGACTGCTGTGTCATGTTTCAGTAAAGAGGATGTGGAGAAGTGCAAACAGAAGGACCTGCTTGAGCAAACTATGTCAGAGATGATTGGAGAGTTTCCTGCTCTTCATAAAACCATTGTGGCTGAAAGAGACATCTACCTCACACACACTCTCCGACAGGCTACTCGCTGTGTGGAGTCCCCCCCTAATGCCCAGAGTGCGTATTACAATCCTCAAAAAGCTAGGACAATAAATTGGTTTCATCTTATGTTATTATACATTCGTTGGCCAGTTCATTAGGTACCCCTGTTCAAATGCTTGTTTACACAAAACTCTAATCTGTCAATCAGATGATAGCAACTGTATGTAGGCATGTCGACATGGGCAAAACAATCTGCTGAAGTCTAAACTAGGCATCAGAATAGGCAAGAAAGGACTTGCCATAAGGTCTAAGTGTAACTGTGGATTCTAAGTGTTTCAGAAACTGTGGAACTACTGGGATTTTCCCACATGGAAATATCTAGTGTTTACAAAGGGCCAAAAAAACAGAAAATATTCAGTGAGTGCCAGTTCTCTGGGTGAAAATATTGTGTCTTGTTGATGACAGAGGTCAGAGGAGACTGGCCAGACTGCTTTCAGCTGATTAGGAAGGAAACGCTAACTCAAATAGATATTTGTTATAATCAAATTATGTAAAAGATCATTGTTGGACACACATCAAACCTCCAAGCAGATGTGCTACTGCAGCATTATACCAAAATGCAACTGTAGCTGTCATGTCAATATGGGCCCAAATCTCAGAGGAATGTTTCCAGCACCCTAGAAAATCTGTGCCGTGAAGAATTAAGGCAGTTCTGAAGTCAAAAGAGGGTTCAACTGTGTTTAACTAATGAATTGGCCAGTTTTAAAGTCTCTCTTTCATTCTTATATGGGTGTTAATTCCTTTTTTCCAGCCACTTATAAAATACTTTTTTGTCCGTTTAGTTTGTGGTTTAAAAAACATTGCTCAATATAATTGAAACTAAAGAGTCAAAACTTTATTTTAGCTGTTAAGTACTGTGCACATAGCTGTCATCAGATATGTGGCTCAATTGTTGTGAAATCAGCTGACCAGTGATGTCGGTGTGGTTTTAATGTGGTGCAGACATTTAATGGAAATGCTTAGTCATTTTTTGTAACAGTAAGTCATTCTCTTCTGTTTTTGCTGAATAAACTTAGAAACTAAATCTGTATTCATTGTGAAACTACAAAAGAGGTTATGGATGTTGTAGTTTGACAGTAACTTCTATGTTTTGCAGTAGTGAGAAGTTTCTGAACACTTAAACAAGAGAAAGCTTTGCAAATTCGGAGATCATTTCCCTGGAATAGTTGTGTTATTTTTAAATGTAAAAGTGGAGATGTACTCAGTTCCCCCAAATAACCAATTCTTTTATGCATCAACATTTCCGAGTGTAGACATTGTTTATGCTATCATTGTTCTTTTTGTAGAAGTGCCTGCTGTGGTGGTGGGAGTCGTAGGGATGGGTCACGTCCCTGGCATAGAACGAAACTGGGACAAGCAGCTTAATATTAATGAAATCATGAGGTATGTTTCGCATATTGTTTGTACGCAGTAAATTACACCATAAATCCATAAACATAATCCTTTTGTGTTTGATTTGGCATTTCAACCGTAACTCTGTGTGTCTCTGTCTTCCCTAGTGTCGCACCTCCCTCACGCGTTGGCTGGGTGTTGTGCGCTGTCATAAAGGGCGTCATGATGGGAATGCTGGGATATGCCTGTTATCGTGTCGGTGGAAGTTTAGGTAGAGCCCTGCTGTCTTTACCTCCAGTCCGATCTTTACTGGAGACACTGCGGCCTCTTCCTGCTTGACCCAACTGGTCTTCTCTAAGCCATCTGTGAAACAGAATTATGATCTATTAAAACAATGCATCCATCACCAATGGCCTTAAAATCAGGTGTCAGGTGAGGCTGGAGGAAGAGGGTTCACCAGCCCATATTGTGAACTAACAAGGACCTAATGGGGTTCAGAGCTCCCCACTTTATAATGATGTCTCTGTAGACACAACAGGGCTGTACTGCCAAAGAAACCATGACAGTACTCTTGAGTACCTTGCATATTTTGTGCAAATTCATGCATATATATATGTTTTTTTTTGTTTGTTTGTTTTATGGTAAGATTCACAAAGGCCAATAGTTCATTTTGAGTATATTTATATTTTCCACACCATTCCTTCAAAGGACTCATGCACACGTTTTCTTTTTCATTATTATTATTTGATTAGCATCCTGATCATCAGGTTCACTGTTACTCACAGGCCCTGATATAGTGGGGGATTGTTCTGGGAGCATGCTGTTTCTTTAGTCCTTCTTCATATAGTGCCGACCAGTATTGTTGGTAATTGGCTTGTTTCAAGTTCAGCACTTTATTAGAGACTGATAACATTTTTGTTCTGTACATGCAGTCTGGGAGAGGGGAAAAAAAATTACAACTATGTTAAAAAAGTGGAAAAATACAATATATAGTTATTGTATAGACTGGCCCACATATGTATGTAAGGAATACATGAAAATTATGTGAATCAGACTGAGCGTCATTCTCCTAATTCTCAATACGTTTTTAAAGCATTAGACAAACTTCACTGATTTCTCCTGTGCATCGTCCTGCCAACATCAACAAGACAAGTGCCTCATATTGGAGCTGCAGAAATGTGTGTGGTTATCTTACACGTGCAAAGGTTCAACGCAAGATTAAAGAGGATGTCTTTATGATATTACATGATCTGCCTATTTTCTAAATACTAAAAAGTTTGTGTTGACTTGGTTGCAGCTCAAATGATACCATACACCCATTTATGTCATTACCCATGCATACAGAACAGGTTTATATATGCCTCAGGAAGAGCAGTGCATCATCTATCAACTTCTAGAGTTGTTTATACCTCCAGTTTGGGGCCCTCTCACACAAATATATGCATTATATACAGAAAGTTGTCTCTAAAAACCATCACAAGGAAACATCCTAATATTCAGTGTGCCAACTGTACTTTTGGAATATATGCATTATTATTTCCCAGTCTGAGATAAACTCATGGACCGAAATGCTGAAAATTACAAAACATGTTTCTTTCTCTCAAATGAACCATCATGTTTTTAATGACTGTTGTTTTTTATCTTCTATGAAGGAAACTGAGCCGGTCAGATTTGGGAGATAAAGCCTTATTCTGTTATCACTGCTGCCTTTGAGTCTTACATTGCCCAACACTGAGCTGTATCCCTTGCAGAGCTTCTTACTGAGTTTGTAATCACTGGCTACATGACCTTCCCTTGAAATATGAGATGTCCCATTAATAATAATCGAGTAGTCTAAACTGTACAGACATTAATTTCAAGGTAAAGTTAGACAAGTTAATTTCCTTTTATAATCCCAATAAACGAATATGAAAGATTAACTTGAACTTGAAATCATAACTGGACAACTTGCAAGCTTTCCATATTTTGGATAATTCATATAAAGTCCAACCTCTGCAGCATCTCCTCTGTGTGTCTCCCATTTCCTGTAGGAATCCTTGTATTTCTTGTAACATTTTCTTCCTCAGCGTGTTGTACTGCCATTGATGTAAACACATAAACACACCAAACAGTGAGATTTAGAAATGGAATTTATAAACATTTTAAGTAAAGGAAAAATATATTTGTCTCAAAACTGTTGTAGTCCTGTCGTTTTAATTTTATGCAAATGATTTTTTTTTAAATTTAATTAATTTTGATAATTTATGAGAAAAAATATTTTAAACCTAAATAACTCTATTCGGTCAATGCAGTTCCGTATTTTCTGTTTGTTTCCGATCGGACGAATACTGTCGTTACACCGTATCTCACAAACATCCGCTGTACCTTGCAGGATTATGAAAGCGTGACTAGTGAATACTTTTTAACTGCGCCAGCGGATAGACGCAGACAGATGGCCTGGTTTGCATGGCTTATTTAGGACCTAGGCTGGGACCGTCACGCGTCTTTCTTTCCGGTGTGTCCGCCTTAAGACTCGTCTCCACTGCCGGGATGGACGATATGGGTCTGGCCATGAGTCGTTCTTCGCTGGAGCGGCTCGAATTTGACAACGTCGCCCTCAAGAAACTTCCCCTGGATCCATCCGAGGAGCAGGGGGTGCGGCAGGTGAAGGGAGCGTGTTTCTCCCGGGTGACACCACAACCGCTGACCAAGCCTCGGTTCGTGGCCGTGTCCCACCAAGCTCAGGCACTGCTGGGGCTGGACGGAGAGGAGGTCGTGAACGATCCTCTCGGGCCAGAATATCTCAGCGGATCCAAAGTCATGCCAGGATCTGAACCCGCCGCTCACTGCTACTGCGGACATCAGTTCGGACAATTCGCCGGACAGCTGGGCGATGGGGCGGCCTGTTACCTGGGAGAGGTGAAGGTTCCGTCTGGCCAAGATCCCGAACTTCTCCGAGAAAACCCGAGTGGCCGGTGGGAGATTCAGGTGAAAGGAGCTGGGCTGACCCCGTACTCCAGGTACAAGGGGTTGCTTTCATTGTCAGTTTGAGTGGGCTTTGCAAGATTATGTTTAATTTATTTATTAGGTTAAGAATAAATGTGGCTTAATCTATTTTTATAACTCCACCAGAGAGATTAAAACATGAAAAATACTTTGATTCTCTGTTTTAACAGAGCATATGTGATTGAAGAAAGGCAATATTTGGCAATCAGATGCACCTTTTTTGCTGAGCATTGGAAAAAAAAAAGTCCTTTTTCTCTTCCACAGACAAGCTGATGGCCGTAAGGTCCTGCGTTCCAGTATAAGAGAGTTCCTGTGCAGCGAGGCGATGTTCTTCCTGGGAGTGCCCACCACCAGAGCAGGCTCTGTAGTCACTTCCGACAGCAGGGTCATACGTGATGTGTACTACAACGGGCACGCTCGCCACGAAAGATGTTCTGTGGTCCTCCGCATTGCTCCTACCTTCATCAGGTGGGTGCACATTACCTGACCTACTTACTCATATTGAGTTTCTATTTGTGTTTAAATGGGATTTGTTTGTGTTCACGGCCTGAGCAGGTTTGGATCTTTTGAGATCTTCAAGCCCGCCGATGAGTTCACAGGTCGCCAGGGTCCCAGCTATGGGCGCGATGAGATCCGAGGTCAAATGATGGATTATGTCATTGAGATGTTCTACCCTGAGATCCAACAGAACTACCCAGATCGGGTGGAGAGGAACGTAGCTTTCTTTCGAGAGGTCAGAGCATGAGTTACACTCTCACCTGTCAGCGTGTAGAGACAGTGAAATGTTGCAGCAAATCAAAAATTGTTATGTATTCAAGATTTTCTTAGCACTGTAGGCCTGTGCTAACTTTGATAACATTTTTTATCTGATCCATAGAAAGAAGTTATGATGTAATATGCTCAGGGCTGTTCTCAGATTTTAGAGACCTGATGGGATTGCTGTCATCTCTTCCTGTATGTAGGTGGTGCTTCGTACAGCTCGACTTGTGGCTCAGTGGCAGTGCGTGGGATTCTGCCACGGTGTCCTGAACACGGACAATATGAGCATCCTGGGACTCACGCTGGACTATGGTCCATACGGCTTCATGGACAGGTCAGTGTTTAACTGTATGCATTTTAAATATTCCTGTCACACATGTTACCATCATACTCATTAGGTTAGAGTCACGGAGTCGGAGTGAAGCCATAATTGTAATACATTAATTATAACACATTAGGTTTGAGCGCTTGTTATTTCTCTCAGATTTGATCCAGATTTTATTTGTAATGCCTCGGACAACTCTGGACGATACTCCTACCAAGCCCAGCCAGCTATCTGTAGGTGGAACCTCGGAAAGCTAGCAGAGGCTCTTGCTCCAGAGTTGCCACCAGACCGGGCTGAGGCTGTACTGGAGGAGTACCTGGATCTTTATAACCGTTTCTACTTGGAGAACATGAGGAAGAAGCTGGGTTTGCTGAAGAAGGAGGACCCTGAGGACGAGATCCTGATCACCAAACTGCTTCAGACAATGCACAACACAGGTGGGACTATTTTGTGTACTGCTTAGAAAGAGAGTTTGATGTGACGAAACATTTAATCTAGTGACAGACTGAGAGTCTAAGAATGCGTGCATACGGCACTGCATGTGAAACAGGAAAAATATTTAATGATGGATTCAACATTGTAATAACATTTTTCTGCCTCCCTTCTGCAGGTGCTGACTTCACCAACACCTTCCGTAGCTTGAGTCTGATTTCTTGTCCCACTGAGGAAAATAGCGAGGGAGAAGAGGACTCTGTCAAGAAAGCCACAGACCTCTTGATTGAGCAGTGCGCCTCCCTAGAGGAGCTCAAGGCTGCCAACAAGCCCACGATGGATCCACGGTGAGCTAGCTAATAGTTATACCGCTACACACACACAAGCCCAGCGTGTTACGCATCATGGCCAAATTCACTTATATTTTTACTTAAAACTATTAGAATAGAAATAATGACTGTGCCTGTGGTGATAATTAGTGTGAATGCTTGAAAAGCATTCACAGTATTGTTCTTCTAATCTTTATTAGTGTGAATGCTTGAAAAGCATTCACAGTATTGTTCTTCTAATCTTTATTATTATATTTTATTCTGTATTCCGTACGTTTTTTGAAAGCCTACTCCTTCAAAACCGTTCAACTTAGAAAAGTCATTCAAACACCGTTAGATTCCTATTCTTTTGGACATGACTGCTTCTATTTTTCTCATTTTTAACATTTACATTTTTAATTTTATTCAACTTTATTCAACAAAAATTTCCCATGTATTTCAATGGGGAGACCCTTCAAATCCTCATTCAACTTACTCATTTTTAAACTCTTACTACTTCCACATACGTTGAGATAGAGCCACCATTCAAACTTTAAAATGAAGACAAGACATTCAACTATTCAACTTGTATTTATCTTTTCAATATCTATTATACTTTTTCTTCAGTTCCAGTTTAAGTTTCATGATGTTTTTTCACTCGTTTCAGAGTTTATAATGGGTGTGTATGGGACGGAATGTTGGGGCTAGAGTGAGGCAGCTCAACTGCTAGAGTGAGAGGAGCAAAAAAATTAATCTTAAAATCTTTTTTAAAACTGCTGCTGTGTCCACAGCGTTTGCTCTACAGGTATGATTTTACCCTCAAAACGTAGCCATCGCTGTCCTCTTTCATCCAATTTGTTTACTATTGTACTAGGTGTTATGGTTCTTTCATAAATGTCACCAATGCACAGCCTCCTCCCTCCAACTCTTCCATAGACTCTAATGTTAAAATGGCTCAGAAGGTTCGTTTGAAAATCAGAAGAGCATGGTGTCTTTACACTGTCACCACGTCCATATAATAAACTCCACAGGCATGAAAACTGAGAATTCCGTAGACTGGACATTGCTGCCGCTCACGGTGAAAGAATTTCGTCAATACGACCTATACTTTTCATTTGGGAGCAATTTGTTTCGGCCTGACTTTTCTGTTCATTTTAAGCAGCAAAAGTGAGGCGCATGTCTGTGTACGTGTGTATGGAGCCATTGGGTGCAGTCACTATAGCAACCAGGCTCAAATCTGCCTGCTTAACGAGCTCTACCTGCCACTGTGCCAAGATTCATCTTAAACACTTCTCTTTCAACTGCTGCTGTGTCCACAGTGTTAAAGCCATCATTTTACCCTCAAAATGTTGCCATTATTGTTCTCTTTCCAACATCTTGTCTTTCAAAGCTCAGACATTTAAACTTTTTAAACTGTGTGGATCAAAGTGGAGGGATCACATTTTAGTCATTCAGTGATTCAAAGAATATGACCTTTTAATATTCATTCAGATGTTTTCTGACTCTAAATGTTCTTTTCTCATTTCTTAGGGTTTTCTAATTTACATTTAAAACATTTTCAGCTTTTTTCCAACTTCTTCTTCTGTGTAACCTTCAGCTTTTAGCAGTTCAGCACCTTTGTTTTCAGGTTAAATTTGTTTTTTTTTTTTTTTTTTTAATTTCATTCAATATTTTTAACTCAAAATTCAGCAATTAATTCATTTCAGTGCATACATTCAGATTCAAGCATTCACACTGCAGTTTCTTCAGAAAATGCACTTTCTAGTTATTAGTGTGAATGCTTGAAAAGCATTCACAGTATTGTTCTTCTAATCTTTATTAGTGTGAATGCTTGAAAAGCATTCACAGTATTGTTCTTCTAATCTTTATTATTATTATTTCCTATTCCGTACGTTTTTCGCCGATTATCTCCTTCAAAACCGTTCAACTTAGAAAAACCATTCAAACACCATTAGATTCCTCTTCTTTTGGAATGGTGTGCTTCTATTTTTCTCATTTTTAACATTTATATTTTTAATTTTATTTAACTTTTTTCAACAAAAATTTCCCATGTATTTCAATGGGGAGACCCTTCAAATTCTCATTCAACTCACTCATTTTTAAACTCTTACTACCTCCACATACATTGACATAGAGCCACCATTCAAACTTTAAAACGAAGACAAGACATTCAACTATATAATAGATATTGGAAAAGATAAATACAATTGA